>NC_137457.1:66955523-69455523 GCF_964235325.1 Thermobia domestica
GACAGGAATCCTAATGGATCAAATATGCTATGAGCTACCGCCAACAATTTCCTTCTGGTCACAGGTTCTTCAACACCTTTTAAACTATTCAGATCACACATAATAACATCCTTTTGTTTGTTCCAATACATGCCTAGAACATTGCTACTGTCATGATTTTCACTGTTATCATCTACACTATTATATTCCCATCCACGTAAATCAAATTGTGCTTCAGCTAATAACTTCTTAGCTTGTTCAATAAATGAGGTGAGTTCTTCTTCATTACGCACTGATGTAACACAATTGTCAACATAAAATGATTCTTTCAACTTTTTAGCTGTACCCTTGTACTCTGAAGAAACATGTTCTAAGTGAAACTGTATAACTGCACTTAACATAAATGGACTACAATTGACACCAAAAACTACTCTACGATGCCGGTACACTTTTAAGTTTCTTTCAGCAAAATTCCTCCACCACAAAAATCTCAAAAAATCACAATCCCCTTTTTTAACACCTATCTGTAGAAATGCTTTTTTAATATCAGATATTACCCCTATTTTATGCTCTCGAAATCTCAATAAAATGTCAGTAATCAACTCCACAAGGTTGGGACCTTTCTCTAAACAATCATTCAACGAAGGTGAATTTCGTACTTTACACGAAGCGTCGAAAACTGGTCTAATTTTTGTCGTTGATCTTTCTTTGAAAACAGCTCTATGCAGGAGATAATATCCTGAATCTGTAACCTCATCTGGTGGGACTTCTTCGATTATTCCATCTCGCAACCATTCATTGAACACGGACTCATATTCTTCATACTTTCCATTTACAATTAATTTTTCTGTAACCAAAACACATCTTTTTTCTGCTTGTATTCGGTTGTCAGGTAGTTCTGGGTGACAAACTTTCCATGGAAGACTGACTTCGTACCGTCCCTCCTCATTAACTCGTACAGTTTCTTTAAAATGATTCAAAGCCGCTTCATCCGATTCTTTTCTGGATTTTGTTTCTGTTGGGTCCAAAATTCCTAATGTGTCTAACTTCCACAAATCTGATATCTTTGCATTCTGAGTCAGTAGTGAAATAACATTTAATGTTGAAACTTCATGACAGCTATCTTGTTTGTTTATCGGGACCTTTCCCATCATAACCCAGCCTAACAACGTTCGAACAGCTACTAATCCACATTTTAACTTATGCACTTTATTTGTCATAAGTTGACCAGCTACATCTGCACCGATCAATAATTCTATTTCTGTGTCATGACCTCCGAAATCTGACAGCCAAATTTGGTTTCTTTTCATTTCTGCAACCCATGGTCCTGGCTTCAAACTTGGTATTTGAACACAAATAACAGATCTTTCCAACACTTCTAACTCACATGGAAACTTTTCTTGCATGTCGCAGACAGTGATCGTATAACAATTGTGCTGTTCCTTATTTGTTTCAACTCCGCCAAACAACATATGTTTCACGGTTTCTTTTCTTTGGGTTTTAAGATTCAATTCTCTTGCGACCCGTTTCAGAATGTAAGAGCGCTGAGAGCCATTATCTATTAAAGCTCTTACTTCACGCATTTGTCCGTTCACATTCAGTTTTACTTTCACAGTTTGTAACAAATATTGATCACAGTGATTTTGGTTTGTAAGCGTACACGTTTTCGATTCTTTACAATCACCGGTGCTTTTACCTTTTCTTTCCACACTCACTGGACACATCACAGAAAAATGATTTAGTTTACACTTAAAACAATTGACCTTCACTTTACAAGACTTTATTTGATGATACGGCTGAAAACACAAAAAACAACATTTATTGTGCAAAAGAACTTTCTTTTTCTCGTCCAGTGACATGTCACGGGCCTTGGAACAGTTCTGTTCACGATGTGATTCTTCACAAAATAAGCATTTCTTACCTGCTTCTGTATCCAATTTATGACTTGACAACAAATTACTAGCTGTGGGGATTTTGTTTTCAATTCTCATTTCCTTCTTTGCGTAACTTGTTTTACTACTTGATACCTTGAAGCCTGTTTGTGCTAGAACGATTCTTTCCTCTCCTTCCACTTCATTTTTCAAAAATTTCAACAACTGATTCATTTTATCACTGTACGTTACAACTGATTCATTTTCAGTGCTCCTTGTATCAGTTCCTGAGTACCTTAACCATACTCGTAAGAATTCTTCGGGAAGACATGATTCAACTAAGGGAAACAGTACTGCTGCGAACTTATCACTATCCATACCAATCGATTCTAATGCTCTCAACTGTGATTCTAATTTATCGTACAAACGAGGAAGCGATAGCTTGTTGGATTGGTTTGAAACATTCTGTATCAAAATCCCTAACAATTTTCTGACATAGTATTCAATTAACAATTCCTCACGACCGAACCTGTTTTGCAAACTCTGAATGACCTTGTCGTAATTTTGTGCTGTAGGAGGATAACTGTTTACTACTTCCCAGACTCTGGTACCTTGTACAACGGATTGCAGTAGGTATTGAAATTTGTCCTCTTTGTCAATGTCCTTGTCTTCGTGTATTCTCTTAAACTGTCCCCAGAAACCTAGCCATTCGCTAATCTGTCCTCCAAATTTCTTAAGCTCTAATTTGGGTAGTTTCAGTTTTTTGCATGAATTAACACAACCAGTTGAACTATTACTGCTGCCTTGTTCACTCTTTTTCTCGTACTGTGACTTAATGAGCTGCTCATATAACACTTGCACTTCGTCCCACATTGACTTATATTCTTCTATGCTGTTATATTCACTTTCATATACACTTACGTCAATTGCTTCTACTTCTTCTGCCAACTGCTCTAGAATCTTTGTATCGTAATCAGCAAGTTCTGTACTCAGCCTATTTAACTTCGTAATATACACTCTTACTTTTTCTTCATTCGGATCACTCTGCTTCAATTCTTCTTTTGCACTAATGATAGTCCTTGTATACAATGTACGAATGGGTTTCCGTAATGCAATTAACTTATCCATCGTGGTTTCACTAGTTACACTATCACTTCGCAATATATAAAATGCGAAACTCTATGCCCCACGCTGATGCGCCAAAAATGTTAAATCTAATTATTGCGAAGCTTAAGTACTTTACTGTAATTTCACCAATTACACTCTAATAGTTGCTACCAACAACCTAACTATATTTTCCACCAGACTCCAATCCACGTGCAGACAATAATTGTGTTTGATCTCGAACATTCATAACAAAAAACATAGTTCCCACGTTGGATAGATCATGCATTTATTCTCAACATTCAACTACTTGGTACAATATCTATTATACATCTTCTTAATATAGCCAAAACTCATTCCAATAATCTCTAGGCAAGACAAACATTATTTTCCTAGAAAACAGAAGTTCCATGAAGCAAAAATGTCCCACTTCCACTGTACTGTACTGTCTTTCTTCTTCTTCTTCTTTACTGTTCTACATTCGTTCTTCTCAGAACGCTACATAAGAGGTGGGAAAAAGCTCTGTCAATTGAATGTCTCCAAGCAAAACACTTTTTCCTGCAATCTGACAGCGAAAATTTGGTCATTCGTCGAACTTCTAAATCAGAGCCTCATTCGTGTAAAATCTTTAAATTTCTATCAGACTTTTATTCAGATTCTGAAAATGATGATTCAGAAAGCCCTGAAGCTATCATGAGCGACGACTTTGGTTTCCATGTTAACAAGGCTTGTGTTAGGCCGGCTGTTGAAAATATAACACAAGGAACATTTTTGTTGATGGAATTTTTCTCTAGTGGACAGAAGAAAAAAGCAGACAGGCGTGCAACTATCGCGCAAAGCCCAGTCGAAAAGGACGAAAAAGTCAAGGAAATTTGTATTAAGACCATAAAAGATTGCAGTAAAATTTTTAAGAATGGTGAAGATTTGTCTTACGTGCATTTCGGTAAAATAGTCTCTGTGAAACCAGCAGTGCCGTGCCATGGGGGGAGGAGCGAGGGCCCCGGGCGTCAAAGTAAGGGGGCGCAAAATTTAGGAGGAATATATATATATATATATATATATATATATATATATATATATATATATATATACTGGAAGGAAATAAATATTAAAAATAGATCAAAATCAAGGAAAAGCAGGGTTTATTTTTGAAAATTTTCTTTCACATCGCTCCAACCATGGTGACGTTTTCCGGCTGGTCTGTTGGCCTCATATTTATACACTCTTGCAGTTGTATACTCTTGCCGCGGACGCTGATTATCCACGACACGGCACGGAATATTACTGGATACCAGCATTTTTTAATACACTGTTAGACACAGTGCTTTTTTTACGAATTTCCTTACAACATAGGTGTAAATGGGCAAGTAAAAACATTTCCTGAAGAGTATGTGGTGAGAACTAAGTGTACTACAGATTATCATTTTTATGTAATAAAAGCGAGCCTCAAGTAAAGTAAGTATAATTATTTGTGTATAATACTATAACAAAACAGCAGAATTTGACTTATTTTCGATTTTCTTTCATCTTTCAAATAATTCTTACTGAGATTTTATGTGTTGATTCACACGATGTCCTGCCCGTGACACAATAAAGTTTAGTTTTTTTTTTTATTAATATAAATATTTGGCAAATTTCTCTTATGTAAAGTTTGTTGGAAAATTTTATCATTTATAAATTTCCGTTTAAATAAGAACATTTTGAGCTAAGAATTCACAGAGTTTTGAAACACTCACTTGGTGTGTCGAAAGTCACTTCTCTTTTTTTTCCCCGAACGTGACAGACGTTTACGAATTAATATTTTCTACTCTAAACAAAAAAGAAAAATTCTGAAAACATCAGCTACATATACTCCTAAGTCTGCACTGCTCATATATCATAAAATTAGCAGAATTTATGTCGTACTTTTAGAAATATACCACTTTAAAGTATCAAAAATGTAGTATAAGTGTCCTGCCCGTGACGATGGAATGGCTCGTATCACGATAATTAGGAATCTCAAATATGCATAGATTATACATTAAACTAATAATAACGGACGCCAAAAGGAAATGAAAACTTGTCCTTAAATAGGAGCTACTCGTTAAAAGGAGGTTACAAAAATTTAAATTACTCACAGCTCATGCGTAGTTTTACGATCCACGCTTATGCCGGTTAGGCTAAAGGAGACGGTGACGATGAGAAATGAATGAAATTGTGGAATGAAGAAAGTGGGAGGAAACGTGAGACCCACGACCACGGTGTTTGTCCACCACAAAGTCCACACGGATCCAACCAAGGACCCCAAGCACCGGAGATGAACGCTCTGCCAAACCTAGTTCTCGCACTTTACGCAACAAGCAGTGGCTCAGATGAAAATTGCAACCCTTAATCGTACAATCCAGGAATTGGAAACAAGCGCAAAAATACACACCTCTTCAAAGTCAAGAATGATCTTTTGTAAAGCCCAACCCGGAAAACACTCCTTTGATTTATTGAAAAAAAGTCGTAAGTTCTATTTTATTTTTCAGCAGAAAGGCAAAAGCTACCGATTTATTTCATGACTTCATACTGCCGGCATCTGCGTAAAACGTATACAGTTGGGCGAATTGCTTACTGCACAATTTGAGTTCCATTCAAAAAGAAGTTTTTTTTAATGCTGCAATCGTGCCCATCATCCAGCAAAAGAAAGCTTGAATTTTCCAGCAAAAGAAGGAAGAAAGGATTGGGAAATGAAGGAAGAAGCCTGGGATTATTATGCTAGACACCATCCTGGCATTTGCCTAGGGTGAATGAGGGAAATCCAGGAAAAACCTCATTCAAGATGGCTCGCCTGAAAAAGCAGTTACACATTTTCTACCGAGTGTCCCCACCGGGACCGCTTGCACTAAAGGCGAGAGCGTTAGCGACTACAGTCTTGAATCTGGGTCTTGAAGATCTCCTCGCTCTTGTCGCCTCACATGTAATTAATGTTTCTATTGAAGCTGTTGTACTCGGGAACTTCCATCACGAAATCCAATCCACGATTAAACACTGTACCCATTTCTTTGTGGTAGATCTTCGATAGAGGTTCGTCATTTTCTCTGGCTCTCTTCTTTGTTGCAATCCGTTAAACTCGAACTTCTGCTTTAGCGATGTCTCTTTGACAATTGTGTTCCGTTGACTTCTTACTTTTCCCTTTGCTATTAACTGTTTTCTGCACTTATCTTTCTTCTCTCACACACACAGCCAAGTTGTTGTCTCAGTTCTCCGTTATTGTCTGTTTCTTTACATGATACTTGAATCTTCAATACACAGCAAAGGGCTTGGCTTTCGTCGTCTCAGAAATTGTCACTTCATCCATTCTAAAATTTGAACAAAACGATAATAATAATAATAATAATAATAATAATAATAATAATAATAATAATAATAATAATAATAATAATAATAATAATAATACATTTTAGTTCACTAAAGGGCAATTCATATGAATACAGTTTTTCATTATACTACAATATATACAATAATGGTGTACTTAATGATATTTATAAACTAATATACGTGTATTAATATAATTAACTAAACTAACCATGCGAGTGTAATTTAATCTACACAAGGCTGTTTGGCACTCCCCAGACATCTGTCCACAATCCTTACGAATTGTTTGGATTTTTTGGACACAAAATATAGAAAAGTAAATGTAAAGTGAACGTAAAATTATTTGAGTAATATTCTCAAGAAAATCGATCTACATGCAATATGTTTACTTGCTGAAGTTTTTCACTTCAAACACACCGTTGCATTAATCCGTTCTGTTTCATTGGGTTTATAATTGAGGTTTATTCTCCTCTTATGTAGTCCCAAGCTATCACAATTAGCCAATGAAAATAAATCACAGGTGTGGGCGAGGATTATTTACTCTGTAATGAACAGTGGGTGAGCTCGAACAGGTTCTTTCATCTCGCTGGGCGGAAACTTCCCGATTCATGTACATCACGGGCGCAGCTTTCCCTCTTTTCAGGGTAGGGCGTAAATTTCCCGGGCGCAAAATTCTCGACACCACTGAAAGTAACAGGAGGCATCACTGGATTCACACAAAATGAGTCAGCTCTAGATCGCTATCTTTGGTCGGCACCCTTTGTAACTCAACTCCTTCAAGAATTTGAAACGTTATATGGTTCAAAGGAATACGTGCAGTCACATAATCATCGTCTCGTTTTAACTTCAAAAACTCGAATGCTGCAAAACGCAGACGAGTTAATAGCGATTTTAATTCACTATGGTAATCCTTTTGCTGAAACAGGAGAGCTTGTAAACATCACAACCAAAGCAGTTGTTCCCTAGAAAATAAAAACAGATATTCTTCTCTGTGATGACAAGGAGACAGAGCAAGCAGACCAGTTCGTGAAATCTCGACTACACGGTTCTGCGCAGACTGTGATAAAATGAGGAAGCTAATTTGGGTAATTCAAACATCTGGCGAAGAAGCTAACAAAACTATAGCCTGTAAAATCATGAAATTGAATGAAGAGAGAAGTTTGTTAGCACGTTTTGTAATCATTTGTTGTACACGCAATGACATAAAAAAGTGATTGGAGAGTTTGAGCTATCTACAATCCCTTGAGCACTCTTTGCTGCAGATGGTTCGCTCCTATTGGGCACAGTTAAATCCACTATTATTCGCACTTTGGAAGGAATGCTAGATTCACGCAACAGTACCGAGCCAGAAATTGATGAAAACTCGAACAGGAGTGTACAAAATAAAAAAAATATCATGATAATTGATGGAATGTCAGTTGTACAAAGAATGAAGAAGACCCCGAAGGTGAAAACTTGCGGTGAACCAGATTTGGAAAAAGAAAATTGGTTCTCACGATCATTAGACGAAATTTGCATTGTATTCGATAAGTACATAGAAAATTCCTAGAAAAATCCGAGCTAAGCGAAGTGAAGGTACATCAATCGAGTTTCGTGTGTGTGCTTCCACAAACAACACTAATGCATCTATGAGCTATTTTCTTACACATTCCAGCACAAAACGACATTTAACAGCATTCTTAGCGAAAGAGACATCGATTACTTCCGAAATATATCTTCACAGAAACAGGTCACCATTGTGTGGGAGGATTGCGCAGAAGGAGCATCAGGCTGGAAGACGACTTGAAAAACACAGTCATGAAGAAGCGGATACACTCTATTCAATCCATGCTCGAAGAAAATACACTGACCCTCACTTGACAATATATTCACCAGATACAGACGTAGCACTGCTTCTGTTACATTACATTGAAAACATTGGCCCGCAAGTCACCTTTGTCGGTGATCTCCAGGGAAGACGCATAATTCACCTTTGCGATCTCTATTCAGCTCTCGGGACTGATTTGTGTAGTGGACTATTAGGCTTCCATGCATTCACTTGCACAGATGCTTCTGAAAAATTGCTGGATGATAAAAAACAGCATTTAAAATCTATCGAAACAGCGATAAAAATATTAGAGTCCTTTCCTTCTTTAGGACAGACTGTGGACCTACCAACCGAGGAAACATGCAGCAATTTAGAGCGATTTATTTGTGGTATATACTCAACAGGCACTGACTCGAGTAGCGACCTCTCATAGTTGCGATGGCAACTCTTCTCATGCAAAAATGCCGAAGGGGAACGACTTCCACCAACATGCGCAAGTTTAAAAACTCACATCTGGAGAGCCCATAATGTGTGCCTTGTGTGGAGAAACTGTCACCTTTCCCATCCTGAAGTTCCAACCCCTAACCAACTATGGATTAAGAGAAGAACAACACCGTTTAAATTCCAGCCTATTCTGTGTTTGCAGCCACCGGCGCCGGACGCAATTTTGTTGAATGTTCACTGTGTCTGTAATATTGGATGCAATGCGTGCCATTGCAAAAACCGTAAAGCGCCTTGCACGGAATTGTGTCAGTGTAGAGATGAGTGTGAAAATTCAGCAAATCATGTGCTACAATATGAAGGAAGTAATTATGAAGAAGAATCAGTGTAAGTATGAAACCATTTCACACTGTTTGAAGGGAAACAAAAAAAAAAATCCAGAGAGTCTTTGATAAACACTACGGTCACAAACATTCGTTACTCTATATTTAAGTCTCCACATTCATGTATTTTGCGTTTTATAATATTTTTTACAATTAGACAGCGTTGTGAATCAAGTAAGTGGACTGTATTTTTATAAATAAATATATTGATGCATATACCAACAGAAAAATGAAAATGAAATCTTTAAGTTTTAAGTCCCACGATTATGCCGGTTAGGCTAAAGGAGACGGTGATGATGATTGATGAATGAAATGGGGGATGAAGAAAGTGGGAGGAAACGGGAGAACCCCTAGAAAACCCAAGAGCACGGTGCTTGTCCACCACAAAGTCCACACTGCACGAGCTGAGATCGAACCAGGCTCCCCAAGCACCGGAGGTGAACGCTCTACCACTGAGCCACCTCGCCCCCTGCATATACGAACAGAGAGCTACCCCACGTGCGAAAACATTTTTTTTTCTTTGGAAACAACAAATGGTGCTTATTCCTGATGTTGCATGTTAGCATATTGCGCATAACGGCTGCTGTATAACGCTGTGCAAAATACTTTCTATTTCAGCGAAATCTTAGCAAAATAAAATTATAATATACAATTTCATTTTTTAATTATAATATGCAATTTAATTTATAATATTAAAATTTTCTAATATGAAATTTGAGCAGAAAACTGTTCTATATTTAGGACTGGGTTAATCCAGTTAAGCAGAGAGTACAAAGTTGATGATTAATTAGGTTGTATTAATTATTTTAGCATGTTGATATGAAGTTCTATCTTTTTTACATTTTATTATAAACATTCTTAATTTGCTGTAATTCTAATAAGAATAAATTTGATGTAACAAGTTTAATAAACATAAAACAGACTAACACTCAATTGTGGAGAAAGGAGTTTGTTTTGAGTGTTAATTCATTATGTGCCTCACGTATAGTGTTGTAAATAAAAAAAACGTTCGTATTTTTTCCGAAATGTACGTTTTTTTCTAGAAAAATACATTGCCTCTCGTATTTTCCTAAATTTTTGTTTCTTTTAAATAGTCATTTGTAATGGATCTTACGTCTATTTAAGTATGGAATATTTTTATGTACGTGTAATTACCGTAAAATGCAACATAAATTAAAGGCTAGATAATAATACGCTACAAATATTTCAAAATTTGTATGAGTAGCATACCTACTAACAATTTGAGTTTCAGCAGTTTTCATCAATATTAAGTATGAAATTAAAGTAGAAATGAAATTTTGTTTCTTCGTGAGAGCATGTCTTTAATAAGTATAAAAAATAATGTCGCTAACAGTATAAAATTCAAATAACTTGTCTAAAGGTAAAAGCCTATACTAATTTCCCTACTAGTATTTTTCTAAATATCGTATATAAATAATTTGTCCACTAGATATATATGATATGCAGAGCCGGCTCTACCATATGTGCAACACGTGCATTTGCATGGTGAGGCAAGTTTAGGGGTTCGGCAAAATCTGTCATAAGTATATTATTTAAATTAAATATTTCTTGTTTGAAACAGACTTCAAGATGATGGTAGTTACATTTATTTATTTATTTATTTATTTATTTGCCATCAACACAACAGGCATAAGCCCAATTATAGTGTTGGTGTATTACATAATACATTTACAATCATTTTCTTAAACATAGAGTTCATATTGCAGATATCAATTTCTTTGTGTTTGATACATATTTTGTTATAAGTAGAACACATTCTCCAAATTGGTGATTTCAATAATACGTTGGTCCTTGCTTTTTTGCAATAAAACAGACCAGAGTTATTAGCACGAGTTTTAAGTGTCGGGACATGAAAATTTAATGTTGCTATGAGATTTGTACAGTTAAATTCGTTTTGTACTATTTTATAGAGAAAAATCAAATCTGTCACATTTCGCATTTGTTCAAGTGTAGGGATACAGAAGTTGTCTATTAATGTTAGATAATTTTCATAATATGGATAGATTCCAGTTGTCTTGTACGTCAAGTATTTGACAAATTTAGATTCGAACTTTTCCAGTTGGTGTCTGTATTGCTGTTGTGATGGGTTCCAAATCACAGCAGCATATTCCAGTTTCGATGGCATATAGGCATAATACATTTTTGTTAGTGTAGTACTATTGTTAAATTCCTTTCCAATTCTAATTATGAACCCTAACATCTTAAAAGATTTGTTAACTATGTTCTCTATATAGTTATTAAATGTCAGTTTCGTATCAAATATAACTCCAAGATCTTTGACTGAATTTAATCTATTTAGTAAGATCTGATTCATTGAGTAATCAAACTCTATTTGACTTTTGTTTCTGGTAAACGATAAAATGTTACATTTGTTTATGTTTACATTAAGTTTGTTAAGAGAATATTTTCCATGTCACGTTGTAAATCGAGACAGTCATGGATGTTCTTTATCCTACCGTATATTTTGAGGTCATCAGCAAAAATCAATTTGTTACTTTTATATGATCAGGGAGATGATCATAATATATGACCAGGGAGATGGTTAATGAATAAAAGGAACAATAACGGACCTAGATTAGAGCCCTGGGGAATTCCAGAATATGCAATACAATCAGATGATTTATATTCCTTGTAGATAACAGTTTGTTTTCGATGATTTAAATATGATGAAAAGAACTTGATCAAGGGAGAAGAGAATTTATATTCGCCTAGCTTATGTAATATTACCTTGTGATTGACTCTGTCAAATGCCTTTTCAAAATCTATATATATTACATCAACCTGACATACTACATCTAATGAATTTGCTATAAAGTCTGTGATAAGTGCAAGGTTTGTTGTTGTTGATTTGTGTGGGATAAAGCCATGTTGATATGGTGAGATTACAGGTTGGATGTGGTCAATTATCCGTCGGTATAGGATTTGTTCAAATATCTTTGCAAAAGTAGGTAAAATTGATATAGGCCGGTAGTTATTTATTTCATGTTTATCATTGGTTTTTGGTATTGGGCAAACTATAAATGATTTCTATTTATCCGGAAAAATGCATGTTTTTAAAGCGAGATTGAATGCAATGCTTAGCGGATATGTAAACGCATCTATACAGCCCTTTACGATATATGGAGGTATTCCATCAGGGCCAACAGCAGTTCTGGGCTTTAATTTTTTGATTGCCATTTCTACTTCAGATTGAGTTATTTCCTCTTTGATAAGTGACTCTAGTTTGTTACTTACATAACTTAATAAATTGTTCGTAGGAATGTGAGTGAAGCCTGTATCTGGCACATATACTGACGAGAAATACTGTGCAAAAGCATTGGCTATTTCATCATTATTATAAAGTTCGCGTCTCTCATAATTTAATTTCCCCCCAAGAAGATGCTTAGTCTTATTTTTTATAAAATTTCACAAATCATTAGCATTGTTATTAATGTTATTTTCAGAATCTTGTATGAACGCTCTGTATGCTAGCTTAATTTCTTTCTTCATTTCCCTACGCAATTCATTGAATTTATTGAGATAATTTGCTTCTTTATTACATTTATATTTTTTATGATACCTTGCTTTAGTTTTGATTTTTTTGATAATTTCATTTGTAAACCAGCATGGATAAGCTGTTCTTGAGTTGTTTTTAAGTGGCACGCACTTGTCAAATACACTATAAATAATATAATAGATATTATCAACTAGGTCATTGGCGTTTTCATATTTCTTTAGGCAGTTCCAGTAAATAGATGAGAATTCAAGATACAACTCTAAGAAATTTGCTTTCCTAAAATTATATTCTGATATATTAGTTTTCTTTTTAATCTTCGCGGTCCCCTCCTGCATCACGTTTATTACTAAGGATGGATGGTGTACATCTTCTGGAATTAGTGGACAATATTCCCTACTGACTTCTATATTCGTTATATTAGACAGAACCAGATCTAATGTAGGATTATTTTCGTTCGTCACATTATTTAATGATCGCAAATTATAATAAGACATAAATTCATATACATTCTTACATTTAGAAGAGCTTGTTTCAAAATTAGATTCCGTACCGTTTATTTCCGATAAATTGAAATCACCAATCAGGAGAACAGGACAAACTTGAGGACAATTAATTTCAAGGCGAGTAAATAAATCATTATACAATTCAATTTTAGATCCCGTTGAGAAATACACAACACAATTATATATGGTTTTCCCCTCACTGTTTATTTTGGCAATCAAGCAGTCATAATTATCATCACACCTGTCCAATAAGAACATGCAATGTTTACTTAGGGCTGCAATAAGAACACCCCCACCCCTTGTTTTACAGGTTTTGACAGAGTTTCTATCTTGTCTCAACACAGTATATCTCTTATCAAATAACTCAGCATCATAATGAGATTCGTTAATCCATGTCTCAGTGATTGCAATTAGATCGTAATTGTTAGTTAATACACCACAAAAGAAATCATATGTTCGACCACGTAAGCTACGAGCATTTTGATAAAATATTTTTAGAGAGTCTTTATTATTTGTAAGACCAGTTGCTATTTTTGAACTACACAAACACATTTCTTCGAGATCAGATGTAGATAACTTACCACATGTTTCATTCCATTCCTTTGTTAGTCACACTCTGCTTCTGTTGGGGGGTGGCAAGGTCGCCCGGGTCATCTTCCTTCCTCTTTTGTTATCGGGCGATGGCATTTCTGCACAGGTGGATGCACTCACTGAAATCGGGGTTTGGTTAACCACTGGTAGTGTTGCAAATTCTGTATTTACGTTCTTCCGAATTTCCTCCTGCTTTGATGGTGTCGCACTATTTTGTTGCAGCTCTTCAAGAGTAAATGCCTTATTATTTATAATTAACCTATTATATTGAAGCTTGGCATGGTCACCTTCGGAACGGGCATTCCACATGAAGACAGTTAGTTCTTTGTGAATATGACGAACTGAGGCAGAGAAATCTTCGGTAATTGAGACAGGGGTTCTCTTAGCATGATATGCATTTTTTAATGTTAGATTGTTCTTCTTGTAGGAAGAGAACTTTACAATGATGGGTCTGTTATGTCCGCGGCCTAGGCGATGGGCTCTTTCTATTTCACTTGCGTTTAGATCCACTTTCAATTGCTCCATGACGAACTTTATAACACGTTTCTCCGATTCTTCCCAAGTTTCCGCACTTTCGCACTCGTCAATGTTTCGAAATATTAGATTATTTCTTCTTGAATGATTTTCTAATTTGTCCAAGAGTTCACTGTTAGCAGCCAATTGAATTTTCAGTTCTTCGTTCTCCTTTTTAACAGCATTGAGTTCATTCACCACTACTTGCAGCTGATTATTTAGGTCATTAGTCACACTGTATATTCCATTCATCGTTGAGTCCATTTCTTCTAGCTTTTGTATAAGTCATCTAATGACTTAGGGCCCAAATTCACTTCCATTCCACCAATTACAAGTAGCAACTACATTCATAAATTATGTTTAGGTCGTATTAGTTTGTCACATGGACAATGCTAAAGCAAATGGTCAAATAGATCAAAACACAAATTGCTTGATTGTTGTCAAATGCAAGAACTCAATTCTCGAATAGTGGCGAATATCTGTTCCATTTAGTTAGTTATCACAGTTTTGATATGACAACTAGTCTTCTTTTTGTCGCAAACAAGTTCCTCATCATTGAAGAAAAAACAAGTTTTTTTTTAAAAAAAAAGAAATATGTTAACAGGTGCAGAAGAAAAATCTAGAAATAAAGATAAAAGAGCTAGTTGCACTGGAATTGCGAACTGATACATTGAGATTGAAGATCGATATTGAATTCTATAAAAAGGTTTACCATCTTTCCTTTGCATTTCACTAAAATTACAGATTAATATTTAAAGAAAAAGCAATCACAAGGAGATTGTACTTTTAGGAAGTATTTAAGCCTTTCTGAGTGCAACTTCACTTACCCTCCCCTTCGTTGTTTATGCTAGAGTAGCGTACTTAAAATCGTGAGTTTTAAGATTTGTTCCTTCTGGAGAAAGGGGAGACGGCAAATTATGCCATTGCACAGGGCAACAAATTGCCTAGGGCTGACCCTAATGATATGTATATACAATACATGAATATAGGATGAAGCAATTTGAAGTAATGCAGGGTGTTTCAGAATTAATATTAGGGTTTTGAAATTTGTAGTATATATTACAATTAATTTACAATTATAAATATTATCAAAAAAAAGAGAAACTCAAACAGTTTTGTACGCACGCATGCACATGCATTGTTCGCTCTGTCTGCCGTTAGTAAGAACTATACTGTCTGTCCTTATCGTTTGCAGTTGCTAAAGGTCTAAAGCCTACAAACTACAGTTTACGTGCCAATTTCGCAAATGAAATATTGCTGCATAAAAATGAAGATTTTCTAGATTGTGTCGTCTTCAGTGATAAATCGACATTTCATCTAAGAGCTAATGTGAATACTCATAATGTTCGCATCTGTCGGTCAGCAAATCCTCGGCAGATGATACAGCTGAAACGAAACTCCAACAAATTGAATGTGTTTTGTGTCATATGGCGGAAAATTTATTGGTCTTTCTCGCCTATCAACTCGATATGTGCCGTGTGACAAAGGATGCTCACATCGAACACTTGTAGCAAAGACTGTTTGAGTTGATCTATTACTTGATGTATTGTTTATAATTGTAAGTAACATGTAATAAGTACTACTATAACTTAAAACCCCAATATTCATTTTGAAACACTTTGCATTTCTCAACAACAATATTGGAACTAAGATGTTAAAAGTAGAGAAAATTTTCCTTATAGAGTTATTGTTTACAGCAATGATATTATTATTAGTCGAGACTATAACCACTACAACAACACGAGTTGGTAGTCAAAAAAAAAAAATGTAATCAAATGTACACTCGAAACCCTTTCGAACCCAGGTGGCCAATGTGGCACACACGGGTGTGTCACTTTTTTAATCCGCTCCTCTGTGGACACTACTTAAGGTAACGAGATATTATTTTTGTCAAATATGGTTGGACAATAGTTTATCATATTAATTTCGTCTTTCTTCTCGGGGTCGAATTTCCTTCTCAAATATCAGCCCAGTCAAAAATTTGAGAATTTTCGAATTTCCTTTACTTTTTTCTTGTAGCTTCCTTCATTGTAGAGAGACCCCCTTAAGACTTGCCAGGAGACCTCGGATATATACCTAAATGTTTACATCAATTAGACGGGCCTGCGTGTATTGTTGCCAATTAGGTAAATTAAAGTTTCCCTAAATTTGGACAAAAAATCGAAATTTTTGTTTATAAATCCGTATCTATACGTCCGGGAACAAGTCAACTTACGCCAGTCGAACGTTTGTCCTTAGTGAACAAACGAAGGTACAGATCGTTACAATGGGGTAATTAGGGGGCGCACGGAAAATTAGTATTTCCGTTCAAACCCTTGATTTTTCTAGTTTTTTCCTACTTTTCTGTTTACCTTAATATATTTTTGGCAATTAGATGCTTTGTTACTTAAATATCGGCACGATACTTGTAGGATATATTAGTGGTGTGCGAATGTTTAATATAAGATTACGTCTGTCTGGTAGCAGTGTTGCAATCTAGAAAAAATAATTCCAGATTTGAGGGGGAAATTTTGGGAAAATTATTTGTCTCTATTATTTCCCTCTTGTTATCTACATCGGGACAAACTTATCAGCATCTGAAAGTCTCGTCTTTGCCCTACAAAACGCACTATACAAAGGTTTAATAGAATAATTAGGGGAAGTAGAGTTGAGGTTTACAGTAGACCTTGTTCTCTAAGTGGAAAGATAACCGTGATTTTTTTTAGGTAGAATGAGATTTTTTTAAATTGCATGCTTACTTTATTAGATACGGTCACGATAATTTTAGTATATGTAGGATGGATAACAAAGCTTATTTTTGGGATAGTTTTTGTATGTCTGATAGCAGTGTTGCCAGCCACAGAAAATTTTAATTCCAGATTTTATGTAGACATTTGGAAGAATTCATTTTTGTCTCTATTATTTCCCTCTTGTTGGCTACATTCGAACAAACGTACCAGTGTCGAAAAGCCTTGCCGTTAGCCTACACAGCGCATCATAAAAAGGTTTCACTCGAGTAATTAGAGAAAATACAGTTGAGGTTTACAATAAACCATGTTCTGTAAATTGCAAGATAAAGATGAATTTCTGAGGTAGAATGAGAATTATTTATAATTTCATGCTTACTTCGTTAGATATCGCCACGATACTTGTAGGATATATTCCTGGGGTACCAGGGTTTATTTTTAGATAGCTTTTGTCAGTAAGGTAGCAGTGTTTCCAGCCAAAACAATTAATTCCCGATTTTAAGTGACAATTTCGGAAAAGTTCAATTATCCCGCTACTATTTATCTCTTGCTCTCTACATTTAAATAAACGTACCATTACCTGAAAGCTTTTTCTTTGGCCTACAGAACGCACCATAAAAACTTTCAATGGGATAATTAGAGAAGCTGTAGCCCTGGCATATCTGTTAATTTTTGTTTCTGAGGCGTAAAAAGTGTCAAAATTTCATGTGTATGATGAAAGAGAATTTTTTTGTTTCCCTCTTTGAATGGAAGCAACCGACTTCACGACTTCACTGTACCTTGTCAACACACCAAAGAATTAGTTTAGGTGACTTCAACCCATATGGCAGCAGTGGTGCTAGATACAAAAAAAATTGAAATTTGGTTAGGGATTTTTTGTAAATTTTTACCCCTACATTTCAATCAGTAATTTCCCACTCGTTGGCAAGACTGGAATGTAATTTACACAAAAAATAGCCACATTCATTTTGTAAAAAAACAAGGCCTTAAGCACATCAATAGAATAAATGGTTTTTGAGCAATAAGTCACTAACTGAAAATGTAGGAAAACACCAAAAATGACCTGGGTCCGAAATTAATATTCACAATTTTTCTAGTATATAGGTACAAAGAAACAAACGATTTGTAAATCAGGAGGGTTTCGACTCAAGTTGTGTTGATTATTTCAATAATCTGCAACATAAAACAGTAGATAATAGTTGCCAGAAAAAAACAGATATTTGAAAAAAATGAAAAAGAACGATGTTTTTTATTGAAAAAACTTCCCAGAAAAAAAACGTTTTCTTACAACACTACTCACGTGACATAACCTGTGTTTCTAACTTTACCTACTCGTCTCAAAATGTAGCATATTTCAAATATACTACTGCTACTGATACTACTACTACTACTAATAATAATAATATGTACGCAAGTAATTCTGCAACATGTATGTATCTATCTGTTATTAATGCTTTCAAAATCTTGAAAGAAACTTTTGGATTCTTTTTTTGTTTGTGACAAGCCTGCATCCCGGAAAACATTCATGTCCCCTAGAATAACTTGCTGGATAGATCTCTAAATGACTATATTAGTATTGTGTATACGTATTGTGTTGTGTATCACGTTTGTAGTTTAGCGTTATTTGCTGATTTTTTTTTCGTTTATGCATATTCGTTTCGTTTGTGATAAACTTGAATATCTAAAATTCGCCGAAAGTAATTTCACTAAGTAATGACACTGAAGAGGAAAACAGAAAATTAAGAAGAATATTGACAAGTATATTTGTCTCCTTCATTCTACACTAAAGATCAAATGCTTGCCTTACTAAAGAAATCTGATTTGATCCGGATGAGAGTTCGAATGTCGAATCTAGGTCCACCCGGTTAAAGGACCGAGATGAAATACACACATATTTATATTTGAAACCGGAATACAAAACTCGAATATTTAACATTCCTCAATACACCTATTTCATTGACAGTTAAGAAAACATAAAAAGTTATGACAAGTATTAGTAGTTTTTACGTATATTTATCTCGCTTAGTCTTCTCAAGATATCAAATATATACTTACATTTATATTTAATAATTATTTAGTAAATCACAATATGAGCATCGAGAATAAACTATGAGTTTTGGTGCCCCTTATCTAGATTTAGAATTTCGGATTTATACATAGAATCAGGCGGAAAGATAAATATTTGAGATTTGGAAATCGAAACATGTGCTAGTACCAAGATCGTAGCCATTTGTACCTAGGTATTGCGAGCGGAAGGCACTTGCACTAATTCCACATCTTCTTTGGGGAACACGAGAAACTAAAAACAGAAATATTCTTTTTCAGGGTGCAAGTCGCGCTTTTACATGACTTTTCATGAGTGTTGGGTTGAAATACGAAAACTGTAATGGCGACTTGTTTGAAATAAATACCTTTACATTTTTTAGCAATGAAGTTAGGTACTTTCACATTGAGGAAAAATTTGCATAGCACATTCCACTGATTAGAATGATGGTTCTTATGGAAGCGTTCACACTGAACCGAAGATTTCCTCATGTGGGTATCGGATTGCCCAAATTTGCCTTGCGGAAAGACATGGTTTATCAGAAGGTCGGCCAAGATTCTTTTGAACTCAGCCTGTAGACTGCTTCTGGTCTCAAATATTCCCATATAACAAGACTAACCATATATAAAGTTGAATCGAAATGATTTAAAATATCACTAATTGACCTTAAGAGCATAATTGCGATTTAAATATTCGTAAATCAGAAGAGATGTACAAGTTAAGCGTTAAAATAAATCCGATAATTGCAACCTAATGATAACAATAAAATTCCTTATCTAACATTTTCAGAGCTAAGATTAACAGTTATGTTCTTGAAGAGGTTTATGGCAACATAGAATATAAATCCAATTATCATAAGTAGTATCTCTGACAGCTCCGCATTTCACATCACCATCGCCCTTCATCCTGTCAAGTGGGCAATTCACTTACCTACAATGACTTTTCAGGCGTCCAGTGACATCAATTTCTCAGTTTGTGTTTGGAATCATGCTTCGCTGAACCTTGACTATCACCATCAGCAGCAATTAGAGAATCTGAACTTATTTCTGTATTAGATAATGTTGGTAACTGTAGCCTTTCGTCTATAGAGAGTATATGGTATTATCGCAGGAAATATTTGATGCATAATACTTAGATTGTCAGTATTTAGGAGCAACTTTTAAAATAATCAGTTACTTTAAATGTGCTACGGATGAGCCTAGAAAACCCGACAGCCATAGTCGAGTGGTCTGCGGCACTAGGCTGTGGATCGTTTGCTGTGAATGTCTTAGATTCAAATCCCGCTTCGGGCATACATAATTTTAATTGTACTCGTTTACTTCTATGTGTGTGGTGTCGTAATGGTTACAGTGTAATCCGTGCAAAGCGTTCAACAGGTTAAATAATCTAATAGAAAGCTGTTACCTTTTTATATAAAAAACAGTGGTTAGCTCGTGCCTTCGGTGCCCGTGGTCATGGGTTCAATTTCCGGAGAGGTACTCAACAATTTCGATGTTGTCCCAGCATAGTGAGGACAATTGGGGAGTTATCTTAAGTAAGAGGTAGCGGACTGCAGTTTGTAAAGCCGGCATTAGGGACTTCGGGTGTTGATGCATTGACTACACATCCCCACTTTCAACGTAAGCCAAAGGACCAAAGGACTGTTGTGCCAAGAATTTAGTTTGTTTTAATTATCATAAATGCCTTCTTTACTATTAAATTTTATCCAATATTTTCTTTTCAACAATTTTGCGGAACTCAGAGATAGCTACTTGTTTTCTTTTTAATTCATGTTTATGGTTAGCACAACTAATCACTAAGGAAAAATAATCTTTTCAATAAAATTCGTCTCACGTCTTTCGTAGCTCTAAATTTAGTTATTTTTAGCTTTTTTTTAAGTTAAAGGGCGGTTTATCATTTTCCTATCGCTTTCCCTATTTTTTCCAGTTTTACCTATGTTTCTTTGCACGGACAAGATGCCTATACGCATGCGCTTAGTGTGTTCGCTTACAAAAGCGGGCCATTTTCCTGCCACTATAGAAAGTAAGAGAGTCTTGTATCAGAGAAATATTAATTGACGTATGTAAGTGAATATATCTGTGATGAAGTCATAATTACTTAGTTTTTGCATCGTACATAGTTTTTTCATGCTCATTAATCTCTTCACCCCCACTTCCTGCATTCCAGTTCTAGTATTCTTTCTTGATGGGGGACTGATGTCTCATGTAGGCTTATTAACTATATTATCAGCAATAAAGAAAGTAGAATTTGCACTAATTTTAAAACATTACGTTAATTAAATAACAATAATAATACGGAGCTAGCTCAAGCTACTTGTTATTATTCTTGCTTCGCAATTGGATAATACCGGGTTTGAATACGGAGACCAGCCATCCTGACTGAGGATTTTCCAGGGTTGTTCCTCAGTTATATTGGGCAAACGCTAGGTTAGTACTTTGATCTAAGACTCTGGAGACCTTCCTTCCATTCCTTTTTCAATGTTTTCTTCTGTTGATTACTACGGTGTAAAGTGGCCTCTGAGGATGTATCTGGTAGCTTATAGTAAATAAACAATAACGACGAAATATATCTGCACGAAACGTGTAGGTTAATTTAACTACAGCCTTACAATCCCAATAGATAGCTAAAGTTTTAATATCAATATCCTGACTTTTAAATACTATTTTCATATTGTTTCAGCTTTCAGTTTTCTAATGTATGTTCCCACCGAGAATTGAACCTGGTATCACACGAACAAATGCGAATATGTTAAATATTTTTGAACACTTTAATATACAAAACACAAAACGCTTCAATGATACGATGCATGGATATGTTTTGGATACGTCCTGCAATGTATCATTAAAGAAACCTGGAGGGTGAAGAAAAAATAACAGAAATCACTTTTATATTTACTCCTTCAACAAACTCCCGATCTCAGAAGGGCAAGCCATAAATTAGGTAATAAAGTCATACAACGAACACAACCATATCGCTCTCCTGAAATTCTCGTGTTTTTTTTTAAAAAAATCTACTGTTGTCAGTAGGGAGGGGTCACCTTGGGGTGTTTTTTTACTGAGCATGCACAAACAAGCCACGCCCCCTTCACGCTGATTGGCTGGCGCCGGTCACGTGACCCCGCCCCCTGGTCACGCCCCCGCCCACTGGTCACGACCACGGCCCCGCCCACGGGTGGCAAATCGAACACCTTGAACCGTCCACCCATGGTCTTTTACGACCTCCATTTTAGGAGTGTATTTGTTCCTTTTTATGAGCACATTTTAGGGGGTGGACTCGTTCCCTTTTATGATCACTTTTCCGCCCCTTATTTTACCATAGCCGAGAATACATAAGACTACGAACACATAACAGGGCAGATAATACATAAGACTACGTAACATAGCAGGGATGTATTCGTTCCAACCCATATTTTAATATAGTAGAAATTACACGGAGACTATGAGCATAGAAGATCGATAACACATTCTCCAACCGCCTATTTAACATAGCAGAGCTAATAAAAGAGCATGGCTTTTATCAACCTCTATTTTAACATTGAAGTGGAGACTACGAACATATAGTAGAGAAGATAATATTTAAGGGGTGTACTCGTTCCCTTTTATGAGCACTTTTCTCAACCCATATTTTATAATAGCAGAAATTACACAGAGACTATGAACATAGCAGATCGATAACACATTCTCCAACCGCCTATTTAACATAGCAAAGCTAAGAAAAGAGCATGGCTTATTATCAACCCCTTATTTTACCAGAGCAATTTTAGAATACAAAACACATAGCAGAGCAGATAATACATAAGACTACGTAACATAGCAGGGCTGTATTTGTTCAACCCCTTATTTTAACATAGCAGAAATGTATTAACACATTCTCCACCCCTAATTTAACATAACAGAAATGACACAAGCATGTCCCAAACTACCGACCATCGTGAACAAAGGTCAAACTCGTAAACGAAGCAACATATTGAAGTGCTGTTTGGTCATGAAAGAGCAAATGTCCCGAAAGTGTTGACCATCGAGCTCAAAGGTCAAACTCGAAAACTGAGCCACATATTGAGGTGGTGTTTCCACATTTAGTAAAGAATATGGACCATATAACATAGTACAGATTACATAAGAACCGTTCTCTTTAACATAGCATAGAAAACACACACATTTCCCTTTACGGCGGTAGCTACCCCAACACTATCTGTTTCGGCCATGGCGGGGTTAAATATTAGCCTATTTAGCAGAGTTTAAAAAATTAAAAACAGCATTTAACAAGTCTGATTTACGGAGAACTTAATCTCGCGCCAGTTCCCATCATCATCATCATACTCTCGTAAATGAATAAAGCATATTATCGTTAGCATCAATAGTGGTGAGTGAGAATCTGTTTAAAAAACCGCGTAGTGAATAACCAGACGCACGACATGCTAGATATAGAAAACAATAACGTCCACAAAATGAGACAAATCACCTTGAATACGTCTATTATTCCATGTATAATACAGACAGTTTCGTTTTAAAATCTTTATGTGATATTGTATATAGGGAGGTATACCATTGCTATCGAAAAACTCTCCCACACGCACATTAGATATATAAACAGCAACCCGATGTTCACCAGACTTATTACTAGAATGTGTATTTATAATGATGGCGGCTGGAAATGTGTGAATGAACAGAGGTAGCTCATCTGCAGCACATACACCAATAAAATGATTTTTAGACAGATTTTGTTGTAGTGCCTCATAAAGTTCAATTGTATTTAACATTCTTTTTTAATTAATTAATATATATATATATATTTCTCTGGAAATCAATTTCTAATTCTGAGGAGAATTCACAATAAGTAATTGCTGTTACAGAAGATGGCAGTGCTTCTTTAAAATGAACCTCTAAACGTACACTTCCTTGCTGTTGTGGACTAGTATGAAATGCAGCACTAGCACTAGGATCGGGGGTTAAATCAAACACTAGCAGAGTATAAACGTTAGGCTATTCGGCAAGTGAAATATCATTACGTTAATTAGAATAATAAATACTTGAACCTGTAAATAACGTGGAATATGCCTGTATATATAGCTTATTATCAAAATCAGGTTGTAGTGGTTTGGATTTTATAAGCGTTCCATGAACATAAAGTGTAAAAAATGACATATTAAAATGTTGAAAATTGAACGGATTTGTTTGATAAGTACCATTGAAAGCTGTATTAGTAACAAAAGCAATAATAATACGTTTAGGCACTATAACTGAAAACAGATCTTGAAGTGAATTATCCATAATTCCTTGTGACAGAGTTTCTGTCTTCACTGCACTTTTGTTGTAGTATACTTTATTCTAAATTTAGGATTTTCTAATACTTTATTTTGTGCTATTTTAACTGCTGGTGATACATCAACATTTTTCATAAGCAATCTTGCATCTGTAATTACAACTTTTCCATCAGCATCTGTGTCTCCCATTAGACAAAATGAAGTTTTAGCTGGAATTAGTTTAAAACGCAGTTGTACACCATTCAGTAAAAATTTCTCCTGATTAAATATAACTAACTAACTAACTCTATGGCCTATGGAACCCGGAGGTTCAATGCCGCGTTCACAAAAGCTCTCCAGTGACTTCTATCTTTAGCTAACTGCATCCAGTTTCTACTTTGTATTCCAATCTCTGCTGGATCCATCTTAATATTGTCCTCCCATCTGCGCCTAGGTCTTCCTAATGGTCGTTTTCCGATTGGTCTTCCTGTCAACACTTTGACAACGTTTCTACTTTCTTCCATTCTAGGTACATGACCCGCCCACCTAAGCCTCCTAGACTTCACGGCGCTAACAATGTTGGGTAAACAATATAAATTATGTAGTTCCTCGTTATGAAGTTTCCGCCATTCCCCATTTCCGTTCCTCTTGGGTCCGAATATTCGTCTCAGGATCTTGTTCTCAAACACTTTCAGTCTATGTTCTTCCCTCAGATTAAGTGACCATGTTTCGCAGCCATACAAAACAACAGACATGATTACAGTTTTGTATATTTTAAGCTTCAAATTTCTCGACAGAATTCAAGACGACAAGAGATTTTGAACCGAATAACACGAATTCCCTCCTTTTGGTCGACATTTAATTTCTCCGTGGATATGATTTTCCTCTGTTAATATTGATCCTAGGAATTTGAAACTATCCACTTTTTTAAAGAATTACATAATATTTTAACGCGTCCATAATTTGCTGTATTCCGGTCCCGACGCACTTCCATGTATTTAGTTTTATCTGCATTTACTTCTAAACCCATATCCCTGCAAGCGTTTAATAAGATCTTTGCATTTCTTTCTATTGTTCTATCACCAAATATTAAATTTATGCCATCATCATATGCCATAACCTGGTGAATAACGTTCAATTCTAAGCCCTGGTTGCTATCTTTGATTTTCCTTATAGCGTATTCCAGAACGAAGTTAAATAATAATGGCGACAACGCATCTCTTTGTTTCAGGCCATTTTCGACGTGAAAGCTCGTGGACAAAAATTTTCCTACCCGCACTTTTCTTTGGGATTCATTTAAACATATCTTAATTAATCTAATTAGCTTTTTCTCGGTATTCCATGTTCTGTAAGGACGTTGTATAATGTTTCTCTCCTAACCGATTGGTACGCCTTTCTAAAATCAATAAATATTTGATGTACCCGGGTATTGTATTCCCATTTTTTTCGAGTATTTGGCGAATGGTAAACATTTGGTCGATAGTTGATCGATTCCGTCTAAATCCGCACCGATATTCTCCAATAATTTCATCTGCGTAGGGGGTCAGTCTTGCTAATCGAAAATTTGAAAGGCTTTTATAGGATGTTGACAAAAGAGAAATGCCTCGATAATTATTACAGTCAGTTTTGTCTCCTTTCTTGTGAATTGGAACAATGACTTATTCTTTCCACTCTTGTGGCAATTCTTCCTTGTTCCAGATAAGGAGAATGAGTTTGTGTATCTTGTTTCACATTTTTTCGCCTCCAGCTAAAATTAACTCAGCCGGAATTTCGTCTACACCCGGAGATTTGTGTTTCTTTAATTTCTTTATAGCAGTTTCTACTTCTATTCGGTTGGGGTCTGGAATATGCAGTTCTGCGGTGTGTATCTCCTTCTCTCTACGCACATTAGTTTTCGGTTGTGTGTTAAGCAAATCGTCAAAGAAATCTTTCCATCTATTTAAGATGCTATCCGTGTCAGTGAGAACTGTACCGTCAGATTCCTTTAATATATTAGCACGAGATTGATAGCCTTTCTTAAATTCGTTGATTCCCTTATATGTCCCGGATGTTTTTATTTTTACTATACCCTTCAAGTTCCTCAATTTTAGCTTTCAGAAAATCGTGTTTCCTTGTTCTAAAAGTTTTGGAAGTTTCCCGCCTGATATCTGCGAAATTTTGTGTAGTTACTTCATTCGGATTTTGTAGACAGCGTAATTTTGCCTGTTTTCTCTTCCCTGCAAGTTTTGTGCATTACTGATCGAACCATGGTTTGTTCCTATCTATTTTTCTTTTGCTGAAATTTTAATGCTATCTCTAATTTCAATCCAGGTATCCTCAACACTAGTGCACTCGGAATCTATTAGAAACTTCAATCTGGTATTTCGCTATTACCTGGCTCTCTTCTAATTTCTTTAAATTCAATCTCTCCGTTTTCGGACAAAGAATATTACCTTTATTCAACGATAACCCTTCTCGTATTATCGCTGCTACCAGGTAGAGGTCGGTGTCGCAATCAGCCCTTCTAAACGACCGGACATCAATTATGCTAGATTGCCTTCTTCTATCTACTAAAACGTGATCAATTTGATTATGTGTTTTCCCGTCTGGTGATGTCCAAGTGTATTTATGAATGTCGCGATGTGGGAATTTTGTACTCTTTACGATTACTTTTTTGGATGTTGCAAAATTTACGAGTCTAACACCGTTGTCATTACTTTCCTTATCCAGACTTTCGTTCCCTATAATCGGTTTAAAAAGATCCTCTCGTCCTACCTTCGCATTGAAATCCCCTAATAGAATTTTCATATGGTATCAAGGGAGTTGGTCAAATATCCGTTTCACTTCTTCGTAAAAACTGTCTTTTATATCGTCATCCTTATCTTCAGTTGGGGCATGTACATTTAAAACAATAATATCACACCACCGTCCCTTAAGAGTAATAAAAGAAAGTCTGTCAGTGACAAATTCAACCCGTTTAATTGCTGGTAATATACGTTTATGAACGAAAAACCCTGTCCCTAACTGGTGATTTTTGTTTCGTTCCCCGTAAAAGAACGTAAAATTTCCGGAATTCTCAGATCCATTTCCTTCCCACCTAACTTCCTGAACTCCTACTACGTCCATTCTGTATTTCTCTAACTCACTCGTTACGGATTTTAACGCGCCTGCCCTATAAAGACTCCTAATATTCCATGTTTCAAATCTCATGTCCATTTTCTATTGCTGAGGTCGTGCCAAGTTATCAGTCCTTGTCCGAGGCTTTTGTGAATCTTTCTGAACAAGTGTTTTTTTTTTACAGGATAAGGTTGTTAGCCCTACCCAAACCCCCAAGCTGGAGGTTCACTCCTAGTCGGCTGTCCGCGACTGCTTATTCGGTATATTCGCAACTAACCTCTATATCTAGAGGCCTTCTCCTCGATCCGCAACCTGAGGACGCGATATGCCGTGGCGAAAGGAACCCACGTTACACAGCCTGATTAAATATATCAGTATAAATATAACCCAATAATTCAAATGACTGACTTACAGTAGTGAGAAGAAAACATTGTTTAAATCCTAAATTACCATCGGCCACACTGTCCATATGACCTGCACTATCCACCACATTGATGTTTGAAGATTCGTTCTTTTAGCATTAGCATTATAGTTTAGTAGTTTTTCAATATATGATCGATATGGATATGTATGTGAAGAGTAGGAAATTAGTTGATTATTCAAATATAATTGCACTTCACTGAACATTGCATTTAGAAAATCATTTACAGGACCAATTTTCTTATCGGGAGAAGTTAAATTAGAACCATCTGATTTAGTAATTTTACCTTTAATATATAACATTGTGTGCGGTAAGTCCATATAGTCATCCCCATGTTCGGGGACAACAAATTCTATTGATGTGTTATCAGATATTGAAGCCACAGGCTTATATTGAACTATTTTATTACCTACAATACTTGTTTGAGTGGGTAAAGCAGCAAATAAATCTAATTTTTTTTCATACACTCAGACTGCATTTTTCGTACTATTAATATTCACACAAGTTAAGATTTACAATACCGTACTATGTCTACGAAAATGTAATTTTTCACATACACTGCAATATAGGAAAGGAAGTGGATTACCTGTATTATCTCTTAAATCAATAATAATTTGATCAAATTGTTTACGTTGCACGGTGACACAATGAGGATTGTCAAAAATATGTACATTATTAATACCATGCTCGGTAATATTTGTATTTATAATACGTAACAATGGGGCTATGGTGTCACCTACCATTTGTGGTTCTACAATATCACTGTAAATATACATAAGCGTAGGTAACGATTTTTGTAAATCAGTTGGATAACGAGCATGATGCACAACTGCAATATCTTCTTGTTGTATATGATCAAATCCTAGTATTCTGGCTAATTCAGGAGATAGACGTACTTCTATATGCTTCTGTTGATCTTTTATTACTGTATAACTTCAATTCGTTTTACTGATGCTTTAACTTTTAATTGTAAATTTAATATATCACTTTTATGATTAATTTGAGATAGAATATCATCAACATTATAATAGTGTCCTGGTAAGATTTTAGTTATTTTTCAGCTTTTTGTATTCATGAGACGGTAGTAAATATTATTAGCATATTTGGAAACATTCTGAAATGAATTTGTTGTATAATGTACTCTAACACAAGTGGATGATATAGTTTGGTAGTATAACATAACAAAGTACTTTGTGGAAAATACTCCATAGAACTGTTACTCGGTAAGTAAGATAAAAGCTAGTACTCGGTTCCATATTAACCAAAAATATCACCCTCCCTCTTCCTTTTGTTACCACCAGTCTGTACAAAATGAACTTTTCTTCTCCTGCTTGATCCTTCCAATACTTGATTTATTTTATTTTGAGCTTTAGTTTTTAAATTATTTTAGCTTCCTACCAACGTGATGCTAAAGATTCGTCAATAAATCTATTATCACCTAATACATCTCCAGCTACATTAATTCCTGTACGTAACAATTCTTTACCAACCGTTTTTGCACCTAGTTTAAATAATGGAAATTCACTTAGAAATAAACCACCTACAAAGTTCCAATACCATAGCCTTCTTGATATGGCGCACCTCTATACACGTTACAACCACCACCTGCTTGATGCGTATAGTATTTAAAGTATGGATCATTCATTATTTTTTCCTATATACACAAATATAACATTAATTTATAATGTTGTATTGTGGCTAAATGTTTTTTAAATGTGACATAGGAATCCATGAGCTAAAGGAAGAGGGTATCCCCGCCAACGAACAAGTACACGTTTACCTTTAACTTCTAAAGTTTCGTCTATTTCATATACTTTAGGCAGAGGCACTCCTTGTAATTCCTCTTCGTATAATGTACCATCAATTACTTCACCATTTGAACCCTCCAACACATAAACCACTTTCTTTTCCTTATGTATCACCTTTTTATTTTAAATATTTCTATAGTCCACTTTTCTTTGTACCCTTTTTCAAAATGCAGTTTTGCTTTAGTAATGTACAGTATCACCTTTTTTATATTTTGCAATGTTAGTATGTGGCATCGGATCTATTAATTTATTCCAAACTTGTTGAAAAGTGTCTTGGTTCAAACTGGCGGGTGGTAATTGATGAGCTCTATGTGGTCTAGAATTATATGCCTGATCAAGTTTCGATAGCACATCTATGTATCGGTAAGTTTTCTTTGGTGTAAAATATTTCCACATTCGTTTTTAAGAGTTCGATTAAAACGTTCCACTACACTTGCCTTAACATCGGAGTTTTGTGTTGTGAGGAATTTAATATTTTTCTTTTTTAAGTATAACTCAAATGGTTTATTAACAAACTCTGTATTTTTATCTGTTTGTAGACGTAAGGGTCTACGACAGGTAGATGCAAATATTTGCTTAAATGCTTTTATAATGTTTTCACCAGTTTTTGTACGTACAGGCACAGCCCATGCATAACGATTAAACAAATCAATCACTGTTAAAATATACCTGTAACCATCATTATACTTCTGCAGACTTTGCATATTGTTTAAATCAGCTTGCCACTGATCGTCAATATTGAACACAAAATAGGGATTACGGGGAAACTTTTTACGTACTGGCTTATGCAGTGTATATAGTCGGCTGTTCTCTTACCCACTGTTGCACCTTGTGTAAAGGAATTTATTTTTCTCACAGCTCTCCATAATGTCGTAGCAGTTGAAAACGAGGCAGGGTGTTATAATATATAATAAATATCGGCCAGATTCTTCATATTTTATAATCACACCATCTGTTGACAACTTTACGTTTACGTGGTGGCTCCTCTTCTTTTTCTCCTTCCTGTTTTGGATCATCATCAGCAGCAGCAGATGATGTCAGCTTAAGAATATATTCTATACGCTGTGGGTTACTTATATATTGGATTTTGCTAACAGTACAGGAAAGGGTCCCCAACCTGTAGGGGGAATATTTTTCTTGCGACACCTAACAAAATCTGATATTAGATCTACTATATTAGCACCAGGAATTAATTTATTATAAATATTAACACTACCATTGTCATCCCAATGAATGTTGGAATTTTGTTTTATTTTACGAAATAAAGGTCTTGCTTTACGCAGCCAATTTTCGGGTAGAGTAGATAGTATTTCATCCTCCTCCTTCTCGTTCTCTTCCTCCTTAGTACCAACACTAGTTGATGTTGCAGTAGGTTTTCGCACAATGTGTAAATATTTTTGTAACACCTCTTTATATCGTATCCATTTTTTTCAACGCTCATATTTTTATTATTTAAAATATTTTTCATCTCATCATCTAAATTAGATATAGTTTGATATTGGTGCAATTTTTCCGGCAAAATTAAAACAAGTTTTTGTGTATGCTGCATAATTATTTAATTAAACTAGATAATAAACCTCCAATAATAGGTGGAAGCAAAGCAGTAAGAAACCCACATTTTGTACAATTAGTTGTTTTTTCTTTCGTTTTAATGACCGACTTTTTTCACTAAATATCTCAATTCCTTTTTATATTTTTTAAATTTATTTTTCTTTTTCTTATTTAACGGAACATTTCCTTGTAATACGTTCTAGGAACATTCACAACTAGGGCGAAATAATTCGGGATCAGCATTTTGTAAAATTGGTTTGCGTACTTTAGATTTTGCCTCTCATAAAAGTTTTAGTGAATGCGCACTCTTAGCTAATCATTTTTTTATTTGTACCTATTATACTAAGCTTGAATATTAAAATATTTAAATTAAATCAGATTATTTTTACTGGTACATAAACATAATTGTAAGAATCTGAGGGGAAAATTTTTGTTCGACCACGATGTTTGTAGGGAGCGCCCTGTTTTAAGTAAAAAAACAAACAACTATGAGAATCTCGAGTTGCGTCCTGATAGGCCTCCTGCACAAATTTTGTTACCAGCATATAATTGGCGTGCTAGATAATTAATCTGACCCTGGTCTCTGGGATTTTTAAAACATATTATATAATGGCAATTTAATGATATGTCTGGCATACCTTTAGGTTCGTGAAAAATATTTGCGTTATGAAAATAACAGTTAAATTTCGGTTGTGGCTACCTTTAGTAAAAAAGTCAATAATTCGTGTATCACACTCTCGCATTAAATCATCAATAATTATAAGATGTGGCCCAGCTTGTGCTGAAAAATCAATTATTTTGGGACCCCTTCTTTATAGGTAGAACCTGAGGATAGAGTTTCATACGGAGGCTGCCACTCACCATAACATCATACTATATTTTTCCACTATTCGGCATAATGTTTTAAAAACTTTTACAAAATAAGATTTACCACACCCGGTGAGACCACCTATAATACAAGTAAATGTATGCTGAAACTCCATATTCTAATACACCACAAAATAATTATGAATATAATAACATATTATTATTATTCCGATTCAAAAATGTGAATACTTCTAGTGCGATACGTTCAGACGGTAGATTGGTAGTAGTAGTAGTAGTAAATTCGGGAATGGTAGTAGTACTCTCTTTCAGACATTATCGAGCATACTTTGTTACATCTTGACGTAATTGAGAACAAGTAATTGTGGCCTGCTGAATGCATGGCAAATAAAGCTGGATTTTTTTCCATGTATAAATACAAAAATTTACCTGACCATTACTATCGTCATCTGACGAGAGAATAAAACACTGGCGAATACCTTTAAGAGTATCTGACAATTATATTTTATAATTTTCACTAAGGGAAGATTGTGTAAGCAATGAAGAATTTGTAAAAGCATTAAAGTAATTTTCAATATATAAATAATAGAAAAGTAACTAGCTCAGAACTTCTGTACATTTTGGGCTATTCAAATAAACGCAAAAATTAATTTGGATGGAGTTTTTATTTTTGTACTAACGAGAGAGAAAGGAAAGATATGCCATTTCAACTAGCTGAGAATTTTAAATCATCTTGTACTATTTAAACAGAGGAAATAAAAATTTGAATGACCTATTCAATTTTGTACCAACGAGAAATGCCATTTTATCTAGCTCACAATTTTATATCATTTTGTACTACTCAAATAAACAAAAAACCGAAGAAGGGTCATTTTAATTAACTCAGACTTTTATACAATTTTGTACTTCTCCAATAAACGAAGGAATAGAATATTTAGTTTGGTACCAACTAGAAAAAAAGAAGTGAAGAATGAATACTGGGTTTCCCGGCGGAGGCTTTTTTTTACAAATATATTCATTGTAGGGTGTTCTTTCAGAAATTCGCGGCACTTATATTCCCACATTTCATGCACTATATACCCAGTTCTTTTAATCTATTAATTTTGTTTACAGTATTCTCATAACACATATCAAAACTAGTGTATGCATCGTTATATATGGTGTTATCACGACCTTTGGGGTAACTCGCCTGACACCCGTGGAATATACACCCCTGATACTCCCAAACATGTTCTGCGCCATTATAGTGTGCATAACCATCCACTTTATACCCACACCACCACAACCTATCGTCCGTTACCGGAATGCTGGATTTGTGTTTTTAATCGGTCGGCCTCGTTCACGAACCACTGAACGGCACAGACAGATTGTTTATCACGCCACCTGTACCCACTATGTGGGATAATACCAATGGTGTCTGTTCGCAAGAACTTTTTTCTATACATTAAATTGCAAGCGTTGGCAAAGCTTATACTTTCTAGGAACTGGTTGACACCCGATATAACTTTAAATTCGTACATAAATTTTATGCACGGATTGCGCACCACGTTCACATCGTTTACACAGTATTTAATGAGCTGTTCTTTTCTTGGTCTAGGAATTAATTCGTGCGGGTGGACAAGAGATGGCGCGACGAACGGAGCGTCCCACAGTTCCGTGTATCCACACATGAGTTGCAAACCCCTGTCATCGCATATCGTTCGTAGTATAGGGCAGTGGATTAAAGCGTCAACAACACCAGTTTGTAGTTAAGTGAATATGGCGCAATTTGTGCCTGATAAAGTGTTTTTGCGGGGTGTCCTGCTGCATTACTTTAACATGCAGAAAAGTGCGACTGAAAGTCATCGTATTTTGGTGGAAGTGTATGGTGACCATGCTCTAGCTGAGCGAACATGTCAGAAGTGGTTTGCACTTTTTAGAAGTGGTGATTTCGGCTTGGCAGACCAAGAGCGAGCTGGACAGCCAAAAAAATTTCAAGACGAAGAATTGACAGCATTGCTCGAGCAGGATTCGTGTCAAACGCAGGAACAACTTGCAGCAGCATTAGGCGTTGATCAAACAACAGTCTCCAAACGCTTGAAAGCCATGGGAATGATTCAAAAGATGTCACATTGAGTTCCACATGAATTGAAAGACAGAGACGTTGAAAGACGAAAAACCATTTGCGAATTGCTGCTTCAACGACAGAGCAGAAAGGGGTTTCTGCATCGAATTATTACGGGTGATGAGAAGTGGATCCATTACGAGAACCCTAAACGAAAAAAGGCCTGGGTGAAACCAGGTGAACCAGGTCCATCACAACCAAAACGAGATATTCACTGTGCAAAGGTTATGCTGTGCATATGGTGGGATATGAAAGGTGTGGTGTACTATGAGCTGCTGCAACCGGGTGAAACTATGAATGGAGAACGTTATCGACGACAATTAATGCGTTTGAAGCAAGCTCTGGCCAGAAGACGACCAGAATGGGAGAACCGACATGATAAAGTTATTGTTCAACATGATAACGCTCGCCCACATGTCACAAAACCGGTCAAAACCTATTTAGAAAATGACGGATGGGAAGTTTTACCCCACCCGCCGTATTCACCAGACGTTGCTTCTTCGGACTACTACTTGTTCGATTGCATGAACAACGCTTTGATTGGACAGCGGTTTACTTCTTCAGAAGATATCGAAACATGGGTCTCTGAATGGATCGCTTCCAAGGATGAGGACTTCTTTCGCCACGGAATCCGTACATTGCCTGACAGCTGGGCGAAAGTGGTGGCTAGCGATGGACAATAGTTTCTTTAGGTATTTATGTATTTTGTGTTTGTACTACAGCTTCAATGTGTGCGTACCAACCGCACGAATTAATTCCTAGACCAAATAAAATGAAGCCCGTCTCTCCAAGCATTTATTTTTCCTCATTATACAAACGCATAGACTTCTCTTTCTGTTTCTTTTTAAGCCCCCAACATCGTAATAGTCAATGCTGGGTAAAGCACCCCTCTACTCCTGATTAGCCTTTGTGTTGAATAAATGAGGGAACTGACTCTTCGAGATGGGCAAATCGAATGGGTCAGAAGAGAGGAGTCACTTGGGGGTGTTTTTTTCCTACTGCGCATGCGCAAACCCTTAACGCTGATTGGGCGGCGCAAGTCACGTGACCCCGGCCCGGCCACGCCCCTTAACTCTAATTGGCTGGCGGCGGACCCGTCACCCAGCCAACGGCCACACCCCCTGCCACGCCAACCGGTGGTCCCGCCCCCTGGCCTCGCCTACCTTGAACCATCCAACCACGGTCTTTTACGACCTCCATTTTAGGAGTACACGCCGAGTTGATTGGCTGGCGCCGGACCCCCGCCCGCGCACCTTGAGATATGGGGTTTTCGAACTGGAACACGCTGATTTTAAAACCCAATTACTCGTTAACGAAGCCGCATATTGAGGTGCCGTTTCCACACTAATGACTACGAACCCATACCATAGCAGACAATACAAAATATTCGTTCCGTTTTATGAGCACTTTTAACATAACAGATCGACAACACATTCTTCAACCACCTATTTAAGATAGCACATATAACATAAAACTATATAACATAGCAATGTTTTACTCGTTCCCTTTTATGAGCACTTTAAACATAGCAAATCGATAACACAGCAGAGCGTGGCTTATTATCTTATTTAACATAACATAGCAGATATTCGTTCTTTTTTATGAGCACTTTCTCAACTCCAATTTTAACATAGCAGAGAATAATGGTGGTGTATTCGTCCTCCCCTTTGTATTCAAGATGGAGGGCAATTTTTGACCTACTGCGCATATGCGCAAGCTGTTCCGATTCCGCCGGAGCAGATTACGCGCAGCCATAACATTGCCGGTCTCTCTTACGAGACTATGGCAACATAATAGAGCAGAGATTAAAAAATAACAACACCACGCACATAGTATCGGAATAGAATAAATATCGGAACAAGTATGGAACAAGTATGGAAGAAGTATGGAACAAGTGTCGCGTCGCACCGCGGAAGGTACTCGAGAAAATGGTTTGCAGGCTGAGCAGGAGATACACCGCTTACCTGCGTGTGCGTTAAATTCTTTGAAACAACTGTGTTAAAACAGAATTTGGAAATTTTAAAAAATAACGGAGATTTTAACTAAAATATCTAGTGGTTTTTACAGAATTATAGTGCAATTTTGAGTGCTAACACGAAGACGTGGAGTCTTGAGGACAAAAAGTAAATACCGCAACGTTGCAACTTTACGAGGAAGTTAAAGTTCGAACGAACTGTGAAAGTGTGAGTGTCCGTGTGGAAGGCCAAAGTCCTTTTCCCGCAGGTGTAAAAGTGCGTACTACAAATTACATTTCATTGTAGCCGTAGTAAACAATAGTAGAAACACGTGCTTCTCTTAGTAAATACGTTTGAGAAAAAAAGAGTTGTGTGATAGTGAGTTGAGTGCATACTAAAATAGTACAGTAGTGTTTTTTTTCTAGTGACAGTACCAAAACACGTCATACATTGCTTACCGACAGAAGAAAGAAACACCACGAGCTGAAACACATGGTAAGAACATACATTTCTCTACAGAAACCACACAAGCTCCTGAAGAGGCAAGGAAATTTAATAAACTTTTAACGCTGTGACGAGTGGGCAACAAATATAAAATAAGGTATTATTGTGTGCACACTCCCAAAGGGAATTTTTTTAAACTATAGGACAAATAGAGAAATATCGAAATCATTACATAAACATAATTTTGGTCGTTCCTGGGGTGATATTTCTCCTCACCAGGTTTTGTAAGATGGATCGAGTAATGTAACGAAAACCAAGATACTCAGGTAGTAATTACACAGACATGCTTGACAAATTGGATGAGGAACAAAGGCAAACTGCAAGGTTGAGATCACAAAATGTGAGCAGAGTAAATTTAGAAGAGAAAACAAGGGAAGAGTGTGGAAAAACGTTTTTACAAAGTCACAAAAGGTTGAGGGAGTCGCCGAATTCAAACGATAACAAGAAAAAGAAGCAAGGTATCCCAGCAGGGTTAGCTATAAACATAGAAGAAGACCGAAGTAACAGTTCAATTTTCGAAAACTATGACGAAGATGATAGAGATGACGATGAACAAAATAAAAATATGGAGGAAGATTTAATAAAAGAATACGAGGTGGCATTAAGCTTTGTAGAGCAAGTCGTAAAATGGAGTAAAGCTAGTTCAGCCTTAACTCGCAGCATAAACAAGCATCTGTTAGGATGGGTTATCAAACAGGCTAGAGCTGAAGAAGTAAACAGTCAATTGAAAGTAGAAGTTAAGAAACTGAAGAAAGAAAATAAACAATTAAGAGCAGAATTAGACAAAGCAAAACAACAAAAAGAAGCAAAAACGGATTAGAAACCCCTGTACTCAACTATCGCAAGTAAAGTTCAAACTGTACAGAAACAAATAACAAAACGTACACAAATAATAGAAAATGCTAGAAACAAACAAAAACCAACATTGTTTCTCAAGGCTAAAAGTAATGAGAACATTAAACAAATCAGAAAAATTATTTTTAAATCAGTGAATCCATCAAAAGACAAAATTAAAATCACGTCTTTGAAGGAAACGATAAACACTCTGGTTGTTGAAACAGCATCGATCACAGATATGGAAAAAATAATGAACAACCGGAAATTACATGAAAATGTTTAAGTAGAAAAGCCAAACAAGAGGAAACCTTTGCTAATAATATACGATGTTCCAGCTGAGTTTGAGAACGAAGAGATAGTTGAAACATTAATAGAGCAAAACTTCGAAGAACAGGAAATAGAACAAGCCAAGCAAGATATAAAACCAAGATTTAGAACCGGCCGGAAGAATAAAAACAAATGCCATCTAGTGATTCAGACATCGGCCACAATAAGAAGTAAACTAATATCTGAAGGTAGAGTGTACCTTATGTATGAAGTTCATGGAGCTAAGGACTTCATCACAATACCAAAATGTACTTTATGCCTAGATTATTCACACGTAAGCAAACACTACAAGGAAGAAGAAAAGATATGTTCTCATTGCGGGAATAAAGGCCACGAACGTGCTACCTGTGAAGATAAAAATAAGAGCAAGGTATGCATACCATGTAGCAGAAGGAAAAAGAAGTGTGATGCAAAAATTGAGAAGGACTGCGCTACATATAAAAATTTTTACGAGAAGACCATTTCTAGGATAGAATTTTAATGGATAAGTATCCCGAAAGATTTTTCAATAATCAACAGGAAAATAATATGGAAGAAGAAACAAAGAAGAAAAGGAAAAGCCAGTCGAATAAACTAAGGGATAAAGAAAGATTTGAAGCTAGAAGAAATCTGATCTCCAAAACAAAATTCGAAATTTGGTTGAAGAATCAACACTAATAAGTAGATAGAAAAGGCTTTGACAATAGAGGAAGGTTTCATAGATTTGGAAGATACAAATACATGCATAGTGCACCTTTTAAACCCAGATTTACTGACATTTCCAAAAGGATTTGCTGAGAAAGTGGCCAAAACACATGAAAATTTTGACTTAAGCAAAATGAACTACATAGATATAAAAGAAGCGAACAACGCGGTCAGAGTGTATTACTACACAAATAAATATCAGTAAAATTTTAGCATATAAAGTCGAGAAAGGAAAAAGCTATGGAACATTTGGAAATTGTACTAAAATATATACAAACGGTTACATTAAGTAAAGATAAAATTACGAAAGAAATCAGAGCTTCAGCACTGTCAATGGGTCTGTGGGGTAAACAACCGCAAGAAGTCATAAAAAGGATATATAAAGTAATAAGAAATTCCAAGAAACTAACCTTAAAAATGAAAATACCAGATAAACAACTCTTCAATACAGCAAAATTAACGTTAGAATACCATGAGAAAGAAAGTAGTTAAACGGTAGCTTATGGGGAAAGAAGGAAAAAAGGATTTAGAGCATCGAGAAACCAAAATTAAGGAAGATAATACCAAAGAGATGGAGAAGAGAACAGAATGGAGAGAAACTGACAAAATGGATAGGCTACTAACAAGAACAAGAAAAAGTTAAAATACAGCCTCAGAGGACCCTAAAAATTTATACAATAGCATAGAAACCCAAATTATCCTAGCAAGATTAGAGGAAACCAAGTTATTGACAACGGCTCTATGACTCTTGGTTAGGCACCATATTGAGAAAGGAAAAACGATATCCTTCCCACAACTCGATGACATAGAAGAAATCTAACTTGAAACGAACGGGATAACCTCAGACGCAGAACAACTGCTTGAACACTCGAAATCAGTTTACAAAAGGAGAAAGAAGACCCTCGACTTGGAGAAAGTATATAGGGAATTTGCCAAACTGTATGGACGTATTGTATTTGACCACAGAGCGGAGTGACCACACACCACGTTAAAATATATAACCCCTGACCACAAGCATGGATGAACCAAGGAAGGAGGAAAGAATAAAAATTATGCAGATAAACGCAGGTGGGTCAATTACAGTAATGGGCGAGAAAAAAGAACTCGCTGAGAAGGAATATATAGACATAATTTTAATACAAGAACCCAATACTAAAAACAAAAAAAACTAACGGTAATGGGAAAAACAGAAATAGTGTGCGCAGGAGAGAAACCTATAAACAACACAGGTGAAAAACAAAACACACGAGGAGGGAAGCCAAACTCAAACCACATTGGAGAGAAACCTATGGCAGTGATAATAAACAGAAACAAAAACTACAAAATTCTAAATGTAACACATTTTAGTGACCCATGGACAAATTGTATAGAACTTAAATCACAAATTGGAGATATTATGATATTAAACTGTTACTGTCAGTATTGTCTGGATATAGAACCTTTTTTAAATACCATGACAAAATTTTGTGACACTTACAAACATAAAGACATACTTATATGCGCCGACGCGAATGCTAAATCTCCAATTTGGCAGAGTAGATATACAGACGACAGAGGACAGAAAGTAGAAGAAATGATAGCAGAAAATGATCTGGTAGTAATAAATGAGGAAGATCATCCGCCCACAGACAGGAGTAGACAAGGGGGTGAATCAAACATAGTTATAACACTAACAACATTGCAACTCTTCGACAGAATAATAAATTGCAGGGTACATTAAGTGGAGGGTACCTTAAGGCACACGGCTACCTTAAGTGATCGTAACACAATACTATTCGAGATAAGCAGCAAAACAAATTCTAACAATCTAAGTGAAAACGATAAAACTGTAATATATAACACAAAAAGAATAAATTGGACTAAATTTTTGGAGGCAATTAAATTGCCACAAATTGAAGACGATAGCGATGTTGATGAAATAGCTGAAACATTGGAAACTGAAATAATTAAAGCAATTAAAAGTTCAACTAAAACACTAACATTAACTGGAAAATCAAATAAAAACAACTCCTTTTGGAATAATGAACTAAAAGACTTAAAACTAAAAACGAGAAGAGCTAGGAAATTATATCAAGAGACGTGGGAAATAGAATTGAAACAAATACGACTAAGAAAATACAGGGAGCAAAAAGAAATATATGAAAACAAAATAAAAGAAATGAAAGTAAATAGTTGGAAAAAACTACCTTAAAGAAAATACTAACCTAGACGTTTGGGGTGAACCATATAAAATAATTAGTCAGAAAATAAAGAAGCCAACAACTCTCTCAACCTTAAGAAAAGATGACGGAAGTTTTCCTGAAGGATGGGAAAGCACCATAAAATTTTTAATGGAAAAACTTTTACCCAAGGACGAAAAAGAAGACGATGACGAGGTACACGAACAAATGGGGGAAGAAATGAAAATTTTACCAAATAACGACGAAATTATGGAAGAAACAACCAATCAAGAAATAAGTAATTACATAAAAATGTTAAAAAAAGAAGAAAGCAGCAGGTCTAGACATGATAAAATCAGAAATTTTCCTGGAAAATGTAGATACATGTTCACCATATCTATCAAGACTCTACAATTTATCCCTCAAGGCGAGAAGAATTCCTAAAATATGGAAACACTCAAACTTAGTAATAATAAAAAAGAGCGAAGATAAAAGAAATAACGACCCTAAGGCATATACACCTATCTGTCTCTTAAATATAATAGGAAAAAGATTCGAAAGGGTAATCACTAACAGACTTAGCAAATATAGAAACATAGAAAGTGATAAGCTACAGCATGGCTTTAGGAAGAAGAAAAGTACGGAGACAGCTATAAGTAGGCTTTTAGAATTAATAGAAAATGGAAAAATAGACAAGTACCAGGTAGTAATCTATGTTGATATCAGTGGAGCTTTTGAGAATTTGTGGTGGCCATCACTCTTCAAACAATTTAAAAAAATGAAAGTACCTAAATCACTATACCAACTAATGTTAGAATACTGCAACGAAAGACAGGTCACTTACAAGGCACCATATAATAACATTACCACATATACTACAAAGCGATGTCCACAGGGATCCATATGCGGTCCAACGATGTGGGACATCATTATCGAACCCTGCCTAAAAACACTGGAAAATACGGAAGACACTGATGGAATAGTCGGCTATGCAGATGATATCGCAATAGTCGTATCAGCACGATCAAGAGACGAAATTGAGAGAAAGGAAACCAAGTCTTACACACTCTTCTGAAATGGTATGAAATAAATAAACTGAAACTATCAGGAAATAAACCTAATACACGATATTCGGCCAATCTATACAAAGAGATCGAATATTAAAGATTGACAACCAAAAAATTGAGCGAGTGAAAGAATTCAAGTATTTGGGAGTATGGATTGACGATAAACTGAACTATGCTAAACATGTCGAAAACGTAACTGACAAAGGAAAGAAGTAGCACATAAAATACTGACAATTGCAAGAAAAGACTATAAGATACCCAACAAGACCCTACAAACGTACAACGATGCTGTAATAATGCCAACAGTAAAATACTGTGCCAGCATCTGGGCTCACAGAATATTTGCAAATAAAAAAATAAGGGAACAAATAAACAGAGTTCAGAGAGGAGTTATAATTAGAACAATAGGAATAATCAAAACACTACCGATAGAATCCTTACAAGTGCTTGCACTAGAAGAACTAATCCACTACCAAATACTAAGAGAAGCTATAAAACGATGGAAAACAAATAATGAAACTATAAAAGTAATAGAGATTCTAGGTACAAATCCGAATAACGAAGACGAAATAAATATTTTGATAGAAAGAAAATGGCAGGAGGAATGGTACGCCACAACAAAAGGAGAAAGGGTCAAAGAATACATACCAACTATCAAAGTAAGGAAAGCAATTGGTGAAATAAAGAAGGAAACTATGGAAGCGCTGTTGGGACATGGACCCTTCAAAACACATTTGATAATATTAAGTAGAAAATGACGAAATGTGTTCCTGTGGAGAAATCCAAACACCTGAACACGTAATATGGAATTGTGAAAATTACATAACTAGTGAAGAAATAAGGAATCTCAGAGATGAACTTAGTGATGAAGATTGGAATTGGATAAAACAAAATTCGATAACTTTCAAAAAATTACGGAGCATGTAGTGAGAAACCTATGAAACGAAGGAACCCAACGAAGAAGGTAATTGAACAAATGACACTTTGAAAAGATACAATTAAAAAAAATCAAATTCTAATAGAAACAATTTTAAAGTTCTGGCAAACACCCAGAACTATATTTCAAACTTACGTGTCGTTTTTATTTATTTATTTATTTATTTATTTCGTTTTTATTTCTACAACCTCTATTAACATTGTGTGTGAGTCAAAATTAAAAAAAGAGAGAGAAATATAAGGGCATGGTTTTAAATATTAGGTGCCATGCTGAAAAGGAATGTGCCTCACCTCAATCTGCTGAGGTTTGACAGCCGAAAAGACAGAGAGATAACAAAGAAACATCAAAGTATAAGAGGGAGAATAAAGGCAAGAAGCAGTTGCGTCTGCCATAAATAAGTCCTAAAGTAATCGGCCAAGGCAGGGGGAAGTGGAGGCTTAAAAACATACACACACAGTTGATTGCATATGCGCAGTAAAATTAAATTTCCAACCTTTTACACATTGCACGAATTCGCAGAAAAATTACAGTAGACTACAGACTAAGAGCACACAACAGACTGTTCCAGTTGCAGTGCCAGTTCCGGTTCAAGAGCAGACTACGTGCAACGAGTAGGTCGTAAAAGACTATGACCTATTTTTCATTCAATAAATAACATAGTAGTGTGCTTGCTACCCCGACTTCCGGTTCTGATTAAACACACACACAAACACCCACACTTGGTTGCGTATGCCAAATTCGATTTAGTAGAAATAACACGCAAGCGCAGAAACATTTACATTTCCGATTCGATACGCCCTCTGAATCGATTTGGATGAAAGTCGGCATATGGGTTTTTTTCGGCCGTGCTGATTACGAATATCATATTTATCTTTACCTGGGTCTTATAGTTTATGTGGGATACGCCCTTCGTATGACAGTTTTGTCCAATTTGAATGAAACTCGGCATATGGGGGTTTTCAGACATACTGATTACGAATATCATATTTATTTCTACCTGGGTCTTATAGTTTATGTTGGATACGCCCTTTGTATGACACTTAAAACCCAATCACTCGTAAAGGAAGCAACATATTGAAGTGGTGTTTCCACATTTAGCAATTGGTCATCAACTACTACAAGTTCCAAAAATAATGACCTTCGAGGTCAAAGGTCAAATATTTAAACCCGAATAGCTCGGAAACGGAGCCACATATCGAGATGGTGTTTCTACACTTAGTAATTGGTCATCAACCACTGCAAGTTCTGAAATAATGACCATCGAGGTCAAAGGTCAAAATACTTAAAACCTAATAATTCGAAAACGGAGCCAAATAGTCAGGTGCTGTTGCCACATTAGTTCCAAAAATAATGATCATCGAGGTCAAAAGGTCAAACTCGTAAACGAAGCCACATACGCAGCGAACTCTGCATTTCATGAACATATTCAACACAACGTATATTTAAAAAAAATTATCAATGATGGGTGCGGTTATGAGGAACACTTAAAAATCACCCCCTTCGAACTTTGGCAAAGTCCAAAAATATTCTTAAATTTTTAAAACTCAATATTTCAGCTATTTTTACCGCAGCGAACTCTTGTTTCTCATTTAGTAACAGATCATCATCTACATGTACGAAAATATTTACTATTGAGGTCAGAAGGTCAAATAACTCGGAACACAGCAACGGATAAATTTGTATGATCTATTCAATTTTGTACCAAGCAGAAAAAAGTGTAGAAGGAATAAGTTTGAGTGGCTTATTTACTTTTGTATTAATGAGAAAGAAATCAAATGAACACAATTTTAACTAGCTCAGAATTTCTGTACCTTTTGAGCTATTCAAATAAACGCAAAAATTAATTTGGATGGAGTGTTTATTTTTGTACTAACGAGAAAGAAAGGAAAGATATGCCATTTTAACTGACTGAGAATTTTAAATCATCTTGTACTATTTAAACATACGAAAGGAAAAATTTGAATGACCTATTCAATTTTGTACCAACGAGAAATGCCATTTTATCTAGCTCACAATTTTATATTTTTTGTACTACTCAAATAAACAAAAAACGAAAAAGAATCATTTTATTTAACTCAGACTTTTATACCATTTTGTACTACTCCAATAAACGACGGAATAGAATATTTAGTTTTGTATCAACTAGAGGAAAAGAAGTGAAGAATGAATAAAATTTAGGTGGATTATTTTCTTTTGTAAAAACTGGAAAAAAGAAGAAGAGCTACTTTAACTAGGTCATTATGTGCTGTTTAAAAGAACGAAAATGGACTATTTTAACTAGCTCAGAATTTATGTAACTTTTGAACTACTGGAATGTTCTATTTTTGTATCAATCAGAAAAAGAAGGAGAAGAGCCATTTTAGAAAGTTCATAATTGTTGTATCTTTTAGTGCTATTCAAGTGAACGAAAGAATAATTTCGATGTTCTACTTTTTATACCAACGAGAAGAAAATGAACTAGCTGGATATTTTATATCTTCTTGTACTATTTAATTATAAGAAAGAATAAATTTAAGTTAACTATTCAATATTGTACCAATGAGAAATGCCATTTTAACTGGCTCAGAATTTGATTGGTCTAAAAAAAGGCGAAGAAAGACTATTTTATATAATTTTACTACTCAAATAAACAGTGGAATATTTAGTTTTGTACCACCGAGAAAAACAAAAAATATCATTTTAACAAACTAAGAATATTTTACCATTTTGGAGTATTCAAATAAAAAAAGAACCTATAATTTGTGTCAACTCTAAAAAAGGACCATTGTAACTAACTCAAAATCAATTAAACGAAGTAATACATTTGAGTGAGCTATTTGATTTTGTAACAACCAGAGAAAAGCCGATGCTGAGTATTTTAGACCATTTTGTATTTTCTCAACAAACAATGGAATAAATTTATGTTAATCGCAAAAAAGCAAAAAGGGACCATTTTAGCTAGCTCCGAATTTTATATCATTTTAAACTAGTCTAATAAACCAAGGTATAAATATCAGTGAGCTATTTAATTTTGTAACAACCAGAGAAAAACCGAAGAAGGCCCATTTTAACTAGTTCAATATTTCTGTACAATTTGGTTCTACCCAAATAAACGAAAGAATAGATTTAGATAATATATTTTATTTTTGTACCAATCAGAAGAAAATCAAAGAAGAGCAATTTTATACATTTTGTACTATTAAAAAATTGAGGTACTCTCAGCATCTCAAAATGTGACTCCGTTTTCGAGTGATTGGGTTTTAAGTGTCATATATAAGATCCAGGTAAAATAATTGCGGCATGTTCAAAATCCCCATTTCCCGAGTTTTACATAGGTGCGCAGTAGGTCATAAAAGGGAACGAGTGAATCCAGTGGGCGTGGTCATTGGGCGTGACCAGGCGGCGTGGCCAAGGGATGGGGTCACGTGACCGGGGCCAGCCAATCAGCTTGAAGGGGGTGTGGCTTGTTTGCGCATGCACAGTAGGAGAAAACAGCCCAAGGAAACCCCTCCCTACTGTTGTTCCACTCCAACCAGTCTATATTTTTTGTTGTATATACCTTCGAAAGGAAAGATATTCATTATTACATTTGTTGATGGTTGAACTCGAGTGAGTCAGAAACTACTATTAATAAAAAATTGTTTTGTCTTGTATTCCTGTCATTAGAAAGGCCTTATCAAAAGATATTTAATTTGTATATGAGAACATAAGAAAGTTTATTTTCTCAGAATACAATAAAAGTTTTCAATGTGAAGCTAACATGTTTCGAAGAGGAGATAAACAGAAGATTTTTTACCCTTTACTTCAGTTTTCAGACAATTCACTATACTCTGAAATGAGAAGAAGTCAAACTTGGAAACATATTACTAAAGAGACATCGACAGAAAGTACAACATGTAAATATTGCAAGGTTAAAATGCAATAAAGAACAAAGGTAGCACAAACATTTAAAAACACAGTAGCCTATTATATTTGTGAATCCGAAAAAAGTTTGGACGAATTTTAGATATTCAATTTTATCATCACAATTTCAGATGTAGGTTTGGATACGAATCAAGATCCGGGATTCCAATTTCAGATTCAGATCCGGATCTGAGGTTCGGATCCGACATCCGGATCTAAGTCTGGATTCGGAACCGAAAATGTTTGGCCATCCCATATGTATACATTGCTTTAGTACATAGACACTATAGTGTGTATTTAATGTTTATTTCAGTTTCGTTGCATTATGATCAGTTCAATCTGGCAATCTTACAAAAGTCGGATCTCCCCTATGTTTTCAGTGGTGTACTATGGGCTACGTTATAACCCATGAATTTATGTGGTAACTCGTGCTACAAAGTGCAGACGTAAATATTCGATAAAGCATTTCATTAGTAAGTAGTTACCACAATACTGTTACGAACGTAGTAATTCCAGCGGCAACAGCTATATTAGTAATACTAAAACTATTATTATTAATAATGAGCATGCCAACTATTTTATTATTTTTACAGAAAGACTTGAATACAATAAATATATGTGTAAAAATAATGTACTTCAGCACTTAGAAAACAAAATTTATGACATATATAATTAAAACACAATATTATGTTAGGAAACACGAGGTCAATGTTCTTAAAATACAGAAAAAAATAAGGATCTGGTATTCACATTTGACAGGCAATTAAAATTTTGACACCATAAAAATGCTATCATACAAAGAGCAGGAAAGGACAATAGGCTTTATCTTTTTCTCTATTTTCTTCAGAACGATATAATGTGTGCTTTTACAAATTACTTCTAATATATAACCTAGAATTTGATTCTGTAATATGGAACTGTATTTCTTACAACTTTCACTGACAGATTGACAGTAGTCTTGGCAATTGCAGCGCTACAATAGACTTTTAGGTATTGCCCAACATATAATTGTACGGTATTATACCGCCAAATTACTTTTAGATCTAGTGCGGTTTAGGTCTTGTGCCCTAACATTAGTTTTAGGTCTTTTGCCGCGTCCCCAGTATTCACACTATCATGGTATCTACTTTTAGAAACGTTTGTAATTTATCAATTGTGTGATATTACTATTTCAAATTTGTAGTAGTGGTGGTAGTCTGCGAGAGACCGGACTATAAACTTGAACTTTGGCACGGTAACATCAATCTCCCTCAAGATAGGCAACAAGCAATGCAGCCCTAATATGTGAATATATGTTTCCTTCAAAGTGGCTGAGCTCTTGGTCACCGAAAATACACACTTAAAGGAAAATCTGTTTTACGAATACTAAGCTCTTTGGCAGTAATTCATTACAAATAGATTCGTGCCTTTCTTCAACCTTTGGGTGATTAACGTAAGAAATACTCGACACACTATTTTGTTTTATGATTATGAGCGTATATTCACATTACTTGTATACTTAGGTTATGTGAATGCCCTATACAAAGAACTAGGCCTACATCAAGATTGAATATTTAACGATCCTCACAAAGAACATTTAGTTACCTACATGTCAGAGTTCTGAGATCATTGTCACGTTAGTTTTAAAGTATAATTATTAAAATCGATTGATATCAAAACACATTAATAGCTAGAAACTCGATATGTCATTTAGCAGTGATTCATGAGAGAAACTTATTTCACAGTGTATACTTTAGAATTCAGAAATCTACATTGCAAGAATTACTTACATTAGCCGCTTGGTTTTGTCCAAGCTTCATGATCACACAAATGGAATTTTATGCACTTTGCGCACAAATCAAAATATCTGTATTTCGAGTGATTAGATGGTTTCTTCACAAGCTTCTCGTCCTCTGTCAACTCTGTTATGCAACGCTGTCAACTCCTCATTGTCTTGGTGGTGGAGTGCGGCTAAATGAACCCAGAACCACTCGAATGAAAGTAGTAGTATAGCACAACAGACTTAGTGCATGGAGTCGTCTTGAAGAATCACAAGTGGAAATCACTTTTAGAGGTGCACTCGTTCTCTTTTATGATCACTTTTAACCCCTACTTTACCATAGCAGAGACTACGAACACATAGCAGATAAGATAATACATAGGACTACGAAACATAGCAGGGATGTATTCGTTTCCAACCCTTACATAAGAAATCGAACGCCCTGACGTCCTCTAGTTTAGGGGGTGTATTCTTTCTCTATTTTAACATAACAGAAATCGCAGAGACTACCAACATAGAAAGGGGATGTACTCGTTTCCAACATAGCAGAAATTATATAAGATTATGTAACATAGCAGGGGTGTACTCGTTCCAACTGCTATAGCAGACAATGAGCATATTTTACTAATCGAACACCCTGAACCGTCCTCCCACGGTCTTTTACAACCTCCATTTTAAGGGTGAACCTGTTCCAACCCCTGTTTGAACATAACAGAGATTATTTTCTTTTACTGGGGTAGTTACCCCCAACCCTCCTCCTTTATCACCCAGGGGTTGGGACCGGCAATGGTGGAGTTTAAAAGAATAACATTATCATTCTCTCATAAATGAATAAAGCATAATATCATTAGCATCAATAGTGGTGAGTGAGAATTTGTTTAAGAAATAGCGTAGTGAATAACCAAACGCACACATATTAGATATATAAAAAGCAATCCAATGTTCACCAAGCTTATCACTAGAATCAGTGTTTATAATTATGGCGGCTGCAAATGTATGATAAACAGCGGTAGCTAATCTGCAGCATACACACCAATAAAATAATCTTTAGATAAATTTTTGTTGTAGTGCCTCATTAAGTTCAATTGTATTTAACATGCTTTTAAATTAATATATATTTTCTCTGGAAATCAATTTCTAATTCTGAAGGGAATTCACCATAAATAATTGCTGTTAAAGGAGATGGCAATGCTTCTTTAAATTGAACCTCTAAACGTACACTTCCTTGCCGTTGTGGACTAGTATGAAATGCAGCACTTGTTCTAGAATCGGGAGTTAAATCAAACACCAGTAGAGTATAACCATATAGATATTCGGCAAGTGAAATATCATTACGTTGATTAGAATAATAAATACTTGAAACTGTAAATAACGAGGAATACTTTTTTCACTTTATTCGTCATGATGTTATGCTGTTTCGATTGGAGAGCGTAATGTTTTTTTTTTTTTTTGCATAAGTTGTTTTTAGAATAAACAAGATTTGTAATTTTCAAAGTAATTTGATTTTTGACATTTTTCTTGATCCCTTTACAAGTTTTATGTTCCTCCTGTTTATTTACGTTTATGGCATAATTTTTAGCAAGTAAACAAATTACTTCACTGACTTTCTTACTTTTCATTTCATCTTTCATTTTACCTAAAACGTGCTTATTTTTCCATGATTTTCCGGATAATTAGAAGTATTAAAATACTCATTCATGTCTTCTATATCTTTATAAATATCGTCGGTTTTGGTGTAGTAAAAAAAAGAGTCAGTATCCATGTGAGTAATAATGAAAGATTGTCTCCTAATTTTACCCAATTTTGAAAATGATCTTGCGCTGCTAATTTTTTACACTTTTTTCATTATTAATTAATCTTATATCAGTGCGTTTTCGTGCATTCTTCATTGTTTTTCCGTATACAGAATTATTTAATAACTTATAGGAATCCTTTTCAAATTCAATTGTAGAATTTGCACGACGCTTAGTATTTTTTTCTATATAAGACGCAAGCCATTTTGATTGACGAAAAAGTAATATTTTATGTACTTTTACCAATTATTAACCTTGCTTTAGATAAAATTGTAATACTCTATGTTGCAAGATATAATTCGATTTCGATTTAAGTGTTAATAGTAATTTTGAGTATTTACCATTCGGTGGAATTTCGATCGTGGGAGCACTCGGAAAATCAGAATGGTATTCGTGTAAATAATTTGGATACTCTAAGTCCACTTCTAGAAAGAAACATTCACTATCAGTAGACCAATTAAATTTTATTCTTGTCTTGCCAATCGTCAATTTTGTCTTCCCACCGAAAACCACCATATGGTAAATAATCAATCATTGATAGTTCGTATAGATTGTTAATGTCAATATACATTAAATAGGATTTTTCTTTTTCCGCATCAAAATCATGTACGTAGGGATTATTAGCTTTGGCATACCTTAATACAGCTAGTGTGACGCCTCCACGAATCGATTTGTATACAAACATATACATATTAATATCTGATAAGAGTTCAAGTTCAACTTTTATTTTATATAACATGGCTTGCCATACCAAACCAGGTGCAGCAAAACAATTAATTGGGTCAATACTAAAAGCATTTAAACACGTCTTCCGAAAATTTTCCAATACATCTTCTGTGAGAAGTACATCACATTTTAAGTACAGATCATGGTAGTACCCAAAATTTTGACAATTAAACGTATGTCAAATCTGTTGTGCATACTGATAGTTGGTCTCGGAAATTTGTGTTCCGTTCAATTTGCTATTAAACGCCTCTTTCACAGGTAATTCAGTTTCTTGAATTGTATCTGAATTTGTTATGTGTTCATAAGGATGAATTCCCTTACGGAGAATTAAAGGAAACTTATCATGTGAAAAATTTTGCTTTGTATATACGAATTGCTCAGGTTTTAATTTTGACGACAAATTTTCGAGACTGTACAGAGGAAATTTTGATAAGTCCACAAAACGTAACTTAATAGATCTACCGTTAAAATTAAAATGTTTGGAGAATGTGATGTACTTCTCAGTGTTTTCAGCAATTACAGATATATTGCCAGGTGTGCAACCTAGTTCTTTTACGAATAAATGTGAATCATACGCAGATAAGTTATGAAAGAATACCGGGATAAAATTACTCTGACGTTTAATTTGCAAATTATAATTATTGCACACCGTGGCAATATATTTTCCAGTTAAATGATTATGTGGTTTCACTTTTCTATTGTTACTCATATAATTACTATCGCAAACAGAGCATTCAGTGGATAGATTATTCTCCTATAGCTGAGAGTTACTTAATGGTATACTGGAAAAGAAATTTACAACCATTTATAACAGTAATGAGAAAAACAAACAAAAGTCCAAAATTTTTACAAACTGACTGGAGTAGAGAATTTTGTAATTCATTTTTTCAGAAGGCGATGAACGAAAATAACATTAAACATTATTCCACGTACAGTGATGTGAAAGCAAGTATTATTGAAAGATTTAATAGAACATTACGTAATTTAATGTGGAGACAATTTACACTGCAGGGAAATTATAAATGGATTGGCATTCTGCCGGAATTACTAAATAAATATAATAATACTAATCATTCTACTATTAAAATGAAACCTTTCGACGCTATTAAAAATGAAAATGAAAAACATCTATTGACAAACATCTATTGCAAAAAGTTTTCTGTGATAAAAAGGAATAGTAAGTTTAAAGTAGGTGAATATGCAAGAATTAGTAAACTTTGGCGTCCTGGTTTTGATAGAGGTTTTACACGCAATTGGAGATCAGGAATGTTTCGAATTACTAAAGTTTTCTTCAATAATCCTCCAACTTATCACTTAGTAGACTCAAATAATAAACCCATTGATGAAATATATTACGGACACGAATCACAATTAACGAAATTTCCAAAAAACATATTTAATTGAAAGAGTTTTGCGAAAGAAAACAATAAGGCCTATGTGAAATGGTTAGGTCTACCAAAAAGTGAAAATTCTTGGATTGATTTAAAGGATACTCTATTGTAAAAATAAAACTAAAGAATTTATAGGTGAAGCATGTCGTCACGAGTATTTTTTGTAGATTTTATAATTTCAAAAGGTGAATTTTATATTTTAAATTCTTGCAACATTGTAAATTTTTGTTGCTTAGTTAAATTGTCATCATCACGAGGTCTATCAGTATCACAAGTAAAAGGTATATTAAATCAAGTTGGTTCTTCAACAAACGCTGTGTTTTTACGTAAAGGAGAAAATAAAGCAAAAGGGTTAAAAACGTTATTTAAAATAAATGTGATATATCTGTAATAGAGAGAAAAAACATGTAGTGGAAAATTCCTTTTATATGTATGGTAGCAAGTCCTACAGACTGTAAAAATCATATTTTGTTAAAACATTTCTTGACCACTATAGTAAGTTATTTAAAAATATTGTATGGTGTTATGGTGAATGGTAGCCGTTGTATGATACTCTTCCAGGCTGCACGTTTAAAGAAGGTTTACCTCAAAATAATGAATTTCAAGCACTTAGGGTCCACATCTTGTAATTATTGATGATTTAATGCGTAAGTGTGACCATCGGATTGTAGATATTTTTACTAAGGGTAGCCGTCATAGAAATATAAGTGTAATATTTATAACACAGAATATTTTTCAACAAAAGAGAATGAGGGATATTTCGTTAAATTGTCATTATATTGTTTGTTTTAAAAATCCTAGAGACCAAGCTCAAATTAATTATCTGGCACGACAATTGTATCCAGGTAATACAAAATTTATTCAAGAATCATATCAAGATGCAACTCGAAGTGCACATGGTTATTTACTTTTTGATTTAAAACAAAATACTCCTTATGAGCAGCGAGTTCGAACAAATATCTTTCCAACAGATTCTTTTAATTTTGTTTATGTGAATGTAAAAAATAATTGCAATATGGTTTATATTCTAACAACTATTTGTGCTATAATAGCCGTAAAAATGATTAGTAAGGAAAATGCACATTTGTTGAAACTTCTAGCAAAGTCAAAACTGAAAGCACGTGAGGCAATTTTACAAAATGCAGATCCTGATTTAATTCGCTCTATTTGCGAATCTTGATGATGAAATGAAAGACATTTTAAATAATAAAAATTTAAGTGCAGAAGAAAAATGGGGAAGATATTGAGAGGTCTTATAAAAATATTTAAATATAATTCAAAAACCGACAGCAGTTCCTACAACAACAACTACTACTACTATTGATAAAGAGGAGGAAGAAGAAGAAGAGGAGGAGGTTGATGAAATAATATCTACGGCGTTAACTAACATTTGTATTGTTAGTGTAGTGAGGGTCGTATGGTACAGTCTATTGAGCACCTTACTAGTGTGGCAGGCAAACGGCTATTAACATTACATTTTAGTGTAATTTTATTAGGAATGCTGAGCTAGTTAAAATGGACCTTCTTTGCTTTCCTTGTGATTGGTACAAAAATTAATGAGACACCCAAATTTATTCCTTCGTTTATTCGAGTAGCACAAAACAATACAGAAATATTAAGCTAGTTAACGCTACAGTACTTGCATGAAAATGTTGTAACATGAGTGCTCGCGCGGATTACGATTGTAGTCCATTTGATAAATATCTATATATGTTAGTGGTTATTCAATCTGTATTTTTTACATTATTTTATGGATTTTACAAGCAATAGAGTATACATTTCAGTGCAATCGTTTTATTTTTTAATACACAAAAAGAATTATAAGCCAAACCTTTACAATGCGTATGCAATTTACTTAAGTTTTGAAAATGTTTATTTATTTTCTTGCAGTTTGGTTACAAAATTAAAATAAAAAAGGAAGTTTGCATTTAGTGTTAAAAATTGTTATAAGAAAATGAAAAAGTTCTTAAAGTATTTGCAAATTTCACATTTACACATGAAAAAAAAGGTCAAACGTAGGCACAATTTTGGGCGTTTCAGTCATAACAGTCAGTGCAAACAATACGCTAGTGGTCAGGGCAGACCCACTTACTGCACCTGAAACATCTTTTTCGGGTACTCTTGTTTCTTCCTCTTCCACAAAAATGACACCGTCCTACTGTTCCTTCATTTGGGGGTGAGAGAGCAGGATTTTTCAGGAATCTTCAGCAAAACTCTTCCTCGATGTTTTATTTCTCTCGGTATCATTTGTAGATGAATGCTTCTGTGCACTTAAGGTTTGATCAGTTCCATAGCCACAGTTTGCAGGAAGTCTCTACGGTTGATAATAGCATCATTGTTATTTGCTTTGAAAACAATGAGTGCGTTTACTCCAGCAACGTTTAACAGGTGGTAAAAGAGAGTGAGTGGCCCTCTTCGGGAGTTCCTGGCTGTATCATACTGGCGACACAATTTGTCCAATATGTCAACTCCAAATTTAGTGTTGTTGTATGCAGTAATAACTACTGGTTTTTTTCTTCACCACTGTTTTCATCTATGGCCTTTGTGTTATGCATTGTTGAGATCATCAAGACAGCTTGGTTCTTTTTAGGAACATATGAAACCAAGCAGCAGTTAGCTTGGAATCCAAAAAGAGTTGAATACACTTCTCTGTCTCAATCAGCTAGAAAACATGCCGGAATTTCTGGTTTGTTTTTCTCTAGTGTTCCAATATATGTAAGGGATTTTTCTTCGAAGAGCTCTTTTGCAACTGCAAGGGACGAAAACCAATTGTCGCCCGTTATATTACGATTGGTTCCAGCTACAGGATCTACAAGGCGTTTTACCACATCTTTAGCAGCATTACTCATCTTGAATGGTCCGACAGGCTGAATAACCAAATAGACTTCCAGATTTGACGTGTAATAGTTACATGCTGACGTCAGAGCGAATACTTTGATCCCATATTTGGCTGGATGTTTGGGCATATATTGCCGAAATGGGCATCTACCCCTGAAAGAGACAAGCTGTTCATCTACGGTAAGGTAATCTGAACGTTTGTACTTTTCTTGAAAATTACGCACAAACTTATAAAAACATCCCTAAATGGTGCAAATTTGTCAATACGTCTTCGGTTCTGCCTGTCTCTTATGTCATCAAAGCGTAAACATCGCATTGGAAACCTGAAACGGTTTTCACTCATCGTTACATAACAGGCATCTATTCCAGTCTCTGCACTTATGTTCCACATACTCTTAGTATTTCGTCTACCTCCATGTAGTGCCCCACACAAGTAACAAATACAAATGAGTGCTCTTATCTCTAATTCATCAGTTGGATTTGCGTCTCTGTCACGCAAATACTTTTGGCTTATTTTATCTATGTAAATGTTAGTGCTGTCGACTATTTTCTGTATTATTTCAGTGTCCAGAAAGCATTCAAGGGCTTTTAAGTGAGTATTTGCAGTTTTTCCTTCATTTCGAGGACCTGCACCAGTACCTCCTCCTCATCTTACGGTAAATTAGGATTACCTGCTTGAGGCAACTACTGAACTTCTAAATAAAGATGATCCTACTTATGTAGGAAGCACATCTACATTGGATCCACATCTGATAACTCAGGGTGAACTAATTGACTTCGTACGGGATTGAAAACTCTCCAAAATACAGACAGAACTTTTTGCTTTTAGACTTGAAAGCTGGAATCTTCTCCATCGTGACACTAAAGTGTGTATTTTTCGAAACCTTCATTCAGAGTTTCAAAACTACTATTCTCAAGAAAATTATTTAGTGTATTGTAATAATGTCTGTGCTGTGATGGATACACTTGGACATGCATTGGACATGTTGGAGGGGCTACCATTTAAACAGCCCCCTAATTTTTTATTCTGGCGGCGCCCCTTATTGTGCACAAACGAAAATTTTGCTTTCACATTTCTGTACAAACGATGTACAAATGATTGCGACAATCTATGATTCAATTGGACATGGTGGGGGCTCACTTAGACAGCCCCCACTTTGTTTTCGTTCTGGCGGCGCCTCTAACTGTGTACAAACAACACTTCAGCCTGCACATTTCTGTACAAACGATGTACAAACGATTGCGACGGATTGTGATTGAATTGGAGATGGTGGGTGGCTACCACTTAGATAGCCCATATTTGTTTTTGTTCTGGCGGCGCCTCTAACTGTGTACAAACAACACTTCAGCCTGCACATTTCTGTACAAACGATGTACAAACGATTGCGACGGATTGTGATTGAATTGGAGATGGTGGGTGGCTACCAATTAGATAGCCCATACTTTGTTTTTGTTCTGGCGTCGCCCCTAATTATGTCAAACGAAAATTTTGCCTCCACATTTCTCTACAAATGATGTGCAAACGATTGCGAGAATTTGTAATTGAATTGGACATGGTGGGGGTACCATTAACCCCCCCACATTTTTCGTTCTGGCGGCGCCTCTAATTGTGTACAAACGAAAATTGGGCTTGCACATTTCTCTACAAACGATTGAGACCATTTCCGATTGACTTTGAAAAGGGTGGGGGGCTGCCTTAAAATAACACGTTAAATTTTCAGGTTAATGCATAGTCAATATAGATTGACATTTAGGAAATAACGTTTGATTTTCTTTCCGATAAATCTGACCAATTCAAGAACAGGAATTGCATTTGAGTGTGTTAAACTTTGAAGCTGGAGTTATCCAGTGATCACAAATGTCATTTCTTAGACCTCTACTGATGCGTGACAGGAATTTCTTGCTTGTTTTCGCCCTTCCGCTTGGAGATGGAGGAGAATTATATTTCTCAAAATATGTTTGGACCATACTTCTTCTGAAGCCGAGATAATCTAATCATGGGTTGGTTTCTGTTTTCCTGTAGATTTGCCAACCATTGTGGAAAGTGGTATCCATACAGAACGCAAAAGCATGCCACTACCGTTTTCAGGATATGCTTGAAATTCTGTAACTTTCAATGCTTTCATTCAACCTATACATTCTTCCCATGAATTTGTTATACTTTGAAACAGTATTAGGTTGGGGAACTGGTATTTTTTTCTCCCTAGCAATCGATCTCTTTGCAGTACCAACAGGCTCCAAAGCGTTAACAAATGAACTACGCAATTGTCATTCGATTCCACCACCACGCATTTGCTAGCTGCGTCGGTTTTGTGATCAAATGTCCCCTCCTTCTTTCTTTTTTTCCTGTGGATCTTTCAGTGGGCAATTCTCTATTCGTCTCTTCACAAGAGTTCCAGTGAAACCAATACCCAATTCGGCTAACTCACTTGAAAATAAAAGTGATGAAAATAGTCTATCCGCGTATATGCGGAAATACATATATTTTGAAAGGAAATTTGTTAACTGCATTGCAGCACATTCTTTAAGTGTATGTATATCTCGTCCAACATATGACTGAAACTGTACGACGTATCCACGAGGTTCACACATACACCACACAAATAAGAAATGAATTGTTGCACAACAATAATAATGATCATAAATAATAATAATAATCTCTTATGACTAAATGGTTAACCTTGTCGCGTTTGGTGCAAGACACAAAAATTCGATTCCCGGCCAGAGTACATGTGATTCAATCCCATTTAAGCTCTAGGTCTAGGTTCATATACTTTTGTTGAAGGGAAGTGTTGTTTTGTTAAAAAACATCATAAAACCGCCAGGTATCTCTGTAGAATGTACAATTCTACTTGAAAGGGAATTGAACCTAAGACACAGTTCACCAATTACATGCGTGATACTAACTAGTTCAGTGAAGAATTATACATCCAGCATACAACAATGCTGCATAACATTTCAGAAAATAATAAATGCCTACGACAAGGCAACTCAAAGTACTGAATGCAATTACAAGTTATAAAATAAATTTAAAGAGATCAGGATCTTATACTTCACAACACGCACAACGATTTAATATTTAAAATTCAACAAAAAGTTATCAATGCTTTCTAATTTTCTGCATGATGGAACGAACTACTTACCATTTTAAGTGTTCCGCCACACTCGAGAAATACAACTTCCGGTACTTTTGTGCGCACATACCCACTACAATGTAAAAGGAAATCAACATGGCGTCCATTCGTCAAATGTTACTACGCAAGACCTTTTCTAATTTTTAAATTAAATTTAAAGTTAGTTATAGATAATTTACAATCATCCTTACCGTTGATATTAAATCGACACTATAAACATAAAGCAAAAAGTGGGCTTCTACCTACGGGGAAGTACTACACCAGGCACGTAATATATAACCAATTATATAAACCTTGAATCATTAGGCAATTTCAAATTGGGAGAAATCTACTGCTCTCTCCCAGGTTCTTCTGCCACCATTATAAATTATGGAATAACAAAAATTCCATTATATAACAAAATGTACGTCTTCTAAATTACAAGTGTTATTACGTGAAAAATGCATTCAGAATGGAGTTATTTTCAAATTTAAAGTTTGTACGTGCTAAGCAAGAGAAAATAAACCTAAAGAAGTAAATGAGATATTTTGGAACAAAAGTATACTTGTACACCTTGTCTCAAAAAGGTTGAGCGCATTCTTTATTGGTGTTTTGAGGCAAAAATTTTCTAAGTCCAGCTTCGGGTATCTTCGGGAAAAAGTAAGCCAGGTTCGAACCTCCAAGCCAGCCTTTGCAACCGGGAAAGTTTGCAGATGTGTTTTTCTTCTTTTAAATATAATAAGACTTGTTACCAAGTGTTTAAAAAAGCAACATTGATTGAAATACTTAATGATAAAATATTTCGAAACCTTTTATTAATGTGAGCACATGCTTGTTTGTCATTTAGCTCTCCATACGTAATGGAACATTTAAATACGTTAAAGAATCTTTCCATATGTAAAAGAATGCTCAAAGTTAAGAAATAGAACATAATTATCGCCTGAGTACTAAAATAAAAGTCAAAGTAGAACAGAAACAGCGTTTGTAATGGATATGAATATCATAATTATCTTGAGATCCTTTATACATCGCTAGAAGCTTCGTTCTAGAAGTCCTTGTGTTAGCTCATTGGTAAGCTGTCGGATTTCAAATCATAAGGTTGTGAGTTCGAATCCCATCTGGGTCAGTACTTTTTTTAAAATTATATTTTCCGCAATGCATGAAAAATTATATAAAATAATTACATTAAAATACATAAGTTGTTTATATATAACATAATAATTCCAGAACATAGTAATTATTATGTTTAAAATATAACATCTGAGATAATTTTCACAGTGGGTCGGTATTATATATGAGGATGTAAATACAACTTAAGAAACTCGTTCAATAGCAATAAATAAGTTATGTAGTGTATTTATTTGCATCTATTTGTCATACAGATGTAACTTCTCAATATTCTCATTACAGTATGTTATTTATATTCGTGAAATACAGTATATTCCTACGGATATAGAAAGTGTATAAACAGAGTATCCAAAGTCGTATCCTGCTTCAAGACACATAACTTTTCCCGATCCCCTTAACGTCACGGGAAGAAACACAAATTCTCTTTAGAACGGAATGTCGTTACTTAGAGTCTCATTCGAATACGTTGAATATGCTTTTGTGTATTCATCTCTCTCTCTCTCTCTCGCTCTCTCTCTCTTTCGCTTTGTTTATGTGTGTGTGTGTGTTGCGGGATATCCCAAGTTGAATACAACATTTGCAAAGTATATGAGCATCATTGTCATCGAATACCAGAAATTTAAAGCCGTGTTTCTTCAGGTTAGGTTTGCGTGTTCATGTTAGCTCACTGGTAGAGTACGGACTTGCCACTGAAGAGGTCTTGAGTTCAAAGCCTACAGCTAATTATCATTCTTTTGTTAGTAGGATTGCACAGAAATCGGATACAAGGAGTGGTTTACTTCTAGAAATATTTTCAGAAGCGTTTAGGTAGCCCTGAAAAGGGCTGGTTTTCGGGAGTTAAGGCGGGGACATAAATATTGTGTCCAAGACCCTTCTGAATTTATTACACGCTCCATTCTTCTGGGCATGGAATCTATTACATGGGTGACAAATCTATCTCCTTCCCCTACCTCCAGCCATGCTTCGGAAACAAGATGCCACAGGTCATCCTGAGTTCTTGGTGGATCTGCCTCAGGCCAACTTTCCCTTAGAGTACGCTTCACTTCTGCCCACATATTTTCCATGAGATTGAGGTCTGCTCCACGAGGCGGCCAGTCGATTAAATCAATCTCACGGTGCCCTGCGAACCATTCCTGAACCACACGGGAATTATGTATTGGCGACTGGTATTGCTGGAACTGAATTACACCATCAGGCTGAAATACTCCTACAGATGGCACCATGATATTACTCATAATGTCTAAGTACTGAGCATTGTCCAGATGTCCTTCAATTCTATGAAGCTGTCCTGCTCCGCGTCTGGAAATCCAACCCCAACATAAAATAGATACATGGCCACTGCGATTGCAAGCAGCCACATATCCATGGTCATATTGGGTGCCTCTCGGACGATACACAAAACGGCGTCCTTCCTTTGATGTTGTGAATATGGATTCATCTGAGAAAACTACGTTTTCCCAATTGAGACCCACATTCGCCTGTGCAAACGCGAGACGGTAAATTTTGTGGTCGTCTGAGAGTTTTTCCTTCACGGCAGAAACACGGCCACGTAACCCAGCATGACGAAGCCTTCGCAGAGCTGTATGCTTACTACCAGGAAAGAGAGAAGCTTCCCTTAGCTGTCTAGACGTCCTTAGTGGGTCTAACCGGGTTTCGTTTACTAATCTCGCATCTTGGGTTTCGGTTGACACATGCGGACGACCAGGAGATCGTAAATTACCAGTCTGACCTGTAGCACCATATTTCCGAATCCATTGCCTTCCTGTAGAGGCCGGGACACCTACTCGCCTGCTAGCTGCAGTTGCAGAATAACCTTCCAACTCCCATAAAGTAATTACTGCTGTACGTCTATCCATAGTTACCAATGTTCTGAGCTGTGAGAAGAAAGCAATAGGTAAAAGCTAGTACCTGACGTGTGATTGGTTACTTGCACGACACGCCTATTGTGGGGAACAGCGTTGCCAGATCTAGCATAATGATGCTAGATCTAGCATAATTTGCATGTCTCTAGAACCTAGCATCTTGCTTTCAGCATCCTGCCCAAATCTAGCACAATTTCAGCAAGTTATCAAAAAGCCGTAAAACCTGGAGAAGTTGGTCGTGGGAAGAAAAAGAACGGCAGAAATGTATCCTCTTCCATTGATTCATACACTCGGTAAACCATACAGGTAGTCTTATTTTCCTAAGTAAGTTCGGAACGGCTTTGGGCTTTTTTTGTGTGTGTGTGTGGCTCCACTCAGGGTTTTCTAATCCTTTAACTCCGAGGCATGGGCGGAGCTATGGGGCCCATTCTCCCCCCAACTTTTTGACAACTTCATCATCTTTACTTCTGACTTCATGATCATATTTATTCCTGAAATGACAGCTCCGAGACCGACCAAAAATCTGCCAACTCCCCCAGCAGACGATTCCCAACTCCGCTTATGCTGCGAAGTAATTTTCTTTCAAAATATGTAAACAAAAACTTTGCATTCATTTATACAATATATACGCCATTGAGTTTGGCAACGACTGCAGTAATTTAGTTGAGTTAAAATTTTGGTGCGTGAAGTATTGAGTTCAATCCATGCATTCTTGCTCTCTGTGTATTTTAAGTTACGTTATCGTATCTCAACTTTGTTTTTTTTTTAAACTCCTGAATTAGTAATTATGAGGATCTAGCATAATTTGACCGAATCTAGCATAAGTTCGATCAGGTTTTGGAATGATTCCGAGCTGTGAGTCTGGCAACGCTGGTGGCGAACGACTTGGTCAACGACTCGCGAAAGAAATCTGAAAATGGTGCGCCGTAATAATAATAATAAAAACAGTTTTTATAAAGGAATATTAATACATACGAAAAGCTGTTTAAAGAATGAATTGTTATACTGACTTTACACGTATAAAAACATATACCATATACCAAACAGATTGAGCGATATGATTATAGCTGTTTTGAGACGAGCACTTTCGAAGTCCAACTTCGGGTGTCTTCGGAAAACAGTAAACTAAAGCTGCTGGTTCGAACCTCCAAAGCCAACCTTAGTAATCGGGAAAAGATGTACAGATATGTTTTTCCTTCTGTTAAATATAATAAGACATGTTGAAATGGGATTAAGTGTAGAAAAAAGTAACATTGATTGAAATACTTAATGATACAATCAGTGGCGTAGCACACTTTTGTGCCCCCCCCCCGCAAAGTATAGAGAAGGGGCCCCACTTGTAAAGCCGACACAAGTAAGGTGGAAGTTCTACTTCTTTGAAACTTTATTCATCGCAAGACTTCGGGGCCCCTATACATCGGGGCCCCCCCGCACTGCGGGGGTTGCGGGGGCAGCTGCTACGCCACTGGATACAATATTTCGAGACTATGTATTCACACTCTCGTTTCGTCATTGTGATTTCCATACGGAAAAGAGCATTTACGTATGAGCTCAATTATATTTCAGAAGCAGCTTCCGAAAAGCTGTCATGTTAGCTCAGTGGTACACCACCGAGCGTTTAAATCGTGAGTTCGATACCCGTTCAAGTGAGATTCCTTTATGATATTCTACTTTCCTCAATGCATGAAAATTATGTAAAATAGTTACATTACAATTCATCAGTTGTATATATATTTTCATATCATCAGTTGTATATATGAGTTGAATATATATATTCATATCATCAGTTGTATATATCAGTTGAATATATATATTCATATCATTTCACGACATAAGTAATTCTTATCTTTAAAATATAACATCTGAGGTATTCACAGAACGTCGGTGTGTTATGTGTGAATATTGAATACAAATTTAAAAAATCGTGTAATAGCTATAAATAAGTTATGTAATATATTTATTTGCAGCTACTTTCATCGCAGATAACTTCTCAATATTCGCATTACAGCATTTAGGTAGAGCATATCGAAAATCGGATCGTGGTTCAAGACAAAAAACTAGCTAGCCCCAAACTGTCACGTAAGAAATTCACGAATCGCAAAAGTAAAGTGAAGAGATTGAGAGCGGTAATTCCTTAATCGCTCTCTCTCAACTCTCTCTTATCTGCATTTATACATATAAAAGTGTATGTATGTATGTTCCATCATAACTCATGTATGCCTAGAGCAGGGTTTCTCAACCTGGGAGTCGCGGCCCCTAGGGGATCGCGAAGATAGGCGGGAGAGATAAATATAGTTAGAATATAATACCAGAAATTATTTTTAAATATTATTTTTAATTTTGTTCTGATAGGCATACTTTTATTTTTTATACACACTGTAAAGAACAATAAAAAAATAAGTCTACTGAACATTTTCAAAGGGCGTAGAATTCGTGTTACTATTCGGTTCAAAGTCTCTTGTCGTCGCGAATTCTGTCGAGAAATTTGAAGCTTAAAATATACAAAACGATAATCATGCCTGTTGTTCTGTATGGTTGCGAAACATGGTCGCTTACTCTGAGGGAAGAACATAGACTGAAAGTATTTGAGAACAAGATCCTTAGACGAATATTCGGACCCAAGAGGAACGGGAATGGGGAATGGCGGAAACTTCATAACGAGGAACTACATAATTTATACGGTTACCCAACATTGTTAGGGTCGTCAAGTCTAGGAGGCTTAGGTGAGCAGGTCAGGTAGCTAGAATGGAAGAAAGTACAAACGCTTTGAAAGTCTTGACTGGAAGACCAAACGGAAAACGACCATTAGGAAGACCTAGGGGCAGATGGGAGGACAATATTAAGATGGATCTCGCTGAGATAAGAATACAAAGTAGAAACTGGATCCAATTGGCTAAGGATAGAAGTCAGTGTAGAGATTTTGTGAACGCGGCATTGAACCTCCGGGTTCCATAGGCCATAGAGTTAGTTAGTTAGTAGAGTTGTTTAAAAATGAATTTAAATCAAAGAGGTATGATATAAAACTAATGAGAACTGTATATAGAAATACTAGAAAAATACACATGAAACAAAATCTGCACATTGAAATACAATTAAAATTAAAACCTAATGAGATACTTAAGCATGGTGTAATTTCACTAGTGCAGCAATGCCCGGTTCAATCTTCATGACGAATATTATCAAGCCATTTTCAACTGATAAGCGATTTCTTATCTTTGTTTTAATGTTTACCATAAAAAAAGAAAACACTTTCGCACAAGTACGATATAGCAAATGGAATTATTACTTTTAAAGCAGCAATCACCAGACCAGGATATTCTTCTCTCCTCATCAGGCAGAACTTGTCCAAGTCTTCGTTACAGAAAACCAGTTGCAAAGACTTGTCGCATGATCATTCTATTATTTGGTCAAGAAGTTGTGGGCTTAGATCGGATACGTTAATGGCCTTTTCAATGAAGGAGTTTAACATCCATCTTGAACCAGCACCTTCGTCGTTGGGAATATAGATATTACAGTTACTGTATCCACTGTCAGTGCGGGGCGCCGAAAAAAGAAGGCACAAATTTCGGAGGAAGTGTGTTACTCATGTTAGAAAAGTGCATGTGCACATGTGTAAAATAGAAGGAAAAACGTAATAAAATGTGCTCAAAATTAAGAAAAGGTAGGGTTTATTTTGAAAATGTTATTGAGCTTCGTGCCAACCATGGTGGCGCTTCGTAGCTAGTCTGTCGACGTCACTCATATATACGGTGACATCGTACTATACTCTCGCCCCGGGCAATGATTTTCCATGGCACTGTTCACTATAAACAAAAAAATGGATTCTACTATTATAGAAATCCCACACAAGCTTATTATAAAACAAATTATAAAAGGGTCGCTGGCAAGAGCGTGTGATAAAAGGGGATCGTGATAGGAATTAGATTGAGAACCACTGGCCTAGAGTAATTTTAACCACATTTCTTATAGTTTCAAAAAGAGTGCTATCGGGTTACCTATGGCGAATGGGAGGGGGATACATATAAAAGGTTGCTAGAAAATGATCGATATTAGATTCATAGTTTTCGGGGTCGCTTAGATAAATAGTGAGACTTTCAATTTCGCTTAACTCCGATTAAGCTCTCATTAGTAGGGATGGGCACGAACGACTTTTCTTTGAAACTCGACTCGACTCGAAACAGACATCTTTGAGGTCTACTCTTGGACTCGGCGCGAAAAATATCTTCCAACTCGACTCGGATTAGAGTCAAGTCGAACCAAAACGAGCAAAATCCTGTGTGTAGTCCTACCTAGACAATACATAGACAATAATTATTCTATCATCAATTATACTGCTGTTACTACAAATAATAATAATAATAATAATAATAATAATAATAATAATAATAATAATAATAATAATTATTATTATTATTATTATTATTATTATTATTATTATTATTATTATTATTATTATTATTATTATTATTATTATTATTATTATTACAACACCGTGTACAAACATGAACGATAGATGGTTAGTAAAGGAATACTAAAAGCTAGTTGACTGCCGACGTCGGTAGTCATGAAGTCTACAAGGCAAGGACATCGTTCATTACCCTAAGCTGTAAGCGTCGGTGGACTACAGATGGTCAACTATTAACCTCTCGCCAGAAATTGGTGGCCCCGCAGCGACGATCCGTGATGGCCCAAGTTCCATTTTGAAAACTTTACTACCAGCGGCAGAGACGCGATGAAACGCCAACGAACCACAAAATTACTCTTCCAAAATATATTAAAATGCCTATATGTGTGATTTGTTTATATTTAGGTGAAACAAAAAAAACACAAAACAAATACCCCGGGGTGGACGCGAACTATCAATATTACGATTACTAGGCACGTGTTCTTCTGACTTCCCCACGGAAACGATCATAAAAAGCTTGGTTGTTGAAGGATAAATCATTGACGTCTTAATTTAGCCAATCAGACAAACCCCTACATCTCGAGTTCTAGGAGGTCATACCGTGAGCCGTTTCAGATTTATTGCTTTCTGGTGGAGTACTATCCATGCGCAAAATTTGAGCATAATAGCCGACATGCATCTTCGGTGCCTCTTATCTTTAGTACAATTTTAACCAGAGATGGTGTGGGTCAATGAAAATTTGATCCACGACCCACCATGACCCACTATGACCCACCACCCAAATGACCCATTCGCCCACTCTGACCCATCAACTATCGTGATCCACTCTGACCCACCACCAACTATGAACCACTCTGAACCATTGCGACCAACTCCGACCCACCAAAACCCATCGACATCAACTCTGACCAATGACCCACGTCCTCCTCTCCATTGACTACAGAGATTACACTTGTAATAAAACAAGACTGTGAAATTATCACTTATCGGAGGTTGAATTTCTACCGTCATTGGCTCAAGCACCTCTTTGTTACAATACTGGTGGGTCTGACCTTTACGATATATAATGGCAAAGTGTTTCTCATCTTCCGAATTAAAATGAATTTAAATTTATCATATGTAATTATTTCTTTGTTGTCTTACAGACACATTTCAGTAGAAAATAGGGAGAAATTTAAAAGTTTCGAATCAAGGAAAAGTAGACCAACGTAAAAAAAAAAAAAAAAAAAAAGAGAGAGAGAGAGAGAAACTAATTTTCTATATAATTAAGCATATATTAAACACCAGCTTCAGCAATTATAAATAGAAAGCAGTGGGTAGAAAATTCAAAAAGAACTTTAGTTTGCATTACTCAATTTTTTTCTCAACTAATATCAATCGTTTTCGATTATTTTTACAAATCAACCCATTACCAATTTCCAATATATAGAAAATGCACCCCCGTCCCCCCGCTCATAAAAGACAATTTTAAAAAATGCCAGGGCATATTCTCTTTATTTTTAATAAAGAGTTATATGCTGAATTTCAGCTCTCAGTTGAACGGTTTGTGAGATACTAAATTTTTCGCAAAAATTCGGACTTCTACTCCCCCTAAGGATATGTATTATAATGAAAGTGACACGCGTATGATAACTTCCCAGTTGGGATTGGAGCCTGATTATATACCAAACGTCAATTCATTTGACTTTGCAATTTGACCGTGATGATTACGCAGACATAATTACTTTCAATTTTTTATGATACATATCCTTATTTCATATGTTACAGATGATTCAAAAATATTTTTTCAAGCAGTTAGCTCCTCTAGAATCTCACAGGCTGGATCCCAAAATCCAACTCCTACTATCCTATGACAATCCAAAAGTGACTGAACTTTTTTTATTAGGAACAAATGACAAAAGAAAAATGGAGATCTTGAAAGTAAAATGTAGAAAAGCTCAGTGCCCCCAATAACTCCATATTTCTCCGCCTCTTCATTCCGAACTTAAAAATAAAACTTAATTCGAATATGGTTAATTAGTGAATTTATTACAGTTAAATTCCACTCACTACATGCTACAGCTACAACTATGTAAGAAAAAATAACAACTGTGAAACATGTTCTGAATTACTATTACATTTCTTACGCTATTATTAAACATATTAGAATAGTAAAAGAGGATTGTTCGTGAAATAGTATATTTGCTCATGATTTTTAACTTTTTCATACGGAAAAAAATTAAAATATTCAAGTTTTAAAATTTGCACTCTGCAAATATGTTGCCCTCTAGGCAATGGGACTAATGTGGACTAATGGGAAATGCTGCACTGTTTGAGGCGCTGAAAACTTACGATTCGATTCTAATATCGGTTGATTGCGATATCTTTATGTCGCTACGTAACCACCCTGGGTGCTAATGGGAGCTTAATTGGACTTGAATTGAAAGTAGAGCTATTCACCTAAGCGACCACGAAACTATGGATTCAATAATAATATCGACCCGTTTCTCCGTTTCTAGCATTTTTGATATGTATTCCGACAGTACTCTTTTTCCAGACTGTAAGAAATATAGTTAAAATTGCTCTGGATATATCAGAATTACGTTGAAACACACACATAAATCCACTTTTATATTCTGTATAAATAGAGAGTGAGCGAGCGAGCGAGCGAGAGAGGGCGACTCAAGGCATCACCACTTCCACAATGCAAAAGCATATATCAGGAATTGAATTGAAAATCTATGTAAAGACTTTCTGCTGTGGCATGCTTCATAAGGACAATTCCAGTCTGCTCACGTGACCTTTGGGGTTCATGAATTTTTTTGCGAGCGTTCCGACTTTGGATTCTCTGTTTATACCCTCTGTTTATGCATCGAATAACTTTTCAAGAACATAAATGACATTCTATATTATGAATGTTGAGAATTACTCTCTATATGACAAATAGCTGCAAATAAATACACTACATGATTTATTTATTGCTATTGAACGAGTTTCTTAACTTGTATTTACATCCTCATATATAATACCGACCTACTGTGAAAATTATCTCAGATGTTATATTTTAAACATAATAATTACTATGTTCTGCAATTATTATGTTATATATAAACAACCTATGTATTTTAATGTAATTATTTTATATAATTTTTCATGCATTGCGGAAAATATAATTTAAAAAAAAGTACTGGCCCAGATGGGATTCGAACTCACAACCTTATGATTTGAAATCCAACAGCTTACCAATGAGCTAACACAAGGACTTCTAGAACTAAGCTTCTAGCGATGTATAAAGGATCTCAAGATAATTATGACATTCATATCCATTACAAACGCTGTTTCTGTTCTACTTTGACTTTTATTTTAGTACTCAGGCGATAATTATGTTCTATTTCTTAACTTTGAGCATTCTTTTACATATGGAAAGATTCTTTAACGTATTTAAATGCTCCATTACGTATAGAAAGCTAAATGACAAACAAGCATGTGCTCACATTAATAAAAGGTTTCGAAATATTTTATCATTAAGTATTTCAATCAATGTTGCTTTTTTAAACACTTGGTAACAAGTCTTATTATATTTAAAAGAAGAAAAAAACATCTGCAAACTTTTTCCCGATTGCAAAGGCTGGCTTGGAGGTTCGAACCTGGCTTACTTTTTCCCGAAGATACCCGAAGCTGGACTTACAAAATTTTTGCCTCGAAACACCAATAAAGAATGCGCTCAACCTTTTTGAGACAAGGTGTACATGTGTTTTTCGATTACTATCTGTTGTAATATAATGTGTCATAGACTGTCATTTTGGTCAGGATGGAACAATGAGTCATAATCAGTCGTAATCAAGAGTTTCTCGGTGGTTGGTATTTCTGTTACGATTCTGTAAGAAGGAAGAAAATATTTTATTAGTATGATATAATGAAAAGAAATTAACAGTAAAGAAATAAATTAAATATGAATAGTAATATCATAAAAAAATGGAGGTGAAAAGGAACAGGAAAAGAGTAATAACGGTACAAAAATATAATATATAATTAATTACTTTATAAAGATGAGACGTAGTACTTATCTGTGTAGGAGTAGAAGATCAGTTGCTGCGAAACATTGTGAAAACAAATAATACACACTAATAATGACTTGAAAACATACATATTACATGGAAACTTAAGCAAGCTAAACTAAGTTATTATTATTATTCAAGGCCTAATCTAAAGTTAAATGAAGTGTACTGTCAAAGTAAACTTGAGAACAAAAGTTAAACTCTCCTCAGTAATCTTGAATTGAGTTGAGAATGCATATTTCAGCAAGCAAGTAAATATGCAAGCTTTCACTTTGAAATCACTAACAAGATATATTTGTAACTAATAATCTTACTTGCGTTTGGTATGTTTTTATAACTTTCATAGTTTCCGTATGTATGATAAAGGTATTGTAAATAGTGAATATTCTGTACAAATCTGTTCCTGATACCAAATGTGTTTTATATAATTTTAATATATTTAATTAAAAAATTGGAAAAATATATATTATGTAAGTTTTCATTGAATACTCACCCCATTGTTGTCGGTTGTTCGTTTGCTTCAATTCCCAATATTACCATGAATTTTGGAAATTGTCCTCGTTTTAGAAAAACTGGGCGGCGTATGCACTGGGCCACGGATGCCCAGTTGTTCGTGGAGGAGATCGAACCCGAAGTACTGTAGGATATCTACAATTTTGACATAGTTGCGCGAAACCTTCAACAAAGGCACCTGAAGATGTCTAAGTTATGAGTAGTTTGCAGAGACGATGAATCCAGAAAACACGACACGAAAGCATTTGCGTCTGCACCTTACAAGTAGGACACTAGATTTTGACCCGTGCAGGAGTATTACACAATCTTGACTAAAACGTTGTATAATGATTGTTTCGTTATCTGTTTGTAGACTATTTTGTTATCTCTGTCATTATTATAGGCCATTAAACACTTAAATAAATACTACTTCATGTGGTACAATTAATGTTGAATATATTATAACTACCTAACGTATATATAAGAATAACTTACATATCCTTTTCTAATTTGGTGTTCTAATCCGTTATATCTTTATATATAGTATACTATCCCCTTGTAACAGGAATCAATAAAGATCCTTTGCAAGAACGACAAGTAAACTACAGGAATCAACATAAAACCTTGAATAATCAGCACAAAACTCATTATTAATTGTCGCATTTTAAACTATTTTTCTATCTCTTTCTCTTCTGGTTAATCAACATTTTGGAGTAATTTTGATCTAAGGATTACTATATATAATTACACATCGATGTTATCCTTACACAAAATTGCTCCCGAACGAAGAACATTTAAGGAGTCCTGCACAAGTTAACCTTATGATGATCACCTGTAGTTCGTGGAACTTCAGGCTTGTCTACGACTCAGGGCATCTCTTGTTAGGATATCTTCAATCCATTCTTAACAGTTAACTTCTCCTATTTTTTTCGTTTAGAAATGATAAAAACATTTAAGAACCAAAAAGTATTTAGCACACTTGGGGCTCTTCGTAAGTGTTATGAATGGATTGATACCGTTTTTACGTGCTCTCATATGACGCTCACGGTTAAATATATGAAAAAAATATATGTTGGTCAGTAAGTAGAACATAAACGAAGATCTGGTGAAGTGATTTGCAAACTCATGGTTAAACAAAGTAAGAAATATAAAAATGGACAAATATTTCACCAGCACTGAGCTTACAGAAGAGTGGTTTCTTCAGACAGCAACAGTTGTCTTACAATGAGAAAATAAAAAAAGACAGGGAATCAGTAGGAAAATAATTAAAATCCGCGAGCGATAAAATGATACGTCACTCTTCTGATTTGATGAAAAGTTGACCAATGCGATCTATGTCTCGAAGAACAGATCGACCCTGTTGTAGTCTTTAGTGCATCATGATAAGACTATAGTTCCCCAAAAAAGCAAACAGGATGTCATCATCATGACATATAATTTGACTAGGTCGGGTGTGCATACACTCGACAGCCTCTGGAGATTCTATATATGGGAAATTTGAAAAGTGAAATATTTGCCTATGGTTCCAACACGATGACATGTGTGCGAATACGATGCTACCATGACTCAAAAAATAAAAATATTCCTAAAGAATCATGGTCGTCAATTTGTAGAAGATGAAATCCAGAGGCATCTTCAAAATCCACAGTCAATACAAAGTAAAGTCGCACATCTCCTAATGCGATTGGTATCTTGAAGGACATTAAATGATGCTATGAAACAGTCCACAAGGAGAAACAGAGATGACGATGTACCAATTGCGATAATCCAGCTTTGCTGAACTATCTGAGAAATCTGTGTAATATATTTGCTTGTGCAATATATGAATTCTGAAGTAAAGTGTTATACTACAATGGATGTAAAGAACAATTAAAGTGTATTACAAAGAAAATTTCACATTAACGCATCGCACTACACAAATATCTCATTATATATATATATATATATATATATATATATATATATATATATATGTATATATATGTGTGTGTGTGTGTGTGTGTGTGCGTGTGTGTGTGTGTGCATGTATATGTGTGTGTGTTTGTTTGTATGTATGTATATGTATATATATAAGTATAAAATGTACTTTTTTGAACTATATTATATTAAATAAAAGTAAGCAACAATATTTAAATATATAAAGAATTGGAAGCTGGAATGTGCCTTCTAACAATATTGTTAATTGGCTTAAGCCCTATGTTGGCATTAAGGTATACCATAAAGAGCTGCAGTCATAGGATTAACAAATGAACTCTCGTCCGTAACATTATACAACTATTATATCGTATAAATTTCTTAAGGAATGTTCGCAATAAACTAAGGGACCATGAAATGTTTGCATACAACAACAATGATAATTTCCAATACTATATTTTTCATGATACAATTTCACACACATCTCTAGAATGCTAATTGGGGCTGAACCTAAATTGCAGCATGAGTGTGGTAACATTATCTAAGCGACCCGTAAAATTTTGGATTCGGCAATAATATCGATGTTTCTTTAGCCTTTTCTGTTAGCCTCTCCCTAGGAAAATTAAGGTTATTACCACCGCCGAATTTCGACTTACATGGAATTGCAACTGTTGTCAATTAACTTAGCGACTCTGATAACTTACGATTTGAAACTAATATTAGTCGCTATCTTGTAATTAACTTAGCTATCTTGTAATTCACTATGAACCCTTCGGTATAATGGGAGCTTAATTATAGTTAAACGGAATTGGAGGTGCCAATTATTTCTAAGCGACCCCAGAAACTATAGATTCCTCACTAATATCGATTTTCTTGTATCATTTTTATATATATCCTCCTAGCATTCGCCACAGCTAAGCTTACATATATCTTTTCCGGACTGTGAGAAATTTCTAGAAAATTAGTCTACAGATACCAGAGTGATGGAACACACACTCACACTTTCATACATGCTGATTTATAACGTCTCCATATATATAAATAGAAATAAGAGAAAGAGAGAGAGGGAAAGAGACCAACGCATCACCACTTCCATATACAAAATCATGTCAGAATATAGAATTGAAGCACTGTGTAAAGAAGTTCAGTTCTGGCTTGCTTTCTAAAGCACAAGTTCAGTCTCTTCACGTGACAATTGGGGCATTGAATTTATTATCATGGTTTGGGGCTAGAGAGATTTTTGTCTGGAACCACGGTCGGCCTTGGATGCTTTCTATGTCTCTCTCTACATTACGAAAACGTAAATCAGATGTTGTATTGCAAAAATGGAGACGTTACCTGCATATGCCAAATACCTATAGATAAATACATTATAAAACTAATTACTTGCTATTACAGGATTTTCTTAACTTCTATTTAATATTCTCATATAATATATTGTCGTCCTATAAACACCTGCTGCATCTCAGATGATTTATTATGAATATAGTAACTTGTAATGTCCTGAAATGATTATTTGATATACATACAATTGCTGTAATTTAAAGTAAATCTTTTACATAACCAATGCAATGACGAAAGGAGAATATCAGAAAAAAGTTTCAAGCAAACGGGAACCCAATTAAATCCCGATGGTTCATATTTGATTTAACGTGGGAGTTTATTCTAAAAAGTATAACGGATCTGCATGAGAATGACATCCATCTTTTCACAAATTCTCTTTTGATTCCTCTTTCTTCCTTTATTTTACTACGGATGAGAGAACTTCGATTGCTGTTTTCTTTTTAATTGGAAACGTTCGTTTGAATCATGAAATGTTGTTTTACTTATAAAATCCTAATGACAAACGAGCATGTGATGACATTAATGTAGTTTCGAAATGTTGAAACATTAAGCATCTCAATCAACTTTACATTTTCTACACTTAGTAATAGGTCTTACTATTCTAAAGGAATATCTGCACAATTTATCCCTATTACGAAGGTTGGTTAGGAGATTATAACCTCGCATCTTTGATTTAGTGCTTTTGCGAGGATACCTGAAGTTGGATTTTGAGAGTTTTGTCTCAAAATAACGCTGAACTAATGCGCTTGCGTTTAGCCTTGTTTGGAACAAAGTGTACATGAAGCAGTCCTCAACAAGCATATATCTCGTGGAGTTCCAACCATGTATCTAGTGTAGTGTGCTGTACTTTACGTTTTAATCAATACTGCTCTTTAATTAGATTCTTGATATTACTGGTTTAGGTTCACTGACGTATAATAAATTGTATTTACTTTGGAACGTCATGGTTTAATTTATATATAAACATATAGAATGTATCTCCATTAAACTGCAATTTTACTTGGATGTGCAGTATCAACAAATGTAAACAAATTTAGCACAGTCAGTGTTGGAAATTTTAGTTAAACTATTGATAGTGCATAATATTCTGAATCACATCACCGTCCATCGAATAGATTACTGATGGTGCTGCTAATTGTTAGTCAAGTCATTTTACGCTTCAAATAGAACGAAAAAAAGTGCAATATCTTAATATATATGCATTAATATATCATTCAGTTATATTAAAATGTAATATTTGAGGGTACATATTCACCACACTGTTCTTACTTCTTCCGTTTTTAAATCACGAAATTGGAAATTGTAGTAAATTCTCTACACCAGTAGCATGGGAGGAAATTAATCAGAAACTTCAATGTAAAATATGCCACAGTATACATAATACTACTTGCGAAGATTTAAAGGAAGATTATGTAAAGTATCTTCTCTCAATCAATCAAACTTAACGTTCTAAGAATTATGAGAAAGTACGACGACGAAATATGGGTATTGAGAAAGATATTCACCCATATCCACAGTATTGCTCTAAGTGATGTGTAAAAATTATTAATGTCTATAAAGGAATGATTAAATAATCTTAAAAAATCGAATAATCAAACTGAGAAAGAAGAAGGGAAATCATTGAATGTATGCCATGAAAAGTTAAATGACAATTGAAAAGTACTGTAATATCTACAATCTTCTATGGAAACAATTTATAATTTAACGATGAAAATGTAAAATTACAGAAAACAAAATACGAAGCAAAGAACAAAGATTATTTGGACCAATGTAGTAGACATAATACGTATATAACTCTTTGGTAATCCGAAATACCAAATGAAGACTACCTACCTACTGTAAAATATATAGGATGTGCACTTCATAAACATCTAAGTCAAATGATAGATGCAAACCATAGATTAAATATACCAAGATCCAAATTCAGCAGGTATAATTACAAAGTTTGTAATAAGAGTAGACAAATATACAGTTTTGAAGAAAAGAAAGGTGAACCGTAATTCGAAACTTTTAGATATTGTGTTTTCCTTTCGTGGTACCATATATGTCAATCAGAGCCTTTCGGTACAAAGAAAACAATTGTTTAATGAGGCCCGAAAGATTAAAAGGGAACAAATAATACTTATGGATTCACTAGTCAAGTAATACAAGAATAAGGAAAGGAGCAAGTTGGTGATATTATTGTGAATAGTGTTAGTACTACAAATGAGTTAGAGCTTTATTATAAAGATATAAGTATTTTCGATTATTGCATTTCAATTTATTACCCGAATGTAAAAGGTATACATACGAAATTACGTGAATTGTTTACCATCACTCTTGCTACAAATTATGATTTCATGTTATTAACAGAAACCTGGCTCTTGGGTATACGACAACGACTTTTTTGATTATACGTGTAAAAGTTTTAGGCAACTTAATCCAAATGAATGGGTGACGGGTCGCTATTTGCAGTGTCCAAAAATATAAAATAGAATAAATTAAGATGAACGTATAGCATGCACAAACTGTTCGAGTTAATATAGTTTTAGCATGAGTTCATATATTATAATTAGAGTATACTTCCGAACACAACCTAAAATTGACACATACTACATTTTTAAAAAGATTCGAGGATGTTCTACATTTTTAATCTAAAACATAGTAATAACGGAGTAAGTTCAATGTTACATGAAAGGAGATCTTATGTGTGCAGCTCTATGCATTTTCTTTTTAATCTGATCAACTTTCAACCAGTTAGTAATTCAAAAAATAAAATTGAAAGAACTATTTATTTAATAAAATATTACCTAACATCTATCGACTTGATTACTCTTTAGTTACGAAAGATATAAATCAGCCTCCATTATTGTTTGAGTCACTTATTGTTATTAGAATGTCATGTTAAGTATAATGCTATTTCAGTGTATAATTATTGTAAAGCTGATTTTTGAAATTAATACAAAGACTTATATAATGCAAATATTTGCCTTCGAAAACCAAAATGGTGTTCTATGTTACTTTTATAAAATACTTAATGACGCAATCAAAATTAATGTTCTTAAATAGAAATTGTATTATAAACGATCTTATCCATATTGTGGAAGAGCGAAGCTTATAAAGGAGAAAAATGTATAGAAAAAGAAGAGAAATTTCGCTTTACAGTTAGAGACAATTTGTTGAATTGAGAAGGAACTTGAAAAGTATTATGATTTGTATGTACTTTCAAATCATTTGTACATAACATCGTACAAATAACTTGTATATAAAATACAGAATTATATCCAGGAAGATTCCACATCATTTTAGAATTTCATTAATGAAAAAAAACAATACGATAAAACACTACGTGATACATGAGTACCATATAATTCACTCTAATAAAACAACTGCCGACAAATTTCCAACATTTTAAACGTGTGTATTTCTCGCGTTTATCTTATGAGGTGCTTGGAAAGATTTGTAAAGAATGATTTTAACTTTCTTATTCATATTGTTTATATATTAGGAAAAGAAGTAAAAATTAGTATAATGAATCAATAAGAAAGTGAAAATCAAGTAAATCCATGGGTTTTGATGAGTTATGTTCATATGTATTTGAAGGTTGCGCTGAGTGGTTTGCACATATCATTGTTACTTATACATGCTCGTATTAAAAACTCTAAATTGTCCAGACTTTTACTCAGTACCTACCTGTTTCTTTTAATGATAGTCTTTACGCGGATATAATTTATACGGAATTTAGTAAAGCGTTTGATAAAATACGTCATGCAATTTTATTTCAAAAGGTATCAAATGTTGTTATACCTTATCGATTAGTAAAGCTAATGTCTTCTTGTCTGAACGGTCCTATACAATTTGCCTCATATAAACACATAAAATCACTTGTTTCTAAAGTAAAATCTGTAACATCTCAAGGCTGTAAATTTAGGGTAAATTATTAATATTTGTATTCATTACAAATGATTTTCCAAGTGTTTTTAAGTTTTCAATGTGTCCCTCGTTTACCTATGGCTTTAACCTATACAAGAAAACAACTAATTAATCTGATTTTTTAGATTTGCAGAATGATTTCAATAAATATTTGAATGTTGTTTAAGAAATAAGCTACGTTTCAATATTAGTGAATATTTTGTAATCTAATACTGTACTACTGAAAATTTTGAATATACAATTAAAGCCAATAATCCCCCGGGTCAATGCGAGCCACTTAGGTTTTTTGTTCTTGCCCAAGCTTAGATGTTTGCCCCCGGGTCGTTTTTAAAGCAATGTTATAATTATCCAATGGAAGGTCTACAAACCGAAATGACACTAAATTCAACCATAGGAAAAAACTATCTATTTTTCCATCATAAATCAAAATGCAAAGCTAAAAGATAAGGGCATAATAAGAGGATAAGGTTAATAATACACTATTTACCACAACAGCTTATATAAAAGACATAGGCATATTAATAAATAGTAAACATAGTTTGAAATCACGTATAGAAAAAAGCGTTAATGAATCACACACAATTCTGTTATTCTGAGGAATTCAAAAGATCTAACAAAATACACAACTTTAATAGCATTATTTAATGTGGTTATTAGAAGTAAGTTTTAGAATGTTTCTGTCTCTCGTTTCTTGATTCACAATCGTTGTTCATGCAAATTTCTGATCGGACAACTTCAACTATGCAAATTAAAAAAAACTTTCCGTGTTGCTTAGCTAGCATTAACGAGAAACTATTTATATAAACCGCCAACAAAACTAATGTTTTTACCATGCAGTGTTTCCAACTCAATATTTTTTCGGAACGTTCCAGGATTTTAATTTTTCAAGATATCGCTTTAAAACATATAGGGATGAATTCACCCTATTACTAATAAATATGATAATTGTTAAAAGTGAGTTGGCAACTATACATCCCTCACCCCCAACTAACTTTAAAATTCAAGAGATCGGTCCCTATTTAACGCATTTAAAAAGTCAAACGACAAACGAATACTAATAACATAACCAATTTTATTAAGTTCATAAATGGTTGCATAACCCTCAGGATATTTCTCCCTTTTTCAATATCTCTACAAAATTTCATCAAATCGAAAAAATTAAAATATTACCGTATTCTACATTTAATTCTAAGACTTTTTTTTAAAGAACAACATTTTTCCCGAAAACTAAAAAAAAACATAAAAAGTTCCCGAATTTTTGAATTTGCTATAACTCCCTCAAATATTAACCGATTTTCAAAATTCAAACGGCAGTCAAGAGAGAAAAAAATTTACTATCTATCGAATGTTTTGCAGGTTGTATAACTCAAAGGATATAATTATAAAAAACTCAAATAAATCCCTTATTTATACATGTATCTTTAAAATTCAAATGACATTGCGTTCTGTATAGTCAAAGGTCTTAGCTTTTATAATCTTGAAACCATAAAAACATTTATAACACCTAGAACATACTTAAAATTAAAAGTTCGGATAATGATAATGGAATCTTCTGCTAACTTCGTTCTCTATGGGAAACAATGATTTCTTAAACTCTGTCCACTGATCATAATTCAACCTGAATAGACATCCATTATTATCAAAAACTACTTGAACTTCGGTTTGCACATTTTTCAGAATTACATTGAAATTATTAGTAAGAATAAACTTCTTTTTAGGATCCATGATAACCACTCTTTTTTGTACTTCTGAAGACATATTTTAATCATTTTTGTTATTTTTTGGATTCATTTCTAAAGTAAAACTGATGTATTTTATAACCATTATCTAAATCTTTCAAACCCTCATACTTAACAAACAACTTATACTTTTTCATATCTTTGAACACTTGCTCATTATCATCGTTATATCTTTGCGGTAATAACGTCTTATACTTCTTATCTAAATGTACTAAAACTCTTTGTCCATAACGTTGTGTTTGAATCAATTTCCATAATGTAATCTCGTACGCTTTACTTTTTTCTAACTCATCTATGCAAAGGAATCTCAATGCTTTAACATCATTTTTCTTATTCAAATAATTAGCCATAGCTTCTTATTTGTTATAAGGAAAATGTTCGTTTTATGAAAAAAAATCACAAAACCGATCCTCATTTGAAATTTACATACATAACTCAACAGTTGGATAATTATCTTTTAGACCAGTGTATTTTATTTTTATTCCATCTTTCATATAAACGATTACATCAATCATTTTATCTGTTAAGTGTTTTGTAAATCTAGGTGGAAGAAAGATCTTAAACTCCTCGCACTCAACTAAAATGCTGTTTCCAAACTTAGTTTCAATCCATTCCATTTTCACAATCTTATATTCTGTATTTAATCCTAATTCTCTTAATCCAAAAACTTGTTTTTGCTCAAGACTTCCAAGTTTATTTAAAACCTTAATATGACTAGCCATCGTATTTATTATATAGAAAATCAATAATCGCTCTTCAATTTTTTATCTTTAACTATAAACTTTTTAATTATTTTTGTCAATTTCGTTTATGGAGGTTCTCCATAAACATTACAAAAAATACATGCAACTATCTAAAACTCTTCTACTACTCTCTCATTCTTAGGATCATATATAAAGTTCTTTTGTCCAATTAAAATCGCATAACATATAGTATTATCAGCCACAGCTTCTGGAAAGTCTACTACAATCTTTATGTTTGTTCTCTCATTTACCGATACATTCTTCCTCTTACTACAATTAATCACATACATTGGTCTGTTATCTATAAACTCTTTAGGATCGAAGTACATTTCGGTATTGCCACATGTTATTTTCTTAAATGCTGTATACTTTTCGTACATCTTAAAATAATCCCTGTTAGCAATATCTATGTTTCTTGATTCTTTTAGAAATGCCTCATTCCTTCCATTATTAAGATAGATATTCTTTACCTTACAATGATCAAACATACCTGCATCTGCTGTTTGTTTGCCACTTCTATCAGTTTGGAACATTACAACTACGAAATCAGGCACTTCAAATTATCTACTATTAAATTGTGTAGTAACATCAAACTCCAAGAAAGAGCCTACAACATTCTTCTGAACACACTGATAAGCATGGAATGAAAACATGATTTTAGGTTCTTTAAGAATATTCAATTTTAACTTGTTTTCCTAATTAGATTCGTATTCAACAATAGCCATTCTTATCTCCATTATCTTTATTGTCATTTTTCCATCATGAGGAGATGTTGCACCTGCTTCTGTTCCAGCCCATTTGTACAAGACATCGTTATTGTTATTAGCTTTTGTAAATGTTTTTCTCAATCCACCTTTTCACATAACCTCTTTATAATCACTTAAAAAGCCTGGAATTAATCTTAATGGATACAAAACACTAAAGTCCTTTCGTAGACGAAGTTTATCATCTGTTTCAAATCCTGCTGGTTTTAGATATTCAACTTCTGGCTTGGAAATCTTTAATGTTCCGATAGCTGTAGATCTTATTCCTGGTAGTTCAATTTTATCTACAACAACTCCATGCTTTCTAACCTTAATTTGAGAAAAGAAAAATGGTTAGAAGTTATCTACAAGTTTTATAGTATCATTTTCAACAAATGTTCCTTCAGTTGATGCACAAACAACTTCAAAAGTCATATGACAATCTGCTTTGTGTGGATGTATGAACCCTCCCCCACATCGAAATCAAACTCAATATCTTTCTTAGCTTCATTCAAATTATTAAATATTCTTGTGATAGGTTTAAAACTCTGTAACTCGTAACTCTCAATACTATTCATTTATTATTAAGAAAAGCTTGAAGCAACGCTTTTATGGGATGTACCCATAAAAGAATCATACATAATAACATTTAAAAACTTATAATCCCCATCCTAACTTAACCTTAGAATTCATAGAAGTAACAACCCCAAAAGCAGCTAATCGTTCACCAATTGATTCATCACTACTAAATGCTCTTTTCCATGCTTTAGTTTCTAATTCCTTATCTGCAATATATTTTGACTCTGTATTTTTTTGTCTCTGTAGTATATATCGTGTTCTTTACAAGCCTCATCTAATGGGTTAATACCTTTATCACCTTTTTCTAATCTTTTTTGTAGCTTAGTTCCCGGACCACAATACGAAAATCCTGGATAATAAAATTCAAATGGGAGTTTATTAATCAAATCATTTACTAATCATTTTCCAAGCTTCTCATCATTCCAGAATCGTGGTGGTAACGTATTAAGATCTTAATCAAATAACCTATACATTTCGGATCATTAGGAATAAATTGTGAAAGCTTATTATTATTCATACTCACTTTACCTATTTTCTCATTATTAAAGATATTATTACTAGCCTTTTCTTCTCCATCTATAACTATTAGCCTATCTATAAGCTTTCTCACATCATCCATCCATATATATTCTTTAGGTATCTCGGTATATTGTTTAATTCCTTCACCTGTCCTTTTAGGTGTCGTGTTCTTTTAGGAGTTGGAAGATGGTTTAATATATTTATACCAAATAGCCTTGATTAGATTAATGTACTTAGAACCTCTATTCGATGATACTTTTTATCTCGACTATATTTTTGGAAGGCAGCATCTGATTCTATTATTATTTCCTTGTACAGTTCAAAGTCGTCATCATAATAATCTTCAATGATTTTATTAGTATTCATCGTTAACAATTCTCATAGACCTTCTGTTCCTTTATAAGTTTTACCATTAATTATCAAATCACCACCACTCACTTTAACTTCAGAATTTCCTATCTTATTTATTTTTCTTCCATCTTCTTCAGCAGCTCTTATTCCAAATACACTATCATTTTATTTTACTACAATATTTCGTTGCAATCTTACCAAATGATTGTGCTGTTGTTAAAGGCTCTACTCCTTCCACTTTGTCTTTAATTTGTTTTCTCATTTGTGTTGTTTCTCCTGTTATAGGCGTATCACTACTATTTGGAGAACTATCATAAGTCATCGTTTTAGGTGTTTCTAGTAGACTAGGATCTATCGAAGCCGTCTTATGTACAGCTGGAACAAGTTCAGTTATTAGATTTAATTTTGTTCTGCTACTTCTTTGATCTCAGTTCTTAAATTTTGAATAGCATCAATTACAGGTTGTTCTTGTGTCTTAAATTTATCGTATATACCTGCTCTTTCTTTCTTCCAATATTTGAAGCCCTTTATCAAGAGCTCCTTTAATTTGATATTCTTACTAATTTCTTTCTCATCCATTTATTATATAGAAAACGAACAAACGTCAAACGTCAAAACGTGAAAAAACATCATACGTTTATAAAGTGTTTTATCTTGTTCCTATACTAACCATTGTTTACCTTAATTGTCATATCAATTACTATAATCTTCTTGCCAACATTTTGAACATATCTCTTTAAATTTATCATAAGGCATATCTCCTCCAACAAACTCATAATACACATTTTTAAGATTAGTATCATCTTGTCTAAATATGCATAGGAGATTAACGTTATCTCTTATAAGCTGTTTAGGTACTTTGAGTATGTCTGTGCAAGATAGAAACAGTCTAAATGTCTATGTCTACCTCTTGTAAAGTAATTTCTAACAGTATCTTGGTTCTCTAAAATGTAATCATCAAACACAACAACAGAGTATTTTTCACATTCATTAATAGGTACAATACAATCATTACTGCTTAAGAACGTTGCTATTTGTTTATTGAATTTTAGTTCTGCTTTTTCAAATCGATCTTTTAATTGTTCATACTTTGGCTGATTCATGCTTTTAGAATATATGTAGAAGTAATTATTGTTTAACCAACCTGGCTGTAATAAGAAGTTAAATAACAAAAAAGTTTACCACACCCAGATGGACCCACAATAAGACATCGAATATCATCATGTATAAGTTCTCCATTTCTTTTCTTAACTGTTGTTTCTTTTATCATCTCTTTTACATCCCAATTAATAGTTTTCTTACTCATTTTTTTATAGAGAAAATTTTGATTCATACTCAATAAATCGCTAGGTCCTTATATCTTTAATTTGTTCTCTGATCTTATGCAACGTATATTTTATATATTCGTTATTTATTTCACCATTTAATGTTTTTATCATCTCTTGCTCTTCTTTAAATGAATTAATACAAGTGACAATGGTTTTATATTCATCTTTTCTTTTGCTTTTGTTTAACTTAGAAGACAAGCCTGTTATAATAGCACTTCCAGTTGCAAGAGACGTTGTTAATATTGTGTAAATTCTTACAGGTATAAAAATATTAATAAACCCAGTAGTTGCAGAAAGTATGACCGATAACGTAATCAAAGTGCAGTATGCATATTTAACAATTCGTAATTTTCTCTTTTTCTTCTTTAAGCTGTATTTTAACTTTCGAATGATATCTTCTATTAACTTGATTACTTTCTCTCTTGGAATATCTTTAGGTAAATCAAACTCGTTCATTTATTATTTAATAAATGGCTAAGGTATTTAAGTTAACGAGTGATACTTCTGTTTTAAAGAAGAAACTCCATTGCGAATTTGACAACAGTAGCAACTATTTTGACTGTAGGCATAGTCGGGTTTTACACAATATACTTAACACCAAACATTACATTGAAAAATAATAAATTAACATTTTGCAGTAACCTTCATCCTAATCTTACAAAACAACTCATAGTTCAACCTGGTCATTATAGTATAAAAGAGTTAGAAGAACATATTAAATCAATTCTTCCATACTCCGCCGATGCTTTTAAAAATATTAAATTTACTGAGGACAGAGAGAAAAATAGAGTTAAAATATTAGCGGACCGTGTGATATAACCTTAGATACCATTATTTCTGTATTAGGTTTTAGTGATAAAACTTGGCTAAAAACACAGAACATGTTGGAAATAAGATACCAAAGTTTCATCCGTTCGATACAATTAATGTTCATTGTAATATAGCTGATGGTATGTTTGTTAAAGATACCGAGTATACACATAGATAAACAAGAATTAAAGCATCATTTAAAACAGATGCCGAGTTTAAACATAGTATTATTTACCAGCCTACTTATCCATTATTTTTCCCAATATCCAAAGACAAGGTTGATAATTTTGAGATAAGGATAACAGATGAGAATGATTCCTTAATTATTTTGGTGGAACTACAACAACTGTACTTTTACAAACCAAGATTTTTCTTTAATACATAGGAATATGTGTTCTATTAAAGGTGGTATGTTTAGTGTTCCTTACAACGAACTAAAGGATTTAAATATTGATCATGTATTAACAAAGAAACAACTTAGCGATAAATCTAAGAAAATTAAAGAAGGTAAAGGAATGGATTTTACTTTAACTACTAAACAAATGAAAAGTATTAAGAAAGAGCATATTGGCGGTTTTATTTTTACAATTCCAGCCATTTTAGCAGTTTCAGGAGCAGTTGGCTCATTAGCAGGTGGTGCAGCAGCGAATACTAAAACTGAACTTGATGCTAAGAAAAATAAACGAGAACTTGAAGAACAAAAAAGGCACAATATTGCTATAGAAGAAAAGCAGTTAGCAGGTAAACCAAAGAAGTCAAAAAACTAAAACCATTGACCAACTTCGATATAGAGAGGTTGGTTAAAGAATTAAAAATGAAACGATTTATAGGTGTATTTATGAGTGACGAACTTCCACAAAAACCCTATGTAAATGAGTGCGGTATAGTTAACTTCGATAAATCAGAAAACATTGGTACTCATTGGATATGCTATTGGAAAGATAACAACATAAAGTATGTGCTCGATTCTTATTGTGGTGTTCCACCTAAACAACTAGTACAATATCTTGGTACCAAAAACTTATTTTACAATGACGAACGAATACAAGACTTTAATTCAGTTATATGTGGTCATCTTTGTGTTAAGGTTTAAAATCTTCTAAATCAAGGTATTATTTTAGTAACCTTACGTATATGATTAAAATGATTAAGTTTAAGTGCTTTTATGGTTTAAATCCATAAAAGTTTTGTTTTAAGATAAATATGGAAGCTATGCAAAATATATTTTTAGATTATTTTGAGGAGCATGGAGATCAACTAGATCCACTAGATACTTATAATTTTTATCAATATTTAAGTATGTTAGTAAGATAGACTTAAAAGATAAAAACAACGTATATAATGTTATTGATTTATGAAAAATGTTAATACCTAAATTTTTGTACACGGATGAAGAGTTGGAAAAGTTACGTCCAATAATTCCCTTAAAGAAGTTGTTGTCAAATTATAGCTCTAGACCATTAAAATTGCAGTAATTGTTGTAGTAAATCATTAACAAAATTTATGAGCAGATACATTTGTGATGATTGTTCTGTAGAGAGTGGTTGGGTTTACAGTACTAATGAAAAAATGAAAGCTGGTTGTACAAGAAAACCATGGAATGATACTACAAAAATATTTAAGTTAGAGTTATCTCGTTTGCAAGCCTTACAGGATAAAAATATTCCCGAAGATGTGTTCAAGTTGTTAATTGATGAATTTAGACATATACCAAAAGATTTAATATCAACAAAAGGTGTTCTAGAAGTACTAAAGAAAAACAAATACAGAAAATATTATGATGATGTCTAGTTAATACACTATCACGTTACCAATCAAAAACCATTAAACTTACCACATAGGGAAGAAACACTTATAAACGAGTTTGAAAACTTACACGAGACCTTTATAGAACTGTATCCGAAAAGAGTATTGTTTATTAACTTAAAATGTGTATTGTACTATCTGTTGAAAAAGCATGATGTTCATGTTGATGTTGATTTTAAACATTCACCCAGACAAATAGAGATGTTAAAGAAATGTTTTGAAAAAAGGGGATGGGCATTTTTGTATAACAAACGAGTATGGATATATTTGGTAATGTTAAAGATAGAAAAGGTGATGTTGATATTACAGAAGAAAAATTAAAATTGTTGGAGAATTTAAATGATGTTGTTAGCGTAAGTTAACTTAGATCAATAGAAGCTCAATTACAGAACGATAGAAAACAATTTGAAAATGCATTAGAAACGTTACTAGATACAAACATAAAGAAAGAAGATTTTCAAAAGATAAGGATCGCTACTACTAAATTGATTATGCAGAAAGAAACCATACCTCTATTATATCGATTGAGAACTAAGAATGTTAAAGACCAAATCTTTAGAATATTCAATCTTTCTAATGGTTATAGGTTTCTCTATAATGGAAAAATAATGCACATAGAATTAAGTATGGATATATACTTTCTAGAGTATATTTGGTTGATACTTTGATTGAGAATTTAACTTTAAGTTTAATAAGAATGATATAATTACAATTAAACCAAATAAGAATTCAGCTATGGAAGAACGACAATTATTACTTGTTGTAATATACATAGAAAGAGAACTTTCCTAAAGACGTTTGCTATATAATAAAAATGGATATTTTTGGTAATGTTAAAAGTGTAATGCAAGAATCTAGAGTCGTTTTTAGATCAAATTACACATCCTGGGTTGATTTTAAAAACAAAAGATTTGTTAATGTATCTAATGCTATTGATAAACAAGATGTTGTAACATTAGAACAGCTTGAATCAGTGAAAGAAGAGTTTAATTTACTTACTCGAAAAGAAATTGTTGAATTTCCATGTCGATTAGCAGAAAACGACAGCGGGAAACCAGCCTTTTTTATATAATTTAGCTGCTGCCTACAAATTTCTTTATAGAGGTAGGTTAATGCAAATAGAATGAAGTCTTAATAAACATCTTATAGACTTATTTTTAAATGACGCTTTAGTTGAAAATTTTCTATTACACTTTAATATGCATGATCAGCTAACAATTAGACCTTTTAATGATTCTGGAATGAAAGAAGGTAAATTATTATTGCTTATTATGTATATAGAAATAGAAGATGAAGGTGAAAACGAATCAAGTGATGATGACGATAATGTTAGAAATATAGTATTAGGTAGTGATAAATTTTAATTATTTTGTTGATTTTCTATACAATAAATAATGATGATGTATTGTGTTAAATGTAAGAAATCCACAGATACGAAGAAAGATACCATTAGAATTGAACAAACAAAGAATGGAAGATATCTAAAGAAAAGTATTTGTTCTGTATGCGGTGTTACTAAATCTCAATTCTTTAAAAAGAATGATTGACTATATGATGTCAAGAGAAGACATTATAGAAGAAATTCACAAACCATCTAGAAAAAAACTTTGACAGATTAGATGTGGATATAAAAGGTATCGATGATCATTGGCAAGCTGATCTTGTAGAAATGGATAGTGGAGTATTAAAAGGTGTTTCCAAATTAAATAAAGGCTATAAGTATCTGCTAACGATTATAGATGTGTTCTCGAAATATGCGTTTGCTGTTCCTGTTAAAGACAAGAGTGGTAAAAATTTTACAGAAGCATTCGAATCCATATTAAGAACGAGAAAACCTAGTAACTTACAAACTCATCAAGGTAAGGAGTTTTACAATAAAGAGTTTAAGAAGTTAATGGATGAAAATAAGATTAACCATTATTCAACCTATAGTGGTACGAAAGCTTCTGTTGTTGAGAGATGTAATAGACCACTTAAAAAACATGTAGAAAAGGTTCACAGCACAAGGAAATTATAAATGGAGCGAGATATTTCCAACATTGGTTAGTGAGTATAATAATATAGTACATAGAACAATTGGTTTAAAGCCTATAGAAGTTAAAAAGAAGAATGAGCGAACAATATTGGAGAAAGTGTATCAGAAAGAATATAAGCGTGTTAAACCAAAATACAATTTAGGTGATTATGTTCGTTAAATAAATCGAAAGGGTTATTTGGGGAAAGGATATACACCTAATTGGTCAACAGAAGTATTTGTTATTAGCGAAGTTATTCCATCTAGTCCGCCTACATATAGAATTAAAGATTTAGAAGAAGAGGATGTACAAGGTAGATTTTACGAACCAGAACTATTAAAGACGAAACATAAAGATGAATATTTGATGGAAAAGGTGTTAAGAAAGAAAGGTGACAAAGTATACGTTAAGTGGTTAGGATTTGATGATTCACATAGTAGTTGGATAGATAAAAGTAATGTTGTAATGTAAATATAAATATTGTCTTTTATGGAATAATAACCATAAAAGGCTAGCGAACCGTTACTCTCTGTGTTAGATGACTATGTAAGGGTGTAACGATTTCGAAAGAGTTAATACTTGATATGACAAGATGGTGAATGAGAATTTACTTGTGTGGGTAAAAACTCCGAAAATGATTAAATCAACATTTTTATATAATAAATATGATTACTTTGGATAATTCGTATAGTTTAAATGATATTTGTTAAGAACAGATTAAAGACAATTATTGGTATGGTATTTTGGGGGATTTTAAATTGATTATAGACAAGAGTACTGGATACTTTAACGCTAATAAGTTGTGTCAGAGTGGTGGCAAGAGGTTTAATAATTGGCTTCAAAATAAAGAATCAACAACACTAATAAAAAGATTAGAAAAAGAGCATCAATCTCAAAAACTATATTACGTGGTTAACGGAGGAAGAAGAACAATAATCAGTGGTACATATGTTCATCCAGACTTGTTCCAAGAAATAAAAAGATGGTCTCAATTGTAAAAAGAAAATGATAAGCCAGGTTTTGTTTATATCGCCACAACAAACCTGTATAAGAAAAATATTTATAAGATTGGCTTCACTAAGACCTTAGAAGAAAGATTAAAACAACTAAACGCATACAGAGCAAACTTCGATCTGTATTACTTTGATAAAACTTATAGAAGCAACAACGCACGAGAGCTAGAGAAGTCAATTCATCAAGATTTAGAAGATTATCGTACTGAAAAGGAATTCTTTGAATGTGATTTGACAATTATTAAAGAAACTATAGACGAAATTATTGAGAATGAGGTCTTAAAATTTTTAAACAGCCTTCAACTATAAAAAAACTGATGTGTTTTATGATAATTACCATAAAACTCTAACGTGTACAAAAAGATTAAACATATCATAGCAATACAACCTGACATATCAAAACAACCATTACACATACAATCTAGCTTAAATTCAACACAGAGCTTTCATTTTAGTTTAAACATAACCATTTGATCTGTGGATGGAGAAGAAGATGATGAGTTTGTTATTGATTTATTTTTAAGTATAAGAGACAATTAATATTAAGTTTCGTATTTAGATATTCGTTAAGGTAAGGATAATGAGTTTTGAACATCCCTATCAGAAGAAGATTTGGTTCATATCTAATAATTAAGGTTACGACTTTTTTGGAATAATAGTCATAAAAGGTAATTAGTTAAGCATTAAACAAACCATCTGTTGTAACATCGAATACTAAATTCAATATACTACCTAAATCAGAATTATTATGATATTTTCTTATTATAACTCTTCAATCCACAAAATGTCAAAAAATATATATAAACTGTACAGAGAGGTCTTGATAAATTGAGATGTTATCCCAATAAACGCGGTCTTTGAACTCTGCAATAAATTCTTCTGTTAAATTTTGAAATATTGAAATCGTTCTCCAATCTACTTTGTCAGCGTAATCTCTTATAAGTAACTTCGGATCGATTTGCACTAAAAAACGGCAAAATATGCATGCAAATATGCGCTAAAATAAGGAAAATATGCACTGAAAATATGCAAATATGCACTAAAAAGGATAAATATGCACCAATCAAAAGCTAAAGTTAGCGAGAACTTTTATTATCTTTAGAGGAAAAAGTTGTATTACTTGAACTACATATACTTGGTGTACAACTATGATGCATTCATGCTACAATAGACAACTATATAGTTTTCGGTATTTTCTGGCAAAAGCCTGCATTTGTCAGTCAAAACATTGCTGTACATCGAAAATTTTCCTTCCGTGTCACGGATCCTTAAAGGACAGTATTTCAAAGAAGCAATGTTACTTGCCGATAAATCTTTAATTCGCGCATCGTTGTTGCCAGGAACACTTTATTTGCATTAGACAAGAATTTTATGCCAGTTTTTTTCGCGTTTATTAACTGTGCTTTTCGAAAAAATGTTTGTCCGATTGGTCTTGGCGGAGCCTGTTTCGTTATTGAATCAAACAGCTCAAATGCACTACAATGTCCTAATCATCGGTCTTCTCACCGTTATGATCTTTGAAATTGAACTGAAATGAGTATTGATAAACGCAAGTTCACTTTTAATGTTTTCAGTATCCACTGCTTCTTAAATATATTTGGTTTCTTCGGGTTTAAACAGCTCAGTATGTGAAATTGAAGTACATCTACCCCCATATATATATATTTACAAATAAAAAATAGAATGCGCCAAGTATTTGTGAATAACGAATAGAAATACTCAGAGAAGTAAATAAACATTTCTGGCATAAGCATATAGTAAAACCTGACTAGCGAAATTTAACAGGACTCGTAAAAATTTCCCTTAAAGGTTTTAAAGTTAATGGAGATAGATCTATGCAAGAAAATAAATAATGGACATAGGGAGATAATATAAAATGTTATACATACCCTATTAAATTACAGTATTTAGTTATGCTACAACTTAAGACACATAAAAAAGAAACCCTACATACATTTTCCAAGGCCAAGACAAAAAGTAGATACTTTTCAGCGCTCCTCCCTCTAATTTTGGCTCCCTTTGACTATTCTGTGTATTATGCTGCTTGTTCCATGTCTCTAGACCAGCTAGAGAAATAGTTATAGGTTTGAAAATTCCTATATAAATTGCACTTCGTTCAAAAAGTTGCACTGTATTTAGGGCCTTATATGGCGGTGGACTATAGGTTAAATACATAGGGTAACAAGTAAACGAAGACCTTTACAGACAACGTAGTTCATATACCTAACCTTTCACAGAATGTCTAAAATTTTTCTAAAGGCTGCATTCCGGAACTTGAAAATTTACGTTAAAAAGTATATTTTAACATCCGTTGTTCGCAGCACAGGTTCCGAATAATCAAGAAAATTTAGCACTTTTTTTTTACCTTTAAATTCATGGGACCGTGAAATATTTCCGTTTATTACGGGGTCTTTTACTGTATTAAAAGCCTGCATTTAAAACCTTATGTTCTTGTTTAAAAGAAAATAAATACACTTCAAATTACTTTTTGTATCGAACTATGTGTTAATCCTAGAATATTTTCTTCTAGCGTAACATTGTCCGTTTACAACAGTAAGAATTTACAATGTATAACATTGATACTTTAAACGGAATAAACTGATTTGAGCGAGATATGGAGCATGAATATGAAGAAGGTAAAGTTATCGAAAACGTAACAGAAGACTTAGTAGGAAAGTTACGTTTCGAGAGATTGAGGTGCATATCAAAGCAACATAAGCTTATATTTGAATAATCTCATAAACTCCTCAAAGGAAAACTCGGTAACTTATCTCAAAAAGTAACTGCTGTGACAAGTTTTAGATTTTGTAAAGCAAATATTTTAATTAATTGTAGAGAATATTTTCAAAAGGGTTGTTCATTTCTTCCCGGAAAAGTTTTTTAAAGGGCTTCTTTGAGATAATCTCTGTCGAGTTTGAAAAAAAAAAGAAAAAAGCTACAACTGGGTTCTTTCATACTTGTAGAACTCCTTACCAGACTTGAAACTGCTATATACGGAGGCCAAAATATAGGGCGCTGCTAAAGTGTAAGCTTTTGCTGTCGAACAAAATGCAAATGTCCTCTCCTGAAAACAAGCATACTTAGTTTGGAAATATTACATGTTTAGCACACACTTTGCAAAATATATTTTCTCCTTGAATTGTTAACGTCTCTCGACCTCAGTCCATTGTTTCAGAGGATCCATTAATTGTAGTGCTACACCTTTAAATTTCAATTTTAACTAGTTCTCAGAATTTTGTTCATTTTGGTCCATCCAAGAAAAATTTTGTACCATTTAAATAAAAGACGGAAGGCCATTTCAAAATTTAGACCACTTCAATCACCTGTCGCACATCTCCAAATTCGAATTTTAAATAGCTCAGAATTTTGTCCGGTTTTTGTACATTGGAGAACCTCGAAGAATTTTTTTTACAATTGAAATAAACGAGAGAGGGCCGTTTGAAATTTTGGCCACATCGATAACCTGTAGTGCGACATCTTAAAATTAGAATTTTAACAAGCTTAGAACTTTGTCCATTTTTTTACATTCTTGAACTACCAACAAATAGATATATACCATCCAAATGAACGAGGGAGGTTCATTTCAAAATTTGGACACTTCGATCACTTGTAGTAAGACACCTTCAAACTCGAATTTTAATTGCTCAGAATTTTGTTGAATATTTGAACATATTTTACCACCAGGAAAAAATTTCGCACCATTCAAATAAACCAGGGATGGACATTTAAAAATTTGGCCATTTCGTTCACCTGTGGTGAGACATTTCAAATTTGAATTTTAACTAGCTTGACGGTACAAAACTCTAAACAGTGAAAATTTTAAGTTAGTTAGAATTATAATTTAAAAATGTTACACTACTAGTGAACGAAGTGGCCAAAATTTTGAAATGACCCTCCTTTGTTAATTTGAGCCTTCAATTTTTTTTCTTGGTGGTACAAACATGTTACAAAAATTGACAAAATCCTGAGCTAATTAAAATTCGAATTTGAAAATGTCACACTACAGGTGATGGAAGTAGCAAATTTTGAAATGACCTTCCTCGTTTGTTTGGATGGTACAAAATGTTTTGTTTGTACCATGTTAAAATGCGAATTTGAGCATGTCACACTGATCGATGAGGCCAAAATTTCAAATGACCCTCCCTCGTTTATTTCAATTTTACATAGTTTTTCTTGGTGGTACAAAAATATACTTAAATCTGACAAAATTATGAGCTATTTAAAATTCAGATTTTGAACATGTCGCACTACAGGTAAATTGAAGTGGCCAAATCTTGAAGTAGGCCTCCCTCGTTTATTTGAATGGTACAATATTTTTTCTTGGGTGAACAAAAATAGACGAAAATTGAACAAAATTGTGAGCTAGTTAAATTTCAAATTTAAAGATCTCTCACTACAAGTGATCGAAGTGGCTGAATTTAATTTTGAAATGGCCCTCTTTTACTTGAATTTTACAAAATTTTTCTTAGGTTGAGAAAAATGGACAAAATTCTGAGATAATTAAATTTCAGATTTGAAGATGTCGCATTACAGGCCATCAAAGTGGAAATTTTTAAATGACCCTCCCTCGTGTACTTTAGTTTTACAAAAAAAAAAAAACCTTGGGTACACAAAAATCAACAAAATTCTGACGTAGTCAAATTTCAGATTTGAAGATGTCGCACTACAGGTGATCGAAGTGGCCCAAATTTTGAAATGTTCTCCCTTTGTTAATTTGAATCGTATAGAATTTGTTCTAGGTTAGACAAGAATGGACAAAATTCTGAGCTAGTCAAAATTCAGTTTGAAAATGTTGCACTACAACTAACTGGAACTTGTTTCAGGAGATAATTTCTAGAAGATTTTTCTTTCGGTATTTTTGCCCTGCCACAGGACCACACAATTTCAAATCCACAGACACACAACGGTAGTAATTTTAACTTCCGAGATGGGTTACGTGGAAATTTTTTGTAGGTGATTTGACACCGTTATTTATATCTTCTATTTAAAAAAAAGGTGTCAATCATACATCATTGCCGGGAGGATGAATCACTCACCCCTTTCTTATTCTCCTTTTACATGACCTTGGAAGATATTAGAAACCGACAACAATGAATCATTTCAAGGTCTTGAGTCTATATTAGAAACTTGCAATTACATTTATGACGAAAGTTATTGTACATTATAAATTATCAATTTGGTCGTTTCTTTAAATATGCATTTATATGCAATAATGACATAAACATGCACTAACCTCCGAATTATGCAAATATATGCACTATAAAACTCTACTATTTTATCCCAAAACAGATGAAACGAATATCTGTTTAAAGAGCATATCAATATCACATCAGGAGTAAAACATGCAAATATGCAAAAATTAGAAGTCTACTCATAAGTTTTTCTGATAATTGCTGAGTTCTACATAAGCACCACGAAGAAATTCTGTCTTCATGTTTTCGTATAATCGCTTCAGAGAGTTTGCTTCCATAAGATATAGCATCAAAATCAACTTTGTCGGTAAACTCATTAGTAAATTTTTCAGATAGGTTTTGATTTAACGATATTTCTTTCCAATCAACTCTATCTGCAAATTCTCTTATAAGGTCTTCTGATAAGTCTTGGCTTTCCGAAATAATCTCCCAATCAACTTTATCAGCTAACTCTTATAAACTCTTCTGATAACTTTTTCCATGAACATATTTTACTCAAATTAACTTTCTCCTGATATTTACGTATGAAGTCTTCTGTAATGTGATCATAGTTATATTCCTCCTCATAATCATCATAACCTATAGATAACCATTGTTCATCAGTCAGTGAATCTAACATCTCATCAGACAAATTCATAACGTTTGCATAGAGAATGTTTTGTATAAGAAAGTAGTTCTTTTCTTTAGTGGCTTTCTTGAACAAATGATCTAACATACCTATGGACACGCTAAAATTTATTTTGTTTTCATCATTATAACCACCAATATCTAAATGTTTACACACCCAATCAAATATAGATTTGTAAGATAATATTTCCTCAGCACCAGTCATATTCACCTGTTCGTTTTTATTCTTAGATTTTTTAAATTTATCTCATTTTTGTTGGTTTTCTATATAATAAATATGGAGAAAGATTTTGATTTATTACATGATAGACTTAAACTAATTCATCATGATCTTTAACTCTTAGCAGCACTACAAGAGAAGCAAATACTGTTAAAGGAAAAAGAATTATTAATAATGCAACAAAAAACATCTGATTTGAGTAGTGATGATGAATATAAATACGGTAGTGATGATTATGACGATGAGTAAGTTTAAAAAAATGATTTAATTTTAATATGCGTATATGTAACTTTGATGGGTTATTCCCATGAAAGTGGTGTTCTAATACAAAGGGTAATATGTAGACAATGGCAGGAGTGTACAATGTTAAGTGTTGTATTAGGATATATGGAAGTAAAAATAGTACAAAAATGATTAGAAATAATCCGGCGAAGTTAAAAAATTGAGTAATAGCAAAATTTTCTATATAATAAAAGATGAGTAATTATAGTAGATTTACTGTAATAGAGTTAAGACGGCAATGTAAAGAAAAGGGAGTCAAAAGATATTCCCGATTAAGAAAAGCAGAACTAATAAACCTTCTTAAACAATATGATGATGAACAGAACAGAAGACAGATTAGAAATATATTCCCATTTAAACAAGAGATATTTGAAGATCCAAAAATCAAAGTTGAATCAGTACCAATTGATGTAAAACTCAAAGAGACGACAATAAAATCAAGATTAGGAACGTGAAAATTTACAACAGTTTACAAACCACAAGATCCACTTGAACAATATATTACTACAACATCTAAAGCTATATTAAACAGATTACAAATTAGCTTAAGTATACATAGTTCATTGAAAGCTAATCTTTACATAAGTTGTACATATAAAAAAGGTGAAGAAACTCAAAACTTCTATTTTAACACTGAAAACCAAGAAATATATCAATCAAGTAATTTAAAGGAAGAAACAACTAAAATGAAACAAAGATTAAGAACAAGAATTGATGAGTTCCAAGCTAGAGGTTCTGGCTGGCCTCTTATAAACATTAACTTTTTACAACTAGCAATCGTTAAATATACGCCATATACAGGATGAACATACATAGAATTACCTGATGAAATTAAAAATAAGCAAGCAGTCATAAATGTACAGAACGAAGATGAAAAATGTTTCTTATATTCAATTTGTTCTGCACTATACCCAGTTAATAAAGATTCACAATGACCTTCCAAGTACAAGCAAGCTTCTAAATACTTAGAAGAAAAATTAAAAAAATATTCATTTTCCTGTAAAACTATACGATATTCCAAAAGCTGAAAAATTACTTAATATTTCTATAAATGTCTATGCATATCATAAAGACTATTCAATCTATATACTACATCACACACAAAACAAGCAAGAAAATCATGTCAATTTATTATATATAAAAGAACAAAATGTAGACCAAGTTAAAACACATTATTGTTGGATTAAGGATTTAAGCAGGCTAGTATGTACACAATTAACTAAAAAGAGAGCTCGTAAATATTTATGTGATAGATGTTTGTTATACTTTTACTCCCAAAACGCTTTAAATAAACATGAGCAAGATTGTTCGTTAAATGAGCCAGTAAAAATAATAATGCCCGAAGAAGGTAAATGTGATGAATTTAATAACTACCAATACACAATGAAAATGCCTTTTGTGATTAATGCTGATTTTGAATGTTTGTTGCATAAAGTTATGGGTTGTGAAGAATGTTATCCGGAAAACGAGCCATATACGAAGAAATATCAACAACATAAACCATCTGGATTTTGTTATTATGTAGTAAAGAGTGATGGATGTAAAATTAATCCTGTTTTGTATAGAGGTAAAAACGCTGCTAATAAATTTATAAGACTGTTAACAAAATAAGCCAAACGCATATCGAACACATACAAACAAAATAACGAATGACCATTAACAAAAAGTCAGAGAAAAGAGTTCAATGAATTCGAATGTTGTTATTACTGTAAGCAGAAGTATACTAAAGATAATTATAAAGTGAAGCATCATGATCATATAACTGGAAAATTTGTAGCACCTCTATGTAATAACTGCAATTTAAAAGTTAAAGTACCAAAGTTTGTACCAGTGATCATACATAACTTGACACGATATGACTCACACTTGTTTATAAAAGAGCTTGGATGTAATAAAGAAGAAATAGATCTAATACAAAATAATGAAGAAAGATACATATCATTCAGTAAAAAGGTTGGAACTATTAAATTGAAATTTGTAGATTCATTTAAATTTATGGCTTCTAGTTTAGACAAATTGTCATCGAACTTGAAACGTGAACAAATGATACATACGCATCACTTTTGTCCTAACAAGAACAGTTTCAACTTGTAATAAGAAAAGCTGTTTACCCATATGATTATGATAACAATTGGGATAGGTTTGTAGATAAAATACCGCTAAAGGAAGCATTCTTCAACAAGCTTATGTACACCCATATAAGTGATGAAGATTAGGAACATGCAAAGAAAGTATGGGAAACGTTTAACATTAAGAATCTCGGACAATACCATGATTTATATTTGAAAACAGATATATTATTGTTAGCAGATGTGTTTGAGAACTTTAGAGAAACATGTCTTAAAGCTTATGACCATGATCCTGCTTGCTATATGACAGCACCGGGTTTAGCTGGGGATGCAATGTTAAAGATGACAAATATAGAATTAGAATTGTTGTGGGATTATGATATGGTATTAATGGTAGAGAAAGGTATAAGAGGTGGGATTAGTCAATGCTCAAAAAGATATGTTAAATGCAAATAATAAGTATAAGGAAGATTATGATAAGAATAAAGAAGATTCTTACTAAATGTACCTAGATGCCAATAACTTGCATTGGTGGACAATGAGTCAATATTTACCGTATAAGGGATTTAGATGGTTAAGCGAAGATGAGATAAGAGAAATAGAATTTACAAGTATAACTGATAATTCTGATACTGGTTACACATTAGAAGTTGATCTTGAATATCCGAAAGAATTGCATAACTATCACAAAGACTATCCATTAGCTCCTCAAAATCTATGTCCGCCTGGTTCAAAACAATCGAAACTATTAACAACCCTATATGACAAAGAAAATTATGTAACTCACTATCGAAACCTAAAGCAATGTCTTTCACTTGGATTAAAACTTACGAAGATACATCGAGTAATAGAGTTCGAACAATCAGATTGGTTAAAGAAATATATTGATTTAAACACACAAATGAGAACGAAAGCAACAAATGATTTTGAAAAAGTCTTCTATAAGCTCAAGAATAATTCAGTATTTGGGAAGACTATGGAGAATATTAGAAAGAGAGTTAATATTAAACTTGTAAGTGATGAGAAAAAATATGAGAAGCTTGCAGCAAAACCAAATTATAAGAGTACTACAGTTTTTACGGAAAATGTAGTAGCAGTTCACATGAACAATGTTAAAGTGCAATTTAAAAAAACGATTTATGTAGGTATGTCAATTTTAGATTTATCAAAGCATTTAATGTACGATTTCCATTACAATGTGATGAAACCAAAATACCAAGACAAAATAGAAGTATGTTATATAGATACCGATAGCTATATATACCATATTCAGAAGGAAGATGTGTACGAGGACATGAAAAATTATATTGATTACTTCGACACGAATGATTACTCTAAAGATAACAGATATAAGATACCACAGGTCAATAAGAAAATACTTGGTAAGATGAAAGATGAACTTAAAGGAACAATCATAGAAGAATTTGTTGGTTTAAGATCAAAAATGTATTCAATCAGGTTCGAAAAAGATAAATGTTGTAAGAAAGCAAAAGGAGTTAAGAAAAATGTTGTAAGTAAAGAACTATCATTTAACGATTATAAACACTGCTTGTTCAACCAAAAAAAAACTATAAGAAGATTTATTTGATTAGAAGTTATAAGCACGATTTGTACAGTATAGAAGTAAATAAGTTAGCTTTATGTTGTGTGGATGATAAGAGATGTGTTTTAAAGGATGGGGTAAATACTCTACCATGGGGACATTATAAGTTAGAAGAGATGTAGTTTTAGATGTAAGATTTTAGATTGTAAGTTTTTAGATTGTAAGTTTTAGGTGTAAATTCTTCATAGTTATGTGCTATAACGTTCTATTTGATTCTTATGTAAATCCTTTTGTAACTAGATTTAGTGATTTTTTGTAATTTTGTAACTAGATTTAGTGATTTTTTGTAGCCATGTGTAATTCCTTGTAACGTAAGTTTTTATGATTTTAAATGTCATAAAAACATATTCAATCTCACTTTAGCATTGTACTTATGGGAATACTTTGCGCTATGAAACTTTGTATAATCTGTGGGATCTTTCTGCGCTGGTCAAAAATATTGGGAGAAGAAAAATTGCGTTCGTAGTAACCATGTCGTACTACTGATGATAATTTGTCTAATGTACATGTCATAAAACTAAATAAATCTATGAACTTTAATTTAATAGTTTCAACCTTTTTCCTGGATGATAGGTATCATTTTTGTTTATTAGGTGTTAAATTTATTTGTTTTTTATTACATTATTACTCTTTTATACAGAAGTGGAAGTTATATCCTGATAAGTTATATATAATTACTGGCACAAACTGCGGTACTCTAACTTTTGGATTACAATTGATACATAATGCAGGTCCAAACTCTCCAGTTATGTGATGGTGATGTTTAAATTCTTGATTCTCAGGAGCATATTGTGCTTTATAGTAAGGGCGGAATTCAGATTCCCTTAACTCATCTATATCTTCACTTGTTAATGGTAACTCGTTATTTTGTCTATATACTTTTATAATTGTTTGGTTTCTTTCTTTAACATTCTTATGAACTTCTTAGCTGTATCCTTAGCTCTATACAGAACATCTGCTTTGCATATTCACTTCCTCCAATATGGTTACATAATATAGATGGTTTAGGCTGTTGATATTTTTTTATATTTGATTGTTTTCTAGATAGCATTCTTCATGTCTCATAACGTTATGCAGCAAACATTGGAAATCAGCATAAATCACAAATGGCATCTTAATCGTATATTGATAGTTCTTTACATTCAGCACATATATCTTCTGATGCCATTTCTATTTGAACAGCTTCGTGAGTAGAATAATCTCTCTTATGTTTATCTAATGCATCTTCTGAGTGACAGTATAACAAGCACCTATTACTTAAGAATTTTCGAGCTCTCCATTAGTTATTTGACTTATCTACTCAAGTCTTTAATCCAACAAAATTTTGTTTTAGTTAATTCTTTCAGGCCTAATAGATTCACATGGGTGGTTTTTGGTTTTGAATATGATATAGACGTACACCTTATATATTTCGCTGTACGCCGTAAAAACATTGAACGATATATCGAGTCTTCTTTCAATTTTTTGGATGCCACTTAATTTTACAGTACAATCAATATCTTTTATTTTTTGCCAAGTCTTTAACAACATGCTTGTACTTTGATAGTTGTTGTGGATGTCCTTCACCAGGAAGAAATCCAGAAGAAATTGAATGTATGAAACACTTTTCTAATTAGTTCTTTTCATTAACAACAGTCTTTTTCCTTTTAATTTCATTTGGTAGTTCTATATATGATATTCCTCTATACGGTGCATATTTATTAAGAGCTAACTCTAAGTACTTTATATTCTTAAGAGCTCATCCACAACCTCTAACTTAGAACTCGTCCATTCTTGTTCTTACTATTTCATTAGCATCTGTTAAAAACTCTTTCAGATTGGTTGACCGGAATGTCTCTTTGTTATTAGTGTTTAAGTAAAAGTTTTGAATCTCTTTACCTTTCTTATATTAACACTCTATCAAGACATTAGCTTTTAACGAATTATGTTCCTGTAAGCTGAAGTTCAGTTTTTTTTATTAAAGCCTTTCATGTTGAAGTGACATATTGTTCTATAGGATAGTGTTCTTTATAATCTGGTTCAAACTTTCAGGTCTCTAATCTTGATTTAAATGTTGACCCTTGGAGCTTTACACCGATTGGTACTGAATCAGGTTCCACTCTTATTTCATCAATTACATCTTCTTCAAAGTAGACTAGTCTTAAAGTCATTCTTTCTATTCTTTTGTGTTTCAGTTATACAAAGATCTCTACCACAAAAGGGAATACCTTCTGTCTTCTTAGGTTTTCTTTGAATGTTTTATGATCATATTTTTCTAGTAAGTAAATACGTTAAGCTTTCCGCAGTCGGGATTAACCTCTAAAACCAGTTCCCCTGAAGTGCTGCTCCAACAGAATGAAAGTTTGTCTATTATTACTCATCTTGTTTCTTAGAACCAGTATCTCTTTTCTCAATTTCATTTTTGTGATGGTTTCTGCTGTCCTCTATCATACCGTCTGTCTCCGATTGATTTTTCAGTATGAACTCCTTTGTGGCTAAGCGATTAGCATACCCGCCTTTGGCGTACGAGAAGCGGGTTCGATTCCCAGCAAATTCTCATGTTGTTCGGATTCCACGTTAATCAGTAGGACCCGTTTTATATAGCATCACTGCTGGAAAGGACGATAATTTTAAAATCAGCTCAACTCAACTGCTTATTCAGTATATTCAATACCGTCTATTCGCGACTGCTTATTCAGTATATTCGCAGCCATCTCCTATATCTAGAAGCATTTCCTGTATCCGCAACCTGAGGACGCAGAATGCTGTGCTGACAGGAACAAACTATAATATTGTCATAAAAGTGGTATATATGGTTAATCAGTTGATGAACGACACACTGTTATCCAGTTGAACTTGCTCTAACAATGCTTGGTTAGCAACATACTTAATCTAGTTTCTAGGTTTTGATTTGAAGATAAGTATATGTTTTTTTAAACCCATTACCAAACTTCTTTAACCCTTTGTACTGCATAAATATTTTCATCTTTTCCAAATCACTCTGAACTTCCTCGAAGTGTCTTCCTTTCATCTATCTGGTAATATAATTTTAAGTGTATCATCGAAATGCACTAATATCTTTTAACCATTCCTCGCTTGGATAAGATTCCAAGCTATGATTACATAGAACTTAGATTTATCTTGATCTGCAAGCTTAACAGGTTTCAGCTCCTTGTGTTTAGATTTTTCAGTTAAGTAATACGTCGACTTGTGTTAAATGGATACTACACCTCTATTTAAGATTTATTTTTTTACAATTTCATTTTTTTATATTCTTCTAGTTCTTCGTCCATGTCGTCGTCTCCTTCTTCTTCGTTTCTTTGAATTTGAATTCTGATTCTCTAATTACACTTTCACTTTCAGTTTCATCTTCTTTTTCCATTTGTAAGATGTTACATATTGTCATAAAAGTTCTAAGATATTTGTTTACATTAAAGCAATTCGCCTTTTTAACATGCAAAATCGAGTTCTATATTGACTCAAATCTTCATCTAAATAATTTTTGATCAACTCATGCAATGAAACTTTTTCAAACAGCTTATTTATAATAAATTTTTACATTTGGTTTTCTTCACTAAGTTTTGTTTCATATTCTATGCATATTACCTTTTTTATCAGATAATATCTTCTTAAAAGTTTCATTGTGATGTAGTTTTCATGCTTTTCGAAAAAGCTAGTATACTTTTAAATAAGTATTTCATTGTTTAAAGAGCTTTAGAAAATGAAGATGCTAATATTTATATACAGTAAATCGTAATCTAGTACGTCACTTGTTAAAGCAGTGTTATCTGTTATACCTGTGTTCAATATTGTGTATTATTACTTAGATGAAGATGATGATCTTTTAATGAATGTGGAGTATGATACACATTATGCTTATTGTAACCCAGACAATTATGAAAATTTAGATGATGATTAAGAAAGAGTTAATCCTGATTTGACTTTTAGTTGCTATTGGTATGTTAAATAATATATTTAACCTTTAAACTCACGCGCTTGGGTAAAATCCACCCCAAGCCATTTCATTTCTGTGCTAGAGAAACAAAAAACGATTCTATCGCCCTCTGTTTATAGGTACCTTTCTGGTTACAACTCTTGAATGTATTCACCCAACAATCAGTCACGTTTCGTTAAGCGGTCGAGGTGTATGGATCATCAAACTTCGGCTGGGGTAAATCCATCACGCGCGTGTGTTTGTGTAACATCATTTTTTGCCAAGTTTTCAACCTATGCTTTCTAAAGCCATGTGTTTAATATATGTATTTAGTTTTATAGGCCAAAATTGTTCTGGCAATTTTTAAAAGAAATTTACCGCAAGGGAGAGGACACAAAATGAACAGTGCAAGAGGAAGAGAGAATGAGGAACCTTTTACTTTCTGTTCAGAGTAATGAACAATTGATTCATAACGGTTCTAGTGATGCAGGCAATGATCTACATGAGAGTGGACATGACGAAAATACTGAAAAAGAGTGGGACAAAAGTACTAACTTAGCACTAAGTTATACGCATCCGATACGCAGGAACTAACAGGAGAAAGGGAAAGATAGGACATACGCGTATTCAAGCCTATTCACCTTTCTTAAGGATATGACTATAATTTTTTGTTCCCATGTCCGAAAGAGTTGTTCTGGCATGAACAACCCTCAATGACAACAAAATTGATATAGACACAAGTAAACAAAAAATCCTGTTATGATGACTGATCATCCTTTACATATAGGCGGAATTGATGTTATAGACGCTATTCATAAGCTCTGAGGAAAGCGTAGTGTCTCAGCAAAGTGTAAGCGTTGGCCACTAACAGTGGCTTATGGCATTATAAACGTTGAGCTGATAAATGTTCTCTCCGTGTTCAAAAAAAACATTGTAGTTGAAAACCAAGTAGCCAGAAGCTACTGGGTTTGCAGCTTAGCAAAGCCCATATTGCATATAGGCTAGTTCTGCATTCCCTGCTCATTCAACTGAAATCAGGAGTCAAGTATTATAATTACTCATGAAGATAAACCCGAAATATAAAAAAAGAGAACTGTGAATGGTGTGAAATATGCCCTCGTCGAAAAGACATTACAACTCAATCTTCATGCTGCTATTACAGCAAGTTGATCTGCAGGAAGTACAGTATTATGTATTGAAAAAAGAGTGTATACAGATTAAAACTTTGCTCTTCCACTTTATGCGCGGAGAAAATGACAATAAATATGTAAGACTGCTAGAATATCATATGGCCTGAAAATGGAAGATGTTTTTCTACATGATATTAAAATAACTGTTCTTTATCCATTTAGTGGAGAAAGATGTATTAATATTTGTAAGCTATTTGTCTCAAAAATGTTTAAAATGAACATATGAAAATACTCAAAGGATTGTTTAATATATTCATCCTTTTAACACATACAAGCACAAGAAACTCTCTCCAAGACTTTAAACACTTACAATCAAATATTTTATAGCAACATATAAAAGAAAAACAAAAAACAGGGTAAAAATATTTGTCTTCAAAAATGGCGATAAAATCAAAAATCCACCAAAACAAATTATTACATCTTATACAAAAGGTCAATTTTCCATAATTTTATACTTACATCCCAAATACATACAATAATTTTTGTGTAATAAAAATATAACGGTCGATCTGTAAAATACAACGCGAGTGTGTTTAAGTCCTAAACTTTAGTGCGTGTGTATGAGAATTTAAAAAACTGTTAAGGAAAATAACGAATGTCATATACGAAACATTATTTAGAAGTATATTATGAACTTTTCAGAATCAACATTAGATACACTAACAGATGTCTTATATAGTCTTTAGTGTACATGTAGATTCATACATTTAGAATGATTAAAGGAATTCGGCAAAGATTTCCTCCGCCTGTTTATCAAAAACATGTCCTTTTGTTAAAATCGAAGGTCTGACCTGCCCAGTGGGGTTTTAGACGGCCGCGGTATTTTGACCGTGCGAAGGTAGCATAATCATTAGTCCTTTAATTGTAGGCTTGTATGAAAGGTTGGACGAGTGGAAGACTGTCTTTATTTATAAGGTTGAATTTTACTTTTGAGTGAAAAGGCTTAAATGATTTAAGAGGACGGTAAGACCCTGTAGATCTTTATATTTAAGTAGTAATTTTTGTAGTTGTTAATGAATAAATTTGCTATTTGGTCATTGCGTTGGGGCGACGAGAAGGTAAAATAAACTCTGCTTAATATAATTACTTTTAAGTATTTTTATGATCCTTTATTAATGATTAATAGACTAAGTTACCTCAGGGATAACAGCGTAATTTTTTTTGAGAGTTCATATCGACAAGAGAGATTGCGACCTCGATGTTGGATTAAGGTTTTGCCTAGGTGCTGAAACTTAGTGTATAGGTCTGTTCGACCTTTAAAATCTTACATGATCTGAGTTCACATCGGCGTGAGCCAGATCGGTTTCTATCCTTTATTTAGAAAATAGTACTTTAGTACGAAAGGACCAAGTACTAATAATATTTATTGTTAGAGAATAAAAATAATAGCCATTACTTTGGCAGATAAGTGCATTAGATTTAGGATCTAAGAATGGATGAATTGAGTCCAGGTAATAATGTATTATGATTATATTATAGGTGTGGTTTCTTACTTGATTTTAATTATTTGTGTTTTAATTGGGGTTGCATTTTTGACTTTATTAGAACGGTAGGTTTTAGGATATATTCAAATTCGTCGAGGGCCCAATAAGGTAGGTATTTGTGGTTTACCTCAACCTTTTGCAGATGCAATTAAGTTATTTACTAAGGAGCAAGTTTTTCCTACTATGTCTAACTATTATCCTTATTATCTAGCTCCTGTTTTTAGTTTATTTTTATCTTTGTTGGTATGATTAAGAATTCCTTATTTAAGTGTTTTGTTGACTTTTTCTTTGGGTTTGTTATTTTTTTTTGTGTTGTACAAGTATAGTTGTGTATACTGTAATAATTGCTGGTTGGTCTTCTAACTCTTCATACTCTTTGCTGGGAGGTCTTCGGGCAGTAGCGCAAACTATTTCTTATGAAGTTAGTTTGGCGTTAATTTTGTTATCTTTTGTATTTTTAGCTGAGAGATACGGATTGTTGAGTTTTGGTTACTATCAGAAAGAGTTATGATTTTTATAAATTACGTTTCCTCTAGAATTAGTTTGATTTGCTTCTTGTTTAGCTGAAACTAACCGTACTCCTTTTGATTTCGCGGAAGGGGAATCAGAACTTGTCTCTGGATTTAATATTGAGTATAGAGCAGGGGGATTTGCTCTTATTTTTATGGCCGAGTATGCTAGTATTTTGTTTATAAGAATTTTGTTTAGTATCTTGTTTCTAGGCCATGATATTTTTTCTGTTTTGTTTTTTTGTAAGGTAGTATTTATTTCTTTTGGGTTTATTTGAGTACGAGGAACATTGCCCCGATTTCGGTATGATAAATTAATACACCTTGCTTGAAAATGTTATTTACCTTTATCTCTTAATTATCTTTTATTTTTAGGAGGTATAAAGCTTCTTTTTATTTCTCTTTTAATTTAAGTGTATTCAATTGAGGATAAGTTCTTAGAGCTTTGCTCTGTTGTATGTTTTCAAAACATATGCTTATTCTCAGCCAAAGAACTAAGTCTTATTTAGTAGGAAATCTCATAAAGAGGAGAGATAAGGTACAAATAGGAAATAAGCGAAATAAATAACTGTGAGAATTTGGCCTGTTAGAATATAAGGATCTTCTACTGGCCGAGCTCCAATTCAAGTTAAAAGGATTACCGTGCTAACTATAATTCAGAATATGATTTGATTAATAGGATAGAATTGTAAGCCTCGTATTTTTCTAGTATGGAAAAATGGTATGATTATTAAAATGAGGATTGATATTACTAAAGCAATAACTCCTCCGAGTTTATTAGGAATGGAACGAAGAATGGCGTAAGCAAATAAGAAGTATCATTCTGGTTGAATGTGTACTGGTGTAACTAGGGGATTGGCTGGGGTGAAATTTTCAGAATCTCCTAGTACATAGGGATTTCAGAGGGTGAGTAATAGTAAAGCTGTTATTATAGTTAGAAATCCAATAGTGTCCTTAGTTGAAAAATAAGGGTGAAAGGTAATTTTACCTTGGTTTCTATTAAGGCCGAGAGGGTTGTTAGATCCTGTTTGGTGGAGGAATAGGAGATGCACTATTGATATAGTGGCTACAATGAAGGGTAAGAGGAAATGGAAAGCAAAGAATCGGTTTAAAGTGGCATTATCTACAGAAAAGCCTCCTCAAATTCATTGTATTAATATTGTTCCTAGGTAGGGAATAGCTGATAATAGATTTGTAATGACTGTAGCACCTCAGAAAGATATTTGACCTCAAGGCAGGACGTAGCCTACAAAAGCAGTTGCTATTACTGAAAGTAGAATAGCAACCCCTATTCTTCAAGTATGAAGATAAAGATAAGAGCCATAGTATATTCCTCGGCCGACGTGTAAGTAAAGGCAAATGAAGAAAAATGATGTTCCATTGGCATGTAAAGTGCGTAAAGGCCACCCAAAATTTACATCTCGGCAGATGTGAATTACTCTATTGAAGGCTAATTCAATACTTGATACATAATGTATTGCTAGGAATAGACCTGTAGCAATTTGAATAATCAAGCATAAGCCGAGAAGAGAGCCAAAATTTCATCAATATGAGATGTTAATAGGAGCTGGAAGGTCTACTAAGGCGTTATTAGCAATTTTAAAAAGGGGGTGATGTAGGCGAATTGGTGTTGACATATGACTTAGAGGGCCGAAGAGGACCTTGATATAATGAAGTGATCTTTACTACTGCAATTAATGTGATAAATAAATATGTTGCTAATATAATAGTATTTATTAAGATTGATGTTATATAAAATTTTATACCGGGGATTTCTTGGTAATTAGTTGTATAGAGGTGTGGGTCTGATAGTGAAGTTATGTTTGGAAGTATAAGGGGATCGATGATTATTATGAGGATTAAAAGGAGAGGAACTAGGAAAATTAATAAGAAAAGACTAGGAGTTAGAGTAAATATTTCATTTGATGCTAGTCTTGTAACATAAATAAATAGAACTAATATGCCTCCTAGAAAAACTAAAAAGAGAATATAAGAAAATCAAGGAGATTCTCTTATAGTTGAAATAGTTAAGCAGGTAGTAATAGTGTTGACAATGAGTATTAACCCTATTGATACGGGGTGAGATATTTGAATTAGAATAAATCTTAAAACTACTAAAATTATAAGTAATATTCAGGTTATTTTAATTTCAAGAGATAATTTATTAAAATATTAGTTTTGGGGACTAAAGATAAGTTTATACTTTCTCTTGATGCTTTTAGAATTTTTATTCATTAATGGTTTACAAGACCAACGTTTTAGTTAAACTATAAAAGCTTATGAAAATATTCTTTATTTTGTTTTCTTGTTTTCTAGTTATTTTAGGAATACCTTGTTTTGTTATTCAACGTAGGCATTTATTGATAGTCTTATTAAGACTTGAATTTATTGTGTTTATAAGTTTTTTACTTTTGTCTTATTCTTTAGGTAGCTTGTATGTTGATAACTATTTTTGTTTATTATTTTTAAGTTTTAGCGTTTGTGAAGGTAGTCTAGGTTTAACAATTTTAGTGTCTATTGTTCGAACTCATGGGGGTGATTATTTAAATTCTCTAGTTGTACTACGACGCTAAAATATTTAATGTTTATGTTGTTTTTAAAACCTTTGGGCTTTAATTTTAAATTATGGTGAGTTGTTCAGTTTTGTCTTATTAGAGTTTGTTTTTTATTTATAATAAGAAATAGTATAGGACTGGTTCCTTGGGAGGTGGGCTATTATTTGTGGAGAGATAGCCTGAGATATTCATTGATTTTATTAAGTATTTGAATTGTTATTCTTATAATTATGGCTAGAGAAGGTGTACTAAGAAGTTCATTTTATAGTACGAGTTTTATTAGTTTAGTTTTATTATTACTTGTGTTACTCTATTTGAGATTTTCTTCTTCTAGATTATTTATGTTTTTTTTGAGGGCTCATTAATTCCTACATTATTTTTAATTTTGGGCTGAGGTTATCAACCTGAACGGGTGCAAAGCAGGCATATACTTGTTTCATACTTTATTTGCTTCGCTGCCACTTTTGATTGGTATTTTTTATTTAGAATATGTTAGGGGTAGCTTATTGATAATTAATATGAGAAGTGTAATAGATTTAGGAATTACGTATTATATATGATATTTTGCTTTAGTTGTTGCTTTTTTAATTAAAATACCTATATTTCTGGTTCACCTTTGATTACCTAAGGCACATGTTGAGGCACCCGTAAGTGGTTCAATAATTTTGGCGGGGGTTTTATTGAAGTTAGGAGGGTATGGACTATTACGTATTCTATATTTTATAGAAAATGTAGCTGTAAGTATAAATTTAATTTGATTTGGTATTAGAGTTGTGGGTATTTGATCGGTTAGATTAGTGTGCTTACGACAAGTTGATGTAAAATCTTTAATTGCTTATTCTTCTGTTGTTCATATAAGGTTAGTGTTGATGGGACTATTAACGATGGGATTATGGGGATTTAGAGGTGCTCTTACATTAATAATTGCCCATGGCCTATGTTCTTCGGGATTATTTTGTCTTGCAAATATGTCTTATGAACGTTTAGGGAGTCGAAGACTGTTAATCAATCGAGGAATATTATCTTTTATGCCGAGTCTAGGGCTGTGATGATTTTTATTAAGAATTGCTAATATGGCCGCACCACCAACATTAAATTTATTAGGAGAAATTAGTCTGTTAAATAGAATTGTTGGCTGCTCTTGATTGAGTATGTTAGGATTAGCTTTACTGTCCTTTTTAGAGCTGCCTATAGACTGTATTTATATTCATATACTCAACACGGAATGCTTATTCTAATTTATATTCTTGTTGAGGAGGAAGTGTGCGAGAATATTTATTACTGATGTTACACTGATTACCTTTAAATTTATTGATCTTTTTTGCAGGGCCGAGATTTCTATGGTTGTAGTTGCTTGAGTAGTTTAGAATAAAATTTTAGTTTGTGGAACTAAAGAAGGTTTATTGCCCGTAGGCCATGGTTTGACCTTTTTCAATTTGTGTGACTAGATTTGCCTTTTTAAGTAGAATAAGTGTTTTTTTTTATTTCTAATAGGCTTGAATTTTTTAATTAATAGATATAGTGTATTTTTTGAGGGAGAAGTTATTTCTTTTAATAGAAATAAAATTGTTATAACTCTTCTATTTGACTGAATATCATTTATATTTATAAGATTTGTACTTTATATTTCTAGAATGGTAATTTATTACAGTGGACAGTATATAGGATCTGAACGATACCTTAATCGATTTATTATACTTGTATTAATATTTGTTCTTTCGATACTTTTATTGATTGTTTCTTCTAATTTAATTAGAATTCTCCTTGGATGAGATGGACTAGGGTTAGTGTCATATTGTTTAGTTATTTATTATGAAAATGTGCGGTCTTATAATGCATGTTAACTGCCCTTTCTAATCGTATTGGAGACGTAGCAATTTTATTAGCTATTGCTTGAATACTGAATTATGGAAGTTGAAATTATGTCTTTTATTTGCATAGAGTTTTAAATAATAATGAGATAGTAATTATCTCTAGCTTAATTATTTTGGCGGCAATAACAAAGAGTGCACAAATTTCTTTTTCTGCGTGGTTGCTGGCGGCAATAGCTGCTCCTACACCAGTATCAGCATTAGTACATTCTTCTACGCTTGTGACTGCTGGAGTTTACTTGCTAATTCGGTTTAGAGACGTTTTATTAAGTGTTTATGCGGGAGATGTATTACTTTTATTATCAGGACTGACAATATTTATATCTGGTATTGGTGCTAATTATGAATATGATTTGAAGAAGATTATTGCTTTATCTACTCTAAGTCAGCTTGGCCTTATAACAATAATTTTGTCCATAGGATTCCCTGTATTAGCTTTTTTTCATCTATTGACACATGCTTTATTTAAGGCATTACTTTTTTTATGTGCAGGAGCAATCATTCATGGTGTAGGAGATACACAAGATATTCGTAGAATAGGAGCACTTGGAAGTCAGATGCCTCTTACTTTGTCTTGTTTAAATGTAGTTAACTTGGCTTTATGTGGAATACCATTTTTAGCTGGGTTTTATTCTAAGGACTTAATTTTGGAAATTTCTTCTTTGTCTTTAATTAATGTAGTCAGCTTTTTCTTATAATTTTTTTTCTACAGGCCTAACTGTATGTTATTCAGTACGTTTAAGATTTTATTTGACGGGTAAGGGCTTTGGGGGCACTAATATTCATTCTATTAGTTTTAATGAAGGTTGGACTATGTGTAAGGGAATATTAGGATTAGTAGTGATAGCAATTTTGGGAGGTGCAACATTCAGTTGATTGATTTTTCCTACTGTTAATTGTGTTGTTTTACCTTTATACTTAAAAATGGGTGCATTACTTGTAAGTGTGGTAGGCTTGTGGGTTGGTATTTTACTATCAAGTTAATCTATTGGGCAGTCTTTAATGTGTGTGAAGTTTTATTTTAGCTCTACAATAATAGGAAGCATATGATTTTTACCTTACCTATCAACAAATTATATTATTAAATTCCCTTTATATGTAGGGGCGTGTATTATAATAATATTCATCAAGGATGGAAAGAATGTCTTGGTGCTCAATGCATGTATAGTAGTTTTAATTCAATATTAATTCAACAATCGCAAGACAATTTATTTAAAATGTATTTATTAATTTTTTTTATTTTTTACAATTTTCCTTTGTTTCTTTATATTTGTGTATTTAGGTAGCTTATATTGAAAGCATAGTATTGAAGATACTAAGAAGAATTATATTCCCTAAATAATACTCCCTGAGAGTACTCTCTTTTTTACCTCGAAAAGGTAATGTAATATTTATACTAAGGGGGTTATGGTTATTTATATTAAGAGATGTTAACGGTCTAATCCGCTAAAGATAAAAGCTAGCAGCTTCTTCTTGATTAATTTCACATCTCCTTAGTTGGGGTAGGGAATAACCCAATGATATCATTAACAGTGAAATGCCTCTTTTTGGCTTCAACTAACAAGTAGGGGCCAAGAGACCAAAGGCTCAGGTCGAAACTGAGTGCAATCGTTTGCTTCCTACTTATGAGACAAGTTGATAGCAACACCTTTTGGATGCAAACCAAATAATATACTTAACTATTATCCAGTTTTATTAGTCAGCTCATGTTAAGGACCCTTGATTTCATTCATGGTAAAGGCCTATTAGGAGGATTACTAAGAATGTTAGTCTAACCAGAAATCAGGATAGTGTATTAGTGTTGTTAATAGTAATTGTTATTGGTAGTAGAAGGGCAATTTCTACGTCGAAGATGAGTAAAATTACGGCAATGAGGAAGAATCGTAGAGAGAAGGGAATTCGGGCCGAAGATTTAGGATCAAATCCGCACTCAAAGGGAGAATTTTTTTCTCGATCGCTAATAACTTTCTTAGAAAGAAGAGTTGAAATGGCTATAACGATTAAGCAAATAATAGTAGTTAGTAGGCCGGTTGTTAAGACTGTATTAATTGCCTAATTCATTTAATGATCCTTTTGATTGGAAGTCAAATATACTATATATATTAAATAGGCTTAACCTCCTCATCAATAAATAGAAATGTAAAGGAATAATCATACTACATCTACAAAATGTCAATATCAAGCAGCGGCTTCAAATCCAAAATGGTGAGTAGGAGAGAAATGTGATAAAAGGAGGCGTAATAAACAAGTGGCTAGGAATGTGGAACCAATAATAACGTGAAGACCATGGAATCCTGTTGCTATGAAAAATGTTGAGCCATATACTGCATCTGCGATGGTGAATGGTGCTTCATAATATTCGTATGCTTGTAGAGCAGTAAAATATAAGCCTAGGAGGATTGTGAGTAGTAGGCCTTGTGTGGCTTGAGTGTGGTTAACTTCTATTAGTCTGTGATGAGCTCATGTTACAGTAACTCCTGAGGCCAGTAGAATTGCAGTATTAAGGAGGGGAATGTGTATTGGGTTAAATGGTACAATGCCTGCTGGAGGTCAGAAAGATCCAATTTCTACTGTTGGTACTAGTCTGCTATGGAAGAAGGCCCAGAAAAATGAGACAAAAAAGAATAGTTCAGAAATAATAAATAAAATTATACCGCACCGAAGACCTAATGTAACTTGTATAGTGTGTAATCCTTGATATGTTCCTTCTCGAGTTACATCTCGTCATCATTGAATTATAGTTAGTAGTGTGATTAATATGCCTAGGAAGAATAGAGAGGGGTCATATTGGTGGAATCATTTAGTGAGTCTTGTAGTTGTAATTAAGGCGCCTAAGGCCCCAGTAAGTGGTCAAGGACTTTGATCAACAAGGTGGTAAGGGTGATTTTGTGGTGCTGACATAAGTAACTTCTCTTGAGTATAGTGTAACTAGAACTGCAAATACATATGATTGAATTACTGCGACCGCAGATTCTAATATTAGGAGGGCAATTTGTCCAATTATTAGTAGCGAGAGTATGGAGAGAGATAAAGAAGGACCTGTATTACCTAATAAGGTTAAGAGGAGATGTCCTGCAATTATGTTTGCTATTAGTCGAACAGCTAGGGTTCCGGGCCGAATGATGTTGCTATTTTTTTCAATGCATACTATGAATGGCATGAGAGGGGCTGGAGTCCCAGAAGTAACGAGATGGGCAAATATATGTTGAGTGTGATTGACTCAGGCATAGATTATAAAGCTTATTCAAAGAGGGAGGGCGAGAGTTAGTGTGAAGGTTAGGTGACTAGAGCTGGTAAATACATAAGGGAATAGACCTATAAAATTGTTAAACAAGATGAAGGAGAATAGGGAAATAAATAGGAAGGTTCTTCCTTGATAACTAGTAGGACCGAGAATAGTTTTGAATTCCTAATGAAGAGTTAAGGTAATTTTATTTCATAGATGGTTTGGTCGTCCTGGTAAGAATCAGAATGGAATTGGAATAACTAGAAGCCCAATTACCGTTCTAAGTCAGTTAAATGATATATTTATAATTGAAGTAGAGGGGTCAAAAGTTGAAAAAAGGTTTGTTATCACTTTCAATTTATGATTGTTTTCTTAATATTAGTGTCGCTTAGGGAAGGATCAGGTGTATTTGAATTAAAATATGTAATAGATGCGAATAGAAGGTAACATAGGGAAAACATAATAAATAAGATAAGTCATTTTAGGGGGGATATTTGTGGAATAGAAAAATACTATTGAGTAGTAATTTAAGCTTGACATGCTTACGTTATGATTTAACTAATTTTTCCATTGAAAGTAATTGTTATTTTACTATCTTTTGGTTTAAGAGACCATTGCTTACTTTCAGCCACCCAATGAAAGTTCTTGTATTATTTTTGTTATTCATTTAATGAATACTGAATGAGGGCAGGCTTCAACAACAATTGGCATGAAACTGTGATTTGCGCCACAGATTTCTGAACATTGACCGAAGAATAGACCTGTACGTGTAATATTAGCTGCTACTAGATTTAAGCGTCCTGGGGTAACATCTGCCTTAATACCAAAGACGGGCATGGCCCATGAGTGAAGAACATCGGCGGCGGTAATTAGGATACGAATATCAATGTTAATGTGCAATACAATAGATTGTCTACATCTAGTAGACGAAATGAATTAGGATTTATTTCATTGATAGGGATAATGTAAGGATCAAATTCTGTTAAGGAGAAGTCAGAGTATTCATAACTTCAGTATCATGGATGCCCAATTGTTTTAAGAGTGATTGCTGGTTGATGAATTTCATCTAGTAAGTATAAGATCATAAGGACGGGAGAGCAATGAAGATTAGCGTAATAGCAAGTAAGATTGTTCAAATAGTTTCTAGAGTTTGCCCTTCTAACAAGTTGCGGTTAATATATGTGTTTGGTAGAAGGGAGGCTAGTAGATAACCTACAAGAACTGTAATTACGGTTACAATGAGTATTGTATGATCATGAAAAAATATTATTTGTTCTATTACAGGGGATGCTGCATCTTGAAGACCTAGCTGATTTCAAATGGCCATTTCTAAGGAAGACGATTATTCTTATATTTGGGGCTTAGACCCAGTGCACTTATCTGCCACCTTAGAAGTTTGTTAGTAAGGGAAGTTCTGCATAACTATGTTCTGCAGGCGGTAGGTTCTGAAATCATTCTAGAGATGTTGTTTGTTTATCTTAAAATATTATTGGCCGAGCTCTTGCGAAGGCTTCTCATATAATAATTACAAGTACTAAGACGGCGATGAAAGAGAGGAATGAGCCAATGCTTGATACCATATTTCATGTAGTGTAGGCGCCTGGGTAATCCGAATATCGACGAGGTATTCCTCTTAGGCCTAAAAAATGTTGAGGGAAGAATGTGATATTTACTCCTGTAAATATTACTAAGAATTGAATTTTTAGTCATGTGGGGTTTATTGTTGTTCCTCTAAATAAGGGAAATCAATGAATAAGTGCTGCTATGATAGCGAATACGGCACCTATGGATAGTACATAGTGAAAATGTGCTACTACATAATAAGTGTCGTGGAGAAAAATATCTAAAGATGAGTTTGCTAATACGACTCCCGTGAGACCACCTACAGTAAATAGGAAAATGAAGCCTAAGGTTCATAAAATTGAAGGTGAATAAGTTATTTGTGCTCCGTGAAGTGTGACGATTCATCTAAATACTTTAATTCCTGTAGGAACAGCAATGATTATTGTTGCTGCAGTAAAGTAAGCGCGAGTGTCAACGTCTATGCCAACAGTGAATATATGGTGGGCTCAGACAATAAATCCTAAGAACCCAATTGCTAACATTGCATAAATTATTCCTAAAACACCGAAAGTTTCCTTTTTACACTTTCTTGGGTTACAATAGGCCCTATGTGAAATTATGCCGAATCCTGGATGAATTAAAATGTAAACTTCAGGATGACCGAAGAATCAGAATAAGTGTTGATATGAAATTGGATCTCCTCCTCCTGAAGGGTCAAAGAAGGAGGTATTAAGATTTCGGTCAGTTAAGAGTATTGTAATAGCTCCTGCTAATACGGGAAGATATAGAAGAAGTAATACAGCAGTAATTACTACAGATCAAACAAATAATGGTATTCGTTCTAAAGTTATTCCAGGAGTTTGCATGTTATCTACAGTTGTAATAAAATTTACTGCTCCAAAAATTGAGAATACACGAGCTAGATGGAGGGAGAAAATAGAAAGATCGACAGAGGCTCCGGCGTGAGCAATGGCTCTAGAGAGAGGAGGATATACAGTTCATCCTGTTCCTGCACCACTCTCTACAATTCTTCCTGTTAATAGTAGGGTTAGTGAGGGTGGCAGTAATCAAAATCTTATGTTGTTTAGACGGGGGAATGCTATATCAGGTGCTCCTAGTATTAAAGGTACTAATCAATACCAAAGCCTTTAATTATAATTGGCATAACTATGAAGATAATTATAATGAAAGCATGAGCAGTAACAATTACATTATAAATTTGATCGTCACCAATTAAACTACCCGGTCGACCAAGTTCTGCTCGAATAAGAAGACTTAGTGATGTTCCTACTATTCCTGCTGAAGCCCCAAAAATCAAGTACATTGTACCAATATCTTTATGGTTTGTAGAAAATAATCATCGTTGCAAGTGAAATTAAATAGGGTGGCCGAAGCATTAGGTGATAGATTGTAAATCTATGTATGGTTAATAAACCTCCTATTAGGTTTTATAGTCAATATTTATGATATCGGACTGCAATTCCGGAGTAGTAGTTAATATACTAAGACCCAAAAGATCGCCTTTTATTTATAGCTTTGAAGGCCATTGGTTTTTTTAACTTAAAGTCTTTGTTTAAAGGATGTTGACAGTTAGAGGTAAAATAATTATGCCTCTTAATGAAGTAATAATGAATATTGATCTAATTGATGTTTCTTGATTTTTTTTTTCATTAAAGATGTTCATGTTTGGTGAGGAGTATTACAAATATTAAGTAAAACAGCTTTTTATCATTACATCCGAGAAACGTTAAACCTTAAAGTCACCTGCTTATTGATTGGTTTTAACAAGACTTAACAATCGTCAAATTATCTTTCATAATACCTCTTACTTTCATATTTACTGCCAGGTGATTCAATATTTGAGAGAATGTTGAAAGAATAATTGTTCTTAAAATGCTTAACTACAATATAATTACTTAACGGCAATCATTAATATTACATAACTATTCATATCCTCTACAATGGGTATTTCGGAAATATCATTTATAACACTCTTCCATCGACATCTTTTTGTCTCATTCACATTTAATTACATCGAGGGCACAACGTCAACCTCGGCAAATAACGTCTTCATAAAGACACTTCATTGCTACTGCTATCTGAGCATAGCCTTGCTACTGCTATCGGAGCATAGCCTAATATCATTAAACATTTCATAACATCTTCATTTCGGACACACATTGTCAACGGGGTACATATACAAATATTTCTTAAACCCATTTATAAATATATATCGTTATGTATTCGCTTTATGCCTCATATGATCTCTGTTATCTAACATTATCCTTTCACAAACATTAACCTCTCACGTTCATTACTATTACTGATTATACTTCTCGATTACCGAATCAGACTTAGAGTACATGACTACTTTATATTCGTTAAAACAGATGATTGTTGACCATGTTAAAGGAGAAATATTTATTTATCTATTTATTTATTTTCTAAGTAATTACCTTTGCTTAATAAAGAATTTACTTTAATGTTAATGACAAAAATTAAAAGTATGTTTCTAAAGGTCTCCGGTACCTTTCTCTTCTTTCTTTTCATATCTGATGAAATAATAAAGTGAAAATACACAGATCCAACAGAAAGGAATATCCGAATCGATGATACTCTAATGATTGTTAAAATGAAATAATTTTCGGGCACCCGTATCTAGCCTTCTTCAATAATTTTACTTATATATATATATATATATATATATATATATATATATATATATATATATATATATATATATATATATATTCTCAAAACATTCGCTAGTAAACCACGTTTATATAAAAATTTAAAATATGAATCAAGACATAATATAACTTTGGTTATTGAAGCTACGATAATGTAAATTGTAGAATTACTAACTACCAAAACAAACAAAATTTTCATTTATATGAAGCATAGATTACTTATATTTTCTGCCTTGACTATAGTATACTAAAATGAAATATGAAAGACAATTATTGATACCAATTTTCTAACACTAGACTATTAGTTCCTTAACATTTGAATGTTTCATCAAAAACTGAAATTATTAATCCACGTCAATGCTACCCTATGCGCCATTGAAACTAACTTACACGTGGTAAAACAAGAATAGAACTAATATATCATATTAAAACTAAACAAAATGTTCTATAGTCATATATATATATATATATGTTTATATATGTCAATGCAACAAAATGAAATAACTTTTGGATTATGGACACATTCATAAAAACATTATATTTATCACTGAAATTATTATGTTATTTATCTAGTGATTTCTTTGTCATTTTATCTCTTTTTTCATATTAAAACTATCTTTTCGTTTCTAGATATCCATCTTCCAAAAAAAATGAAAGAGAAATATGAACTTGATATGTAAACATAATGCAATATGTGACCAAATTTAAGTATTAATTATATTTGCTCACTAAATATACGAAGAAAATATATTCATAAAACTGATAAAATTCAAAAGTAAACGACAATTTATCTATATATAACATTTTAACATTCCTACATGTTATCACTTTATACAAAATAGTTAAACTATTTGTTCATACGCTTGCCTTATATAACTCAACTACTAAACTATCAAACATTTTACTTCACATGTATGAGTTATACGGCGATTAAGCCTTGCAGAGCGCCATCCTGAGTGTCATTGATTGACAGCACACGTTGTAAGTCTTTAACTAAACAAAAATATAGGTTAATGAATTGATCCCGAAGACCAATGGGCCCTGACTTACAGTTTCCTACAGCTTGAAGTGTGCGGGGTCGCTAACCTCCCCGACATTTTGAATAAAATCGCTTCTGCACTAAATCCTTCTCCCTCCCAGCTAAACGCTACATGCGTCCCAGCTATGTCACAATCGGGTAAATTATTCCAACCCCAGTTGGACTGTCAGTATCCAGACCTAAAGAAGGTGTTTAAAAAAATAAATACATGAAAAGGACAATAAGAATACCCTGTGATGAAGGGGGGAAATTTGATACTACAGCCCTGCATCTGAGTTCCATCTCATAAACTATTAAAATTATTTTAGGCCTGCTCATACCTACAAAATTAGAAAGTTTACAAACACATGACTTACTTAAGAGCACTGGCCAATACAAGCATGTACGGCCTTCTGGCAAAATGCACTTATCAACATCAGGAATATCGTCGCATCCGGGATTAAGTCATAGTCGGGAATATATTCACAATCAAAAATGACAATTATTCAATAAATTTACAAAATTGCAAATGCGTAAGAAAACGCTAATCGGCTTCCAGCACAAAACATATCATGCTTAACTTTTACTCAAATATGAAAAATGAACAACAGAATGGTGATGACCTCAACGATACAAGAAAACAAGTTCAATATTAAAAGTCTGACAATGGCAATAATCAATACGTAAAAAATTATACAAGTGTTTATGTTCAATTAGGAACCAACAGACTTTTTTAAGCGAGAAGAAATTAAAAGAAATAAAGTTGGAAAATCTATACAGAAAGATTATCTCACATCCGAGAATAAATCATTATATTTGACAATATCAGTTTAATCGAACGTCATGTTCATTATTTAATTAATTTTATTTTTAACAATTATTATTCACATTTTTCAATTTCGAGAATAGACTCATTTCAAAATTTAAAACAATATTTATCGAATTTTATCCGAAATCAAATTAATAATATTAACGAATTCAAGACTGATGATAGTTTTACTTCTCAAATTTCCATAGTGTTTATAACTTTTTTTGAAGAAATATATCAAACGTCGAAAGCCCAAATAGAATTTTGAAGTGTGTGTGTCTAATAACCAAAATCACACACTGGCTGAGGCCCAATCGGACGCTACCCCGATTTCGCCACTATAATTTAGAAAGAAAATAGTGACGCCTCTGTGGGTCGAGATGTGTTTTTAACCTCTTAACTCTTCTTAACTTATAATGTAGTTATTTTTAAATTCAACTAAATTTCAAACTTTAATAACGTCATAACGGATACTTATTGACTTTGCATATGTGAACAAGTTCGTAACCAAATTTATTGTTTTCAACCTTATTTTTAATTACTTTCTAAACCGTATTAAGCAATATTTTAATTTTTAATGTTCCAATGTTTAACCAGTCTAATATTATGAATTCGCTATGCTTTTGCATATGCTTGATGACAACATTGGATTAAAAAAGATCATTAACTGAGAAACTTCTTTTTTTTTCAAAACATATATTAACGTATAATTTTGTTTATGTTTCTACACCAACAAATTAAACAACAATATTTGTAGATAATTTTTAAACATGCAGGTGCACATATCCATAATGTATGCTCTCTCAAATTCCTACCAAAGTCTCTAAACATGCCTAACCAATCTCTAAAATTCCTAAAAAGAACTTCAAATACTGTTAATGAATTCCAAAATTCACCTTTCTTAACACTATAGTAATAAAACAACACAAAATATTGTGGATCTAGCTTTATTCAAATATCCTTTTTTATCCTGGAATAAACACAAACACACAAACAAATTGCTGAAATTACATGACTGTGGTGATGTGCACGTATTAGAAAAATCATAGTAGTTGTCAAAATGGGTTGGGATTATAGAATTTCAAAATAAAAGAAAATTCGTGTTATAGGTTTCTGGGGCAGGGTTCCAAATTCTTACTCTGTCTATGGAATGGAAACCAATACTCTGATCATTATATGGAGCCCATAATTCAACAGCACGATTATTGCTAGTAACTGAAGTACAAATATACGGACCACGGAAGATTTCAAAGAACTTTGCTATTTCTTTCTTAAGGAGGCTACTCACGTTTCGTTGCCTAACAAACACTAGGTCTCCCTTAACAACAAGTCTTTTTCCCTGTTGGGTTTCATTCCACTTTTCATTACATGCGGCAACTTTTCGTTTTCTACGTAAATCAGCCATGACAAGCTTATTACTCCAATTGATCGAATTCTCAACTGCGATAACTTCCTGTACGTTTATCCCCAAATGGGTGAATATGGGTCTTGACGAATTGATATTCAAATGTAGGCTGGCAGGTGAAACACCAATACTTTGGGAGATGGAGCAATTGTACAACAATACTGCTTGGGTTAAGTATTCCGCCCATTGTTGATGAGATGACGAACACAACGTTCTAAGAGTTTGTACTAAATTTTTACTAACGATTTCCACTAATGATGCCATGGGATGATACGGAGTAGTGTGGCGAACAACTACGTTGTACTTTTTCATGGCCTTTAAAAACTGCTTTGAGTGAAATGCGGATGCATTGTCAGTAATGATTACTCGGACTAATCCTAACATAGGGAAGTAGAATTCTTCCAGGCACCTTACTAAAGCCTTTGCTTTTGAAGTGCGTAACGCAAACGCAGTACAGTAACGAGTGTAAAGGTCCATTATTAGTAAAGCAAATCTTTTCTGAGTTTGACCCGTAGAATAACTTCCTAGGAAATCTATGCTAATTGCATCTCGAGTTACATTTACAGGTATTGTATCCATCAATTTCGCGGGTGGATATTGGTCAGGTTTCATATGTTTACAGGTAATACAATCACGGATGACATTTTTAACGGATGTTCGCAACCCTTTCCAGTGCAATGCTTTAGAAATTATTGAAAAAGTTCTTTCAAAGCCTGGGTGATGAATGTCGGTATGGTATGCAACTAAAATATTTTGTGTGAGTGCTGGAGGGACACAAATTTTCCACTGATCCGGTTGGTGAAAATCTCTGTCTAACAAAATATGATTGTCTAGCTTGTAAAACTTTTTCCATGACCTGCCGTTAATGAATTCAGTTTCGTCTACGTTACCTTCTAAAACAGCAATGACGTTAGCATAATCAGAGCATTTGCGTTGGAGTGCAGCTAACCTTTCAGGTGTTATATTCATAATTTCTTCTTGTAGTACTTGGAAAGTATGAACTTTCAGTAGGCGTTGTTCATGGGTGAAGAATAGCCTGCTTAACGTGTCACTTATGGTGTTTTCAGAACCTTGTATAACTTTTTTTACCTCGTAATTTAATTCTTGTAATTCAACGGCCCATCTAAGTAAACGATTATTCCAAGGTTTAACTCGATCTAGATAAGATAAAGCACGGTGATCAGTTACAATAATTACACGGTTACCCAGTAACATTGACTTCCATTTTCTAATCGCAAAAATAACTCCAAGACATTTGGCTTCAGTGGTAGAATATCTCTGCTCTGTAGGCGTTAACGTCCTACTAATACACTGTATTATACGTTTTTCATCACCATGTTTCTGCCAGAGGACACTTCCTATTACACATTGCGCGGCATCCGACTGTACGTAAAAGTGTTTTGTAAAGTTCGGGTGAGCTAACATGATATTGTTGCAAATATCCTGTTTAATTTGATTAAAGGCTAGTTCACATTGTTCGTTTCATTGCCATTTCTTTCTCTCTTTCAAAAAATCTTATAACGGGGCGGCTTTCATAGCAAAATTGGGAAGAAACGACCTGGACCAAGCGAACAACCCTAACCCTGAACGTAAAGTTTTGATATTAGTTGGTTTTGGTAAATCTCGAACTGCTGTTATACTGCGTTCATCTTTACGTATTCCTTCCTTACTAACTACATAGCCTAAGAATGGAACTTCCTTAGCGCAAAACAAACATTTGTCGATGTTTAATGTGATACCATGTTCTTTGAATTTCTGAATTATTTCTGCTAGTAATTGTAAATGTTTGTTCAAAACTATTCTATTGGTCATTACTAAGTTGTCGTCGACGTATCGGATGATTTTACTATCGGATGATTTTTATGTTACCTGATTTACATTTCTACTGATAAGGAAATATATCTGCAATTTATAAATTGTTTCTAGCAGATTGATTTAAAGGCTAGTGTAAAATATATTGCTATATAATGATAAAAAAAATGTAACCCCCGATGATACTGGAGGGCAAAATTGTCGGTATACAAAGGTGGGTCTCGAGGATATAGTCACATAAGGTGAGTTAAATTCCAAGGAACATGTTATTTATAAACATAATTTATGAATCTGATTTAGTTGCGTAGTTACGCAATAGTAGTAGTTATCAATAGTACTTACGAAATTGCTGTTACGCATTTTTATTTTAATATAAATGTAATTAGTTTTTTAAACCTCTTATTATTGTGCATATAGATATGTTACATAAAAATTAAAATTATTTGTGTTTATCTTTTCGATGTCCAGATTAAATTGACTGTCAGCGCAAAAAGTGAAAATTGAATGTATTTTATGACATTTTTATATTGTGACAACAGTTTGGTAAATGTTTAAGAAAGGACTTAGTTCTGAGGAAGATATATCTATGCAGAATACTTTACACATAGGCAAATTACTTCATAATTTGGATAAATGTTAAAAGTAGCCGATTCGTTTTCTGTTTGCAAACTATCTTTTATATGTGCCTTACACACATATTTTTAGTATTGCGTAGCATTTGTGAAGAAATGAAAGTATTGTGCTATATTTAATATCCTGAATCTAGGAGGAATTTTTCACTGTCTCTATTTCATGACTAGTGAGATTTAAAAGAATATATCTGTCATCCTACTTTCTTTGTCACAGTCCAGAAGCAATTAAAACGTTCGTGCTAAATATAGCATTGATGATATGAAAGACACAAGAATTTGGTAAAAATGAGATAGACTGAAATATTTGGATGATACGATGTTATTATATATTAAATGAGTATGCATTATTGAATATATAGGCCTATAGTCCAACAAAGATAATTTGGATTTATTGTGGTAATATTACCGCATATACACGAAGCTGTCAACGCAAATGATTGTCTACTGAATTATTGATACCGTATTGATACATATAAGATGAAGTACGTTATCAATATGGTAGTAGAGAATCGTATCTTGTTATTTCATAGTACATGTTATTTATTTACATTTTCTTGATTAGACCTAGTGTTCTTACTTTTGTTTTTCAGTTATCTCTTTCTCGTCTTGAATGTATCGATACATATGTGGAACATGCACGTCGAAAACAATCTTCCCAAAGGTTTTCTAGTGCTATGATGTCCTTCAACTTATCCAAGAATATGTGAGGTGTACACCAAAATCACAGCTCAGGACAACGGAAAACAACTTATCGTACTTTGAAGAGTGTGTGTATACAAATTTGGCTACTGTTTCCAGAGGCGTATTTGGTATAGAAACCCTAACGTTGAAGTTAACCTGAGTATATCTACGACACTCTGTCTAATTTGACATTAAGAAATTCCTTAAACTAGGTAGTTGCTAGGCGCTATAAAATATGATGTGATAGTCGGCTGCAACCAGTGAAGTCAGGACGTTAAAAAGGGAACTGTTTCCCTGGTCTCTGTTGGTTTAGTTGCCATGTGGTATAGCATTATCTTGAAGTTCTGACATCATCTTAATTTGGCCATGAGTCCAACGTACTAAGTACTATAGTATATGATGGTAGAGAAGACTTACTTGTGAGCTATTCATCGAACGAAGTTCCCTATAGGAAAATTGAATTTGCTATGATAATTATTTTCAAAGTCATTTTTCCGGAAGCACATGTGTCAAGTTATGTATGTATCAGATTCCATTGAATTTAGCCTTCGTTTTGCTTCATGTGAAGTGGTTAGTTGATACGTTCCATAGTGTAATATATGAAATTTCTCGAACCAAGTTCCCTGAATGTTGCTGTGGAATTTTTGTCAAAGTCACGTTTTTGCGGGACTCACATGACGTGTGTGTGTGTGTGTGATTCAATGTTGATAGAAATATATGGGATTAATCTTGTTTTTAGTTGATGATGTTAGTTTGTGTTTGTTCGTTTGACTACAATTGTAATCAACAGAAGAGGATTTGTCTCTGTGAATGTGTACTAAAGCAGGTTAGTATAAAAGGAAGAAAATCATATTGTTTTAAATTTTGCCTCCTATGATTAAGCACGAAACGTTGTAAACTTAAGTTACATTATTTATCATAATAATAGTTAAACTGGAACCGAACAAAGGGCCAACCAGAAATGTATAAAAAATAATAAGCGTATGTCTGTTTATTAAAAAAATACTAAATGTTTTATTCGAAGAAGATTGAATGAATGACATTGAATTTAGCGTTAAGGAAGACACAGGCATAAATAGAAATGCTGTTTAATTCAACGAATACAATGCAAGATTAGTGAGTTTCTTTCTGAGTTCTGACGTTTAGCTTCCGTTCTGTTCCTAGCTTCCGTATAAAACGTGATTCAATGATGCTAAGATGTCTGGATGTGAGTAGAGAGATGGTTAGTCGCTAAGCGAAATAGACACATTACTTATCGCATGGTAATGAAAAATCATTACTACAATATGAATGGAGATGAATGTGGTGTGTGGTTTGGCTTTGATAATATGAAACGTTAGATCTTATTCAGCTGAAAGCTTATCATGGGACGTTATTTGATTATATGAACAGATATTCTGATAACAAATTAAGATGAGTTTGATTAAGATGAGTTTGTCTGCATGATGCAATCGAATCAAGAAAGTGATTTTATTTCCAAGTGTATTTTTCATATTATTGACTTCCTTTCACAGCCGTTTCATAGTTTTTCTCGGAAAGATAATCGTGTGACGTTCAATTGAAAGCTATGTTCATCTACAGGTATATAAGGGTTTGAAATAAAAATCTATTCTACATGCGGGTAAAGTGGATGAGAGGAAAAGCCCTCACCTAATGTTGAATTAAGTTTGTGGTGGAGAACATCGTGGTCATAGCTATTGCCGGAAACATAACCGTGGGACGTTCATGTCAAAGGTATTTATTTCTTGAGGTTGATTTGAAATAAAAATAGTCTATATTAGGCATTTCCGCCTAATTCGGAACAAACGGCAACCTCTACGGTGGTTCAGTGGCTAAGCAGTCACCTAGAGTTGAATTGAGTTTGTGGTGGACAACATTGTGTTCATAGTATTTCTTGGGGATAATCGTGGGACGTTCAACTAAAAGATACTTTCATCATGATGTTGGTTAGAAATAAAGCTCTATTTTAAATGCGTATACGGGGCTCAGAGGTAATAATAATCCAAATCACACAGTATTTGTCCATCAGAAAACCCACTTGGTGAGAGCTTGCAAGGAAAAAAATATTAAAAAAATAATAAGAAGTAGGGTGTTATAATAATAATTACTGACCGTACCTCACTCGGGAGATGGTAAGTATGTTAGGCAACCCGCCTTACAAACAATTTCAATTAATCAACTCAAAACCAGGAGTAACTGCTCCAAATCCCTTGCATATATTTAAAAGGTGTATAATGAAGATATTATACAAATGCTAATATCCTATTAACCCAGAGGATATCAGTTTCTGGCTGTGTCTAGGGGTATAAAATTTGATCAATGAAAATTACCTACGGGAACATATCCTGTTAATAAAAGCCTTATATTCTTTTCTCTCTATGCTTTATTTATAAAGAGAAATCTTCGGGCTTAACTTTGAATAAATCTAATTTTTAAAAGAGTAATCAAGTCCACAAGTTGGCTCTCGGAAACTATATTACAAACTATAGCCCATATTCGAGATATAGCTCCTACTCTGCTATCTCTTTAAGAATGTTAAATCAAACCTTAATTCATCTAAAGTTTCTCTAAATCTTTGGGCCTGCGGACTCACCTTCTTTGCATTCACTTACACGCCTTCCAGTGAGCCCTTAATTTTCAAAGGTTCCTTCGGCACTCGTTCAGAAACCTGGCCTAACACCTACTCGTAGTAAAACCTGTCAGAGGCAGTACTACTAAATAAAGGATTCTAATCTAATCAGTTTACAAGGAGTGGGTAAGGTTAAAGGTAAGGCAATATTTCCTCAAGTAGGAAATAATTATATCCCTTACTTCGGAACAGGGTAAATTGTTGAATGTTTAACAAAACGATATAGGCCCATAATCTCTATCGTTTAAGAGTAAGACCTATAAACTATATCCAGCAGGCCGATCACGAAACATGCCTTCATAAGGGGAATCGAACCCAAAACCATAGGATCCGTAAATACCAATTGCCCTGCTGCTGGCCCTCAAGTAGAAACCAGACTTAACTGAGAGCTTACAAAGCCTCAGAAAATAAACTCTAAAAAAGAAATCCAATTTCCAAAATTGGAGTAGGATTAAAATCACATATATTAACTTAATAACTTCTAACTAAAATCCTTATATTTCAGAAAAGAAAGAAAATTCCTAACCAGGGACTGCCCTACCAAACCTATCTTACCAGGAATACAGCCTCTCATTTGAAAAGCTGTGAAACTTCCTGTCTCAGAATCACTCATCTGAATCTCAACAAGTGCTAAACTTCTGAGGAACCTATCATAACCTATAATGCCATCACTAAGGCAAAAAAGCCAGCATAAAGCTGAAAAAGTGATCTTCGAGGCGTCGAACGTAAAGTCTAGCCAAAAATGAAGATGAGGAGTACAGCTCCTCCTCGTATTTATAGGGAACTACCCAAAAAGAACGCTTTGACCTCCCGTATAAACAATCCATTGATACTCCGAGAGAAAGTGGTCTCCCCCTCTCGAAAAGCTGGCTGGCTAAATCCAGAAATAAACTGGTTTCTAAGACTAGCAATAGGAAAGAAAGATTTTTTGTCAATAATTTTAAGAATCTCTAAGGAAAAAAAATACATGGAATATACAAACATATATACAATGATAATATTGATAATAATTCTTACAGACTAATCAGAATATATGAATTAAATGCTACCCAGGCCTGGGATCCCCGTCTTATATTAACATAATTAAACATATAATAAGACTAATAATATATATATACCCACGATATTAAATTTTTAAATATATACAAGCAAGAGGCATAAAGTGACTCTTGCAAGCTGGAACCTCACAAGCTCAATTGAAAAACCCAAGTTTGCGTTTACTTTCAAATGTAGAGAGCGTGAGATAAAGAATAACACCCTAATAGAGGGACGTCAAGGAAACATATAAAAATAATCGAAAATAAATGATATTAGTGACAAATTCATTTTTTCTGGGTCGCTGGAATCAACAGTGCAATTCCTATCGCGTTCAGTACAATTCGCTGCGAGCACTGGGATTATCAGTGATGTTTGGATACCTAAACGTGTAAATGACCCATATTAGTGTCAAAACCATAGTATTCGATGCCGTTGAGCTCAATGTTGAAACTGAAGTTCATGTTTACTTTCAAATTTAGACACCATCAGCTAATTAAAGGGATCCATAATAAAGTGGTCACGGATATGACCGACCTTTGTGGGATTATCGTAAAGAAGACTACATATTATCTCTCTCTTTTTTTGTTTCACATGCTCCAAACTTTGGTTTCGTGGCTTGCAGCGCCCACGAAGGGTCATCATGAACCATACAAGCAGTCCCCGTCTCCACCGACCGCTGGAAAAGTATCAGGGAAGAGAGGAGTGCTTGTCATAAAAAGTAATGTATAAAACAAATAATCTATGAACTGTTACAACACATTGTAAAGCTACGAGTGATTACGGCCAAGAATTAAACGTGAGAATAAAATTGCGAGTACTATGTATTGCGGTTAAACAAACAATATACAATGAACAAACTACAAGCTAATTATAATATTTAACAACTTGAGCGCTCAAAAATATATACTTTACTTTTTATTTTCTCAAAATCATTTACTTTGGTCAGGTGGTCTTTTCGATTTATAAGAATGATTCTTTGTTAATTCTACTTACAGTTTGCGCTAGCGACATGGAATGAGAGTGGGGACAATTTATATAACTCGCGTTTCACTATGCACACTGTACTGCACAAGGAGAGTGGGAATTAAGTCAGCCGCAGTTTCCTCTTCTGGTTATTCTCTTTACAGAAACTGGTTCCTAAATCCAATTCAGTAGTTTATTTGCCATACGAAAGAAAGTATCCAATAGTTATGCTGCTCACAACTGGATTATTGTTTGGACGCGCTCCAGCCAAAGTCCATTGACTGCATCCAACTACGTTTAAAGCTAGCCCTTTTCCTTTTCGGCAACAACAATTTACAAAATCACAAATAGATTTACAAATAGATTCAATTACAAATAGATTCAAGGCTCGTCCTATAATTACACAACACCGGCACTTGGTTCCTTTTACTTCAACTTCTTAGGTACAACGACGGCCACAAAGCTCTGGAAGCTTAAAGTCAGGTCCATTGGCTGAGTGCGAACCCGTGTAAAAGCCTACTCTACGTGCAGAACGCACGACAGGTGCGAGGCGCACCGCTGCCTAACCGAATCTCTTGAATAGACTGCCTTGCTTTTTCGTCAACCTTTTCTGTTGCTTCTCCAAAGGGAAAATCCCGGTTTTGACTTGAAACGCAACCAACTGATGCAATGGCTAAACTTAGCGATGACACGTCTTGCTGAAATGTTCTGTGAAGCGACTCTTTTTTTCGTTTTAGCCATAAAAGGAGTGCTGGGCGATTTGATCGTAGTTAGTTGCACACACACACATTTGAACATATATATATGCTTGAGAAGAGAGAGAGAGTTCTTGGAAAATTTCCATACGAGGCCTGTTCATTAATTTTGAAGTTCACACTGCATAGACTGCCTTTCTTCTCTAGATTAACACAATTAATTAGAGCAAGAAAATCCGTAATACGGAGACATCTAAAAATAATCCAAAATAACTTATATTACTGTCAAACTCATAGTTTTGGTAGTTTGTCAGATGATTGGTGACATTCCCACAGGTATGGGTGTCCAAGTACAGACACACTTTATGTTTATTGTTAGACTGCTGTTTAAAAATTATTGTAACGATTATGTTTAGAAGCTAATGAAGTCAGAGTACATACATGATTTTTGAGAAATGACGTTATGCTTAGAAGGACAACCGAGCGATAACAAGAGAACACCTTTATCTTGTAATAAGGTAAATAAACTTATTGGAATTCCGAAACGTTTGTCATGTATTCTACAACGGAACAAACCACCACCACCAGCATCATCGTGAAGAGGACTGATTATAAAAATCATTTCTATGCTGAATGTATGAAAGCTTTTCTATTTTATCAGCACCCTAGTGTACACAAGCTAGGAAGTAGTAGCACATCCTGGTGTATATTACTTGAACAATACCGCTAGCTTCTCTTTTTCATCAGCAGGTATCACGGCAATATAGTTTCACTTAAGTTCAACATTTTGTACCACATTTGGATTTTTGACTTTGTGGCTGTTTGACAAGCAGTAAATTGCTCTCTATAGCGCTCCAGAAGCAATTTTATTGTTATATTAACTGCGCACAAATGCAAAAGTAGAGAAATAATAGATTGATTGTGTGCTGTGTTCTTCGGCTGCAAAATGTCAGCACAAAATCTATTTCAATGTAAGAACCTAAACGTATAATATGTGAAAGTGGCAGTGAAGAAGATATAAAATTTGGTAGGTGCGACGAATCCTCCGAATACGCAGGGAATGTAAGGGATGAAGATATGATTCAACGTCCTGGACTGTGCAGCGGTAGCAGGATACATAATATTGATTTTCAAATTTCCAGATTGAGAATTTTGAAACCGACACAATCGTCGCCTACTTCTGAAATAACTTGGAAGCAAGTTGGTCAATGACCATATTAAACGAAGTTTGCAGAACTCAAAAACCTTGAAGTCTGGATTTAATGTATTACTAAAATCTCTGGGGTCTAAAACTCCAAAACCACAATCTGCATCTGCTGAAACTGGGAGTCTAGAGAAGCAATAAAACATGTGTTGCCAAGTATGCCTTCGCTCTTTGGAGAGGAAGGTGAAGACAAATTGCAAGCGTGCCTCAATCCTTGCTGTCTCAAACACCACACAATAAGTACAAATTGCGCTAGGAAGAAACAAAACATGCAAAATAAATTATATTGAATTTGGTGAATAGTAGTGGTAATCAGGTTAGGTTAATATATTGCACATTTCGTACAAGATGAAACATATTGTAATATTGTTTAGAAAATATTGATAGTCAGTAGGTTATGGTAACATTCGGACATTTAGAACATGCAGAAACTTCTATGGTACAAAGATATATAGGCGAATACTGGTAGTCAGCGGGCTACACTGTTATGGCACATTTAGAACATTTTGAAACCAATTTGATAATAACGTTATGGATCTCAGCTTATTGTGATATATTGCATTTGCGTATTTTGTAATCTCAATAAAAATAAAATTGTTAAAATAGAAGTAAATTTCAAAAATACAATACATAATTTGAAATATGTACTAAAAGAATAAATATACTTAAACCATGACGTTTCAAGCATTGCAAATCATGGGAAAGTTACTTGTTAACTGATGGGATCCGACACTACTCCAGGTCATAATAGGGCGTAGGATTCAAATGAAGAAAATGAAGAATCTAATTTTTTCTAAACATCTTAAGATTGATGATACAGTACGAATTATTAAAACGAAACAAAAAGTTCATAAAAGATATATACAAAACTGGAACTGGGAAATATTTAAAGTGAATGACATAATACCAAGAGGCCCACTTGTTTATGAAATTTAAGACTTAGACAAGGAACGACTAGATATTTTATTTTATAGAGATCAATTACGACCTGTGACGTAATCAAAATCCTTTACATAGATAATATGATACCCACAAGAAGAAAAGGCAACAGAAAAGAAACTCTTGTTCATTGGAAAACATATCTTTTTTGTTTCGACTCGTGGATACCTACATCACCCCTAAAGATCAAGACGTACAATGTAACCTAACAGAATTTTACGTTACGCTTCCCATTAATGGTTCTTAGAAATATTTTCCTAATAACACATGAGCATGATACACTACTAAACTTCATCAAAAAATGGAAAGTCATGAAAAAGGGGAAGTGACTGTTAAAAAGATTCATTATTCTCACTCAGTATTAAATTTATTAAACAAAATAATATTTTAAAGAAACCTTCAATCTCTGATGAATGAAAGTTAGTAACAATTGCTGAACGTTATAATGCTGATATTTCAGTGTTACAGATTCACAAATTTACATATGTCATTCATTAGGTAAATTCAAAACTGTCTTATAACACATGTTAATAAAGACTCAGATGTGAACGTTGAATTAGCAGCAAATGCAAGTGTGATGCTGAGATTTCAAACAGAAATACGATTCAAGGTACATTATGATTTTCTACATATGTAATGCAACACATTGAACCTCTACGTAAAAATTCTCTTAATTATAAATTCAATAGTAAACAAGTTCAAAGTGTGAAGTCGTCCATATGTAGACATCATTTATACGTATTTCTATGCTTCAAGGGTAAAGGAAAATCCCAAAATGATGTTACTCACATTTTCATTTATACTGGAAAGAAATTATCTTCGTTTCCTCTATTACAGCAGGTATTTATATATGTCTGTGATTTCTTCTTTTCCTTCGTTGTTAGCACAGGAAACTTGTTTTGTATAAGTATCATCATTGACTCATTTGTTCATTATTATAGACAGAATAATCGTAAAATTATGTCTTTTTCCATTTGTCCATTCCCGTAAAAAACAACATCGTATCTATTGTCAACATCATTGCACATTATAAATTCTACCAATCGTTCATCAGATTAATGTCGTCGTCGTCATCAATATGAGTACATTTTCTATCAAATAATGTACAAAACGTAAATCATAATATTCACAAAAGTTTCGAATGGAAAAAGAAGGAATAACTACAATGAAAGGGTAGTAATGTTCAGTGACAGTTTCATATGAAAATGAAGCAATACATACAGTGAAAATTAGAAAGTATTTTATTACAGGCATGGAAACTGTGTTAAGAACTGAGTTAGAAACTTTTTCTTTAAATTGTAATGTAGTTAACATTATTTTTTCTTCTCTTGTGGAAATATTATCATCGTCAATAAATAGCTTGTATTCTTTTGTTATCTAAAAATGGGTTATTTGTTTTTGTTCCATTTCTTAGTAAATATTTTTATGATAAATTATGTCACTAAATATATATGAAATGCATATTTTGTATTTTTTAATATCATTGAATTAAAGAATTACATAATATTTAAAAATGCCAGAACTTCTTTCAATTCAATGAAGTCAAATATTTAATAAGTCTTTCTCTTTATTAAATTAAAAGAAGTAAGTAAATTCAATATTATTATTACAGTTGTAGTAGTAATAATATGATATGACTTTGCTTCTGAAACTTAACATTAATTATTTTTAAAATTTCTTTATAAAAAGGTCTATCATACTTAATTAAATTTATATAGTTATAAACTCAAATACAAACTCTTTTATTTTATTAAAAACAAATCGATTATGTCACTTCGTTATTATAAATAATATTCATAGTGTTATTATATGAACTGGCAAAATAAGGGAACAGCTCCATTTGACGTGAAAGTTTGGATTAATGGTATGATTCTACTTTCAGAGACTAATACGCAGGAAAATTTTCAAAAGTGGATTTTTATATTATTGGGTGTTCTAACGGGGCGGATATCAAATTCCCCATGTTACTTAGAGAGGCCTTCTTTTGGATCTATAATCTCATATTTCAGGAGAATATGAGATTTGAAAAGAATATAAACTTGAATTGAAATAGAAACTTGAGATCCGGTAGGCCTTTAGGGTTTTGATATCGTTACCTAAGTAAATTACAAAAAAGATCCATCTGTAAAATGGTTTTATGTGGAACTGAAAAATCATCCTTCATTTACTTATAATAGACATCAACACACTAAAATTAAACTTAGTACTTCTGGCAGTATGAGAATGTGGAATTTATCATGATTATAGCCTTTTGGGACTACGCACAGTAAAATTTCCAAAAGTGAATACTTTTAGTTTTTAAGGGGGCAACTGTGAGGGTGAATATTTTTCATGTAATTTAAATGGACGTTTCCTTGGAACGCAATATTTTATGTCTTAGATAGTTGAAATGCGAAAAGAAACTTAGAATTTGATAAAATTGAAGGTATAAGTGGTGCGAGGCCATAAGCCAAGTGCGAGGCCATAGGGGATCAGAGTGCGAATCTGGGTCAAATTCAGGAAATTTTAAGAATAAATGCATGAAATTCATTCCTGTTGAAAAGGACGATAGGTAATAGACATGAGGCAGTAGGTCGAGCAAAATAGAGCCCCCAGCTATCCAAAAGCTAATTTATAGTATACAGGGAAAATATGATAGGATTCTCTTTTCATAACACATTAGTAAAGAAATAAAAGATCGTATTTATTTGAATTATACGAACACAAAACGCAAATTTCTTTGTAATAAAACATTTCACTTTCACCATGTTTTTGTTATGAAATGCTCTAAATTTATTACTACACTACTCAGTATATGCGGAAAAATAATTTTCTCTTCTTGTTCTTTATTAACGAAAGAATACTTCATCTATAACCTCCAAAGGTTGAGTATCGGTTTTCGCAAATATGGCTGTATTTGTATACTATCAAATACTTCATCCCTTGTAGAGTCTAAGAGTTCTTTGTTTGCACAATACTTTCTTTTCAAATTTTTATATTTCACCGTCAATGTTTACATCACCGCCCTTATTAACAGGAGGCAAAATTGAAAAGCGAATGTTCATTCCATTGATAATTCTCTGTTCATCTATACATGTGTGAATTCCAGCAAGTTGTTTACAAGTAAGACACTGAGATTGTACATGGTTGCTATTAGTTTATGTACACAAGTCAAAATATTCACTTGAACTTTAGTATACATTGTTTCGAGGAGCATGAAAGTTTAGTTTCTTCCCTAACATAATTATTGTTTCACCCAATTGTTTTCCCACTACGAGTTGACCCTTTCGCCCAATATATATATTATAAATGTAATATCCACTTGAGAGTTGAAATAGTCCGAAACAAACGGGGTCAAATGTACAAGTTTTCCCCTTTCTGCCAAATTTAACTTCACTCCAAACACAAGTTCTTCACCAATACGAATCACTGGTTCAAATACGTCACTATCCTGTCCAATACAAATTAATCTGGTTTCCGTTGAATTAAGACCATATTCAATTTTTAATAAGTACACTTTCTTTGTATCCATAGTTGATGCACAAGCATTCATAAACTTGTTACTCCAGTAACTGATCAACACAGAATAACGATACTATGCATTCAGATGTCTTTTGCTGCATGAAGAAGACGAAGAGGGATATTCCATCTTGTTTGTACACTCCGCATGTAAAGAATTGGGACAGTTAATGCCGTTCAGCTAGGCACCCAATATACACATTCTTATCCCGTAATTGTGTCTGGTGTTTCTCTCTTCCTTTCGTTTATCCTATACTAACATTTGCTAACAACATGAGCGCAATTCTAATTTAAAACTACACATGTATTAGTATCGATAAAAACAAATAACAAAACTGAGGCGAAACAAGATTCATAAGTTGATGTGGTGAGAAAGTTGAACACACACAATAAAAATTGAAATCACTGGATGTCTATTACACACAGGTGCAGAAATGAGTAAGAGAGAGAGAGAGAGATGGGGAAAAGAAGAAAAAGAAAGGGGAGAACCGAAAAAAGTGTGGAACGTTAACGTAGTAAGCACAAAACATCACATTATAAATTTCGTTTTCAGAAATCCAAGAGCAATATACCTGTAGAAATAAAGTTTGTTTTCCTCAGCTTATTCGAATATATAAACGATGCTTGAAACATTCATTACGACACTTTCAAAAAGGATAGCATACTCAAGTTCCAGTAGAACTATTAATCTCCGAGACACATCTAAAATGATGTCAAAGGCATAAGAGAGACGGTTTGTTTCCGCATGAGTATCTTTTTATTTCTTTTTTCTGTAATTCGGTAGTGTTCAATGGAAGTACTGATCATTGCATGTAATATTGGTTATTGGACGTACTGATATCAATCTTTGGGCGTAATACATTCTAATAAAACCAGTAGGTAGTGTAGCCTATATCTTCATTTCCAGACTACTATTACAAAGTGAACAAAAAATGTAAACCAAATAAAGAACGATAAAATTGAATGAGTGCTTTTTTACTGTTAAACTTTTATCAGAAATATGCTATATTAAAAGTCCAAAGCGAAAAGTTACAAATGTTTTAATGGAAAATTAGGTGTACCTTACAAATGTAGCAGACCTTGCATATTTCAAACTTCAACATAATAATAAAAATTGAATTATAAAAGGAATTCAAGATTACAAATTGAATTATAAAACAAATTTTGTGTCGAACTAGTATAAGTAAAATATTGTTTCAAATAACCAGACGTTGCGATTTTCTACTCCGTTCGAAGATTTATCTGTTGCGAACATTCAGAATTGATTACATCTCTTACTGATATAACATAAATCGCACAGGTAAAATTAACATACTAGACCTCAAATGGAACATAGTGTCAGTCGGACGATGTAGATTAGCTTATGGAACACCACTGGGTGGAGAATTCAAACAACAAGTAACCCGGTAATTTGACTGAGACTCGGTAACCCAAATAGTAAAAAAATACATATTCCCTTGCTTTTAAACAGTATTTCTTTCTTAGATGACTGGTACTGCAAATGTTATTCCAAAGCACGAAAAACACGACGCTGAAGTTGCCGGCTAATTACATTTTGCAGACCAGGTGTATCGGTTTCTTGTTCCACATGCAGCCGCACATGAAGTGCATGTGCACGTGGGAGAGAAGGGATAGAAGTGGAAGATGCAAAAAAAGGATAGGGAAGGTCAAGAGACAGAGAGAAATAGACGAATACTAATATGAAACATACTTATCATTACAGTATATAATGAAGAAGGAACACACTGTTTGTTCTGGTATGTCTCTTGCCCTCTCCCTAGCAACATTCGTAAATCGTCTCTATCATGATAGAGGTGTTTGCTCCACATTCTTAAGTATGCTCGTCTAGTATGAGAAGTAGATTCTTCAAATCGCTTTGTAAGAAAATGCAAGTTTGGCGTGAACAGGATATATACCTATGTTAGATAGCTTTACTATTTTAAAGTCCATTATGTTATCCCTACACTATCATGCCACCCTAAACCACGACACAAATATTAGTTACTTTACCCTTGGTGTTTGTAACGAACATGCTTCTTACTGTAAGGCTATTTACACCTAAGCGTACAAAGAAATTCATTTATTCAACGACATAGAAAGAAATTAGTGCCCAGTCAAGTAACATACAACACAGGAAAAATTACAGAAATAAAACATATTATGCAGTAACTTCGCCGTGCTGGTTCAAAAATACGCGAATAATATTAACTATTATTTTATTATTATTATTATTGTTATTGTTGTTGTTGTTATTATTAATATTATTACTCCATCCTCTCTGATAGGGTAAATTGAGAAAAATAGCAATTACTTCGTTATTCAGTCACTTTACTATTAATGAAGCGATTTTTGATATTGGTCGTTTTCATCAGTTTTATACATCCCGTTTCCTTCCCATGTTGCGTAACAGGGTATCTTCTGTGTCATTGTTCATTTCATAGCCTGGAAAAGTATGAATTCAACAATGATTTTGGCTATTTTGAACATTTTATATGTCTGCCCTCCACCATGTTGCGGAGTTGAAATTCGGTTAGAAAATCATCACATGTATCACTGTTAATCACAGCTAGTCCAGAAATTATAGATTAGATACTGATATCCGTCATTTTCACCATCAGGGTGACGAAATAAATTTCAGGTTCGAACGTCATCTTGGTTGAAAATTTGATTCATATCGGTCCGTTGGTTCAAGAATTATCAACTGAGGAACATAGTCACTTTTATTTTTACATTAATTTTCGTATGTATCTGTATACTCCCCCCGTCCATTTCTACACCAAAGTACAATGATAGATAGCATTCCATGCACGAACCCAATCTTTGTTAAGGGGCGGCGGTGCCTCAGTGGTAGAGCGTTCACCTCTGGAGCTTTGGGTACCGGGTTCGATCCCAGCCCTCGCCATGTGAACTTTGTGGTGGACAAGCACCTTGTGCGTGCGTTTTCTCGGGGTTCTTCCGTTTCCTCCCACTTTCTTAATTCCACCATTTCATTTATTACTCATCATCACCGTCTCCTTTAGCCTAACCGGCATAAGCGTGGTACGTAAAAGTCAAAGATTTCACTTTTCAATCTATTTTGAAAATTTCATGCAGATATGTCATTTGGTTCAAGACTTGTAAGGATTTATTTATTTTTTATATTTCATCTCTTCTTCCGTAAGTCACACAATCAAAGTGAACATATAAAACACTCTCAGTCCCAAACCTTATCAATGTTGAATATTTGATCCAGATCGGTCGGGTATGTTTCATATTCATATACGTCCTCCCTCTCTCTCTCTTCCTTTTTCTTGACGTTTTCCCAGCCTCTCTTTACATATCTCACTTCTCTTCTCTCTCTCTCTCTCTCTCTCTCTCTGCATATGCGTGTGAATGTTCCAAAATTAAAACGGAGCCAGACACTGACAGACCTGGTCTGGTAGATGTAATTAACTGGCAACTTCAGCGTCGTGATTTCGTGCTCTGGAGATAAAATCTCCAGTCCTGGTCATGTTTAAAAAGTACTGTTTAAACGCAGGGGAATAAGAAAAAGCATCCTCTTTATCATCTCGGTTAAAGAGTCTCAGTTGAATTACCGGATCAGTAATTGTTTGAATCCTCGACCCATTTGTTGTCCATGAACTAACCAACATCAATCGACTGAAATTAAGATAAGTTTGAGCTATAGCGTGTTATTCTTCCTGTGCGAATTACAACGTTATATTTGTATCAAGTGAAATCGATGCTGGATGTTTGGAACAGATAAATCTTCGAAACAGAGTAGAAAATTGAAACCTCTTTGGTTGTTTGAAAATAATATTTTATTTGAACTAGTTCGACACAAAATTTGTTTTCACTCTATCATCCAATTTGTTTTATTCACATTAAAGTTTGAAACATGCAAGGGCTGCTGCGTTTATAAGGAACATCCATTTTCCATTTGCATTTTTTAAACCTTTCATTATGATACAGTTCCGACTTTTAATATAGGATATTTCTGATGAAAAATAACAGTAAAATATCCTTTCTTTCTTTTTTCCTTTTCGTTTCTTTTTCTATTTCTTGGTTGAGTTTGCTAGAGTAGTCCGAAATGGAAAATATGACCTACGCTACCTACTGGTTTTACTAGAATCAGTACGTCCAATGAACGTATTTTTTAGTCCGTACATCCAGTGAACAGTAATGAATTTACAACCATACCCACACTCAAACAAATCATATCTAATATGTTAAACTATTGACAATGTTTTAGATGTGACTCGGAAATCTAGAGCTCTACAGGAAATTCAGTATGCTACCCTTTTCGGAAGAGACTTTATCTACATATTCGAATAGTCCTGAAAAAATATATAATGTTATTTCTATATTACTGTTGGATTTCCCGAAACAGAATTGTATAATATTAGTTTATTTTCTTACTATTTCAAAAGTCCAGAAATTTATCGGTTCTCCCTTTTGTTTTATTCTTTTCTCCCCTTTTATTTCTATCTTACTTTCTTTCTTTCTTTCTCTCTCTATCTCTCTCTCTCACACACACAAATTCTGCTTCATTTCTGAATTTCTGTGTAATAGACATTAATTGGTTTCACTTTTTAATTGTGTGTGTTTTAGTTCCTCCCTACATCAACTTAGAAATTTTGAATCTTCTCGGTTATGTTATTTTATTTCATTGATACTAACGTTTGTAGTTTGAAACTAGAATTGCACTCATGTTGTTAGCAGCAAATTTTAGTATCGGATAGAAGAAAGGAGAAGAGAGAGGAGGTCTCTATACCAGACAGGAATATGATATAAGGATGTGTATACTATTGGGTGGCCCTAATTGTATGGCACTAGCTGCCTCAATTTTTCAGATGTAAAGTTTACTGTCCACACCACTCCTACACTTACGAAGAAGTTACCAACTCAGTAAATTCAAGATCGTGCATTTTGCGTGCAGATAAATTAATCTGCATTCCTTTTATTTTACACATACATTTACATTTTGAAATACGAAATTACGGCAACATTATTTGTATCTAATTTTTCAATACAGAGGCCTGGTAAAATCACTTTTTTCCTTCTTCAAATGTCACACACAGTTTCCTTCCATATATCGTTGTAATTACCTCACAATTTACTATTTGAAACTTTACTTCAATCTCTAAATCATGCATCTGTGCAAAGGGTTCCAATGTTGGCATATTAAGTTTATGAAACCGCTTCATTCACGATGCCATCTTTGATTCGATTTTTCTAGCTTCACAAAAGCTACGAACCGAATGCTCTACAAATGCACATGCATGTACTCTCTACGTTCCATCAATGACATGATCTTTCCATTCGCTACTTTCCATCACGTGATTCTACTACAACAGGTATACGAGGCATTAGATACACATACATTACATCAATCAATATTTGCGTCAAGTAAGAGCAATGAAATGCTATTTCCCTTAGCAACAATCCAATTTTACGTGGGAACCCAAAGCCAAATTTCGATGATGTATCAACTTCAACATAAGCAGTCCCTGGGAAACCAGTTCCAATGGGAATTTCAATACAGAGGCCTGGTAAAATCACACCATACCGCCAGTAGAAGTCATACCAATCTTCAACAGTAAAAGTCATACCGCCGTACGAGACGGACGAGTATTTCTTGAGCTCCAGAAATCAGTCAGGTGTGAAATATGGGTGATGGTGTGGAGTGCTGGAGAGCAAGAATAGGCCTATTTCAAGGTATCGCTCGTGGGCAGTATTGCAAACTAGAAACCGGTCCGTGCTATGACGCTGTGTTTGGTGTGACAATAAGTGTAACTACGGTAGTAGCGATTCTCCTAATTATTAGCGGCCTTGAGACAAACCCTGGGCCTTATTCAACGGACGACTTATTCAAGAAATTAGAAGAAATGGATAAGAAAATTACGGGACTGTGTGACGTGGTAGGAGATTTCAAGAAGCAGATTAATAATGTAGTGGAGGAAGTAACTAACTTACGGAAGGACAATGAAATGTTAAGGCAGGATATCGCAATAAAATGGGAAACTATCGACAAACTGGAAAATCACTCGAGACGAAAAAACATTATATTCCGAAACATACGACGAGAACCCAATGAAACGTGGGAAGAATCTGAAAACTTAGTGAGAGCATTTGCAAAGAACAATTGGGAATCGAACTTAGTTCGCATGATATTGAAAGGGCACATCGTCTAGGGTAGGGTCAAAATTCTCCAATCATTGCTAAACTTTCTTCGTATAAGACCAAAACAATAACTCTAAAAAATGCATTTCGTGCAAAAGGTTCTCCTGTTGTTACAACGGAAGACTTTTCAAGAGCCGTTCGAGAGACTCGAAAAGAACTTAACATGTTTTTAAATGAGGAGAAATCTCGCGAAAAGAACGTTAGACTGCGGTTTGATAAACTCTATATATACAACAAACCTTACACACTAAATGAATTAAATTCTGCGAAGAGTGAAGTGCGTGTGAATAACAGTGAAGTGCGTCTGAATAATAGTGAAGTGTCTGTGAATACCGCAGTAAGTGTGTGGAGTCCAAAAGAGGATCAGAATCCGGAGATGGCACAGTGGCAAAGGAATGTCATTCCGAAGCACAGGTGAGTGAACCAGTTACCCCAACAATCAACCCTCTAGTTCTCATCCTTCAAGAAAAACAAGAGCATCAACTGTGTCTCGGGGAAAGGGAAAGGGGCGACCTTGACAGAAGGATGACTCAGTTTGCTGCATTGTTAATTCCCCCAGCAAATCTGATAACAAAAGCAGTGCTCAAAATAAACAATTTTCTGTACATTATAAAAACGCGAATGGACTACGTAGCAAAAAATTTTAATTCTATACAAATGTATTAGCAAATAATTACGATTTAATTATAATAACTGAGAGTGGGCTTTGTGATGGTATACACAACGCGGAATTCTTTGATTCAAGATATACCGTATTTCGCCAAGATAGGAATTTTGAACTGACTGGGAGGGCTAAAGGAGGGGGAGTTGTTGTAGCTGGGCTGCACGTGCACTCTGTTTATAATGTTGCTTCATATGATAGGAGATTTGAACGTGTAATAGCAAAGGTAACAATAAGGTCATCAAACTTATATGTATGTGCTGTTTATATATCACCGGATTCAAACATGGCTGTTTACGAAAACTTTTTTCAATTCATTGAGGACAAATTTTCTGTGGGAAGTGCTGTTTTGTGTATTGGAGATTTTAATATTCCAGAAATAACAGGAGTGGCATTTTCTTTTGAGCATTCAACTGGTACTCTTAAAAATTTGTATAATTTCATGAGCTTGTTTGGTCTAAGTATATATAACAATGTTGGAAACGAAAATAATAGTACATTAGATTTAGTAATATCTAACATAGAAGGAAGTTGAAAGAGAGGAAATGTCATTGGTGTCCGAAGATCGCCATCATCCAGCACTGGTAATCTTATGGTCATATAAACGACCACCAAGAATGAAATCCCAAAATAACTTCCAGGGTTACAACTTTAGAAGGGCTAACTTCTTAAAAATGTATAATGATTTATCAAATGTGAATTGGGACTATCTTAAGCTTTCAAATGATGTTGATGTTGTAGTAGATAAATTTTACGAAATACTTCATAACGTTTTAGGTGCAAGTGTTCCTCCTAAGAAACTCACTAACCATAATTATCCGTGCTTTTTTACGGATAGTATCATTAAAAAAACTTAAAGCAGAATCATACCATCACGAAAAGTGGAAAAGTGGAAAGGGGAATATTTCGTTTCACAGGGAGGAATTTCGCAAAATGCGCAGGGAAATAAAACTAGAAATATCGCAAGCTCTTAGAACGTTCATATTAGAAACGGAAAATAAAATAGGCAAGGACCCTTGTTATTTCTGGAACTACATTAAAAGTAAAACTAAACATATTTCAACTGGGTTTCTTACCTTTAATGGTCAGGAATTAAAAAACAACAATGATATTGCTAATGCGTTTGCTAATTATTTTCGGTCAGTATACTCAGTTGTCGGTGCTAAATATAATATACAACATTACACTCCTGACAAACCTGTATATGATACATTAGATCTGTTAGTTCTCAATGAAATAAAAATGGAAGAAGTAGAAGAAGCGATAAGAAAATTGAAGCCAAAAACGTCTTGTGGTTCAGATGGCATACCACCTTATATACTGAAAGGTTGTATGGACATTCTTAAATATCCCATATATATTATAGAAAATATCTCAGTAAAGACAAGAATTTTTCCAGAAAAGTGGAAAGAAACCATAATCTGTCCGATACCGAAGGCCAACGGAACTAGAGATATAGATAAATTTAGACCCATATCAGTATTGTCACCATTTTCAAAGGTATTTGAACAGATTATTTATCTACGTGTCCTAAATCATGTGAAACCCGTGCTATCGAACTATCAACACGGCTTTGTACGAGATAGATGAACATCCACGAACCTGACCATCATTACTAACTACATTTCAACGGAGATAGATAAAGGTAATCAGGTTTATGTAATCTATACTGACTTTTCTAAAGCCTTCAACCTAGTGGATCATGACATTTTACTAGCCAAACTAAACTCTTTCCACTTTTCTCAAGAGTACAAACAGTTAATATCTTCCTACTTAAGTAACCGTAGGCAATCAGTTCTTTATAAAGGATACATCTCTGAAAAGTTCAATGTTTTGTCAGGAGTTCCCCAGGGTTCAAATCTCGGAACGCTTTTGTTTCTCTTAGCAGTGAATGATTTGCCGACTAAAATTAAACATGCTAACTGTCTTCTGTTTGCAGACGTGCGCAAAATATATATTAAGGTAGATTCAATTGATGATTGCAAGAAAGTACAACAACATTATGGAATGGTGTAATAAAAATAAATTTAAAATGAATGTAAATAAACGTAACTTCCTACGTTTTACACGTAAGAATAGTTATGTAGACTATACTTATTTGATTGATGGGACAAAATTAAGCTCTCCCAAGTATATCAAAGATCTTGGAATTTTCTTTGATCAAAATTTAACCTTTAAGCATCATATGGAAACAGTAACGAGCGAAGCTTATAGAAACCTTGGTTTTATCATGAGGCTAGGTAAAGAGTTTCGTGATGGTTTAACTTTAATGAAATTGTACTTCACTTACGTTCGGTCAAAGTTAGAATATGCTACTGTTGTGTGGACACCAAATATGCAAAAATACTGTGATATGATTGAGGGAATACAGAAAAAATTCCTAAGACTTCTAACGTACAGGAAAACTGGGCTTTACCCGAAATATGAATCTTACAGAGAGTTACTGGAAAATTATCAACTACCCACTTTATACGAAAGAAGAAGATATAATGATCTAATATTTTTATATAAATTAATACATGATAAAATTGACTCTATTGAGCTGCGTTCGTTGCTTTGTTTTCAAGTCCCATGAACCAGAACGAGGATAGGAAACACATCTACGTTTTATCAAAGAAAGGCAAGAACAAATATCCTTCGGAAATCTCCTATATGGACAATAAGCACAATCCAAAATGAAGTCGAAAAAGACTTCAATATTGATATATTTAGCATGTCGGAAAGTGTGTACAAAAGAACAATGAAACAGGCATGTTTTGAAAACGGCATATAAGGAGATCATATGCTAAAGACAATATGAATATGTTTTTTTTAAATTGTCTATTTTGTAATGTGTATTTCTTTTAATTATTTGTATATCTCATTGTTTTGTATTAATATGTATTTCTTTGTTAAAGGCAACACAATAATTGGGCCTAGAACCTGTTGTTGTGTTGTGCTTGAACTAAAATAAAAATAAAATAAAAAATATAGTTTTTATCAACTACCCAGTTTAACTGGGATCTCATTGTCAAAATTACCGAGAGTATCCTAGATCTACTACTTTGTAACAAAACAGTGAAAAAGGAAGCAGAATATAACGTGCAATAAAGTGGCGAAAAGAATTTCTTGAGTCTGGAGTTTTCGTTTGAGCCAACATCGCAAAGAGACATGTTGGATTTTAAACGAACTGTTAATTGGGAACTCAAAGAAATACTAATATATACGGGAAATGGTGAACGGAGGTCAAAGAAGTTACATGTATCAGAATTTTAAATGTTGAAGGAGAAAATGTTACAGTTTTATTTTGTCTTAATTACAGTGTCGATATGGAAGTATTGCTCTAGAGAAAATCGACAATGAACACGGAGTTTAAAGATCGGCACAACTACTAAGAAAGTAGAGTACGGAGTGCAAAGATTTTACTTTAAATGTAAGAATATATATACTTGAAAAGAATGATGAATACATTAATCGAAAGAGAAGAGATTTTGAGAAGAATACATCATCGTAAAGGGTTAATCTAATGTTTCCAGACAGACAGAATAAGCCATGACGGCGAAAGTATAAGGAAATCTCGATTTAACAGCAATATCAATGGTAATTGCTACGCATTAGGTAAGTAAGAAAGTTTGGCTAAGTAAATGCAGAAGAATAAAGACGGAAAATTGGAAGAAAGAACGACGGATCAACATAGTGAAGAGATTCTGATATTCTAGTATATATCTGTAGAGTACCCTAATTTTAGTAATTGAATAATTCAAATATTAAATATATCCCTTTCGGTTTATAGAATCTGTCCTAAAACGTATGAACGACCTCTGGTAATAATAGTATCAACTCCCTCAAATAATTTGAAACTTACGAGGGAATAATAATGAATATCATGACGATGTTCACACTGGTTTTTATAACTGAGCATCAAGATTATTTTTCGACTATTAAAGAAAATATATAATTGCATGCAAGCTCTTAAGCTCTACTGTGGCCAAATGAATGGCACTGTTATGGGTTTTGTGTCAAAAATTAATGTTGGATATTGAAGTTTTTGTGACAGCGACAGGAACATGACCGCTGCAACAAATGTGGTAACATAGAATCTTCTGTTGTTTCAATTTATAATTCGTTTATAATCGTTCCTCGTCAAATTCTAATTCTTTCTTCGAGTTTTATATTCTCACCTAGTATGTCTCGAGAAGGTTACACTCGAACATACTATGCACCTGCTATAGTATATTCGAAATATTATATTCGAGATATATTAATATTAAAGAGATCTGTATTGAATGGTAACAAAAACATACGACCAAAGAACGACTCGAGATAATACAATGCAATATATTGTACGTGAAAGAGTATATTTATTACAAAATATATTTTTTGCTTAATGTAATTACATGAAATGGGAACATCAAATTTTTCCAAAGTTCATTTTATTTACATAGTATTTCTACAATTGAATGACTTTTTAACACTGATAAAAAGGACGATAAATACACCACAGCTACTGGAAACATTTAGCCAATTTGTAAAAGAAGACGAAGAACTGGAAATAATAAAATATAAATTGATATTCAAACTAATTAACGTACACATTGCTCAGTAGATGATTACAATGACGAAATTAGAGCAGACGACATAAACAAACTAAAACTTAAAGAGATGAAGATGAACAAAATGAAAGAAGTAGCAAAAACAATGAATTTACTGAAAATGGAAGAATTCAAACTATTGTATTACTAAGACGAAAATTCTGTATCTAATGCTGACACTAAATCTCAAAGACCTAAAGAAGTAACCATGTAATTAGTTACATAATAATTTTGTCATTGTCGTGAAGAAAAATGCACAATTATACAAATATTGCTAGAAGAAGTACAATCAGCAATGATTACACATCCATAATGGAATTTAGTCTAACTGTTAATGATTGATTATTATGCAAATGATATTTTCTTAGAATCTAATTTAGAAAATGTATGTGAGGAAAGAACCAACGTGTATAAAATGAAGAAAGTAAACGATAAAAGAGGAGGCACTTTTTTCTGTATATAAATACATAATGGTCCAACAATTTATCTTCCAGACGAAAAAAGAAGCAGAATAAACATGTCCAAACATACTTGAGTTTTATTTAAAAATAAAAGAATAGAAAATGAAGAGAAAACATTGAGCTATGTTAAACTTAAAGAAATGCAATAACAGAGATAAAATCAACAATAAATCGTGTTTAACAAGACGATATTGCAACTGAATCATACTATCCTTCCTAACGAATAACGTACACTAAAATTAGAAATAGCTGAGTAAAGCAACGTTTATTTACAAAATAGTAATTGTGTGACACTTCCGACAACTAATTGAACATATTGGCTTCATTAGACATGACAGTGTCTGATAAAGACAAGATGTTCTGTTAGATGGCGAAACTGCAACACAATTATTATTAGATAAATAAACGTTGCTTTGCTGAAAGATTTGTAATTTTAGTCAAACAATATTGTAAAAGCAAAGAAACTGTATGAAGGCAATTCATCAAGAGTGTCACCAGCCCACCAACCCCATCTATTGCATTTAAATCTAAATGGAAAAACAGTGTTAATTTTGAATTTAATTGACCAAGCCTCTTATATGGAAGAAAGATCTCGAAGCTGCTCTCTCACAAGTTTGATATGTTTATGTGTTGGCGCTCTTGGCTTTAACCAAATCGACCAGAACTATCATACATGATAAAGAAACAAATCAAATCGTTAAACGTTTGTTCCAGGGGTAGGACCCATCGATATTTGTAACCATGATTCTGGTCGCAATGTTACGAGTGAAAATCGGGATTTTCCCGGCTGACCATAACCATAGCTAAGGGAACCTGCAGGGATGTTTCAGTTCGATACAACGCACGACCCGTTCTGGTCGCTGCTCTGTAGGCCAACCCCGAACGCAAGCTGGGTGTGTCGTTCTAAGTTGACGCGTGCCGTTACTATTAATGCGCTCCCCTGGATGGATTGAGCATTAAAAATTAAACTATCAATCGAAAATCAAGTAACTAATTCCCAAGAGTATAAAGGGAACTCCGTGCTTATAACAGTGAATTTTTCTTTCGTTGATACTGTTGTGGTTACTGAAATACTGTACGTTGTGTTGTGCATACTGCTTTTCGTATACCAAAATACTAGCCTACACTTGTATGTGTTAAGTAACTGTGCCTCATTTGGATTTTGAAATTTTGGAGCAGTTATTCTGCAGCTGTGAGCGTGCTAATACAAAAAAGTTTAAATCACCATTTGTGGAGCCTCTTGCGGACCTTGTATCAAATTAGAACTTGACACCAGGACAATAACCACCCTGAACGAGTTGACCGGTCGAAGATTATCGTCAGTACGATAATGTATTCCAAGTCTCGACCAAACCACCGAAATCTATCGTTAGTGAACAGAAGTAAAAGATACAATTAGACATTTGTTTATTTGTATGTTCGATGTTATCCTATGTGCATTCTATTTCATATTTTTATGGTCATTACATATACTATACACTTCAAACCAAGTTTTGCCATTTGCTCCTAAAGCTAGTTTTCTAACTTAATGTTTGCGTCTAGTTAAGTTACATACACATACATATATAAATATAAGATTTTTTTTTAATTCTACGGTACTTATATTCTTGTCTTCCGATTCCCAGCTCCGGTTAAGAAAAGGATGTGAGTATTGGATGATTTGTGTTCGTCTTGGCGCAACTGGGAAAACAAGAGAGAAAGAAAGAGAAGGAAGAGAATGAAAGGCGATTTACATAGAAAGAGAGAAAGGAAATAAAAGTTATTATCATATTCATATTTACAGAAAGTTCTAACAACGACGAGTATCACGCTCTTAAGAATAAGATACACATATAAATGAAAATATGCGATAATCAAGGGAAGTGGCAAATTTGTATGTAGATTAAGTTGGAGTTGAAAAACATTGTGTTAATTCCTAAAATATGTTAATTTAAACAGCATCTTAGTTACACGTAGGGTATAATTGATTATTCTGGAGCTGATATCGGGGATTGAGTACATCAGTAAGTCCACTATGTAGTATGTTCTAGTCAAATGGAAACGTATCTCCAAATGTCAAGGTACTATGTCCATATGGACAGCTGGAGGGACAAAGTTGTGTAATAGGACAGTAGGCGACAACCTTCATTAGTCGATCAACGCCATTAAATAGAATTTCCAAACAGGACATTATTTAATCCTAGCAGTATAGCTTATCGACAGAGTTTTAAAATCTCTTATACCGTGAACAAGCTTCAGCCCAAAATTCTCAATATAAAATAACATTATTAAACTTGCCTTGTATTGTCTAAGGAGTATCAAAGCTGTATAATGACTTTCAGTGAAGAATTTCCTCATAATAGGTTTAGGTACGATTGTTGAGTTCGTTAAAGCCCTGAACTACAGTACACACATCCTGGTGTGTATTGGAGACAGAGATATTCGGGATGACCGAGTTACAGTACATGAACGTTTGATTTTGTTGATGTTATTTATTTCTCGATTCGTTGGCAGAATAGCGAGAAATATGTACATAAATACAAACATAATATTGACCTAACATATAATTTACTTATGATCACTTATCAAATGGAACTTGGATGAAAAGCACTAGTGTAGTTATGCAACTCAAGACACCCCAAGGAGAATAAAAATGGAATTTCTTTAAAATTAGTCAAACATCATATATATTTTTGAGATGAAATATGGTACTTTGGTACAGTCTATCTGTGAGATCAACAACCTTCGTTCCGCGGTATGCAATGTTAAAAAACAAAATAACGAAATTAGCGCAATAATAGTTAACTTCAGTTCTGTGGATAGGAAATGGTACTCCCAGGTTCCAAATTAAATTTTAAACAGGAGTTGCTATCTAATGCTAGTTTGTTTATAATCACAGTTTGATTGAAGGGCATAAAATGGAAAAGTTATTTAAAACTTCACAACAAAGTAGAGAATGTTATGAATCTAAGGAAATTATTCATTATGGGTGATGGAAAGTTCTGATATACTACAAACAAATTCCTATACCACGAAATTTTTAATTATTGATGAATTTCCAAAATATCGAAATAATTATTTGTCTATTTTATTGTCACAAAGGAGAAAATATACTGTAATGTTATATTCTAAAGAACATCATTTAAAAACCATTACCAAATACAGTGCTGATATATTAATAGTTCTTAAATTACAAGTAAACTTTTCCATTTAGGTACAGTAAAAGCAGCTGAGCAACTTTCATAGAACGTGCAGCTAAAATCGGTTGTATTTGAATACGCTGAAACTAAAGAACTGAATGTTAAGAATATAACATAAAACAAACAACAAGAAACGCTAAGTATAAGCGGAAAGCAAGAGGAACAAACTGTGGAAGGAACAAGAGGAAAAAGCATAATATATTTCTGAATGAATTTGCTAATTCCGTAGCTCTTGATTATTCATCCAAATTGTTTAATGTAATGTCAGAGATCCCGTCGAACAGACATCTCTCACTTGGAGCATTTAAATCTGCATTTAGTTTGCAATTCTTATATCGAATCCAGACCTAGTTTTGGAACTTTGTGTTACGATAGAAGTCATCTTGAGGTTTGGGATTATGCACTCCTCTACCTACAACTTTATCTACTTCTGCAAGGTGAGTATAGTAGCAACTGAAATTGACACTGCTCACGGATTTCGGTTTCCTTCTCTATCTTTTCGAATTGTATACCTTCATAAATATTTTCTATCACCTTGAGCAAATATTTAGATGAAATTTATTTATTCGGAAATATCTTTTAACTATTGAGCACCTCAATGTGGCACTTGTGAAAGAATGCAAGACAAGTAGTGTACCTGTCATCTTGATGTGATTTTTTACTTCTTAACTAACAGCTTCCTAATATATTATACGAGAAATAGTTTTCTATCAGCATATTAAAGAACAAAAAGGGATAATAGGTCAGTGTTAAAACTTCAAACGACGAAATGTCATTTAAAATAAATATTAAATTGTTTCTACTTTTAATAAATGTTATCAACCATAAGGCCCAACAGATGAAGAAGAATGTATATTAATCATTTTCATAAAAAGTATTTATCTGATTGTAAGAATTAATACAAAACACCCAATAGTCTACAGATTTAAGCTCGTGTATTTCCATTTTGCACAATAGACACATTATATCACATTATTTTTTTATGTTTCTGAATTATTATATATTAGCTATGCACGTTTCTTTGGGAGCGGGTACTGCGGTGATCAATGTAACACTTTGTGATACTAGAACATGAGAGTATGTTCAGATATCAATGAGAAAAAGACCAATCATTGAGGCCATATTTCAAAAAAGTACAATCAGAAATATCGAAACGAAAATTATATTGAACTGAGAAACGACTGAATAGATCGGTTCCAGCACATTAGATCAGAAAATTTTATCAATTTACCAGATTGAAATTTTGTATGTAATTTGGGCACTAAATAAATTAACTTTGATACTCTATCGGAATATTATTGTTTCGTTTCTTTATATTAAAAGCAATAACAAGTAACAAATGCTTATCTTTCTAGAAGTAGTTCAGGCATTTTTGACATTTTACAGCGTTACAATACACTAGCTGCTACTACCCAACCGTTATCAATTAATTGCATAAATCAATTTCCAACTTTAGTCTCCATTAGGATTCAACATTTGCACTTCTAACTCGTTCGATCAACATTTTTTACAAATTATGTTAGCCATTTTCAGTTAAAAAATCAAGTTGAATATATTTTTTTTAAAATTTGTTCCAATAAACAACGTATATTTAACCTATTTTGTATTGATTAATATTATTTTATCATTAGTACCTTTCTGTTGTGTTTCCAGATTGTGAAGGTAAGTACTACATTGTGTTTTATTAGTAACGTTTACGCATTAGCGAAAAATTGAAAAATGTCTAAAGTAATATTCCAATCCAAGTATGCTTCGCATAACTTTAGCCACGCTAAAGAAGTCTACTGAAAATATTCTTTATCTTTTTCCTTATACGCAATACGAATATTGCATTAGGGAATGTTTCTCTTCTTCTTAGAAATACAATACCATATTATGTTTATGGATTAAAAATGAGATTTGTTAAATTTTTCCTAGGTATTGAAGTCATTCTAAATGTGGGCGTGTAACTTCGTAGTTAAGCAGTTCGATAAGAGCTGTTGGCGTGAGAGACTCAGGTTCAAATTCTGACGGTAGCTCAGGGGTTAAGAGTCTTTATTATGCTGTAGGCACAGCCTTTTCAATAAAGAAATATATCGTAAACCCGTTTGCAGTATTTTGGTATATGGGCTCGTTATGTATACGTATAAAACATTGCAAAAGTCTCTTATTCTGCGTACATAAACTGATACATTTGTTTTATTTATGGAGGCAATTGAACTGGTTCGATGCAACGTTACCTAATGTCAGGTTTTCTAAGTAAAAACATAAAAAGTTTCCATCTGATAGCTTTAAACTTGAATATATATTGTAAATACCAGATTAGTACTTATTAGAATTCACAAGGAATTTGAACTTGCGAAAACTGAAAGGTTATATTTTATTAAGTCAATGATATGTCCAAATTTAGATATGTTATATGTCTTTTCATATTAGACTTTTTTTGGTTTGTGCAACAGATTCTATGAATTTTTACTTGTCTACACTTCAAATTTTAAATATGAGTGGTAAAACAGAACCGAGTTAGTAAGTGTAAAAAAAAAGTTGATGTTTCAGTGCAAGTTTAACAATATTCTGATCTAGTGCTCCTCAGTAGTCTACGTGAGAAAATTTACATTACACGTGATAAAAAATTACGTTCTACCGACAAAATTACGTGTACAGTATGGTTGAGTTTTTCTCGTTTTTATATTTATACTCAAGCAAGGGCGCCCATGTTGTGGTTTCCAATGGGGGCACGTATAAGCGACGTTTCAAATATAGTTTCAAATTTTACTGTAACCAATCTAAAAATCCTGGGGGTTTTCAATATTCCAAAGTGAAATTTAATCTTAGCGGGACCCAGTGCCCCACCTTGCCCCCGATGGTGGGTGCCCTTGTGCTCAAGGATGATGTTATTATAGTTTACACTTATTAAGTATCTTCAGATCAAATTTAAACTTCAATGGGGTACGGCGACACATTTTTTCTATAAAAAGAGGACAAGCTTTTTGTAATAAAGCAAAGTTAAATACTCTTACAAGGTTTTGATTTTGGCTTTTGTTGTTAAATAGCAGATTACATTGGTAAAACAGCAAAGGAAACAAGCAAAAATAACTGTTGGTATAATTTTAAAAAAACATAAGAATGTACTTATTTGTCTGAATTGAAATAAACAAGCATTTAGTAACTTTAACTAAGTGCATGTTGTATTAGAAACAAATATTGTATTATTATACATGCATAATCATAATATTATTATACATGCATTACAGAAACCAGAAATGTGTAACTCATGCAACTAAATCAGTCGTTTAACAAATTCAGTCTGATCAAACGAAAGATTTCCAATTTAGGATATAAATAAATTCGACAATAGAAGAAATACTAAGACAAGAGAAACTCTACTTAAGTACTGTACGGAAGGTATCCTCAACACCCACTCATTATAAGGAAACCAAGAAAAATATTCGAAAATTTCATTAATGGTTTCAAAAGTATGTTTTCTATCCTTCTGTAGTACAGCAAACAAATAATAATTTCTACCTAATTCATATATCAGCTATGACTGTTCATACTCGATATTCTCATGTATGAGATAAAGGTTTATTACTCTCCCTTATATTAAAAACTCGCAAGACAAACGTGCCGTAAACATATGTAAGATTCTTGTGCTTGATATGTTATTTGGTACAGTGAGGGACACTTCTGGATGGTACACCCATATGGGGATTTACAGCTAAAGTGCTCCCCCAGCTGAATCCGAAGCATTTGCCGGGAAGTTTTGCAACCGAATTAACTTTAAAAGAAGGCGGGTGGCATAATCGCCAGGCACTGAAAATTCCCGTACACTTGGGCGAAATTCCAACTACCGTCTACAGCATCATTTCTCTAAACTGAGATGAATCTCAGACGTGTAGTTGAAAACAGTTCACTAAAAAAACTAATAATTGTATCACTTGAAAAAGAAATACTCAGGTGGAGAAAATATTGATCCGTAACAGCAAATATTTAATAATAATATAAATAAATAAAATAGGGAAATAAAATAAATAAATGTAAATAAAGAACAAAGAATGGAGAGCGAATATATCTCCCGAATGATAGACTACATTTCATATGACTATGGAAAAGAATTATGACTTGGAATCTATCCTGTTTTTACGTTTCATTATCGACAGTTGTTGCTATGGCTCTCAAATATAAGTTCCTTCGACGAAGGTAGAAGAAATATTCTTCCCTGGACCACTACCCTTTTTCCAATGTGGGCTCAATATGTATGTTCTAGTTATCAAGATGAATTATCATTGTCACAAAATGGTAATATCGAAATAATTTAAAATTTCGGAATAATTTAGAATTTCGAATGAGTAATTCTATAGCCGAAATCTACTCATGCCTGAGAAAATACGCATGGGCGCCAACCATGTATCAGCTTTCCGTATATGATGATTCTCTAAGCGTAAGTCACATATGTATATTTGTCACACAATGAAGAAGCGTAGTAGTCCATAAGACTGGGGAAGAAAGAAAAGGAGTAGCTAACGAACACGGCAACAACACTGAATCATTTAATAACTCAACATGATCAACTATAAAGAAGTGTCACGCAACGGAATTCTCACTTGATTTTTCATAGGAACACAATATGGAAATAAGTTCTTCCAGGTTCTTGCCAAGGACAGCATTCCCCCATCCCATGGAGACTTCAATCCATTTATACTAATTTAATCTATACCTATTCACTGTAGCTCCGCAAGACCTAAATATAAAGTTTATTGTATTTTAATATTATGATTTAAATTCGTATAGCTTATAGTAAACAAATAATAATAATAATAATAAGACTGGGTTCGGAGTAGGATTATTTTAATGGTTGTAGATTATCGAGATATCATTTAACATATGCTTACATAGGACGTCATATGTCCACGCCACAAATAAATCTTAACATAGTTTTTCAATGTTTTCTCAAAACTTCCTTGGATTTTTTTTAGGAACAGCTTTTGTATATACATTTTCAGTAGTATTCGTAATAAATATTAAGCACAGTTTCACAATCTGCAGATAGTTAATTGGTACTTTGATCTATATTTAAATTACAAGAGTACATATACATGCAACTAACACATATCCATGCAAGTTATAAACATTTAACCTAAGACAAATAGTAATTGGTGTCTATGAGGAGTTTCATCTACAACTACATATAAGAAATAGCTAATTATTTTTCATTTTTTTTAAACTGTAAATAGCTCGTGGACCCCATAGGGTCCCTCCGTGAGCTACAAATATATACTGGAATACACCTGTTTGCAATATGCTTATTCTTGTATACCTTTATGTATAAACAATCTAATATATTATTTAACTTATGACGGGTGCATTAATTCCCAGTTTAGCCAGCTAGTATCAGTTCCTGAAGGAAACATATATCAGGCTACACTTACATTCAAATCAAACAAACGTTATGATGATGTACATGACGATGAAATACATTTATGGACATGATAACATACGAAATTACTATTAAAACACAAGAAACCAGAAACTCCCTATATGCACTAATCACCAACATGCACACATTCACTCACTCAGATATACATGCATGCGTTTGCAGAGATTTAAACTAACCTACTAAGTTTTGGCATGCCAACATATTAGAGGAATAATTCGGAAACTGTGCCGAACTTAAATCAATCTATACCATAATATTTAATATTTTGTTTTTTGCCCAATGCTTATTTGAATTCTTATAAATTGCAATTTTGAATTAGCTGCCGAAACTTGTGAAGGGAGACAGGGAGACATGAGATTCTCAAATTACTGAAATTTAGAGGCTACATCGTTCTTAATAACGCTGAACTTAATTGCATATGATATTAGGGAGTAAATCTACGTAATGCCCAAACCAGTGGCTAAGCTGCCCATGGCAGTGTAATGTAAGTTTAGCTGCGAGCCATATTTCGTTTCTGATTTCACTATAAAATTATACAACACTAGAACTAGTCAGTACTATCACGTTTTAGTTACACTTAATAGTCTAGTTGTTACCTCCTATTTCCTGTAAATGCAAGGAAAGCTTAAATTTCCATAAATTTCTAATTGGATTATAAATCCAAGACACGCCTCCTTCTATCAAAACTTCATCACAGTACCTCGAATACATCCACTTTTTGGTGAGCAACACAGGATTACTATTTTCTTGTCAAAATAGTCCCATGGTCCACTCAAGATTTTTCAATGTTTATATTTGCAAGGAGGTATTAATTTACGTAACAATTAATTTAGACGATTCACACATTTTTTGTAGATATTAGTCCAAAACAATTTCATTCTGTTTCATATACATACAAACAAATTTATACCTACGCTGTAATAACTTTATGACGCTTCAACCTTGGCATTACATTTTAGAGCAACCAACAGATGTCGACACACATACGATTTAAACAAAATAGTTGCGATATTTGCTGCATATCAATAAATGATGAAATGCTTACACTAGATTTAATGAAAATTTTGTAACAATCGATCAGTTATTGCTCCAAAAATAATATTTAATCTGCACTTAGTCCTATTAATCATCTCACAAAAAGAGTACTTAATTTTGTTTAATTTCTCTAAATTGTAACGAAATACAAATGTGTTTGTCTTCATTCTTTCCGTCTCTATTTTCTGCTGTTTAGATTGCAGCCCTGTGAATATTATTCATCTTATGCTTATTTATGAATTTATTGTGAATTACTGTCATTAATATGCCTCATGTCATTTTTAGATTCTAAATATAATCTTTCATAATAATGCTAATGTGCAGCTTCATGTAGAGTATGGTAATTTAGTTATTATTAACCTAAATATATATAAACTTCTAGATTTGACTGTTAATAAAAACTATGAATAAGATTGCAGCTCAAAATAAATTGAATTCTCTTCAATTGTAGTCCATAATTAGCTATGGTCTAGGAAATTGTTTTCAGTTGTTTTGTGTGTGATCAGCACATTGACTTCCATCATCCCTATTTGTAGAACTAAATATCACTAATTTTGTTTTTTTTCGCTTATATATAAAATTCTCATCCTTTAGTCCTTAACAAAACAGAGATTGTTGTTCAAACTGTCACTATGGGATTACATTTCATTATATAAAGAAATGTATCTTTCTTTCCCCCCCCCTCTCTCTCTATATATATATGTATATATATACCTAAAATATCGAAAATAATATGACAAATATTATGAACAATTTTATAATAGAACTAAGCAATGCTTTATAATAAAATAAACTGCAACGAAATGCAGGGTATTTGAAGTTAGCGATAATATTGCCAGTAGAAATACAAGTTTGTTGAACAGATAGGGACACGTCATCTTGAAATATACACCTTCAATTTGATTCTCGATAGAATCTGAAATATGTTAAGAATTTTAAACCTTGAATAACGTAACACAAGTTTGAATACTATGGTTATAATAGTGTCGTTACAAACGCATTAGCGATAGTGGATCATTGAAAGAATCCCTGCTTCCTTCAAGAGTTAAGGAAGAATTCCTGAAAGAATTGTCTTTTTATATAAATCAACCAATCTAATGCCGGATCTTTGATCAAAAAGTATTTTCTGCTTTGCATATATTTCAGGGAGAACATATAACGTCAACTGTTCATTACCAAAGGTATCAACTGATCAAATTAAATAATGCTAAAAGTAGCCTACCTTGCTTGCTAGAATTTACAGTGAGCAAAAAAAGTATTCGACTCAAAGCGCACACAATATAAATCGTCTCATATATTAAAGGAAAGAAAACTCTATCGCACAATAATATGCTCATAGGTTTGTCTATATTTCCCAGCATAAAATAAAAGAAAGAAACAAGTGAAACTTGGTCTTTCGTTTTCTACAGGTTACAATAAAGAAGAGAGACGTCACATTTATTGCCAAAAAAAAGTATTCGTCTTGTATCTATACCAGAAGCAACACTGTCTTCGTAACCGGTGTCTTTGGGTATTACAGCTGCAAACGCTTGTGTCAATTGGTAAACTGTAGTCAAAGAGTGTATGTGTGCTACTATTGGAGTTGTAGCGTTCCCATCCGCCGTCAAATCAGGAAAATTGCCAAGTGTCCAACACACGTGGATTAACAAAAAGTCGCAAGATATGTTGATCAATCAGCAACACTCCCAGCCAACTACAGAGGGATCTACGCGAGCTGATGTCCTCATTTGTATCCAAAGCAGAAGTTTGGCAATAATAGATAATTCAGCATTCACCAATGAATCAGAAAAATACCACAGAAACAACTTAATAAACTTCAATCTAATAAATAACAACAGACACAGTTCAACTTAACAAATATTTATTGACAATTTATTTACAGATCGATATCTGATCCTTCAGATATCCGATGCCAACAATAAATTCGTCGTTGAAAAATACTACGTCGTTGATTCAATTTTTCCAGTTCCAATTTAAATACTTTCGATATTAGCAAAAGTCAATAATAAGAAAAATATTCAATTCTCGAAATTTACAAATAATATTCAAATATTAAATTATTTATTATATTCAATATTCAATTAAGGAGAGAGATGAATCTTTCATAATGCCTCAGTGTTATCAACAACACGCAATTCATAAAGTACTTTCGAAATAGTCCAAACTCTGGGGGAGATGAATTCTAAATGCAATTTCAATATCAATAATTCTAATTTATTTAAAGTTTCAGCAAGGGGAATCATTAACAAGAATTCAACATCGAATACGATAACGCCGTTTCTCACCCTGTAATTCTTTCTCATTAAATCTCCAATCAATCTCAATATTAATCCAAATTCTAATTATACTCTGTAAGCAATATTTCAGGTGACAAATTATATTAATGTAAAACTAAATACTCATACTAATATAAAAAAACAACATCGGCTCACAGCCAAAAATGTTAAATGCTGAATTATCCGTAACTTGATCATTATAGACGCATCGGTAACGAATCGAACCAAAACGAGCAACAATGGATGCTAAAAGACGACCAACAAAAAAATACACACACAACGGACAAGCCAAAGAAACAATAAATAATTCAACACTCACCTCACACTTCAATTGGTTTTATAATTACCTCCTCGTACATTGGTCCTGGGACTGTATGTCGTCTTGCAAGTGAAAGGAGGAATCGAAAATAATTTGGTCGTTGCTGTATAATCTGAACAGGAAATATTGAAGTTTGACTATCCTTAGTCAATTTGATGGAAAAACACAGCTTTCCAGTTTGCATAAAAGCTGCTGCACTTTGCGACACTCCCTTGCAACTAATTGTAATTGAGTGCCAAACATTCAGAATTCAAAACAACTCGTTAATTGGGCCCAATAAGGATATTTCCGGTATAGATGCTCCTCTTTCTAATCAAATGACTAAATTTCTGCCTCGAGACTTCCCACATCCGCATTCCACCATTTGCAAAAACGGCAAATTCAAGAAAAAGAAAAAGCACTTTCTTGAGGTGACGGGAATAAACCTTATTAGGACAAACCAAAGGTTTAATTGCAATACGTACTTACGTTGCCCACATCACCATTTCACTATTCAAATTGCAATATTCTACAGTATCTCATAGAAACAAGCACTATGTGAGTTGCATTCAACAAACAACTCTTTGGAATGCTTATACAGACTACAGTGGGATCTCTCAGCCAGTTCAAGCACAAGCTACCTTCGTTCTCATTCCCCCAAACTAGAAAAATGCAATATAATATACTGAGCAAGGGATTTCCTCGAACAAGGTAACTCGGCGGTTTGACCAGACTTAGTGTAATGTATTTTCATATATTTTTTTCATTCGTCGGAAACACGGCAGAAAAGTGAGGAACAAAAATAATGAATTTAACAGGAAAAGCGGAAAAAGAAACTCCACTCAAATGGAAAACACAATTGGGCACAAGCAGCACTGAAACTTCATTCACAAAGCAACACTGTTCTTTCACTGCACTTCTTTTTTGAAATTTACACAAAACCAATTCACAGTAACCACTTACTATTCTCATTCCTGTTACTTTACACACAGTGATGAAATCCAACAAGAACTCTGGTTTGAATCGAAAGATGAATCCAATGTTCCATTAACTGAAGTCCGCTTTCTACCATATCGCACGCTAACAGGATAGCCATTCTCCTTTCTCCGAACAACCAAACCAAGACATCTACACGCACCGGGTACTACATAGTCAGTTCGCCGTCACTAGGAACGAGCGAACCCACCAAAGTACCCACAATTGCGTCATGTGAGAAACGCATAACGTCCTCGGCCTTGAGGCAGTATGACAGAATACCTCCCTTCTCTCTCCTTAACTACAAACCCAGCTGATAAACAGTTTGTAACGTACAAATTCTTTTCTTCATTTCTCTTCTTTTTTTTAAAGTTATCAAGATGGAAAAAGATACATAAATTCAGACATTCTCTTTCATGAGGAAAGTTTGATTTACAATGATAAGATATTTTTTAATCCTTTTCTTCTCATTTTGTCCTCTCTCCACAGCTCATCGTAACGAGATCGTTACAGAGTCAACAACAAACAGAAAGCAACCAGGTGAAGACGTAATGGGCCGGAAATCAAAAGAAACAAGTGAGGAAAGGTGAATGATGATACGATTGTTTGCTAAGAGTAAATCCTTTAGTGACACCAGTGTTAGACCCCTATGATTGGTCGGCCTATTACCAGCATTGAAGGCCTCATATATAAGTTTAAAAAGAAAAAGACATACAAGAATCTGTCGAGATCTGGAAGTCCATCACAACTAACGCAGCAAGATAGACGTCTCATCGCACATAAAGTTAAGGAGAATTTGAAGTGATTGCACCACTCATAGCTGCGGAACTCGACCTGGAGTCTCCAAAGAAAGTGTCAGTCCAAACCATGAGAAACGTCCTTCATGAAGCTGGATATGAAGCCGAAACAGGACACAGAAATCCATATATCAAAAAAAAAAAAACAACAGAAAGAAGGGCCAGCAGTATACAATGTCACACAGGAACGAGATATTCGACTTCTAGATTTTTTTTCACTGATGAAGGCACATTTCATTTGTTTCAATCAGATGGACGAGTTCTGGTATAAAGGAAGAAGAATTGTGAACTTGAGGAAAATAATTTTACAGCTACAGTGAAGTATAGGGGCGACTCAGTATTTGTGTCGGGGTGCATGAGTGCTTACGGAGTTGGAAAATTGTTTCATTGTAAGAATAATGGATCACACAGCATACATAACCTTCCTGAAGACACATCTTCTCACGAGCGTTGAGCAAATGGTCCTAGCAGGTGATTACATATTCATCCAAGATAACTACCCGAAACACTCTGCGCTGAATACGAACCTGTGGCTCTTACACAATACCTCGAAGTGGATGGAAACCCTTCCAAAATCACCGGACATAAATCTAATTGAGCATCTATGGCACTCTCTGGAAAGAAACATACGAAAACACAATATTTCAAATAAGATTGATCTTTAACTGTTGACAAAATGAAGGAAAATTACCAGCGTAACAACAGAAAATCAAGTTAGATCAATGTCAGGGAGGTTGCAGGAGGTCATGCGGCAAAAAAGCGAACCCACAAAGTATTAAAAGTTGGGGCACAACAGCCCAAGCTATTGCAGATGAATAGTATTTCTTAGTAGAAGAATACTTTTTGTGCGTGAAATATGTTTAGTTCATTTTATTTGTACTTTTTCGTATGCTTTGAATATGAAATAATTTCATTTCTATGTTTGGTATATATACATGTAGTGTAATGAAATATGTTTTTCGTTCTTCCTTTTACTATTGAGTTGAATGCAAATTATATGCTTACAAACATTTCAGGTCTGGCCGGACAAATACTTATTTTGCTCACTGTATATTTGGTAGAAGTTCATACATCAGATCGTTTTTCTATCTGTTTGTTTCTTGTTTTTTTTTTTTGTTTTGTTTTCATAGTTTTCTGAATACTTCCGAAGATTTAAACACAATGCTTGTAATTATACATTTATGTTTGCTCTGTTTGAAATGAAAAAAAAATATTATGAAGAAAATGGTCTGCAGTGTTCTTTCTAGAATGTCTGTTATTAGTTATGGTAGTTGATTTAATTTTAGCGTCCCACTCAGCAGCGAGGCTATATGAGACATCGACCTACAGCTTAACGTGGGATCCAAACCACATGAGCTCGTCACGGTAATTGAAATCCACTCTTAGAACAAAGTATCCAGACCACAGTCAGCTCTTACCCGTTTCGGTTGCAACAAACCTTGTGATACATTTCTTATTGGGGAACAGCAATAAAACTGCATAAGAAGTTCATTACCTCGAATCAGTCAGAACCGTGATCCGGTATGACCGAACAAACCCGGAGACGATGGAAATTAAAATGTCTACGACACAGTTAAAGGAGCCCTAACCGTTCCTTCTGGTCTAGTGGGTAGCATGTGCGCCTGTGTTTCGTGTAGTCTCGGATTGGATTTTCGTTAAGAGATCATTAAGTCTGTATTTTAAGTGACCTTAGTTTCGTTGATGATCCGTCTCCTTTAGCCTAAAGGACTTTATCGTGGAACAAACAGACAGTAACAATACTATTAACGTATATCTACATAGTATATAAATGAAAAATACATTGTCTATCATAACGAAAAATGGCTGAACCGTTTGAAATTAGAATATTATTGACATAGTTAACCTTTAACTTGGACTAGGTTGTTGAGAACTCGCTCGGGAGAGTACTTCCGGAAGTAGTAACTAAATACACAATACTGATTGGTTGGCGTTATCCGTATCTAGCTACGTAGCTTATACCTCTGTATATAACATAAATTATACGCTTGTTTCTATCTGTCTTCGTGGCTGTGCGTGCTGGTGCTGTAGGCTGGTAATAAGAGTTGCTGTTGGCGTGGATTCAAATCCGACCGAAGGAAATCTTTCTGTTTTTTTAAGTCGTTCATAACACTTTTTTCAATAAAATATGAAATAAGTACTCAGAAAGGCGATTTGCTTTCTTTTGGGGAGATAAGAAATAGTGGTAGTAGTAGTACAGAAGCTAAGATATATAAACACAGCTTTCCACCAAGTCATGAAAATAAATAAAAATGACTTCCAAGTCTATTCATAAGGTAGGTATATTGACAAGTGTCGAACCGGGTTGTTTCCTACGCGACGTTATGCCTTCAGGCAAACTACTGGCTCTCGACTAGGTAAGTCTTAATGGACACCATGGAGAAAGAAAGAAAGAAAGAAAAAGGTATGCTTATCTCATAAGGAGAACACAATAAAATAATATATCTGCTCTTTGACATTAAGTGTTTGAAACCAATGATGTTATGAATATTCATTTTTCTAATTTTCTTAGGAGACTAAAGGGAAACGTTAATTCTCCTATATATGAGAAAGAAAAATATATCTCATACATCACACAGATAACGAAATAAAATAGCATATTTATTTACGCCTTGGCGTTAAGAGCTTTAAAATTCTTCAGAATATTTTCGTAATTTCCATAATAAAAAATTGAGAATTGTTAATTCCCTTAGAAAAAGGGAAAAATTATATTTATATTTCTAATATAATATAATTATATTTATTAAACCAAAAGAATAAAATAAAATATATTTAAAATGTATTAAAATAAAATATGACTATAATAAGAAAAACATTTACTGCAAATAGTCTCTGCAAGTAATTTGTAGAAAATGGACAGAAATAATGAACATAAACTACTAGTTGTTAATTAAAAGTGTAGCAAGTGATAATTCTAAACCCAAGTAGCAATATTCACTCTGCTTCATTTAAATAATAAACATTTACAAAAATAATGATCTTTTGGCTGTATCGTAAATAATTTAGTAAATAAATAAATAAAATACATATGTATAATTTAATCACCGCAACTGGATAGCTGATTGTGTGGGTGAACATAATGAATATTACTACAAACTGTTACAAAGGTGGGGGCCGCAGTGGCCCAGTGGAAGCCGGTGGGTGTAGTTAAGCAGCCTGAGGTTTCTGCCTGTATTGTCGTCAACAGCTCGAGCGGCTCGGCTTACGATTCAGTCACCAGCGAGCCGAGCTCACACATCAACCTAACGAGCCCAGACCTCAACCTACCTCAACCTCGACCTCAACCTAATTTCAAGATCCATAAAATCAATAGATGCTAATACAATATGAAGTATATATTCTATAAGCCTTTTCCACAATTCTACTGCTTGGGGCTGAAATCAGTCAATAAAAGGAAGTTAATTATTCGTCCCTGATTTGAAAGCTGTTCCGCGAAGGCATCTTTAAATAAATCCAATTTTTATGGAACATAGTGAAATAGATCAAAGGCAAGCGCTACAATTCGACTTAATAGACATTTGTGAGTATGTGTGGCCGATTGCCTGTTCCACAACTATCTTTTATTGTTTTGGTTTCATTTAAATGAAAATTGGCTTATGGTTTTAACTAATAATCTTATTGTTTGGGATTTAATACTATCAAGAATAAGGGGTGAATACTAAACCACTTTCCCTTTGCACGAATACGTTCAAAACAATTTTGGGTTATAGGCAAAACAACTTGAAGATCATTTGATTAGGCAAACCATAGCCTATTTTTACTTTAGGCCACCCGCATCATTCGAATTGGTTGCGTGTGTAATTGGTAATAAATAAGCGCGTAAAAGGGACCAAGTTCCTCTGAACTTCGAAACTTCGTTAATTAAACACTATAATAAAATATTTTTTAAAAATAACTTTCACCATATTGAATCAATTTCGATTCAATATGGCGTATATTCTCTTTGGGGCTTCTCGATCACCCCTATTAAAAGAAATCAATTGGGCTCAACAGAAAAATGAAATTAATTTGTTATTGGGAAACAGTGATGAATCTAGAAAAAGAATTTCATTAATAGTTCCGGTATGACCAAACAAACTTGGAGACGATGGAAATGAAAATGCCTAACCGTTCCTGTTGATCTAGTGCGTAGCATGTGCGCCTGTGGTTCGTGTAGTCACAGATTTGATTTTCGTTAGGAGATCATTAAAACTTTACTTTAAGAAACATTAGTTACTTTGATGATCCGTATCCTTTAACCTAAAGGCCTTTATTGTGGAACGTGAAACTAATTTTTCATTAATGTTCGTTTCATTTTAAATGGAATTGTAACAACAGGATTCTGCTTTCTCTTCTCGCTAAATTTATATTTGCCTTTCTTGTTTGATGTGTTCGTCTGTGTGTGTCAAAACATTGCAATGAAAAATAACTGCAAGGTCTGTAAGGGTATAAGCGCTTGAGAATAACAGAAAATATAAGTTATTTGATTTTAAAGGATCGTCAAAATATAATCAAGCAAGCCAGTAAAACTTGTTGTGTCGAATGTACGGGGTGGGGAACGGGAATAATTGCTACAAGATGCTAATTAAATGGTCAAAGTAAGGAAGTAATTTAACTGTTTACAATGAGTTTTGAACATACGTAGTTAACACGAGGATTGACTGGGATAGCTTTTATCATTCGCTCTTGTTCTGGAGGGAGAAATGGGGCTTAAATATTTCCCAAATAACATTTTCGTACACTTATCCGTCTCGTGTGGAGAATGGAAACTGTAATTAGTTGGTTGATAATTTTTAAACTGATGTGAACAGTGAAAACCTGCTTTGAGAATCCAGGCGAATGTAACTATGTATCTAATTATTTTTACATATTACTTTTTAAACCCTGGGTTTAAAGTTATACTCAGTCAATAATTTTAAATTAATTGTTGATTGTATTTCATGAGTTTAGAATATATTTAACTACTTTGCTAAGCTTATATTAGGGATCCATATGCTCAATTGTTAGAAGGTAAAAATCTGAAATTTAAATATAAGTCACGATGCTTCAGCGAGAGTTCAACATTTATATCCAGCATTGTGATTCTCATTGTGTTTTTTTTTAATTGCAACGCATCACGGATCACACCGATCACTTTCTCATAATTCTATGAGCTCTAAGACTGATGGGTTGGATGGTTGGAAGCTTAACTTAACTTGCAGCACCGAGACTATATGATACATGGGCTTACAGCCTAAAGTATTATCCCGAACCAGATAAACTCACACTGGAAATCGAACCCAGGTCTTCCGCACCGAACACTAAGACAGAGTGTACTTCCATTTTTTCATTTATTGTTGCATAATCATAAAATGTTACATTTCCTCTGGATTTCACACAAACTTTTCCAGGTATAATACAAGGTTCCAGGACACATACGGCCTTTAATTATAGTAACGCTAGTTTATTAACAATATTTTATTTAAATACAGGACATGGTTTATTTTTCCAACGTGCTTAAAGATCCAATAGACTGACGCGGATAGCTCATATTTTTTTCTTTCCTCTCCTTGTTTACACAGACAGACCAATATTTCATTGACAAAATATGTCAGAACTTAGTAGAAGAAGCAAAGTGCCTTCACTTCACAGGTAAAACAAAGACAAGACACGCATTTCTAACAACCTTCAGGTTATATTGCTTTACCTTCCTCTGCCTATAGCGTTTAGTGATGACTCATTGAATAAGTAGTTGCTTACTACTGAAGGAAGTTTCATTGGATCAACAGCAGGGTGGATTGATTTAAATCAGTCTGATTTAAATCACGATTTTAATCGAGATTTAAATCACTTGATTTTTTAAATAAAAGTCGTTGGTTTAAATCAAAATCCGAAATAAATTAATTTAAGGTGAAAATAAGTAAAATCCCGTTTCTGTTCTGTTATTTCGATTATTGAAGGTAATAATAATATACAATGAGACTCAACTTATGCAAGCACAATATGAAAACGAGTATCATGCAGAGGATGATTAGAGAAAATCCCGTTTTAACGGGTAACGGGTGAATCCTGCTTTCTTCTCTTTGTAACATAGGGTTTTCAAATCATTAAAACTATTCCAACGGAGAAATCATCAACTGGAAATTTAAGACCTCAGTTCTTTTGTGTCCACATCTATTTTTTTCTTTTCAGGTAATAGGTTCATAATTAAAGAAGCTCGATAGTAGAAGGACGTGGTTACTACGAGCGTAATTTTGAGCCTTTTTTGTGACCAGATTATTTAGGCACAAAATTAATGAAGTTGTACTATGCGCAGAATTATGCAACTAATTATACAAAGTTACACAGCGCAAAGTATTCCCATAACTACAATGATAAAATGAGATCGCATAGGCTTTTATGACATTTAAAATCATAAGAACTTACAATCTAAAAACTTACAATCTAAAATCCTAAATCTAAAACTACATCTCTTCTAACTTATAATGTCCCCATGGTAGAGTATTTACCTCAACCTTTAAAACACATCTCTTATCATCCACTCAATTTAAAGCTAACTTAATTACTTCTATACTGTACAAATCGTGCTTATAACTTCTAGTCAAATTCATCTTCTTATAATATTCTTTTTGGTTGAACAAGCAGTCTTTATAATCGTTAAATGATAGTTCTTTACTTACAACATTTTTCTATTTTGTCTTGATATTTTGGTTTCATCACATTGTAATGAAAATCGTATTTTAAATGCTTTGATAAATCTAAAATTGATCAGAATTATCAGTTCTACTTGTAAAATCTATTTCTTCAATCTCATCTTCACTTAACCATCTAAATCCCTTATACGGTAGACATTGACTCATTGCCCACCCATACAAGTTATTAGCATCTAGTTACATTAAGTAAGAATCTTCTTTATTCTTATCGTAATCTTCCATATACTTATTATTTGCTTTAACATATCTTTTTGACTAATCCCACCTCTTATATCTTTCTCACCATTACCATTAATACCATATCATAATCTGTTAATAATTCTAATTCTATATTTGTCATCTTTAACATTGCATCCCAAGCTAAACCTGGTGCTGTCATATACCAAGCAGGATCAAGGTCATAAGCTTTAAGACATGTTTCTCTAAAGTTCTCAAACACATCTGCTAACAACAATACATCTGTGTTCAAATATAAATCATGGGATTGTCCGAGATTTTTTATGTTAAACGTTTCCCATACTTTCTTTGCATGTTCATAATCTTCATCACTTATACGTGTGTTCATAACCTTGTTGAAGAATGCTTCCTTTAGCGGTAATTTTTTTCTCTAAACCTATCCCAATTGTTAACATAATCATATGGGTAGACACCTTTTCTTATTACAGTTGAAGCTGTTCTTGATTAGGATAAAATTGCTGGGTATGTATCATTTGTTCACGTTTCAATTTCGATGACAATTTGTCTAAATTAGAAGCCATAAATTTAAATGAATCTACAAATTTCAATTTAATAGTTCCAACCTTTTTACTGAATGATATGTATCTTTCTTCATTATTGGGTATTAGTTCTATTTCTTCTTTATTACATCCAAGCTCTTTTATTAACAAGTGTGGGTCATATCCTGTCTAGTTATGTATGATCACTGGTACAAACTTTGGGACTTTAACTTTTAAATTGCAGTTATTACATAAAGGTGCTACAAATTTTCCTGTTATATGATCATGATGCTTAACTTTATAATTTTCTTTAGTATACTTCTGCTTACAGTAATAACCACTTTCGGATTCATTGAACTCTTTTCTCTGACTTTTTGTTGATGGTAATTCGTTATTTTGTTTGTATATGTTCGATATGTGTTTGGCTTCTTTTGTTAACAATCTTATAAATTTATTAGCAGCGTTTATACCACTATACAAAACAGGATTAGTTTTACTTCCATCGCTCTTTACTACATAATAACAAAATCCAGATGGTTTATGTTGTTGATATTTCTTCGTATATGGATCGTTATCCGGATAACATTCTTCACAACCCATAACTTTATGCAAGAAACATTCAAAATCAGCATAAATCACAAGAGGCATTTTCGTTGTGTAGTGGTAGTTTTTAAATTCAACACATTTACCTTCTTCGGGCATTATTATTTTTACCGGCTCATTTAACGAACAATCTTGCTCATATTTATTTAAAGCATTCTGGGAGTAAAAGTATAACAAGCATATATCACAAATATTTTCGAGCTCTCTTTATAGTTAATTGTGTACATAGTAGTCTGCTTAAACCCTTAATCCAACAATAATATGTTTAACTTGGTCTTCATTTTGTTCTTTTATATATAATAAAGTGTCATGATTTTCTTGCTTGTTTTGTGTGTGATGTAGTATATAGATTGAATAGTCTTTATCATATGCATAGACATTTATAGAAATATTAAGTAATTTTTCAGCTTTTGGAATATCGCATAGTTTTACAGGAAAATGAATATTTTTAATCTTTTCTTCTAAGTATTTAACAGTTTGCTTGTACTTGGAAGGTCGTTGTGGATCTTTAGTAACTGGGTATAGTGCAGAACAAATCGAATATATGTAACATTTTTCATCTTCGTTCTTTACATTTACGACTGCTTGTTTATTTTTAATTTTATCAGGTAATTCTATGTATGTTGATCCTCTATATGGCGTATATTTGACGATTGCTAGATGTAAAATGTTAATGTTTATAAGAGCCCAGCCAGAACCTCTAACTTGGAACTCATCCATTCTTGTTATTAATCTTTGTTTCATTTTAGTTATTTCTTCTTTTAAATTACTTGATTGATATATTTCTTGGTTTTCAGTGTTAAAATAGAAGTTTTGAGTTTCTTCACCTTTCTTCAACTTATAAAAAGATTAGCTTTCAATGAACTATGTTTACTTAAGCTAATTTGTAATCTGTATAATATAGCTTTAGATGTTGTAGTAATATATTGTTCAAGTGGATCTTGTGGTTTGTAATCTCTTGTAAATTTCCATGTTTCTAATCTTGATTTCATTGTCGTTTGGTACTGATTCAACTTTCATTTTTGGTTCTTCAAATTACTCTTGTTTAAATGGGAATATATTTCTAATCTGTCTTCTGCTTTGTTCATCATCATATTGTTTAAGAATGTTTATTAGTTCAGCTTTTCTTAATCGGGAATATCTTTGGTTCCCTTTTCTTTACATTGCCGTCCTAACTCTACTACAGTAAATCTACTATAATTACTCATCTTTTATTATATAGAAAATCTTAATATTACTCAATTTTTTATCTTCGCCGGATTATTTCTAATCATTTTTGTACTATTTTTACTTCCATATATCCTAATACAACACGTAACATTGTAAACTCCTGCCATTGTCTACATATTACCCTTTGTATTAGAACATGACTTTTATGGGAATAACCCATCAAAGTTACATATACACATATTAAAATTAAATCATTTTTGTAAGCTTGAGCATCGTTATAATCATCACTGCCATATTTATTTTCATCATCACTACTCAAATCAGATGTTTTTTGTTGCATTATTAATAATTCTTTTACGAAACTTAATATTAATTGTCTCTTATACTTAAAAATAAATCAATAAAAAACTCATCATCTTCTTCTCCATCCACATATCAAATGGTTATGTTTAAACTAAGATGAATGCTCTGTGTTGAATTTAAGCTAGATTGTATGTGTAATGGTTGCTTTGATATGTCAGGTTGTATTGCTATGATATGTTTAATCTTTTTGTACATGTTAGAGTTTTATAGTAATTATCATAAAACACATCATTATTTTTTATAGTTGAAGGCTGTTTAAAAATTTTAAGACCTCATTCTGAATAATGTCGTCTATAGTTTCTTTAATAATTTTCAAATCACATTCATTGAATTCCTTTTCAGTGCGATAATCTTCTAATTCTTGATGAATTGACTTCTCTAGCTCTCGTGCGTTGTTGCTTCTATAAGTTTTATCAAAGTAATACAGATCAAAGTTTGTTTTGTATGCGTTTAGTTGTTTTAATCTTTCTTCTAAGGTCTTAGTGAAGCCAATCTTATAAATATTTCTTTTCTTATACAGGTTTGTTGTGGCGATATAAACAAAACCTGACTTATCATTATCTTTTTTTCAAATGAGACCATCTTTTTGTTTCTTGGAACAAATCTGGATGAACATGTGTACCACTGATTATTGTTCTTCTTCCTCCATTAACCACGTAATATATTTTTTGAGAATGACGCTCTTTTTCCAATCTTTTTATTAGTGCTGTTGATTCTTTATTTTGAAGCCAATTATCAAACCCCTTGCCACCACTCTGACACAACTTATTAGCGTTAAAGTATCCAGTACTCTTGTCTATAAGCAGTTTAAAATCCCCCAAAATACCATACCAATAACTGTCTTTAATCTGTTCTTAATAAATATCATTTAAACTATAAAAATTATCCATAATACTCATATTTATTATATGAAAGTGTTGATTTAATCATTTTCGGAGTTTTTACCCACAAAAATAAGTTCTCATTCACCATCTTGTCATATCAAGTATTAACTCTTTCGAAATCGTTACACCCTTACATAATCATCTAACACAGAGAGTAACGGTTCGCTAGCCTTTTATGGTTATTATTCCATAAAAGACAACATATATATTTACATTACATTACTTTTATCTATCCAGCTATTATGTGATTCATCAAATCCTTCATTTAACTTCAATTAACGTATACTTTGTCACCTTTCTTTCTTAACACCTTTTCCAAAAAGAATTCATTTTTATGTTTCGTCTTTAATAGTTCTCGTTCGTAAAATCTACCTTGTACATCCTCTTCTTCTAAATCTTTAATTCTATATGTAGGCGGATTAGATGGAATAACTTCGCTAATAACAAATACTTCTGTTGACCAATTAGGTGTATATTCTTTCTCAAATAACCCTTTGGATTTACTTATACGAACATAATCCCCTAATTTGTATTTGGGTTTAACACGCTTATATTCTTTCTTATACACTTTCTCCAATATTGTTCGATCATTCTTCTTGTTAACTTCTATAGGCTTTAAACCAATTGTTCTAAGTACTCTATTATTATACTCACTAACCAATGTTGGTAATATCTCTCTCCATTTATAATTTCCTTGTGCTGTGAACCTTTTCTACATGTTTTGTTTAAGTGTTCTATTAAATCTCTCAACAACAGAAGCTTTCCTACCACTATAGGTTGAGTAATGATTAATCTTATTTTCATCCATTAACTTCTTAAACTCTTTATTGTAAAACTCTTTACCTTGATCAGTTAGTAAGTTACTAGGTTTTCTCGTTCTTAATATGGATTCGAATGCTTCTGTAACATTTTTTACCACTCTTGTCTTTAACAGGAACAGCAAACGCATATTTCGAAAACCCATCTATAATCGTTAGCAGATACTTGTAGCCTATATTTAATTTGGAAACACCTTTTAATACTCCACTATCCATTTCTACAAGATCAGCTTGCCAAAGATCATCGATATCTTTTATATCCACACTTAATCTGTCAAAGTTTTTTTAGATGGTTTGTGAATTTCTTCTATAATGTCTTCTCTAACACCTTTACCATCATATACTCAATCATTCTTTTTATAGAATTGAGATTTAGTAACACCGCATACAGAACAAATACCTTTCTTTAGATATCTTCCATTCTTTGTTTGTTTAATTCTAATGGTATCTTTCTCCGTATCTGTTGATTTCTGACATTTAACACAATACATCATCATTATTTATTGTATAGAAAATTAAAAAATATTAAAATTGATCAGTACCTAATACTATACTTTTAACATTATCGTCATTACTTGATTCGCTTTCACTTTCATCTTCTATTTCTATATATATAATAAGCAATAGTAATTTACCTTTTCTCATTTCAGAATCTTTAGATGGTCTAATTGTTAGCTGTTCATGCATATTAAAGTGTAATAGAAAACTTTCAACTAAAGCGTCAATTGAAAATAAGTCTATAAGATGTTTATTAAGACTTGATTCTATATGCATTAACCTACCTCTATAAAGAAATTTGTAGGCAGCAGCTAAATTATAAAAAAAAGGCTGGTTTCCCAAGATAATCTTCTGCCAGTCGACGTGGAAATTCAACAATTTCTTTTCGTGTAAGTAAATTAAACTCCTCTTTCACTGATTCAAGCTGTTCTAATGTTACAACATCTTGTTTATCAATAGCATTAGATATATTAACCAATCATTTGTTCTTAAAATCAACCCAGGATGTGTAATTTGATCTAAAATCTACTCTAGATTCTTTTATTATACTTTTAATATTACCAGAAATATCCATATTTATTATATAGCAAACGTCTTTAGGAAAATTCTCTTTCTATGTATATTACAACAAATAATAATTGTCCTTTTTCCATTGCTGAATTTTTATTTGGTTTAATTGTAATTATATCAATCTTATTAAAGGTAAAAGGTAAATTCTCAATGAAAGTATCACCCAAATATACCTCTAGAAAGTATTTATCCAAACTTATTTCTATGTGCATTATTTTTCCATTATAGACACACCTATAACCATAAGAAAGATTGAATATTCTAAAGTTTGGGTCTTTAACATTCTTAGTTCTCAATCGATATAATAGAGGTATGGTTTCTTTCTGCATAATCAATTTAGAAGTATCCATCCTAATCTTTTGAAAATCTTCTTTCTTTATGTTTGTATCTAGTAACGTTTCTAATGCATCTTCAAATCGTTTTCTATCGTTCTCTAATTGAGCTTCTATTGATCTAAATTGACTTACGCTAACAACATCATTTAAATTCTCCAACAATTTTAATTTTTCTTCACTAATATCAACATCATCTTTCCTATTTTTAATATTACCAAATATATCCATACTCGTTTGTTATACACAAATGCCCATCCCCTTTTTTCAAAACATTTCTTTAACATCTCTATTTGTCTGGGTGAATGTTTAAAATCAACATCAACATGAACATCATGCTTTTTCAACAGATAGTACAATACACATTTTAAGTTAATAAACAATACTCTTTTCGGATACAGTTCTATAAAGGTCTCGTGTAAGTTTTCAAACTCGTTTATAAGTCTTTCTTCCATGTGTCGTAAGCTTAATGGTTCTTGATCGGTAAAGTGATAGTGTATTAACTAGACATCATCATAATATTTTCTGTATTTGTTTTTCTTTAGTACTTTTAGAACACCTTTTGTTGATATTAAATCTTTTGGTATATGTCTAAATTCATCAATTAACAACTTGAACACATCTTCGGAAATAATTTTATCCTGTAAGGCTTGCAAACGAGATAACTGTAACTTAAATATTTTTGTAGTATCATTCCATGGTTTTCTTGAACAACCAGCTTTCATTTCTTCATTAGTACTCTAAACCCAACCACTCTCTACAGAAAAATCATCAGAAATGTATCTGCTCATACCTTTTGTTAATGATTTACTACCACAATTACTGCATTTTAATGGTCTAGAGCTATAATTTGACAACAACTCCTTTAAGGTAATTATTGGACGTAACTTTTCCAACTCTTCGTCCGTGTACAAAAATTTAGGTTTTAACATTTTGTTTTTTATCTTGGAAGTATATCTTACTAACATACTTAAAATATTGATAAAAATTATAACTATCTAGTGGATCTAGCTCATCTCCATGCTTCTCAAATTAATCTAAAAATCTGTTGTGTATAGCTTCCATATTTATATTAAAACAAAACTTTTATGGATATAAACCATAAAAGCACTTAAACTTAATCATTTTTAATCATATACATAACGTTACTAAAAGAATACCCTTGATTTAGAAAATTTTAAACCTTAACACAAAGATGACCACATATAACTGAATTAAAGTCTGTATTCGTTCGTCATTGTAAAATAAGTTTTTGGTACCAAGATATTGTAGTAGTTGTTTAGGAGGAACACCACCATAAGAATCGAACACGTACTTTATGTTGTTATCTTTCCAATAGCATATCCAATGAGTACCAATGTTTTCTGATTTATCGAAGTTAACTATACCACACTCATTTACATAGGGTTTTTGTGGAAGTTCGTCACTCAAAAATACACCTCTAAATCGTTTTATTTTTAATTCTTTAACCAACCTCTCCATATCAAAGTTGGTCAATGGTTTTAGTTTTTTCACTTCTATGGTTTACCTGCTCCCTGCTTTTCTTCCATAGCCATATTGTGCCTTTTTTGTTCTTCAAGTTCTTGTTTATTCATCTTAGCATCAAGTACAGTTTTAGTAATCGCTGCTGCACCACCTGCTAATGATCCAACTGCTCCTAAAGCTGCTAAAATGGCCGGAATAGTAAAAATAAAACCACCGATATGCTCTTTCCTAATATTTTTCATTTGTTTAGTAGTTAAAGGTTAATCCATTCCTTTACCTTCTTTAATTTTCTTAGATTTATCGCTAAGTTGTTTCTTTGTTAATACATAATCGATATTTAAATCCTTTACTTCGTTGTAAGGAACACTAAACAAGCAACCTTTAATAGAACACATCTTCCTATTTATTTAAGAGAAAATCTTGGGTTGTAAAAGTACAGTAGTTGTAGCTCCACCAAAATCAATTAAGGAATCAATCTCGTCTGTTATTCTTATCTCAAAATTTTCAACCTTGTCTTTGGATATAGAGAAAAATAATAGATAAGTAGGCTCGTAAATAATACTATGTTTAAACTCAGTATCTGTTTTAAATGATGCTATAATTCCTGTTTCTCTATGTGTATATTCAGTATCTTAAACAAACATACCATCTGCTGTATTACAATGAACATTAATTGTATCGAACGGATGAAACATTGGTATCTTATTTCCAACATGTTCTGTGTTTTTAGCCAAGTTTTTATCACTAAAACCTAACACAGTATTAATGGTATCTAAGGTTATATCACACGGTCCGCTAAATATTTTAACTCTATTTTTCTCTCTGTCCTCAGTAAATTTAATATTTTTAAAAGCATCGGCGGAGTACGAAAGAATTGATTTAACATGTTCTTCTAACTCTTTTAAACTATATTGACCAGGTAGAACTATGAGTTGTTTTGTAAGATTAGGATGAAGGTTACTGCAAAATGTTAATTTATTATTTTTCTCTGTAATGTTTAGTGTTAAGTATGTTGTGTAAAACCCGACTAGTCCTATACTTAAATAGTTGCTACTGTTGTCTAATTCGCAATGGAGTTTCTTCTTTAAAACAGAAGTATCACTCGTTAACTTAAATACCTTAGCCATTTATTATATAATAAATGAACGAGTTTGATTTACCTAAAGATATTCCAAGAGAGAAAGTAATCAAGTTAATAGAAGATATCATTCAAAAGTTAGAATAAAGTTTAAAAAAGAAAGAGAGAAAAGTACGAATTGTTAAATATACATACTACACCTTGATTACGTTATAGGTTCTACTTTCGGCAACTACTGGGTTTATTAATATTTTTATACCTGTAACAATTTACACAATATTAACAACATCTCTTGCAACTGGAAGTGCTATTATAACAGGTTTGTCTTCTAAGTTAAACATAGGCAAAAGAAAAGATGAATATAAAAGCATTGTCACTTGTATTAATTCATTTAAAGAACAGTTAGAGATGATAATAACATTAAATGGCGAAATAGATAACGACTATATAAAAGATACGTTGCAAAAGATAAGTTAACAACTTAAAGATATAAGAACCTAGCGATTTATTGAGTCTGAATCAAAATTTTCTGTATAAAAATGAATAAGAAAACTATTAATTGGCATGTAAAAGAGATGATAAGAAACGGAGAACTTATACCTGATGATTTTCGATGTTTTATTGTGGGCCCATCTGTTTGTGGTAAAACTTTTTTGTAATTTAACTTCTTATTACAGACAGGTTGGTTAAACAATAATTACTTGTACATATATTCTAAAAGCATGAATGAGCCAAAGTATGAGCAATTAAAAGATCGATTTGAAAAAGCAGAACTAAAATTCAATAAACAAATAGCAACGTTCTTAAGCAGTAATGATTGTATTGTACCTATTGATGAATGTGAAAATACTCTGTTGTTGTGTTTGATGATTACATTTTAGAGAACCAAGATACTGTTAGAAATTACTTTACAAGAGGTAGGCATAGACATTTAGACTGTTTCTATATTCCACAGACATATTTAAAAGTACCTAAACAACTTATAAGAGATAACGTTAACTTCCTATGCATTATTAGACAAGATGATACTAATCTTAAACACGTTTATAATGAGTTTGTTGGAGGAGATATGCCTTGTGATAAATTTAAAGAGATATGTTCAAAATGTTGGCAAGTAGATTATAGTAATTGATATTACAAGGAAGGTAAACAATGGTAAGTATAGGAACAAGATAAATCACTTTATAAACGTTTGATGTTTTTTTCACGTCTTTTACGTATTAACGTTTGACGTTTTTAAACGTTTTTTCATGTTTATTGACGTTTTTTCACGTTTATTAATGTTTGTTCGTTTTCTATATAATAAATGCATGAGAAAGAAATTAAAAAGAATATCAAGTTATCTTGATAAAGGAAGAAGGAGTTCTCGATAAAGGGCTTCAAATCTTGGAAGAAAGAAAGAGCAGGTATATACGATAAATTTAAGACGCAAGGACAACCTGTAATTGATGCTATTCAAAATTTAGGAAGTGAAATCAAAGAAGTAGCAGAACAAAATAAAAATCTAATAACTAAACTTGTTTCAGCTGTACATAAGACGGCTTCAAAAGATCCTAGTCTACTAGAAACACCTAAAAAGATAATTTATGATAGTTCTCCAAATAGTAGTGATACGCCTATAACAGGAGAAATAAAACAAATGAGAAAACAAATTAAAGACAAAGTCGAAGGAATAGAACCTTTAACAACAGCACAATCATTTGGTAAGATTGCAACGAAATATTATAGTAAAATTAATGATAGTGTATTTGGAAAAAGGACTGTACAAGAAGATGGAAAGATAATGAATAAGATAGGAAATTCTGAAGTTAAAATAATAGTGATGATTTGATAATTAATGGTATAACTTATAAAGGAACAGAAGGTCTATGGGAATTGTTAACGACGAATACTAATAAAACCATTGAAGATTATGTTGATGACGATTTTGAACAGTAAAAGGAAATAATAATAGAATCAGATGCTGCCTTCCAAAAATATAGTCGAGATAAAAAAGTAGCATCTAATAGAGGTTCTAAGTACATTAATATTATCAAGCCTATTTGGGATAATTATATTAAACCATCTTTCCTCCAACTCATAAAAAGAACACGACACCTAAAAGGACTGATGAAGGAATTAAACAATATACCGAGATATCTAAAGAATATATATGGATAGATGATGTGAGAAAGCCTATAGATAGGCTAATATTTATAGATGGAGAAGAAAAGGCTGGTATTAATAACTCTTAAAATGAGAAAGTAGGTATAGTGAGTATTATTAATAATAAGCTTTCACAATTTATTCCTAAAAATCCGAAAGGTGTAGGTTATTTGATTACGATCATAAATACATTACCACCACGATTCTGGAATGATGAGAAGCTTGGAAAAAGATTAGTAAATGATTTGATTAATAAACTCCCATTTGAATTGCATATTCCAGGATTTTCGTATTGTGGTCCGGGAACTAAGCTACAAGAAAAATTAGAAAAATATGATAAAGGTATTAATTCATTAGATGAGGCTTGTAAAGAACACGATATATACTACAGAGACAATAAAGATACAGAGTCAAGACATATTGCAGATAAGGAACTAGAAACTAAAGTATGGAAAAGAGCATTTATTAGTGATGCATCAATTGGTGAACGATAAGCTGCTTTTGGGGTTGGTACTGCTATGAATGCTAAGGTTAAGTTAGGATAGGGATTATAAGTTTTTAAATGATATTATGTATGACTATTTTACGGCTATATCCCATAAAAGCGTTGTTTCAAGATTTTCATTATAATAAATTGATAGTATTGAGAGTTACGAGTTACAGAGTTTTAAACCTAACACAAAATCATGTAATAATTTGAATGAAGGTAACAATAATATTGAGTTTGATTTCGATGTGGGGCTTGGGTTTATACATCCACACAAAGAAGATTGTCATATGACTTTTGAAGTTGTTGGTGCAACAGTTGGAGGAACATTTGGTGCAAATGAACCTATAAGACTTGTAGATAACTTCTTACCATTTTTCTTTTCTCAAATTAAGGTTAGAAAGCATGGAATTATTATAGATAAGATTGATCTACCAGGAATAACATCTACAGCTATTGGAACATTAAAGATTTCCAAACCACAAGTTGAATATCTAAAACAAGCAGGATTTGAAACAGATGACAAACTTTGTCTACGAAACGACTTTAGTGTTTTGTACCCATTAAGATTAATTCCAGGCTTTTTAAGTGATTATAAAGAGGTTATGTGGAAAAGTGGATTGAGAATAACATTTAAAAAGCTAATAACAATAACGATGTCTTGTACAAATGGGCTGGAACAGAAGCAGGTGCAACAGCTCCTCATTAGGGAAAGATAACTATAAAGAATATAGAGATTACAATGCCTATTTTTGAATACGAATCTAATTATGAAAGCCAGTGAAAGTTAAATATTTTTAAAGAACCTAAAATTGTTTTCATTCCATACTTTTCAATGTGTTCCAAAGGGTGTTGTAGGTTCTTTCTTGGAGTTCGATGTTACTACTCAATTTAATTCTAGACAATTTGAAATGCCTGATTTCGTAGTTGTAATGTTCCAAACTGATAGAAGCGGTAAACAAACAGCATATGCAAGTAAGTTCGATCATTGTAAGTTAAAGAATATTTATCTTAAGAATGGGAGGAATGAGGTATTTCCAAAAGAATCAAGAATCAAGAAAGAATTACAAAGAGGGATTATTTTAAGATGTACGAAGATTATACTGCATTAAAGAAAATAACATGTGGCGATACCGAAATGTACTATGATCCTAATGAGTTTATAGATAACAGATCAATGTATGTGATTAATTGTAGTAAGAGGAAGAATGTGTCGGTAAATGACAGAACAAACATAAAGATTGTAGTAGACGTTGCAGAAGCTGTAGTTGCTAATACAATATGTTACGCGATTTTAATTGGACAAAAGAACTTTACATATGACCCTAAGAAAGAGAAAGTAGTAGAAGAGTTTTAGATAGTTACATGTATTTTTTGTAATGTTTATTGATGTTCTCCATAAACGAAATTGACAAAAATAATTAAAACGTTTATAGTTAAAGAGAAGAAATTGAAGAGCGATTATTGATTTTCTATACAATAAATACGATTTCGAGTCATATTGAGGTTTTAAATAAACTTGGAAGTCTTGAGCAAAAACAAGTTATTGGATTAAGAGAATTAGAATTAGATACAGAATATAAGATTGTGAAAATGGAAAGGATTAAAACTAAGTTTGGAAACAGCATATTAGTTGAGTGCGAGGAGTTTAAGGACTTTCTTCCACCTAGATTTACAAAACACTTAAAAGATAAAATGATTGATGAGATCGTTAAAGATGGAATAAAAATCAAATACACTGGTTTAAGAGATAATTATCCAACTGTTGAGTTCTGTATGTAAATTTCAAATGAGGATCGGTTTTATGAATTTATCATAAAACGAACGTTTTCCTTACAACAAACAAGAAGCTATGGCTAATTATTTGAATAAGAAAAATGACGTTAAAGTATTGAGATTCCTTCGCATAGATGAGTTAGAAAAAAGTAAAGCGTACGAGATAACATTCTGGAAGTTGATTCAAACACAACGTTATGGTCAAAGAGTTTTAGTACATTTAGATGAGAAATATAAGACGTTATTACTACAAAGATATAATGATGATACTGAGCAAGTGTTGAAAGATGTGAAAAAATATAAGCTTTTTGTTAAGTATGAGGGTTTGAAAGATTTGGATAATGGTTCTAAATTACATGTTTTACTTCAAAATTAATTCAAAAAATAAAAAAATGATTAAAATGTGTCTCAGAATTAAAGAATGGAGTGGTTATTATGGATCCTCAAAAGAAGTTCATTCTTACTAATAATTTCAATGTAATTGTGAAAAATGTGCAAACCGAAGTTCAAGTAGTTTTTGAAATTAACGGTTGTCAATTCAGCTTGAATTACGATCAGTGAACAGAGTTTAAGAAGCAATTGTTTCCTATAAAGAACGAAGTTAGCAGAAGATTCCATTATCAGTAACTGAACTTGAAATTTTAAGTATGTTCTAAGTGTTATAAGTGTTTTTATGGTTCCAAGATTATAAAAACTAAGAATTTTGACTATACAGGACGCAATGTCATTTGAATTTTAAAGATACATGTATAAATAAGGGATTTATTTGAGTTTTTATAATTATATTCTTAGTGTTATGCAGCCTGCAAGACATTTAGATAGATAGTAAATTTATTTCTCTATTGATTGCCGTTTGAATTTTGAAATTCGGTTAATATTTGACAGAGTTATAACAAATTCAAAATTTCGGGAATTTTTTACGGGATTATTTTTGAGTTTTCGGGAAAATGATATGCTTTAAAAAGTCTTAGAATTAAATGTGAAATAAGATAATTCTTTTATTTTTTCGATTTGATGAAATTTTGTACAGATATTGAAAAAGGGATAAATATCCTGAAGGTTATGCAACCATTTATGAACTTCATAAAATTGGCTATGTTTTTAGTATTCATTTCTAGTTTGAATTTTTTAAATACGTTAACTAGGGACCGATCTATTAAATTTTAAAGTTATTTGGGGGTGATGGATATAATGTTGCCAACTCACTTTTAACAATTATCATATTTATTAGTAATGGGGTGAATTAATCCCTATATGTTTTAAAGCGATATCTTGAAAAATTAAAATCCTGGAACTTACCGAAAAAAATATTGAGTTGGAAACACTGCATGGTAAAAACATTAGTTTTGTTGGCGGTTTATATAAACACTTTCTCGTTCATGCTAGCTAAGTAACACGGAAAGTTTTTTTTTAATTTGCATAGTTGAAGTTTTCCGATCAAAAATTTACATGAACAACGATTGTGAATCAAGAAACGAAAGACAGACTCTCCGCCAAGAAAAGTGTCAGAGTTAATTCTTTCTCAAACTGACAGGAATAGAAGCGTGAGATACATTTGGTGAAGTCCAAGACTGCTGCTAAAAAGAAAGAATTAAAACATTATGCAAAACACGTACATATACAAGAAGCAATTCAACTAACGTACATATATGTAAGTGGGAGCTGGTTGCTTGGTATGTGTGTGTCTTCATTCGTAGCCTATGGAGAGAGAAAATAAATCGTCTCTGTGTTTTAGTTAATAGCTTCATAATTATTTAACGTAGAAAGATGGGGTAAAAACGTTTTAAAGAGCAAAGAATAAGCTTTCTAAAGCACTATGTACTGAACAATAGTTTATAGTGATTAGTTTTAGATGTAAGTATTTATGATTTTAAATGTCATAAAAGCGTATTCAATCTCACTTTAGCATTGTAGTTATGGGAATACTTTGCGCATAGTACAACTTCATTAATTTTTATGTCTAAATAATCTGGTCACAATAAAGGATCAAAATTGCGCTCGTAGTAACCATGTCCTACTACTCTCGATCCCTTCTGCGAAAAAAAAAATAAAAAAATAATAGATTTTAAAACTTCAGTCGAAATTTATGTGCTGAATACATAGACGTTATTCGGAATCGTAATACGGAAAATTTTGGATGCGTTAAAATATCCAATAATACTTTTGATAAAGTGAATATTTTCAAATATCTAAGATCAGTATTAACAGACGAAAACGATATTCAAGAAGAAATTAAATGTCGACTAAAAGCAGGGAATTCGTGTTATTATTTAATTCAAAGTCTCTTGTCGTCTCAAATTCTGTCGAGAAATCTGAAGCATAAAACATATAAAACGATAATCATGTCTGTTGTTCTGTATGGTTCCGAAACATGGTCGCTTGCTATGAGGGAAGAGCATAGACAAAGTATTTGAGAACAAAATCCTCAGACGAACATTCGGACCAAAAGTAACGGGAATGGAGAACGACGGAAACTTCATATCGAGGAATTACATAATTTATACGCTTTAACAAACATTGTTATTGTCATCAAGTCTAGGAGACTCAGGTGGGCAGTTCATGTAGCCAGGATGGAAAAAAGTAGGAACACTTTCAAAGTCTTAACTGGAAGACCAATCGGAGAACGACAATTGGGAAGACCTAGGCGCAGATGGGAGGACAACTTTTAGATGGATTTCGCAGATATATGAATACAAAGTAGAAACTGGATCCAGTCGGCTAAGGATATAAATTAGAGAAAGCTTTTGTGAACGTGGAATTGATCCTCCGGATTCGATACGCCATAGAGTTAGTTAATTTTAGGCGAAATATATGGACTTCATATGTATTTCGTGCGGCTATCTAGTTTCGATTTAAAAATAATATGCCCCTGCCAAACATCAGTAACTTTCGTGAAAAGAAAAGTGTCATACTGATAAACGTTGCTGTGAGTTTTTTCCTTAATGCTTGAGACACAATGTTTGGGATTGAAATAGGTAAACGATTGGGGATTAATTCAAAATTAAATCCCAATACTTCCATCTAAATGGCATAATTAACATTTAATACTAATTCCTAATGTCGTTTCTGCAGTTTGCGACTTGTATTATACGAGGAGAAAGTTTTGTTTTAAATAAAAAATCGATTTAAATAAACAAAATCAACAAAAATGATATTTAAAGAATCATGACTTTTTCACCCTGGTCAACAGTCTCACACCCAGAAGCAAATAAAAAGACCCACACTCGTCATATTATTTTGTCAAAAATAGAAAAAGAGTATAGTTAGAATTGTATTTACATTTGCGGGTAGTAACTTGCTTCTTTACAAAAATAAAATTAATAATACCAACAATGAACATGCATCAATAAATAAATCAACACATAATATTACTCTGATCCTTAACACACGCCTTCACATTCAAACATCCTGTGGAGTATTTCGTTTTTGATTCCAGTGTCAGCCAAAATGCGTAGAACTAAAGGCGCCTTGGAGTTAAATGCCGCTCAAAAAGGCGAGAGTATTGGCCGTGCTGTTAATGGTGAGAAATTGGCCATCATTACTAAAGATTTTGGGTGTGATCCTAGAACCGTGAGGAAGTAGCTGGATCCTCATGGGGAGCAGGGAAACAGAGAATGGACTAAGTCAAGACCTAGGAGTGGAAGACCGCGCGCAACATCAAAAACCCAAGATGAAGCTCTCGTTGAAGAAGTACGGAACCATCCTTTGCGTCATCGGTCTGTGTTGAGAGACAAAGGTGTTGAACTTGGATGTTCACACAAGACAGTAAGGCAAATGTTTACTGCGGCTTAACTCCATCACGCACAACCAGCTATGAGAACTATTTTGACAGATTACCACAAGGAAAGGCGTTTAGAATTGGTTAAGAAGAACGTGAGTCTTCCACAAGCCTTTGGGGATTTCGTCATCTGGTGTAATGAGGTGTTCCTCTCTAATCTGCAAGGGAGAATGATATTATACAGGTCACACGGCACACGATATCTTCCACAACATGTCATTTGCACCGAACATTCAAGACGAGTTTCAGCTCATTTTGGGGGCTATATGACAGCTGAAGGTCCGGGTGAGATCGTTCCTGTTCCTGGACGAATGACTAGTGCTACTTATAACCAAGTACTGGACAATACCCTGCTTCCGTCTCTAGATGAAAAATTTCCAGAATAAGAGGAATTCGTGTTTATGCAAGACAACAGTGGTGTTCATACCTCGAGGCAAACTTAAGCATGGTTGTAAATCATCCAGAGCTAATATGTATAGAATGGCATCCTCGATCGCCAAACCTTAACCCCATAGAACATCTTTGGGCGTTAATGTTTCAAAATGTGAAGAACGTCGACAAGATCGTAACAAAGAAATTCTTGAGGCACATGTAATAGAAATCTGGAATAATTTCCAACAACATCCAACTATATTCTCGAATCTTGTATCTAGTATATCTAATCGTTTGGGTGACGTTATAGAAGCAGAAGGTGACTACACAAAATACTAGAATTCTTTCATTTCCACATATTTGCCTTTTATTGATCTTTTCTTCTTTTGTTCAATGGTAAAGAACTTATACATTTCATTTTTGTTCTCAATTAACCTAAAAGACATTTGAAGCTGGATTAAATGTCTTACGTTTTCTTCATGAAATTCAACTTTGATTTTATTTTCATCCCAATTAATGTCCAAGAGACCTTTAGAGCTAAACTTATTTTATTTCTTTTTTAGAAAAATTAGTTTTAATTTTATTTTTTTTTAATTAATGCCCAAAAGACATTTGGGGCTAGAATTATGTATTTTATTTCATCTATACAAAATAACGTTTTATCACCACTACTTGTGCTGTGTGTTAAAGAAGCGAGCGGATTTCTTTTCAACATTTACATTTACATTATCTTTCTCTTCATCAGTTTAAGTCCCTACCAATAATAGTAGTTCTTACACTTTCAAAAGAAAGTTGCTTCATGAAATCAGTTTTAACAAAAGCACAGAAGTTATCGTAAAATGTAATCTTGAAGTTGGCTTAATTTCCCCAACTCTCATGCGTAACAGCATAAACAATAGGTCTAACTACAGCCTGAAAGAAAACATACCTACTATTTCATGAAAATTGGTAACTTTGGAGAAAAGATATTGTTAACAGTTTCACGAAATGAAATTAATTCACTTTTTTCCCTCCAACTTCAACTTCAAACAGTAACTTTATGCCTGCAATTTCAAATAAAACACATTATGTTTCACAAAACTCTAATTTGCACAAAATATTTCTTATTGCATGACAAGAGGAATGAAATTTACTACTTTATTATTGATTAATTATAATTGCAAACAGCGGAGATAATTGGAATTTTGTAAATTAACATGATTCGAAAGAGGCGATTGGTCATTCTTGACTGATTTTACCCCTAAAAGTAAGGCTTGTTCATAAACTCCATATTACATTCGCACCATATTCTTTAAAAATTTTATACTTTTTACAGAAGTTATACTGGATCTTTTAAAACGGCAGAGTAAAGTAATTCAACCTCTAGTTCTTGATAGCCGGGTTACTTCCGTCTCCTCCCACATTATCATTCCACCAAGTCTACCATCATAATTCACATCCCTCAGTCATCGTCCCCCTTAGTCTACAGGGCATAATCTTTGAACGTAAAATTGATAAAGTTAATTTCATTTTTCTCTTGACCCCAATTGACTTCGTTTAATAGGGATGATCGAGAAGCTCCAAAGAAAATATACGCCATATTGAATCAAATAGACTCAATATGGTGGAAGTTATTTTTAAAAATATTTTATTATAATATTAAAAATAACTAAGTTTCGAAGTTCAGAGAAACTTGGTCCATTTCACACGCTTATCCATTGGTTTTGCATTTTCTAAATAGGTTTTGACCGGTTTTGCGACATGTGGGCGAGCGTTATCATGTTGAACAATAAGTTTATCATGTCTGTTCTCCCATTCTGGTCGTGTTCTGGCCAGAGCTTGCTTCAAACGCATTAATTGTCGTCGATAACGTTCTCCATTCATAGTTTCACCCGGTTGCAGCAGCTCATAGTACACCACACCTTTCATATCCCACCATATGTACAGCATAACCTTTGCACAGTGAATATCTCGTTTTGGTTGTGATGGACCTGGTTCACCTAGTTTCACCCAGGCCTTTTTTCGTTTAGGGTTCTCGTAATGGATCCACTTCTCATCACCCGTAATAATTCGATGCAGAAACCCCTTTCTGCTCTGTCGTTGAAGCAGCAATTCGCAAATGGTTTTTCGTCTTTCAACGTCTCTGCTTTCAATTCATGTGGAACCCAATGTGACATCTTTTGAATCATTCTTATGGCTTTCAAGCGTTTGGAGACTGTTGTTTGATCAACGCCTAATGCTGCTGCAAGTTGTTACTGCGTTTGACACGAATCCTGCTCGAGCAATGCTGTCAAATCTTCGTCTTGAAATTTTTTTGGCTGTCCAGCTCGCTCTTGGTCTGCCAAGCCGAAATCACCACTTCTAAACCGTGCAAACCACTTCTGACACGTTCGCTCAGCTAAAGCATGGTCACCATACACTTCCACCAAAATACGATTACTTTCAGTCGCACTTTTCTGCATGTTAAAGTAATGCAGCAGGACACCCCGCAAAAACACTTTATCAGGCACAAATTGCGCCATGTTCACTTAACTACAAACTGGTGTTGTTGACGCTTTAATACACTGCCCTATACTACGAACGATACGCGATGACAGGGGTTTGCAACACATGTGTGGATACACGGAACTGTGGGACGCTCCGTTCGTTGCGCCATCTCTTGTCCACCCGCACGAATTAATTCCTAGACCAAATAGTTTATGTTCATTATTTCTGTCCATTTTCTACAAATTACTTGCAGAGACTATTGGGGGTAAATGTTTTACTTAGGTAGTGTTTCATTAAAGTTTATTCATATTTTATTTTATTATATTAGAAATATATTTTATTTTATTCTTTTTGTTTAATAGCATAATTATATTTTACTTTCTTTTTATAATGGAATTAACAATTCTCATTTTTTCTTTTTATTATGAAAATTAGGGAAAATATTCTAAACAATTTTAAAGCTCTTAACGTCAAGGCGTAGGTAAATATGCTATTTTATTTCGTTATCTGTGTGATATATGATATACATTTTTCTTTCTCATATATAGGAGAATTAACGTTTCCCTTTAGTCTCTTAAGGTAATTAGAAAAATGGTTATTCATAAGAGCATTGGTTTCAAACACTTAATGTCAGGAGCAGATAGACTATTTTATTGTGTTCTCCCCATGAAATACGCATACCTTTTTCGTTCTTTCTTTCTTTCTTTCTTCATGGTGTCCCTTAAGACTTAACTAGCCGATAGCCTGTAGTTTAACTGAAGGCACAACGTTGAGTAGCAAAAACTCTGTTCCACACTTGCCAATATACCTACCTTCTGAATAGGGTTGGAAAGCATTTTTTTTTATTTTCATGACTTGGTGGAAACTACATATATATCTTTGCTTCTGTACTACAACTACCACTACTTCTTATCTCCCCAAAAGTAAGCAAATCCCCTTTTTGAGCACTTTTTTCATCATATTTTATTTTTTAAAAAAAGTGTTATGAACGACTAAAAAAAACAGAAAGATACCCTTCGGTCGGGTTTGAAGCCACGCCAAAAGCATTTCTTATTACTAGCCTACAGCGCTAGCACGCACAGCCACGAGGACAAATAGAAACAAGCGTATAATTTATGTTATATACAGAGGTATAAGCTACGTAGCTAGATACGGATAACGCCAACCAATCAGTATTGTGTACTTAGTTACTACTTCCGGGAGTACTCTCCCGAGCAAGTTCTCAACAACCTAGTCCAAGCTAGAGGTTAACTATGTCAATAAAATTTATTTCAAACGGTTCAGCCATTTTTCGTTATGATAGACAACGTATTTTTCTTTTATATACTATATAGATATACGTTAATAGTATTGTTACTGTCTTTTTATTTATTTATTGAAGTTATTTTTTGATATAAAAATGATTTATTATCTTTAATGTTTAAAAGTATCATACAAATTCACCGTATGTATGACGACGTTTCGTCATCTCCAGGTCTGTTTCGGTCATACCGGGACAACAATGGGTATTAATTCCAGGTCACGATGTTCGGAAACAATTATCACTGCTTCCAAACACCAGCATAATAATGGGGTCGGTTCTAACCAACGGTTAAGAACTGACTGTGGTAAGATTCTTTTTCCTAAAATCGGAGCTCGATTCTCAGTAGAAGACTATGATTTCGGATCCCACGTTAAGCTGTAAATCCATGCCTCATATAGCCTCGCTGCTGAATGGGACATTAAATCAAATCAACTACTGAAACTAATAACAGAAATGCTTGGAAAAGCTCTGCAGATCATTTTATTCATAATAAATATTTTTTTTCATTTCAAACAGACCAAACATAATGTATAATACTAGCATTATGTTAAAATCTTCCGAAGTATTCAGAAACCTAAGGAAACAAAAAAAAGAAGAAACAAATAAACAAAAAAAAAACGGTTTGATGTATGAACGTCTACCAAACATAGGTTTTAGCAAACAAAGTAGGCTATTTTTAGCATTATTCAATTTGAGCAGTGGATACATTTGGTAATAAAAAGTTGATGTTCCATGTTCTCCCTGATATATACGCAAATAGAAAATACTTTTTCCTCAAAGATCCGACTTTAGATTGGTTGATTTATATAAAAAAAATCGGGAACCAGGAAGTCTTTCAATGAACCACTATCGCTACTCAGTTTGTAACGACACTATTACAACATTGGGATTCAAACTTGTGTTTCGTTATTCAAGGTTTAAAGTTCTTAACATATTTTGCGATTCTATCGAGAATCAAATTCAAGGTGTATATTTCAAGGTGAAGTATCTCTGTCTGTTCAAGAAACTTGTATTTCAGCATCTACTGGTAATATTATCGCTAACTTCAAATACCGTGCATTTGATTGTTTTGCTTGATAATAGTAAATTAATAAATACTTCTAGAATATCGAATCACACCTTGAACTGTAACCACATGTTTCTTTCTACTGGAGCCCTACCTGATCAATAATAAAATAAAAATAAAAGATAGCGCACGTAGATTCGAACACGGGCCGCGGGAACGGGAATTCTGCACGGATCCAATGAGCTAGGGAATAAGATACACGGAACATCTACGCTATAAATAAATGGCAATAATCGTAAGCTTCACGCTGTAAAAGAACTTTTTTCTACTTTTATTAAGTTTTACGATATTTCTATAGTGTCTTGAGTGAACTGCAAAGAGATAGATCATACAGTTATCGATTTGGTTAGGGATCGAGCTTTAAAAACTTTTAAAACATTTAATTAAATCGCAATGTGGTAGCAAGGAATGTGTACCGATTTCATTCTAATAGTAAGGTGCAAAAGATAGTATCCCACGGGAAACATGCATTTTCTTATGTGACAGAGAATAACACGCCTACGAAATGGTGGACACGTCATATTCGCTATGTGTGGTTGCATAAGGGTCTTCACCAGAACGAAAATTAAACTACCGCTAATTTTATAGTTTTTTGTAATATGTTCAAAATAAATACAAATATTGGGAAAGCAAAAACATAGTGCGCTAAATATTATGATTCTGAATGTGATACGTCATCACAACTCACTTATCTGCTTTCCAATTACAAATGTTGAAAGATTTAGCATTTTTTGTGGGTTGTGTAAATAGCGGCACATCCAAAGAAGATAGATGAGTTGTGATAACTGTATCACATGAAGAATATTATCTAGTGCACTATGTTCTTGTTTCTCCAATAATGTTATTTGTTTTCAAGATATTATAACAAACTTTAAAATTAGCTATAGTTTCATTTCAGTGTGATGAAGATCCATAACCATCAGGTACTGATGGTAACCAACAATGCAGTAGTATTAATTTTTCCTGTCAGGGATACTATGTTATTTTTATGATATAAGCCGGGGATATCCTTTTACGTGAGGGTCATTTCCTCTGCACCCCCTCGTTTATTCGAATACTGCTGACAGCAAAACATTTACTATTTTCGGGAACATTGCAAGTTCACAAACAGAGAGCCATAGCCACATACGGCTAAACCACACTACATACTTACTCTGTTGATTTGCCTCTAGAGGACGCGCAAATTGCCACTCCAGTTCATTCCGCTGCACAAAGAGTTAGCACGGAAGAAACACTGAGTGCACAACCAATAAACAATACATCACCATTGAGCAGACCTACCTTGTCTGTCAAAGTCATCCGTGAAGTTGAAGTGGGCAACGACTACGTTGTGTGTTGCGAATCAAGTTTATAGTGTAGTTTGTTGTGACAATGACCCATTACACTAATCAGGAACAGGCCGAGATGAATTTTGTATATAGAGAAGCATATGGAAATGGTAGGCAGGCAGTCCGATTATACAACGATCGATATAACAATACACGCCAACCGCATCATACAACATACGCAACGCTGTTTCGTCGTTTGTGTGAGACCGGAACGTTTCACTCTGCGTGGGAAGACAACGTGAGGAACGCACTGTACATGCCGAAGAACGTATTGTACATGTGCTCAATGACCCGAGTGTAAGTTTCAGGGAGCTTGCCCGTTAGCATAATGTCAGACATGAAAGGGCGTTGTTGATCCTTCATGCCAACAATTTTTACCCCAACACTTGCAACGGGTAAAGTGTCTATCGCCAAGGGATTTTCCTCCCAGGCTGGACTTTTGTAATCAGGTTCTCCATTTGGTGGCAACAACTGTCGGTTTTCTCTCCTCCATTTTGTTCACAGATGAAGCCCAATTTGGAAGGGATGGTATCCATAATTTTCATAATAGTCATCTGTGGTCTATGGATAATCCACATGGAATGCCGCCCACCAGTACCAGTTTCGTATCAACGTTTGGGGAAGGATTCTGGGTGGCCATCTCATTGGACCACTTGTTCTTCCACAACGACTCACTGGGTCTATCTATTTGAACTTCTTGCGTGAGATACTTCCTTCACTTCTGGAGGATGTACCGTTGGTCTTACAACAACGTATGTGGTATATGCACGATGGTGCATTTCTGTCGCCACGCGCGTGATTATTTGAACACTGTTCTCCCGGGCAAGTGGATCGGCCGTGCCTGTCCTATGTCATGACCTGCCCGGTCGCCGGATTAAAACCCTTTGGATTTTTATTTATGGGGGCATCTCAAAACTGCTGTTTATGCTACTCCGGTACCTAATATCCAAACGTTGGAACAACGCCTCCGAGCCACTTGTGAAGCTTTGCGGGAAGAACCAGACACGTTTCAACGTGTGAGCCGGTCTCTGTGACGACGTCGGAATTCCTGTGTTCAGAATGGTGGACGTCATTTTGAGCATATTCTTTAGTGTTGCCACAGGTAAGACTGTTGTAAGACTTCTGCACCCATGCTTACTTTGGTCCATGTCTTCCATGCCTTAATTGGCTACTCGGTAGGGACTACAGCGATTCTCGGTCCTACAATGTCTGCGTACTCTGCTTGTTGCGGAACCGCTGCACCAATACCCATGTCCGGCGGTGTTCCCTTGAATTGGTCCCCGACGCTGCAATGGGGATTCTCCACTTTTCCAAGTCTCACCCCACAGTTCGTACGTAAGCCATACGTAACACGTCATAGTACATACGTCAGTTTCAATTTTCACTGCCCCTATCATGTCTGCTTTGCGGAATCCCCTTCTTCCTGTCTGGACTCCCATTGCGCAGTTCGATCTGCTCCATTCAGTTTCCACCATTGGTTCCCTTCAGTATGATTTTCTTTCTCATTTTGTGGACCGACGTCACTATTTCAATTCGTTCGGGATATATTATACTTTACCCACGGTGTGTGGGCGATATTTTGCTCGGTTCTTGCTGGAACACGCCGTCTCTTTCGACTTCTGTTCGTGACTTGTTTCCTTGTTTCCAGTTGTAGAGTCACCTCCCGAAATGTATTCACCCACACTTAATATTTATAACTTCTTTGTTGGTCACCATTAGTACCTGGTGGTTATGCAACCACACATACCTAATATCGCGCGTCTATCAATTCGTCGCTGTTTGAGATCTCGACATGGTTACAACTAATTATGGTTACCTTGTGGGAAACTTATCCATTCACTCCTATTTTGACGTACCTTTACCTGACAGTTTTTTTCCTGGAGTCCCTACGCTCCTTTGGGGAATCCCATGTGCACTGATTTCACGATTGCGACATGCCCATCTCTGAATAGAACAGGTTTTGTTCCTTTGAGGTGACCATGCCGCCTTGCCCCTATCGTTCGAAATACAGAAGATATAGCGCTCTAAAGTGTATTTTGCCTCGTTTTCGGCATCATGTTGCTCCGAAGGACTTTTTTCTGGTTTCGGTGTCGGGAATCACTTCCCGAATTTGGTCAATGTAGTTTCCTAACACCCTGTATATTGTTACATAAGCCTGTTAGGCGTTTTTCGACTCCTGGATTGTGAACTCCGTGCTCCTCCTATGGAATACGGATGCATTGGTAAAAATGAAACAGGGGAATGACCGTGACGAGAAATGAATTATTTACTTATGTTGAACTAGTTAAAATGAGGTTCCAGCTAACTGAAGTACAAGAAGGGCTTCTGTGATAAGCGATTGTTACTAATTAGATAAAAGAACGAAATTCTTGTGTAACGGAATGCTTGCAAACAAGAAAGAGTTTTAAAAAAGAACAAAAAAAGTAGAATGTACTATATCATAGATTTCTTTGGCGAAGCATTCCTGTAGCTAGTAAGCTAGGTGGAATTGCTTGGCTCTCCGCTAGTGGCGCTGGTGTATCTTGCTTGAAGCATTTCCCCAACTTCCTCATCATTCTCGCCTTTGTAGTTTTCCCTCTTTTTCTCTCCTCCTCAGTCTACGTAGGAATCACTCATTACACCTACCACCAATGTTCTCTTGACCCTCAACAGGTATTATATAAGGAGTCGTAAACGGCTTTGATCAGTTCCGGTCATCACTTTTCCATCAGCCTTCAAGTCGAGTAGACGTGCTGAAGAAGTCTCTAACTTCAGTAATGTATGTATGCACTTAGCCTCTACGCTGGGTTTTTCCTGTAAAATGTAGGTTTTGGACCTAGAATCCCGAACGGTCTCGTCCTTCACATAGTCTGGGTCAGACTGAATACTATGTCCCTTCGGCCTTTGAATCGTTTTGGCCTCTTCTACTTGTCTTCTATTTCTTTTCTCTTTTATGATTTTCTCTTTTTTGCGACTTTGAACAACAAGTTAGAGTGACAGTTGACGTGTGGACACATTATGAAACTTAGTCGTTTGGAATAGTCCAAGAGTAAATGATAGACTTTACGTTATTAGACTAAGTAGTCATGACAGTTATAAGAATCTCGTTTATCGTTTCTCTCATTGCGCTTCCTCTCTTGTGCTCGCTCTGTATGCACTCCGATTAATGTAATAAGCTGTACTATTCTGAAATTTCTCTTTTCATTGACTTTTTCTACAGTAGAATAGATACTGGGTACTGACAATAAATATCTGAGCTACGACTTCAATACGTTTTCTCTTTCAGCCTTACTTCATACCAGAAACTCTAACATGATAGGACCATTCAAGACTAAATAACGGTTGTCAACTACTTACAACTCCGTGCGGCTGGGCAAAGGGAGAGAGAGAGAGAAGCGATTCCTATCACAGTACAAGGCATGACTCTTGATGAAAATTGTCTCAAGGGGAATAGTATGTGCTCACCCTTTGCCACGAACACACATTGTGTGTTTTCTATCACACGTTTTAGTTACGTTTTTGCCAGCGAGAAGTTAGTGTTTGGCTACTGGTAGACCGCGCACCAATAGACCGTCAATTTTTATGGCAACCACATGTACCCATAACAATTGGTGGACTTTCACCGGGCATGAACGGGATCCCTACCCTTCCCCCCGTGACGCGTAACAGTTGGTGGGAGGCGCCGTCGAGTATCCATGTTATACTCTACTCTTACACTTCTTATGTTGTCTACCCAGACCTTGCATCGGTGGAGCCTCTGCCTTCTGAGTCGGAAATACAGTTTAATTTTTATTATTTTTTCTGTATTTCTTGTGTGTAAGTGTTGCTAATGTTTTGTATTTTACAACAAATGGATTATTAAAGTAGTTAGTTTCATTAGTGTCGAAGCGTGCATCTACATAGTATATAGCTAGTGAATAGTTGCTTATAACAAGAATAGTGCTCAACCTCGAACACCACGTGTTAGAATACGAGCATAAGCTTTAAATAGTTGTGGAATTTTGTTTCTGAATTGCTTAGAGCACAGGTTGAACGTACCATTAAAATTTTTGAACTTTATATGTCATTCCGCTGAGCGTCCTCCACCCGGTAGGAACCTCCGTTACTCTTGTGTTGCGTCAAAGTGAAATAACCTGTCCGTTTAGCGAAAGGAACCAAGTGCTTACGGTAGTAATCAGTTTTTGTGTTCAATCTTCCTCTTTGTTATTTATTCCCTAATCTGTACCTTTCCTTGAATGGCGACCTATCCAAGGTCCGAGAAAGGTGACCCAGCTCTGTTTCATGGTAATCTCTCCAATACATACCTATATTCCTACGAACCTAGGGGGCATAGAAGTACGAGTACAAAAACTATTTTCTTCGTTCAGTGCTGAAATCCTATTCAAGGAAGTGAACTGACAGAGCGAATAAACTGGAGATTTTTCCGTCTATCCTTAAATAAAACAGAATAACATAGACAACATTCGTTCTCGAAAAGATAGACAAGAAGAAGAAAATATTACTATTCTCTTAAAGTAGGACATAACTTCTTTACATTTTCTGTTTAATCTGCTCATACATCAGTTCCCGAGGAAGTGACTCTGTGAGAAGAAAATTCTTGTAGCTGTAAGTATGTACTTATACCAGGATGTAGCATACACCATAGCGCTGTTATACCAAGAGCTTTAAACAGATAACAAGGACGATAAAAAAACAATAACTATAAGTTTTGCTGAGAAAATAAACCAACGGTGACGCATTTAAATAACCTCATTGTGCCTGTTCACCCACCGGGAATGGTAAGTATCATTATAAATGGGATAAATGTGACAATTTGTATTGTGTATTTTGTGATAAATCAAGCAAAAGGATATGCTCCTTCTGAATGCGCAGGGTGGTTGCCTCTCACGCGTTGAGGTGATAGAACTTTTACATGTGATAGAACTTTATATTTAGATCCTCCCGCTCCGACTTCGGATGTGCAGGAACCCCAGGAAATGGCTGTGAGACATTAACTGCTTCTAGCCCTGCAGAACGTGCGCATATTCCTGCACAAAGAGATGAAAAACCGGTTCCATTGCCTAGAACCTTAATGCTCGACTCCTAAATAGTCGACTCACCGCCAGGAATGAATATTAGGGATTTAAGAAATTTAAAAAAAGTTACAAGAAGAATTTGAAATAGCAGAATAAATTGGAACTGGTCAGGACGATCACAGGGCCACTGTTGAGTTAGACTCGAAGACAGAAGATACCGCCAACATAGACTCGAATCTAGTTCATGAGAAAGAAACCGAAACTGAAATTATAAACATTAAAACTCATAAAATTTAAGATGGTAGCAAGAAATACAACGTAGTATCCTCGCATACACCTGTCAGCCCGGAAGCGATTTACTTTCCAGTGTAATATGACACATCTGAGATTCCATCTCAACCTGGGTTAGAACAGTTTGACTTGGAACCTCTTAATACTGTTATTAATAATGAAGTCAACGACGTTGATGCAATTGTTCAGCCTCAATTGGCTGAAATGGGTATAGAACTCAGATTCTCCGAACAGAAAGAACATAATGAACACAAGGAAAATGAGTCACATTCCTTGAATAGAAGTGAGAACGATGATTAGTAGAACAGATTAGATCATCTTTAAAAACTGGTCTATAGCCAGAGATAGGAGTCTTGATACAGCCATTGATTAGAAGAAGAAAAAAACAAAAATTTACGGACTCCCTTGGTTCGTTGTTCCGAATCGGGTGTAGGTAGGAAGGATACAGTATTTTGTAAAATCTCTGAATCTTTCCATTATTCGTCTCAACGTTACATTCAATTTTTTTAGTTATCAGTTTTGACATCACTAGCAAAACCTTATGAAACAGCCAAGGTGTTTTAATTTTCACGCGTGTCAAGTTAGACCAACCACCAGCACCAAAGCGACCGGAACATATCTCAGAATTATGGGCTATTTATGTGTTAATTAGTTGCTCTAATCCCAATTTTTGGGCTCCTACTGTTTAGCGGGAAATCGGATTCAAAGTGGGGGAGTCCAGCTTGATATCAAGCTAGAACCCCCCATATGGTTAGAATGGTCCGATCGAAAAAATTCAAACGCCAGAATTATGGGTTATTTATGGGCTAACTAGTTGCTTTAATCCCAATTTTTGGGCTCCTACTCTTTAGCGGGAAATCAGATTCAAAGTGGGCGAGTCGAGCTTGATATCAAGCTAGAACCCCTCATATGGTTAGAATGGTCCGATCGAAAAAATTAAAACGCCAGAATTCTGAACTATTTATGGGCTAATTAGTTGCTCAAATCCCAATTTTTGGGCTCCTACTGTTTAGCGTGAAATCGGATCCAAAGTGGGAGAGTCCAGCTTGATATCAAGCTAGAACCCCCCATATGGTTAGAATGGTCCGATCGAAAAAAATCAAACGCCAGAATTATGGGCTATTTATGGGCTCATTTGTTGCTCTAATCAAAATTTTAGGGCTCCTACTGTCTAGCGGGAAATCGGATTCAAAATGGGCGAGTCCAGCTTGATATCAAGCTAGAACCACCCATATGGTTAGAATGGTCGAATCGAAAAAATTCAAACGCCAGAATTATGGGCTAATTAGTTTCTCTAATCCCAATTTTTGGGCTCCTACTGTTTAGCGGGAAATCGGATTCAAAGTGGGCGAGTCCAGCTTGATATCAAGCTAGAACCTCCCATATGGTTAGAATGGTCCGATCGAAAAAATTCAAACGCCAGAATTATGGGTTATTTATGTGCTATTCAGTTGCTTTATTCCCAATTTTTGAGCTCGTACTGTTTATCGGGAAATCGGATTCAAAGTGGGCGAATCTAGCTTAACATCAAGTTAGAACTCCCCATACGCTTACGGCTAGAATGATCCGATCGAAAAAACATCAAACGCCAGAATCATGGGCTATTTATGGGCTAATTAGTTGCTCTAATCCCAATTTTTGGGCTCTTACTGTTTAGCGGGAAATCGGATTCAAAATAGGCGAGTCTAACTTGATATCAAGCTAGAACCCCCAATATGGTTACGGTTAAAATGGTCCGATCAAAAAATTCAAACGCCAAAATTATGGGCTATTTATGGGCAAATTAGTTGCTCTAAATTACTACAATTATAATCGTATTGTAATTAAGTACGATCTTCATACATTTTTGTATTTGTAGAAATTATCGTTCACTTAATGTCAGCTATTCACCTGATATTTCTCTAAACGATATTAACTGTATTATACCATTCTCATTTTTTCATCATCTGGCACAGGTTTTATTTTCTACTTGACGATGATGAATATTTCATTTAAATGTGAGTAACTTATGCGGGGTGGTTCAATTATCTCGCTACGCTCTTGTAACTTTTAAACTAAATTACAGAAGGCACTGAAATTTTGCACCTTTAAACTGTCGGCAGGGGGGGAGGGCATCGTCTGGCATATTAGCTAATAACAGTAGACTAACAGTATTGCCAATTCAACATAAAGTTATATTTTTCAAATGGCACTCTGTCAGGTTATTACAAATTGCAAATCTACATACAAAACTCAAACATACAATACCGCTGTATTTGTTGTTTACTTTTGTTGTTTACTTTGCAAACTAAGGATGCTACAGTATCACAAAAGTCCAAAAATGTCCCAATTTTGGAGGTCTCTACGACAGTAACAGTAGGTTAGTGTAGAAAACTACGATTAGGATATGATGTACTTCTAATAAACAGAAACATAGTTACAAGGAATTCAAATTTTGACTTTCTTCGAAGGGTTGTTTTGCGAAAAAGTGTTAAGTACCAGGGTCGCTCAATAAGTCCTTAGAAAACCCAAGAGATTGTGCTGGTAGTATGTAAAATGAATCGTTACTAGTAAACAGCACTCCTAACTAATCAGCTGTTAAGAGTTTCAGCTGTTTCCATTAAGAAGTTTCATTATTGTTGTCGATTGAAGTAAACAACTTTCATTTGTTTCTAAAAATGGATAAAAGTCAGTGTGGATTAAACATTTGTATTTAAAAGGGTTAACGCCAAAGAAAAGCGGACTTGGATAAAGTTCATGGCGCATATGCTCCTGTGTTTGCAACTGATTAAATTGGGTAAATGTGTTTAAATGTGGTCGCACATCCACGAAGCTTCCGAATCTTGAACATCGTTCCGGACGCCCTGTGGAAGTGTCTACCCCCGAAATGATTGACAAAATGAACGATATGGTTTTAGTGATCGACGAATCAAAGTGCGCAAAATAGTTGAGGCCACATCCATATCGCAAGGCACAGTCATTTCAATTTTGTATGAAAAATTGGGTGTGAAAAAGTCTCGGCAAGATGGGTGCCGCGTTTGCTCACAGTGGAAAATACGAACGGAATCGTGTGGTCGACTCTGAGGCTGTTTTGGTGCTTTTCCGTCGCAATCCTGAGGATTTTCTGCATTGATATTACTGCTGATGAAACATTTATACATCACTACATTCCAGAGACAAAAGAAGAGTGAAAACAGTAGATATTTGACATCATCGCCCTAATAATACCTATTTTGAGGTGCTTCCGAAATCCTACGTTTTGGGCAGCTTAAAAAATTAAAAAAACGCTTAGAAAAATGTATAGAACTGAAAGGAGATTATGTTGAAAAATAAAAAAAAATCTTCCCAAAAAAGTGTTTTTTTCTACTTTTTTCTAAGGACTTATAGAACGACCTTCGTATCAAATCTAATTATAAACATTCTTTTCAAAATACTATTAATATGTAAAGATCATAATCTAGTTAACAATAATTTGATATTTTAAACGATTCAGGAGATATGATGATTGTTGTTACATTTGCCAATACTGCTCAAAATTATGTAGTTGCTTGAAATTCATAAAATGAACGTTTCTTTTAAGTTTCTTTGAAATAAATTAAATGAAATCTTTGAGTTTTACGTCCCATGGTTATGCCGATTAGGCTTAAGGAGACGGTGATGATGAGTAATGAATGAAATGAAGAAAGCGGGGGAAACAGGATAACTCCGAGGAAACCCACGCACACGCTATTTGTCCACCACAAAGTTCACTTGGCGGGGGCTGGGATCGAACCCGGGACCCTAAGCACCAGAGGTGAACGCTCTACCACTGAGCCACCGCGGCCTATGTTTGTTTGATTTGACCAATAGTTGCGATTGCCAGAAGTTCTCATGATTTCGTGTTTTTTAGCAGTATTTCCAATTTTAACATTATTTACCATATCTTCCGAACAATTAAAATATCAAATTTCTGTAAATGGCATTATGATCTTTACATATTTTGGAAAGAATCTCCGTAATTAGATGTGATACTTACCTCAACAGGTTTTCAAAATAAAGCAATTTTATGAAAATACATTCATACACTGCTATTGTACGTAACTCGCACTGTATCACCTATAGGAATAGAAAAAAATACCAAAACTATTTTTCACTTCTGTCATTTGTTGCATTAATCCTACGTCCTCCAAAGCTTCTATAACACGCAAATATCTAGCACGACTGCGCTGCAATATTCACGGGATAAAAGTATGAGGAGGAGGTGCGTGCAGCACCCCCCGAACACAACAATCTAAGCCAGACTATCAAAGAAAACTGACAATGACATGACTTTATTTATAGTATAACAGAAAATAAAATCTTCACTTTCTTGACAAAGACTCTCTTTATTGAAAACACTTTCACTATCAATTTAAGACTGGTCGGAAGAGTCAGGTTCCTGTCCCTGGTCCGCGGGCTCGTCAGCTGAGGGTTGTTCAGTGTTTCATGGCTCAATTCTGGTTCAGCCTTCACCTCACATACATCATCATCACCTGCAGTTTCACTGGGCAAAGTAGTAATCCGCTAAGACAGCTTTTTCTTGCTCTAGAGAAATAAATCTACATTCTCGAACGACTTGATTGTGTATATAAGATTATATGTTGGGAAGTTATATACTTTTCATGCAATAATGTTGGCGTGTCTTTGCAGTCATCGTATTGGCCCCAATTGCCACGTCGATAACTAATGATGGTGTAATGACCAATAATTTGTTCAATACTTCTGTTTTCTTTCGTAGAAGCTTTAAAATTAATAATTCCAGAGAGCGAATACTCTTCTGCCATGAAGGAAAACTTGATGGTTTTTGGCATATCTTTCAATAGAATGCCATATCCTTGATCATCACCGGAAAGTGAGTATATTTCAAGAATAATAAATTGCCCTGTAAGAAAAATGTACAATGTTAGAAATTATTGTTACATATTAGCACTTCTAAAAATAATATGTTTGTACAAGATATCATACAGTAGCTGAAATGCCAGTTCTTCACATAAAGAAAATAGTTTTATGCAAAATACATGAACACCTATAACCTTCAAGGAAAGTGTAAACTCGCTAAACGCTGTAATGTCATCGGAACTGTTACCAATCATACCTATCAACGATTTCTTGCAATCTCGAAAACAATGGATTCGACACTAATCTCGGGCATTAGGCACGTACGCAGGATTTCATTTCGTTAGAGTCCAAATCGTCTGGAAAGTGGGGTCCAAGTAGAGTTTATGGTTAAATTTATATTAAAATTCGTAAAATTGCCCCTCAAATTAGGCTATATATACAGATAAGTTGGGGTTTTGGGAGGCTCGGGACCCCCAAAACCTACCACTGCGTACGTCCCTCTCCAGCATTATTTACATTTTATTTTAATCTCTTCTCTATCCCCATCACGATGATACCTGAACTTGGGCTTGAACGGCATTGGGCCCATCACAGTTCATCTCATTGACCCCGAAAACTATGAACTTAGAGTTTTTGATTATTTTTACATATCACTTCCGAGTGGCTTTATGGATGTGTTTTCTACAGTATTCCCCCCACCCGATTGTAAATAAGATGTAAACTAAGTTTCGTTGAAATTGCTTCAGCCATTTCAGAAGAATCAGGTTTATGCAAAATATTTGAAAAAAGAATGAAATTTTGAATTAAATAAAAACCTAGCAGCGTCTTTAGTGTTACAACCCTTATCGAAAAGCAAAGCTTTCGGTGTTGCCACCGACATGGATAGGAAATATAATATTTACACAAAATAATTCAAAAATTTGAATGGTAGGCAACCTGGAATGCAAACAAAAATACGAGCTGGTTACCTTACTCATTCTGACTCTCATAGCGATGAGGTTCAAATTGGATTTCAATTCTCACTATGAGTGTCATTATTCATCTCAGCGGTCCCGAAAACAATGACTTCGACAATAATTTGGAATTTTGGACAATTTATGATTCAACTCTTCCCTCATATGCTGGTGGATGAGCTTGAACTTAAATAGCATAAGAAGTGTCACTTTTCATCTCAGCAACATCGAAAACTTTGAGTTTGTCACCAATCTCGGTCAATTTTGACATTTTGTTTTCCGACCATCTCTAATCCTCCGTGCCCATGAAAGCTGAACTTGGACTTAAATGGCATCGGAAGTCTGACTATTCATATCCGCGACCCCAAAAACTATGGATTGGACAGTAATATCTATCGTTTAAGAATATTATACATGTCACCCCCTGTAACTCCCTAGGGAGGTAGGAATATCTTACCTCTACATTATTTCTTAGAAGATCCTGAATATTTTTGTTTAAAATTGCTCGAAAAGTTTCAGAGCTATACCGGAACATGCATACATATAAACACTAATACACAGAGTGCGAATTACCGAGGCAATGGGAGTTTTCCCCCCTCAATCACATTTTGATCCAACCAAAGAAACCAACTGAATTATCCCCACCGGGGATGCTTGCATTCCCCCCAAAACGTGTTTAATATAATGACAAATTTCACAGGTTTTTGTAATTTTAAGCTGTTAGCTGTATTTCGAAATGAGCGATGTAAACTATTCACTTTTGGTCACTTTTTATTCCCTCCCCCTGTTTTATACATCATTCAGTTTAACTATATTATTATTGCTATAGTTGTTAGTTGCAACTGTACCCTCATGCCCTTCAGTTCGTCGTTGGTGGTGAGTTTGGACGTACGCTTAAGGGAATCTATATGGATACACCCTTAGCGGTTCGCCAAGATGTAAACAAATAGCCCGCACTTGGTATAGCTGTAGCTAAAGCTGTCAAGGTGTAATGAAATTGGTGTGTGATGTAAAGATGAAACTTTACGTCTTCGATTATGTAACTGCTATAAGTAAAAGATTAAAATAGGGGAGACCGAGACCACCAATATTAATGGTGTGTAGCAGAGACCCCAAACTTCATTATGTGGGAGCATAACCTCTCAATAACTTCGTTTAAGTAGATCTAAGTATTATTTCTTATGTTTTATAAAGTTTATTGTAAATTGTGCAACATGAACTTAACAATGAATATGTATTTGAAATGTTCTATTTAGACACGCAACTTGGGTGGACTAAAAAGTTTCAATAATAAAGTTACAAGGGCGTATTTAATGTGAAGTGTATATATATATATATATATATATATATATATATATATATATATATATATATATCGTGTACTTCAATCGTTGCTTCCTAATTTAACACTAGAAGGAACAAGCCGTCATTTTGACGATATCACTTAAAACAATTTTCTATATCTCATATATTTGAGTTACGCAACCAAACTTCAGGACTTTTATTATTTTAAAGAGAGGTTTGATATATCATATAAGCATTGTGTGTCTATTTGAAATACATATTTTTGTTGTATACCCCTAGAATGACGATACCGTCAATTTGACTGCCTCAATAAAAAATCTACATTTTGTTGTTGACGTGGACAGTTTTATAGGTTGTACGCTATATGGTAGTATCTTTGTTGGAAATAATACATTTTGAAATACTTTACTTTATTTTTCCAATGAGTTTGGTATTTTATATATGATTTATTTCTGCTTTCCATTGCTGCAAAAGTAAAGTATATGGCACTTCTTTGAATGATGTTCTTCTTCAATAATGTTCGTATGTCTCTGGTAATACTGTTCTCTGTAGAAATAAATTTTTTCTTGAAGGTACATACGAATAATTACAAAAACAACATGAGACCTGATAAAATGTCACGTGATTTCTGAGATTTGAATGAAAATGAATTTCACTTGGAAGAACAACAGTGATATTACTTCGATGAAAGCAGCAGTAGTAGCGAGACATTCTGAAACGCACCGTTATTGAAGCTCATAGACAGCGTCAAGATTCTCTTTGGCTGCTGTCAATTGCTGAACCCGTATCATTTCTAGCAATATTGATATTTCGTGTAGCTTCAGATATACCCGTAAAGAAACTATAGAACTTAAGCTATGGACCAGTGTTTTACAGAAAGATTATGGAAAGAAAGACATTTCTTGAAATAATGAAGCATCATCGATTTGATGAAAAGTGCCCTAGCAATTCAAGGCTGAAAGTCGACAAGTCTGCTTCATCATCTATGTGGAACTTATTCATTGAGAATTGTATCTGGCAGTATAAAACCCACGAAAGTGTTTGTGTGGATGAACAGTTATTCCCTACTAAGATGAGATGCAAATTCAAATAATATATGTCTGATAAATTTGGATTAAAATTTGGATGCTTGCATATGTAAAGTCAAGATATGTACTAAATGGTCCTGGAAAAGGACCAAGAACGACGTCAGAACTTACAGTTGTGCGAATATATTGTTCTGAAGACGATGGATCCTTTTCTCAACAGAGAACTGAATGTTACTTGCGATAACTTTTATTCCGGATCTTTGAAAAAGAAACAGACGACTTTGATTTGTAGTATGCGCCCAAATAGAAGAGGACTTTCCAAAATGTGCTTGAATCAGAAAAAAAGTCTATGTTCACTACAAACGCATATGAAGATAAAAACAGGAATATACATAAATATAAAGACAAGAAACGATACCTATATGGGTAACCTTGGTGGTTTCCAATCCGTCACATCCCTCTTGACAACAAGGCCGCTGTCCTTCTATTATTATATTCCTCTCAATGTCTGGAAAATTACCCTTCAAGAGTAATGATGTCTCTACTTGCACTATGGGAAATGCTTTTTTCCTCTCTGGACAACCATTTGCACATTTAGACACCTTCTAAAAAGATGGATATACGTCAAACAGTTTTCTACATAAAAACCCAATGGATACTTGGCATTCAACAAGAAAACAATTATTTTTTAACATTCTACCTGTAAATATTTCTTTCAATATCTTTGCGCGAAGCCTATACGATGAATTTCTAGCGCCGTGATGTGCCATATTTTTAACCAATTCGAAGAATGCTAGATTTGCTTGACTGTGTACAACATCTCTAATATTAATATTATCAAAGTAGGCAGCAATAAACAGTTGTAGGATACTATCAAATGCACATGTGTTGGTAAATGTGTATACAGTTTTCTGTATTTTAACCCCTTTGAGAGACATATCGTTACCATTTTTTATTATGGGTATCTTAGAAATACCGTCGGCTGCTAATAAAAAATCATTTCGAATCACAGTACTTCCCAAGTACCTGCCTTTGGATTGAGTATCTGTTGTTGCCAAACCACGCCAATCTTCAACTTCTCTTGTTGCAATTATTTCCTCAACATTGTTCATTACCAGACAATTGACGCAAATTCTCTTTTGTCCGTAGCCTTCTTCTCCAACCGGTGCAGAACATGAACCTTCCAGAGCATGAACGTATCTTTTGCAAATATAACACGAATGCGCACCAGTTGGCTCATCTCCATTTTGACAAGCAGGACAATTTATTCCTTTTTCCATGTTAGCGTGCCCAACACCATCATTTTCATCAGTACTCAATAATTTTTCATGCTCTGTATCATTTTCAATATTTGGCTCTTGGACTGTTGCCTGCCTTAGTTTCAGACGACCACTTATGAAATCCATATGTTTGCTTACGAATTCATCTGCACGCATAGGAGTTTTCTCTGCATTAAGCAGTACATTTTTTACTATATTAAAGTCACTTTCTACTGAGGCACTGCTGGCTGGTATTCTACCATATCCAAATCTATCCCGGCATATGCAAGACCAGATAGGTAATAACTTTACATCCTTCATAAGACGATCTGCAAGTTTCGGCAGGTAATGAGCATTTTCCCTTTCTCCCACCTCAGTAGCTACAATATATTCTACTTCTTCGCTTATGTCGTTCGCCCATACACTCCATTTATTGACAGTATTGTTTTCATCCTCATCATCCTCGTCATTTTCAGTTTCAGCAGCATCATTTAGTGGCACTTCATTGGTTATTAGTTTTTGAAACTTAATCTTGTATGATTCACATTTCGTTTTTCCATTATTGACTGTTTCTCCTTCTGTTTCGCTTCGAGCAATAATTAAAATTCCTTTCAACATACTTTTTGCAGCATTGGTGTCTCTGCATAAGATTAGCTGTCCTATCATACACAAATAAAACTGTTTTATGCGGGAGCGTAAATCTTTCAGAAAAGTGGCATATTTCTTTATAAAATGCGCCACATCTATGCGTACGTAACAATCAGGTAAATCTTTTTCCATGCATGCATCAGCATATTCCTCTAACGTAAAGTACTTTGTGAAAGCCCTTACTGCTCCTATTAATAGTGCACGTGAATAATCGCACACAACTTCACGTGGTCACGGGGCACCGTATCTTATCCACTCCATAAGCCAATAATGAATGGCATTTGTGTGGTGACTTTCCGATAACATTTGTGCCACTGGAAAAGTTCCACTTTTTGTGGAATTGGCGACACAATTGTACAGAAAAATATGTCCTGTCTTAGATTTATCGTATCGCTTTATTTTCTTTATTATACCTCCAGTTGTGTCTATTTTAACTGAAGCTGTTTCATCTGAACTGTATGTTCTATATACCTCTATTTGAAAATTGGACCAATAGTGAACAATGAAGGGATTTAATCCAATGTTGTGAATAACATTGTTGTGTGAACTCAACTGCATGATGCCCAACGCTTTGATAGGGTCCTTGTGGAAGTAATTACTCTGCATCTCTTCATGTTTTGCTGTGCGCAAAACATTTGCTGAATACAAGTGAGGAGGTTCGATGGGATCATTTTCTTCCATTATATATTCCGCCATTTCTACCCTATATTTCATTACACCGCATTCATTTACTTTTTTGGCAACAGATTTTCTAATAGGATTTCTCAAATATCGCTTTCCACAACGTCCTTCTCCTTCGATGTATTTACATTTTATTCGTGTTATTCTTTCATCTGTACTGTCAATAGCACATTTTATTATGGAACCACATTTGCAGAATCCACATGCGAAACCCAAATCTGCATTCCGTGTTAACCTGTGTCTTTTAAAATTGAAGCCGCAAGTTATCTTGGCACTTTCCCAATTTTTTTCATTAAATACATGCTGCCATGTTCCAGGTTGTAAAGTGACATATTCTCGCGTAGAAGCAGATCTATTTTTATCTTTTCGACGATGTCTTTTAAACATTATCAAAGTATTAAAATCGACCTTTGGCACTGTGAAAGTAAATGATAATACTCCTAATATGGGTTCCATTGATTCAAAAGAATCATGTAACGTCCATGAATCTGGTGTGAAATTTTCACTATTTACATCATTATGATTTACGTTACTGGTAGAAGTTTCATGTTGGTCATTCTCCCACCGACCGTGGAGGGGAAGAAACAGGAGGTTGACCACTTAATTTACTTCTAATACCGAACCTAGCGCACACTAAAAATGTATATATAGAAGAAGGCGTCACTTGATTTTCTAACTCTTTAGCTATCGTGACCCATATCGCATTACATTTGGATACGATTTTATGATTTTCAAGTATTATTACATCTTTGTATTTGAATAAAATTTCAAACATGCGATCTTTGTCGATCTTTCCTGGTCTTCCTCTTCCAGCCATGCTAGTTAAAACATAACTCGCATCAATTAAAAATAAGCACTGCACCACAACTGAGTAAACTGTCAACTGCACTATAACAGCAAACTATACACTGTACTTTTCTACATTATGCACTTACAAAAATGAACGTAACACAATGTTTTCCGCACAACAACAAAAATTTATACACTAATATGACTTTAAAATATGTCAACGCACACGAGGCTTTTGCATTTCCGTTCTTTGTGCATGAATAGCCGTGAAGATCATGAAGTTGTCTCACTACTACTGATCCACTATGAGTTTGTAGTTAGCCAATCAAACTCGAATTCCGACGCGACGTCAACAATTGGAGTTCTTTAAGTATATAATTACAATGTTCTTGCAAGTCACTAATATATTATTGAAAATGTTCTTTCCTCTCAGAACTTCATTTACTGCATAAAAGATATACGATTCAAGAATACTTAATTGTTGGTTGATTTAATACGGCCCGTTTTCATTTTTCAAAGAATAAATTATCTCGTTATGTATTATATCGATTATTAACTGATATACTTCTATTCATTTCTATCCAAATTACTTTTGAACACAATAGATACTAAGTTTTCAGTTCATACTTCCAAATAATGAAAATATAAGCAATCAGTTTTTGTATCATCAAAAATTATACAATAAATGTTTTAAAAAAGGAAAAAAAAACAACTCGTTTAAAAAGACAAAATGCAAGCTTTAAAACAGCCAAAATATCAAAAAATGCTAAATATGTTAAGAACGTTTATAAATTTTCTATATAACGCTGCTAATTTTCCTAATGTATCCTGAATGTATGTTTTATAATTATTTCTGTATACTTCTTTTACCAAACCAGAGAATTGGATATATGAGGAGCAAACTTCTTCGAATTTTATTGTACCTCTTCACACCCACAATATAAGTATAGATTTAAGTAATAAGCTTCAAAGAAAGTAGTTCTAATTAGCCCATATATAGCCCAAAATTCTGGCGTTTGAATTTTTTCCATTGGACCACTGTAACTGAATTGGAGGTTCTAGCTTGATATCAAGCTGGACTCGCCAATTTTGATTCCTATTTCCCGCTAAACAGTAGGACCCCAAAAATTGGGATTAGAACAACCAATTAGCGCATAAATAGCCATAATTCTGGCGTTTGAATTTTTTCGATCTGACCATTGGTCACCATGGGGTTTTAGTTTCATATCAAGCTAGACTCGGCCATTTTGAATGGGATTTCCCACTAAAGAGTAGGAGCCCAAGATTTGGGATTAGAGCAGCTAATTATCTCATTAATAGCCCATAAATCAAGCGTTTCAATTTCTTCGATCGGAGCATTGTAACCATATGGGGGTTCTAGCTTGATATCAAGCTATACTCGCCCATTTTGAATCCGATTTCCCGCTAAACAGTTTGGGAGCCCAAAAATTCTGATTAGAGCAACTAATTAGCTCATAAATAGCCCATAATTCTGGCGTTTGAATTTTTTCGATCGGATCATTTTAGCCGTATAGGGGGTTCTAGCTTGATATGAAGCTGGACTCGCCCATTTTGAATCTTATTTCCCGCTAAACGGTAGGAGCCTAAAAATTAAGATTAGAGCAACTAATTAGAACATAAATAGCCCATAATTCTGGCGTTTGAATTTTTTCGTTCGGACCATTTTAACCGTATGGGGGGTTCTAGCTTGGTATCAAGCTAGACTCGCCCATTTTGAATCCGATTTCCCGCTAAACAGTAAGAGCCCAAAAATTGGGATTAAAGCAGCTAATTAGCCCATAATTAGCCCATAATACTGATGTTTGAATTTTTTCGATCGGACCATTCTAACCGTAACCGAATGGGAGGTTCTAGCTTGATATCAAGTTGGACTTGCTCATTTTTAATCCGATTCCCCGCTAAACAGTAGGAGCCCAAAAATTGGGATTAGAGCAACTAATTAGCAAATAAATAGCCCATAATTCTGGCGTTTGAATTTTTTTGATCCGATCATTTTAACTGTATCGGGGGTTCTAGATTTGTATCAAGCTAGACTCGACCATTTTCAATCCGATTTCCCGCTAAACAGAGGAGCCCAAAAATTGGGATTAGAGCAACTAATTAGCCCATAAATAGCCCATAATTCTGCCGTTTGAATTTTTTTGATCGGACCATTCTAAGCAAAACCATATTGGGGGTTCTAGTTTGATATCAAGTTTGACTCGCCTATTTTAAATCCGATTTCCCACTAAACAATAAGAACCCAAAAATTGGGATTAGGGCAACTAATTAGCCCATAAATAGTCCATAATTCTGGCGTTTGAATTTTTTCGATCGGACCATTCTAACCATATGGGGGGTTCTAGCTTGATATCAAGCTGGACTCGCCCACTTTGAATCCGATTTCCCGCTAAACAGTAGAAGCCCAAAAATTGGATTAGAGCAAGTAATTAGCCCGAAAATAGCCCATAATTCTGGCGTTTGAATTTTTTTCGATCGGGTCATTCTAACCATATGAGGGGTTCTAGCTTCATACCAAGCTGGACTCGCCTATTTTGAATCCGATTTCCCGCTAAACAGTAGGAGCCCTATAATTTTGATTAGAGCAACTAATTAGCCCATAAATAGCCCATAATTCTGGCGTTTGAATTTTTTTCGGTCGAGTCATTCTAACCAAATGGGGAGTTCAAGCTTGATATGAAGCTGGACTCGCCCACTTTGAATCCGATTTCCCGCTAAACAGTAGGAGCCCAAAAATTGGGATTAGAGCAACTAATTAGCCCATAAATAGCCCATAATTCTGGCTTTTTTTTCGATCGGACCATTTTAACCGTAACCATATTGGGGGTTCTAGCTTGATATCAAGCTGGACTCGCCCACTTTGAATCCGATTTCCCGCTAAACGGTAGGAGCCCAAAAATTGGGATTAGAGCAACTAGTTAGCCCATAAATAGCCCATGATTCTGGCGTTTTATTTTTTTCGATCGGACCATTCTAACCATATGGGGGGTTCTAGCTTGATATCAAGCTGGACTCGCCCACTTTGAATCCGATTTCCAGCTTAACAGTAGGAGCCCAAAAATTGGGATTAGAGCAACTAATTAGCCCATAAATAGCCCATAATTCTGGCGTTTGATTTTGTTCGATCGGACCATTTTAACCGTAACCATATTGGGGGTTCTAGCTTGATATCAAGCTGGACTCGCCCACTTTGAATCCGATTTCCAGCTTAACAGTAGGAGCCCAAAAATTGGGATTAGAGCAACTAATTAGCTCATAAATATCCCATAATTCTGGCGTTTGATTTTTTTCGATCGGACCATTCTAACCAAATGGGGGGTTCTAGCTTGATATCAAGCTGGACTCGCCCACTTTGAATCCGATTTCCCGCTAAACAGTAGGAGCCCAAAAATTGGGATTAGAGCAACTAATTAGCCCATAAATAGCCCATAATTCTGAGATATGTTCCGGTCGCTTTGGTGGTGGTGGTTGGTCTAACTTGACACACGTTTAATTTTCTTCTTTTTTATTTGCGAGAATATTTTTATCAGCAAAACCATCGTAGTTTGTTTTTTTGAATGCATTATTATTATCACTATTATTATTATTATTATTATTATTATTATTATTATTATTATTATTATTATTATTATTATTATTATTATTATTCATTTTTACATTAATGCTAAAAAGAATATTTCTGAAGTTATATTACTAGTTTATAGTATTGACTGATAATGTAACAAAAAAAAAAAAAGGAAATGAGAAAACGAAAAATAAAAAAAACAAATCCAATATAAGAAAGTAAAAACAAAATATACACTCTGTGTCACTTCAATTTGCGAAAATGATTGCATCAGTAGATTGTTTCAAATATGGGAAATATTCTTATTTTGGGAGCACTTAACATAAGTTTGTATAATGTAATTATTAATTTATAATGCAAGTATATTTTTCTTAGAAGCATATACGATATGAAAAGAATAGGAGTTTTCTCTTGTAACCCTCGACCCCACGATTTCTAACCTAGTGCCTAAAGTACGTTGTCTATTCTTTCACTACTACCAAAATCTCCTAACTTATGAGTTGTGTCAAGAAATGAAGATCTGAGGGAGAAAGAACGGAAACAAAAGTTGCATTTCTTTATGAAAAGAAATAAGCATAGAAACTTTTGTTTTGCCGAACGAAGGCTTATGTAACCAACTATTCGTGAGGACAAACCTTTTAAAGAAATCTTGAGTATGAGATAATTTCTTTTCTGCCATAGATGCCTGTGTATCTTTGTAGGTTTTCCATTAATTATGCTGAAATCTAAAAGGAGCGTCTTGTGTGCTAAAATAATATATTATTATCTGTCATAAAGATTTTTATTGCTGGTCCACATTGTTCAAGCCTCCTTGGAATCTACGTTATGAACAATCACACCATACACTACTCATCTACTTCATAATTTAATTATGTTTAACAAGGCTATTCAAGTAGCAAATACGAATAAAATAGATATTAACATTTATTTCACTGTTTTAGTTCAAACGACAAGCTGTAGAAAGATAAAAAAATAAATCAGAACAAATCTTCATAGCTTAGCATTTATCCTTAATACAACAAAAGTACATTTGTTACAAAAACTTCTATTCTGTATATTAGGGTGAGTGGCTATCGTATTTTCCATTGAGAAAGCCATTACGTGTCTTGGGCTCGAATCTCCATCACACCTGTTTTATGAATATCTTTTCTAATGCTTGTAAAAAGCTGAACCATAAATAGAGGGCCACACTTGAATCATTTTCGTTTGGAGCTGAAAACGTGATGCTTCTGATTCAATACTATGTCGAGCAATCTTTTGTCTAGTGGCGGACAGAAGTCCTTGACCATGTAATGCCAACTGCTTTGAAACCAAATACAGAACATGAGAATTTAATTTGTCATACGTGTAGTTTGGTGTGGAGAAGTAAAAAATTGAGGACGAAAGTTAAAAGAACAACTTAAGCTATTAAAGTGTGCCAAAGATTTTAGACTGTTATCAACTTAAAATAAATACGAATAAATGCGAATATTTTAACAACTGAAAATAATAAAAATTACGTAGAATGTTGTAAGCGGAGGGAAAGAAACCTAACTTTAACACACTCAGAACGAATTATTTACAGCGTATTTATCGTGGTTCAGTTTTCAAAGCACTCGGAAAGTAATATGAAGGTTCTCGAATAGGATCCGTAGAGATCAAGTTTTTTTTTTTTTTTTTGCTTTAGAATTTTCGTTGGCGATTGATCGGCAATGAATCACTTTTCATTATTTTCAGATATTTGAGAATTCTGATATTGCAATACTTGAACTATCAAACCTTCAGGAATAATAATAATAATAATAATAATAATAATAATAATACTTAATATTAGTATTATTATTATTATTAGTAGTAGTAGTAGTAGTAATAGTAGTAGTAGTAGTAGTACATATCGTAGATTACTTTATCACTTAATCATATCATTAGAAGTGGAAAGGTGACCAGAATTTGGAAAGAATATAGCGGTTTTGTTTAGTTGTGCCCACCAGATTAGTAACTTCACATCTTGTCACTAAAACAAAGCAAACCAAATCGAGACGAGAATGAATGTTTTAGGTACGAGACGGGACAAGGCTAACTCAAATTTCACTAGTCAACAAGATTTTGATACAGAAAAACTATATGATTCTAATAGAACTTTTCACGTAGAAATCGAATCTTCAAAGAGTTTTTCTCCAACACCCTCAGTTTCCCCGCGAAGGAGGGATTTTCGGGAGATTTCCCCTCAAATTTTCGATTTTTTTTTTACAAATTTTGTACCTGTAGCTCGGGTACCCTTGAGTATATAAACACACACATTGCATTGTATGTTAGAGTGACTTATACTTGGTAAGCCTTTTAAGTTTTATAAGAATCGCATTATCCTTTCTAGAGAAATAAACATATCTATATAAAAATATACTATGTGTACTGTTCATTTTACCATATTCATTAGTGCAGATAAAATCACATATAACTTACAAGAAAATTACAATATACGCACGGTTTATACCTCATTGGACTTCCAATAAAATATTTTTATTGATGTGCACACCATGTCGCAATTTTTGTATGAGGGAATTTCTAGAGGAATATTGTTGAAATTCCCTCCAAAATGTAGTTTATAAGATTTTTTGTCTCAACTTGCTATTTGTATATAGTGATACAGAAACAGGAACTGCACTAAAACATAGTTCTATGTCTCCTAAATAAATAATGTTAATTTAATGTGAGTAGCATTATTATGTCAAGAGATATAAACTATTGTGTCTATTTATAGTTAATAAAGAATATACTATGCAAGATTTTTCCAAACACAAAATTTAACGTTGACTTAATACTGTAGCACGCAGATGGATACCCAAATATAAGCACAAATACACACATCATTTCTCTGGAATATAAGTCACTTATTGATATTTTGATCTGGCAACAATGCATAAAAAATTGATTACTCACCTAGCCTGATGACTGTTAGTAGCGTTGAGTGACGGTCCAAGCTATGCGTGTTTTAGATGTGGCCGCATGTATGTTGAAGTGTTTGGGCATTGTGGAGTTCGAAAAGATTGTTGTGTGGTGATGCACTGAATTATATTACGTTTGTGCTGCTTCATGATTGATGGATTGTAGATTCGTGTGTGTGTATGTGTGTGATATCTTTCAGGATACAAGATGCCGAGGAAGTGTATAAAACTTCCGCACAATTTATGTTATGTATGTGGAGAGTTAATATTTAAATCGCAACGTTGATGTTTTGCTCCACTTGTGAGGAAGTGTTATAAGTTCTATTTTGGTTGCTGTGTAGGACACCAAGATAAGAATTGGGCTCCTCACTACATTTGTTGTACTTGCGTGAAACGTCTAACTGGGTGGGCAAATTGTGAACGAATCATGAACTTCGCAGTACCGATGATATGGAGGGAACCAAAAGATCGTTCTTCAGACTGCTACTTTTGTATGACACAGATAAAAGGAATAACCAGTAAATCTAAGAACACAGTATAGTACCCTAATATGCCATCAGTAATTAGACCAGTTCCACAAAGTGCAGAATTACCTGTACCAGAACATCCTGATCATCTTACGTTAATGAGGATTACGTACCTGTGGCAACTACTGAAGTTCTGAATGCAGAAGATGATTCTACTTATGTAGGAAGCACATCCATATTGGATTCCCATCTCATAACTCAGGGTGAACAAAATGACCTCGTACGGGATTCAAAACTTTCCAAGATACAGACAGAACTTCTTGCTTCTAGACTTAAAGCTGGAATCTTCTCCATCTTGATATGAAAGTGTGTATTATTCGAAACCGTCATACAGAGTTTCAAAACTACTATTGTCAAGAACATAATTTAGTGTATTATAATCATGTCTGTGCTGTGATGGATACACTTGGACATGCACATATAAGTACAGAGCGGAGACTGTTTATTGACTCTTCAATAACTAGTTTTGAAGGCTGTCCTTTTTCACAATTGGAAAAAATTTCCTTTAGTTCTTTTGGCATATGCAACTAATATGAAGGAAACCTACGAAAACATCAAAATAGTGTTAGAAAGAATTCAATATGAGAAATACAAGTGGACCGTTTGCTGTGATTTAAAAGTTATTCCATTGTTAATGAGTTTGCAGCTTCGATATACGAAATATTGTTGTTTCCTCTGCGAATGGGACAGCAGGAACAAAGCGGAACTTTACATCAAGAAGGAATGGCCAAAGCGTGTAGTAACTCGTGGACAGAAGAATGTTGTTTATTCCACACTGGTGAGCACTGATAATTCTAATTCCTATGCATATAAAGTTGGGGCTCTTCAGAAACTTTGTTAAGGCAATGGACAAAAGTAATGCAGGATTTTGTTACCTCAAGCAAAAATTTCCTCTAGTTAGTGACGCTAAAATTAAGAAAGGGATTTTTGTAGGCCCCCAAATGAGATGTTTGATTCGTGACCAAAAATTTGAGCATCTCTTAACTCCGGTTGAGAAAGCAGCTTGGTGTACATTTAAATGTTTAACATATTTTTTTTAGGAAACCAGAAAGTCCCAAATTACCGTGAAATTGTGACTGATTCCCAGATATGGGTTGCAACATGTCCCTTAAAGTTCACTTTCTAGACTTCCACCTGGATTTATTTCCTGAAAACCTAGGTACTGTTAGTGATGAGCATGGGAACGTTTTCATCAAGACATTTCCTCCATGGACAAGGGATACCAGGGACACTGGAGTTTACAAGTGCTAGCTGATTACTGTTCGACACTCAAAGGAGATATTCCAGAAGCCAAACACAGAAGAAAGTTGACAACTAAAACATATTAGTTAAGGTAAGTAAGTGTTCATTTATTAAGAAGATACCACTCACTTCTTGCATTATTTATTAAGTAGATATAAAATTATGTCTTAGTGCAGTTCACGTTTCTGTTTCACTATATACAAAAGCAAGTTAACACAAAAATCTTATAAGCTACTTTTTGGAGAGAATTCCCATTGAAAATATGTTTTATTTCAAATCCAATGATGTATAAACCGTGCTTATATTGTATTTTTTTGGAAGTTATATGTGATTGTATCTGTACTAATGAATATGGTAAAATGAACGGTACACATAGTATATCTTTACATAAATATGTTTATTTCTCTAGAAAGAAAAATGCGATTTTTATGGAACTTAAAGGGAAAGTATAAATCAAGTAATATAATTTATACATCAAGCAAATTAATACAATATAATTTGTGTGTTTATATACATAAGGGTAACCGAGCTACAGGTACAAGAATTGTAAAAAGAAAAAGAACTTTGAGTGGAAATTTCCCGAAAATTTCTCTGTCACGGAAAACTGAGAGTGATGGAGAAAAACTGATTGCAGATTCGAATTCTAGGTGGAAAGTTGTATTAGAATCAGGTATTTTCTTCCCTGTGCCAGAGAAAAAGTATTTTTTGTCGACTAGTGTTATCGTTTCGCTTTCGACACATGAATACAGTATCGTAAACATTTATCGCAATAGCGTATTTAGGACCTTGTTTTGGGAGCAGAGGGTGGGCTTGAAAACCAGGAAGAAGCATTTGTGTTGTACTTACAATGCGAGAAAATAATATTGAAATTATTTCAGGTGGCTTGAGCCCCACAGCCACCCCTTAATACGCCGCTGATTTCTCGTCTTATCTAGATTCTCGCAATAGTGTATGTTTACTATTTCAGTAACCATTGTTCTGTAGACTGAATCTTATGCGCTATTTTGTTACTTTTTTTGGCTCAGTGGTTGAGTGTTCACCTTTGGTGCTAGGGTCTCAGGTTCGATCCCAGCCCTCGCCAAGTGAACTCTGTGGTGGGCAAAAATCATGAGCGTAGGTTTCTAGGAGGTTCTCAGGTTTCCTCCTACTTTCTCTATTCCACCATTTCATTCATTTCTCATCATCACCGTCTACTTTAGCCTAGCAGGCATAAACGTGGGACGTAAAAGTCAATAATTTCATTTCATTTGCTTTTCAAGCTACGTTGTTACTTTGTATTTCCGAGGTCATCGAATACTCGAGGTCAAAAAATCTTTGTAAGCACTTTTGTAGAAAAAATTTAAATTATTCTGCATATTCTAAAAGTTAGTGTGTTATATGCCTTACTGTTAATTGATATTCAGTTATTTTTAATATAGTTATATTCACTAAGATGTACAATACACGAATTCAATGTAGAATTCAACACTGAGTGAAAATGATAGGAAACAGAAAGAAAGAACTTGTTTATTTACACTGTCTAAGAGTGGATTGTTTTATAAGAAATACTTCAGAAGTATTAGTGTTTAAACCCTAGGCCCTAAGAATGAGCATTACGTATTCATGAATTTTTACTAAACACGTTACGTTACCAAAGAGTACGAATCATGGTTGTAGATATATGTCGTCATATTGTTACTATTTTCCCTATGAAGAAAGTCATTTCAACTCTAAGGCCGAGAGAAATGGAATATCTATCATGTTATACATCAGAAATATCAATATTGTGAATGATAAAAAATTATCTAATTTCCTGAGGAGGAACCGAACCCCTTCATTGCGAAACGAATGCTCATGCCACTACTCTAAAACGCTCTGCGAAATTATAGAACCTGCTGCTATAGAACCTGGTGCTCTAGAACACTATTTTTTTGTTTTTGTGATTTACCGAATATATCTTACAAGGGAACCTTCCGAAAATGATAGTTGCAGTGAAAGATGTGACCTATACAAATTGAAAGAGCTGTAACAGAGATGAGCATTCCCAAAATATTAGCTGCCCATAGCAATAGGTTCAAGAAATATAAGGAGTGGAAGTTCGGGAAACAGCAAGGTTGGACAAGGGGGAAAAGTGCAAATTCCGCAAAAAAAAGGGGGGGCACGGCAAAATACATTGCTGACAAGTGATGTATAGAAAGAGGCTTGCCACAATAGAGAACAAACGAAGGCCACCAGTGGGGTTAACAGTGTTGCCAACTGCAATGAAAAGTACATGTTTTGCAAAAAAATTCTATATGAAGTGAGTGCAATATTCTTTGTCAACTTGTCATGTAGAACATAAGATATGACGTGTATAATCAGTGGTACAATCTAACAAAAGAAATAGAAAAAAACAGAAGTACGAAAAATATGGAAAAGACGAAGTTGGCCATAATGCGCCACATTTGATCACGAGCTGTACATATTAGAATGAACAAAACAAGAAAGCATCAACTATGCAGGAAACCGACGTACCTAGAGTCGAAAAGAAAAACTAGTTCCAAAGTTGGCAACACTGGCCATGAACATCCAGACAAGTCTAATATAGTTAGGCCACTCGCTTCACAAAAAGAAAATTCCGGCAACAGGCATCACTTGGAATGCATCAATGCTAGAGTGATTAAGGCAATGTCAAGTCGGGGAACATGAAATGGTTGGGTTCAGCCAATAACCGATAGTAGAAGTAGTGAACATTATGTCATTTTTGGGTCGTATGTGGGAATATACAGGGTGTCCCACCAAAGTTTGTGACCTGAAAGATTTGCGAAATGAACAAAAATGTGACGGATCCAGTTGTGCAGGAATGTACCAAAGTCAGGGGCTGATAAAAGTCTGTAAGAAACAAGTGCCCACAGGATCCCCATCATAGAACCCCATGAGCCAACTTCAAACTTTCAAATGGCAACAGGGACTGAGTGGTACCTCTTTCGATAGATAATGGAATGTGCAACAATACCTATACGAAACATTTGCTATATGAAGCATGGTTTTCAAAATGGCCGCCACAAATATATGTTGTGTCTTAACATGGCATCGAAAATTGTGATCTCAAATTGCTGCGAAGCGAAAAGAGATGTTTCAAATCCAATTGCACAGGAATGTACTCGTGTCGAGGGTCAAGAAAATTTGTAAGAAGCAAGTCCCCCAGGACCCCCATCATAAGGCTCGAGGGGTCAAACGCAACATTTCAAATGGGAACATGGGGCGGATGATATTTCTTTTGATACATGCAACACCACCTATAAGAAACATTCGGTATATGAAGCACGAATTTCAAAATGGCCGCCAAAATGCACGTTGTTCTTGTCACCGAGCAGATATTTTTGGCGGCCATTTTGACTTTTTGTCAACTCTTCCGAATATTAAGGCCTTCCCAAATACAACCGCAAACATGCGGAAGAGTGATTTAAGCGTATTTTATGCCAAAGTGTTTTGGCCAAGTTTGGCAGAAAGAAACCTGACTGATGTTGTGTTACTTGTTGTTTCTTGGTCAGCGAACAAAGACACCAACTTGCTCTACGAGCATGTACCATCTGGAGTGAATTTCAAAGTTGAGCTGATCCCTCCTGGTTGTACGGGTCTGATACAACCACTTGATGTTTATTTTTTTAAGACCATACAAGAACTTTCTGCGCTACGTTACAGAGCTTGTGTTATCAGATACTCACTTTAACATTTGGTCCCGCGAGAATTTTCTGAAACTTCAAGCCTTAACCCATTACCAGTTTACGGCATGTTTATTCAAGCCTTTGATTATGTATGCTTTCTACAGGTGTGGATATGTGATAGAAAGACCACCAGAGATTCCGACACCTGTAGAGTACTGTTTCGAGACATTCACAGCCGATCATTGTACCATGTGTGACGGATTGGGAGTATTCCGCTGTGCTCACTGCAAATGTATCTTCTGTTTGGACCATTGTCTTATCGAACAATTGCACGTACAATGTTGACGAGCATGCACAAACGATGCGAAGGCTAATGCCTGTTGCCGGAATTTTCTTTTTGTGAAGCGAGTGGCCTAACTGGCCTAACTATATTAGAATTGACTGGACTTTCGTGACTAGTATTGCAACTTTGGAACTAGTTTTTCTTTTCGACTCCAGGTAAGTCGGTTTCCTGCGTAGTTAGTGCTTTCTTGTTTTGTTCATTCTATTATATACAGCTCGTGATCAAATGTGGCGCATTATGGCCAACTTCGTCTTTTCCGTATTTTTCGTACTTCTGTTTTTTCTATTTTTTTTGTTAGATTGTACCACTGATTACACACATCATATCTTATGTTCTACATGACAGGTTGACACTGAATATTGCACTCACTTCATATAGATTTTTTTTTTGCAAAACATGTACTTTTCATTGCCGTTGGCAACACTGTTAACCCCACTGGTGGCCTTCATTTGTTCCCTATTGTGGCAAGCCTCTTTCTATACATCACTTGTCAGCATTGTATTTTGCCGTGCCCAACTTTTTTGCGGAATTTGCACTTTTCCCCCTTGTCCAACCTCGATGTTTCCCGAACTTCCACTCCTTATATTTCTTGAACCTATTGCTATGGGCAGCTAATATTTTGGGAATGCTCATCTCTGTTACAGCTCTTTCAATTGGTATAGGCCAAATCTTTCATTGCAACTATCATTTTCGGAAGGTTCCTTTGTTAGTAACTTGTCTGTATTTTCTACAAGAATTGACTCGTTTTGCTGTTTCGTTAACCTTGATCGACTGGAAAAAGAACACATAATCTTGCTCGTGGGATCTCTCGGGACACTCAGACACTCTTGTTTCCTCCTACATTCACATTCCACCAATACGTCGTTCATAATTCTCGTGTTTTAATCATCGCCTTGCCTACAATGACAGGCACAATCGAGGGACATTAGAAGCAAAGAATTTATCTAATTGCATTTTCAAACTGTTAACCGATGCCAAATTGAACCGAAAAATAGCTGTATTTTCTATTGCCCGTTGACGTGTTCTTTCAAAAATAAAGAGACGAACCACATGGGAAATCGTAATTCCATTCAAAAGCGAAACAGCAGATTCACAATAGCTTAACCTGAAACGAAAGTTTACATATATTTCGGAACTTTCCCAAAATATGTATGGATACTGTTAATAGCGGAAATATAATGTCACTTTTCAAACAAAACAAAATCTAAATACAGTTCGTCATCTGCAATAAAACGACACATTTTCTTTCAACGTTAAACGTGCGGAAACTCGTAAACAGAATTATTGGAACGTGTCTCTTGTAAGACTGTATTTGATGTTTATATTATCTCGTGAAATAAACTGCATTCATACTTTACTACTGTAGTGAAAATTTGAAGATAAAGACTCTATAGTCCATTATTTCCAACCACTCACACACACACACACACCTGTTTGTGCACCCTCCAAAAGGTGTATGCAAGCTGTACCATAGGAAAACCGAGTATGCACTCATATCTGCTATACAAATTGAGCAATTTTCCTCATACGCTCCCAAAAGTTGCGCCAGCGATAAAGCTACATTTCCAGAGGCACCAGAATGCAGTATCTCGACCTTGACTGGGTACGTACAAGTGAGCACCCAAAACAACTGGGCATTTGCAAAAGGAGTAATTGTAACAAACGAAGACACTAACAAACAAACAAAGATATCGTGTGTAAAATGTGTAAAATTCGAGTTTAGTGAGTAAATGTGAGCAATGCGATTAGAGCAATTGCTTTAAACACTAGTTAACTTTGTAGCAAATGAATCACATGGGTAATTGCTGTTGACATTCTTGGGTCCTCTAATTTCATTTCGCATTTTCCTTTCCACCAATTATTTCATAATCATTCACTCTCATTAATCATCCGTCGATTATAAGCTATAGAGGATAACCAAGGGATATAAAACTAGAAATTTCGTTTGATTTCAAATTTAATAGCGCATTGATTCAAACCCCGGAGTAATTAGTTTGTTGTGGACAAAATCGTTTCTATGGGTTTTCTCGGAGTACTCCAATTTCCTTCCCCATTCTTATTCCACTAATTATTCCATCGTCATTCACTTGCCTTAATCATCGCCTCCTGTAACCTAAGGGGGATATTCCTGGGACGTTAAACTGTAAGATTTCATTTCATTTTGAAATTGAATAGCGAGACTAAGGTAGGGTTATATCTGTTTGTTTGTTCGATGAAGGTTAGTGTTTCTTTTCAGCACCGAGGCTGTATGAGACAGACTTAGAGGTTAAGGTAGAATTTCAACCACTATAATAGTTCAGATTTTATTAATGCTTCGACGAGACCATGTGACCAAAGAGGTACGTGCGAGCTACAAGGCCAGCGGAAGAACAGTATTATATGCCTACAAGAAACAAGAGACAAGATACATTATTCATACCAGGTGGGAGAACCGGGTTCGATTCCCGGTGGGAGCTCATGTGGTTCGGATTCCATGTTAATCTTAGTCCCGTCTCTTATAGCCTCGCTGCTGAAAGGGATGTTAAATTCAAAATCAACTTAACTCAACTATTCCTAGCATCGAATTTAATATTTTTGTTATATTGTCGAAAATGAAGTATTAAACAGCAAGAATACTGCAAAGTAATAGAATATAAAACAATAAACCGAAAAAGGCAGAAAGTTTAAAATTGACAAAGGGGGGATTTTAAAAGGTTAAGACATTATCATGTTACTTGCATTAACTCTTAGCAACAACACACAAATACTATTATCTATTGAACGTCGTAATCTTGTATCACTTAAAATTTTGTTTCTGTGGAATATTATAATATATTTGTCTAATCGAACGAATTTATCTATTTTACTGTTTTACCCGTAGTAATTATGAAACAAACCATAGCTTATGCTAATATGTAATGTTGTCAATTTTGATGCGAATGGTTAGCAATAATCTGCGCCTTCACTTTTCTGATAACTTTTTTTTTATCTATTTGTCTCACATATTTACAGTACTCTTACATAATTTTTTCTACTTCGATCTCTTCATGAAATCCGTACATAGTTCCCAAAGGATTCAACTGTTAATTTAATGAGAGAATAGCGAGACCATTGGAATCCAAAATTAGTGACCAACAAAACTTGATCCGTGGCTTCTACATGTGCACCATTGTTCTCTCGGTTTTCTGTCTTACCGACATGCTTCAAAGATTCACTGCCTTACGAAATATTGCGCACCTCAAATGCTACTAAATGATTCATATAAGCATTATTTAACTACCTATGAGATTTCGTAGTTGACTTTCCCATCTTCAGGGAACAAAAACTAATTGCAAGATTCTATTCCATAATAATAATAAAAATAATAATAATAATAATAATAATAATAATAATAATAATAATGTGTAACTGTTACTGCTCGACTACTGACATTTGTGCTAGCACTTGATAGACATATACTTTCAGTTGAGTTGATTTTAACTTTAAGATCCCTTTCAGCAGCAAGATTATATGACAAAGGAACTACTGATTAACGTGGAATCCGAAACACATGAGCTCCCGCCCGGAATCGAACCCGGATCTCCCACTCCAAAGGCGCGCACGATAACCGCTTAGCCACGAAGAAACTCGTAGAAATATTTGCTTTCGGTGCAGTTTTCATTTTTCTATTGCAAAAAAAAAAAAAAAAAAAAACAATTCGATATATTATTGTCGCACTATACTTGTATATACATAAATGTACTACTTCAGTCTCTTGATTCATTACAGGATAAAGTTAACCCTCGGATGCATGTGTGGGGTCATTTTGACCCCAACATGCTTTTATTTCCTAATATTACAAGGAAATCTCACTGAAAAATCCTGATGTTCTGTGACATCTAAGCAGGATGCTTCAACTACAAAAGAATGTAAACACATTTGTTTTGCAAGTTATTATTATTTATTTTTTTTACCATTTTTTATCATTACCCATCTATTACATATGTGGGGTCAATTTGACCCCAGTTTCAAAATAGTTTAGAAACGTTCAAAATAAAAAGTTTGGCCTGTATATAATGTTCAGCTATACCCAAAGTAGAGAAAATCTTTTAAAATCAGTATTCCCCGGTGGATAAGTGGTTACTCTCACCGCCTTGTAATCAAGGGGTCCCGGGTTCGATTCCCGGTGGGGACACATGTGATTCGGATCCCACGTTAAACTGTAGGTCCCGTCCTTAGGACGTCATCATCATCCCATGGAAGGCAATGAAAAACCACCATGGGCTCATCTTGCCCAGGGACCTTCGGGTCAAAGACCTGCCTTAGGGCAGAACAACAATCATCATCATTCGAATTATCGAGGGATGATGATGAATCTTTTTGTAAAACTGGATATTTTTTATAAGTTTTAATTTCGAGATCTTATTTTCTCTGGGAATAAACTTATGCTCTTGTAAAATTTCCATAAATTCGCATATTGCTGCAAGTATAGTAAAAATTTGTCGCGAATAAAAGGTTGTTTTATCTTATTTGAAAATATTTTTTTCCACTGTAACCTGACAACACTGCAATCAGTTGTTGTTGACAGACCGCGTGTATAGTCGGACGACATTTCTACAGTGCTCCGCTCTCATGTTTGTTTGTGTTGCAGAAACAATTGCACACCGTGTGTGAAAGAACGCCGCATTTTAGGTTTGAACAAGTGCATGCTTATTGCTTTTACGTGATTTTATAAAATCCTGTTTATTAGACTGAAAGTGCCATAGACAGTAATGACAAAAAGAGGATTGTCTCTAAATGAAATAAACGAACTGCTTACGGAGGAGGATGATAATGGTGTTGCCAGCAACTTGGACAGTTTTGACGAAGATGATGGAGTTTCAGAGGAGGAAAACATTCCGAGGGAAGACAGTGATTTTGAAATGGATAATGGTGGTGATGATGATGAAGAAGAAGAAGAAGATGCAAGGGATGAGCAAGCGTCTTTCGGTATGATTTCGAAGAATGGAATTGAGTGGAAAAGCAAACCACCCGGTGTTCACCAGACTGCTAGGCACAACATCGTAAGGAATGTACAAGGTCTCCCGCGGGGCTTTGTCTTGACGTCACCCAAAGATGCCTTTGATTTGTTCATTTCCCGTAACATTTTGGAGGAAATTGTGCAGTGCACGAATTTAGAAGGAAGAAGAGTGGCAGTGAAATCAGTGAAAAAGTGGACTGACCTAACATTAGAAGAGCTTCAGGCTTTTATTGGCATCCTTCTTATCGCAGGTACTGAGAGAAGTTGGGATGTTCCTATTCGCGAACTTTTTCTCAACAAATTCGCTAATCCGAAATACAAAGCAACTTTTGGCGTGAATCGTTTCGAAGATATCAGAAGACTGCTCCGGTTCGATGACAAGCGAACCCGCGCTTTGCGTCTGGAAACTGATCACATGGCTGCATTTCGATATATCTGGACACTTTTCATAGAAAATTGTCGAAAAGTTATGGTTCCCGGAGTTTTCCTCACGATTGATGAACAATTAGTGCCTTTCCGTGGGAGATGCAAGTTTGTGCAGTATATGCCAAGTAAACCAGGTAAATACGGCATTAAGATCTTCTGGTTGTGTGATGCTGAGAACTTTTACGCAAAAGACGGTTTAGTGTACTTGGGACGACAGCCAGGGGAACCAGTTCAAACTAACCTCGCCAGCAACGTCGTGAAGACATTGTGCTACACGCTGCGGAACTCCGGCAGTAATATCACAACTGATCAGTTTTTCACAAGTTATGATTTAGCTAAGGAACTGTTGGTACAAAATGTAACTATTGTTGGTACAATAAAGAAAAACAGACGTGAAATTCCACCTGCGCTGGTCAATGTTAAGTCAAGACAGCCTAGCACATCACAATTCGTCTTCAATAAAGATGTTACCCTAGTAAGCTACGTACCGAAAAAGAATAAGAACGTCATTCTACTCAGCACCATGCATCATGACACAGGCGTGGATGAGGAAGATTCCAAGAAGAAGCCAGAAATCATAAAATTTTACAACCAAACAAAGAGTGGAGTTGACGCCATGGACAAATTGGTTCAAACATACACCTGTAGGAGACAGACGCGTCGCTGGCCAATGGCCCTCTTTTATAATGTAATCAACGTAGGCGCTCTCAATGCATACACATGCTACTTATCACAACATCCGGATTATCATTCAGGGATCAGTCACAAGCGCCGTGTCTTTCTAACTGAGTTGGCGAACGAACTGATTCTTCCTCACATCAGGCTGAGGTGCCACAGTTTGAACCTAAAGAAACCAGTGATTGATGCGATGAAACTCTGCGGTGTAGAGAGGGAAACAAAGGCATTGGCTCCTACATCTTCGAACAAGAGAGTAAGATGTCAGATCTGTACAAGGGAAGAGGACAGGAAGACATCACAGCGTTGCAGCTGATGTGAGAAGTATGTGTGCAAATTTCACAGTAGTGTGTTAGTAGTGTGTTCTGAATGTCAGTGATGTGTATTGATGTGACAAAGCCAAAACATGGGTACTTTTTTCATATTTAGTGTTGTTTTCCTTGCTCAAGAAATCTTTTGTTTCAAGTAAGATTATGGTGCTGAATTGCAGCTCGGATAAGTGTAAGTGAACTGTTACTCATATTAATATGAAGAAGAGTGAACTATTTTTAACTATTCGGAAAGCGAGGAAGAGGAAAACAGTTAAAATATCTGAACAATATTTGTAATTGGTTTATTCCTTATATTAATGAATAAAACGCGATAACCTGAACTATATACCTTGCCTAATGTAACCTAATCTAAACAAACTTAACATACCTCCGCATTACCTAACTTAACCAAACCTAACGTAATCTAATTAACCTAACATGCATACTATGTTATATTATTATCAACCAAATATTGCGTGGGGTCAAATTGACCCCACATATGTAAAAGTGTAGAAAAAAAGCGACATGCATCCGAGGGTTAATGTACATTTGGCAGTACCTAGCCAAAATTATATTTTTCAATATAATCATTTCCGCTATTACATACTTCAATATCACCACCACAACTAGAGAAAGAAAATCAGAAGTCTAACCTCGACGTCGTAGAATCTCCACACCAGCAGAAAACTACTGTTTAAAACGATTTTTCTTCCCTGGCCAATAAAATGGCAGAGCCGTATTTAATAGTTGCACAAACCAGTTTGCATAACCAAAATAGAAAGGGGAATTAAGGGAAAAAGCGATGAAGCTAAAAAAAACTATTAGAACGGTGAGAAGTATAGAGGAATCAGGAATCACCACAAAACCTCCAACAAAACCACAACAGAAGATGAAATACTGGACTGCGCAATCTGCAGAAAGCGTAGACATTGTGCTTCTACCTATTTTAAGCGTCCAAAAAGCGAGTAGGGCCGACCCTTGTCCCGGAGTCAAAGCTCAAGCAATTCTAATGACACAACAAAGACTATAAATAATCACTAAATTATGCAGACGAACAGTGCTAGTGGACACCGGATCCAGCATATCCATCTGGCCTTTCGAATATTTACTTCCTGATGATGAATTAATATAACATATAACAGCAGTTAAAGGGATATGAAATAAAATTATTAACTTGAAATATGTAGCAATGGTATCATTCAAATTTGGAAAACGAAATTCTCTCATTACTTTCGTATGATGAAGAAATCATATATTCCACTTATTTTTGGTTTAGACTTGCTTAAAGGCTTATATGTTACAATCGATTTAACAAAGAATCTTATCTCTCTATATAAAAATCATAAAAAGCCAACATTACCGGAAAAGAACCAGGAAATATTTTATCACAACACACGACTCATATACTTAGACAAAGAACCTAACTTGCTTTTTTTATCGACAAACGCATTACTTCAGTTCCGCTTTTCCACGCATTTATTCCGGTGATAGCAAAAAGACAGATTGATGATTGTGCATCTTTCTTCGCATCGTTTCTCCACGGCTTCCTTGACAAATACAATCTATTGAGCAAAGGTTAGACGTAAACAACATGACTGGTAATTTCCAATCCAAATAGTTATCCAGTAAATTTAAGGAAAAGTACGCCAGTGGTGGATCTTGTGGCATATCGGGATTAATCTTTTGCAACAATGGTAGCGAGCTCGATAGAAGAAAATAAAAATTGTACAGGAAAAGAGGAGGTTGACAATTCTTTGAAGTATAGATAAAAAAAAATCAAAATCGATGTTTCTAATATGAATCCTAATTTAGACCAGTAGCAGAAACAGGACATTTGCGAGTTCCAGAACAAATCTAACTTTTCCAATGCATGTTCGAGATCAGGCAGACAAACACATTCAAGAACTCATTAATGTTAGAATTTTGCGACCCACAGACGATAACAGCTTTGCCTCGCCACAGATTATAGTCAAGAAACCAAATACGAACACATTTAGAATTGTTTTTAACTTTCAGCAGTATAAAACATAAATACCCCTGGATGCCATTCCAGTCAACTAAGTATGTGTTAAACACTTTGAAAGGCAAAAAATACATAAGCATCTTAGATCTCTCCTTGAGCTGCCACCAAATCCATCCGAAAAGCCGTTGATACATGACCTTCGAGGTCAATCACACAAGAAAATCTTACAAAATTGTCATATGCGTGATGGATGATAAAACTAGCACACAAGCTCTCTTAATTGCAACTAGGATGATTTTATATTGATTAACGAATAAGAACTTTTGCCGATGACATCGTGCTGAGACGCTACAGTTTTCAACAATAGCTATCGCAACAATAGCAATTTTATTTTAAAAATTAAGAAATGTTTGTGCTTCACCTAAGACAAATTTATTTTACTCAGAGTGAATGTACTCGGATATTTAGTATCCTTCAACTCTGTTAAAATCTCTGCAAGAAAGCCATAAATACAGAATTCAAGATTCCACCAAAAGAGAATTTTGCAGTTTTACGGGCTTATGTTCCTACTTACTGGCACATATCAAGGATTTTGGCATGAAGATAGAACCTTTTTAACAAATGTTTCCAGAGCAATATTTGTGTTTTTCAAATAATCTTGTGAATTCTGTTCCTGGTGTGGGGCTGTAAGGTTCAGTACTTCAGGTGTAAGTAACTACTGTTTAGCATGCTTCATAAACGAGCACGTGTTTTCTCTTCAAAACATAATCACCAACAGACGGTGGAAGGAGGATACCAGAAAGTCGGGCAGTTGGTTCCGAAGAAAATTTAAGACGGCCAACCGTCTCCTCACGAAGTTTTCCTTCAGAGGACAGCCATAAAGGAGGACCTCAAGTGGACAGAAGAATAAGAACCAATGCTGATCACTATCTTCCTAAACTATTTCTGTTATCGTTTTGTGTTACGGAGGTTTTCTTAAATCGAACTTCTGAAACCGTAATAGGCAAAAGTGTATTTCTATAACCATCTGCCCCGGAAGCTGCAATAAGCAAAGAGATAGAATTATAATGTCTCCTAAAACTACAATGAGTAAGAAGGATATCCATTAAATCACCACCCTAGGCCGCTGTGGGATAGAAGATTTTATCTTTTAATCTTAAGTTACTTTTCAACATCGACTTTGGTAGAGGCAACAGCATCACAGCTAAGCCGCATGGTGTTGCTACTGTCGTTGTAACCATAGCACCGATCTGAATAATAAACTAGCAATTATTTATTTCAAACTAATTTACGGATTTCAACTTGTTTCAGAGGCATATTGAAACATGTGCCGCATGGATATTGCTCTCAATAGATTAGCGTGGACCGGAATATATTCACTGGACCCTCAGATATTTACAGATTCGAAGTGAACATGGCGCAATTTGTGCCTGATAAAGTGTTTTTGCGGGGTGTCCTGCTGCATTACTTTAACATGCAGAAAAGTGCGACTGAAAGTCATCGTATTTTGGTAGAAGTGTATGGTGAGCATGCTCTACCTGAGCGAACGTGTCAGAAGTGGTTTGCACGGTTTAGAAGTGGTGATTTCGGCTTGGCAGGCCAAGAGCGAGCTGGACAGCCAAAAAAATTTCAAGACGAAGAATTGACAGCATTGCTCGAGCAGGATTCGTGTCAAACGCAGGAACAACTTGCAGCAGCTTTACTCGTTGATCAAACAACAGTCTCCAAACGCTTGAAAGCCATGGGAATGATTCAAAAGATGTCACATTGGGTTCCACATGAATTGAAAGACAGAGACGTTGAAAGACGAAAAACCATTTGCGAATTGCTGCTTCAACGACAGAGCAGAAAGGGGTTTCTGCATCGAATTATTACGGGTGATGAGAAGTGGATCCATTACGAGAACCCTAAACGAAAAAAGGCCTGGGTGAAACCAGGTGAACCAGGTCCATCACAACCAAAACGAGATATTCACTGTGCAAAGGTTATGCTGTGCATATGGTGGGATATGAAAGGTGTGGTGTACTATGAGCTGCTGCAACCGGGTGAAACTATGAATGGAGAACGTTATCGACGACAATTAATGCGTTTGAAGCAAGCTCTGGCCAGAACACGACCAGAATGGGAGAACAGACATGATAAACTTATTGTTCAACATGATAACGCTCGCCCACATGTCGCAAAACCGGTCAAAACCTATTTAGAAAATGTCGGATGGGAAGTTTTACCCCACCCGCCGTATTCGCCAGACGTTGCTCCTTCGGACTACTACTTGTTTGATTGCATGAACAACGATTTGATTGGACAGCGGTTTACTTCTTCAGAAGATAGCGAAACATAGGTCTCTGACTGGATCACTTCCAAGGATGAGGACTTCTTTCGCCACGGAATCCGTACATTGCCTGACAGATGGGCGAAAGTGGTGGCTAGCGATGGACAATATTTTTCTTAAGGTATGTATGTATTTTGTGTTTGTACTACAGCTTCAATGTGTGCCTACCAACCGCACGAATTAATTCCTAGACCAAATATATATATATATATATATATATATATATATATATATATATATATATATATATATACCGTCAAACTAAAGTAATAGAAGTCATTCCAGGTCCGAACTTCATCCATGTTGAAAATTTGAATGAGGTCGGTTCCTTGATTGCAAAGTTATGAAGTTTTACTAGCATATATTTACCCGCTTCGCTGGGTAAAATGAAAATCTAAATGCACAATTCCGTATCTCGTGTGTTTAGTACCCACGAAATATGCTGTTTTCGTTTTCAATGGTATCGAATTAATGGAAAGATCACTGGTCATCTCGGGGACCCCGAAAATCATGAATTCGACACTAATATTAATCGTTTTCGATCATTTTATTATCTCCCCCACTCCCAAGTAACGGGGCTGAACTTGGTTTTAAACGGGATCTGAAGTGTCATTCTTCATCTCAGTGGCCCTAAAAAATACGGATGAAACAGTACTATTGGAAAATTTTGAACATTTTTTTTGTATTTCCCCCTCCTCCTCTTCAATGTTGCACGGCAGGGCATCGGATGTGTCACCGGTCATCTCAGCGACCCCGGAAACTATGAATTCGATGTGTTCTTTTTAATCCGTTTGCTTTATTTCCCTTTAGCCTCTCGCAAGATGCGGGGCTGAATTTGGATTTTAATAGCATCAGAAGTGTCACTGTTCATCTCGGCGATCCCAAAAACTATGGATTCAACACTAATTTTGGTCATTTTCGACTATTGTATCCCCCTCCGCCATGTTGCGGCCCATGTCATTGAAAGTGTCACCGTTCATTTCAGTGACCCCCAAAAATGTGGATTCAGCACTAATATCGGTCATTTTCGATAATTTTTAAACCTCTTTCTCCCGCAAGTTAAAGATTTGAATTTGAATTTAAACGGGATCGAAAGTATCACTGTTCATGTAAGCGACCCAGAAAACTATACATTCGATACTGATAGTAGCCATTTTCGATCATTTTTATATAATTCTTTCTCCCCTTCCTTCAACTGGTGGGACTCATTTTGGATATAAACCTGATCGGAAATGTCACTTTTCATCTGAATGATCGTGAAAACTACGGATTAGACACTAATACTAGTCATTTTCAGTCATTATTATACATAGCTCCCCCTCCCCGTGTTGCGGCACACGCCATCAAAATTGTCACCGTAAATCTCAGCTAATTCCTAAACTATGGATTCGACACTAATATTAGTCATTTCCAATCATTTTTAATGTTTATTCACCTCCCCTACGTTGTTTGCTCCCGCTTTCCTACGTTGTTTCCTCCCCCTCCCCAACCTACAGAGCTCAACTTGGATTAAAACTACATCAGAAGTAGCAGTGTTCTTCTCATCGACGCCGAAACTATGGATTCAACACTAAGATCGGTCATTTTCATCATTTTCAAATTTCTCTCCCTCCTCCTCCCCTACGTTGCATCGTCAAAGTGAGTAGCCTAAAGTAATTTCTGCACCAAAACTCATGTATGTTGAAAATTTGATTTAGCTTGGTCGGGTGGTTCAAGAGTGATGAAGTCACAAAGGCAGTCATGTTTATTTTAATTTGCATATATATACCCCTCCCCCTCCCCTATGCTGCCTCGTCAAGTGAAACGATAAAAAACACCCAAGGGCCGACCCTCATACATGTTGAAATTTTGATCGCTATTTGTTGAGTGTTTCAAAAATTATTAGTTTTATTAATTTTTTATTCATACGTCCCTTTCCCCTCCCGCTCCCGGTCATTTTCGATCATTTTAAACCTCTTCCTCCCGCAAGTTGAAGGTTTGAATTTGAATTTAAACGGGATCGAAAGTACCACTGATCATATAAGGTATCCAGAAAACCATAAATTCGACACTGATAGTGGCCATTTTCTATCAAGTATATATATATATATATATTTCTTCCCCTCTCCCAAGTATCGGGGCTGATTTTAGACTCAAACCGGATCGCAAATGTCAGTTTATCTGAATAATCTCGAGAACTATGGATTAGACAATAATATTGGTGATTTTCGATCATTATTATATATAGCTCTCCTTCCCCCTCCTCCTTGTTGCGACACACGGAATCAGAATTGTCACTGTTAATCTCAGCTACTCCTAAAACTATGGATTCGACACTAATATTAGTCATTTTCGATCATTTTTAAATGTTTATTCTTCTCCACTACGTTGTATTCTCCCTTTCCCCAACTATCAGGGCTGAACGTGTATTTAAACAACATCATAAGTGTCACTGTTTCTCTCATGGACCCCGAAAACTATGGATTCAACACTAATTTCGGTCATTTTTTATCATTTTGAAATTTCTCTCCCCCTCCCCATCCCTACGTTCCATCGTGAAACTGAATAGCTTAAAGCAATCCCTGCCGTAAAGTTCATGCATATTGAAAATTTCATTGAGATGGGTCGGATAGTTCAAGAGAAATTAAGTTATAAAAATAGTCACTTTTAGTCTTATATGAATTGATTTTTATATATCCCCTACCTCCCCCTGTCTGAGGTTGCACCCTAAGAGTTAAATGACAAAACATCCCATGTCCGAACACTATCTATGTTGAATGTTTGAACAAGATCCGTTGGGGGTTCGAAAGTTATTAGGTTTCATTAGTTTTTATTTATACGTCCCCCTCCCCTGTGATCTACCGCTAAAGTAAAACTGCAAAAATGGTTTCAGATAAAAACCTCATGTATCTTGAAAACTTGATTGAGTTCGATCGGATAGTTCAAGAGAAATTAAGTTACAAAAATAGTCACTTTTAGTCTTATATGAATTGATTTTTATATATCCCCTCTCTCCTCCTCCCGAGGTTGCAACGTAAAAGTGAAATGAAGAAAGCATCCCAGGCCCAAACCTTATCTATGTTGAAAATTAGATCGAAATCGGTAGGGTGGTTCAGGAGTTGTTTTATTCATTTTCATATACTTCCCCTTCCCCCTGCCTATCTCCTAAAATCTACTGTCAAAATGATAAAAAAAAACAACTTCTCAGGTTTGAATTTTATATATGTTGAAAATTTTATTGAGATCGATCGGGTGGATCAGAAGTTATTAATTCACAAACATGGTCACTTTTATTTTTATATTTATTGATTTTTGTATATTTCCCCCTTCACCCCCTTCCCTACGTTGCTCCGTCAAAATGAAATAATAAAAGTCATCCCAGTCCCAAACCTCATCTACATTGAAAATTTGATCAAGATCGGTCTTTTGGTTCAAGGGTTATTATTTTATTTATTTTTCTATGTCCCCCTCCTCCCCCTCCCCTAAGCTCTACTGTCAAAGTAAACAGCTGAAAACACTTCCAAGCTAGAGCCGCATCCACGTTGGAAATTTGATCGAGATCGGTCGGGCAATTCAAGAGATTAAGAGTCACAAACATACCGGTACTCACTTTCAATTTTATAATATAGATTTTTATATATACACACCTCTCCCTCCCCTGAGGTGTAATAAAAACATTTTAGGCATGGGGTTATTCTTGCGCATTATTCATATCCTACTTATTACTGTGAATAATTCCTCTGCTATAGCTGCTAATTTTCTTTTACATTTCAGCAAATACTTGATTGGCAACAATGGTAAACGCAGTTGCAGGGAGTTTGAATTGCTCTAGTTCCTGCTTGGAACACACACATAGATGGTACTGCGTCGGAATACACACCGATCGAATAACGAAATTTTTCAGTCTGAACACACACTTTACACACACAACCGGCTGTATCCGTTTAAACAAGCGGAGTCAAAGGAACTCGCGGGGGGACCCCTATAAGGGTCCTGAACGCGTTGAAAGTGAAAAACATTTCGAGCAACCACTAAACACTGCTCCCTTTGGAAAAAATGCTCAGAGTGCTGCTGTGTAGACCGATCCACCTACAAAGATTGTCGGGTTCACCAGCGCACATACACGCACACACACACACACAAACACACACACACACACACACACATATATATATATATATATATATATATATATATATATAACCTATTCCAGAATTCGCGTAATTTTCTGCAGCAGTGGAAGAATATGAAATTTTCAAACTATGAATGTGAAATTTGGCATTATTATTAATAAATATCTGAATTTTTTAAATTAGTAGTAAATAAGAAAAAGTCGTTGTTTAGCTCTTACCCAAGAAGAGACAGCACACTTTTATTTACCTCAGGTTTACTATAAGGTTTATGTGCTTAAGATTACCCATAACCTACAGTCTTCTGAAGGGCTTTTCTTAACGTTGGAGAGTGGTAGTGAGTGTCAGAGTAATAACGTCATCAACATGGCTGCCACGGAAATTCATAGCATATTTTAACTGAGAATATTTTTTCACTCAATGAATGTAGAAACTTTATTCGTATATCAAAGTGAATTGCCATTCGTATATCAAAGTCTTTGACATTTATGTACATTGCCGCCATATTTAAGTATGGTGCATGATTCCCTCAAAATTTAGTTTCATTCGCGTTATTGTTAAATTTTATTAGCAAATAACTATGAAACCATTGTAGATATGACAATATGATGTTAAATAATTGTGATAGAGCAGAGTTTGAAATTTCCGACGATATCCATATCATTACTATATTCTGAAATTTGAATGAGTAATCCGATTTTATGTATCATATCGTGTTGTATTCTTGACCTGTTATATTATTCAAAGCATAACGCGCACACCACTTTAATTTATCCCAAGTTCACCATGAACTTTGTAAAGTGCTTAAGATTTTACATAACCTATAGTATTGAGAAACTTTTCTCTCAAGGTTGGTGAGTGGTGGGAATCCGAGTAATGACGTCATCGTAATTGATGCCGCGCCAACGTGTAATACTTTACTTAAACAAATATAATTTACAACGAAGCGTCGTAGAGGATTGTTCTTTTTTTCTAAATGTTCGTAATGAATTAGTTTTTGCTTTGTGTAATGCGAATGTATTTCGTAGCTCCAATAGTCTGCATGATATTTAGCTTGAAAGATATATTTTACTATCTTTTTGTAACATAATGAGTGTTTAATCCCAACTTTTGAACTGTTAAAAAAATAAAATTTATGAAAACTATAAAAGTTTCTAATATTGTGGAGTATTTAATATTGTCGTTAAGTATAAGATTAAGAGGTATTTGTAGCAGTTATAAATAATTTTCTGTTTCCGTGCGTTCAAATACTGATGAGCGACGATATAAAACTAAGTTGTGTATTTATGTGCTTTTTAATTTGAACTTTTTCTCGAAATTTCCCAATCTTTGTTTCTGACGAAAGATCGTTTTTAATAAACCATAGGATTAAGAGAATAAGAAACCAGAATAAGATACTTTAGTGTTTGCCCAGATGGATCTGATCAACTTTTAGTCCCCACATCGTGTTTCTTCAATGGGACATCCATTACCTCGACTTTCGGTTCGAAAATTTTGTTTGAATGTACAGAGAGTACATTCATGCAGACATGGATTTTTTATTTGAAATGATACGAGTACATTCCTCTTGGATTTTATGGTATAGCGTTTCTCATATACTCTCGTTTTTATGACGAGTGCTCATGAGCTCGGTCCTCAGTAGTCCCCTTCTTTGCCATTATCAAATACGGACACGATTCATTTTTTTTTTCGGGGAAGCAATATGTGGTATTAAGAATAGTGTTATAAGCGTGCCTACGGAAGGGATTGCCTATTAAAAAAATGTGTTTCCTATAATACTTGAACCACTGCAAGGGTATAGATTGATGATAAATGGCTGAATGATTCTCATAAAATTGATGCAGACACATATCAGGCATGGTCATGCACGATCTCTTGAACTAAGATAATAATAAGGTAACTATACTACATTCGACTAAGTAGCCCTTTGCAAAGGAAAATAATATATACTATGCAACTATAATTATGGAATTGAGCACGGAAAATAGAGCCTTCCAACAAAGGAAGAGCATGAAGATGTGCTGATAGCTGAGACAAGTAATTAGGCGACGGAATAATCCTTTGGTAATTTTTTAAACCCCCATGTTTGCTTTTTAAACACTTTCTTTGCTGTCTCTCTCTTTCTCTATGTTGTGGCTACTACTGCATACTGCTACAATCACATCATTGCTACTTTTATAATCTTAACTGTACATATTTGCCGCTCAAACTGCATCTGTGTAAATAATATTTCTACCTTTATACCAAATTGTAGTGTCTATTCCGGTGTTTTATAGACATTATTTAAGTCTAGATGAGAAGTACGACATTATAGCCACTATTATATAACGGCTTAGCTGGTAATTAGTAATAGTACCGAGGTATTTATTGTGGCAATGGATCATTATGATGGTGAATATAATGGGCGAATGATATAATGGTCTCATAAAGCTAATAACTGTGGAGTGTTATTTTAATCCAGAAACTACACATAGAATAATTTAAAATAGGGTTAAAATAATCTAATTATTACACTCTCCAATTAGTATATAAATTATTCTATGTGTCTATTTAATAAATCGAATAAAATTTTAAAATAAATCTTGCGGAAGGGTTATAGCCTCCTAGGTCCCCTTGGTTTAGGGAATGACAACGTTTGACAACAGTAAATGAATTTTTTTTAGTATATATTAATAAAAATTCTCCTACTAGCCTGTATGTTTAATAAAATCTTGAATAAGATCTTGAATCCCCAACTGTCTCGTTTAATTGAAGCATTAAAAAATCAACAATACATTAAACATCCCTAAGAAGCAGGAATCGTAGGAATATTGGGCATAGAATAAGACACCTAGTTTTTAAGTTTCTTCGTAGGGAAATAGCTCGTGGCTGCAGAGAAAAAAAAAACATAACTTAAGAGGAAGAGCGATCTAAGCTGAGAAGCCAACGCCGTGAAGGAAAAGTAAAAGGAGCGCGGATCACATGCTTAAGTATAATGTATAATTTCATTTTCCTCGTTAGTTCTCTTTTGGTTCAAGTAAGTGGTAAAAGTTCTTTATCATACTTCATAAAGATAAATTAACAAAAACCTTCGATTAGTAAAAAAAGTAGAAGGAAAGTGAATTGGCAAGATTACAATTGGATAGTAGATCACCACCGTATTATTGTGTTTCTCGTGTATTAGAGACTGTCTAGCAAACACTTGACAGAATAATTGGAAACTGTTTGAAGACTAATTGGAATTGGCCTTATAAAATAAACTATGGAAAAGTCTTGTAGATATTAGCATGTTTCCTTAAGTTGGTAATTTGAGAGTCAATTACGCGAATAAACAAAAGGATTAATGCCGTCAAATGTCAAGCGTCACAGGTCAAAGGTTAATGCCCCTGGCCCAGGGTAAATAACCAAGGGATAACTAGGACCACTCCCTCTATATTTTGGCAGGGGTACCTTGGCCCACCAACTAAATTTTGGCAGGATTACACATGTCAACCCCCTTAAATTTTGGAAATTGCCATATCTAAAAATTGCGTATGCTAGACTAGGAGCAGCGTATATATCTCTATCCGCATTGAGAGTTAATCTCGCTCCCTTTTAAATGTTCAAAAATTAAAATTTCGGCTGTTTTTCACCTAATTTCTACACTTTGATGAAGTCTTATTACCTTATATGGTTATATGGTCGTGTACAAGGGTCCATTTCCTTTCATAAGATATTGGTACATTGGTGCAAACCTTTACAAATTTGGGAGCGTTACCTTAGCACACCCCTTAACTTTGGAAATTGTCAAATTTAAACATTCGGTATAATAGTATAGGACCCTAATATGTATCACTATTAATTTGGCTGGTCCATGTAGTTCCCTTTCATCGGTAAAAAATATAAACGTAAGCAATACGTGTTCGGTTTTGGACCGAATTTATCCTCTTTTATGAGGTCCTATTATCTTATATGGTATATGATATGATGAGGAGCTCATTTTCTTACATAAAACATTGGTACATTGATGCAACCTTCTTAAAATTTGGGAGGAGTACTTTGGCCTACCCCTTAAATTTTCGAAATTACCAAATTTAAGCATTTTCTATAATAGTATGAAACCTCAATATGTAGCACTATAAATTTGGGTGCTTCACCTTGTTGACTTTTATTGGTAAAAAATTACGAAAAAATCAAATTTCGGAGGTTATTGACCCCTTTGATGAGGTTTTATTACCTTATATTTTGGGTATTGCATAATTTAAAGATTTCATATTGTACTATAGGACACTAATATGTATCACCATAAATTTGGAGGTCCATTCATTTCGTTTAATGGATAAACAATTTGTCAAAATTTAAACTTCGGAGGTTATTAACCCATTTTTTTCTCTTTAGTGAGGGCTTTATTATTTTATATAAATATATGAATGTGTTCAGTGTCATATTTTCTTTTATAAGGCATGAGTACATTGATTCTTTCTTCTTAAAAGGTACTTTGACCCACTCCTTAAAGTTTCGAAATTGTTCAATTTGGCATACTAGTATAGGGCACCAACAAATATTATTATAAATTTCGTTTCCTTTTATGAGTAAACAATTGTCAAAAATGTAAATTGTGGAAATAACCGAACCCCTTTGATAAGAATTTAACACGTTATATGTAAGGGTACATGGATTCATTTCCTTTATTCTTTGATGCTCACGTTTTAAAATATGCTGGGTACGTAGGATCATTTCTTAAATTTTGGAATTACCAAATAACGAAATTCCGTAAACGTTCTCTAGAATCCATTGCAAATGTTGGTGTTTATTTTGCTTCCTGCCAAATGTTCAAATTTCGAAGGTTATTGGCCAACTTTATCTTGTTTGATACGACTTTATTATTGAATGAGTACATGATTAATTTCTTTTTATAAGGTGCAAGTGCATTTGTGCACCAATCTTAAATTTGCATTCAGCATTGAATTGTTAATTTTGGAATTTCTGTATTGTATTCAACTGTTTTCTTTATTATTATTTTAATCTTCAATTAATAGAAGGTATTACCCTTGTATTAGTTTGTTATCTCAGAAAAGTTGGTATTTGTTAGTTAAATGGTCAATAGCCTAAGACTAAAGCTGTAATAACAGATATGTTAAAGGTGATCATGGTTTGATAATTATTAACCAATGTAGCTCCAGAAAGAGATGTATCTGAGAATAGCGGTAGAAGAACTAGATATATCAGTTCATATAATAATTTCACTGCCCTTTCATAGTTTTTAAGATCCGACCCTGAATAGAATACAAAATGAACCACTGGGACATTGAAAGTTTGGAACCCGAACCACTCGAGATACCGCGACTTGGCTGTACTTCATACATGCGAGGTTCGGGGTGCAAGCTGCTAATATAATGTTCTTTATGACACAGCGTTCCCTCTTCGGGTATTATAGCGCTCCAAACGTAGGGTCTAAGTGCTTGTACTTCTTAAAAATTCTCCAATAACTAGCGTGGAAGTTTTGCTTAAAATTATTTTCACTGTTCTTACTTGTTTTCTCTGTATAATCTGAATCATTATTGATCCCTTTCCAAAGGGTTTAAGCATTAAGGAAATATTAACTACAGCACTAGTATTAGCTCAGTAGAAGAGGCTAGTGTTGTACTTTTGTAACAAATGATAAAATCTTTCTTTAATTTTAGAATCCTCGAGTGAGGATTCTCGAGGTTGCTTTATAACTTCTGTAAAACTGGTTACATCCCAAACTTTAATACTTAAAATATTCCTTAGTGTCTGCAACCCGCTAATAACAGTCTCTTAATAGCTACTAATATCATTACCAGAATATGAACTTTTACCGTAAATAGGAAACCAATTGCTATTATCTAAGCGTTGCAGTAGGATTATTATAAACTTGCAACAATTGTTGAAATTGGGCAGATATATTTTTCTCTTCTTTCCACTGTGGTAGTAATAATCTACATTAGTGGTAATAATGTTATTAATGCATTAATACTCATAGCCGGTAATAATATATATTATAGAATAGCCATTGTAATGTAAAAATGTAAACGGAAGCATTTCCGTCAATATCAGTATAGCTAGCCAGAATACAGGTACATTCTGTACTAAAATATGATAACTCACTGTTTCGTAAGTTTGCTTGTTCATATGATCCTGTCCCTGACTGGTATGCCAAAATTTTATTGCAAGGTTTTGTGATGAAAGGTTACTCTACGATAATAACGATGGCACTTGTGGCCTAGATACTTCTTTCTATTCTGGTAAATTCAATTTAGGCCTTCATTTTAGGCCAATTTATGGCAATCCGTTACCGTTTGTGAGCAAACTAATTATAAGGTAATCCCTTTTGTTCCTTTTTGTATATAGTAGGTATTAGAATGGCAGACGTAAAGCCACTACATATGGTAAATTCTTTAATCATCAGCTACTGTGCATTATGAGCCCTTTGCTCCACCGAAGGTATTGACTTATAAAGCATGTATATTTGCCCTGCCTTAATATTTGGTGTATCTTATAGCGATTGTAAATGCAAGAACTAAGTATAAAGACCAAGTGATTATAAGACCTTTCATTCAGAAGGTTATTCCAAACGACCCTGTCAATCCCTTCAGGATAGATCTACCTCTTTTATTAACTACATCAACATTCTAAACCGATCTCCTGTCGTAAACATTTGATGATGCGTATTAATACGAGTGGCCTAATATACTTTTTGATACGTTTCCATTCTTTCTTTCTTTCTTTCTTTTTTTGTTGGAACTTACTTTATCTTTCCGAGTAATTATGGAAAGAAAATCAACAAGAAGCAAACTTGACCTTGCAGGAAACAGTCCCAGAAAGGAATGAAGCATTTCCGTACAGCTCTTTGGTATTTTCTCCGGCCCTTTCGCTGCTTTCCTTTTCATTCTGCTTGGTTGTGTATATTTATGTAGAAGGATGCAAGGATTTTAAACTTTACACTATTTTCTTTTGGTTTTTAAATGAGTCGATGAAAATTTGTTACATAAGGTGCGTAAGCCTGACACTCTGCTTTCGATTCTGGGATTGTGAACTCCGCCCTCCTTGTGGGTAATGTGGTGGCATTAGTAAAAATGGAGGAAGATGGGAATGACAGCCACGGGAAACGAATTATTTTCTCAATTAGACTTAGTTAAAACGAGCCTCCAGCTAACTGAAGTACAGGAAGGGCTTCAGTGATGAGTGATTATTTCTAATTAACAATCTATACTATGCCCTAACAATTAAAGATTTCGTTTCAATTCCTAGATGCCTCGTTGTCTTGATTTAGAACAGACCAAAGGTTCTGCAAGGATGACAAGCCAACTTGTAAAATTTGTGGACAAAAAAAAATCATGAAAAAATATTGTCCAGAAAAAGGTAAACACAAAGTTTGTATACCTTACCAAAAAAGAAAGAAAAATTGTACGGCTTCAAACGAATAGAAATGCCTATCATATAAAATGTTGTATGAAAGACAAGTACCCCGAATTGACTATGGATAAGCGTTACTTGGAACTAATATTTATACTACAAATTAAGATCATCTTAGAAAACAAGAGAAACAAAACAAAAATCGGGAAGAAAGTCACTGGAAATCGTAAAGAAAGCTAAATATGGATGAGCACGTAGATTTACGTATCAATCTGTATGAATATAGATTTGACAATATAGAACAGTATGCTAAAACTGTATTGATTCAAACAATAGGGAAACTTTTTTAATTTTATATTTAAATGCTAGAAGTATAAGAAAAAAATAATGAATTAGTCTTCTGTTACATAGAATACATATTGTAATAGATATAATTATTGTTGAAACATGGTTGTATTCTGGTGAAATTTAATACTATAATATTAATAACTATAATAAGTTCTCTGTGTGTATTGACTATAATCGTGGTGGACGAATACTTGTTTATATCAGTAATGAATTAATTTGTTGACAATTATATATTATAGATAAAGCGTAAACTATACTAGGAATACAGATAAAATTTATCTCGAAAAATTTAATGCTTTTTAGTATATATAATCCAAACAAGAATATGGTTAATGAACTGTTAGATGACATGGAGATTGTGTTAACCAGTTGTAAAAATTCATCCATTTTAATGGTAGGGTACTTTAATATTGCCACATTAAACAGAGATTCAATATTTAACTTTGAAATATTTACAGTTTTGTGGAAGTTATGGTCTCTTTCAGGCAAATGTTAAATATCCAACTATGGTGCCTGATAACAGTAGAACCCTGATAGATCATGTATTAGTAAACGATTTAAGTGAAGTGGTTTCTGTTAATAATATACTAGCTGATATAAGTGGCCATAATATATTAAAATGTAACATCATATTTCAACGAGTACAATATTATGTAAACAATATGGAACATTTCATGTTTACCTAAAATAAACTATAATAAACTAAATAATTATTTTAGGAATACAAAACGTTCTTTAACTACTAATTGTATTGATGAACAATACTATAAATTGATAAAGAATATGTCAGATAGGATTGAAATATCTAAATATAAAAGTACGCATAATGCCTGTAGGAAAGGATATAAACCTAAATATCCTTGGGTAAGCGAGGAATTGTTAAGTTTAGTAAAAATTAGAGATAAATATTATTCTTTAATTAAAAAATTTCCAGATAATATAGATATACGTAATGAGCATATAAAACTTAGAAATATGGTAACAAAGTCGAGACGGCAACTGAAGAGTGAGTATTATCACAAAAAATACAGGAATCTTTGTCTGACAGCAGTAAATTTTTGAGGCGTTGTAAACAAATATTAACTAATAAGATAAATAATGATATAGATTGTATACAATTAAAAATAGAAAATACTTTAGTTGATAATGAACGTATAAAAATGTGCTGAATTATCATTTTGCAAATGTTTGTAAAACACTAGCATCAAAGACACACTTAATGGAAAATACAGCTTTGAATACTGGTATATCATACAACCGGTCATTCTTTTCTACGCCAGTTACCCACATGGAAATTATTAGAATTATTATTTCTCTAAAGAAAAAACGAAATCAGACAAATGATGGATTACATAATGGATTTTTAATAAACTGCAAGTACACAATAAGCCATACTTTATCTGCATTAGTAAAATACTTCCTTTACTCTAGACGAATTTCCAATGCAATGTAAAACTGCAAAAGTCATTCCAATTTATAAAGTTGGAGATAAGTTAAATCCGAATAATTATAGACCAATAATTATAGGCAGTATTATGCTGCATTTCCAAATTAATTGAAAAGTGTATACATAATAGATTGGTAACTTATGTAGAGTCTACCAATTATTTTTATAAATATCAGTATGGTTTTAGGGGGTAAATCAAGTACTTTAAATGCTTTAACTGATATATTAGTGGAAATTCAAGAATGTTTGGATAACAATAAACTTGAAGCATTACTGTTTATTGATTTAAAGAAAGCATTTGATACACTCAAACATTACGTATTGCTTCAAAAGCTAGAAAATTTCGGATTCAGAGGTACATATATCTCTTTCATGGTTTTAAAGTTACTAGTCTAATAGGTCACAATATGTCTTAGTAAATGGAAGAGAAAGTAATGAGGCTCAGGTTTAGTATGGTGTTTCACAAGGTTCCATATTGGGATCGTTACTGTTTTTAATTTATGTTAATGATGTTCATCTGCTTAATCTAAGCGGTAGAATAACTTTATTTGCTGATGAAGGTGCTATATTCTATAAAACTGATAGTGTAGAAGAACTGATAACGTACAATAAAGAAGATTTATCTACGTTATATCATTGGTTATGCATAAACTCGCATAAACTTTCGTTGTCACTAAATTAAGAAATGTCTCATTATACAATTTTTCACAAGCCGTTGTCAAAGATAATTCTTTCTAACAAAATTGGAATTAAGAATTTGGAGGTGAAAAGAGTCGAATACACTACATGTTTAGGAATAATAATGGATTAGCATCTAACTTGGGAATGACATATTAAAAATTTAGAAAAGAAGAAAACTCCTATTGTAAGTATTATGTACCGCTTTACAAAAACCCTAAGAACGAACTTGAAAAGAATGGTATAAAATGCATATATACAAAGTCATTTGATATATTTGTGTATTATTTGGACATGCTAATAAATCAAAAATACAACCACTCATAATATTACTAAAGAAAGCCATTAGAGCAATATATGGTCGACCTATGGCTATCCAAGTAAGAGTTTATTTATGGAAGCAAATATTCGATTTATTAATTAAAATTCAACCCTGTATTTATGTCCATAATGTACTTTCAAATCATATACATGGTAATCTACTTTTAATAAAGAGGAAAGAGGTATATAATTATAATACTAGAAAAAAGAATGATATTGATATTGATAATGTTAATACAACAAAGTATGGTACAAATAGCGTTAAGCATAACATTACACAAACTTACAATAGTCTGCCAAAAAATATAAATGACACAAATGCAATACCTTTATTTAAGAAAGAAATCAAAAATTTTTTTTTCGGAATAAATTTGCTGAATAATCCAGTAGCCATAAAAACGATAAATGAAAACAATGGAAACTCACGCATTACTACATAAAAAATAGCAAAAAGAAATACTTAGTCCCTCAAAGTGAGCTATTACTCGTTGGGGCAGCATTTCTCAACATGTTTTTATTGTAATGGTATAATATATTGAGGACAAATGTAGATACCTTGTATAAAACTTCCAGCACTCGTCTAAATTCTGTAGCATCTATTTTGCATAATAAATAGTAAATATATTGTTTATATTGTAAAAACATAAAAAATAGAACAACGACATTCTTGAATAACGAAATGGTTACTAAGAAGAAAGGGTAAAAAGGACAATAATGAAAACTATGCAAAATGTATTCTATCAAAAGTTCCTTGTCGAAGCATTCCCCTAGCAAGTAAGCTGGGTGGAATTGATTGCCTCTCCGCTAGTAGTGTTAGTGTAGTATAGTTTTTCCTCTTTTCCTCTCCTCCACTGCTTACATTGGAATCACTCCTTCCACCTCCCACCACTGCTCTCTTGACCTTCAAGAGGTATTATATAAGGAGTCAGAAACAGCCTTGATGAGTTCCGGTCATCACTTTTTCATCAGCCTTCAAGACGATTAGACGTGCTCGAGAAGTCTATGACTTTATTTAGGCATGTGTTGACTTAGCCTTTGCGCTGAGTTTTTCTGCAAAATGTAGGTTTTGGACTTAGAATCGGCGAACGGCCTCTCCTTTCACATACCCTGAGTCGGACAGGAAATTATATCCCTTCGGTATAGTTGGAATCGCTTTGGCCTCTTCTATTTGTTTCCTGTTTCTTCTCTTTTCTATGATTTTTACTCTTTTTCGCGACTTTGAGCAACCCATGGATACATTAAGAAACTTAGTCGTTTGGAATAGTCCAAGAGTAAATGATTAGACTGAGTAGTCATGACAGTTATAAGAATCTATCGTTTATCTCATTACGTTTACTTTGTGTATACTATCCAATTATTGTAGTAAATTCTAATATTCTGAAATTTCTCTCTTCATTGACTTCTTGTACAGTAGAATAGATATTTTGTAAAATCCAGGTACACACAATAAATATCTGAGCTAGGACTTCGATACCGGACTTTCTCTTTCAGCCTTACTTCATACCAGCGAATTTATAAGGATATACTTCTCCGAGAGTAAATACCGGTTGTCAACTGCTTCCAGCTCCATCTGGCTGGGGAAAAGAGAGAGAGAGAGAGACAGACAGACAAAGAGAGAGAAACTATTCCTATCTCCGTACAAGGCAAGGTGCTTGGTGAAAATTGTCTTATGCGGAATAGTTTGTGCTCACGCTTTGCCACGAACACACAGTGTGTGTTTTCTATGACACGCTTTAGTTACGGTGTAGCCCTCGAGATGTTAGTGTTTGGCTACTGGTTCTCAACCGGTAGACCGCGCTACCCTGTACCACTCAAGTACCCATAAAAGTTGGTGGAGTGGGGCCGCCCCCAATAACTCGTAAAAATATATAATCTAATAGTTCAGTGTTCATTAATAGCCATTCCTGGAAAATGATTTAAATAAATATATATTTATAGTTTATTAGGAGTTATAATGTTTATTTAAATTGTATATTTTATCTGCATATTATTTGTATAAAATTCTTCATTTTTCTTATCTATATTTCATATACTCTTAAAGAAATTATTTCTTAAGTTTAACTTCTTAGCAAGAAAAACAGTTCCATTTGTTTCTGTAGTTTAGGAACGAAATACGTGCTAATAAACTGAGAAAGCTTCAAGGGGATGGGAGGTTTGTAGCTTCGGTTAACCAAATTCGTAACAAACTTTCTTTATTTTAGCTGGGTATTTTTCGTTCTTGGATGCTGCCACTTGTAAACAAAATCGTATATAAACCAAGCTTCTTCGCTTGGTTGGGGTTCTCCTAACACTATGAACCACACGGTTACGTTCAACTGAAGGTTCTAATGTCTGTTAAATCAACAATTCTTGAAGCTATGCTTTTTAAGGCTGGCTAAGTAGGATGGTTATTCGGAATATCCGTAAATAAAAAATGGTTGTTAATTAAAGTAATATTTTTCTAGGGTAATTTTTTGTTTGTAAGGTTTTAAAGTTTCTGGAACGTAGGAATATGCTTTCATTAAGTCTCTAATTTTTAAATATGTTTTAATCTTTTAAATACATGTTATTTTCATTTTATTTTCGAACTCCCAGGGTTTTGGGTTCAAGATCACTCTTCTTCAAAAATTTTGTTTCTCAAGTTATAAGTTGATTTCTTTTTGTTTTCCTAATCCTAATCTATGTCAGTAATTATCTCTTAAAAAATATGTTTCTGGTCTCTTTTAAAGCAAAACAGTTATTAGGGCAAAGCTTAATTAAAAGTGGAAAGTTGATTGTCTAACAAAAAATTAATTAGGGCAAGGTATGCTTTATGGACCAGTTTTTTCGTAAAACTTACTTCTCACTTTAAATGTTCTTAGTTAGGTATTCTTTTTCACAGGTTATCTTAAGTTCTAAGATTATCCTAAGTTCTAAAGTCCTGTGTAAAAAACATTTACTTTTTAGCAAACAAATTGCTTTTAAAGTAAAGGCAAAGTGAAGCTGCGCAGCTAGCAAGGGCAAGAGAACTTATGCCACAAAACTCTTACAATTTAAACCACATTTTAGCATATTATTGTATATAGTTAGGAAGTAATGTGTTTTAAGTTCAATCCTTCACAAATAAGGTTTTCTAAGTTTTGACGAAAACTGCATTTAATAAAATGGTATTGACAAATATCTAGTTTTTAAATAAGAACTATGAAATGTGAAAAATAATATTTCGTTCTTTAAACTAAAATTTTCCTTGTACCCAAATAAATAAAAATATTTAAAATGATACACTGTATTAAGGCTCTGTAGTGGAGCCAATTAAAGAAATGTTTTAAGTCTAATCACATATTCTATTTTAATTTAATAAAATGTATTTTAATCTAATGTCATTTTAATTTAATGAAAAACATCAGTGCAAAATAGTACTTAAAAGTTTAATAGTAGTGCAATATTAAACAAGAAGTCTTACACTCTCTCGCTGGTAAGCTTTCTGGTAATTATATATATATATATATATATATATATATATATATATATATATATATATATAAATCTACATATCTGTTTTAATTATTTTGCATACTACAGGTAAAAGATTCTGCTGGTTATGATTTCTGTTTTTCTGAAACTGAAAAAATAAAGGCTGTACATATTCATATACTTAAAACTGGACAAAAGATAGAAAAAAGACCAAATGTGTACTTTGTTAATAACCTTGCTAAATTAAGCTTGAGTTTAAAGGAGTATATAGATGTATGTATAGGTGCTGTAGACAGTGAATATTACTGAGAAGTCATAGTACTAATGAAGCAAAGAACCTATATTATAAGGTTCATCTGTGAACTATTTGGAGATAACGCAATGCTTAGATATTTTAAATTCCTTCCTTATGGTGAAACTTTTGTTCAAAGATTTAAGAGGATTACATAGTTGGTTTTAATAAATGAAGAATCATTTCCAATTAAAGTAGTTACAGAATTTGATAACGGAAGCGAAAGAGATTCTGGAGGTTTCGAATCATCAGGTGCTCTCTAATCAAAATAGTGTCTAGAAAGAAATAGAAGGTCGTTAATTATATCTTTAAATTCTAAATTCTAATCTCTTCATAAATTTTGTCTTGTTGAAAGCCCTATGCAATATTTTTTACCAGCAAACTCTATAATAGGATTTTATGATAAACATGAAGATGAACTAAATTTCTCCTAATCAACCTTATCAGCAAACTCTCTTATAAAACCTTCAGGTATATTCTTTTTTATATAATCCCCCGATCAACCTTATCAGCAAACTTTGTTGTGAAATCTTCTAATAAGTCATTACATGTTATAGTCAGCCAGTAAACTCTATCTGCAAACTCTCCTATGAAAACTTCTGATAAATCATTATATGTAAGTTTTCCCAGTTGATCTTATCCTTGTATTTACGTCTGTAATCTTTACTGTAACATATTCACTAAAACGCATATAAGAACATTGTTTATCTGTTAGTGTATCTAATGTTTCATCTGACAAACTTATAACATACTGCTAAGTAATATTTTTTTAAGACAATAATTGTCTTCCTTAACAGCCATTTTAAATAAATGATCTAAAGCACCAATAGCAACCCAAAAATTAATAAAATTAGGATCAACTCTTTCATCATCATCATAATCATGTAGATTATCATATTCATCTGAAATAAATATCACCTGTATCGTACTCCACATTAGTTAAGAGATCATCATCTTCGTCATCTAAGTAATGACATACACGATTGAATACAGATATAAGAGATAATAATTCTTTAGCAAGTGACATGTTCGATTACGAATTTCCGTGTATAAATATGAGTAACTTCATTTTTGTAAAGCTCTACAAAAGTGAAATAATTGTCTAAAATTATATAAGCTTTTCGAAAACCATCAAATCTACATCACAATTGAAACGTTTAAGAAAAGATAACCTTATATAAAAAGTAATATGCATAGTTGCGTGTTGAGAACGTGAGTGCGAATAATGTAAGCAAATACCAAAAGTTAACAGAAGATTTTATAAGAGAATTCAAAACTAAGGTGAATTGGAAGCAAATATCATGTAATCAAAATTTGTTGCAAGACATCAAGAAAGAGTTTGAAAATAGAGTTGATTGGATAGAAGTTTCATCTAAACAAACATTAACTGAATATCTTGAAGCTTTGCTGGCGTCTACTATTATTCCAATGTTCTCGGATTTGCTGCCAGAGTGAGTGTTGCTGTGCTGAGCTTTCGTTACCGCACAGCGGCAACACCTTCATAGCTATGTGTTGGAGTGTGCTGGTCGTACAATTTATATTGTGGTCTTTAGGAATTGCTGTGTTTCTATTGGTTGTTTTTGTTGTCCAATGGCGTGCTCTGATTTTGCTGCTGAAAACTGCAAAATTCTATATAGAGTATTTTTAACACAAGGCGTTAGAAACAGCAATATACAAACCTAAAGTATTCTACAGATATGTAGACGACACATTCGTCATATGGCCCCATGGCAGACAGAAACTCTACGAATCCCTGCAGCATCTGAATTCTATACACCGCAACATCCAGTTCACTATGGAAACAGAAACAGAAGGAAGGCTCCCGTTCCTGGACGTACTCGTATACAAGAAACCAGATGGAAGTCTAGGCCATTCAATCTACAGGAAACCCACGCACGCTGATCTCTACCTCGATGCTTCCAGCTTTCATCATCCTGCACAGAAGATGGGGGTGTTAAATACTCTAATACACAGAGCATACCAAATAGCTGATCCAGATAATATATACACAGAACTGTCTCACCTGGAAACGGTATTCAAATTCAACGGATATTTGTCGAAACAGATCAAGACGGCCATGAGAAAATACAGTAGCAGAAATTGCACCACAGAAGAGGACAAAACGGCAGACAAGGAAAATATTGCAGTTATTCCATATATGGGAAAAACCTCCAACCAACTAGCAAGACTATCGAAGAAATTCAACATCAAGACTGTACACTGCCCTCCACCGAAGATCAGGAGTTTATTACCAACTGCAAAAGACTCATTGGGATTAAAGATACCAGGCATCTATAGGATCACCTGTGAGTGTAACGCCACTTACATAGGAACATTGAAAACAGAATGAAAGAACACCAGCGACACACCAGACTTTAACAACCTGAAAAATCTGCAATAGCCGAACACTGCATACAATACAATCATACAGCCATGTGGGAACAAATATGAAGTACTAAAAAAAGCAAACAGTTCTGGAACAAGAAAATACATGAATCTCTATTCATCCGTTCATACAAGACATCCATCAACAGAGACGAAGGTTATCAACTACCTGACATCTGGGTCCAGCTTCTCAGTACGAAAAGTACCATCAGCCAATCAGAGAGCAGTTTCCACCAGCAAAATCAGAGCACGCCATTGGACAACAAAAACAACCAATAGAAACACAGCAATTCCTAAAGACCACAATATAAATTGTACGACCAGCACACTCCAACACATAGCTATGAAGATGTTGCCGCTGTATGGTAACGAAAGCTCAGCACAGCAACACTCACTCTGGCAGCAATCCCGAGAACATTGGATTAATTAACCGAAAACTTGATAAGCGAATTTAAGGACGACGTACATTGAGTTACATAGCAAGTGAACAAAAATTTTCAGAAGAGTTTATAAGATAATTTGTGTATATGTTCAACGGTGATCTTTGGGCACAGTTGAAAGTGTTTCAAAAGTTATCATAAAGATTCATTATATAATTTTGTAATAAGTTAAAAGACAGCGATTGTTGGAACATCTTGACGGTTAAGTGTAAGTTGAGTGAACAGTTCAATAGATATTGAAAGAAAAAAATTCATGGTCCATCATATCACGCGACCGAGTGTTATCTGAAGATCTAATTCTAGATTTTTGCGATAAGGTCTATTGGTGTGATATTGTAAGATATCACAATCTCACTTCTGAATTTAAACTTAAACTTATCAATGGATTTTATGACGATATAGAGCTAGCTGATGATACAAATTGCTTTTATTTGTTTTTGGAATAATATTTACAAAGTTAAAACCAAATACAATCCTGAAATCATTGAATGTAATCTGAAATCATTGAACATAGTGATATAATTTATGATATTCAGATTTGTTATGCACTAAAACTTTTACGGCAATGTGTAATATTATAGAAGTGGAAGAAGATGAGACTGAAAGTGAAATTGAGTCAGTAGAGTATCACAATACAAATAGAAAAAGACGAAGAAGAATGAGGCGACGACATGGATGAACCTGCCATGTCCGTGGGAATAGCTACAGAAATCAGAAGTTAGCCCACTATTCTGAGTGCATTCCATCTGCCATACGCCTTTTTTCCGTTGGACCTGATGCTGCTATTGCCTTCTCCTCCAACTGAATTTTGCAGTCATCTCTTCAGGGTTTTCAGACTCTTAAAATCCAAAAGTTCAAGGCTCCGATACCGAATATAAGCTCTCTGGAAGCGATTCGCCGCAGCCCTTCTCTAAGTTATAATTTCATACTCTGAACAGAGATTGGGGCTCCAGATTAAAATAAAAACAATTATTGGTCAATGGAACCTCATTTAACTAATTGATGAACAAATGTAATATCACCTATGCTAACGATGATTATTAGTATATCTTTAAATGCATTGAAACGGAGACTTAAAGTGTCCTTCATCACGGAAGACAGTATGCATCTGTACCTGATGGGCATTTGGTGCATTTAACAGAAAGCTGTTTAAACCTTGCTTCCGTCCTCAACAAAATTTAAACATATAGACCACGTTTGGACAATTTGCGGTGTTGATATATTGCTGGTCGACTGTTTTTCAAAGGAATTATTGACGTTTTGTTTGGCATTTGATTTGACTACAGTGGCATTCATATGCTTAACCTCTCACACTAAATCGGTTGCTGACACAATTTATCTAACCAAGAATCGATTATTTTACATAAATATAAAATAATAAAAATACTGTTGTTAGATAGTGCATGCAACATTGTTGGAGAGGATTATTTCTCAAATAAAACTTCAGCGATCATATTTATATCTAGTTTGTATAAGAATCCTCACGTAATGGACAAAATTGGATGTGATTTTCTAAATCAGCACACCACATATCATACAACCAACCGAAAACTTGTTTCGTAATTTTGAAAAACGTCACTTTTCTCTCGGGTATGTGTTGGTACGGCTATGATGGTATACCGCTCACAGGGAGTATCACCTACTGATTCCCCTATTGTAGAACATTGTAGCAATTAGAGAGAGGAAAATGGATGTAATGCTATGATCACCATGCAAAATCAATTTATGATATAATTTAATTGTAACTGAGTTATAATCGTCAATATTAATTTTTTATTCTGTAACTTCTGAATCCTGTATTGGTACTTTAATTGGTGAACATTAGGCGCGACTTATGAATTGTTAAGAAAATTATACCAAATTGAAACATGATTTTACTATGATTTTATTATGAAATGTACTATTGTATGATTTCTTGCCATCTGGTTTGGTCTGACGACGTCCAACTTTTATTCAAATGCACTAAGTTACAATATTCAGCATAAAGCTTTATTATAATAAAAGAAAACTATATATAAGAAGACTGAGCAGGGTTGGATTTTTGTCACGTTATATATATATAATTGAAGTTAATAGAATGAGTACCTTTATGTAAATTTTAACATCAAGGCTATAGATTAAGGAGAAATGACATCATCTATTAAAATAAGATGGAAATTTATCATTTAATGGAATGAAATCACATTCCAATCATTTACTATAAATATAGAAGTAGTATATATGTTTTTTCGAGGTATATGTTGAACTCCGACCAATAACACAAAAGTCTGTATTACAATGTATTTTCCTTCATGTGCATAGGCAAGTAAAGCCACAAATCGTACCACTAAGCTTATCACTGCTGCTAATTAGCGATTTATCTCACGCTAGTGAGGAAATAATTGAGTGATATTTATTTGTACCTAGCACAATGATTACTGAAGAGATGAACCGCCTTATTGTAATTCAGGTCTCATCAATATGACCCGAGTGCCTCACAGTTCAGTGGAATAAAAGAAAATTATTATACTATTTAATAATGACTACATTTAATAGGACAGATTTGTTGAGGGGGAACCGTACAATTTGGTATAAAGTTTCTTCCACTGCTTTTCACTATCAAATAGAATATCCTTTTGGGGATTACAATTTATGAAACCTCCACATCCTTACATTATTACCTCACATATTATGTCACTATTTCACACCTTTAATCATAGTATTTAACGCTAATGGATGATTTAAAATCTGTAACACTGGAACCGTCCACATTAGAAAGGCGATTTTTAGCAGGATACATGCAGTCACACCTTTCCACAGTTTGGAATATTTTGGCTACCATTCCTATTATTTTCTTGTCATTTCCTTTAGTTCGGTTTAATTAGTTTAAATATTTTGTTCGTAGCGAATTATTAAGTTGCATTTTTAAATGAATATTTTTCCAAAATTGTGTGGTCACTATATTGTTCCCATACCAGGAATGATCATCAAAATGTTCTAGATTGTGGGAAGGTCCATATACATGTATAATGCAGAAAAATGTATTTTTACTGTACATGGTTGCTGTGTGCATGGTTTACTAAATCATTAGCGTTTAGTTCATAAATCAGAGGCGTCATATATGACGTAATATTCAAAATTGCTGAAAAATGCCAACGTGTATCCAATGGAATTTGAAAGAGAACATTCGACTTCATAACAGAAAACAAAGGGAAAACTTTATACTATGTGGTACGGTATAGAAAATTTTACTATTGCTATTTCCTCGACTAATTTGTTTGATTTTTTCATAAAACATGCTTTTTTTCTAAAACTGAATGAAGGAAAATCTACAGAGCATTAACGAATAAAGAAATCTCTACTTTGCCTTGACAGGTCTTTATTGGAATGGAACCTATTATAATACAATTTTTTATAATTCAGCTCTTAGCACTATTACTTAAGCTGTATATGTAAGTGGTTGTGAAGATAATTCAATATAAATACAGTAATAAATTAACATTACAATTATATATTATCCAGTACATTTCGAAAAAGGCACTCCACGAAATGTCTCTACGAAAATTCTAAGATTTTGACAGGAACTATTAGAAATATTATGTGAACCAACTAGTAGAATCACTATATATATATATATATATATATATATATATATATATATATATATATATATATATATATATATATATATATATACTTAAATGCTTATCGTTTTTAATCCTACGTATTACAGATGCATGCACTGGTAAGTACCTCATATAGTCTGTAGTGCTATATTATTTTATCCTAAATGTTAACTTTTGTAATTATGTACAAATGATTGTTAAAATAAATTTGTGAACTAATTTCATATCTTCGAGCATTGGTTTTAATTTATAAATTTTACTGAATGCTGGCTTGTTTCTGGTAAACTAAATATGATTTTTATTGACTGATAATAGCTGAATTCAAATACGTATTTGTTTTGTTGCATCAAGAATCCAATAAGACATTGGTTTTATATATATATATATATATATATATATATATATATATATATATATATATATATATATATATATATACATATATATTGCCAATCTCTCTATTTCATACCTCAAAATTTGGAATTGCGTAGCTCCTTGACGTAGGAAGATTGTCCTCTGGACATTATCAGAAATGACCAGGAAATCTTAGACTTAAACATATAAACTAGAACGGGGAAAATTCCTAATGATAACTAAGGTGTTTAACTATTAAAATTCATGTATTCAGATTTTACTGTATAATGTGTGTGTCTGTAGAGGATATGAAAACATGCGTCAGATCACAATCTAATAAATTCTGGTTATTTCCCCACTTGAAAACAGGTCTGGATAGAACACGTACCTTTGGGTGTTGTAGAGTTTCTCCTCTGGACACTGTACAGCTCGTCCTTCGTTGTGTGATGACCTGAACGGAAACGGTAGGCTAACAACGGCCGCACCCCAAACTTGGTACTGCAATAGACAGTTATGTTAACGATGAATGTTAACTTCTCTCGTAGACTATTCTCGTCTCATTTGAAACACCAACTTCTCAACTAAACTCTGTTGGTCGGCGACGGATCTCAGTAGGCAAAAGGTTTTGTAAAATATTTGTCAACAAAACACCAACTTCTCAACTAAACTCTGTTGGTCGGCGACGGATCTCAACTGACTCATCCTTGACTCCTACTCGACTGCCTGATTCATTAAATCATGGCCTTTTTATTCTCCTTTCTTTACTGTTGAAACTAGACCTACTACATCATACATCGACATCTTTTTGATGTTTGCTCAACTCATTTCCGAAATTTGTGTTTCTGCAATGTCATCAAGTGATCGAAATCTCCAGACACCTACCTCTGCAATCGGACTGTTTTGACATATCCGAGATCGTGTGTTTTGTTGACAAACATTTTACAAAACCTTTTGCATTGCATTTTATTGCTTATTGTCTTTGTTAGCATAATATTGCTACATTATACAAATGTCTGTTTTTATTCTTACCACATTCAAGTAAACAAAACAATGGGTCTGACATGATTTTTAATTGTTCTTAATCTTCTCATAAACTTAACCTACATTTAATTTTTAATAATCTTTATCCAACTATTTATCAAATTATAATTATAATCGTTCCGTTCAATACGGGTGTATTGACTATATATATTGTCTAGTGGTTAGCACGGCCCCTTTGCTGTACGGGGTGCCGAAATCGATGCCCCAAGTGAGCTCTTTTAATTTTAACTGTCTTGGATATTTATGTCTTGGTATTCCAGTCATTTTTAATAATGATAAAAGAAGCCTTGTATAGAAAACGGATGTATGGTTGGTTGATTCTTTTGAACAGAGAACGTTGGATGAATGAATATCGTACTAGACCACTGAAATAGCCATTATGTGTCTTAGGTACGAATCTGTTATATTTTAGCTATAACTATTTTAAGATTTTTTCTAATCCTTTATGAATAAAGAACCATAAATAGAAGGCAACAGTTCATACATTTCCATTTGAAGGTGAACATGTGATCCATATGGTTCAATACTACGTCGAAATTACGTTTGATCATTTTTTTCTTCCTAGCCGGAAACTGTTCCATGTAGTCTGGATCCTCGCTATGAGTTTCGTACCTTCAATTCTCGCTCTAGAATTAGAAGTTTTAACACTTTACTTATATTTTTCTTTGATGTCGTTAAGACTACGGAATACTTCCTGTAGAACGTTTAGCTTTAGGAAAAAAAAGAGAACGCTATATGTTGGCGGTTATCACTTTTGTCATATATGAGGAAATATTATAGTTCCCTTCCAAATAGCCATGTTGGATTCAAATCTTTGCTAAACTTGCCTTGAAGAAAGAAGCTGAAGAACTTACTGTACACTGTAGTTAATATAGTTTCTTGATATGAGGTGTTTTTAAAGATTGCACACATACAAAATGTATAGAAACAACTCGTCTTGAAGGGACGTAATGGATACCAGAGTTAGTCAGTTCTGGTGATCCACATCGATACATTATATTCAACACAGCTTCCATGGTAAAGTGTTTCATTTTATCAAACACGTGCAATATGATATCAGTTAATTCGCCTTGAAGAAACAAAACGACTAATGCCAAAATCGGTTCGGACACTTCCAGTTACGGCTTTCAATATACAATATCTGAAACAATTTATTGGAATATAAGTGTTTCGGGCTTTTGCAAACATGCAATGTATATGTTAATCAACTTTTCCACCTATAAGAAATGTTCGGTAATTGTATTATTGAGGTCCCAAAACTTCAGTAACAATAATTATAATAATCATATAGAACAGAAATTCTGTGTGAGGTCAGATTGTATTAAAATGTGTAAAATCAGAACAAACATTAGGCAAAAGTTCAAAAATTCGGTATTAGACAGAAGTGGCCGGAGCAATAGGAAAACAATATGTGATTTCGTCGCTACTACAAGCTTGGGCGTTCACTACAGTAGTGTAAAACTGAGTTTGGATCTTAGTGCTTTGCTTGTCACAGTGTGACTCATTGAAACGCACAAAAACAAAGTACCGCAGGAGCCACCGGTGACACAGCGAACGTGTTTTAAACGAAATGTATCCAAGAAAATTTCATGTAGCAGGTATACCTACTAAACTTACTAGAGCCCTAAGAAAAATTAGGTTTTTAAATTTTACTTTCCATGGTTATTCTGGCAAAGCTAAAGGATACGTCGATGACGACAGTGAACGAAATAGTGGAATAAAGTAAGTGAGAGGAAACAGAACCCCAAGAAGATATACAAATACGGCGTTTATCCAGCACAATGCTCACTGGGAAGGAGCTTGGATAGATGGAAATTCACAAGCTCCAGTGCTAAGACTAAAACAACAACAAAGAAAGTCCTTAACCTGAAGACGAATATGTCGCTTATTGGGAGTGATGTCGTTATTTTAAACGTTCAATCTGGAAATTCGAATAAATAAATAAATTTCAGTATTGTCGCTTTATACGTATGTTTTGTTGGTGGTTAATTTACATCGGACTTCCGAAGGGAAACATCGAAAGAATTTAATGTCCATGTTTATAACGAAAACTCTCAGTCACGACCCTTCTTCAGTTGGGATTAGAAATAGGGAAAGGAAAATTGAGGAAGATTAAGAAGTCAGGAGAAAAGAAGTGAACGAAGAAAAAGAAGAGAAGAAAGGAATAAGTAGCTAGAGATGAAAAATTTTCGATAATGATGGAAATGTATTAAAGAACCTTGAACAGTTGTTAGAAAGGTGATTATTACCCGTATTTTACTACTTGGGAATCAATTCTGAATTGATCCTGAACAGGCACATGTTCAACCACACTAAGCTGACTTGGATCCAGGCAACTGCACAAGTCGTACTTGCCCTGACCGAGCCAAGGTGAATGGAAGTATTACTATAATCGTTTGTCTGGTTTTCCAAATGTTTAATAACCGGGAATGCGGCGTAGGAACAAAAAATGCGTAGGATCCAAACTACGTAGGATAAAAAAAGCTCAAAGCCTTTATGGATCCTACGCAGTTTGTATCCTACGCAGTTTCTATCCTACGCAGTGTGGATTCTACGCAGTTTGGATCGTACGCAGGTTTGGTCCTATGCCGTTGCACTGAAATCATTTAAGTTTTAATCATGCGCTCAACAAATATTTTTTTACCATCTTCTTAATTTGTTTAACTTGTGCAGCTATCAATTAGGGTTATATTCATGGACTCCATACGTCCAAAACTGCCTACGATCCAAACTGTGTAGGACCAAAACCGTGTAGTAATCATACTGCGTAGAATCTACACTACGTAGATCGTAAGATCAAACTGCGTAAGATCCAAACTGCGTCTGAACCAAGCTGTGTATGATACACACTGCATAAGACCAGTGGAGTTACTAAGGGAAGAAAGGGGAAGGAAGTCACTGACTTTTGATCGAGTTGGTATTTTCTTATTTACCCAAATGTTGTGAATTATCAATTCTTTTAGGGACTTGGCAGTTGGCACAATTGAAGACTTTGAGGCAAAAAAATTAAATCCAAAAAGTGTAAGTGTAAAGGAGATACCTTCAGAAGGGTTTCTCCTTGTCCGAATTTCCTCAAACTAAGCACATATATACTCGACCGAAAGTAAATGGACTCATATTTTTGGTTCTTTCTGAAAAGAGATATAATGGGGCAAATAGTCCCTTTTCAAAAAAGGGTCCCTTTAACGAAAAGGACCACATTAAAGAAACGAAACTCTCCTGATAGAAAGAAGACTTCAAAGTACAAATACGGGTTTTGTCGCTTTGGGGACAAAAGAGTTTCAGGAGGCAATGGCTCAATTCGAATTGACAAAGGAATCCGCACAATCCTTAAGGCAATCATTTTTCCGTGGAATTGCTTGAAATCGTGATATGTTGTAGATATTGTGTACCTGAGAAGAATTGTTAATGGACAGAACCAAAAATCACTGACCATTTGTCCAGTACAGGGCCACATTTTTGAAAACAACCGAAGATAACAGTATTTTGGATTTCAGTAGAAATGACTGAAACAACGATATGTTGTAGATATTTTGATCCTGAGAAAAATCTTAAAGTACATAATCACAAATCACTGACTGTTTTGCCACTATAGGGCCACTTTTTTCAAAGCAGCGGAAGATAACGGTATTTAGGATTTCGGAAAAAAATGAATGAAACTTTGATTTGTTGTAGATATTGTGATTCTGAGGAAATGTCTCAATTTGTAAAGCCATCTATCACTGACGGTTTGGTCAATATAGAGCCATTTTTTTTTCAGGATCGATAAGGATTTCAAGAACATCGTACACCTTTACGTTGGCGGCCCTAGTACCGCTTCTAATTGTGACAGGGACAAGAACTATACCTCATTTTATAAATTATAAAACGCAGATTCCTACGAGCGAACCTTAGTGCCCCTCGTTCCAAACTCTTAGAAAAAAGAAAGATGAAAGTTTTGAAAAAAATACATTTTTGTTTTTGGAAATTTGTCCAAAGCTGGCAACACTGTTACTTGTTGTAAGCAGAAAAAATATTTTCACGTGTACACCAGATATTGAGTACAATCATGTAAAAACAAGTAAAGAGCGAAAGTTGGATACCAAGTGAGAAAAAAATTCCGAACGCGTTACCTACGAGATCACCCTGTACATGTTTTTCGAAATATTAAGGTCTATCCTGGCGTCCTTATTAGAAAGCTCATGAGACGCAGATTGTAACGATGTAACAATTGTGACCTTCCTACCAAATGCGTAAATGAAGAAGATGAAGAAATTTTAGAAAAATGAAATAAGGAATACATTTTTTCGAAGTGGGCAACATTGTTACTTGTAGTTTCCGAGAACTGCCATATACAAGGTATCATTAGTTAAGATGTATATTTATTTTTATTGTTACCATTTATATGCAAGTAGCTCCTTTGGAGGGAGAGTCTCCCACACACAAATGTTGAGAAGGAGAAGGAACTGATACATCCAATTTCTCCGCTAACCCTTCCGCTGCTGAACTACCGATGTAGACGAATTGCACACCGTTCGAAAGTTTCATCCTTCTTAAAGAGATATAAACTTAAAGGATCTCTTTAGGTTAATTAGGAGCGAAGTGATGGTGGTTTAAACTGCTATCGTAACCCTTGAGCAATTCTTCCTGTAAAGGTTAAATGAGCAGAATGTGAAGGTATTCAGTGGATTTGTTTTAAATTGTTATATTTGATGACTGTTTGGCCACTACGAGGCCACTTTTTTTAAAAACAGTAGAAGGCAACTGTATTTTGAATTGCTGTGGATTTGCTTCAATCCATAATGTGTTGTTAATATTGGATCTTGAGAAAAAGTATCAATGAGCGAAACCACCCATCACTGACCGTTTGACCACTTAAGAACCACTTTTTTACACAAGCAGAAGACAGGTCTGGATTTCTGTAGAATTGGTTGAAACTGTGATATATTGTAGATGTGAGCTTGAGAAAACGTCTCAATTGACACAACCACCAATCACTGAACATTTCGCAACTACGGAACCTCATTTTTTAATACAGAAGAAGGTAAGGGTATTCAGGAATTTTGGTGTAATTTTATGAAGCCACGAAAAGACCTATCCAACAACCCAGAAAAGGGATGGGAAGAGTAGCTTCTAATATCATTTAAGCATAGTAAACATTCGGATGTTCATCTTGAATGGCAAAGGAAAACCCTGGAAAGCACTAGACATTTTTTGTCAGGATCACGACACTTACAACGTATCTCCGTTTCATTCCTTTACGCCGTAATCAAAAATATCGTTATACCCAGCTGCTTTTTAAAAAAATCTGGACCTATAGTGTCCATTAAGACTTTCTCTCACGATCAGAAAATTTACAACATATAACAAATTTACTCATTCTTAAAGAAATCGAGAACAGCATTATAGTTGGCTGTTTTCAAGAAAGTAACCATGTGGTGTCCAAACGTTTAGTGACTTATGGTTGTGTCCATTAAGACTTTACTCAGGATGGCAGGTATCTACAAAATGTCACAGTTTCTGTTATTTTGACCGAAATCCTGCAAATAATTGTCTTCGACTCGGCTGCTTTCAAAAATGACCTCTTACTGGCCAAACTGTCAATAATTTATGATTTTGCCCATTAACACGTCTTCTCAGGATCACAACATCTAAAACACATCACGGTTTTATTCATTTTTACTGAAATCGAGAATACCGTTACTTTCTCTGTTTTCAAAAATGTAGCCCTGTAGTGACCAAACGGTTAGTGATTGGTGGCTGTGACAACTAAAACTTTTTCTCAATATCATAATATCTACAACATATCATAGCTTCAGTCATTTTCATTTAAATCCAGAATATCACTACCTTCAGCTGCTTTAAAAAATGTAGCCTTGTAGTGAACAAGCGGTCAGTAATTGGTGGTTATTTCTGTTAAGACTTTTTCTCAGGATCAAAGTATCTACAACATATCACAGTTTCAGTCATTTTTACTGTAATCAAGAATATCCTTATCTTCGGCTGTTTTCAAAAATGTGGCCCTGAAGTGGCTGAATGGTCAGTGATTTTTGGTTGTGCCCACGATTTCAAGCATTTCCAGGAAGATCTATCTTCCGTTAATATTGTGCGGGGTTCTTTGTCAATTCAAAGGTAGCCATTGCCCCCTGAATCTGTTTTCTCGCAACAACAACAAAGCCCATATTTCATAATTCGAAGTCACCTTTGCATGGGCAGAGTTTCGTTTCTTTAACATGACTTGTGAATTGATAGCACAGATAGTCATTTGCGTTATAATCTTTTGTTCTCAATTTCTTTCAATTCTATGCAGAGAAATAGTGCATTTAAAGGGCAGTGTTGTGCGGGGCCTTTTGTGCCAAGTGAAAGCCCAATTAGATCACGTTAATAGTAATTCCTAATGGGCATTAGCTGGTTTAGTTTGCTTGAAAACCAGTAATAAATCTTTCATGCTTTATATTTTTGTGAGGAAACTAAGACACGGAAAGATTTTCGTGAGGAATTACGTTACACAAAAATACTGACGTTTTTCTACCAATTTGATTTTATTCGATAACAAGAAAAGCTCTGACTGAAGCCATATTATCTAAAGAGAGAGAGGTAAATCCATTGAAGGTAAACTCATTGAAGGTAAATCCGTAATTGAAAGAAGTATAGGTGAGTGAAATTTTTACTTATTCCAAGTAGTCGCTGTGGCTTGTTTAAATTTATGTTTGTCCGGTTGTCTGACTTGTGATTCACTCCAGGTCGTATTGTTAATGCAATTATAACGTATTTTCACCTTTACGTTTATTTCCAGATTTTTCTGCAATTCTGATCTTTCGCGGAGTGCTAAGTAGTAAGAGAGGGCAAACATCACATTTTGTGATCAAATCACTATAATCCCAATATTTTATGATTTAATTGGTTTCTTTTCCAGTTTACAATTTGTATTGGGTGCATATTGAGTTTTCAGAGTATTTTTATCCTCAGAAAACTAGACTGCAAATTATTTTCCTCTTGCATTATCATTCCACAATTATCGAAAGGTTTAATGAATGTTATGAATATATTATTGACTGAGAGTTGGCTGAAATGTTGATTAAGATACAGTTAATTAAGATTTAGCAAAGTTGACATGGTGTCTTAGGATTCCTTAATCTTGACTGAGTGCGCAAGTGGTATAGAAGGTTTTTATTTCCATTATGTAAAAGGACAGCTTTAAGGCTGACCTTTGACGCGTCGATAAATAACCTCCATTCTTCTGGAACGTAAGAAATTCCTAGCTCCGCCATCAACCCATTTATATCCGTACATACGCACACATTATCTTGGATTGAGAAATAGCTTGAAAATTGAACATGCCTTTTTCTGTACACTGATATGTTCGTTTCCGCATCCAATAAGTTCCACTGCTGGAGCCTTGATCCCAGAAGTTCCGCCTCTTGTTTTGTCAGGTGCAAATCACGGACTAGGTCATTAAGTTCACATTGCCGGATGAAATGTGGCTCGCGAACACAGTCAGGGATGAACGTTGTATCCTTGGATGTACATGTTGATGTCGATGGTTCATCAAGGTCATGATCATCATCAGAGTCTTTTGGCCATGTCTCTTCCCAGTTGGTAGGGGCTCGGGAAGTGGAAGTTCTATTGCATTCTGTTACATTTGATAACAAATATTGATAACAATTTCATGAACAAACCCAAAAAACTTGGAGAATTGTGTATATATATGTATTAAGATATTCATATACTGTACGTTTAAAAAATATACGTTGGAAGTACATTCTATTTTTATACACGTTTCTAATTCACAGAGAGCAATACAAGTGTGTTGTTGACTATTGTAAATATTCATTTTTATGTCTGTGTTTGTAGTAATAAAGCAAATAATTTTTACCCCAACTCAGGAGATCTGAAAGCATTACTATCAGGTGCAATAAACAGTGCACACAGTATACATACAAATATATTTATTTCTCGAGAAAGGACAAAGCGATTTTTACGAAACTTTTAGGGTTTATTAAATATTAATCAAGGTATACTTAGGTATAATTTCTATGTTACTATATGTAAGGGGACAGGAACTAGGGCAATAAAATATCTGAAAAAGGGAAATTTTTGATGCAATTTCCCGAAAATCCTTCTGTTACGGAAAAACTGTACGGGATGGAGAGAAACCGAGTGCATATTCGAATTCAGCGCAAAAAGTTCCTTTACGATCAGGTGATTTTTCTCATGTAACAAACAAAAAGTTTAATATTGTTAACTAGTGTGATCGATTCCCGCAAGTGAAAAACCCAGAAAACATACAGGTGAAAGACTCTAATCGAGAATCGTGGAGCTTTCGAAATCCTGATATAGTTTCTTTCATGGGTTCCATAAAGAATCAGTACTCTGATGTAATTGCCAATAGAATCGGATGTATTAAGGGTTGTATAGGCAAATTATATCTAGCTGAAAACAAACCTTTTAAGCAAAATCTGTTCCCTGTTCCTAAGAATAAAGAGAAAGAATTTGATGCTCAAATTTCAGAATTAGTTAGGCAGGGTATTATAATTTAAGTTGACAATTCGAACTACGCCAGTAGTTGTTTTTAGTTAAGAATAAGGATAATATTTATCGAATTGTAGGGAACTTTGTTAAAGCTAATGAGTTGATCGTAAATGATCCTTTCCCGTCTCCGAACACAGAGGAATGTTTAGCTGGCCTATCTGGTAAGCAATTCTATTCAAAGATAGATCTAAAGAAAGCATATTTTCAAATTGTACTATATTTTAGCTCACGTGACATCACTACAATTGTTACGCCAAAGGGTCTTTTCCAGTTTACGAGTTCCAGTAGGTATTAAAACTGGTAGTAACATTCTTAACTGAGTGATGCATAAAATACTTGGGGATTTGGAAGGGGAAGGAGTACGATCACATTTTGAGTATGTTCTCATATTTTCAGATACTGTAGAACAACATAAAAAGACTATAATAAAGGTGTTAGAAAGATTTCGAGAATTTAATGTTACCATATCTCCAGATAAATGTTTGTTTTTTTCAGACAAAGATTAACTATCTATGTTATATTATTACCGGATATCAGATGGAAATAGACCCGGATAGGGTTTCAGGAATTAGAAATATACCACCTCCACGGAATAGGAGAGGTCTTATGAAGATCTTGGGGCTTTTCAGTTATTACGCGAAATTTGCTCCTGAGTTCCAGGAACTAATGGGACCTCTCAGTGAATTAAAACCTCCTAAGAATAAATTTGTCTGTAGTCCGAACACCAAAGAATTCTAGACAAATTAAAAAAATAGGGGGAAAACATTGTATTAAAGACCCCAGATCTAAATAAACGCTTTGTCTTAAATGCAGACGGATCAGGAAAAAGCATAGCTGCTTGTTTGTCTCAAGAGAATAGTAACGTGAACTTCAACCTGGTTGTTTCTTTAGTAAGAAATTATCAGAAGCAGACAAACATAGAAGCACATACGAAATAGTGTTTATAAGCCTAGTAAAAGCTATGTCCCGATTTAAACACTATTTGGTTAGAGAATTTGACGTCCTGACGCATAATAAGGCTCTGACTTGAATTTTAAGCAACTCAAAGCGTCTATTAAAGTATGGCCCTCTTGTTGAGACTTTATGTCAGTTTTCATTCAAGATTACACACGTTACATCAGCAGATAACGTTATAGCTGACACTCCCACAAGAGTTTACGACCCTTTTGAGTTTAGCTTAGTGGATGGACCTTTGGGAATAGCGGCCTTTGATAGCAACTTGAGATTACCTCATAGATGGAAGTTGTCTCTGATACAGGAACCAATCGAAGATCTTCAGAGAGAAGACCCAGAATTGAAAGCAATAATAGAGAGATTAGAAAATGGCGACAACATTCCTGGTTTTGTTATAATAAAAAGATTCTTATGAAAAGAATTAATTCAGTCCATGACCCTTTTAAGATCTTTATCCCCAAGGCTTTAAGAAGAGGTCTGATAGAGTACTACCATGAGGATAAGCTTGTAGGAGGTCATGCTGGTACATATCGGACTCTATAGGACTAATGACACGATTCACGTGGGGAAATATGAAAAAGGAAGTGGCTGAATTTGTAAGATGTTGCCATAGGTTTCAGCTTTCAAAGGAAGAGAATAAAAGGTAAATGGGATTACTGATATCAGAATATAGTAAGAGGATCGGATCACACTGGTACTTTGACATTATCGGTGTATTGCCTAATCCAAAGAGATTTAAGTACATATTAATTGGGGTTGATAACGCTAGCTGCTTTGTAGTGCTAGAGAAGTTAAGATCGTTATCTTCAGCCTGGATAGTGAACAAAATGTCTGATATCTTCAGTCGTCTAGGATATCCAGAAGCTATTACCACCGATAACGCTTCTGAGTTTATATCAGAATTCTTTAAGAAATTTTTGTTCGGACTGGGGATAAAGCATATTACAATAAGGCCATACCACCCTGAAACGAACGTTGCAACGCTAAAATCTTCCATTCGAGCTTACTTTGCAGACAAGCAATATCGTTGGTCGTCTCTATTACCAGACCTTCAGTATACGCTCAATATTAGCGAGCATTCCGGTCTTAAGATGTGCCCAATCGAAGTATTTTTAAAACGTCCTTCTTACACCCCATTACAAAATCGATGGGGCACCTCCGAAGAGGATATTACCGGAAAGTCAACAAAGCTTTATGGTTGGATGCCATGAAGAATATGGAAAAGAGCTGGGTTAGAAGAAAACTACTTATGTTGCAAAGAAGAGAGGTAGCGTTCCAGGTAGGCGACAAAGTATTGATTCGAACGCATGTGAAATCTTCTTTGAAAGACAAGGTTGCTAACTCACTCAGTGATAAATGGAATGGACCATTTATAGTCAGGAGGTTCTTGACACCAAATATTGTTCTAATTTCGGACGAGAACGATACTCTTGATTCCTACAAACGTAGTCACGTCTCCGAGATTAAGATATATCGCGACAAAAGGTATTGAAATACAAATGAAATGCTGGAAGTAAAAATTGAAAACAATGGTAAAAGAAGATTGTATATATTAAATATTTGTATATAATGAAATTTCATATAAGTGCTACTACTCAATTGTAAATATATATTCTTATATTTTAATCACGGCCGTGATTGTCAAAAATCTTGTAAATAGAGTATTGTATATAATAATTAATTTTATCTTTTGTATATTATGTAATGTAGTAGTTTGACTTATATTCTTGTGGATTCATGAAATATTTAATTATATTTTGTATGTTAATTATATTTTTTGTATATATAGATTCCATTATTAAAAAAAATTCTGGAGCAGAATTTTTTTGTAAAGGGCTTGTGGATGTACCGTGTCGTCTTCGTGCGGAATGATGCCGACGAATATGGACGCGTCACAAGAGTAATTAAACTAATAAAGAAAAAAGCTCTGTAAAATAGATTGAGAAAATCTTAATATGTTGTAAGAGTCACTATAGAATGTGTTAGAATAATTGGTTTGGTTTGATATGTTCTTCTTTTTAAAGAAAAGAAAAAGTTTAAAAAAGTAGAAAGAAAAAATCATAAAAATAAGTGGAATTTTAAGGTAACAACAGTTGGAAAGACTGTTAGAGGAAATGATTGCAGTCGCGATGGGGGGCGTAGTCAACGTATCCGACTCTACAAGCTAAAGTAGGTTCAGCTCCTACTTCACTTGTATTCGCATTGACTAGCCGGAAGATTGTCTAGCCGGAATATTGTCCAATCAAAGGTTTGTACTTTCGTTTCGACAGGGTTTCTCTTTATTGGAGAATGGATCACCGTTGTTCTTCCTGTTAGTGTGATTTGTGTATTATCGACGTGTATCGATAAAGTCATATTGGTGATATGTCAGTTATACATTACAAAGTGATCAGTGGATAAAGAATGTTTTCTTCGTTGATTTCTCAATTCTCGCAAGCTAACTTAGTGGCAAGTCAAACGGGCTCTTTCTCTTTCCTCTTTTTGTGGCTACTAAATTATGATAGTGAAACAGAGTGTGAAAGCTTTCTTTGAAAGTATGTTAAATGCTTGTGAATTGATAGCACAGATAGTTATTTGCGTTATAATCTTTTGTTCTCAATTTCTTTCAATTCTGTGCAGAGAAATAGTGCATTTAAAGGGCAGTGTTGTACGGGGCCTTTTGTGCCAAGTGAAAGCCCGATAAGATCACGTTAATAGTAATTCCTATTGGGCATTAGCTGGTTTAGATTGCTTGAAAACCAGTAATAAATCTTTCATGCTTTATATTTTTGTGAGGAAACTAAGACACGGAAAGATTTTCGTGAGGAATTACGTTACACAAAAATACTGACGTTTTTCTACCAATTTGATTTTATTTGATAACCAGAAAAGCTCAGACTTAAGCCATATTGTCTAAAGAGAGAGAGGTTAACTCATTGAAGGTAAATCCGTAACTGAAACAAGTATAGGTGAGTGAAATTTTTAACTTATTCCAAGTAGTCGCTGTGGCTTGTTTAAATTTTTTGTCAGTTGTCTGATTTGTGATTCACTCCAGGTATTGCTAATGCAATTCCAACGTATTTTCATTTTTTCCAGGTTTTTCTGCAATTTCGATCTTTCGCGGAGTGCTAAGTAGTAAGGGGGCAAACATCACCTTTTTTGGTCAAATACTATAATTCCAATAGTTCCAGATTTTATTAGTTTCTTTTACAGTTTACAGTTTGTATTGGGTGCATATTGAGTTTTCAGAGTATTTTTATCGTCAGAAAACTAGACTGCAAATTATTTTCCTCTAGCATTAGCATTCCACAATTACCGAAAGGTTTAATGAATGTTATGAATATATTATTGACTGAGAGTTGACTGAAATGTCGATTAAGATATAGTTAATTGGGAATTGAAGTTTCCAACATTTTCATTCTACTGTTCTAGATTTGAGTCTGAAACTTTAAATAAAAGAAGAATTTGTTACAGCATAAGAGATTAGTTATATACTTATTTGCTTGAAATTGAATCGTCTCATTAACTTGGATCTTGTTAGTCTTCTTAAAGTGAGGTTTTAGAAGCGCGCTAATAAATTGTTAAATGATCACTTTACTATATGAAGTCAGATTTGAAGTAACGTTGATAGAATTATTATTGAAAATAATAATGGAAGTTAAGAGGAAATTAAATTAAATTGTTCCAATAATGTTTGCTTAAGATATAGTATCTTCTTTTGAGGAATAAAATTGAAAGTATTATTCTATTTAGAATTCAAGAAGATTAAAGAATTTATTGCATATTAGAATCATTAGGATTTTTCATTAGTATATATTTTTAAATATTTTTTCTTGATTATGTTATTTCGGTAGTGTATCTACATTATTGTAACGCAGTAGTGTAAATACACAACCCTAGTTTTGTTTAATAAAATTGTTATATAAAATTAAATTTCTTTTGTGGTTATTTATTTTATATATAATATTTATTTCCTATATATGTTTGATTTTTCTGTGGTATTTGGAAATATTGGAAAACTAATTAAAATCTAAACTGACGAATTGTACGATGGTGATCTAAATCTTGCGGCCCAGGTCCCATCGACTAGGTGTTATCGGATTGCATTCGGACTGACGATTATTATTATTCTGGTCATTATTATTATTATTATTATTATTATTATTATTATTATTATTATTATTATTATTATTATTATTATTATTACTATTATTATTATTATTATTATTACTTTGAATGGTAATAGATTTCGGACTCGAAGCTTTCTGTAGGTAGTAGGTGGAAGGGGCGTTACATCAGGGAAACGAGTTGGACGTTACACAACACCTCAACACTAATCCACGCATCAGGAAACCGCTGATAGAGGTACTCACGGAGACAGCAACGGCAGTGGGGTTGACATTCACTGTGCTGGGAAAACTTGGAAAATAACCCTTCCTCCGAGAACAGTGATTATAGGATGTGATTCACCAATGTCGATGACGGCTGGCCTCACAATGCGAGTCCCCCACACAAGATCAGAGTTGAGCACAATTTACAAGTACTCTATATGCATCAAGGCCATCTTCTGCTAGTAAATCACCTACAACGATACGAAGAAAGAAATTAGTTATAGCTCATTAAAAAAAGAAAAAGAAGAACGAAAAATGGAACGAAAACGAAAAAGCCCTTTCACTTTCTCCAAGATTTTGCTATTAAAATGACGTATCCCATGCTACAGTTTCCACTTAAGACAATTGTGATCGTTCAAGATTGCGGCAATCATCGTAAAAAGCCTTTAAACATTTTCCTCACTTATTGTTACTTTGGTTAGGTTTTGCAACATTTACCACCTATTGAAGTGTTCTACACATTTGGACCTGTTCTGTTATGGATAAACAAACAACAAATCGTGTATTTTAATATCATCTCATTATTTTCAATTTACGTGTTAATAACACGTATATTATGGTCTATCTTAAGGTTGCACTATTTTAGATTTCAAAACATGCTATTAATTTCTACACAACGGCTATATTCATCAGTCTTCGAGAGGTATCACAGCAAAAAGTTTACAATAAAAGGGAGATAGTTTTCTTATATGGATTCAACCACCAAAGAATATGTGATATATCCGTTTTTATTCCTTTATTCCAGCGAATCGGAAATAGTAGGATAGTCAGAGTAAAAAAATCTTGTTTTTTGATATGGATTCAGCGTATCAAGAGTGTTACACTTCTCCAACAATATCGCTCTTCTAAAACCAAAAGTGATTGAAATCCATTGCAACATCCGATTTGCTGTAGTTGACATCAATAAAACATCTGTAGTAGGTAACGAGAAACTTAAAATGAAATGAAATCTTTGAGTTTTACGGCTCACGGTTATGCCGGTTAGGCTAAAGGAGACGGTGATGATGAGTAATGAATGAAATGGTGGAATGAAAAAAGTAGGAGGAAACGGGAGAACCCCGAGAGAATCCACGCACACGGTGTTTGTCCATCACAAAGTTCACTTGGCGGGAGCAGGGTTTGAACCCGAGACTCCTAGCACCAGAGGTGAACGCTCTACCGCTGAGCCACCGCGGCCCCTAACGAGAATTTTTTTCTATACACATATATAACTAGTGTACCAATAATGCCTTCAATATCGGAGTAGCATCAAGATGACTGATTCGTTATATGGCAATTTTTATGATCCTGCCTTCAGTCTGTTAGGTTCTGATTTTCTTCCATGATAACCTTATACGTTTATATCATACTACTGCGTAGTTTCTAGTAATGGCTAAAACCCTTAAGAGTTTTGTGAAAAAAAGAACTGCAAGTTATTGACATCCGTGAAGGGTAATTACATGTTATAATGCGTGCTATATCGAACAAAGATTAGTCATTCTTATTTTAGAACTAAAAGCAAAAATGTATCGTGCAGTGGACAACGAAAGAGAAGTAATTACTCTTCGGTAAGTACTAAGTGGATGAGAGTAAAATCACATCAACTGAAATTAGCGTAAAAAAACACCTAAGTGGCAGGCTTCATTTAAAGGTAGGGAAAATGCACATTGAAAGTTCTTATTTCTCTTATACTATTAAATACTTGAATATTACACTATATAATTCCTTTCCTATATTAAATTCTTTTCTGAACTGAGAATCACAATATATATGTAACAGATTCTTATATAAACTGCAGAGTAAATCTAGTATTTCAACATGATTTTATTTGACCTTATTTTCAATTTAATATCTCTTTTAGTAGCGAGACTTTCAGATGCGAGACTTGGAAGTACAGCCTAACATAGGATCCGAAACAAAATGAATTCGAATCTGAATCTCCCACGCCAAAAGCGCGTATGCTTACCGCTTAATAACGAGTGTATTCTCTTAACATGATTATAATAATTTGCTAGTTTGTTATAGCATTGCCTACCAAACATCAATGGTATTAACCAAACATCAATGGTATTAAATCATTTCGACAAAACTGGCTACAAAACCAGCTTGATATTTTGTTGAAACATGATCTGAATCAAACACATTCAATTTTCATCTGTGCGTATGTACTAAAACGTAACAAACTAGATTTATTTCCTTGATTCGATTTGCTTTTGAGTTTAACGTCCATTCCAGTAGCGAGACTATATGTGAAATAGACCTACATCTTAACGTCGGATCCGAACTACATGAGCTCCCGCCGGAAATTGAAAGCGGTCTCCGACGCCAAAGGCATGTACACTAACCACTCAGCCATCTCTGAATCTCTGGAATCATTTCCAAATTGGTTTGCTACGAGTGATGAAAGGTGAATAGCCTAACGGTATGCGAAGAACGATCGTGGTAGGGAGTCCCTTGCAAAGAATGTTACAGAGCCCACACTCACGTCTAGGAAGGATATTCTTTGAGTTTGATGGAACTATTAGAGTATCGTGAATCACAAGCTGCTGTCACCGAGCAGAACGATAGACTCGATTATGTACTGTCTCCAATTAAAATGCACCTAACATTTCAAAAGAAAAAAAAATTGAAATCAACACAAAGGGTTTCGTACACCACGTTAAGAACACCAGTTCGCATTACATTTAACGGCCTGTCAGAAAAAAAAAGACTGGGATTTACCATTGCGTCCAGCGTGTATCCTGGGACTGGCATCACCCAGACTACCTTTTCTTAGAGTCACTGCAGAACTTCCGAAATGGTGATAAGTTAGCTTGAAAGATACATGTGAAAATCACATTGACAATTTTTTGAGCAGATACAGCAGACGGGAATGTAGTGACGGGATTATAGTGCTCCCGAAAAAATAGAAGAAGTACATCGACAAAATAGTGCATGTGCAGTTTCATAATGTTATTTTCAAATAACAACACTTTATTCTCAAGTTTTTCGTCCAAAAGCTCAATACTTTTTTTGACAGTCTGATATTTTCCGCTTCTAAAAATCAATATTTCTAAAACTCTCTCCTTCGTCTTCCGCTCGACCTACGTAATTTCCTCAACTTTTCTTCACAACCACATTTCGAAACATTTTGGGCGCTCTTTTTAAATTTATGTTTAGTATCGATGCGAAATGTATGTGTCTCTGACATATATAGAACAATATTTCACACGTACCATTTAGAAGTCTTTTTCTCAATTTTTTATTCAAGTCCCACAAAATAGTTCCTTCCTTCTAAGGCTCGGTTCAGACGAGCAGAAAAGTTTACTGCGGGCCCTCAACACACTTGCGCGGGCGGCACAAATCAACCAGTTCAGACGAGCAGGAAATTCTCGTAGCGAACTCGGGCGGCCGTTTCAGTCCAACATAGAAAAAAAATATTTTAATTTCAGCTACAGTTGTCTTCCACGTTTATTGATTTACGAAATAACGAAGAGAAATCCTTTAATTATTTTCGCATGAGCAGGACTTGGTTTGATGAAATCTAAATAAAAATAAGTTAAGTGACAACATTAAAGCAGATGGTACGATGGTAAAACTTCCGATATCAAAAATTCAAATATTACCTTTTACAGTAAGTGTAAGCTGACTGTCTTAACTAACTATCGTTTAAATGAATGAAGAAAGTAACACATACGGGAACTTATTCATAGACATTTTCAGTTGTTGTTTGCAACTAACGTGGTTTAACAATCGCCTGACTGATTTCGATTTTTCGACATATGTTGGCAACTTTAAATTAAAAATTAAACATTTATTTCAGTTTTTCCACATATTCCGCTCCTAAGCGGCAATATAATTTCCATTTATTTATTCGCAAAAGTCGATTGTGAGATTCCTTGGATCGATCCAAACTCGCGTTAAGTGTGGTTTTTTGTGGATAAACACCGTGTGCTTGGGTTTCCTCGGGTTATCCCCTTTCCTCCCACTTTCTTCATTATATCATTTCATTCATCCTCATCATCACCGTTTCCTTTATCTTACTGTCTGATGAAGAGGACGTTAGGCCCTTGAAACTGTAACACATTGTAAGTATAGTTTTTTAATATATTTCATTCTGCTCTGGTCAGAACTGTGTTTTATTTGTTACTCTACTTATCCAGGGTCACGGAGTTTCTTCATTTAATAAATAAAAATATAAAACAAAACAAAAGACCATTGAATTACACAACAATCATATTTCGTTTTCCTTTTTGAAGTGAATTTTAATTTTATTTCTCGTCTCATCCACTATCCATTACAAGTTACGTCTTCGGTATTACCTGAATGCAAAGTTGGGTTTGTTTCGTTGTGCGATGATTCCTGTCAGTAAATGAGTTTTTGAAGGGTAAGTATAGGAAATAAATAATTACATAGCAAGTCTTCAAAATTCAGAAAGATTGCTGGATGTTTATCCCAACACTATTCATGACAAATCGCAACTCTTAAAAAAATGTAATAAATTTATAAAACATGAGCCATTGCAATAACTGCAAAGTGCCAGTTGGAATCTTAATACATGCGGTGAAAATTAGAAGTGTTGCCAATTTGAAAGATCGAATAATGGACGTTTGGTGCACATTAGAAGCAGTCCTAAATTCATACCTATTAACTATAGAACAAAAATAAGCATGCCATTGGCTTTTTGGAAAAATTTGCTATTAAAATATGTCACATGCTATAGTTTTTTCATTTTTCAAACTTCACTCTAATTCAAATTGGCGGATTTCAAGATGGCTGCCGTGAAGGATACTCTTACCGCATCACTTCCCTCTAGGCATAATATGTATTACCGAAGCTATTATCCACTTATTATCATTAATACGCGGGTTAGAAGCGGAGGTAAGGGACTTTGGAACGTAGTAAGTAAACAATTAAATGCCTGTAACTTTTCCCCAAATGGGTGTATCTCAAAACAAGCTTCACCATTGTCTTCCTGATTAAATTTTAGCCCGAGATTGCCCTATTTCCATTTAAAAAATTGACCTTAATTCAAAATGGCGGATTTCAAGATAGCTGCCGTCAAGGTCACACCTAACATACAACTTCTCCTTGACCTTATATGTATCTACATGGTTGTTCTTTCATTAACGTTCCGTTTGCAAAGGTTAGTAATGGACTTCTGGAGTAATCTCTAATAACCAGATCACAACTTAAAAATTATTTAAAAAAATAGAAAACATGCACCATGGCAAAAATTTCTGTCATTACAAATAATACATATATGTCCTCTATCAGCTAGAAAAGTTTCATTGAAATCAGAGCCGGACAATTGGGTGATGTCCCTTGTAAGGTGGGAAAAGGTTTTTTTTTATAATTGTAACATTTACTTATATTTATTCACACAGTGCCGTGCGTGAGAGTTTCTTAAGTTAAAGATGTGAATTGCAAATATGAACTCTTACATAAAAACAATGGAATATGTTTCAAGGCTTTTGAATATTCCACTGCTATAAGAGGAAGGGTGGTCATTTATATAACTTCAAAATTTCCACTTATTTGTTTACTGTATAAGTGGAAATGGGAGTTCGAAATTTATGCCAAACGTTGGATATGGGAGTTGGAAATTTATCTAATGGGGTTTTGCAATTATACTTTTCTTGAAATGCAATCATCAGGGAGGAGCTGGTTTAAGTATTTTACGAATAAGTATAAAATAATTTGAGAAAATCACCAATATATGTAGCACACCACAAGGAGGCAATGTAGCAAACTAAAACAAAAACTGGTGGGCTGATCATTTTGTAAGCTACATAGGTAGTGTTTTGTGGCAAGATTTTATGTTGTTCTTTATGTCAAGAAACATTCAATTCCTATCTCTGAAATAGCAATGTTATGCACCATAATATTAATTATGCGAGAACCAATAATATTTCTCTTACGCATCCTGCACACTTTTTCTAACCTCATGAGTACCCTGATTTTCAACTAATTTTCGTGTTAAATCTAATATTTCTAGAATTTAATACATTAACAATGGACGACAAATTGCCAGACGAAAAACTACGCTTTTTCTGTTTTGCTATTATGTTGTTGGTTGTTTTGGACTTCAGTGTCCCTTTCGGCACAGTGACTATATAATAACTGTCTTCGACCTGAAGTAAAAAATGGTCCATTCATTCCGGAGTGAGTGATGTAATAAATTTCATCAAGCGACTGCATTAACAATAGAGGCTCGTTCTCCAAATTTATTTGTTGTATATTGTTGTTATATCACAATAATGTGTTTATATCCTCGCTGTTGAAAAGCGATACGAAACGAAAATCCAATGTAAATGCTACATGAGTTTATTATTATTATATTACTACATTCGCTTAGCCGCTTAACTCTCAGCCGGTGCCTTGAGCATTCCAAACCGCCGAGGTATTATCATTGGAAATGATTATTTTTAATTCCCTATCCTTTACTTCATAAGTAAATTAAAAAGAGAGAGGGGGCGCGGTGACTCAGTGGTAGAGCGTTCACCTCCGGAGCTTGGGGTCCCTGTTTCGATCCCAGCTCGCTCTGTGTGGAATTTGTGGTGGGCAAACACTGTCCTCGTGGGCTTTCTCGTGGTTCTCCCGTTTCCTCCTACTTTCTTCATTCCATTTCACTCATTTTTCATTATCACCGTCTCCTTTAGCCTAACCGGCATATCCGTGGATGTTAAACTTAAAGATTTCATTTCATTTCTCATTTTTTGAAAAAGGGAGAAAAAGTGAAGGGAAAGTCAGGTCAGGGGTACCCACAGCAAGGTATTGAGAAACAAAAGCAAAACAAAACCAAACAAATGATAAACAAAACAGTTAAGATTTAACGATATCTTGATTCTAGTTATGAGATGTTACTATGTCACTAGTAACACAACATGAAAATTAGATTTTCACATTAAAAGGTAATATCAGTAAAATGCTGTTTTTCTTCTTTGTTTTTTCATTAAATTTCTCACATAGGCCTACGGTCTCACACATCTTGTTCCATGCCTCTCGCTTCTTATTTCTGTCTCGATATTTCTCACACCTTCAATTCCATATCATGGAATATTTTTGAATTTCGTTCATAAATAGTTCGTCGTCGAGTTCTTCATGCTTTACTTCTTCGGGCGCGGGAAAGTTTCTACTCGTGTGTCTTGAACCATTCCCAGTAATGGTTTGCCGACCTGCTACACTTTGCGCGGATTCGCTCGAGCAAGCAGTCCCGGCAACTCAATTTTTGCCCGCTGCGGGTCCGCAGCTAGTGTCCGCATGAATGATAAGTCTCAATGTATTTCCGGCTCGCGCGGGTCCTCAGCAGTATTTCCGCCCGCAGCAGACTTTTCTGCTCGTCTGTACCGAGACTAAAGGCTTATTTCGCCTTTCCTATCCTTGGTTTTACTTTACGTTCACACTTCATATTATTATTACCTAGATATTGAAAAACTAGTCACCCGTTCCATTTTCTTCCCTTCCACTATATATTTGACACACACCCCTTTGTTCAAATCACCATGGCTATTGTCTTTCAAACATTATTTTCATCCATAGTTTTCTAATACTTTTTTTTTTAGATTTTGCACCAAGCGCCATATCACCTGCAAACCATACACATAATCATTTTACCTTCTACTGAAATCTCGTCTTCTTTATGTAGGCTGTTTTTCACCATCTCTTCTGGATAAATACTAAATAATGTAGGCTAAGGACAGCATCTTGGTCGAATTCCCATTCTTATTGCGCTCTCTCTGACTTTTCCCTCTGTTCCTAACGCGTACTTGTTGTTTCGCATATAAGGTAAGTATCCTTATCTTCCCCGAACCCGAAATCTTCTCGACTAATCCCTCACATCTCTTTGGGTTCGATTTCTTAGGAATCGGAATCATCTTAGGTTACGTCAGCAAGTCATCTGGCCACTATCCTACCTCATATGTTTCATTGTAGATTCGGAACATTCTTAACGAATTCAATTAGTATATTATCTGTCCTGGTTGCATTTGCATTCATATGAGTGCTCAAGACATTCTCTCCATCTTCCTAAGACTTCACTTTTTTACTGACTACTTTTTCATTCATATTATCAACTGCTATCATGATAGCCATCGTAATATCCCATTGTTTCCTCAGCAGTTCCATAGATTTCACCTCCTTGTATATTTTTTCATATTTCCGAACAATAATTCTTCTTTGTCCTCCCATTTTCTTTTGTACAACTTCTCTTGCTCTCTTTGTTTCCCCTTGTAGCACGTTGTTTAACTTTCTGTAATATTTCTGCCCTCTTCCGTATCAACCTGTTTCCACGTCTTTCTTTCCTTCATTTTTGCCACATCTGTTATGTAACCCATGGTTTCTTAGCTATTATGTGTTCACGGTAGCCTACTACTTCTTCTGTGGTCTCCTGTATTCTATTTTTAAAATAGTCCCACCGTCTATTGCTACCTGCAAATATCCTTTCCTTATTTGAGTATTTCTCTTCGAATTTCTCAACAGAATGATTTTTTATTTCCTCGTTTCTCAACTATTCATTATTCAACATCTTGTAGCCTACTTTCCTTCTGCTTACATTTTTCAGTTACATGTCTACTTCGGCCAGCACAAGGTTACAATCGAAGAAAATATTAGCACGTGGAAGGGGTTTCGTGTTCTTCAATCTATTTGTATATCTGTCCTGAATCATAACATAGTCTAACTGATATCTTCCGCCATCTATTGTGGATTTCCCTGTACATCTTCTTCTCTTGTGCTAATTGAACCACATGTTCTCAATTACTAGTGAATTCTGTCTACAGAAATTAACCAGTCTTTCTCCCCTTTAATTTCTTTCGCCTAAACCATGTTTGCCTATGACACTACCTTCCTGGTTTGCTTCCACAAAACGCATATACAACTGAAAATATTAATTTGTAAATTTAAATTATGTAATCAACAATAAAGAATGCATTAAATTATGGAAATATAAAAAAATAAGTCAAACTTAAATTATGCGAACAGTTTCAAACGGACTCGATAATTAGTGTAACAACGTGAACAAATTAGGTAGGAAGCACTTAACTAGAAACTAACAAAATGAGTTAGGAAACAGGACAAAACAAAACTATCTAGTTTCATGAACGTTAAGTAGTTACTTAGCTAAATAAGTTATTTAGTCAATAATTTTAAAATATATTTAAATTCACAAGCAGAGTACAGTGAAACCCATCGCACAATAATGATAATAACATCACGTGCCACTAAAAATACTTGAATGAGTAAAATGTATGAAAATAATTTATAGGTAATTTTCGAAAAATTCCTTTTCAGGAAATAATAAATTATTCCAGATCACCGAAAGAATGACGAAGTAGAATCATTTAAAATATGGATATTGGAAAGCCTACTTAATTATATATAGAATTAAAGAAAAAGATGGAGAGATAAAAGCAAGAAAATATAAACAGGATCTTCTATTTCTAGTCCATATTGAGATAACGGAGATTGTTAAAATTTTATTGTGTTTAAGTGCAACCATTCTTATAGCAGTTTTTGTGATATTTTTTAAATTTAGCAATTATTACACTATACCTGTTTCGTAAAAAAAAGCATCACACTATAACACATTAAATTAAATAGAACCACAGACTTCAATAAGGAATACCTATATCACATGGATATGCCCAGCAAGTTTTTCTTCGGGAGACCCCATGATCTTTGCATGAGTCCAGATTTTTACATAGAAAAAAAGAATCGAAAGTCTTGTTTCAGAATGCAAAAGCGTTGATTAACTCACTCTGCATCAGGAGTGAAAGCTTTAATAACTTAGAAACTATATATTATTTATATTTGCAGTTGAAACATTGATTTTACACCGTATACACTTAGTCATAGGTTGTAGGAAATATGCCAATAAACTATTCATAAGAAAAGTTTTAGGAAGTTCATTAGTTGAAAGTCTGGTTTGTATAAGTTGTAAAAAATCGAAAAATACGATGACAAAATAAGATCAGAATGAGACCCTTATACAATAGTCTAGTAATAAACTCGCAACTTGCACATGGAATTAGTTAAATGAGAGTAATAAAGTAGATGATTAATCAATCAGTGGCGTAGGCATGAGTCTGACTCGCCACTCTATCTTTAACTCTACACGATTACAGCAGATTACTTATAAAATGTATTCTTAATATTTTTCAACTGTTTTCGCTATCATAGGCATCAAAATTTACCACATGCGAGTAGAGATTACGAAGCAAATGTTCAACGATATTACTATTATTATTCGTCTGTTTAACCAAATTGTCAGCGTGCTCGACCTCGGTTCATATTCTATTCTCGGTGGGAACATTAAAGTTATCCAGTATTTACTTCGCATCATGAGGCAATAGGGGTGCTGCTTGAATTAAAGGTACCAAGGTCCAGTTCAGAAAGCTAGAAACAATGGCGCTGGGAACCGTGCGCTGCCCAACTAGCACTGAATTGAACGTGAGCCAACTGGGAACAAATCCTGGGCACTATGAAGTTAAATTTAGTGTTATTTGCAAAAATTGTCTCTATTTCAACTTTGTATAGCTGAAGAATGAAAAAAGTAATCTATTTTCTATCTGTCTTTCCTACAATTCTCCCTATAAGTACCTGTTGAAAGAAAGAAATTACTGAACTTCGTGTCAGAGCAGTCGACGAAGTTTTCGCCGACCATATGCCTTACTTTTCAGCCAGATAATGGTTGGTGTGTATGTATGTGTTCAATTTTTCATCTTCGTAAGGCAATTATAACCGACCTTTGTGATGTGTTTCTCGCTATGTCATTAATCAGTATTGCAATAATTATGTTATTGTATTTGTAAAGTTCTTAGTTATTATCATATGATGACGTGGTTTGGAATTTCTCTTTCGGAGCTATTACATAAAAGAGTAAATGTGACTCACTTATCAACATGAAGATCATACTATCTGAAACATCAGCTGATGTTTTTCGAAGAAAAAGAAGGAACAAAAGACCGGCACAAAAAAGTAAATGCCTAAGCAAAGTAGATGAATACCCATCCATGGACCATTTTTGACCTTGAAAGTACTTATACTCTAGGTACTCTATGTACATATTGTCGTTGAAGTAATGGATATTGTAATTACTCTAAGTACTCTCATTGAAGTAATAAATTGAAGTACAAAGGTTCAATTTTAATTGAATTGTTACGGCTTTTTTTAACCGGTACTTTAGGTACAATTACTAACATGTAATTATACTGTACCGGACTGTAGTCTCATTACTTCGCGTATGTAACATTGAAACTACTTAGTTTTTGTACTTGTACTCATTACCTGTAACTAGTATTACTATGTGTACTTACTGCATTGCCCTTTGAACATATGTAACCTCCAAAGTACTTAAATTTTCATTACTTATATGCAACTTACCTTTTCAAGTATGTAGTTTCATTGCCGAACTGTAATTGAAGTTCATAAGTACCGGTAATGTACCTTTTATTTGAATTAAACTTATGTTAGTATGCTAATTACTAACCTTTTGCCATTAATATTAACATACGGCTGAAGGACAATTACTCACCCTCCATACTCACCCTTCCAGGAGAGCAGGAAGCATTCTTTCTTCTTTGAAGACCATTAACTTCCAAGGTCAAACCACTTCGGTCGGTTTAATTGCTTCGTACCCTTTTATATTCATATACGGAGTTGATTTGTGTGTAAGAAATATAATTAGTGATCTTTTGTAATTGTTTGGTAGGGATTATCATATTTCTACTTTTACATAAGTTCAGAATAATTTTTTTGCGTGTAATGACAACATTTAAGTACATAGAGTATGTATAAAGAATTAGTAATAAGTTTATTTAATATTTAATTGTATTACATGGATGTGATACAGCATACTAATTATCTTTACTTGGTTGGAAGAGAGGGGAAAAAACGTAAATTAGTTTTTTGCGATTAGCACGCCGAAAGAAAAAGGATGAAAAAATCATTTTCTTTCTTTGGCGCAACTGAATAAGGTCGCCGATGGTTTATGTTAATTTATTTTTGTTTCGTATTGTCTGAGAGGAAACTTACGTCTTTGAATTATCTGCAGAATGTAATTTATATGAATTCATGTCATTGTACCACCATAGTCGCTTAGTTTTATCTAATAAGAAAACGATTATACAGGCACATTAGCAGGGACAGCTGATTGGGTTTTTGTAACAGGTAGCAAGGGTCTTATTTCTGTTTTTCCCTCTCTCTTTCATTCTCTCTCTTTCTCTCTCTCTCTCTCTCTCTCTTCCTCTCTGTATGTGTATGTGTGTGTGTGAGCTTGACCTTCAGAACTCTCACACAAAGGATTTTTATATTTATTTTTTACCCGTTAGGAAATATGTTATATATGAGCTGGAGTAGTTGGGATATTTTGATTAAAATATATTTCATTATTTAACTGTACATAAACGCACAAATAGTTAATAAGACATATTATGAAGAATGAAAACACACTTATTTCTTACTGACTGTGTATTAATGTTTGACGTAAAGATATGTACGTGTTTGTATTTCGAAAGCGAAATGAAGTATTTGAAGTTTTACGTTTAACGAATATACCGGCTAAACTAAAGGAGACGTCGATGATGAGAAATGAATGAAATAGTGGAATGGAGAAAGTGAGAGGAAACAGGAGAACCGTGAGAAACCCTATGCACACAGTGTTTGTTAACCCCAAAGCTCTGACTTGGTGCGCTGGGATTGAACCAAGTACCCCTGCACCAGAGTCGAACTTTACCACTGAGTATTGAAGCTGTTGTTTGTATTTCAGTTTACTTTCTTACGATTATATTTTCGGATAAATGAGAGAATTAATAAAGTACACATTTATAATTTGGTGGAACGAGAATGTAGGAGGACATGGGAGAACTATTGGCACAATATTTTGTACTAGAAATACACTCGAAATAAACGAAAGCATTTCCTTTCAGAAGTGACTTAGTTTATGGACAGTACTATTTACTACTTACGAAGTTTTGGTACCAAACATTTTATAAGGAAAGAAATGTATTGTAGGTGAATAATGTTTGCAAGCGTAACATGGCACAGTTAGCGGATAAAATTTTGAGTATGGAATTAGGTTTTTTATGTATCAGTATACATAATACAGTAAGTTCAATGAAATGGATCAAAATAATAAATTGTGTTATATTATTGAAGTTGAATTGAATTTCAGTTTAGAGTCCCTTTTAACAGCGAGGCTATATGAGACGTGGACCTACTGATTAACGTGGAATCCGAACTACATGAGCCCACCGGGAATCGAATCCGGGTTTTTGTATGCTTACCACTTTTCCACGGAGGAGCTTATTATTGAAGTTGATTGCTTGCCTGAATGATATTGCTTTTAACACTGAAAACCCACAATTATTTTCCACTGAGAGTTCAATAGCTACTATATGTATAAAAAAATAGATTAGTAAAGGAGATATATGTAATGCACGTTAGGACAACTTTGGTATCATCTAACCAGTGTAGGTAGCGACATTAATAGTGTGTTTGTTTCTATTAGGATTAGCTTTTATATACAAATTGAAACATTCAATTTTCAATAAGGGATACCAATATAGTTTAGTGAAATTGTTTTACAGCGTCAGGTAGAACGCAAACAGCAACGCAAGTGGCGACAACTATTAGCATGACTAAATTATACGATATAGTGTGAATGAGAGATCGGGATTCCTTGTGTATGGAATAATAATAATAATAATAATAATAATAATAATAATAATAATAATAATAATAATAATAATAATAATAATGATAATAATAATAATAATAATAATAATAAATATGGTTAATTTTGACACCTAGAAAATTATGCAATCAACATTTCATAACTGTTTTGAGGGTTGCATATGATATTCACAGACAGGCTGATACGATTTTAGTTGAGACGTGTGCTCTTGAACTCTCAGTGGAAAATAATTGTGGGTTTTCAGTGTTAAAAGCAATATCATTCAGGCAAGCAATCAACTTCAATAATAAGCTCCTCCGTGGAAAAGTGGTAAGCATACAAAAACCCGGATTCGATTCCCGGTGGGCTCATGTAGTTCGGATTCCACGTTAATCAGTAGGTCCACGTCTCATATAGCCTCGCTGTTAGAAGGGACTCTAAACTGAAATTCAATTCAACTTCAATAATATAACACAATTTATTATTTTGATCCATTTCATTGAACTTACTGTATTATGTATACTGATACATAAAAAACCTAATTCCATACTCAAAATTTTATCCGCTAACTGTGCCATGTTACGCTTGCAAACATTATTCACCTATAATACATTTCTTTCCTTATAAAATGTTTGGTACCAAAACTTCGTAAGTAGTAAATAGTACTGTCCATAAACTTCACTTCTGACAGTAAGTCACTTCTGAAACGAAATGCTTTCGTTTATTTCGATTGTATTTCTAGTACAAAATATTGTGCCAATAATTCTCCCATGTCCTCCTACATTCTCGTTCCACCAAATTATAAATGTGTACTTTATTAATTCTCTCATTTATCCGAAAATATAATCGTAAGAATGTAAACTCAAATACAAACAAGAGCTTCAATACTCAGTGGTAAAGTTCGTCTCTGGTGCAGGGGTACTTGGTTCAATCCCAGCGCACCAAGTGAGAGCTTTGGGGTTAACAAACACTGTGTGCATAGGGTTTCTCACGGTTCTCCTGTTTCCTCTCACTTTCTCCATTCCACTATTTCATTCATTTCTCATCATCGACGTCTCCTTTAGTTTAGCCGGTATATTCGTTAAACGTAAAACTTCAAATACTTCATTTCGCTTTCGAAATACAAACACGTATATATCTTTACGTCAAACATTAATACACAATCAGTAAGAAATAAGTGTGTTTTCATTCTTCATAATATGTCTTATTAACTATTTGTGCGTTTATGTACAGTTAAATAATGAAATATATTTTAATCAAAATATCCCAACTACTCCAGCTCATATATAACATATTTCCTAACGGGTAAAAAATAAATATAAAAATCCTTTGTGTGAGAGTTCTGAAGGTCAAGCTCACACACACACATACACATACAGAGAGGAAGAGAGAGAGAGAGAGAGAGAGAAAGAGAGAGAAAGAAAGAGAGAGGGAAAAACAGAAATAAGACCCTTGCTACCTGTTACAAAAACCCAATCAGCTGTCCCTGCTAATGTGCCTGTATAATCGTTTTCTTAATAGATAAAACTAAGCGACTATGGTGGTACAATGACATGAATTCATATAAATTACATTCTGCAGATAATTCAAAGACGTAAGTTTCCTCTCAGACAATACGAAACAAAAATAAATTAACATAAACCATCGGCGACCTTATTCAGTTGCGCCAAAGAAAGAAAATGATTTTTTCATCCTTTTTCTTTCGGCGTGCTAATCGCAAAAAACTAATTTACGTTTTTTCCCCTCTCTTCCAACCAAATAAAGATAATTAGTATGCTGTATCACATCCATGTAATACAATTAAATATTAAATAAACTTATTACTAATTCTTTATACATACTCTATGTACTTAAATGTTGTCATTACACGCAAAAAAATTATTCTGAACTTATGTAAAAGTAGAAATATGATAATCCCTACCAAACAATTACAAAAGATCACTAATTATATTTCTTACACACAAATCAACTCCGTATATGAATATAAAAGAGTACGAAGCAGTTAAACCGACCGAAGTGGTTTGACCTTGGAAGCTAATGGTCTTCAAAGAAGAAAGAATGCTTCCTGCTCTCCTGGAAGGGTGAGTATGGAGGGTGAGTAATTGTCCTTCAGCCGTATGTTAATATTAATGGCAAAAGGTTAGTAATTAGCATACTACCATAAGTTTAATTCAAATAAAAGATACATTACCGGTACTTATGAACTTTAATTACAGTTCGGCAATGAAACTACATACTTGAAAAGGTAAGTTTCATACAAGTAATGAAAATGTAAGTACTTTGGAGGTTACATATGTTCAAAGGGCAATACAGTATGTACACATAGTAATACTAGTTACAGGTAATGAGTACAAGTACAATAACTAAGTAGTTTCAATGTTACATACGCGAAGTAATGAGACTACAGTCCGGTACAGTATAATTACATGTTAGTAATTGTACCTAAAGTACCGGTTAAAAAAAGCCGTAACAATTCAATTAAAATTGAACCTTTGTACTTCAATTTATTACTTCAATGAGAGTACTTAGAGTAATTACAATATCCATTACTTCAACGACAATATGTACATAGAGTACCTAGAGATAAGTACTTTCAAGGTCAAAAATGGTCCATGGATGGGTATTACTCTACTAAGCAAATCTAATGTGCTGTGACATGTATCTTGAAGAACCTAATCTTCATGACTCACTCAAGCTAGTCAAAAATCTAGCGGAGTAATTGCCCCCGTACCGATCTCATCCGACGTGGACACACATGCGTACAACTATACCTAGAAAATAAAATTTCGGAAATAAAATCTTTTTATTATTAAACAAAGGAATAAGAAAGTTTTTCAATACATATCTTAAGAGTGTTTAAAGGGATCTTACTTAAAGAGGAAGAAACTCCGCATATGACCTTCCCAATAAAAATAGAAGTAACTCAATATGTGTTAAGCATTTTTTTTAATTCCACTCTTAAATATGGGAAAGTAAGCAATTTCTATATTACAATTTTTGTATATTTATTGTGAAACTGTCAAGTGTGATGACTCACTCAAGCTAGGTATGTAAAATTCGTTATTTAAACTCTTAATTAAAAAGAAGAGAATGTATGTTTCAACGTTTTGAGAAATTAACTTTTTCATACACGAAAATTAAATATTAGCATTCTCTGAAATTTGAGTGATGAAATTCCGTATATAAACTCCTAATTGAAACAATCCGATATGTTATTTCAGCGTTTTTAAGAATTCGGCTTAAGAAGGGGCGATTTTTAGTGTTAAAAACATTTGATTCTTTATCAGAAAATGACTAATGAGAGAATTTGCTTGAGCTGGAGGTATAAAATTCGGTAAATAAACTTATAATTAACAATAGGGAATCATGTATTGCAAAATTTCGTAATTCTGCTTGAAAAGTGAAAATATGGCCAAATTCTTCAATATTCCAATTTTCGGTTTTATATTTATTATACTTGTTTTTCCTGTGCGGAGAACCGAGACTTCAAATTGTTTTGTTATATACGTTATGCATTTGCTACAGTAAACATGTTTAAATAAACACTTAGCAGACAAATTCTATTTTGGGGGCCAGGAAGTGGTTTGAAGGGCCGGAGTTCTATTATCTCCCTCGTGATTACACTTCTATTGTATAACTCTAAAACGTAACTGGAGCAGATGATCACACACTTTTGTACTCAAATGTATAACGAAAGATCGCACAGACGCTAAAAATGTAACAATATTCAACGGAACATTATTGAAATGGAAAAATGAATGCACCAGAACAAAGGTGGAAAATTTAACTTGCGACCACGACAGCGGTACAACTTGCCATTAAGTGTAAGGACCAAGTTATTCTTCCACCCAAATCAACTATCGTGTTTATTTGGAAGTTTAGCTTCATTTTCAGGACAGAGATAATATGACAAGTTGATGTAGAATTTAACGTGGAATCCAAAGCATGTGCAGTGATGTCAACTCGTGAAAAAAAAAACATTTTGTGGAATTTTTTGTCATTAATTTATTGAAAAGGGATAAAGGGTATTTTTCTCGCAATTGGCAGCAAATATGAGATTTTTGATTGAGAAGAAGTAAATTCTTTATGGGTGGGAAATAGGCCAATAAATCATCAATAATCTTGAAATCTTGCCTCTTCAGATAAAATTTTAGAATGTTTGAGCTTGGCATCACTGAACATGTGTATTCCTATTGGGAAGAAGAGAATTCTGTTCTCCCACACTGAGGGTGATTACGGAAACCATACAGCAACGATTAAATTTAACGGTCGAATTTGCATTTTCTACATGCAACAAGCAAACTTTCTAGCAATCGGTTTATTTTTAAGGACTTCCACTCATATTTGCCAACGTTTTCCTTAACGACTAAAGATACAGCAGAATGTTTTGAAAGAAACACACACACTCACACACCTATACAAGTATTTGAGTACTTGTTAGCTCCGAGATGGGAGACCGACTTGTTGGAACCAAATATGCATAAAAAACTAGAAGAGATACAAAAACGAGAGTGAGATCAAAATGCATTAATTTTATTCATATTTGCGGTGGGAAAATACTTATGTCGCTATTTCTGGCAGTTTCTTGGGAAACACGTGTGGTGCCGTACTATATTTATTGGATCCTGGTGACAACATCACCTGCAAGATATAAATAGTACCGGTACCAATAACATATCTGGATGATCTAATTTTACACACACACACACTATTAACATTCTTCTACAGAATTGCAGGCGTTATGAGGACCTCTACAGTGTCGCAATATTAGGTTTATCAACAGTGTAAAATAATAGCACAAAGTAGAAAAGTACACGCAGATTTGGGGATATAACTCTACAAGAATTTAAAAATATGTGGAAAGAAACTACATAGTTGTTTATATGTAAATTATCAGATATCCGTCAAGTGAACTTCCTACACTATTCCTTAAATCTGGCAACCACGTTAACACGGGAGACACTCTGTATGTTTGGTCTCCACTTCGCTTTATCGGGGTAGAAGTGGGTATTTAAAACAAGTTCTACCGGGAAAGAAACAACTCGTTCCTAAACGGGCGAGACGTCATTCGAGGTTAGCTATAATACCAACTGTTTGCTGCATTTGTTAATAAATGCTCAGAAGGATATATCCACCTTTTCAATTTACTCTCCCGCCTTTCAAACAGTTCCTTTACCTTCTGCGTGACGATGACGTAGTAACATTCTCACGACACTGAAACTCCTTTTATATCACATTCGTCGATAGAAACGAAAAGTATAAGATCTGAACTGTTTCGAAAGAAAAATGTTAATACAGAAACATAAATAGGACATGCTGAGAATTTTAACCCGTAGCTAATTTTTGGATTTTCTTGCCAAGTATCGTCATCCGCAAAAAAAACTTCGCATATACTGTAACTTCCACATTTTCATTAATAACTCAGTTTTCTTAATATATTATCGCTTCTTTGTGCTTTCCTTAACAAAGCAGTGTAGTAATGAATAATTATATATTATTTTTGTGAAAAAATAAAGCAAAATAAGAAAATTATAAGCAAAAAACTGTGATTGTTATGAAACTTTAGTCTGTCAGATAACTACGCGAAGAATATCCCGAGGGAAATTCACTCCATACACTGCACAGGTATTAGGAGCACTCACAAATACGTAAAATTGAAGGAACAGAAAGTAATGTATTTTTGAGATGAACATACAATTCACACTTCTCGCAAAGTTCAAATGTGGGAATCAATTAATATCTTCAGTTGAAATTACTGAAAAAAAAAAAAACAACAGAAAATGGCTATTTAAAACTCCAAGTGTAAACATGCGCTTGCAGCGAGTCTATTTCTAATATCAGAACGCGTTATTTCGTAACATGCCTGCGTGGCCAAGCGGGTTTAGCAATGCTGTTGAAATTCTAGAACCGAAGGGTGGCAGTTCGAGTCTGAGTGCGTAACGCTTTTTTTCAATATAGTGAAATATTTTTTAAAATATAAATGTCTAGTTTGAAGTGCTTAAAAACACAAGACCAGATGAGCAATCACTTTTCAAAGCTCAGTCACATTTATTCACTATGTTCATCAATTAGGCTATATACGAAGACACTAAAATGTGGAACGTTAACGATCCTTATTAACGTTAATACCACATCCGTTATAATGAGAACAGATTTGTGATCTGAATACCAACCTTAAACCATACGTCCAAAATGAAAATTATTCATGTTCTTGATACCTATTGCAACACTCAGTTGTAATATAGAGAGTGAGAGTGCGAAAGAGAGAGATAAAATACTGTATACAGGGTGCAGAAAAAATCACGGAACGGTCCAATATCTCGCGAAGTATAAATATCACCAAAACAAAAATAACACATGTTAAATAGTTTTAAAGAAGCTATCCAATGATAGAAAACACAATCACCTATCCCTACCTCCTTGGGGACTACGGGGGATAACTTTAAAATTTTAAATGGGAACCCCTATTTCTTTTTTCATATGTGGATTCTCCAGAAAAAGTGATAGTGATTTGATCAAAAATTGAAAACAGTGTGTGCGAAGATGAAGTTACATGGAATACAATATCGATAATTGTTTTGCAAAAAAGCTTTTTGAAGTAGTTCTTAGTAGTAGGGTTATTTACAACGAAAATAAGCCATTTTTGTCACCATTTGTATTTTCTTGCAAATTAATAAATATGGACAAATGCATTATTTTATGGAAGTTAAAATGTATGAATTCGTTATGTGGGTAAAAAAAAACACATGCAAATTTTACTCTGCGTGGAAATCGAACTCAAGACCTTTCATGCCGCAGTCCCGTACGCTAACCGCATGGCCCAGAGCTCGACACTGAGAGGCCACATTTTCATAAAGATTTGCCGCCTCCATTTCTTATGTGTCGATTCAAGTGCTATCCGTGAAGGCACTCTTTTCAATTTTGGGTCAAATCACTGTTACTTATTCTGAAGAATCCAAATGTGCAACAAAATATGGGGATTTCCATTCAAAATTTTAAAGTTACCCCCGTGTAGGAGGGTTGCGTTTGGTATCATTGGATAGATTTTTCAAAACTGTTTAACACGTGTTATTTTTGTTTTGCTGATCTGTATGTTTCGCGAGATATTGGATGTTCCGGGACTTTCCCCGCACCCTGTATAAGCTTGTATTTTTAATTAAAACAGTTAGTGTAAATCATAATCAGGATTTTTATAAATTAAATGAAACAATCATATAGAAAATGTATACAGTTTAAAATTGAATTAAATTGCAATTCCAGAATCTGTAACATTATACATTTCTTATTTATTTACATCGAATGTTAACTTATTGTATAGTTTATAGCATGAGTATCAGCTGATATGTAACACAAAATTATCTATAAATTGAATTTAAATAGGAAATGATATAGTTGCTATAAGAACAAGTTTATGAAAATGAACTGTATAATAATTGTTGTATTTGAAACAGAGTTTGCGTAATGGAGTAAATATTTACACCGCCAGCTTTGCAATACTATGCGGTTTAAATTGACAATCTCATCAATTTTACTTATTTCGCTTGAATGTTTATGAAATTTAGTATAGCATTATGAAACATTCAACAACTGATCTAGTAGTGAAACATATTTAATAAGATTACCGCACATTACGGTAGATTCCGAGATCGCTCCCAGCTTTGCGAGCACTTGATAATATCTTATTATTATTTCAGATAAAATATTATGTGGAAGAGCTAAATTAAATTAGAAAATGAAATGAAATATTTAACATCCCACTATTACGCCCTTTAGGCGGGAAGGTTCTAGATTGCTGGTCCTCACATAGAGGAGAATTTGGATTAGTAACCAGTTTGGTTCTTTTCTTTATCAAATCTCAATACACAATTCATATAGTAATGTCGAGCAAGCGATAGCGAGTGAAGGCAGGTGAACCAGGTTGATTGCTTTATTCATCACCACCCAATTGGTATACGGACCAGTGTTCTAGAATCCTGCTACTTTAGGCTAAGGGAGAAGATAATTAAAGTAAGAAAATGATATTAGAATTGGTGGAATGAGAAAGTGGAAAGAAAAGGAAATGCTTTGAGAAAAGTCACGGACATAATGTTGTCCACCACAGGCTTACTTGAACGGAATAAAACCAGAGACCGCATGCACCAAAGGTAAGCGCTCTACCAGTGAACCATCGCGCCCCATAAGTTAAATAAGAAAGATAAGTAGTAGGCATTTTATAATTGAATATTGTATGTATGAAACTTATTGTCCATAAAGATTCTTTTTCTTCAAGCTTTTGTAATTGATGTTGCAAATTGTCCGATGCTTTGCAATGCGGGTCCAAGGAATAAATGCATTTTTTCGGGATAGTATCGTCTGCCCCTTGCTGCTATTGGTGGTATAAAAGTAGTGTTGAGTTGATTTTTAGTTTCTTGTTCCTTTTGTTATGTGGATATAGACTAGACCAAAATTTTTTACTGGTGTTCATTTCAGGATCACCGGTAGCATGTTTTTAGTGGAGGAATGTTACGTGAATATAGATTACACCAAGTCACAAATATTTTGACAAAGATATACATTTTTATTACACAAATAGTTTCTACTTTTCCTTTTACTGCAAATGTTTCTTTCTAATAGTGATTTTTATTCTTATTGTATCCGTGAATACTTTCACATTATAAGACAAACAAAATAAGTTGTTTAATAAGGCACTGAAAAGTGTTGGATTTTGTAACACTCTAACACTTAAAAACGTAATACTGAGCGATCCTGAAATGGACACCAATAATTAATTTTGGTCTAGTCTATATTCACGTAACACTTTCAACAGCGAGGCTATATGAAACGTGGGCTTACTAATTAACGTGGAATAAAAATAAAAAAGTCTAGTGGCTAGCGCGAGTGTTTTTGGTTCTTGTAGTCTCGGGTTCGATTCCCGGTAAGGGTCGATTCAGATTAAATTTTCAGGGGAGTTTATGGGAAAAACGTTAAAAAATATAATTGCAAAAGTCTGATGCCAGTGTTTTGTAAGCTATTGACAAAATAATAGAAAGACAGGAAAGAAATTCTCTTGAGAACTGAAAGTGAACAATGCTTTCGCATTTATGCTTAATTTGCTACTAACGTGATACATTAAATTGAATATAATATAAATATTAGACACAAAATTCGCTACTTCACGGTTGATAACATGGTAAATGCTAGGTATTGTTAAACATTAAACGTAACACCTCAATTTTATATCAATAAATAACTTAAATAAATAAATAACAAGACAGAACAATACTATTTACCTATATTTGCATAGTATATAAATTAAAAACACGTTGTTTATCATAACGAAAAATGGCTGAACCGTTTGAAATGAATTTTATTAACATAGTTAACACCTACCTCGGACTGGGTTGTTGTCACGCCATTTTTATTGAAATGCGTATCCAAACAGAAGAGAGGGGGTTAAAATGTATGCCAAAAAATAGAATCTCTCACGTTTGTGAGATGAAATATGATACATAAATTCCTTATTTAAAACGAGTTTGCACGTGTCCGACCGTGTTTAGAAATTTCGTTACTAAATGGAGAAGAGGGGCAATTTGTATCGTTTTTGCTCAATATTTAAGAATGATGACATCGAGATTGTGTCTTGTCTTCACAGCAAAACGGATGAAGCACTTGAAATTATCTTTTAAATATACGATATTTAGCATTTGGTACAGTCGGATTCATTAACACATATGTCGTAAGAGGAACAGATGGATATAAACACCTTATTTTAAAATATGTGAGCCCATCTTCCGTTGTCCTTAAAAATCCACTTTTGAGGGTAAAATGGGGCAAGTTCCAAATAAGGCGGTCAATATGTAAAAGTGACGTCGTGTTTGTTGTCCGATCATCACGGGAAATCAAATCAGCCGTTTGAAATAAATATTTGAATACATTTAGTACTTGGAAGAAAATGGTTAGCTGACGTTCACTAGAAACTTGACAAAACTTCGATACAAATTAGAGGATAGTCAGCTATGCCTAAATCTAATATTGTAGGTGGAAGTGAAAACGACGAACGAAGTAACAGCGGATTAAAATTTAGCATTAGAAGTCATTGAAAAACAGAATGTGATGCGCGAAAACGAGAAAAAAAGAAAAGGAAAAACGTAACGTTGCCGACGACAACACACGGGATGGTGCTTATTGAAAGACCCATAAACGCTATTCATTAGCTCATTCTTCACGGTTTGGATTGCAAGAAATAAAGCTATTTCTTCGTGCTAATACGCCTCTCAAAACGAAATGTTATATTTCTGCAAAATTTGTTTTTCTCACATGACTGGATATTAAAAAAAAATTCTATTGTGCTGAAGAAAACAAAACCATATGACAAGCTGTATTTGATCTGAAGACCCCATGATCTTTACTACATGTTGTTATTCATTACATCAGAGAGACGTTGTTTGCAATGACACTGATACATTGAGGGGTTTGTTCGAGAAAGTTGCTTGTCTCGATTTTGTTTACTCTTTAGGTTTTTCGTAGAATACATGAAAAAGAAATACATTTTTCGCTTAGATATCCAGGAATCCTGTTTTAACTGATCAGAAAACAGCAATCTACTGGTGAAACGATATGGGGTAATTTGTAGCATTTTGTTTTCACGCCATCGATAGCAGCAAGGGGCACATGAATCACATAAAAAGGGAGTGTGTTGTTATGAACTACTAATATCTTTTTCAAAAAATCTACGTGTTACTTCGTAGCTCAGGGGATAAGTGAGAGATTAAAATACACAAGTTTCCACGATCGAGTCTTGTCCACTGCTATTATGTTTTTTTTTATTTTCATTGTTTAGCGGTGAAAGTGACGTAGATACATTTTCATTGGCATTCAAAAAAAAAAGAATGAAAGGGAATACGTAGCCCTGAAAAGGGCTGTTTATATATAAGTGTCTAATAGGAGGTCCAATGACCTTCTACATCGATGACTGCCTGGAGCCTTCTGGGCATGCTTTCGGTAAGTCTAAGGAGAAAGCGTTCACTACGGAAGACTTCCTCCCAGCTGTTTTCAACGATTTCCCATAGTTGATTTTTTGTGGATGGAGGCGGGTTAGGCCAGTTCTCCTTCATCACCCTTTTGACCTCTGCCCATACTGTCTCAATTATATTCATATCGGCTCCACGCGGTTGCCAATCTGGGACCTCTAAATCAGCCTGCTGCGAGAGCCAATTCTGAACTAATTGACACATATGAACCGGAGGCCTGTCGTGCTGAAACTGGATTACTCCATCGGGGTAGATAAAACGCACAGATGGCAACATAACATCCCGAAGGATATGTAAATATTGCTCACCTGTAAGACGCCCTTCTACCCTATGGAGTACTCCAAGACACTGTGATGTCATGAAACCCCAAGCAGATACAGATACGCGTCCACAGTGACGTTTGCGGAAAACGTATCTGGGATCATGCCTGGAGCCTCTCGGACGATACACGACTTCTGGGCCATTATTTGAGGAAGAAAATGTGCATTCGTCTGTGAAGACAACATGTCTCCAATCACGGTTCATATTTTCTTCCGCAAACTGAAGCCGTCGTCTTATATGCTCTTCCGAGAGGAATTCTTTCCCCGCAGCACGACGGGCGTGAAGATTAGCTTCCCTAAGACACCGTACAGCAGTATCTCGAGAGCCTGGAAATTCTGATGCGTGCCGAAGTTGTCTGGCGGTCATGTTGGGATCAAGTCGCGCAGCAGCAACAAGCTGGGCATCCTGCTCAGGTGTTGTCACACGACGCCTACCACTACCTCAGCGCCGCATAGTTTCTCCAGTCTCTCGAAAACGCTTTATCCACTTCTGTGCTGTTCTTGGTAAAACTCCACACCTTTCAGCGGCTTGTGCAGCGCAATAGCCTTCTTGCACTAAAGCAAGAACACGCTCTTTTCTATTCTCAGCCATTTCTGACTTCTACCCTTTTCACGAGTTGCACGTTGAATGAGCACCCCTTTTAGTTGAAGCTATTAAACGACATGCGCAGTTGGTTACTCCAAGAGCTAGTAAGATCGTAGTCTTTATTTGCTAAGAGGCAGAAAGCACGTTATTTCGATATATGTTGTTTGACTACAAGGGAGCACTTCACAACTGATTACTGAGTGATAAGATCTGTGGTATTCTGTTCAATTTTCCTTTAGGCAATTTTAAACGTAATAGACAATATTTGTCTGACCTTGTCAGTGCCTGAGGCAGAAGACAAAATCAATGAAAATGTTTTCAACATAACATTTTCGATTTATGTTTATCTCCTATCCGTTTTTGTTACGATTGCCTCCTTTAGAAATATCAGCTCTCTTTTTTTGGCCCCTATAAGGAAATGCTATTGCGGTTTTCCAACGATCAATATTTTTGGCAAAATTAAAACTTTCAAATAAAGCTAAACAAGCATATGTTTCACAGACAAAACAATATGTAAAGTTCTACTTTCCAGTTAGGCAACATTCCTTCAAAAAATTGCAACTATAGTTTGCATCTCAAGTAATAGGGTAAATGTGCCAGTAGTCGACCATTTAAGGAGATTTTCAACTTTGTTAAAGTATAAAAAATCATTTTTTACTAATAACTTTTACTGCATATGTCATTAGAAAGAACAGTGTTTAAATTTTACGTTTGTCTAGCTCGCATAGGAAATCTTTTATACATAATTACACAGGAAAAAGAAAATACCAGAAACCCTGAAAAAAACAGTAGTCGGCCTATGAAAACCAAAGGTCAGCCATTACTTTAACCAGTACTCAGCCACACTATAGAATTGACTTTTTTAATGGAATTTTAGAGATCAATTCCTCAGTAGCAAATTAAAGGACAAATATATTGCACTCAGAGTTCCTACAAAGAAAAACTACGTGGAAAACAGGCCCGCAACTAGAGGGAGCTAAGGGGCCTGGCCCTCCTAAACTTATCGTGGCCCCTCCAGACCTCAACACAAAAAACAAAATTTAGATATGTGTAAGAGATTTTTAATGACTTGCCCCCCCCCCCTAACATATCTATGCCTTCCCAAACCTCTGTGGCTAGAAGCAGGCCTGGTGGAAAATATATTGCGATACAGAAAAAAATACTTCTTGTATGTTATTTACCACAAACTAAGAAAAATGTGCCTCGGCCTAGACTAGCCTATTCAAAACTAATATATAGGCCTATTTATATTTACATTTATATTTACATTGATATTTATATTTAGCTATGACATTAACCCTTTAATATGAAGTTCATTAAGCACATTCAGGACACATAAGCACTTGTTTAGCAGGTTCCTCGTACGATAATACACTGAGGCACGTGCATTTTAAGTGGTACCAGTGATCACAAAAGTGACACCCAATATATTTAAGTGTATCGTTCTCAATATCACTTATGAATTCTTCTTCAGGCCTTAGACGGCATTTCAACAACTTTTGCGTCTCGTCTTTTTAACTACTAGTGCTACTTGGCTTGACAGTCCTTTTCTTTTTGTTTGACTTAAAATTTTTCCTTTCTTTTGTATTCTCTCCCTTTTTCATTTTAGACATTCCTCTTCTAGTTTTCTTTTCTTTTCATTCTTTACCATCTGATAATTTCTCCATGCTTGGGAGGATACTGCACTTTGAACTTTTTCTCTGGTCACATGTTTGGTAGTTTTGTTTTTGATTGGAGCTATCCAGAAAAGATGCAAATCAAAGCCAGATGATATGGAAGTATTTTACGAAGGTTTTCTTTGAATTTCTTCTGAGATCATATGGAGTTATTTCTGGCTCTACTGACTGTAGAAACAGAAGCAGACCTTTCACCTTGCGTCGCTTCAGTACAAGATGTCAGAACGGATATGTTGTTTTCCTCAGACGTAACGTCTATTTCTGATATCGAAGATATATTTGTAGGCTCTAGACGGCCAATTGCTAAAATTTGGTATGTTCCAGGACTAAGATATCGAGCATTTCCCTAGTAAGTATCTACTGATAGCAGATCGATCGTCTTCGGACAGAACAATAGCCTTATATGTGTTCATTAGTGTAGAATAAGAAGACTCTATGGATAGAGTATCCTCAATGCACCTGATTGCAAAAACATCTGACACTGAGTCTATTCCAGTAGATGTCTTTGGACTGGTTGAAAGAAACGCTAAATCACGCGTTCTTAAACTGTTAGACATATTTTCCTCACGCTCATAGTCAGTTAGAATGTAAATATTTATGATTATTCTGTATTGTTTCGGCAATCAGGCAACTCTAGGAACAGAGCAGATAAGAACAGATAATAATAATAATAATAATAATAATAATAATAATAATAATAATAATAATAATAATAATAATAATAATAATAATAATAATAATAGTTGAAGAGCAATTGCAGCCTTGGAATTAAAAACGTGCAGAAACGCGACATTGTGCGGAGTAATTTAAAAAAATAAATCAATTAGATATGGATAACCCTTACTTCCTCATAGCTACCTTAGATTAAAAGACTAAGCTATGATCAGCGTTAAGGGCGTCGATCCTGCTAGGGCCGGGGGCCCGGGCCCCCAAAGCTTATGTAGGGCGTATGCTTAGGGTAAAATAAATACTCATTACCTGCCCTTTTTAAATTTTAGAGAAATAATTCAGACCAGCCATAAATCCTTAACCTTTTTTCCCTCAGTTGTAGAAAAATACAAGAATTGAAATGGTTACAATACCAGACTGATATTAAAGTACGGGACTAAAATAAACGACCAACATCGTCATAAGTTTTAATGGCATTTTCGATCGTTTAAGTTTGTCCCGTACTTTATAATTGTATTATACTTGTATGATGCAATTAGTGACATCATAACAGTTACTTTTTCATTAAATCGTTAGAAAAATCTTCTACGTGTTAGTTAAGTGTCTTAGTTATATGTCATGTGTCATTTACATTGAATGAATGATAAGTGGATGACTACTGGAGTATATGTATCCAGTAGTCGTCCGTTGAAAGTAATGGGGGGCTGACCATTGGAAATTGAAGTGAAGAGTCATTTCCAGTAGTCAGCCCCTAATGGCTGACTACCGGAAAACGTTATCAAAAATGCAACTTGTAGTCAGCCCCCCTTATTTCTACGCAATATCTTGTTTTGTATCATAAACCACGAATTTTTGATAAGCTACGATACATTCATGCATAGAAGAAAGCAATAACTCGTACTATTTTACAATAATATAATTTTAACTTAACTTTGAAGTAAAGCCTCTTCCTTATTTTTTTATTAACAAAATGCGCACTTTGCTCACTTGCATCAGCAGACCTCAAATGATAATTTTTCTTTTCTGCCACGAGGAGTCACACCAGGCCAGAACAAATGAGGTTGAATACTGGAGCTCTGATTTAAGTTGTAGTTGATTATTTGTTTGATAACAAGCTACTGTATGTTTATTTAATATGCTTTTTACTGAAAGATGGCTGACTACTGGAGACGGCTGACTTTAGGCACACTTACCCTCCTAACTAACTAACTAATTCTATGGCCTATGGAACCCGGAGGTTCAATACCGCATTCACAAAAGCTCTCCACTGACTTCTATCCTTAGCTAACTAGATCCAGTTTCTACTTTGTTTTCCTATTTCTGCGAGATCCATCTTAATATTGTCCTCCCATCTGCGCCTAGGTCTTCCTAATATAAGCTCAAGTAATATGTAACATAATAATAACAATAATAATAATAATAATATCTTAGTATCAAACTTTAAGCGATTTTTATATGATGCATATATTCATGAAAATAGTCACTACTTGTTATGTACTCATTTGGTGTTCCCCTAGGGTTACTAGGAATTGAAATCAGGATCTCTGACTGTGCAGTCCAGTATGCTAACTGTATAACCACAGAGCACGGATCTGACAAAAAACATTTTCATAACGTTTTGCTACCCCTCCTTTTCCCGTATCGATTAAAGTGCAATCCGTGAAGGAATTGTTTTCAATTCTGGGTGAAATCAGTCACTTTTTTCTGGAGAATCGAAATGCCCAATAAGAAATCGGGGTCCCACTTTAAAATTCTAAAGTTACCCCTACCGCCAAAGGGAATGGGGATAGCGGATTTTGTTTGGTATAATTGAACTATACATATAAAGCAGAAACATATATTCTCATTTTGGGCGTGTGTTTTCAGTTTGATATTAACTTAGAAATCTATTTGAACTTTGGTAGTGCTAGCATTTCCATAGCGTCATCTTCGTATACAAACAGATGATGAATAAAAGTGACAGAGGTTTGAAAGCTGACAGTTTATCTGAGTTTGTTTTTATAACCAATTCAAATGTTAAAAATGTAACGTTGTATTTAGAAAAAATAAAATATCCTTATATTGAAAGAAAACCGGACTAGGAACCGAACCGTCAATCATTACTATAATTTCAAGCGCCTCGGTAAACCCACCTATTTTCTTCTTAATTTACGTCGCGAAAGGCGGCCCCGAAGTTCACTTACCAAAGTCTACTTTCCCCTTATCAGTACTTTCTGTATATTTCCTACTCGGTTATACACGTTTTACAGTAACCTTGAATGATAGGGACACAAACACAGACACGTCGAGAACATTTAAAATTCCAAAAGTTCTCCCACCGGGAATCAAACCCGGTACCCTGTACACCTCAGACACACATGCTAGCCACTTTTTTTCACAGCATCATATTACATATTTTGAACTTGTCAAAGTAGACAACAACGTTTAAAAGAGAGACAGTATTATACAGAAATTTAGGGGTAATACAAATAAGATCTTACAGATATTACACTAGTCATATCATGTTAAAATGAGGCAGTCAGAAAGTTTGCGAAATTCTTGTGGAAAGGTACCATACCAAAAGTTTTCCACCTGGTGCATTTTAAGAATTCATGATAATCTGTGACACTTATGTGACTGCGCCTGGAATCAATATAGTATAAGGTGTGCCCTATTAGCCAAGTAACAGCATTATTGCGGGTTGGAGGGTACCAATGATAATCGGGTAAGGTAATAATATCAGGCGTAAAATGGTGTGGAGATGTCCGACATACGATAGCAAGGAGAGCACATAGTTTTAACCACACAGACCTGACTATCTGGCAAGAGGTGTATCTGTGGAGAATGGTGTCGGGATGTCCACAATGGGAACACGCATTATGTGGTAGGCGATGGATGTCGAACAAACGTTGATTAGTAGCATGAATATCATGCACAACACTGTATCATAAACTACATACACAAGTAGGAAGAAACTTTCTATGAATATTAAACCGTATGCGGTTCCAGTTACAACTATTATGGTTCTGCTGTACTCGTATCGTAGTTGTAGTAATGGTCATTTTTAAAAAATACAGATAAAGTCCACGAGAACAGATTTCGCTTATCTCATCATGTTGAGGTAGATAACTCCAGGCTAGGACGAATTTATATACATATAAGGGTGCGTGTTGAAGGAAGGGAACATTGGGTGGATTTGCAGCAGGTAAGGTGGGCGTCCAACATTGTAGCCATTGTTGTGTATGACTATGGTACAAATGATACAATTTATAACTACGTAATAAAAATAATATTTTACACTTGAGTCGGACATTGATTAAAGCAAGGCCACCATTGTCTACTGGTAACACCAATACTACCTGTGGAACTCGGAAGAAAAAGCCGCACCAAATAAACCAGCCAACGATCGATTGCACTTTTTGGCACAGATTTCAGGAAGTGGCCATACCTGTGCTGCATACCATAATTGAGAACATATATAAGTATTTACATACCATACTCTCTGGATTAAATTCAGCTGTCGATGACGATTTTGGAGAACAACTGTCCTGATTTTATTGATTATTGGAGTCCAGACTGTCTCAGAGTCTGGATCAAGATTACTCGTAAACTTAACACCTAAAATTTTTAGTTTCGTCACAATTTCTGAGTGACAGATAGTTAACCCTTTATTGACCGTAGCCCAATTATTAAAGGTTAAACTCTTCGTTTTATTGACATTAATACTTGCCCCACTAGCATTACAATAGCTATTTAAGCACTTGTGCACATAGTTGACCTGAGCAACAGTGGTACAACTGATTGAGACATCATCAGCGAAAGCATAACAAACAATATTTTGAAAATCATGTAAATGTGAGACTGGAAAACAGGACAAATTTTGCAATAAAGGTTCAAGAACTAAGCCAAATAACAACATGGATAATGGACATCCTTGGCTGATACCTCGCTTGATAGATATGGGTGAGCTAAAGTAACCATTGATGTGAAGCTGGGATTTTGCATTGTGATATAAATTTTTAATAGTATCAATAAAGCGTGAATCAAAACCAAATGCTTGTAATACAGGGTACAGATAGTTATGCTCAACAAAATCAAAAGCATGTTTGAAATCTATAGAAGTGAGACAGGCAGGAAGCTGTTGCACTTGAAAATATCCCATGATGTCTCGTAGGCTACACAGGGCATAATAAATATTACGTTCTTTTGATAGCACTCCTTGCTTACCACTTAAAAGTCTCACGAGAACTTTTTCCATGCGTACTTTATATACCTTAGACAATAATTTTACATCAGTATTTAACAGCGTAATGGGTCTAAAATTAGAAATATGAGCTGGGGCTCCTTTTTTTGGAACTAAAATAATGATACCATCATTTTTCATAACATTGCCAGATTGAAACATATCATTAAGTACAGCAGTGAAAGTATCTCCTACCACATCCCAATACTGTTTATAGAAGAGAAAAATGAGCCCATCCTTTCCAGGACTGCTACAATGCTTGGTAGTATTTAACACATCATAAATCTCTTGTTTAGTAATCGGGGCTAACAATGGCGCATTGTCAGCCTCTGTTAATTTACAAGATATATTGGAAAAGAAAGTGGGCTATGTCTGAGTAGCAACTGGATGCGATTCAAATAGTTGTTCATAATGCTGTGTTAAACTGGACATAATGTCAGGTAATGCAGTGACAACTTGGCCATTTTCTAATACAAGATGTTCCATAAAATTAGTTCTCCTTCTATTATGTTGCCGCATGATGTGGAAAAATGTAACTCGTTCATTGGACAACAATAATTTCGAATCGAATGATTTAGTGATAGTCTGTAAGTAGTCGTTTTCTAATCGAATTAATTTTGCTCTTATTTTATTAATATGCATATACGTGTGCGCAGAGGGAGGCTGTTGCCACAACTCATGTAACACTTTGTACAGGTAGTCAATGGTATTTTTGCCATTCTGACGCTATTCAGAATGCATCCATTGGAAAAATGATTTAATTTTATGCTTAGCATATTGAACCCACCACAAATTTAAACTGTCGAAATATCTCTGTTGTCGACACCAGTCCCATTTCTCTCAAAACAGTTCTTTAATATCATTATATTTCAGAAGCTCTGGATTAAGTTTCCAGTTAGAGGGACCGAACGTTGCGTTCAAACCAAGGAGAGGGGGAGGAAATTTGAGCAACATAGACACAGCACTATGATCACTAAACGGAGCCATAAGAACACTAATGTCACACAAACGAGGTATGAGATCGAAGGAGGTATAGATCCTGTCTATGCGTGACTTCACTGATGGAGTGACATGCTTATAAATGATATCAGTTCGTTTGGACCGCCAGGTGTCAACTAATCGGAATCCGTGAACCAGTGTTTCTAACGCTAAGCATTTATTAAAATAGCCAGTAGAATCGTCACAAAACAAAATGGAATTGAAATCTCCAGCAAGGATAATACTCGTATGCGGCACAGAAAACAGAGGCACGATATCAGCATTAAAAAATTTTTCACGGTCAGTTTTGTGTAAAAAACCTGACAAGCAATACACATTTACATATAGAATATTATCGCATACAAGGCTGAGCCCATTGCCAGACGGTAAACGAGTAAGGTGGTGCACATGGATTCCTTTCTTCACTAATATTGCAGTACCTCTACCACTATATCCAAGATTAACAAAACAATTATAACGATCTATAAAACTTAAATCGGCAATTTTTAGTTCTTGCAAATTGAGTATATCAAAGTCATGTAATCGTATAAAGTTTTGTAACAAGCGTTGTTTCGTAGGACTAGTTATACCATTTAAATTTAAAGTACCCACTTTACGAACAGTGACAATAGGGTTAGACATACACAGCGGATAGAAAGTAAATAGAGTTATTAGAGCTGCAAAATAAACAAACTGCATTGTGAGACCTGACAAACAGAAAAAAATAAAAAAACAACACTATTCAGGTTGATTCTTTACACTGTCTGTTTGTAGTGAATCGTCAAGGAGAGTCGAGGAGCTAGGTTGCGATGATGTAATCGAAGCACCAACAACAGGCTCACGTGAGTCACGTGTCACGACAGCCTTCCCTTTCCCTGTGTTTGTTTTGATTTTCTTGTGTGTTGACAAGACAATCTTACCTGCTTTTTCACTTATATAAACCGTTCTCACAGTTTTGCTGCTTTCCGCATCTACTTATTCAGATAAAGGAGGCGGAAGGTCGTGAAGTACTTTAGTAGGCGGTATCTGAGAAGCACTGGTGTTGGAAGCTTCCTCTATTGCCGACACACTTGTTAACGAACACTGGTCTTTTACATCAGGCACCATGGGCGGATCTCCTATATCTTCGGGGGACGCACTAGTTATCGAATCCTGTATCCCGGTATCCGTGGGTCGATCCATGGAAGTAGACACATTCAGCACAGGAAACTCATTGAGGTCCTGTAGCGATGGAGCACTGTGGGCACTGGGTAATGAGTCAGATAAGGCCGTTGTTAATGTACTGTTACCAGGTTGAAAGCTCTGATCGGCTATGTAACGAGGAGTTTGAGGAAGAGTTTTTCCAGATAACTGGGACATATTGAGGGTCAGAGGAGCAGTACTCAAATGTTTGGAGCGCTGTAGACGTCGGGGACAAGAATTAAACGTGTGATCGACCTGGTGGCACGCGAAGCAAGTTGGGGGTTGCCCAGAATATATCACACTTGTTCGATAACCTTGGATGAGTAATTTCGAAGGAATATGCTTCTTGAGTTCCATATACGCTATACGTACGCCATTAAACACAAGAAAGCGGTACTTCTGGGACCGCTGCTCATTTTCTATCTTTTTCACACTTCCGTAATTACTGAGGGCAGAATTGAGAAAACTAACATCTAGTTCAAGGGGAAGATCTGTGATATGCACACGTGTAAGAGTATCTGAAGCATTTTGAACTGAAACAAGACTCCGGGAGCCATCTTGATGCAAAAAGGGAAGTTCACTAGGTGTATTAAGGAGAAATTGTTCAATTTTTTCTGGAGAACTAAAGTTTAAGAACACACAATATTCCTCACTGTTTAATTGAATACCATCAATCTGATCCAAATTCACATGTACCTGTTCATCCAGCCAAACATGGATATCCAAAGCAGTTGGGCGTATATGTCATGTACTTTTATCGAATGCAAGTTTCATTGTGTTCTGACGTAAACCACGAAACATGATGCGCACCAAATCAAACAAAAAAAAAGAATACTTTTCAAACAATAACTAGATACTCTACAAGTATCAAAGCTGTTCACTATAGCAAGATAGCACTTATAACAGACACATGAAATAGCACTTAGCTACCCGCACTTAACTGGCGACTCGGTAGTCACAACGAGCAGGAGCAAACGTCCGCACTCCTTCACGTCTACCGGTGAACTCCGGCCACTAGACCACACAGCCAAGTTATAAAGCCAGCGCGTTTTAATAATTCTACTGGAAATGCACAAGATATGCACTTGTAATACATTGAGTGATTTATTCGAGAGAGGCAAAGCACTTTACTTTGAATTCATTTCTTGGTTTCGTTTCTACTGTGTTTATTCTTTGTATTTTTCGTACACTACTTGAAAAAGCAAATACATTTTTCGGTACGGTGTCCAGAAATACTATTTTAACTGATCATAAAACAGAAATCTTTCGGTGAAATAATATGGGGTAATGTGTGCTATTCTAGTTTCATACCGAGTTCCTTCGTAGCTAAGCGGTTAGCATAAGCACCTTTGACGTAAGAGACCCGGTTCGATTCCCGGTGTGAGCTCATGTGGTTCGGATTTCACGCTAATCAGTAGGTAAACGTCTCATATAGCCTCGATGCTGAAAGGGATGTTAAAATCAACTCAACATTATTTTATACTATCAATTGAAGCAAAAGGTAGACGATACTATCCTGTTAAAAACATGCATTTATTTCTTTGGCACATATTACAAAGCATCGGACTATTTGCGACACTTCAAGAAAAAGATGCTTTATGAATATTAAGTCGCTTCAAGCGTTCAAATCGCTTTGTAAAAATCCAGATTATGAATTGCAATAACTTTTTACGTTGTAATTAAAATTACAACATATATTGTTTTCTATCTCTCTCACATACTTTCTCTCTCTCTCTCTTTCTTTCTCTCTATATACACACCTGTATATTACAATAGGTATCAGAACATGAATAATTTTCATTTTGGACGTTGATATAAGGTTGGTATTCAAATCAGAAAGTTGCTCCCATTATAACAACGTTAACGTTCCTCATTTTAGCGTCTTCGTATATAAATGATGACAGGGTGAACAAATGTAACAGGCTTTGAAACGTGATAGTTCATCTGATTTTTTTTCAAGCACTTCAAAGCAGAACTTTATATTTAAAGAAATGTTTCCATATGTTGAAAAAAATCAAAACTGCCGGGAGGCAGATTCGAACTGCCGCCCTCCGATGCTAGACTTTCAAGAATACTACTAAACACGCTTGACCACCGAAACTATTCATGAAAGAATTTGCTGTAATAATGCTCATATATCGCTCCAAGCGCACGTTCACACCTGAAGTTTTAAATAGTCATTTTCTCCATATATCAGTAATTTCAACTGAAGATATTGACTGATTTTGCATATTGGAACTGTGCATGAAGTGTGAATTGCATATTAAACGCAGAAATACGTAGTTGACTCTTCAGTTCATGTTTCTGTTCAATAGCTTCACATGTTAGTGAGTGTTTCCTAATACCTGTGTCATTTTCCCTCTTTTTTCCCCACGGGATATTCTTCGTGTAATTATTTGGCACACTAAGGTTTCATAAGATTAAAGGTTTTTTGCTTATAATTTTCTTATTTTGCTTTATTTTCTCTCTAAAATAATAAATAATTATGGATTATTACACTGCTTTGTTAAGGAAAGCACAAAGAAGCGATAATATAGTCAGAAAAGCGAGTTATTCATGAAAATGTGGAAGTTACAGAATATGCGAACTTTTTTTTTGCGGATGAAGATACATAGACGTTCAATATGGGACATTTGGAATTGCTTTTTGGATAGATGAACAGAACTTTTGATGTTGCTCTTGTATTGATCATATGAATTTAAATGTATTCCACTTTTGACACTTTAAGCAACAACTTAATTACATTGAAACAAGAGCACTCAGTACAAAAAATTCACATTAGAAAATGACTTACAACTTCGTTTCCACAGTTTGTATGTAATTTCTAGAATTAAAAATATTCTTGTAATAGTCCTGGTCACTGTGTAAGATAATTGTTTTGGCGATCATTATTATATTACTGAATGCGTCTCTAACAAGGAAACTTACGGAAGTGTAATTCACCGATTTGAATGAAACTTTGCAGATTTGTACCACATCGAAAAATAATCGACACGTATTTTTTTCTAATTTCGGCATTGGTGTGGGTTTAAGGTCTCTCGATAACCCTTTGAAAGTTATAGAAGGTTCTGAAGCATAGACAGAAAACAATCATTTAATATTGAAGAAACAAGGAAGGTTTTAGAACAGCTGATTCAAAATCTGACGTCAAAATTAGAAAATTCAAAATTGCGGATCCAGAATGTTGATTACAATTAACAAACGTCTTCTGGTTTGAAATTGTTTGCAGTTCACCAAGAACAATCATAGGTGGCAGGAGTTATTGCGAGAAGGTTGCAAACCGATTTGAAACCTTCATGTTTGATTAAAGTTAGTTTTTGCACCTATCACTACTCGGGGTGCTTATTTAAAGTGAGGCTCCTCACCTCTCACTGTTTGTGATGCTTATTGAGAGTGAGTCCCCTCGCTTCTCACTATTAGAGTTGCTTATTGAAAGTGAGTCCCATCGCCTCTCGCTAGTGGGGGTGCGTATTTAAGTGATTTATATTATATTTGAGATCCGAGTTAAACCTCCAAAGAGTATCTCAAAATAGAAACAATTCCTGCAGGAACAACTGGATTTAGCATCTTGATGTACTCTTCTTTAGTCCCTGAAAAAACATCTTGGAACATTTTTCTGGCATTGTCCTTGTCTATAACATAAAGTAACATATCCTTAATAATATAATTAAGCTCCAATCTTTGATTCATAAATAGGTTTTTTTCTCCCACATTTGCAAATATTATTATGTATCTGTGATACGAAAGCGGTTATTTGCAATAAAAACCTCCTACGTTTGACAATCCCATAACATTTTATTTCAAAGGTTGTGCATCATTTTGCAATTTGTGCGCAGTTATTGCTGTAATAAGGTGTGTGTTGTGTATACTATGTTTATGCATCACACATCTTTTTACGGAATATCATTACTGTGAAACGTATTTCAATAAATTTATAATTATAACAACTGAGGATATATGAAACTCGGACATATTGACAAGCGAGGAGACTCACTTTAGACAAGTGCCCCGAATTTGAGAGGTAGACATGCACTTTAATCAAGCATCTCGTTAAAATAAGTAGAGAAATGTTTTTCAAATCGTTCTGCAACCTGCTTGCAATAACTCCTGCCTGCGATAGTGGATAATTGCTCTTGGCTAACTGCAGACCATTTCAAACCAGAAGACTTTTGTAATTGTAATCACCATATTGGATCCACAATTTTGCATTTTCTAACTTTGACGTGAGATTCTGAATCAGCTGTCCTGAAAACCCCCTGGCAGTATGTTTTCTTTCTACTTTAAGTAATTGTTTTCCGTCTATGCTTCAAGATCACCTCTAACGTTCAAAGTTTGTTTCTACTCTTAAACCCTCACCAATGCCGAAATAAAAAAAATACGTGTCGCTTATTTTTCGATGTTTTACAAGTCTACAAAGTTTCATTCAAATCAGTGAGTTTCACTTTCGTAAGTCTCCTTGTGAGATAAACATCCTATCCATAAGTATTTAATCTGTCTGTGAAATTAACTTTTTAGATTAACATTTATCTAATGTTATATAATGTAAATGTTATGTAATGCATGCTATATAATGTTTGATAATATAATGCTTTTCTCAATATTCACTATCGCTCCCGTGCTCTGGAAAAAAGTAAGTAGTTTAACGAAATCTTTTTCATGCGGAACGGAACGTACATGGACATCTCATGTGCTTCCGCAGCTTGATTGTTTGGTTGGTTCGGATTTTAGCATGCCTTTTGAGCACTGAATCAATTGACACGAACTTCCGCCTTATCGTTATGTCCTAACCCCTTAAGTTGCCACTCGGAACGTTGTTGATTTCAGTTGAGCGTCTCTTTCACCAGCTAGGCTATATGAGACGTGGACCAACTGATTAAAGTGGCTATCGAACCACATGAGCTCCCGCCTGGGATCAAATTCGTGTCTTGCGCCGAACGTGCATATGCCTACTATATAACAAAATTCCCAACTTGTGAGGTGGAAGTGGTCGGATCAGAATCAAAGTCTAAATCGTTTTTTGAATTTGTATCCGAGATCTGGAATTGAATCTAAATTGGGAGATATAGTTCTTGTGATTCAGCGTGTTAGTAAACAAGTAGTTCCCCATCTCTTTCCGGCATTTCAATCATATCAATATTAGTAAGTGAAAAGTATTGGTAAGATACCGAAATAGAACATTTATATTTCTTCACAGGTAATTTCAGTGAAATTAGGGTTACCATCCTTTCGGCGTTGGCCGATCATGTCCGACATTTTGCGTATTTTCAATGCCGAGACATCATTTCAATTATTTTTGAATAGTCTGACATTTAATCATATTTGCATTTGTTCAATATTTTGCTTGAAAAATTAGTATGTTTCTCAATTGCGTTAGAAAACTGTCCTTCATTGGTTTTTAATCAACTCTTTATTAAAATTGATTCTCTAAAATATGTCGAAGTCCAAACTTTAAATTTGATCTCATCTAACTCGGGAACTAAAAGCCTGCACATCATATTTATTTCACATGAGTACAACCTCAAGATTTACACCTTGCCAAGTTTGATTAAGATCAATGAGTTTGGTTGATTTTGTACTCTGTAACTCTCTTTGATCTTTCAGAAAACAATCAATGAAAAACGAAACTATAAATGACGAAAGTTATATAAGCATAGGCATATAGCATATAGCTTACGCCTAATAAGTCATTATGTGTATTTTATCTTATATGAGTTCATAGTCTAGAATGAAATTTTAACTGTTGCTGATGAGTAGTGATAGGTATTTTTCAGTAGTAATAATAGCAATGAAATTGCCAGCTATCAACTTTGTTTTGCGATTTTAGCAGTACGGTAATGCAGCGAGTAAAGAGTGTTTTCTCCAGTCAATGCTTAATGTAAAAAAGCTTCTTAATACAGTCAGTTACGGGATCGATCATTGTACTAAAATGTACTTAGTTTCATGAACATGAATTATGAAGAATTTTACAAATACTTGTTGCAACACCATGCATTACTTCGGTCAAAAAATGCTGGCAGGGGCAACTACAATTCTGATTTTATTTACTTATTTATTAAACAATCAGCAGATACAGCTCAGAAGCCATTTTACACTGGTTATCTAACAACAACAAATAACAATGAAAAGGATTCGGGTAGATATCGGACAGGGCCTGTTTAGTAGGTACCATACCGGCATTTACCTGGTAGGACTGAGGAAAACCCTGGAAGACCTCAGTCAGGATGGTCGGCAGCGGAATCGAACAAGCTACCTCCCGAATGCGAAGCTAACGATCTACCACTTGAGCTACTTCGCTCGGTAAAGATTCAAGAACAAATGCAGATTCAATATCATCCACACAATTATAAGGTAAAATGTTTTCAAATTTACATGTAAATGTTCAGCTTTTTAATACAATGTCAGCTATTTTCTCAAAGAATGTCTACTGTTCGATAATTTCGATGTAATAATCTTACAAAATCGTAGAATGAAAAATGAAATGAGAACAAATATTGATCAGTTGGTAAGGGTATTTATATTCTATAGTCCAATCAAAACATAAAATTCAGACTTGCCATTACCGCATCAGTAAAAAAAATCACAGTATGAGTGCAGATAATAAATAATTAACATGACTTTCGGTAACTCTCAGGATGAACCTAAATAGACGATAGGTTTCAGAGAATCGGATACGAAAATTTCCAACCTCTCTAATTTTTAACCAGAGAACGTACTAGTATCGGGATAGCAGCTTCAGGAATGCACACGAAAGCACATGCACTAACACCAGGGCTGGATAAAGGAAGGGACTTAGGGAGGCTATAACCCGGGCCTCCAGATGAATAGGGTCCTCCAATCTTATCAAAATCTCAACTGGCTTTCTAAAAAGAATCATGACAATATAATCATCATCATAAAATAAGATGACCAAAAATATTAAACACATTCTCTTAACTTTCCTACTGTACTTTGACATAAGTTTATTAGGTGAAGTCAGCAGGAGCCACACATTTTTTTCTAGCCACCATCCTCCAGATAAGATAATCCAGCCCTGACTTACACCTTACGTACTACGGAAAAGCATTAGAAAAATGAAAATATTTCAATGCTTTTCCCTGTTAATCTATCTTAAGCTAGACTCTTAATAAATGATCTTGAAATACGAAAACTGAAGTGACGTTCTATTAAAACAAAATTATTCTTCTCTTGTAAACTTTAAAATTGCTTTCACATAGCACGAGCGTGCAAAACTCCGAACAGTGGAGAGAGTTGAATTGATTTGCTTATGTATTCTTATAGCTATGTTGAACTTAGGTACATCATTGCGGTCCAGAGTCCAATGCTGTGGCGGCATCATGAAGTCCACCCCTCAAGAAATTCAAAATAATGCAATCAAAAGGCAAGACTATGGCAAATATTTTTTTCTGGGAGGGGATATAGTAAGGGCATACTTTTCATTGATTATCTTAAGGGTCCAACGACAATTACAAGTGACAACTATTCCCAACTGATTCCAAAAGTAAGGCAGGCAATCAAGGAGAAACTCAGCTACACATGACACTGCTGCTGCTGCAGTACAATGCTTCTACTCACAAAAGTCACCTTTCCTCCACCGTTATTGCCGATGTCAGGTATGAAATACTTGAGCACCCTCCCCACTCTCTAGACTCCCCACCCACGCTCCAGACTTGAGCACCCTCCCCAAGTGACTTTCATCTGTTTCCCAAGATTAAGTAGCACTCGCGAAGAACAAAGTTTGCCAACAATGAGCATGTTGTGCAGGCTGTCGAAGAATGGCTTCCAGTATAGCCGTCAAGGATTTTTTTTTAAAAAACTAGTATTCATGCTCTAGAACATTGTTGGGAGAAGTGCATTATTGTGACAGTGGACTATTTGGGAAAATGGGAGATCTTCTATATCAGGAATTATCGAACACTCCTCGTGATAGCATTCACCACTGCCTACATTGCCTAATTCACCTATATATGCAGATTGTCCTTCCTATAAAACGTGAGGGGGGGGCGATTTACAACTCCTATCCATGAAATTTTGCCTCTGTCGTCTGCCGCATTGTATGGAGAATATCTCACGAGGATACACTATCTTTAGATTTATTTAGGATGTGTTTTTGCGAAACCAAATCAGCACGTCTTCAAAGTTTGGATATATTGTTGGTGAACTTTTGGTGCTTGAAGTTTTGTCAAGCCTGCGTTCGCACGACGGCTCCACGAATCGTATACCGAAATCTTTCGATGCATCAGAGGTAAAGGAAAACATTTATGTGATTGGTATAGAGCCCAGGTCGTTTGGTTAGTGCAGTTAAAGAAAGAAAACAATCTATAACCCAAGACAGCAAAGAATAGGACATCAAGGAATGATAGACAGCAGACATGCCAATACCTTATAAAAGTAAACAAAAGTTTCCAGTGCATCACTAAGGTCTGGCACTGATATTAATTATGCAGCAACTTGGCACAGTGGTGACGCAACCGGTTTTGTCTTACCCATCTGTAGACTAGAACAGTTATGGGCAAACTACGGCCCACGGGCCAGATGCCACCGGCTGAAACATTCTATCAGGTCCGCAATATGCAAAATGAAATAAAATCTTTAAGTTTTACGTCCCACGGTTATGCCGGTTAGGCTAAAGGAGACGTTGATGATGAGAGATGAGTGGAATAGTGGAATTAAGAAAGTGGGAGGAAATGGGAGAACCCAGAGCACTGTGTTTGTCCACCACAAGGTCCGCAGTATGAGTTCTGATCTACAGAATTTAACTTCACTTCTGAAAATCCGTGAATCCCACTTTAATCAATATTGTGAGAAACTTGTAGAAATCCTGTACACATTTCATTTAGCACTTCCACTTTATAGTCTTTCAATCATAGGCTTAGTATTACAAGAAGTTCTTTCTTAAGAAAATGTATTGGCCACCTAATTGTTCTTTTTCTTTGAATATTAGCCCGCCAAAGTGTTGTTATTTTTCCCTTTGGCCCCTTCCTAAATAAATTTTCCTATTACTGGAATAACACCCAAGCCCTGTGCAAAAGAGTTTCGAGGTTCACCCCTCCTCCAGGGGTCTGGAGGATCGTCGCTATCACCTGTTTGCTTGATAATATTATTAGCACTGTGGGTTCAATTAATAGTATGCATGCTTGCGATAAAAGAACACATATTTATCGAATTAAAAAGTTGTTTATTTTAGAAAAGTTGCATCATTATATAACAGTTAAGAAGAAGTTCTTATCAAAAACAGAGAACCATTATGGCAGCCAAGTTTTGCTTCTCATCGTTCTCTATAACTAGACCTGATACAAAGAATGTATTGATTTTATTATATTTAAGTCAGATATACTAGGTGTGTTCAAATGGAAAGGTGAAAGACGACACTGTGGATATAATCGAAGTCTTTGTTCGAAAGTAATAACCAGACGCATGAGCACAACTATCTCACTGTTTATGCTATCCAGTGGGTGTGATAATAGCCAGTCTTCCACTGTTTCATTCAGTTCTTGTCCGAGTTCAAGCGCTTGCCTTTGAGATGTTTTTTTTTTTTTTTTTTTTAGCGGACCAAACAGATGGAAGTCGCAGTGAGATATATCCAAACTGTAATGCGGAGCTGCTCCCACTTCCAACTTATTCAGTTCACTTCGTGTGACCTGCGAGACGTGTTGACAAGCATAATCGTGGCGCAGAATCACTCAACTTTCTCACTGACTTGTTGGACACACAATCTCTCCCGTATACAGTCACCATACGGATGGTCCGATGAATATGGACCGATTGAACCCCTTTTCCCAGTTAGAAATCTTATAATACCTCGCTGCTCCTCAATCATTGAATGTTTCATTGCAAACGCTATTATTTCCTCACACGGCCGAGTCAATTCGACTTGGACGGAACACATAATTGCCTGATTCTCTCCTGCATCATGTGAAAGGCAGCCACACATGGGCACAACCAGGCCGGACACTTCATTCTCTCCTCAGTTGTCGCAGTACTTTATTTCAAAGCGATATATTCCTATTTCAACATACGACGTTTGGTTTCTACGAAGTTTCGTGCCTTTTCATTTGAAAATTCCTTGAATATAAGGCCTCGGAGTACGGGTCTTAACAATGAGACAGCGAATGCACTTTTGGTATACGTAGTCCCGCACACATTATCAATCAATCCACATAATTACCGCCATTGTATGTCCTTCCTGACAGATTATGATTATGGTTCCAAATCAGTATGCTAACTTCAAACGTTATAAAATTCCACTCGTGGTGTAGAAATTCTCATTTTGCTCTTGAATTTCCCATGTTATGCTAATTATAAATTTACGAAACTTGCAAAATAAGAAAAAAACTGAAGTAGTGAATGTTATTTTCTGCGATATATAATTAATTATCCGCAAATATAGATTTTTTACGTTTATCAAATAGATTTTAAAGAATGATTTTCCTTGAAAGAAACAATTTAGTATGTTGACAGGAACAAATATATATAGTTTTCAAAACTTATTATTTCTGCCACTCCTTTGTGCCATCATCTTGTACTGGATGTAACAACAAAAATTAATATGAAAATAACAAGAAAAGATAATGGGAAAAATAAAAACATCTTTATTTCGCAGTATACATTTTCAATGCCAGAGCACAATTAAGTTTGTTAGCGGCCGATAGCAGTTTTTTTTAAAAGACATTTCCCTCTACCATGTGTTTGTAGCATAAAATTACAATTAACCTGATTTTAGATTGAAGGGTACGTTCGGTCCATAAAATAATTATTGGCGTCGATAAGGTGTAAAAATCTCACATAAACCTATGCTGCCAATTTCGACGAAAGCTTCCTTTATCCCTTTTCTAAAAGCAAATGTTAAAAAATCCTACAATATGGATTTATCCCACAAATTGGTATCGTTGGTTCAAGTTTTAGTGGCGGTAGTTGCTCCAAATACAAACCCGAGCAATGTGTTTTGGATATTACATTAGTGTGCCTCTTGTGATATAGCCTAGGTGCTAAAAAGGGAGACTTAATTCCAACCAGTCAATCAATGAGCGTCGTCAGTCATTGGCCATTTTCACACATTAGAAAACCAACAATAATTTGCGATTGAAACCATAGTGCTAATGAAATGTCATTATAAAAGACCTCCAAATCTTCGTGGGTTGTAATGTTAGGACCTTTATCGTTATACAAACACCTAAATTAACTTCTTTTCTTAAAAAGAAATCTCTTCTACATGAAATTTTATGTCAGCTTTCCATTTTTAATATGAAGTTCTCCTTTTAATGAGCATCCTCCCGGTTTCTACGCAATTTAACTATTACACTTCTAGGTTCGGTGATTTTTCGATATATATCTGTCCGTTCGTTCGCTAAGTTTTCTTCAAAGTAGAGTAGTTTGCTGTAGAGTAAAAATCGAAAAACTCAATTTTCTCTAAAATGACTCCAACATTTTTTGCTTCTTAAATCAATATTTAATTAAGAACCTTATATTGTGGTATAAGACATTTCCCTGGGAAAAATCTGCGAGGGGTAGTTTATTCTTGGGGTTGAGCTTTTTATCGATGCTTTTCTCAAAAACGGCTCAGGCTATTTTATTGGTATTTCATAAATAAGTATAGCGTGAATAACCTGGCAATGTGGCATAAGTTATTTGACCTGGAGAAATATACGAGTGACGGTTTATTATTGGGGTGAGTTGTTTATCGACGATTTTCACAAAAATGTCCCAGGCGATTTTGTTGATATTTCATAAATATTTATTTAAAAACCCTATATTGTGGTAAAAATTATTTCCCTGGGAAAAAATCTACTAGGGGTAGTTTATTCTTGTATTTTTCGGCTACTCTTGGTTTTAAAACACAACTCAAGTGATTTCATAAAGAAGTATTTCATTAGTAATCAAATAACATGGAATAAATCATTGTTACTTAAAAAAACACAAGGGGTAATTTACTCAAGGTTTTCCCCGACAATTTTCTCAAACGATTCAGACTATTTTGTTCTAGTTTCGTAAATATATGTTTCATTAATTAGTTAAAAAATATTGCTAAACTCGCATGATCGAAAATGATCCACAATATGTAGTGTACTCTTGGGGTGAGATTTCTAACGATTTTCTCAAAAATGGCTCTGGAACTTTTATAATATTACAAAAACAATTATTTTGTTAATTGCTCTAATATACAGTATGACATATCTAATGAAAATATCTGAAGGGGTGGTACATTTTTTGGGAGGAAGGGTGAAGTTTATTCAATTTAGTTTTCCAAGACAAATTATTTTATTCATATTTCCCAAATACAAGTTTCAATAGGAAATGTGGCCTAACAGTTTAGGAAATTGGAGCGTCAAAGTGCAGTGCGGTGGCCCGTACCTTTTATAAAAATCAAGGCTATAACTTCTTCCTTCTCCTTGTTTATCAAACAGAATTCTGTCCTTATTAGTTACACAAGACGATAATTTTATCATTTTGATTACCATTTCTGTTGTTCTCTTAAGGTTTAGTTCATAAGCATTAAGCATTACTTTATAATCATGCATCAAATTAAGCAATCATGTTGTAGTTTTCAGCTGCGGTCGTGAGATTTACAATCAATAAATTCCTACTGGTGGTTTTCATTGTATCCAAATCAGTGACATAGCCTAGATATATATTTAGGAATTTCGATATTATACTGAAAATAAAAAGAGTTATCGAACCTACATTGCAGTGTGAGTTACGATCTTCGCCTTACTAATGTATTTCCAAAGTCCTGACCTGCTTGGTGGTGACATCGCCGGGAATCTATCTTGAAGCAGCTTTGACAATGAGTATTATATACGATATATACGGTATACTCGTATATCCTTCAGATTAAACAGAAATACACTATCAACGTTTAACACTGGACACCGTACACTGTGGAGCGGAAACGGCTGGAGCGATTGGAATAAATCCGAGATTTTAGATTGAAAACCTTCTCTTTCTATCAACTTTCCTTTTCCGTTGTTGCATCTTTATCATAACAAGGTTCCGGTCTTTTGATGCACCCAGTATACTAGACGGGGGATCTGCAACCTACGTACCGTGGAGCCAGAGTGCCATGGCAAGGTGAAAAATGTGATGCAAAATTTAAAAATCGTAAAAAAAAATTATTTTTTGAGTTATTATAATTGTTATTAGAGTCTATTATTATTTCAGTTACTATGCTTCGTACGTTTGTATACTATTTTATTCTCTATATATTAATCTCGTCGGTTGTTGGAACAAAAACGAAGACGATTATGACTGCTACGCAGTGACGACACTAGAAGGGACCAGAGGAACGGGCGCCTTCCGATCACATCGTACGCCTTCCGTCCTCGTGACAACCCTCGCTTCCCAAGCAAGCTGTATTATCACATAGCAGTCTTTGGGCACACAAAAATATAACTGGGTTTCCAAAAATGTATCTGCCTATTCACACACACCCCTTCCCCCAAGAAAATAAAGCTTGTGTCGTCACTGCTCCCACGGTGCATGTTTCGCAAAAAGTACATATAGCTAATTATAAGATATCCGAACTTACCGTTAAGACCAATAGATCACACACAACAGCTGAAACGTTGTTCATGCTACTTGTAAATAGATGGTGAAAATAGTCCTAGGCTTAGCTAATAGTGAAATTCCAAACTTTCTCTCTCCGCTTACAATCAGTCTCCGAGTTCGTTTTCAGCTAGGTAAGGGCAAGAAAGATACAATTTTGTTATTTAACACTCAGTGAAATGCAGTTCGTAAAAGGAGGGACAATAATGAGCCAGTTGTTGCATTAATGTCATTCTCCGTTATGTTCGTTTCTTGCGTGGAGCTATCGCTCCAAGGTTTCGGTTTATGAATGTCAATGCTTGTCCGCATCGTACAGCTGCCGTGTCTGCCCTCCTTGAGGAAGAGGACATTCATTAAATCTGATGGCCAGCATTCCTTGGAGTTCAAGCCATAGAGCATGCTTGGAATACTCTAGGGAGACGTGTTGCAGAGCGTATACCTCCACTAAGTACTCTTCCAGATTTTCGAAAAACTCTCACGGAAAAGTGACAGACCTGCAACAAGAACTGCTTGCCAAAATACGATTTTTTATTAAATGGTCTGTATTTGTAAAAAAAAACTAGGAGTGACAATTACCGTCTAGCACAGAATAACTTCATATAAGCATGGGCGTCTCTTGAATGTTATAATTGATTTGCACAATAAAAGCATTATAATGCTTGTAGACTTAACTAAAGTTAGCATTATAATACTTGTAGACTTAACTAAAGTTATGTTGAAATGGTAATGCAATTGGATGGATATTTGAATTAAAAGCTAATGAGTTTCAATTTTTAGTCTTCCAAACTATGTTATACATAAATATCTGAAGTTTTACAAAACGGCTATGCCCGTCCTTCCATTTGTCAACGGGGATTACAGCAAAATTGCTGAAATATAACGAGAGTGGTTTTCAAAAATCGATTCAGCGTCTCAGTCGTAGGCACCATCTTATCCTCCGTCAATCCACTATTAATGTCCTAATTCGTAAAAGTACACCTTATGCAGTCTCAACATTGATCGCCTTAAAATTAACACAGTAATAACAGTAATAATCAAAAATATTTTCAAGACTTTTCGCAATACTATGATTATTGTCAATCCCAGATGAGCTACCTGGAATCATCTCGTATCATTGGCTACCACTCATCTAACTTCTCACTTGAAAAGAGCTGCAGACAATGTTGTTTTCGGGAATCAATTCAATTTTTGAAAGATTTTAGTATCTTCATCCATATGGTATTAAAACCGAAAGCATTATAAATGTAATGCTATTTCCGGTTGAAATATTTATATCCATAGAAAAACGGTAAGATATATCAAAAAATAGTTTTTTTAATCCATTCAGCGTCCCAAGATAGGTTTCTTTTTACTCTGTTAATATGCTGTTCAAACAGAAATGGTAGAAATAAAGCATAACAAAAGCTGTACTAGATATTGACAAATAGTTTCCAGAAATCGATTCAGTTTCTCAAGAAAAGAATCTGTATTTCTTTACTATAATTCGAAATTGTATTATTTTACTACTGTTTCCGGTTTCAATATTGATCTACACAGAGTGATGGAGAGATAGAGAGCGAAAGTAAGATATAGAAAATGCGGTTTCTGGAATCTATTATGCTGCTGAAGAATAGATTCAATCGGCTCTGATAAGTCTCTATTCAAACTGGAAGGGACAACCGTATCCGGTTTCAAGATTAATTGCCATAGAATAAAAGTTTCAATATATAACGACAAGTTTTTTTGGAATGGATTGAGCGTGTTAAGGAAATATATCTGTTGTCTGTCTGCTAAAACCAGAAATTATTACTATACTTTTTTCACATGAAAACCTACTTCAGCGGTAGCCAATGATACGCGATATTTTTAGGTATTGCGACAGATATTGACAAAAATCATAGTAGTACGATATTCCGTGTGTCTATATACTGTCTGTCATCTGCTCCAATGATGAAAACCTCGCTTCACTGCTATTAAAGGAGCAGGAAACCTTCTCAAATGTATTTAACTTGACATTTGAAAAGAGCTATAGTCAGCGTTTCAATATCAATCTTCCTACAGGAAGAAAACCGTAAGGTATATCAAGAAGCGGTACTCTGGAATTGATTCGCCATTCCAAGAATAGCTCCCATTTTCTCCTTTAACGCTTTTCTAAAACCGGAAGTAGTGGAAATAAACATTTTACGGTTTCAACACTGATCACCGTAGAAAGAACGCAGTAACAGATAGCGACAAGCAGTTTTCTAGAATTAATTGAGCATCTCAAGAAAATATACCATCTTCACTCTCTCTCTCTATTAAAGTGGAAATGGTAAAGGAATTACTACTGCTGCTAGTGACAGTATTGATCTGCATTGAGATAAAACTGAAAGTTATGTATGAGTATCGGTTTTCTGTGATCGATTCAAAGTCCCAAGGATCCATTGAGTCTTTAACCAATTTAATTAAGAAGTGGTCAAGGTAGGCAATTTCTGGTTTTAACGTTAATCTCTATACATCAAAAATGGAAATAGATAGCGAAAATCTGTTTTTTATATTCGATTCATCGTCCCAAGAATATATTTTTTTCACTCTTACCTCGACACTAAAGGCGAAACTAGTAAAACTGAATACTACTTCCGGTTTCATTATTGATCTCCATAGAGCAAACACGATAATACATAGAACTTTTTTGTTGTGTATTCAGCGTCCGAAGAACATGTAATCTCTAATGCTATTCCTCTGTTGTAATCAAAAGCTATATATCTTCTGCAACCAGTTCTAATATTGAATGTTCATAGTATCAAAGTGTACCGTGTTCACATTGCGACACGAAATACAGTTGTTATCTCTACTACAGTATTATATAATTCATTATAGCTCTTTGCCATCACAAGTAGACCACTTGAAGCGAATTTTCATCGTTGCGATTCTCAGCAATATTATCGTCCTGATATGCGAATTGTCAGCTTTAATGCCATCATAAATTGTAGTATTTATCCCTTTTCCTCTCCCATGTACTACCGACTCTCCCACAATACAATTTGTTCAGCAGTGATGGCCTAACCTATTTTTGTCTCCAGTTACGTTCAATTCTTCTCTATTATTCCTTATGGGCTCCGGTCAGTGGGATCCCTGGTTTGATTACGCCAAATAAACTATGTGGTGGACAAACACCGTGTGCGTGGGTTTTCTGGGGGTTCCTCACTTTCCACCGTTTTCTTCATTACACCATTTCATAACCATTACTGTCTCCTTTATTCTAGCCGGCATAACTGTGGCACGTAAAAGTGAAAGATCTCGTTTCATTCCCAATGGGCTCTTTGGTTTTACGTTTTGTATAGCTACGGTCGCATTTTTTCCAACACACAAATTTTGGATAATTTCAGTTTTCTCCTTTAGTTCCCTTGTAGCTAAATCACTATCGTTACAGTCTTCGATGCAGAAAACCTGCATTCGAGAAACTACTCATATTACTGAAGAAATTAAATTAACCAACGTTACTGTTACGTATAAGCGCTACGTACAAATAGCTTTAGAGCACCACCATACGAAGACAATCAGACGGCAAGGCCATTCTAGAAGAACTGCTGTTATTCATGGCGCAAACATAGGTCGAATGCCTGCATGTCGCAGGTATGCTTATCGTTTGCATGAGCTTGTAGAAGGCTACCGAGTAGTCAATTCTTAAATTGTCATAAATAAAGAGTCCAGGGGAAAAGGGGTTGTCCATTTTTACAATTTTTCAGGAAACAATTTTTAAAGTTCAAAACATTTTATTTCGGAAACTAATCGGGTAAAATGCTTAAGATTTGGTTTACAAGTTCTTTATTATATTGGACACCAGCTTACAAAATCTTATATTCAATGTATTTTATTGTAAGTAAAAGAATACAAGAAAACTGATATTAGGTTGGTATATACTGGGAAATAACGGGTCTATTGCAGGCAAAATAACGGAAGAAAGAGGGAATTGTTTTTCAAATTATAAGTAACATTATTAAAAATATGACATCTTTGTTCTCCTTTACTCCGCTAATTACTTCTTTTGGAGTTTCGTATAGAAGCCTTAAGCGTATAGCCTGCATAAAACATTCAAAGCATACAGATAATAAGCATGCATTTTTCTTCCTAGATAGACAACTTCCCTTTAAAAAAAGAGGAAACGATCTTGTAAATCCCACCAATAATTATGATGTTGGTCATAGCATTCTATTCAAACTGTTCTCAACCGATTTAACCCAGTTCCTTAATCTGCTACGAAAATCTTGGAAATGTACTTTTATCCTCTAATCAATATCAAGTATGGAAGAGTGAAACAAGGGGAACAAGTGGGGTACAAAGTTACATTGACTTTGTTGACCTGAGAGTCAAAGCCTTATAAACGACTATTTAACATTGCTTACGGAAAGGTGTAGTTGCTTATGCAAGTTTGACGACATGAGAATTTTAAATATCGGGTTCTGGAACAATAGTTATATACTTTAACTCATTTAATAATAATTCATTGGATGTACCTGTATTGCACACATGCCCATGACAGATCAATATTACGGATGCATATGATTTTTACAATCCTGGCCTTCTTTCCATTCGATTTTTCTTCTTATTTCATAGTAATGTATATGCGGTCCTTTGCGCATTATTGCAGTGTTGTTGAGTTGTTTAGTTGAATTTCAGTTTAGCATCCTTTTCAGCAGCGAGGCTATATGAGACGTGGACCTAATGATTAACGTGGAATCCGATCCACATGAGCTCCCACCGGGAATCGAACCCGGGTCTCCCGTGCAGTGTCATTGTACTATATTTCAAAATTAAAACAATTTATGGTATAAGCTTCCAGCATTCCAACGCGAGTCATTTATGGATTAAAGAATTCTCCCTCCTATAAATCTGGTTGTTGTGGGAAATTTGTTAATAGTAGGTGAATCACAGAAGAAAACCAAAGTCCATTATAAGTCTCCTTAAGTATCACAAAGCATGGGTGACCTATCTCTACTCGAAGCTCATGATTGGCCTAGAGTGGAATGAGCATTTTCCAAAGTACAGTGGTTGTAAGAATGATATCCAACCTCGAATTATGAAACTGTCAAATTCACTTACTTTATATGGTTTACGTTTCACTCTGCTGCCTTTGATTACATTATTCCAATCCTCTGGTATTTGATCTCTTCATTTTATGTTCACAAGTCTCATGTTCTTATCACGTTTAAGGTAGGAACAACATGAACTGGGAATGTTACTTGAAAGAAAATGTACCTCTGCCTTTCATGTTCAATGCAATGAAGGCATCTGAATAAAGTATAATCCTTATTTTGACTACTGCAAGAGTAACAGCAAAGCTCAAGATTATGGATGTTGGGAAGTGATTTGTGTTACTATTTTTTTAAAGAAATAGATTGTTGAAGCTACATTTAGCTGTATGATCAGTCAACACTGGAACATAAATACAGTTGAATGTTATCGACAAAAGAGAAAAAAATAAGAGTAAAATGAATTCCCCTTTCTACCACTGTAAGTGATGACGATACCTCCTTCCATATTAAAAGGATTTTTAAACTGCTATAGCAGGATAACCGTAAACCTTTTCCCCTTTTCGATATATTCAATGAAACTCATAGTTTGCTCAACAAGATGGCATGAAAATCGAAAATTCGCCTAAAAGTGGACATTCCGCATTTCCTCCTGGACTCTTCAAACGTTAGTTAAACGGATGCAATCTCTTCTTTAGTCGAGTTCTTTCAATAAAATAACATTTTTCTTTGTTTCTAAATTTCTCAGCTGTGAACAGTTTCGAAAAATCATGACCTTCGTTGATAGTCGGAAGTGGAATACTTGGTTTACAATTTTGCTAAAAGTTCTCAACGCAATTACTCCAGTTATTTTTTCCTGTAAAGATTTGTAACAGCGTGCTAATGTCTTTGCTCTGTCTGCAGGATGCTAGGTAGGTTGAGCTTTTGCATTACCTACCCATACCTCAGGTGCGGAAAACCTTCTTTGTATTCAATGGGTTTTCTCGGCCTTCTTCTATTTCATAACGGAGACGATTGGACCATAAAATACCTGATTCCCAAAAATGACGACATAATCACGGGCACTGAAACAACCGGTATGCGTCAGCACAGAATCTACTGAAAACAGGATATTTGAGCCTGCAACGACACAGAGCCGTTTACACGTTTCACTGTTGACATTGTCCCAAAGCGTGATGGTCCATTATGAAGGGCATCCATGTCAGGTCATATTCATGCCGTGTAACTTGGCAGACTGATTGTCGACGCCGTTTAAGGAAGGTGCTGTTTGTTTGCTCCACAGTCAGCCGATGATTCAGTAATACGTCGTAAGGCTTGGCGAGATCTGTCAACGGTGGTATTGTTCCATCCACTGTTTCACTTCGCGGATGAGGATTTACCGTCAGTTTTTGTAGGTTGTAATCACCGTGGACACTTTCCTTTGCGTCCCATCTAACAGGCCTGTAAGTTTTGTCGCGCTTGCAGAACTTGACGGAGAAACAATTTTCCTTCCATCAAAACTAAATAGAGCTCAACATTTAACACTAACATTGCTCAGCTCACTGTCCATTCACGTTCTACTACCCCTCACGTAGTATGGAGTTTGCCATCGTCTTAGATCTGTGGTGGCCGCATAATCTTTGGTGACCCTGCTATATGATGTGTTTCCAACTCGAGGTGTGACTGATAAAGAGTTAACCATTTGTAGATCTGGAAGAACAAATATTGGTACGTTGGGAGTATGGGCATTGAGTGGAACTTTATTTAGTGAATTCGTGGAAAGTCCATAGAAAATACAATTTTAATTTCGTATACTCTTAGAAAGACTTACTGGAATTCCGCTTTCTTTTTCTTAGTGGTTACATGGTTAGCATGCGCGCCGTAAGTGCGTGAAACCCGGGTTCGATTTCTGGTGGGACCTCATGTGGTTAGGATCCCGTGTTAAGCTGCATTTCATGTTTCCTATAGTCTCTGTGCTGTGTAGGATGCTAAGCCCTGAATCAACCAACAACTCTTGCGTAAGGATCTAAAGAGACGGATGAATGTGATGCAGATATGTAAAGAAAGAAAGCTGAAGACAAAAACTACCAAAGATGGACTAAGGTTGGGTGTTCGAAATAAAAAATTTCAAGTGCGCTAAGTGAAAGATGTTTTTGTGTATTGAGAAAACAGATACTGTCTTGATGATTTGAATGTAAATTAAAACAGATATGAAATACAGAAGAAAGAAGGGACATAATAATAATAAATATTACAATTTCAACACCAGACTCGGCTCCGGAGGGAAGTCATGTCAGCAAAAGTTAAAGTTTTGTCGCATCACACTGAAAGAAGAAATATTTCTTACTGTGGCTATTTTTGTTATCAACAGTCAGAACACGAGAAAGTGTCCGTTTGTTTTACGCAGTATCACTTTATTTTTTAATGTCGTAATTTACTTTACAAACAGCCTTTGGTAGACTCCTTTAACATATTGTGCTTGTATTTTGATAGTTGAACAATTCTAATATAGATAGTGCACTAGATAAAAAATATTTTGAAATTCACAGGTTTTCTATATTTTTTCTATTAGACAGGTTCGGGTTATTAAAATAAATATACCTAGGTACTGTCTTTTTAAAACGTCTTCATTTCTATGTTTTATAACACTAAAATTTAAAAATATACAAATTTGCTTTTCCTACGATACACTTACACAAATATATAAATTTGTAAGATTGCAGATAATTACCTGGGATTGAGGAGGTTAAATAGAAAATATTGAAATAATGTGAAAGATAGACCAATTAAAGCATTTAAAGTATCGAAGAATCGTAATTTCGTAATACTGAAAAATACCGAAATATTGAAATATTAAAAACACGGATCTGAAAAGTTTTCGATATTTAAAAATATCTACCAATCGATATATCGTATTATCGCACAGCTTTACGTGGGACCTATCACCGAAGATTTTTTTAACCACTTTTCTTCGAGAACGTGGTTTCCCCGTAAATTTTGTAGAATTTCATCACTTTGACCTTCACCTAATGTTGTTACTGGCGACACACTTAGCATACTTACCACTTTCACCACGCTAACACTATATATCTGAGCTTTAATAATTTGGCCACTTTGGAAATTAGTTAATTTATTTTACTTTATGACCGCTTGCTTGATACAGCCACACTACTGTTCTACTGAGACTCAGAGAATACGTAGTTAACTCTATCACCCCCGCCAACAATCAAAGGCTGCGGTCGCTACATATCCTTTTTAACCCAGACATCTTACGTGTTTCAGTAGTAGGAATATGTACGTTCTGCGCCACTGACCCTCTGCCCACTTTCTCGGTCCCGCCTGAAGCAGACAACGAGTTTCCCAGTGCCGCCTGACACACTATGTCGGAAGACACGGGGAGGATACGAGAAATCAAGCATCGTGAACTGTCAACCCACGGTCTTTTACGACCTCCATTTTAGGGGTGAATTTGTTCCCTTTTAGGGGGTGTACTCGTTCCCTTTTATGACCTCCATTTTAGGGGTGAACTCGTTCCCTTTTATGAGCATATTTTTCAACCCCTATTTTAACATAGCAGAAATTACGAACACACAGCAGAGCATAAGAGTACATAACATAACAAGGGTGTATTCATTCTCTTTTATAAGCACTTTTTAGGGGGTGTATTCATTCTCTTTTATGACCACTATTTTGTATTCCACCCCTATTTCAACATAGCGCATCAGACAGAGACTACGAAACATAACAGGGGTGAACATAACGAACATAGCAGAGAATAAGGGTGGACTCGACACAGCAGTTGAACACAGCACAGCTAATAAAAGAACATGGCTTATTTTGCAACCCTTATTTTAACATAAGAATACGAACACATAGCAAAGCAGATAATACACAAGACTACGTAACACACAGCAGAGCAGATAACACATAAGAGTACGTAACATAACAAGGGTGGACTCGTTTTTCAACCCCTATTTTAACATAGGAGATAACACATAAGATTACGAACACATAGAAGAGAAGATAACAGATAACACTATTTTAACATAGCAGAAATGACATATAAGATTACGAACACATAACATAGCAGGGGTGAACTCGTTCTCTTTTATGAGCATATGAGCATATTTTTCAACCCCTATTTTAACATAACAGAAATGACATAAGAATACATAACTCATTCCAACCCTTATTTTAACATAACGAGCAAAGATTACAATCGAACACCCACGGTCTACAGATAATCATTTTAGAGGGTGCTTTGATGACCATTTTTCCCACCCCTAATGAAATTACATAGGAGAGCAGATAATACATAAGATTCGTTCCCTTTTATGAACACTTTTTAGGGGGTGAACTCGTTCCCTTTTATGATTACTTTTTCAACCCCTATTTTGAACATTTTAACATAGCAGAAATGACATAAGCATGTCCTCAAACTACTGACCATCGTGAACAAAGGTCAAACTCGAAAACGAAACTTCATATCGAGGTGCTGTTTCCACATTTAGCAATTGGTCATCAAAAAAGTACTGACCATCAAGGTCAAAAATTAAAACTCGAAAACAGAGCCACATTTAGTAATTGGTCATCAGCTACTACATGTTCCAAAATTAGTGGCCATCGAGGTCAAAGGTCAACATACTTAAAACCTAATTACTCGAAAATGGATCCACATATTGAGGTGGTGTTTCCACATTTAGCAATTGGTCATCAGGTACTACAAGTTCCAAAATAATGACCATCGAGGTCAAAGGTCAACATACTTAAAACCTAATAACTCGACAACTGAGCCACATATTGAGATGCTGTTTCCACATTTAGTAATTGGTCATCAGGTACTACAAGTTCCAAAATAATGATCGTCGAGGTCAAAGGTCAACATACTTAAAACCTAATATCTCGAAAACGAAGCAACATATTGAGGTGCTGTTTCCAAATCTAGTAACTGGTCATCAACTACTACAAGTTCCAAAATTAGTCGCCATCGAGGTCAAAGGTCAACATACTTAAAACCTAATATCTCGAAAACTGAGCCACATACTCAGGTGCTGTTTCCACATTGAGTAATAATCAGGTACCACAAGTTCCAAAATAATGACCATCGAGGTCAAAGGTCAACATACTTAAAACCTAATAACACGAAAACTGAGCCACATATTGAGATGCTGTTTCCACGTTTAATAATTGTTCATCAACCACTGCAAGTTTCAAAAATAATGACCATCGACGTCAAAGGTCAAAATATTTAAAACCCAATATCTCGAAAACGAAGCAACATATTGAGGTGCTGTTTCCAAATCTAGTAATAGGTCATCAACTAGTACATGTTAAAAAGTACTGATCATCGAGGTCAAAGGTCAACATACTTAAAACCTAATAACTCGAAAACGAAGCAACATATTGAGGTGGTGTTTCCACATTTAGTAATTGTTCATCAACCACTGCAAGTTCCAAAATAACGACCATCGAGAGCTTGTAAACGGAGCAACGGATAAATTTTGTACAAAGCAGAAAAAGTGAAGGAGGAATAAATTTGAGTGGCCTATTCAACTTTGTACCAAGGAGAAATGTCATTTTAACTAGCTGAGAACTATATGTCTTCTTGTACTAATTAAACAAACGAAGGAATATTGTACCAATGAGAAATGTCATTTTTTCTAGGCCATGTTCTAATATTTAAACAAACGAAGGGGTGAATTTGAGTGACCTATTCAATTTTGCACCAACGAGAAATAATTGCGTATTTTAAACAAACAATCGAATAAATTTAACCGGCTCAGAAGTTCAATACTATTTTGTACTCTTGAGTGAGCTTTCCAATTTTGTAGCAAGAAGGATCATTTTTTAAACTAACTCAGAATTTCAATTCATTTTGTAATACTCAGTTTTGTACGAACTAGAAACATTTGATTGGATTATTTCCTTATGTACCAACTGCAAAAAGTGAAGGGCCATTATTCAAATAAAAGAAGGAATAGCAGAAAAAAAGAAGTGAAGTATGAATAAAATTTAGGTGGACTATTTTCTTTTGTACCAACTGGAAAAGAGAAGAAGAGCTACATTAACTAGCTCATTATGTACTGTTTAAACAAACGAAAATTGACTCAGAATTTATGTAAGAATAATTTCGATGTTCTACTTTTTATACCAACGAGAAAAAAATGAACTAGCTGAATATACGAAATAATAAATTTAAGTGACCTATTCAATTTTGTACCAATGAGAAATGGCATTTTTAACTGGTTCAGAATTTTACTACTCAAATAAACAATGGAATATTGTACCATTTTGGAGTATTCAAATTTGTGTCAACTTCAACAAACAAAGGGAAAAAGCAAAAAAAGGATCATTTTAACTAGTCTAATAAACGAAGGCATAAATATGAGTGAGCTATTTAATTTTGTAGCTGAGTATTTTAACGAAAGAACAAAATTGTACTAACCAGAAAAAACCGAAGAAGACACACTTTAACTAACTGAGAATTTCTGTATGTTTTTGTACTATTTAAACAAACGATGGAATAAATTTGAGTGGCCTGTTTTTTATACTAACCAGAAAAAGAGAAGAAGGTAAAATTTAGCTAACAGTGTACTATTTAAACAAACGAAGGTCTCTTGAGTGAGATTTCCAATTTTGTAGCAAGAAGGACTATTTTCTAACTAACTCAGAATTTCATTTCATTTTGTAATACTCAAATTTGGATGGAGTGTTTAGTTTTGTTCGAACCAGAAAAATTTGATTGGATTATTTTCTTAGGTACCAAGTGGAAAAAGTGAAGGGCCATTATTCAAATAAACGAAGGAATACCAGAAAAAAAATAAGTGACGAATAAATAAAATTTAGGTGGATTATTTTCTTTTGTACCAACTGGAAAAGAGAAGAAGAGCTACATTAACTAGCTCATTATGTACTGTTTAAACAAACGAAAACTGACCATTATGTAACTTTTGAAATACTGAAATATTCTATTTTTGTATCAATCAGAAAAACCCGAAGAAGGATAATTTTAACAAGTTGATAATTTCGATGTTCTACTTTTTATACCAACGAGAAAAAAATGAACTAGCTGAATATACGAAAGAATAAATTTAAGTGACCTATTCAATTTTGTACCCATGAGAAATGTCTCAGCAAAAGGCGAAGAAGGACTATTTTAAACAATGGAGTATTTAGTTTTGCACCATTTTGGAGTATTCAAATAAACAAAGGAATTATAATTTATGTCAACTCTAAAATCAATTAAACGAAGTAATGCATTTGAAAAACCGAAGTTGAGTATTTTATAGCATTTTGTATTATTTCAACAAACAAAGGAATAAGAAAAAAAAGGATCATTTTATATCATTTTAAACTAGTCTAATAAACGAAGGCATAAATATGAGTGAGCTATTTAATTTTGTAGCTGAGTATTTTAACGAAAGAACAAAATTGTACTAACCAGAAAAAACCGAAGAAGACCCATTTTAACTAACTGAGAATTTCTGTACCTTTTGTACTATTTAAACAAACGATGGGATAAATTTGAGTGACCTGTTTTTTGTACTAACCAGGAAAATCGAAGAAGGTACCTTTGTACTAGCCCAATGAACGAAAGAGCAAATTTGGGTGTTCTATTTCTTTTTTTACCAACGAGAACCATTTTTAACTGGCTTAGAATTTTATACCTTTTTGAAAAATTTGTATCAAATCAAAAAAAGCAAGGAAATACCATTTTTAAATAGCTCAGCATGTTATAACGTTTTGTGTTTTTGGTCTACCCAATTTCTTGACCATATTGTACTATTTAAACAAACAAAGGAATAAATTGGTGTGACCTATTCACTTTTGTTACAAGCAGAAAAAGGAAAGAATAAATTTCGGTGACCTAATCAGTTTTGTACTAAGCAGAAAAAAGCGAAGAAAGTAAAATTTAAATAGCTCAGTATTTATAACGAAGGAATAAATTTGGGTGTTCTACAGAAGAAAACGGGGAAGGGCCATTTTATTTAATTTTGTAGTACTCAAAATATACAAAGATATAAATTTGTGTGACCCATTCAGTTTTGTATTAAGCAGAAAATTTGTTGGTTTTTGTGCTCTACAAATAAACAGAGGAAAAGCAAAGAGAGACCATTTTATGTGTCTTTTGTAACGAAGAAACAATCCTGCTGCGAGTAGATCAATATGGCATTATTGCGACTTTCATTTTCGAATACATACGGATTAAGCCACTATGGCAAAAAATCCATATTGGAGTATACCTTTTATACAACAAAACAAGCTTCTTAGCCCCACTCCAGAAATTAGAAAACTTGCATTTTAGACCAAGGGCAGCAAGATTCGATTCTCTCGATCTTCTGCTTTATCCGGCAACTCCAATAAGCATCTGTAAATATTCTTTGATGTGTAAAATTGGATCCACTCATCAGTATAGTGGTTAAAGATAATTGCTTCCCATCTCGCAATACCCTGTAAACGCTTGTCTGAACAATGAAGAAAATCAATTATATAGTTGTAAATTTTAATGGAAAAATTACCTGTATTCTATCTAAGACAATCTACACCCACGGAATCATCGTTATTACAAATAGTGTTAATAGGCATGTTTGTAGATGTTCTGAAATTTTTCTATTGGCACATCCTAGTACTTCTTAATTATATCTTCCAAATACTGTACACCTCTTGCCCATTTAATTTAGCCTTAAATCTGAGAAATCATTATTGCTGGTAGACTACAATACACCTTTAAAACCTACTCTCATTCGAAAAATAAACTGCACTATTACAGACTATTATAAGTGCAGTACAATACCGCTATTAATTGGAAATGCTTACACAATGTATCGAAGTCTACTCCAACTAAGCATAAGGAGAAAGTAGAATTTTTTTTGTCATAATGGATTATTCTGTATGTATAGCTTTATTGTGAGAAAAACCATTTGTTATTCTTTTTCACCAAGTTTCCAAATACCGCGAGGTCCAACAGATAGGTATCAGGAGATACCGCAAAAAGGCCAGTTTTACCACATCGTGTAAAGCAACCAAGTAAATCTGCAATCTGGATACTTGGCCTGAACTCGCACACATGATTCCAAAACTTTAATAACTCATCCAAAGTGTCCTGCGTTCCCCCATAGCGAAAGAAAGCTGTCACAGTATAACTATTACCCTTAGTTTTCATGGCAAAAAAGGTAGCTGATTGGAAAAGAGAACTGTGTGCGGTTAAACGAGTAACCAACTACAAAAAGTCTATCTTAATATCTACCTGCGATAAATGCTTAACAAATTCTATCATATACCATTTGTTATAGCGACTATTAAACAAATATGTATCCATCAAATAATTGTCTACCACATCGTTATAGTGGGCATTGCGCTCAACAAAACATGGCTGTATACCATTATCCAATCGAAAATATCTAACTGTAGACCTAGAATAAGCGGGACGACCATTACGTTGTACCACAGGGAAATGAAAAACTTCGGCCATTGTAATGCACACAACCAAGTATGTGTTAAAGGTTTTAGTCGTTAATACAAAATAAAGAAGCCAACAAAACTAAATATTCTACACCTTCTCGGTGGTACTAAATAGTACAATATACTTAAATTGATACAATGGTACAACACTAAATTCCCAGTTGGTACAAAATAAAATATTCCATTCAAATTTTTTTTCTCCGGTACTAAACTAAATTCCGTACATATGCCACTCAAATTCATTCATTCCTCCTTTTGACCTCTAAAATAATAATAATAATGATTTAAAATTTAATTTTCCATTTTTTTTTCACTCTCTCCTTATCTCTACTTAATTAAAAACTTTCGTTTCTACTAATACTGTATTTACCCATATGGAACTGTCTCAAAATTATCTATTCGTTTCCTTTTACTAGATGTGGATAATTTCCAAGTAAAGTTGCCGGATAAAGCAGAAGATCGAGAGAATCGAATCTTGCTGCCCTTGGTCTAAAATGCAAGTTTTCTAATTTCTGGAGTGGGGCTAAGAAGCTTGTTTTGTTGTATAAAAGGTATACTCCAATATGGATTTTTTGCCATAGTGGCTTAATCCGTATGTATTCGAAAATGAAAGTCGCAATAATGCCATATTGATCTACTCGCAGCAGGATTGTTTCTTCGTTACAAAAGACACATAAAATGGTCTCTCTTTGCTTTTCCTCTGTTTATTTGTAGAGCACAAAAACCAACAAATTTTCTGCTTAATACAAAACTGAATAGGTCACACAAATTTATATCTTTGTATATTTTGAGTACTACAAAATTAAATAAAATGGCCCTTCCCCGTTTTCTTCTGTAGAACACCCAAATTTATTCCTTCGTTATAAATACTGAGCTATTTAAATTTTACTTTCTTCGCTTTTTCTGCTTAGCACAAAACTGATTAGGTCACCGAAATTTATTCTTTCCTTTTTCTGCTTGTAACAAAAGTGAATAGGTCACACCAATTTATTCCTTTGTTTGTTTAAATAGTACAATATGGTCAAGAAATTGGGTAGACCAAAAACACAAAAAGTTATAACATGCTGAGCTATTTAAAAATGGTATTTCCTTGCTTTTTTGATTTGATACAAATTTTTTAAAAAGGTATAAAATTCTAAGCCAGTTAAAAATGGTTCTCGTTGGTAAAAAAAGAAATAGAACACCCAAATTTGCTCTTTCGTTCATTGGGCTAGTACAAAGGTACCTTCTTCGATTTTCCTGGTTAGTACAAAAAATAGGTCACTCAAATTTACCCCATCGTTTGTTTAAATAGTAGAAGAGGTACAGAAATTCTCAGTTAGTTAAAATGGGTCTTCTTCGGTTTTTTCTGGTTAGTACAATTTTGTTCTTTCGTTAAAATACTCAGCTACAGAATTAAATAGCTCACTCATATTTATGCCTTCGTTTATTAGACTAGTTTAAAATGATATAAAATGATCCTTTTTTTTCTTATTCCTTTGTTTGTTGAAATAATACAAAATGCTATAAAATACTCAACTTCGGTTTTTCAAATGCATTACTTCGTTTAATTGATTTTAGAGTTGACATAAATTATAATTCCTTTGTTTATTTGAATACTCCAAAATGGTGCAAAACTAAATACTCCATTGTTTAAAATAGTCCTTCTTCGCCTTTTGCTGAACCATTTCTCATGGGTACAAAATTGAATAGGTCACTTAAATTTATTCTTTCGTATATTCAGCTAGTTCATTTTTTTCTCGTTGGTATAAAAAGTAGAACATCGAAATTATCAACTTGTTAAAATTATCCTTCTTCGGGTTTTTCTGATTGATACAAAAATAGAATATTTCAGTATTTCAAAAGTTACATAATGGTCAATTTTCGTTTGTTTAAACAGTACATAATGAGCTAGTTGATGTAGCTCTTCTTCTCTTTTCCAGTTGGTACAAAAGAAAATAATCCACCTAAATTTTATTCATTCTTCACTTATTTTTTTTTCTGGTATTCCTTCGTTTATTTGAATAATGGCCCTTCACTTTTTCCACTTGGTACCTAAGAAAATAATCCAATCAAATTTTTCTGGTTCGAACAAAACTAAACACTCCATCCAAATTTGAGTATTACAAAATGAAATGAAATTCTGAGTTAGTTAGAAAATAGTCCTTCTTGCTACAAAATTGGAAATCTCACTCAAGAGACCTTCGTTTGTTTAAATAGTACACTGTTAGCTAAATTGGACCTTCTTCGCTTTTTCTGGTTAGTACAAAAAACAGGCCACCCAAATTTATTCCATCGTTTGTTTAAATAGTACAAAAAGGTACAGAAATTCTCAGTTAGTTAAAGTGTGTCTTCTTCGTTTTTTTCTGGTTAGTACAATTTTGTTCTTTCGTTAAAATACTCAGCTACAAAATTAAATAGCTCACTCATATTTATGCCTTCGTTTATTAGACTAGTTAAAATGATCCTTTTTTGCTTTTTCCTTTTGTTTGTTGAAGTTGACACAAATTTGAATACTCCAAAATGGTACAATATTCCATTGTTTATTTGAGTAGTAAAATTCTGAACCAGTTAAAAATGCCATTTCTCATTGGTACAAAATTGAATAGGTCACTTAAATTTATTATTTCGTATATTCAGCTAATTCATTTTTTTTTCTCGTTGGTATAAAAAGTAGAACATCGAAATTATTCTTACATAAATTCTGAGTCAATTTTCGTTTGTTTAAACAGTACATAATGAGCTAGTTAATGTAGCTCTTCTTCTCTTTTCCAGTTGGTACAAAAGAAAATAGTCCACCTAAATTTTATTCATACTTCACTTCTTTTTTTCTGCAATTCCTTCTTTTATTTGAATAATGGCCCTTCACTTTTTCCAGTTGGTACATAAGGAAATAATCCAATCAAATGTTTCTAGTTCGTACAAAACTGAGTATTACAAAATGAAATGAAATTCTGAGTTAGTTTAAAAAATGGTCCTTCTTGCTACAAAATTGGAAAGCTCACTCAAGAGTACAAAATAGTATTGAACTTCTAAGCCGGTTAAATTTATTCGATTGTTTGTTTAAAATACGCAATTATTTCTCGTTGGTGCAAAATTGAATAGGTCACTCAAATTCACCCCTTCGTTTGTTTAAATATTAGAACATGGCCTAGAAAAAATGACATTTCTCATTGGTACAATATTCCTTCGTTTGTTTAATTAGTACAAGAAGACATATAGTTCTCAGCTAGTTAAAATGACATTTCTCCTTGGTACAAAATTGAATAGGCCACTCAAATTTATTCCTCCTTCACTTTTTCTGCTTCGTACAAAATTTATCCGTTGCTCCGTTTACAAGCTCTCGATGGTCATTATTTTGGAACTTGCAGTGGTTGATGAACAATTACTAAATGTGGAAACACCACCTCAATATGTTGCTTCGTTTTCGAGTTATTAGGTTTTAAGTATGTTGACCTTTGACCTCGATGATCAGTACTTTTTAACATGTACTAGTTGATGACCTATTACTAGATTTGGAAACAGCACCTCAATATGTTGCTTCGTTTTCGAGATATTGGGTTTTAAATATTTTGACCTTTGACCTCGACGATCATTATTTTGGAACTTATAGTACCTGATGACCAATTACTAAATGTGGAAACAGCATCTCAATATGTGGCTCAGTTTTCGTGTTATTAGGTTTTAAGTATGTTGACCTTTGACCTCGATGGTCATTATTTTGGAACTTGTGGTACCTGATTATTACTCAATGTGGAAACAGCACCTGAGTATGTGGCTCAGTTTTCGAGATATTAGGTTTTAAGTATGTTGACCTTTGACCTCGATGGCGACTAATTTTGGAACTTGTAGTAGTTGATGACCAGTTACTAGATTTGGAAACAGCACCTCAATATGTTGCTTCGTTTTCGAGATATTAGGTTTTAAGTATGTTGACCTTTGTCCTCGACGATCATTATTTTGAAACTTGTAGTACCTGATGACCAATTACTAAATGTGGAAACAGCATCTCAATATGTGGCTCAGTTGTCGAGTTATTAGGTTTTAAGTATGTTGACCTTTGACCTCGATGGTCATTATTTTGGAACTTGTAGTACCTGATGACCAATTGCTAAATGTGGAAACACCACCTCAATATGTGGATCCATTTTCGAGTAATTAGGTTTTAAGTATGTTGACCTTTGACCTCGATGGCCACTAATTTTGGAACATGTAGTAGCTGATGACCAATTACTAAATGTGGCTCTGTTTTCGAGTTTTAATTTTTGACCTTGATGGTCAGTACTTTTTTGATGACCAATTGCTAAATGTGGAAACAGCACCTCGATATGTTGTTTCGTTTTCGAGTTTGACCTTTGTTCACGATGGTCAGTAGTTTGAGGACATGCTTATGTCATTTCTGCTATGTTAAAATGTTCAAAATGGGGTTGAAAAAGTAATCATAAAAGGGAACGAGTACACCCCCTAAAAAGTGTTCATAAAAGGGAACGAATCTTATGTATTATCTGCTCTCCTATGTAATTTCATTAGGGGTGGAAAAAATGGTCATCAAAGCACCCTCTAAAATGATTATCTGTAGACCGTGGGTGTTGTAATCTTTGCTCGTTATGTTAAAATAATGGTTGGAATGAGTTATGTATTCTTATGTCATTTCTGTTATGTTAAAATAGGGGTTGAAAAATATGCTCATAAAAGAGAACGAGTTAACCCCTATAATGGAGGCTTGCTATGTTATGTGTTCGTAATCTTATATGTCATTTCTGCTATGTTAAAATAGTGTTATCTGTTATCTTCTCTTCTATGTGTTCGTAATCTTATGTGTTATCTCCTATGTTAAAATAGGGGTTGAAAAATATGCTCATAAAAGAGAACGAGTCCACCCTTGTTATGTTACGTACTCTTATGTGTTATCTGCTCTGCTGTGTGTTACGTAGTCTTGTGTATTATCTGCTTTGCTATGTGTTCGTATTCTTATGTTAAAATAAGGGTTGCAAAATAAGCCATGTTCTTTTATTAGCTGTGCTGTGTTCAACTGCTGTGTCGAGTCCACCCCTATTCTCTGCTATGTTCGTTATGTTCACCCCTGTTATGTTTCGTAGTCTCTGTCTGATGCGCTATGTTGAAATAGGGGTGGAATACAAAAAAGTGGTCATAAAAGAGAATGAATACACCCTTGTTATGTTATGTACTCTTATGCTCTGCTGTGTGTTCGTAAGGGTTGGGAAAATATGCTCATAAAAGGGAACGAGTTCACCCCCTAAAATGGAGGAGGTCATAAAAGAGAACGAATACACCCCCTAAAAGGGAACAAATTCACCCCTAAAATGGAGGTCGTAAAAGACCGTGGGTGGACGGTTCACGATGCTCGATTTCTCGTATCCTCCCTGTGTCTTCCGGCATAGTGTGTCAGGCGGCACTTGGAAACTCGTTGTTTGCTTCAGGCGGGACCGAGAAAGTGGGTAGAGGGTCAGTGGCGCAGAACGTACATATTACTACTACTTGTTTCCTACTCCATATGTTTGAATTAATTTAATAAATCTGTATGCGACATATCTGTAAAATACTGTTGTGCGTTTTTAGTTGTTAAAGGTTAAAATAAATATTTAGTTTATTATTACTTTTAAAGTAATGAGTTCTGTTTGACAAAAGACGGAAATAAAATAGTGTGAAAGTTAGGAACATATAGTACGTAGATATGTATGGATCTGTGGTCTGCAAATGTGCTTGTAAATCTTCAATCTTAGACCATTCTAGTGTACCTCTTAGGATACATTTGTGATTGTTCTTCTTCAAATTAATTAACTTTCGCTTCAGACACTGGTCCAAGACCTTGTGACATGGAGCAAAAGAAAATCGAACTACGTGTGTAGATAGAAACAATAATTGTGTCCGATAAGATCACGCTCTGTGTATATGTTTTTCGCTAGCCTATCTTCCATTCATTTATCAGAATCTTTGTTTCTCTTCCCATTGTTTTTGGAAGTACGAGTTGTAAATATATGTATATACGTTTCCCCAATTGTGATCAATGCCTCCCATGGTTTCAACCCACTTTCTGATCTTTAACTACGTCATGATACAGGCAGGCTACTGAGAGTTGACGCGACTACGCAAACGAAAATTTCAAGGCCGCGTCGGTACCAACAAGCACTGTGTAAATTTGTTTGTGTGTTTATTCCCCGCACGATTCACCTCCTCTTTCCACTCCCCTTACGTTTCTCCATCCCGTAAGCCGGGCAGTGCCAATGGATGCGGTATGCGTCATATTTATACACCGTTTCTTAGTTAAAGTGTGAGACCACCAGGAGGTAGCTAATTCGGCAGAGCATACACTCGGTTTACGAAGATTCTCACATTTTTCTATAATTATTGGGACCTTCCCGAAATTCGGCCAGGAGGCCCAGGGGGTCCATACGAAGCCCCTGTAGGCTTAAAATTTGTTAGCACCGGAAAATGTCCCAACAATTTTTGCGGTCCCAACTGGTAATGTGTTAAACCATATGCAGGTACCAATAATGATAGGAATACGGGAACACACACACACCTATACGCGTATTTGCGTATTTGTTAGCTCCGAGTTGGGAAACCGAATTCTCGGAACCAAATGTGCATAAAAAGCTAAAAGAGATACAAGAAGGGAAATGCGTGTGGTGCCGTACTATATTTATTGGATCCTGGTGCCCACATCACCTGCAAGATATAAATGGTACCGGTACCAATAACATATCTGGATGATCTAATGCTACACACTCATACACTATTAATATTCTTCTACAAAATTGCAGGTGTTATGAGGACCTCTACGGTGTTGCAACATTTCAGTCACCTATAGTGTAAAATAATGGCACAAAGTAGAAAAGTACACGCAATTTTTGGGAGAATAAGTCTACAAGAATTTAAAAGCATGTCAAAAAACTACATAGTTGTTTATATTTAAGTTACCAGACATTCGTCAAGTGAACTTCCTACATTACTCCTTAAATCTATCAAACACGTTAAACCGGGAGACACTCTGTATGTTTGGTCTCCACTTCGCTTTATCGGAGTAGAAGTGGGTATGTAAAACAAGTTCTATCGGGAAAGAAACAACTCATTCGTAAACGGCAGAGGGTCAGTTCGAAGTTTGCTATGTCCAAAACTGCTCGCTGCATTTGTTAATAAACGCTCAGAAAGATGTATCCAACTTTTCGATTTACTCTCCCGCCATTCAAACATTTCCTCTACCTTCTGCGTGACGATGACGTAGAAACATTCTCACGATAACGAGATTCCTTTTATATCACATTCGTCGAGAGAAAGAAAAGGCATAAGATCTCAATTGTTTGGAAGAAAAAAACATTAACACAGAAACATAAATAGCACAGGATGTGCTGATAATTTTGACGCGTAGCTATTTTATGTATTGTCTTGCTAAGTACTTAGAGTTCAATTTGGGACATTAAAAAGTGCTTTTCGGATAGATGAACCGGACTTCTGGTCAGGCTTTTGTACTGACCTGATCTAACATATGAATTTAAATGTGTGGCACATTTGACACTTTAACGAACAATTTAATTATATTGAAACACGAGCACACAGTACAAAAATTGCACATTAGAAAATGACTGTTACTACTTTGTTAGAGTTTGTACGTAATTTCTAGAATTAGAAAATATTCTTGTAATGAACCTCTCTTTGTGTTAGTTAATTCTTCTGGCCATTATTATCACATTACTGAATGCGTCTCTAACAATTGGACTTACGGAAGTGTAACCCACCGATTTGAATATACTTTGTAGAGTTGTAGAACATCGAAAAATAATCGACAGGTATTTTTAATGTCCCTCTTTCCCTCAGTAACCTTTTGAACGTTAGGGAAGATTTTGAAGCAAAGACAGAAAACAATCATTTAATGTAGGAGAAATACTCCCAGGGAGGTTTTAGGACAGTTGATTCAGAATCTGACCTCAAAAATTGGATAATTCAAAATGGTGGATAAAATATGGTCGTTACAATTACAAAAGTCTTCTGGTTTGAAATGGTTTGTAGTTAGCCAAGAACAATCGTAGTTGGCAGGGGTTTCGCGAGAAGATTCCAGACCGATTTGAAACCCCTTTCCGTACTTATTTTAACAGTATGTTTGATTAAAGTGAATCCCTTCACCTCTCACTATTCGGTGTGCTTGTTTAAAATAAGTTCTTTCTCCTCTCAATTTTTTGGGTGCTTATTGAAAGGGAGCTCCCTGCCTCTCACTATTCGGTGTAAATATTTTAACGACCCCTTCCTCCTAGCCCCGCCACACGAATATAAATCGGGAGTGTTAATAAAGAAGAAAATAAGAAAAGAATTTTAATTCAACAATCGATTTAAACTGTAGTAGCAAACCCGAAAGAAGAGTCTTGGCAGAACAGACACATAAAACCAAGTCTCTGCGATAGGCTGGACGGAATGATATTCCTTATGAATACGCTAATGCAAAGCACAAAATAAATCAGGATACAATAAATAATTACAAATAAAGAAAAAACAAATTTCAAATTTTCAATAACAAACTTTATTTCAACAGAGATGGTTGTGTATATATACAAGTACGTTAGATTAATATATATGCACAAAGCAACAATAACAAAGAAATAAAAAAATAAAAAATATATAAATATATTTAACCCGCGAAATGATTTGTAAATGATTTTTAATTCAAACTATAATTTAGATTGATTGAAAAAATTGATTGCTAATTCATTCGAATATACTTATTAGCAATTTCGGTACCTCAATATGAATCTAAATTAATATGAATATAACACTAGAATTCCAAAAGTAATATCCCGAAGTAAATAAAAAGATTAAATAATATAATAAATCTGAAGCTAATGAGTCTCAACAAAATTCCATCAATAAATATCAAGTGTATTATTATCATTAATGTATAATCAAAATTAAATATCAATTGTAAGTTTCAATGTTGACTCGAAATCTATGGTACCATTACTTTTGCCACCGACTGTACATCAATCGTTAATTGGTGACAATTACTATATTGGAATTGGCTTCGTTGACTGACCATTGAGACGTAACATGAGGCAAAGGAGCATATTGGTCAAACGGCACTTATTAAGTAGAACCTTTTAAAAGATTCTCGCCAAAAATTCAAACTGAATTAGTTTTGGCATACGAACGATTACTTGGAATAGAAAAAAAGCTTCCTGCATAAAACCCCAAGCAAGTAACTATTGTTTCTCAGTTTCTTTCTTTTGTTTTCGCAGATTTATTGTCCCACAAAAATGTAGAATGCGTCCTTTGGGGCAAAAATGCTCCACAAACTAACCAGATAAAACGAAGGCTATCGTAATCAAAACGATTATATTGGTTATTAGGACAGATTCGTAACATATAAGCAGGCACAAAGTTGACCTCCTTTGGTCCCCCGCACAAGTCCTGCCTCGGCTCCTATTCTCCTGTAATCTTTCTGCTTAAAATATGAAATGAAGCTTAACAGAAATGTTTGCTTCTGAGAAACTGCAATTAATTTCATAGCACAGAACACTATTTTCAACACTTTTCATTCCTTTTGCCGTTATGCCCGATACATTCATTGCCCCTGTTCGACATCACTGTTAAACACAGACACATATATCGACACCAAACAACTCAATCGTTTCGTTTCGTTTCATATCCGTCATCACACATGCAACTATGAGTAAACCATCCGTCCTGGAAAACCAACTAAGTAAAAGTATGCAGGCACAAGGCAAGCGCATAACATGAAGCCTCGATCTATCACGTGACGCGTTAGCAGACATGAATTATTTCCATTTTAGTTCTTAGATTCGCGCACTCCTACTCTTTCTTTTCTACTTTTTTAAAAGTATTAACTAAAAAATACAAAGATTAAATATGTGTGCAAGATAGAGCTAGCATGTTTTAAACAACACTATTACATAATGTTAATATCTATTCCCTTATTATTTCTTATTGTTTAACAATCTCTTGCTTCTCATATGTCGACATCATGGGACGAGTCCATTCAGTCGCAGAGCTCTGGGGTGTCCTCAGGGCGACTCGTTACATCCACCCCGCCGTAATATTTTTTGCCACATGCACACATTTTCCAGCAATTGGCAAAGAATATACAATGGCTACAATATAGGAAAAATCATATTAAAATGTAAACAAAGCAAATATATACATAATTCAATAAATACTATTTACAAATTATTAAGATAAATACTAATACAGTCTATGATTAATCTTACCATAATAGCAATTTTTTTAAATTCGTGGCCACGGTTTCAGAATTTGTTTCAACAAAACAAAGAAATTACACATCTCAAAATATATACACATATGATTCCTTGCAATATTTTCATTTATATAATTATCTATCTCTTACCATAAATTTTCTTATCTCTTCCTGTACTAATTCCTATCTAATTATCTCACGATCTAGGTTCACGATAAGTCTTTGCGTCAGATACATGACTCCTTCTATAAGAAGTCAAAGAATCTTTCTCGTCAGAGACAAGAATGGTATTTGATGTGAGGAACGTCCTGACAACATAAGGCCCATGCCATTTCTCACTTAGAGATTTGGCAATAGGATTCTTTAAAGACGATTTAACATGTTTTCGGAGTAAAACCTTATCTCCGATATTACAGTTCACCTCTCTTCTACGCTGCATCATGAGCTTCCTCCTATTATTCCAGCTTTTTTCCATATTGGCCAAAGCTTTCAGCCAAATTTCTTGGGACGACTTACCAGCGAGATCGGACTCACAGATGTTCCATCGGATTTCCGAAGGGGTATAACTCGGACGTCCATTAAAAGCTTCGATAGGACACATCTTTAGCCCTGAGTGCTCGCTAATATTTAGTGTGAACTGAAGGTCTGGAATAAACGTAGCCCATAATGTTGCTTATTAGAAAAATAAGCTCTAGTGGAGAATTTCAAGGTTTTTATGAACATCTCCGCAGCGTTACCATCTGGATGGTATGGACATAGTTTGATATATTTAATTCCAAGCCCAAATAGGAATTTCCTGAAATAATCGGAAACAAAGGCTGAGGCATTATCAGTCGATATTGCTTCTGGAAAGCCAAGTCTACTGAAAATCTCAGTCATCTTACTGGATATAGATGTCGATGTTAAGGTTCTCAATTTCTCCAGTACCACAAAACGACTGGCATTATCGACAACTATTAAGATAAATTTATACCCTTTAGAATTGGGCAAAATTCCTATAATATCAAACATCCAGTGTGCACCTACTCTTTTGCTAAACTCCGACACAAGAAGACTCATTTTTCGTTGATTCTGTTCTTGAGATAATTGTCACCTATGACAGGACCTAACAAATTCTGTCACCTCCTCTTTTATTTTATCCCACGTAAAGCGTTTCATGAGCTTTCTCAGAGTCTTATAAATCCCAGAGTGTCCACCAACCAACTTATCCTGGTGATAGAACTCCACTAAGACTCTCCGCAGGTCCCTGGGGATTACTACCTTATAGGGATTAAGGGCAGAATTAGTTTTCTTCATGAGAATGTTCTTATTAGGGATGTATCCTTGAACAGAATCATCACTACTAAATTTTTCTCTCAACATTTTTAATTCGGGATCTTCCTTTTGTAGTTGATTTATTGCCTCTTTCACTAATGGAAGTCTCCAAGAATACGCCAATCTCATATTGTTATTAAAGGCTGACAAACCCATTGTACCATCCATAACGTTAAATTCAAACGGGTCGTATACCCTTGTCAAAACATCTGCTATTTTCCAGTGACAAAAAGCCCGCGATACATTTTCCAGATTCGTCAACTTTAAGCGTGAACCTTTTATTTAAATCCGGAGTCTCAAAGACTACATTCTCCATTAAGATCTTCTTCAACTTATATAGAATATTCTGATGTTCTGAAGTCCAGACAAATTTGCTATTTGTAGACTTCAATTCTCTGAGAGGACTCATGTCTTCTTGCATCTCAGATGCAACTTAGCATAATAGCTAAAGAAACCAAGTATTTTCATAAGGCCTTTCCTCTTTCGAGGTGGAGGTATATTTTAATCGCAGCGACTCTAGCCGGATCAATTTCCATCTGATCACCGGAAATTACATATCCTAAGTAGTTTATTTTAGTATGGAAAACAATACACTTAACCAGCGAAACCGTAACATTATATTTCCTAAAACGTTTTAGTACCTTTCGGATAGTTTCCTTGTGACTCTCAATATTATCAGAGGATATCAAGACATCATAAAAAAAGATTTAACACCTTCATTTTCAAGATCACCTAGTATCTTATGCATAACACGCGATAGAATGTTGCTACCAGTCTTAATACCAACAGGTACCCTGGTATATTGATATAACCCTTTAGGGGTGTCAATAGTAGTTATGTCACGCGAGTTACTATCTAATAATATTGGGTTATAAACTTTTTTAATATCGATTTTGCTGTGAAAACGCTTGTCTGCAAGCCCAGCTAAACATTCTTCAATGTTGGGAGATGGATAAGGATCTTTAACAATGAGTTCATTCGCTTTAACGTAATTTCCCACGATCCTAAAAGTGTTATTTTTGTTCTTTACCAAAAAGCAACTACTCGCATAATTCGAGTGGTCAACCTCAACCAATATTCCCTGACTTATCAAGTCCCTGATTTGATCATCAAAAAGTATTTCTTTATTCTTTGGAATTAGAAAAGGATTCTGATTAAATGACTTGCTGTCAGACAAATACAGCCTACCAACAAAATATTTTATACACCCAACGCGTTCAGTTATAACGTCAGCATATTCGTTCTTAACTGAGTCAATAGATGATTCAACATCCGGATCCCGATAACTCCAGGTACCGTCGCTTATTGGTTTTTCAACCTGTATGCTATTGTGTTTTTCACCTGTCCGGAATGATGAAGTTTTAGAGTCCGACGAGGAAAATTCCCAATCACATACATCTTATTTCGTTTAAAAAAGTACGAAAATTTTCAGCTAATTCAACGTCAGCATCTGAAGCTTCTGACGAACTGCTTTTCACTTCTTTTACATCAATTGGCTTTGAACATTGATGGACCGAATTGCCTTTGTCTTCTTCATTCTTTGGCTTAACTTCTTCACTTCGATTCAACACTTCTTCGGAATGTTTCTTCTTTTTCTTTTTCTTCTTCGTCTTCTTATCTTCTGAGTTGATCGACCAGAAGATTCTTTACAAACAGTGGAATCCTGTTTGTAATCCAACACTGACGAAGTATTTCCATTCAAATGACCGTTGGGTCTTGCACTGTCAGCCAATTCAGGATGATCATCAGTCTTTTCAACTGGTTAATAATTGGTTGAAATCATGGCTAAATCAACCGAAGTATCTTCTCGATGATTGAAGGCGTCACACTTCAATAAGTTCTAATTATCCTGATTATCAACTGTCACCAGGTTCTTTTTTCCATCTCAGGATACGCTACCACTGCATCACTATGTCCCTTAGACAAGTTGCATTCGATCAAATCTCGCAGTTCCAAAAGTTGCGAAGATCTCGGAGCGTTGATTGTTAACATCTGAGATTCCAGCTGCTGTATATCCAAATCACACTGAACCCCTTTTTCTTTGATCCCTATGGAAGATAAATCGGCCCTGAAGAACAATGAAGTCTGGCCCGAAGAGTTATTTTTGAAAACCTTCGCGGAAGACGACTTATTCTGCCAAAACGTTTGCTGCCCACCACGATCACTGGATCTTAATCCATCAACATTCCGTTTAAACACATCCCGCCGATATAGAAGTCGTTTTTTTCATTATTTAAAATTAAAAGGTTTTTATCATAGTCTAATATAGCAGACGTAGTACGAAGAAATGACATCCCAAGCAAACAATCACAAGGTAATTGTTCAACCAACTTGAAGATTATAGTTTGGAAATATCCTGAAGGATTGATAGTAAGCACAATTTCTTCTTTTGTTATGAAGTTTAGACCGGAAGGAGCACTAACAGTTTTCTCTTCAACTTCGTAAATAAATTTCTTGGCACCACAACGCCTGACCATATCAATGGTAACGAGGTTGAAACTTGACCCCCCATCGACACAAACACTAGTTAGTATTTTGTTCACATTGGCAACCACAAAAGTCGCAACAACTCCGTCCATTTCAGATGGAATTCTGTTAAAGTTCTTATTCAATGCTTGATCAAACCGATTATTTTTGGATGAACGAAACTCTGAAGAAATCGAACTCCTAGATATTTCATTCATTGAGTTCAGTTTTACATTATGAAATGATATTACACTATTATCTTTCCTCTTAATATCTCGAGTCGACGAAATATTATTTGATAATACCATATTCGATTTGCCTTTGTTAATCCCACAAAATCTGTTGCATTCTAATTGTTCTCTATATCTTAAAACAAATTTCTCCGAAATATCTAACAATTCCCACCTATTCGAAGGCACATAATAATTCAACATTTTGAACCTAATACTTGGATTCATTGCGCATAAAATTGTTTTGACTAAATCTCCTTCCTTAATACGCATATTGAAAACAGCCATGGAAACTAAAATTGATTTTACATAATCATTTACAAATTCAGTTATTCGCTGTTTTCTATAAACACGCTCTCCTATTAATGAATGAATAGTAATGGGAGTTACAAATTTCATCAAAATACTCTGCTTGAAATTTATCCAACTCATGTTTTCGTTGAATCCTGAAGTTACTACTTTTAATACTTCCGCTTCACATTTAGGTATCAAGACAGAAAGTAGCATTCCTAAAGAATAATGCTATCCATTAATATTTCTTCCATCTTGAATAGCATTTCAAAAACCTGAATATTGTTTTTGCCATTAACATTCTTAATGTCTCGTAACCTATTTTCTAAATATCGCATATGAGTATATTTGACCATTAGCTTATGCTCAATATTAGAGTCGGAGCGATTCGACTCTGCATGAGAACCTGGGTTTGAAAAAACAACATTAGTTCTACAGGTTTCGGTGTTTCTATCCTCTGACCGGAAGTTGGAATTCCGAGCAAACATATTATTACTACTCACTCGAGGAGGTGAATTTCTAATACAACACACTCTTTTGTAATAGTTTCCTAAATGTAAGTATCGATGAAGGAACCGTTCATCACCTACAGGATTATTCTCGGAAGGTCTCGAATTACTTTCATTTAAAACCGGTTCAGCAAAGGACAGCTGTCTCTGATCCATTCTAGAACTATCTAAACTAGTAGCATTAACTATGCGGCTGAAACCAAAAGTACCATTCGACGATTGGGTGGATCGATTAGACAAATTAACAAAAGACGATAGTTTTTGAAGTATATATAAACTACCCTGCGTAGGAGGAGTTAATTCCATGTTATCAGATCCAAATTCTAAAGTTCTATCTAAATCAACATGCCCTGTGGCATCCAACGTTAAATATTCGGATTCAGGAATATCAATGACTGTATGGTCTCTAAGATCCTCCATTGTACTGAAATTCAATATGCATATACATAATACAAGTAATATATAATAAATGTTACTTAATATTAACATAAATACAAGCTAAGTCTAAGACTACTACTACTACTACACAAATGAAAATCGATTCGACCAAAAACTAGCTGCGAAACTTCAATATTCGGAAGAGACAAGAAATCACAATTATTTCTAATTATTTCTATTAAATCACATAAACATTTGTATAAGAGAAGCATAAACAAATTAAGGGAATAGACATACAAAATTTACTATCAAATAATATTTGAAAACTATTTTTTACTGTTATAATAAGGACTAGATATATTTCTAATACTGATTTTTTTTACCAAAAAAAAACTTTTTCTTAGTTACTCTAACGACCCTTTCCTCCTAGTCACGCCACACGAATTCAAGTCGAGTCTTATTTCAGAAGAAAAAAAGAATTTTAATTCAACAATCGATTTAAACTCGAGTAGCAAACCCGAAAGAAGGGTCTTGGCAGAACAGACACATAAACCCAAGTTGCTGCGATAGGCTGGACGGAATGATGTTTCTTGTGAATACGTTAATGCAAAGCATAAAATAAATCACGATACAATAAATAATCACAAATAATGAAAAAAAAAAACAAATTTCAAATTTCCAATAACAAACTTTATTTCAACAGAGATGGTTGTGTATATATACTAATACGTTAGATTAATATATATGCACAAAACAACAATAACAAACAAAGAAAAAAATTTAAAAAAATATATAAATATATTTAACCCGCGAAAAGATTCGTAAATGATTTTTAATTCAAACTATAATTTAATTTGATTCAAAAAATTGATTGTTAATTCAATCGTATTTATTTATTAGCAATTTCGGTACCTCAATATGAATCTAAATTCATGTGAATATAACACTAGAAGTCCTAAATTAATTTCCCGAAGTAATTAAGAAGATTAAATAATATAATAAATCTGAAGCTAATGAGTCTCAACAATATTTCATCAATTCAAATATTTCGATCAGAGAAAAGCTCTTCCTTAAATATCAAGTGAAATTCTCAATGTTGACTCGAAATCTATGGTACCATTACTTTTGCCACCGACTGTGTACCAGTCGTTAATTGGTGACATCAAGAACTATCAGAGTTAATCACATGAATTTAATTCCAATCAAATTCATTATATATATATATATATATATTAACGCTCGTTACTAAAAATTGTACCTTGTCCTATTATTTGTGGACCTGACTGTACAAACTTGAACAAATAAACTAGATCTCCGAATGACGTAAAATACTGATTCCACAATTACTACTCTTTTATGATAATCAAACATTTATGCAATGGACCTTCAAATTTAAAAGCTCTTCGAAAAGTTTTACTTTTTTGTGCACGATCTAGAATATCAATGGAAACCATTCATCAGAAGTAAATTTAATTACGCACGAATATACGAGTCTTAATAACGCTTCAATATCCTTAAACATATCCACAAATAAAAGTGGCGAACTTCTTGCTATTCTTCGAAATAATTCGGATCAATACTCCCGAATTATCATTCCACCAATCTCAAAATAACACTCTGGGGAGGATTTATCTAGAACATGAAACGGATCCCTACTATGGCAATTTAAATCAATTAGAATTAACGTCCTAGTCAAAGCGGAAACAACTCTAATCACAACCAGACAGGATTTGTTTACAAAGTGGCACATCTACTACTTAAATTGAAAATTAACTCACCCAAATTTTCCGTCTTCTTGTTACCTTGTTTCACGGAATTACTTTATTGGAATTGGCTTCGTTGACTGACCATTGAGACAAAACATGAGGCAAACAAGCATATTGTTCAAACGGCACTTATTAGGTAGAACCTTTTAAAAGATTCTCGCCAAAAATTCAAACTGAATTAGTTTTGGCATACGAACGATTACTTGGAATAGAAAAAAAGCTTCCTGCACAAAACCCCAAGCAAGTAACTATTGTTTCTCAGTTTCTTACTTTCCTTTTCGCAGATTTATTGTCCCACAAAAATGTAGAATTCGTCCTTTGGGGCAAAAATGCTCCACAAACTAACCAGACAAAACGAAGACTATCGTAATCAAAACGATTATATTGGTTATTAGGACAGATTCGTAACATATAAGCAGGCACAAAGTTGACCTCCTTTGGTCCCCCGCACAAGTCCTGCCTCGGCTCCTATTCTCCTGTAATCTTTCTGCTTAAAATATGAAATGAAGCTTAACAGAAATGTTTGCTTCTGAGAAACTGCAATTAATTTCCTAGCACAAAACACTATTTTCAACACTTTTCATTCCTTTTGCCGTTATGCCCAATACATTCATTGCCCCCGTTCGACATCACTGTTAAACACAGACACAGATATCGACACCAAACAACTCAAACGTTTCGTTTCATTTCATATCCGTCACCACACATGCAACTATGAGTAAACGATCCGTCCTGGAAAACCAACTAAGTAAAAGTATGCGGGCACAAGGCAACCGCATAACATGAAGCCTCGATCTATCACGTGACGCGTTAGCAGACATGAATTATTTCCATTTTAGTTTTTAGATTCGCGCACTCCTACTCTTTCTTTTCTACTTTTTTAAAACTATTAACTGAAAAATACAAAGATTAAATATGTGTGCAAGATAGAGCTAACATGTTTTAAACAACACTATTACATAATGTTAATATCTATTCCCTTATTATTTCTTATTGTTTAACAATCTCTTGCTTCTCATATGTCGACATCATGGGACGAGTCCATTCAGTCGCAGAGCTGGGGGGTGTCCTCAGGGCGACTCGTTACATCCACCCCGCCGTAATATTTTTTGCAACATGCACACATTTTCCAGCAATTGGCAAAGAATATACAATGGCTACAATATAGGAAAAATCATATTAAAATGTAAACAAAGCAAATATATACATAATACAATAAATACTATTTACAAATTATTAAGATAAATACTAATACAGTCTATGATTAGTCTTACCATAATAGCAAATTTTTGTTAAATTCGTGGCCACTGTTTCAAAATTTGTTTCAACAAAACAAAGAAATTACACATCTCAAAATATATACACATATGATTCCTTGCAATATTTTCATTTATATAATTATCTATCTCTTACCATAAATTTTCTTATCTCTTCCTGTACTAATTCCTATCTAATTATCTCTCGATCTAGGTTCACGATAAATCTTTGCGTCAGATACATGACTCCTTCTATAAGAAGTCAAAGAATCTTTCTCGTCAGAGACAAGAATGGTATTTGGTGTGAGGAACTTCCTGACAACATAAGGCCCATGCATGTTATGTCACTTAGATATTTGGCAATACGATTCTATAAAGACGATTTGTGGGCAAGTTAGAGCTAACATCTTTTAAACAACACTATTACATAATGTAAATATCTATTCCCTTCATATTTCTTATTTTTTAACAATCTCTTGCTTCTCATATGTCGACATCGTGGGACGAGTCCATTCAGTCGCAGAGCTGGGGGTGTCCTCAAGGCGACTCGTTACAATATTGAAAGTGAGTCCCCTCGCCTCTCACTAGTCGGGATGCTTATTTAAGTGATTTATAGTATATTTAAGTATGAGTTAAACCTCAAAAGAGTATCTCAAAATAGAAACCGTTCCTGCAGGGTCAACAAGATTTAGCATCTTGATGTACTCTTCTTTAGACCATTGAAAAATTTCTTGTACAGTTTTCTGACATTGTCCTTCTCTATAACATAAATTTACATCTCCGTAATAATATAATTAAAATCCAATCACTGATTTATATAATCAGCTTTCTTCTCCCACATTGGAAACATTATTAGGTATCTGAGGTACTAAAGCGGTTATTTTGATTGAAAACCACATGCGTTTGGCTATCCTGTAACATTTTATTTCAAAGATTATGCAGCATTTTTCAATTTGTGTGCAATTATTTCTGTAATCAAGTGTGCGTTGTGTTAACTATGTTTATGCATCACACATCTTTTTACGGAATATCATTACTGTAAAACGTTTTCTCAATAAATTAATAATTATAGCAATTGAGGATATACACTGAGAAAAAATGTAGGTGGCGTACTTAAAAAAATAGGTTATATGCGTAATTCCTGTAGCTTTTGGACTTAACGTACAGCAGACGTATAACTGAAACCGCATGTTTTATAATACATTCTGTATAAGTGTTCCATCTATACGTACTTTCCGTATGAAACAATATAGACTGCCAGGATCTCACATACAACTGGACGTATATAACATATAACTGACGAAGTTAACACAAGTTTATGTTTTTGATATACGGAAAACTTTTAGATGTGAGACACCCTGCAACGGCATGATGTAACATCTAAGGGAAGTGCCTATGTAGCATACGGATAACGTATGCTCCGTACTGATTTATATAGTAAACAAGAGGATACCGTATATTTTACAATATAGCGCTGTCCGGAGAACGGATTTTTCTCTGTGTATGAAACTCTGACATACTGACAAGCGAAGGGACTCACTATAAACAAGAACCCCGAATAGTGAGAGATGTAGATATGCACTTTAATCACGCATCTCGTTAAAATAAGTACAGAAATGTATTTCACATCGTTCTGCAACCTCCTCGTAGAAACCCCTGCCAACCTTAATTGTTCTTGGCTAATTGCAGACCATTTCAAACCAGAAGACTTTTGTAATTGTAATCACCATACTGGATCTGCCATTTTGAATTTTCTAATTTTGACGTCAGATTCTGAATCAGCTGTTCTAACTCTTCCCCCCTGCAGTATGTTTTCTTATACATTAAATACCTGTTTTCTATATATGTTTCAAGATCATCCCTAACATTCAAATGGTTGTTTCTACTTTTAAACCCACGCCATTACCGAAAGAAAAGAAATAAGTGTCGATTAGTTTTCTATGTTCTACAAGTCTACAAAGTTTCATTTAAAACGTTAAGTTTTTCTTCCGTAAGTCTCCTTGTAAGATAAACATGTTAACCATAAATGTTTAATCTGTCTCTGAAATTAACGTTTTAGATTATCAGAAACATGCATTTTATATGATGTTTGATGATATAACGCTTTTCTCAATATTCACTATCGCTCCCGTCCTCTAGAAAAAATAAGTGCATTTTGTGAGGAACGTACATGGACATCTCATGTGCTTCTGAGCGTGATTGTTTGGTTGGTTGGGATTTTAACATACATTTTGAGCACTGAATCATTTGAGACGAACTTCTGGCTTACAATCATGTCCGAACCCCTTCAAACCAAACCCCAAACCCCGGGAGTGTTGTTGATTTCAGTTGAGTGTCCCTATATGAGACGTGGACCTACTGATTAACGTGGCAATCGAACCATATAAGCTTCCGCCGGGAATCAAACCCGCGTCTTACGCCGAACGTGCAGATGCCTACTATATAACAATAAGGGAAGTGTCTGTATATGAAGCGTCTCTTGGATAATTTACAACTTGTGAGGTGAAAGTGGTCGAATCAGAATCTCATTCTAAATCGCTTTTTGAATTTGTATCCGAGATCTGGAATTGAATCTAAATTGGAGATATAGTTCTTTTGATTCAGCGTGTTGGTAGAGAATTAGTTTCCCTCTCTTCTCGGCATTTGAATCATATTAATATTGATAAATGAAAAGTATAGGTAACATAGCGAAATAGAACATTTATATTTCGTCACAGCTAATTTCAGTTAAATTAAGGTTGCCATCCTTTCGGCGTTTGCCGAGCATGTCCGACATTTTATGTTTTGTCAATGTCCAGACGTCATTTCAATTATTTTTGAACAGTCTAACATTTAATCATATTTCAATTTGATCAATATTTTGCTTTAAAAATTAGTGTTTCTCCATTGCATTAGAAAACTGTCCTTCGTTGGTTTTTAATCAAATCTTTATTAAAATTGATACTCGAAAATATGTCGAAGTCCAAACTTCAAATGTGATCTCCTCTAACTCAGGAACTAAAGCATACACATCATAGTATTTCTTATGAGTACAACGTTGTCAAGATTTACAATCATACCAAGTTTGATTCAGATCAATAAGTTGGGTTGAAATCGTACTCTATAACTCCCCTTGATATTTCAGAAAATAATCAAAGACGAAACTATAAATGATAGAAGTTTTTAAACGGTTTGTGTTATGTAAGTAGTTAAGCATATAGCCTAGGCCTAACAATTCATTATACGTACCTTATTTTATATGAGTTCTTAGTGTAGAATTAAAATATAACTCTTGCTGTAGAATGCTGATGGACACTTTTAGAAGTAACAATAGCATTGAAATTTCCAGTAAACTTTATCAACTTTATTTTGCGATTTTAGCAGTACTGTAATGCTGCGAGTAAAGAGTGTTTTCTCTAATTAATGCTTAGTGAAAAAAAAACTCATTAATACGATCAATGAGGGGACCGGTCATTGTTCTTAAATGTACGAAGTTTCATGCACATGAATTATGAAGCATTTTACAAATACTTGTTGCAACAACATAATGCATTACTTTGGTCAAGAAATGCTGGCTGGGGCAACTACAATTCTGATTCAAGAACCAATGCAGATTCAACATCACCCACACAATTATAAGGTAAAATATTTTCAAATTTACGTTTAAAAATGTTCAGATTTTTAATAAAAAGTCAGCTATTTTCGGAAAGAATGTCCACTGTTCGACGACTTGGATGTAATAATCTTACAAAATCAAAGAAGAAAGAATGAAATGTGAACAAATATTGACCAGTTGGTAACTGTATTTATACTCTTTAGCCCAATCAAAACATCAACTGCAGACTTCCCACAATCACATCAGTACAACAAATATCATAATAATAAATCACAGTATGAGGGTAGATAAAAGTAACAAGAATTGAAAACTTTGGGGCAAACCCCGTCAAACGTGAAAGTGCAAAACATGAAAGTGTAAAGGAGATGATAGCTTTACAAATGTTTCTCATGATCAGATTTTCTTCAAACGTGGAACCTATATACTAGACCGAAAATAAACCGACACGTATTCTTTTTCTTTTTGTCGGAAAATAGGTTAAGGGGGCAAAGGTCCCCGTGATTAAAATCGGCACAATAAAGAAACGAAACTCTGCCGATGTAACAATGACTTCAAAGTAGGAAATACGGGTTTTTTCGTTTTTGTGAGAGAAGGGTTACTGGGGGCAACGGGCCAATTCGAAATCACAAAGGACTCCGCACATTCCTTATGGAAATTGGATTTCGATGGAATTGCTTGAAACCGTGATATGTTGTAGATATGGTGTTCATGAGAAAAAGTTTCAATGTGCACAACAACCAATCACTGACCATTTGGCTATTACAGGGCAAGTTTTTTGAAAATAGCCGAAGAGAACGACGTTTTGGATTCTGGTACAAAATGACTAAAACCGTGATATGTTGTACCTATTGTGATTCTGACAAATAGTCTAAATAAGCACAACCACCAATCACTGATAGTTTGCCCACTACGAGGCCATTTTTTGGAAAGCAACCGAATATAGTGATATTTTGGATATCGATGAAAATGACTGAAACTGTGATATGTTGTAGATACTGTGATTAGGGATTCGCACGAGACGAGTCGAGTCGAGATTTAAGGCTGTCTCGACTCGTCTTGAGAAAATATTGTCTCGACACGAAAATGCTTGTTTCGGCTCGTGTCTCGACAGTTTCTGCCTCGACTCGACCCCGAATTAGAGACGAGACGCCTCAAATTTCAAGTCGAGTCAAAATATACGAGTTAAAATATACGCACACATTAGCCAGAACATTATGACTACCTACCTAATTGTCAGTATGTCTACCTTTGGCACGGATAACAACGGCGACGTGTCTTGGCATGGATGGAATGATCCTTGTAGGTTGCTGGAGAGAGTTGGTACCATATGTGCACACACAGGTCACCTAATTCCCGTAAATTCTGAGGAGGGAGCAATGCGCTCTGACGTCACGTTAAATTACATCCCAGATATGTTCGATTGGGTTCAGATCGGGCTAGTTGGGAGACCAAGCACGGCAGGCTTGTTGATGGCACTCACCACAGCACTCCTCGAACATTGGACAAGTCCTGCAGGTTCCGAAATTCTCGTGCCGAGTCTTCGGGTCATTACAACCTGCCCTCGGTCAAACGCAGATAGATCGCGCGCTTTCCGCATTCTACACACGATCAACACTCTCACTGATACTACATGCACCGTACGCATGTCTGACTAGCAGGCATTCCTCGGCAGGTGACTCTGCTATCGCCTGGACGAGTTTATATGGATAGTAGGTAGGTGGTCATAATGTTATTTCTGATCGACTCGAATTCGAAATTACGGAAAGATTTCCAAGACATTCGAGTCAAATCGAGATTTTTACAAGCAGTTTTGACTCGACTCGGAAATTCGAGTCAGGAAATATGTTTATCTCGACTCGTCTTGCACTTTACAACTGTGTCTCGACTTGAATCTCGACCCGAATTCGAGTAGAGATTCAAGATACGTATCGACTCGTGCGCATCCCTAATTGAGACCCTGAGGAAAAGTCTCAATAAACACAACCACCAATCATTGACCGTTTGGCACTACAGGACATTTTTTTTTAGAACAGCAGAAGGTAACGTTATTCTGGGTTTCGGTAGAATTGCTTGAAACCGTGATAAATTGTAGATATGGTAATTATAAAAAAAAAAGTCTCAATAGGCTAAGCCACCAATCAATAACCGTTTGGCTGCTACACGGCCACTTAAAAAACAGAAAGTAACGGTAATCTGGATTTTCGTTTAATTGATGAAAGCGCCATTAGTTGTAGACATTGTGATCCTGCAAAATAGTCTCAATGGACACAACCACCAATCATTGACTCTTTGGCAACTAAGGGGCCACATTTTTTTAAAAAACAGCAGAAGGTAAGGATACTCAGGAATTTTGGTAGAATTGTTTGAAACCCTTTAATGTCCTATCCCACAGCCTGGAAAAGGAATGGGTAGAGTAGCGGCATACATCATTCAAGCATAAACAACATTCAGATGTTGGTCTAGAAAAAAAGGAAAACCCTGGAAAGTCTTGAATATTTTTCAAAGGTTCACTACATCTACAAGTATCACAGTTTCATTCAGTTACACCGAGATCAAAAATATTGTAATACCCGGCTGTTTTAAAAAGTCTGGACCTGTAGTGGCCAAACGGTCATAAGTCGATAATTCAATGGTTGTGTCCATTAAGACTTTTTCTCATGATGAGAAGATCTTCAACACATCTTAGTTTTACTCAATCTTATCGAAATCCAGAACATCATTGTACTCTGCTGTTTTTAAGAAACTAGTCATGTAGTGACCAAACGATTAGTGATTTGGGGTTGTGTCCATTGAGATGTTTTCTCAGGATGACAATATCTACAACATATCAAGGTTTCTGTCATTTTGACGGAAATCCAGAATATCAGTATTTACGACTCGGCTGCATTCAAAAAAGTGGCCTCATAGGGACCAAACGGTTAGTGATTAGTGGTTGTGCTCATTAAGAATATTTCTCAGGATCACAATATCGACAACATATCGCAGTTTCAGTCATTTTCACCGAAATCGAAAATATTATTATTTTCAGTTGCTTTCAAAAAAGTGACCTCGTAGTAACCAAACGGTCTGTGAAGAGTACTTGTGCCCTTTAAATTTTTTCCTCAGGATCATAATATCTACAACATATCTCTCTTTCAAGCAATTCCACCGAATTCCAGAATACCATTATCTTCTGTTTTTTTAAGTGGGCCTGTAGTAGTACATTGGTTGGTGGCTGCACCTGTTGAGAATTTTTTCAGGATTAATTCAATATCTGCAACATATCACGGTTTCAACAATTCCACCGAAATCCAGAATACCGTTAACTTCAGTTTTTTTTAAAAAAGTGGTCGTATAGTGGCCAAACAGTCAGTGATTGGTGGTTGTGCTTATTAAAACCTTTCTCAGTATTACAGCATCTACAACATATCACAGTTTCAGTCATTTCCATCGAAATCCAGAATATCTCTATCTTCGGCTGCTTTCAAAAACGCGGCCTCGTAGTGGCTAAATGATCAATGATTGGTATTATGCCCATTAAGACTTTCTCTCTGGATCACAATAGGTACAACATATCACGGTTTCAGTCATTTTTACCGAAATCTAGAATGTCGTTATCTTCGGATGTTTTCAAAAAAGTGGCCCTGTAGTGGCCAAACGGTCAGTGATGCCTGGCTGGTTGTGCCCATTGGGACGTTTTCTTGGAAACACAATATCTACAACATATCATTTGCTCTGAGTTTTTGTGACCGACTAAATCGTCACAGACAGCATTTTTTGTGAGTCGGTTTAGAGTTTCATCGCAAATTCTTCTGCACGTGCTATTGTCTCATCCACATTACCAGATCCTGTTACTTAGTAAGTATGAATTTTTACAATATACATTCCATGCATTCAGTTTTCCAATTTCTGCGAACTGACTAGTGGTGATTTGACGGATATTTTTGTAGAATGTGAGATGAACTTTCTAAACAGAGCGTGCTCACGAATTCGACTATTACAGTCCATGTTCTATTAAAGGAGATACAAGATTTATACGAACAGCAAGTATTTACTAATGACAAATCTGGAGAAATAATGAAGGTCGAGATCGGTCCGATTCCTCAACATTGGAAATGTTTTGTTGATTTTCCTAAAAACAAATATGACCTTGCAGCATTTCTTTTTTTAGAGCTGATTAGGTTCTGAGTCAAACAGTTAGTTTCCACATCGGGTGGATTTACAGACTTACTTTCATCACAGGGAGAAGACCTACCGTTTCTGAAATATAATCAAGAATAAGGTGATATCAGGGTAATACTTCACGAATACCACACTTTCAGCTGCGGTTATAAGCAGCTGCTCATTGAATCCAAAGACACCGATGATCTTGTTCCCCTTATACATTTTTTAAAACAATTAAGTAGGAGGAATGTGGGTATCTATTAAAACAACAATAACATCTTAACTTATTCCAATGCACACAATTGTGAATGAGCTCAACGATGAAATGACATTCCTTGACGGCGTTCCTTGTACTGAGTGGAAGCGACACCACCAGTCAGTTCGCAGGAATTGAAAAAAAAACTTGAAATGTAAAATTTGAAATATCAGGTTCTGAGGCAAGAGTAATATATATTTAAATCCTTTAATATACAGGATGGTCCAAAAGTATTAGTACAGTATATTATTTTGGAAACAAACGTAATTAAAGCTAATCTGAGTAGCGGAGGGCGAAGTTGAGTAAAGGTGATATTGATTCATGTATGCGTTGTGAATGGCCGCCAAATTGGATCCAGGTTACCTTTTTCAAATGGGAATGTAGCCATGTAACACTGTTTTATTTTGAAGGGAAATGCAGTATCGCAAGCAGAAATGCGTCATCGTATCTCTTCGAAAGTTATGACGCCCCAAAGTACCAACTACAGGATGCAACACATGTTGCCCATCCATTGAAACACAACCGGAGTCTCTTAATACAGTCCTCCTGAACCCTAACAACACAGAGGGGGTGATGCTATCACAGGCATTCTGAATACGTCCCATAGGTGTCAAACATCCCGAATCTTCTGATACACCAGGTGTTTTAAGTGCCCACATAAACAACTTTAAGGAAGTGAGGTCCGGCGACCGTGCTGGCCACTCTACAGGGCCTAAACGGCGACCAATCCAACGTCCTGGATAATGAAGATCCAAGCATTCCCGCACAGGCAGCGCATCGTGCGATGGGGCACCATGTTGCTGAAAATATCGCGGAAGGTGCCATCAGGGCGGAGAAGCAACGCAAACACTAACTCCTGTAACATGTCCAGATTTCTGACATCATTTAGGGTACCAGAAATGAATAAGGGTCCTATGATCGACGTGTTCCATATGCCACACGACTCCATGATATGAGCAGAGGCAACCCTCTTGCAGGGATTGATCGCATGTGGGTTTGCATCTGACCAATATCGCATGTTCTGGTGATTCACTGCCCCATCCAAACAAGTTTGCCTCGTCTGTGAAGAGAACGCTGGCTGGGAAATGCGGATCTCGGTCGTATTGTGACAAAACCCAATTGGCGAATTCCATGCGCCGGTCTGGATTATCCTCTGAAACGTTGTAGACAAGCTGCAGCTTGAAGGGATGCCACTTGTTCGTATGGAGAATCGTCATCACGGAAACACGTGGTACGCCTGTTATCGCTGATAGTTGTCTTATGCTGCACTTCTTACTTTTCACACTCGCAGAAAGCACCATTGTGGATGTTTCCTCATTTGTCGCGGTTCATGGGAAACCTGACCGTGGTCTGTCGGCAACATTACCAATTACACTAAATTTCCTAATAAGGTAGCTAACGATGTTGTGGCTTATTGCAGATCTTTCGGAGTGGCGCGCATTGAAGTCCTGAGCAATCACACGAGGGCATCTTTCCCCAGACATTAGGATGATCCCAATTCTTTCCTGCTGCGTTAGTGCCATCTCGCTTTACCTGCAACGAGAAGAAAACCTGTCAAATTTGAAGTGTCACGACTTTCTTGCAGCGTTTGTGCCATGTCGCTTTCCCTGCAAGTAAACAGAAAACCGTCAATTTTGGGGCATCATAACTTTGGAACATAATATGATAACGCATTTCTGTTTCTAGGACTGCATTCCTCTATAAAAGTAGTGTTAATTGATGTGTCACATGCCTACTTCCTTATTTAAAAAATAACCTAGATTAAGATGGCCGTCAATCACCACATCAATCATGAATGCCCCTTCTTCTACTGTAACTAATGACGATACTTCTTCCGTTTTAGAAGAATTTTTTAAACTGCTATAGCAAGTTAACCGTAAACCTTTTCCCCATTATTGATATATTTTATCTATATTTTATAAATTTCTCCCAAAAGTGGACATCTCCCCTTTTTCCTGGGGTCTTCAAATGTTAGATGGTTGCTATCTTTTATTTAATCGAGTTTTTTTCTATAAAATTGCATTTTTCTTCGTTTCTAAATTTCTCAGGTGTGGCAAATCGTTTTTAAAAATCATGACCTTCGTTGATAGTCGAGAATTGGAATACTTGGGTTTTAATTTTGGTACAATCCGCGGCAAAAAACCTGCAACATGAGAGTATAAGTTTATTGTGAAATGACGAAGTCTTTTGCTCCAAAATAAGTGTGCATGGGAGGAGGCCGAGGTTTATCCTGGCGTGATTCGTTCTACTTAGACGTTATGTTCATTTCTTGTGCTGTTAGGCGTAGTTTCACAATAAACTTACATCCCCATGTTGCAGGTTTTTTGCCGCAGATTGTACAAGTTCTCAAAGAAATAATTCATTTTCTCTTAGTATTCATGTGAAGATTTGTAATAGCGGGTTAATGGCACTTTGCTCTGTCTGCAGGTGCTAGGGGGGATGAGGTTTTGCATTGCCCACACATATTACAGATGCGGGGAAACTTTTGTATTCCATGGATTTTCTTAGTGTTCTCCTGTTTCCTAACACATAAAACTGGACCAGAAAGTAGATGATTCTCAAAATTGACGACACAATCACGGGCACTCGTATGCATCAGCACAGAATCTACTGAAAGCAGAATATTTGAGCCTACAACGGCACCGAGCCGTCGGCATATTTCATTGTTGACATTGTGCTAAAGCGTCATGGTCCATTATGAAGGCCATCTATGTTAGGTCATATTCATGTCATGTAAATTCCCAGACTGTGATTGTCGACGCCGGTTGAGGAAGGTGCTACTTATGTTTCTCCATTATTTGCGCCGCAGTCACAAGAGGACTCTGAGTGACAAACGTCGCAATGCCTGGCGGTTTATCCACTCACTGTTTCACTTTGCTTATGAGGATTTGCCGTCAGTTTTGTAGGTTGTAATCACTTTTGAAACTGTCCTTTGCGGCACATCTAACAGACGTGCAAGTTTTATCGCGCTTGCAGAACCGGACGGAGAAACGATTTTCTTTCCTTAAAAACTAGATAGAGCATTCATTTTACACTATCAGTGTCTGCTCAGCTCATTGTCCATTTACGTTCTATTACTCCTCACGTAGGGCGGAGCTAGCCATAACGCGCCACTGTCATCGGCTCGGATCTGCGGTGGACAAGTGGTCCTAAGTAATCCAGATATCTGACGTGTTTCCAGCTCCATGTGTTAAATAGGTAAGCATTTGTAGATCTGGAAGAACAAATATTTGTACGTTGGGTATATGGACATTGATTGGAAGTGTATTTAGTGAATTTGTTGATAGCCCATAGAAAAAACCATTTTAATTTTGGATACTCTTAGAAAGGCTTACTGGATTTCCGTTTTCATATTCCCTAGTGGCTACATGGTTAGCATTCGCTTTTAAATGCGTGAAAGCCGGGTTCGATTTCTGTTGGTAGCTCTTGTGTTTCGGATTCTGCATTAAACTGTATTTCACGTTTCCTATAGCCATGGTGCTGTACGAGATGCTAAGCCTTGAACCAATCAACAACTCTTACGTAAGGATTTGAAGAAACTGATGAATGTGATGCAGATATGTAAAGAAAGAAATGAAAAGCTAAAGACAAAAGCTACCGAAGATGGAGTAAGGTTGAGTGTTCGCAATAAAAAAATTTCAAGTGCGCTAATTGAAAGTTTCTTAAGTATTCAGAAAAATTGAAACTGTCCTGATGATTTGCGTGCAAAGTAAAACAAACAGGAAATACAGAAAGAGAAAGAAGGGGCATAATAATAATAAATATTACCATGTAGACACCAGATTCGACTCGAGAGAGGAGTCATGTCCGTAAAAATTAAGTTTTGTTGCATCAAACTGAAAGAGAAAATGTTGCTTACTGTTCTTATGTTTGTTTTCAACAGTCAGAACCCGAGAAAATTTTACGTCTGTTTGTTTGAGCATTACCACTTTAGTTTTTACTGTCATAATTTACCTTAGGAGCCGCCTTTGGTAGACATCTTTGGCATAATGTGCTCTTATTTCGAAAGTTGAACAACTAATATACATAGTGCACTAGATAATGAATATGTGAAATTCACAGGTTTTCTTTAATTTTTTCGATTATCCAGCTCCGGACTATAAAAATAAACTACGGTCTTCTTACAGAATGTCATTTGTATGTTTTATACCACTCCAATTTAAAAATATACAAATTTGCTTTTCCTACTATTACTGATAAATAACTGGGATTATAGAGGTTAAATAGAAAATATCGAAATACTGCGAAACATGAAAATATTGAAGTATAAAAAATCGAAGAATCGTAATATGCTAATACTGAAAAAAAAAGAAATATTAAAAAATATTAAAATATCGAAATTTTATAAAACATCGATCTTATAAATTTTTTGATATTCGAAAATACCTATCGATCGATATATCCAAATATCACACAGCTGTACTTGGGACCGATCACCAAGGATTTTCTTTTAACCATTTTTCCTCTTCGAGAGTATGGTTTCCCCGTAATTTTGTAGAATTTCATCAATTTGACCGTCACTTAAATGTTTATCGCGCCACACTGAGCCACATTACCATTTTCACCAGGCTTACATAACATAGCCGAACATTAATAATTTGGCCTCTTTCGAAATTAGAGTTAACTTATTTTACTCTATGACCACTTACTCGATACAAGCGCACTACCATTTTACTGATTATCACAAAATAACAAGTTAGCTCTATTATCCCCACCAACAAACACGGTCTGGGATCGCTGCCTGTCCTTTGCCAATCCAGATATCTTACATGTTTCAGACTCCATATATTTGAATTAATTTAATGAATATGTATACTACATATTGGTAAACTACGATTGTGATTTTTTTATGTTAAAGGTAAATAAAATATTTAGTTTATTATTATGTTTAAACTAACGGGTTTTATTTGAAAAAAGAAGGAAATAAAATAGTGTGAAAGTTGGAACATATTTTATGCAGATATGTATGAATATGTGATTTTCAAATGTGCTTTGAATCTTCAATCTTAGACTATTCTAGTGTACCTCTAAGCATACGTTTGTTTCGCTCTTGTTCAAATGGATTAATCGGTCCCAGTCCTTGTTATCTGGAGCAATGGAAATTCAAATTACGTACGCATAGTGCTCTTTCCACTCCCCTTACCTTTCTCCATCCCGTAAGCAGGGCAGTGCCAATAAATTAGGTGTGCGTCATATTTACACACCGTTTCTTAGTTAAAGTGTGAGACCACCAAAAGGCAGGTAATTAGGCAGAGCATACACACGGTTTACACAGATTCTCACATTTTCTATAATTATTGGGACCTTCAGGCCGGGAGGCCCAGGAGGTGGTCACAAAGTCCCTGTAGGCTTAAAAATTGTTGGAACCGGAAAATGTCCCAACATTTTTTCCGGTCCCAAGTGGTAAGTAGTTAAACCATATGCACGTATCAACAAGGATAGGAATACGGGACACCTACACACCCACAAATATACACACACACACACACACACACATATATATATATATATATATATATATATATGTGTGTGTGTGTGTGTGTGTGTGTGTGCGCGTATGTGTGTGTCTGTGGGTATGTGTATGTATTTATGTGAATGAAATATTTCATTCATTATAAATGGTCCCTCAAAATTTTCTTGGGCTCTTCATCGGCCCGCCTGAAAACAATTCTAGCTACGCTAATGCTCCCAAAATAAGCAAAATTGGTAAAGAAACAAAAATCCAAATGTGTTACGTAACGAACGGGCGAGGGTTTCAGCCTTGCATTACGAAGTGTGACAATGATAACAACTTGTCAAAAATAGAGTTACGTAATATGTGGACGGACCCTTAAGACTAACCATTGTCTATATTGATAGGTAGCAAAGCTGGTAGCCATAACCAGCCCAAAAATACGAGGTGATCGGTAGAAGTTAGGGAGCCGATCCAACCACATTATAGTTTATCATTATATTATAGTAGTTCATTTGCAAGCCTACCGTGAATATTTTAGGGGGCATCGGCGTACGCAGGGGTGGGTCCTTTGGTCCGCTTCCGCCCGAAATCCAGAATTTTAAAAAATGTAGTCTACTTTTAGAAGCAATTTTAGAAATTTTCATATAATTTAGCCTCAAACTGTATTTGGACCCCTCCAAAACGCTTTAGGCCCCTCCCGAAATAAATTCCCGCGTACGTACCTGTAAGGGCAAACACTAAAACTTTACGAGGAGCACTCCTCCTTGTTCACCTGTGGATTCGGGCCTGTAGCCAAGGAATTAATGAAACACAAAACCATCAATTGTCAGTTTTTTTTTTGAATGACAAGTTTTCTCAGCACTAATAATTGAATGCTTTCCTTACATGAAAATAAGTTTATTTTCATACTTTGTTATTTTCGGAAAACAAAGAACTTTATTTGATTTAGGTATGTTTCTCGCATTGTAATAATCTATTACCAAAAGACCATTAGTCAAAAAATGTTTTGAAAATATCTTTTGTCCACAAAACTAGTTAAAAACATTAAAGTTTAGCACTAGTAAACGGTCCACAATTAACTGCCAATTGTAATACGTATTAGCATATTTTAATTTCAAAACAAATAATGGGGTTAAAACTGACCCCACGATAGTACTTCTGTAGTATAAAAATAACGATATTAGTAAAAAGTTATTATGAATTATGTTAATACCAAATTAAATTAAAAATGGTTTTCTCTACATAATCTAACTTAAGAAAAATAATGATAATGATAAAATAAAATAATGTGATAATAAACAGATGGTAATAAAAACTTTTTTAATAGTAATCCTGGATTCTCTTGTGTTGAACAACATGGCTTTCCTCAATGCTGCCTCCAGAAGGGCGATAAATACGTATTATGAAGCACTCCAGTTTACATTTTTGGTTAGCCAACCACATATCAAGAAATGTCTCAAATTTATTTTTCAGACCTGCTCCCCCCTCCAAAATTCCTGGATCTGTCCGCGATATCGGTTGTTGCCAATTACCTGATACTAGTCATAGCATACCTTTTGGAATGTTTTCAAACGCTCTTTGCATAAAGAACAATTTTCCGTGTTCTTTCTTTTTTCTTTGTTTTTTTTCTCGCCCTTTTACTGTGCTGGAAAGGGACTCCATGAGCAGTGTTTGGCACAAGCTATGTGCGAACAGCGAGCAGCTCTGAAGTTCAATGTTTTCAAGGCCAAGGCCAACGACTCATTTTGATAAGTACACTGTCGCGTGACTCACCCTTAGTGAGTGAGTATGCCACAGCAGTTGCATTGTGTGTTTCCGCATGATACTGAGACATTTCTTTGGCAAGACAAAAAAATTTTGTAAGGAATCAAAGACGACTGAATATAAAAACATTTAACAGGTATACTCGGCCTGTAACTTACATGCCGGGCTTTACTTTCATGAATAAGGACAAACACTACCACATGTGGCACGAAAGTTGTAGTCTACGTGTCTGCTATGAGTTGGTCAGCTGGGTTTATAGACATCAGGCTTGACTTTTGTTTGTTGAGTATAGTACCTGAAATCCATTCATAATTCGATATGAGGGTTTCAACATGTGACAGTTCTTGTGGATTGTTAACCCTTTGGAGTTCTAGTACCTATTTTTAGCTACTAAAGTAGTATCTTCATTATTCGATTGAAAAAGAACCTAAAAAAGCTTTTTACTTTGGGTTTTCAGTTTTTCGAAGTCTAGAGAAATTGTAGAACACTTTTCGTATGGTTTCACGCCTTTCTGCGTCGCACCATAGGAGGTGATGGCGTGAACACTTTACGCCGATATTTATTGTTTTTATTTTTTTGGCGGACTTACTTTTGCACCTAGAAGATTGAAATTAACACTGGGGGTCCATAGGAGCAAAAAGGTAAAAAATATTTTAAATTAAGATCTTTTTTCGCGATTTTCACGCCTTAGATACAAGATGGAGACATATGAATAGTACCGTTTGAAAGTTCTATTCTGAAGAGAATGATGGCGAACCATGATCCTAGAATAAACATGAATGTCTCAGGATTTTTTTACCTGAAATTAGGGTCTTTTGAGGTAGTCTGGGGTACTGTGGGAATTATTGATAAATAAAATACTTCTCCTACCATTACTATTCAAGATAGAAACTTGAAAATTTGTACACACATATAGTATTTTTCACTTGATTTCTAAATTAAATACTTCTCCTACCATTACTATTCAAGATAGAAACTTGAAAATTTGTACACACATATAGTATTTTTCACTTGATTTCAAGATGTCTGAGTTTACACGGGGGTCGAGAGGGACTAATTTTTTTTATAAAATCAGAGAAAAATTCTGATTTCTCTCAAAATTTCTCACTTCAGGGACACAATAGGGAAATGTAAATGGTACACTCCGATTCAAAAACATTGCGACAGCTGTGTAGTTAGGACACAAATATACATGAGGAATACGAAGTGCATGTATGTCTGAGAGGGAGAGAGGAAGAGATGTGAAAGATGAAATGCGTGTGTATATGAGAGAAAAGAGAGAGAAGTGAAAGATGAAAAGACGGGGAAGGGAAACGTCAAGAAAGAGAGAGAGAGACGGGACGAATAGAAATATGAATCATACTTATCACTGCAGTGTGTGATATAGAACGCACACACTATTTACTCGAACTATTGCAAGTGTTGCCCTGTAAGTTGTCCACCGGAAGATGAATCTCTGTTTGCGACCATTATTTTACGGGAACAAATCATACTCCATGATGGGGAATCGAAAAAAGGTTTTCCATTTGGAAGTCTGACACGTTACCACTACACCACCGATCGTTTTAGCCAAACTTTGTTTAACAAATGGTGTAGTGCTTCTTTCTGAGAACGATAACACGAAAAGTGCATACTGCAGATCAATGAACTATTTTGAATGTCTCGGTAATTCCCTTGCTTTTTCCCAACCAACATTCGTAAATTCTCTCTTCCATGATAGAGGTGTTTGCTTTCATATTCTTACGTAATGTTTGTCCAGTATGATAAATCAATTCTTCACATTCACATTGTAAAAATATTAACTTTGACGTCAATAAGATTTAAACCTATGTTAGATAGCTGTATTATTCATAAGACCACTGCGTTACCCCAACACTATGATGACACCTGAAATTAAAACCAAATATTACTTACTTTAGCTCTGATCCTTGAAACTTTCGACGCCCTAGTGAGAAATTAGCGCCCACTAATAAAGGAAATGCATATAATCAAGGACAAATTAAAGAAATAAAACATATTTTTCAGTAATTCCGTTTTGCTTGTTCAAAAGTAAGTGAATAATAATAATAATAATAATAATAATAATAATAATAATAATAATAATAATAATAATAAATGGGTACATTCACAGTATAGTAGTTTTCATTATTATTATTATTATTATTATTATTATTATTATTATTATTATTATTATTATTATTAACATCAATTACCCGCTTCTTTGGGTTAAATTGAGAAAAAGTAGTAATATGGTCCGTTACTCAGTCACTGTTTGTATTACTAAAGCCCTCTTCCATATCCGTCATTTTCGAGTTTTATATATCCCCTCCCCACACTATGTTGCTTGGCACGGCATCTGCTCTGTCATTGTTGATCTCAGCGAGCCTGAAAACTATGAATTCGACACTGATATTGGTTATTTCGATCATTTTTATGTCTCCCCCTCCTCCAAGAAGAGGGACTGAATTTGGATTTAAACAGCATCAGATGTGTCACTGTTAATTTTAGCGACACCTAAAATTAAAGATTCGCCACTTATACCACTAATTTTTCATTTTTTGTTAAATGCCGCTCCCTCTCTCCATCTCTTAAGTTCCAGCGTACAAATTATATCACAGAAACCATCTCAGGTTCGAACTTCATCTAGGTTGAAAATTTGATCAAAATTGTTTAAGTAATTCAAGAGGAATTAAATTTATTAATTTAATTTATTTATTTATTTTATTTATTAATATATCTCATACTCCTTCCGAGAAAGTGAAATGAAAAAATTATCTCAGGCCAGAACCTCTCCTATTTTACAAAGTTGATCGTCATGGATCCTTTGTTTTGCAAGGTAGCAACTTTTATTTATACTTTTAACTTCTTCCTCTTCCCAACCCTAAGTTATATCGTCAAAGTAAAAAGATAAATACCATCTTAGGGCCAAAACTGAAAATTTAATCGTGATCGGTAGGGTTGTTCAAGAGTGTTGAAGTAACAAAAGAGCCACTTTCATTTTCAGTTTTTTCACATGTATCTTCCTCTCACCGGCCCCTACGTTGCACCGTCAAAGTGAAATAACAAAAGTCGTGTCAGATCCGAATCTTACCTATGTTGAAAGCTTGATAGAGGTCAGTTTGGTTGTTCAAGAGTTTTTCTTACGTTTGCTCTAAGATTTACCGTTAAAATGAATGATAAAAAAACTTCCCAGGTCAGAACCTTATCAATGTTGAAAATTTCATCGAGATCGGTCGGGTGGTTCAAGAGATTAGGAGCCACAAACATAGTTGCTATCAATTTTATAATATAGGTTATTATTATTATTATTATTAGTAGTAGTAGTAGTAGTAGTAGTATTTGCGTACTTTTGAACTTGCACGGAGAAATTACTGCAAAATATGTTTTATTTCCACAGTTTGTCTTGGATTGGAAGGTTTTTAATCATTGGGCACTTTTTTCTCTCTAGGCCGTGGAACAAATCAATTTCGTTGTGCACTTTGTAGCAAATAACGTTACAGGAAGAAGCCAATACGTTCCAAAGATCAGGGCTAAAGAAAGTCATATTCTGCTTGTAACTTAAATGGCATGATAAAATAGGGGTTACGCAATGTCCCTATGAATAATATAGCTATCTAACATAGCTTCAAATCCTGTTCACGTCAATGTTATTTTTTTTACAAAGTGATTGTGAAGTATCGACTTATACTGGACAAGCATTACGTAAGAATATGAAAGCAAACACTTGTATAATGGAATAGAGAATTTACGAATGTTGGTTGGGAAAGGAAAAGGGAATTACCGGGACATTCAAAAGACATCATTGATCTGCAGTATGCACTTTTCGTGTTATCGTTCTCAGAAAGAAACACTACACCGTTTGTTAAACAAAGTTTGGCGAAAGCAATCGGTGGTGTAGAGGTAACGTGTCAGACTTCCAAATGCAAAATCTTGGTTCGATTCCGCATCAGTTAGTTTGCTTTTTTTACATAAAATATTGGCTGAAACAGAAATTCATCTTATGAAGAACTTACAAGGTATCACTGGCGATAGTTCGAGTAAATAGTGTGTGCATTCCATATCATACACTCATATTTATATTCGTCCGGTCCTTCTCTCTCCTTCTTGACGTTTCTCTATCCTGTCTTTGCATCTTTCACTTCTCTTCCTCTCTCCCTCTTACACATACATGCACTTCATATTTAAAGTTAAAACAGAGCAGAAGCCTGATATACCTGGCCCGGAGAATCTAATTAAGTGTTAACTTCGTCGGTATGGTTTTCGTGCTCTGGGAATAGCATCAACGGTCCTAGTCATCTCTGATAGAAATACATTCTAAACGCAAGGAAATAAGTAAAATCTCTTTTATCATCTGGGTTACCAAGTCTCAGTCGAATTACCTGGTCACTATGGATTTGAGTCCTCGATCTAGTGGTGGTCTATAACCTAACCAACATCATACGACTGACACGATGATGCGTTTGAGCTCTTAGCGATTTCATTCTATCTGTGCAAATTACGTTATATTTGGAAGAGATGAAATCAATGCTGGATGTTCGGAACAGATAACTCTTGGGAAAAGACTCGAGAATGGTACCCCTTTGGATAATTATAACAAAATTTTATTTATACTAGTTTGACACAATATTTTTTCCCATCCTATAATTCAATGTGTTTTATTCACGTTGAAATATGAAAGATCCTACATCTATGAGAAACATAACCTTTTACCTTCCAACATTTGTAACTTTTCATTACGATACTGTTTGAACTTAGGGTATATATGATAGAAATTTAGCAATAAAAAAGCACTCATCAATTTGCCCTTTCTATCTTTCTTTCTCTTTTCGTTTCCTTTCGTTTTCTGGTTCAGTTTGCATTAGTAGTCTGAAATAGAGGATATGACCAAAGCTGTCTACTAGGTATATTAGAATTTATTTTGGATCAGCACGTCTAACGAACACTACAGAATTTGAACTTGAAACACGCGGAACCAAAGCATTTGTGTTAAACTTTTGATATTAGCCTAGATCTGCCTCGAAGATCTACAGCTCTACTAGAAATTGAGTATGCCATCCATTATGAAAGTAATTTGATAAATGTTTAAAGCATCGTGTATATATTCGAATAGTTTTGAAAACTATGTAAAAACAAACAGTATTTCTATATTATTGTGTGATTTCTGGAAACGGAACTTTATAATGTTAGTTTCATTTCTTACTACGTTTGAATTCTACTGTTTTATCTGTTCCCCGTTACTTTTTCTTTTTGTTCTCTCCTTTTCTCTCTCTCTCTCTCTCTCTCTCTCTCTCTCCCTATATATATATATATATATATATATATATATATATATATATATATATATATATCTATATGCCTCATTTCTGAATCTCTGTGAAATAGACTTTTTCACTCTGGACTATTTTACGCATGGTTTTTTCGACTCGTACCCTATTGATGCGGGGCCGTGTTGACTCCTGCCCTTTCGACCATGACCCTTTTGAAACAGCGCCCTTCGGACGCGGGCTCATTTGTCGCCGACTCTTTACCCGGGCTCCTTGTACCCGGAGCCGTTTTGACTTGGACCCTTTTGAATCTGGTACTTTGGTCGCCTAGCCCGTTTGCTACGAGCCCTTTAGACGCGGGACCGTTTTTGTCTAGGGCAGTTTTGTCATGGGCCTTTTCCGCCGGGGCTCTTTTGACATGGACATTTTGGTCCTTGCTCTTCTGACGTAGAATATGTATTCAACAGTTGAATTGCGTTTGGAAGGGGAAATTATGAGTAAATAGATGATCAACGATCCAAAGCACATTATAATTACTTACGCAACTGGACATAAATCTTTCTTTCTCCTGATTTCCACTCCTGATCTCAGGCTTTTTAGCCGTGGAATTGTATTTATCAGGCCTTTTATCGCGGGGCCTTTTTGACAGGGCCCTGTTTGAACGCGGGGCCTCTTTCGACTCGGGGCATTATGTAGCGGGGCCCTTTCGACTTGGGAACTTTTGAAATGGGGCCGTCTTGACCCGTGTTCTTTTGAGTCGTTATTCTTTGCGACCCGGCAATTTTTTAGATAGGGCCCTTTTATCGCGACGACCTTTTGACTTGGGCATTTTTGACAGCGGGTCACTTTTGACTCGGACCCATTTTCGTCGGTCTTTTTTGGCCGGGGTCCTTTCTACTTGGGTATTACTATCTTCGCCTTTTTGTCCGTGCCCTTCTGAGAGAACTATATATATATATATATATATATATATATATATATATATATATATATAGAGAGAGAGAGAGAGAGAGAGAGATACATCAACCAGCTGAAATGCATTGGGCAGGCGGGCGCATGTATGATTAAATAGATGTTAAATGATCGGGCCGCAGTCAAATTAGTTACACCACTGGTCATATCTCTTTATTTCTCCTGATTTCCACTCCTGATCCAAGGCTTTTTCACCGTTAAATTATATTTGCCTGGCCGTTTGTCGCGGAACCTTTTAGGTCGGGCCTTTCAGACGCAGGGATCTTTTAACTCATCCCCTTTTAAAGGGGGCTTTTTGACTCGGGCTTTCTTTCGCTTTACGCTTTCGACTGTATCCCTTTTGACAGGGGACCGTTTTGTCCCGTGTCCTTTTTGAGGTGAGGTCCGTCTTGACTGGGGCACTTTTATAAGTGCCCTTCTGACATAGAAATTATATATATATATATATATATATATATATATATATATATATATATATACGTATATATTCACCAGCTGAAATGTGGGCGGCAAGGGGAAGGCATGAGTAAATAGATGATCAATGATCACGGCACAATAAAATTAGATACGCCACTGGTGATATATATCTTTCTCCTGAACTTCACTCCTGATCTCAGGCTTTTTAGTAGTAAAATTGTATTTGCCGAGCCCTTTGACACGGGGCTCTGTTTACTTGGCTCCTTTTAATGCGGGGCCTTCTTGACTCATGGCCTTTTGTCGCGGGTCTTTTTTGACTCAGGTCATTTTGACGCGGGACCGTTTTCACCTGTGCCCTTTTGAAGCGGGGTCCTTTTTGACCCGTTTTTTTTATATAAGGCCCTTTTGACTCGGCCTCTTTACTGAAGAGGATCTTTTGACCCGTGTCCCTTTAACGCGGGATTTTTTACATAGGTCTTTTTGACTCGGACTCTCTTCCTGCGATGATCTTTGACCCGGGTCCTTATAAATAAATGATCTAACGCACCAATAGCAACCCAAAAATTAATAAAATGAGGATGAACTCTTTCATCATCATCATAATCATGTAGATTATCATATTCATCTGAACTACAATAAATATCACCTATATCATATTCCACATTCATTAAAAGATCATCATCGACGTTATCTAAGTAATGACACACACGATTGAATACAGGTGTAAGAGATGTATATGCTAGCAAGTGGCATGTTCGATTACGATTTTCCGTATATAAATATGAGTAACTTCATTTTTGTAAAGCTCTACAAAAGTGAAATAATACTTTAAAAGTATACAAGCTTTTTGAAAACCATCAAGCCTACATCACAATTGAAGCGTTTAAAAAAAGATGACCTGATATAAAAAGTAATATGCATAGAATATAAATTACAACAACTCAGTAAATGAAACAAAAGCTACAAATGTCCGGTAACTAAGCTGTTTGAGAAACTTCCATTGCATAATTTGATCAAATTGTCTGGAGATGATGATTTGAAACATCACTCGACTTTTGCGTGCTAAGAACGTGAGTTCGAACAATGTAAGCAAATACCAAAAGTTAACAGAAGATTTTATAAGAGAATTCAAAACTAAGGTGAATTGAAAGGAAATATCTTGTAATCAAAAATTGTCACAAGACATCATGAAAGAGTTTGAAAATAGAGTTGATTAAATAGAAGCTTCATCTAGACAAACATTATCAGAAGACTTTAAAAGCGAATTTAAGGACGACGTCCTTTGGCGTTACATAGCAAGTGAACAAAAGTTTTCAGAAGAGTTTATAATATAATTTGGGTATATGTTCAATGATGATCTTTGGGAAAAGTTGAGTGTGTTTCAAAAGTTATCAGGAAGTTTCATTAGAGAATTTTCTGATATGTTTAAAGACAGCGATTGTTGGAACAACTTGCCAGTTAAACGTAAGTTGAGTGAACAGTTCAATAGATATTCAAAGAAACTTTTTCTTGGTTCATCATATCACGCGACCAAGTGTTATCTGAAGATCTCATTCTAGAGTTTTGGGATAACGTGTAATAATGTGAGATTGTAAGATATTAAAATCTCACTTCTGAATTTAAAGTTAATCTTATCAATGGATTTTATGATGATATAGAGCTAGCTGATGATACAAATTATTCTATTTGTCTTTGGAATAATATTTACAAAGGTAAAATCATATGCAATCCTGAAATCATTGAATGTATCCTGAAATCATTGAACATAGTGATATACTTTATGATGATATTCAGATTTGTGATGCAGTTAAAACTTTTACGGCAATTATGTAATATCATAGAAATGGAAGAAGGGAGTCTGAAACTGAAAGTTGGTCAGTAGAGAATCAGAATACAAATAGAAAATAGACGAAGAAGAATGAGGCGACGACATGGATGAACCTACCATGTCCGTAAGAATAACTACAGAAATCAAAAGCTAACCCACTATCCTGAGTACATTCCATCTGCCATACGCACCGTTTCTGTTGGATCTAGTTTTGCCATTGCCTTCTCCTCCAACTGAATTTGCCAGCCATCTCTTCAGAGTTTTCAGACTCTTAAAATCCAAAAGTTCAAGGCTCCGATACCGAATATAAGCTCTCTGGAAGCGATTCACTGCAGTCCTTCTCTCAGGTTTGATTCCATGCTCTGACTAGAGATCGGGGCTCCAGGTTAAATGAAAAACAATTATTGGTCATGGGAACCTCGTTTAAAGGATTGATGAAGAAATGTAATATCACCTATGCTAACGATGAATAGAGTATGTCTTTAAATGCCTTGAAAAGGAGACTTAAAGTGTCCTTCTTCACGGAAGACAGTATGCATCTCTACCAGATGGGCATTTGATGGATTTAACAGAAAGCTGTGAAAACCTTGCTTCCGTCGTCAACAAAATTAAGACATATAGACCACGTTAGGACAATTTGCGGTGTTGATATACTGTTGATCGGCTGTTTTTCAAAGAACGTATTGAGGTTTAGTTGGCCATTTTGAAATTTTAGAAATCACACAAATTTTGTGTTACTCAGGGCGGTGTTTGTTTTTCTCTCGACCAGAGGTTGTTCGTCCGATTTAACTACAGTGGTTTTCATATGTTTAAACCTCTCACACTAAATCGGTTGCTGTCTAACTAACCAAGAATCGATTATTTTATATAGATATAAAATAATAAAAATACTGTTGCCAGATAGTGCATGCAACATTTTTCGAAAGAATTACTTCTCAAACAAAATTTCAGCGATCACATCTATATCGAGTTTGTAAAAAAAAAAACCCTGACGTAATGGACAAAATTGGACGCTTTTCTAAATCAGCACACCACATATACAAATAAGCGAAAATTTCTCTTTTATTTTTCAAAAACGTCACTTTTTCTCAGACCTGTGTTAGTACGGCTAAGATGTTTATACCGCTCATAGGGAATATCACCTTCTATTTCCTCCTTTGTAGAACATTGTAGCAATTAAGGACAGGAAAACGGATGTAATGCTATGACCATAATGCAAAATGAAATTATGACATAATTTATTTTTAACTGAGTTATAATCGTCAATATTAATTTTTTATTCTGTAACTTCTGAATCCTGTATTTCTACTTTAATGGTTAGCAATTCCGCGTGACTTATAAATTCTTAAGAGATTTACATCAATTTGAAATATAATGATTTCATTATGAAATGTCATATTGTGTGATTTCTTGCCATCTGGTTTGGTCAATTGAGATGACTTGGAACTTTTATTTAAATGCTCTAATGTTACTATATTCAACACAAAGCTATATTATCATAAAAGAAAACTGTACATAAGCAGACTGAGCAGGGTTGGATTTTTCTGGCGTTGTATAGATAATTAAAGCTAATAGAATGAGTAACTTTTTGTAAATTGTAACATAAAGGCTATAGTAGTAATGGGGACACTTGAGGACACTTTTTGGCCCCTGGGTCCCTGTCTCAGGACCCATGGTCCCTGACCGGGGTCAATGACCTAGGGGTACATAGGACCACCCCCTCTAAATTTTGGCAGGGGTACCATGGCCCACCCCCTAAATTTTGGCAGGGGTACATAGGACACCCCCCTTAAATTTTGGAAATTGTCAAATCTAAAAATTTGGTATGGTAGCCTAGGACCACAGTATGTACCTCTATCAGTATTGGGTGTCTATGTCGTTCCCTTTTATGGGTAAAAAATTGCCAAAAATTCATATTTCGGAGGTTTTTGACCTAATTTATCCCCTTTGAAGAGGTTTTAATACCCTATATGGTTATATGGGCGTATACAGGGGTCCATTACCTTTCATAAGACAGGGATATATTAATGCACCCATTGAAAGATTTGGGAGGGGTACCTTGGCCCACCCCTTAAATTTTGGAAATTGCCCAATTTAAACATTTGGTATTATAGTACAGGACCCTGGTATGTATTATGATAAATTTGGATGGTCCACCTCGTTCCTTTTTAGGGGTACCAAATTGCCAAAATATAAACGTAAGCAATACGTAGTACTACGTGTTTGGTTTTTGACCTAATTTATCCCTTTGGATGAGGTCCTATTACCTTATATATTTATATGAGCGTATACAGGAGTCTATTACCTTTCATAAGACATGGGTATATTGGTGCACCCCGGGAGGGGTACCTTGGCCCACCCCTTCAATTTTAGAAATTGCCCAATTTAAACATTTGGTATAATAGTATAGAGCCCTAGTATGTATCACTATAAATTTGGGTGGTCCACCTCGTTCCCTTCTAGGGGTACACAATTGTCAAATTTTAGTACAACCACGTGTTTGGTCTTTTGACCTAATTTATCACCTTTGATGAGGTGTTATTATCCTATATCGTTATATGGGCGTATACAGGGGTTCATTACCTTTCATAAGACATGGGTATATTATTGCACCCCTAGGAGGGGTACCTTGGACCACCCTTTAATTTTGGAAATTGCCCAATTTAAACATTTGGTATAATAGTATAGGACCCTAATATATATTACTGTAACTGCGTTCCCTTTTAGGGGTACAAAATTGCCAAAATATAAACGTAAGCAATACGTTGTATCACGTGTTTCGTTTTTTACCTAATCTATTCCATTGGATGAGGTCCTATTACCTTATACGTTATATGGTCACGTATGGGGATTCATTTCCTATCATAAGACATAGGTACATTTGTGCACCCGGGAGGGGTACTTTGACCCACCCCTTTAATTTTGGAAATTGTCCCTTTTATATGTTTGGTATTATAGTATAGGACCCTAATGTAAATTACTATAAATTTTGGTGGTCCACCTCATTCCCTTTCATGGGTACGAAATTGCCAAATTTTAGTACAACCACGTGTTTGGTTTTGGCTCAATTTATCCCCTTGGATGAGGTCCTATTACCTTATATGGTTATATGGTCATGTATATATTGGTCCATTTCCTATTATAAGACATGGGTACATTGATGCACCCTTTAAAATTTTGGAAGGGATACCATGGCCAACCCCTTAAATTTTGGAAATTTTCCAATTTGAGCATTCGGTATCATAGTACATGCCTCAACATGTATCATGATAAATTTGGGTGGTCCATCTTGTTCCCTTTCATGGGTAAAAATTGCTAAAATATAAACATAAGCAATATGTTGTATCATGTGTTTGGTTTTTGGCCCAATTTCTCCCCTTTGATGAGGTTCTGTTACCTTATATGGTTATATGGTCATGTATATAGGTTCATTTCCTATCATAAGACAGGGGTACGTTGACGCACCCTTTAAAAATTTGGGAGGGGTATCTTGGCTCATCCACTCGGTTTTAGAAATTGTTTAATATAAGCATTTGGTATCATAGTACAGGACTTCAATATGTACCACTATAAATTTGGATGGTCCCCATCGTTCCCTTTCATGGGTAAAGAACTACCAAAAAAATCAAATTTCGGAGGTTATTGACACTTATTTAGCACGTTATATGGGTATGTACAGAGGTTTATTACCTTTATATGTTTATGTTCCCTTTTGAATTTGGGAATTATCAAATAACAAAATTCGGTAAACGTTTTCTAGGACCCATTGGTGTTCCTCTTATGACCAAATATTCAAAATTTAAAGGTTATTGACCGGCTTTATTATTGAATAAGTACAGGATTTATTACTTTTTCATAAGACACAGGTGTATTTGTGTACCAATCTTAAATTTTGGGAGGAGGTACATTTCTTATTGTCATATCAATAATTGGTAATTGGATAGTATATCATTCATTGGGTAAATCAGTATGATCACGTGATCAGTTATTAACCTATGATGGGATTTGGAGTCCAGAACATTGGTACATTGTAACTTTGTAGGATAATTTGAGAATGCGTCATTGGTTTTTATTATTCCCGCCAAATATAAACGTAAGCAAGACGTTGTACCACGTGATTGTCCTTGATGAGGTAGTGTACAGGGATTCATTTCCTTTGTTGTGGTGTTGAGTACACACACTTTTAGAAAACAGTTGGTTTTACTCAGGTAAACAATTGACGGACATTATTGACCTTATTGAACATATAATGATATGATTAATTCTAATACTTAGGTATATCAAGAGAAGTATTCTTTAAATTTGGGAATGGTGATAAACAGAATTTTAACATAAGGCGTGAAATTTGAAACAATACATTGAACTTTAGTCACAGCTCATAGTCTAAGATCATTGGTGGTGATTGATTTGAAATCTGATAGCTAACCTTATTGAATCTTATGACTCATAGACGAAAGGCAATACATGCTACAGCAGTTTGAAATTTAATCATAAGGTGATGTAATCTGACACTAGCAAAGTTATTGTTAATGCAATTTGATTGGCTGATCACTATCTTTCCTGCAATCTGATTGGTTGATGATTTTCAAATTTTTGCTGCATTCAGTTTTAAGTTTTGTTTAACATTTAAAAATCTTGGTTTCGTTTAACATTTTGCACTCACTGATAAATATGATCAAAACCGTTTATTTGTTAATCAAATAGTTAAAAACCGGATAAAGTTTGACGGTTAACCGTGAAACGAAAAATTTTTTGAAACTTTTTGTTTGAAAATTCTTGCTTTCAAATTTTTTGTTTGAATTTTTTGTTTCTGAATTTTGTTTGGATTTTTTTGACAACTTTTGTTTCAAAATTCTTTGTTTAAAAATTTTTCGTTTGAAATTTAAAAAAAGATTCGTTTCAAAAATTTTGTTTAAAATTTTTTGTTTGAAATTTTTTCGTTTCCAAATTTTTTGTTTGAAATTTTTTGTTTTAAAATTTTGTTTGAAATTTTTTTTCGTTTCAAAATTTTGTTTGAATTTTTTTCGTTTGAAAATTTTTTGTTTGAATTTTTTCGTTTCCAAGTTTTTTTCGTTTCAAAAAAAATTTTCAAACTTTTGTTTCAAAGATTTTTGTTCAAAATTTTTGTTTGTAAACTTTTTTGTTTGAAATTATTGTTTGGAAAATTTTGGTTTGACATTTTTTAAGTTTGTGCGCTCATTAGTAAAGAACCGGAACTGTCTAGAACTAAAACCTCTGGCAACATTATGGTGCAATAGTACACGTCAGAACATGTTAATGCAACGTCATCAGTTTTGCATCATATATAAGTATCGTTCGAGTTAGTATTCATGATAACGTCATCATGGCTACTTGTCTGCAGTTTCTAAACACACGTGACGTGATGAAATCATTTACCAAGATTAATGATTTACAACAGAATGTACCTTATAGAATCTTAGCTAGCGAAACGATCCCTACAAAATTTGGATTAAGAATCGTAGTGAAGCTTGAAAATGATAAGAATATAATTTTACCAGCAAGATATTTACCCATGGAAGCATCAAAACAAGAAGAACTGCTCCGTTTATTAAATACTGGATCTATATCTTTATGTTACAAAGGATTCTTGGGTCGAAGTCATCAATTTGAATTTAGTACACAGCCAGATTCGTCAGCAATTGTGATGAAATCATGAATTTAAACGTCAGCACATCAGACATAGTTGTATGAATGTGGTTAGTCGGCATGACGTCAGCAACTGTGATGAAACCATGAATTCAAACGTCAGTACATTCCTTTCCAATGACGTCAGCCGTAGTTCTATAAATCAACCAATACACTGTCATCCCACGAAATCATTTGAGCAAGTGCTTTTTAGGAGGAAAGATGTGTACTTCTAACGATAAAGAGTTCATCTTCGCAAGCTATTATCCAATAAATATATTTCAAACAAAACATGTGATGATTGGTATCAGTGCTAGAACATTTGAACCAGTAATTCGATTGGGCAAAGCAGAACAATTTGGTGTTCAACTGACCTGTGAAGAATGGCAAATATTATGTTCACGAATCGACCAAATGAACGATTATTTTCATGATGAGCTAAATGTGACCATAGTCAAACCATTAGGCTCAAATCATGAAGTGGTGATGCGTACAGTCCTCGAAGAGAAGATGATGCTGTTACGTAAAAAGAGTACATTCCATGTCCCTCGCAACATGGTGTATCTAACGCAAACGGAATGGAACAAATTTATCAGCGTATTTCAGTGTGTTAAACATGCAGTGGAAGTGTGCAACAAAACAAGTATATTCTTGAAAAAGTACTATTTTGAAAAATGTGTTATGCATATTGTACAACATGTATCTAGATATTGTGATGGTTGTCAACATCGTTCGTGGGTGCATAACTGTATTGATAAACAGTTTATTTGTGATCAAATGGACATTGAGTTTCCACCAATTGATATCGCATTAGACCTTAAAAGACTTCAATTGGAATTAAAATTATATGCTAAAGACAAACTAGTGCAAGAAGTTCAAAATACATTATATCGACAATATCCAGAACCACTATCTGGTATGGATGTATGTGGAGTGTAATAAAATGATCCATTTCAATGAATTGTGTTTTTTTCATTTCAAGAACAAACCCCATGTTCTGACGTGCACTATAGCACCATAATGTTGCCAGAGGTTTTAGTTCTAAAGAGTTCCGGATCTTTACTAATAAGTGCACAAAGTTAAAAAATGTCAAACCAAAATTTTCCAAACAATAATTTCAAAAAAATAAATTTTACAAACAAAAATTTCGAACAAAAATCTTTGAAACAAAAGTTTGAAAAAAAATTTTTTGAAACGAAAAAACTTGGAAACGAAAAAATTCAAACAAAAAAATTTCAAACGAAAAAAATTCAAACAAGATTTTGAAACGAAAAGAATTTCAAACAAAATTTTAAAACAAAAAATTTCAAACAAAAAATTTGGAAACGAAAAATTTCAAACAAAAAAATTTAAACAAAATTTATTGTTTAAAAAATTTACCGGAACTGTTTAGAACTAAAACCTCTGGCAACATTGTGGTGCAATAGTACACGTCAGAACATGATGCAACGTCATCAGTTTTGCGTCATATATAAGTATCGTTCGAGTTAGTATTCATGATAACATCATCATGGCTACTTGTCTGCAGTTTCTAAACACGCGTGATGTGATGAAATCATTTACCAAGATTACTGATTTACAACAGAATGTACCTTATAGAATCTTAGCTAGCCAAATGATCCCTACAAAGTTTGGATTAAGAATCGTAGTGAAGCTTGAAAGTGATAAGAATATAATTTTACCAGCAAGATATTTTCCCATGGAAGCATCAAAACAAGAAGAACTGCTGCGTTTCTTAAATACTGGATCTGTATCTTTATGTTACAAAGGATTCTTGGGTCGAAGTCATCAATTTGAATTTAGTACACAGCCAGATTCGTCAGCAATTGTGATGAAATCATGAATTCAAACGTCAGCACATTCCTTTGACGTCAGACATAGTTGTATGAATTTGGTTGGTCGGCATGACGTCAGCAACTGTGATGAAACCATGAATTCAAACGTCAGCACATTCCTTTCCAATGACGTCAGCAATAACTATAAACCAGCAAATACAGTGTCATCCCACGAAATCATTTGAGCAAGTGCTTTTCAGGAGGAAAGATGTGTACTTCTAACGATAAAGAGTTCATCTTCGCAAGCTATTATCCAATAAATATATTTCAAACAAAACATGTGATGATTGGTATCAGTGCTAGAACATTTGAACCTGTGATTCGATTGGGCAAAGCAGAACAATTTGGTGTACAACTGACCTGTGAAGAATGGCAAATATTATGTTCACGAATCGACCAAATGAACGATTATTTTCATGATGAGCTAAATGTGACCATAGTCAAATCATTAGGCTCAAATCATGAAGTGGTGCTGCGTACAGTCCTCGAAGAGAAGATGGTGATGTTACGTAAAAAGAGTACATTCCATGTCCCTCGCAACATGGTGTATCTAACACAAACGGAATGGAACAAATTCATCAGCGTATTTCAGTGTGTTAAACATGCAGTGGAAGTGTGCAACAAAACAAGTATATTCCTGAAAAAGTACTATTTTGAAAAATGTGTTATGCATATTGTACAACATGTATCTAGATATTGTGATGGTTGTCAACATCGTTCGTGGGTGCATACCTGTATTGATAAACAGTTTATTGTTGATCAAATGGACATTGAGTTTCCACCAATTGATATTGCATTAGACCTTAAAAGACTTCAATTGGAATTAAAATTATATGCTAAAGACAAACTAGTGCAAGAAGTTCAAAATACATTGTATCGACAATATCCAGAACCACTATCTGGTATGGATGTATGTGGAGTGTAATAAAATGATCCATTTCAATGAATTGTGTTTTTTCATTTCAAGTACAACCCCAGGTTCTGACGTGTACTATTGCACCACAATGTTGTCAAAGGTTTTTGTTCTAAACAGTTCCGGTTCTTTACTAATAAGTGCACAAACTTTTAAAAATGTCAAACCAAACTTTGAAACAAAATTTTTGAAACGAAAAAATTTGGAAACGAAAAATTCAAACAAAATTTTAAAACGAAAACAATTTTCAAACAAAATTTTGAAAAAACAAAATTCGAAACAAAAAAAATTTGGAAACGAAAAATTTCAAACGAAAATTTTAAACAAAATTTTGCAACAAAAAAATTAAAAAATTTCAAACAAAAAAATTTTCAAACAAAAAATTTTGAAACAAATTTCAAACAAAATTCTGAAACAAACATTTTTTCAAACAAAAATCTTGAAACAGAAAAAAATTTTTGGAAACGAAAAATATCAAACGAAAAAATGTCAAACCAAAATTTCAAACTTTTTAAATGTTAAACAAAACTGAATGTAGCAAAGATTTGAAACTCATCAACCAATCAGATTGCACGAAAGATAGTGATCAGCCAATCAGATTGCACGAAAGATAGTGATCAACCAATCAAATTGCATCAACAATAACTTTGCCAGTGTTGTAGCATGTATTCCCTTAAGACTATGAGTCATAAGATTCAATAAGGTTAGCTATGTATCCCTGTACACTACCTCATCAAGGTCAATCACGTGGTACATCGTATTGCTTACGTTTATATTTGGCTGTAATAATCAATACCAATGACGCATTCTCAAATTATCCTACAAAGTTTAAATGTACCAATGTCCTGGACTCCTAATCCCATCATAGGTCAATAACTGATCACGTGATCATAATGATTTACCCAATGAATGAGATACTATCCAATTTTAAGAACAATTACCAATTATTGATATGACAAAAGAAATGTACCCCTCCCGAAATTTAAGATTGGTACACAAATACACCTGTGTCTTATGAAAAAGTAATAAATCCTGTAGTTATTCAATATTAAAGCCGGTCAATAACCTTTAAATTTTGAATATTTGGCCATAAGAGGAACACCAACATCTACAGTGGGTCCTAGAAAACGTTTACCAAATTATGTTATTTTATAATTCCCAAATTTAAAAGAGAACATAAACATATAAAGGTAATAAACCATATAACGTGCTAAATACTTATCAAAGGGTCAATAACCTCCGAAATTTGATTTTTGGTAGTTCTTTACCCATGAAAGGGAACGATGTGGACCATCCAAATTTATAGTGGTACATATTGAAGACCTGTACGAAGATACCAAATGCTTATATTAAACAATTTCTAAAACTGAGTGGATGAGTCAAGATACCCCTCCCAAATTTTTAAAGGGTGCATCAATGTACTCATGTCTTATGATAGGAAATGAACCTATATACATGACCATATGACCATATACGGTAATAAGACCGCATCAAACGGGATAAATTGGGCCAAAAACCAAACACGTGATACAACATATTGCTTATGTTTATATTTTGGCATTTTTTTACTCATGAAAGGAAACAAGGTGGACCACCCAAATTTATCATGATACATATTGAGGTCATGTACTATGATAGCGAATGCTTAAATTGAAAAATTTCCAAAATTTAAGGGATTGGCTATGGTACCCTTCCCGGGGTGCATCAATGTACCTATGTCTTATGATAGAAAATGGACCCCTATACATGACCATATAATCATATTAGGTAATAGGACCTCATCCAAGTGAATAAATTAGGTGAAAAACGAAACACGTGGTTGTACTAAAATTTGGCAATTTCGTACCCATGAAAGGGAACGAGATGGACCACCCAAATTTATAGTAATATATATATATATCAGGGTCTTATACTATTATACCAAAATAAAGAGGTGGGCCAAGGTACCCCTCCCAAATTTTTAAAGGGTGCATCAATATACCCATGTCTTATAATATTGAATGGACCAATATACATAACCATATAATCATATAAGGTAATAGGACCTCATCCAAGGGGATAAATTGAGCCAAAACAAACACGTGGTACAACGTATTGCTTACGTTTATATTTTGACAATTTTGTACCCCTAAAAGGGAACGAGGTGGAACACCCAAATTTATCATAATAGATGTTAGGGTCCAGTACTATAATACCAAATATATAAAATGAGCAATTTCTAAAATTTAAGGGGTGGGCCAAGGTACCCCTCCCAAATTTTTAAAGGAGTGCACAAATGTACCTATGTCTTATGATAGGTAATAGACCCCTATACATAACCATATAACCATATAAGGTAATAGGATTTCATCCAAGAGGATAAATTGGGCCAAAAGAACAAACACGTGGTACAACGTATTGCTTACGTTTATATTTCGGCAATTTTGTACCCCTAAAAGGGAACGAGGTGGACCACCCAAATTTATCATAATACATGTTAGGGTCCAGTACTATAATACCACATATATAAAATGAGCAATTTCTAAAATTTAAGGGGTGGGCCAAAGTACCCCTCCCAAATTTTTAAAGGAGTGCACAAATGTGCCTATGTCTTATGATAGGGAATAGACCCCTATACATAACCATATGAGGTAATAGAACCTCATCCAAGAGGATAAATTGGGCCAAAAGAACAAACACGTGGTACAACGTATTGCTTACGTTTATATTTTGGCAATTTTGTAGCCCTAGAAGTGAACGAGGTGGACCACCCAAATTTATTATAATACAAGTTAGGGTCCAATACTATAATACCAAATATATAAAATGAGCAATGTAATAACACCTCATCTAAGGGGATAAATTAGGTCAAAAACACCCGAAATTTGAATTTTTGGCAATTTTTTACCCCTGAAAGGGAACGACATAGACCCCCAATACTGATAGAGGTACATACTGTGGCCCTAGGCTACCATACCAAATTTTTAGATTTGGCAATTTCCAAAATTTAAGGGGGGTGGTCCTATGTACCCCTGCCAAAATTTAGGGGGTGGGCCATGGTACCCCTGCCAAAATTTAGAGGGGGTGGTCCTATGTACCACTAGGTCATTGACCCCAGCCAGGGACCATGGGTCCTGAGGCAGGGACCCAGGGGCCAAAAAGTTTCCTAAAGTGCTGCCATTACTACTGCTATAGATTTAGGAGAAATAACATCATTTATTAAAAAAAGAAGGGAACTTATCATTTAATAGAATGAAATCACATTTCTATCATTTACTTTAAATATAGAAGTAGTATATATGCTTTTTCTAGGTATGTGATGAACTCCGACCAATAACACAAGTCCGTATTACAATGTATTTTCCTCTATGTCCATAGGTAAGTATAGCCGTAAATCATACAGCTAGCACAAAGATTACTGAAGAGATGAACCGCTTTAATGTAATTCAGGTCTCATCAATGTAACCCGAGTGCCTCACAGTTCAGTGGAATAAAAGAAAATTATTATACTATTTAATAATGACTACATTTAGTAGGACAGATTTGGTGAGGGGGAACCGTACCATTTGTTATAAAATTTCTTCCATTGCTTTTCACTATGAAATAGAATATCCTTTTGGAGATTGCAATTTATGAAACCTTCACATCCTTACATTATTACCTCACATATTATGCCACTATTTCACACCTTTAATCAAAGTATTTAACGCTAATGGATGATTTAAAATCTCTGTAACACAGCAACCGTTAACAATATAAAAGCGATTTTTGGCAGGATACACCTTTCCACAGTTTGGATTTTTTGGGACCATTCCTATTATTTTTTGTCATTTCCTTTAGTTCGGTCCAATTAGTTTAAATATTTTGTTCGTCGCGAATTATTAAGTTTCATTTTTAAATGAATCTTTTTCCAAAATTGTGCTGTCACTATATTGTTGCCATACCAGGAATGATCATCAAAATGTTCCAGATTGCGGAAAGGTATATTTACATGTGTAATACCGAAAAATGTAATTTTACTGTACATGGTTGTTGTGTGCATAGTTTACTAAATCATTAGCGTTTAGTGCATAAATTAGAGGTGTGAAACAGTGACGTCATATATGACGTAATATTGAAAATTGCTGAAAAATACCAACGTGTATCCATCGGAATTTGAAAGAGAACATTCGACTTCATAACAGAAAACAAAGGAAATACTTTATACTATGTGGTACGGTATAGCAAATTATATTATTGCTATTTCCTCGACTGATTTGTTTGATTTTTTCATAAAACATGCCTTTTTCTATAACTGACGGAAGAAAAATCTACAGAGAATTAACGAATAAAGAAATCTCTACTTTGCCTTGACAGATTTTTACTGGAACGGAACCTATTATAATAGAAAGGTTTATAATTCAGCTCTTAGCACTATTGCTTAAGCTGTAAATGTAAGTAATTTTGAAGAGAATTCAATATAAATATTGTAATAAATTAACGTTACAATTATATAATATCCAGTACATACCAAAAAAGGCACTGCACGAAAATGCCTTTACGAACATTCTAAGATGTTGACAGGATTTATTAGAATAATTATTTGAACCAACTAGTAGAAACACTATATATATATATATATATATATATATATATATATATATATACACTTATATATATACTTAAAACACTTACGATCTTTAATCCTACGTATTACAGATGTATGCTATTGTAAGTACATCATATAGTCAGTAGTGCTATATTATTTTATCCTAAACGTTAACTTTTATAATTATGTACAAATGATTGTTAAAATAAAATTTGTGAACCTATTTAACAACTTTAAGCATTGGTTTTAATTTATGAATTTTACTGCATTTTTCTTTTTCTGGTAGAGTAAACTAAATATTCTTCTTATTTACTGCTAATAGCTGAATTCAAATACGTATCTGATTAGCTGCATAAGGAATCCAATAATCAATTGGTTATATATATACATATTCCCAAATTTAAGGAAATACTGTCATATTAGAGAACACTACGGTTTAACTATTGACCATGAGTCAACTAGTATGGTAATATATTATGAACGGATAGTAAACTTCTGTCATTTAAGCTCTGCATTACATACTCAAGGACATTTTTATGTTAAAATATAGCTTGCCCGTATTATACAATCCGATCATAATGTATAAATGATAGGTGCTTAGGTTCGAAACATAATACTACCAAACCAGAAGACTTAACTGAAGCGAAAACATTTAATCTCACTGAACTAAAATATCCATTATTAGAACCTCCAGAAATAATTATATTCTAAAGGCTATAAATAATTCAAAATTTTAAATTTAATGTGAGAAGTATGGAAGAATACTGAGATGACATTCCCAAAAACATTCGAATATGTTGTAAGAATTATCACACATACCCTAACACTTACTAAATGTTCCAATGCTCGTTTTGCAAAAGCTAAAGCTAATGGAGCTATAATACCTATCTGGATCAAAAAGATTTGAAATCTTGCAACTAACGTAAAAGGCAACCAATATTTGCCATTTCGTAAAAGAATATTGTAGCAAAATCAATTGGTTCTCTAACTATTTTAAGAATATTTTGAATTGTAATTTTATGTGTGAGTTTAAACAAAATCAACATATTTTGAGATTTGTCACTTGTTAAAGAATTACTAAAACAAATGAAATGGAATCCCTGTAAATTTAGGAGTAAACTTTTAACACTCGTCGCTTAATGCATAAATGAGCAATTGTGCATTGTATTCGCAATATCTTTCTTCTCGGATAGAAAAATCTTACTGACTTTCCTGTTGATAAAACAAAATTCTTCGTGTTTAAATCTTTTATTTGCACTTGTCTAACTGTATATCAGCCTTCCTTTTTACGTAAAAATATGCTGTCAAAAAGCTTATGTATCTATATATGATTGCAATAAAATACAAAATGTTGGTGTGTTGGATACTGGAATAATTCTCACAATATTCCAGGAAATAACCTGTCAAATGTAGTAGTTTATAATATGTAAGATTTTCTTCTGATGCTGAAGTAAATATTGTCTTCATTCCCTACGGTCTATTGTGAGCTTGCATATATTCAATGAAAAGAACAACAGCATTATTACGGAAATTTTACGTTATTGAAAACGTATCCTGTCAGTCATAATACAGATGTTAGTTATTTTACAATTTGGTGGTGTTTTCTAAATGATTTTCTACATACTAATGGGGGTTAATACTGTAATTGTAATACTTTTTGGGAAACGATACCTGGGTCCAGCCTCGTTACCACTGGATTCAGAAAAAGCATATTAAATTGTAATTTCGGAAGATTTAAATCTGTATCAAATAGCGTTATAATTTTCTAATAAAATCAATATTTTCCAAGCGATTTTTCAGCATTTGACCTGTGTTGCTTTGATATTCCGAAGTTCGGGTACGGTAAATAAATACGAAAGAGCTAAACGTTATTTTAATGTTCTCATTCTCTATAAAGAAACGAAGGTAGTATATTTACTGTGCTAATAAAAAGTAACAAAACAAATATTGAAATTCCTAAAGTACTCCTCGTCTTCCTCGGGCACAATTGTACTTAGAATTGACTATTGAGATTTAGTTATAACTTTTATAACTTATACATGAGGATAAGATAAAATGGAAATGCTAGATATTACAAAGGTAAGTGGTCGAGTCAAACAAAAATTTTGTGACAATCGTCGACTTCAGATTAAATATGTATTTTAATATGGCTAAATAGGTAACCTGCTAAATGCGTAGTTTAAGATATGTCTCCAAGTGTGAGTGCAACAATCCTTTTCATACGAATTTTGATGTAGGATTCACTGCTACAACATTCATTAGCATACTTAAATAATCACAACCTTACATAGTGGCAAAAGAATAAACTGGACTGGCTTATATATTATGGTGTCATATTATATATTTACACACTATATTCATATATATAATTATAATAATTATTAATTATATTTACTCACATTTCATATCGTATATAATTCTGAGACACCCGATTCACTGTCCAAAGCAGTCACAGTCAATATGTTAAAGTCTATACGTATTTAAGTCTATACGCCACTAAACGAGATTCTCAAGCAAACACCAACACATGAAATCTCAGATGAAAAAAGACACATCTTTCTGTATAGACAACACCCTATATCTACAGCCTAATCACCGTATTGACAGAAGTAGAATTTGGTATTACTGACATTATTCACATTCCTAACATGCAACTTGCTGTATAAATCATTTGTAATTCTGCACTCTACGTATTCATAAATATAGTTGTATTCTGAAATCGACAATGGGGTTATTTTCAAAGAGCAAGAAAGAAAAATTTCGAAACTATGATCTAACGATGGAGGAGCGTTCTATATAATGGCTTGTAGTTAAATGCGAAACTGAAGGTTTATTTTAGTTTACTATTTAGTTAACGTCAAATGGGGTGAAACCGGACCTATTTCAGACATTTTCAATTGTGCTGGAACTTCGTTACCTTATGTGATAATTTAAATAGCTATATCGTGCGGTATGTCTTTCAGGAATGGAATACAAGAATGAAAAGAACTTTTGACCAACTGTGCACATAGTTAAAGATCTTTAAAATGTGTCCGATTCACCCCACGTGGTTGGGTGATTTCGGACACTATAGTATTTCTGCATATTAGTCCGAAACTATGTCGCTATGGTGTGAAATCGGACAGTAAATAATATTTTACAGCAGAAAGGATGGATGTCAGGCATATATTTGAATACTTTCATACTTTCGATTACACATTTTAAACTATATTTAACATAGTGAAATACAAGTATCCTAGATCAGGAAAAATACATATTGGTTTACATCAATAGAACAAGTAAACTATCTTACACACAACCATGTGTCCTTGGTCCATTAGTGCTCCAGATTAATATACACTTTCTTGGAAGTAAAACTTACCCCTTACTTTACGAGGCATATTTAACACTCGGAGAATCTGTTCTTTGCCGACCCTATCTTCATCGTCAACTGGTGGAAAAACGAATACCGATCGACTACTCAAATATGGACGAAGAAATTTCACCTCCACATCCTTTGCTCCCACATCCGTCATAACTCCAACATACTGTCTTGCAAGTTGTTTCCCAGCCCGCAAGTAGTAATAATTCACAACAACAAAAGCTTCTAAGTCCAACATGCCTTCGTCCTCTTCTGTAGTCACGTTACACACTTCATTTTCCATTTCTTCGTTTTTTGGGGGGATCATTTTGTTCTACTTCCTGTCTCTCACTTGCCCGAACATCTTGTCCCACAACTGACTTTCGAGGAGAAACGCTGATCATTCTTTTCGAGCTCTGCCAGTAGCTGAAGTTGAGTGCCGTGCGCGTCGCAGCATATCTTCAAAGCTTGGTGACCAGGAACCATAAGTTACGCTGCCATTTTCAGCTTGACTTGACACTTTACACAAAACACGATCTGGGTTGAAAGGAATTAACCCAGTCGCTTCAAATATCACGATATTATCACTTTGATGTGCGGCAATTTTATTCATAGTTTGCTTGAAAAGGGATGGGAACACGTCTTTGGACAGAGTGTCACATGTGTACTTCCTCCAGTCACTTAACACGCTTTTCCATGCAATTTTCAGAGGTCGAAAGAAGCAGACATCGAGAGGTTCCAATAGATCAGTGCTTTTAGGTGGTAGTAGCACAAAAGAGATGTTGTGACGTTCACATTGCTGAATAACTCCTACGGACAGATAACTCGGAAGATTATCGCCAAGCTTGATTTTGGGACCTTTCCTTAGTTCTGAGATACGGCAAGGCAACTGAGGGAAACCAATCTTCAAATACTGCAAGATCAAACCATCCACTACGATTACGATTGTATCGAGTCCCTTCAGGCCCACCTTCCTGCCATGTATCCCACACTCGTTCCGCTTTATATAAAACATATAGAGGGAGTAAAATACCATCGCCACCGCTGCCATCATTATTGACACACTGATTTTTGACGAGTCGATTTTCTTTCTGCGTATCACTTAGGTTAGTCTCATCGTAGTTGATGATGTTACTTACTGGGGTTTTCTCCAAAAGTGGGCGTATATTATCAAAATACTTCTTCACTATTTTGTGGCTCAATGCAGTTCTAGAACGTTTGATATTTTCACTCAGTCTGACGGCAAGTATGTTGGAATGTCTCTTGAAAAGTAACCGTGCAAAATGCACGCAGGGTAAATTATTGGTAAATCTTCTTTCTCTTCGCCCCTTTCTGTCCGATACCCTTTAACAAGAAACCTGATATCTTCAAATGTAAACGGGAAACCCCACTTTGCAGCTCTAAGAATGCCATTCACTAACGCGTTTTCCTCTTCTGGAGTTAGAACAGTTTGGCCACCCATAGTTCTCGTGTCTTTTTTATTCAATTTGTTCTCTATTGTCGAGCGCGGCACCTGATAAGTTTCGGCTGCTTTAGAATAAGACATTCTTCCCCCCTTGACTGCAAGAATAACACTTTCAAGTCGCACAGGTTCAGAATTTCGTTTCGCCTGAACGCCAAGCTGTTTCTTACAATACCGTAGCATCGTCCGAAGTCACCCCACGTCTCACCACTCCACTTCAAAACTGGCACTACGTTGCACAATGAGATTTTTTTTACTGTTCACTCGTCAAAGGGGTACACCCTTTCTTGGGAAAGAGAGGAGGGCTAAATTTACGGAAGAAAGGAAAGATATGTATGGTCCATGGGTAGTTTGGGATCAAAGGGGTAGTATTTATTAATCTTTACTAAGCATCAATTGTGGCTAGTAATTTCTACATAGGAGATTTCTCTGCATTTCAGGATTTTTTTAAAAATCTTTATTAAGCATCAATTGGTCTGCATCAATTTCAAGTTGTAGATAGATCTGCATTCCAGGATCATCGCTTGCTGAAAGAAATATTGACATATACATACATACATATAAAAGGAAGCGAAAGTGACGAAGATGGTACAGATGAAATATATGAAACGATAACAAACAAAAAAAATAAATAAATTATAGTAGTTAAGTGTAGGCAATGGGCATGTATCGGGTTTATATGAAATGAAGTGCAGTAGACGAGACAACACTTAGAAGCTGTTAAAGTAACAAATGAAGGTTATCTTCTGTCTCGGGGCAACTCGAGACCAATGAGTGACAAGTGGAGGCCCTGGTTAGTAAAGAAGGATATCACAAGTGCAAAGATGGATAAACGTAGTGAGAATAATGATGTGGATGATATATGTCATATTGTAGTTTGTGAGGATCATTGGCAGGGAGAGTCTGAGAGTACAAGGTCATAAGATGTTGAAGAGGAGTATATATATATTTTGGAGGAACGTCATGAGTCATGTCAAGATGGATAGTATCAAAAAAGACAGGATTATCGGAGCTCATGCGATTGGTTATGTAGTTAGTGCGTAGAGACTCTATATGGTGTAGAATAGGAGGAAAGGTGATACGGTGGTAGAGTGGAGCCGTAGGGAAAGGCAGGCGAATACGGGATGCAAGGCGGATAGCGTGTCTTTCGGTAATCTGGAGGCGTTCATAGAAGGAGGCTGGTGCTGATATCCACGCAGTGTGCCCATGAGTTAGAAGAGGGCGTAAGAATACTTTGTATGTGGTAAGAATGGTATGAGAGTGCAATCCCCAAGATGTGCCAACTAATTTTCGAATAAGGTTGAGTCTGCGGGTACTTTGTAATTGAAGTTTCCGCTCGTGTGGTTTCCATTGAAGTTTGCGGTCATAGACTACTCCTAGATAAGTAACCTGCTTCGAGGAAGGTATGGGAGTACCATCAATGGTAAGGTCGAGACGATTTGGGTTTCGTCTAATACGTGAGCGTCTTTGTGGAGACTGAAAGACTATTGCTTGCGTTTTGTCAGAATTGACAGTCAGTTTCCAATGAGTGCACCAGTCAAGAAATGAATTTATAGCAGGTTGTAAAGTGCGATTGATATGCTGTACGGTAGTGCCCAAGCATAGAAACGCCGTGTCATCAGCAAACTGAAAAAACTTTTACGTTTGGTGGCAAAGGAGGCATATCTGCTATGTACAGAAGGAATAACAGAGGTGATAGACCGGAGCCCTGAGGTACACCAGAGTGTAGAAAGATTGGATATGATAGAGCGCTATTGATAGTAATGTAGGCAAGCCTAGAGGTAAGAAATGAGAGGATGAGCCGTATGTAGCACATTGGGAGGCGGAAACGGTGAAGTTTATACAGAAGCCCCATATGCCATACCTTATCGAAGGCTTTTTCCAAGTCAAAGAGTAAGAGACATGAGGGCCGAGATGAATTGTAATGATTGCTAATAGTAGTGGTAAGCCGAAGAAGTTGATCTGAGAGGCTGATGGCAGGTCTGAAACCGGCTTGGTGAACTAGCAAGAGGTTATTGGTAGTGAGATGGGTATGAAGGCGGTTAACAACAATTTTTTCGAAGATCTTACTAAAGCACGAAGTAAGTTGAATAGGACGATAGAACGAGAGAGCCTGAGGGGGTTTATTGGGCTTAGAAAACAAGAGTATTTTAGAGACTTTCCATTGAGGAGGGTAAAAGCCGGTACGAAGAATGAAATTATAAACGGAAGCAAGGAAAGTATTGAAGGAAGGAGGTGTAGCTTTGATGAGGCGATATGTGACTCCGTCGAAACCAGGTGCAGTATTTCGTTTAGAGTGGAGTACAGTGTCAATGTCGGAAGAAATGATTGGCTGAGTGAGAGGTTGTGCAGGATCAATGGTATGATTGCAATGAGGGCGTAGTTGCGGTCGGGTAGGATCTGTTAGGCGTTCGATATGTCGGTAAAGCTGAGTGGCAAAATGATGAGGAGGAGGCGTAAATATATCCTGAAAATAGTTAGCGAAGGCGTATGCCTTCTCGACATCTGTTTGAAGGGCATGACCATGTTCGACAATGTTGTAAGTAGTACGAGCCTTAGTGCCAGTAAGTTGATGGAATTTCTGCCAATAAACGGAAGATTTAGATGTTTCTGCAAGTCTATTGCACGTATGGGCCCAACGTCGACGTTTATAGGCTCCTAGATAGTTTCGTGCCATTCTGTTCCACCGATGATGCTGACGCAGAGTTTCAGGATTTTGAGTGTGTAAGTAGTCTCGAAACGCCTGTCGAGATGCAGTAATAATGGAATGATATTGAGGTGGCACTGGAGGTTTATGAGGGTATATGCTTTTCAGGGGGATATTGGCCTCGGCTGCTTGTGTAATGATATTTGAAAGAGTATCGACGACGTGGAGAAAGTCATCGTCCGTGTTGGGAGGAGAAACTCCTCTTAGGGCGTGCTCGATATCGAATTGGTACGATTGCCAATTAGCTCTCTCATAATCATAATAGTGGATGGGCTCTCGAGAAATTTTTGGTGGTGCCGCACAAGGAACATCGAGAAGAATCGGTGCATGGTCGCTACCAAAAGGAGGCAAAATTCGTATGTTGGATACAGTAAGACTAGAAGACGTTATGACGATATCAGGTGATGTCTGACTAATTGGGCGTGTTGCAGAAGGAAGATCTAAGATTTCTGCCGCAGTGGAGTGATTAATAAAATCTACGAAGCGTTGTTTTCCGCCCAGCGATCGACTATGGAGATTGATATCAGCCATGATCAGGTAGTGACGAAAGTTGTTGTCTATATACTGAAAAAAGTTGTGTGGTATCCCTTGGCCTGGGCGTACATAAATAGTACAGAATGTGATAGTTCTATTGCGTAAGTAAATTGTCACAACATTATGTTCAGGTAGTTGCATGTGAGGAGGAAGCACATGTGTGCGGATGGGCAGATGGTTATAGGTGCCAATGGCAGTGCCGCCATGTGCTCGAGCTATATGCCGTGGACAGTCAAACCGAGTGAACTGATATCCGGAGAGTTTGACTTGATGAAGTGGAGTAAGAAAAGTTTCATTTAAATCAAAAGCATGAACTTTTTCCTCACGGAGGTGCTGTTCAACCATAAGACTGTGAGTGTTGAGTGAGCGGATGTTTAAGAAGAAAAAGGTATATGCCATAATGTAATAGATCGAAGCCATATTAGACAGAGGTTTCATGTGATGAGATATGGAAGTGGACTGTGTTTCCGGAATATGTGGCATGGAGCTGAAGATTGAAAAGAAGTTTTGCAGCAGCTGTAACTTGTGATAAAATGTGAGTGCGCAAGAAGGGATGAATATTTTGAAGTACAACTGTTGTGAAGCGCAGATCTTCCACCGTGAGAGGTGTACGCAAAGAATTGTTCGCAAGAGTTGAGGAATCTATTGTACGAATGGGAACTGTAAGTTCTGGTTTTTCAGGTTATGGTGCTGGTCTGGCGCGGCACTTGCAACTATAGGTAGGATGATCACCAGAACAGGTAAGGCAGTGTGGAGCTTGGTTGTGATTGCTGCAAGATGATGTGGAATGTGGTCCGGAACAATAGCCACACTTTGGAGTATTTGGACACTAAGATGTTGGGTGCTGGTTGTAGGTTTGACAGCGCTCACACCTGATGGGCAGAGGAGGGGGTGAGCGAGACGGTTCTACCCTGTAGCGGCGACGATAGATGTAAGCAACATGCTGTAACATATCGTCTATTGTGTCCTTAGAATCTGTTAGAAGACGAATCATGTACGTTTGTCCGGAATTGTTTTTAATACGGAGGCACTTCTTAAAAGAGTATTCCTCAAGACGTAACTCAACTTCTATTTCTTCCTCGGAGTATTCTGGCGGAACACCCCGAATTACAACTGAGAGCATTGGTGCTCGGCGTGGAGGAGGTTGCGTCTTTTTGGTACTACTAGACAGCGATTGGAGCTTTGCATTTGGGCCGAATATCTCATAGGAAGCTTTATTGCGCAAAGTAGTGACAAAATGGGGATCAAAAGATTTTATGATTACCCCGTTTTTGGTCCGGACGATTTCCTGGATATTCGCCCTTGGAAGATATTTGACTATTTGAAGATAGATATGCTTTTCTGTTTTGAATCGGGTGTCAAATCCAGTAAGTAGAAAGTTATGCAACTGAGAACGTCCGGTGGAGTGTCTAGTATCTGTACCAGAAGCAGTGTCAGACGCGGTGTTGGTACCAGGATGCGAGTTGGAAGGATCGGGATTAGAAGGATGGACAACGTCCATAGCACCAGTATCCATCAATAGTGCTTCAGCCCATGTAGATGGAAGAGGGGAGCGAGAGCGGTTACTGTCATTGTCTGAAGGATGACGTGCGCTTTGCGTGCGAGGACGTTTAGGCGAATTTGAAGGTGTAGAAGCTGCAGAGTCTCCTCGCGGAGGTTTGGGACCACTCCCCTTAGCTGGTTGCGAGTGCCCTCGGGGCATAGCAACCCTCACGCTCTTGTGTACAGCCGACTAGGTAAAGGTAATAGGTAGAAAGCACCCCGTTTGGATAGGTGCTTAGGTGGCCAAACACAGCAATACAGAAAGCTAGCAGCGTAGGCGTTGTCCTAGCTCAGGCCCGTTTACGTTGCGTCGACCCTTTCTCGCTATGAAGGCAGGAAATCCGAATAAATCGGAGGAGCAAGGTATTTACAAAAGACAGCTGTTTGACGTGTGGTACATCACAGCTAATATGAAGATGTGTGTGCAATGAGATTTAAAAACTTTAACAAGTTCTTAAATCTCATTGCACACACATCTTCAATGAGATTTTTTTTCTAAGGGTTACGGGAATAAGGTAACATAGTGAAATCTTTATTCATCAATTAAGTTTCATCATGCAGAAAATAAGTTCCTACTCCCAGCCATTAGAGGGTTACGCCCTCTCTCTGGCATGGAGTTTAGAGCATCACTATTGAGTTCAAGGTAATGATATATGGGCAAAGTGCAGTAATCATGAACACAAATATTATTAAATGCATAATAAATTAATAAATTGTTTCTGAAAAAATATATAACAGAAAAGTGCAGATATATTATTGAGGTGCTAAGATACTAATAGAAATCACAATACATAATAAATATAATAGAATAAAGAATAATGATGATTATGAAAAATGAGGTGAAGTGCTTACACATCACAAACAGATTAATATTAGTAAGACAGATGCAGGGTTAAATCTTCTGTCCCGGGGCGGCTCGGGACTAATGAACACATTTGGAAGCCCTTGTTAGTGATGAGGATCTCTGTGCTAAGATGGAAAGAGATGAGGAAGATGATGATCAATGACATATACTTCATATATTTCCCTTTCAGCCGCAGGAAGATGTTCGTGTTTCACATATATAGACATGAATATATTTAAAGGTGAGTGTTTGTATCGATATGCTGCGTCGGTAAGTGAGTCGGTGTGAAGTATATCCAAGAATAGCGGATGGCCTGTTTGGATGCGGGAGGTTATGTACCTAAGGCGGAGTTGTGCGAGATGCTCGGTGATCTTAGGAAAATCTATATATTCATACGTGAGCCACGTCGGATATGGAAGTTTAATTCGATACGCCAGTCGAATAGTATGTCGTTCCAGTATGCTAAGCTTTTCATAAAAAGAAACAGAAGCATTGCACCAAGCGGTATGCCCAAAAGTAAGGATCGGACGCAAGAATGCTTTGTAAGTATGAAGCAAAATATCGGCTTTAAGTCCCCAAGTTGTTCCTGTGAGGCGTCGCAAAAGATTTAATCTAAGATTGGCCTTGCCCGTTAGTTTTTTCAAGTGAGCATTCCAGCTGAGCTTTGAATCGAAAACCACGCCTAGATAGGTAGCAGTGGTGGAAGGGCGTACAGGATACCCATCAACAGTTATGCTTAAGAGAGTTGGGTTTCTATGGACTTTGGAACGACATTTAGGCGGTAGAAATACTAGAGCTTGTGTTTTCTCGGAGTTGATCATTAAGTGCCATTTCTTACACCACTTGACGAAATTATCGAGTGTTGTTTGTAAAGCAATGTTCAGCTGATGTACAGCTTTTCCGAGTGCAAGAAAAGCTGTGTCGTCAGCATATTGAAAAATAAAGACGTTGCGTGGTACAGAAGGAATATCGGACGCATAAAGGATATATAATAAAGGACTGAGAGCTGATCCTTGTGGTACACCAGTTAGAGGAAAAATCGGCCAGGAGAGTGCTGTACCAACTGTAACATAAGCTATGCGATTTGAAATGAAAGAATATATTAACCTGAGATAGCACACGGGAAGTTTGAACGACTGCAGTTTTTTAATGAGGCCATAATGCCAAACCTTATCGAACGCCTTCTCTAAATCCATAAGAATAACACATGATGGTAAAGCTTTGTTATATTGATTAGTAATTATTGTGCTGAGACGAAGTAGCTGGTTATTTATGGAAAATCCAGGACGAAAGCCCGCCTGATGGATAGGTAACCGACAAGTTGTGTCAAGGTACTTATGGAGTCGGCAAACGAGAATTTTTTCCAGTAATTTACTGAATACTGAAGTGAGCTGAATGGGTCTGTAAGAGGATACTGAATGTATAGGTTTATTAGGTTTGTGAAACATGCAAACTTTGGAGACTTTCCAATCTGACGGGTAGAAACCAGATTTAAGGATGAAATTGTATATTGTTACTAGGAGTAGCAGGAGTGATGGCGGGGCTTCTTTGATGTGTCTGTAAGATATCGAATCGATCCCAGGTGCTGTATTCAATGAGATTTTTTACGGTTTGTATTATGAACATATATATATTTCGTAAGTATTTGGGTGTAGTTACTTTTGCCAATAGATCCCATATCGTTTAATAGTTTGGTCTGCATTAACATTGTTTTTCAGAATATATTTTTTCTTTCTTCACCACAATGGCTTTTCAACCCATGTATATAGGGGTGGCAAATTGCATTATTACTCCGAAATTTATGGCTGATGCACGTGGCGTCATCTATTGATCACCACCCGAAAAACCGACTTTCTAGCTTTAACAATAGCAGTTTAAACTACAGAAACAACTAAGTAAGCTGTAATCGTCTTATTTCACCCAGCGTCCGATTTCATCCCCGGGGGCACAGTGGCTCAGTGGTAAAGCGTTCACCTCCGGTGCTTGGGGTCCCTGGCTCGATCCCAACTCGCGCCGTGTGGACTTTGTGGTAGACAAACACTGTACTCGTGGGTTTTCTCGGGGTTCTCCCGTTTCCTCCCACTTTATTCATTCCACCATTTCATTCATTTCTCATAATCACCGTCTCCTTTAGCCTAACCGGCATAACCGTGGGACTTAAAACTCAAACATTTCATTTCATTTTCCGATTTAATCCCATTTGAAGGTACTATTTAGCTACAGAACGGATAATACTCTTTACGATAGGTAACTAGTGAGATATTTTATTGACTTAGATACACACATTGACTGTGGCTATTTTATAAATTTAGTTAATAATTAAAAAATCGTCCATTTTAAGTTTATAAATCTCCTTAAGTATATTGATGAACCAACGAATGCCGTTGTGCAATTGTTTACATGCTATTAGGGGGAGCTTAAAGCAGAAAATAAACTTTGTACTGAAGAACGATTTGTGCACTATTTAAAACAAACTGTCTATTCCACATCACGGGATAAATGTGTAATCTTATAATTGCTTTAATTTAGGGATGCATTAGCTATCAGGTTCGACGAAAACGATGAATAATTAATGAACCAATAGTATATTATACCTACAAAAGTTAATAACACTTTCATACATGCATCAATACACACAGAACAATAAGACAGAACAATAAGCTAAAACTACACATATAACGCATTTTACAACACAAAATTACCTACTACATATCTAAACAATCCACTAAATACAACCACAGTTTAATCGACTCTGATGCTAAAAAAGAGGGGATGTTTAGAGCCAGGTGTTTGCCCCCAAACTAATACGTTTTCTCAATTAGAAGATTATTGTTTTTGACCCCAGAGGAACATATCAAAAACAATTAAGGAAGATCCCCTTCTTGAGGAGACAGGAACCTACATGAAATTATTCATCCCATGCTGTGTTGGAAGCTAAGTGAATTTACGAGTAAATAAGAGTCCCTACAGAAGCTTACTCTGACATTTTAGTAATTAAGCTAACTAACAAACATCGTATACCTCCATGTCTAAAAAATTCATATACTACACACACACGAAACTATTCAAGGATAGGCTACAGCGACCCAACTGAATTTTTGAGGATTAAGGAAATTCTTAGGCGGAAAACAGTAATCTCCAAAACGTAGTTTGAAAGATCACACAACCGTAATAAAAATCCACAGTCGTTATGATGAACCTGTCCATAACTATCCGTATCAGCAAAAATTGTGCCTGTATATGTGATTCCAATATTTATGTTTACTTACTTGATTTTCAAGTGAAATCCCATGATTAGAGACTCAAATAAGCTTCCAAACTGGTTCTGTAGCAATCTGGTGTATTATTATTTGTATTATGTAGCTTGCTTTTTTTCCTGAAAAATATTCAATTTTTCACTGAGGCGAAGCAGAGGCAATCTATCCTATCAAGCTTGCACCACAAAGAAGAAGGTAAAGTCGCGCCCGAACACTGAGGTAGAAATTAGTTCCCAATCACAACGGGGAAAATTTCGCGGTAAAATATATAAAACGAATGGAAAATACTCAAAACTGGATCAAACCTGTATTTTAGCAGGATATGTGTATTTAATCGGGACGAAGGAGGTCTAAAATATTCTCCCAAATATTGGATAGGTGGACAAATTGAGAAAATTATACCCAATTGGTAACCAACGTATTACATCGAAATAAGAATGTAAAATTTTATAATCATCCAAACGATATGCTCATACACACACACACACACAAATATATATGACGTCAATAATATATGAATGAAAAAATTCTTTCCTGAAATGTAATTTTCTTAATTATTCTGAAGATTCTAGAATAATGTTTGTTTGGACAAAAAACCAAACGGATTTGATAAGTAAACCGAAAATTATACCATAAAACTTAATAATACACAGCAGCGGGCAAAATTATTTGGACCAGACAACAATGATACTATCTCAAATGTAACCGAAGGTTACAGAGTTAAAGTCTTGCACAAGTAAGCACATGTACTACACAAGGAATTCCAAGTGTGTGCCGGCTTCAGTAGAGTGCGTGGAAATCTGTAGCTGTAATGGTAACAAGTGTTATAACATATTTATAAATATGTATGTATGTACCAGAAAATGATTCATCCGATGAGGATTGAAAAGACTAAAGAAGTATGTAACTTTTCAAATACTTGTCGCAGATTTGTTATGATAATTTAAAAGATTATTATAGTTCTGATTCCTTTTAGCCATTAGCAAGTATTTAATGAAGTTAGATGTAATATTCTCATAAATCATAAACAAATACAGTTACTGAGGTTCCTGCAAAAACGTTCCTTAAAGTGACCATTGAGAAAACACATTCTCATTCTTGATTTAAGAAATACAACTAAAACCTGAAAAAATCATTATTATCTTCAGTAGTTTTGAAGATGCGGCCTTTTATTAGAAACGCTCTCTAGTTTCAGTATAGGTTATGAGGTTTTACAGAGCAACTTCCGCTCGTGTCAGGCGAACGGCGGTCTAGAAACGATCACGATATTAGACATGATGATCTAGGACCACCGATTGCTCTCTCGGGTTGATCCAACTCCTTGTTTCGAAGGCTTTTCCAGATTCTGCCTACAGACTATTCATTCATGTTTGGATATTTCTATTCGTAATGTTTATAATAATAATAAAACTCATATTACTACTTGGCTTTTAAGACACACAGCCTGTGAGATTTTAGAGAAGCTAACTACTGGAAAAATACATTTTTGAATCACTGCAATATATAATTTATTCGATAAAGAATTGAATGCAACTATGTGTGCCTTATCATCAAGGCCAAATTGCACAGTCTAATGAAATTACTTTTGGTATACAGTCAGACATTATTCCAATCTGTGATTTCACCATATCCCTTTCATTTTAATACATATTCTAAGGGGATACTGCGGGTCGGAATTTTTGCGAAGATAATTGAGTATCTCGCACGCCGTTAAACTTATGCAGCTGAAATTAAGTATTAACTATGAGAAAGGAAGCCGTAGCAATAACTGATTAAAAGGAAGAGAGGAGAGAGTTTCGTCTCTTTGAGAACTCTTAAAAAGAAAACGATACCATTAAATGTCATTAAAAGTATTGTTGATCATTAATTAAAATTTATATATATTTCCTTAAATATCATTTAATATGGAACTTCCGAAGATATAGCTGTGAAGTTTAGTTTAGTAGAAGGTAAAAGAGAAGAGGAAAATTAAAATTTGAAGAAGAGGAAAGAGACCGTGTAACATGGGATCCTGTCACCACGGCAAGGCGCGTCCTCAGGTTGCGGATCGAGGAGAAGGCCTCTAGATATAGAGGTTAGCTGCGAATATACTGATTAAGCAGTCGCGGACAGACGACTAGGAGTGGTCCTCCAGCTTGGGGGTTTGGGTAAAACTAACACCCTCATCCTGTAAAAAAACGTACTTGTTCAGAAATATTCACAAAAGCCTCGGACAAGGACTGATAACTTGGCACGACAACAGCAAAAGAAAATGGACATGAGATTTGGAACATGGAATATTAGAAGTCTTTATAGGGCAGGCGCGTTAAAATCTGTAACTAGAGAGTTAGAGAAATACAGGATGGACTTAGTAGGAGTTCAGGAAGTTAGGTGGGAAGGAAATGAATCTGAGAATTCCGGAAATTTTACGTTTTTTTACGGGGAAGGAAATAAAAATCACCAGTTAGGAACAGGGTTTTTCGTTCACAAACGAATATTACCAGCAATGAAACGGATTGAATTTGTTACTGACAGACTTTCTTTTATTACTCTTAAAGGACGGTAGTGTGATATTATTGTTTTAAATGTACATGCTCCAACTGAAGATAAGGGTGACGATATAAAAGATAGTTTTTACGAAGAAGTGGAACGGATATTTGACCAACTCCCGCGATACCATATGAAGATTCTATTAGAGGATTTCAATGCGAAGGTAGGACGAGAGGATATTTTCAAACCGATTATAGGGAACGAAAGTTTGCATAAGGAAAGTAATGACAACGGTGTTAGACTCGTGAACTTTTCAACATTAAAACACCTAATCGTAAAGAGTACAAAATTCCCACATCGCGACGTTCATAAATACACTTGGACATCACCAGACGGAAAAACACATAATCAAACTGATCACGTTTTAGTGGATAGAAGAAGACAATCTAGCATAATTGACGTCCGGTCGTTTAGAGGGGCTGATTGTGACACTGATCATTACCTGGTAGTAGCGATAATACGGGAGAGATTATCGTTGAATAAAGGTAATATTCAATGTCCGAAAACGAAGAGATTTAATTTAAAGAAATTAGAAGAGAGCCAGGTAAGAGAGGAATACCAGATTGAAGTTTCGAATAGATTCGCGGTTTTAGAAGACTCGGAGTGCACTAGTGTTGAGGGTACTGGTATTGAAATTAGAGATAGTATTAAAAGTTCAGCAATAGAAAAATTGGGACACGCGGAAATACGTAGGAACAAACCATGGTTCGACCAAGAATGCATTAAACTAGCAGAGAAGAGAAAACAGGCAAAATTACGGTGGCTACAAAATCCGAATGAAACAACTACACAAAATTTCGCAGATATCAGGCGGGAAACTTCCAAAACTTTTAGAACAAAGAAACGGGATTTTTTGAAAGCTAAAATTAAGGAACTTGAAGATAATAGTAAAAATAAAAATATTCGGGACATGTATAAGGGTATCAGCGAATTTAAGGAAGGCTATCAACCTCGTGCTTATATATTAAAGAAATCTGACGGAACAGTTCTCACCGATACGGATAGCCTCTTAAATAGATGGAAAGATTTCTTTGACGATTTGCTGAACACGCAGCCAAAAACTAATGTGCGTGGAGAAAAGGAGATACACACCGCAGAACCGTATATTCCAGAACCCAATCGAATAGAAGTGGAAGCCTCTATAAAGAAATTGAAGAAACACAAATCTCCGGGTGTAGATGAAATTCCGGCTGAGTTAATTTTAGCTGGAGGCGAAAAATTGTGGAACAAGATACACAAACTCATTCTCCTTATCTGGAACAAGGAAGAATTGCCACAAGAGTGGAAAGAATAAGTCATTGTTCCAATTCACAAGAAAGGCGACAAAACTGACTGTAATAATTATCGAGGCATTTCTCTTCTGTCAACATCCTATAAAATCCTTTCAAATATTCTGTTAGCAAGATTGACCCCATACGCAGATGAAATTATTGGAGATTATCAGTGCGGATTTAGACGAAATCGATCAACTATCGACCAAATATTTGCCATTCGCCAAATACTCGAAAAGAAGTGGAATACAATACCCCGGTACATCAACTACTTATTGACTTAGAAAGGCTTACGACCCGGTTAAAAGAGAAACGTTATACAACGTTCTTACAGAACTTGGAATACCGAGAAAGCTAATTAGATTAATTAAGATATGTTTAAGTGAATCCCAAAGTAAAGTCCGGGTAGGAAAATTTTTGTCCACGAGCTTCCACGTCGAAAATGGCCTGAAACAAGGAGATGCGTTGTTGCCATTATTATTTAACTTTGTGCTGGAATACGCCATAAGAAAAATCAAAGATAGCAATCAGCGCCTAGAGTTGAACGGCATTCACCAGGTTATGGCATATGCTGATGATTTAAATTTAATAGGGGATGATAGGAGAACAGTAGAAATAAATGCAGAGATCTTATTAAACGCTTGCAGGAACATGGGTTTAGAATTAAATGTAGAGAAAACTAAATACATGGAAGTGCGTCGGGACCGTAATACGGCAAATTGTGGAGGCGTTAAAATATTAAATAATGCTTTTGATAAAGTGGATACTTTCAAATATTTAGGACCAATATTTCACAGACGAAAATCATATTCACGAAGAAATTAAATGTCGACTAAAAGCAGGGAATTCGTGTTACTATTCGGTTCAAAATCTCTTGTCGTCACGAATTCTGTCGAGGAATTTGAAGCTTAAAATATATAAAATGATAATCATGACTGTTGTTCTGTATGGTTGTGAAACATGGTCGCTTACTCTGAGGGAAGAACATAGACTGAAAGTATTTGAGAAAGGATACTGAGAAGAATATTCGGACCCAAGAGGAACGAGAATGGGGAATGGCGGAAGCTTCATAACGAGGAACAACATAGTTTAAACGGTTTACCCAACATTGTTAGGGTTGTCAAGTCTAGGAGGCTTAGGTGGGCAGGTCATGTAGCTAGAATGGAAGAAAGTAGAAACGCTTTCAAAGTCTTGACTGGTAGACCCATAGGAAAACGACCATTAGGAAGACCTAGGCGCAGATGGGAGGACAATAATAAGATGGATCTCGCAGAGATAGGAATACAAAGTAGAAACTGGATGCAATTAGCTAAGGATATAAGTCAGTGGAGAGCTTTTGTGAACGCGGCACTGAACCTCCGGGTTCCATAGGCCATAGAGTTTAGTTTACTTTAGTTTAGTTTTTAGAAGAGAAAAGAGAACGGTCTATGGTAAGGACGGAAAAAGATGAGAAAAATAGAACAAGAAGAGACAGATTAGAAAACGGTAATAATTGAGATATAGCAAACAAACTCAAATAAATGCTAGAGGTACTTGTTATGTCTTGGTTCTATTTCCTGAGAATCGAGTTTAAACTGTTTCCTGCAAGACCCATATTTCCTACATACAACTCTGACCTGGATCCAAGTAAATGCGCAAGCCACTGCTGTTTCTGCCGAGAGAAGATAGTGAAATACTTTGTATTTATTCTTGTAATCATTGTTTCTAGTCATAGAGATTTGTTTATTTACTTAATGCTTGTTACTCAGAGGTTAGAGTCATACGTGAACTAGTCAAGGAAGAAAAAGTGATTTTAGTAAACGAGAAAATGCTTTCTCCTCATACTTTTTAATTTGGTTAATTACGACAATTATAGTATTTAATGAAATCTTGAGAATATATTAATAAGCACATATAGCGAAAATTTCAGTCTGTTTTTACTTTAAATACGTGAATGGTAACAAAAAATAAACTTCACTTTGCGACTTGACTGCATAATATCCCGTACTTAAAAATTAATAATCGTCGATGATTTGGTAATGTTTAGCTATTGTGTCTGTATAGAACTATGATAGATCTTCGGAATGTGTGCTTGTGAGATTACAGTGTTGAAATATGAACTGTTTCGTACAGTGATGTGAATATTGAAATAGAAATTAACAGAATTTTAGATGTGGGTTAGTTTTCATAAGAAAGGTTAGCTACTAGTGCGAATGAACTGTATTAAGAGTATTAATTTTCATTTCTCGATCCAATACACAAATCACGATTACATAATAACGTTTATTTACAAATGTAAACAAATAAATAGTACTAAACTTTCGTTGGTGTATATATGGTATGACATGTTATGAGGAGTAAATATATGCTAATATTTGTATTAGTAACAGTGAATATCGAGTAGTTTGAATCTTTTGTCGCTGTGGCTAGTGTTTGAAAAATTTAAATCTAAGTTTATAATCTCTATTCCACTATCTTTTCTCAGGTATGCTAATACAGATTATAGTAAGAAGTTTTCAGGGCTTAGTTACTTTTAATAGTGGCATATTTATATTTGAATAGGTAGCACTTGTATGCTATAAGAGCCCTGGGTATACAAGTGAATATAAATAAATGGTTACATATGAGTGTGTAGTAAATATCCTTAAGTAATGGGAAACTATGGATATATTGTATGTCTAAGACTAAATTTTATTTTCTCTTCTGCCACTGGTTAGGGACGTATTTTCTTATATAATTGCGTGAATGTTGGTGTGTGAGAACGATTGCTTAAAGTGTGGCCTCGGATCAGAAAATTAAGTTCAGAAGGAGTATTTAGGTTATGTTTGGCTATGTTTACGCTTTGAAACGTTGTTATATATTCGTAACCACTTCGAATGTAATAGCACCGTGAGTGAAATATATTTAAAGAAAAGTGAATAGAATAATATTTTGACGAGTGACTAACATTTTGTTTTTCTCGATTTTTTTCACATATGTATCTAGTAGCTAAGGTATATTTGAAATGTAATTGCTAGCCTATTTTAACTTCGTACCCACTTCTGAGTACACACGCAATATCTTATCCAGTATATTTCAGTGCATACTAAAATATTCACTGAATGTAATGAATCATTCAGCAAAAGTAGACGTGAACTGTTAAAAATGACTTGCCTACGTAGTGGTTTCCGTTCAGCTTTTTCCTTGCTCCGAGAATTACTGTTTGAACGGAGTTAAGTAAGTTATCGCTTTCATGTATAATACGTATTACGATATCAAATAACGTTATATGTAGCTAAATTAGTTTTCTTCCATAGGAGAATGCCAAGTCACTTGTATTAAAACTTACCTTTTTTGATTATAAATAATATAGTATTAGAAATCAATTTCATCGCAAGGCCTCCAGACGTTGCGAACTGCAGCTGATGGCGAAATCTCGATTCATTTTATCTTTTCATCAAGAAAGTATTTCATTTGACTTTTCTATTTTTGGATATTTTCTCTTTGGGATCTAAATTCTTCTTTGCTGTTTTAAGTCGTCGAATGAATATTTTGTTTGAAATTACTAAATTTAAAGCATCCCGTATAACTTCTTGGTTTCGGAAAGATACAGTGAGGGGTAAGAATTTCATAAAGCATTTTTCCTTTTTGAAACACTTATCGAGAACATGGAATTCCAAACCTTGGCCCTAATGTTTTTCCAGGTAACAATATATATTTTGAGCCCACAAGCGTTTGGCAAACTAAGATATATATTTGATATAATGTTGACATTTCTCGCAGCTTTATAGATCCGATTCGCATTCTTGCAGTATCTATTTTCTATCCTACTTTCTTCTGTATACTTTGTGTTCTTTCTTCTAGCTGTCCTTCTATGTTATCTTTAAAGTTTGTATTTTATGTCTGTTCGTAACCTCCCCCCCAAATTTGAAATTTATATAACCACTTAATATAATTGACATGAACCTGGAAATATTATCTGGAGACTTATTTTCTTTTTTGATATGTTGTGAGCTCTAATTCGTATTGTTATAAACCTCTGTAATATGCCGATAGACATAATTTACCGATGCCATATTTTTTTCTCATCTTTCAACGACCGTAGTCACGACAGTACTCAACCCGCTTTTCTTCTAACATAAATTGATCTTTCAGATAGTTTACAAATTTCTTTTGAACCTCGCTGTATCAACTCTTAAGTGCCCGAGTCCCACTAACGACCGCCGTAATTATGTTTAGTTTCGTCTCGAATACTTACTCAGAGATGGATCTCAAGGACCCACATACATGGTTCGTGTCCTAACCACGCATCAACACAACATTGATGAGTTATTAGTAACAGGTGCTTAAATTTACAATCATAAACACGGTGTTGAACCATCCAGGACATCTGTTCCTATGCCAGTTCGGTGTGAACGGTGTCAGGTCTATAATGCTCATCATACATACGATTGCAAAAGCACAAGTAAATGCGGATATTGTGCAGGCCCGCATACCACCCGAACTTGTAGCAACTTACAGTTACCACCTAATTGTGCCACTTGCAATGATAAGCATCCGGCATATAGCTACAAGTGTAAAGCTAAACCAGAAGCTGATCAGGACCATCCAGAACTCGTAGTTCCACTACGACCACAAGCACAACCACATACTTCTCCACATGCGACAGATGCACCTGTCTCGTTAGATCAACACTTGACTTTCCTGACTTTACCTTTACAGAACATCCATCCCTTTATAAGACCCCATATACTCTAGCAAATCATTCTTGCGGCAAAAACACTTTTCATGGGAAACGGTCTCCAAATATGATGTTTTCAATCTAAATTTAAAGAAGTTTCAAATCGTACAAGCCGTTTGTGATGTACACTCTATACATCCGTTTGGGATGTACATGCGCCCAGCGTTACGTGAAAATGCAACGTTACCATTTACCTGGAACCACAACATAAATGAAAGAAGTTACTGTCTATTAAAAGCATTATATTTGTAGACGGTATTTCCTTTTACATTTTGTTGTAACTCTGATAATAACAGAGTTATCCAAGTCAGGGTACTTTTAGACACCCCGTGTAGCAATACAATAATAATTATAAAATATTCTCTTGAAAGTTTTTTGTTTATGGAAATCCAGTGCTTGCTGTGACATAAAATTTCAAATGATCAATGATAAATTGTAGCTTGCAAAATCAATCAAGTAATAACGAATTTACAACTCCATAACGCAATGGCTCATCGCGGATGTTCGTTGTACGCAGTGGCGCAACCAGGATTTTATTTCGGGAGGGGCCAAGAATATTCAGTACAGAGGTCTGCAAACGACGTGCACCATTTGATGTGGACAAAATTGAAAGTTTGAAATGCTTCATTACAAGGAATTTAGTTATCCTTATTACTAACGTGCTATAAAACTTAAAATGAAAATTCCAATTCACAAATTCACTATTATTAACGGTTACAAATCTTAAAATTTGCGCTATAATAATTATTTTGAACATCTTTATTTGAGAACAAGATCCTGAGACGAATATTTGGACCCAAGAGGAACGGGAGTGGGGAATGGCAGAAATTTCAAAACTTGGAACTACATAATTTTTATGGTTGATCCAACATTGTTAGGGTCATCAAGTCTAGGATGCTGAGGTGGGCGCGACATGTAGCTACAACGGAAGAAAGTAGAAACGTTTTCAAAGTCTTGACTGGAAGAACCATCGGAAAACGACCATTAGGAAGACGTAAGCGCAGATGGGAGACAATATTAAGATGGGTCTCGCAGAAATTGGAATACAAAGTAGAAACTGGATGCAGTTAGCTAAGGATAGAAGTCAGTGGAGAGCTTTTGTGAACTCGCCATTGAACTTCCGGGATCCATAGGCCATAGAGTTAGTTAGTTCGTTAGTTACTTATTAATTTTTCATATAATGACGTACTCTTTACTAACATTTATTACTCTAAGAAATTAATGCAGGGTTTTACACTGGTTATTTCTCCTTTCGAACAGTGCTTTGAGTTAATTCAATATTCATTTATGCATTGATCTATTTTGAAATCTCACAAAAATTTGTCCGCAGCGCTGCTGTATAAGATAGACCAGGTTTGTTTCAGAGAGGACATAGCTCATAGCTGGTTGCGCAACTCATTGTACGTTATTTTAGTAATTGGTGTTATAGTCTGAGGGTCCTTCATGGTAACCGGGACCTAGCCCCTAACAGACCCTGTCCGCCTATGACGGGAGTGTAAGCACTATTATGTATAACGACTTAAGCCATACTGATTGTTCCAAAACAATCAACAATAAACCAAATTAATATTACCATTCAAATTTCCTATTTGTTACTAAAACAGATATATTTCTTTCTTTTGCACTTACACTTCAACTGACTAAGAGGACACAATCCCCTTGTGCTTGCCTGATCTTCACTCCTGCTTTGATCAATTGTGCACTTTTCACGCGGATCCCTTTTGACTCTGGCCCAGGTGACGCCTGGCCGTTTTGACCCGTGTCCTATTGTAGTGGTGCCCCTTTTGAACAGGGCCCGTTTTGTCGCAGAACACTTTGACGCGAGCCCTTTTGACCCGGGCCCTATTAACGCGGGTCCATTTTGTCGCAGAGAACTTTTACCTGGGCCCTTTCGACGCGGGGCTGTTTTCAATCGTGTATTTTGTAGCGGTTCACTTTTGATTCTTGTCCGTTTGACTCAGAGGCCTTTTGACTCGGACCCTTTGTCGTGGGACGCTTTTGACCAAGACTTTTTTCATGATGAACGTTTTGATTCGTCCCGTTTTCACTCGGGCTCTTTTGTTCAGTAGACCTACTGACCCAGGCCCTTTCGACACGGGGTCTTCTGACTCGTGACCTTTAGTCGCGGGGCCCCTTTTAATTCGGGCCCGTTAGACGCAGAGCCCTTGCGACTCGAGCCCTTTTGTAGTGGTAACATTTTGACCCGGGCCCTTTTCATGAGGGGCGTCTCGTCTCAGGCCCGTTCGGCACGGGGCTTTTTCACTCGGGCCATTTTGTCCTGACACCCTTTGACATGGGCCCTTTTTATGAGAGGCGTTTTGATTCGGGTCCTTTTTATTTAGGCCCTTTTGTAAGCGGAGGTTCTTTGACCCGGGCAATTTTGACACGGGTCTTTTGTAGCCGGGCCCCTTTTGCCCAGACACGTTTCAGGCAGGTCTCTTTTGACTCGGGCTCTTTTGTCGTGGGATCCTTTTGACCAGGCCCATTGTATTCGGGCCCTTTTGACTCCTGCCATTTTGTTGCGAAGAAGTTTGACCCAAGCTCTTTTGTCGCGTGTCCGTTTTGACTCGTGCCCTTTGTAGAGGGGCCACTTTTGACTTCTACCTTTTGTTGCGGAGACCTTTTTACCCGGGCTCATTTGATGTGGGAAAGTTTTGACTGGGGCCTTTTGTAGCGAGACTCTTTTTACCCAGGCCATTTTCATTAGGGGCGTTTTGTTTCGGCCATTTTGGCTCGGGCCCTTTTCTTCTGAAGACTTTTTAAAGCGGGGCCATTAGACTCATGCCCTTTTGTAGCTGGAGTCATTTTGAGCCTGGTCCGTTTGACGCAGATCCCTTGCGGCTCGAGCGTTTTTGTCGTGGGACCCTTTTGACCTGGCCATTTTGAGGAAAGGCGTTTTGAATCGGGTCCATTTCTACGGAGCCCTTTCGAACCGGGCCCTTTTGACACCGTGCCGTTTGGCTCGTGCGATTTTTCAGAGATACCTGTCTTGACCCTGTGCCGTTTGACGCAGGGCCTTTTGACTCGGATTCTTTTGATGTGGGACCCTTTTTACCTGGTCCCTTTTTATGAGGGGCCTTTTGATTCAGGACATTTTGTCTCAGGACCTTTTGTTGCGGAGATCTTTTGATACCGTCAATTTTGATACGGTGCCATTTTGTCTCATCCTCTTTTGTCGTGTGAACCTTTTGACCAGATTCTTTTGATTCGGGCCCTCTTGACTCCTGCCTTTTGATGCGAAGAAGTTTGACCAGAGCCCCTGTGACACTGGTCCGTTTTGACTCCTGCCTTTTGTAGAGGGGCCACTTTTGACCTCTGCCCTTTTGTTGCGGAGACCTTTTTATCCGGGCCCATTTGACGTGCGAAAGATTTGACTCGGGCCTTTTGTGGCAAGATTCTTTTGACACAGACCATTTTCATGAGGTGCGTTTGGTTTCGGTGCATTTTGACTCGTACTCTTTTGTTGCGGAGATCTGTTGACGCGTGGCCATTTGACTCAGGTCCTTTTGTAAAGGGACTAATTTTGACCCTTGCCCATTTGACACACGTCGGTTGCGACTCGAGCCTTTTAGTCGTGGGAACCTTTTGACCCGGGCGTTTTGATGAAAAGGGGTTTGACTCGTGCCCACATTTACGGAGACCTTTTGAACCGGGCTCTTTTGTCGCCGGGCCGTTATACTCGGATAATTTAGCAGCCAAGTTCCTTTTTGACCTGGGGCCGTTTGAAACAGGGTTTTTTAACTCTGGTTCTGTTTTTGTTAGACTATTTTGACCCGGGCTCTCTATATGAGGGTCGTTTTGTTTCGGCCTCTTTTCGGTCGGGCCCTTTTATTGCGTACGCCTTTTAACCCGGGCGTTTGACTCCCGGGCGTTTTCAGCCAGGATCATCTGAGCAGGTTCCTTTTTACTCGTGCTCTTTTTTCATGGGAGTCTTTCGAACCGGAGCTTTTGATGAAGTTCGTTTTCGTTCGGACCCTTTTGACTCCTGCCATTTTATTGTTGAAACATTTTGACTCGAGCACTTTTGTTGCGGTGCCATTTTGGTCTGGCTTCTTTGCAGCGGGGTTCCTTTTAACTCGGGCCCTTATGGCTTGGGCCGGTATGAATCGGGCATCTTTGTAGCGGGTCCTTTTTCATACAGGTCCGTTTGAAGCAGTGCCGTTTTGACTCGGGCCTTAATGTCTTTGCCCTTTGTCTGGTCCTTTTGACATGGAACCATATATACAACGCAGCAGCTGAAATACCTGGGACATTGGGACTGAGGGAGTATGAGTAAATCGATGATAGATCGATCCAGGGCGCAGTAAAATTAATCACACCACTGTTCATAACTATTTCCTTTTTCTTTCGACATCATATCTGGAGATGAATGTCCTGACAATTATTCTACAGTGGCAAAAGACGATATACGCTATCAATGATAAATGTTATGACTGTTAATGTATATAGGGAATAAAACGAAAAACTCTATATCGGCCTCCCCCGCTTGGAAAAAAAACTGCGGGCGTTTGTAATTATGATGTTGCTTAGTTAATGTATTATATTGTTCTATACACGGAGTAAATACTTATGTGTTTTATATAATAATGAGAAGCATATATACATTTTTTACGGTCCGTGCTTTACGACAGCGAATCATATTCATGTTCAGCGTAATCAGTTTGCATTCCCAAATAATTAGAGTGACGCGAATGAAATAATTCATGCGCGAACACGTCGTAGTAAATTCCTGAAGACTGAAAAATGCAAGTAGCAGTTGTTAGCAGTTATAAACTTAACATATTAGACAACAATTTGAAAAACTGAGAATACGAATCTTATCATAGATGACAGTGCACTGATGCTTCAAATCTATGCCTTTACTCCCTATATCTACGTTATTTCCCTAGTCAAAATAAAAATTCTTCAAAATTAATCACAATTTCTTATGCAATCTTCCCTTCCTTAGAGTACTGAGTAAAAGTGCCTTTACATGCCCTCACAGCGATGTAAAGGCACTTTTGGCGTCTAGGATAGATAGTAAATTGTGTGGGTCCAATTGAACCCAGAGAGACTTAAGTGTAAACATTTTTATAGTTCTTTATTTTAAACACCTACAGCGTTTATATTAATTATGTATGGAAACATAGTAAAATTAATAAAAGTCATGCAGTATGAGAAGTTTAGATGATATACTTTAGGAGTTATAGGACACCAAAAACAAAATTGGGTCTAGATGGACCCGAGGACCTTACAAGCGTTAAATCTAGAAATTGATTTTGGTGTTCGGGACTAACGTATCTAAATGTTTTCTATCTGTTAGCATAATACCGAAAAATCACGTCATTGTCTTTAGATCTTAGCAATAAGAGTTCTAGTATATTACCTTTATTTTCACTTTCGTTATTTTCCCTATAGTCTCTAAAAGGAACACATTGGCGAGCACAATACAAAATACTATCTAGAAGTGCTCCCAAATATATTTTATTGTCGTTGACTTTTATGTTCGTGTGCCAGTTTAATTTACGCGCAACTGATCGGTGCAGTAGTGCGTTTCGAAATTCCGCAGCCTTAGAAATATAAGTCTTATGAGCGTTACTTGAATCATGAGTACCGAATTTATCTACGACCTTCTGCCAGTTACGGAAACCCTCCTTAGTAAAGGTATCTTTAGATTTCGGAATATTTTCGGAGAATGCGCGACAATAAATGCAAAAAACACTCTCTCGAGAAATGCTATGTTCCAACCAACTAAATTGCCTATAATATTCAGATCGGAACCGGTGGCTGTTTTTATTGGGGCATTTTTTCAACTGCGGTTAAAGGGACCTAGACCTACTGCCAGAAATGTCATTGCCTTTTCACAACCTTTGACTGGATTACGATCTTCTGAAACTTCATGTGACACTGTTTCCACAGTAGTACAGGCATTCGAATTCTTATCTTCTGAAACTTCATTTTTTGACACTGCTTTCACACTAGCATTTGAATTCTTACCTTTAAAACGCAAGAAGTAGATTGTTTATTCACTATTTCATTATCTCCGTTGGCACTGCAGGGGCGGATCCAGGGCAACTTCTGGGGGACGGTGTTTTTTTTTTATTTTAGGGCTCCACTTCCCCCTGCCTTGGCCGATTTCTTACGGTCTTATTATAGGGCAGTCGCAACTTGCCTCTGCCTTTTTATTCTCTCTCATATACTCTTTTATTTTTTTTCTCTCTCTGCTATTCGGCTTTCCTCCTCGACAGATTTGAGGTGAGGCTCTGTTTTATGGCATGGTGCCTAATTATATAAACCATGCCTTATTTTTTTCTTTTTTTAAAATTACTATTTATATTTATTACAATTCTTATTTTTTCTTTACAAAAGTACATACATAGACGATCACAGTCATAAAACCTGAAAAGAGACAGAGCTGAAAAGAGAATAAAAATAAAAAATATTAATATAAAATATAAAAATGTTATTAAAAATGATAGTTATGATAGTAAAAACACAAAATTTTCTTTCTCGTTTATTAGGAAATCGGTACTCCAGACTTCCTAAAAGTTTTTCTTCTTGTTTGTTAGGAAATCGGGACTTCAAATTTCCCAAAAATTTTCTCATATTAACTTATCTTTATTGTTTATTTACTTTTTATCCAGACTTGAATTTTGCCTCTTCACAGAACACACTACACATTCTGCACTACAACACTACACTAACACTAAAACACTAAACAGATAAAGTTTTTAGCTCTTGGCTTCCTCACAGCTGATTTTTTTTATTTGATATCAAATTTATTTAATTTTATTTTTATTTTTAGTGTATCACACACAATTTATCTTCTTCTTCTTTCTTCTTGCCTTTCTTTCCAAAGGTTTTCCAAAACATGCCTAGCCAGAGTACTAAATTTGTCTAATGTTTGTTCTTCTTCTATGATCGTTTTTATACTATCTTGTTTCAGTTCATTCCTTATTTCTTTTATTGTGTTGTTTGTTATATATCTGTCGCAAGACCAGAAAACACGCTCCGGATTGTGAAGATCGCCACAAAAGCATTTATCATCGTTTCGTAAGTTTAGTCTTTTATAATGTGTTTTAAATAGTCCATGTCCTGATATATATTTTATCACATCTTTACTTATATTTTCCATCCTTTCTCTTGTATTTAAGTCTGGTATAATATTTCTAGTCCTGTCACCTTTCCAGGAATTTTTCCATTCTGCTTCCCATTTTGTTCGGATGATTCTTTAAATATCTTCAGCGGTGGGTTGTCATACTGCTACTTTTAAGGGCTCCAACCTTTTGGATGGGTTTTATTTATATATATAAAATAAGAAAGTTTTCTTCCCCGATCGCCCCCTGGATCCGCCCCTGGGCACTGTCAATATTGATACGTTTCGGCTTCTTACTAAAATATTCCAACGATTTTTTAGCACTGCGTATTAATCACAACAACTTGATGTGAAACTTGAGAAATGTTCAAGTACCACAGATAAAATATAAAAAAATGGAACCACTATACACCGATACACCTTAAGGCTATGTATACATACTAAAACTTCAAACTAACTGCTCACTGCCAAGGGTGCCGACTTTTTTGTAACTTTGGGTGGGAGGCATTCAGATGTGGGTTTGTATTTTCATAAAAATACATATAAGAATACAATATACACATAAAAAGCATTCAGAAAAATACATGCGAGCCCATATGTGTGCTTTACGGGATAGGCGCCCTTGCTCACTGCAAACACAAACTTCCTTGTGCTCTACATGCTGAGTGGGAGGCAAATTTATCCCGCAACCCAAATTTGTTCGAAACGCATAAAATTAGTCTCTTTGGTTTGATTTATTACATTTTGTATCAATAGCGTGGCTATATGAGACAGGGCTTTTTTCTAAAGTAGGATCCGAACCACTCATTTTGAAATTTTACGTGGGATCGCAGTCAAAATCTATACAGCAAATTCCGACGTCTCGTGCCTCTATCCTCAAAATGTAATATTAAAAGACTGAATATTACGTCCTGTAGCGTGGCACATACATACATACAGGCGAACAAATTGAGATCAAATTGTCCCAGACCTTGACGTCCAGCACTAACGTTATAATAAGCATCATAATTTAATGGTTAGTTACACGAGCGACTCCCATACCTTGCGCTTTCTCGCCTGGTCTCTTCATTGAAGCTATCACAAGTTGTAAAGTGTCAAAGAAAATTTAGACTGTGGTTGGGGAAGAGGGACGAAATAAAATTTTCATAATATAATGAAAAAATATATTGTTGATACAAAATCAATTGTTACCTGAAGTTTCCAGTTGCATCTCAGCACACCACTGACGTTAGATTCATCAGATGCCAGTGTTGCCACAGTTCTAGCTCCGGAGTGGGCTGAAAAAATGGTACCAAATTTAAAGAAAAAGGGCTGAATTCATTTTTTGCCAAGAAGTAAAATACTTTTGCCCAAGTATGATCATCTCTGATCTAATTTTAGGACTATACATGAAGTTTGTTACAACGCGTCGATACAGATCTCTAAAACGCAGAAATGTTCGGGTATTTTTATATTCGTCAATGTGGCGTCACTAGTAAACAACTTATCCGGTAAGCCGGCAACTACGTCATAGTATTTTTTGTGCTATAGCATGCCGTTGGCGAAGGGGGGGGGCGGTCGGCCCCGGGCGCCGAAGTAAGGCGGATAAAATTTCAAAAGAAAAAAAAATTGGGGGAGAGGGCTTCCGGGCTTAAGCCCCCGAAATCTTATTTACTATAGTAAAGTATATTCAATATCTTGCAGAGTTTCCACATTTTCAGGCAAAGCCCCCCGATATATATAAAATTAAAGGAAAAAGTAAGAAAAAGTGTTCAAAATCAAGGAAAACCAGGGTTTACTTTTAAAAATTTTATTACGCTTCGCGCCAACTATAGTAGCGCTTTGCGGCTGGTCTATCGACCTCAGTCATATGTGCGGGAACACCGTCGTATATTCTCGCCCAGGCGCTGATTTTCCACGGTACGGCACTGGTGCTATTATTGTTTTGATGTTGCATAATCTTTTCAATGACACATAAATTGTAGAGTTATTTCAGCACCCGCTTGTCTTCTTCAGAATATGCAACACTTGATTCAACGTGTGTATACTTAAAAAAAAAAAGGAGATTTCAAGGTAAAATTTCCACCACACTGCTTCTTTCTTGTCTCCTTCCTGCGCGGCGCGGATGCGCCTATCTAGCGTCATTTGTTTCCCGGTATAATTCGAATTACGAATTTTCCACATGAAGTTTGTAGCGTTATGCGGTGCAACGTCACAAAATGAATGTTCATCCAAGAGTCCAACACAGTATGAGTAACGTGAACTTTTGAAAATGTGACAATATTTGTTAAATGATGCTGAATTGGGTACAATTGTACCAAGTGTGGCAACACAGTCAGAAGCAATTTTCAGATCAACACTTTTACCATTTGTTTGGATTTCTATTATTTACACAGCATTGCATTTTTCATAACGATTTTCATTCTTTGAACTAAATCACCCATTTCTTTCTTAAACGTTTTGCAACGAGCTCGTATGACCGTTTACTTATCTTATGGAGTTTGACATACTCTAATAAATGCACCAAATCATGTCATTTTTTTTTCGTAAAACTCATATTAAACGATTCCAAGTTGTAGGGAGACTGAGAACCAATATGTACTGTATAAAGAATGCCGGCGATATTTTAATTTCAGAAAATCAACTTAACAAATAACGTTTTGTTTATTTTCTGAATACAACACACAAATTTGTCTCCGTGATAATTATTTTATTTATTTTTAATATCGATTCTACAAGTAGTCCAACTTTCGACTGTGACACATTCTCGCAAGTTAACTGAGAAGCATTTGAACAATACAATATACGTAAAAAATAAGGGTGAAAAGAGACAAAATAAATTATAGATCATTACATTGACCTGCTGTAGCCACGAGACATCAAAACAATCACATGGGAAGAAAATATTGGGGAGCACTTTTGGACAATTCTCTTGCTTTGGCAGATTTTTTTTTACAAAAATAAAAAAATGCAAATAAATATATGTTTAAAATAAGTCTTCAAAATACACGTGTTTAAAAGAAAACGAAACCAACATTTTTTTAAACAAAATCTAGTAATTAAATAATTAATGAAAATATCTTTACGCTTGTTCTTAAACCGAATTTTGCCCAATAACACCATTTTGTCGTCAGATTGCGATTTCAAATTTTCTCTCTTCGTTAAGCTCTTTGAACAACCTCATTGTTGTTCTTTTCAAATTATAATCACATTTAGTTAAGAGTACAGTTAATGATATTACATTTTCATTACATATATAGATAATGGAAATGGAAATGAAGTGGAAATATGTTGAGATGTGCGTGTAGCAGAATTAAATGTTGGATTATGCGGATTCTCGCGTATTGGTCAGTGTGCGATAGTTCATGTACTGGCTTGTAGATTTTAATATACATAGAATGAGTTTGCTTTGAACGGCCTTGGGCATAGTGTTGCAATACGGTGTCTACAAAGGAATTTGTGTAATAAATGAGAATAAATATAAACGAATAATAATAGTGATAATATATATTATATTTAATGTGATTAAATAAAAGAACACCTATGAAGGAATGAGCACATTTATACCTTTTACCACAAGGTATTGATTGTTTACACACACACACACACACACACACACATATATATATATATATATATATATATATATATATATATAATGATAAATGTTTCTAGTAGTGACCATTATGTTAGGACTTTGTATAAGGAAGTGTGTCGTGTCGCTTTGTCGATAAGAATTTACAAGTAACAGTACCTATTAACTGTTTATCATGTTCGACGCCGTGAGTAGATTCATGTAAGAAATGACTTTGGATAATTTCCAGGTAATCGCAGAACAAAATGGCCGTTTCCCCACTTAGTACAGTTTAAATATACGCGTTTAGCCTTACATTTGTAATAGTACTTTGTGACTTTCATTTTTTTCACTTCACCTAACTAAGCCTAGTTCATCACTGTTCGCAGAATTGACGAAATGGATTGGATTGAATAACACAGTAAATTTATTATAGTAGAATCTCGTTACACCGTTTCAGGACGTCTAAAATCCCAATATGTATGAATTTACATTTCTTTTTTTAGTATACAGTGTCTAAAATCAGTTCAGAATTAGGATTAGGATTAGCAAACTTGTGGACTGATAGCGACTAGTAAGAATCTGGCAAACAACTTACTAATACAAAATTTATTTTGTTTATTCTTTTTAAATTTTGGGCTCATCCTGTTAAGGTTTTTTATTTTATCTACTTTCTTCTCGTTTCCGTACTTTACTCGGAACTTATCTCCGTTTCGGATATATTTTCAATTAGAGACCACACCATCTTTTCAACAGGGCCGGAGTCCCCCAAGAGTTCGGCCGGATACAGCGCGAAGTAGGATTTTCATAAAGCAACTGTGTTTGTCGAAATTCTGCCCTGGACACGGACTCGATAGTGAGCTTGGAAATATATTTCTTTAGTCCCGATATTCAGTAGGTCATCTGCTTTGGCATATGAACAGTATATTTTGGCTCTGAAGTTGATGATTATCATATATAAAATTCGACCACTTATCTTTGAAGTTTTAGTTCTCTAGCTTATTTCCTTTGTTTCTCTTCTCTAGCTATTCTTGCATTTTCTCTTGTCTTAGGTTTTACAAATTTTTCAACTACCCCCAAATTTTAACTTTACAATTTTTTACCATTTATAATACAACATTTGAACCTGAATTTTCAACTGAGACGTTGCGAGACACAATTCATTTATCTTAAATATGGAGGGACAGTTTCCATCTCAATTTGGCCCACCACAATTGTGAGTGATAGCCCCGTAAACAGTCCAACTTTGGTTTTCCTGTCTTTTATTATTATCCGTTTGAAATTCTGTGTTGAACTATTCGTCATTTCCACTTTTGTTTCTATTAATCACTATAGAGATGAATACTATGTAGATATTTGCGCCCATAATTCTTAATGACATTTTTTGAGATTTTATCGCGTGAATAGTAAATTATAAAATATGTATATAATTTTTGTGTTTACCTGCCTCCCTTGCACTTTAACCCTTATCTAGGCAACCAGGGCCTCCCAGGCCCAGTAGCTTCATTTTTCTAAAATTTCTCAATAACCATACATATTTCGAAGACATAAAATACTGAACTCTTCTGTCTTTCGTCGAAGTTAAAATCATGAACATATCGAGTTGGTAAAGTTTTTTTTTTTTAATTTGAAAATCTTTTCCTGACGTAATCGGGCAACCGCGGCCTAGGTGGCCCCGAAAAACTGTAGTGAAATTCCTGTCAAATATTAGATCAAATTGTCACATAATTATATATTGAACACGTGACTATTGTAACCTTTAGTCGGAACAGTATGCGGCAACAGACATTGAATTTTGAGTGTTTTGCACTTAAAATATATACTAGGCCTCACATGCCCCGGTTCCCCGTTTACGTTACAAAAATGTCTTGCCCGGATAAGGGTTAAATATTTACTCTTTTGACATTGTTTGAGAATATAAATTTGTATCACTACGAGCGGTTAGACAGTTGTCATATATTCGTTTTTCCTATGTGAAGTGTTTTAACCTCAGAATGTCGTTAAGCGGGTTAGAGATTTGAAGGATTAAGTGATAATAGAGTACGTATGTTGAAATATAAATACGTGTCGAATACAAACGTGATATTGAAGTAAGATGGATAATGGTGAGCTACGTAGATAAATAAGTATAAAGGGTTTTTTGTTATTACCCCGAACGGTTGTTAGTAGCCATAGTTTCGGAAAACTCACCGAATATAAAATGTGAAGATAAAGTATCCGCCTCCTGTTAGATATTACTTTTGTGGTTAACTAATATACGTAAATATTAACATCTGTGTATATGCTAACCACATGTGTCATGAAATTACGTCAGGTGGTCATAATAATAATTTATCATTAAGTTTACCCTCAAGTCCATGAACCTGAAACCTTCCAGTTACATTTCAATTTCATTGATCATATAAAAATCTTCGAACCAGAACAGTTTTCGCTTCACTAATTATTGTCTTGATACAAAAGCAAAATCTCTTTGAACCTATAAAATTCTCGTTTTTTCTCTACATTGTGCTATAGCACGGCAAGCAAGAGATGGTCTCTGACGTTTCTTACCATCTCCGGTGGGTCATTGCAGCCCCTACTTTGATACCAGTGTTACCAACCACGATCACTTTGTCTTATATCATTAATTAAATTGCCATTAGAGTTGCACCGAAAAGAACCTTGACACGCGAGTAGTGGCAATGTCACTGCGAGCTGTCAGAGACGTTCTCTTACTGGACGCATTATAACATAACTATAAATGTCTGTATCTAATGTGACAAAAGGCGATAGTGATATAAACAAAGTAAATGCATGAGATGACAAGTGGAATGAAAAAATGAGTGACGTAGTCACTGTGAAACCAGAGACAAATCTTTGTTTAGTTAATCTTGGAAATTTGAAAATGTATAAACAATAAATCTACGAACTGAATATGTGTTATTCACAATCTATAAATATTATTTCATGGATGTATATCCGAGTAGAGTGAAATTCAGTACATGCCTTACGAACACGCGACATATACGGTCATCTGAAATTACGAGAAAGGACTCGTTTAAACATCTTTTAAGTTTTTTCTTTCCTTTCATATAATATATGGACTCGCTTAATCATCATCTTTCTCTCTTTTCTGTAAGTTTTTTTCTTTCTTATGAAATATGATAGAATGTGACTAGATCTTCAAATTTAAGTTTTATTTTTATCAAAAATTAAGCTATTATGAATATATATATATATATCTTAAAGATGGACATGGCCAGAATACAGAAACAAAATAGTTTTGGTCTCTGATGATTTGCAACAGTGTTGAAAATTCTCAAAAATAACCACAGATAGTTACCTTTGCAGCAAAGTGAGGAATTGGCATTTTGAAGGTATTATTAAGAAAAAGAATTACTAGAAACCTTTATTTCATAATTTAGTTTATGCTATGTTTTCAACTCTTCCAAACTATACTAAACAGAGACATTAGAGGTGTAACATAAACTGTAACAAAATTAACGAACTTGGAGAAAAGTTTCGTTGTGCACATATTTCAGATATTTAGTGTCCCTAAGTGAAAAGAAATAAAACTAGTTTTATGCTAGGAACAAATAATATAAAAACGTGGCATTAAAGTAAAAATATTACTTCCTACCTATCTGTTCACTACAACTGAGAATTTAAAATGAAAAAATGAAAATTTCAAAATTTGACTCTTTTCAAAAATTAATATCTAAAAACCCGCAACTTGAATTTTTATAACACTTGCACAATGTATGGACGCGGCATTGTTCTCCAATTCTGTAAAGAAGACTTGGTGTTATTTTTATGCGAAGAGAGATATGAATTGTTATATTGTACCTTACACAAGTTGTGAAATAATAGTAAAGTAGGGAACAAAGTGTAGGCTTGGCAACACTGCTTTTGACTTAAATTCCACATCCAAGGTGTTATATCACCATAATAATAATGTAAGTAAAAGTATTGACCAAGAAAAGGTTGAATAAAATCTAATGTGAAAAATACGTGACTGGTAAACAATTGGATCGTGAAAGGAGTCTGTGATGCTCACATTCGTCGTATTCAAAGGAACGCCATTGCTGCTAAGAAAAAATCAAGTACATCAAGAAGGGATACTTTGGTTTTGCACTTCGATTTTGCAAAGAACTGGATGGTTGTGTTGCAGGAAGAAATCCAACGTTATCATTGGCAAACATCCCAAATCTCAAAAATGAAATCAAAATGTTTGATTCTATGCGGGCTAGGCTAGAGGAGACGCTGATGATGAAAAATGAATGAAATGGTGGAATGAAGAAAGTGGGAGGAAGTTAGAGAACCCCGTGGAACCCCCTACACACGGTGTTTGTCCACCTCAAATTTGACTTTTCGCGAGCTGGGATCGAAGCAAGGACGTCATGCACCAGAAGCGAACGCTCTATAACTGACCAAAATATCAATGTTCACATGTGTTAGATACTTTCACTGTACCACACATATCTTTGCAGTAGTCAGTGATGACTTGGCTCATGATAGTGCGCAAGCACTGTGTACTGTCCAGTTGATAATAGTTGAAGTATCTGCACTGTGTGATGGACACGCGTTTTCCACCCAGGCATTTGTATCTCAGAGTGAAGTCTCCCATTTCAAAAACAGATTTCAGTTATTTGTGCTAAAAACGCATGAGTGACAATTACAAGGAGATGGCTATTTTCAGCTACTGGGCACGGAAAATGCCCTTATGATGGTGCAGATTATTTAGTAAGACACTGTGATATTAAATTTAATCTGTAACATAGCCTATTGATGCAATTAGAGACGCAAGAGTGTTCATTGAAACTGTCTCTTCATTCATGAAGAATATCGATCGAACCAGGGACTCCAAGCACCGGAGGTGAACGCTCTACTTCTGAGCCACCGCGCCCCCAGTAAAAGAAAAGAGTAGGTAAATGTAAAACCGGTGACTGGAATTCAGCCCAGCCACTTTGGATTGCATCACATGAGCCTTCCATTGCCAGAACTGCTGCTCATACAAAGAAACCTCTTATTTTTATTTTCAAACCTAACGTCGATATACTGTGATGGATTTGTGAGTACGTGTTTTTGTATCGTGCGTATTAGACAATCAAGAGTGGGTAGTGGCGTAACTTAAACCTTCAGCCTCCTGCAACGCTTAGTTATGCACCCCTACTTTCTACATATTCTACGCCCCTGAAGCTCGAGTGCCCCCGGGCGCCGGGGGTAGTTACTATTCACGCCTATAGTGGTTGGTGGGAAAAATAACGCACGTATCACTGAAACTGGAAGATGTTTCGATCTCTCTCAGACTCCACTTGGTACTGCAACTCCTTCCATATGGCCTTCAGTGCAAAATTTATATACAATTCCCATAAGAAGTGTACTGCTCAATATGAATTTCCCTAATCTCACTGGACGCTCTGCTCGTCTCCATAAATTTTCAAAAACCCAAGTAAAATTACAGAAGAAATTTTTGCATAACTGTGATACGCTAGTAAGTGCTTACATAAAATATGTCTTAGGAATTAATAAACCCTTTCTTGATAGACCCGTATCCAGTTGTATAGGGCGCGATCCCCGTAAATTTTTGCTGTACCCTCTAAAATTTTAACGGTAGGCTTGAAAATGAAATAAAATATAGTTTGATAAGACCCACCTATTTTCAACCGGGCCCAGTACATGTTTGGGCTCGCTAATTACTTGGTTCTTGGTCAATATATTTACTTACATTGTTATTTTGAAGTTATGGATGTGGAATTTAAATCAAAAACAGTGTTGCCTACCCCACACTTTGTTCACTACTTTACTATTATTTCACAACTTGTGTAAGGTGCAATATAACAATTCATATCTCTGTTCGGAGAAAAATAATACCAAGCCTGTGTCTACAGTATTGGAGAACAATCGCGTGTGCATGTTTTGTGCAAGTTTTATAAAAATTCAAGATGAGGTTTTTTAGATAATTTTTGAAAATAGTCAAATTTTGAAATTTTCATTTTTTCATGCTAAATTCTCACTTGTGGTGTACATATAGTTAGGAAATAATATAATGTTATGTAATGTTATGTCTCCATAGTATTTATTCCTAGCTTAAAACAAATCTTATTCCTTTTCATTTAGGCACAAGAAATATCTGATGCATGTGCACATGAAGATTTTTTTTTCAAGTTCAACAATTTTGTTACAGTTTATGTTACACCTCTAATGTCTCTGTTTGGTATGGTTTGGTACAATTAAGAACATAGTATAAAATAAACAACGAGCAGGGGTTCTAGCACTTTTTGTTTTATCTTAGTAATACCTTCAAAACGCCAATTCCTCACTTTGCTGCAAAGGTAACTGTTTGTGGTTATTTTTGAGAGGTTGAAACACTGTTGAAAATCATCAGAGACCAAAACTATTTTGTTTCTGTATTCTGGACATTACCATCTTTAATATATAATTTTTTGTTGCAACTTCAAGATGGTCATGGTAAACATTTGGCTATCTCGTGTACGATTTGAAATTAAATGGGCCAACTACCCGAATTTTAAACGGAACCGTTCCATTAAAACTTGATGTAGAACGTTTTATGGAATAACTGTAATAAAAATAAATGAATTTCAGTGAAAAATAAGGTATATAATAATTTAACTTTTAGGATATGCAGAAGTAATCATAAAAGTTTCCCTACATGAATATGTACACATACCAATAATTTGATAAGCTCAGAAACATCAAGAAAGAAAATAGCGTTTAAAATTCAGTCTGCAGAGGAATTGCTACTTAAACAATGGACATACACTATTTCGAGAATCGAGATAAGAAGATAAATATTTATTACACTTTTCGTTTTATCTCGATACTCATTTCTAAAGCGAGGCAATAATTGGAGTAAGCGTTATCCCGATGGTTATTCTCGTCTCGATTTTGTTTATTTTGTTTGAGAAACGAGATGAGAAATTCCTCCTTTCGTTGCCAACAATAAACAAAACCGAGATTTTCTTGGCAAATGTCACGTTCCTGCTTCGAATTGTATGACTGGATCGATAATAAGCTCCTCACTTTTAATCATTTACGAGAAAATTAATTTTATAATTAGTTTATTTTATTACTATTATTATACATTAAGGTTTTCTTAGTTCAAGTATTCAAACATCCAAGTGATCAAATATCTGGAGATTATAAAACGTGTGCCATCGCCAAAACTTCTAAAGTAAAAAGAAACACTTGCCCACATTGGCTCCGATCCGACTACTTCGGCGTATTGACCTTGCACCTTCACCACTGAAACACGTTCACTACACAGTAAAGGATTCGCCCTTGATGTGCTCACGTTAGGTTTCTCCCGTTACAAAGTTCTACGTTATTTTTCTTTGTTTCCAAAGTTCTTTCATATTTCTCTTACCATGATTTTTGATATAGTTTATATTAATATCTTGAGTTGCTCCTAAATTTTTGTTTCTCAATTTTGTTTCTTCTCCACACTTAACTTCTGATAAGATAGATTTAATCTTATACTCTGCATTCAAGGACACTACCTGGTCAAGGACATATCTGCTACTTCAAACGCTTTTTCGACATAGTACTGAAGCACAAAAATCAAGAGTTCAATTCAAAATGATCGAAGTGTTGATTTCTATTTATGGTTCCTTTTTTAACAAGCATCAAAAAGGAATCATAACATAGCTGTGGCGGAGATTCTTTACCAAGACACCTAATGACTATCTCGCTGTTCAAGTACGTTATCCACTAACCGAACGATATACAGCAGAAGTTTCTGTAACTAACATAATATCTAGGGTTAGTTGTAATACTTTTGTTTTATTAATGTTCTAAGCAATCAAAATTTGTAGTGTTTTTTTTATTTTTATAGCTTGTTTTCTGTTTATGGACTGATTGTTCATAATATATATTGCAGGAAGGGTTAAACAATTAAGACCCACGACAAAAATCTTTCGAAGACAAGCACATACCTATTTAGGAGAGTTCAAATTATTATCTTACATCGGGCATCCAACCTGGTTCCCCGTACAGCAAAGACGGCCGTGCTAGCCATTAGACCAGCGGAAGGGACTGCCCAACAATACACAACAGAATTTTCTGTAACAAACGTGATATCTTTAACTAGTTATAATGTTTTTGCTGTGCTAAGCTATGAAGATTTGTTTTGAATTTTATCTTTTTACAGCTTGTTGTCTGAACTACAACAGTAAAATAAAAGTATTTTTGACAGATAGTAATGTATTATTGTACCACACAAGACGCTTCTTTTAGATCAGCGTAACCAATTAAATACCTAACAAGACAAATCTTTCTATGATAGAAAAGGAACATTCTGTCACAGTCAAGATTTTTCAAAAGGGTTGTCATAACCGAGACTTGCTACTTATGCCTTCGTTCAAAAAACCGAAGGTTTCAGTTTATTTCTGTTATTTTTAAAATCAAAATTTTTTGTTCATTCTTTCTCCTTCTGACCCTTATTTCATGACAGAACTCTCAAATTAGGAATCTTGGTCGTTAATGAATGAATAGTCGAGGTGTTATAATCATTAGATTAGAAATCCGGGAGTTCTGAGTTCAAATTTACTGTAACTCATCTTGATACTGTTAAATTTAATTTGTTCTTGCAAAGTGAATGATGACTTCTTTTGCTCAAAGTTCTCCGTCTAGAGATGAGTTGCAAGAATCATGCACATTTGAACAGAGAGAAAGAAAGAGTGAAGATATCTCCAATTGAAATATTATCCGAAACATTCATCGATATTCATTTTTGTATATTCTTCTTTACAAAATTACGTTTCTCGATTATTTAGAATAAAACAAGATATAGTGAATGAAATATTATGGCGTATTACAAGAGATAACTCGTATTCTTTCGATATCGTATATGGTTCTAATAAAAATATGATTGTATTATTAATTGTAGATTAAATTACACAAGCTCACGTTATGTGCACACACAATATGAGTATTTGTTATATTTGAAAGATATGACATGCTTTCAGTGAGGTTTCGAAATTTGAATTGGCACACTACACATCTTACTTTTACTTTTTTCTTTTACTTTTCTTTTTGTTCATTGAATTTATCTTTCTTTTTTGTTTCATTTTCCGAACACATGGAAAACCAGGAATAGAACACCCGAAAATATTCTTGTTAGTTTTAATGAATTAAAATAATAATAATCATTTAAAAAATAAAAACTCGGGTGGTTTTGCTGACAAAAAAAATATTCTTCCAAATCAAAGTTAGAAGTCAAAACGTCTCGACCTGATATTTTTTCACAAAGTTTATGTTGAGATACTAAAATTGATTTCTAACGAAACTGAAGGTAACGTTGAAACGATAATGTAAAACATCCTGAGATTCTATAGAATACTGAAACTTGTGATATAAAATGAATGTTTGACAAACATTGATTTTTCTTTGAAATATCTAGAGTTAAATTGAATTTCTCTGTAATCTCTCATGGTATCAATTGCTCTGTAAATACTAAACGGTGTATTCTACCTGATTTTTATTCGTCTCAAAGCCATGGACATTTTTCTATTTTTGTGAAGTCTGCTACACTAACATATTTCTACAAAGCAAATGTAAACAATGCAACAGAACTAGTGATAGTAATATCTGCATTCAGAACCTTCAGGAATGCAAGCGAGAAACTTATCAGCTGAATTGCTTTTTGACTAAACTATAACTCTGTTAGCTTTGCAAGAAACATTGAGCAAATAAGTAATACTGTATGATTAAAAACAATGATTACAAACAATGATTACAATCAGCCTTTATCACCAAGTAGCCTGGGTTTGAGTAACTTGGATCTAGGTTAGAATTGTATGGGTTGAAATGGGTTTTGCAGATTCGGCTCGATTCTTCAGAAATATAACGGCAATATAACTTACTTCGAGTACTTCCCTAAGTTTCTTTACTATATTTCTAAGTTTATCCCGTTCTTTCTTCTCTTTTACCTCTTCTCGTCATCCCGCTTCTACTTTCTTCCATCTTTACCATAGACTGTCAAGTGTATTGCTTTCCCCTTGCTTTCTACTATTTCCCCATGCCAATGGCATCGGAGAACTAGAGATGGTCATCCTCCTTCATTTTGCTCTCATGAGGGCAGCACTCACCCTCCCCTCACCCTCCTTTTAGTAGTTGAGGGTGAGGGCGTTGGAGGTTGAGGGCGATAAAGTAATTGAGGGTGAGTGTGAGGGCGTCAATGGAGGGTGAGTGTGAGTGCGTCAATGGAGGGTTAGTATGAGGGCGTCAATGGAGGAGGAGTGTGAGGGAGAGTGAGAGTGTCAGTTGAGGGTGAGTGTGAGGGAGGTGAGGGTGAGGGTAAGGGTTCATAAAATTAATTATCTCGCAATTCTTCATTTCAGGAAAATATGTTAGAAAATGTAATGAAGTTTTTATCTTCGAATTAATCGTCGTTCACAGAAAATCGTCATATCAATATTCCATCAGTTTCATACGCTTTTCATGAGCGAAGACAAGATGTTTCTCATAGCTTTATTACTTTTCTATATTTATATATTTTCACTTTATAGAAATAATAATTACGAAATATATAAAAATATCTACTGCAAGTTTTTGGCTACCGAAAATTTCAAAGCTTTATGAAAGTAACCCATTAAAAATACTAGAAGTTCTCAGGAAATAAGGTTTTTTCTTTCATATATTCGTTCAGAAGAGAAACTAATAAATATTAATATATTCATTTATTCTGAAATTGTAACTAAGAAAAAGCTTTATTTCTTCTTCTAAGTAGGAGAAAAATACAAAGCTGCAGGCTGCAATAAATAATTTTATATTTAATTATCAAATAAAACTATATTTCCTGCTTTTGGCTATATACGTATTTTTAGACTTCCAAACTACGCTATGCATATGAAGGAGAAGTCTTATAGAACGGCTGTGTCCGTCTGTGTGTCTATCTGTCAACAGGTATCACATTTAAATCGGTAACAGCTATTGACAAGCAGTTTTCAGGAATTAATCCACCATCCCAATAATAGCTTGCATCTCCCTCAACAACCTCCTACTTAACAGGTACCCTCAAATCACCTTGGCAGCTGATAAACTGGTATTGGTAGAAATCGGAAATTTCCGGTTTCAAATTAAAGACCACGAGTAAAAAACAGTAATAGCGATCTGCAAAGGGTTTTCGGAAATAGGTGGATATGAAAGGAACCACTTTAACTCCTGAATTTCCACTAAAACTGGAAGTGGTAGGATCCACTACTATTTCAGGTTTCAATATTTATTTTCATAAACTTAAAGGGGTAAGAGCTATCGACAAACGGCTTTCGGGAATCAATTCTGCATTGCCAGAATAGGTTTCATCTCGTTCAATAAACTTACTTAAACGGAAAGTGGTAGAAGTCGACCCTATATGGTTTCAACAAACATATTCATAACTCATAAAGGAATATAAAACATAGCTAGCGGTAAAGAGTTTTCAGAAATCGATTTAAGATCTTAAGGGGACAAACCACCTATACTCCTGCATTTCCACTAATATCGGAATGGGTATAAATTCACTACTACTTCTGGTTTCAATATTGATTTTCCTAGACTTTAAACGGTAAGTGCTACCGAAAAAGCGGTTTTCGGGAATCGATTCAGCATCCCAAGAATAGGTTCCATCAATTTCACCAACCTTCGAGTTAAACCAGAAGCTATGTAGAACCACTTCTGGTTTCTAAAACATTGGTCATAACTTAAAAAAAACGGTAAGAGCTATTAAAAAACGGTTTTCGGGGAACGATTCGTCGTTTCTATTATAGATCCCATCTCCTTACACAACCTAATATTTAAACCGTAAGTGGTAGAAATCAACTACTCCCAGTTTCTACTATTTCCAATTTTACAATTGAATTTGTATAGTTCGGAAGTTTACCGTAGTTTCATACTGTAGAACGATACTCGCTTATTCTATCATATAATTCTTGTGTTATCAAATACTAGGTTTATTACCGGGTACTCAATAATATTTATATATTTTCCCATTATAGGACCTAGAAAGTTGGAAGATTATAATTTGCTGTTATGTCATATTTTTATTCTTGGATTCAATCAATATCATGGCTTAATGTGGACTTAATACTTGATAGTGGATATTTTTTAGAATGGAAATTTTTTTGAAATGGGAAGTTTTAAGCGAAAAATTTTCCACTTCACATCACTAGTTGCATGAATGGTTACAGTAGAACAATTGTTAATATGTACATTTAATGGACGGAACAATGTAAAGAAGATTCTTTCTTCTAGGGTAGAAAATGTTTTATTTGTAGCTGTACTTTATTTGAAGAAGCGCCAAGTGAACTTTGTGGTGGAAAACACCGTATTCGGTGGTTTTCTCGGGGTTCTTCCGTTCCCTCCCACTTTCTTCATTCCACCATTTGATTCAATCCTCATCATCAACGTCTATCTTAGCCTCGGAGCATAAACGTAGGACGGTAAACTGAATATTTCATTCCATTTTATTTGAAGGAGAACATTTCTAACCAGCGATTATCTGAAGCAGAGATCCTTGTGTTATCCCGGTTCGATTCCGTGCCGGACAAAGATCCGCAATAGAGAGAAAAGCTCAATTAAATATAAAACATAATTGTATTTATAATCATTTTCATATAAATTATAGACCTAAATTTACACAGTTATATTTTTTATTATTATTAAATTAAATATTTCCTTTTGTCTTTCGTGACTGGTGGCTTGTTGGCAGTGGCGTCACTAGGTCTAATTTGGGGTGTTCAAGCCTCCCCAATTTCTTACAAGCCCACCTTAATTTCAGTGTGTTACATACTTCTAGAAAAGAGGGTATTAAGAAAATCTACCGAAATTACACTATTGACGAATTTACACCCAAATGCAACAGAAGGTGCACACAGACCTTAAAATCCAGCATCTTCATAGAGTAATTGATCGTTGATTATTAATATTCTGTTACTATATGAATAGCCCCCTTAAAATATGAACTATTTCACACGGTAAGTTTTAAATAGGTGAATTTTAAGGTTTGATTACTTTATAAGGTAATTAATATTTTGTTTTTATACTGTATTCTAATATTATTTCGTGCAAATAGGGATGCGCACGAGACAAGATTATTGGTTCTCTTGCCTCGAAAGTATGTTGTTTAAAGTGATGCCTCGAAAACTCTTTTTCTGTTGGAGGAACCCTGTCTCGTCTCGAATCTTATCGAGTTATTTTGAGAAACAATAGCTTTACTTTAATAAAGAATAAAACAAACATGTCTACGTTGCTAAAAATGTGCAAGACGGAAATAGTAACCGCAATTCTTTTGCCCCAAAAGCTCGCAAATTGTGTTATGTTCTTGATTAAAGATAAACTTAAAATACCAAAACAATGTAATTTTTGAGTGTTGGGTACCTTGGCCCCAAAATGGTTTTTCAGTCCCCTTTTAAAAATCATAGTTACGCCACTACTTGTTGGGTGCAAACAGTCAATGATCTTACATATCACGCCCATATCCATGGGGCCTGAGCTTCCTTGAAATTATGAGTTTGAGAATGAATTTCGTAATGAAGAGTAATTGCCTTCATTCGTCCTTAAAGTTGCTTGTATCCGAAGTATGTTCCGTCCTTCATTTATAAACATGGAGTTATATAAAGTCATAACTTCAATATGTTCTTTCTGCATCTCCTATGTTCTTTTCACCAAAAGTTGAATATCAACAAGCATTTGGCAAACATTATTTTAGATTTTTTAATCTATGTTCTCTACCAATTGTAAATCAGACATATTGAAAGAAAGGCACGAAAAGTCAGATATTAATTGGCAAGCCACTTCCATGAAAAACAGGACCATACCATAACACCACCTCCTCCGAATTTTACTGTTGGCAATACACATGCTGGCAGATGACGTTCACCTGGCATCCGCCATACCCACATCCTGCCATCGGATCGCCACATTGTGTACCGTGATTCGTCACTCCACACAACGTTTTTGCACTGTTCAATCGTCCAATGTTTACGCCCCTTACACCTAGCGAGGCATCGTTTGCCATTTTCTTGCGTGATGTGTGGCTTATGGGCACCCGCTCGACCATGAAATCCAAGGTTTCTCAACTCCCGCCTAACTGTCATAGTACTTGGAGTGGACTCTGATGTAGTTTGGAATTTCTGTGTTATGGTCTGGATAAATGTCTGCCTATTACCCATTACGACCCTTTTCAACAGTCGGAGGTCTCTGTCAGTCTACAGACGAGGTCAGTTAATAGATCCTTTTGTGTTGTACGTGTCCCCTCACTTATCCATTTCACTATCACATCATAAACAGTTGACCAAGGGATGTTTAGGAATGTAGAAATCTCGCCTACAGATTTCTGACGCAAGTGACACCCATTCACCTAACCACGTTCGAAGTAAGTGAGTTCCGCGGAGCAGCCCAATCTGCTCTTTCACGATGTCTAATGACTACTGAGGTCGCTGATATGGAGTACCTGGCAGTAGGGGGAAGCACAATTCATGTAATATGAAAAACGTATGTTTTTTTGGGGCGGTCCGAATACTTTCGATCACATAATGTACCTGTGGCTAGTAGTTTGATAACTAAAAATGAGGGGGGATACTATGAATTTCCTCAGTGAGTATTTTCCTGAATGTGAGTGAAATAAGTTCAATTACATTCTCAGGTAAACCCAATTTTATTTTTCCATGTGGGCCTATTACGAAGTTTTCTATTTTGATAGTAGTCTTTTCTTTTTTTTAAATGTTGACGCCCATTAAACTTGCCGCCAGGGGCGGTGGCACGGTTCGACCTCCCTCGCGCCTGCCCTGCTACATGGTAAAAAATGAATGATTAACTACACGTTAAAAAAAGAAAGACTTAATTTAGATAAAATGACCAACATCTGGTGTTACAACACAAAACCAGTTAGATCTGTTCTTCACTTTAAAATAAATCAATCGAATTCAATTAGGCTTTTTCCTCGCCTATTATTTTCATTCTTTTTATTTGAGTTAAAATCCCGTTCAGCGTAACATGGGATCCGAACCACATGAGGTCCCGTCGGAAAACGAACACGTGTCTCCCGCGCCAAAGGCGCGTACGCTATTCGTATAGACACGAGGGATCTTTCCTGTTAACCGCCAATCACTTTTAAAATAAATAATTTTATCAGATTTATCCTAGGGCCCAGTGGTTCCTACCGTTTTACCTGGCACTCCCCTTCGTAATTCCTACATACGCCCTCCTTCATCCCCGCTAGTTTGTCATACGTACTTTATGTGTGGCTTTTTCAGGGATTTCAGATCAGGCATTTTATTTTCAAATCTTCAGTAATAGTAACAATATTATGCTATTATATAGAACAGTAGAAGTGAGTGACTCATTATCAGCCAGACCATATTTCTATAGGGAGGAATGTGCAATTTACATAAAATGCTTCTTTTGTCACAAAAACAAGGGATAAGGAAGGATTTTCAGAAACGTGTATCTTAAAAGAGTAAATGGTAGTTTTTTTCAAGGAACTGTATCTCTCAGATTTCCGAACTTAGGAAGATAAAATTTGGAACACCAATTTACCATAAAAAGTAACTTTTTTTTAGCTTTTTTCAAAATTCCACACATACGTACTATTTTACACCTACTATATTGGGCACATTTAAGTTTGTCGTGTCGTGATTAATTTAGTTGCTTGAGGGTAAGTGTGAGGGTGTGATTTGAGTGTGGGTATGAACAAGGGCGAGGGTGAGGGCGTCAATGGAGGGTGTTGATGAGTGCGTTAATGTAGGGTGAATGTGAGGGAAGGTGAACTTGAGGGCGTCAATGGAGGGTGAGTGTGAGGGAGGGTAAAGTTAAGGGCGTCAATGGAGGGTGAGTGTGAGGACGTCAATGGAGGGTGTGTGAGGGACGGTGAGGGGATGGCGTCAATGGAGAGTTAGAGTGAGGGAGGATGAGGGGAGGCAGTCAATGGAGCGTGTGTATGGGGGCGTCAATGAAAGGTTAGTGTGAGGGAGGGTGAGGGGAGGGCGTCATGGAGGGTGATGTGTGAGGGAGGGTGAGAGGAGAGCGTCAATGAAGGGTGAGTTTGATGGAGGGTGAGGGGCGTCAATTGAGGGTGAGGGTGTGGGAGGGTTAGGAAAAATGACCATCTCTGCGGAGAACCATCGATGCGTAGCTAGATATATCTCGCCAAAAATTGGCTTCGATCCGTGGTGGCCCCACTTTCGTTCTGAAAATCATAACACCAATGGCCCACCAGCGGCAAAGACGCGACGAAACGCCAGTGAACAAAAAACTTACTCCCCCAAAATGTTTTAAATCGTTTATATGCGTAATTTGTTACGGTAAGGAGAGACTAAAAATACCTTGACAAATAAAAAATACATGTTCCAGGGTTGGCGCGAACCAACGCTTTGATTACTAGGCGCATGCTCTTCCGACTTGGTTATGGAGGCGATGCAGGAAACGTCGCTTGTAGATACATAAATCGTTGAGGTATTTCTAATTAGCTGATCAGAGTGCTCCTGTAACCGTGTACATTCGACGATAACCGTTTGAGATTAGTGAAGTACGTTCGCCATGTAATTTTACAACAAACTGGAGCACGTCTATTTATTTCCATGTTTCTCTCATATTCACTTTCAAATGATCGCCTGGAGTTGTAATCTAAATTCATACAATTATACGCACTCATCCCATGAGTTTTCACTTCATGATGTAGAGGCGGGGATTATTCTTAAATCCTGTACCTCACTTTAGGAAAAGTTCGTCAGGAAAAATAATATATGACAATATCCGCTTGCAGACGACTGACGATAGTTGGTGTTTGTCCCTCCGCTATCCTCCGCGACGAATCGAAGAAGCACGGACCAAATAAAGTCCTCGCTGCTACGCGGTGGTAACTTCAATAATCCGACTATAGATATTTCTTTCGACTGGACGAAACCCTGCCGCCAGTGGACACTAGCGGCAGTTCTTCGACGCGTCGTTATAGCGACAATCGACATTTACTGGCAATTCGGCAACTAGATGTTGGCGACGTTTACGACATGGGGTCGGTAACAACATATTTCCTTTGTAAGATCATCTTACCCTCTTTCCTTTTTCCTAAGGTAGTTCTTCTTCTTCCTCTCCTTCCTTTACCTGCCTTTTGACTTTCCATTCTTCTCTCTTAATCTTTCTGTATTTTAATCAAACTGAACAACTTCATAACTGGGAGTTATCGCCACTGTACGCAGTCAATAAGTTTACGTTCAGTTGTATGTTTGGGCGTCCGATATTAAATAACAGTTAAAGAATTGCATATAACCTTTGATTAATGATAAGAATATTTTATTAAGTCATCATACACAATAGTTTTCGTTTGCTTTTAAAATGGTTTACAGTTTCAAATGGCTACAGATCCTCTATTATTCTCTTCTTCTTTTATTCAGTTTTGATGTGGGTGTTATTCTTCACGGTTTGCAAAGATAATCGAAAATGATCGATATTAGTTGAAAAACAGATTTAGAAACAATTATATAAACAAACAATATAGCGTTTCTCTTCATATATCCATAGCTTTCTTTTATAATAATTGCTGAAGCTTATGTTTATTATATGGAGCGTTTAGAGCACAGAGCAATCAACCCATAAAGTTTTGAGAAGAATAGACATAGAAGAATAGAATAGACATAGCATACTGTATGCTTAATTACACGGAAATTTTGAGTTTGGACTATACCCATAATTATATGGAAAATTGTACACTTTTTTCTTTACGTTTTTCTAATTTACTTGAATTTGACTTTCAAATTTCATGCTCTTTTTAACTTAAAAATATCGATAATTAAACAAGAAAATAATTATACCACGATAATTTAATTGAAATTCATTGTAATTTGGACCACGAGAAACACTTCTCCACTTTTTGTCGTAAATGTCAGATCCAGCGTTATTGCAAGAGAGCGTTGCTTGAGCGATTGATCATATAAATTTAAACTAAGATTAGTGTCATATAATAAGTGAATTATCACTTAATAGTGCATAAAGTTTTTTTATGAATATAGAACAAAATGAACAATTAAAATAATATTTTTCAGTGCGAATAGTCAAAGCATCCAAAAATAAGAATAACCTGAGGCCAAGGTTGTGTGAACTGGAAAATAAACTTTCCCATAACAAGCTATAGCGTAACACCTAGCTGACCTCAATATGTGCATTTGTGATCATTTGGATAATGGTCTCCATGTGACAGGGAATACACTATACCTATAACCCCACTATACTACCCGTTCCATTATTGTGGTATACTAATACACTTTACCCATTACACCGTTGAGAATTAATTTTATATTTATTTTTTATATATATGTTATTAGTTAGAATTTCTTTCACATCGTGGTTTTGTTGCAAGTGTAAACTCTCTAATGAGGCCGTGATCATGTGTCAGATTTAATGACTATGGGTTTTAGTGGGTCAGAGTGGGTGAGAGTAGTTCATGGCCGGTAGTGGGTCATTGGGTGTTTTTTCACAGTGGGGCCTGGTTGGTGGGGCGTCAAAGTGGGACTGACTGGGTGATTGTGGGTGGTGGGTCAGAGTTGGTAATGGTGGGTGGTGGATCAAGGTGGGTCGTGAGTCAGAGTCGATCATGGTGGGTCTTGGGTCAGTGGGTCGTTGCTCATGATGGTGATGGGCCAGTGGGTCGTGGGTCTAGTTTTAATTATCCCACGCCGTCTCTGGACAATACTTAGCAAATCTTGATAGCTATTTGGTTTAGGAATAATAATCGTATAAATTTGTATGTTTTAAATGAATACGCCTAGTTCCATACTTATTGCACACTACTTCAAAAAATAATATTGGGAAACTGCAATAGCATTTGTTTCATATAACATTATATTCCTTGTATTTACAAAGTCAACGCAAAAACTCCCATTCTATTGACAATGATTAAACAATTTATGATTCTTGATTGTACTAGCAATTGTTATATTCAACAAACAAATTAGATGTCAATAATTGATGATCATCATATTTATCGTTTGTCCCTAGATACAATAATTTAAGTCTTTTAGTACATGTCCCATAAACGCACCAAGAGACCACATGACTTGGTCGGTTAAAATTGCTCTGGCTTATAGCTGTAATACTTATGTATCTTTTACAGTATGCTACTAAAATATCAGGTTATCAGGAACATATTTTTGTATCTTAGCCTAGCACAATAATACTAACTTTTCAAAGGAAAATATAAGATGCGTTCCTAGAGAGAACGACTTTCGTTAATTAGAAATGACTTATCGTTTGCTCGGGTTCAGAATTGCGTCTTATGTGTGTCTCGTAATATTTTACCCCTCCCAACTATCGACACTCTGCACAAAAAATTCTCGGCACTTTCCTGGTTATAGTTTATACTTTAAGATTCTAACCACAAACCTAAGACATAAATAATAATAATAATAATAATAATAATAATAATAATAATAAGGAAAAGCAACAAACGATATTAAATAGTGACTTTTGAATAGGTATTATGTACATGTGTGAAGAAGGCAGCAATCAATCAAGTTTATCAGTTTAAGAATTCAGCTTCTTCTGACTTTCCTTTCTGTCGCTTTTTAGCTTACCTTTATAATTTGCTCTGAGAATCTTGTCTATTTAATATTACTATGCTATAAATAAAATAAACAAGAAAACTGGTTTATCGTACATATGTATACAAAAACTTACGACGTCAACGATGTTAATTACTTGAAACAGAACACAAATAATTTACTTTAATGAAGCTATCAAATAAAAAAAAACGCATGTAGCGCAAGTTGAGAGGACGCCATACTGACCACTATCACGTTTTGTACAGGGATGTTATTATATCCGGGCACCAGACAATATTTTAAAAAATACATATCTATGGATGGAAGATTATAGGCACTATTGAATATGTCGAATGCAAGCGTCATTAAATTGTTAAGCGTAAATTGAGGTAAATTAATAACATTATTTTCGTTCAGTAGAAACATTTATGGAAGGGGCCAGGTTTGCTTCTTGGAGGAGCCGGCCCTCCTGTAGTTCCGCCTGTGGTTAATTATGGAGTAAGTTATATCGCACTACCCATCTTACGCCTTTATTTTGGCGCGTAGTTAAAATAAGCCCTTCAAAAAATACATTGAATGAGAAAACGATTTTGTAAAAACACAAAACCCTGCCAAGAAAAATAGTGTAACGTATGAAATATCTCTCGGGGGATAAACCTCAGAGTTTCAGATGAAAAGAGGTACATAAATTTGTATTTCTTTAGACACGACAAGAATAACAAGAATAAAAACGCAGAAAGCATTTGTATTCCTTAGTTCCTGTTATATTACGCGGCAAGAGACTTATACCCTCTGTTTATGGGAAAAGCATTTACTAATTTATTCTCAGTTTATCTATACAAAAAATATATGTATCTTCCAGCAAATTTAGTACACATATTAATTACAAGCTCTAAAAGTGCCTATTTTGTAGGGAGGAACACGTAAAATAATCGATGTCGAATTTGCCTTTTACAGGAGTGGTTTTGGGAATTTATTTTTGTGTAGGCCTCCTTCGCTTACATACATACATTTGGTTGATTAACGACAGTAGGGAACTGGTTTTACAGTAATGGCTGATGCTATTCGTTAAATAATTATCTACTATTAACATTGATAGCAGAACATACATTTATTGTTTCTTTAAGCGTTTATATATTTTTCAAAAAATTTTGGGTAGGGCCGTGCCTGCCCGGGCTACTCGCTGAAACCGCCATGGGTATTTTGTCGAATTTGTAGTTAACGGGAGCGCTGAGATAAATAGTGACATTTCCAATGTCATTTAAATACAAACGTACCCTCATGGATATAGGGTCAAGAGGCAGGAGTGGAAGTGGATAACATATAACATTGAATACTACCAATAATACCGCCAAATCATAGCTAAAAAGTTGCTAAAATAAATAGAGGTATTCTCAATGCCGTGATTCAGGTTGTATCAGCATTGGAAATAAGAGTAAAGATAAAGAATAAAAATGAACGAAACCGACAGATATTAGTGTCAAATTGATAGTTTTTGGGTTCACTGAGATGAATGATGACACACCCAGTGCCATTTAATCTAAGTTCGACTGACCTTGGCATGGTAGAAAAAATACAAGTAAAATATAAAATACGACCGAGTTAGTGTCGAAATACATTGTTTTCAAGGTGGCTAATCTTGTTAGTGGCAGTTCCAATGACTCAAACATTCGGACAAGAAAGGGCAATAAGCTAGTATAAGCTTATAAACTAATTATCTCAACACGAAGGAACGAACATACAATTCTTTTTAACATCGATAGTAAACTAACAGGGATGTCAACTTGTTAGATTGCGCATACATCTTTCGCGCAGGCAGAACATATTAGTAGATGCATTATACAATACAGCTTACAAGCCGATTGGTTCATTCAAATCTTTTAACATGTGAGAAAACAGTGATTGCCCACTGCGTCTTTTGTATTTTAAATGAGTTGAACTAGAAACAATATGCTGGCAATTTTATGGGCATGTTTCTTAAGGGTTAATTATTATTTTTTTTCTGGAAATCAGGGACCAACTGGGACATGAGCAACCCGCTATGGAAGCGTTCCTTTGAAGTCAAGGCCGGAAAATTTGGACGATTGATCAACTTAATATTATTACTACTACCGCCAACCGGGACAATGGTGAACTTACTGGGTAAACCTAATCAAAAAGATAAATGTTTCTGTCGTGGGTTTAAAATATGCAAAAAAAAAGCCTTACATTAAAGTTATACAGCAGTTCTGGAGATACGTAACAAGTTAATGCAATTTTTACATTGTGCCCCACTTTGCCAAAAGAAATGTTTTGTACAGGGCTATTTTCACCATTTTTCGTGGGTCTATTTAAGTGGCCCGGACGTTTGACAAGTGAAATTTAGAAATATTGTCCAGGTAGATTGTTGTAGGAAATGTATCTGTCGTTATCTGCAAATATTGTAGTGGTAACACAAGCTGTATTGAATAAAAATGACCTTATTTAAAGAGGAGCAAAATATTATTCGAATGGGGCAATGCTAAACAGTAATAATGTATTCATACTTAGCTAATTTACTTGCCACATTTTTTGCCTGACAATGACCCATCAGAAAGTAATGTATACAGACAATTGTATTTATTTATTTTTTTTTAAAAAAATGATAAACATGAGAAACGTACTGCAATTAAAGTTAGACACTGGTTATATGTTAAATTCCTAGGAAGAAAATCAGTGAATCATTTTGTTGGCCAAGTAATTGTTTCTATGATGTCAGATTTGTTCGCAAAAATATGCATGGTACTATGTTTTACTAGCCACAACAACAGAATGCGCATGTTGTTTCCGCTGGTGATGTGGTCCTGCTGTTGCCTCAGCATGTGCTAGACAGAATGGGTTGTATTTTGTCTTTTTCAGTTTTATTTGAGGGTCTGAATGTACAGTAAATAGATGTTCATGCAGTAAGTTGATTAGTTCACGTTAATATGCACACAGTAATATGCACGTACTAATATGTACTAATAAATAGATATGCACACAGTAAGTAGATTGTTTTGATAGTTAGCCCAATTTTTGTGGCAAATCTGATTATTTTGTTTCATTAACGCTTCCGTTAAGCATTAATAGTTTTTTAAAAGCACGAGTAATATGCTGCTTCTTTTACTTAGCACGAGTAATATGTGCAAACGGCATATACTTTTTAAATATAGTACAGGTATTGTACACAACGGATCAGCAGCAAAGTTTATTAATATGTGTACTGCATTCATAGAAGCAGATTAGATGTATTTAATTTAATTTTTTTCTCAGTGTCCTTTTTCAATTATATTGAATGCATAATTTTAGTCAGGTTTTATTTTTAGGAGAATAGTCATGCTTTTTGGTACATTAAGATCTCATTCTGAAAGAATAATGGTTCAGATACACTAATTTGTTCCCAGTTCGTCTACTAGTAGTTCTATTTTGCACAACTTGCATTTTCCATGTGACAAAATCTGCCAGAAACATATAATGTTGCATATCTACACAATTAGTTGAAAGAGCACCTTCTACCTTATCTGCATTGCGCCTCTGACAGACACCTACGTCAAGATAATGAGAATTCAACAGATTGTATCGGCATTGCCCCGAAGTCGGGGCAATGCTGATGCAGCACCAATTATTGTTATTTCTGTAACAAGTTAAAACTAATTAATCCCACTTTTGTATTAGTGTGAAGATCTAGGAAAGATGTACGTTAAATAATTGTCTTTGCAATTATAGCTGTAATCATATTGAAATTACTGATACCTTTTGACCAAAATTGTGTACCAACATTGCCCCGTCTGATGGTACTACTACTTGATGGTATTAAAATAGTCCAAGAAATACCCGAGATATAATGGAATATTAGCTTTACAAGATAGCAATTGGAAGTATCTAGAATTCTTCAAAAAATTATTTACATTGATGTTTAAATATTGATTGATGTGTAAATATTGTGTATTTACATTGATATGAAAAATAATGGACCCTATATCTCATGAACGGCATCATTTAAAATACATTTAAATGGATGTGGTTTACTGAATTATCTTCTCTACTAATTTCATCTCTAGGTATTATATCTTCTGAGTTGAAATGATTATACGTAGAGTAATGCACTTTTAATTGATCATCGTCTTTGCAACTAAGAACCTTTTCCGTTTCATGGTCGCCCGAAATATTTTGTAGACAGAGATGTTCAAAACAATGAAAATTCCCATAATTTATCACCTTGTCCTCTTAGAAAGTCGCTTTCTAATCATACCACTGAAAAACAAGGGTTAGATTTGTAGTCAGCTTATCTGCATGTAAAAAAAAAAAAACATTGTTTCAACCTCTTTAAATTTTTAGTAAACAGGGAGCTCTAAAACTGTGTTATCGGAACTATCTTTGTTCCCTCAAAAAAAATGACTTTCTAGACGCAGTAAAAGAAAATAACGTTCATACTTATAATCAGAGCACTCGAAAATGTAAGATGAATTTGTTTCTAGTTGCAGGAAGATTATTTTATCGACGTTACAATTTATCCAATTTTCCCTTCCCCTGTCTCAAAAATGACTTAGTATTGACGGCAATAAAAAAGATCAAATTCGTGATCAGCTCCATCAATATCATAACATTGTCTGGGTTCATTCAATCCATTTTTTTGTGTGTTCTGTAAAACAGTGGAAATTACGGTAATTTATCACTTTGCTTCTTCAAAAAATGTTTTCTTCCACGCCAGTGAAAAATATTGGCCATATTCGTAATCACTGCCACTGAATCTATAAGATCAGCTTATTTTCATTCTCCGTCCGTAATAAATAGACAGCAATGATGCCAATATTGACCCTTGACCCTTCCGGTTAGCATGATTTTCAATCCTCCTTTACTATTTATAGCTTGAACCCAAACTGTTCAGCGTATCACTCCTAGAAGGCAAGATACTGCCACGTGACTATCTGAGGCGGTACGTGATTACCATACCTCTATTACCTGTCGCATAATTTAGCATTCTGGGGGCCGCGGTGGCTCAGTGGTAGAGCGTTCACCTCTGGTGCATGGAGTCTCGGGTTCAAACCCTGCTCCTGCCAAGTGAACTTTGTGGTGGACAAACACCGTGTGCGTGAGTTTTCTCGGGGTTCTCCCGTTTCCTCCCACTTTCTTCATTCCACCATTGCATTCATTTCTCACCATCACCGTTTGCTTTAGCCTAACCGGCGTAACCGTGGGACGTAAAACTCAAAGATTTCATTTCATTTCAATTTAGCATTCTATGGGAATTAGTTCCAAGGATGCAGCTACTACTCACTTTCAGAGTCTGAGATATACTGATATGAGCTAAAAGGTTCCTGTACAACCACCTAGGTATTAATCCTCGTCGCACGATTAGAAGTCAGTACCTCGGCCCATTCCAACACTTATTTATAACCCTAAAGCACAGGCAAGCAACCACTGAGATTGTGTTTCAAAATTTACCAAATCCCTGTTTCAAAATTTTCTTACGTGCCAAACAATTATTTTGCAGTCTAAGATAAAATCCAGTTATTTGGCACTCTGGCGTTCACATATATTATAGAAAACTGAAATTATCTAATCAAACTAGAGATTATTAAACAAACTCTATCCGTGATAGCGATTCTCATTTTTATTTCGATATTATAGAACCAATTTGCGTTTATCATGTATCAGAACTTAATAAGTAGATGTCATAATAACACTACCCATCCAGAATAAAATACAAATATATGCTAGTAATTTCAAAATATTTGTGTGTTTACTTTGAAGTGGAGTACTTACGTTTGATGAAACTCATAATATTAAATTTTCGTTGAATTTACACTGAGTACGATAAAAAACATTTTACTTTCCATTTGATTTTGTTTTTCCGAGTTTTCAAGGAATAAAACAATTATCAATTAACGATTTTTTTACCTTTTTTAATAGTACGTATGTATGTGTATGTTTTCCGATTTTCAGTAGGTCTGCCAAAAATTGTTTTTAGTTTTGTGTTTTTTCCTTTTACTGACGACCATCTACGATGACTAGCTATGGTGAATTTCTCCCCCCTAAAAAGAATAACCGGGTCACGAAATTCTATTTTTCCCTTCTGAGCTAAAATTTTACACCGAGATATCCGCTAAAAGTTGTAAATAATTTTTAGGAAGAACTTGTTTCGCGTGCCGGAAACAATTCATCGGCATGTAATGTTTGGCTGGACGTCGAGGGTTTTACCAAGGCCGTAGTGCAATGAGAAGCCTAAAATTTGTGAAATTCACTTGGAGAAATACTCCTCTCAAATGGGTCGCGTTAGAGCAACTCAGGTATGGAGTTAGGTTGGGTAGGGTCAGATCAACTATAGTATAGTTTCCGGTCGGGTCAGAGTATCTCGGGTCACTTGTCGAGTTGAGTCAGAATACCTCGGCTCATGGGTTGCGTCGGGTCGGGTGGAGATCGACCCGCCTCGTTGAGAGCAATAACCCTAACACTCTTTGAAGAAAAATTAAAACATTATACACAATACACTATCGAAAGCAAAGTCAGAAACATTACAACAACAGAAGTAAAACTCCAAGAGATTACAAAAAAATATGTTTCGTAGGGTCATAAAAGACTGCCAATGCTGGAAGCTAGTGTTAAGATCGCCTTATCGGCACCCCTTGAATGTGTGATTAATAGTGAGTGGGTGTAAACATCACAGTTGATTTGTCTTAGCACACGCGTAGAAATATTTTATCACTGAGTCAGTTATTCAACATCTTAAAAAAAGAGATAACGATATTTTTTTAAAAGAATCGAAATCAGCATAAATGACCATAAATCGAAGAGGTGCACTTTGGTTCAGTGATCTGGAAATGAAAGAACGGAATCAGTATAATTTGTTCATTAGATTACAAAACTACTATTCAATGATGGGCATGGCTCCAAAAATATGTGTTCGAAAAAGTGGAGTAAGGGTGCGCCATGGAAGAAAAGAGGAGATATGGTTGGCGGAAAGCATCTCCCATCGCCTATACTTTAAGTACCAGTCCGATATTCACTTGGTAAGTCTCAAAGAAGTCATTCTGGATACCATGCCGCGGGTTTCAATGCCATATGGCATCCCAAATGCAAACCTCCAATATTCTGCTCAAAGCACGCCTGAAATTTGCTTTATTATAATTTTATTATTATTATTATTATTATTATTATTATTATTATTATTATTATTATTATTATTATTATTATTATTATTATTATTATTATTATTATTATTATTATAGATTTGAGAAATAAATATTGAATAGTGCAATCTCAATAAGATTCAAACAAGAACAGTTGCGTATACCAGCGATTCCCAATCTTTTTAGATATTGGATCTCTCCTGTATAACCCTGCATAGAATTATTTTATACCGAAAACATCTCTTTGTTTTCACAAGATACGCGCTTAACTTGTGTGAGCTCTTGAGATTTTACTATTCAATAGTAATAATAATAGTAATAATAAGTTCTAGTACAAAGAAGTTGTAATTTCCAAGTCATTGGTGTATTTAAGGACATTCTGACTTAGCCCACCTCTACCATCAAAATATTATTTCAATTTCAATTTTTGCTTTTGCAAATGTTTTATCTGAGTAAGGGTACAAATTAATATGGAAGATGGGCTTCATGCACGGCCGCCTTTATTGTCAAAACCTTCTTCCCCATGATAAGTAATTACAAGGAGTATAATGACTTGATGAAAGACTGACAATGAGCGCTAGACATAGCAGCTATGAAAACCATCTTCTACAAAAATTCATACGCGATGGCGTGGATAAAGGTTATCTGATCAATATCAACATCTGTAGTTGACAAATGCATTACACCAAAGTATACAATAAGGTTTTCTTTCGCAAGATGTGATCGAAGTAAATTATCAACATAGGTCACATACTAAGTCGAGAAACGGATAAAAGCGAAATGAAACTTCCTTGAACACAATTTCAAGTGGCGTCTGCGAGGTGCACGAGTTCGAACTGGTCTCCTTTATTAAACATGATTTCATAATGTGGTTTAGTTAGCCTCTTTCAATTTTGGATATTGATGCGTAGTAAGCACATATATAATCTATGCCTTTAAAAATTCTCAGTACTAGCTGTTTTGCACCCTGATGTATTTAGAATTAAATATTAATCCGAAATTATTCTATACAAAACAACCACCACGGAAAATTAATGGACACATCGGGTGAGCGCGCAAATTTGTTGGTTGTATAGCAGGTTACCATTTATAGTTGCAATTACTAAAATACCAGTTTCCAAAAAATGTAACAACGTTATAATAACCAAAAACAAATTCATGAACACGTAACATTCAATAGTCTAAATACCATTCGACTTCACTTAAGTCAATCATTCAAATATCAATTGGAGGTAACAAGTTACTTTGACTTTTTTCTCAAGTTTGTTTGACAGGTAATGAAAAGTATAAAATCACCAGACCAAAGAACAATACAGTAATACGTGCGTATATTACACTCAATAATAAAGCTACTTATGTTCTAGCTTGCTCATTATGAGTTTTGGTGTCTTTAATTTTTTGACTTTGAAGAAAAAAATATTTCCAATCAGTTAGGAAACAGTAAACTCAGCTTTTATTTAGCTGTGCAATCGAAAGACCAGGGCTTATTTAATTCTTATTATCTTTCTTTCTTTGCAAAGACCAGATAATATGAAAGAAGAAACAGAATTATTGTAAAATTCAAGTGATACTTAAAACTACCATAAAAACCAATACGAATCATACATATTCCATGATATTTTCACCTTCTTATTTTTTCGGCTCAAAATTCGTTAAAAGGAAATTAATTTAATGGTTAGTTTTGCCAAAATTCTCCTTTAAACCATACATCAAGTCAATTCTAATCCATATTGATATATTCACTCGACCATATTATCCGGTCGTAGCAAATTTCGTACGAACTACACCCAAGGTAGTTATCTAGCACATAAGGCCATTCGCTTGCTGCACACTCCTGAGGAGCGAAAAGCCACAACTAGCGCTATGCAGCGGAAAGTACGAAAACTTCCAGCGATAGGTAACTCAAGGCCAACTCTCACAGCGTTTAAACTTACTTCTCTTATTGTCATTGTACGGAGATTTTATTAACAGTAAATTTTAAGCAAAAATATTATTATTCGACTGAACGCAACACAAAATCCACCCCTCCCCCGCGGAGGACCACAAATTTCCCTCTTCCAAAAACAATAACTAAACAATAGGAAAATAACAAAATTTTTGTATACACGACTCCAAAGTGCATTACCACCTGCAATTCTCCTTTTCCTGCAATAGCAGGCAGCCCAAAAATCTCGGCGGTTCGGTTGGTTCCGAATTCCAAAGGCGCTGGACCAAACCTCAATTTTGTAATAAATATATCAGCGTGGCAAACTGCAAATAAGGGAATAAAACAAATTGTTAAAAATGACAATAATATTATCGTGACGGAGATGGATGACATCAAAAGTTACAAAATGATCTTACTTAAGCAGTTCAAACAAGATGAATGGCAAGAAACATATATCAGAGGAAAGCATTTCTCTCCTCACCTCCCAAAAAAAAGAATATCATAAAAAAGAAAAAGTTACATAAAGTTACGAAAGTTTTAATATAAAAGCCCCACTCTATATTGTGGAAGTTGACACCCGAAACGCAAGAACAACTGAACCAAAGTCAATGAAATTGTGCACAGATATGGTAGACGTAAAAGAAGGGAATACGAGTTTCGTATTTTCCTGAAAAAAACGGCTCGGTGGGGCACGGACCCCTCCAAACCTTTGATCACGAAATATCATAACTGCTAGTAACAGTATGTCAGAAGTGTGTAAAAGACATGAAGAATTGCAACGGAACTTTTTGTACTGAAAATACGCAAAAACTAAAGGAATACGGACTTTTTAAATTTTCAGCGGATAAACGGATTTAGGGGCCAAAAAGTCCCACCCAAAATTTTGAAACTTAACGTCCGAAAGGCAACAAGAAGTGAACCGAAGTGAACGAAATTAAGCGCAGATGTTGCAAACGTAACATGATGATACGAGTTTTGTATTTTCCTCGAAAAAATGGTTGGGTAGGGCGCGGACCCCTCCAAACCTTTGATCACGGAAAATCAAATGTGCTGGTAACAGCATGTCAGATGTGTGTAAAGGACATGAAGAATTTAATCAAACTGCGTGTATGGACAATACGCAAAAAATAAAAGAAAACATTTATTTAAATTTTCTGTGAAAAAACGGTTTTAAGGGGAAAAAGCTCAAACAAAAAATTTTGAAATTTGAGGCCCGAACGGTAAGAAGAAGTTAACCGAAGTGAAATAAATTTTTCACATGTATTGTAGATATAAAATGTGGGAATACGGGTTTAGTATTTTTCTGGAAGAAACGATTTGGTGGGGCACTAACCACTTTAAACCTTTGATCAGGAAATATCAAAAGTGCTAGTAACCGTATCTTAGATGTGTGTAAAGGACATGAAGAATTGCAACGAAACTTTATGTATGGACAAAAAAATAAATGAATATTGTTTTTCTTATTTCCCGCGGAAAGACGGTTTTAGAGGGAAAAAGCTCCTACCCAAAATTTTGGAAGTTGACGCCCGAAAGGCAGAAGAAAAATGAAATCTTTGAGTTTTACGTCCGACGTTTATGCCGGTTAAACTAAAGGAGACGGTGATGATGAGATGATGAGTAATGAATGAAATGGTGGAAGGAAGAAAGTGGGAGGAAACGGAGAACAACGAGAAAACCCACGCACATGGTGTTTGTTCACCACAAGGTTCACTTGGCGGGGGCTGGGATCGAACCCGGGACTCCAAGCACCAGAGGTGAACTCTACCACTGAGCCACCGCGGCCCCTGAAAGGCAGAAGTAAACCGAAGTGAATAAAAATTTTCACAGATATTGCATACGTAAAATGAGGATACGAGTTTAGTATTTCCTTGGAAAAAACGGCCGCGTGGGGCACGGACCCCTCCAAACATTTGACCACGAAAAATAAAAGGTTATAGTAACAATATGCCAAATGTGTGTAAAGGACATGAAAAATTGCAACGAAACTTTGTGTATGAACAATACGCAAAAAATAAAAGAATACGTTTTTTAATGTTCTGCAGGAAAACGGTTTTAGGGGGCAAAAGAACCTACCACAAAAGTTTGAAATTTGACGCCGGAAAAGCAAGAAGAAATGAACCGAAGTGAATGAAATTTTGCACACATATTGTGAAAATAAAATGTGGGAATACTAGTTCCGTATTTCCTGAAAAAAAACTGTTAGGTGGGGCACGGACCCCTCCAAACATTTGCTCAGGAAATATCAAAAGTGCTAGTAACAGTATATCAGATTTGTGTAAAAGACATGAAGATTTCCAATGAAACTTTATGTACGGGCAATACGCAAAAAATGTAGAAGGGTTTTTTTCTGCGGCAAAACGGTTTTAGGAGCAAAAGCTCTCACACAAAATTATGAAAGTTGGCGCCAGAAAGGCAAAAAGAAGTGAACCGAAGTAAATCAAATTGTGCACGGACATTGTAGACATAAAATGAGGGAATATGAGTTTGCTATTTTCCTGGAGAAAAGGGGGGGTGGGGCACGGATCCTCCCTAACGTTTGATCACAAAATATCAAAAGTGCTAGTATGTCAGATGTGTGTCAAGGACATGAATAATTGCAACATAACTTTGTGTATGGACAATACGCAAAAAGTAAACGAATACAGGTTTTTCTAAGTTCTGCGGGAAAACGGTTTTAGGGGCAAAAGCTCCCACCCTAAAGTTTGAAAGTTGAGCTCGAAAGGAAGAAAGAAGTGAACCGAAGTGAGTGCAAATGTGCACATATATTGTAGACATAAAATGAAGATACGGGTTTCATATTTTCCTGGAGAAAATGGTCGTGTGGGGCACGGACCCCTCCAAACCTTTGATAACAAAAAATTAAAATGCTAATAACAGTATGTAGAAAGTGTATAAAGGACATGAAGAATTGCAATGAAATGTTTGTATGGGTAATACGCCAGAAATAAAGCAATACGGGTTCTTTTATGTTCTGCTGAAAAGTGGTATTAGGGGGCAAATGCTCCGACACAAAATTTTGAAAATTGACGCGCGAAAGGTAAAAAGAAATGAACCGAAGTGAATGAATTTCTACACAGATATTGTAGACGTAAAATGAGGGAACATGGTTTCCTATTTTCCTGGAAAAAAGGGTTGGGTGTTGCATGGACACCTCAAAATCTGTGATCACGAAATATTAAATGTGCTACCTACAGTATGTCAGATGTGTGCAAACAACATGAAGAATTCCAACATAACTTTGTGTACTAACAGTACACAAAAAAATGAATACTTTTTTTTGTTCTGAAGAAAAACGGTTTCAGGGGCAAAAGCCACCACCCGAAATTTTGAAAGTTGACGTCCGAAAGTCAAGCAGAAGTGAGCCGAAGTGAATGAAATTGTGCACAGATATTGCAGACGTGAAATGAGAATACGAGTTTTGTACTTTCATGGAAAAAACAGTAGGGTGGTGCACAGTCCCCTCCAGACCTTTTACCACGAAAAATCAAAAGTAATAGTAACAGTATGTCAGATGTGTGTAAAGGAAATGAAGAATTGCAACATAACTTTGTGTATGAACAATACGCAGAAAGTAAATGAATACGGTTTTTTTATGTTCTGCGGGAAAACCGTTTTTGGGGGTTAAACCTCCCAAACAAAATTTTGAATGTTGACTCCCGAAAGTCAAAAAGAAGCGAACCGAAGGGAGTGAAATTGTGCACAGATATTGTAGACATAAAGTGAGTGAATACGGGTTTCCTATTTTCCTGGAGAAATCGGTTGGGTGAGGCATCTACCCCTCCAGACCTTTGATCACAAAAAATGAAAAATGCTAGTAACAATATGTCAGATGTGTGTAAAAGACATCAAGAATTGCAACAAAACTTTTTGTATGGACAAAAAATAAAGGTATGTGGTTTTTCTTTTTTGCGGAAAGAAGGTTTTAGGGGCAAAAGAACCCAAAACCAAAAGTTTGAAAGTTGACGCGCGAAAGGTAAGAAGGAGTGAACTGAAGTGAATGAAATTTGGACAGATATTGTAGACACAAAATTAGGGAATATGGTTTTCGTATTTTCCTGGAGAAAACGGTTAGCTGGGGCACGGACCCCTCCAAACCCTTCATCACGAAATATCAAAAAATCTAGTAAGGGTATATTCGGTGTGTGTAAAGGACATGACGAATTGCATCAAACTGCGTGTGTGGACAATACGCAAAAAATAAACGAATACATTTTTAAATTGTGGTTAAAAACGGTTTTGGTTGGCAAAAGCCCCGTCTACAATTTTGGAATTTGACCCCAAAAGACAAGAAGAAGTGGACCGAAGTGAATGAAATGTACACTAATATTGTAGAGGTAAGGTGTGGGAATACGTGTTTCGTATTTCCTAAAAGAAAAAAAAAACTTGTGAGTGAACCGAGGCGTTGAGTTGCGGGAGAAGTGGACAAAAGCGAAAGCAATTGTATGTAGATATTGGATATGTAAAATATGGCCTTCCGTGTTTCACAAGTGTCGTGTCTCCATCCGATTTCTTCAAATTTGGCAGATCAAGTAACAGCAAACACAAACAGTATAGCGTATTTTATAGTATTTCAGGTGGCACTTTAATCGTTGCAATATTTTTTCAGCATAAAGAAAAACACGTGTCGATTTATTTTCAGTTTGCTATTGATATGCCAAATTTGAAGCAAAACGGATAGGAACACTTGAGAGACACGAGAGCCCTTATATACACACAATTTGATTTGCTTGGGTCCACTCCTTTCTGAGCTATTACGGTAATATTTTCTTATTTTTTCGGATGGGACCTAGGTCCCAACACTCTTTTTCCGCAAAAATTAAAACTTGTTTCATATACTGTTTTGCAAATAGTCCCTTTACTAAGTTTCGTTGCAATTCTCCATATTCTTTAGGAACTTTTGCGTATGCTTATTTGCACTTTGGATATTCCGTAATCAACGATTAGAAGGTGCGTGCCTCACTCAACCGCTTTCCCAAGAAAATACGAAACACAATTATCTCATTTTTCGACTACAATATCTGCGCACAATTTCATTTAATTCGGTGCACTTCTTGCATTTTGGGTCTCAAATTTCAAAATTTGGGGTGGGGATTTTGCCCCCTAAAACCGTTTTTTTCCGGAGAAAATAAAAGAAACACCGTATTCGTTTATTTTTTGCGTATTGTCCCTACACAATGTGTCGTTCCAATTCGTCATGTCCTTCAAATACTTCTGTTATTACCAGTTTTGATATTTCACGATAAAAGTTCTGGAGGTGTGTGTACCCCACCTAAACGGTTTTCTTTTTTTCTGGAAAATAATAAAAACGTATTCCCTCATTTTAGGTCTACAATATCTGTGCACAATTTCATTCACTTCTGTTCACTTCCACTGGCCTTCAGGCCTTAACTTTCAAAATTTTGGTTGATAGCTTTTGCCCCCTGAAACCGTTTTTCAGCATAAAATAAAAAACCCGTGTTACTTTATTTTTTGGTATGTTGTTCATATACAAAGTTTCGTTGCAATTCTTTGTGTCCTTTACACACTTTTGTCATATTGTTATTATCGCTTTCAATATTTCGTGATGAAAGTTTTGGAGGGGTCCGATCCCCACCTAACCGTTTTTTCCAGGAAAATACGAAACACGTGTTCCCTCATTTTATGTCTGCAATATGTGTGTAAAATTTAATTTACTTCGGTTTCCTTGGTTTTTGCCTTTGGGGCGTCAACTTTCAAAATTGAGGGTGGGGTCTTTTGCCCCTTAAATTCGTTTTTCCGCAGAAAATAAGAAACACGTATTCGTTTATTTCATATGTAGTATCTACCTTCCAAATTTTATCAAAATCGGAGTGTTACATTTCAGAAGTGTTGCTTATTAATAATAATATTTCTTTTAAATTGTATGAACAAATAGAGGAAATTAAAGCGAATAATTGGGATCAATTGGAACTTTCGGCTCCTACCAACATTGAAAGAAATGACAGCACAAGTATTTGGATGCAAGGTAGACATGAAATTTAATACAGAGATTTAACTATATTTCTGTTATGATTTTAATGCACACTGCGAAGTTGTTAAATGCTAATTAAGTCAGGATTTCACATCCAAATTAAGTTGGAGCATAATAATTCTTGTTAGAAAACCCGAGTCGAAATGCTAATTTAATATTAGCCAATAGTTTAGATAGCATGGGAAAAAGGTGAGACTGTAACCTAAGTGTGCGGCCAAGTGGGTTGCGAGGCGATTTAATAAATTGGATGTCTTTTACTCGGCAGAGTCCACCTCAAACGTTTCATTTTGTTTTAAAACGAAACATTTTTGTCATGAGTTACATTTGGGGATGCGCACGAGACGAATCGAGACAGGATTTTCCTGACAAAATTCGAGTCGAGACACGGCACTTCCAATAGAGATATATACATTTTTCGAGCCGAGACATCAGTTTTACAGCACATTTTCGAGACGAGACAGCCACAAATCTTGTCTCATGCGCATCCCTAGTTACATTAGCACACACTACATGAGTGACAATTTATATTATGATAGAATATACTATGAGCTTTAATAGAAAAAGTGTAGACACTCGATAATTATTTTACATAGTAAGATTTCAATAGACTCAGTGCTTGATCGTGCCGTGTATGAAGTTATGAAATATGAATTGGTTTCAACAGGAGCGGATCCAAGAGGAATTCTATAGGGTCTACAGCTCCCCCCCCCATGACGCTCAGGTGTACACTGGATAGAGTGGATTTCGATCCTACTTTATTTACACTGCGTAAAGTTGGAAACTATGGTTTAGTCCATCCCTTGATCATATCCTGGTTCTGCGGTGTTAATATCTGGTCAGAACTTGCTGTTCTAGAAGCCTCAAGTTCATACGCGATAAAATAGTATTTCTGCATTATGCACCTTTTTAAACTATTTTCAATATTTGTATGTATCTTCAGATAAACCCTCCTCGAAAAGTTTGATTTATTGGATATTGTATTTCTGACAATGCTTCCATTATCAAATAGTGTATGTAGTTTTATTTAACATAGAATTGCATACGCCAAAACAATAGAAAACATTCTCATTGTTATAACTTTTCTTGAGTTGATTTTGAGCTTAACGTCCCTTTCAGCAGCGAAGCTATATGAAACGTGGACCTACTAATTAACGTCGAATCCGAATCACATGAACTCCCACCGGGAATCGAACCTGGGTCTTCCATGTGTTAACTTTACTTGAAAAAAGTTTTGCTTTTTTAAAAAAAATAATCCTTGAATTATACGTAGTTAGTGTTAAATACAGGTTTCATTTTTGTACGTGGCAATAGTAACTTCCATGGTCCCCTCTCTTCTACCTCTAGACACAGAAATATTGTTTTTAATAACCTCCAAATTACGATTTTTATCATTAAAGAGTAGCTGTCCTACTAATTCTTGTATCGATTTCCTGCTAAGCAAAGATAAAGTGAATCTGAAAAGGTAGGGGAAAGGTAGGTATCGGCATGACGTCACGCCGTCCCCCATGAATATCTTTGCCCATTGTAATTTCTTAATAACTGGGGGACACCGTACACATTTTTTGGAGGTGGGGGACGGCGTCCTCTGCATTCCCAAGCACTATTACCTCCGCTGCTAAGTATTAATTGCTGTAAGGACTAACGAAAAATATTATGTGGTACTACTACTACTATTACTACTACTACTACTACTACTACTACTACTACTACTACTACTACTACTAATAATAATAATAATAATAATAATAATAATAATAATAATAAAGGATCTGAATGTTAAATATATTTTTTTAACTTTCTAATACAATCCCTGTGGGCTTTCGCGAATCTGGATGTATTGTTTTTATGAGGAATAAAGAGGCTTCAAACAACAACGATTTGTATAAAAGTCTCATTAGGTGTTTTAGAAAGAAGTAAGGAACTTACAACTGACCTTCTGTCTTTTCTTTAGCACAATGTTACAAGGCACAGAAGCCTTCGGGCATTTTGCTTTTTTTTGCCTCAGTGTAGCTTCAGTACTAAAATCAAGACTTTCGTTCTGTCGTTGGCACGTGTCGAATCAGCTTGTTTGCTGTACGATGTTTTGCCTTCAGGCGATCGACTAGAGGAGTAAAGAAAGAAATAAATAAACAAAGCGATATGCTTGTTTCATTGAGATATGCTTGCTTCTTGGCATTAAGCGTTTGAAAATCAAAACTGTTCTGAGTATCCATTTTGTTATTTGCATAATAAGTATAAAGGGAAATCTTAATTCTCATATATAGTAGGGGTCAAACTGAGGGGGAACGCGAGGGGAACGTTATATATATAATAACATAGCATATTTTTTCCAAAATTTTATAAAAACTATTTATTTTATAGAGTTCAAAATTCGTCCAAATTTTATTAGTATTAATATTATATGTTCACTTTTACTTTTTGTTGCTAAGGTAATATTAGAGCGCGCTAATTAAAAAATTAATTTTCTTCCATTTAAAAGCTGTTTAAGATATTGGCCGCATTTTGCAACAGTGCAGAACAGCAGATAGGAAGCTAACCAGGTAGATTTCTTTCTTTCTCTGCCCTCGCTAAGTCACGTGCGTGAACTTAGGGTTGTCCGCGGAGGAAAAGAAACCAATGGAATGCACATTGACAGCAGATAAGAGCAAAGTGTGTTTTGTCTCTCTTCATAGATCTTAAAGATTTCCTTGATTCTACGTAAACATCTCCGCGAATAATTACCTGTACAAGAATATTGCAGCTAACAAGGTACGACAGTTTCAGAAAATTTGTCTATGTTGTTTTCAAGTTAGGGAAATCTATTCATCTTATAAAATGAGTTTCGAACTGTAGAGCAAACTCGCTTATTTGTTGCATCAACTGACAAAAGTTAACATACAGATCAAAGAGAAGTCCTAGGAAAAACGGACGACTTACTTAATGCTGGTACTTACTGTCTGTTAGGTATATTTATATCAAAATTGTCTAGTAAATCTAGAAATGAGTAAAAATAAAGAACGGTCCGCACGATTCTTTTACTGTATATATTTTATTTACATATCTGCGTTTTGAATGACATCGAGAACCCAATTCTTTTCCTTTTTTAAAAATCAAACTTGAGACTACAGGGTACTATGTCTCAAAACTGCTAGCCTTGTAATGCTAGTGAAACTTTTCAAAATCAAATATTTTACACTTGTATATACTGTAAAAAAGCGGCAAATTAAAATTGTCAGCAATAGTACTTAGAAATGATTTTTTTCTATTATTCTAGTATTTCTGCGTCATGATATTTGATGGATTCTCAAAAAAAAACATTACAAGACGAGTAGTTTTGAGAAACAGACCGCTGCTTTGTTAGACACACACACAACTGGCGAGTAAATTTAAATGCATTAATTAATATTTATTTTAGAAAACGAAATGTCAAATGGAGCCGAAAAGCCATTTTATACCGCAACATTAATAACAAAGGCAAAGAAATGTGGAAATTAGGCAGAGCATATGTGGGGAGTACATCACCCTGGGGGCCGCGGTGGCTCAGTGGCAGAGCGTTCACCTCTGGTGCTTGGGGTCCCGGGTTCGATCCCAGACCCCGCCAAGTGAACTTTGTGGTGGACAAACACCGTGTGCGTGGGTTTTCTCGGGGTTCTCCCGTTTCCTCCCACTTTCTTCATTCCACCATTTCATTCATTACTCATCATCACCGTCTCCTTTAGCCTAATCGGCATAACCCTGGGACGTAAAACTCAAAGATTTCATTTAGTTCATCCTGGTGATATTCGCTTGGTGGGACAGAAGAAAATTGTGGGTGAACTTTAATAATAATAAAAAATTGCTTCTTGATATCACTTATTGATTTTACTCTATGGATCTATGGATTTGATTTTAGTTTGATTTCAGCTTCGAGTACCGTTCAGCTGGGAGGCTATATGAGACATGGACCTACAGCGAGGGAATACGAACCCAACGGAAATCGAACCCGGGTTTCCCGCGCCAAAGACGCGTATGCTATCCACATAGCCTGAGGGAGCTCTATGGAGCTATAGGGATCAATATTGAAACTGGAAGAGTAAAATTGTTTTATCATTTCCGGTTTCAGTAGAGAGAAATAGATGAAGATGGTATTTTTTTAGATGCTCAACCGATTTTCGAAAACTGTCGCTATCTACTACCACTTTATTTTTATGGCGATCAATGTTAAAAAGGAAAACGGTTTATTCCTACCACTTCTGATTTCAATGCAGGATTAACGGAAGAAAGAAAGCTTATTCTTGAGACGTTGTTTGAATTCCCGAACACTTCTCGACCTCTCTGACAGTTTTTACTCTATGAAACTGAATATTGAAACCGGAAATAGTAGTAAATTTCTACCACTTCCGGTTTTAATAATGAGGTAGGGTATAAGTGGTAAATTTTCATGATGTTTGATCGATTTCCGAAATCATCTCGTCCCTAGTTATTTCCGTCTTTGATTTATGGCCAATAATGTTGAAACTGGTTGTGATCGATTTTTACCACTTACGGTTTAAATATAAGGTTGTTGGAGGAGACGGACACGGAACCTATTCTTGGGGTGCTGAAGGGATTCCAGAAAACTGCTTATAGATATATCTTATCGTCTTTGCTCTATGAAAATCAATATTTAAACTGGAAGTAGTAGTAAATTTCTACCAGTTCAGGTTTTGATAGCAAGATAGGGGTAGAAATGGCACATTTTTGAGGGACATTGAATTAATTCTCTAAACTTGCTGCTCGCTAGCTATTATGACCCGCAAGTAGTCGATCTCTATCACTTCCGATTTATATAGAAGATTGACGGAGGAGATGGAACCTATTCTTATGACGCTAAATCTATTCCGGAAAATCCTTCTCAATATTTTTTTACCGCTTTTGGTCTGATACCTGTCAACAGGCAGAGCCGTTCTATTAGATTCCCAATACTTATGCATAAGATCGTTTGGAAGTATAATAAACACAGAAAGAAGAAATATTATTCATTAAATCTATTTTCGTGCAGATTAAGGATATGGGAATTTCAAGAATTCTTTTTGCATCACTTATTATGCACTGAATAATAACGGGGACCATAGTGGCTCAGTAGTAGAGTGCTCACCTCTGGTATATGAGGTTCTAGGTTCGATTTCAGCTCGCGCCAAGTAAGCTTTGTGGTGTACAAACGCCATGTGCGTGGGTTTTCTTGGGGTCCTCATGTTTCTCTCACTCTCTTCATTACAGCATTTCGTGTTCATTCTCATCATCACAGTCTCCTTTAGTGTATCCAGTATAAGAGTGGGATGTAAAACTAAAAGAAATCATTTCATTTCTAAATAATAACCTAATGTATTCTACAGCATTCTATTCTTGGCTAATAACTAATAATAGCGTACAGATTGATGATATGCTTGGAATATGCCATAAAATCGACTATTCATGCAAAAAATAAGCCAACATCTCCCAGCTAGTCACTACAAGCAAGAATGATATCTGCTTCCTTCAGATAATGTTCCTCATGAGACGAGACGAGAAGTAAGGTTTTCTCGTCTCGTCTTCTATGTTTAATAGGCTTAGTCTAGTCTCGATCATTGAAGACTTTTTTCGCTCTTGTCTCAAAATTTTATTGCTGAGTTTGTTAATTTATGTTTAAAAAATTTATGTCTTATTTTTTGTTAATTTCAATTAGGAATTTTCACAACCGTTCCGCGTCACGATTGTTCCACGAATAGTGTGATATAAGAACATTTAAACCACATTTATTATTGCAGTAAATTGTGTAATGACTAGGATATTTTAAACGTAGATAAATGTTCATCATATTGCTTTTATATCATCATTTGTGTTGTACGTATGATGCGAAAACGTAATAAAGAAATTATTTCTGTGGGTATTAGCCCGATAGCCCATAAATACGCCACTGATAAAAGATTTTTTCATAATTTTTAGTCCATAAATACAAGTTACACTTCATAATTTTACTAAATACGTATGTTCATTGCATTGTTCATATAGAACAATATCATGGTGATGGAACAAACTTTCTAGTGCTGTATCTCAGTTACATGAGTTACAAGTTATCCGCCTACATAAATAAGTTCTTCGTTTTTGAGTTGACGGGTTTTATCCGTAAATTTTCCAAAACATGTGGCCACCTAGTTCTTGTTCTATCTCTCTATTTAATTAAATTATTTGGTGATCGCGAAATGTAAAGATCTATTTTCGACACAAGTGTTAATAAGCCGGGAAGTAACTACTTATCTATCTTTCTTTTCCTATTTTAAAAATTAATAAAATCACTTATGTTCTGTCTTCTAGTTTATTTATAAGAATTATTGTTATTTTCAAAGTGGACAGTGAATATTTTAAATATATATATTTAAACATTCTATACAGAAGAAATTGCTACTGCAAGTTTTGGTCCCGCGAGAGTTTAGATGGCTAAGTTTTATCCGTCGAGGATCTAGCCAGGCTAGATTTCGTCTGGCAAGATTTTCTTTATGTGAGATTTTCGCCAGGCGAGATTCTGGGCCGTGAGATTTTGGTTGCGATGTTTCATTCGCAAATCATCAACAAATTTGGGTGGATATACGGACCAATATAGCTTTCTGTGGATATGTTTTTATTGATTTCATGCAATTTGTGAGCATTCCTCTGCGACAAGGCCATTACTTTTCATGTGTCGCCCAAATGTGATTGAGAGTTTGATAAGATTCCTCAGCGGAAAATAATAATTCCAGTTTGCGACCAACCGATAATTGGTTCTTTATGTAAATCAGCAGAGTAGAAGTGATACACATTACAGGTATTTTTCTCTAAAATTACGAAGTGTTATGAACTACATAGGGAAAACAAGAATAAACATCTCTTTGTTCAAAAGTGACGCAATTGTAGATTCCTAAGAAGTAACGTAACGTTGGTCAGAAAACTGATTCAAAAAACTATACACACACACACACACATATATATATATATATATATATATATATATATATATATATGTGTGTGTGTGTGTGTGTATATAACCCTATGGCCTATGGAACCCGGAGATTCAATGCCGCGTTCGCAAAAGCTCTCCACTAACTTCTATCGTTAGCTAACTGCATTAAGTTTCTACTTTGTATTTTAATCTCTGCGAGATCCATCTTAATATTGTCCTCCCATCTGCGCCTAGGTCTTCCTAATGGTCGTTTTCCGTTTGGTCTTCCAGTCAAGACTTTGAAAGCGTTTCTACTTTCTTCCATTCTAGCTACATGACCCACCCACCTAAGCCTTCTAGACTTGACGGCCCTAACAGTGTTGGGTAAACCATATAAATTATGTAGTTCCTCGTTATGAAGTTTCCGCCAGTCTCCATTCCCGTTCCTCTTAGTTCCGAATATTCGTCTTGCTCTCAAATAGCTTCAGTCAATGTTCTTCCCTCAGAGTAAATGACCATGTTTCGCAGTCATAGAGAACAACAGGCATGATTATTGTTTTGTATATTTTAAGCTTCAAATTGCTCGACAGAATTCGCGACGACAAGAGATTTTGAACCGAATAGTGACACGAATTCCCTACTTTTAGTCGACATTTAATTTCTTCGTGAATATGATTTTCCTCTGTTAATATTGATCCTAGATATTTGAAAAAATCCACTTTATCAAAAGTATTATATAATATTTTAACGCATCCATAATTTGCTGTATTACGGTCCCGACGCACTTCCATGTATTTAGTTTTCTCTGCATTTACTTCTAAACCCATGTCCCTGCAAGCGTTTGATAAGATCTCTGCATTTCTTTCTATTGTTCTCCTATCATCCCCTATTAAATTTACATCATCAGCATATGCCATAACCTGGTGAATACCGTTCAACTCTAGGCCCTGGTTGCTATCTTTGATTTTCCTTATAGCGTATTCCAGAACGAAATTAAATAATAATTTCGCTTCTCCTTGTTTCAGGCCATTTTCCACGTGGAAGCTCGTGGACAAATGTTCCATAATTAGTGTAATTTTCTACAGCACTGGGAGAGGATGAAGGTTTCACACCATTAATATAAAATTTGGCATTCTTATTGAGAAATATATGAAATTTTTGAATTTTTAAAGGAAATAGGAGAAAATTGCTGTTTAGCCCCCCTTTTGGGGGTGGAAACACAAAAGTTCATTTTTCCTTATGGGAGATTCAATGTTAAATTTTGGAAGCAGTTTTCTCCAATAATTATTCGTAAAGATTTTGGGGCAAATGAGTTGTATTTGTTACGAAATGCAAAAACACTCATTCACAAAGCTAGTAAAGCCTTCTCAAACATTATTTTGGGAAGCCCTCTTTTCGGGGGGCAAGGGGCGTAAAAAGATGGTGGGTGATGTGTTACCAAAATCCCAAAATTTATTTTCGGAGTGCCAGTAAACGTCAGATTAATCACGAATGTCACAGAATCAATGCTCCAATGCTCCTTACATGTAAGACTGACTGATAATGGGGCTACAGCCCCCTTTCAAAAGTAAGAAAATCACCATAAATATCCTTAGTAGGGGCATACGAGAAGAAGTTATTTTTTGTTAATTAGTGTGAAATTTGGCGTCATTGTAGCAAAAGGGTATGCATTTTTGAAATCAGGAATACTATTTTGTTAACGAGCCGCCTTAGGGGGCACAGGGGACGAAGCATTAGATGATGTATCTTTATAAAAATTCAAATTTTTTTTCCGGAAATGCCAGTGAGCGTCAGATTTTTCACAAATGTCACAGAATTAATATTCTAATGCTCTTTGCATGTGGCAGTAACTTATGTGAAGCTATAGCCCCGTTTCAAAAATAAAAAATCACAATTTATATCCCTAGTAGAGACATACAAGAAGAATGATTTTTCTCAATTAATGTGAAACTCGGCGTCGGTTTAGCAAAGAGTTGTGTATTTATCAAATCTGTAATATTTGTTTTGGTAATGTACCGCCTTAGGGGGCACAGGAGGTGAAGCATAAGTTATTGGATCTTTTTAAAGTTTCAAATTTTATTTTGAAAAATCCAGTGTGTGTCAGATTGATCAGAAAAAATACAAATTAATATTCCGATGCTCCTTGCGTGTGCCAGTGACTGATATTGGGCTACAGCCACCCTTCCAAAAATAACATAATTTACGGTAAATATCCTTAGTAGGAACGTACGGGAAGGAGGTAAATATGCTTTACAATTAATGTGAAATTTGTCATTATTGTAGAAAAATGTTTTAATTTCTTTTTAAATTTCTAATCTAGTGTTAATGAATATCGTCGGTCAGTATAGCAGATTGAGGATATAGCTTCGTTTTATTGGCATCACTGGAATATAATCAAATAATTTTGCGTTTTTAAAAACTAAATTGGTCTCTTCTTATATCATAAAATCATACATAAAGTTACCAGCATATTTTTTGCACACTTAAGCAAACCAGCTCGAAATAGAACACAAAATGACAATGGAAAATGCCGCAGGTACCACGAACGAAGAGAGAAGTAATATTTTAAAAATTAAAATATTGTTTTCTTTATTCATAGAAAAAGCGTATCTTTTCCCTACTTCTTCCACAATAACTTTATGATCCCACTTTCCACGCACTAACCTACTCGTATACTGCACATGTAAGCACGTAAGGAAATCGTATACTATGGACACATGGTTGTAGTAAAAACAAATGTCTCGCGAGGGATAAGGATTAGGTTGAGTCAGGCTATACCATAAATCCAAGAAAACATATTATCCCTTTCTAAAAACAACACTTTTCTTTGGCTCCGTTGTCAATAACTAAATTGCATAAATATTTCATTAATCTAAGTGTAAGACAGATAAAATGAACTTACTTTATTCCGCATGCTCTCGTAAACAAGCAAGACATGAATGAATTAATGCGATTTACTAGAGCCACTGTGAGCACCTTCTCCAACATATCTGGATTACTACGATCTGGACAATTCTTTGTTTTATGTTGCCCAATAAGGGGGAATGGACATAATAAAATTCCAGACACATGCACCATCATAGATACAAGCGAAAGAGTGTTATTGTATTTTCTAACTAAAAATGCAAATTTACCTATGTCACACTCTCATTAGGCAAAGGAAATTCTGAGTCCACGCCACTAAAAGAAATGATTATTATCTTATTTTCACAAACATTTATTTTCTAAAAGATAATGCCAAACTTCACATTGCAAATTTCACATGCTTCTGCCAGTAGGCCTTTGAGTAAGAATAATCTTATTGAATTTATGATGCTTTTCAAAGATAGCTGTAGTAACATATTAGTCACTGGCACATAAAAGCACTATGGAGTATTAATTCTGCGCATCTTGCAACTAATTTGACACTCATCAGCACTCCCAAAATAAAATTTGGAATTTCTATCAGCCCCCTCCCTATGATCCCCAAAAGTAGCAAATTACCCTCCGTGCCCAGTACATCCTATTCCCAAAATAATATTCCAGATTTTTACTAGCACAACGCCTAATTTCACATTAATTGACAAAATATAGCTTCTTCCGTATGTTCCTGCTAAGAATATAAATTATAAATTTTTAATGTAATTGTTGGAAGGGGGCTGTTGCTCACTATCAGTCACTGGCACATGCAAAGAGCATCGGAATATTAATTTTGCATTATTTACGATCAATCTGACACACGCTGGATTTTCCAAAATAAAATTTGAAACTTTAAAAAGATCCAATAGCTTATGCTTTACCCCCTGTGCCCCCTAAGCCGGTACATTACCAAAATAATATTCCATATTTGGTAAACGCATAACTTTTTGCTAATTCGACGCCGAGTTGCACATTAATTGAGAAAAAATCATTCTTCCTGTATGTCAAAATTAAGGATATTTATGATTATGTGTTTATTTTTGAAAGGTGCTTTAGCCCTTTCAGTGGCACATGCAAAGGAGCATTAGAATATTAATTCTGTGACATTTGTGAATATTCTGACGCTCACTGGCATTTCCGGAACAAAATTTTGAATTTTTATAAAGATCAATCATCAGATGCTCCGCCCCCTGTATCCCAATAAGGTGGTGGTTACCAAAATAACATTCCAGATATGAAATATGCATACTTTTTTGCTACAACGACGCCAAATTTCACATTAATTGACTAAAGATACCTTCTTCTCGTATCTCTACTAGGGATATAAATGGTGATTTTTTTATTTTCGAAAGGGGGTTATTGCCCCACATAAGTTACTGGCACATGCAAGGAACATTAGAATATTAATTCTGTGACATTCGTGGAAAATCTGACGCTCACTGGCATTTCCGGAACAAAATTTTGAATTTTTTATAAAGATACATCATCTAATGCTTCGTCCCCTGTGCCCCCCTAAGGCGGTGCGTTAACAAAATAGTATTCCAGATTTCAAACATGTATACCCTTTTGCTACATTGACGCCAAATTTCACATTAATTAACAAAAAATAACTTCTTCTCGTATGCCCCTACTAAGGATATTTATGGTGATTTTCTTACTTTTGGAAGGGGGCTGTAGCCCCATTATCAGTCACTCTTACATTGGAGCATTGATTCTGTGACATTCGTGATTAATCTGACCTTTACTGGCACTCCGAAAATAAATTTTGGGATTTTGGTAACACATCACCCAGCATCTTTTTACGCCCCTTGCCCCCCGAAAGGGGAGCTTCCCAAAATAATGTTTGAGACGGCTTTACTAGCTTTGTGAATGAGTGTTTTTGCATTTCGTAACAAATACAACTCATTTGCCCCAAAGTCTTTACGAATTATTATTGGAGAAAACTGCTTCCAAAATTTAACATTGAATCTCCTAAGCAAAATGAACTTCTGTGTTTACACTTCCAAAAGGGGGGCTAAACAGCAATTTTCTCCTATTTCCTTTAAAAATTCGAAAAAGTCAGATATTTCTCAAAAAGAGTGCCAAATTTTATATTAATGGTGTGAAAACTTCATCCTCTCCCAGTACTGTAGAAAATTACACGAATTATGGAACCGTCTGTATATATATAACCGTCTGTATATATTATGGAACCGTCTAGATCATTTAGATTATATATTGGTATTCCAAAGGTAAACAAATGAATTTTTTTTTTAACTTTTGAATGAAAACGTGATTTCGAATTATATATATATATAATTAAAAATCACGTTTTCAGTCCAAACTTTAAAAAAAAACATTTCATTTGTTTACCTTTGGAATACCAATATATAATCTATATGATCTAGACCCTCAAAAGTATTGTAATATTTATTTATTTATTTTGTATATTACTGTTACGCACACGCCTAAAATGCCATGATTTGTTCTTTCATTTTAGCAGGTATTTCTTTTAAAGTTATGTTTTTTTTAAGAAACATTTCGTATTTTGGAATGCAAAGTATTGATGATAATGGTTTTATAATAATTAGTTTTCCTTCTGTCGTATATTCCTTTTTCACCTCGCAAAGGTCGATGTATGGTCAAAAATGGTTGGAAAATGAAAATAGGGATATTTCACCCTGTTTGAAACGTCTTGTTATAAAATACTGAACTTAGAAGGTAAATTTTGTACCACCAGACATGTCAACTCTGACGCGAAATCGTAGCAGTTATAGTAGTATTAACTGTGGTCGTAGTAGTAATAATAGAAGTAGTAGTAATAGAAGTAGTAATATTAGTAGTATTAAAGTACTTTGCAGTCTTGAATAAAGAGTCAGTTTCCCAAACACACTACGATTAACATAGACTGACAGTTAGACCGTACGAACACGGCAAAGGCAGGGGTAGTGGAGGACATTTAAGGAAAAAAAATGATCATTAGTTTCCAACCCGTCTTTGCTTGCCCGGGCCGAGCCGAGCCGCCGTGGGTCGGCCCGGAAATACATGCACCCGGTTTGGCCCTATAGCATTTGTGTTTGGGCCGAACAGGACAAGCCCAGCCGGTGCAGGGCTCTGAATCATATCCACTGCAAACGCTGTTTTCGTTCTATTTTGACTTTTATTTTAGTACTCAGGCGAGAATTGTGTTCTGTCTTGATTTTCTGCATTGTTTCACATATGGAAAGATTCGTTTACTTATCTAAATGTTTCATTACGTATGGAGAGCTAAAAGACAAACAAGAATGTGCTAATATTAACACAAAGTTTCGAAATATTGTATTATTAAGTATTTCAATCAATGTTGCTTTTTTATACAATTAATAACAAGTCTTATTATATTTAAAAGAAGAAAAACACATCTGCAAAATTTCTCCCGATCGCAAAGATTGGCTTCGAGGTTCGAACCTGGTTTACTTTTTTTCGAAGATACCCGAAGCTGGACTTAGAAAATTTTTGCCTCAAAATAGCAATAAAGAATGCCCTCGACCTTTGAGACAGCATGTACCTTTCGGGAGTCAACTTTCAAAAGTTTGGGGTGGGTTCTTTTGCCCCATAAAACCGTCTTTCCGCAGAAAAGAAGAAAAAGTAGTCCTTTATTTTTTTTTGTATTTGTCCATACAAAAAGTTTCGTTGGAATTCGTCGTGGCTTTTACACACACAAATGACATACTGTTACCAGCATTTTTTATATTTCGTGTTCAAAGGTTTGGAGGGTTCCGTGCCCCCTAACCGTTTTTCTCAGGAAAATACGAAACCCGTATGCGATCAATTTAAACCTACAGTATCTGTGCAATATTTGATTCACTTCGGTTCACTTCTTCTTACCTTTCGGGCGTAACTTTCAAAACTTTGGTGTGGGTTCTTTTGCCCCCTAAAACTGTTTTTCTGCAGAAAATAAAAAAGTATAACTTTATATTTTTGCGTATTTGTCCATACAAAAAGTTTCATTTCAATTCTTCGTGGTCTTTACACACATATGACATACTGTTACCAGCATTTTTTATATTTCGTGATCAAATGTTTGGAGGGGTCCGTGCCTGCTAACCGTTTTTCTCAGGAAAATACGAAACCCGTATGCTCTCAATTTAAAACTACAATATCTGTGCAATATTTGATTCAATTTGTTTCACTTCTTGCCGTCTTTCGGACGTCAACTTTTGATATTTTGGGTGGGTTTCTTGCCGCCTAAAACCGTTTTCCCGCAGATCATAAAAAACCCGTATTCCTTTATTTTTTGTGTATTGTCCATACATAAAGTTGTGTTGCAATTCTTACTGTCCTTTACACACAACTGACATACTAGCACTTTTCATATTTCATGATCAAAGGTTTGGAGGGGTCGGCGCCCCACGCTTCCGTTTTCCCCAGTAAAATACGAAACTCGTATTTCCTCATTTTATGTCTACAATATCTGTGCACAATTTAATTCACTTCTGCTCACTTCTTCTTGCCTTTCGGGCATCAACTTTCAAAACTTTGGGTGGGCTCTTTTGCCCCCTACAACTGTTTCTCCACAGAAAATAAAGAAAAAACGTATTCCTTTATTGTTTGTGTATTGTTCATACAGAAAGTTTCTTTGGAATTTTTGGTGGGCTTCACACACACCTGACAATCTGTTAATAGAACTCTTGATATTTCGTGATCAAAGGTTCAGAAGAGTCAGGGCCCCAACTAACCGGTTTTTCTTAGGTAAATACGAAACTCGTATTCCCTCGTTTTATGTCTACAATATTTGTGCAAAATTTCATTCACTTCCTTTTACTTTTTCTTACTTTTTGACGTCAAATTTCAAAATTTTGGGATGGGGTCTTCTGCCCCATAAAACCGTTTTCCCGCAAAAATAAAAAAACCCATATTCCTTTGTTTTCAGCGCATTGTCCATACAAAAGTTTCGGTGCAGTTCTTCATGTCCTATACACACATTTGACATACTGTTAGTAGCATTTTTGATTTTTCGTTATCAAACGTTTGGAGGGGTCGGCGCCCCACCCGACTGTTTTCTCTAGGAAAATACGAAATCCTTATCCTCATTTTACGTCTGCAATATCTGTGCAAATTTCATTCACTTCCGCTCATTTCTTCTTTTCTTTTGGGTGTCAACTTCAAAATTTTGGGTGGGAGATTTTGACCCCTAAAACAGTTTTCCGCAGAAAATAAGAAACCAGTATTCATTTATTTTTTTCTTATTTTCCATACACAATGTTTCGTTGCAATTCTTCATGTTCTTTACACACATCTGACATACTGTTACTAGCGCTTTTGATATTTCGTGATCAAAGGTTTGGAGGGGTCGGCGCCTCACCCAACGTTTTTCTTCAGGAAAATACGAAACTCATATCCTCATTTTACGTCTGTAATATCTGTGCAGAATTTCGTTCACTTCGGCTATCTTTTAACCTTTCGGGCGTCAACTTTCAAAATTTTCGATAGGGTCTTTTGTCCCCTAAAACCGTTTTTTCGCAGAACATTAGAAACTCATATTCCTTTATTTTTGCGTATTGTCCATACAAAAAGTTATGTTGCAGTTCTTCGTGTCCTTTACATATATCTCAAATACAACATACATCATACCTTTACATACATCTACAATATTTGTGCAAAATTTCATTCACTTCCTTTTACTTTTTCTTACTTTTTGGCGTCAAATTTCAAAATTTTGAGATGGGGTCTTTTGCCCCATAAAACCGTTTTTCCGCAAAAATAAAAAACCCATATTCCCTTGTTTTCAGCGCATTGTCCATACAAAAGTTTCGGTGCAGTTCTTCATATCCTATACACACATCTGACATACTGTTAGTAGCACTTTTGATTTTTCGTTATCAAACGTTTGGAGGGGTCGGCGTCCCACCCGACTGTTTTCTCTAGGAAAATACGAAACCCTTATCCTCATTTTACGTCTGCAATATCTGTGCAAATTTCATATTCCTTTCTTTTTGCGTATTGTCCATACAAAAATTTATGTTGCAATTCTTCGTGTCCTTTACATGCATCTCAAATACTGTACTAGTACTTTTGATATTTCGTGATCAAAATGTTTAAAGGAGTCCGTTCCTCACCCAAGCCATTTTTTCAGGAAAATACGAAACCCGTATTCCCTCGTTTTAAGCCTTCAATATCTGTGCAATATTTCACTCACTTCGGTTCACTTGTTCTGACCTTTCCAGCTTCAAACTTAAAATTTTGGGGTGGGTTCTTTTGACCCATAAAACAGTCTTTCCGCAGAAAATAAAAAACCCGTATTCCTTTATTTTTTGCGTATTGTCCATACAAAAAGATATGTTGCAATTCTTCATGTCCTTTACATACATCTCAGATACTGTTACTTGCACTTTTGATATTTGGTGATCAAAGGTTTGGAGGGGTCTGCGCCCCACGCTTCCGTTTTCTCAAGGAAAATACGAAACCCGTACTCCCTCATTTTATGTCTACAATATATGTGCACAATTTCGTTCACTTCGGCTCAATTCTTCTTACCTTTCGGACGTCAACTTTCAAAATTTCGGGATGGGTTCTTTTGCCCGCAAAATAATTTTTCCGCATAGAATGAGAAACAAATATTCATTTTCTTTTTGCTTATTCTCCATACACAATGTTTCGTTGCAATTCTTCATGTTCTTTACAGACATCTGACATACTGTTAATAGCGCTTATGAAATTTCGTGATCAAAGATTCGGAGTAGTCCGTGCCACACTTAACCGTTGTTTTAGGTAAATGCGAAACCCGTATACCCTCATTTTATGTCTACAATATTTGCGCAAAATTTTATCCACTTCGGTTCACTTTTTCTTTCCTTTTGCCCCAAATTTCAAAATTTTGGGATGGGGTGTTTTGCCCCATACAGCCGTTTTTCCGTAAAAATGAAAAATCCGTATTTTTTGTTTTCAGGGCATTTCCCATAGAAAAAATTTCGTTGAAAGTCTTCATTTCCTTTACACACATCTCACATACTATTAATAGTATTTTTGATTTTTCGTTATCAAACGTTTGGGGGGGTCGGCGCCCCACCCAAGTGTTTCCTCTAGGAAAATACGAAACCCTTATCCTCATTTTACGTCTGCAGTACTTATGCAAATTTCATTCACTTCAGCTAATTTCTTCTTGTCTTTCGGGTGTCAACTTTGAAAATTTTGGGTGGGAGCTTTTGACCCCTAAAACAGTTTTTCTGCAGGAAATAAAAAACTCGTATTGATTTATTTTATGGTTATTTTCCATACAAAATGTTTCGTTGCAATTCTTCATTTCCTTTACACACACCGCACATACGGTTACTAGTACTTTTGATATTTCGTGATCAAAACTTTGGAGGGTTTCGTGCCCTTTCCAACAGTGTTTTTTTCAGGAAAATACGAAACCCGTATTCACTCATTTTACGCCTACAATATGTGTGCACAAGTTCATTCATTTCATTCACTTGACTTTGCTTTTCGTTCGTCAACTTTCAGAATTTTGGGTGGGTGCTTTTCCCCGTAAAACCATTTTTACGCAGAAAATTAAAAACAAAAAAAGTATTCGTATGTTTTTTGCATATTATCCATACACTAAGTTTCGTTGCAATTCTTCATGTTCTTTACACACATCTCACATACTATTACTAGCAATTTTGGTATTTCGTGATCAAATGTTTGGAGGGGTCCGTGCCCTACCCAGCCATTTTTAAAGGAAAATAAGAATCCCGTATCCCCTCATTTTTTGTTTATAATATCTGTGCAGAATTTCATTCAGTTCGGTTCACTTCTTCTTACCTTTCGGGCGTCAATTTTCAAAATTTTGGGTGAGGATTTTATATTAAACCTTTACTTTATGTAACTTTTTCTTTTTTAAAATTGTTTTTTTGGGGGGAGAAGGAGAGAAATGTTTTTTCCGATATGTGTCTTTTGCCATTCATCTTTTTTGAGGTGCTTAAGTAAGATCATTTTGTAACTTTTTATGTCATCCAACTCCGTCACGATAATAAAATTGTCATTCTTAACAATTTGTTTTATTTCCTTATTTTTCAGTTTGCCACACTGATATATTTTTAACAGAATTAAGGTTTGGTCCAACGCCTTTCGAATTCGGAATCAACCCAAACGCCGAGCTTTTTGGGTTGCCTGCTCTTGCAGGAAAACTAGAATTACAGGGGGTAATGCACTTTTGGAGTTGTGTATACATTACGTATTATTTTCCAATTATATGGTTAATTCTCTTACAAATATTTTTCCAAAAATTGAAATCCATTACAAACATCAGTACGAGGTACACAGATGATGATGCTGATGACTAGCTCTACTAAATCTCTTAGACCCAAACTCGCCTGAAGGTTTTCCTGCAGAAAAAACAAAATTAAACAAACACAACAAGAATTCAAACATTATTATATTATTACAACATTATTACAACAAAATTATTACAACATTATTATTAACAGTATTATATACAAATATTATATACAAAACAATTAACTTAGCTACAAATTTCATTCTAGTTAAGAGATTTTAAGCGAATTTTAGACATCTGGGACTTAATTATTTCGAGGTATATTATGGTTTACTAAAACTTATATGTCTCTTCAACCTAATAGTAGGATTCCCTACATTTTTTAGCCAAACCGTCTTGCAGAGTACCCAAGGAGGAGATATTTCGTAGTTAAAGTGTTTCTCTATAGACAATTCTATCATTCTTTTAATTAATAGAAGATCTCCAATATGTATATTAACTGGGGTATATTTCAGTGAATAGATTTTCTCACTTAGTTTCCAAGCATTATGAATTTTAGTACTTATGGTAGCAAACTTCTCTTCCTTATTTTGATCACCATCAAGAATTTCGAGACCTAACAAACATTTTGTATCTAAAGCATGCTATAATTTTCAACCCATATAAATTTCACTAGGCAAGGAACCAGTTGTTTCGTTCATGCTAATATTGATAGTGAACGCGATTTTACTTAACAATTATGCCCATTTTCTCTGTAATTTATCAACATACGCACGAATCAAGTTCTTCACTAACCTTACGGTCCTTTCCGCTTTATTCGGCGACGGGTTATTAGTGGATAATCTAACATTCTGAATACCATAAAAATATAAGAACTGAGTGACGCAATCTGACACTAAATATGAAGCGCCACCGTGTAAGACAGAACCAGGAAACCCAAATCTCAGACATAAATCTAAAAGTTTATTACTAATTGTTTTAGAATTTAATTTTCTCAAGGGTTCTTAAAAGGCAAATCTACTAAAAGAGTCGGCTACAATCAAAATATATTCATAACACGAACTATTAGGCAGTCGACCAGCTACGTCAATATGTCATACACAATTCGGATGCTTAACTGTTCTTGTATAATAATTACCCATAAGTTTGGTCGTTTTATCCTTGCTTTTCTGACATACATAACATTTTTTTATGAAATCCTTAATATCTGAATACATTGATGGCCATGTAAAGCGTGAGGACTATATGGCCTTTTTAATTCCCACGTGACCTCCCGGTACGAAAGAATTATGGGCGTACTCAAAAATTGAATTTACTAATGAAGTAGGTACAGCAGCTCTGAAAACTTGTCCAGATTTACCTTTCGTTTGCTTTTATAAGATATTATTTTGCAATTTATAACCTCTTACCTCTGGTTTATTCTCTAGTTTGGTAATAATTTCCTTCATTTGATGGTCTTTTTTGATGGTCTTTTAAGGTAATACTGAAATCATGATACTTCCAAAAATTTACAAAAGGCACATTTACACTTTTACCATGATCTTTGAAAAGTTCTACAGTATATTCATCTTTTGTGTAAAATTCTAAATGATTTCCAACACGGCTGAGAAAATCACCTACTCAATTTGCCTTCGTCCGTATATGGACTATTCTAGATCCAAAATGAGCTAGTTTTTTCTAAAAGTGTTCGATATCGCCGTTGACGTTTATGATTAGTTAAAAGACAATACAAGCTTTTACTATCACTGTACACCAAAAATTGATTAAATAAATAATACTCTAACCGTTCTAAGCAAAGAGTTCCAACTCATAAACTCTACAAACTGTTTACCATGTTAGGGAACATCCAACTAGAGATTGTACCATCTCCTGAATTTCCCCTTTCGTACGAGAAAGACAAGTGATAAGCACCAAATCCAAAGGGAAATCCCGTCATCTGAGAAAACAGTCTAATTCTGTCAAAAATCTGAAGGTTAACTCCGTATTGAGACCATCTATCACGGGTAGATAATTAATTTATTCCACTAGAACTTCATACATACCGTCGGAGGCATGCTTCGAAAAATTAAATGTGAGATTATGGGTTAGTGGAGGTACACTTAATGTCCTTCCACCGGCTCGTATATTTGTAACTCTCTTCCCCAAATTTGGAGAAGCACACTCATTATTCGGCCTACTACTAGCTTCATTGCCAAACAAAGGATTGTCATAATGATATCCCAAAACGTCATCGCTACTCGAGCTAGATTTTTCATTATCATATTCAAAACCAGTCCCCCTTTCATTAAACTGAGCCACTGTACTAAAGTTCACAAAACTATATAACGGGGGAAGAGAAATTGCACAAGTACATAAATACACAATTACTATTATGGGGAATTTTATATTAACTATCATCTGTCATGAACTACAATCTATTTTCCTCCAACATCCTCATGCCATTACCATAACTGACCATTTTTTAACTAGCAATCTGCCATAAATGTTGCAATAGGTACATCACCTTTTGAGGTTTTCCTCCTAATTATTTCCTCATTGTAATATTGTATCATATTGCAAGAAACAGCAAATAATGTGCTAGGTAACTTTATTAATTATATATGTGTTGCATAATAAACACATCTATAATGTATTCCTCCAGAAATTCTCAGTACTAGCTGTTTTGCACCATGACGTATTTAGAATTAAATATTAATCCGAACTTATTCTGTACAAAACAACCAGCACGGAAAATTAATGGACACATCGGGTGAGCGGGCAAATTTGTTGGCTGTATAGCAGGTTACCATTTATAGTTGCAATTACAAAAATCCGATTTCCCAAAGAGTATAACAACTTTATTATAACCAAAAACAAATGCATGAACACGTAACATTCAATAGTTTAAATACCATTCGACTTCACTTAAGTCAATCATTCAAATATCAATTGGAGGTAACAAGTAACTTTGACTTTTTTCTCAAGTTTGTTTGACAGGTAATGAAAAGTATAAAATCACCAGACCAAAGAACAATACAGTAATTCGTGCATATATTTCATTCAATAATAATGCTACTTGTGTTCTTGCTTGCTCATTATGAGTTTTGCTGCATTTATTTATTTGAGGTTAAAAAAAATATTTCCAATAAGTTAGGAAACAGTAAACTCAGCTTTTATTTAGCTGTGCAATCGAAAGACAAAAGCTTATTTAATCGTAATTCTTATTACTTTTCTTTCTTTTCAAAGACCAGGTAATATGAAGGAAGAAACAGAATTATAGTTAAATTCAAGTGATACTTAAAACCACCATACAAACCCATATGAAACATTCATTTTCCATGATATTTACACTCTCTTTTCGACTCAAAATTTGTTAAAAGGAATAATAATTTAGTGGTTAGTTTTGCCAAAATTCTTCTTTAAACCAAACTTCAAGTCAATTCCAATCCATATCCACATATTAACACAATTCATTTCACTTGTCCATATTATCCTTTCGTAGCAAATTTCGTACGAACTACACCCAAGGTAGTTACCTAGCACATTATGCCATTCGCTTGCTTCACACTCCAGAGGAGCGAAAAATGACAATTAGCGCCATATAGTTGAAAGGACGAAAACTTCCAGCGATAGGTAACTCAAGGCCAACTTGTACAGCGTTTAAAGCTACTTCTCTTATTGTCATTCACTATGGAGATTTTATTAACATAAATTTTTAACAAAAAATGTTATTATTCGACTGAATGCAACATTATAACTGCTGCTACCCTCCTATCCAGATTCATTTAAATTTTCGCGAGAATTTGATCAAGTAACAGTAATTTATATGATCCAAGTAGTTACACTGCCGGTTTTGCCCTATGTCTTGGCCCTGGTGTTGGAGAAAAACAAAAAATATTTGTCTCTCTCCTTTTTGATTTACCTCTGCCCTTTTTCACATGTGTAATATTTTGTAAGAAAGTTTACAAATGCAAAGGTTAGTACTGCTGTACATTGGATTGTTACTCATGGTGAGAATGGAGTAAAATTCGTGGGACCTATATTTCAGATTCGTTAATCATATTACATTAATGGATTGCATTTTACCTATGGAATGATAATGACGACTTTTTTCTGGACATTTTGGAGAATAAAACTTTTATTCTGATAATATATAAATTTTACAGTTTTCGCACGTAGAAATCAGTACACTCTAAGTCCTCTAGTGGTTGCCAGAATACTCAAGAATATAATGGGTGTAAGAATGGTAATCGTATATACGCATTGGTGAAATGACAGCTCTCTACGAGAAAGTTAAAAAGTGCCAACATGACGGAAAGTCGTGGCATTCACGTTTACACATTATAATATAATTTAGAATTTCCGACCGTCATAGCAGAGATTCTAAAAGAGACAGAGAAGCGACATTCTGCACGAAGAAAATTCAGAAAGGATTACATCTGCTCTCTTATTGACGAACATCAACGGATGAACAGTGAAGCCAACCCAAGGGGAAGTAATGTTTTTGTAAATCGAATAACCTGAATTGGATATCGTCGTTGAAAGGAGCAATGAAAATAAGGACAGAAGAGACGGTAAACGTAGCTCAGTGTTGCAAACATTTCGAGAAATAACGGGAAACATGCGCTAATGCAAACACTGTTAGCACACATGGGAAGTGAGGTACTAAGTTTTTGTACACCTTAAATTAAGTTCTAACAAGAAATGTTTATATTTACTCGAAGTCTAGAAGGGAAAGCGGAACATTGTTACCATTAACAGTAGAGAAAATTTGAGTTTAGAAAAGATACTATAACTCGGAAAATGTCACTAGTCCTGTATGGTTTAAAACGTATAATGCAAAGCAATCGAGCACGAGGAGTAGTACCGTTGTTATGTGAGATCGATAAGTAACGTACTGACCGAGAAATTCGTTATTCCGCTGGAGACGAGAAGTAAGGTTTGTAGAAGTTAGGAACGCAGCACAGTAGGTTGGAATTCTAACAACCTGGTTAAAATATGAAAACAGCATGCAGTTTGATGGGTTTATGTGCAGCTGGGTTTTATGAGATCACTTGTCACAATAATGATATAAAGGGTAGCGATAATGATAATGACAATAATGTAGAGTAGCTCTTCAGGGTTGCCATCTCTTACGAGTCTTAGATTTAACAAGATAACGAATATCTCGGTCACAACGTGACTTATGGATCTCACATAACCACGGTACTATTCGTCATGCTATACGCCTTCGCATTATAAGTGTTATACCATACAGCGCCTTTTCTGAGTTGTTTTACCGTTTCCAAACTCAACTTTTCTATTTGTATTAACACTGGTCATCAGACTCTTCTAGACTTAGAGTCAGTAAAAGTTCTTGTTACTATTTAATTTAACATTCACAAAACGTTAGTAAATTATTCTCTGCGTACGGCAAAATTGTTTGCATTAACACATGTTTCATGTTATTTCTCAAAATGTTGCAACATTGGTTCGCGTTTGTCATCTCTTTTCTCATTATTTTCATTGTTTCTTCCAATATTGAAATTCAATTTAGGTCATATGATTTACAGAAATAAAACTTTTTGTTGGGTTACCAATCCTGATCATCCCGTGATGCTCGTCACCATGCAGGCAGATGTCTTCTTGTCTCTATTTGCTTCGTGCAAAATTTCGTTTCTCTGTCTCTTTCAGTTTCTCGGTTATCACGGTTCGAAATTCTAAATTATATTATAATGTGGAAACATAAATCTCATGATTTTGTCGTCAAGTCTACACGGGTTAACGTGATCGTAGAGAGATCTTATTCCAATAATGCGTGCTTATAGTCACATACAATACATGTGGGGGGTGCGTATCGCAACACTAAATTACAATAAATAAGGAATATATATACGGGAGTTAGAATAACTATTACAGAACTTCGAAATGTGGCATTCAAGAGAAATGAGAAATATAGATTAGACATAGAGTGTAACAAACGAATATGCTTTAAAATATATAAGAGAGAAAACGATTTTGGCGTAGGAGGGGTAATTGGATTGTGCACATCTGCGAAGAAAGAAATCTTCATACTGACAAGGAAAGTAAGATGACAGGGAAGCTGGGAATATGAAGATGAACAAAATTGGACGGTAATTTCGGAAACAAAAATATTGGGAGTTTAAGGGGGAAACTGAAAATCAAGAACATAATAGAAACTCTTCCAGATCCAAAGTTGTACTAAAGTAAAATACAACTCATTAATTCAAGGATTTGCAGAAAGATAGAATGGCTAATAATAATAATAATAATAATAATAATAATAATAATAATAATAATAATAATAATAATAATAATAATAATAATAATAATAATAATAATATAATAAATATAAAATAATACAATTTACAAGATGCAAATAACTTTGGTATTTGTCTATAAGGTTCTATTTATTTTATTTCTTTAGTATTAATTTGTTAATTGTAAATAATTCGGAATTTTAAAATATTTGTATCTATGACCTGTGAGTATAAAGGAAGTTTGTCGGTAAATTATTATTTTGTATCTTAAACATCTCGGTAATAATTATTGAACATGTTTAATGTTTAGAGAATTGACATAAGCATTTTATTAAAAATAAATTAGCAACTAATAAATCGATTTTCTTTCCTATGTTTTCCAGTACTTTGCGAATGTAAGTTTTAATATTAATTTCCTCAGTAACTTGAAAAAGTAACTATAAAATAGTGCATGCTTTTAAAACTTTGCGTGCCACATTTCACTACTTTTAACGTTTTACTTTTATCATAGACAAATATAAGATTCTTTTGTATGATTGGCAAAAGAGACTGAACTATATATAATGACAATTTAGGAGTAATGAAGATATTACTGTATATAACTCTCCGCGGTTGTTTTCCAATATTAATACATACAATACTTCTAGAAAATAGTCTAAGGTTTTAGATCAACCAACATAATATTTCAATTTCTCGCCGTTTACGCACAAACCCAAAAGATGATGAAATTATATTAATCTTTGTTTAGTAACGATATTAAGATTAATGTTTAGTTGAATAATTGAATACTTTGCCTATATTAAAGAAAAAGCAATGCCTCTCATTAAACTATATGTTTGATCTGACTGATAGTATTTTAAGTGTGTGCCTATACATAATACACACTGAAACATGTGTATATTATAGTGCATAATATATGTAGTATAATATAAAACGCATTTTACAAATATACTTCAAGAATTCATTCCCAGAGCTCCATATTTGTAGTTTCCATTTGTTGTGGCATCCAGGTGTTTATGGCTTCAACATATGATCATCACATTTTATCTTTGCGCTAAGTGTCATCAGAAGTCCGTAAACAGCATAGTGGGCTACATTTAATACACAAGTTATTCGAAATGTTTGGCATAAAATAGATTTACAGTTTCAAAACTGGTGTTTAGAATTGTGCATTCCTCTATCTGTGAAGAAGCGTAACGTGAAAGAAAATTTATTCGAAAACGACGAGAGTGCAAAATGGCGTGTGTCACAAAACTTTGGCATAGATTTTTGTTTAAAATTTCAAAAGTACGTTCTTTATATTGTGTAGGCCTACGTAATATCTTAACGATTTCTGTTTGCAACTGTAATAGCTGTCGTAGAAATTTCAGAGATCATCTATTGTAAAAGATAGAGTTGGAATATCCCCTTGGCAGTGCTCACAGAGTAAATAATAAGGTCTTGGTCCCCGTGTAATCCCATGTAGCTTTCGTCGAATGAAAATGTTGCCAGAACTTCTTTGTGATTACATTATTTCACCATTTAGCTTTAGTTCTTGATTTATGTAATGTTACTTCCGCTAATGTTTTCATATTATGGTGTAATGTTTGATCTCTGGCTTAATGTCTGACATTTTGTGCTTGTATTTAATTCTTAATAGTTTTCAATTAAGTCATTAATACAGTATTCGTTAACAAAAGCAACAGAAGCAACAGTTTTCTTTTATTCTTAAATAGCTCGACGAGAGGAGCACAATGCCAATTTATGTTTTCTAAACCGAATTTCAGAACTCCAAATAATGAAAAGGGGAATCAAAAGAAAGTTCTAGTACAATAAATTCGAATTGAGTTTGCTTTACTGTCATTGATATCACATAAATAAATAAACATGTAATTGCGTTGAAAGTGTTATTACCTTGAACAAAGAGATTCCTGCAATCCAATCAGTTTGACATTTTTAATTTTTCTTATCTATTTACTTATTTACTTGATGATTATTTTGTTAGTTGGGATAGCGTTTTAGCAGTAGTAGGAAAAATAAAGACAAAACTTCCAGCTGAGGTAACTAATTAAAGATTTAGTTGCTATTTTCGTGTTACAGAACACTACTAAAGTATTTCCAGCCTCAGAACAAAGCAAATGTAAACAAAGCGAAATGTATTACTCCGCGGCTCACACGTGCTTCGCCAGCGAGAGACGTGATCGTTTGCTTACTTACTGTGGTCGCATAATTTCCAAAGTCTAACGCTACAGTTGGTTGGGTAAATAATTAACGCTCTGGCACTGACTACTGCTATGTTGGAAATATGCATTTTGTTAAATCCTTACATAAACGAGATTACCTCTGTTCCTATTGTCCTCGTTTGTGTTTTATAACACGAGACGGAAATGATTCATTGTCACATATCTTCGTCATGAAACTCTCAAAGAAACACTATTATGTATTTTTATAAATAAATAGGTGTGGGCTAAATTGTAGGTCGAGTATTAACTCTACGTGCAAAAAATATAGCAAAATATATAAGTTTGTTCGTGCCTTTTGGATATATAAATGCCATTTATTTGTGAAAGATTCGATCAAATGGTATGATAAATTTCTTGATATTAAAAGAGAAGAAATGAGTTCAACGCCAATAATAAAAATCGATATTGTAGTGACTTTATAGGTAGAGGCTAAATAACGGTCCGGGCTAGTTTTTTCCTCTTCACTCTTTTATTATAAAATTCCTTAAATACAAATGTATTTGATTACAAAGAGTAAAAACAGTGTCTATCTTGTTATTGACCAGATGAGAGGAAAAAGGTGTTTTGCACGGCGACCCTTCTCTCAAAGCAGTCTACAAGTCACCTATTAGTTCTGGTGAGTCTTGAAGGATAGCCCCCTCAGCACAATGCTTCGTCAGGATTGGTTGCAGTAAGGATCTCTAGTCCAATATGACGTCAAGTAAGGATAGGTGTACCCCTAGTTCAATGCGACCTCAGGGCAGGGGTTGGTTAGTTGATCAGTTCGTTGACAGACGCAGGGTCCCTCAGTCGTAGAGCTTTTATCTGTCCTTTTCGGGTACTTCGTGAGGTCCGTCTTCTTCAGGCGTTCCTCGGTGTCTTTCGTGTCGGCATCTTGTCTCCTACCCTATCTACAATCAATAGCTCGTGTTGTGTTGACATGAAATTTTGTCGTGGTTTCGGGATTCTTACACCCGCACACTAAAAAAAATAATCTGGATTCATAATTATTATTAATGAAAGTTATGTGCACCATAACCGTGATATACGTGGATACACTGCATATACACTAGAAAATACAATAAACATTATAATACACTGAAAAATCACTATGGGAAAACTTGTTATGATATATACATGTACTGGTAATAACAGTTTAGTTCAGTCTCATCTTATCACGATCATAGCATGGAGCATTTCCCTCAAAGCGCGCAGAAATGTCATCACTGTAACTAACAAATTTGTACTAGTTCAGCAATTGTAGGATTCTATGTTTATGTCACATCCGGAGTTTATTGTCTATATGGGTTAAGTGTCGCTTCGATAGTAGTAGGCGTTAAGTTTTTTTTTTTTTTTGGTATGCAACGGGACTTATGAAATGTGAGGCACAAATTAATTATTATTAGAACGAACGAAAGGAGAATAATCGGTTTTAGAATTTGAAAACTTTTCTTTTAAAAAAGATAATAAAGAATGTTTGGTTATTCTGTATAATGGGATCAAGGGCCTGATTTTATGCTCATCCTGTACAAGGGGAAAAATGACGTATTAACCATTCAGACACTTCGTATTGAGAAAGCGATACGAGAAGCAAGAAAGCATTGTATTTCGACCTTGCAAGGCAAAAAAAGAAAAAAAAACATCTTGCATTTTGGTAGAAGAACGGAACAATTAATGTAACGTAGTTGAATAACAGAATGAGATACAGCTCATAATTGAAATAAAGAAGTTCAATTTTGTCAGTCCATCTTTTCGTTTTTTTTCGTTTCTTTTGGTGTTAGTCCCACTTCTGTTCCCGGCAAGTACTTGTTCTATAAGAATTTTGTTATATTATTGTTCTTATATTTGTGCCTCTTTCTTGTTAATTTTGTCTTCCCTCAGTTTGTTCCGCGTACAATGGCTTCAAATGATCCACCCTAATGTCTTGAATTCTGTGCTTGAATTTAGATGGTAATTCGACTCGATATAAATTTGAATTAGGCTTCTACAATATTCGTGCCGGGCATTCATAATGAATGTTAAAATGTTCAGTTAAACAAATCTTTCTTGTGTGATAATATATCAAAACAATGTATGCTGGATTATAAGTTGTCAATCTATAGCGCTTATGGTAAAACTGCTTTTTTCGTTATACGCATGTTTCAGATTACCTCGTACTTTATTCCTGATGTTCGCTAGTTTATCTCTATCAATTTGTATATGTTTTCTTGATGGGAGTGTACATTCTGTCAGGATCCTAGATTGGTAAGCAAATGATGAAAAGCTTCCTGAATATTTGGTCCCTCGTTGTACGTAAGTGTTGATGCCAAAAACAGCGTGCAATAACCATCCCTCCCAATCCGTAAAGTATTCTTGTGCGAAAAATTTGAATTAATTCTATATTAATTTAATGTTCTGTTCTGCTAATCCTATGGAAGCATGATTATATGCGAGGTGAGCACTTATAGATGAAATCGTTCTTCTGCGCTAAATGTTGTATACGAGTCGCTCCACATACTGGATGTTTGTCCCAATACAGCGTTGTAAATGCTCCGAATTTAAGAACGATATATTCCAAAAATGTCTCTATATCTTCCGCGTTTATGGCGTCTACTGCTTTTGCTATCACATAACGTGTAGCAAATTCTGTGGGTACTAATATATGTTTGTTTCTTCCTTCTCTATTTGGGAAGGGCCCTAGTTCGTCATATATCCATGTTCTTCCTATCTTTGCTACGGGTGATGTAATAGTTGGGCCAGTTTCTTTTGTGGTAAGTTCTTTAGAGATTGGCAGTCGCGTCATGTGTGTATTTTGTGAGCAAGATAGTTTTTGAGTTGCGGCCTATAAAATTCCTTGATGGCGGTTTACTAAGATTTTGAAAACCAAAAATGTGGACTGGTCGCTTTGCGGTAGAAGTTTGTAAACTACAATTGGGCTACAGACTTCGGTAAACATAAAGTTTGGACACAAAAAATCTTGCTGAATAACCGTGGAGATCTTGTCCGATTCCTTCCCCCCCCCCGAAAAACAGAAACGATGTCTTTGTAATTGTTGTCCTTACGTTGCTCTCTTGCGATGTTTCGTAAAAGATTGTCATCTCTTGCTCTATAATATTAACTTGAATAATATTTTATTTAAAAGCATGGTAGCCTTCACACATTTCTTCGGTCTCTTCTTTTTCTTCTTCGAACTTAATACATTTGATTTGATCGAGCCTGCTAATTATATCTACCGGATGTTTGGACCAAGGTAAATACTGTATATTAAAATCATATTCAGCTAAGAATAGCTTGTTTTCCGACCTTACCAGGTTGTGTGTTCATTGTCATTATACATTTTGCGTCTGGGTATAGATTGAATTTTCTATTTAGTAAAAAGTAGCGAAATTTGGGCAATGTGTATATGGGAGCGTACAACTCTTTTTGCCATATGCTAGTTTGCCCCTTTGTTTTCGTTAATTTTCGAGAACAATAAGCAACCATCTTCTCAGTGTCGGTTTTTAGATCATAGTAAACGTGTATTCCAGCTATTTGCATCCGACTGCTATCTGAGTAGATGCGGATTTCTAGCGAACCGTCAAATTGAGCGAGTTATGAGGCGTTTAATGTCTTCTCTCAACTGTTCAAAGAGAACATCGTGCCTCTCTGTCCATTTAAATTTAGATTTAGATCTTACTAATTGCTAGAGAGGCTCAATATATATCTTTTATGTGCGCTCTAAGGTATACACATAGGCCGGTAAAACTTGAGAATTGTTTGTGTAGTCGGTGTCTTAAAATTACATATTTTCTTGGCTATCATTGGAGATCCATCTGTGAAGTCCTCTTCGGCTTCTCGGTGTCTTTTGTGTCGGCTTCTACGCTATTTACAATCAATATCACGTGTTGTGTTGACATGTGTTTTTGTCGTGATTTGGGGATCCTTATAATAAAAATAAACAAATAGATATATGTGTGTGTGTTCAGACACCTGCTAATATGTATCAATATTCCATGAAAAGTTACACTTTAATATCTAACTTCCCATTACAAAACATTTATAAACTTGAAAACCATATTAAGTATTTGTTGAAGAAATTTGTTCAATTACTGTAATATTTAAGGAACGTTTTTAAATGTTTATTTATTCGTATAAAATAATTTTTGAGCGAAATAATGGCACAAGCAGGCCTAGTTAGACACCTACCTGGTGTCGTTGCATGGTACTTACTGCTACAAGTAAAAATATATATCATAGCAGTACGTATGCCTGTAAAGCTTAAAAATCGATTTCCCAATCAGCATGGCAAATAATTTAAACAGTTACCGATCACTTGCGGATCCCTTAATATAAGACGTTAACTGATTCTCATCTGAAATAATATTAGGGCCTATTACGTGGAATTCCTGACTCCAATTTTGGACTCACGAACCAGCGATTTATTTTAAGTGTTTTGTAACTTATATCACCACTGAATTATGTATAACTATTTGCAAATGTATACAATTGGATATAGAAGGGTATTCTTTCAACTCACTGTAAATGTAGGTAAGAGTAATAAAAAGTGGTGAATAATTCACTTCATCATTTCCAACATTTTCCCACGGGATCGTGTCGTGGACGTTGGTTGCTTAGTTGCTATGTTGCTATACGTATGATCATACTCTTGGACGCCTACCAGCTGTACAATAAAGATGAAATATGCCTTTTTCTTCTGTTCTTTTTCTCGTCATGTATTGGCTAGCTATCTGAAACCCTCGCCCCCGCCCCTCCTGCAAAGCTAAGAACAGAAGCTTCTCGTAGGTAATGAACTGAATCTCTGATATTCAATGATCTGAGTTTCTCACCAGATAGTATGTAATTAGTCTTAGTATTTTATGAAATTAGTATGAAACGGTATATGCAGATGGTCTCATAGGCTTTGCGCAGAGGATTAAATTTGAAACACATTCCCATAGAAAAGCGTAAATAGTAACCAAAAAATGAAACATGCTGTTGCAAAGTATTATGATCCCCATGGGAAAGTTCCCTGGCCGCTGGGTTACAAAGATGAATGTCGTACCTCATGATTGTTTTAAAACGTGTTGGATTCTATTGATTGAACATGATCTAATAACGGAAGCTTCTCATAACATTTCATAATCTATTGAGAATGTAGAATGAACAGTTGTATAATCAAGCCCCAGGGGGCTTGTATTGCACGTGAGGAGATACTGCTTTGAAACACATTCCCATAGCACAAAGAACCACGTGAAATTAGATGTGATTAATGCGACCCCGATAATTGAGGACGTGTGAGAACTTGTTTTGACATGTCTTGTCGGAGATAAACACGAGTGTGTGTGTGTGTGTGTGTGTGTGTGTGTGTGTGTGTGTGTGCGTGTGCGTGTGTGTGTGTGTGTGTGTGTAAGACGGAAAAGGAATAATTGTAAGTGAGATTTAACAAATTGAAGCTGTGTTCAGTACATCGTCTTTCACTTCAAACCTCTGTATTTGGTTAATCTTGTTCTGCAGGATTACGATAGCTGTGAATAAGTATGGCACCGACCGTTTTTATTAAAATAGGTAAGTAAAAAATATATTACTAAAATGTTATGGTCCATGATAATCCCTGAAGCCATAAAACAGTATGTTGTGTCTTCATTTAACTATAAAGACACTCGAGACAACAAGGAATAAAGTGTATTTACTCATAGTCTTTTCGTATTTGATAATGAGAAACAATTCTAACGTTAAAAAAACAAATATTTATACATATAAGCGAATCTGAACGGTTTGTATATGTTTCTTCTCCTCGTTGTACATTTAATTCCGTGTTGAAAAGTGTTTAGTTTTAAGAGAAAAAAGATACGATTTAAGATTCGCTTAAGAGAAAAAGATACGATTTAAGAGAAAAAGATGCCAGAGTGATTTGATGAATCGTATTTCAACTCAGTCACAGGGGTCGTGACCAATGTCTGGAGTCTTGTATAAAGCACATACGTAGTAGTTTCTGGAGTCTTGTAGTGAACGTTGATCGATAAAAACGTATAACTTGTAGTGTAATGTTAAAATAAGATTGTAAAAGAAGAAGTATATTATAATTTGAATTTGGATAATATCATGTCTACCTGTCTGTGTGTCTGTCTGTAGTATGTGTTCGGGGACTAGCAAACATTGACGTCCCGAGCTGGGAACGAATCAAAAACCCCCAAGCACTGAGCCCACAGTGCTACTAAGTGAATGATAATAGAATAAAAAATTTGGAACGAGAGGAAAATGAAATGAAATCTTTCAGTGTTACGTCCCACGGTTATGCCGGGTACGCTAATGGAGACTGATGATAAGAAATGAATAAAATGGTGGAATGAAGAAAATGGGAGGAAACGGGAGAGCCCCGAGAAAATCCACGCACACGGTGTTTGTCTACAACAAAGTTCACTTGTCGGAAGCAGGATTTGAACCCGGGACCTCATGTACCAGAGGTTAAAGCTCTACCACAGAGCTATCAATGCCCCCTGGAACGAGAGAGAGATCAAACCACAACACTCATGCAATGATTGTTTTGGCTCCCCATGAGTGTTTTAACAATGAACATTCGTCTCTACTTGTAAGAAATATAAATAAAATACATATCTGTATGTCTGCTTGTTTGTGTCTGTATGTGGTCTGAGGGATCAGACAAGTGACTGAAAAGTGGTCAAAATTTTGGTCATGAAATCAGAATATGGACCAAGACGAAGCGAAGATATGTTTGTGTGTGTTTTTAACAATTGATAATATAGCATGATAGTTGTCAATAACAGAGTATATCTGTCTGTCTGTCTGTTTGAGATCTGGGTGTCAAACAATTAGGGAGCTGAAGAGTTATAAAAATTTGGTCATGTTCTTAGACTAAGACGATGCGTTCTTTGGGGATGGTAAATTCGAATTCACGTTACTTTCAAAGTTATATTAATCGTCATGAGGTAAGGGACACCCCCAGAGTTAAGGGGTTTCGATAAGGGTGGGTTATCGAAAACATGTAAAATAATTTAAAATGATTATATTTGTTTTAAATCCACAGTTTTCGGGGTCGTTGTGTTTAGTGATGAAACTCCGAACTCTCTAACACAGCATCTAAGGGAGTTGAAGTTGGGGGACCCCAGGAGAAATATGATCGATATTAGTGTCAAATTCATAGTTTTTGGAGTCGTTGTATTTAGTGATGATACTCCGACTCATTAACACATCATCTATGGGGTACCCAGAGAAGATATCGAGCCACGTAAAAATAATTCGAAATTATAGATATTAGCGTCAAATCCATAGTTTTGGGGCCGTTGTGTTCAGTTATGATACTTCCAACTCATTAACACATCATCTAAGGGGCTGAGATATGGCTCCCAAGGGTGATATCGAGACACGTAAACACAAATTTAAATTATGAATATTAGTGTCAAATTCATAGTTTTCGGGGAAGCTGTGTTAAATGATGATACTTAGAACTCATAAGTTCAGTATCTAACGGGTTGGGGTCCCCAGGGGCGATATCGACACACGAAAAAAATAATTTAAAATGCTTGATATTAGTGTCAACTTCATAGTTTTCTGGGCCGTTGTGTTCAGTGATGATACTCCAGACTGACTAACACACCATCTAAAAGAGATGATGTAGGGGTTTCCAGGGGCGATATTAAGACACGTAAGAAATAATAAAAAATGTTCGATATTAGTATCACGTTCACAGCTTTTGGGCCGCTGTGTTCAACGATGATACTCCGAACTCATTAAAACAACATCTACGGGGTTGACGTAAAGGATCCCCAGTGATGATATCGATACATGTTAAAAAGAAATCCAAAATGATCAATATTAGTGTGAACTCCATAGTTGTCGGTACTCGTTCGAACTCGAACTCGTTAACTTCGAACTCGTTAACACATCATATAAGTGGGGTTGAAATTTGAACGACCCTCTAAGTTGCGTTTTCGTATATGCTAAAGAAGAAGAATATCATACTGAGTTAAGTAATAGTTTTAACAATCATTCAGACGTCATACCCTCTTAAGAGAGAGAGGGGGGGCTGAGAGAGAGAGAGAGAGAGAGAGAGAGAGAGAGAGAGAGATGGAATTTTTCAGTTTAAAATCCCACAAATATGCGTCTTACGATATAAAACGGATGACACATTTTTCGTGGTCAGTGAAACTCTGAAAGAATAAGTATAACATTCATGTACAGAAGGTCTGTACATTACAGAACAATTTAAGCAAAACTTTCAACATACATTTGTTTCACTCCCAGGAATACGAAAAAAAGTTAAAAAAATATTTTTATCACACATTAGATACTGAAAAGCTATGCTCTTTGTAATCTTGAAATTTCTGTCTTTCCATATTACGAATTGAAATATATATATATATATATATATATATATATATATATATATATTTACTGTTTATATTTATTTGGAATATGGTTGTAATTAATGAGATGCATTTCCTTTTCATTTTAGGTTAAAACAAATAAACAAACATAAGTGTATATTCTTTATCCTTATCCTTTTGATATTGTTGCATTGCTCCTTGATTCTTTTTATATACTTATATATATATATACCATCTTATATATACCATCTTATACATACCCATATATTATTTTAAAGTCCTTACAAGGAATGTCCTTACTCATTATATATATATATATATATATATATATATATATCGTTTTACATTATGCTTAGATCATAATTATATATTCTGTATAAATAGTTACATATACAAACATATAGGAAAATAATATTTTCAATTTCCTATTATACATATAGGGCGGAAGAAAATGGTAAACAAGAAGAGTACGCAAGAATTATTAAAAGAGATTACGGCCTGTATGAACGACATAGAAGAAGGAGAAGGGAACTACGTTCTAAGAGACGCATGTTCTTGTAAGGGAAATAGATGACGTAATCTGGAAAGAAGATGATCATGATAAGAGGAAAAATGTAGTCCATAAGGAAGAAAAAGAAAATTATGATGATGAAAGGAAGAAGAAATAACACGGAAGGAAAAAGTAAGATTAACAACAAATGCAATTGCTCAAGAAGAAGACGAAGAAGAAGAAGAAATATATGTAGTTAATGAAATTGAAATGGCAGCAGCACCAGAAGAAGAGGTGATCACAAGTGTCAAAAAAGAACAAAAAGAAAAAGAAGAAAAAAAGAAAGAGATACAGTTAGTGGCAGGGTTGATATGTTTAAAACAAAATGTTTAAAACAAGTGTTTGAAACATGTTTAAAACGAGGGCTGTTGTTTTATTCAGTTTGTTTTAAACGTTTTGAAGAAAATGTTTCAAACGTGTTTTTTTTTCGATGGTGGTTGAACATGTTTAAAACAACTAAAATATCAAAATGAGTAACTTAATTTAATTTTCTATCAAACAAACCATCCTCCGCAGGATTTGTGCATGGAGTAAATTGGGAGCAGATTTATATTCTTATTATGACAGCAATTACTGAACGAAATTCTGCACATCAATGTGCGTATAACTAAACCAACAGAAATTCAAATGAAGTATTTCAACATTTCTTAATTTCCAAGAATAACGGAGGTTAAACACACTATACACTATCCTAAGATCCAAATTCACAAATTCAAAACTTGGGTAATTTTTTATCACTATCATTTCCATAATAATGAAAAGTTCTCACATCATAAGCTAAAAGTAATGCTCTGACAAATACAATACAACTGTAGAAAAGAGCAGTGACTAGCCTACAAGGAGCAAATGACATATTTTAACTAAACAGTTTTGAAGATACATCTCTATCTGCAACATGGGTAGCTAATAATGATTAATGTCTACGGCATAACAACACAATTAACTCTAGACGCCCGCGAGGGATTTTAACAAAATGGTAGACTCTCACGTTCGGGGCTCTGGTGACCTCCCTAATTATCACACTGTTATGAGTTATACACCATTGGAAAGCATATAGACCACAAATTCCAATGAGGTAACACTTGTGAAATTCCCGCCGTATTCGTAGAAAAAAAGACATAAAAAATAATTAAAAATATGAAAATATTGACTTTGCCGGGCCCTGGCAACCCTTGCAGCCACCCTAAGTTGACAAATTGATGAATGTGTAGACAACATACTTGTGACAATAATGTAAGAAATGGTAGCCTTTGCTGCCATTGCGTAATGAATTCGTTTTATGTAGGAAATATTTTTTTAAAAAATATGCGTATAAAACATTCATTGAATTAGACATTCCCTCCCCTGCCCCACCAGTACCACGTCCATATGCAAATCAATTTTGCTGCACACATCATGTATACGAACAAGAATTATTCTTCTAGACCACTTCAGTGAAATATATCTTCTGTTGTATGGGACCGTCCCAAAAATAAATGTAAATTAACCAAATTTGACCTCCTCTCCCTCTATAAAGAACAAGTACACATACAGGTTACTGTCATGTAGGAAACTAATTCGTTGCTTCACATACCAGTTTTCATGGATGTACCACAAAGGGGGGAGGAATACCCACCAAAACCCGATGAAAAAATTTGATGAAAAATTAAAAAAAAAAGACAACTTCATCCTCCCTCTTTCGGCCGTACATACGTACCCCCTATATACATAAAATGCAACTGACGGAAACCTTCATCCCTCAAAAATACTTTGGTACCAAATCATATTTCTAGCTTAATTAGAGGTTGAGCTATTGATGTTTGTTGCAAAAATAAATGTAATTTACATCAAAAAAACTTACACTCCAAAAATGGCTAATTTTCCCCCTCCCTTCTCCCCCATATAAGCAAGTAGTACAAGCACACGATATCACCATGTAGTGTCCTTCTTCATTGCTTCAAGTAACATTTTTTATGAATCTATCCCCCAAGAGGGGGAATGCCCCCCAAATAAACTTGAAAAAAAGCACAATATTTACCCTCCTCCCATATACATAAAGTGCACACCACCAAAGCTGCATCTTTCAAGAATAAATTGGTAGCAAATCATCTTCCAGCCTTAATTTGATGTTTAAGACTGAGCCATTGAGGTTCAAAACCCTGACACAGCAGTTGCGTCAGTGGGCGTTTAAACAATAAGAATGCAAACGACCAGTAGAACGTAACACAAAGAAACTAAACTACATAATCCGTGAACTGAGATCGGGAAAATCCCGATTTCTTTTTCCGGAATTGAACATTCGGGCGGATCGAATTAGGGACATTCCCGATATTTGATCTAGCGGTTGAATATAGATGGCAAGCAATACCTAAGAGTATAAAAATGTAATATATATGCTTATTTAGATTATTGTTTTAAACAAAATAAAGGGGGGAGGAATACCCACCAAAACCCGATGAAAAAATTTGATGAAAAATTAAGAAAAAGGACAACTTCATCCTCCCTCTCTCGGCCGTACATACGTACCCGCTATATACATAAAATGCAACTGACGGAAACCTTCATCCCTCAAAAATACTTTGGTACCAAATCATATTTCTAGCTTAATTAGAGGCTGAGCTATTGATGTTTGTTGTAAAAATAAATGTAATTTACATCAAAAAAACTTACACTCCTAAAATGGCTAATTTTCCCCCTCCCTTCTCCCCCATATAAGCAAGTAGTACAAACACACGATATCACAATGTAGTGTCCTACTTCATTGCATCACGTAACATTTTTATGAATCTATCCCCCAAGAGGGGGAATGCCCCCCAAAAAAACTTGAAAAAAAGCACAATATTTACCCTCCTCCCATATACATAAAGTACACACCAGCAAAGCTGCATCTTTCAAGGATAAATTGGTAGCAAATCATCTTCCAGCCTTAATTTGATGTTTAAGACTGAGCCATTGAGGTTCAAAGCCCCGACACAGCAGTTGCGTCAGTGGTCGTTTAAACATTAAGAATGCAAACGACCAGTAAAACGTAACACAAAGAAACTAAACTACATAATCCGTGAACGGAGATCGGGAAAATCCCGATTTCTTTTTCCGGAATTGAACATTCGGGCGGATCGAATTAGGGACGTTCCCGAAATTTGATCTAGCGGTTCAATATAGATGGCAAGCAATACCTAAGAGTGTAACAATGTAATATACATGCGTATTTAGATTTTTGTTTTAAACAAAATAAACATTTTAAACATGTTTTTTTTGTTAAAACAAAGTACTTTGTTTTAAACGTTTAAAACGTTTTAAAAAAAATATTTTAAAAAAAAACGTTTTTTTTCAACCCTGGTTAATGGCATTCAAATTACAGAAGAAGAGAAAGAAGAAGAAATATATCGAATTATGACAAAATATTTTAAAAATGTATGTAATAGAACGATAACACAGGAAAAGGAAGCATCCGTCTGTATTGAAAAAAAAATAAAATGGTTACATGAAGAAGCAGAAATAGACGTCGAAGACAGTACAAATGAAGATGAGTTGCTAAATCTTACGTTTTCGCAGATAATCGGAGAGGTTTCCCTAACTTCCTCATCATCATTTGGTACTTGAATTGGTCTTGAGATTAATCTCCTATCATTTATCCCCCTGATTTCAAAGACCAACAATCAACGTCACACCGAATCTGCTCTAAAATACTTTCTAGTACAAGCTATTGCAAGATCCTTACTTCTAATAGCAATTATTTTACTTTATATAGGACTGCAAACTACATATTATTTGATCACTATTTCCTTACTTTTTAAAATAGGAGCTGCTCCCCTTCACTTCTGAATGCCCGAGGTAATAGAGGCCATACTCTGAGCAGACTGCGTTATTTTAATAACATGACAAAAATTAGCACCCCTCGGCCTACTTTCCTACAGACTAAAGCCCACAAATTTAATCTACCTAACCCTAATTCTATCTTTAGTAGTAGGCTCAATTGGAGGTTTAAATCAAACATCACTACGTAAAATCATAGCATTCTCATCTATTAATCACACTGGCTGAATACTTATGGCCCTTCTATTAAGTGACATAGCATGATCCCTCTACTTTCTATTTTACACCTTACTTTCAATAATAGCAGTCACACTTTTCGCAATAAACAAAATATTTCACATTAATCAAACTTTTTCTAATAAAACTATTGTGACAACAAAATTAGCTATTTTTACCAGTCTTTTATCTTTAGGGGGCCTTCCGCCATTCTTAGGATTTTTACCCAAATGAATCATCATTTTAAAAACTGCTGAACAAATATCATTTATTATTCTCACCCTAATAGTAATAACAGCACTAATTACCCTTTTCTATTATATGCGAATTGCTTATGCTGCCTTCATTATTAATCATCATAATCAAACATGAACATCCTTAATGAAAAAAAGTCAAGAAACATCAATTAGATCAATATTCATTATTATTTCATTAAGAGGCACAATCATTTTACATTTAACTGTCAACACCCTCTAATCAAAGACTTTAAGTTAAAAAAACTAATGGCCTTCGAAGCTATAAATAAAAGGCATTCTTTTAGGTCTTAGTATATTAACTACTACTCCGGAATTGCAGTCCGATATCATAAATATTGACTATAAAACCTAATAGGAGGTTTATTAACCATAAATAGATTTACAATCTATCACCTAATACTTCGGCCATCCTATTAATTTCAATTGCAACGATGATTATTTACTACAAACCATAAAGACATTGGTACAATATACTTGATCTTTGGGGCTTGAGCAGGCATAGTAGGAACATCACTAAGTCTTCTTATTCGAGCAGAACTTGGTCGACCAGGTAGCTTAATTGGAGATGACCAAATTTATAACGTAATTGTTACTGCCCATGCTTTCATTATGATTTTCTTTATAGTTATGCCAATTATAATCGGGGGCTTTGGTAATTGACTGGTTCCTTTAATACTAGGGGCACCCGACATAGCATTCCCTCGCCTAAACAACATAAGATTCTGATTGCTACCACCCTCACTAACTCTACTATTAACGGGAAGAATTGTAGAAAGTGGTGCGGGGACTGGATGAACTGTGTATCCTCCTCTCTCCAGAGCCATTGCTCACGCCGGAGCCTCCGTCGACCTTTCTATTTTCTCTCTCCATCTAGCTGGTGTATCTTCAATTCTCGGGGCCGTAAATTTTATTACAACTGTAATTAATATACGAACTCCCGGAATAACTTTAGAACGAATGCCATTGTTTGTTTGATCTGTAGTAATCACTGCTGTGCTACTCCTTCTATCTCTTCCAGTATTGGAAGGAGCTATTACAATACTTCTAACTGACCGAAATCTTAATACCTCTTTCTTTGACCCTTCAGGAGGAGGAGATCCAATTTCATATCAACACCTATTTTGATTTTTCGGTCACCCTGAAGTTTATATTTTAATTCTTCCGGGATTTGGCATAATTTCAAATATTGTAACCCAAGAAAGTGGTAAAAAGGAAACTTTCGGTGTTTTAGGAATAATTTACGCAATATTAGCAATTGGATTCCTAGAATTCATTGTCTGAGCCCATCATATATTCACTGTTGGCATAGACGTTGATACTCGCGCTTACTTTACTGCAGCTACTATAATCATCGCCGTTCCCACAGGAATTAAGGTATTCAGATGGATTGCCACACTTCATGGAGCACAAATAACTTATTCCCCTTCAATCTTATGAACTTTAGGTTTCATTTTCCTGTTTACTGTTGGTGGTCTCACGGGGGTAGTATTAGCAAATTCATCTTTAGATATTGTTCTCCATGACACTTATTACGTGGTAGCCCATTTCCACTATCTACTATCTATGGGTGCTGTATTTGCTATCATAGCAGGTCTTATTCATTGATTCCCCTTATTTAGAGGAACAACAATAAATCCTACATGATTAAAAATTCAATTCTTAGTAATATTTATAGGAGTAAACATCACATTCTTTCCTCAACATTTCTTAGGCTTAAGAGGAATACCTCGTCGATATTCAGATTATCCCGATGCCTACACTACATGAAATATAGTATCAAGTATTGGTTCATTCCTCTCCTTCGTTGCCGTTCTAGTACTTGTAATTATTATATGAGAAGCCTTTGCAAGAGCTCGACCAGTAGTCTTTTCAGATCAACAAACAACATCTTTAGAATGATTCCAGAACTTACCGCCTGCAGAACATAGTTATGCAGAACTTCCCCTACTAACAAACTTCTAAGGTGGCAGATAAGTGCATTGGGCCTAAGCCCCAAACATAAGAATAACCATCTTCTTTAGAAATGGCCATTTGAAATCAACTAGGTCTCCAAGACGCAGCATCCCCAGTAATAGAACAAATAGTATTTTTCCATGATCATACAATACTTATTGTAACTATAGTTACAGGTCTTGTAGGCTATTTACTAGCCTCCCTTCTACCAAACATATACATTAATCGCAACTTATTAGAAGGACAAACCCTAGAGACTATTTGAACAATTCTGCCTGCTATTACACTAATCTTTATTACCCTCCCATCCTTACGACTCCAATACCTACTAGACGAAATTCATCAACCGGCAATCACCCTCAAAACAATTGGACACCAATGATATTGAAGCTATGAATATTCTGACTTCTCGTTAACAGAATTTGATTCTTATATAATTCCTATCAATGAGATAACCCCTAATTCATTTCGTCTACTAGATGTAGATAACCGTATTGTATTACCTATTAATATTGACATTCGTATCTTAATTACCGCTGCCGATGTTCTTCACTCATGAGCTATGCCCGCTTTTGGTATTAAAGCAGATGCTACCCCAGGACGTTTAAATCAAGTAGCAGCCAATATTACACGCACAGGCTTAGTCTTCAGCCAATGCTCAGAAATTTGTGGTGCAAATCACAGTTTTATGCCAATCGTTGTTGAAGCCTGCCCTCATTCAATATTTATTAACTGAATAACAAAAATAATACAAGAACTCTCATCGGATGGCTGAAAGTAAGCAATGGTCTCTTAAACCAAAAGATAGTAAAATAACAATTACTTCCAATGGAAAAATTAGTTAAATCATAACGTAAGCATGTCAAGCTTAAATTACTACTCAATAGTATTTTTCTATCCCACAAATATCTCCCCTAAAATGACTCATATTATTTATTATATTTTCTCTGTGCTACCTTCTATTCGCATCTATTATATATTTTAATTCTAATATTCCACATACTTCCTTAGATAGCACCAATATTAAGAAAACAACCATAAATTGAAAGTGATAACAAACCTTTTTTCAACTTTTGATCCCTCTACCTCAATTATAAACATATCATTTAACTGACTTAGAACAGTAATTGGACTTCTAATTATTCCAATCCCATTTTGATTCTTACCGGGGCGACCGAACATCTTATGAAATAAAATTACCCTAACTCTTCATAATGAATTCAAAACTATTCTTGGTCCCACTAGTCATCAAGGAAGAATCTTCGTATTTATTTCTTTATTCTCCTTCATCTTGTTTAATAATTTTATAGGTCTATTCCCCTATGTATTTACTAGCTCCAGACATCTAATCTTTACATTAACTCTCGCCCTCCCTCTTTGAATAAGCTTCATAATCTACGGCTGAATCAACCACACTCAACATATATTTGCCCATCTCGTTCCTTCTGGGACTCCTGCCCATCTCATGCCATTTATAGTGTGCATTGAAATAATTAGTAAGATCATTCGACCCGGAACCCTAGCTGTTCGGCTAATAGCAAATATAATTGCAGGTCATCTCCTTTAAACTCTATTAGGTAACACGGGGCCTTCCTTATCTCTTTCCATACTTTCATTACTAATAATTGGACAAATTACCCTCCTAATATTAGAATCTGCTGTTGCAGTAATTCAATCATATGTATTTGCAGTACTAGTCACACTATATTCAAGAGAAGTTACTTATGTCAGCACCACAAAATCATCCCTACCACCTAGTTGATCAAAGCCCCTGACCACTTACTGGAGCTCTAGGAGCCTTAATTACAACCACAGGTCTCACTAAGTGATTCCACCAATATGACCCCTCCTTATTCTTTTTAGGTATACTTATTACATTATTAACTATAATTCAATGATGACGAGACGTAACTCCAGAAGGAACATATCAAGGATTACACACTCTACAAGTTACATTAGGTCTTCGATGAGGCATAATTCTATTTATTATTTCTGAAGTATTCTTTTTTGTTTCATTTTTCTGGGCCTTCTTCCACAGTAGACTAGCACCGACAGTAGAAATTGGGTCCTTCTGGCCTCCAGCAGGTATTGTACCATTCAACCCAATACATATTCCCCTACTCAATACTGCAATCTAGCCTCAGGAGTTACTGTAACATGAGCTCACCACAGATTAATAGAGGGCAATCACACTCAGGCCACACAAGGTCTACTACTCACAATCCTCCTAGGCCTATACTTCACTGCCTTACAAGCATATGAATATTATGAAGCCCCATTCACCATTGCAGATGCTGTCTATGGCTCAACATTTTTTATAGCGACAGGCTTCCACGGTCTTCACGTTATTATTGGTTCTACATTCCTAGCTACCTGTTTAATACGCCACCTTTTATCACATTTTTCTCCCACACACCACTTTGGATTTGAGGCTGCTGCCTGGTATTGTCATTTTGTAGATGTAGTATGATTATTCCTTTATATTTCTATTTATTGATGAGGAGGTTAGCCTATTTAATATATAGTATATTGACTTCCAATCAAAAGGATCACTTAAATGAAATAGGCAATTAATACAATTTTAACAGCCGGTCTATTAACTATTATTATTTGCTTAATCGTTATAGCTATTTCAACTCTTCTTTATAAAAAAGTTATTAATGATCGAGAAAAAAGTTCCCCCTTTGAATGTGGCTTCGACCCCAAGTCATCAGCGCGAATTCCCTTCTCTTTACGATTCTTCCTCATTGCCGTAATTTTTCTCATCTTCGATGTAGAAATTGCCCTTCTACTTCCAATAACAATTACTATCAACAACACCAATATATTATCCTGATCTCTCGTCAGACTAACATTCTTAGTAATTCTCCTAATAGGTGTTTATCATGAATGAAATCAAGGATCCCTAACATGAGCCGACTAATGAAACGGGATAATAGTTAAATATAATATTTGGTTTGCATCTAAAAGGTGTTGCTGTCAACTTATCTCATAAGTAGGAAGCAAACAATTGCACTCAGTTTCGACCTAACCCTTCGGCCCCTTGGCCCCTACTTGTTAGTTGAAGCCAAAAAGAGGCATTTCACTGTTAATGATACTATTGGGACTATACCCCAACTAAGGAGATGTGAATAATCAAGAAGAAGCTGCTAACTTTTATCTTTAGCGGATTATACCGTTAACATCTCTTAACATAAAATGACTATAAACCCCCTTAGTATAAACATTACATTACCTTTTCGAGGTAAAAGAGAGAGTGCTCTTCTCAGGGAGTATTACTTAGGGAATATAATTTCTTCTTAGTATCTTCAATACTATGTTTTCAATATAAGCTACCTAAATACACAAATATAAAGAAACAAAGGAAAATTGTAAAGATTAAAAAAATTAATAAATACATTTTAAATAAATTGTCTTGCGATTGTTGAATTAATATTGAACCATCCTGAAAACTACTATACATGCCTTGAGCACCAAGACATTCTCTTCACCCTTGATCAATATTATTATAATAGGCACCTCCTACATATAAAGGTAATTTAATAATATAATTAGTTGATAAATAAGGTAAAAATCATATGCTTCCTATTATTGTAGAACTAAAATAAAATTTTATACACACTAAAGACTGCCCAATAGAATAACTTGATAATAAAATACCAACTCACAATCCTACTACACTTACAAGCAGGGCACCTATTTTTAGGTATAAAGGTAAAACAACACAATTAACAGTAGGAAAAATTAATCATCTCAATGTAGCACCTCCTAAAATTGCCATCACTACTAATCCTAATATTCCCTTACATATAACTCAACCTTCATTATCACTAATAGAATGAATATTAGCGCCTCCAAAGCCCTTGACCGTTAAATAAAAACTTAAACGCACTGAATAACATACAGTTAGGCCTGTAGAAAAAAATAATAAGAAAAAGCTAATTACATTAATTAAAGACAAGGAAGAAACCTCTAAAATTAAGTCCTTAGAATAAAACCCAGCTAAAAATGGTATTCCACATAAAGCCAAGTTAGCTACATTTAAACAAGACAAAGTGAGAGGTATCTGACTTACAAGTGCTCCTATTCTACGAATATCTTGGGTGTCCCCCACACCATGAATAATTGCTCCCGCGCATAAAAAAGTAATGCCTTAAATAAAGCATGCGTCAATAGATGATAAAAAGCTAATACAGGGAATCCCATAGACAAAATTATTATTATAAAACCAACCTGACTTAGGGTAGATAAAGCAATAATTTTCTTTAAATCATATTCATAATTAGCGCCGATACCAGCTATAAATATTGTCAATCCTGATAATAAAAGTAATACATCTCCTATATAAACACTCAATAAAACATCTCTAAAACGAATTAGCAAGTAAACTCCTGCAGTTACAAGCGTAGAAGAATGAACCAACGCTGACACTGGTGTAGGAGCAGCCATTGCTGCTGGCAGTCATGCAGAAAAAGGAATTTGTGCACTTTTTGTTATTGCTGCCAAAATAATCAAACTAGAAATAATTATTATCTCACTATTATTTAAAACTCTATGCAAATAAAAGACATAATTTCAACTCCCATAATTCAATATTCAAGCAATAGCTAATAAAATTGCTACATCTCCAATTCGATTAGAAAGAGCAGTCAATATGCCAGCATTATAAGACCGCACATTTTCATAATAAATAACTAAACAATATGATACTAATCCTAATCCATCCCAGCCAAGTAGGATTCTAATTAAATTAGGAGATACAATCAGTAAAACTATTGAAAGAACAAATATTAATACAAGCATAATAAACCGATTAAGATATCGTTCAGATCCTATATATTGTTCGCTGTAATAAACTACTATTCTAGAAATATAAAGCACGAATCTCATAAATATAAATGATATTCAATCAAATAGAAGAGTCATAATAATTTTATTTCTATTAAAAGAAATTACTTCTCATTCAATAAATAAACTATATCTATTAATTAAAAAATTCAAACCTATTATGAATAATTCTATTTAAAAAAGCACCTATTATTCTATTATTCTATTATCCTATTATTCTATTAGACCTATTATTCTATTTAAAAAAGCAAATCTAGTTATACAAATTGAAAAAGGTCAATCCATGGCCTAAGGGCAACTTAAACCTTCTTTAGTTCCACAAACTAAAATTTTATTCTAAACTACTCAAGCATCTACAACCATAAGAATCTCGGCCCTGCAAAAAAGATTAATAAATTTAAAGGCAATCAGTGTAATATCAATAATAAATACTCTCGCACTCTTCCCCCTCAACAAGAATATAAATTAGAGTAAGGTATTCCATGTTGAGTATACGAATACAAATATAATCTATACGCAGCTCTAAAAAAAGAAAGTAAAGCTAAGCCTAATATACTCAACCAAGATCAGCCAACAATTCTATTTAACAGACTATTTTCTCCTAATAAATTTAATGTTGGTGGCGCGGCAATATTAGCAATTCTTAATAAAAATCATCACAGTCCTAAACTCGGTATAAAATATAATATTCCCCGATTAATTAATAGTCTTCGACTCCCTAAGCGTTCATAAGAAATATTCGCAAGACAAAATAATCCTGAAGAACAGAGACCGTGAGCAATTATTAATGTAAGAGCACCGCTAAATCCTCATAGCCCCATTGTTAGTAGGCCCATCAACACCAAACCCATGTGAGCAACAGAAGAATATGCAATTAAAGACTTTACATCAACTTGTCGTAAACATACTAATCTAACCGATCAAATACCTACAACTCTAATTCCAAATCAAATTAAATTTATACTTACAGCTACGTTTTCTATAAAATATATAATACGTAACAACCCATATCCCCCCAACTTTAATAAAACCCCCGCCAAAATTATTGAACCACTTACAGGTGCCTCAACATGCGCCTTAGGCAATCAAAGATGAACTAGAAATATAGGCATTTTAATTAAAAAAGCAACAACTAAAGCAAAATATCATATATAATATGTAATTCCTAAATCTATTACACTTCTCATATTAATCATCAATAAACTACCCTTAATATACTCTAAATAAAAAATACCAATCAAAAGTGGAAGTGAAGCAAACAAAGTATAAAACAACAAATATATTCCTGCCTGCACTCGTTCGGGCTGATAGCCTCAACCCAAAATTAAAAATAATGTAGGAATTAAAGAACCCTCAAAAAATATAAACAATCTAGAAGAAGAAAATCTCAAGTAGAGTAAAATAAGTAATAATAAAACTAAACTAATAAAACTCGTTCTATAAAATGAACTTCTCAGCACACCCTCTCTAGCCATAATCATAAGAATAACAATTCAGATACTTAACAAAATCAACGAATATCTCAAATTATCTCTCCACAAATAATAGCCCACTTCCCAAGGAACCAGCCCTGTACTATTTCTTATTATAAATAAAAAACAAACCCCAATAAGAGAAAACTGAACAACTCACCATAATTTAAAATTAAAGCCTAAAGGTATTAAAAACAATATAAACATTAAATACTTTAACATCGTAATACAACTAAAGAGTTTAAATAATCGCCTCCATGGGTTCGAACAAGAGACACTAAAATTGACAGCCCTAAACTGCCCTCACAAACACTAAAAGTCAGAAATAATAAGCAAAAATAATTTTCAACATACAAACTACCTAAAGAATAAGATAGAAGTAAAAAACTTATCAACACAATGAATTCAAGTCTTAATAAAACCATTAATAAATGCTTACGCTGAATAACAAAACAAGCTATTCCTAAGATAATTAGAAAACAAGAAAACAAAACAAATAATATTTTCATAAGCTTTTATAGTTTAATTAAAACGTTGGTCTTGTAAACCATTAATGAATAAGATTCTAAAAGCATCAAGAGAAAGTATAAACTTATCTTTAGTCCCCAAAACTAATATTTTAATAAACTACCTCTTGAAATTAAAATAACCTGAATATTACTTATAATTTTAGTAGTTTTAAGATTCATCCTAATTCAAATATCTCACCCCCTATCAATAGGACTAATACTTATTGTCAACACCATTACTACCTGCTTAATTATTTCAACTATAAGAGAATCTCCTTGATTTTCTTATATTCTCTTCTTAGTCTTTCTAGGTGGTATATTAGTTTTATTTATTTATGTTACAAGACTAGCATCGAATGAGATATTTACTCTAACTCCTAGTCTTTTCTTATGAATTTTCCTAGTTCCTCTCCTTTTAATCCTTATAATAATCATCGATCCCCTTATACTTCCAAACATAACTTCACTATCAGACCCACACCTCTATACAACTAATTACCAAGAAATCCCCGGTATAAAATTTTATATAACATCAATCTTAATAAATACTATTATATTAGCAACATATTTATTTATCACATTAATTGCAGTAGTAAAGATCACTTCATTATCACTCCGGCCCTCTAAGTCATATGTCAACACCAATTCGCTTACATCACCCCCTTTTTAAAATTGCTAATAACGCCTTAGTAGATCTCCCTGCTCCCATGAGAATATTGATGAAACTTTGGCTCTCTTCTCGGCTTATGTTTAATTATTCAAATTGCTAAGGGGCTTTTTCTGGCAATACACTATGTGTCAAGTATTGAATTAGCCTTCAATAGAGTAATTCCCATCTGTCGAGATGTAAATTTTGGGTGGCTTTTACGTACCTTGCATGCCAATGGGACATCCTTTTTCTTCATTTGTCTTTATTTACACGCCGGTCGAGGAATATATTACGGTTCTTATCTCTATCTTCACACTTGAAGAGTAGGGGTAGCTATTCTACTCCTAGTAATAGCAACTGCTTTTGTGGGCTATGTCCTGCCCTGAGGTCAAATATCTTTCTGAGGCGCAACAGTTATTACAAACCTACTATCAGCTATCCCCTATCTAGGAACAATATTAGTACAATGAATTTGGGGAGGATTTGCCGTAGATAATGCTACTTTAAACTGATTCTTTGCCTTTCATTTCCTCTTACCTTTCATTGTAGCTGCTATATCAATAGTACACCTCCTATTCCTCCATCAAACAGGATCCAACAACTCCCTAGGTCTCAATAGAAACCAAGATAAAATTCCCTTTCATCCTTATTTCTCAACTAAGAACACTATTGGGTTTCTGACAATAATAACAGCCCTAATATTACTTACCCTTTGAAATCCTTATATATTAGGAGATCCTGAAACTTTCACTCCAGCAAACCCACTAGTCACACCAGTACATTTTCAACCAGAATGATACTTCCTATTTGCCTATGCCATTCTTCGTTCCATTCCTAACAAACTTGGGGGAGTTATTGCCTTAGTAATATCAATCCTCATTTTAATAATTATGCCATTTTTTCATACTAGAAAAATACGAGGCTTACAATTCTATCCTATTAATCAAATTATATTCTGAATCATAGTTAGTACAGTAATCCTTTTAACTTGAATCGGAGCTCGACCAGTCGAAGATCCTTACATTCTAACAGGTCAAATTCTCACAGTTATCTACTTCGCCTACTTCTTATTTGTACCATATCTCTCCTCCCTATGAGATCTCCCTTTAAATAAAACTTAGTTCTTTGGCTGAGAATCAGCATATGTTTTGAAAACATACAACAGAGCAAAGCTCTAAGAACTTATTCTCAATTTAATACACTTAAATTAAAAGAGAAATAAAAAGAAGCTTTATGCCCCCTAAAAACAAAAGATAATTAAGAGATAACGGTAAAAAAACTCTTTCAAGCAAGATATATTAATTTATCATATCGAAATCGTGGTAATGTTCCTCGCACCCAAATAAACCCAAAAGAAATAAATACTACCTTACAAAAAAATAAAACAGAAAAAATATCATGTACTAAAAACAAAATACTAAATAAAGCTCTTATAAACAAAATATTAGCATATTCAGCTATAAAAATAAGAGCAAATCTCCCTGCTCTATACTCAATATTAAATCCAGAAACAAGCTCTGACTCGAATTCTGCGAAATCAAAAGGAGTGCGATTAGTCTCAGCTAAACAAGAAGCAAATCAAACTAATGCTAAGGGAAACGTGATTAATAAAAACCACAGCTCTTCCTGATAATAACCAAAATTCAATAATCTATATCTCTCAGCTAAAAATACAAAAGATAATAAAATCAAAGCCAAACTTACCTCATAAGAAATTGTTTGTGCCACTGCTCGAAGACCTCCTAATAAAGAATATGAAGAATTAGAAGATCAACCAGCAATTATTACAGTATACACACCCATGCTTCTACAACATAAAAAAATAATAAACCTAAAGAAAAGGTTTGTATAACACTCAAATTAGGAATTCTTAATCATACTAACAAAGATAAAAATAAACTAAAAACAGGAGCCAAATAATAAGGATAATAATTAGATATAGTAGGAAAAACCTGCTCCTTAGTAAATAACTTAATTGCATCCGCAAAAGGCTGAGGCAAACCACAAATGCCTACCTTATTGGGGCCCCGACGAATCTGAATATATCCTAAAACCTTCCGTTCCAATAAAGTTAAAAATGCAACTCCAATTAAAACACAAATAATCAAAATTAAATAAGAAACCACACCTATAATATAGTCATAATACATTATTACCTGGACTCGACCATCCATTATTAGATCCTAAATCTAATGCACTTATCTGCCAAAGTAATTGCTCATTTATTTTAATTCCCTAATAATAAATATTATTAGTACTTGGTCCTTTCGTACTAAAGTACTATTGGCAATAAAGGATAGAAACCGATCTGGCTCACGCCGATCTGAACTCAGATCATGTAAGATTTCAAAGGTCGAACAGACCTATACACTAAGCTTCTGCACCTAGATAAAATCTTAATCCAACATCGAGGTCGCAATCTCTCTTGTCGATATGAACTCTCAAAAAAAATTACGCTGTTATCCCTGAGGTAACTTAGTCTATCAATCATCAATAAAGGATCATAAAGTATACCTATAAGTAATTATATAAAAAAGAGTTTATTTTATCTTCTCGTCGCCCCAACGCAACAATTAAATAGTAAATTTATTTATTACCAACTACAAAAATTACTACTTAAATATAAAGATCTACAGGGTCTTATCGTCCTCTTAAATTATTTAAGCCTTTTCACTCAAAAGTAAAATTCAACATTACGAATAAAGACAGTCTCCCACTCGTCCAACCTTTCATACAAGCCCACAATTAAAGGACTAATGATTATGCTACCTTCGCACGGTCAAGATACCGCGGCCGTTTAAAACCTCACTGGGCAGGTCAGACCTTCTATTTTAACAAAAGGACATGTTTTTGATAAACAGGCGGAGGAAATTTTTGCCGAATTCCTTTAATCATTCTCCCCAATATACTAATAACACCATTATAAATCACCTTAACTAATTTAAAGCAAAAGTACAGTAACAAACTAAATGCAATAAAATATGATAAACAACTCAAATAAGTTATAACAAAATTACAAATGATGGCTACTTCTAAGCCCACATCTTTCGTTTAATAAAAAAACACATTATAAATAATAAAAGTAAAGAGCAAATCCCCCTTACTATTACTCACGGCAAAACTACAAAAATCAAATCTACAACAAGTCTAGCCGCGGCTGAATTAAATTCAATTCCTGCACAACCAGATATAACGGAAACCGAAAGACATTTCACCACTAAAATAAAATTTATAAATAATACTACCTATAATATCATAATATCTTAGCTCTTTCCATTTCGGGAAATAATTATATAATAATATTATTTAGTGTCCCCTGATACAAAAGGTACAACATATAATCCCAAACTATCGGAAAGGTTTACAATGACAAGAAGAATACAGAACAAGAGTTTTACGTAAATGAGCTTCAAAGTTGCTTAACAATTTATTTCCCAATCCTGAAAAGAAGAGGATGAAAAAGAAATCTATCCATCCTGTATGGATATATTAGCAGAGGCTAGCACTGTACATGAAGAAATAGAAGTTGATTTAGAGGAAATAGAAAAGAGAACGGATGAATTGCTATTTTAATTTCAATCACAACGAAACACAAGTGTACAAGGATTTGGAAATAACAGGCACAATTATAAAAACCATAAATTTCATATAATAGAAGAACGTGGAAGACAATACAGAAGATGGAGGGTGCGATGCTAAGAATCCGATTAGCCCTCATGGGTGCAAATGAGAACCCTTTTACGGCATTTGAAAGACGTCTACGTGCTCTAAAAGATTTTATACTACGTAATGTAGACCAACATAACTATGTAGTAATAAGAATCTCAAATGAGAGACAGAATGATCAGAGTTTTTAGTTATCATTCAGAAAACAAGGAAATCAATCAGCAGAAATTCTATGGACGAATTATGAGAAAGTGCTGCAGAGGAATGCAGCTCTTTTTATAAATGAACATTGTATAGTAAATTTTCATAATGCACGCATGCCACGAGGACAAGGTTGTTTGGACAACATGTTATGAATACCGAGGAATATGTAAAGGCCAAACGTGGTATTATCACAACTAAGAACACAGGTACAAGATGTTTAGAGCATGCAGTCGTCGTTGCAATAGGACTAAAAATACATAAAGAGCAATCAAACTGAATACAACAGATATGTAAACCAATAATAATATATAATAGAAAAAGAAGCAGAAGACCTATGTGAGGCACCCGTTGCAGATTTTTGTCATGGTGGTGGTATTCCTGAAATTCGTACATTTCGGAAATATTTAAAGGACTAAAAATCACAGTGTATAGCGGATTTTCACAAAGTGATGTCATGTTCGAAACACCAACTGATAACGAGAGAACATCTTTAAATTTACTTTACATAGATAATCATTACAACGTCATTGAAAGCTTAACAGCATGTTTTAGCTCTGTATATTATTGGGAAAGCTGCCATAAGAAATATACAACAAAGCATGAACATTTGAAACAGCTGAGTGTTATCGCTGTCATCAGAAACCATCATGTGATTTTAGAGAGGGTCGTATTACATGCAATGAATAATATCGGGAAATTTATGGTAAATCATGCTATGATTGTCACAAGCCATCTCCTTATCAAAATCGAAAGCCTTTATGTTCAATCGTGAAATGTGCTCAATGTTTAATAAAATATTTAAAGAAAGAAAAAGGATCTCACGTATGTGAAGAAACGTATTGCAACATTTGCTACACTACAGTACCATCTAATCATGAATGTTACATGAAAGTGAATGAAAGAAAATGATCAAAAAAGTGAATGAAAAATTATGATGGAGAAGAAAGCTATGATTGTATTTTATGATATTGAATGTATACAAGATACGAAACTAGAACAAGATTACGCAAACATATAAGAACATATACCTAATGTCTTGGTTAGTCAGCATGAATGATACCGATGTGAGGAAGATAATAACATAAAAAATGATTGTATTGTTTGTGGAAAAAAAGAAAATATATTTGACGGAGAAACTGTAGTAGAAGGCTCTCTAAAACATCTACAAAAACGACGTCCATACATTAAATCAGTAACATGCATTGCACAACTCTCGAAAGGTTATGATGCACATTTCCTCATTAAAACCATAGATGAGAAAATGAATTGAACTCCAGAAGTGATCATGAAATGGGCGAAAATTCTTTCTCTTAAAGTAGGGAACGTAACCTTCATTGTTTTCTTTCAATGCTCTGAAGTAAATTAAGTGGTATGTTTGGTCTTCTAACTCGCAAAGGATAATTCCCACACTTTTTCAATCTACATGAAAATAAAACATATGATAGTACACTTCTAGACATTAGGCTTTATGGAGCAGATACCATGAAAGTAGACGAAAGACGCAAGTTTCAGGAATGGCATATTAAACATCGTAATGACACCTTTAAAATGAAAGAACTCATCAAGTATTGTGTACAGGATGTCGAAATTTTACTCCAAACAAGTATTTCCTTTATGAATACATTTGAATCTGAAAGAAATGTAAATCACTTACTTCAATGCATTACAATCGCTAGTGCATATAATTTGGTGTATCGAAGAAACTTCTTAAAGGAAAATGCGTTTGCTATCATACAAAAGAACGGGTATCGATGCAGAGATATAATATTAGTTGAATCATAAGAATGGATAGCTTGGGAAGAAAAGACAAGAAACATTCAAATTGCCAATGCTGCACGTAGTAAGGAAAAACGAATTACCTCAATGAAAGTAGATGGTGAATGGACGGACCCCAATACAGGAAGAACACACGTGTTGGAGTGTGAAGTATGTTGGAAACATGACTGTATTTTTGCAACCCTAACGACAGAGAGACTCCCATATATAACAATGGTGCAGATAGCATGAATTTTGATATGAAGCAACAAGAAAAATACTCAAAAATTAAAAGATTTTGGCTGTGAAGTGCACGAAATATGGGGTTGTGAATTTATAAAAATTGGCAGGAAACGAACAGATGAAGAAGTATGATAGTAACCATTCATAAACAAAGAAGACACCGTTGGATCGTCGTGACGCTTTTTAAGGAGGACATGTGAATGCCATACGTTTCTATCATAAAGCGCGAGAGTCTGAAAAATAAACAATCTCTTACAAAGAATTTATGATTATTTATCCTTATATATGTAAAACTAAGAAATTTGCAATTCGTCACCCCACTATCTATCTGACTGTAGAGTCAGATACTCCCACCATTGAAGAAGTAGAAGGATTATTTAAGGTAAGTATTCTACCCCAAAAACTCTCTTCTATCAGGTTCTAGCTTACAGTTCAAAAGATAAATTGATGTTTCCACTTTCTCGTACATGTTGTGATGAATTAAACCTCAGTAAGGAAGACAGAGTTCTACATGGAACATGGGTAGTAGATGAAGTAAGAAAAGCATTGGAAAAAGGATACAAATTAATGGATATTCATGAAATTTGGGCATATGATGATGTTCAATATGATGAAGAACCAAAAAGTAGAGGCTTATTTTTTTAGAGTACGTAAACACCTTTCTGAAAGCAAAAACGGAAGCTGAATGCTAATTGCAACTTGAGGAAAATTTGGTCAACGTTAGAACATGGGGCATGTTAGCATTATTAATGAGCCCAAGGAATTATAGGAGAAATAAACATTTCATAATATCGAAGTACCTCAAATATTTCCAGTAAATGATGACAAGTTATATATATATTGGCAATACACAGATACAATTCTTATTTCACTACCAACAGTAAACGTTGTCATAGCCGCACACTAAACAGTACAAACAAGATTGGAATTGTACAAGTATTTAGAACAATAACAAGCAAAATAATTACATTTTGATACTGATTCAGTAGTTTATACGCAAAAACCTGGTGAGAGTAAAATTCCAACTGTTGACTTTTTAGTTGTCTAACAAATGAATTACTCGAATATGGTCAAGAGGCCTATGTTTCAGGATATGTACCGCCTGAACTCAGGAACTACTCGTTACGTATTTTTGATCCCAGTACGAGGAAGGAGTTTCAAGTATGCAAGATACGGGGATTTTCGATAAATTATGAATCTTCTAAACATCTATATTTTGATATAATCAAGAAAATGAGAGTAGATAATGAAGAGACAGAGGAAGAAGAAGAAGAAGAAGAAGAAGAAGGAAAATCTCATCCCACCGTGGTCAAAATTACCAATGGGAAAATAATTGTCGCAGGAGAGATCATAGTGTCGTCACCATGCCCATAACACAATTTTTTTAAAGTATATTATCAAAAACGACGTAGAATTCCAAATTCATATGAAACTGTTCCATATGGCTAAACACCTCTAATCAAAAGAGGAAGACAAAGCTAATACGACCCTTTACAAATATAATGTAGAAGAGAGAATTATCATACTCTTTAACGTGGATACGACATGGAAACATCTCTTTTCATGTACTGTTGCAGGACCAAGTGGATGTAGAAAAACTCTCTTTGTAATACGATTTCTCTCTAATTTATCTAAAGATGCCTTCGAGTCTAGTCAAGACAGAATTTTCCTGAAACAATTCGAGTCGAGACACAGCTCTTCCAATAGAAAAATATATATTTTTCGAGTCGAGACATCATTTTTACAGCACATTTTCGAGTCGAGACAGTCTCAAATCTTGTCTCGTGCGCATCCCTAAATTTAGCAGGTATGGTTAATACATAGTTTCGTCATATTGTTGGTACTATGTGGAATGGCAGAATGCAAACAGAGAAATTACAACAAAAGTAAAATTTATTGAAGGATTATTTCGAACAAAAGTCTTTCTACCCGAAACTGGACCTCATTTTTATTGATGACCATATGTGTGAAGTGAACCGCAATATAGTAAATTTCTTTACAAAGGGTTCTCATCATAGAAATCTTAGTCTATAATTTATTACACAAAACATATTTTATCAGGGAAAAGGAAGCAGAGATATTAGATTGAATTGTTCTTATCTCGTATTATTTAAAAATTCAAGAGATAAATCACAAATTAAACACTTGAGTTATCAATTAACTCCTGAGAATCCAAAATTTCTCCAAGAAAGTTTCAACGGCACAACAAAGTTAGCATATGGATAATTATTTATTGATTCAAAACATAATACGCCAGATGAACTTCGTTTTCAAACAAATATCTTTGCTGATGATGTTTGTCATTACGTTTATGTTCCAACGAAATAGAAGAAGATATGTTCATAATGTTAGTTTTAAACTGTTTGATCGTTCTGGCAATATGTCTCCAAGAGTAAGACACGTGGATCCTTTTAGTACGCTGAGCGAAACAAATCCTGAATTACGTAAAGCTATAGTGACAATGCAGAATGACCAGTGACCAGTATTTGCGAATGTTGTTATAATGTATTAAAAGGGAACGTACCTCTTACAAAGACAAAGAAAGCTAGATTAAAGCGATACAAGAGGACGCTTCGATATCTTGTGAAGAAAGAAAACTCCATCGAAGAGAAGAAGAAGCATTTATTATTGCAGCAGCAAGGTGCATTCCTACCGGAATTATTAGTTCCTATTCTAACTGCTGCATTATCAAGTTTACTATTCTGTTAGTGCAACAGAACACGCAAAGAAAATGATTTTAGTTCCACCTGAAGTTTTTAGTCATATACAAACACCAGCACCATCATCATCAGACCTGAAGAAACGTGAATCTAGTTTGGATCAATAGATGCAACAAATTTTACATTTATCATCGCTTAGTTGTGAAGAAAAGTGGAATCAATACGAAAACAAGAGGAACTTTCCATTGCGTTAACTAAGTCACAGAAGCCTGAAGTAGAATGGGAAATATTGTTATCTCTATCCAATATGTTTCGTAAAAAAGCTGAAATACTACTACGTACAGTGAAACATGATGATAGTATCACGTGGGATAATAAAGGATCTGTTTACATCAAAGCTGATAAACCAGAAGAACCATATTGTAGATTTGCGATGTGTCGCGACCACGGAAACAAACGAATCATTCTGGATGGGAAAAATTTTGTAATTGAGGAATTTGGGGCGAAAACAGGTTAAGTCCAAAAAATGAAAATGTAAAGGAGGTAGCTTTACAAGAAGTTCTCGTCGTCAGATTTTCTTCAAACTTGGCACACATATATTAGACCGAAAATAAATAGGCAGGTATTTTTTGTTTCTTTCGGCAAATATGTTAAGGGGGCAAAGGTTTGATTTTCCAAAAAGGCCCCCTTGATTAAATGGGCCAATTTAAAGAAACGAAACTACCGATGCAAAGGTGACTTGAAAGTAGGAAATGCGGGTTTTGTAGTTTTTACAAGAAAAGGGTTGGAGTGACAATGACCCCCTTCGAAATGACAAAGGACCCCACACAATCCCTATAGAAATTTGATTTCGGTGTAATTTCTTAAACCCATGTTATGTCTTAGATATGGTGTTCGTGAGAAAATGTCTGAATAAGTACAGCCAAAAATCACTGACCGTTTAGCCATTACAGGGCCACTTTTTTGAAAAAAAAACCGAACATAGAGATATTCTGGATTTCGATGTAAATGACTGAAACTGTGATATGTTGTAGATGTTGTGTTCCTGAGAAAAAATGTCAAGAGGCAGAACCACAAATCACTGATCGTTTGGCCACTACAGGACCACATTTTTGAAAGCAGATGAAGATATTTATGTTCTGGAATTCGGAGAAAATGACTAAACCGTGATATGTTGTATATATTGCCATCCTGAGAAAAAGACTCCATGGACATAACCACCAATCACTAATCGCTTGGTCATTACAGAATTACTTTCTTGATAATAGCCGAGTACAACGATGTTCTGAATTTCGGTAAGATTGAGTAAAACTAAGATATGTTGAAGACCTTCCCATTATGAGTCAAAGACTTAATAGACACAACCATCGAATTATGAATGTTTTTTCACCAAGGGTCCATGTTTTTTAAAACAGCCAGGTATGGCGCTATTTTTGATTTCAGAATAAATGAGTGAAACTGTGATATGTTGCAGATTTCCTGACCGTGTGAAATATTGTCCAAGGCTTTCCAAGGTCTTACTTTATCCTGCAAGATGAATATCTGAATGTTGTATATGCTTAAATGATGTTGGATGACACTCTTCCTATCCATTTTCCCGGTTATGGGATCGGACTTTTCAGTGTTTCATACAATTTTACCAAAATTCCGGAGTGTCCTTACCTTCTCCTGTTTTCAAAAATGTGGACCCATATTTGCCAAATGGTCACTGATTTGTGGTTTTGTCCATTAAGACTTTACAACATATTATAGTTTCAAACAATTTTACCGAAGTCCATAAAAACGTTACATATTGTTCGGTTTAAAAGAGTGACCAAACGCTCAGCGACGGATGGTTGTGATTCTTCAGACATTTTCTCAGGATCAGAATATATACAACATATAACGGATTTAAGCAATTCCACCGAAATCCAGAATAACGTTACCTTCTGCTGGTTTCAATACTGTAGCCCTGTAGTGGAAAAACGATCAGTGATTGGTGGTAATCCTCATCAAGACTTCTTATCAGGATCACAGTACCTACAATATATAACATTTTTAGTCATTTTTACAAGAATTCAAAATATTATCTTCGACTGTTTTCAAAAAACGTAGCCCTGTAGTGGCCAAACGATCAGTGATTTGTGGATGTGCCTATTGGAACTTTTTCTCAGGAGCAGAACATCTATAACATATCAGAGTTACAGTCATTTTTATCGAAATCCAGAATATTATTCTTTTCGGCTGCTTTAAAAAAGTGGCCCTGTAGTGGCCAAATATTCAGTGATTGGTGGTTATCCCCATTAAGACTTTTGCTCTTCATCACAATATCCACAACGTATCACGGATTAACTGATTTTTTTTCGAAATCCACAATATCGTTATTTTCATCTGTTTTCAAAAATGTGGCCCTGTAGTGGCAAAATGGTCAGTGGTTTGTGGTCGTGCTCAATGAGAATTTTTTCTCAAGAACACCATATCTAGAACATAACATGGTTTTAAACACTTCCACCGAAATCCAATTTCCATATTGATTGTATGGGGTCCTTTATCATTTCGAAGGGAGTCATAGCCTTTGCAACACTTTTCTCGCAAAAACTAAAAAAGCCGTATATCCTACTTTGAAGTCATCTTTGCATTAGCCGAGTTTCTTTTCTTTAAATTGACCCTTTTAATCAAGGAGGCCTTTTCTAAAATTGGAGCTTTTGCCCCCTTAACCTATCTGCGGAAAGAAACAAAAATACGTGTCGATTCATTTTCGGTGTACTAAATATGTGCCAAATCTGAATAAAACCGGAAGAGCGGAAACCGTTGTGAAGCTAACTCCTTTACATTTTCATTTTTTAAACAACCTATTTTTGCTTCAAAATCTTCAATAAGTTATCTTGCAATAACACCTCAAGAACTTATTAAAAATCCAAAACATTTGTCACATAATTTACGACGAACTAAAGCATCACCAGCAGCATTATCGTAAAAGGAAAAAATTACTTCTGAAATCGTTCGCAGAAGTCGACGACGAAGAAGCAGAAGAAGAAAAATGGAAAAAGTAGTATCTCTTATAAGGAAAAAGAAACCTTCATGTAAACGTCAAGTATGGTCAAGATGGAGGCCATAAACAAACAATAAAACAATATTTACTGCAGCCGTTCACATCCTGTTTCGTATTCAACTGCTAAAGATTGTGGATAGCTACAAAGAAGAAAATTCCTATACACTGTATAAGAAGGTAGGTACTGTAGCAAACAACATTTACGTTACACAAACAGTACGTCGTCGTTTCAAAAAGAGATCTGTGATTAATATTAAATGGTGAGTTGGATAGTGTTATTAATAATCTTCAATCTCTTCATAAATTTAATGATGGATATCGTTATATTCTTAAACTGATAGATGTGTTCAGTCGATATGCCTGGGCTGTACCATTAAAGTCTAAAAGTACAAATGATGTCTTAAAAGCATTAAAAGTTGATTTCAAAGACGTTGATTTCACAAAATATCAAACGTATAATTATTTAACTGTATTTCCTCTTCTTGTGAATGAAGATTATCATTCAAGCATTAAGATGTCACCTGCAAATGTTTCTGAAAGCAACCTACTATAAATATGGAATAATCAGTACGATAAAATAAAGAAGAAGAAGAAAAATCAAGATTTCTCATAATATCTTAGGATTGGTGATACAGTACGGGTTAGTAAAACTAAACGTACATTTGATAAACGATACGTGCAAAACTAGACTTGGGGAATATTTAAAGTGAAGTACATAATACCAAGAGAGCAACCTGTTTATGAAATTGAAGATTTAATCAAGGAACCACTAGATAGATTATTTATGTACAGAAATTAGAGCCTGTGACGTTATCAAAGATGTTTTACATGGATGAAATCATACGTACAAGAAGAAAGGGTAACAGAAAAGAATATCTTGTTAATTGGAAATGATATCCTTGTTTTTTCGATTCCTGGATTCCTATATCATCTGTAAAGAAGATCGCGAAGTATAATGTAACCTGATGGAGATTTTTACGTTACGTTTCCCAGTAATAGTTCTATGGAATATTTTCCTGTCAACACCTTAACATCATACACTACTAAACTTCATCAAAGAATGGAATTCCATGAAAAGTGGGAAGTGGCTATTGTTGAGATTCATTATCCTCATTCAATATTAAATATTAATGAAGAAAATAATAAAATATTTTACATACCTGCAGAAAATGGTGAATGAAAATTTCTCACTCTTCCTGTACGTTATTACACTGACATTTCTGAATGAATAAAGATAAATTACAAGCACAAGAGATTCACAAATTTACATATTCCCTACACTCGTGAGAGTAATGCATGTTTTATACGACGTCTCCATAAAGACAAAAATGTAGATGTTGCATTATCACCAAGTGTTAGTGCGATGTTGGGATTTGATCCAAACGTTGATTTAAAGGATATGCAACAAAACAAAAAATTCCAAATTTACGTTTAAAACTTTATATACAGTGTTTGTATATCATGAAATAAATCAATACATATTGGTTAGAGATACAGTGGCACCATTATTACGTATCATAAACATGAATCCTGTGAATCATACATTTGTACGTATTGTTAAAAAAATAATTTTCCACATTATGTGTCTATAGAGAAGATAAATTTTAAACATATCAAAATAGATATAAGAGATAGTACAGGCTCAACACTGGCATTCATATTCGGAACTGTATACATCAGACTACATTTTTGATCGGTGCGCCAACATCAACAAATATGAATAATCCATTTATATACTATCAAAAACAAGCTCTCTCTGGAACTGTTAACGTTTATCTTGGATCACCTTAACAAGTAGGATTATTTGTTCTGTCATGACACTAGTAAAACAATAGAAAACAAATTATTGAAATCTGGAGCAAACGTTATTAATGATGTCATAGTAGACAAACACTTATTAACGATTCATTTCATCAACGAATGGGTGAAGCGAGTTCCATCTTGCAAGAAAAAGCTAGAAATAAACTGAAATCTATGGTAGGATCTGCATATCAACAAAGAAAAAGAAGAATTACATATCATTCCATCATTAACCCTTAATCATTACCTATCATCAAGCGCCAGGAGAGAAAGATGGCCAAGAGGAAATGTACACAGAAAACAAAGAAAATCGGTCTAATAAAAAGGGGAAATTATCACACAATATATCTTTGATTAAATCATTATCATGACTTACTTACATCATCAATCCTGCTAGTGAGTAAAAAGTGAACTAGATATTTTTTCTACAAAGCCAACGCAAACCAGTATATTGAATAACCATGTTGTTACATACAAACAAATCAGTTCATTAGCTCATAATACACCTGTGCCACATACTCTTCTTTACATTGAAGATCAAATCATTAAACCTGATGGATCAGCTTACGGTGAAAGTGATAAAGATTTGGCTTTTATTAATGACGTTTTAAATTCTAGATTCAGTGAAGTGGAAGTGGATTTAAATAGGAAACTGATTTCATTTTCATCTCATAATCATCCATATTGATCAGCGAAAAACTTTTAATTTTTTATGATTCTGTTAAAAATATTCATCTTCAAAGTGCATTCTCGTTTCAAGGTACTGTTGGACATATGGATGCAAAATCTATTGGTAATAGATGATTTCAACAACGTTATGAATTAACAAAAAATAGTGCAAAATTCGACATGCTTGGACATCTTCATTATGATATTTTAAATCAGGATAAATTTTTAATCCAAGAAATAGAATTATGCAACAAGTTAATTCCTGCAAAGCCAAACATTTGCCTCATCGCTAGTGGTTCGTATGTTGAAGTTAAATTGAATATTTTAGACGCTGCTTTACACATTAAAAAGATTGATAGTAGTCTTACAATGAAACTAGCACATGATAAACTTCTACAATCAACAACCGCCAAATATCCTCTCCCAAGAGAGCAAATTAAGTCATTCGTCATTCCTGAGGATCTTCCGTCAAAAACAATTGATAATTTATTCATGGGATATTACCAACTCGAGTGATTGTAGCGTTTACTCAAAACGATGCCAATGGTTATTATTTAAATACTGAAACATATATGTACATGTCTGCATTTTTATACATGATTTCTTCTACACTATACTTGTTGAATGTATTATAAACAAACTCTTTATTTCAAAATCATTCCATTGGCGTATATGCAGCGAATAAGTTACCAACGCATGTTCCACTACCAAAAGCTATCATCATAAATACAGACCCCGCTAATAAAATCGGTACAAATTTGGTATCCGTATATATTAATACTGATGAACGTGCCCACTACTTCAAAACATTTGGATTTCCTCTATATGTAATGCAACATATTCAATTTCTACGTAGAAATTAACTTTCTTATACATTTAATAATAAACAACTTGAAATTGTAAAATCGTCCGTATGTCGAACTTTTGCATACCTATTCATTTGCTTTAAAATCATTAAACGATTTTCATTGTACCTTCTTATCAACTCAGGAAAAATGATCATCGATTATTCTATTTATTAATACAGGTAATCTTTACTCAATTATATATATTTTAACGTCTTAATTATTATTTTTATAACTGTTAGTTTTACTTCTTCGTTTGTTTTGAATATTTTTGTTATATTGAATTAATCCTTTAATTCCATTTATTAATGTAGGTAGTCCTTTCTTTTTCATTATTATAACGTGTTTTGTATACATATTATCATTTTTTATTTGTTCGGCATTATATATTAATTAAATTTTAAATTTTTAAATTATTTCATTTCAGAGAATAAAATATGGTCAGCGAGTAAATGGGTAGCATCACTATGCACTATGAATTCTATCTACGTTCCCTCCTTCTCCTCCTCCTCATCATCGTCATATGTGTCATCTGTGGCCACGTGACCATACGAGGAAGACTTTAAAAGAACAGTGTACGTTGTGAAAAAATGTGACATTCTTGAATAATTTTCACAGTGAACAAGAAGAAGAAGAATTAACTGTTTAGCCCTTTTTTTAAAATAAGTTACGATATTCTTACCTTCGTTTTTCTTGTGTAAATATTATCATCAATAAATAGTTTGTATTTTTCTTTTCTCTCTTTGAAAACAAATGTTTATTTCTTATTTTCTTCCATTTCCTAATAAATAAATATGTTTTATGATAAATTATGTAATTTAAAAAATATATCATAAAACATGTTTTCAAACACATTGAATTAAAGAATTTTATACTGTGTTTTAGAAAAGAATTTAAAACATTTTTTAATTCAGTGTAATTATATAACTAAATAATATTAAACTCAAATACTTAATCAGTTATTCCTTCGTAAATTAATCCAAGTATGTGAATTCAATATTATTATTATTATTATTATTATTATTATTATTATTATTATTATTATTATTATTATTATTATTATTATTGTATGAGTGTGTTTCTAAAATTTAATATTAATTGTTTTAAAGTTTCTTTTTAAAAAAATAAAAATTCCTATCATACTTAACACAAGTTGTATAATAATAATGATTTCAAATACTAACTTCTATTTTTCAAACATTTCAAGTATTTGAATTCATTATTATTATACATAACACTTATAGTATATATTAAGAAATATATTAGGATTATCTTATCATAAAGAACATTAGTACACTACTAAAAATTCCATCATATTAAAGTGTGTAAAAACATTTCACTTTCACTATATTCTTTATTTTCGAATTTATAGCTACACTGTTCAGTATAAATCAATTTTTCTCTTCTTTGTGAACAGATGTCTATTTCGTTGATACCCTCCAAATGTTGAGTGTCGGTTTTTCTTCCCCTCCATGGCTGTGTCTGTACACTACAAATAAATCAGCCATAATTGAATGTATGAGTTCTCTAAGCATTTTACTATTGCTGTTCTCTAAGCATTTTACTTAGAAATCTGAAAGTCCCTGACTTTTTATCATTTATAGGGTAGACTATGTGTAAAAATTTTGGAGACTGTCACGTCACTAGGGCTGTGTTGCAGTAACCCCAGAAGGACGAAGCGGTCAATTTGACCGTTTTTTTAACTTTTCCTATTGCTGTTCTTTAAACATTTTACTTAGAAATCTGAAAGTCGCTGACTTTTTATCATTAATAGGGTAGACTATGTGTAAACATTTTGGAGTCTGTCACATCCCTAGGGGGGGCGCTGTGTTGAAATACCCCCACAAGGACTGGAAGAACTCTTTTGCGTGAGAGGGCATACACTGACACATGATATATTCAGTGGCGGATCCAGGACATGATCAAGGGAGGGGCTGAACCATAGTTTGCAGTAGTGTAAAGCAGGATTGAAGCCCATTTTATCCAGTGTATACCTGAGCGTGAAGAGGGCTATAGCCCCTTTAGCCCCCCTTGGATCCGCCCTTATGTAGAATGTATGTTTTGTATCCGCCTTAGTGTATGCTTTGTAGTTAGTACTATCCAAGCTTCTAGATTTAATGAAAAGTTGGTCACTAGATGTCCCTGTAACTAACATTTCTGACATATTATACATTCTAATTAAAAGAAATTACATACCACTGACATTTTCAAAGACAGTAGGTGTAACATACTGACAGCTTATAAATGCAAGAGCAACAAGAGTGTAGCTATTTTCAGTACTATGCACAAGGCAGTTCGAGTGTCACAAGATAACAAGAACTCTGAGTATGTACTGTATTACAACAAAACAAAATTTGGCGTCGATGTCCTTGACCAAATGCTTCGGAAATGCTCTGCAAAATCGCCCAGTATGAGGAGGCTAGTTAATGTGTTTTATAATGTAATGGAACGATATAAGAAGAAGACAATTTCTGAGACAGCTCGCAGAATGTTCGACTAAAGCTGAGCATGTACAAGACGAGAGTGACAGTTTCTCGGATGGTGATGAGCAACAACAGTGCAAGATGAGAAAACAATGCCAAATTCTGGTATACAATGGCAATAAAATTACGGATGTGTCCAACAAAAATAAGAAATATTTTGTGGGAAGTGTGTACGGAAAATCAGAAAGCAAGTGTTTTGTAAGAAGTGTGTTTCTCATTGAGTGTTCTCTCTCTCTCTCAATTGGAAAGAGAGTCTGTGACTTGAAAGTAATTGAACTATGTGTAAACTGCTTCCGTATAAAACCAAAGCTGATTTTCATCACTACGCAATAGATTCTTTAGTGAATGAAAGTATATGAAAGTTTATTCAAATATAGTTGTACTCTTATATACAAAGAAACAGTTTCTTGCAATTACCGTTATAATTTTGCAGAAAATACAAGACATTGCATAAATCTAAAACATTTACCTCCAAATTTCCTTTACAAGGTACCATTTTAAATGATACGTCAAAACTTACTCTAAAATAAATATAGAGCGTTAAGATGTTTTTTCTTAAAATTTATATTTCTTATCGTAGAAATATATAACATATCTGTACATACTACATACTTATAGCACTGTAGTAAAAGCAAATTCTACTATACTATGTAGACATTTTTATTTCTAGTTACTTATTATGAAGTACTTACACCATTAAAAATAATTATTGGCAAATTAGAAATGGGATGCCATAAAATAATAACACAAAAGATATCCAATAAATCCCCAATAACCCTCTTTCACGTTCAAATGTAATGTCAATTTGAAATTTTAGCCCTTGTGGGGGTAAGCTTTTAGAGTCCTTCCAGTGTTAAAATAACCAGACGAAACTAAAGTACAAGCTTTTAGTCATAATGCAAAGTTTTGTATGACTTGAAGAGTATACACGTACTTAATATATTTGTTGATATATGTATCTATAGTATCAAAGATCTTTCGTTCGTAGTTGCTAAATATACGGTGTGTCTCAAAATTCCCCCTGATATAGCGTACCTATTATTATCATAATTACAACAAAATGTAAGAGGAAAAACAGTTGTCAAATAGGATGTTTTCAACCTAAAGTGAAGGATCAATTTCGTAAAAGTATGGTGAATAGGGGTCATGTTTTAAATGGGGGCTGGATATCAACACTTTAGCGTAAAAGACAGTAACTTCATTCACTTATGTTGTGGGTCCAGGAAAACGTTACGTTTTCATTTAACATCGGGTACATAAAGAGTTTACAACCCAAACGGCTAGTTCGATTAAAAAATCCTTCACTTTAGATTGAAAACATCATATTTGGAGACGATTGTCTCTCATATATTTTGTTGCAACTCTGATAATAACCGAGTTAACCTATATCAGGGGACTTTTGAGACATCCTGTACACAAGGATATATGTTCGTTTCATGAGCACATGAATAAAATACTTTCTGAAGTTCTAAACGCACTGTTATCTTTAGAGTTATTGTGTAGCTTTCAATATTTGTGACGAAGTGAAATTGACCGAATTTGCAACTTTGGAGGGGAGTAAACTTCATTTCTTCACCTCAGAACTTTCAGCTGTGAATGTACATGATGCATATTAAACGATGCATAATCAAATCAAATGTAGGACTAGTTACGGATTGAAAATTGTTTAGTTAACACAAACATGCAAATTGTGTCTTGAACTGTCAAGCTGACGTAAAAAATCTTGTTTGACAATGCCAGTAGGAATATGTATAATATTGCTTGATTCTGAATTGTGGCCGTACAATAACTTGTTCATTTCGATTTCACATGTGTTTCTGTCCAGATGGTTATGACATGTTGAGTGCTTAAGACTTAATACTTATTGGGGTTGATGCAAGATGATGTTGTTCATCCTATCAAGTGATAATTAGGCCTACAAAGATGTCGCGAAGTGAATTAAAACAGTGCAGTGTAGTAAAGGAAACTAAAAGTGAACGCCACAAAAACAGCTAAACACGAGTGGTGAAATTGTATTGTATTATCAGTGCAACCGAGAAAGAATGTTATCCCAAAGGAGTGGAATGAGTTGTGATTTGTTAACTAGTGTTTGTGAACATCATAAAACATATTACTTGAAGAAGTATGAACATTATCACACAAGTTGTTTTGATCCAATTAATTGTCACAAAAAACAATCACTTTGGCATTGCAAAAAGTAAGTGTTGATTTTGCTAATGAAATTAATAAAAACACTGATATTTAAAGGTTATTCCTGGACAAAAGATATGTGGTAAATACAGAAACAGACTTGGGATTTCATTTAAATGCAAAGACGTGGGCGCATTTAGTGAACACGATGTATCTGTTTTAAAAGAATCTGTCGCAAAAAACGAAACTGTAGAGCATCTTTACTTTGCTTACAGCATTAGGGGAGTCACCTCTAAAATTCCATGCCATTCCGCCACACAGCAAGCCTGCATATGCTAAAGGAAAGCTTGACTCAGCAAGTACTACACTGAAAAGATGTGAAACTAAAGGCTCATGATACGGATAACCTTCTTGATTTAATAAATGGCGAACTCGGCGGTAAAACCACCAGAAGAGTGGTTTATTTGTTAACTTTAGTACCCTCATCGTGGAGGAGGAAACGGATTGTCGATGAAGTTAATGTGAATTAAGTATTTAGATTATTTACATAGTAATCACTTCACATATTATTAAAAATTTGATCTATAAATTGTTCAAATATGTGAATCTGTACAGTGAATCTGCAACGAAATTATGAACTACTTATGAGCATGTAATAGAGTTAAAAACAGAGATTCCTTTCTATAGAAGACAGTATCCCATTTCTGCGGCCTTTAGACCACAAATTAGAGAAGAAATCAACCTTCTTTTAGACCAAAAAGTGATTGAATATAGTGAAAGCCCACTGTATGTAATGACGAAGTGCTGTATGTAAAGACGAAAAATGGAGATTTACATCTATATTTGGATTCACTAGAAGGCCCAAAATTTTTACACCTCCAGAAGTACCGAGCCGTCATGTTAACGGCTATTTAATTTCAAAACATGCATATCATTTTTATTTGTATATCTGTTATTTTAGCTTTAATTTAATCTGTTTAATCGACTAATTTATGTTTTATGTAAGTCTTTCTCGAGGTATAATACAGTGATCTACTAAACCCCGTCAATATATTAAATATAATATTAATATCCGGAGTTCGCCCACTTGACAGTGACATGAAAAATTAAAATAAAGAAATATTTCGTACATTCCTACGTTTGAAATCCTTCTTTTACCAGTCATGTGATCACCTTCCTGGCTTGTAGAATTTGGTTGGCGTACTTTATAACAGACCCTGTGTATAATACACCAAAATAATTATCCTTTCACAACAAGCTGAGATCACAGGCAGTCCAATAGCAATTTTTCCTCTTCCTATATTTTTCATGATTTGCTTCAAGTCTAAGACGGCGGTGACAATGATAATGAACGTAGTGGAATGAGGAACATAGAAGAAAACGGGAGAACCCATTCACAAAGCGTTTACCTACCACAAATTCTGTTTGCTAGAACTTAGAGCGATCCATAGATCCTTCGCACCACAGGTGAACGCTTTGCACCTGAGCTACCACGGCCTGCCTTATATACAGCATAGGGACAGTGTTGAACTAACGATTAGATAAGTCTGTTGAGATTCTTCTAAATGGTAGTACTGATTTTTTTAAATAAAGAGAGTGTAGTTAGTTTCCATGTTGGAGTGTTGCTCCATGTTTGAAGCCGTACAAAGCTTTCTTCTCTTAGCTTATTGTTGAAGGTGACAGTCAAAGTTTCTTCTCTCTTCCAATATTATATATATACCCATCCCCCGCCCGAAGTTGCAACTTCAAGGAGAAACGATGGTAGCCCCGAAGCTCATTTATGTTGAAAATTTGATTGAGATTGGTCGGGTGGTTAAAAAGTTATTAAGTTACGAAAATCATCACTTTCAATTTTATATATATATAGACGAAACAGTGTTTAAGGAGTGACTATTTGGTTTGAATAGTTGATAAAAGAGTAAATAGATATCTCAATAAAGCAAAAGTGAAAAATGCTAATGTAGATACTTTTATTGGTAAAATTGCAATTTTTGATATTATAATTTCATTGGTTTTTACATTTGTTGAAGAGAAATAGAGATTTGAAGTTAATGTGTTTCATGCGTTTGTAAAATTTTAGTTACAAGACTTGTTATAATAAAATTTTATTTTTTACCGATGTGACTTCCAGCCGCTACTTCTTCCAAATTGTTACTCTATTAGACTAGCTGAATGCACTCAGTTGCGAATTTATTACTGAATTTTGCTCTAATATTTCATCGTTCTTAATATCTATGATAGTGCAAAGTCATATAAGTAGACCTCGATCTACAATTTTTGTTTCCTTATGAACTGGCATATCTACAGTCAATGTTTTTTTAAATAGTCTCAGGACGCATATTTTAATAAAGTAGAAAATAAATAATAAATATGAAACAAACTTTGTTTGGTTTTGTTGTAAAATGTTCACCCCGTCTGAAAGACGTCCTGCTCCCATAGGTAAAAAATGCTGCTGTATATGTTACAGAGCAGAAGATAAACAGAAATATACCTTTATTAACAAATGCTTATATTATCCTTTAAAGATGGGCTTTTAATAAAAAAATAATCAACACATCGAGAAAACTATTTTGTACTCAATGAAGCGCGAACGGTTGAATTGATCAATTTCACTGACCACATGTTAGGTTCTCTTTCTCTCTGTCTCTCTCTCTCTTTCTCACTCACTCACTCCCTTCCTCTCTCTCCGTCGCACGCGAACATTATGTATGCTAGACAACCCCTCCCCTGCATGGAATTACCGTAAGGTTCGATTCCCGCTTCGGTTCTCCATTTTCTTGGCTCAATTGCGCCCACTACTTCTATGATCTTGAACTGAATCGTCTCTCCTTAAGCAAAATCAGTATATCGCCAAGGATTTTTATACGCTAGTGTCACAAGAATATATTGTTAAAATGTTGGTAGCTCTGAGTGTAGTTACTATTTTTAAACACAATTTCGCAATTGCCATATAGAAATTTAGAAGTTGTTAAACGCTCTTTCGTCGCACAACCAAGTAGAATTATTTGATTGGTTGAGAAGATGTGGGGTAATATCCAGCAATTGGAAACACTTCAACTCGAGAGGCTGACCGGTTGCAAAAATAAGATAACATAATTTTTAATTTATTAATTTTCGATGTAGATAATATAATAAACTTTAGTGATATTATGAGCAAGTTCAGATAGCCAACATATTCAAACCTAGATGCACTAATGACAATAGTTTTAAATATATTAGTTTTTTCTCATTTTAGGGGACTCAGCGATCTTGATTTCTTGAATAGTATATATATATATATATATATATATATATATATATATATATATATATATATATATATATATATTTGTTTTTTAATTAGCTTACATTATTATTAACGGAATGGAGCGCAATTTTTTTAAGATTCTTCGTGTAAAACCCTAGTACATTCTTTAAAACCGGTTGAAACGTTAAAAATAGTTTGCCCACAGTTAATTTTTGAAGTTGACTGTTATCATTTATGAGTTAGTGCGAGGAGCCCATGTAAGGTATACAAAACAACATAGACTTAACTACTGAGAAAAAGTCAACTTTTTTATTTGTTAATCGATACTATAGTAGATAATACTTAGTACAATAATAACTACCTAAAATGAACTTTCCGCAAACAAATATACAAATTAATTAACTAATTTCTTAATATTTTGCGAAAAAAAGGTCATTGGAAGATTAAGGTACATTTCACCAACAAACTCACCATTTTTCATAAGTGTTACGGAAACATTTCCTTTGACTTCAAGGAAAACAATTTATTAAGCTAGGGCATGAGAAAAGTTGAGGTAAATATATCTTTTTATCTACTACGTGGGGACCAAGCGACCGGTGAAAGCTAAAGATAGATAGATAGATAGAAAGATAGATAGATAGATAGATAGATAGATAGATAGATAGATAGATAGATAGATAGATAGATAGATAGATAGATAGATAGATAGATAGATAGATAGATAGATAGATAGATAGATAGGTAGCTGCAATGGGTCTATTCCGGACGTTTTCGTTACGTTTAGACCCCTTTTGCGATGCACGAAAATACGCAAGGGGTCTATACCGGACGAATGGGTCTATTGAGGACCAAAAATGGGTCTAATCCGAACGATAGGGGTTTAAATGGGACGGAGGGGTCTAAATAGGACAATCAGTGCTACCAACATACTTTTCTTGAAGTGTTCAATATATTTTACTGAAACGTTATAAAGTATGCTCATTTGATAGTGATTTTAAGTTTAGTGTTTCTTTTCAGCAGTAAGGCTATTTGACACTTGAATCTAAAGTTTGAGGTGGAATCCGAACTACATTTGTGCGTTCCAATTTCTGTTCTTTTTCAAGCGGGAATCAAACTCGGGACGCCACGTACCAAAGTCGTGAGTGCTAGACACTATAGCAACAAGAATAGCAATAATCATTGCATAAGAGCTTGTGGTACCATTATAGTATCAAACTACATATATCCATTATATTTCTTCCATCTCATTTGGGATATTTTTAAAATGAAAAATGTTATACTAGTTTCCAACTCTACCATTATACCAAGATCAAGAAAAGTACAGTCATTCAAGTAAACAAAACACATCTTAATTCCAAGTAATTCGGAATACTTAATAAATAAAAAGATAAATACACAAAAACATTAAAATAGAAACGTAAAACATTAAACACTTGATGTAGCACTTACAATTTGGGACATCTTTTCGGTATAGTTTATAAATATCTTATTGATAAAGTGGTAGACCGCTTATGGTGGCGTTTCCTGGTTCGATGGTGGCTAGTGCCAAGTCAGATTTGGGATAGAAATACACCGTGTGCATCGGTGTTCTCTGGGTTCTCCCGTTTCATCTATTATCAAATGTGAGAGGATTCAGAAGTCTCCGTAGAAATAAACCTTTTTGGAAGCTCCACTATTTTCACGAAATGTGGTCAAAGTCCTCTTTCAAGTATGATGTTGCAAACTAAATGTGTTTCAACTTTCATAAAACTCAAACCGGTTACAAGTATGTGGAGGAAAGACTATGATGATTATTCAAGTTTAGCATCTCTTTTATGCACCAAGGCTATATAAGATGTAGATCTACAGTGAAATATCGAATGTGAACGACCATAATACTTTAAAATTTAGGTACTCTTTCATCACGAATCGAACCCATGATCTAATGAACCAAGGGCGCATGTTAATTACTAGATCAGCGAAAAGTTTGGGGAAAAAATGAAAGTGTATATATTACATCTTGAAAATTGATCTACCAGCTTTCACAAGAACTTAAAAAAAAAAAAAGTGAGGATACACGGTAGCGAATTACATTAGTCTCAACTTATGAAACAGTAAAGAGATACCTGTAGTATGCATTTAAAGTTCACTACTCTTACGCCTTTGGTAAGGAAAAAATTTAACTTGGGAAGAAGTATTTTAAATCCATCTAGTGGCAAACAGTTTCTAGTCACCGCAGGTTTTTTAGAGGTACACATAATGATTTATTTATACTTTGTCATTTACTCCACACTTCCTTGGCTACAACCCAATTGAGAATTAGATATTTGGACGCTTCCAGTTGGATGGATGGTAAATTAGGCATAAAGCGTATGTCAAATAAGGAAGGGGCACTAATATGTTTGGTTTAAATTAACCATGAAAGATGTACGTCATCTCATTGAACCCTTGCCTTTAAGTGTGGAAGCCATGCCATGAATGCGCACTTACAAAAGGGGCCAACCTGTTCCAAAATGAGTGTTTCTTTAATTGACAGTTTAGTGTAATACGAATTTTGATTACTCCCTCAGTAATCAGCATAGCTAATAGGATCATTAATAACAACTTGCTTTTTATTTGTGTTAACATTCTCGGATTTACAGATTCTATAATTCAAAGAGAGAAGGATTACATTCATTAGATTGAGTGAGTGGAGAATTGCAATATGTGTTATCAGTGGCGTATTTAAGATTTTGTTTCGGGAGGGGCTTTGCTAACTTTCGGGGGGGCTTTGCCTGTAAATGTGAAAATTTTGCAAGATATTTCATTTACTTTACTATAGTAAGTAAGATTTCGGAGGGCTTAAGCCCGGAAGACCCTCCTAAATACTCCACTGTGTGTTATTGTTAATATTATTTAAAAATATGATCATTCCAATGCAAAGTAAATATTTTTAATGCACTTAATTTCCCAACTTTAAAAATTTTTAATGTTTCTTAATATGCCAGTATTTACTCTAATTTCTCATCTAATTTATGTTTTGTGCAGTTTGTGTTTTGAGTATATTCTTCTATAGTTATTTTACGTTATTTTTTAATTCAATTATTTTCAAATTACTTTAAGTTTAAGGCCACACGAAAGTTGTATAAACAAAAGGAATTGATATAGCATAATTAAATAAAAGTATTGTTAAACATACCCAGGGATTAGTGGCCGCATTGGCATAGTGGTAGAGCGTTCACCTCTGGTGCTTGTGGTTCCTGGTTCGATCCAAGCTCGCGCCAAATGACCTTTGTGGTGGACAAACACCGTGTGCGTGGGTTTCCTCAGGAGTTTCCTATTTCCTCCCAATTTCTTCATTTCACCATTTCATTCATTTCTCACCATCGCCGTCTCCTTTAGTCTATCCGGCATAACGGTGAGACATAAAACTCAAATATTTCATTTCATTTCCTACCCACGGATCAAGGCCGGATTAAGAAGGGCTTAGGGAGCTGTAGCCCTGAGCCTAAAGGCGGATGGAGCCCCTCAATCTGATTAAAATCTCAACTGGCTGTCTAAAACGAATCATACAAGATACAATCATCATAAGATAAAATATGACCAAAAATATTATTCTCTTAACTTTCCTATTGCACTTTCACAGAAATGTATTAAGCAAAGTCTACAGGGCTCACTATTTTTTTCTAGCCCCGGGTATCCAGATGGGTTAATCCAGTCCTGCCAGGGATCTTCTACTAGAAAATGATGCATCTGTGCATGCATGTCTACTTGTAAGGAAGCATTCTGCTGGACACAGTCGAGATTAGTAGACTAATAGTTAGACACCGGATGTTTAGGCACTAAAAACCTGGAAAATATGCAGGCAAATAGGCACTAAAAATTTTAAAAAAATAGACAGTAAAATAGTCACTAAAATGTAACTAGAAATAATGAAGATAAATACTCAATACCATTAAAAAATAGATTCAAGTCACAGATAATATTCAAAGAATATAGAAACATACTTCTTTCTTAATATCTTCTTTTATCGTATACATAAAAACGAAGCTTGTTAGGCATTCCATATATACTGGGTGAACCTGAAAGATGTGCAGATGCTTCGGGAGGTGATTCGTAACATGAAAACAAGACAAAAAATACTCTTACATGTTGTGAAATTCCGCTTCGTTTACGAGTGAAAGAGGACCAACTTGGAATCGAAAATCGAATCCTGATAATTGGAACGAGACATAAAAGTGTGCACAACTTTGGGAGGTGATTCATGACATTCAAGAGGACATTTTGTCTTTTTTTTTTTCATGTCACGAATCATCTGTCGAAATATGTGCACATCTTTCGGTTCCGTTCCAATTGTCAGGATGCGATTTTCGATTTCAAGTTGGCACCCCTGTCAGTCGTACACGACGTGGAATTTGACAACATGCAACAGGACTTTTTGTCTTTTTTTCATGTCACGAATCACCTCCCAATGTGTGTGGACATTATCTGTTCCGTTCCAATTGTCAAGATTCGATTTTCGATTCGAGCTCCCTCGTGGCTAAGCGGTTAGCGTACGCGCCTTTGACGTTGCAGACCCGTGTTCGATTCCCAGCGGGAGCTCATGTGGTTCGGATTCCACGTTAATCAGAAGGTCCACGTCTCATATAGCCTCGCTGCTGAAAGGGACGCTAAACTAAAATCAACTCAACTCAACTCGATTTTCGATTCCAAATTGGCACCACTGTCACAAGTACACGACATGAAATTCGACAAAATACAAGAGGACTCTTTGTCTTCTTTTGATATCATTAATCACCTCCCGAAGTATGTGCACATGTTTGAATTTCACCTTGTATATATATTGTAACGTACCACGTGCTTGTGTAAACACCTAATATGCGTATATATGTGTGTATTATTTATGTTATATAAATTATATATATTCCTAATGAAGGCTTATTTTGAAGAAAATGCATGGAATAGGCAACATCAGGCACTAAAGCAATTATTTAGGCAGTAAAAGTCGAAATAGGCAAAATAAAATTAGCTTAAATCGAAACTATAACCCCCTATATAAAGTGTAAAACGTTATTTTTGATAATATCTTTAATATTAAGGAATAGGCATTTTGCCTAACATCCGGTCTCTACTAATAGTACACAATTAGAGAGAGCAATTCTAACTTGTTCAAAAAAGTATGTAAAGACTGCGGAGTATAAAGCTATAGAATTAGAGATTTTACGTATACAATAACAGAGTAACCACGGCTTCATCATACTGAGGTTTACTTGCCCACAAATGTGTATCAGTAGACGTCAAAGCAGGATGTGCATTTACTGGGCGAGCATCGGTAATCTTTACTGATTTGCAATCGGAAAATCCTGTGACCTAGCATTCTGTTCAAAATATAAGTTAGCAAATGGTTTTATGTACATATAGATACAAAAGTATTTTAAACTCATGATGAAAATTTTCTATTTTTAATTACTATATTACAATATGTTGATGTTCTTATGTTTAGTATGTTTGTTTACACCAGACCCACCACTCTCTGCTAATACTTTAATATATAAACAGTACAAAAATATTTCTGTCTTCAACTGCTTTTTCATCACGTGACCATTTTTCTATATAAGATGGTTCTGTTTCAGCTTCTAAGCTGTAAGTTATCTTCTCGTAATTGAGTCTTCGAGATTTGTTTCTTCCACAGTTTCATTTATTATGACTATTACGGTGTTGCTCTCATGTTTTAAGGCAATTGGGAAACCCTTACATTATTAGCTATCAAATCTTTGTTTAAAAAAAACAATAAATGCTATTGGAAGTCAACGCGTTGCCCACACACTATTGAGTCAAAGTATGCCATTTGATTCGCTGTAGCCATTTGTTGTAAGTTCAGATAGATAGAAACGCGTCATATTCAATGGGTCTATTCGTGTCGTTTTCGGCGCTTTTAGACCCATCTTGGAATGAGCTAAAAAATGCAAGGGGTCTAAAACGGACGACTAGATAAAAGAATACACTGTTCGTCTTATTATTCTCGTTTTAGAAGACTAAGGTAGCTAGATAACATGAAACAAAAATAGCAGCAACTTGTTACAAAAATGGCTTTTGGCTCGCGCCGATTATAAACTATAAATTACATTCTCAATGCGCTGTGGAAAACAATAGCCACTACAATAATACTGTAAATAAACATGATTTAGTTGCACAACAGTGCTTCAAACCAAGTTTTCGCTTAAACCTGGTGCATGCCGTGTGTCTAGTTACGAGGAGCAACTCAGGGATTATTCTGCACATGTACAAATTTTATCTTTCCTTGGAGATGATACAATGAGAATTCATTGCGTTACTATTCTAAACTGCACAAGCCGATAGCCTTGAAAATTCGAAGTTCCATTTCAAACCATTTACAAATAAACGGGTCCTGAAAACCTTATATATATTTGGAATATGACACACTCGTTCATTCATCAAAGCTTATAGAATATTTGCTGTATATATCGAAACTTAAAATTTGGCATATATATAGCTTTTGTGACACGATTAAATAATAAAAATTCGAAAACTCGAAATTTCCCCTCAAAGAGAGTAAACTAGGGGCCCTGTGTGAAATTACATATTCTCATTTCACTTGTGATATTTTTCTTCAAAATCCATAGGCTACTTCCTGTATATCACAACTAAACATATGCCTCATATTGTATATGATTTATCGTACAGGTAAAGGGAGAAAACTCGAAACTTCCAATTTTCGCCCTATAAGAGAAAATTAGGGAGAAAAATCAAAAACATATATTGTGACATCATAATATTTATGACTTATTTCTTTTAGAATTTAAATTATTTTGACTATTACGGTGTTGATCTCGTGTTTTGAGACAATTGGAAAACGTTTGAATTATGAGTTATCAAATCTCTATTTCGAAAGAAATAAACGATAAATAGTATTGGAAGTCTACATGTTGCCCACATATTATTGAGCCAAAGTACTCCATTTGGTTTGCTGTAGCCATTTCTTAGTTGTAACCAGAGGTAGGTAGATACACGGCATATCCAAGAGGTCTATTCGGATCGTTTCCGGCGCGTTTAGACCCATCTTGGAATGAACTAAAATATGCAAGGAATCTAAAACGAACGACTAAATGAAACAACGTTTTCGACTATTTTTCTATACACTGTTATCACTCCCGTTTTAAAAGGCTGAGGTAGCTAGCTACCATGAGACAAAAATAGCCAAAACGTGTTACAAATATGGCTTTTGGCTCGCGCTGGTTATAAAGTGTAATCTACATTCTCGATATGCTTTACAGTATTTTCATTCTTTCTGTGAAGAAGAAAAGAGACTGCAATTATACAGTAAATAGACATGATTTATAGACACTACAGTGCGTCAATGCAAGTTTTCACTTACCCTCAGCTAGTATGCCTTCTGTTTATTTGCACGAAGCAACTCAGAGATTATTGTGTGTTTATAATTGACTACATATGGAACATGGTACGTATTAAATTTTGAAAATAAAAAAATAAGAAAAATATTAATGAAAATCATAACAAACACATTTCTGCTTACTTGTTATGGTATAACGTGTATAAGTTGAAACTACAGGTAAAGTGAATTCCCAAGAGGAAAAGAATATTAGTGAGCTACTGACACGTGAAAACTAGAGGTGGTTTATTGCTTTACAGCTCCTTTTGTCTGCCTTTACAACACATCTCGTCACATCTCGACTTTCGAGATTGAATTTGCTTCTAAAATGAATTATAATGTATTATTGTCTAGTTGAATACTCATAATATAGAGTTTTATCGTCACCCATTTATAATTCTTTAAAGCAGCAGATATAAAAATAATAGAATGGAACACAAGATAAGGAAATTCAAATTACACAGTTTACTTTCGAAACTATCTTCACTTCCATTGTTATTCGTACGGCCAAATTCTCTTGTTACTTAAGAGTTCCAAAGTGGAATTAAACTTAAAGAGAAGCGTAAAGCCATGTGTAATATTCCCTTAAGAATTCTTCTATCAGCGTATATTTACAAGAAAAATGTCTGCTTTCGAGGGTCCATAGATCGTTCGATAATTATCGTTATAATCACCTATTTATGCGTTACTCTCTTGAAGAAAGACAAATAATTTCAGGATAACTGAAATTTCAAACAATTTGGACTATTTTGCAAGGGTTTTAATACTTCTCGGAGAACTGAAAATGCACATTCCGAAAACATAGTTACAGCTACAAATTGATTTGCTGGTGTAGTCATGTGGGTCGTGTATCATACGTCATTATCCTCAGCATGGACATACTTTCCGAACAAAACCACACACACATGTATTCTGATTTCCTAGTTCTGGTTATATTCGTGAATATTTAAGAATATCCTGCCAAAATATGATTTGTTTATTTTTACACAAAATGGTGCATAATCGGGGCCCCAGAGGTCGGTTAAGGCACGAGAAATACCACGAATAGCCTTAGAAGACTGTCAGATTATTACAAGTAGGAATGGACACGAGTCGAGTTTTCAGCCGTGCCAGAGAAATTTTCTGTATTCTAGTAACAGGTTTTAGGTCGAGTTTCGAGTCGAATCGAGTTTGATACTTCGTTCACCCGTGCGGCTCCTTTTAGCCCATTTAGAGATCATAGATTTCTTTGCTTCGAAAATGAAAGCTATGAAAAAGTAAGCAGTAATGTGGAATAATTTTAGGGTTGCTCCCGAGAAAGGTCAATTCTCACATCTCGTGACATCCCGAAAACGAGACGAGACTACATTACCCTGAGACAACACGAAACAATCTCAAATATCGTCTCATGAACATCGCTGTATGTAGCAAAATCAAGCTAAAATTTTGTAAATAGGATTCTTTCTCAGTAATTCGAGAAAAAGCTAACACAATGCTTACTCACCTGCGGATGAACTCGGAAGAATAGTGTGAAAATCTATTACCGAAGAACCCCGATAATCCGCCGCAAGGAGCCCTGATCCGGACGCCGACGAACCAAACGTAGGTATAGACCCTCATATTCCATGTTTCTACGCATGTGGATTTCGTCCCCGAAGCTCCTCTCGGGGCTTCTCCATCAGACTCCGAAGTAACTTTTTTAACTTCGAGAATTAGAAAACACTACTTTTGTAACAGTTATCACTTAAAATTTTCAAGTTGACCTCAGAAACACTATGACAGGGTTCTTGGAGCATTTTTACAGAATTAAAACTTTTGAAACTGTTACACTTTATTATCATTCATTTCACCTCACATGCATATAGATATTTTTTGGTGCTGGCCTTTTGATTCAGGGGTTACTAATACGAGTACCTTGAGAGCACTTTCTATATAGAATTTAAAACTAAGATTGAAATTATATAAAACTTTTATTTTCATTCACTTTAAACCTAGTAGAACCAATTGAATGCATGTGCACCCGATACAACCCACGCGCACAGGGTTTCTCCAGCACAAAGCTCACTTGGCTCAAGCTGGGATGAATCCAGGGATCCCATGCACCAGAGGTGAACGGTCCACCAGAGACCACGGCGGTTTCTACATTTAAATGATTTCTAGTGCAAATAAAGGTAAGAAACTCTAAACTTAAAATTTATTTTTATATGGGGAACCTGAAATATGATTAAAACACCCGTTTTATATTACAAATAAATATAACAGATAAATATGATTTATATTACAGTTAATAAAATTCGAAAACTCCCAATTTCTCTCTTCCACAGGGATGTTTGGGATACAAAGACAATATTACTTAATGTCGTGTTGCTTACGAGAATTGATTGAATATATATATACTTCCTGAAACAAAAAAAATGTACAAATGTTGGTTTTGTAGTAAAAGTGAATGAAAATTTGAAAACTGCAAACTTCTTCCATGGGGAAAACTATTACCGGCAAAGGAAAAAACGTATTGTTACGTCACTTATCAAAGTGGCTTGAAATCCATGTAGTACTTCTTGTAAAACGTTTCTTCAATCTACCCGGCGAATACCTTAATTGCACCTTTTCTTATACGTTCTGATTACTTCCTTTTAAATCCTTTCCCCTTACAATTATTAAATGAGTTCACTGTAAATTGGATTGCGAGCTACATCTGTAAGATTGTAAAATGAATAAATGTACCGCAAAATTAATTTGTTGTCATTTGTTACATAATTTACGCAGTCATCGCTTGATGTTATAACTAAATGTACGAAGCCAATACTCACCTTTGAACCATCAACTCCCTTACGTTCAATGATATCTTGGTCTCTGTGAAGTTTTAATATTATTTTTATTATTTTTTAATATTATTCTTATTATAATTATATTATTTTTTAGAATTAAGGTTTTTATATTATATATATATATATATATATATATATATATATATATATATATATATATATATATACAGTGGCGGATCCAATATATGATCAAGGGATTGGCTAAACTATATTTTGCCGTTTTATCCAGTGTAAAGCAGGATTGAAGCCCATTTTATCCAGTGTATACCTAAGCGTCAAGTGGGGGCTATAGCCCCTATATCCCACTTTGGACCCGCCACTATATATAGCGATCAAGTTATATTCATTGGAGCATAGTGGCGAGAGAAAATTCACTTTATTCTTTTTGCTGTTTTTAATCCTCTACTGTTTGATTATCAATAAAATTAACGTTAAAATCTCTTTCCTTTACATTTTTGGCAACGTAATTCTGCGTAGATCTCATTCCAATAGACCTACGCTATACTAAAACTATACTGGACTACTTGTCTACTATTTGCTTTAAACAGGTTCTGGGCTTTCAATATATATCCGTGACTTTGAATATAAATTTGAAATGTGAAGCTGTTTGTAAAAGTGAACAAGAAATAGAATACACAGAGTGCGTAAACTCAGACAACTGCTTCCTTTCTGAGTTACTAGTTCTACATATACCCAGAAACGGAACTTTGCAGCCATCTAACGAGAATTAACAATGATAGTAAACTCGATGTTGAAATTTATACAGAAATTGATCTCTGAACTTTATAAAATTACCTCATTCGGGCTACTACAACATACCTGTGATGCAAACCTGCTTTGTAGAATCTTTTTCAAACCACTTACTTCGTTTGAAAAACCCTTGTAGAATCACCTAGAGGGATTAGAATGAGAGATTTTTCCAAAAGTCCAGACATGATTTTGTATGTAAATGTCAAGACCGGTTTATCAATTGGTGCTTCGACCAGATGCTTTAAAATTCTGCTATTCAACTTTTTGGTCTTCATAACCCGACAAGCAGTGATGTGGAGGCAACTTTCCCACTGGTGCAACGTCAAAAGTCTATCTACAAATATATTTCTTTTTATTTATCTGTATTTCATATTTTTAAGGTTGGAATATTTTTATTGATATTTTTGAAAAAGTATGAATTATACATTTTAAAAACATTTTATATATTTTATATTTTATATATTTTATATCGGTGTGGATCAGGGTGAGTCGGGGATCAGTGGGACGTGGGTCACGATGAGTACTGGGTCAAATTTTCATTGACCCACGTGACGCTGGCCCAGACGAAGAGAAGAAACGCATGCTAACAATTTGGCTAAAAAGAACTTTTACACGATCTAACTATGAGATCCATGTCCCCAGTTCCCAATCTTACAAATTGACAGTCTTTTCTACACCAAAGTTTTGTGCACCGATTTGGTGAAATATGTTTTATTTTCACCCTTCAGTAAACTACCCTTACTTTGGGGTATAGTAAAAAAATTCTAACACCCCTCAGTGGGAAAATTTATAAAAAGCATCTAAAATCTTATCTCCTATCGTTCTTAGAAAGTAGAAAAAAAATTGCGAGTTTGCCCTTGCTACCCGAACGCCTGATATCTGTATAAAGTAGTTTTGTTATCCAAACTTGTTTTTAAAAAAATGGAGTGTTTACAATTTCAGCTTGAAGCTTGGATCATGCTATATGAATTTTGTAGTGAACAGCACTGAACATGTAGGTTTTCTCTGCTTTTCTTCCCTCCGGCCGCGTTTTAAGTCCCAAGAATTATTTTTACATCATCCCATTTTATTTAACGTGGTTTCTTTAGTCTCAAGAGCTCTTATTCGTGGCTAAGCGATTAGCGGACGCACATTTGGCGTGGGAGATCCGGGTTCGATACCCGGCGGGAGCTCATGTGGTTCGGATTCCACGTTAATCAGTAGGTCCATGTCTCATATAGCATCCCTGCTGAACAGAACGTTAAACTCAAAATCAACTCAACTTTAGTCTCAAGAACATGTCGACGATATTAAAACTACTAATACATGTACAAGTTTTCTTTTAATACACGTTGAATAGTCTAGTGCTGTCATCGCGGTTGGTAATTGTGTAAGTAATATCTACTGCTTTTATTTCCTCTACAAAGTTAAGAGTGGAACAGATAAGCCCCTCTTAGCGGTCTCTGTGTAAAAGTAGTGTTGAAACTTCTATCCCCATAACAGAATGCCCGCTATTCGCACGGGTAGAATAAGTTTTATGGAAAATATTTCAAAACATTGCAACAATGAAAAACTCGATCAACGGATTTTAGACATAGAATTAAACATAGAACTTACTCGTTAATCGTAAGTTGTGTTTAAAACTACGGGTTAAGTACACTGCTTTTAAAAATAAAACTCATAATTGAGGATAACTCGACATGAAATGAAAGCTTAACCTATTTTTGTTTTTAGTTTGTTTGAGTTTAACGTCCACTCTTACGCCGTGGTGGCTGAAGGAGACGTGAACCGTCTTATTATTGTGGAATCAGAACCACTTTTTTGTATCATACTGGGAATCGAACCTAGGGCAACGCGCGCCGAACACAAGCGTTCTAAACTCTAAACCAAGCATGGGTCCTCAACATCTTCGTTTTACTCCCATTGAGATGAAGAACAACAATGATGTACAGTGAATTATAAAGAAGAAACCCAGTAATGAAAACGCCAGAGAAAGGTAGAAGAAAGCTCAAACACCGAGTTGTACACTATAAAATTCACATGAATCTTCCTGCAATTGAACAAAGGACGAATATCACCAGATGTTATACCTTTAGCACTTAATCACTGCAGTATCCTTTAGGGATCATTAACCCGATGACCCTTTCCTCCTTTTTCACAGGTGTCTCTTTTCAAAGTGTTTGTGATCCATGTGACCTCTGTAAACTGCAACTCAAGTATCCAGTTGTGTGAAGAAATCGGTAGTGGATAGTCGGGAAACGGAAAACGCTAAATCACAGCAAAAGGTTTCATAATGCGGAAGAGGGGGAACTCCTTCCATGTGGCAAGATGTTGGTTCAATACATGAAAATAGAACAAAAATTTTACACACCTACATTTTTGTTACTGACGGGAGTGAAATAGATGTTCTATCATCAAGTTAAATTTTTTTCCTTTGTGTTCTCAAATCCTTTGAATTTCCCTTTACAATGAATGTTTCAAGAAAACTGTCAGTTGTTTTTTCATTCTTTTTCTTTTCTTTTTTCTTATTATAAAAAAGCAACGCTCTCTTGTCACTTGCTCAAGTGTTACGAATGAGCTAGTGCATTTAGAGTAGATAATATTTGCTTTCATTGTTTGTAGGCTCTACTGTCTGTGTACCCTAAAAAACTTCAAAGATATGGTTGTCTTTCCTTTTTATCTGGCACATAGAAATAAGCTTAATAAAATATGGTACCATTCTTATCATTCATGGCATCAGCCATTCAAATTTTACATATAGTTGTATCTGACACCGCCTGTGTGAACAACAGTCCTGGTGATGATTTATGGTGATTTATTGATTACTCTCAATACCTATCGCTAATAATGATCGCAAATTGATATAAAATTGATCATAAAAAACATTAAAACTTTCTAAATTAAATTATAGATTTTTTTGAGACTGAAGCTCTTTTAAAGAATCGTCAAATTTGAAGGAGTTCGGGTAGGGATGGTATATAAACGAGGCTGCAGTTCCGATTTCGTCTCGTTTGACAAAAGTGGTCTCAGTCCCGATCTCGTCTCAAAGTAAATAGTATAAAATAAAAATAAAATGTGTAAGTAGTATTTTTTTGCTTTTATTATTCAATTTGAATTGTTGTGTGGCATATCCATTCGTAGGTAGGTGGCCAACACTCGTGCTTTTTATGCGTGTTCGCGGGTTCAATCATTAGGGTGTATATCAAGCATTGGATAAAATTCGAATAGTGATCCACATTTCACTTTACACAACATATCTTATCATATAACCTCAGTACTTGCTATGCAGAGAAACTCTTCACAGTCAACTTCAATACTATAGTTAATTTCCTTCCTGCTGAATCAGAGTTATTCAATATCTACCAGATAACACAGTAGATAGCAGTAAGAATGTATTTAAATGATAGGAAATTTAAATTTGACAATTTCTCATTTATTGTTCGCTACCAGAATGCCCGCTCTTTGCACGGGGAGAATAACTTTCATTTTGGACATAAGGACAAAAATACTGTCACCAATCAACTATGAATTCGACACTAATATCGATCATTTTCAGTTATTTTTAAGTCACCATCCCCTTTAAGAGTACTAATGGGAGCTGGACTTAGAAGATTTAAACAGCATCGGAAGTGTCACTGTTCATCTCAGCGACCCAGAAAACTATGGATTCGACACTACTATCGGTTATTTTTATATATATATATATATATATATATATATATATATATATATATATATATATATATATATATATATATATATATATATCGGGTGTCCTAAAAAAATGGCGCTCACACACTACAGAACACTATTCTGCAGGTCAAAATAAAGGGAAAATTTTATATGATGGAATGCCCTCCGGGGCCTCCCTCAGCTTTTATGGGGAATTAAAATTTCACTATGTGGCAACATCGCATATTAATTTGGAACATTAGCATCGCTCTACAAATCCATCAAACAGTTATAAGAGCTCCTCCGTGGCTAAGCGGTTAGCGTACGCGCCTTTGGCGTGGGAGACCCGGGTTCGATTCCCGGCGGGAGCTCATGTGGTTCAGATTCCACGTTAATCAGTAGGTCCTCGTCTCATATAGCCTTGCTGCTGAACGGGACGTTAAAATCGAAATCAACTTAACTCAAACAGTTATATCGATTGTTAAGGTAATAATGGGTGCTAGTGTCAACGTCTATTGACTTCACGGCGTCTCTGGCGGTCTAAAGAGCGGACGCGTCCCCCAAATATTTTGAGTACGAGATAAATGGATCAATGCTGAAAGTATTTAGATCTATGTGGAAGAAGTAAAAATATAGGGAGAACAAATTAAAATTATGCCTGTTCTTAAAAATTAGGTTAACGTGAATAGAATATCCGCCTGACGTATGTTACTTTGAAAGAAGGCTTTTTCAAAGTAACCACTTCTATTTTTAAAGTTACGCTTCTTGGTTAGTCAAAGTAGTATCTGCTGCAAGCACATAAGTTTTTCATTGCTTAACCAGCAACAATTGGGTTCCATTAACGAAGGGAGACTGGATAAGGGGAGGAAAGGGTGTATAGAAATTTTTCTGGGAATTAAGAAGGGAAATCTACAAGGACGGAAATATACAATAGAAGCGAAGGTGACCAAAAAGAATTTAAAAAGATAGAGAAATTTGAATATTATATATGAGAGTAAACTTCATGTGCATAGGCGTGCCCACCTAAAATTTTCTGGGATGGGACAATACCCTTCACTCAACATTGTGGGCCAAACTTAAAGAAAAACTGATGTCATTGTATCCCCCCCCTTAATTTTCAAAATGTCACATAACATGAATTAAAGTGCTGCAATTTAGGATAGATAAATTCTATCAATGGTGATAACAGGTTCTATTCCAGAGACACAAACAATCCTATTTATGGTACTGTTGACAATACTTATTATAATTAATGGGATTTCCAGGGCGATGATATTAATTTGTAGGTTTCATGACAGTACAATGAACTTATGATCAGTGACTAAGCATATTATACAAATTAATGTTTTCATTTATGATTTTGCATTGTTTCCCATTTTGACACTGAAACTGCGTCTTTAAGTGCCCTGTTAAAAATCTCCAACCTCTGATAATATCTCTAGCCATATGAGCCCAAGGAACGTAGATCCTTCTTCAAAAAGCCGCAAAAGCCCAGCTGCTGATCCTGAAGATGTGTTGACAATTCCGTCAGTCTTCATCTTTTCCGACGTAGAGAGAAATTCTTCATAATGTCAAACAACTCCCGTTATTAGACTAAGTCTACAAATTCACTTAATGGGACACAAGGATTTAATGTTTACAATGTTTAAGGCGAGATCACCAGCATTAGCCTCGGTTAGAGGAGAAAATCATGTCCTCACTGAAAGTGACTGCGAAAACAGTACTCATAGTTCGTGCACCCACTGCAAAGAGTTTCTCACTACTTGTGATGCACTACAGACACCCTTAATCACAAGATTAGTATTGTGAGCTCCACAATGTACGTACAAAGCAAGAAGTTGCTGTTTACATATAATAGGTGGGACACTAATTCCAGAGCCATCACTCGTATTTCCAGAGCCATCATAAGCTTGTCCACTGAGTTGAGCAATTGAAAGCTGGAGTCTCACCATCTCATCTTGAATAACTGAAGATATAAACTCACCAGTAGTTTTTTGATATACAGTAGAACACAAGAAAACTTTCATGAGAACAGAGATCTTCATGAACTTACCTGGCACAAATACTTAATTGTTCTTCGCCATCCACATCACGGGAACCATCAGACACGATAGAGAACAGAGGAGGGTTTTGAGATTTGATTTTGTTACATATATGAAAAGCAATTTCTTGGCTTATGGTTTCGAGATTTCGTTCTGGATTTTAACATCCATGAAATTACATCTCTTCATGTTTCCCTTTATCCGGCTCCTCAATTGTGGAAAATCTTCAGAGCAAAGGCTCATCAACTGAAATAAATTCCTGAACCGGGAGTCATGTTCTCTAAATGCTTGTCCTTGTCTTGCAAGATAACGTATACTTGAGATTATATTTTTTTCCAGGAATTTCCTGGCTTTCAGTTGTTCATCTAAAATTTGTTTGTTTAATTGGTTTTCTATTGGATTTTTTTCTCTGCGTGTAGCGTAGTACAGCCAGTTTATGGCATTCTGAAGTCTCGTGTATACTTAATTTCTCTTTAGCCTTCTTCCAGTTGCAAAATCCTAGAGTAGAGAAATCGTCTTCCATGGTTTTAGTAAGAACTTAAAAAAAATGTTTTTCAAGATGTCCATACAGTAAAAACAGAAAATGACGTTAATTTTGTTTGGATAGGCGTGCAGCCACGGAAGTAACCAAGTTGGCACAAATTTCAATGTTCGACCTTTCAGGGACTGTTGTGGAAAATTTGTAGGTAACACTAAAATCTAATTGGGCTTTGAAAGGTTCGAAGGGTGGGGAAAATCTGAACCACTTGCCAGACGTGGAGAGTTTTTTTTTTTTTTTTTTTTTTTTTTATAGACACTAATGGTGATGGCGACCAATACAAGATTTGAATTTCCATTGTCAGTTTCAGGTTGTTATCCATCAGCTGAACTATCATTTGAATTAATTTTTCTTTATTCTTCAACAATGGCACTGCTTTGGCCCACGTGCTGTCTTCTTTGCTTTTTTCTTATGACAAATTGATCCATTTCAAACAATAAAACAACATTAAACAGAAACAAGAGATGAAAAACTTCATATCAACATTATATTCACAGTAACACATAAAAACAGCTGTCTAAATAACGTTACTGTTGGAGAAAATACGCTGCAAAACATGTCCTTTCAAAAACAGTGGTGCACTTGTGCACAGTCCAGTTGACCAAGTTCAACAATACATTAGAAAGAACACGCAAAGAGACCTACATTACCCGCACACGAATGAAAAGTTTTTTTAGGCAGGTTTTGAGTTATATTTCCGAAGCTAAACAGTAAGTATTCCATCGATTGTCCAGGTTGGCGCAATAATGGTGGTATTTTTACACGAAGCTGATACAGCAAGAGTCGGTATATTAAATAATAATAATAATAATAATAAAACATTCCACATTTTCTCTTTTCTCTTTGTAATGCTATAAGTGTAGAGGGAAAGGAATCTTTTTAGATACTTAGAAAGCAACATTTTTTTTCTTGCCTCTACCGCTTTCTTGGAAGACTAAAGATAAAATCTCAAGGCAGAAATATTTGAAACTGAGCATGAAACTTTTGATAAGTACTAAGTCAAATTCGAAATATTTTTGCCTTGGAACCAAGTTGTAAATCTTTCACAAAGCTGTAGCTGCTCAGAATGAAAAGACACACTAAGAATTGCGTACTTTCAATTAGAACCTACTATTTTCATAAAGATACTAGCTCACACACACAATTAATTATAATGTCAGTGATAGGCTATATGGTGTTCATTGGGCCAAACACTCCAAACAATAAAGATTCATGTTACACTGGAGAAATAGTTATGCTTCGTTTTTCATTATCATTTGACCATAAAACAAATGCCGGAGAGATATAATTACCTCGTATACAAATGTGCGGTGTTGGGATGTATAATTCGTTAAGATATGATGCTTTACTTTTTAAATGTTCAATACTTAAGCGTACTCCTAAAAAATGTAATAAAGAAATAACGTCCATTTAAAAAAAATATTCAATTATAGCTCAGCAATCTTCACAAAATTTGCAATCAATCAGTGAAAACGGCATCTTTCCAGAGCTTGTAGTTTCCGAGAGACGATTGTTAAAAGAATTTGCTACAAACATATAAACGTTTCTTGACTACAAACAAATAAACGTAGCATTTTAATATATAGATATTTCAAAATTTTATTTTTGCCGCAAATGAATATGTGCACGCGTTGTGGTAGTTTTCGATACAGTAATACAGTGTCGCTAATATTCGAGCTAATACAGTGTCGCTACCTTCTATACTTCATTTATAGATCCCTGGTAATTGTTACAGAGTTTTCTTCAATGAAACTGTAATTCCTTTCAATTCAAGGAATTATTCATTGACAATCGACGTTCCTATTCCAGGATTTCATCATTTTTGCCGAGATATTTGGTGAAGAATTCCTGCTATACAATTTTCTGGGGGGAGGGACAATCCCCTCCTAGAAAATTTCTGGGGGGGCGCGTCCCCCTCATCCCCCCGGCTGGCACGCCCATGTCATGTGAATACTGTAGAATGGCAGCAAGGGACAACTACTATGACAATACATCAACTAAAGATAGAAATGAGTGTTTAATGAGTGAATTGAGTTTGAAGAAAATGGAAAGAATACATTGAGGAGTCGGATGACAGCAAGAATAAACAGTACATTTTAGACATTAAAACGGAAAATGAAGTAAACGAGGATGGTTCATTGGACAAGTTCAAAAACATACAGCGAAATGAAGAACAAAAAGGTAGATAATATACCTTTTGAGTTCATTCAGAATGCAGAAGAAGAAAAATTTTTAAAAAAATCGAAATTCACAAGTAAATCAAACATCATCATAAGACTTATTTCAGAGAGTTAAGATTTTGTTAGCTAAACAATTAAAATATATGAGGACTATGAAACTACATTGCTGCAAATGCGTTTAAGAAAATTGAGCAGGAATTCAACGGTAGGAATGTCAAGGTGAAGAAATTACCTAATAACCATATTATATACAAACATATTTTTTTTCGGCAAGTAGCCTAAAAGTGATGGAAGAAAATTATGATGAACTGTGTTGCTAAGGCTAGAAAGAGCGGATGTCATTAGTAAAGTAGATTTCAGTTTACTCATAATTTTCACATAACTTTAGTTGAGGTCTACTAGCATTCTACTCGTCCCCGCCCCCCAATTTTAACATGCTAGAGACGCCCATGATTGACTTTAACTGTTACCTGGCAAGAATCGATGTAATTATTTGATGCATTGGTAGATCTAATCAATGGTTCTTTATCTGCGACGTTGCCACAAAGTGCAATTCGCTTTTGAAGACAAGGACCCGAAAGGTATACATATGTACACATACATACACACACACACACACACACACACACACACACACATATTTATATATATATATATATACCCATTCCTTCCTCCAATTTGCAGAGCTGAATTTGGATTTAAACGGCATCGGAAGTGTCACTGTTCATCTCAAGACACTAAAAACTATGGATTCGACATTAATATCGGTAATTTTCGATCATTTTTAAATTACCCCCTCACCCTCCATTACATTGTACCGTTAAAATGAAATAATAAAAACCATCCCAGGCTGGATCTCATCTATGTTGAAAATTTGATTGTGATCGATGGGTGGTTCAAAAGTTATTAAGTCACAAAAGTAGTCACTTGTATTTTGTATATAGCCTATAGAAACCACTACACTGCAGTGCTAGTGTATATAGCCTGTAGTAGAGATGCAAGGGCTCGGAAAAAAACCGGCTTTTTTGGAAAAAAAACTCGGTTTTTTCTGCTTTGCTTTTTTGCTTGGGAAATTTTGGGCTTTTTTCAAAATTCTGCTTTAAATCGATAAAGCAGACTTTGTTTCGCTTCTCTATAACACAGAAAGTCATTTAATTAGTGGTTGATGCCGATAAGAATATAAAACCTCGAAAGTAAACCATGAATTTCGAAAAGATATTTTAAACAATTTTACTTCAACATTTTTACATTATGAATTCCAAAGGATTAACCAATGTATATAATAAACACATTTTAACCTCCTATATACAAAAGTAAGCAGAGTTGGCAAGAACCATCGTTGTTTCTGAAAATGCTAAAAACCCGTTTTGGGGGGGCAGTTTAAACCAGGCTTTTTTGGGGTTTAAACCAGGTTTTTTGATTTAGATATTTTGCTTTATGTATTTGTATTACATATTCACAGAAATAAGTTTGTTTCGCCTTGGTGTTATTATTCAACAACGGGGTTATGCTGGAAGAGGTCCCATAAGCTTAAAGAAGTCCGGTCAGTAAATTTCTTAAATTGAGAAACTCCCGCCCTAGCCATCGGGAAAATCCCGTCATTCTTTTAAATGTAAAACAAAAACGGGAAAATCCTGTAAAATTTAATTTGCATGTAAAATTTAAAGGTCAACGTATTATAATCAGTACGCTAAAACTGAGTGACACACAATCATAGTCAACGTCTTGCGAATAAAATTAGAAAAATAAACACACTGCTGAACAAGACTGCACTTATTTTATATAAAAACACATTTACACGTGACGTTTCGATCTTCTATCCAAGATCCTCATCAGACGTGAGTGTACGTCTGATGAGGATCTTGGATAGAAGATAGAAACGTCACGTGTAAATGTGTTTTTATATTAAATAAGTGCAGTCTTGTTCAGCAGTGTGTTTATTTTTCTAAAACTGAGGTATTAAATTACAAATTTAGTATGTAGGTATCATTGAAAGTCCAATCCAAGCTAATGTTGGAAGCTAAGTAGGCAATCGATAAATTTTACCAATTTTAATCAATATATTTAAGCAACCTTCGCTTCTTTATAAAACAACAGGCATGCAGAAATATATAATTTGGTTTCGTTTTGTATGTTTAGGCTTAACATCCTTACGTAATACCGAGGTTATCAAGGAGACTTTCGCTTAAAGTGACATCCGAAAGAGTACTTGGTTTACACATGAAAGAAGGGTTGTGGTTCGACCGACAATTGAACATGGGACACCTTGATTAAAAGGTGAAAAGGAAATAAGACTAATGCAGATGGTTTGACATGTGAAACGTCACTATGAAGTTCACACGATTCGCATTTTTGTTCTTTTAATTTTTTTAGTTTAAACCAGTTATTTTTTTTAAAAAAAAAAGCTGGTGTAAACGAGCCAACCCTAAGAGTAAAAACTTCTTTCAAAAAATACACAAATAACTAGCAAAATTGTATGTAGTATTTTTACTTCAAAATATTCCATACCCTCTTTTTGAAACAAAATAAAATTAAAATAAAACATAAGAGAAATACTTAGATTTGTATGATACAATTAAAGGCTGCACATGGTTCTGTATATTCTTGAAATTCTACAGTCAAGTTTTTTATAACCACCATCAAGGGCGCCCATCAGGGGGGTTAAGGGGCGCTTGCCCCCCCTTGAGGAAAATGTACTTCAGAATATTGAAAATCCAATAGGATTTTTACATTAGTTACAGCAAAATTTGAAACTATTTTTGAAACGTCGCTTATACTTCCCCTCCTTGGAAACCACAACATGAGCGCCCTTGACCACCATCACGGTTTACCCAGTCCTCAAGTTTTCTGAATTTTTAACAAGAGGGATTCAACATATCATTACGGAACAAAAAAAAAAAGAAAAAAGACTACGGAATATATTTAAGTTAAGCTAAATACAACTGCACAACAAACGTGACTGAGTGGTTGGCTTTTGCGCTTCTATCGGGAAATCCGGGATTCAACCCAGCATTCGCCCATTCTGACAAAGCCTTCCTTCATTCCATCTGAGAATGTAGAAATAGTGCGTGTACTGGCCGACTAGGAGTGTAGGAGTTGGCCGACTTCCTTTCTTATTGTTTTTAAATCGTTATTATTACTAATTACCAGCAGTGACGGTTTTGCGAAGGTTAGAGGATCGGTCTTTTGGACTGAAACCTGTTCTCCAAAGTTGTGGAATGTCTAAAACGAACGAAATATCTATTAGTTATGCCTTTACTCATAAACTTTAAGCTCCCGTCAAATAAAAATTACGAATGTTTAGAAAAACTAAACATTAGTAGTAAGAAAACCCCTCCCAAAACACTTTTTTAAATTCGCTACTGATTCTCAGTATAAAATGATCTTCAAGGTTGTATCCGGAAGATTATTGCTAAACATATAAACGAAACGAAATATTAGTTATGCCTGTACTCATAAACTTCAAGCACCTCCCAAATAAAATTAGGACTTTTTAGAAAACGAAACAATCAGAGAAACCCCTCCCAAAGTACTTTTCTAAATCCGGTATTGATTATTTGTATAAATTGGTATTCAAGGTTGTATCTGGAAAATTATTGCTAAATCATTGCACAACTACAGTATAACAGAAATGTGCAAATACGGTTTGACGGACATATTGAAAAACGTATGCTTTGACGGATATATAGAAAAACGTAAGTTTAACTTTCGTGCTAGAAGCTGGAGTACTAAGCTCTTAGAAATGAAACACGGATGACAAACTAAAATGATCTAGAGAAGGAAAAAAATGTCGATAACTCAAAAGTTAAAATAAAGTTAAATCACCTGTAAAATTGCCCTCAAATACTACATTCTTCATGTTAGCTTTAATTCGTAAAATATGTGCTCCATCCATCTTGATGGTGAATTACAGAGCTAAATATGGCATTCAGGTCGTGGAAATCTTATCTAACTATAGAATATACTATAAGAAAGCTATTTGGATAGAAAAATCATGAAAATGAAAAAAGCCAAAATTTCCAAAATTCTCGGTTTTTTTTCAGAAAAGCCGGCTTTTTATGTGAAAAAAACCATCGATTCAAAAAAGCCGGCTTTTTTGCATCTCTACTGTAGTCACTTTTATTTGGGTGAATAAATACACACTAATTTTACTTTATAATACTGATGCATTAAATAATACAATAAAACAATTAATATAAACAATGAAATGTGCAAATTGTACATAACAGAAAAGACAATCCCTTTATAAACATCCAAGCGTATGTCGTTACACTTAGTGAGCAACTTTGTAACTTACAGGATGCTACATAGATTTGCTGCGATGATTACTAAATTAATCCCTCATATTAATTTAGTATGATGATTAGTAAATTTAGTATGAGGGATTAATTCCGCTCTTTCCAAATAGTTTCTCTCAGGCTCGTGACAGTCAGCTCACCGTCGTGGCAGTCAGCACCTTGATATTTGCAATCAGCGCCAGTCGTGGCAATCAGCACCAATAATTGGCTGTGGCAGTCAGCACACTTGGCAATCCTTCAGAACGAAGCGATAGTGCAAAATATCACATCTTAAAAAGAAAGAACAAGAAATGGCTACCTGCATTTTCGAAGAAGGTCGAAATTTTCTGAGCAAGAACGCCAATGCAAGTAATTTCTTGCGATGTATTACTTCATTAAACTTCTACAACGTAAAAAAATGTCCTCTAGATCTACCCTTATGTGTAACAAAATAATATTGGAAGGTTTAAATCTTATGTGCTTGTTTTACAAAATTAGGTTTCGGAATTTGTTGAAAACATGCTCTTTGACTAAAGATGACTTGAAAGGGAATAGCTCTACAGTATATTGAGTCACAACTCAAAATTTGAGTTGTTTTAAACATTTTCGATATACCTTGTGAATCACCTCAGAGGTGGAATTCCTCTTTCTCCCGTGTATATCCCTTTGAACAAGGTCACCCAAGGGTAATTGTTTACTATCAGAAATGTAACTTAACAATGTGTGCATTTTGAGTAAATACAATGGTATATATATGCATTTTTTTTGTCGACATTCGAAACGAGAGACCGAGACTTTCGAGAGTGAGCTTGATTTTTTTTTTTTTTTTTTTTACGAGCTACTTTCCCTCACGAAGTTATTCCCCAGTATTTCCAGGTGGCTTGTTGTTTGCCAGGACTCGATTTTCGTGTTGATTGCCACGATTTGCATTCCGATCTTACCATATCTCATTATCGTGAAAGTTCACACACACCTGGAGTAAAAGGAAGGGTTGCAAGGCACCTCTGTTTTTGATTCTCTGGAACAAATGGTAAATGTTCTCGCCTTTGAACACAAAACATCATTAATATCACAATAGCTTAGTAAATTAATATAATTGCATTTTCTCTTTTAACTGAGTTTTTAATATGGGCTGTTACAAAATGTTACGTTTTTCGTTATGCTACGCGACTAAAGAACTGGGTTTTATATACTTTAGAAAAATGAAATGAAATATTTCAGTTTTACTTCCCATGGTTATGACGTGTAAGCTAAAGGATATGTTAATGATCAGAATGAATGAAACATAGTGTAATGAAGAAAGTGGTAGGAAATAGAAGAACCCACTGCATCACTGTCATCTATAGTGTTTACTCTGAGACTTGCTTGAAAAATTAAGCAAATATTTCTTATTTCTGCACCCCGAGAATCCACCTGAGATACTATCTTGTGTACGATTACATCACAAAAACAATATTTTAAATTGTTCTTATATTTTCTGGGGGTGGTTCAGTATCGAATGATTTATCTTTCGATTGCGGAATTCAACTTCTTACATTTATACAGTCTAAATTTTACCTTCAAACGTCCGAGAGAATTAATGGTTCAAACTTAGGGAAATGTAATCTGCTAGTTTACTTCTGCCATAGGTTTTATTGTATCAAATCGTACACAGTGCTCCCTTGTGGTTATGTGGATAGCCACGCGCCTTTGGGGTGGGAGATCTGGGTTAGATTACCGGCGAAAACTTATTTGGACCGGATTCCATGTTAAGCTGTAGGTTCATGTCTCAGTCTGCTGCTGAATGGGATGTTTAACTCAAATCTACTCCAATTCATGCACATTCCATCTTGTTTCAAAAAAGCTATGAAGGGATTGCCAACCCATGTATTTTAATAATCTCTGTTGAATTGATTTGATTTGATTTTTAGTGGCCCGCTCAGCATCGAGGCTATATGAAATGTGGACCTACAGTTTAACGTGGAATCCGATCCACATGAGCTCCCGCTGGAATCGAACCCGCGTCTTCCAAGTCAGAGACGCGTACGCTAACCGCTTAGCCACAAAGGAGCTCTCTGAGTGGGCTTGAAAATAGCCAACTAACAATACAAAAGTAACTAAATTTTTGTATTACCAATAGAAGTTTCCTTCCTCTCACCAAAAATTTTAAAAGATTGCTAAATCCATATATTTAAATCTAATTTTGTTTAATTTAATCTCTAGGAAAGCTATAAAAGATAAAAGTAAAAGAAAAAACATGCCCTCCTGATGGTCCGGGTTCACATTTTTCGGGATGGTTACCTCCTACTTATGAGTGGTCCTGATGAAATGCCTACATTCAACGTTGGCTACACATTCGAACACACACAAATTGTACGTCATATAAATATTGAAAATGCATTTGGGGAAATTTTAAGCATACAAATGATTACCTCCTGTGCTTGAACTCAACTTGAATAAATTTAACAGCGGCGTTAGCAGCTGATAGCGTAGTAACCCAATAACGTGCTTGGGACAGTTTGTGTTGTATGTATTATATTTATAAATATAATAGATTTGATTTTTATGATATGGTCATCTGGCAACCCTCAGCTTATGAGTCCATTATCTATAAATCTTCACGATTGTGATATAAGATAAGCCAGAGATAATACCGTGGCAAGCAACACCAAAATGAAGTCGTGGCAAACAACACGTAAACTATTTCCAGCCCTTAAAAAAAAAAAAAATCCTGAAGTTTGGAACTTCACTCCTAAGTCCTCGCAAACAACTCCTAAACGATTGATATTCACGAAGAGTTTGACTAATGGCAGACCTCACTATTTTGTTGTACTGTATATCCAGAACTTTTAACTCATAAACTTAACAATTTCACCCCTAAATCCTTCGAAACAAATCCAAAACAATTAACGTAGGTTTCATTATTCGTGACGAATGGGCCCACCTTTATTTTACTGTCTGTATCTTGAGAAGTGTAAACTTCTAAACTTTAGGATTTCACTTTTAAATCCTCTCAGACAATTTTAAAACAATTGATGTAGGTTTTAAAATTATATGTGACGTATGGGGTGCTAACTTCACGAAGTTGACCCGCAATTTGCGGTAATGTATCTTTAAAATAGTAAACTTCTAACTTTGGGACTTCACTCGTATATCCTCCCAAACAAATCATAAACGATTGGTGTATGTTCTAAGAATATTCGCGAGAAGTTGGACTAGATGCATAAAACTTTCGCATACAAAGAACTTTCAATCTTTAAAATGGGGGCTAGACATATGCATTTTCCACATTTAAAATGGGGGTAAGTCGAAAGCTGTGAAAACACAAAACTCGGGGTTTTCAGCAAAAAAAGGCACCAAACTTTAGCATAGAAAACACTTCCTATTTCTAAAGTGGGTTGTTGCATGTCTCCACCCCCCTCAAATTTATTGTTGCTTTAACTTGAGAAATGTGAGCACGGAACTGGGGATATAAACTGACATAGAAAATACTTTTAATTTCTAAAGTGGGAGGTTGCATGTCTCTACCCCGCACCTCCAAATTTATTCTTGTTATAACTTGAGAACGACAAGAGCACAAAACTTGGGGTTTTCAGAGTAAAAGGGTTAAAAAAAAAAAAAAAAACTTTGGCATAGAAAAGATTTTCAATTTCTAAAGTAGCGGCTGAAGAGATGGGTACCCCATATTTAATAGAGAGAGAACTCTAAAACGGCAAGAGAACAAAACTAGGAGTTTTCAGCACAAAACTAGTACAAAATTTTTGCACAGAATGAACTTTCAATTTCCGAAGTCTCCAGCCCTCCCAAATTATTCTTGCTATAACTTGAGAACGGCGAGAGCGCAAAACTTGGGGTTTCTGGTACAAAAGGTAAGAAAATACCACAAGACTTTGCCGTACAAAAGACTTTGAATTTCAAAATTGTGTGTGTGTGTAGGGGGAGGGAGAATTGAGACCTGGACCCCTAATTACGGGACCGAGGTGGATCAGTGGTATAGTATTCACCTCTTGTACTGAATCCCTGATTCAATCCATCTCATGCTTCCGGGATAACAAGTCCGCAGTCGCTGCCGTGCAAGACGGCCGTGATGTTTAGTATCCCTTCCTCAAAGTTGTAAAACCAGATTCGTACAGGGTTAGCTTTTTTTTTTTCTTCGGGGTTATACTGACACTGCATAGAAAACTTAATATCAAACTAAAGTGAAAAAAATACATTTCATAGTCAATTCGTGCTACTTGGCTCTGAATGTTTCAATAGAACTAGAGTGCCTATCGAGCCCGGTCCTGTTATTCTTGAATAATTATTTCGCCATAGCATATACAACAAGGTTTAATACCATAGATAGTTATAGGACCTCCATGTCGTTGGAATTAGAAAGTATAATAGATGCGATAAATTGTTTGGAAGCTGGATTATCTGTGTAAATTTATTCAAGTTATTACGAAAATTTCCTTATGTTCTTTAAATAATATTATTCGAACATTGTTTTGAAAATTTTCACAAAAATAAAAAAAATAAATAAATGAATAAATCTCATGAACTTTGAACTTTCGTTTATCCCATCCTAAAAATTGATCATGCACACCAAAGAAACAAAAAGCAAGACTTGTAAAACTTGGTATGGTTTAAATACAATCTTTTCTTTTTTTCCTTTCTTTCTTTCTTTTTTTTAAAGCAAAATTGCAAGTAACGTTTTAGAGGTTATTAATATATATATATTTCTTTTTTCAGCTTCTCACACATGCAGCAATCCTTTCTTTTGTAATCACTCACGCCGTCGGTCGACAGGTGAGCGTGGCGCTCACAAATTACGCATAGTTACATTTATAAAGCCAGTACTACTCCAACAGAAGACAATGAAAAGGTTACATTTGACTCTCACACACAAGCCACATCAAGAGACAGCTAGACAGCGTCTCAGGTCTGTGACCCCACTAGGGCGGCTTTGAAACGAAAATATAAACCAGGGTGAGCGCTGCGCTCACCTGTCGACCGTTCCCGGGTTAAACAAAATAAAAAATCACAATAATAATAATAATAATAATAATAATAATAATAATAATAATAATAATAATAATGTTTATTCGCATTTCTCTTTCAAACAGTTTTTCGCGCAAAAACTTCAGTAAAGAGACTTTTTATAAAATGTTTAACTTTAGAAGAAAATTGAATAGGAGATCCGCAGCAACACGGAGAACTAATTGTTATATGAATAATTTGCGGTCACTAGCACCCATATGCAGTAATATTTTTCAAGAGGTGGTCCAAGGTATTGCTCCCGGAACTACGAAATTTCCCCCAGGGCATACTTCATATCGAGCTCAATGGGGATTCCCAGGATTTTGCAGTAGTACTTTTCACATACAATGTATTGAAATCAATGAGTAACAAATCTGAAATCATTACTGCCCATATGAGATAACGCCAAAGGATCGACTTCAATCCCCAAAGTAACGACATATACGAAGTGTTTCTAAAGAACAAGTAACAACTCCGTGAACATATAGTACTCACAAAGGAACATTCCGATTTGGTGAATTAAATTGCTGAAACTGATTATTAGCACTGGATTCAACACCAAAGAAATAGAAAAAGAGAGTGTTTAGTGGCAGACCGTATACAGGGTGGGAGATAAGTGAGGGCAAAGTGCGAAGATAGAACGTAGAAAATGTCTAGAAATGCTTAATTTTACACACTTTTTTTTTTTTTTTTTTTTTTTGTTAAGGTTACTGATCAGAACGAAATAATTATTCTACCATCCAGTAAAATGTTTTCTTTGTTTTGAACTTTCTTTTATGATCAATATTCCAGGTAAATTATGTCAGTTGTCTTTTTTCGTTCATATTTTCTTTTTTTTTTTTTTTTCATCGCTCACTTGTCGCACTCTCCCATGTTTGAAATGAGCGAGTGAATTTAAAGCAGATAAAATTTCTGCTTTCATTGTTTCCGCTGGTCATTCCTTTTGTTTGGCACATAGAGAGAAACTTCACAAAACATGCTATTATTTCTTATCATTCACGGCATCAGCCATCCAAAATTTTACACATAGTTATATTTGTCACCGCCTATGTGAACAGTTCCAGTGGTGATTTCTTGATTATTCTCAGGACCTGTGTGAATAGTTCCCTAATAATTTTGGTAAATTGGTATAAAGTTCATCATCAAAAAATCATGAACATTTTCTAAACTATGTTACAAATGATTGTTGAGCCTATAATTCTTTCAACTTCTTTTAGAGAATCGTCCAATTTAGAGGAGTTCGGATTAGGGGTGGTATAGAGACGAGACCGCAGTGTAGGGTTTGTCTCCTTTGACAAATAATGGCCTCGATCCTGATCTCGTCTCGATAAGCACACTGTACGCTTGTCTCGATCTAGAATCTCAAGTCTCGAATTCGTCTCGGAATAGTAGTATGAAATAAAAAATGTGAAAGTAGTATCATCTTACAGACTGTCGTTTCATCTTTCTTATTTTTAACCTTCATTCTTGAATTAGAATTATTGAATGGCGTGTCCATTCGTAGCTAAGTTGCAATGCTCGTGCTTCGTATGCGTGTTTGCGGATTCAATCATTAGTACGTATATCAAGCCTTGGATAAAACTCGAACAGGATCCACATTTCACTTTAAACAACATATATCTTGTCTCATATAACCTCAATATTTGTTATATAGTGAAACTCTAATCAATCAACTTCAATACTATATAGCTTATTTTCTTCCTGCTGAATCAGGGTTATTCAACATTTCTACCAGATAATGCCGTCGATAGTAGCAAGAATGTATTTAAACAATAGGAAATTTAAATTTTATAATTTCGTATTTATTATCCATTAATTCTTCTTTGACTGCCATGTTAAACAAAGAAAATCACGTTCATTATCTTAACAAATAGATATTTTACTAATACAATATTTGTTTCAAATGGACGAAATCCTTAATTACCTTTCACAACACCAACTTTAATTGACACTTTATAACACGAGGTTATTGCAACCTTACGATACGCTTATTCTCCATAATATTATAGTTACACATTAAGCTGTAGGTCCGCGTCTCATATAGCCTTGGTGCAGAACGGGACACTAAACTCAAATCCAACAATCATCTTTTATTATCTGTGGTCTCGAGTTGTGTCACCAAACACGAGATTCAAACTCAGATATCTCTCCTAGTTCAGATTTCACTTTCTGTTTCTTATACAAGCTCATAAGACTGTGATGTATTATATAGGTATACAACTTTTTTTTTCACCTAACAGTATGAATAGTTCCAAATTATCGTACATTTCCGTGTTTGTAGTCGAGCAAATCGAAACTGCTAGAATGTTTTATATCTATGTAATAACGAGAAAAAAACATAATTATGCAAAATGGAAAAAGAAAAATAAATCTCAGAATACTACCTACCATCACTGAATTAAACTTAAAAAAAACACTGGCGTAACAGCCTTTAGCGGACCATGGCTTAAAAGCTGGTTTACGGCACTTTTGCCTTTGGAGTGATGTGTGGTCAGCACATCGCTCCCCTCGCCGTTAATGCTGGGTTTCGCCTAATACCTCCTAGCTATGCAAACGTCAATCAAAGCGATGACACAGTTAATTTTCTTACTAGGCGAAAGTTGATTTTTTAAAGCACTTCGTTTAGCTCACATACGTTGGTAGTCCTGCACCTTATTAATAGTTATCACTTTTTCTTGAAAGTATTTTCACGTTCTTATTAAATAGTCCAATATGTAGCGGAAAATTTTGACAAACCCAGCGCAAATTGGTAGCCTAACGAAACTTGCAGGATAGTTTCCTTTTATCAAGTATAGTAATATCCTGAAAGTCCCCGAACATTCCTCTTGAGCTATATTCAATGTGGCTGCCATATTCAATTTGGCCGACACTGTGTATAGAAAAATAATGGTGTCCTTGATTTCTTAGCTTAGGTTCAATTATACGGTCTTGGTACTTGTAACAAAATATTTTTGTGTATAAAATTTAGTTTCGTTTCGTATATTCATCTCTGTAGGTCAGGTAGATATAAATCTAGAAATGAAGGAGTAGGCTTGTATCGCTTAATGTTATACCTGTGTTTCTGTCAAGCTTATTTTTCTGATTTCTTTGTTTATAAAAATAATATTTATATAAGTAAAAAAATTAGAGAAAAAAATATGTGAACATGCTAGAATTACACTTGACATATACAAAATATGATGCATTTGAGAACAATAGGTAATTATACGGAAGTTTCTGTAATCTTATTTAGCAAAATAATCTATAGAGAAAACGTTATTTAAGCAAAATTCAGTTTTTTATAAGCGATAGAAATAATTTATGGTACATAAAAGACAAAAAAAAAGTCCATTCCTGGCACGGTACACTGTTGGGACATAAACGATACGGTTGGGTGTAAATAAAGGCCCCGCAGACCTCGCATTGCGGGGGGGGGAGGCAAAGCCATTACGGGGCCCCAAATCGTGATGTAGGACGTAGAGAAGAGGCCCCATTCCACGTTGTCTGCTGGGTGGCCCCCAAGCCCTTAGTTACGCCACTGCATGTCTGAGTGAAACAATCTCGAACATAAACAATAGGCCCAAGTACGTGAGAGTTTTACATTTGCAATACACGAGCTTAAAAAAAAAAAAAAAAAATGGTGCTGCTATGTCCAAACAACGAACTAGTTAGCGTTCTCCATTTTCTTTTCCGATCCCCAATACTTGAATATGTTGCTCCCCCATATTAATTACTTGAATATGTTGCTCAAGCAAAGTTAGCTCCTTATGGTACACTTTCTATACGTGCCGTCTGCTCACACTTGCTCTTAAGAGTAAAACTGAGAGGTAAGTGACTGGTGTGAAATAAGTCTTCTGTATGTGAAATATCGACAGAAAGCCAGTGCGTCACCCCATGGGATGCATAAAAGTATAATTGGAAACGTTATCCCACTTTTACTAGTTCTTCAGGTTTTGTGGTAGAATTATTGAATATACTCACAACCTATTACAATTAACTGTCTATCTCTTGAGTAGTTTCAAAGGTTTCTTCCCTTTTTGCAACAGAGACAAAGCCATGTTACTTCCTGAAAATTCATGTAAAAATATCATCACATCATCCATGTTTCCTCCTGTATTTTTATCTATTTAAACATTTTGACTGATTGATGAAATCTGCTTTTTTTATGAAAAATTAGAAAAATACGCTTGAAAAAAAAAAAAAAACATACAAGATTAAACGACACAACCCTCTCCTTCATTTGTAACTTTATATCTACCTAACCTACAGAGATTGTACTTTATATCAAACGAGAAGAAATTTGTTTACAAAATATTTTGTTATAAGTTTCATAATCGTATAATTGAACGAAAGGTAAGAAATCAAGGAAACATGGATATTCTATAGACTGCGGCGATCTCGTGAGATATGGCGGCCATATTGGGTGAAGCTTAAGTGAATATCTGGTCACTTTTAGGATATGCCTATATTTGATGGGAAGAAGCTGTCCCATAAGTTTTATTGTTACTATTCTTTTTTCTTTTCGGTTCAGACCCCTGCATACTCACTAGCGGATCTAGAAGGATCGTTTGGGAGGGGCGGTCCGCTTCCTGGAAGATGAGTGTAGCTTCAAGGTGATCAGAATTTTAATTTGCAAGAATGGGACGCATATGTATCCGGGACTGAAGCGGAGCGGGTGTAAACCTGATTCCACTTTACGACCCGAATTTGTAACTTTTTTTTTTTTAATGGAAGTACATTCTTTCTGTACATTTAAATTAAATAAGTACTTCCGTTTCGGAGGTGGCGTTGTCATGACTCACTTCACACACAATCACCGCAACATATCAGATGCACTGTCGTTGACAGTACCGGTATTTGCACAAAAGAAAATACTGTATTGACGATAATATTAATTTTAACGAAAGAGTGTACAATTTGCTCTAATCATTTATATTTTGAATAACAATTGCGGGACAATAGTTAGAACCTGCCGTTCTTTCAGAAAAAGTGTTCCGGGCGGGCACACGTAGTATTCCGGGGGGCACTGCTGGTACTATTTTATTTATTATTATATTATACACGTATAATTTTGGTCTCGTCCGGGGGGCACTGTCAGAGGTCCGGGGTGCAGTGCCCCCAAAAAACATGTCTGGAAGAAACACTGGAGGCTCGAGCTACGCAAAAATAGATAACAAAAGTATATGTGTATAAAGAATAATACAAAATCTCTATATTTGTGTGCGGTCCACGAAACATAGTATAATTATAGCTATGCTTACAACAACAATAAAATTATATTATGCTAGCCTTAGTCTAGGTAGGGCTTCGTTCCAGATCCCCAATTTGCTCGGCATACGGCCTTGCACAATATAGCAAATGCTCTTACGTGCTACTGGGGCACAATATTTCCTCCTTCTGTTTTTTTATATAGAATTGGATTGAGCTAAAACTCTGCCACGAAATTCAAACATCTCGTAAGGTACTTTAATGAACCACCCCCATATCTTTTCCTTCTTTTCTACGTTAAGTGAAAGAAAACCGCTCAGATAGAAAAATCAAACTACTAACTTTCATGTTTCTAATCGCAAGGGATCCCGAGATATGGGCATGTTATAATAATAATAATAATAATAATAATAATAATAATAATAATAATAATAATAATAATAATAATAATAATATAATCCACCCCTTTTCTTCCTTCTAAGTAAAATATCAAATACGCTGGAACAAGTATTGAATTATTTTAACTGAAAAGTTTATATACTAAATTCCATGTTTCTAACCTTTAACGATTCTTAGATATTGATATCTTATTATAATGTTTGCAATTCCCGCCCCTTTTTCTTTCCATATCTTTTCTCCGTTTTACTAAAATATCAAAAAAAGTTGAAAAGCGTGTCAAATTATTTTAAATGAGAAATTCAAATGCCAAATTTCAAGTCTCTCGTTTTAACTGATTCGAAGAGATGGACATCTTATTAAAATAATTTCCACCCAATTCTCCTTTCCTTTCTTCGAATTTCCAAAAATTCTTCCTTAGTGATACCCTACCTCAGGATTTCGTCTTTTATATATGAATTACAATAACAGCTTGTGTTATTTCTCAATAAAAGATGAAATGCCATTAGAAGTCACAATGAATGCCTGGTCCTTCCTAATGTTTCCATGTTGAACCCCAAAAGTCACGGGTCTCTTTATTGGTCTAATAGCTAGCGAACGTACTTTTGATCTTTAATGCATGAGGTCCTGTGGTTTGATTCCTGGTGAGCGAGCATGGAACGCACTACGGTGGTTCAGATCCAAATTTAAAGTCTAGTTCTCGTTCTGTAAAGCATCGATTTTGATAAACGACTCATGTCTAAAATGATTGTCGCATATCTATAACAGTCTTCTTGTAAGAATATAATTTGATAATAACTTTGCAGGATACTTTTAATACTGATACTATGGGTATAATCGGGAAATGTATATTTGTGGTAAATTTCACAGGAAAAGAATTATAAATACGAAAATTAGAATGAGTAAAACAAAATGTTGCTAAATGAACAAGAAAGTTTTATTTTCGTTTTATTGTTCTTATTTACTCCTCTTTTGACATGAAATTTGCCACATACATGTCTTCGCCGATTATACACATACTAACATTATAAGAAATACCGGGCGAATTCGTTATCAAATCATATTCCTACAACAACATATTTATAGATATGCGACAATAATTTTGGACATGAGTGTACATATTAATCAATCAACCAACAGAAAATTTTCCTTGCAGATTCAGAGAGCTATTCGGTAAGAAGCGCTGTAGATTCTATATTTCTCTTAGATTCAAGGTCGCAAAGGTAATTGAGGTTATAATCCGGAATTCCGAAATCCATTTCATATCCTTTTTCTAGGACACAATAACACATTTTTAGTTCAAAGAGTGAGTCGTCTTACCCCCTTCCTAAGGTTGTTCGTCCAACGTCCAATGAATCATATTCACGCTCCTTTGGAGCTTATGATGACCGTCCAAAAGAACTAGGGAGAGAAGTATTCACAATTCAAATATATCTGTATTAAGTACAATTAAGTACCACACATTTTGATTAGAGTTGAGTTGATTTTGAGTTTATTTATTTATTTTTTTTTAATTTAGAAACTACAAATTTCTTAAATTTTGTCATTTCTTGTCAGTACTACCAACATAATTTCACATTAGGCAATCTTGAATTCAAGATTCGCTTACACTTTTTCTTGAGGTAACATCTGCAAATTTCATTGCCTGAGGTTATTAGACGAATCTTGAATAGCCGAAAGTTGAAGTCACCGAGTTCAATACTTTCATTCAAGTAGTTCCCCAATTGTCCTCGCGACGCTGGGTGGATACTGAAATGCCGATACCATGTAATGAGTACGCATGGTCAACCGGTACTATTTAACTTTGCTGATCTCACTAGAACATTGCCGACTAAATTAAACATTAACAACTTTGCTTTCCAGTTAACATTAATTAGCTTTACATTGGTATCTACATAAAATAGAAATTTCGTTTTATTCCACGCATGCAAGCGCTTGTAATAAACAACAAAAAATTTTAAATGAATCTTTCTCTGGATAATTCCTTAATTGTGTAACTAGAGGCGGATCCAAGTTGAATATTGGGCGGGGGGGGGGGCAGTCGTTCGAGCTCAAAACAAGGTAATAATATATTGCAAAAAAGAAAGAAGAAAGAAAAAACGAAAAGTCAAACAATTTTAGAAAAAGGAATGGACTATTCTGTAGAATTAATATGAACAAAAACACCAGAGGTACAAAAAGTGCAGCCAAGTTCGTCAGCCTCAAAAAGTGTTGAGATGAGGATGGATGAGCCAAGCTCCTTGCCACTGCATCTGCGAGATGTCTAACATATTCGAATACATTAAGATGTCTGTTTCTAGTTTCACGGCGGGACATTTCAGCCATAAGGCTAATGGGGACCCCCAAATCCACCACGCTCACAAACACCATCCCTAAGGCTCGTTAACATCTTTTACTTTGACACTTCGTGAAGGAATATAAGTTTTCCCTGTCTGGGTTTCGAACCACCAATCTTACTGCAGTATACTGTATATGTGCCTTAGCGCCTTAGCGAAGTTGATATTCCTAAGGTTGGTGGTGGTTCCAAACCCACCACGCCCACCACCACTGCCAAGTTCCAGTGTTCGTTTCAGATGCAGGACCAAGGAACTTGGCTCATCCATCCTCATCTCAACACTTTTTGAGGCTGACGAACTTGGCTGCACTTTTTGTACCTCTGGTATTTTTGTTCATAGGTCATTATAAAGTACCTTTGTGCTAAGTTTCACGTCTCTGTCTCATTGGGAAGTACCTAATTAATTTGATGAGTGAGTCAGTGAGTCAATGAGCCTGAAAACTGCATATTTTAGGGGTCCAGTACTCGAATATGGTTGAAGGTAGGAATGTGAGATTTGGTATATGAGCACATCTCTCGGATATCTCCTTAAATTCTATATTTCATGTTTCTTCCCGTCATTAGAATCGGTTTTACAGAGCCTCGAAATCGGTGATTTTACCCAAAACTCTTGTTCGTGTGTAATATGCTTACGGCAGGTGCAGGCCAGTTTTCATTTTCTTCGCGGAACTTGGCTGCCATGCACTGCCGTACATGTTGACTTGTTTAAACGTTGATACTGATGCATTACTACTACTACTACTACTACTACTAATAATAATAATAATAATAATAATAATAAATAACAGTAGTAGCAGTAGAATAAGAATAATAATAAGAATACGAATTCTTCTTGAATCATTAACTTTAATTTCTATTCATACGCTAGTTATATTGCTTCCTTCTTTGTATTTTCAATTGCACTTGCATGTAAAATGCCAGAACCATTACGTTTATTGACTTTCTGTACTGTCAAACTGGACTTTCTAAAACAGGAATATTGGCAAACAATTGCGGACAAATGGGTTTATAGCTTACTGTTTACTAATTGTTAACAATAAGCAGAAATCAGTTTTGAGAAGGAACGGATAGCTCAAAATATTGCATCTTGAAAAGAAAGAGGAGAAGCGGCCACCTACATTTTCGAAAGTGGGCATTTTCTGAGCAAGAACTCCAATGCAAGTAATTTATTGAGATGTATTGATTCATTTAACTCCTGCAATTGAAGACTTACTTATTTTAGGATTTATTCTACAATTATAATACAAAGTTTTAAAAAAAATCAAGAGCTACAACTTTGTCATGGGTTTTATTTTTTTTAAATCCTATTCTTGGGGTTGCGATCGCCCCCGATCGCTATCCTGGATCCACCCGTGTGTTTGTTTTACAAAATTAGATTTCGAGATTTTTAGGGAACATGATGTTTGAGTACTAAAAATGACTTAAAAGGAATAAAGTATAATATTTGGAATAGATATTTGTGATGAGAGGGGAGCTAACTTCAGGAAGTTATAATTAATAGAGATCAGGTCCCTGTATTTCACCCCCTACAGTCCCCGCTCTGTTCTAGTGGTTAGCGAGCGTGATGTAAGAGGCTCCGAGTTCGATTCTTGATCAGCTTTAAAATTTGAACTCATTAGCGTAGATCTGATTCGATCTTAAGGTATGGATTCACTTATACGAAAACCTCGGTGGCTCAGTAATAGAGCACCAACCTACTTCTTAGGATATGTGGCCCCAGCTTCGGTCCTGGTTCTCGCCAAGCCGGTTTCATTGAGAATGAAAACTATGTGCACGGGTTTTCTCGAAGATCTTCCATTACCACCCGCTTTTTATATCGCCAAGATTTTACCATCATTTGTTTGTTTCATTCGCTACCATATCCTTCAGCCTTGGAGCATAATTTTGTGGCACTAAACTCAGAGATTTCATTTTCAAGCAGTGATTATTTCAGAGAGTAACAGGGAGCCCCTTGGAGCTATTGAATTCCTCCTGGGCATGTTAAATGTGGATTTCCTACCATTTCAACAATATTACTTTTCACACCTAGTGTATTAAAATCCTCACCCCTGAGGGAAAATCTAAAACCATTACTGTTTTCAAGCAACGTATAGTTTCGGTACTAGAAAGAGGTCATATATAAACTCATTTATTCATTGGTAAATCCTTTGGTAAAGATGATGCTGAAATTATAACAAAGCAAAGTTTTTATAAAATGCATCGCAAAGAAGAAACTATTTTTGAGAAGGTAAAATGAAGAAATTAAAAACATTGAGTGCGGTTTTCTCGAATATCAGGGAAGTAGTTTAGTTTATAAAAACATTTAATCTCGCAAATGCTTTTAGTGTTAATTTCATTTCTTCAATTTACTACCACAAAAACTATTTTCTCCCAAAATTATTGTTTTCAAAATTTCTTGATGTTATTAACTATATTATTTGAATACCACTCATTCTAGCTTTGGAACTTCTTGTATAAATTAAAAGAGACATTCTGGCCAAAGCATATATTGACTAATAAATAATAGCGTTACAGTTTCGGAAAACTAATTTGCCGAAACTGTAATACTATTATTTATTAGTTAATATGCTTTGGTCAGAATTTGTCTTTTAATTTAAACTATATTATTATTATTATTATTATTACTATTATTATTATTATTATTATTATTATTATTATTATTATTATTATTATTATTATTATTATTATTAGTATCTACATACCTAAGCGATTAGCGTACGCGTCTTTGGCGTGGGATACCTGGGTTCGATTCCCAGTAGGAGCTCATGTGTTTCGGATTCTACGTTAATCAGTACGTCCACTTCTCATACAGCTTAGTTGCTGAAACGGACGTAAAACTCAAAATCAACTCAACTCACAAATAATGTAATAATAATAATAATAATAATAATAATAATAATAATAATAATAATAATAATAATAATAATAATATAGTTTAAATTAAAAGACAAATTCTGACCAAAGCATATATTAACTAATAAATAATAGTATTACAGTTTCGGCAAATTAGTTTTCCGAAACTGTAACGCTATTATTTATTAGTCAATATATGCTTTGGCCAGAATGTCTCTTTTAATTTATACAAGAAGTTCCAAAGCTAGAATGAGTGGTATTCAAATAATATAGTTAATAACATCAAGAAATTTTGAAATTGGATTATTTAATTATCATTGAGTAACATGTATTTCTTATTCCATATACATGTATTGTAGTTATATATTATAATATTTCAAATGGTGTGTGTCTTTTAGTCTATTGCTTCTACATATTTTCTCAGCTTTAAATATGTTTGTGTAGAGCACAGCCTATACAATTGTTATTGAAATCTGTAACCAGTCTTTCTTGTTCGCTTTACTGCTTTATAACCAGCGGAAGAAAACAGCTATAAAGGAACTTCAGGTGTCAATCAACTATTGAGCTGCCCTGCGTGGCGCACGTGGGGAGGCCTCCTCCTCTACATACTTCCCCCTTCTCAATAGCGTTTGTTATGAGCGAACGGTGATGCGACTTTCTCCGAAGCAATTGTGTATGGAGATGATGTTCTATCTGAAATGTTGGTAGACACTGTTTTTGTCAATTTTCCATCCTAATTTCTGTGAACTGTTTAAACAGAATAGTTTATGAAATGAAAAATGCTTGAGAAGAGACGTTTTAAAGAATACGCTCACAGTTGCCGACATTTTCTTACACATTCTGTTGAGAGTTGGATACCTGGAAATAACCAAAAATCGTCCCGAAAAAACCCCTTGACCATAAAAAATATCGTCATATCAATCAACGTTATTTCTATCTAATTACTGACACATCTCGGGAAAACGTTTCTTATGCTACTTAGATTGAATTATGTCAGATTCATTGCAATAAGATGTAAAATATTGATGTTATTTTAAAAAAATCCAAATTATTGGAAACATTTCGTCCCGTTTAAACCCCTCAAAATTATAGATATGTATAAATATGTTATTTATTAAAATTAATTAACGAAACTTTCTATAACGATGTTTCTCACAGTCCTTTACCACTCTCAACAAAATTTATTGGAAAATATAAACTTTTTTGTCCTTCGACTTTTTCGCCTCACAGAAAGATGTCTTGGTGATATGTAATGAACAAAATACATTTTGTTTCTTAAAAAACAACAAAATATTTATTTGTGAATAGATAATAGGGTCGATAAAGCTTTTTATACTTATTTCTTTGTAAAACGGTGACATCAAAAGTAATTTCTGCAAAAATAGTGATATTTTAGGAAAAATATCATGACATTCCGAAAACTAAATTAGAACAAAACGTGTTGATGGCAATAGCATATTCATAGTTTTATTGTTTCACGCATTTCTTCAGATCAAGATTTAGTCAATATAGTATAGAGAAGAGCAAATAAATCAAAGTTAGAAAATTTAGAATATATCTATTGTTTCGTCCTTTTTAGACCCCTAGCAGCTAAAGATAGATAGATAGATAGATAGATAGATAGATAGATAGATAGATATCTTGAACAGGTTTCTTGATCCCCATATTGGGACGTATCGACCTCTTGCAATTTTCTCCAGAAAGCACAAGCGGTCTCTTTGTCCCCGTAAGGTCTCTTCGTCCCCAAAAAAAGGTCTCTTCCTCCCCAAATGAATATCCAAACAGGTCGTTTTGAAGCTTCGAGGTCTCTTCATCCCAATCAGGCTTACCAACTAACTTTTGTATGGAAATTGTTGACTTAAGATTTTTAAGCACAGAATTCACTGTTCAATACTTTATAGATGTGTATACTGTTTTACACATCAGCAATAACATATTGATTAAAATTTTCAAATTATATCCTATTTTCGAGATCAGGATTTTATTTTGGGTATATCAATAACAAAGGAAGGAGAGAGAGAAAAGAAAATTTTTTGAGAATATTCATTTCAACAGTTAATATTTCAAATTTGAAACATGTGCAATGATCTCGTACTATTAAGGCAGTTATTTAAACTAATTCTATCTTTAAAGTAAAAATTTAAAAAATAAAATCTTTCAGTTTAACGTCCCACGATTATGACCGTAGACTAAGGCAGTCGATGATTTAGACAAGTTAATGATAATGGAGGAATTAATTGAATGAGAATGTTAGATGAAAAGAGAGTACCCCGAGAAAATTCACGAAAATATTGTCCACCACAAACTTACGTGGCCGGGATCGAGTCAGGGACTAGATGCTTCAGAGGTAAGCACCTTACTACTGAGACACTGTGCCCCCTTTCTTTAAAATTTTCGTTGCACGAGTATTACATGAACAATATTCTAATGGTTTTCAATAATATGCTAGTAACTCAAGTAATTGAGTGACTGACATGGTAACAAAAATGTTTACGTACATATCGTTTAAATATAAAATTCGACTATACGTAGGAGTTCTAATACCTCTATCTCTGGTGTAGTCGGAAATATTATACGAGGGATATGCAATAAATCTAATAACACTAATAATCTATTTTATAAGATATAGTTAAATTCTTTTTGACACATTATCCCTCTCCTCATTCATGTTTAGACTCCAAGTACGATATCATGGTATTCCGAATTCCTATCATTCGTTTATTTATGGCTCATTCGATTCTAGTTTAAATTCTTTGTGTAACAACAATAACATATCTTCCCGAGCTCCTCCGTGGCTAAGCGATTAGCGTACGCGCCTTTGGCGTGGGAGGCCCGGGTTCGATTCCCGAAGGAAGCTCATGTGTTTCGAATTCCACGTTAATCAGTAGGTCCACGTATCACATAGCCTCGCTGCTGAACGGGACGTTAAACTCAAAATCAAGTCATCTCAAAATATTTTCCCCGCCACCACACACACACTAAACAGGTCTTTAAAGGAGTTTGAGACAAAAGAACCCCAATACGCGAAATGTATGTATTAAATCCAAGATCTCACCAGTGTCTTCCGAATATGTAAATCAATTATAGTGCAGTCCATCAAGAATCATTTATATATTTTTCAAGCTGAACATGGAAACGACATATGACATACAAAGGACATACGACTATCTTCAATATTAAGTACCAAATCTTTTAGTCCCCTTGCCTTCCGTAAATAGGCATATACTCAAGCCCAGTGTGTTGCAAACTGTAGTCCGCGAATCAAAAGTGATACTCGAGATCTACCCATCTGGTGCTCTTAGAAATGAACATTGGTCCAAAAACGAGAGAGAAGATAAAATTGAAACAAATCAGATATGAAAATTAGACACTACAGCTAAGAATCTCAAACATAATTTGAAAATTACATACGCAACCATAATTTACTTTCTCCTTCAGGACTGACATTTTATAAACTTTGTGACTCTAGTGTATAAGATATTCTTCTTCGTTTTCAATTACAAAACTGACAAACCCGCACGCAGGACACCATTGTTGTCTGAATAATTGAATATAATAGAAAATTTAAAATATTTATGGCTAGCAAAGTAGCTTTAATAACACGTTAATAACATCTTTAGTTAAGAATTTCTCGATAATTACTCGAATTTAAGACGTCCTCGAATCCCAGACGCAACCCAATTTTGCTGGGTAAAATTAAGAAAATAGTATTATGTTCCATTTTTACTATTAATAAAGAGTTCTTTGATATTGGTCATTTTCGGTGATTTTTATATAACCCTCTCCCCTTCCCATGTTGGGGGGAATGGCATGATAAAAATTATCCCAATCCCGAATGTCATGTATGTTGAAAATTTGACCGAGATCGGTCGGGTGGTCGGTTCAAGAGTTACTAAGTCTTATTTATTTTTCTATATCTCTCCCCTCCTCTCCTCCTACCCTAAGTTCTATCGTCAAAGGGATATGATGAAAACCACCTCAGGTCCGAACCTCATCTATGTTGATAATTTGATTAAGATCGGTTCGGTGGTTTAAGCGTGATGAAGTCACAAAAACACTTACTTTATATTTCTTCTATTCTATTTTATTTTTTTCTTACGTATATGTTCTCCTTAACCTCCTCTACATTGTGTCGTCAAAGTAAAATGATGAAAACATTCCAGGTACGGATTTTATCTATGTTAAAAGTTTGATCGAGATCGGCCGGGTGATTCAAGAGTTATTAAGTTTTATTCATTTTCATATATTTGCCCTCCTCCGGTCCCCACCCCTAAGTTCTACCATCAAAATGAAATAATAAAAAAACGTCTCAGGTTCCAACTTCACCTATACTGAAAATTTGATTGAGATCGATCGGGTGGTTCAAGAGTTATTAACTCACAAACCTGAGCACTTTTATTTTTATGTTTATTGATTTTTGTATATCTCCCCCTCCTCCCCATTGCCAACTTTGTTTCATCAAAGTGAAATGGTAAAATCCATCCCAGGCACGAACGCCATCTATGTTGAAAATTTGATCGAGATTGGTAGTTCGATTCAAGTATTATTAAGGTTTATTTATTTTTGTATAATTCCTCCTCCTCCCTCTCCCCTAAGCTCTAACGTCAAAATGAATAGTTAAAAACACTCTTAAGCCAGAACTGCATCTACGTCAAAATTTGATCGAGATCATTCGGGTGGTTTAAGAAATTAAGAGTTACAATCATAGCCACTTTCAATTTGGAACTAAAGTCTTTTGTTCACAGACACCGCTATTAATTTATAGATGAAATGAAATATTTAAGTTTTACGTCCCACGATTATGCCGGCTAGACTAAAGGAAATTCTTATGATGAGAAATAAATGAAATGGTGGAATAAAGAATGTGGTAGGAAAGGGGAGAACCGCTTGAAAACCTACGCACACGGTTGAATTATTAAATGAAAGGAATATGTATTTATTTATACAAAAACAAAATAAGGGAACCTTAATTGATATTCGAAAATTATTATTTTTTTGTAAAAATGAACGTACTGTATATTGTTATTAATGTATGCAGATATGGTCAAATGTTGATGATAAATTAGTTTTTTAAAGTGTAAAGAGTATTGTGGTCCACAAAACATTCTAAATAGTGAAAATAGTCCTGATTTTAAAAATGTTTGGGAAATGCCGTTCTAGTCCATTTTGAGGTGATGTGATGTAAGTATAAATTAATCTTTCCCGACACACAAGGAGATAGTTCCAGTTCCAACGTATAAAATTTAATAATAATAATAATAATAATAATAATAATAATAATAATAATAATAATAATAATAATAATAATAATAATAATAATAAAAGAATAACAAGTGAGTTTCGTTTCAGTGTGAAACACTAGGATAGACTTCCAAACTGCGAATTCAGTACTCAACCTTGAAGTATGCATCTCTAACCACTGGTTGCAACAGAGGAATAGGATCAAAGATTGATTCTGTTCCTCGGACACTGAATCAATTACAAAGAGTCATTACTCGATATTTCTTATTGTTTTTGTTTTACGAAGATTAATATTGAAACTGTAATTGCTAATCGATATCAGTTCTGAAAAAGAGGAATAAAATCAAAGGTGAAACATATTGTTCAGGATTGTATCCCATATACAAAAAAAAAAAAAAGGGTTATCGTTATCTAATTCCATTTTATCAATTATGTGATCAGTGTTGTAACTAAAAAATCGTAGATTTTTACCTTTCCAAGTTGAACAAGTAGATGAAAGTCGAAATAAAACACCATTTTTAATCAACGAAACCAAGTTTTGAAACCAGAAGTACTAGTAAATTTCAACCACTTACGGTTTTGGTAAAATTGCTGAGTATGGTGATGGTATATTCTATTGGGACGCTGAACCGATTGACAGAAACCGCTTGTCGCTATCTATTACCATTTTTGTTCTATGGCTATGAACGTAGCTTTCTATATCGGAAATGATTGACTTCTACCCTTTCCTATTTAAATAGAGGGTTAAAGAAAGAAATGGAGTCTATTCGTCGAACAATGAGTAAACCGAGAAAAAAAACTTCCTTGAGTCATCATTTTTGTGTTATAAAAATCAATATTGAAACCTGAAACACTAGTAAATTTCAACCATTTCTGGTATTAGTAGACTGTTGCAGGTAGTGATGATGAATCACATTGAATCGATTTCAGAAACACGTTTGTTGTTTGTGTACACATGGTACTAATGTTGAAACTGGAAATGGTTTATCTGAGAAGCTTCCGTTGTGAATAGAGAGTTAACAGAGGAGATAGAATCCATTCTTGCGACCCTAAATTGACTGAAAAATAATCGCTTGCGTATCTTAAAGTTTTCGCTCTGGTATATGGTGACAGACGGACGGACGGACACGAGCGTTCACACTTTTCCACACTTATGGACAGCACAGTTTGCAAATCTAAAAAAAAAAAATAGTCCTGGGGGGTCATGGGCGTCCCAAGTTTGCTTGGGCTCCCCAGAATCTAAGTGTATGTGTTTGGATATATGACAGTTTAACACACACACATTACCGGGACCAACAAATTTAATAATTATCAGCACCACTGGTGCAGGGATATGTCGCCAACTACATTACTGTTTAGTTAGTTGCACGTTCACAACTAGAAGAATCAGGTGATCTCCAAAAATTCTCGGACCTCTGAACCTATGAAATATTATTATTGCATTTTATTTAAAGAAAATTCTTGTTATTTAATTTGACAGGAGAAAACTAATGAAAACATAGGTATTCGTAGTATATTATCTTGTGTGAAGAGAAATGACCAGATATCCTATATTTGCACTGTTTTAGTTGCCTTGCTACATCCCCCCATTAACTATTAGCATTTTCTTAAATGTGTCTGTGCTTAAATGGTGTAGCACTTACGGTCCAACATTTCTAAACTGATATTAGAAGTAAATTTAAATAATTCTGTTGACAGATAAAAATATTTTAAGAGGGAACATTATAGGTAGTACGAAATGCTTTAAAGTTAAAAAAAAAAATAAAACTTCATTGTTATATCTAACTCACTTTTTTCATATACAACACTTCAGTTATATTTGTAATTTCTTTCCTTTATATATATATATATATATATATATATATATATATATATATATATATATATATATATATATATATATATATATATATACAGGAAACTACCATTATGCACAATCTCTGAATCCCTTTATGTAGCGAAGGAACATCGATGAAGTTGTAGTTGGTCAGTATTCACGACATAAATATACTCGTAGTGAACTAATGGCGATTTACGATAGTTAATTTAATTTCAGGGATGCTGTAATAGTAGATAAAAATTAAGGGGCCCTGAAAGCAACTGCAATTGTAGAGAAAATAATTACTATTACATTTTTCCGGAGTCAAAATATACATTTTGTGAAGGTTAAGCAGAACAGGAATTCTGTTCTGGTTAAAGAAAAAATAAGATACAAAATGTGCCACAAAGTGCTGGAGAATCATTAGTTAGAGCACAAAGATACCGATGAGAATGTAAGAAATGCAACTTTACTCTCATTTCGAAGGAGAGAAGATATCATAGCCGGCAATGGGTTGGTACTTAAATGTATATGCAATATAGAGTATTCTTGTAAAAGGCTGCTGCACCGGGCAACCCGTGATTTCCTTGATATATGTATATACAAAAAGAAAAAATATATATACATATTCGAATGCCTTGCAATTAAAAAAGATCCTACCTTCCCATCCTCCTTGCAGACCTACTGCGAGTTCGCAAGATGAACAATTTCGAATTGTCTCTCGACAAACAATATGGATTTGGATGAAATAAACAATAATATTTTTGTAGGCTGTAACGACACGTCGATATGAAATTTCATTAGAGAGCTTTAACACGAAAGTATGAAAATATAATAAACTATTAAAAGAAAACATTGTAACATGAAATAATGTCTATAGGGAATAAGAAAATTAATGTTACCATGCAGAGCAGAAGGAAAAAAATATGAAAGAAATTTCGTTCACTTATAACGACTCACCAAGGGTAGTCGTCAACCTGGTTCGATCGTTGATATATGAATCTCGAGTGGTAGCAATTGTTTGCATGTAAAAATATCTTTAATAATTATCTATATTATTATTCTCACCTTTTCTATAAGAATTATAAAGTCGATGAACGGTATTAAATGGTTTATTAGTTAATACACTTTATAATATATTTTCATTGAATATACACTTATAACGACTCACCAAGGGTAGTCGTCAACCTGGTTCGATCGTTGATATATGAATCTCGAGTGGTAGCAATTGTTTGCATGTAAAAATATCTTTAATAATTATCTATATTATTATTCTCACCTTTTCTATAAGAATTATAAAGTCGATGAACGGTATTAAATGGTTTATTAGTTAATACACTTTATAATATATTTTCATTCAAACTGTCATGCACACAGACATGATGATTAGGTATCCATAAACAACTACATAGCAACCAACTACATAACACTGTCAATATCTCTTACCGATATTAAAAACATTCTTCTTTTGTTAATATTAAATTAACATTCTATTAAGTATAGTGCACATGTATGAGCACTTTCTGCCCAAGGTGCAGGTAATTATTAAACTATCCAAAGTATTTCGTTATATAAAATGTCGCCCGACAATTGGACTGAATATAAAAGTCATAAGCGAGCTTGGCTTTTATCTTCAAGAACCACTGGTCCGTTTACAATAATGATCTTACATTACATATGTTCATCACATTTTGATCGCCCCTCGTATGTATCTTGATTACATATCATAGATATAGATACATTTATAACAAATCTTTCACTTCATTAATACTTATCTTTTATTACATTAATTATATTTATTTCATTATCATTCATTACATTATTATTATATTTTATTATTAAAATGTCGTCGCCCATTTATTTAATCTTTGAAGGGTGCGAAGTCAAAATCGTAAGAAACAAACATGAGTTACCATTATCCAGGGCGCATTGAATAACAAATAAGTTAGATGGTGTATTGTAATGTATACATCGTAGCACTAAGATGTCATAATAAAGAAGAATCTTGTTCGAATAACAAATAAAGTAGCTCATACCGACAGTCGTCGAATAATTAGTTTAATAGAATGGATCTTATTCTTAACATAATCTTGGACACTGAAGTTTTCAACACAAATCAATTTAATATAAATAACCTTTGCCTTTTAATCAATTATGAATCGAATTATAATTCCTCACATTAACAAGAAAGAATTAAAATCATTTGAAAATTATCATTCGTTGAAACAAAATGTGATAAAATATTTAACTACTCCTTTAATGTGTTGTATTTCAAAGTCATAAAAATTGTTTTTATTATTGATATTAACATATAAACTTGAAAATAAAAGTTCACAAGAATCTATAACTGATATGGGTTTAACCTAATTTCATTAACGGTAATCAGCTTACATTCATACTTGCATATGATTCTAATAAAGTACATTGTACTGCACAATCATGATTAGGTTCCACAATATGTTGTACATGTATTTCATCGTGATTCTGATTTTGATACGAAGTGCAATCTCTTGACCTCCAATTACGTCTATCCATGTAGCTTGTTGTATTCCTGTAATTTCGCCCTATATTCCGATTGTTTTTATGTCTACTTCTGTTGGGTGATCTGACATCATGATTACCACGATTAATTAGGTTAGGCTGATTCCCTACATAACTTTGCCTATTCTGCTCGTTTTGATTGCTAGAATTTACTCGGCTTAGGTTATGTTCCGTATCGTTCACACTTCTGATATTTAGATTCCGAACAGGTACAAAATGATCTGAATTATTCTTATTTTTACCCACTCCTACTTGTTGATTCATAGCATGGTATTGGGTTTCATAGCATTGGACAAGCATTAATAAATGGTTGAAACTCATACACTGTGTAGAAAACAAGATCTGTTGTAACTTAAATGGGAGCAAATTTCGAATCGATGCTATTATTCTAGATTCCGATTGCAAGGGATTAACGACTTTTAATTCGTTGTATGTATTTACAACAAACTCGACAACAGATTTGTGCAAACGAGGATTGAAATGTTGATTTCTAATGGTGGCATCTCGATTTGCAAGCAAAAAGTCATTTTCATAATTCGCGATCAATGCCGCTTTGAATTCCTCATATGTATTGATGTGATCACGTACTGCTTTAAACCATAAAGAACATGGTGGGAGTAATACATGAGGGATTAATTTCATATATTGTGATCTATCTATACTCATTATATTGCATTCGTCCTGAAATTTTTCCAGGAAAGAAGTAGCGTTCTCATTACATTTACCACTGAATTTACTCATAGCCCGTATTTCACTCATCTTAACACTTAACTTTACCTTCCTTTTATCATTCCGTGTACTTATTGGGTGACAATTCCTATCCATGACGTGATGTGTCGTTGCACCATCCCTTTTCCGCCCATCTGTACTCTTCGGATGAATTTCTTCCAAAATAATATCCTCATCAGACACAGGTGAAGGCGAAGTCATCTCTGGTGAGTGGGGAAACTCCAAGCGCTCACTACCCATATTATTGTGGTATGTGTTATCCTTAACCTGTAGCGTCCTAATTTCTTCCTGTAGAGTAGCTATCAATTGCGTATTTGCACGTATGTTGTTCGAATTATTGATGACCTGAATCTTTTGCTGTTGAACAGAGGATTCTATTACTTCTAAATCCTTTTTTACATCCCTGATTTCTTGGATTTGGTGGTTGTGCTTATCCTGACAATCCTCAGATATTCTTTTTAACTTTTCCTCGAACTGCGAGGAGATGTGATTCATCGCCTGGACAATTGACTGTTTCGTTTCATCTGACTTCTGTTCCATTCGTCTGCTTAATTCCTCGTATTGCTTGTTGGATTCCTCGGAGTTCTGCTCTATCTTCTGTTCTATCGTCTGCTTCAATTCTTCGTATTGCTTGTTGGATTCTTCGAACTTCTGTTCTATCTTCTGTTCTATCGTCTGCTTCAATTCTTCGCATTGCTTGTTGGATTCTTCGGACTTCTGCTCTATCGTCTGCTTTAACTCGGTAGACATCTGAATCAATTGTCGCTGTAAGGCTAGCAAGATTCGGTCTTCTGATGTCATTCCTGGTGCTACACTATGTTCACCGTTGTCACTATTATTGGATTCATTCTCCATTGCTTCACCGTTCATTTTTCTTATAATTATTCTACCACTCCTTAGTCTTGTGAAATTTATATTCATTAACCTTATTACAAAAGTAAATTCACCCTTACTTTGCTTCGGGATATGAATTTATGAAAAGTCCCGGGTGAGGTAAACCAAAATTTTTATAACGACTCACCAAGGGTAGTCGTCAACCTGGTTCGATCGTTGATATATGAATCTCGATTGGTAGCAATTGTTTGCATGTAAAAATATCTTTAATAATTATCTATATTATTATTCTCACCTTTTCTATAAGAATTATAAAGTCGATGAACGGTATTAAATGGTTTATTAGTTGATACACTTTATAATATATTTTCATTCAAACTGTCATGCACACAGACATGATGATTAGGTATCCATAAACAACTACATAGCAACCAACTACATAACACTGTCAATATCTCTTACCGATATTAAAAACATTCTTCTTTTGTTAATATTAAATTAACATTCTATTAAGTATAGTGCACATGTATGAGCACTTTCTGCCCAAGGTGCAGGTAATTATTAAACTATCCAATGTATTTCGTTATACACTATACTCATTTAATGACTCTACAAAATCTCTCTTGTTCTAAATTAAGGCAGTAGAAAAAACGTTTCTTTCAAAGGTTCGGATAGTCCTTGAAAATAAAGTTGTGGTTATCTTTGACCTTTACAGGGGTTAACTTCCATATTATGTCCCCGTTCATCTTTAATAGTAATGAAGTAAAAGCTTTTCTGTATCAACTACGTGTCACAACATATTGAACTTCTTTATTTTATTTATTTATATATTTATTTATATATTTATATATTTATTTATTTATTTTACATAGGGTCTACTGACAAATTATATTTAACATAAATAATTCCTAAGTATATTTGTAAAATTTTGTGCACATTCCAATTCCAAGCAGGGCCGGATCCAGGATTTTCTGATGGGGGTGCATTAATAACTACCAGTACATTTGAATTAAATTTGATTTTTTTAAAATGTCTTTAGGCACCTGTGGTGTGAATTAAGAATTGCCCTGGAAGTGCTAAGTGTCTGCTCTCGGTGAATCCTTTTCATTCAACCTTCAAAAAATTGACTTAAACTACTGATTTTTGCAAAACTTCACTTTCTTTTAAACCCAAATGGAAACATGACAGCAGAAGTTTTCAGAAAGTGTTACTACTTTCACTGCTACACTGTAAAAAATCGTATTATTTCAACAACATGCGTATGTGTTAACACGATTGTGTTAAAATATAACACAAACAAGTGGTTAGAACAACTCACTCTCCATTTGGAGTTGTGTGTCAAATGTCGGTCGCTATAGCCCCTCTTGACGCTCAGATATACACTGGATAAAACGGCAAAATATGGTTTAGCCTCTAAATTGATCATATCCTGGATCCGCCCCTGTATATATATTTTCGCTTGTTAAAAGTGTTCGTTGGTGTGTGTGTTTGGAGATGGAAGTGAAGAGGGATGGGTCATTCTGTTGCAGATATGCTGCCTTTTGTTCTTCATTGCGACAAGAGACGTTAGGTGACAATTTCGTGAGTTTTTCTCTTATCGTTGCAAGTACATTAAAAAAAAAACTTTGCACTCAATGAGGGAGCTCGAGCCGGGTGCATCTCCCCCTAAATACGCTACTGAACAGATTTACATATTTTAGGGCTCTTATATGTTGAAAAGGCTATGTCAGTTCATGTTTTTCATGTCAGTTCGTCACGATGTATGTGTGCACACTTAGAGACTATACGGTCAACGTATCGGACCAAAGTTTAATCATAAGGTTGTGTATAAGTTTCTCTGGAGTAAGGGGGGATGCATCGAATTTAATCCTTACTCCCGTATAAAAGTAATTTTCTTATAGCTGAAAACTTGAAATCGCTGTTTCTTCGAAAATGACTAATGATTATGATTGTGTCATAAACAAGTATTTCATCAACAACTTCATGTAGTGTTTCTCTGGGGAAATCCCTGTCGATTTACTGAGTTTCTCTTGAAGTAAGTTTGTTCGGATAATTTTCTCAAAAACGGCTCAAGCAATTATTTTTCCACATTTTGTAAGATAACTCAGTTTAGTTTAACGTTCCATGAATATGAATCCAAGGTTAACGGTAATGATGTGAAAATAGTGATGATGAGATGAAAGATAATGGTGGAATGAAGAAAATGGGAGGAAACGGAAGAACCATGAGACTACCCACGCAGTGTTTGATCGCCACAAAGTCCACTTGCCACGAATGAGATCGATCCGGTGACCTCATACACCAGAGGAGCGTCCTACCATTGGTGCGTAGAGTTCCTGCCTCGATCCCAGCTCGTGCTAAGTGGACTTTGTGGCAGACAAAAATAGTGTGCGTGTGTTTCCTCGGGGGTTCTCCTATATAACCCTACAATATAGAAAATAGAATAACTTTTTTCTTAGGAAAGCCTGAAGAGATCACGTCACGATGTATATGAAGAGATAGTTTACAGGTAGGATGTGCTTTTGACTTTGGAAGAATAGTACTAGTAAAGAGTCTTGTGGTTATAATTCAAAACAAAATTTCCTCGGATTTACGCGTTTCATGTCGTATACATGACTTAAAACTGGCTTTCTGATTCGGTATGTCTGTCCTCCCCTTCACAGACCTAGAAGTCACACTGTCCAATGTATCAAGACAAAATTCTGGAAACCTGTTTTAATAAAATCTCTTTAGGAAGGATTTCGAATGTCCCTCGCGCAGCATAAAGGTAAAATAGCAAACATTCTTTTCAATCATTAGAAAGTAGCTACCTTTTGAAGAAATTGGAAAATCTCGTCAAAATACTTAATGTTTCACAAAATAAAGTGTGCAACAATGCGTTTTGGTAGGGAGAAATTTACTATTAATACTCGTAATTTACACATTTACTCGTAATATGTAAATTGGTTGCAGTGGAGTACAGAAAGGCGGGATTTCCTGGTTTTAACTCCCCATTTAACAAGATACTATGAAAAAATAAACAATTACTATATTAAGACATGTGTTCAGAAATGTGTTTGAAACAATGAGATTTTGGGTGATTGAACTTATTCCCTCATGAAATTTTGTGTACGTCATTAGTTGGTTGATTGATTTGATGGGAGTTTAGAGTGGAACCCGAATCACTGTAGTCCATTTAAATTTCTGAATCGCAGGTGCTCGCTCTAGGTACTAATTAGCGTGGAAGGCATACTAGTATTTAGTTCCATGAGCTAGCTTTCATTTTTTAAAGATTTAGAGATATATAGAGGGTAGAGGGTAGAAGTGACACGAGAAAACGTAGAAGGATCTTACTAAGGGACATTTTCAGCAATACTTTAGGATAATGATGTAGTTCTACCTTAAACTGAAAAAAATGTTCTTATCAATATCTTATCAATATACGTATAAAAACCTCCTACTATTGATAGTCTATATAGCCTCTTTGGATTCAACAATAAAATCATATTATAATAGCAATACTTCGTGATCAACACTAATTTCTATTAGTTAACAATTGCCGCTCCATGGAAAAACGTCCAAAATAGACATTCATCAATCAATAGGTGTCATTGAGCTGAATGACTTGTGCAAATCTTAATACTTATAAGCGATCCTCATGCGATAAAAATCGATAAAACTATTTTTTTATGGTACAAACATGTCATTCGTACATAACATTAACAGGGTCAATAATTAAAATGAAATTTTTTCCAAAATATACACTATTCAGCCTTTCATTACTACACTAGCATGAGGACAGTCCACCCTATCATTAATAAGATATAACAACCTAAATGTCCTAAAATTATGATTACCTTTTAAATTTTAAACACATTTCAATTAACCTTTTCAGAGTTACACGCATTTCTATATGAACACTATAAAGTTGCAACACCTTGCACCTTTTAGATCAAAATACCATATTATTATTATTATTATTATTATTATTATTATTATTATTATTATTATTATTATTATTATTATTATTATTATTATTATTATTATTATTGAAAATGTCAAACTTTAAGTGAAATATTCAAATAAATATTTAGTCAATTTTCAACATTGTAGTTGTAATAAGGTATCCTCATGAAGCGAGATCGTTTGAAACTTACCGCCTCGGGGAATACTCTGATGTGAACTATGACATATTTATCAGGGTGGTCCCGTGGGAAAATTTCCCTTGTGAATAATCCGTGCCAAACTGATGTGGCCATTCGTCTGAAAAGATTTCTAGCGGACAAGTAAACTTTTTAGATAATGCCAATAAGAAACAAAATGTTTGTTAATAAAATATCAAATAAAAGCAGCAGCTGTATTGTCTAACTTCAAGGTTCTGAGTGGTTTCGACTGGTCGCTGATGAATAATCACTTTGCTTGATCGTTTAGTTTAAATTATGTCGTCTCTTTTCAGCACCGGGACTATATGGGAGATGCACTTTCATTTTAACTTGGGACCCGAACGAAATGAGCTTCCAATGAGAATCGAACAAGACTATCGTACGAAGAAACTGAGTAAGCTAACCCCTAACTATTCTGTTTAATTATTATAGTATAATCGGAAATGGAAATATTAACTTGTTTGCTTGTAAAATTTAGCGTAATTTTCAAAACTGAGTCTATATGAGACGTTGACCTACAGTTTTAAATGTGGAATCCCAACCATCGTAATGCATTTAATGCTCTCCAACAAAGAATGGAACCCGCGACCACGTACTCCAAAGGTGGGATTACTAGCCGCGATTACTAAACCAGCGGGGAGGGCAATAAATATTAAGTGTAGTGTGATGGAAATGATTCAGTATTATCTCGTACTTTCTCATTTCGTCTGTCATTGACAGCTAATCGCTGCACCGCTAATTTTAGAGTTTTGGTTTTTCTAAAATCTTCAAACCAAATAAAAATATTCGAAAAGCAGAAACGTAGTGAACTAGACAATACGATTTTGCATGATACCGTTATCACAACTCATGTATCTGCCTTCGATTTGCAACTGTAGATAGATTTAGCATTTTTTGCGGGTTCTGCAAATAGCGGCATACTAAAAGCAGATACGTGAATTGTGGTAAAGGTATCACATGCAAAATCATATTGTCTATTTCACTACGTTCCTAATTTTCCTTTTTTTTTTTTACATATTACGGAAAAACTTTAAAACTATAGGTAGTTTAATTTCGCTGTAGTGAAGACCCTTAACACCCGTTAAGTATTATCCTGTATCCTACGCGCAACATGTCTATGATTCGGCGTAAACTGGTTACGCATTCTCATGTTCAACTAAATGCCGACATTTTCTTCGTAGTAAACTTACTTATAGTTGGCAAATGCTCTAATACAACCATTTAAAAAAAACATAGTTTGTAATAACCTGTAAGGTTACAAAATTTACAGTGCATACTTGAATATCATAACTTCATACATTCCAAATAAATGACTATAAATGATATTTTAGGCTATTGAGTAGTAAATCTTTAAATAAATGTCGAGTATGCTTACTTTATTTAAATTATCGTATAAATTTTTGACTTTATTTAAGTATCCCTTTCAGCTGTAGGACGTAATGACATGGACGTAATGATCCTTTGTAGGTCGCTGGAGAGAGTTGGCACCACATGTGCACACACAGGTCACCTAATTCCCGTAAATTCCGGGGAGGGGGACTATGCGATCTGACATCACGTTCAATCACATCTCAGATGTGTACGATTGGGTTCAGATCCGGCGAGTTGGGGGCCAACACATCACTGGGAACTCGCCCCTATGTTCCTCGAACCACTCTATCACACTCCTGGCCTTGTGACATGTTGCATTATCGTGTCGAAAAATGCCACTACCGTTGAGAAACATGGTCGTCATGAAGGCGTGTACGTAGTCTGCAGGCAGTGTGCGATACGCCCCGGCCGTCATGGTGCTTTAATCGAGCTCCACTAGACACCTGGATACATAAGCATAACCTTGACCCATATGGATACATAAGCACAAACACACACACACACACTCACACGCATATATATATATATATATATATATATATATATATATATATATATATATATATATATATATATATATATATAATTCTCAACCTTTGCCGACCCCACTTCTCGATGAAGGTTCCTCCAATACTTTTTCACACATATCTATTTTCGGCAGTTCGTTTCCACGTTACTCCACACTGTTTCCTAATTTCGCCACACCACATTGTATTACAACGTTTTCTGGATCGTTTTCGTTCCCTTAGGATCCCTCAAGATTTGCTTTTGTCCACCTATCGTCAGCTCTTCTTGCAATATGACCAGCTCACTGACACTTCAGTCCTTTTATTTTCACGATGATATCGGTCACTCCTGTCATCTTCCTTATCCATGTATTTCTTTTTCTATCTCTCCGAGTTATTCCAAGAATACATCTATCCGTGCTTCTTTTGTTGTATATGCTCTCTCCCTTTGGAAGTTTAAGAAAGAGCATTACACATTAACAACTGATCACAGAAAGTTGTGAATTCAACCAAGCGTAGATTTTAATTCCTACTTTAGATTGGAAGCAGCAACATATTTCAAATTATTGCCTTTGGTATAAAAAACAATTATAAAGTTGGAATTTGCGGTGGCAGCTACATGGCATGAGTGTGGACTGCGACTCTTCTTTTCTTTCATTATTAAGAGAGTTTTATTTATTGACTTTAAGATTCACAAGCTGTAATTAGACGTATATAATATACATTACTCACTTGTGCATGTTAAACTTTTCTTTGTTTCGACAAAAAATATATTCACAAATTTTTCTTGGGCAGGTAGTCTTCGACCTTAAATTGTCAGTTTTTGAAACCAACCATATATTTGCTTCTAATGTTTTAACCAAATATTTAGTACCGTAGTTTCGAAAAAATCTCCTGATTTTGGATCACCATTGTGTAGTTCGAGTGTGTGAATAATATAAATACTACTCAGGCAGATATCCAGCCTAACTTTACGTCAGTTTTTGAGGATGAGACCTAAAATTAAGCCTTTGCCTCTGTGCTCAAATTTTTTTTTTAGTCAATAGCCGGAACGCTTTTCCCTAGAATAATTTCGTGGAACACAATGACGCAGAACAAAAAGTTCTACATTAGTTCTTTATCGTGCTTTAATAGGGTATTAATCTGCTTAAAATATGACAATAATAAACTGAAAAGATACAAATTTGGAGCGAGACAAGTACAGCACAGGAACTGAATTCGGACACCACACTGACTTACTGGAGCCCAGGAATGGTGCGTTCTGGCCCATTTTAAGCCCCGCTTAGCCAATCTTTCCCTGATCTTTGCCCAATCCCTCATACTGATCTGAGCCTTAAATGTTCTTAAGGAATTACCTAAAACAACCTATCAGCACAACATCCACATATTCATTTAGGCCTACCGCAGCTCATTAATAGTGTTTCTTTCAGAAAAAATATCCAAAGAGGGTATCTTAAAAGTAAAGAGGCGAATTATAGTTAAACATGTTTCTTGATATCCTGATTTTCTCTGAAAATTTGAATGAAGAGTATTTTGCACTTGACTGTGTGTGTATAAAGGAAGAAGCCCCGACTCGCCCTCTGAAAGAAATACTGCTGATCAATAATACAAGGAAATCACAATATTAGGAAATCCAAATATTAGCCAGTAAATATCACATTTATAATTTTGATTTAATAAGTTAATATTTCACTTACCACTAAATGTAATGATATGGAAATTGGACTTGAACTGTGAATGAAGCTGCAGCCGCCTTCCTCGAAATGTTGCTTCTGAACCAAATTTGTCGATAATCTGAGAAACGCTAATGTCGTAAGACCTTTCTATGCACAACACAGCTAAACTACGAAATTTTTCTTGAACAATAGTGCTACGAACCGAATAGCCATCTCAGACACGAAAAGGAGCGTTCACTGGTTGCGGAACTGATATGCACGGTTAGAAAAGTCTTATAAAATTGGTTCAAGTTTGGGAAGCATTCGTAAAGGTTCAATTTTTAAAACAAATTTAGAAGCGATGAAAATCATTTTCAATCTATCTCTTTGCACACAAGTTGGAGAAAACTGTTAACTCTAATGTCAGCTCAACTTTGGGGATTTTGTAGGTGTTGCTGATAATTGTGATACTTACTGCTGATGGCTTGTGTTGATTCAACACGTTGTGGAGGGAATGAAGAACCTGTATATCATTTTCTTTGGACTTTTATTGCTAATATCTGCCACAAGGATGTCAATAACGGAATAATACACTTCGCGTCTGTAATATTCAGCTGCTGTCTCACACTTGAAGAAGTATCACCACCATCCAATGTTCGTGGGATTTGTTTCGCGGAACGTTCGGTGCACTGCATTCTATGGTTTCTGCAATTGCTTCTGTACCTGCCCACAGCGTTTTGAAAATTTTCTCATTCCGTAACGACTGAAGGCTGCAGATATTGGCTTGCGACAAATTTTTCACAGTAGAAAAATTGGTACATGTATTTTGTAAGTGCATGGACAGTTGGTTCGTGTATTCAAGAACACGTCTCATCAGTTTAAGACAAAACAAAAATAAAAAAGATCATGAACATTTCTTAACAGGGAATGCGCATCTGGACCGTAAATTTGATAGTACTATTTCCTCTAAAGTTTCAACTACAGGTCCAAAATTTTCTTAAACTGCACGAATAGCTTCCGATTTACAGTTCCATCTAGTGTCGCTCAAAGATTGTAATGTTACCAAATGCTTTCTTTCCTTGACGTTGAATATTTTAAAAAATAGCGTGCTTTTTTGAGGGCTCTTCTATGAAGGAATGCAACTGCTCAGAACACCAAACATGTTTCGAATCGTAGACAGTTTTCCGCACACATCAACAATGCATAAGTTCAAAATGTGAGCGTAACAATGAATATAAATGGCTAAATAGTTCACGTTCCTGATCCTCTTTGCAACGCCAGAGTACTGACCACGCATAGCGGCCGCACCATCGTAACATTGTCCTCGGATGTTATCTACATTCAGACCCAGTGATATTAAAACATTTGTTAGCAGTTTGGACAAACTTTCGCCAATTCGGTGATTTTTCGGTATTGTAAAACCCGATAAAACTTTCGTGAACGTTTAATCTTTCATCACAGTATCGCAAAACAACTGATACTTGTTCATGTCGCTTCAAACCTTGAGTTTCATCCATGATGACACCATATATACCTGCAGTCTTCACACGATCGATTATTTTTCTCAGCACATACTCGCACATTAAATCTTGAAATCGATTTTGGTATTTGGGCACTAACGTATCTAAATGTTTTCTCTTTGTTAACATAATAACGAAAAATCACGTCATTGTCTTTGGATCTTCTAGCGATAAGAGTTCTAGTAAATTACCTTTATTTTCACTTTCGTTATTTTCCTTATGGTCTCTAAGAGGAACACATTGGCGAGCACAATACAAAATACTATTTAGAAGTGCTTCCAAATATATTCTATTGCCATTAACTATTTGGTTCGTCTGCAAATCTAATTTACGCGCAACTAGTCCGTGCAATAGTGCGTTTCGGAATTCCGTAGTCTTAGAAATACAAGTCTTATGAGCGTTACTTGCCTCATGAGTACCGAATTTATCTACGGCCTTCTTCCAGTTACGGAAACCCTCTTTAGTAAAACTGTCTTCAGATTTCGGAATATTTTCGGAGAATGTGCGACAATAAAAGCAAAAAACACTATATTGAGAAATGTTATATTCTAACCAACTAAATTGTTTATACCGGTGGTCGAAATGAGACGGTATGCGGTGGTATGCCATACTGCCTCTGGTTTTTCAGTAATGAGGACATACCGTCTGTGTTTTTTCAGTGATCAAGACAATATTTAAATAGCCGGTATGTTGAGTCAAAATCATAATAAAACATACCGCCTCTGCTTTTTTTCACTTCGAACACTGGCCTATACCACTCAGATCGGAACTGGCGGCCATTTTTATTGGGGTTCGTTTTCAATTGCGGTTGGAAGGGACCTAGATCTACTGCCAGAGATGTTTTTGCTTTTTCACAACCTTTGACTGGATCACGATCTTTTGAAATTTCATCTTGTGACACTGTTTCTACAGTAATACAGGCATTTGAATTCTTATCTTCTGAGACTTCATCTTCTGATACTGTTTTCACACTAGCACTTGAATTCTTATCTTCTGAAACGCAAGAAGTAGATTGTTTAGTCACTATTTCATTATCTCCGCTGACTGTCAATATTGCTAAGTTTCGGCTTCTTACTAAAATATTCCAACAAAGTCTTTTTTTCTTGAGCACTGCATATTAGTCACAACTTCCTGTGAAACTTGAGAAATCTTCAAATACCCTAGATAAAATATAAAAAATGAAACCACTATACACCGATACACGTGAAGGCTATATATACAGAAAAAAAAACCTTCAAACGATCTGCTCACTGCCAAGGGCGTCGATTTCTCTGCACTGGGGGGGGGGGCATTCAGACGTGGGTTTGTATATTCATAAAAAATGCATATAAGAATACAAAATGCATATAAATATACATATTCAAAAAATACATGGGGGCCCATATGAGCTTTGGGGGGCTCTTGCTCACTGCAAACACAAACTTCAGAATAATTCAAGTGTATTATTTTTGGTTTGGGTGCCAGGGTGGCTATTAGTAAAAATAACTCGTTGTTTAACCTTACAATTCTCCCTTGCCACTTTAGAACAATAGATGTTGCTATTTTTGTGACACAGGGAAAGGATTAAAATATCTTTTGCATTTAGGACCACAACATTTCCGACAAAGAGCCGAGTTCTGATGTGTCTGCTTATCCTTATAAAACTCACCCTGTATCCCAGACAACAGACCGAGCTGTTCTTCCTTTGACCATCAACGTACACCGCATTCCCTTTCTCCAGCACGCTCAAAGTTCACTAACCTTTATTAAGATGGATGTGGCAAAACATTTATTGCAAGACATTACCAGATATGATTAAAATCCCGTTGTTTCATTCCCGTTGTTATTCTAGAACATTTTTCAGACTTGTCGAACATTTTATAATAATATCAGCATAGATACCGTAAGACAAAATTTTTAATAACTGTCCATTGCCTAGGAAACAGCCAGAATCAGTAAGAGAGAAGGTATATGAACATCTCTGAATATGAGAAATTTCTTTAAAATATATATTCAATCACAATTTTACACTGCCTCTGTGATCCTCCCCCCCCAAAAAAAAATGTTCCGAATAAGTCCATGACAATACAGTTTATAAATTATTATTACCGTCGTAAAGGAACATGTAATGTCTAAAAACGAAAAAAGCAATAAAGTGAGGTGTGAATCAATTCAGAACACATGCATCGAAAGTGAGTGACAATTACCAAGCTAGTGGTAGAGAGCAGAAATCTGCCTGTTGTCAGAATTTAGTTCGTGTGCAACAACAGTCACTGTATAAACTGCATTAATTTTTAACTAATATTTTGGTTCCGTCTATGAAACGACTAGTAATATGATCTATCAAACCAGATCTGGAACATTGATCATGGATTATTTACTTTCATTGTTGACTGCGTTCTCGCAAATAACTGTGGATAAGCATTCTGGTGAGGTGGCTATTCACTGAAACCACTTTAAGCCCTGGGCAGTGTGTATGCCTAACGAGCAGCATTTTAAAGGTGGAGCATTGCCACGAACTCTGTTCCGACCGGCCATCCTGACTGAGTGACTGAAGTTCTACCTGGTACCTTTTGTCAGGCCAGAGTGGCTATCTTTTCACTTCCTTGCCCCTCCGTTCTCTTGGCCTGGTTAGTCGCCTCAAGACCTTAATACTGTGAAACAAAAACATAAAATTAAGCAAAATGGTGTTGTATTCGCTTCAGCTCAGTTCATAGATAACACTGGATGACTATCTTATTAAACTTCAGAAATGCGGGGGCAGTTGCCCCTTGCCCCCCTAAGTTACGTCTATGCATGGATGCTCACTTGAATTAGTTTCAAGACTGTTTCTGAGTAAGTACTTTCTTCAAAATAATATTAAAAATTGTAGAAAGATTTTCGAGACATTCGAGTCGAGTCGAGATTTTTACGAACAGTCTCGACTCGAAAATTCGAGTCGAGAAATACGTCTGTCTCGACTCGTCTCGAATTTTACAGAGTGTGTCTCAACTAGAATCTCGACTCGAATTCGAGTCGAGTCGAGTCGGGACTCGAGACTTGTCTCGATTCGTGCGCATCCCTATAGACAGCAGTGAACACTGGTGAATTTCTACGTATGTTTTACTTTCAAGGCCTCCATTTTCCTTCCTTTTCCATTTGTTTCTGTTTACTTATCTAAGAGGAGTGTATACATGTATATTTTAAGTGAAAAAAAACTTCAGGTACAGGTAATAATTGTAATAATAGAAACAGGACTTACAACCTAGCTTTCCAGATACAGTCTGTGAGTTTTTAGAGGTGCTAACTACTGGAAAAATATATTTTTGAATCAGCTGTACTATATGAATTATTACATAAAAATGACTGTAACTACTGCACGTGATGATCACGACCAAATGGCAAAACCAAATGAAATTAATATAGTTAGGCCCCAGTCTCAACTGAAATGTTATATCAATTTCATTACAATACATATACAAAGGAGGAAGTAGGGGTCCGAATTTTTGCAAAAAATTGTGTATCTCATAAGTTGTACAACTGACGGAGCTGAAATTCAGGATATTAACTTTTTATTAAAAATAAACAGAACGTGTTGTAACATTTTTTAAAAATCTCTTTCTATATATGGGAAACTGGTAGTGGGTTGATTTTAAAAGTAAGCGAAAATGATTGATATTAGTTGAAAAATAAATTGAGAAATAATTTTTAATTGAGAAACAAGAAATACAGTGCTTCGTATTATATATCCACTGCTTTCTACTATAATAATTGCTGAATCGTATGTTTATTATATGGAGCGTTCAAAGCACAAGGCAATTAAGCCATAAAATTGTGAGAAAAAAATAGACAAAGTTTAATTGTAAGCTTAGTTAATGGAAATTGAAGTTTGTACGGTATGCTTAATTATATGGAAAACTACATTATTTTTACTCCTTTACGTTGGTCTACTACACCTTGATTGGAGACTCAAATTTCATTCAATTTTCCACTGAAAAGTATCTGTAATTCAACAAGAAAATACTTCTATATATGATGATTAAATTGAAGTTTATCGTAATTTGGCCCATGACAAACACTTTACCATTTTATATCGTAAAGGTCAGATCCACCGTTTTTGTAACAGAGCGGTACTTGCGCGATTCACCGCAGAAGTTCAAACGTCGATTACTGATAATTTCACAACCTTGTTTTATTACAAGTGTAAACTCTTTAGTCAGTAGAGAAGAAGGCGTGAATCATTGGGCAGAGTAGATGATGGGTTTTGGTGGGTCGGAGTGAGTTCCAGAGGTTCATGGTGGGTGGTGGACCGCAGTAGTCATGGTGGGTAGTGGTTCAGAGTGGGTCACGGTGGGTCAGTGGTTCATGGATCACGATGGGTGGTGAGTCAGTGGGTCGTGGGTCAAGTTTTCATTAATCCACACCATCTCTGTACCATAGTACGTACTGTAATCTTCCTTGTGTCATAATGAAGAGGACATATTTCAGTATTACTTTCATCTCAATAAGTAGCATGATTGTTATATGAACTAATTCTTAAATTTCCTTCTTTTATTTTCTCGAAAATTATGTGTGAGCTTTTACACTCCAGCATACCATTTTGTCCATCTCTTTTAGATTTATCATTTGGTATCTCATCGTTGGAGAAGCTTTTTTCCTCATTGAAAACTAACAATATTGTAGAATTTTGAAGAACGACTCTATCGTATTATGTTTCCTTAACAGAGGCGAACACCACACAAACTTGGGAGCTTCACACACTTGCAAGACTGTTGCATATACAAATAATAAACCTAAGAAAGAAAATTTGAATTTAGCAAAGAAACTAAACAAACCGTTTGCTCACAGTTGCGGAAATTTCAATTTGTTTAAAATCGCGACTCTCAAATTTAATCAAATTAATACAGTATTTACACATTATTGCAATATAATATACCCATGATGCTACCCATGATGCTATAAGCTTTTGTGCAATAGATAGTTGGATGTCAGCGTCTAGCCTAAAACTCATAGGAAAATATATGATACATAATTCTACATATTGAGATGAAATCTAAATTTTGTGAGATCTCACAACAGACCAAAATTTTTATCAGTTAACCACAATAATATCACAGTTAGTACATATTATTTAATTGTTTTTTTTTTATCTTATGCGTCATTTCTTCTTAGATAATATAGTGTACTTTTTTAAAAAAAAGTAAATAACTACGAGTCTCACATTTATAAATGAGAATATTAGTTGAGTTGAATTGGGTTTTAGCGTTGTGTTCAGCAGCAAGGTTATATGAGACGTGGGTCTACAGATTAACATGCATCCGAACAAGACGAAATACCACCATTAATCGAACCCGGCTATCCCGTGCCAAAGACGCGTATGTTAACCATACAGCCATGAGGGAGCTCATACATGAGAATATGACAGACTATGGTTCTGCCTACGTTCAGGAGAATCCCAAAAGAAATGGCATTCGGGGTCACGGTAGCTCAGTGGTAAATCGCTCGCCTCTGAACAGTGAGATAGCGCTTTCCATTAGAGTTCCCACCAAGTGGGTTTTGTGGTGGACAAATACCGTCTGCGTGGGTCTTCTCCCGTTTCCTCCTACTTTCAAACTGCAACAATATCGTTCATCTTGGGAGCAGGAAAATTCGGTGTAGGAAATCTCGGTGTAGGAAAACTTGGTGTAAGAAAATTCGGTGCACGGAAAATTTGGTGTACAGAAAATTCGGTGTGGGGAATGCTAGGTGGAAAGAAAGATTTGTTGTATTAGATCGTAGAATCCGTTAGAGAGTTTCTTAATAGAAACTTAAGTTTAAAGATAAAGTAGCGTATTAGTTTTAAATTCAAACTTTGTGTAGAACATACTTTTACTGTCTACTATAAGGAATTTAAAAAATTGTGTTCCTGAAATAATTTGAATTCTACATTTCGACGGATTTTAACATTTCATGGCCCATACATGACGATAAATTTATTTTTCATTGTCCGTTCGTGTGATTTAGCGAAGCGACCATCACTACCAAACGACATTTAATTTAAAACTTAAGTTTTTATGCTGTTTTAGAGGGTGTATTCTAGAATTTTCTACTTCCAAAAATAAAAGTAGCGAAGCGAAGCCTCAATCCTACCAGGCAAATGCCGGGATGGTACCTACTAAAACAGGCCCTGGCCGATACATTCCCAAATCCTTTCCATTATTGTTGTTATTGTTATTGTTAGATATCCAGTATAAAATAGCCTTAGAGCTGTATCTGGTAATTGTTAAATAAATAAATAAATGTAGGTTACTAGACGGGTAAATCTGAAAATTGCAGTTTTTCCAAAAATGTTCTAATGATTTTATGTCTATTTTATAAATAAATATTTAAATCTAAAGTTTTCAAAAATGACATAGTTTATTTTTGTTACTGAAATGTGTAAAAATAAATGCCTCAACTAAAGTATCTACGCCTGATTGGAGAAGAAGTCAATAAGGAGTGAATTGGGTTGCAGTAGGCAAACAAACTGAAGTATCTGATTGGAGGAGAAGTCAACTATTTGTACAACTATTATCTGATAAATCCATCCTGCTTTATATTTCCAGTTCCACTAAGACTTTTTTGATCAATATATTTTTGCATCTTACATATGTACGGTATATACAGAGTAATTCTTTTAATACTCACGGATTCCATTTGGCTCTAGAATTTCTAACTGAAGTCCGATTTTCATTAAGTTTGTTACAAATGATCAAGGAAGGATGGGAGATTTATGGGACTATGTTTACTGGTTTAAATTCATCCGAGGTAATATCGAGCAGCACGCAAGAAAAACAGCAAATATTCGCCAGTGTACCTTATAGTTCGAATGAGATATTAATATTTGAAGCGAAATTGAAGAATACAAATTAAGTGTTAGAATACAAATTAAGTGTTAGTGGTAATACACATAAATCACATGTTGAATAGCTATACCGGTTTCTCACTACAAACCACAGAGAGATTTCTTGAGCGACTTAAAGAGTCGGTAACTGGCATCTTCCACAACACCCGCCAGCGGGGTCCGATGTTTCCCTGTCTCACTCAGAAGCGGTCCTGTTTCTTGCAATTTATTCACTAACGACCATATCATGTTCCTGTCTGGGACAGAACGTGAGGCAAAAGTGCTTGTAAATGCCCTTTGCATAGCAAAAACAGATTCCGTTCTCCAAAAACTTTTTAACGATAAAATTACGTTGCTCCAAAGAGTACATTATTGTAACTGTGTCTTGATCACATTGATACAGTGGCACAGCATAATTCTCAATACAACGGCCAGTTTCCTGTTTCTTATTGACCTACGCGAGGTTGCCATCTAACGAAGAAACTCAAATCTCCACACCGCACCTCACCTAATTCCAATTGTAAGGTACACTGGCGAATATTTGCTGTTTTTCTAGAGGCGTGGCCGATATTATCCCAAATTAATTTAAACCAGTAAACACAATTCCATAAATCTCCCATCCTTCCTTGATCATTTGCCAAAAACCTCATGAAAATCGGACTTCAGTTAGAAATTCTAGACCCAAATGAAATTCGTGAGTTTAAAAAAAAATCACCCCGTATGATGTACTATATGAAAGGTGTCTTTAGTTGTTTCTATAACTATTCTCTGAACTTATAGCTGTAATTGTTTTAATTGTGACAAAAAGTGTCAGCTTTATTGTGTAATGAAAAGTAATTTATAGTAACACTCCGCAAAAGACATGCAAGAGGTATTGCACTCAAGGCACACAAAAAAAAACTTTTCTTGAAATAGGTAACATTTTATTCGTTACATTTTATGGTTTTCGTTTTCTCATTATGAAATGTCGTAAGTTACCGTAAGTGGTAATATTCAATATGTTTTACACCGAATCTACCTTACACCTAAATTTCCCCACATCGAGTTTTCCGTACACCGAATTTTCTGTGCATCGAATTTTTCTACACCGAGTTTTCTTTCACCGAAATTTCCTACACCGAATTTTCCTAGACCCGTTCGTCTTATCATCACCGTCTCCCATAGCGTCGATGCAAAATCGTGGGTCGTAAAACTAGAAAGAAAACAAAAGTTTTTTTTTCCCTTTACCCCATTTTGAATCGGAACGTATATATTTGTTCGCATCATATGTTAAATGTGGCTTTCGTGTTGCGTAATGCTTAAGATTTAAGAGAAAAAAAAAACTCTAACTGATCAACTCAGCTTTGCATTTTTTCCTAGCTCTACCTTACTCGCACAATATAAATAGGGGGTGTTCAATATACAATGCAACCTGGAGTTTGGGATAGTAGAATTTTTGAATCTGAAGCGATACACAAATAATGGTTATACCATAAAGAAGCCTTGTTCATGCATATATTTTTAAACTAGGAAGCAACGATTGAAGTACACTAGAAACCACGCAGTGTCGCTAGATGTAACTATTTTTTTTTTCAAAACATGTAAATTGACAAATAATTCATACGTATGGATGTTCTGTCAGTTTGTTTAGTTTTAGTAGCTTGGAAACCATGGAGCAGAAAAAAGAATTTTTCATATACACCGATAACTAATCGGATGAGGTCTCTGTAAGGGGTTACTAAGGAACAACTCTGATGATGTTTCAGTGCATTAAAAGGTGTGTTTAAGGGTCTATCTACATCATACACTTCCTGAAAAGAATGGAAAAGAAACTAGTATTTTTTTTCCCAAAGGGGAAGTGTCAATTATTAAATGAAAATGACAAAATGGAAAAACGCAGGATATGGAAAATCATTGTATTTTATTTTACTTTAGTATAAAATCTATCACGTATAGTGTGGAGAAGAACATTCGTATTTCATTATTCAATGGGATAATGAACATTTGGTGTGTTATCACGAAAATTTGAATTATATTTTCAGAAATAAGACAAAGTATCATTCCGTCAATATAGGCGATAGCTATTGTGACTGGATTCTAAGTTTCGGCTTCGATGGTAACCCGTAACTATTGACTACAATAATCTTCTGAACAATCTTCTACGACAAATTCAGTTTTTATTTAAATAAATTAATTTTAAATTTTATTCCTCTGTTAGGTAGAAATTCCTAAGTTTAGACTTATTTAAATCATTATGCACATAGAACACAGTCAATGGATTTATTTAAACAAAATACCAGTAACACGTATTGTGATTAGTACTTATATAGGCCTGTAATAAATCAAATATACAGGAAGCTACTTATAATTCAATAAATACGTAGCTATTATTATGAACAATTCCCCTACTGTTCTGAATTATACATCATATATGAGTTATATAGTAATTAAGAAGTTATAAATTCGTACAATAATAATAATATTGTTCTTTGGTGAGTGTGACCCTGGTTAGAAATGAATCACGTAGCCTCCGGCGGAAAATAGACAAAAATACACTACTCCAGGCCTTCAAACTTCCTCAGAGGGACGGAATGAGAATATATGAAAGTCAACTTTACCAAAAAAAAAAAATACCTTCACGTACCACATTTTTATTTTTTAAACTTAAGAATGCTTAGTTCAATTTCAGTACAATTTCCTGAAGCAAGGTATCTACTTGATGAATTATTTTATACTAACTGAAATACCCGTTCTTTGCATGGAGAAGATAAGATTTGTAGAATATATCATATTTAAAGGTAAAGAAATCAATGAAATAAATAAATAAAGCAATATATAAGCATAATATAAGTGCAATATAGAAATGCCGAAGAGCAACGCCAACCAGCTGCCATGTTCGTTCTTGCCTAAACTTGGATTTGAGTGCCATTAGGACTGTTACCGGACGAATGGGGCGTGGAAGACACGGCTTCGACTGCCGGTGGGAACTCATGTGGTTCGGATTCTACATTAAGTTGTTGAACCACGTTTCATATAGCCTCGCTGCTGAAAGGGGCGCTAAACTAAGAATCCAATTCAATTTTAATCCTAATTCTCAACCAGTTTCTCTACTCCAGCATATAAATGCCAGTTTGTAATTTCCCATTTGGAACCACAGAGGAATGAAATTGACCACCCTACTACTACCTAATTAGTTTAGAATAATAAGTGGCCTAAAATCTGCCTTCGACACCAGCAAATTTTGCTAAATGGGGGCAAGATTATTCACTCACATAAAAATTTATTTTTTTATTAGTTATTATTATACAATTGATTAATATGTATTTCTCAAACTGAGAGGAACAATTGCTCTCCTGTCTTCCTCAAACGATGACCCTGCTTCAGATAGATAACTCAGACATACTGACTAACAACTATATTCGTATTACGTACTGGAATCTAGGAAAAAAATAGTAGTAGCAAAAAAAAAAGCCCAATAGGCCTATCAAAGTCAGTGTATAATGTTGCATCAAGAAGATTTTGGGAGGACGATTTCCATCATGCATCCAATCTGCTGACTTCGGCTGGAATTTAATTGATCTTTAAATCCGTACGTACCACACAAAATAAATGCACAAGATTGAGCCTTATACCTTATCCATAACTTTGTGTTTAACCACTGTATCCTGAAGAAAATTTTGTAAACCAAACTAAAAATCATGCGTAACAACTTTTCTTTTTTTATCGTTGTGAGTTTCCAAATTTCATTTTAATTATTGCAAAAAGTCGACTTCTTCCGCCTATACCCATCACAGTCACGACGTCAGAGGGGTCGAACACTTTCCTGATGGCCACGCGTCTCCCCCCCCCCTCCTCAGACATTTAACCACCATTTCACTACAATATATTTTAAAGCATGCAAAAAGAATCCAGTGCTACCAAACAAAATTTGCTGCTCTTTGCTTGGGCCTCTTACAAGAAGTTATATTCATATATATAAACAGAAATCCTGTTAAAACTGGACTATGACATTTGGCTTAAAATACCATATCAATTAATGCTTCACGTACCTTTCTGCGTGGTGGCACTGTATTTCCTCCTATTCACATATAGTTTGACAACACTCGCGTATGGTATGAATATAAGGGGTACTATGAAGAGTCGTTTTGACGTATGATTAGCGTCATACTAAAGGCCTGAGTACTGCAGGAAACATATTAGTCGAAATCCTTAGTATGGCACTAATCACGCGTCTCAACGACTCTGCATAAGGCCCAAGATCTTTTACCAAGCTACTGACTGGATCCATTTTTAAAAATGAGCAACTATGAGCAAACAGTTTCTATAATTTTGAACTCTATACTCTCGTATAACTGATCAATCAAAATCGATCCTATCACAAATATGTTTAAAATGATATGCCATTGTTAAAATCGGTTTGGAAATATTAATTATTACAAATATTACTTTCTTTTATTCTAGTCGTATGCTATGTTCTTACTCTTACAAAACCTCAGTGTGCTTTGTGTTTATGCTCTTCAGTTTCCTCCAATAACTTTCTCTTTACTTTTTTTTTCTTTTTAACTTAGATTCGCGGGTTTAGTTACCTCTAACAAGAGAGTATGATGATATTTTCGATATATATACACATTATACTATATATAAGGATTGGAATAGGATATAATGGCTAAAACGAAAAAAAGCATAATCTACGGAATGAAGGAAGAGGAAGGAAACGAAAAAAAACGAGAAAATCCACGCACACGGTGTTCGCCCACCACAAGATTCACTTGGCGGGAGTAGGATTGAACCCGGGTCCCCGTGCACCAGAGGTGAGCGCTCTGCCACTGAGCCAACGAGGTCCTCCCAAGCTGCTTGGACAGATCATTGCAACTGCTAAAAGCGATCATTATGTATTCTTTCATTACTATGAGTTGTTGTTAAATTTGACAAAACTTCTTTAAATACATTTGGAGAACAGTAATAGAAATTTACAAATTGTAATTTTATTTTGTATATGACCACATAAATAGCATTTTAAATTTAAATTATTTTATGACTATATATATATATATATTGAAACGTAACGGAAATTCAGGAGTCTTTGTGAATTTCTCAAAATTGATAAATGGAGCTGAATAATATATTTAATGTTTGTATTTAAAATCCAAAATATAGTTTGGCTACTGCATATGTTTGAAATTGCAGTAATTACTTAATTTCTTAATAAGTGAAAGTCCTGGATTTAAGGTTACTTATTGTTAATTAACATATTAAAAATACTAACTAACTAACTAACTCTATGGCCTATGGAACCCGCAGGTTCAGTGCCGCGTTCACAAAAGCTCTCCACTGACTTCTATCCTTAGCTAATTGCATCCAGTTTCTACTTTGTATTCCTATCTCTGCGAGATCCATCTTAATATTATTCTCCCATCTGCGCCTAGGTCTTCCTAATGGTCGTTTTCCTATGGGTCTTCCAGTCAAGTCTTTGAAAGCGTTTCTACTTTCTTCCATTCTAGCTACATGACCTGCCCACCTAAGCCTCCTAGACTTGACGACCCTAACAATGTTGGGTAAGCCGTATAAACTATGTAGTTCCTCGTTATGAAGTTTCCGCCATTCCCCATTCTCGTTCCTCTTGGGTCCGAATATTCTTCTCAGGATCCTGTTCTCAAATACTTTCAGTCTATGTTCTTCCCTCAGAGTAAGTGACCATGTTTCGCAACCATACAGAACAACAGGCATGATTATCGTTTTATATATTTTAAGCTTCAAATTCTTCGACAGAATTCGCGACGACAAGAGATTTTGAACCGAATAGTAACACGAATTCCCTGCTTTTAATCGACATTTAATTTCTTCGTGAATATGATTTTCATCTGTTAATATTGATCCTAAATATTTGAAAGTATCCACTTTATCAAAAGTATTATTTAATATTTTAACGCCCCCACAATTTGCCGTATTACGGTCCCGACGCACTTCCATGTATTTAGTTTTCTCTGCATTTACTTCTAAACCCATGTCCCTGCAAGCATTTAATAAGATCTCTGCATTTATTTCTACTGTTCTCCTATCATCCCCTATTAAATTTACATCATCAGCATATGCCATCACCTGGTGAATACCGTTCAACTGTAGGCCCTGGTTGCTATCTTTGATTTTCCTTATAGCGTACTCCAGAACAAAGTTAAATAATAATGGCGACAACGCATCTCCTTGTTTCAGGCCATTTTGGACGTGAAAGCTCGTGGACAAAAATTTTCCTACCCGGACTTTACTTTGGGATTCACTTAAGCATATCTTAATTAATCTAATTAGCTTTCTCGGTATTCCAAGTTCTGTGAGAACGTTGTACAATGTTTCTCTTCTAACCGAGTCGTAAGCCTTTCTAAAATCAATAAATAGTTGATGTACCGGGATATTGTATTCCCACTTTTTTTCGAGTATTTGGCGAATGGTAAATATTTGGTCGATAGTTGATCGATTTCGTCTAAATCCGCACTGATAATCTCCAATAATTTCATCTGCGTATGGGGTCAGTCTTGCTAATAGAATATTTGAAAGGATTTTATAGGATGTTGACAGAAGAGAAATGCCTCGATAATTATTACAGTCAGTTTTGTCGCCTTTCTTGTGAATTGGAACAATGATTAATTCTTTCCACTCTTGTGGCAATTCTTCCTTGTTCCAGATAAGGAGAATGAGTTTGTGTATCTTGTTCCACAATTTTTCGCCTCCAGCTAAAATTAACTCAGCCGGAATTTCATCCACACCCGGAGATTTGTGTTTCTTTAATTTCTTTATAGCGGCTTCTACTTCTATTCGACTGGGTTCTGGAATATACGGTTCTGCGGTGTGTATCTCCTTTTCTCCACGCGTATTAGTTTTTGGCTGCGTGTTCAGCAAATCGTCAAAGAAATCTTTCCATCTATTTAAGAGGCTATCCGTATCAGTGAGAACTGTTCCGTCAGCTTTCTTTAATATATAAGCACGAGGTTGATAGCCTTTCTTAAATTCGCTGATCCCCTTATACATGTCCCGAATATTTTTATTTTTACTATTATCTTCAAGTTCCTTAATTTTAGCTTTCAAAAAATCGCGTTTCTTTGTTCTAAAAGTTTTGGAAGTTTCCCGCCTGATATCTGCGAAATTTTGTGTAGTTACTTCATTCGGATTTTGTAGCCAGCGTAATTTTGCCTGTTTTCTCTTCTCTGCTAGTTTAATGCATTCTTGGTCGAACCATGGTTTGTTCCTACATATTTCCGCGTGTCCCAATTTTTCTATTGCTGAACTTTTAATGCTATCTCTAATTTCAATCCAAGTATCCTCAACACTAGTGCTTTCCGAGTCTTCTAAAACCGAGAATCTATTCGAAACTTCAATCTGGTATTCCTTTCTTACATGGCTCTCTTCTAATTTCTTTAAATTAAATCTCTCCGTTTTCGGACATTGAATATTACCTTTATTGAGCGATAATCTCTCCCGTATTATCGCTACTACCAGGTAGTGATCAGTGTCACAATCAGCCCCTCTAAACGACCGGACGTCAATTATGCTAGATTGTCTTCTTCTATCTACTAAAACGTGATCAATTTGATTATGCGTTTTTCCGTCTGGTGATGTCCAAGTGTATTTATGAACGTCGCGATGTGGGAATTTTGTACTCTTCACGATTAGGTTTTTGGATGTTGCAAAGTTCACGAGTCTAACACCGTTGTCATTACTTTCCTTATGCAAACTTTCGTTCCCTATAATCGGTTTGAAAATATCCTCTCGTCCTACCTTCGCATTGAAATCCCCTAATAGAATCTTCATATGGTATCGCGGGAGCTGGTCAAATATCCGTTCCACTTCTTCGTAAAAACTATCCTTTATATCGTCACCCTTATCTTCAGTTGGAGCATGTACATTTAAAACAATAATATCACACCACCGTCCCTTGAGAGTAATAAAAGAAAGCCTGTCAGTAACAAATTCAACCCGTTTAATTGCTGGTAATATTCGTTTGTGAACGAAAAACTCTGTTCCTAACTGGTGAATTTTATTTCCTTCCCCGTAAAAGAACGTAAAATTTCCGGAATTCTCAGATCCATTTCCTTCCCACCTAACTTCCTGAACTCCTACTAAGTCCATCCTGTATTTCTCTAACTCACTCGTAACAGATTTTAACGCGCCTGCCCTATAAAGACTTCTAATATTCCATGTTCCAAATCTCATGTCCATTTTCTTTTGCCGAGGTCGTGCCAAGTTATCAGTCCTTGTCCGAGGCTTTTGTGAATGTTTCTGAACAAATACCTTTTTTTACAGGATGAGGGTGTTAGCCTTACCCAAACCCCCAAGCTGGAGGACCACTCCTAGTCGGCTGTCCGCGACTGGTTATTCAGTATATTCGCAGCTAACCTCTATATCTAGAGGCCTTCTCCTCGATCCGCAACCTGAGGACGCGCCATGACGTGGTGACAGGAACCCACGTAATGAGTATTAAAAATACACTAACACAATATATATGACAAAAAATCTAAAACGTTTGCAAAAGTATGAAAATCATATTTAGTATCGTGTGGGACCTCCTTTTGTGTGCAAGACAGCTTGGATCCGACGTGGAATGGACGTATACAGCTCCTGAAATGTAATGTGTAGAATTTTGTACCATTGTTCCTTCAAAACACGCTCCAGTTCTTTAAGGGATGCTGGTGGAGGGTAATGAGACCGAAGATGCCTTTGTAACTCAGACCACAATGGCTCAATGTGTCAGATCTGGTGATTGCGGGACCCAGGGGAGGTGTGATAGCTCCTGATTATACTCCTCAAACCATGATTTCACCGTTTTTGCAGTGTGACAGGGTGCCAAATCATCTTGGTAGATGCTATCACCATCAGAGAACAAAATTTGAGCCATGGGAGAACCTGGTCCTCCAAAATGGCCTCATACACCTTAGCATTCATCATTCCATGCAAGGCTATGATGGGACCTGCAGAAAACCACGATATCACTGCCCATACTGCAACAGAACCACCCCCATGCTTTACAGTTGTGAGCAGACAGTCTGTATCATAGGCCTGCGACGGTGTTCTCCATACGTAAACATGACCGGTTGTTGGAAACAAGGTGAAGGTCGATTCATAGGGCCATATTACGTGTTTCCACTGATCACGAGTCCACTCATCACGATTGTGGTCCTTGCACCACTGGACACGCCTCTTTGCATTTACTCTGTGACCAGGGGCGTTGCCATGAATTTTCATTTTATGAAGTCCCGTCGCACTGTTTTCGATGATACACGGTTTTGTAGGCCGGAATTGAGTTCAGACGTAATTTTCATTGCAGTGTTCTTCTTTTTAGCTGCTACAATCCGTTTTAATGCCCTCTGGTCCCTATCTGACAGGACTGCTTTTCGACCACTGTTGTGCTTTGCAGACGTCGTTTGCCCATGAATTGTGTATGCCCTCGTGAATTGGACACAGTGCCTTTCGATAACCCCACAATGTTCGCCACTGTTGCCTCTGAAGCTCCAACCAGACGGGCACCAAGGATCATGCATCTTTGGAAGTCTGTCAGGTCGCCCATTGTGCCGCACCACTTTCACACCACGACACTCACAGGTGAACTGGTTACTGCTGATGGAAGAGGAAGGTCCCCATAGCACATTGAAAACAAAAAACGATCAATTCGTGTTGTACAGTGGAGGGCCAAGCTTACGTGTCCTGTATGAAGTGTTTTTAGATTTTTAGTGTTTCCCCTATATATATATATATATATATATATATATATATATATATATATATATATATATATATATATATATATACCTGGCGATACACGTAGTTGCTGGAAAAATGATCCCAATAAAGTCCTTCAAATTGGAAGCATTTCATATGTTAATGGACCAAAAGCAATCACTGGTAGTGATCAGTCTTTGAAAAAGACGAAATTCGTTGGGTTAAGTTCTGATCCCTTAAGCCCCTATTCTACAACTGCTTCAGGTTAAAAAAATGTTATTATTTCCCTTCTTTACCTTCGTTTTTAACATTCCCTCGTAAATAGCGGGTTGTGTGTGTTTCTTCACCCGCCTTATTTTTCATACTTTCATTCTGACTGCCGTGATTAATCCGATTGGGTAGTGTGATTAACGAACCAAACTCATCATCATTAAAGCGCCTAACACGTATTTGAAACTTTCACCGTTTCCAATTTTGAAAACGCTCCTGCATACACTATAAATCATTACTCAGCAGCTTGTATATCACATAATCATTAAGGAATCATACTTAGGTACAGGGCCGTGCCGTGGAAAATTAGCGCCCGGGGAGTGAGTATACGACGGCGCTCCCATACATATATTACAATTTTTCGTATCTTTTTTCCTTTTTTCTCCCGAATTTTTCGCCCCCTTACTTCGGCGCCCGGGGCCGTCGCCCCGCTCGCTTCCCCTACGCTACGGCCCTGCTTAGGTTTATAATGACTTTCTTAACTATTACTGACAAATAATAAGTGAAAACTTGTTCTGACCCCTATTAAGAAGTTTGGATTGCGAGCGAAGCTTAGAAGAAAACTTTTAACAAATCAATTTCTTTGCAAACTGACAACAATATGGCTTTAACAGAGCGCTAATACTGTTCAGGGAATGTTTACTCATTTCCAACACTTTCTCCTTCTTGCTCGTTAGACGCCTCTTGCAATCAGCGCCCGAGGCGACGTTTCCACTAGCCCCTTCCCAAACTGCAAATACCCATTGGGGTCTCAATTGTGCTTAACAATGTGACTAAGTGTTAAGCAGAATCAATTTCGAAAATGTACCATTTAACATAGTTCTTATTCATGTTTTGTGAGTGTCATAACAGAAAAGCTCCTTTCACAACCAGCTGAGATCACAGGCAGTCCAATAGCATTTTTTTCCCTCTTCTATACTTTAGAGTTTCAAGATTTGCTTCAAGGTTATGACGGCGGTGACAATGATCATGAACGAAATGGAGTGAAGAACGTAGAAGAAAACGGGAGAACCCACGCACAAAGCGTTTATCCACCACAAATTCTATTTGGTAGAACTTAGGTCGAACCATAGACCCTTCGCACCAGAGCAGAGCGCTTTGCACCTGAGCCACCGCGGCCTGCCTTATATACAGTATATGGGCGTATCGATAAAAGAAATACGATTAGATAAGTCTGTTGAGCTTCTTCTAAATGGTAGCCCTGACGTTTTTTTTCTTTTTTTTTTAAATAAAGATAATGTTGCTACTTTCCATGTTGGAGTGTTGTTCCATGTTTGAAGCCGTACAAATCTTTCTTCTCTTAGCTTATTGTTGAAGGTGGATATTATCGAACAAAAGAAGGCAGAAAGGTAAAAAGAAGGTTGATTATTTTATATTGTTTTCCAAAAGGGTAGTTGCTAATCTGTATAAAATTTAGTTTCACGAATCTTTTTCTTCTTTTTTTATGTTATGACTAGCAGAATACCCGTTCTTTGCATAGGGAGAATGCGTTTCAATTCGGACCTCCTTCGTGGCTAAGCGTATGCGCCCTTGGCGTGGGAGACCCAGGTTCGATTCCCGGTGGGAGCTCATGAGGTTCGGATTCCACGTCAATCAGTAGGTCCACGTCTCATATAGCCACGCTGCTGAACGGGACGTAAAATTCAAAATCAACTCAACGTTTCAATTCGGATATAAAGGGCAATAAAACTGTCACCAATCAACTTAGGGATTCCAAAAGCTAGGAATTCGACACTAATATCTGTCAATTTTAATTATTTTTACATGTTACCGTCTCCCATAGGAGTACTAATGGATGATGCTTTTGGATTTAAACGGCATCGGAAGTGTCACTATTCGTCTCTGTTACCACGAAAACTATGGATTGGACATTAATGTCGGTAATTTACAATCATATATATATATATATATATATATATATATATATATATATATATATATATATAGAGAGAGAGAGAGAGAGAGAGAGAGAGAGTGGTGCTATTCAGCCGGTTCGCCAGAACCGGTTGTTAAAATATTTCGAGTTCGCAGAACCGTTTGTTAGAACCAAACATGAAGTAATTTTCACCCAATTATATCCAGGAATAGAAAATTTTAGTTTAAGCATCTTTGCTTCTAGAAATTCTTACATCTACAGGGTTAAACATATGATCTCTCAAAACAAGGTATAACCGTTTATTTCTTAATCTCAAAAGCTCAGGTATCAAGAATGAGAACTGGGATCACGAGTGTCGTGGTGAGGGTAATTTATATATGAAATGCATACGTACCATTATCAATAATAAATTGTTGGTCCATTGCTCGAATAAGATCTTCCCAACATTTTTTGAGAACCATCTATCTTGGCTAATCCGTCTCCAAGATATTCGCAGTGCTACCTAGCCTAATTTCGTCACACTACATTGTATTAGGATGCTGTGTAGGTCTGTACATGTCACTTGCGGTATCCAATAAATATTTTGGTTTTGTCTACCTTGTATAGTTTGTTTCCTAAGAGAGTTATATATATCCTTATACTATATATATATGAGAGAGAGAGAAAAACTACTTGCTAAGAAATTAGAATAGCAACACTATATATATATATATATATATCCATCCCCTGCTCCAAGTTGCACCTTCAAAGTGAAAAGATCCCAGGCTCAACATTATTTATGATGAAAATTAATTGAGATTGGTCGGGTGGTTCAAAAGTTATTAAGTTACGAAAATTGTCACTTTCAATTTTATAGGTCTATATATAGACAAAACAGTGTTTAAGAAGTAACTATTTGGTTTGAATAGTTGGTATTAAATAGATATCTCAGTAAAGCAAAAGTGAAATGTGCTAATGTAGATACTTTAATTAGTAAAAGTGCAATTTTTTGATATTATAATTTCATTGGTATTGTTGGAAAGAAATACTGATTTGAAGTTAATATGTGTTTTATGCGTTTGTAAAATTTTAGTTACAAGACTTGTAATAATAAAATTTAAATATTTACTGATGTAACTTCCCTCAGGAGCCACTACTGCTCCCAATTTGTTACTCTTATTTGACTAACTGAATGCACTCACTAGCGAATTTATTACTGAATTTTCCTCTAATATTTCCTCGTTCTTAATATCTTTGTTAATGTAAGTGAAATAAGTGGACTACGATGAACAATTTTTGTTTCCTTATAAACTTGCATATCTACAGTCTATTTTTTTTTTACATAGTCTCAGGATCCATATTTCAATAAAGTAGAGAATAAATAAAAATAAATATGAAACAAACTTGGTTTGCTTTTAGTGTAAAATGTTCACCTCTTCTAAAAGAAGTCCTGCTCCCATAGGAAAAAAAATGCTGGCTATACTGGTGTGTATGTTTCAGAGCAGAAGATAAAGAGAAATATACCTTTAGTAACAAATGCTTATATTATCCTTTAAAATGCGCTTTTAATGAAAAATAATCAACACATTGAAACAACTTCCAAGAAAGGTGTTTACAAAGAAAACTATTTTGTACTCAATGAAGCGCGAAGGGTTGAATTGATTCATTTCACTGACAACATGGTTCTCTTTCTCTCTCTCTCTCACACACACACACACTCACTCACTCCCTTCCTCTCTCTCTCTCTCGTACGCGAACACTATGTATGCTAGACAACCCCTCCCCTGCATGGAGCTACCGTAAGATTCGATTCCCGCTTCGCTTCTTTATTGTCTTTGCACAATTGCGCCCTCTATTTCTATGACCTTGAACTGTATCGTCTCTCCTTATCCAAAATCAGTATCCCGCCAAGAATTTTCATTCGCTAGTGTTACAAGAATATATTCTTAAAATGTTGGTAGCTCTGAGAGTAGTTACTATTTTTAAACACAATTTCAAAATTGCCATATAGAAATTTAGAAGTTGTTAAACGCTTTTTCGTCGCACAACCAAATAGAATTATTTGATTGGTTGAGAACATGTGGGGTAATACCCAGCAATTGGAAACACTTCAAAGTCGAGAGGCGACCGGTTTCAAAAATAAGAAAACATCATTTTTAGTTAATTAATTTTCGATGTAGATAATAAAACAAACTTTAGTGATATTAAAAGTAAGTTCAGATAGCCAACATATTCAAACCTAGATGCACTAAATACAACAGTTTTAAAAATATAAGCTTTTTTCTCATTTTAGGGGACTCAGCGACATTGATTTTTTGAAAAGTATATATATTTTTTAAATTATCTTACGTTATTATTAACGGAATGGAGCGCAATTTTTTCCTAAGATTCTTTGTGTTAAACCCTAGCATATTCTTCAAATCCGGTTAAAAAATAACAAATAGTTTGCCCGTAGTAAATTTTTAAAGTTGATTTTTATCATTTTTGACTTAGTGCGAGAAGCCCATGTAAGATATACAAACCTACATAGACTTCACTTCTGAAAAAAAGTCAACTTTTTTATTTGTGAATCGATACTATAGTAGATAATTCTTAGTACAATAATAACACCCTAAAATGAAGTTTCCGCAACAAACCATTCAAATTAATTAACTAATTAATTAGTATTTTGCGGAAAAAAGGTCAATGGAAGATTGAGGTACATTTCACGAACAAACTCACGGTTTTCCATACATGTTACAGAAACATTTTCTTTGACATCAAGGATAACAATTTGTTAAGCTAGGATATGGGAAAAGTTGACGAAAATATATTTCTTTTTTATCTACTACTCGGGGACGAAGCGACCGGGTGAAGCTATAGATAGATAGATAGATAGATAGATAGATATCTCAGTTAGTAATCCAAGTATAATAAATCTAACCATCCCTGTCTTGGAGATTGTGGTAGTGGGAACTTTGGAAATATAAGTGACGAAACAATTTTCATTACAGACTTTATTCTACGAAATGAGCCAATTTTGTTCAAATGCTTGTGATAAGTGATTCGTTACAGAATAGGAGAGTAGTAGAAACTAGTTTTATTAAGTGTTCTTCTATTAGGTACATACATCTGTATATTTTCATCGATATGAGAAGTAATAACCTCTGAATCCTGTATATATTTGTTGTTCATTTGCGCTCCATCCAGAACGTATTTGTATGTGTTAGTTTTGCAATTCTCTGACGAGTGTCTCGTGAAGAACAGAAGTATATGTTTTAAGGCAGTGATTCAGTCAATAAATATATTTTACATTAATATCGAAATATTGATATTTCTTAAAATAGTTACTTTGCAATATACGTATATAACTACTACATTTCATTCATGTAATTAAACCATGTACTTTTCTAAATAACTTCAAATGTTTTCAGTTGAAGTCAAACGTAAGTATTTTTTATCAATATGTTGTATTATGATTTAGTATTATAAACCTAAAGGTCAATCTTAGATAATTATGTGCTATGTAATTTAAACAAGAGCTACATTTTTTACTTATTTAATGTGTAGTGCCTGACAGTAAAACAATATCAATTTAGAGAAAAATTGGATTCGTATAGGTATTTGGAAGATGAATTTAAACATATATACAGTTTATCTATATAAGTGATACGTTGTTAACAGTAATCATGCTGTTAACTTGTGTTAAAACTTTATGAATTTTGTCATTGTGTCTATTAAGCCATATACCGAATAATTTTGAGAACGCAAAATTAGGAATACTAAAATACCTACGATGAGCACCTCAACTTTTGGAGGACAACATGTGTACAATTAACCTCGTTCAAATTAGTTATCACTTTAGTAATGAATTTTATATATCATGACATGCGATTCGACTATTTGGGAAGGCAATGCAGAATCGGGCTAGTTGGGTGGAATGGAGTACCTCCTCCTATTACCCGCTATGATGCTGCAGCGTTACGGAGGCAAAGGAAAGTTAAATTTTCACTCACTATCAGCGCGTGGAGCAAGCAGTGTCGCTGTTAGAGAGGGCATGTGGCACGTGCGAATTTTTTGAGTGTTATCGTCGTGTTAGTCAACGCCTGTTAGAACATCAACTGTAGTAAAACTCAAGATAAGTCACATAAGAATCCACAGAATGCTGAAGTCGTAACTATAGTTATCAGAGTATCAATAGTCGCTGTAGGTTCGTAAATATAGTCAGTGAATTTGGGGTTGATTTCGCATGGGGCTATCCACTACCACTATAATTACATTATGTAAAACTTGTAATTTATTTTAGTGTTTTATATTTTTCTTTTAATTGGAATAAAAACACATGGTAGAATCCTTTGCTTCAACTATTATACCGCTACCTGCTCTTTGTTAGTTTATCTAATGTTACATAAACACAATATTGTAATACCAGGGTAACATTCTTGGTACATGCTCTCAATTGAGACTCACCGTCCCTAACTGAGGCTTCTTAGATTTTTCTCATACCTCCGAACTAGCGCACCGATAGCAGAATCTGACTTCCCAGGCTTAAATGCAAGTATGTTCTTAATTACCAAACTTGATGAGCTAGATGAAGGAGAAGGGCAAGCTGTTGCTATAAGATAATATCCGTGTAGTGGAAGGTTATCTATGGGGCCTAGTTCTAAGTGGAATAGTATGAAGTCCCATAACTCGGATACATAGTATGTAGTTTCTATCGTACGTCGAACAAAAAACACAATTTAAACAAAGACATAAACAAAACTACATACAACACACACCTTCAACAGCAGCAGAAGCAACAACTACAACAAAACAACACAATACTACAAAGCATTTTTCTTGTAAGAGATTTGGTGGAGGCAACATCTGAGTACAGAGTGGTTTGATAACTTAATACCACTTTGTACAGTTCAAGTGTGAGTAGTATTAATTAAACCACACTGAGAGCACTCTTAGCGTGATATTTAATCACATTTACCACTAAAATGGACTTTTACAGCATTTTGTACATCGTTTACGGATATTGCACATGGCTAAAATCATTCCTAAACATACTTTTTTTTTTAAATATGCCACTTAGAAGTATTTTACACAGATAATTTAATCAAATATAACTTTACAGTCTCTGAACAATAAAATAACTTACATTCTAAACTTAAAACTAATATATATATATATATATATATATATATATATATATATATATATATATATATATATATATATTATTTAATTCTTCTTTTCTCTGTTTGACTTTTCCTCTTATACTTGTATGTTATTTCTTTTAATGTTGTTTTTAATTTTTCTTTAAACTTATGATATCCCAAGCAAGAGAATGTATCCTATATTCTAATACGTATATTTTATCATCATAGGTGCTTAATGTTAACCCATAATATACCAAAATTTTTAAAAATTGAATTCTTTCACCGCCTTTTATATTCAATATCTATGGGTTACCAAATATACGAAAATTAATAAAAGTGGAATGTGTCCCATTTTTGAGAAAGTTTATGGACGTATGATAAACCATGCACTGCATATTCACGTATGATTTTTATACATTTGAGCTGTATGATTAATCATACTGGGATAAGACAGGAAACAATCTACTTGATATGATCTTTTTCTTCTAAAAGATAACATAACATTTCCTTGCACATGCTTCACTACAAATTAAATTTTAGTTTTCTTGTCATAACAGGGATAACATAGTTTATTATAATGAATCTTGTATTCTCAGTACATGCGTGAAATAAGAGGAATACTGTTTTGAATTCAATCCAATGTTACACTTTATGTATCGATACTGTTTGCAACCTACACATTTTACTTTTTGCGGTATAAAAAGACAGTAATAAATGAACCATAGTATGCCGCTTTATCCAGTGTAAAGCAGGATTGAAATTAATTTTAGCCAATGTATACCTGAGGGTCAAGGGGGCTATAGCCTCCATAGTCCCTTGAATCCGCGCCTATAAAAGGGACCATTTTTGGGTGTAATCAAACGCTGCATTTTATACATCGAAATTTAGTATATTTTCTCCTCATCAAAGAGATGGTCTATTTTGTCATACCGAATGTCTATTCAAAATTTCCTAGATGATTTTGGACGAACACATCTTGATCTTTGAATGAAGACAGTAAAGATAATACTATGCGTCGAGTGAATTCTAAGAAAGGCTAAGTATTATCCAAATGTCTGTAGAGTATCTACAGGCTGACAATAGTACAGGTGATACCAAATCTGAAAAACTGCTAATACCACTTTTTTGATATGATTCAAGTTCTATACAACAAATGAAGTTTATCAAAAAGGTCGATTCCACCCATGGTCCAATGTTATTCATCAATGATCGATGGTCAATAAAATCTGTGTAGACAATGTGGTCAATATAATCTTCAAAAACCTCACGAAATATATCTACGGGGCTGACTTGCATATTACACCACTGATTGATTATAAAGGGTTTGAAATTAGTATTGTTTCTTGGAAAAAATTTGTTTTCACTAAAGTGTTTTCTTTTCCAAACTCGAGCACATGGCTTTGAGTTGGACCATACTGTCCCTTTGGGCCGCTACTCTGTGAATTAGCTGGTATTCCATCAGAACAACTAATTTCGATGTCGTAGGTGTTTCCACTGTAACGAGATGTTTATTTAGAGTTTAAAAAAAAAGTAAATCAGCTTCACATTATAACAGCGCCAACAGCGGAATTTGTGCGAACTATCTTCCTACGTTTAATTTCTGTCTATAGGCAACAGCACTTTAGCTGTTGAATCCAAAGGTAGAAGTATGAGCTATCCTGAGTTTCGAATTTTGTTTGAAATGGGTAAAACCAGTTAACCAGTTGCTATTTTGTATCTTGAAAGCATAGTTCTGAAAGTTAAAATCTTATTACGTGATATTATTATATTCTAAGAATTCAATTGAGGATCGGTGTATGTGTGTAATAAGTTATAGTTATTTGGTGCTAAGTTTAAAAAAAAAAGTGTGTTTCCATTTGATCCTGTTAATACATGTTTTGTGTGAAGTTCCATGCCTATAGTATGCAAATAACAAGGAGGAATATTGTATTCAAAATATTGGTGAGTTAATTACTATATTTATTAATTATAAAGAAATAAGTTTGATATAAGTAACTAAGAATTGTTCAGATTTAAAAAATTCTTACAGATTATATGTAATTTTCTAGGAAGTTAAGGTTATCTGCTTATTTGCTGGAGAAATATTTGTCTATTGAAGTAGCCTCTTTGGATGGAATTCTTTATTAGCAGTCATTATATGTATTACTTTATTGAATTTGTTATAAAGTTAATGAATAGAACAAAGAATATTATTTTCCCGATTAACCATACTATTAAGTATATTTATGAATAGTAGCTGCATTCGCTCTAATATTTTTGAACTCAGGATTACTATATATTTAATTAACATTGTTTATGCATTAAATAATTTAATTTCTGAACCTGCTATACGTTATAAGTGTGGATGTGCCCGAAGGGTACATTTGTTCTACCTAACGACGGCTCCATTCAATCACTTGTACGAGTAAAGGGTGGAGATCGCGTTACACAAATTCAACAGCTAAAGTCTTCCTTCTTATTTTTCATTAGTAGAAATATTATTATTATAAGTAGCAGGAAGGATAGATTTGGGAAAGCAGGTTCTGTTTTTCATCTACATGAAATATAGTATTGCTAGCACCAGTGTAGTTAATTTTGTTACGATACACGTATCTAGTTCTTACTTATCAGGATATCACTTGTTTGGTAACATATCGGCTGTATATATAAAGAATTTTGTGAGAGTTGAGTTTTATATATTGCGGGGTTCGAACCAGAAACATGTCAGATACGAGTAGTGAACGTACCCATCAGGGCCAGTTAAATTTAAATCATTTTCCCAATGGAGATGGTGGTTTGATAATACCTAATCCATTAAATTTTTTTTTGAGGGAGCAAGATTTTTCGTTTTTAGAAAACGAAAGATATAGGGACAGTTACTGTAGGGCAGTTGAGCCACAAACAGCTGGTAGTTTATCACCGTTGTTAGATTCAGATACCAGCAGTGTTTACACTTTGACCTTGGCAGGTGCAACGAATCACGATTTGAGGAATGAGAGTGAGAGTGTTGCGGTAGGTCAGTTAAGGCAAACAGGTTTTAGCGCACCTGTGGTAGATAAGAGCTGTTTTGCTTTAAATGAAAAAGACTGTTGGAAAATTGATAAACAAATCAATACAGAGAATGAACGTAGTAAGTCATATTTACATAATTTTATGCCGTTCTCTGTGGATATGAATAAATTAGCAGTATCAGCTGCCAATGAGAATTTTTCGGAAAAAATAAAAAGAATCCCTTTTTGTGATGGAACTGAAGACGAAATTATTTTTCTTTTCTTATTAGAGATTTATAAGATTATGAAACTCAACTTGTTCCCGAAAGAAGCTTTGTTTATTATAGCTTTAGGAAGGAGTAGTGGCCTTATCAATCAGGAGTTATCTAATTTGATAAAGGGTTCAAATCAGTGGGTACATATTAGTTACCTATTGTATTCAAAATTTGTGACCCCGATAGGTAAACAACAAATAGAACGTAAAATTATATTTATTGTTTGCAAAAGCCGGAGGTTAATATAGTATCTCACGTCGAGAGTATGGTGGATAGTTATGTGATCACACACGGGAGAGAAGATATACAAACATTAATTGACATTCTTTTAAATGGGATGAAGCCTCAAATACGTTATGAACTTTTTAAATATAATCGTCCAGTATCTCTAGAATTGTGAAAGCAGAAGTGGAAAAATATGAGTTACATCAGCGGAACTTAATTGTTTACAATAGTTTAGTTAAACATCAACAAAAGGAAACAGTAGGAAGAAAAGTAGTTCAGTGCTATTTTTGTCAGGGAAATCATAGAGTTTCCCAGTGCCCACATAAACTTTCTCAATGTATAGCTAAGTTGAACATTGAAAGCGGTGAGCGGGTACGCAGTGTTACAAATAGTGAGAGGTCCCGGGTTAGTTCCCAAGCAAGTAAAGTGAATAACGGTCCAGTTAATAAACTTTCTTTAAACTTTAAGGAGGTTAAGAGTGAGAATCCATATAAAGGAACATTCAAGAACTTAATTGCAGCATTTGTCAATGCCTTTATTATGGGGAAACAATTAAAAGGAGGACTTGACAGTTGTAGCTCAGTTTCCTTGGTGAATAAACAATACTTTGAGAAGTGGAATAAAACTTTAAATAATCCTGTGCGTGTTTATGAGCAAAAATTTAGTGGAGTAGGTGTGGACAGACAAAAGATCGAGTTGAATTCCTGTGTTTTCTTATTTATTAGATTTCATAAGAAAACTTATAAATTGAAATTCTTTCTAGTGGAAGGTTTAGAACCTACATTTATCGTAGGAGTCCAGGAACTAAAATTTATAAGTGCTCAGATAGACTTTGACAATAACAAACTTTTATTGAAACAAGAACGTGCCGTGGTACCCCTTACTTATAATCTGTCACCCCCCTCCCATAAAGATAATTCTTATTCTGCGCAAAGCGATTTATTTTGTAGCGATGGTGCTTCTGCTTATGCCAATTTGTTTATGAGGATGGACGGTTGTAGGGAAAGGGAAATGACTTCGTCGCCAGGCGTCTGCAAGGTTTCCATATCGTCAGCGCCCTTGGATCCTCCCATTGTTGCCAACCCAGGAGAGACTTTTTCTTCATTGAATCCGGAGAGGTCAGGGAATTTTGAACAGCGGCCATTAGCATTGTCACCAATCACAGTAGACCCTAGTTTCTTGGAACAGGATCTTACTTTACAAGGGTATGTTGATAATTTAATAAATAAATATCCTAATGTTTTTAGTGATAAGATAGGATGTATTAATGGATTTGAACATCAAATATTGTTAAAAGACGATACACCTATACGGAAAAAACCTTACCCTCTTTCGCGGGCAGAACAAAAGCAAATGGATGTAATTTTGGATGATTTACTTGCTCAAGGAATAATTCGTCCTAGTAATTCCCAATGGGCTTTTCCTTGTTTTCTTGTCAACAATAAGTCAGGAAGTAAAAGACTTGTAGTGAATTATCAATCTCTAAATTCTCGTTTGTGTTTAAATGCACAATATACTCCTCGTATGGAAGATGTGTTAGCTAGTCTATCACAGGGAGTTATTTACAGCCATTTTGATGTTCACGCAGCATATCATCATTTGAAACTTAGTGAAAATTCGACTCAATATACCGCCTTTTTAACTCATCGCGGTTTATTTGAATATAAGTATGTGCCTTTTGGTATATCTTCAGGATCATTTATTTTGTCAAAGATTTTAACTGATTTGCTATATCCTTTGAAAGAACAAGGTGTGGATTGGTTTTTTGATGATATAGTGGCAGTAAGTAAAGATATAGAGAGTCATAAACAGCTAATTGAGTCAATTTTGCAGAAGTTTAATGAGGTTGGTATAACATTGTCGGTTAATAAATCTGCATTATTTCAGAGAAAGATCTCATATTTGGGATTTGTTGTTGAAAACGGAAATCTATGTATGGATCCTTCTAGAATAGAAGTTATCAGGAAATTACCTGCACCGAAAAATCGGAAAAGTTTGATTAGCTTAGCTAGTTTTTTACAGCTTTATAGTAGGTTTATACCAAACTTTCATGATGTGATGGAACCGATAACTCGACTTCGTTCGGCGAAGTGTAAATTTGAGTGGGGAAAAGAACAGCAAAGAGCTTTAGATCAGATAAAGGAATTATTTGAAGCTTATGTAGTATTGAAACTTCCAGATTTGAATAAACCCTTTATAATTACATCAGATGCCTGTTTAAAATCTTTAGGAGGCGCGTTGGAACAATTAGATAGTCAGGGAAACAGAGTTCCGGTAGCATTCTTTTCTAGACGCTTACGTAAATATGATTTAAATAAGCCGATCTTTTTGTTGGAACTTATGGCGGCGGTTGAATGCTTGGAACGATATAAAACCTTTTTGCATAATAAATTCGAACTGAGGGTAGACCATGTGGGTTTGGCGTATGCTATACGTAACATACGAAGGGTCAAAAGGTATGGTAGTTTATTGTATCGATTATTAGCGTTTGATTTCACTGTAAAGTCTGTTTCAAGTAACTTGAATATAAGTGCAGATTTTATGTCACGATTGTTTGACGAGGAAAATTTTGAATCTATGTATTTAGAGCCAACCATGGAAAAAGAGATTAATAATTAATGCTTAGTAAATCTCTGGAATATGCCATTTGCTAACATATCTATAAAAGATCATCAAGCTAGAGATCCTGAATTAATGGAGATTATACATCGTTTAGAACGAAAGGAGAGATTAGAGGATTATAAGTTAATTAAAGGGGTTCTGTGAAAAAAGACTAAAGCTATAAAAAAACCGTATAAGATTTGTCTGATACGGGTCTATACGAAATAGAGTACTCGATTAACAGCGCTGTTCATGAGGAGACAAAGTGTAGTCCCTTTGATTTAGTTTGTAACAATAACTGCGGAGACCCATTAGAGGTAAAATGGAATGTGCAGGAGCTAGATATCCAAAAGAAAGACCCCAATTTGTGGGTAAATGCGCTCCATAATATGGAGAAAGCATGGCATAGGAAAAAGAAAATTTTTAATAAACGAAGAATACCTACTAATTATCAAGTGGGTGATAAACTTTTAATTAAAGCCCAAACCAAGTCATCTTTGGCTGATAACATTACGAACAGTTTATCAGAAAGGTGGTTGGGGCCATTCGAACTCCAGAAATTCCTTGGTGAAAACTCTTTACAGGTTAAATCTATTGTAAATGACAGAGATATTCGTAGAGTACATGTCTCAATGACAAAACCTTTCAGAGAAAGGAGAATCCCTATTGTTAATTAGAAATCTTCATTAAAAAAAAGAAAAAAGAAAGAAAAAAAATAAGAAAAAAAAAATAAGAATCATAAAGTGTTATTGAAGCTTTACGTTGGTGCTATAAGACAATAGACGAACATAATTTTAAGTAATTTTAAAGTGTTATATGTTAAAATAGTTTTCTCATTGCAGGCCTGTAATGTGTCCGTCTAAATATGTCTAATGTATTGCTTCCTTAATTGTAAATTGGGCTTTTAGTCCAATAGTCTGGATTGTATCGTCAATTGTTAATGGAGAATTCCGTGGACCGGATTCCAGTCTGTTTGTCATGTCTCTTGGATGGAAATGGATTATTCCGATAAAACTGGTTATGGATAAATCAACATATTATTTTTCAACTGGAAACTATTCGTTCAGTATGTAATCAAGACAGAAATTGTAAGTTACAATGTAATTTCTTTTTCTATTATTGAATATGTAATATATATATATATATATATATATATATATATATATATATATATATATATATATATATATATATATATATATCTTTCGCTTTATATTTAATATTGCTTAGGAAAAATCAGGAAATTGCATTTAGGTGCTATTTCATAATTTTTCTGGAAGTGTTTGTAAATTTATGAAAGATGCGAATCATAGACGAATTACTATAGTTGCTAACTGTAGAGAGAGTGTAAAGTATGGTAGTAGTTTGATTGTATTTTGGGGGTTATTTTTTATTTTTAGTTTATTTTTCTTTAGTTGGTGTAGTTGGGAAGTATGTTTCTGCTAGTTAGTAGGTATAGTGATAATAGTTTGGTGATTAATCGTGACTTTGAGACAAACGAGATTCTGCATATTTCATAACAAAAAAAATTTTTTTTTGAGGGAGAGGTGAATGTGTAACGAGATGTTTATTTAGAGTTTTAAAAAAAAGTAAATCAGATTCACATTATAACAGCGCCAACAGCGGAATTTGTGCGAACTATCTTCCTACGTTTAATTTCTGTCTATAGGCAACAGCACTTTAGCTGTTGAATCCAAAGGTAGAAGTATGAGCTATCCTGAGTTTCGAATTTTGTTCGAAATGGGTAAAACCAGTTAACCAGTTGCTATTTTGTATCTTGAAAGCATAGTTCTGAAAGTTAAAATCTTATTACGTGATATTATTATATTCTAAGAATTCAATTAAGGATCGGTGTATGTGTGTAATAAGTTATAGTTATTTGGTGCTAAGTTTAAAAAAAAAGTGTGTTTCCATTTGATCCTGTTAATACATGTTTTGTGTGAAGTTCCATGCCTATAGTATGCAAATAACAAGGAGGAATATTGTATTCAAAATATTGGTGAGTTAATTACTATATTTATTAATTACAAAGAAGTTTGATATAAGTAACTAAGAATTGTTCAGATTTAAAAAATTCTTACAGATTATATGTAATTTTCTAGGAAGTTAAGGTTATCTGCTTATTTGCTGGAGAAATATTTGTCTATTGAAGTAGCCTCTTTGGATGGAATTCTTTATTAGCAGTCATTATATGTATTACTTTATTGAATTTGTTATAAAGTTAATGAATAGAACAAAGAATATTATTTTCCTGATTAACCATACTATTAAGTATATTTATGAATAGTAGCTGCATTCGCTCTAATATTTTTGAACTCGGGATTACTATATATTTAATTAACATTGTTTATGCATTAAATAATTTAATTTCTGAACCTGCTATACGTTATAAGTGTGGATGTGCCCGAAGGGTACATTTGTTCTACCTAACGACGGCTCCATTCAATCACTTGTACGAGTAAAGGGTGGAGATCGCGTTACACCACCTACCACCAAACGCACCTCCATGGGTAATGATAACACACTCTCTCCAATATCTCGAATTTGTGCGATATTGCCATTGACATCACTTGCAGCAGCATCTTGATCAGTGTCATTCCCGTAATTTGGAGGAAACGAAATCAAATGAAGTTCTTCCGAACATCTTAAAAGATCTTTTTTCTCACTATCGTCTTGTTCGCTCCGCATATTTAGGATCTCCTGTCCATCTAGCGGTCTCTTAGAGCTGAATAATAATAATAATAATAATAATAATAATAATAATAATAATAATAATAATAATAAAACTAGTATTTAGTAAGGTGACAGTAGTGGCCGAAATAAATCAGTGGCGGCTTCACCCTAGTTTCAAGACCAGGCTAATGTTACACCGTAACAATATATATATATATATATATATATATATATATATATATATATATATATATATATATATTGCGTAGACTTTTCATGTCTAATCTTGATAACATTAATTTTTATTGTTTACTACAGAACATATTTGAATGGCCACGTGCTAGAACGAAGTAACCATCAAAAGCAGGTTTTTGAGTAATCACGAGTGAAAGTTAAATTTAATGTATAATCGTTAATTGAAGCTTCGTACAAACGCATGCAATTTGTTGACAAAGCAGACGAAGTAGAGCCATGATTCGTGATTACATTGAACAAACATTAACTCTGAACGGAAATATTATATTATAACGATTTACAAAATGTAGAGTTACTAAGTTCTGGCCACGTAGAACTCCATTTAGAATTATGTTCTCCTGTGATCATTAGAGTTCGATCTATATCTCCCTTGTCAGGTAGCAGAATTGGATGTTGATCAGGATTGGGGAATCAGCCAGAGCTCATTTTGAAGTACAATCCTATCATGAGCATTCGCAAATTTAGCTACAATTCTCATCAATAGAAATCGAGACCTTACGATTCCAAACCACGACTTTCCAAATGCAACGCCAATGATCTACCTACTAAGCCAATACTTTTGTCAATATAATATCTGCTGTCAATAAACGCAATTAATAATAACTAACGTAATGTTGAAATTTTTAAAATCTGTATTCGTAATCGTTTATTGCGCTTGCCAATTTGGGATACATATTCTTAAAAACCACATACAATTCATGGTATATATCTCAAAGAAACCCAAAATTATTATCACAATAAAGCAATTGCTCTAATACATTGCTGTTATGCAGCACAGTTAGAATGCAAAAACTTTTATCCTCATCCCGTTAGAAGCGTAAATTAAAATCTCTTTTGTTACTAGTTGTTTTTTTATTTTAAAATTTTGAAAAATACTGCAAAGTGTTCAAAGCACAGAACGGTGCCCCGGTGCACACTTTGAGAAGACGTATACTGAAGAAAATATTACGCTGCTATTTGACACTAATCCTTTGATATTCTTTCAATTACTTATTGTAAGTGAAACAATTTTCTCCTACTTTATCCTTGAAAACCTACATAAAAATTGGTTTACTATTTTTGTGTGTGATCTAGAAACATTAGAGAATTTTTTTTTTAAAAATAAACTTACCTTTGTGCCGTTTTGGACACATTTTACAGGATATCAACAGTTTTCTGCTTTCCTTCGTGGCAATGCAAGTGTTGCCAGAACAAATTCCAATTAGTTCTAAGCAGTAAATATACAAGTATGAAGTTACTTTAACACCTGGCATATCCCTATAGGGAAGATAGTGCATATTTACTGCATATATATATTTCAGATTAGACATGAAAAGCCTACGCAACATATATGTATATATATATATATATATATATATATATATATATATTGTTACGGTGTAACATTAGCCTGGTCTTGAAACTAGGGTGAAGCCGCCACTGATTTATTTCGGCCACTACTGACATGAAGTGACCCTACTCTTGAGGAAAGTCGGTAGAGGATCGTTATTGAAATTTGGTTCTTATAGGCACCATGCCAACATGATTGTTATATTTAGTTTCTTTTTAATTCTCCCACACCTTTGGAAAAGGTAGCAGAGCAAGCCACGATAGAAGGATTGACGTAAATAAGTAGCCGATGATAAACACGTATTAAATTATGAGCAAACAATTCCGTGAAGTACCTGACGAACAAAAGTCAGAACGTTTCTGAGATCTCTATTCTACGCAAATTACGGAATTGAGTTCTCCTGAAGTATGACGCTCAGAATTATTCTAAATTCGTCAGTGTCCCTGCACATCCTAGAGGTCTTGGGTTGCGTTATTTTTCCAAAGGACGGGAATGACAGTGTTTGATAAAATTGTGCAGCTTTATCTCAAAACCAAAAAAATAAGAACGACTTCTGCCGACTCAGTTGCTGAGTGGGTGATCTTACGTCAGAGAAACGGCAAAGAAATTGCAGATATGAAGGTTGGGAGGCTGAAACTTTGGACTTTATCAACTTTCCGTCATTCAGATCATTAACTCTAGCTTAGTAAATTATTTTTACCACACTTTCCTTTTCGGACGTAGGTAGACTACCATACAGTCTTGAGATAGCCAATGACATAAAGGGTATTCAATTGAGTGTTTAATATTATGAAAATAAACCACATAAATGGTTAACATATAATATTGAATAGAACTCTTGTAAATCTTGAAGAAATGCTAGTTACTTCGGAATTCTTAGTTTGTAATTCTATTGTATAAATTATTTTCACTAGTCTTGTAATAAATTTGCTAGCTTGAAAGGATTATTTTATTTATCATATGGATTACTGTTCTAAGAGTTAATGACCACTAACAGCGGTTTGGAGGATCAGTCGATAGACATACTATGCTACTCGATCCCGTTAGTGTATTATAGCTAACGTCCCCGTTTTCTTTATAAGTATCCAGTGAACTTGGCGCTGATGACAGAAGGTTTTCTCGAGGCCGTTTAGATAGCTGACTACTCACTATCTTATCCAAGGGACATGATACTGGGAGTTGCTTAAGCAAGTGCTGAATTAGAGTGTGAGACGCCGGCGTGAACGAAAGGTGTGTCGGAATCGAACCTTCTCTATGAGTCTCACTCTCCTTCAATCTTACTCGTCCTACACCTACTCTGTGTGCATTCACAATAATGTAAGACTTGCTTAAGGAAGATTCGCCTAGAGGAACAATCTGCGACCAACCTTGATAATGGCATCATGGGAATCTAATACCCATATTTGGTAAAGTAAGTATGTTTCTTTTTCAGGATCCGTCTAGGAACCACATAACTAGTGTTCTGCATACTGACGTAGTTACTAAATTAGGGTCGCCACTTGACTCTTGCCAACTCCCTCAGATTTTCAGTGTAAATTGCAGTGTGTACATACACACAAATATATATCCTAATAACTTTGATGGAGGCTTTTCCGGGTAGCATTTTCACTGTCTTGATGCTTTATCTCCAATCCCTCCCTTCATACTCTGGATTTTTCTTTGCCAAACTATTGTTGTAGGTAAAGTAATTATATATATATATATATATATATATATATATATATATATATATATATATATATATATATATATATATATATATTCATCTTGTATTTATGTTTATGTTTTAGGTTTAGTATTTTGTCTAATATTCTTTTAGAGTGATATTTTAATGACTATCCAGTGGCTAGCTAAGTATTTGTCTTGCGCGAGCGGAAGTTTTCTCTTGGCAATGCAAAAGAAAATAATATATCTAAGTTAAGGAGTAATTTTATAGAAATAAAACTATGATTTCTGTTCGGACATTGTCCCTTGTCACTTTTTGAATACCGGACTACACCCAATCATCTGAGAATTGCAAAACTCAACAAGCTCCGCCTGGTAATAACAATCATATATCTTAATGTTTCTCTTCAACCTTGCAAATAAACTCTAATACGTGTACACGAGTTACTTTTATTTTGTTTAACAAAAAGAAAGTCGGGTCTATCGGAAATGTAGAAAGGAAGGAAGTGGTAAAAGATAATAGCAGTATATAATTCATTGTTTTAAATAGGTCGCTATAACAGGTAGCGGATAAGAATATGATAGCAATGTCAAGAAAAAATACTGACGCCCACGCAACATACAAATAATACAATATGAGTTTTAGTAAAAAGTTCAAACAAGTTCTCCGGGAATTGGGCTTTCGACAGTGCCCATACTCACCCTTTCCTGATGGAAAGCATTGCATTATACAAGACCGGTTTGGAAATGTGTACTGCATTCATTGTGATAAGAGGAAGGCGTTAGGAACAACACGACCAGAATTTGGTCGCTGGGTGGAAACTGATTCGAGAGAGATATCGGATACCTGGAATCGAACACAGTATTTAGACCCACCTACGCCGGTTTCGAACTCTAGTTCCACAGTGCAGGACGCACCACGGACAGGTTGTGAAGATACCTCGTTGGCGGCATCCAGCCCCCTGTGCTCAGCGTCGAACCCAGAACTGAATGCATACAGACGACCTGAGAAACCAAATCGCTTACCTAGAAAAATGTTTAACATTGAGGGACTTGAAGAAACTCCTCTTGGAGAAAATAGTAGATCTTATCGAAATTCTCTAAATTTACAGGAATAATTCGAAAAAGCCCTAAAACAGAAAACAGTGGAATTGGACTCAGACCCAATCTCTACCATCGAAGTAGAATCTGACATCTATGGCGAAATGATGAAAGAGTTAGTATCGTTAGAACCAGGGATTATGCCAGAATCATATATCAACGATTCGGCAGCACAACCTACTAGGGAAGATGACTTAACGACTGGGCTTGTTAGCCCTATTGCAATTTATCTTCCCGTAAAATTCGAAGTATCTGAAGCAGTCATACCGCCTGCGGCAGAGCAGTCGGAGTTCCAACTTCAGTCCTTCGAAGTAGAATTAGCAAGTAAATCCAAAGAAATTGTAAGCCCCCAGACAGACATAAGAATAGATGAAGCTAAAATTGCATCTCTTAAGGAATCGATGAGGACGGATCTCTCCCCTTTAGTACTCAAGCTGGTAAAACCTTTAATGCGGAATATGGCGAATAAAAAGGTTCCAACTACTGTGATTAGAAGAAGTGAGGTCGGTTGTGAAAAACTTGGTATTATTTTCCAGACCGACCAAGCAGACCCCTCCAATGTTCTCTTGCCAACGGACGCTATATTGGACAAATTCGATATCGGAATTCAAACAGACCTAGTTACGAATACAGAAAATATTAGCATTCAGACAGATTATAGATTTCCAAAAATAATTAGAATTCAGACAGATCCTGATTTGAAAGTGATATCGTCTAAGACAACACAGACCATACCTTCCATGTTTAATCATCGACTTCCGTTAGAGGATAAAATTGTACAGCTCGAAGGGGTAGATAATTTAATTAGTATACCAGAAGCGTTATCGCAGTCCCATTCGGGGACCGATGAGCAAGGTGAGAGAGACGAGGAAACTATGCGTAGGGAAGCGCTGGAATATGAACTACACCTGTTAGCCGAGGGTCGCTTAAGTTCTGACGACTTCTACGAACACTCAATAAGTAACACCACGGAATTGGAAGACTCCAGGCCACCCCTGGCCAAGAGTCCGGAGGGAACAATTAGCCCTTCAGACTGGAAGACCGCTGTCGCATCAACCCCGCGCAGGATCAAAGAGGGGACCACTTTAGAAGCAACCAGACGATCCGCTTCCAGATCACCGACGCTACCTAGCATCCCTGAGGAAGAAGAAGAAGAAACAAAGGAGGAAGAACAGGAGGATGAAAACGGAGAAGAAAATGAAGGAGATAACCAGCGTTGGACCGAAGAAGCAATAAATCGAAACATCGAGCGGATTTTCGAGTACGCTGAGTTTGGAGAATCAGTGCAATTCCTGCAAGAAGTGGAGACAGAACATAAGTCATTGCCTACCTCCGCTCAATATCGCACTTCGGACTTTAACGAAACTTCGTATGAAGACAATTATAGCTCAACATCGGCGGAAGAAAACAGCGCAGAAGAAAGCGAATCGGAATCCCCTGCTACTAAGGAGATGCAGAAGTATGGGCGATTTATAGGACCAGGCAGGTCGGGAACTAGTTCTATCCCTCTCTCTGTTGTTTCCCACTCAGGCGAAGTTGCTGAGAATACGTCCGCATTAAGCCGACACAGCCTGCAAGATTGGAGTGGGAAAGCCCCCCACAACATCGAAGAAGATTATAGCAACAAGTCAAGCACCGGACGAGGAAGTCAGGCACATTTATTACTTAACGAAGAACAGCCTGAGAATCGAACCCGATCCTCACAAGATGAAAAATTAGATTGTAGATATAAGAATCTAGACAGGAAGGATTTAGTTGCAATTAAGGAGGAAGTAAAGAATGAAATTGCCTCTGTCCTAGGTACCAACTTAAGACCTTGCAATTTTAAAAAGGAATTCTCGTCTCAAGAAAACAGCTTGACAAAAGAATCGAAGGGTATGCAACCGGATATGAGAGAGAAAGATGGAAGTACTGGAAATAAAGGAGATAGGGATCTGAAACGAAGCCCCACGTTTATCCACTACTCAGTCTCGAACTCAGGACCAGAGCAAACTCTTAGAAAATCGGGCTATCAAACTTCTCCCCCTCCACAAGGAGATAGAGATCTCTCTAAGAATGATTTTTTTTCTGTCCCGCTCCATGTCTACCCGAACGTAAACATACCAACTTTCAGTGGCTATAGAAATGAATCAGTGGAACGTTTTTTAGAAGAGTTTGATACAGTTGGACGAATTTATGACTGGACGGATTTTGACAAAGCATGTTATTTACCTGCCTGTTTAAAAGGTTCTGCGCAAGATTTCTATCAGGTGGAAGAGCCACAGCTAGGAGGCCTTGGATATAAGGAATTGTCTGCTCATTTGCGCCAAGCAGTACCATCGATTGAGTTCCGAGCTCGATTGGAATTTGACTTAGCATGCAGAAGGCAGCAGGTCAATGAAGATAGTATGGCATACGTATACGCCTTACAGCGAGACCTGAAACTACTCAATGGAAGAATAGAGGACACAGAGTTATTAAGTAGGATGCGAATGGGATTGCTCCCTGGAGCCTTATATTATTGTTTATCGACTATTGAGGAAGAAAATGATTTGGAAACCTGGTTGGAAGCTCTGAAACGATTTGAAGCAGCAATGAGACTGTTTTTGCAGCGTAACATGCCCGAGTCGATCTACCGTAGTACGATTGCTAGCTCATCTAACATCCCGAAAAACCCTGACTTTGTCAGTGTTGGAATTTGTTGCACGGATCCAATAGAGGCGGGGGAGGAACCAAACCATATCGCCTTAGTTACTCTAATAATTTTGGCATAGGGATGGGAGAAGACGATTGTGTACCGTGAAGATTAAGGTTGGTTCCACCTGGACTTCCGGTCTCATTGATTCTGGGGCAGAGATAAGCCTTACCAGCGATAGATATCTCTCACATCGATTCCCGATCGCTGACCGATTGAAAGGTTATGTGAAAATAAGGGGAGTGGGAAGTAAACCCTCTGATTTTCTTCCAGTGGTGCGATTATCATTCTATCTTCGAGACCACTTGAAAACCACCTCGAGGAAGTATATGGATATGGCTATAGTTAGTGCTAAAGATTGCGCTTATGACGTAATCTTAGGAGCAGATTTCCTCCACCGTTATTGTCTTTCAATACATTCGCGGTACCTATCGTTGGCTGATAAGGATTGAAATCATGCTGGAGACCTCTGGTTCGAGATCCCCAAGAGTTACAGAGGTTTTCATAGGCGTACGATCAGTACCTTAGACTTGACCCATGTAGAGCGATTTTCACGAGGAAAGCAAAATCATAGGCTAGTATCCTACGCACCCAATAACAGCCTTCCTTTATCAAGAAAGTCAGATGCACATAGGGCATCGAACCCCAAACGCAGTAGACAATGTCATACCACGAATGTAAATTCACACATCCCGTTTCGGTCGATTATAGCAGAACAAAAACCCTTTCAAATAGAAACGGACAAGAGAAGCGTCTCAATCATCCAAACTGACAGTTTTCATTCTATGAGAAAACGTGGAAGACGTTACCAGACACCCCATCCTCCTAGATTTAAAGGACGTAACTTAGAAAATTTGAGGAATATTCCCGCTAAAACGTCCATCGGAGACGCTAGCGAGAAGCATTCTGCTACTTCCGCTATAAATCCTCATGCTCAAAATGATAAAGAGGATAATTCAATCATACTTACAGATGGGAATCCCTCCCTCCTCAGTATTGAAGGCACCCTCCCTGAGGACTCCCTAGAAAAAGATCCTGGTCCTGCTAGAGATTGTTTAGGATTCGGTACTGAACTCAACGAACTATATACTGCCTCATCTCATAAAGTGCACCTCCCCGCTAACGTTCGGGTGCCAGCAAAAGCGCATTATGATGTGGAAATTCCAATTCCGCATCCGGGAGTGACCATTTGGGAATTCACCCCCTCCCGGGGGATTCCTTATTGGTATTCCTGTTTTATACCTCCTGGACCAGTTCTGAGTGAATCTGATAAGATCGTAATTACAATCTTCGCTTCCTCAGATCGGTCAAAAACACTTCCGAAGGGCCTCTATATAGGAAAGTTTACTCCATGTCTGGAGACTACTCCAACTCACCCCAAAGAGAAAATTTGCAATATACATCAAGTTATTCGCGTTACCAATAAAGAAGAGGAGGATGATAATGAGATACCTGATGCTCCCCAGAAAATTCCCGAAACATTAGAAGAGCTAGATAAGGCATTGAATGTAAGCAAAGATTTAGAGCCCGAGGAGAGAAAACAACTACTAGATTTACTAATGGAATTTCGGGACGTAGTGGCCTGGGATAAATCCTGCCTCACAGCCGCTACTGACAAATTTATGTGTCCTTTGGAGGTTACTACCGATATTCCAGTGGCATCTCCTCGTATCGGGAAACACCTAGACAAAGAGAAATTGTAGCAGCAGAGGTAAAAAAAAAGTTGCTGGAAAGTAAGATCATTCGGCCCTCTCGTAGTCCATATAGCAGCCCGGTCGTGATTGTTCCCAAGAAAAATGGCTCTATGAGATTCTGTGCGGATTTTAGATCTTTCAATAAAATTTTAAGGCCCCACGCCCAACCTATTCCGCGAATTGACGACATTCTGACATTCCTAAATGGAGCTAAATACATTAACACATTAGATTTACAATCAGGTTTTCACCAAATGAGAAATAGTAGCAGCAGAGGTAAAAAAGTTGCTGGAAAGTAAGATCATCCGGCCCTCTCGTAGTCCATATAGCAGCCCGGTCGTGATTGTTCCCAAGAAAGATGGCTCTATGAGATTCTGTGCGGATTTTAGATCTTTCAATAAAATTTTAACTCCCCACGCCCATCCAATTCTGCGAATTGACGACATTCTGACATCCCTAAATGGAGCTAAATACATTAACACATTAGATTTACAATCAGGTTTTCACCAAATGAGAATTAGGCCTAGCGATGTAGAAAAGACAGCCTTCTCCTGCTCGCAGGGACAGTTTGCATTTTTACGACTACCCTTTGGACTTAGTACCGCGCCCGCTCTCTTTCAAAATATGATGGATGTTATTTTTGCAGATATAAAATGGAAATATCTGATAATATATATCGACGACCTCATCTGCCCTTCTTCGTCATTTCCTGAAATGCTAGAGAGGACTAGAGTAATCTTATCACGACTAAGAGAAGCTAATCTAAAACTCAACCCTAAAAAGTGTTTCTTTGCGTATGAAGAAGCTAGTGTCTTAGGTCATATTGTAAGTTCCAAAGGAATTAAAGTGGATACTGCAAAAATTGAGGCTATTAAGCAAATTCCATACCTGTCTACGGTTAAAGGGGTTCGAAGTTTTGTAGGATTATGTTCTTTCTAAAGATCCTATGTGAAGGATTTTTCTAAAATCGCTAAACCATTGACAGCGATGACCAAAAAAACGTTAAGTTTGAGTTTGGGGAAAAAGAAAAGAAGGCGTGGGACACTCTAAAGCAGTCTTATTACCTCTCCCATTTTGGCACACTACGACCCGACTCAAGAGGTCATAGTTTACGCGGATGCAAGCAGAGACGGGATTGGTGGCTATATCGCACAGGTAAAGGAGGACGAGAAGGAACATCATTTGGGTTATTTTTCTAAGTCATTAACTCCTACTGAACAGCGGTATTCGACGCCTGAACTGGAATCTCTTGCTATAACAAAAACAATTCTCCACTTCCACCATCATTTGGCTGATCGGCCATTTAAGGTTAGGACCGACGCCTGTGGTATATGTTACTTAAAACAGTAAAATGCTTAACTCCAGGATAATGCGTTGGGCTATTCGTTTACAACCCTACCAATTCACCATTGAACATGTCACGGGGAGGAATAATGTGACAGCCGATTTCCTGTCAAGAGGCCCGTTGAAAGAGGAAATGCCCTCCAAATATGGACGAGAGGAGGATTGTGTGGATATTTGCAATCTTAGCTTGAGCCCAAAATTGGATATGAAACGCTTGCAACGCGAGGATTCACAGATTGCGGAACTAATTAGCGAACTGCACACTGACCCAGGGAGTAAGGCGGTGAAACCTTACAGATTTGAGTGAGATCTCTTATACAGAGATATGAATGGAAAAAATAAATTAGTGATACCCAAGAAAGCCATTCCCGACATTCTAGAAGAAGTTCATTCTTCGCCTTTGTGCGGAGGCCATTCCGGGTTCGCCCGCACTTACTCCAAGGCAAAAGAACGATATTATTTCCCTCACATGGGGAAGATAATTAAAGAATATATACGCACTTGTGAAGAATGTCAAAGGGTAAACATCCCTCGTGAGAAGAAGCAAGGGTTTCTTCACCCTCTGCCTGTTAAAGACGAACTTTTTCATAGATGGAGTTTGGATATTTACGGGCCTCTCCAGCAGAGTCTCGGATATACCTACATATTGGTAATGGTAGAGTACTTGAGCCATTTTGTAATTCTGGTGCCGTTACGTAACATAAGAGCTCCTGCCGTGGCTAAAGCCATATTGGACGAGCTTATCACCAGGTATGGCCCTCCAAAGACAATTCTAACAAATCAAGCTCCAAATTTTTGTGGATCGCTGATGGCAGAATTTAATAATCTGTTCGAAATAAAGCACGTTCGCACAGCATCATTTAAGCCTTCTACTAATGGCTTATGTGAACAATTCAATACAGGTATCTCGCAGTTTTTAGCTAAATATACTGCTAGACAACCTACAAAATGGGCAGAATATGTGCGGTTGTGTGCCTATGTTTATAATATTTCCACCTCCCCTATTAGGAAGTTTTCTCCCTTTGAAATTCATTTTGGTCAAAAGGCTAGGTTCCCCAATCAAACGGCGGTCCAATATAAGTTTCCCAAGATTATGGAACACCAGAAAAAACTTCGTTTGATACGTAGATTGGCCCAGAGGGCCATGGAGAAAACACAGGCAAAAACAAAAGTACGAGTGGATCAAACTAGGCAGCCTATTAAGCTAAAGGTTGGAGATTTAGTCTTACTAAGAGATTATATTCCGAAAAAGAACGTTAGCCCTAAGTTAGCCGAGAAATTTATAGGACCTTATGAGTTACAGGCTATGCATGATAGTAATGCATGTAAAATAGCACTGGCATCAGATCCCAATAAGACTCAGATAGTAACGATAGAAAGACTTAAGAAGTACTATCCCCGCTCAACACCGATCTCTGGTGACGAGAACGATGACAGCGACATAGACTAAGGTAGAGCTACTAGAAGCGAAAGTTATTTTTTTTTAATCAAAAGCCGCCTCAAGTATGATGAACAGGCGCCTATATCCCACCATATGCGAAGCCGACTGCACAATCTAATACCTCGTACAGTAGGACGTTCGTATTCCAAATTAATCCATTCCAGAAAAATCCTGGAATATTGGATACTCCTACGCCTAGGGAAAAACGGAGGAAAGAAATCTATCGCACAAGAGTGAGCACCTTGTCTGTTACAGAACAACGAGCCTGGTTCGTTAAGACGGGTAGACATCTTCAAATGTAAACACCTAGTGTGTTATTTTCCAATGAATAATAGAGGTAATGTTCATAATGATAAAAGATACAAATAACCTAAAGTGGGGCCCATCTATTAAAATGATAGTGGTATTTCAGTTTTTTTGTTTTTTTTTTACAATTTCATTTCATTTAGGTGCGAGAGCTGAATTGTGTAACGTTTCCAATTTTCTCTTTTTTAGTTGAGTTCTAATGAAACTCAAACAAGAGTGCAGTTTAAACTTTCTAAACTTACGTAGGCAGGGCGAGAAACAGGAATTACAAGTATACAGTGGGCAATGAATAAACTAGGAAGCATACATTTCCTTCCTTGCAGTTGCTCGATAAGTAGAGAACTTAATTTTACTTCAACAGAGTCACTATGATGTAACTTACGATTTAAATATGAATGATACATTCTCAACGTTTGTTTTGGTCACATATACACTTAGTAACGTAGCTGTGGTGAGAAGCACTATCGCCGGAAATAGGTTGATTGAGTGCATTTCGTAGGAGATAAGCCGCGCGAAAACGTCACTGAAATAGTTCATGACTGTTTTAAATAATCTAAGTAAAATTTCATCTAAACAACTTATAGTGTTCTTTAACCACAAAATTCTCCTGTGTTATAAGTTGATGACTCCCAAATTGTAGTATACAGCTGAGAGTACGAAAGAAAGCACTATTATGAGTCCGTTACAGGACGCTTGATGATAATTTGGGAATATAACTTTTACAATATCTAAGCTCTATTGGTGTTCAATAGGGTGATTAGCATATAAAACTGATTTATAAAATAGTTAGTGTACAGTTGGGTGCACGAAAAATACCTCTTGGTAAGGTTCAGTTTTACATTATACTCTTACTTGAGGAATTGTTATCTCTACCTAATTAGGCAACAAAAACTTTCCTTTTCGTCATATGATTCCTGCAGGGTGGCCAACCTGTTAAGGATTACAGCTACCAGATAGATTCCGTAAGATTACTATTAATCATAATAATAATAAAAGGGGTAAAAACAGGTTTATCGATTCTAATGTTAAACACTTGTAGAGTATAGGACACTTTCGAATGAATGTGGGCGCCCATGAATGAGTTTTTTCGTCTAGTACTATACCCCTATTACTCTTCATGAATATTTTAACATTATAATCGACGAAATTGGTCCGGACACCTAACTTTGCATTCGATGTAAAAGCTCATATTATCTCATTGCATAATATGAAATAATCAGTTAGCTCAAATTTCAATTTTTTTTAACATTATTCCACGTTCGCCTGAAAGATTCTATCGTTTGGCATCCCTCATTTCTCAGTAGGAGTAATATAATAAATAGTAAATTGTGGTTCTATGTTTTTAGTATGGAACGTCAAAGGAGAGTAAATCCACGTCCGCTTTATGAGCTGGTGTATTTCCCCCTCCAAATAAAGAAAAATCCATGATACATATGGTTTTTTATACTGTAACTTTTGGGATCTCTACAGCACTGTCCTCATAGGAACTTGCAATAAAGTAGTCATAATGAAAATAATACCTACAGGGAGTTTATAATGTAAGGCTGTGGTGTTGAATTGAAATTGAATAATTGAAATCTCTAATAGACACTATCAAGCACAGGTGTTCTATCCTTTCGCCGACTTCCTAGCAAAGCACTAGACTCCTCCAGGTGGTAAGAGGCGAGAAATGGTTCACGGGCGGCGCTTGAGTGCCAAATGCACTGTTTTTTTTTGACTAACACTTTTTGTGACTCACGTATATTAATTTTGCACCCCGAATTTGTTAAGTATGGTGTGCATTCCCTTTTTGTGAGGGTAACTGGAACAATTACTGAGAGGATTCGGAATAGCACGCGATCGCATCATTTTTTTAATTTTCGATACTTTCCCGTGCCTTAACTGGAGTACCAGTATATTAGTAACGTTCCTTACATTTCTTTACTGTATCCTCAGATGTAACACTGCAGACAGGAACTGGCAAACGGGATCATTGGAGATTATACTGCTCTCTTGGATTCCCACATTTGACGCAATATTCATAAGTTTTTTTTGTGTCATAAACGGATTTTTTTAACCCCTCATATGTATAGCCTTTACAACTGATACACATTCCTTAGCATATGCCACAACTTTCTTGTCAATTTTTGTTAGATCGTTAATGCCTATTCCAAAGGGACCTATAGCTCTAATATAGATAGCGGAATAACAAATAAGTAACTAAATAAATCACCTGAGAAATGTATAAAAACAAAAAAAAACTTTCTTTAGTTATTTTAGCTTTTGTGTGAAATTCGCGTTGTAATGTCAATCACCTCCTCCTTATTTCTGTTCGAATTTTTATTTTCCGGGAGGTTCCGGCGGGCATATTGCCAAGGCAGGTTTTATAATAATTGCCATTAGGTAATGTTGAGAAGTAATAAAAATTCGAACATTTTGTAACTGATCTCAGTTACTTGTTTAATGCTAAGAACGCTAAGGTAGGAGATATACGATATATAAAGTTTATAGCAGAACTTCGTCATTCCAAAATGGTACAATTTATGCCCCCCCGTTTTTTTTCTTTCGCCTTGTTATGGCCCCTCGTCCACGCCGAAATCTAGTTAAATCAACACTTGTGACCTTACACATTACCTCAACAGTGGATTAATTTGCTTAAATTAAATTTGTGTTAGGTTAAGTGTCTCTTTCAGAATCAAGCCAGCCGCTTGGCACCCCATGGACCAGGAATGCAAACCATATATATTGGACCAACCAAGGAATTGGCATGAGGAATACAATGGATGGAAGAAGTATAGTAAAAATCATATTTAATTCTTACGTTTCAGTTTTCACTTTAGACTGATACAAAAAACATATACCTATATACCTAGATTTCTTCTACTTAGGTATGAATTAAGGTAATGGAGGAATAAAGTGAGTCAAGTAGTTATCAAACACTCATGATGTCTGAGATTAACATCAAAATTCAAACAAAGGAAAGTCTAAATCTAAAAATTTGGCAAATTGGTATAGATTATAAAGGTTAAACAAATTAGTTTTAGCTGTCAGTTCCACCTGATTCAGTACATCCACTAGGAAAGTGTATTGATATAAAGATAGGGCTTCGTTTATAAGAACACAAGATGCTAGTTACAAGTATGATCTTATATGATAAAAAGAGAAAACATCACTAGTTATAGAAACTGAATTGAGTAATGTTGACTACGTTCTATAAGGATACAACAGACGACAGATTGCAGAGTTATTGGTAGAAATTTAGAAAAATTGAAAAAAAATCTGACTAGTTTATAAGAATTCGGATATTCTAGTTTATAAGAATGTTTTGGTTAAAGATTAAAACCCAAGAAACTCTGTAACCTAAAAAATTACCGTAAAAAAACTGTAAGAAGCTAGTGTACAGAAACTTCTCTCTTACCCCCCCCCCTTCCATTACGAAATAAGATCCAGAAAATGAAACTTAGTATAAGAATGTAGGAAAACTAGGATCTGTTGAACACAAGCGATTTATATGTCTATCCCAAGGTCTCCTCCCACATGTTCATTCTACAAACATTCGACAAATAATAGAGTCCCACAAGTTGTTGTGATCAATTTGATAATAGAGAGTAAACCAGTATAGGCGAAATTCTTCTATTTATTTCTACATATTCTACTTTACTATCAATTCTCCGATGTGTGGTCAGCGCACATGACTTTATAAAGGGGAAAACCAAATCCACTCATGCAAAATTAAATGAAGCTTGAATGAATAGAATCCCTCATAGTATTTTTTTAATAGCTCAAGAAGTTATCAACCAGATCTCTCCCATGAAAGCCCGAATGTTTTAAACACAAAAGTACAAATATTTTCTATATTTTAGAACAATTGAGCACTTCTACCTAGTCACTCACTAGACAAGGATGAACCCCGACTTCACCTGATAGAGTCCAGCCCAGAGATACTACCGCTGGATGGTGTCAGAAGAGGCGACTCCAGTGGGAACTGAACGCTCATGAAATCAGACCGACGTCCGAATCTACCCGATGGTGGTGAAGAAATTAGCACGACTTTACATCTCTACTGCACTTTACCCAATACTATTAACCTTGGTACGGGATCCAATAGAAGGAATAACCGCCTTAGGACAACATCAAATTTTTCCGGAACCATGTGCCCCTCCGTGTGAAGAGGCCCATCAACGCCAAAAGGACACCATAGTTCAAATTAGTAAATATGTGCCAGCGATTCCCAGTGCAACATTTCGTTTATCAATGTGTACCCCAGGCGAACAACCACCCTTGTGAAGGTGGTGCAAGTGTCTTAGTGATACGTACAGGTGAGAAACTCAACAGGGAATCTGAATTCAACTCGTCCATCAGTGTATAGCCCAGGTGAATAGCCACCCTTGGGAATGTGGTAAACTCAGCAAGTGTTGTAGTTACACACACAGGAGGAAAACTCAACAGAGGATCCAAATTCAATAAATTGTGCTGACTCACTTTCCTAGTGTTTCCTTCTATTATAAATAGAAAGGAACACTTGGGTAGTTAAGTACCTTAGGACATTTTTTTTGTTTTGTATGTTTTAACCGGATAGAAGCATAAAACACAGCTTCGGTACAAACAACAATAATTTGATTTACAGGCGATAGACCCCTCTTCTACCAATTCAATCATTGTCTACATAATAACGTTATATATGTATACTTTGATGTCCGGTACCCAAGGGCACATGACCTTTTGTGTTTTTCTAACCGAGCGGAGCTAAATACACTTCATAGATATTCTTTGTGCCGTTTTAAAATACAAGCAATTGTCTCACCCGAACACAAAATTCGAGCAACGCCACTGTAGCTGATTTTTATGCTTCATCTACGAAAGAATACCTCTTGATAAAATCCGTTCCTCTGTGACGCATTACACAACATAGTTCAAGTTCACAACATTGATTACGTGAGAGCGGAAACAGCCTACCAAACAGGAAATACTTCTAGCCACAGACAAGCTGTTATCGCTCAGCCTGTTCAAAAATAGGCATAGAAGAGTGTAGAACAAACAATATAGGAATAACTTTGTCAAGAGGCTTAATAGCTGTAAAAATTAGTTTTATGTTTCTTCTAAGCAATGATCGGATCCGGCTGCCGGAAGGCAGCTAACTTAGAGTGAATGTTACCTACTTCCTGTATTAAAAGGTTCCGTTAACAATATTTTTTGTCGTTGTTGTTGTTTTATTATTATTAATGATGATAATGGTAATAATTATATTAATGATAATGATAATCATAATAATAGCGATAATAATAATAATAATAATAATAATAATAATAATAATAATAATAATAATAATAATAATAATAATAGAAAACGCAGCATTCTCGCTGGTCGGCTGCCGTTCCGAGCATTGCTATTGAATTAAGTTAATTGCTAGTTAATTAGGTTTAGAAAAATACTCATATTGTAATTATGTGATTGTTAGTACGCTCAATGTAAATCTTCGCTTAATAATCAGTTGAATTCTTGTATCCGGATGGGAGTGTGCCAACGTACAGTTAGCATAATTCGCAATAATCAAGGGACTTTGTTTATAGTGAAATTAAAATATTTTAGGTTCAATTAATACCGAAATGAGAAACAAAAACAAGACCTATATTTGACTCCTGAGGCAGCGAAACCTTGGAGAAATTGGTTCGAACCCCCACCGTTCATAAATGTAGAATGATTAGGCTTAATAAGTTCTGCATGGAGCTATATAAGATACCCGCCACTCGGCTATGAGTAAGTACCTCATGTTGCCTCTTAAATTATAGGTTAAGACTGAAGAGCCCTTGCTGCGACAAGGAATACAAGGTCAATCTATTGTTGAGATGGCTTAACCCTAATGTAGGAATTATGAATTGTTGGTTCGAAGGATATTTTTTTTCTTTGTTTTCTTTTTTTTGGTAGTAAGATATTGGTCAATTTACAGAAGCTTAATAATTAACTAAAACAAAATTTGGAGTGTGTTAATCATTAATTCTGCTTGTAGAACTGCAAGCAACCAAACTTTTTTAAAATTCCAAGCATAGTGAGCGTATTGCCTCTTGGACTCAATAAATAGATATGAAATCCATGTAGGCTCTCTCGTTTGGAAATTGTATGGAGTTTCTAGAATTTAATTAGCTTTGCAATTTTTATTCATTAATTTCACTTTGTAATTTAGGATCCATAACTATGTAAACTCTATGAGAGTAAGAAGCGAGGCATCGAACACATATTACAGTCTATATATATATATATATATATATATATATATATATATATATATATATATATATATATACTTGATAGATGGTTAGACTATTTAATTAATAAGCTACGATTGCAAAAGTCAGAACATTTTGTCAGTCAGGAAAGACACAAAAATAATTGGGTAACAATATTTGTCATGTCTACATACTAGGTAATGTACCATAACCAGTTGTTTTTTAAATATAATCTACAAACGGTAATAGTATGCATGCAGTAACGAAAAAAAAATGTACCATAACCAGAAAACAAATTATCTCGCATTTGATATGGAGTTTATTGTACCGTAACAAAATTACTCTGGTAGTCCTTCATAGAAAAACAATGGTATTATCAAAATTTAATTTTATAGCGCTCTTCTTCCTGGGTATCCGCAACACACATCGTTAACCGAGTACCAGCAGCAATACCTAACATTTTACACCCAGTAAGTCAGTTAAAATTTCTAATGTTCGTTAAGGTTAATACATGTTTAACATTAATATCAGTCAAGTCTGGTTTATTAGATTCAAATAATAAAAATTAATTATCTACTTCGAAACTAACATACGCATCTCACGACTGTTCGGTGCTTGGACCTACTATGCATAGGGGTAAAAGGTTAATACACGATTATCCAGTTAATAACTTTAAATTATAGGTAATACCAAATTTATTCAAAATAACAAGCTTTCAATATCTTTAACTGCGTTCAATACCTTTACCTGTGTGCAACTCTCTGCTTTTAATGTTATACGTATTGTAGCTGCGACTTAGAATAAAATCCGTATTGTTATTTACCCGGACAGGTAAAACCTATGACTGTATCAGTAAGAAAAAATAAAAGTGGAAAAAGAAAAGTAAAGATATTACTGTTCATCTGAAAACGCATAGTAGATCCAACAACTCTGTCGAGTAACTTGACGCATTTTTTTCTTTTTCTGTTTTCTTTTTTTAAAGTCCAATTTTCAGCGGATGTTACGGTGTAACATTAGCCTGGTCTTGAAACTAGGGTGAAGCCGCCACTGATTTATTTCGGCCACTACTGACATGAAGTGACCCTACTCTTGAGGAAAGTTGGTGGAGGATCGTTATTGAAATTTGGTTCTTGTAGGCACCATGCCAACATGATTGTTATTTTTAGTGTTTTTTTTTTAATTCTCCCACACCTTTGGAAAAGGTAGCAGAGCAAGCCACGATAGAAGGATTGACGTAAATAAGTAGCCGATGATAAACACGTATTAAATTATGAGCAAACAATTCCGTGAATTACGTGACGAACAAAAGTCAGAGCGTTTCTGAGATCTCTATTCTACGCAAATTACGGAATTGAGTTCTCCTGAAGTATGACGCTCAGAATTATTCTAAATTCGTCAGTGTCCCTGCACATCCTAGAAGTCTTGGGTTGCGTTATTTTTCCAAAGGAAGGGAATGACAGTGTTTGATAAAATTGTGCAGCTTTATCTCAAAACCAAAAAATAAGAACGGCTTCTGCCGACTCAGTTGCTGAGTGGGTGATCTTACGTCAGACAGCGCATATAAAAATTAAAAACGGAAATTCTCGGGGTGATTTTTGGGGCTAGTATTGTGTTGTGTTCGCTTGCGCGGGTCTTGGCTCAACGTCGACGCGCGGAGTGTCAGTCAACACTTCGTGTAGAAGTTACTCCAGGTATGTAAGAAATAATTCTTTTGCTTTCTACTAAACGGCAAAGAAAGTGCAGATATGAAGGTTGGGAGCGGAGTTTAACAACTTTCCGTCATTCAGATCATTAACTCTAGCTTAGTAAATTATTTTTACCACACTTTCCTTTTCGGACGTAGGTAGACTACCATACAGTCGTGAGATAGCCAATGACATAAAGGGTATTCAATTGGGTGTTTAATATTATGAAAATAAACTACATAAATGGTTAACATTTAATATTGAATAGAACTCTTGTAAATCTTGAAGAAATGCTAGTTACTTCGGAATTCTTAGTTTGTAATTCTATTGTATAAATTATTTTCACTAGTCTTGTAATAAATTTGCTAGCTTGAAAGGATTATTTTATTTATCATATGGATTACTGTTCTAAGAGTTAATGACCACTAACAGCGGTTTGGAGGATCAGTCGATAGACATACTATGCTACTCGATCCCGTTAGTGTATTATAGCTAACGTCCCCGTTTTCTTTATAAGTATCCAGTGAACTTGGCGCTGATGACAGAAGGTTTTCTCGAGGCCGTTTAGATAGCTGACTACTCACTATCTTATCCAAGGGACATGATACTGGGAGTTGCTTAAGCAAGTACTGAATTAGAGTGTGAGACGCCGGCGTGAACGAAAGGTGTGTCGGAATCGAACCTTCTCTATGAGTCTCACTCTCCTTCAATCTTACTCGTCCTACACCTACTCTGTGTGCATTCACAATAATGTAAGACTTGCTTAAGGAAGATTCGCCTAGAGGAACAATCTGCGACCAACCTTGATAATGGCATCATGGGAATCTAATACCCATATTTGGTGAAGTAAGTATGTTTCTTTTTCAGGATCCGTCTAGGAACCACATAACTAGTGTTCTGCATACTTACGTAGTTACTAAATTAGGTTGAGTTGAGTTGATTTAGGGTTTAACGTCCCTTTTCAGCAGCGAGGCTATATGAGACGTGGACCTTCTGATTAACGTGGAATCCGAACCACATGAGCTCCCGCCGGGAATCGAACCCGGGCCTCCCACGCCAAAGGCGCGTACGCTGACCGCTTAGCCACGGATGAGCTGTTACTAAATTAGGGTCGCCACTTGACTCTTGCCAACTCCCTCAGATTTTTAGTGTAAATTGTAGTGTGTACATACACACAAATATATATCGTAATAATATATATATATATATATATATATATATATATATATATCAAGGTCCGTCGACCCTACTGTTCCTTTCCTCTTTTAAGGTCGCGTCATAACTACCCTTCTTTGAAAACCGAAGATGCAGTAAAATTGTGACTTCACGGCGGGAGCAGAAACAGCTTTCGCCCAAGGTCCTTGTCATTCACCCTTGCTTGTTTCTTTGATTTTTGCAGGAAAGTGAGTGATTCTTGCTTTCCTGTATTAAGAAAACATTAATTACTGTAGTGCTCGTGTTAGCCTATAAGCATGTCGAATTCTACACTAAATACTTGTCGCAATTATAGGAGAAATACTACGGGTTCCAAAGTTATTTATCATGTATTTCCCTTGGATCCTTTGCGGAAAGTTTGGCAAAAGAAATGCTGTCGGAAAGACATCTTTAGAGTTGAAAACGCCAGCGTCTGTTCCGATCATTTTATTCCCGAAGCTTATGGACATAATTTAAAATGTAAGCTTCTAAATATTCTACCCAAGAAGAAGTTTAAACAAGATGTGCCTTCACTAAACTTACCATTACCATACGGAACCGTGTTGATGTAAATAATGAAAGAATTAAATGTACGGAAGTTAGGTGTTTAAAGAAAAAACAAATCAGGCATTGAGGTGCAGCCAGATGAAATAAGTATTGTGACTGAAAGAAAAAATAACTCTTTGTTTATGTTATTTTCCGTTTGTTTTGTGGAGAGTGAGGGGCATAACCAAAAGAAGAGCTCTCCTTTTTGCGTAAAGAGAACGAAAAACTGAAGTCTAACAGTATGTACAAAGCCAAAATAATATGTTTACAAACGAAGTTAAAAGAATTGGAAAGCAAATATAATAAAGAATTAATTTCAAAGGCCAGTTCTAAAATATAATATTGTGATCGTTTCAATAAAGTGGTTAATAACCGGGTGATGATATATTACGAAAACGCTTTACACTAGGCCAAGTAAATATGCTAATAAATGGCAAGAAAAAAAAGCTAAGATGGATTGATTAAGATATCATTCGTGCATTAACACAACACGCCTCATTGATAAATTATACAATCGTCTGCGGTTGCAAGTTCAAATCCCCGTACCCAATGTGTCAACATTTCTACGTTGTATGCAAAATTACCGTTTTTTCCTTGTATTCTTACCCCAGTTTTGAAAATTTTAACTTAGCAAGGGAGCTACTTAAAGAGTGCGGAAAAATTTTCAGTGCTTATATTTGATGAATTGAATAGGCGTGTATGCTATGACCAAGAAGTTTATTTATTTTTAGAACCACACAGAAATGTCCAGTTGGCAATGATTCGAGGCTTAATAGATGTGTGGAAACAGCCAGTGCATTATGATTTCGATAAGACTATGAAAAGTAAAAAATTACTCTTCGAAATCATATCGAAAGTTGAAGTCTCAGGATTCAAGATAGTTGCGATTCTTTCGAAGTTCAATGGTAGCAATATGAGGCTACGTGGTGGTCTCGTTTCACCTTCTTCTGGGTGGATGGAAGCAATAAAATAGTATGAAGTTATATTTCGAACATTTCACACACACACAAAAAAAAAAAAAAACTGTGAATCGAAGAAAAGAAAAAGAATGTGATTGGCCGACCGTTTTGTGTCCTAAGAAAGACAATTCGATCTTGAAACTATTCGACAAGGCTAAGACGTACTTTAGAATTCGGTTTTTGAATAGAAAACACACAGGAACTCCGCAGGAGGAATGTTCTTTAAGATAGTGGATGCAAAGATATTCTTCAAGTGCTACTCAATGCTATAGTGAGTACATATTGTGTCTGTATGTAGTCTTTATTTTTATTGCATTTAAAAATTTGTTTTCCTTTGCAAATCGCTACGGCGGAACATAGGCTTAGCACACGATATTTGTCCCTGCTTCACCGCGGTGACGTCACACTACAGGTGGAGAAAGTGGCTACGCAGAAACACCGAGTTATGAAGGGACCTGTAAAAGCGCGGAACAGTAGGTTCGACGGACCTTGTATATATATATATATATATATATATATATATATATATATATATATTACGTATGAACTATCATACGCTGGGATATTGTTGCGTATACATTATGTTTTTCACTTCGAATTCTATTCTTTGAATTGAATAATTCCTGATTCTCCAAGACATTATCCTCATATACCTTGAAAGATATTTATGATCTAACAATATTTGATTTTATTCCCTATGCTTTTCATGTCTAATCTTCTTTACTCTATAAATACATGCTTTTTAAAAACAGACAACCTTTTCTATTATAAACCTTTATGCTTATTTTTAAATTGCCCTATCATTTTCTTATTAATCTGTTTCAACTCATAATCATTATTTTCTTTGTAATCAAATGTATCCGAAAGATCATATATACCTATCATATCCTCATGAACATAATCAGTTTCTATATGCACTATAACAGAATCAGAATCATTCATTAATAGTTGTAATTTATCTTCATATTTGTGTTTTATCACATTATAAAACTAATCATATAAACAGATTTCCTTATATTATTACACCATTATTCGCTAATTTGAAGAAATCTATTTAAATCTATGTTCTTTAAACATGCTGATTATCCAAATGCCAATATTTTATGAATCTTTCACAGTTTGAGATCTTATGACACATGTAGCTTTAGGTTTTGACAATACAATATATAAGTATTTTTGTCGTAAAGTGTTGTTAACAATTTTGGAGTTTCTTATTATTTCTGAATCTAAGGACATCTGGATAATCTAAATGAACTTCTAGAACTCCAGAATCAAGTATAGATGCTACCAAACTCCAAGGAACCGGTATACAAATTTTGTATGGATTCTTTAGACCTTTCCTTTTCTTACACAATATCCCCTTTAACAAGTTTATAGATATCTACGTGTACATTATTTTCTAATTGTTCGGTAATTTGCATCAATGCATAATCCATTCTTTGATGAGTAAACACAGCCTTAGAGGCAAATGACACTAATCACAAGTTACTTTTATATATACCTGTTATCTGATATTTCGAACTAGGTTCTAATTCAACTGACTCAAATATCTGCGTGTCTGGACCCTAGAAATACAATCTGAAGGCGTGTTTAGGACACTAGGTACATGTTTGACTTCAAAATGAAATCCAAGCAGTCGATATAATATACTTCCATAATTTTTCACGTTCTTAAATTTCGTATAGCACAGACAAGATCAACACATACATCAAATTTATTATGGAAATATGTTTTAAAACGTTCCATACATTCAACGAAGGTCGTCAATTCCAACAAATATATAGGCTTATTTAAACCATAGGGACGAAGTTTACGACTAAAATATAATATGGGCTGCAACACCCCGTTACTATCATATTCTTGTAGACATCCCCCCAAGGATTTAGTTAATGAGTCTGAACTTTTTACAAACTTACCATTTACATTTAGTAAGCATATCTCAATACGAGTCTTCAAATTTTGCTGACCTTAATCGGTTAACAGAAGCGCTGTTAAATTTAGCAAACCTCTTCTGTTTTTTGGATGGAGGAAAAGGTTTAGTAATTTCAAGTCTAGAGGGATCTAGATATAAATCTTTTAAATCTATAACATATCCCAGATACCGTATTCTGAAATAAGATTGACTTACTTAAAGATATCGTTATCCCAGCTTCTCTGAATTTCTGCAATACCAATTCAAACACACTCTTATGTTCATCGATACTATCTTGAAAGATAACTATATCCCCGAAGAACCACTCAAGTCCTAAATGTTTGATTGGATATAATAATTCAGAAATAGTTTTGATAACATATGGGAACCTGCAGCTAAGCCAAGTCACATAACACGCCACTGAAAAAGCCAACTATGTGTTGTGAAAGCAGTATATTTGCTGGAATTTTCAGAGAGTGAAATTTATAAATAAGTAATTTTGACATCGAGATTTGATCTAATATTACTTTTAGATATCGCTGTCAATATATCTGCCATCCTACGAGTATATTGTAGATTTAAATATAACCGGAAATGTAAATGCTGATAATTAATTGTTAATTTCTTGTAAACTGATTTGTTAGTAAGTATTAAAATTGGAAAACACCTTACATTATCAGAATTTTCTATCACGGCTTCGTTTAATAATTCATCTAAAATAACATGCATATGCTTCTGATTTTATTTACTTAATGGATACGACTTTTTCCTAATTGGAGATTGATTATTTGCTCGCATTTGATCTTCCGCGCCTTCAACTTTGCCATTTCTTTTTACAAAACACATCTTAATAATTTCTAACAAGTTTGTCCTTGTATCGTTGCTAAATATTGGCTTGCGCCAATAATTCGGGATCTACCATCAGAATATTAATTTTCCAATAAAACAGTTTAGAGTGATCGAGTCCCTGATGTGATGATCACAGTATTTCATCTCAGGGACATTCCCCTTCACGAAATCCTGTCTTCATGCCTGCCGTAAGTCCGAGGTAGTGCAGAAAAGTACAAAACCTCGTCAGAATATAATTTAGTGGTCTTTATATAATATATTGCTTTCAAAAGTTTAAATAATTCTTTATCATGTGATCCATCACACTGTGGAATATTGTTTATTGCTTCTAAAAATCTAACTTTGGCAGTTGACTGAGTCACTTTTGACAGACTAGTTCGTAACGTTAATCCAGAACAATCAGTTGGTGGCTTTCTTTTTCTTCGAGGAATGGGTTTGAGTAGTTGCCATGAACACCTGCTTGTACAGATAACTGACCTCGAGCAACCAAATGGTTATCAACGACACGTAATATATTGGCGTTATCAACCAAGGACAATGTCTTTCTCTTCGTATTTCTTGATACGAAGGAGACGATATAAAATGGTTTGTGCTATGTAATGTAGCATTCAACGGAACATTTTCCCTAGTTTCAAGAAACGATAAGTCCCAATCAAGGGGATTATATAGTTCCACTATCCCTCTATCGCCATTTGGGAAGAATTCAAATGTAATTGCTGCGTAATCGGAAAATCTCGGTTAATCTGCATTATTATAATTTGTTTAATAACATAATAAATTATATCAAACAACTTAATACCAAATTGTATCACTTTTAAATTAGTAACTTTCCTAGCCAAAACCTATAAATTTAATATTGTGAGTCGTAGTACCACACTGATACTCCCTACTTGTTTTATCCTTCCATTCATAATTCATACCTAACAAATAAATAACTACAATCATAAACAATAATTTAATTTTGAACAAGTGCGACTGTTCGGTAGGTGAGAATTCAGGAAAAATCGTGGGTAAAATGAGGATTAATATTAAAATAGAAAATAATAAGGTATCGTCACTGGTGAGGGTCACAAATCGCAACCCCCAACGTAAGAGATTAATTAGTATATAGAAACAAATATATTGAACCAGGTATAAGCAACAAATTCTTTAATAAATATCTAAACCTGATAGACGGTTTATATAATTTAATACCAGGCTCTCCATTCCATACACATAAAAATGTACCTATTCAAGAGTATCTAAAATTCCAATATCAAATGTTGAATAACTATTGAGTGAAAGTATATTTAGAATACAACAATTACACAACAGAACAATTTATAAAAGAAAATTTTACAATTTCGAATAACGGAACTTAGTAATTATGCACTTTATGAGATTTAAAGTATATTCTTTTTAATTTCAGATGTTCTTATTTTTAACAATTTCTTATACTGAATTCCTATCTTCAGTACTTTCTTAGTATTAGAATAACTAAATATTTAAACAAAAGCTGGACTATTTGAGTGGACGCTAACCACACAAACCTTCATCATATACTTGTCGAATTAAATACATTGGCGACCTCATTTGACAGATTCTAAAGTTTTAGTTAGAGATTAATTATTCTAAATCATAGAACAGACTCACCAAGTATTAAGCTGATATAATACTGACTACATAACTCGATATCACGCATAATAGTAGTCTTCAACTAATGATCACGAATACACAATACTATGTTATTATAACATTTTCAACACTTGATCAAGGTGGTTTGACCAGTTTCAATTTTACTTGAATTCTGACGCAATTCGTAAAAACAGAATTTCACGCAGAAGATTCTGACTTCAGTCGCCAGATGTCACTGTTACAAACTTATCAGTGTTATCAACTCTTGTTCCACTCAAACATTTCATATCTGACTTTATAATTATCTTTTTCTAACATGCAACAATGAACAGCACCAATAAAACGACTTGTTACGTGATCGTGAACAACAACGTTTCGTACATGATTCTATATTACTAAAAGTTTTCTTTGAATCTGTGTTATTTGATTTTATTTTGAGTGTAACGTCCCGTTCAGCAGCGTTCGTGATTCACGTGGAATCCGAACCACATCAGCTCCAAGCTAGAATTGAACCCGGGCCTTCCACACTAAAATCGCGTACACCAACCGTTAACCAGGAACGAGCTCTAAAACTACCTTACTCTCTTGCTCTTTTACTTAACAATATCGTGTTGGCCTGCGTTAAAACCGGTTATGTACCATTCTATAGAGTTTAAATTCTGTCGTGATTCATACGTAGCAGGAAAAGTCACTTCTTGGACAAACTTTTTATTTTTCTGTAAGAAGTGTAATGTATAGCCCGCGATTTCCATAGCAGAGATTAGTCACGTGGTTGATTTTTTAAAATTGCTTTTTACGGTTGTAGATTTTTTCTAGTGTGCAGATGACAAAATAGTTGAGAAAAATGCTGTGCTAGTCAGACGACCGCGAGAAAAATTTTTGGTCACAGGAAGGTATGTTTCTTTGGGCAATAAGAGTGACACATCTTTATCAACGTCCGAATTCTCACTTTTTCCACCTCTCGTAGAAAATAAGAATGCACGAACTCACGCACAGAACGGACGTTTATCCCCCCGTTACACTAACTGAAGTTTCTAATACCAATATACAATATTCGTACGTAAAGATGGTGTATTGTTGAAACCAAGTTCTCGAGTTCTTGTCTTTTCTTGATTACCAGAATGTTGTGATTACATTTTGGCCCTCTAGGCAAACATTCAACCCTCATTCAACCTACCCGAACATTCAACCTCAATCACTCCGTTATCCGCTGTTTAGTTTAACTGCTAGCGATTGATTAGTGATTCTGCGGTGCTTTCCACCGCGCGCGACTAAAGTTGTATTGTTTTTTCAGTGCTTCACTCCGCACGTGACCTTTGTTTGGAGATATTTTAAGGTTTATATACATATTTTTAGTGAACAGAAGCGAGGTCGACAGAGATAACAAACTGGTACAAAATGTGAAAGAAAGTGGAAACTAGAAATGAACAGATTATAAGAACGGAGGGCAATGTAACGAACGGACTATTCGGATAAATGAGAAAAGATGATCTCGTGAAAGCTTCGTCTTAAAATGATGATAAGAAAGATAATTTAGAAATACGTTAACACAAAAGTGGAAGTGAGGAGTCTTCAACCGAGTTTGAAGACCTTAAATCCAGAAATGATCGGCAATTCTTCGAATGTTGTCAGAGCAGCAGAGGCCGAAATAAGTGATGACGAAGTGAAAAACAATGTAAAATTGAAGAAAGCCTAAAATAATTCAATGTACTGTTGTATTGGTTAAGTTTCAAAATAACAGGATCATAAAATAATTAATTTAAATTTGATTTGACTTCAATTTAGGGCCCCTTTCAGCATCGAGGTTATATGAGACGTAGGCGTACTGCTTAACGTGGAATTCGACCCACATGGGCTCCCACTGGGAATCGAACTCGGAAGTTCCACTCCAAAGCCGCGTATGCTAACTATTAGCTACAAGTGAGCTCTAATTGAATGTAAAATACACTGTAAGTTTTGTTTTCTGTTATGTTTATATAGTATTTATTTTATTAATTTACAATTGCATTTCTAATTTTTGACGAACCAAAGAGGTGACTTCCAAATGTATTATTATGAAGAAAGAAATATTGTATTTCGTTACAAAAACAAAAGGACATAATCAGAATTCGGGTTTTCAATAAAAGCAATGCGCAGTTATCTATCTAAAGAGGAATGTAAGAAAGAAAATCTTATTTCATTCCAAATAACAAATAACAAATAAGGTCTAATTGTAGGTTTCTCTAATAGTTATTGCCGCAAATTTTATTATGATAATAAATATTTTACTCTATCATAATCAAAAACAAACAAAATTACAGGAAAAATGTTTACAATGATATTTCCAATTTATTATAATAATGCGATCCTTCTGATCGCGCGCGACTACTCGCCTTACTTCGGCAGATGACTTCTCGAGGGTTAATTAACACAGCCCCTTCAACCCATAACAACTATGCTCTTGGGCAAATTGTACATTTTCGTCGATTTTTAATCATCGTGCAAAATTATTATTTTATTCATGTGAATGAAAAAGTTATTTTGTTGGTTTGCTCTAAAGGCATTAGAGGCAGTGAGAAACTACTTCTATCGTAACACAGGTCTTCTCTATACAGATTTGCACCGTCAATTTTACAAAGAAATCATTCTTTATTAAACTGAATGTTTATCTGTTTAGCAGAATAATTCGAAACAATCAACTTTTTTTGAGTGTATCGGCAATATTTATACCGACGCACTCTCATTTTTATTTCCTTCTACAAATTTACCTTCTGAGTTGTAAAAATTGTAAAAAATGTTTAAGTTAGACCTTGGTATTTATTGTATAGATATTTTCAATAACGGACTCAAGCAAAATGTGTATCCCTAGTTCATCAGTGGAAAAGGTGATAGTGGCTTATCACGATCAATTGCATTATCCAGTACTGACTAAATAATTAGAAGTATTTTGAATTCGCTTTATTGGAGCAAAATTAGACCTGATGTGAAAAGGCACATTAAGGAATGCATTATATATATGCAGTTAAAACCTGATCACCATCCGCAGGTCTTTGTCTATTAATACTTATTCGTTTTTGATAGCATTTTTAGCATTAGATTTTCATGGACTTTATCCAACAGGAAACAGTTCGGTCGTTTAAAATTAGTTGCGTTAGATGTAGTCACTAATTACTAAACAGCTTAGCTACTAAAATACAGTTTTAAATGCTTATATCTCATTTGCATGCAACTTCTCGGTGTAGTGGAAGCCGTATTCAATGATAAGGTTCCAGTGTTCCACAGTAAAATATTTCTGTCTGAGATGCAGCAGCATAATATTAAATTAAATCACACCACATCCTATCATGCTTAACCTAATCTTACAGAACGATCTAATAAGAAAATTCTCCTTGCTCTTAAGTTATTGTGTAGTCGATAGCACCAGCAATGGACTAAGAATCTAACACGTATAGTTTTCTTACATAATTACTATATTAGAGAGAGCATAGGAATTTCCGGTGCGAGCATACATCCTAATATTAAATTTTCGCTTCCCATTTTTAAACATTTTGTTTCAAAGATTTCGGAGGTTTTGGTGAAAAAGATGGTATTAATTGGTGGAACAAATATCCCATGCAAAACGCCGCAGAAAGACGATTATTTAGAAGAGAATCAAGCGTTGGAATCAAAACCAACAGAAACGTCGTCTGGTAGCCCAAGGTGACTTAGTCTTAACAAGGCATCATAACTTTAGTGACGAAAGAAATATTTATATTTTTTTACATTTACCGCGTTCCTTTTCTTTGTGTAAAAGCCCTTGATAACCGTGTTGCAGAATTTATTGATATTATGATGGTTGCTTATATAGGATTACCTTTTACGAACTGGACTAAACTTTAGAATCCGGCATCTAAAACCCGCTAAAGTTTGTTAACTTCGGCACAGAGGCAATCCTAAAAAACACCTTTTAATTTGAATTTAATAACACGTGCCACCCAAAAATAATCTTACTTCCCTTACTCCTAGTACCAAAAACTTGTTGCGGAAACAGAGAGCAAACCAAGAACAATAACCTAAAAGTAAATTACAGTAAATCAAGATCAAACCAACTACTTAGTATTTACTCGTTGATCATCTTTATATTTAGATAATCCTTTGTTGAAATATTACATCACCACAAGTAATTGACAGTCTTCATTTGTCAAACTTATTGTTCTAAGTATAACTGGAGAACTTTTATTAAGGAGAAGCCTCTTTTTAAAAAAAAAAATGACTCGACAGACTTTTTGAGTTGTTACTTTTCAATTACTCGGATATGACTTAGAAATAAAGGTTCTCTCCCAAGAATTTCCCAAGGTTGAGGAAAATATTACAAATGAATCACAGTTTTTACATGATGTATCAAATATATCGGCGAAATACGCATTTAAAATTACACTAAAAACAGTTTAGGTGGTTCGAATGAAAATAACCTAAGATTTTGCAGATAAAATGCAAGTAAGGTAAACATTTTGCCTGTACCTGTGCTATCTGCTTGAAGTGTTACACGCAAAAATATTGAAACATGCCTTAAAAGCAGTTATATTTAGCTTAGTTTCATCTACTCCTTTGGCCATTATAAGACGGATAGACGACTAGATTTTCGAGTTCTTTCTTCACCACCAGCAACTTATGCTGAAATGTAAAAGTAAATTTCATCTGAAAGATAACTCGATGGAAGATTTACCTCGAGATTCGGGGAACTGATAAAAATTCTTTAACCCTTGTACGTCCCTCGATTTTTACATACACATAAGTTCCTGTGAGTCAAAATGGACCCATTCATTTTTTTTATGTTTCAATTTGTAGTTTACACTACATTTCTACATGTAATAGTGTGACTGGTTTGTGTCAAATATAACAAAACATGGGTCAAATCTACTCTAGACAAGCGTCACTGGTGAGGGTGATGTTCTCGGCTCCCTATATTTTTTTAAATACATGATATATGTTCCTGTCGTCCTCAAATATTTAGAAATAATTGTACAATTGTTTTATTATTCACCAAAATTTAACATGCCAGAGATGTCTTAGCATCTAGAACACTAAAACATCACACACACACACACACACACTGTGTGTGAATGTGTGTGTTTTGACTTAAAATGTGGCAGCCCCCCCCCCCCAAATGTTCAATTCAATCCCAAATTGTCGGAATCGTTTGTACAGAAATGTGAAGGCAAAATTTTCGTTTGTACACAATTAGGGGCGCCGCCAGAACGAAAACAAAGTGTGGAGCTGTGTAAATGGAAGCACCCCACCATGTCCAATTCAATCGCAAATTTCCGCAATCGTTTACCCGTCGTTTTTACAGAAATGAGCAGGCAAAAGTTTCGTTTGTACACAATTAGGGGCGCCGCAAGAAGGAAAAAATTGGGGGCTGACCAAATGGTGGCCCTCCCACCATGTCCAATTAAATCACAAGTTGTCACAATTGTTTGTACTTTGTTTGTGCAGAAATGTGCAGGAGTAATGTTTGTCTGTACACAATTACGGGCGCTGCCAGAACGAAAACAAAGTGGGGACTGTCTAAATTATAGCCCCCACCGTATCCAATTCAATCACAAATTAAACCAATCGGTTGTACATTGTTTGTACAGAAATGTGCAGGCGAAATTTTCGTTTGTACACAATTAGGGGCGCCGCCAGAACGAAAACAATATGAGGGACTGTCTAAATGGTAGAAACATTAAAAAAATGTGTCACATACTATGGAGTATTTTTCAAACAAGACTTTGTTCACACTATTGTGTCGATTGGCATGTTCACACTATCGTGTGATTCACTACATTGATCTTATTCTAACGATGATATAATTAAATGTTTTTTTATATTTATATTTATACTTACAATCATTATTGCTGAGTTAGTTTATCACTCCTCGGCTCTTATTATTAAACTTATTCATTATTTCTTAAGTGAGCTGAATCCTTATTTGAAAAAAATGCATTCTTTTCTTTGTAACATGCACAGAAACGGTTATTCTCATCTCGTGCAGGAAATTGATAAATGGAAAATATAACAAATTCACAAAGTAGGCTGTTAGAGGGAAAATTATAACACGGTATGTTGTTTTATTTGATCATCTTCATTAAACTCATTTTGCAGAAACAATAGAATGCATGGTGAAGTATTTTGGTGCATTCAGCATTCTGATTTACCACTAGGGTTGCTAACTGGCCGGTATTTCACCGGCCTGGCTGTTAAAATTGCTGTGATTTTGATTAAGGGCGGTGACCGGTACAAACTTCTTATTAGCCCCCTTCTGACCGGTATTTTGGAATCTGAAATCCAGAATATAACATTGAACATCGCCATTCTTCAACAGTGCCTTTACAAACACAAATTTCCGTTGTATTATACATTATCGATATTTTTTAATCTATGGCAGTTTTTTTTATTTATTTAAAATAAGAAATTTGATAACATTCAGATTTTATTGTAAAAGAATTTTATACATTTATTGAAAGTAGAAAATGACTTTTTAACGCAATTTCCTTTCTTTGAAGTGCAAGTTTATAAAGTAAATTTCATTTTATGAATCAACTATTGTTACGTAAAGATTAATATCCAGTATTATTCATCTGTTTCTATAATTTTAAAGAAGTTACAATTGCGGGTAAATAAAATAACGATCAATACACTCTTCAGTTTCTCATTTGTACAGAAAATTTTGTGGGTGTACCGGTAATTTTTTCCTGAGTTGGCAACCTATTTACGAGGTATTATTTTAACTCTGGTAGGTAGTGGCTCCGTATTGACACTCCGCATGCAAATAAGTATGTAAGGCTACAATACGTCCCGGTTTCTTAAAAGTTGTCCCGGTGTTCAAAAATTGTCCTTCTTGTCCTTTTTTTATTAATTACATAACAAAATTTCTGAAAAGATAATAAAATCGACTTATTCCTTTTGCTTTCGATTCTGGCAATACTATAGGAACAATTTCATTCTAGCTTTTATTATTATTCCAAACGCTGCTTCCCTGGATATAACATGCAATGTTAAAATCCTCCTAACTGGCACTCTTATCACTAAAAGTAAGAATGTATACCCCGAGGTGGCAACAAATTCTTATAACGTTGCAGACCACCTCCGAAAAACAATGTTTTTCTGCTTCAGAAAAACAATTATGCAAATTGCTTTCTTTTAGTTCGCATTTTAGGTTAACAAAAATAAATCATTCCATTGAAATTTGGAAACAACTTCATAAATCTGGACTTTTTTCTTTATAGACATGTAGAGCATGTAAGGTTGTATGTGTAATAATATTGAAAATATAATTTTTGCCTAAATATTGTATGTTCACTTATTGTGTTTATATTGTATAACAGCTTCTACACTGAGAAAGGAATGTAGGTGGCATACTTAAAAACGTAGGTTACATTTGTAATTCCTGTAGATTTTGGACCTAACGTACAACCGTACGTAAGATTCTGGAGCAAATGTATACCTGAAAAAGTATGTATTATACGTACTGTCTTCATAAGTGCAATGACGTCATTCGTGTGACGTCATCTGCAGTAACAAATATATACGGAGGTGATATCTAGCTTTGTGACGTCAGGACCGTATGCATGTGGGTTAATAATGACGACACACACTGACTATCAGGACGGAGCATAATTTCAAGAAGTATGCAATATACGTTGTGTAGGTATGTTTCTTGCGTTCAACTCTGAGACAGCATCTATATTGTACTTATGTCCCGTACGCATGACTAGATACAGTATACGTATGTATTATACAGATTTTCCTTATGTCGCACACAGCTTGTCCAGATACAACATACAGAATATCCGTATGCACCATACAGAGTGCACATACGTGGCTTACAGACTGTCTGTATGCATCATATAGATTATACTTATGTCGGGTACAGGTTGGCCATATGTAATGTATGGATTGGTTGTATGTAGCTAATTGGTTCTCTATATGAAATATACGGATTTTACCTGTATCGCAAACGTACTGCCTTTTTGTAATATATGGATTGGACACATGCAGGATCTAGATTGTACCTATAGTGCAACATTATTAAAGTGCTGCAACATACTGCAAAAAGCATGATACATTCTTACTCTAATATTGTCAAATATTGTTTTACTCTGTAAGAAAACAAAAATAGCTTAAAATATGGCTGATCTCCTTTGTGCCAATAATAATATAATTTACAATACTACACTTTTCAAATCTTAGTTTGGAGCAGTGAAACTCTACAAAGGAATGTATTTACCTGCAGTTTCCTATAAGTTTGGGCTTCCTGCTAAATCGTTGGAAAGCTACTGCAAATCCCAGCATTGAAAAGTGACACAAGCATTAATTTTAAAATTATGGAGGTTAACCATATGCTAAACTATTTTCGTTTTCATACAGAGTAAATCAATATGTGATATATTACTGTAAGAAAATATCATATGGTTTGCAGTTAGTTAGTTGCAGCACTTCAATAATAATGCAAAATGCACAGCCATATACAATCCTATATTCAAACTCAAAAAAAAGAAAAAAACAAGATTTAGGTACAATCGTTTATTAAGCTGTTATCATCCATTGCTTGTACGATATAAAGATTATTTTACCTCATTCTTTTCCATAATAGTATCTTCTTCTAAAGTGCAGTTGTTACCACAAGAGGCCTGAATAGAATTTTCCAGAAATAACTTCTCTGTACAGTTTAATTAACATAGGAATATTTTTCTTATGTCCCAAGAATTAAAAGTATGGTGTCAGTCGAAAACGTGTTCGCTCGAAAGATGATTCCTACTCAGTACTCGCCATTAAAAATGCAACACCAAGAAGAAGACAAGATACCTGCGCCAAAAATCCCCAGGCCGTTACCTAATAGTAAGTGCAGAATACTCTTAACATCCACTGTATTTGCTGTGTGACGACGTGGTGACAGTGGAGGTGTTGTGCAGCCATCGACTAAACATATTTATCCTTCCCTGCTATAGACATCCTACAAATTTGGACTTTCCTGGCTGCATCCTGCTTAGTGCAACATTTTAAGCAACGAGCAGGTTATCAGTCTCACACATTGCTTAAAGAAAGAGCAATGATTCTCAGAATTACTCGAAAGATATATATATATACAATAATTTAAAACGGTTATTTCAAACTTTGCAACTCAGAGCACGAAAAGAAGTATAGCAAAAGGAACACTGATTTTAGCCAGATAGTAACTAGTAAACTCAATCACACTCAGTACCAGTAGTTGCTTGGTGTTATCCGTAAGTCAGAGATCATGGTATCTCATTTCCTGTAGATTTTTGCATAGTGCTAAAAATGTATTTTATCGCTAATTGAACCCAGTACCATATATATACCGACAGGACGTACCTTAGTCACAAGGTGACATGAGTTAAACACTAAACTGTTCGATTGACACCTGCGGCCTTGTCAACACTAGAGAAAGTTACAAAGTGATTAAGTAAATACGGAACATAGTTCATACAAAGTATAGCGATGTATGAAGTCTCCGTTTCATACGACTCGGATAAAATATACATCTGGAATTAGCAACAAAGAAATATATAATGATTTCTCTGGATAATTTGGATTAGTCCAGAATTCGAACACATATACGTTGGTATGTCTAACTTTTTTTTTAACTTCGGATTCCCAATAAAGTTGACTACTGAAAAGCTGAGTTATAGATTCTGTATTAAAACAACACTTTCGCTAGACATGTTCAGTATACACATTGTCTTACATACAGAACAATACATTAGTTATTAATGCATGTCTGAAATAATAGTGCTTCGTATAGAATTTTACTTCATCCAATCGTAATAGCACAAAGATAAAAAATATTGCGAGGGATAATGTTCTTATTACAGAGAAAAAGAGATGAAATGACTTAACACTAACAAACATTTTCTATAAACAGAGATAATATTTTATTCTAATTTATGGAAGAAAGAAATAATTTGTAGTACAGTATCTTTATTAGGGTTATATATTCGTACAAAAGAATGTAAGTACAATTGGGTCTGTCTTCAGAAAGGACGTACTTTTAGCCACAACCTACACTGCTTCTTTTGACTATCTTTCAAGCAGAAACCTGGTTTGATGCACGAAATAGCTGAAACAAAAATCAGAAAATATTTAAAATGTTACATTCGTTGTGCTTAGCTTGGTTGTACTTAACAATACAAAGTATCTTAACATTTTTTAGATTAAATGGACAAAATCTGTTCGGCCAGGTATAGACAAAGGTGTTCGGGGTACCATGGGGTACCTAATGTCTGTATTTTTAGATATATGAAAATATATGTATTTAAAATGTAAGGAACTGACATCTGTTTACTGAAAACCTCAACTCGGTAAGCCTTATGGATATCGAGATATGGGAAAATAAAGATCGACACTACAGTAGTGTGGAGTTTGCGTACTAGATGGTGCAGTTTCGAAAACGTAATTACGAGGGCTTACAACAATCTCAAAAGTAGTTTCAATTAAATACACTACACACACGCCCTGATGGGGGTTTTCGGGTACCATGACATTCGCAAAACTCTAATTCCTTAACATTCTAAAATATGTCTTAACAACATTTTAAAGAACATTAGAGATGTGTGTTTACCGAAACCGCAAGTCGGTACGCCTAACAGTTACCGAAATATGGTGAAATAAAAAGCGACACCATAGGTACGTGGTGCTTGCATGTTAGACAGTACAATTTAGAAAATTAATTAATTAATATATGACTATCAAGATTTTGTCAAATAAAGGGAGGATCCATATAGTTATGGGGTTTTCGTGTTAGGTAGTAACATTTCCAAAACCGGTCATTGAAAGTTAATAAGCATCAGTAGCAATTTCATCTTAAATAATTAGGTATTTCCATAGAGTTTAAGAACCTCATGGGGTCTACCAAGATTAAATTTTAAAAGCTTTGGAAAATATATTTTGACATTTGTAAAGAGTATTAGAAATATGTATTTACCTAAAACTTCCAGCTAGTACATCTAGCAGCTAGAGAGACACCATACAACAAAATCGTAGATCTTGGAATTTCAGAAAACAATTATTGATCCTAACAAAACTAAATAAGATGGTACTTCTATGGGTTAAGTGAGTACCTCAGACAGACTCAATTTTCTTATCAATATCTAATATAGCAAGCGAGATATAAGGAATTGTGTATTTTATGACGTCGTAAAAATAGAGACCGACATAGATTTGTACATTTGAGTCTTTGCTGTAAGAAGAAAAAAATCAGAAAACATCCGTATATACCTTAATAAACAAATAAATGGGCGGGGGGCACGGTGGCTTAGTGGTAGACATTATATTCGTGGGTTTTCTCGGGGTACTCTCTTTCCTTCCACCTTTGCATTCCATCAATTCTGTGAACAACATTCACTTGCTTTAATCATAATCTCCCTGAGACTAAAATGCATAATCGTGGGTCGCTACACTGAAATATTTCCTTTTATTTAATTTTAAAATTAAACAGGGAGTTAAGTATGATCATATCTCTATCAGTTAAGTGAATACTCCAATAGTTTCTGCAAAAAAGATTAGTTAAACACTCTATCACTAAGCTACTGTGTCCCCGCCCATTGAATTGTCTATTAAGGTATGTACAGTAGATTTCTGATTTTTTTTCTTATAGGAAAGACCCAAAAGTACAAATCTATAAAGATCTCTATTCTTTCGTCATAAAATATATAATTCCTTATATCTTGGTTGCTATCTTACATATTGACAGCGAATTTCATTCTTTTGCACAGCTGGATGAACCCTTGGAATTGCCTGAAGAAACCCTAGGACTGAACTAATCTTTCGATTGAAATTGTACTGAGGTACTCATTTAACCCATAGAAGTACCATATTATTTAATTTTGTTGCAACCAATAATTATTTCCGAAATTTCAAGATCTCATACATTTTTATTTCAGTGTTTCTCCAGATGTTAGATGTACTAGCTGGAAGTTTTGGGTAAACACATATTTCAAATACTGTTTACAAATGTCAGATTATATTTTCAATAGCTTTTAACATTTAATTTTGGTAGACTCCATGATGTTCTAACACCCCATGAAGATATCTAATTACTTTAAGGTGAAATTGCTACTTGTGTTTATTAACTTTCCATGACTGGTTTCGGAAATTTTAGCATCTAACACGAAAACCTCGTAACTGTGTTGGTCCTCCCTTTGACATCTTGATAGCCGTTAGTCATATTTGAATCGATTTTCCGAATTGTAGCGTGAAGTATGCAAGTCCCACATACCTATGTTATCGCTCTTTATTTTCCCATATATTGGTATCCATAAGGCTTACCGAGTTGCAATTTTCAGCTTTAAAAAAATCAGTTCTTTACATTTTAGAGGCACGTATTTCCAAATATCTAAAATGCAGAAATTAGGTACCGCATTGGAACCCCATTGCAGTACCCACTTACTTTTGCATAGCAGGGTAACAACGCCAGTGGTGGTCACTCTAAGGTTGAAAACATACTATTTTGTCTCTTCTCTGAGCATCGTGCATCTTTTGGAGATGTACCATAGTTGGAAAGACTCACTGATTCTTCCTATAATGACCATGTAGTCAGAATTAAAAAAGAAGTAGCCGTTGAAGGAAAAAATATATTTTAAAATCCTTGCACCAGTAGTTGTCACCTTAAAATCAAAATGTTCCAGTGGTAATCAGGATTTTCTACTAGTGTTCGTCACTCAAATAACTTGACATAATTTATTCAAAAACGCACTGTGTATCAGTTTAGGGTTAAGAATACAATATAAAGTAGTAAGCTTAATAACTTTGCATTACTTTTAGCACTCAAGAAAGAAAATAAAAACGTTTTTACATACTTTTTAAAGCAATTTTAAAAAGAAAAATGTTAACTGAATACAAAAGTTAACTGTATATCACTTTCACGTTAAGAGTACAATATTAAATACTATGTTTAATACGTCACTTTAAACACTCAAGAATGAAAAACGTTTGTACATACATTTTAAAAACAATATGAGAAACAAAATAAGTTAACTGAATTCAAAATTTAATTATACATCACCTTAAGCTTATAAATACACTATAAAATAATGAGATTAATAACAATGCATTACTGAAGAATGTAAACAAAAATGTTTTAGCTACCTATATTGTATTTACATGTTATTTCTCATTAACACTTTTTTGATAACTGATGATCAATTCTAGGGATGCGCAAGAGAAAAGATTTGAGATTGTCTCCTCTCGAAAAGGTGCAGCGAAAGTTATGTCTCGTCTCGAAAACTGCATCCATTTCTATTGGAAGAGCTCTGTCTCGTCTCGAATTTCGTAACAAAAATTCTGTCTCGTCTTGTCTCGTGCGCATCCCTAATCAGGTCCATAGCGAAAAACTTCATTTCGGAGGGGGTTCGATAGGGCTTTTGCGATATCCGAATTTAGATATAGATAATGGATATCGACAAACTATCGAAACCTGTTCGAAATATCGAAAAATACAGCAATATCAATATATAAACAATATCAAAAATCGAAAATATAGAAATACGAAAGAGAGAAAAAAATATGGATATATCGATCAAAAATTTCGATATCGATGTTTTGATATTTGTAAATATCAAACGTTCGATCTAAATATCTACAGCCCTAGGCTCCAACTGTTGCCACCTTTAATATTAATGTGAAAATTGCTGACTAATCTTCTGTTAGTACCATAAGACGAGATTATTTTGCACTTCAGGATTAACTTTGCACAAAATACGGCAAACGTTTCACAGTCCTCTGTCGGTAGAATGACGGATTGTAAAGAGAAAGTTTCAACTGTCACCGCAAGATAGAACATCTAACTGGATTTTGACTATTTGGTTGGCGGTTAACGTCAGTTCTATTTACCTGAAGGGTTTGTTGTTGTAGAGGTATGGAAAGCAGTCACTGTAAAGGCCGACAAAATTTGAAAGATATCATCTACAGGAATTTTCGTCAAAGTCAAGTCAGTTTCGTAGATACTCTGTTTATAATGGGACTTTGAGACAATAGTTGAAATTGAAGTGTGAAACGTTTTAAAGTCATAGAAAAATAAAACTGGGAGAAGGTTGTTTCAGCCTCTAATCGGGGCTACTTTGCACCGATCAAACGTAACCCCTCAGATAGGAAATTATTACTACTGGTACCTCCTGCTATCTATCTTTAGGAAAATTGCCTATTCAGGTAAATGTCGGGATGAATTTCTTGTTGGAAAATAAATTACGAACAGCGGCGGATTCAGAAAAATAGTTTGAGAGGGACTTCACACAGAAATACTTCCTTTATTTAGAAACGATTAGACTTTTTGAAGGGCTTGAAGCGTAGACGCATAGGAATGACAAACATAAGATTCTTTAAAAAAGAAATCCTGCAATTTGGGTGAGATTTAGCCTGAAAGCCTCAAATCCCGTAAATCTTCCACTGATTACGGTTGGAATGATATTCTTGGATATAAAGAGCAACCAAGGCAAATCAGATCTCGAAGAGTTTTGCTGTTCTTGAGTTGCCATCAGACTATCAGAATGTGGTTCCTATGTCGGTACCAGAAAATACATAATTTTCTTTACAAATATCAATAATTCGTACTAAGTACTGACACCGGTACCGTAAGTCCAACCTCAATATTTGTAGACTGCATGCAGTTTTGTGTAGGAAGTGAAATGTATCAATAGAGGAGAGAAAACACTGCACAGAAACATTATGTTCGTATGTTGAAAATACTTTTTTTGTATGTGTTGCAAAGTATCTTCAGCTATCAGGTTACTTTCAACAAAGTTTATATGAAATGAAATGAAATGAAATTTTTGAGTTTTACGTTCCACGATTATGCCGGGTATGCTCAAGGAGACGATGATAATGAGAATGAATGGAATAATAGAATGAAAAATGTTTAGGAAAACGGAAAAACATCGAGAAAAACCACACAGAGTGTTTCTCCAACACAAAGCCCATTTAGCACGTGCTGGGATCGATCCAGGAACTTCACGCAGGAGAGGTGAAAGCTCCACAACTGAGCTACCACATTCCCCAAAACACAACCTAAGAATATATTTCATATAGAGTAGAAATATCAATATGTTGTAAAAAAAATGGCCAGTCTAAAAGGCATGTAAGCTAAAAAATTACAATTGCTACTTCATTTGTTTACTAGCATTGTTTAGTTATCTACGGTACTGAACATCGCAACACCAACATCATTATGTTATGTCATATTCTTTCAAAACTATGCCAACTGCAAAGTACCTGCTTTGCTTCGTGATGTCCGAAGAGTAAGACAATTGAAGGCGAAAGCAGGCAAGTGGCATACAAATTTATGATGTTGAAGGCTTTATTTTTCACAACTATGGAGAAAAAAGATATAAATAAAAAATAACGAAATCATTGATTTACGTCCTACGAATATGTTATGTAGGCTGACGGTCACAAATGAGTAATGAAAATTTATGATCTTGGAATACGATTTGGTGGAATAATGAGGGAGAAAAATAATCATTGATTAAATATTAAATTGAAAAGAAATAAGAGCCTGACGCTCAAATACTTATATGTCTGGCATCCATCTTGATCCCCCTAAAATATCATGAAGTGCTTGATTGATTCTAAACCCAATAATAGTAATAGTAAACAGAATATTTAATTTTCGCACCTTAAAATGTAGAAATTAATGATTGTAATTCCCAGCTTTCCAATAGACATTTGATTTCTCCAAATGAAGATTCGGATATCTTGTTTTTTCTCAAGCAATAATGGGTTACAATAATCTGTTGCAGTTCAAAGCCAAGGAACTAAGTTAAGTATGAATATAAAAGAATTCATTAGTTAGATGCATATAAAATCCTACGCATGTAAATCCGAATCTACTTATATTAAGTTGTATATTTAAACAAATTAAATTATACTAGAGTTATAGTGACATCAAACATATATTAAATAAGATATACAGGATGTCTCAAAAGTCCCCTGACATAGGGTAACTCTGTTATTATCCGAGTTACAACAAAATGTCGTAGGGGAAAGCATCTCCAAATATGATGTGTCCAATCTAAGGTGAAGGAATTTTTAAAATCGGATGGCCCGTTTGCGCTGTACACTCTTTATGCGCCCAATGTGAAATGAAAATGCAACGTTGCCCTTTACCTGGACCTACAACATAAGTGAGTGAAGTTTCTGTCTTTTACGCTAACATGTCGATGGCCAGCCCCCGTTTCAAACAGTAACTTGAATAGGCGAAATTAAAATTGGGTGCATAAAGAGTATAGAGCACAAACATCTCGTCCGATTTTTTTAAGTGTTCACTTTAGATTGAAAACGTCATACTTCGAGTTTTTTTCCTCTTACATTTTGTTGTAACTCTGATAACAGAGTTACCCTATGTTAGGAAACCAGTGAGACATTCTGTATACATCATAAGAAGTTCCTTTCTAAATTCTACACGGATGTGGTTACATTGAATCTGAGGTGGGTGATACACATTAGGCCTTTTGGGAGTACGTCAGACGGACGACCGTAATTTTGTGTTCAAAATTTTCATTATGAACTGGTGGGATATATGATACATATGGCCATGGGTTAGAATTTTCTCAGTATGTCAAATATGCAATCAGATTTGCTTCAGCTTAATTTGGTGAAAAGCTATTGCCAATTGAACGTTACAATTACATATTTCTTGCAGATGCCATTAGCACGTGAGGAATGGATCGAAATAATCAAACTGTAAGGCGGGAGGAGCATGTGTCCAGTGGTTGTCGATTGCAGAGTCATCCACAATGTGACTCTGTGTCACATGTTTCAATGTCAGAGTAGTTAACTAAATTTCATAAGACAGGCACATTCGTGGACATACGTCGTAGCGATTCAAACTCGCGGGCCCTTCTTCCTTCCTTTCCCATTTGAACCGGTACATGAAAATGCTATTTTCTGCATGTTTGCCTGCGCTGATTTTGAAAATTACTTTACTAATCGATTTCTCGCGCCGAGTTCTACAAAAATCAGTCGAAATCTCGCGTGCATTTTTTTCTTTCCCATTTTGAACCGGTACATGAAAATGCGATTTTCTGCATGCTTGCCTGCGCTGATTTCGAAAATTCCTTCACTAGTCGATTTCCCTCGTCGAGTACTACAAGAATCAGTTAAAATCTCGCGGTCTTTTTTTCTTCTCCATTTTGAACCGGAACATGAAAATGAGATTTTCTCCATGTTTGTCTGCGCCGATTTTGAAAATTCCTTCACTAATCGATTTCTCTCGTCGATTACTACTAGAATCAGTTAAAATTTCGTGGGCCATTCTTTCTTCCCCATTTTGAACCGGTACATGAAAATACGATTTTCTCCATGTTTGCCTGCGCCGATTTTGAAAATGTCTTCAGTAATCGATTTCTGTCGTCGAGTACTACAAGAATCAGTTAAAATCTCGCGGGCCCGTTTTTTCTTCCCCAATATTTTTGTATATTTTGAATGTATTCAAGTATGGAACAAAAGTAGTTAATAAATTCCCTTAGTAGGCTTCTCCACTTAATATTTGTCAACTTACATTTTATTTATTTTAATTATTTGGTTTCCTGTGACTCAATATTTAATTGCAATCGTTCATTGGGGAGAAGGATGGCCATTCTCAAATATATATAAATATATTATTCTTAAAATTTATGTGTTCTCGTATTGTTAATTTCTTCCACCATACCTGGAAATTGCAAATATTTATACCTGGGAAACCTGGAAAAATCAGGGAAATTGAGTTCCATATTTATGTATGAACCCTGCTATTTACAGGGTTTTTCGTATAGGGAGAACTTTACAAAAGAGTGTTTTGGGACTGGTATAACAGTAGGTTTCTGGGGGTGTTGTTCGAAATAAAACGAAATCTTTAAGTTTTTTGTCCCACTATTATGCTGGCTAAGCTAAAGATGTTGGGGTCTTGTTCGGTGGGGGTCAATGTTGCCAATTTTGGGAAAAGTCGCTAAATCAGGGGAATTCGACCTCCACGATAGCGTAGGGTGACCATAACATTTTCAGTTAAAAATGGGACAGGTCCTGGGAACCCTAGACTTTTAGATCTACCTTTGTTCTTATCAGTGCCTTGATATCAGTTTCCCCCAGTTGTTACAGAGCGGGCACTTATGAAAAAGGTAAGAGGTTGAAGTTTGTTCAACACACAAACTGCTATAGAATGTGCTGCTTAAGAGCAGTACTGCGAACTATAGAGTATGTTTAATATAGGGAATTTCAGTTTAATTTTTGCCTCTTTGTTGTTATTAATTATTAAAACTTTTAAAAGGAGTAAATGTACTGGGTTTGTTATTTACTTCTTTCATTTGCATAAAACGGGATGAATACTACGTTTTTTCCATCTACTGACGGGACGGCCGGGACACACCCCTAAAATGGGACTGTCCCGGTCAAAACGGGACGTATGGTCGCCCTACGGTAGCGACAAAAAATTCCGATTGGAGACTTTTTTCGGTGATTTTTAAATTACGATTTAGCTTCTTGCACATTTAGCGACCTTTTGTTGCAAACAAAATGTTCATCTGTAGAGAAGCATTATTAGTTCAAAACAGTTTTTCCGTTCCTTTTTTCTGTTTGTTTGTTTTAATCAGCGCAAATAATGACTTTGGAAATACAGCGTACTCACTGCCCATAATCCTGCATTGTTATGTTACCCTTGCCCTCTAATGAAGAACAACTACAAACTGGATGTCCTTTAGTTCGCAGACTTTCCGTTGAGAGAAGTAGCAAGTAATACAATAGTAAAAACTCATGAATATTCATGAGTGACGATATTTTTGTCATGGTAGCACTTCGTAATACACTGGCGGTTGACAGTTTGAAGAATGGATACATCTTTTTTCCGCGGCCGGAGGTTGTATAGAGAACATGACACATAATAAATGGTTTCCGGTGAAAAGAAATGTTAATTGGGCAAGCAGAATACAGAAAGACCTTTCGGAAATAAAATATCCAGATCACACACATAGAACAATTTAATAGATTGTTGGATTCATTAATATTCAGCACATGTAACACGGCAGCTGTTGGAGAATATTTTGGAATTGTGATCGTTGGAATGGGATATCACGTGACGGACGAAGCATATTAAATACCCAGTGTTTTTTTTAGTGAAAAGGAGTTATAAATTGGTTTTAAGCATCGATTTACCGAAACCTTTGAATTTTAGTACAAGAGGTGAAAGTGATTTTGCAGAATCGTCACCTTTGCCGGGAACAGAGGTTTTATCCCAACCGCTGGTGAGCCCGCAACCTCCGCCACTGGAAACAGAAGTTACCCCGGCCAACTCGGATGTATTGGCGTCTTTATCGAGGACATCCCAACCGGTTGTGAGCCCGAAACCTTCACCACTGGAAACAGAAATTTTCCCATTACTTCATGTGGATCATGAAATAGAAGAATATCCCCCTACACCTTCACCAACAGTGAGTAATTCCCCGGTGGAGAATTGGGAGTTGGAAGAATTTTTGAATTTACCATGTGAGTGTACTGTGGAACGTACATCATTGGATTGTATAAAATACTGTATAATATATTGGAAACCATACGATAGTTTTATTCGTTTTGCTTGCGGGTTTGGAGACTGCAGTCAATGGACACATGATTGTTTGGTGTTGGATACGGAATTTTTTGAACGGAAAGCTATAGATGCTGTAACAAAATTTGAAGTTCGTGAAGAATTATTATCGATTTACAGAAAAAAAGCATGGACAGCCTTTTGCGATGATATGGAATTTCATTGGTAGTTTCCGAGATCTTGTGTGGGGCTTTGAATATAGACCCACTCTATTAAAAATTTTACTAGTAAAAGATTATGGGAAATACGTGGTGGACATATTGTGTATTGTTTGATTCCTTTTATTAGTGATCATGTTTTTGTGATAGTGAGAATTGTGGACAAAACATTAGTGAAAATTGTGTGTTAGAAACGATAACTGTATACTTACGCTCAAATGGAATAAGTGGTATGCAGCATAATCCTGGAACCTTTCTTGAAAAGCACTTGTTGAATGATAAGACTTTAGTACAACTCTTTGAAATTTTTCATGAACGGCATCGTGAAATTTCAATCACAAACTTTATGTTAAAAACTGGTGAATGTTTAAAAAATGCTGAATTTATTGGACAACTTATTCCAGTTGTCATGGAACGTTCGTGTGAAATTTCAGTTTGCCATAAAATGTACATTGTAGACATACAGGGATTTCAGATTTCCCCGAATGAATTTGTGATACGTGAATTTTGTCTTACTGCGTGTGATGACACATTAAATTTTCATTGTTTAGTAAAAGTACCATGTGAATTTAACGATTTACCAATAGGTTGCCAAAAACAAATCGATTGGCTCACTAACCACTAGCATGGCTTGTCGTGGTCTAGTAAGACTGGCTATCTCGTATCACATATTCGGAATATTATGTATGATTTTTGTGCATCAGATGCAACTTTCTTTTGTAAAGGTGGGGAAAAATCCATTTGGATAAAGAAAATCTTTGCGTTAGCAAACGTTGTGGATCTGGAAAGAAAAGGTTGTCCACCATTAGCAGAATTACAAGGTACCGTTTGTAATGAAATTTGTTCATTTCATAAACAAGTAGAATCAAAATCGGCATGTGCATATCGAAATGCACAACAATTGAATCATTGGTGGAAAAATGAGCGATCCACAAGCATTACTAAGGGCATAGCAAGTTTAATGTTTTCATTGTAATCTTAAAACTATTGTAAGAAAGATATATTTTTTGGAGAAATAAAAATATAAAAGTTTTTAAAAAATGGTATTTATTTATTTATTTCTAAAAATCTACAAAAAAAAACAACTTTTTTTTCATTTCATTATGTTTTCTACATGTTTGTTTTGACAAGCTTATCATTATTTTTTAATTTTTTATGATTAAACATTGCACTACATTCGTCAAATGAAACACCACGTATCATATAATACAAAAAATATAATACAAAATATCCACACATGATAGAATGATTATCTTCAACTTGTACAGTATTCACAAAATAGAACTTACAATTCCTTTGTAGGAACTGTTGAATTAGTTTAGGCACACCCTGTGCCAGAGAATCAAATTAGTACCCATGTTTATTGCTATTGATATAGATCGCTACCCAATGGCTACCAGGTAAATCAGACTTGTCCAAATTAATAACACTGCTCAACAAGGAATTGTTTATCTTAATGTTTTTACATTTACCGAATGATTTTGACGTGCTAATTATGAATCTGGTATTAGTTTTCCTCAAATGTCGATTGTTTGGAAGGAATTTTATAAATTCGTCTTTGTTCAAGAACGTCATTTTAGATTATGAATTTCAGCCTTTACTTCGGCTGTCCATAGATGGCAACACAGAACAAACTCTTGTGGATTAATTAGCAAGTTCCGTTTCGTAACATATGCGTTCTATGATTACAAATTTTGAATACAGCATTTATTTTGAATGAAAATAACTTTCTAGAAAAATATAATTTCTTATTTTTCCGCTTAGTTTTACAAAAAATATTAACTTTTACTTAAGTAGTCAGTAAATTTCTATATGACTCCACTTGGATAGCCAGCTGCATACAGTATTAAGTACCTATAGTGGTAACTATATTGTATCAGTGGCATTTGATTTAATTTCACTAGGTGCTGTGTAGAAGATAAAATGTCTACAAGTAGGCGTTGCAAAATGTCAGCAGACTCATTTTGTTATGTTTGTGGATATTACATAAGCCCCAAACAACTTAAACATAACATTTTGCTTGGAACAAAGTTCTGTGTTGCATATGATGCTTACTTTCGAGTGCTCGTAGGTGATCAAGACAAACATTGGGCTTCGCATGTGTGCTGCGGTAGTTGTTGCCCTACATTAGAAAGTTGCTTACGGGGAACCAGAAAGTGTATGCCATTTGCTATTCCTCGAAATTGGAGAGAGCCTACTAATCACCACAATGACTGCTACTTCTGTTCAGTTGACGTGATACACTACAAAAAGAAAGAATAGGAAAAAATAGAATACCCCAGTTTACCTTCATCCATTGCTCCAGTTCCACACAGTGACGAACTTCCTGTACCCAAACCACCAGAGATATTGTCATCGGAAGGAGAACCAGAGGAATCTTCCGATCTTGATATTAGTTTTTCGCATGAAACCAGTAAAGAACCAGAACCGCATTTGCAAGAATTTGATGACTTGATAAGAGATTTAGATATTCCCAAATCAAAGGCAGAACTTCTTGCTTCACGTTTAAATGACTGGAATTTTCTCTTTCCAACATGTAAAATATCAAAATATAGGAAAAGGCATAAGACTTTTTCACGATTCTTCAAAATGGAAGGAAGTTTGTGTTATTGTCATGACGTTAGTGGTCTATTTGAAGCTATCGGTTTCAAACATCAACCAGAGGAGTGGCGTCTTTTCGTAGACAGTTCATCTAGAAGTTTGAAGGCAGTTCTTCTGCACAATGAAAACGTGAATCCTTCTGTACCAGTTGCACACTCAGTCCACGTGAAGGAAGGTTACGACAACGTGAAATTATTGTTGGAAAAGATTGAGTACCAAAATAAATGCGATATTTGTGGAGATATTTTAAGATGATCGGTTTTCTTCTAGGTTTGAAGAGTGGCAATACTAAATATTCGTGTTTTCTTTGCCTTTGGGATAGCAGAGCTACTGACCGTCATTATACACTCAAGGTGTGGCCAGAAAGGAAATATTTACTTCCTGGCACTCACAATGTCATACATGAACCTTTAGTAGAAACAGAAAAAATCTTACTGCCACCACTCTACATAAAATTAGGACATGTAAAACAATTTGTTAGAACATTAGATCCACATTCTGCAGCTCTTTCTTACATAAGACAAATGTTTCTACAGTTAACTGACGCTAAAATCATAGCTGGCGTTTTTACTGGCCCACAGATACGTGTGATGCTTCAGTCTGAAGAATTTCAGAATAGAATGATTCGAGAGGAAAAAAGTGGTTGGAAAGCTTTTAGGGTGGTAGTGCAAGGTTTTCTTGGTAAAAATAGGAGTGAAAATTATAAAGAGTTAATAAATTCTTTGATTGACCTATATCACAATTTGGGTTGTAGAATGTCGTTGAAACTGCATTTTTTGTTTTCCATCTTGATTTTTCCGTCCAAATTTAGCAGATGTGAGTGAAGAACATGGTGAACGCTTTCATCAAGACATTGAACAAATGGAAAGAACATATCAAGGGCGCTGGGACACCGCGATGATGGGAGATTACATTGGACATTGATTTCTGATGACAAATCAGCTTCGCACAAGCGAAAAAGTAAGCGTGTTCATTTTAAAAATGTTCTGCATTATGTGCTTGTAGTGAAAGTGGATATAGTTTTGCAGTTATTTTTATTTTCTACTCTGTGTTCGTACTGTATAGTGACTAAGTTAATTCTGCATAATTTCTTCAGTGAAGTATATTGTAAGATAGCAATTAGCTCTAAATTTCTCGATAAAAATCAAAACTGGGCCAAAACTGCGGCTTATATAGACTAGCCATTTAATATTCACTTCTTCTGCGTACGAAAAGTGTTAGAAATGTAATATATTTTAGTTGAAAGTAGAGATTAGGAACTATTACACGGAAATGAAAGATGATTTATTTGATTTTTCTTTGTCAAGTTCCAGTTGATTTCATAACAAAATTTCTGATTTTGTCCCTAATATTTTGTGTCGTCTCGTGAATACCAATTTAAAACTTACGGAATCAATTTCTGGTCAAAAAGTATTGATGTAATTTGACTAACTGTACAAACAATGTTGCCAACTCCATATAAAAAGTACTTAATTTTGAGGAAAAATTAAAAATTTTCTCAAAATTTGTTAAATAAATTTTCTTTCGCATGTAATATTGCAAATAAACTTACACAGTTTAAAAACCTGTTCCTTTGCTTAAAAAGCAAGGCATAACCAGTTGTGTTAGGGCAAATGGTTTCTTAGTTATTACGCTTTAACGAAAAATGGAGGAAAAATTCGACAAATTACCTGATTTCTAAGGGTTAAAGACGAATTTTGAGTCGATTTTTGACATTTCGAGAAAACTAATGTTATGCACGTTATTAGTACTACCCAACGATATTAAAAAGAGAAAAGAAATCAGATAAACATAATGTTGGTTAAAATTTGTTACCCAGTGTAATCAGTCCTACAGGGTGTTGAACAAGTATAGGTAAACGATCAATGGGATAAATTCCAGTCACATTTTCACCGGTAATACAGTCCTTTAGTAACACTTGTAACAATTGATCACTATATATGTTTATTAGTCTATTTCATCCATATTTTCATCCTCTTGTTTTATTTTTGATGGAATATACTTTACACTATTTGGATTTAAGTATAGAACATAACCATAGACTTTTAAGTATTCGGCATATAATAAAGCTTCACGCACACAACACATAAATTGTCAAAATCTATGTTTTAAATAAGCACAAGAGTAGGTGGGCGTCACCTGACTCCCGGTAGCTGAAATATCGCCCTTTTTTCCAGGGTCTGATGAGAGCAAGGACTCAATTTTCCAGTGTCTCACGATACGCTATGACCCACGCACCGTCAACTCACGATCTTTTAAGACCTCTATGTTAGGGGTGTATTTGTTCCCTTTTATGAGCCGTTTTAAGGGGGTGAACTCGTTCTCCTTTATGAGCACTTTATATGGGTGAACTCGTTCCCTTTTATGAGCATATTTTCCACCCCTATTTTAACATAGCAAATAAAACATAAGATTAAGAACACATAGAGGAGCATAAGACTACCTAACATAGCAAGGGTGTATTCGTTCTCATTTATGATCACTTTTCCAACCCCTATTTGAACATAGCAGAAATTACACTGAGACTACGAACACATAGCAGAGACTACGTAACATAACAGGGGTGAACTCGTTCTCTTTTATAAGCACATTACGAACAAAGAGCAGATACATAATACTCGTTCCACCCCTATTTGAACATAGCACAGCTAATAAAAGAGTATGGCTCATTTTTCAACCCTTATTTTACCATAACAGAAATCACACAGAGACTACGAAACATAACGAAGATTAAACATAGTCCATTTTAGGGGGTGTATTCGTTCCCTTTTATGATCATATTTTTCAACTCCTATTTTAACATAGCAGATAATACGTAAGACTACGTACTTTTTCCACCCCATATTTTACCATAGCAGAGAATACATGGAGACTACGAACACACAGTAGAGCAGATAATCTTTAAGAGGTGGACTCGTATGATCACTTTTCCACCCCTATTTTACCATGGCAGATAATACATAAGACTACGTAACATAGCAGGGGTGTACTCGTTCCAACCCCTATTTTAACATAGACAATGAGCACATTATAGCAAAGATTACTGAACCGTCCACCCACGGTCTACAGATAGTCATTTTAAGGGATGTATTCATTTTCCCACACTTATTTGAACATAGCAAATTCATTCCATCCCTAATTGAACATAGTAGAGTTGTATTCGTTTAGGGTGTATTCATTCTCTTTTATGAGCACTTTTTAGGGGGTGTATTCATTCCCTTTTATGAGCACTTTTTAAGGGGTAAACTCGTTCCCTTTTATGATCACTTTTTCAACCCCTATTTTAACATAGCAGATAACACCTAAGATTACGAACACATAGAAGAGCAGATAACACATAGCACTATTTTAACATAGCAGAACATAAGACTATTTAACATAACAAGGGTGTATTCATTCCCTTTTATGAGCATATTTTTAACCCTTATTTTAACAAAGCAAAAATTACACTGAGACTATGAACACACAACAGAACAGATAATACATAACACAGCTAATAAAAGAGCATGGCTTATTTTCCAACCCCTATTTTAACATAGCAGAAATTACACCGAGACTATGAACACACAGCATTTTAGGGTTGTACTCGTTCTCTTTTATGAGCATATTTTTCAACCCTTATTATAACATAGCATAAGACTACGAACACATAGCAGGGTGTATTCGTTTTCAACCCCTTAGCTTAAGACTATGTAACATAGCAGTTACGAACACATAGCAGAGCAGATAATAAACACAACAACCTCCATTTTAGGGGTGTATTCATTCCCTTTTATGAGCATATTTTCCAAACCCTATTATAATATAGCACAGTTTACATAGCACATCTAATACAAGAGTATGGCTTATTTTGCAACCTTTATTTTACCATAACAGAGACTACGAAACATAGCGGACATAGCACAGGAGGTGTATTCATTTTCCCCACCCCTAATTGAACATAGCAGAAGTTCAATTACTATTACTTAAGTTTTTTTCAACCCCTATTTTAAGACAATGAATACCTATGTAACATAGCGATTCGATAGGCTCTTTGAACCGATTTGGATGAAACTCGACATATGGGGGTTTTCGACCATGCTGAGTACGAATAACATACTTTTTTTTACTTGGGTCTTATCGTTTATGTGGGATACGCCCTTTCTATTACAATTTTAACCGATTTGGATTAAACTCGGTATATACGGGGTTTCGGACACGCTGATTACGAATATCATACCTATTTTTACCTGGGTCTTATAGTTTATGTGGGATACGCCCTTTCTATGACAATTTTAACCGATTTGGATGAAACTCGGTATATGGGGGTTTCGGACATGCTGATCACGAATATCATATCTATTTTTACCTGGGTCTTATAGTTTATGTGGGATACGCCCTTTGTATGACACTTAAAATCCAATAACTCGTAAACGAAGCACCATATTGAGGTGCTGTTTCCACATTTAGTAATCGGAAACCAACTACCACAAGTTCCAAAAATATAGGTCATCGATGTCAAAGGTCAACATACTTAAAACCTAATAACACGAAAACTGAGCCACATATTGAGGTGCTGTTTCCACATTTAGTAGTAGTTCACCAACTACCAAAAGTTCAAAATAATGGTCATCGAGGTTAAAGGTCAACATACTTAAAACCTAATAAATCGACAACTGAGACACATATTGAAGTACTGTTTCCAAATCTAGTAACTGGTCATCAACTACTACAAGTTCCAAAATACTGATCACCGAGGTCAAAGGTCAACCCACTTAAAACCTAATATCATGAAAACTGAGCCACATATTGAAGTCCTGTTACCACGTTTTGTAACTGGTCATCAACTACTACAAGTTCCAAAATAATGGTCATCGAGGACAAAGGTCAAAATACTTAAAACCTAATAACTCGACAACTGAGACACATATTAAAGTGCTGTTTCCAAATCTAGTAACTGGTCATCAACTACTACAAGTTCCAAAAAACTGATCATCGAGGTCAAAGGTCAACATACTTAAAACCTAATAACACGAAAACTGAGCCACATATTGAGGTGCTGTTTCCATCTTTAGTAGTCGACCACCAACTACTACAAGTTCCAAAAATAATGGTCATCGAGGTCAAAGGTCAACATACTTAAAACCTAATAACAAGAAAACTGAGCCACATATTGAGGTGCTGTTTCCACATTTAGTAATAGTTCATCAACTACCACAAGTTCCAAAAAACTGACCATCGAGGTCAAAGGTCAAAATATTAAAAACCTAATAACTCGAAAACGGAGCCACATATTGAGATGGTGTTTCCAAATTTAGTAATTGGTCATCAACTGCTACAAGTTCCAAAAATAATGAAAGTCCAATGAACCAATAAACGCAAATAACTCTTAAACAGAGCAACGTATTGAGGAACTGTTTCCAAATCTAATAATACGTCATCAACTACTACATGTTCTGAAAACACTGACCATCAAGGTTAGAGGTCAAATATTTAAGCTTTAATAACTTTAAACAAAGCCTGTGTGACCTATTAAATTTTGTATCAAGCAGAGAAAAGTGAAGAATGAATAAATATGACTGGCTTACTTCGAGAAAGAAAGCAACGATATACATTTTAACTAGCTGCGTATTTTAAATCATTTTGTACTATTTAAATAAACAATCGGATAAATTTAACCGGCTCAGAAGTTCAATACTATTTTGTACTCTTGAGTGAGCTTTCCAATTTTGTAGCAAGAAGGACCATTTTTTAAACTAACTCAGAATTTCATTTCATTTTGTAATACTCAAATTTGGATGGAGTGTTTAGTTTTGTACGAACCAGAAACATTTGATTGGATTATTTCCTTATGTACCAACTGGAAAAAGTGAAGGGCCATTATTCAAATAAACGAAGGAATAGAGTATTTAGTTTTGTACCAACTAGAAAAAAAGAAGTGAAGTATGAATAAAATTTAGGTGGACTATTTTCTTTTGTACCAACTGGAAAAGATAAGAAGAGCTACTGAAACTAGCTTATTATGTACTGTTTATAGAAACGAAAATTGACTATTTAACTAGCTCAGAATTTATATAAGGATAATTTCGATGTTCTACTTTTTATACCAACGAGAAAAAAATACTAGCTGAATATTTAAATATACGAAAGAATAAATTTAAGTGACTTATTCAATTTTGTACCAATGAGAAATGGCATTTTAACTGGCTCAGAATTTTCCTACTCTAATAAACAATGGAGTATTTAGTTTTGCACCATTTTGGAGTATTCAAATAAACAAAGGAATAAATTTGAGTGACTTATAATTTGTGTCAACTCTAAAATCAATTAAACGAAGTAATGCATTTGAGTGAGCTATTTAATTTGAAAAACCGAAGTTGAGTATTTTATACCATTTTGTATTATTTCAACACACAAAGGAATAAGCAAAAATAGGATCATTTTATATCATTTTAAACTAGTCTAATAAACGAAGGCATAAATATGAGTGAGCTATTTAATTTTGTAGGTGAGTATTTTCACGAAAGAACAAAATTGTACTAATCAGAAAAAGCGAATAAGACCCATTTTAACGAACTGAGAATTTCTGTACCTTCTTGTACTATTCAAACAAACGATGGGATAAATTTGAGTGACCTGTTTTTTGTACTAACCATTTTACAAAGCGAACATGAACCATTTTACTCAAATTTGGATGGAGTATTTAGCTTTTTATGAACCAGAAAAAAATTGAAGAAGAACCATTTTAACTAACTCAGATCTTTATACCATTTTGTACTACTCCAATAAACGAAATTTCATTTTTTTACCAATCAGAAGAAAATCAAAGAAGGGTCATTTTAACTAGCCAAGCAGAAAAAAAGGAAAGAATTAACACTTTGTACTAATCAAGTAAACGAGGGTATAAATTTGTACTAACCAGAAAAGGAGAAGGATCAGTATTCTATACTTTTTCTGCCATTTATTGGGGTTCCTATTTTCTTTTGTACCAACGAGAACCATTTATTAGCTGAACAATAGGCAGTACCTTAGCAATACAAATGTTAGGTAACGCATTCGTAACGTTGCTTAAATATCTGCAACAACATGGAACTTTTAAAACTTTTCTTACTTTGATATGATCTCTTCTTCTGTGGTGAATCAAATTGTTCAAGCATGCTGTTTCTTCTTTTTTCTTTAGTACGCAAATTGCTATGGAGTCTGTTCTACACAATTATGACGCAACTCTGGTTTGTTAAATCTTATGTTCAAATATTTTATGAGCCTTACTTAGTGACGTGAGAGTCAATTTAAATTGTTCTCTGAATGACACAAACATATACAAAATGTAACACCACAAAGGTATAAAATTCTGAGCTTTTCATCTGATTTTTTCAAAAATGAAATAGACCATCCAAATTTATTTGAGTAATACAAAATGTTATTTGTTTTTCTATGGTTGGTACAGAAAGTAGACCTCCTCCGCTTTTTAATTGCAAACAAAATTTATTCATTCTTCAATAGGTCACTCAAATTTAATAGCACAAAAAGGCTAGTTACCATTGACCTTCTTTGCTTAAGCCACTCAATTTTATTCCTTCGCTTATTTGATTAGTACAAAATGTTAGTTTTTTTCCTTTTTCTGCTTGTAACAAAAGTGAATAGGTCACACAAATTTATTCTTGTTTGTTTAAATAGTACAATATGGTCAAGAAATTGGGTAGACCAAAAACACAAAAAGTTATAACATGCTGAGCTATTTAAAATGGTATTTCCTTGCTTTTTTCGGTTTGATACAAATTTTACAAAAAGGCATAAAATTCTAAGCCAGTTAATAAATGGTTCTCGTTGGTACAAAAGGATATAGGACACCCCAATAAATGGCACAAAAAGTATATAATGCTGATCCTTCTTCTCCTTTTCTTGTTAGTACAAATTTATACCTTCGTTTACTTGATTAGTACAAAGTGTTAATTCTTTCCTTTTTTTCTGCTTGGCTAGTTAAAATGAACCTTCTTTGATTTTCTTCTGATTGGTACAAAAATAAAATTTCGTTTATTGGAGTAGTACAAAATGGTATAAAGATCTGAGTTAGTTAAAATGGTTCTTCTTCAATTTTTTTCTGGTTCATACAAAGCTAAATACTCCATCCAAATTTGAGTAAAATGGTTCGTGTTCGTTTTCTCAAATTTAGCCCTTCGTTTTGTTTAAATAATACAACATGCACTATAGATTCTAAACTAGAAAAAAATGGCATTTCTCCTTGGTACAAAATGGAATAGATCACTTAAATTTATCCCTTCGTTTTTTTAAATAGTTAATATGGCATATCTTTGCTTTCTTTCTTGTTACTCCATCCAAACTATTTTTTGCGTTACAGAAATTCTGCGCTAGTTAAAAAGGTCTTTTTCGTTTTTTCTTTCGTATATTTGAGTAATACAAAATGGTATAACATACTCAGCAAGTTAAAATGGAAAAGTAAAACAGCCAAATTTGTTCTTTCGCTCATTGGACTAGTATAAAGGTACCTTCTTCGATTTTTCTGGTTAGTACAAAGAAACAGATCACTCAAATTTGCGTTACAGAAATTCTGCGCTAGTTAAAAAGGTCTTTTTCGCTTTTTCTTTCGTTTGTTTGAATAGTACAAAAAGGTACAGAAATTCTCAGTTCGTTAAAATGGGTCTTATTCGCTTTTTCTGATTAGTACAATTTTGTTCTTTCGTGAAAATACTCACCTACAAAATTAAATAGCTCACTCATATTTATGACTTCGTTTATTAGACTAGTTTAAAATGATATAAAATGATCCTTTTTTTGCTTATTCCTTTGTGTGTTGAAATAATACAAAATGATGTAAAATACTCAACTTCGGTTTTTCAAATTAAATAGCTCACTCAAATGCATTACTTCGTTTAATTGATTTTAGAGTTGACACAAATTATAAGTCACTCAAATTTATTCCTTTGTTTATTTGAATACTCCAAAATGGTGCAAAACTAAATACTCCATTGTTTATTTAAGTAGTAAAATTCTGAGCCAGTTAAAATGCCATTTCTCATTGGTACAAAGTTGAATAGGTCACTTAAATTTATCCTTTCGTATATTTAAATATTCAGCTAGTTAATTTTTTCTCGTTGGTATAAAAAGTAGATCATCGAAATTATTCTTACATAAATTCTGAGCTAGTTAAATAGTCAATTTTCGTTTCTTTATCAGTACATAATAAGCTAGTTTCAGTAGCTCTTCTTACCTTTTCCAGTTGGTACAAAAGAAAATAGTCCACCTAAATTTTATTCATACTTCACTTCTTTTTTTCTAGTTGGTACAAAACTAAATACTCTATTCCTTTGTTTATTTGAATAATGGCCCTTCACTTTTTCCAGTTGGTACATAAGGAAATAATCCAATCAAATGTTTCTGGTTCGTACAAAACTAAACACTCCATCCAAATTTGAGTATTACAAAATGAAATGAAATTCTGATTTAGTTTAAAAAATGGTCCTTCTTGCTACAAAATTGGAAAGCTCACTCAAGAGTACAAAATAGTATTGAACTTCTGAGCCGGTTAAATTTATCCGATTGTTTATTTAAATAATACAAAATGATTTAAAATACGCAGCTAGTTAAAATGTATATCGTTGCTTTATTTCTCGAAGTAAGCAAATCATATTTATTCATTCTTCACTTTTCTCTGCTTGATACAAAATTGGATTGGTCACGCAGGCTTTGTTTAAAGTTATTAAAGCTTAAATATTTGACATGCCTTGATAATCAGTTTTTTGGAACTTGTAGTAGTTGATGACTTATTACTAGATTTGGAAACAGCACATCAATATGTGGCACAGTTTTCGTGTTATTAGGTTTTAAGTATTTTGACCTTTGACCTCGATGACCATTATTTTGGAACTCGTAGTAGTTGATGACCAGTTACTAAATGTGGTAACAGCACCACAATATGTGGCTCAGTTTTCGTGTTATTAGGTTTTAAGTATGTTGACCTTTGACCTCGATGATCAGTTTTTTGGAACTTGTAGTAGTTTATGACCAGTTATTAGATTTGGAAAGAGCACTTCAATATGTGTCTCAGTTGTCGAGTTATTAGGTTTTAAGTATTTTGACCTTTGACCTCGATAACCATTATTTTGGAACTTGTAGTAGTTGATGACCAGTTACTAAATATGGTAACAGCACTTCAATATGTGGCTCAGTTTTTGTGTTATTAGGTTTTAAGTATGTTGACCTTTGACCTCGATGATCAGTTTTTTGGAACTTGTAGTAGTTGATGACCAGTTACTAGATTTGAAAACAGCACTTCAATATGTGTCTCAGTTGTCGAGTTATTAGGTTTTAAGTATTTTGACCTTTGACCTTCATGAGAATTATTTAGGAACTTGTGGTAGTTGGTGAACTATTATGAAATGTGGAAACAGCACCTGAATATGTGGCTCAGTTTTCGTGTTATTAGGTTTTAAGTATGTTGACCTTTGACATCGATGACCATTATTTTTGGAACTTGTGGTAGTTGGTGGTCGATTACTAAATGTGGAAACAGCACCTCAATATGGTGCTTCGTTTACGAGTTATTGGATTTTAAGTGTCATACAAAGGGCGTATCCCACATAAACTATAAGACCCAGGTAAAAATAGGTATGGTATTCGTAATCAGCATGTGCGAAATCCCCTATATACTGAGTTTCATCGAAATCGGTTAAAATTGTCATACGAATGGCGTATGCCACATAAACTATAAGACACCGGTAAAAATAGATATGATATTCGTGATCAGCATGTCCGAAACCCCCATATACCGAGTTTCATCCAAATCGGTTAAAATTGTCATAGAAAGGGCGTATCCCACATAAACTATAAGACCCAGATAAAAAGAGGTATGATATTCGTAATCAGCATGTCCGAAACCCCGTGTAAACTGAGTTCCATCCAAATCGGTTAAAATTGTCATACAAAGGGCGTATGCCACATAAACCAAAAGACCCAGATAAAAATAAGTATGATATTTGCAATCAGCATGTCCGAAAACCCCCATATACCGAGTTTCAACCAAATCAGTTAAAATTGTCATAGAAAGGGCGTATGCCACATAAACTATAGGACCCAGGTAAAAATAAGTATGATATTCGTACTCAGCATGGTCGAAAACCCCCATATGTCGAGTTTCATCCAAATCGGTTCAAAGAGCGTATCGAATCGCTATGTTACATAGGAATTCATTGTCTTAAAATAGGGGTTGAAAAAAAATCTTATGTAATTTCTGCTATGGTAAAATAGGGGTTTGAAAAGTAATCATAAAAGAGAACGAGTACACCCTTTAAAATGTACTCATGAAAGGGAATGAATCTTATGTATTCTCTGGTCTGCTGTGTGTTCGTAGTCTCAGTGTAATTTCTGCTATGTTCAATTAGGGGTGTAGAAATGAATACGCCCCCTGTGCTATGTCCGCTATGTTTCGTAGTGTCTGTTATGGAAAAATGAAGGTTGGAGAATAAGCCATACTCTTGTATTAGATCTGCTATGTAATCTGTGCTATGTTATAATAGGGTTTGGAAAATATGCTCATAAAAGGGAATGAATACACCCCTAAAATGAAGGTTGTTGTGTTTATTATCTGCTCTGTTATGTGTTCGTAACTGCTATGTTACATAGTCTTATGCTAAGGGGTTGAAAAGGAATACACCCTGCTATGTGTTCGTAGTCTTATCTTATGTTATAATAGGGGTTGAAAAATATGCTCATAAAAGAGAACGAGTACACCCCTAAAATGCTCTGTGTTCATAGTCTCAGCACGTATCGACCGTTCATTCTTCTCCTCCTGGCGCTTCACATTCTTGTAGAATGATTTCCACACAGCAAACAAGTCCTTAGACGCTAAATCTCCTTTCCATTCAGTACCGGTATTTTCCTTTTCTGCATATAACTGCTCCAATAGTCAGGGCCGGCGCTAGCAATTTTGCCGCCCTGGGCGGTGCTTTCACATGCCGCCCCTTTAATCTGCAAACCTTATTTTGACAGATTACGTTCAAGTGTCATTAGAAACATGTATCAAATGGAAAAGTAACCAAAAAAATGAACTGCCTTCCTGGAATGCTTACGTAATATTTAAATGACTCTATACTGACATAATATTCAGTATGCTCGATTTCGCTATACAGACTTTTCCATAATTCGTGTTATTTTCTACAGCGCTGGGATAAGATAAAGTTTATACACTATTAATGTAAAATTTGGTACTCTTATTGAGAAATTTCTGAATTTTTCGAATTTCTAAAGAAAATAAGAGAAAATTGCAATTTGGCCCCTATTTTAGGTGTGTATACACGAAAGTTCATTTTCCTTATGGGAGATTCAATGTTAAATTTCAGAAGCAGTTTTCTCCAATAATTATTCGTGATGATTTTGGAGCAAATGAGTTGTATTTGTTACAAAATGCAAAAACACTCATTTACAAAGCTTCTCAAACATTATTTTGTGAAGGTCCCCCTTTTGGGGGGCAAGGGGCGTAAAAAGGTAGTGGGTGATATGTTACCAAAATCCCAAAATTTATTTTCGGAATGCCGGTAAGCGTGAGATTAATCACAAATGTCACCGAATTAATGTTCCAATGTCCTTACATGTAAGAGTGACTGATAATGGGGCTACAACTCCCTTTAAAAAATAAAAAAAAATCACCATAAATATCCTTAGTAGGGACATACGAGAAGAAGGTATTTTTGTTAATTAATGTGAAATTTGATGTCATTGTATCAAATGAGTTTGCGTTTTTCAAATCTGGAATGCTATTTTGATAACGCACCGCCTTAGGGGGGGGGGCACAGGGGGCGAATTACTCGATGATGGATCTTTATAAAAATTCAAAATTTTGTTCCGAAAATGCCAGTGAGCGTCAGATTTTTTACCACTGTCACAGAATTAATATTCTAATACTCCTTGCATGTGCCAGTGACTTATATGGGGCTATAGCCACTTTTAAAAATAAAAAAAATCACCGTAAATATCCTTAGTAGGGACATACGAAAAGAAGGTACTTTTGTCAATTAATGTGTAATTTGGCGTCGTTGTAGCACAAAGGTATGAGTTTTTCACATCTGAAATGTATTTTAGTAACCACTGCCTTAGGGGGGCACAGGGGGCGAAGCATCAGATGATAGACCTTTATAAAAATTCCAAATTTTGTTCCGGAAATGCCAGTGAGGGTCAGATTAATCACAAATGTCACAGAATTAATATTCCGATGCTTCTTGCATGTGCCAGTGACTGATACAGGGCTACAGCCTCCCTTCCAAAAATCATATTAAAAATTCACCATAAATATCCTTAGCAGGAACATACCGGAAGAAACTATTCTTTTAAATCAATTAAGTTAAGTTTGGTGTTATTGTGCTAAAAAGGTATGTGTTTTTTAATATGGGACGTTACTTCGGTACCGCACCGCCTTAGGGAGCACAGGGGGCGAAACATAAAATTATGGATGTTTATAAAAATTCCAAATTTTATTCTGGAAATGCCAGTGAGCATCAGATTAATCATAAATTTCACAGATATAATATTCCGATGTTTTTTGCATATACCAGTGATTGATATGGGGCTACAGCCCCTTCCAAAAAATCACATAAAAATTAGCCATAAATATTTTTGCAGGGACATCCGAGAAACCATTATTTCTTGTCAAATTAATGTAAAATAATTTGTTATCTTAGTGAAAAGGTACGCGTTTCTGAAATATAGAATGTTATTTCGGTGACACCGGATTAGGAGGGCACAGGGCGCGCAGCATAAGCATTTGAATCTTTATTTAAAAAAAATCCAAATTTTATTCTGGAAGTGTGAATGAGTATCAGATTAATCACAAATGACCCAGAATTAAGATTCCGATGCTCTTGCATGTGCCAGTGATTGATGTGGGGCTACAGCCCTCTTCCACAAATCACGATAAATATCCTTAACAGGGACACATCGGAAGGAGCTATTTTTTTTAAATCAAGTAATGTGAAATTTGGCCCTGCGCTGGCGTTTTTTTTAAATCGGTATAATTTTGAAAACGCACCACCTTTAGCGGCAAAGGGACCGAAGCATAAGATTGTGGATCTTTATGAAAATTTCAAATTTTATTTTGAAAATGCTAATGAGCGTGAGATTAGTCACAAATGTCACAGAATTAATATTCCGATGCTCTGTGCATGTCTCAGTGACTTATATGGGCTACAGCCCCCTTCCAAAAATCACAAAAAATCACAATAAATATGTCATAATTAATATGTAAGTTGTCATTATTGCAAAACAAAAAAATATACAATAATCCTGGAAATTACTGTAAATGAATAACTTCTGTCAGTGTAACTGATTATGCATATAGCTTTGTTGTTATGGTGTCACTGGAATATAATCAAATAATTTTATATTTTTAAAAATCAATTAGGGCTCTTTTTATAGCATAAAATCTCACACACAAATCACCTATGTATTTTCTACACACTTAAGCAGAACCATCTCGAAATAGAACACAAAATGACAATAGAAACGTAGCAGGAACAAAAAAAAAAAAAGAAAAAAAAAGAAAAGTAAGATCTTAAAAATTAAAAGTGAGCTTTAAGTTTCAATATTGTTTGCTTTATTCGTAAAAAGAAAAAGCATGTATTTTCATTACTTCTTACGCAATAACCGTATTATCCAACTTGACATATAACAACTTACTCGTATGTACTGCAGACGTAATACACACGGACACACGGTTGTAATAGAAACAAATGTTTCCCGAGGAATAAGAATCAGTTGCTGGAAATTATTCTTTGTTGAAAACAATTCTTTTTGGCTCTACTATCACTAATTGTTTAAAAAGACCTAAGTGTAAAACCCATAAAATCAACTTACTTTTATTCGGCATGCCCTCCTGAACGAGCAAGACATAAATTAATGCGATTTACTAAAGAAACTGTGAACACCTTCTTCAACATATCTGGAGTGATCATCTCTATACTGTGGACAATCCTCCGTTTCAGGTCCTCTACACTGTTACATGATTTTTGGTAGCCAATTTGTTTTAGGAATCCCCACAAGAAAAAATCGCATGGTGTAAGATCCGGACTTCTTGGTGGCCATTCGACACTTGAACCCATAGAAATAATCCGTTCCCCAAATTTCTCTCTCAAAAGATTTATAGTTGTATTTGAGCAATGCGCTGGCGCTCCATCTTGCATAAACCACAAGTCATGACTTTGACCTAAATTTAAACGATCAAGTTCAGCAAATACTTTTTCTCTTAGTAGCTTTTGGTATGATGGCGTTGTTACATTTTCATCAAAAGAAAGAAAGATTCTATCACCTCAGTCGCAGTTATACCACACCAAACCGTTATTCCTCGTTTGTCCATTGACACTTCTGATCCCACGTTCGGCTGTATCGATGACCAATATCTTGCATGTGATGAGGACACAGAACCATTTAAGAAGAAGTTTGCTTCATCGGAAAACATCACTTGAAATAAGAACATAGGGTTTTCATTTAACTTCTCGATAAACCAGTTACAGAAATAAACCCGATCACCATAATCACTTTCACACAATTCAGAAACCATTCAGACCTTGTATTGTTTTACCTTCAAGTTTCTTAAAATTCTTTGTAGCGTAGTTTTCTTAATATTTAAGCCTAAGCTTCGACGAGCAAGGGATTTCCGCGGTGAACCAGTAACAGATAACAACACCAGTATATTTGTTTCTTCTGTAGATACACTTGGAAATCTTCCTGCACATTTTCTAGATGCAAGATGGGCAGTGTGAAAACAATTGCTGCGGAACTGTTTGTGCAAACGCTGAATTTGCATATCGTGTACCTTTAAACCGAGTTCTTTAACTATACGGGATCTTGTTGCTCTTGCAGATTTTTCTGATAAAATGTACCATTAAATTACATTAGCACGCTGATCCTGAGTTAAAAACTGTGTGATCGAAGGACACTACAGTATGAATGCACTCTTAAAGTATACTGGAAACAAGTAATTATCAAATGATTAAGCCAGTCTATCCCCGAGTTTCACCTACTATATAATGTCCATTTCCGAACAAGTCAATCTAACCCAAGTGTTGATTACAGACACGAAATCCTATTGAACTGTCAACACGTTAACTCGTAAATCGTTGGTGTATTACGATAAGAAAAGGTCTGAAACTGTTGTCAGCACACATGAACAAGAAGTTGAGTCAGGAATTAGAGGGTGTTTTATAAACAAAAGTTTGTTGACATTGCTTAAAATCAGCTTACAGTGGGACGCCAACAAATGATTCGGACGTGTTCCAGTGTTTCTTAAACACACATCACTTAGCACGCATTCTGAATAGGCCAGAGAGAAGCAATGAAGATAATAGAACAAAGTGGTGTGGTTCTTTAAATGATTTTGGAACCGGAAAGAGGAAATTGAATCACTAAAGTGGTCGCTGGCACATGGAGGTAGCTTCTAAGCATTAATTTTGGTATATTTCCAAATATTTTGACGCTCACGGGAAATAACGAAAAGTTTGAATTTTTCTTACTGTCTATCTTTCCCAATTTGGAGGTTTGGCGTAATAAAACTAGAAACGCATGTTCCATCATAGATGAAAGGAGAGGAAGAAGAGGAATGGTATCGTATTTTCTACCTAAAACTGCTAATTTACAGCAAAATTCGTACAAATATAGAGCAAACTGCTTTCCGCATTTTACATTGAAACTCCAGTTAGGCCAATCAAATTTTGAGTTGACGCCACTAATAGAGATCAACACATGACCATTTTCATATTGTCGCTTTAGCTCTTTTTCTAAACAAACATTTTTCGACAATAATGCCAAATTTCACTTTAATAATGAAAAATATTTACCTTCTGCCAGTAGGTCCTTGCATATAAGGACATTCATCATGAATTTCTATTGCTTTATGAAAGGGGATTATAGCCTAATATCAGTCACTGGTGCAGTCCGCAGCAAAAAAACCTGCAACATGAGCATATATGTTTATTTTGAAACGAAGAAGTCTTTTGCTCCAAAATAAGTGTGCAGGGGAGGACGCCGAGGTTTCTACTGGCCTGATTCATGCCACTTAGACGTTAGGTTGATTCCCTGTGCTGTTAGTCGTAGTTTCACAATAAACTTACATGCTCATGTTGCAGTTTCTTTGCTGCGGATTGTACATGGAAATAGCATAGGAGCATTAATTCTGTGCGCCTTGCAATTAATTTCATTCTCATTGGCATTACCAAAATAAAATTTGGAATTTTTATACTTCGGCCCCTGTGCCCTCCAAACCCAAAAAATAACAACCGCGCCCTTTGTCCCCTGTTACTGTTACCAAAATAACATTTCAGATTTGGAAAATACATAACTTTTTATTACAATAACGCCAAATTTCACAATAATCGACCAATAGAAAAAAGCTTCTTCTGGTATGTCCCTGTTAAGGATATTTATCGTGATTTTTGGTGATTTGTGGAAGCACCACATCAATCACTGGCACATGCAAGGAGCATCGGAATATTAATTCTGTGTCATTTGTGATTATTCTAATACTCATTCACACTTCGAGAATAAAATTTGGAATTTTTATAAACATTCATCATTTTATGTTTCGCCCCCTGTGCCCCCCTAAGGCGGTGCGTTATCAAAATAACATTCCAGATTTAAAAAACACATACTCTTTTGAAACAATGACGCCTAATTTTACATTAATTAGAAAAAATACCTTCTTCTCTTACTAAGGATATGTATGGTGAATTTTTTATTTTCGAAAGGGGGCTATAGCCCCACATATGTCACTGGCACATGCAAGGAGCATTAGAATATTAATTCTGTGACAGTGGTGAAAAATATGACGCTCACTGGCATTTTTGGAACAAAATTTCGAATTTTTATAAAGATCCATCATCGAGTACTTCGTCCCCTGTGCCCCCCCCCCCTAAGGCGGTGCGTTATCAAAATAACATTCTAGATTTGAAAAACGCATACTCATTTGATACAATGACACCAAATTTCACATTAATTAACAAAAATACCTTCTTCTCGTATGTCCCTACTAAGGATATTTATGGTGATTTTTTTTTTGAAAGGGGGCTGTAGCTCCATTATAAGGACATTGGAGCATTAATTCTGTGACATTTGTGGTTAATCTCACGTTTACTGGCATTCCGAAAATAAATTTTGGGATTTTGGTAACATATCACCACTACCTTTTTACGCCTCTTGCCCCCAAAAGGGGGACCTTCGCAAAATAATGTTTGAGACGGCTTTACTAGCTTTGTGAATGAGTGTTTTTGCATTTTGCAACTCATTAGCTCCAAAATCTTCACGAATAATTATTGGAGAAAACTGCTTCTAAAATTTAACATTGAATCTCCCATAAGGAAAATGAACTTTCGTGTTTACACACCTAAGAGGGGGGCTAAATTGCAATTTTCTCTTATTTTCTTTAGAAATTCGAAAAATTCAGAAATTTCTCAGTAAGAGTGCCAAATTTTACATTAATAGTGTATAAACTTCATCTTCTCCCAGCGCTGTAGAAAATAACACGAATTATGGAACAGTCTGTATATATCTGTAATATACAGCAGCGCATACAGAAAATAAAATTTAAAAAATATACTTTAGTCATGACAGAATTTTAATTTTTAGGCTTATTTTATACCAAAAGGCGTTTTTGATAGAGTATGGAGCAAGAAGATAATTAGTAAATCAAATATTACGGTAAATCTAAGTGATTAGCCTAAGCTTTATAATATACCAAAACACAATAGAGATACATAAATTTAACATACCTTAATTGAAAGAAACTTTTCTTGCTTTGATATAAGCAAATTCCTTTATCACATTCGCGTAGTCCAATGTTTTAGCCAATTTGTGTTATATTGATATTATCGCTAGACCACTCAAGCGTGTTTCAGATATGGAAGAACGTAGATAGTTTTTAATAAGCTTAAGTTTCGAAAAACGTCTTTCTCCACTTGCCACTGTTACCGGTAAGGTTAAAAAAATTCTAAGTGCAGCACTGACATTGGGAGCAAAGTTATGTTCATTAATTAATTTTAAAATCTCTTTGGTGAACTTTTAGGCTTAATTATAGCGGATAACACTTTTAGTTCGTCTTTCAAATTACTAGGGTTAATATCTGTCTATTCTGCGTTTGTTAAAATGCTGGCAAGTTTATTACACTTTTCAGACAAAAGTTCAGGTGGCATACCTTTAAAATTTCTTATATCGCATAATAAATCGAAATACTCGTCGTGATATTTAAGTTGTTCAAACCTTTCTCTTATAGCTAAGCGTTAAAACTTTGTCATAAAAATCGATCTTGTATCTTGTTTGTGGATCTTCAATAGCTTCATCCTCTGCCTCGCACTGAAACTGTCTCTTCTTTCGACTTCGAGCTTGCACTGTATTACATATCCGTGGATCATCCATATCTAAGGCTGATGCCAACTCTATCGCATCAACCGAGTAAGACTGAAACTTTGCATCAGTTCTTCTCTCACAGTACCCAGATATTTTTCAAGAAATCCTACTGCATCCAACTCATGAGAATCAATGCTTTGAGAATTTTTCCTTACTATGTTTATGTGGAGTAAAATTTTGACCTTTGACCTCGATGACCATTATTTTGGAACTTGTAGTAGTTGATGACCAGTTACTAAGTGTGGTAACAGCACTTCAATATGTGGCTCAGTTTACGTGTTATTAGGTTTTAAGTATGTTGACTTTTGACCTCGATGATCAGTATTTTTGGAACTTGTAGTAGTTGGTGGTCGATTACTAAATGTGGAAACAGAACCTCAATATCTGGCTCAGTTTTCGTGTTATTAGGTTTTAAGTATGTTGACCTTTGACCTCGATGATCAGTTTTTTGGAACTTGTAGTAGTTGATGACCAGTTACTAGATTTGGAAACAGCACTTCAATACGTATCTCAGTTGTCGAGTTATTAGGTTTGAAGTATGTTGACCTTTGACCTCGATGACCATCATTTTGGAACTTGTGGTAGTTGGTGAACTATTACTAAATGTGGAAACAGCACCTCAATATGTTGCTGCGTTTACGAGTTATTGGATTTTAAGTGTCATACAAAGGGCGTATCCCACATAAACTATAAGACCCAGGTAAAAATAGATATGATATTCGTGATCAGCATGTCCGAAAACCCCCATATACCGAGTTTCATCCAAATCGGTTAAAATTGTCATAGGAAGGGCGTGTCCTACATAAACTATAAGACCCAGGTAAAAATAGATATGAAATTCGTGATCAGCATGTCAGAAAACTCCCATATGCCGAGTTTCATCCAAATCGGTTAAATTTTTTCATAGAAAGGGCGTATCCCACATAAACTATAGGACCCAGGTAAAAATAAGTATGATATTCGTACTCAGCATGGTCGAAACCCCCATATGTCGTGTTTCATCCAAATCGGTTCAAAGAGCGTATCGAAACGCTATGTTATATAGGTATTCATTGTCTTAAAATAGGGGTTGAAAAAATCTTATGTAATTTCTGCTATGTAAAATAGGGGTTGGAAAAGTAATCATAAAAGAGAACGAGTACACCCTTTAAAATGTACTCATAAAAGGGAATGAATCTTATGTATTCTCTGGTCTGCTGTGTGTTCGTAGTGTCAGTGTAATTTCTGCTTTGTTCAATTAGGGGTGGAGAAAATGAATACACCCCCTGTGCTATGTCCGCTATGTGTTGAAGTCTCTGTTATTGTAAAATAAAGGTTGCAAAATAAGCCATACTCTTGTATTAGATCTGCTATTTAATCTGTGCTATGTTATAATAGGGTTTGGAAAATATGCTCATAAAAGGGAATGAATACACCCCTAAAATGGAGGTTGTTGTGCTTATTATCTGCTCTGCTATGTTTCGTAACTGCTATGTTACATAGTCTTATGCTAAGGGGTTGAAAACGAATACACCCTGCTATGTGTTCGTAGTCTTATGCTATGTTATAATAAGGGTTGAAAAATATGCTCATAAAAGAGAACGAGTACACCCCTAAAATGCTGTGTGTTCATAGTCTTAGTGTAATTTCTGCTTTGTTAAAATAGGGGTTGGAAAATAAGCCATGCTCTTTTATTAGCTGTGCTATGTATTATCTGTTCTGTTGTGTGTTCATAGTCTCAGTGTAATTTCTGCTATGTTAAAATAAGGGTTGAAAATATGCTCATAAAAGGAATGAATACACCCTTGTTATGTTAAATAGTCTTATGTTCTGCAATGTTAAAATAGTGCTATGTGTTATCTGCTCTTCTATGTGTTCGTAATCTTAGGTGTTATCTGCTATGTTAAAATAGGGGTTGAAAAAGTGATCATAAAAGGGAACGAGTTCACCAATTAAAATGTGCTCATAAAAGGGAATGAATACACCCCCTAAAAAGTGATCATAAAAGAGAATGAATACACCCTAAACGAATACATCTCTACTATGTTCAATTAGGGATGGAATGAATTTGCTATGTTCAAATAAGTGTGGGAAAATGAATACACCCCTTAAAATGACTATCTGTAGACCGTGGGTGGACGGTTCAGTAATCTTTGCTATAATGTGCTCATTGTCTATGTTAAAATAGAGGTTGGAGCGAGTACACCCCTGCTATGTTACGTAGTCTTATGTATTATCTGCCATGGTAAAATAGGGGTGGAAAAGTGATCATACGAGTCCACCTCTTAAAGATTATCTGCTCTACTGTGTGTTCGTAGTCTCCATGTATTCTCTGCTATGGATAAAATATGGGGTGGAAAAAGTACGTAGTCTTATGTATTATCTGCTATGTTAAAATAGGGGTTGAAAAATATGATCATAAAAGGGAACGAATACACCCCCTAAAATGGACTATGTTTAATCTTCGTTATGTTTCGTAGTCTCTGTGTTATATCTGTTATGGTGAAATAAGGGTTGAAAAATGAGCCATACTCTTTTATTAGCTGTGCTATGTTCAAATAGGGGTGGAACGAGCCTTATGTATCTGCTGTGTGTTCGTAATGTGCTTATAAAAGAGAACGAGTTCACCCCTGCTATGTTACTTAGTCTCTGCTATGTGTTCGTAGTCTCAGTGTAATTTCTGCTATGTTCAAATAGGGGTTAGAAAAGTGATCATAAAAGAGAACGAATACACCCTTGCTATGTTACGTAGTCTTATGCTCTTCTATGTGTTCTTAATCTTATGTTTTATCTGCTATGTTAAAATAGGGGGTGGAAAATATGCTCATAAAAGGGAACGAGTTCACCCCTATAAAGTGCTCATAAAAGAGAACGAGTTCACCCCCTTAAAAGTGCTCATAAAAGGGAACAAATACACCCCTAACATAGAGGTCGTAAAAGACCATGGGTTGACGGTGCGTGGGTCATAGCGTATCGTGAGAGGGTGGAAAATGGAGTCGTTGCTCTCAGGAGACCCTGGAAAAAAGGGCGATTTTTCAGCTACCGGGGGTCAGGTGCCCCACCTCTACTCACAAGAGTAAACATGAAATCCCAAGGAAGACAATTTTGAGCACTGTAAATCTTGTAAATTCACAATAGTCCGTTCCAATAGTTGCTGCGGATAGTCCTGACGTGTTTTACCATAAGTATACAAGGTACAGGTATTAGCACAATATTGTTTCAATATAGTAGGTAACAATGAGTAATCTACATCGCCATTGTACCAGTCAATACCATAATCATGTTGTACTAGATGTTTATCCGAAAGTATGAGCGGCACACGTAATTCATGTAATGGATATGGTGGTTTAAAAATCCAGCTTTGTACAAGGGGGGTATCAGGATTTACAATTGCAAGTTCCTTAATAATATGATCAGCATTATCGTTGAACGCGGAGAAGTGAACAACAACCCTCATGGCACTCAAATGACGAAATTGTACATTGTATGATCAGTATATACATTTCTTGCTTTATCGATTTGAATGAGAGAGCCACATTGAGCATACACAATGCATATAATGGAATCTTGTAGAGGTTGAGAAAACGATAATTTTAAATTGACAGGAGAATCACGTATGACATCCCACGTAGAATCATCTAATGTTCCTGTTGGAGATAGAATGAACGGGTACAAAGTGTATCCATGTCGAAATTCTTCACGGGAAATTGTATGTTAATGATCTTGATAATATATACCGGTACCAGAAAACAGAGTGGAATATGTTTGAACATATAATCCATTTTCAAAATTAGGAGTGAGGGGTGTCGGTGGAAATGATTTTGAACCAACATGTAATTGCAGCTTGTTAATGTTAGAATGTTGAAATTCAAAAGGATTTACATGTGGTTGACCATTAAATGCAGCGTTTGATACAAAACCTATAACAACACCTTTTGATACTTTACCCAAAAATAAATTATCGAGATTATATGAACTTACTTCTGCGGGAATGGTATAGGTAGGAGTTTCAACACGAGTAAGAGGTATGCTGGCCGGAATGTGTTCCATGCCATCATTGATTTGCATAGCTAAGTCGGCAGCAATATCTAGACGCCGTACATGAAGTGTTACGTCTTCAAGTTTGACTTTATATGCTGTATTTTCAGCAGACATTAAAAAAAACGTATCTTTTGCACGATGTAATTTTACACATGAGCTTACTTTATTAGGAAGCATACATCCCACACCGGCAATATCAGCATGGATACGGCCATACATATCGAATAATGCACTATTTCTAATATACTGGGCACGATTTGTAAATCCAGTATTTGCATTACGTAATACATTAAATTGGTTTGCAGTATCTTTATACCATAATGCCCCAGTTAAATGTGTTCGATCGGCATCACTACCATAATTTAATAATGTTTCGATATAAGCACGGTGCGGATATGAACCAGATGATGAACTAATTAATTTATCGTTTAATAAAACATCAACTTGACTAGATAACGAATGAAGAAAATTATTTACAGGTGCAATAATATCCGCCGCAACTAAATTTGTATTATCGTTTTTTTTTTTTGTAATTTTACATTTTACATAGAGATACAAGTATGCAATGTGAATAAAATCACCAGTTTCACCAGGTACAACAAATTCAATTGGTCCTTCTGACAATAAAGTAGAAACCAGACGATATTCAACAGTGGAAGATGACTCAATAGCAGTTTGAGTCATTGGAATAGTAAACAAATCAAGTTCACTTGTACAACATTCAGGACTACTTCCACTGACTAAAGCCATGATTAACTAAAGATATCACCGGAATATTTTCGACTACGTTTGACCGGAGGACCGAATTGTACAATAGCAGGAGCCTTACGTTTTCGTGGACGTCTCTTACCACTACCGGTTAACAACTGACTAAGTTTATTTGCAGCTTTAGTTTTAATGTTTCTCCAGCTTCTTCTACGCGTCTTTAAATGGACGGTCTTCTAGTACATACCTGCAACTTTTATTCCTGTTTGTAACGCTTGCCGGCCTACAGCTTTGGCACCTTGCTTTAATAAAGGTAATGCAAAACGAAATAAACCTTTAAAGAAACTACCAATCCCATGACCCCGTTGATAAGCTGGACCTGAAAAGAAGGGAAGGCCAAGTCCCCGCTGATAATACTATGTTGCTTTTTCATTTTCCAGGAAAACGTTTAAAATGAAGTGTCACTGTCAATGTCCCGGAACGAAATGGTAAATTTCGACCTGCGTGGTCCTTTAGTAGTCTTTCAACGCTGTTAAAGCAAAATTTAGGGAGTGGTATATAGTGAATATATTGATATCGTAACGTTTGAACTTTTCCATAAGTCATATTGCCAACAGTTGCAATACGTAGTAAGGGAGCTTGCGTATCTCCCACCAATTGATATTCAATAAGATCACTATACACAAAAATTTGAAAAGGATATCCAATATCTAAGTATGGTTGTTTAAATCCCTGTTTTTGAATAATGAGATCATTTTTTTCATGAAAACTTAGTTGTATAGCCAAAGTAGGTGAAAGTGTTATAAATTCAACGTTTGGTGCAGAAGTAACATGAATAATATTGGAAGCGTTAAATCATATAAATTCTGAAACTTTATTTAATTCTTCCAGTATGTGTTCAATGTTTGCATAATATATAGGAGTAATTTTACTTTTCATAATTTCATGACCTTCTAATTTGTACCAAACGATATTTTCATCTTCGGTGACATTATGACACGTTAAAGGAATATGTATTTCACTTAATCCACTTAATCCGACACACCAATCCGTATCTGTTAAACGTACAGTATTTTTAAAATTATTAATGAAATGGGTTGGACTATTTTTAGGATAAACGTCTGTACTTGCATTTGAAACCAGTGTAATGTAGAAGATGTCTTCTATGCTTTCAGAAATCATTTTCGTTTAAAGTGAAGTGTCAAGTTCGATGTTCCAAAACGAAATGGTAAATTTATACCGAGTTCATCTTTTAAGTTTACTTCTATCGTATCAAAATATTTCTTTTCAACTTTCACGTATTGCGGGTTATGAAATAAAATATTTTTGATTCGTCCATACCGCTCGTAAAATGTACTAATTTTACGAAGTAAAGGCCCAATTTCTTCTTGTTGTTTTACAATATCCACACATACGTTAACTTCTTTGGAATATTATATTCAAGGTTACAGGGATATTTTCCCTGAGGAGCCAGAAATTGTTCCCTATGTTGATCTTTTATATACACCACTGAATTATAAAAATTTGAATTTTCATTCATAAAACTGAGTATATCTTGTAAACCTTTTGTTATGTCTAGAATACACCGATCACGTGACCGGAAGGAATGTTGAATATACACTTGATTCTTAAAATAATTATATTTTATTATACGTACTTTCTCGGGAATTAGATTTAAGATGGCTTTAATGGATGCATAATATCCCTCCGTTACTTTAACAGGATATCCAATATATTCACCATCAATAAATGTATCGATTGTAATTTGTTCACCCGGACCAACATTGTAAGAACTCCACGGTATATTAATTTGTGTTAAGCCCATAAATGTTGTATTATCACAAAGTGTATTACTTGCGTTCGAAGGTAACCTCACGTAAAAACCGTGTTTCAATGACGAATTCATTATGCACACTGAATACTAGATACTCGAATCCACGAATTCATGCTTTCTGGGTATCCTAACCATTTTACGAAAACCCACCCCTTCTTACGTTGAAGAACTTTTTCAATTAAATAGGTTTCGTTTGAGCTTAGAAATATTTTTTGTAATTCTTCAGCATAAAATATTCCTTTGATTTCATCACCATTCCAGTCTTTTAATTTATAAGTTACAGGATTTGATTTTATACACTTATCAACGAGAAATATTTCTCGAGACCAATTCGGCAAATAACCTTTTTCAAGTTTATGTTTATATTTAGTAATGCGAACATAATCTCCTGCTTGAAATTTACAAGTTAATTTCTTCTTATGTACAGTCTTTCCGTACAACGTATTCCACACTTGTTTGATATTTGAATCATTTACTTCTGCGGGTGCCATTTTAATAGTTGAATGATAACTATGATTATAATTGTGTACAATTTGATCCAACACATGAATGTACCGATACGTATTTTATGCAGTAAAATAACGATATATTTTACTTTTAATGGTACGAATTACTCTTTCTACTAACGCACATTTCATTTCCGAATGTACACTATAATGATTAATTCCAAAATCTTTAATCACTTTCTTTACATGGCGATTATAAAATTCTGACCCTAAATCAGTTTGAACGTGAACCAGTAATGGCACTTGGTTTAAAACTGAAGTTATTGCATTAGCCATTTCAGGCTCTTGCTTTGTTTTCACAGGAATGCAATACAAGTACCGTGAAAAAATGTCAATTCCACATAAAATATAGCGATATAAGTCATTATACTTTGCAATATCTTGCATGTCCGCCAAATCGCAATGTAATGTTTCATTAGAACCACTAACATAATATTGTTTCCGTGGAAATGTTTTTCGTATTGGAGCGTGCATTGTATATGTATCTTGTGATGCTAACCATTCTTTAATTTTCTCTCGGGATAATTATGTTTTACGTTCTAATGTACTAACACTGGATAAAGATGCAGTGAATACTTGTAATTGATTTTTGAAAATTTTGTCATTTCTTATTTACATGTTATATTCTTTCCAATACCGAAATACGTTAGCTGCAATTGCGGGAGATACTGCAGTCGAAGAAGAATGCCGTTTTCGAATTTTACTGCCAGTCACTTTCGGGGTTGTAAAAGCAGGTGAAGGTGGTCCTGGTGTACGTGAACTAATAAATTCCTGAGGAACATTAATATCATCCAATAACGTTTTAAACTACTGTAATCATACTGGTTGTGTTGAATATTTCCGTGTACGAACGACATCATTTACTAAATCGATAATATTGGAACCAGGAAAGATATATCCATCGATAGCCACTGTACCTGTTTGATTATGGGACCCGATCTATAATGTAAATATTGATGTAATACTTGCTGATACAATTTCCATTTTTGTCTCTACTCAAATCTGTACGTTGTAAGATTTCGCTCATATCTTTATATAGTCTTGATTGATGTGCTTCATGCGTCTTTAAATTATATTGTATTCTGTGAAGTGCATTTTCTGGAACTAATAGCATTTTACGTAATTCCGACATGTTATCTTCCAAAAAATGTTGAGGCTAAGGCACCAATGTGTCCCGAGAATTAATGGAAGTAATGCACCACCTTTCTGTAGTAATAATTTCTTTTTCTTTTTAAGAGAAAGTTTTGAGGAGAGAGCACGTAAGATCTTCTTATGTCTACGGAGCCTTAGCTTCTGAACGAATGATATGGGGATATTTCTTTTTATAGTATTTTTTGCTACTTGTGATATGGTACGAATCAAGTCACCCGGTGAGTTTTGAAGAATAACTTTCCGATCGGATGACTTGCATTTCGCAAGCGTGCAGAGCGTATTATAATAATGTTTTACCTTCAAGATCTTGATGCTAACTAAACATAAAACGGTATGGCCGCGTTTTTAACACTACTGTACACGTGCATTATTTCTCCGGGAAATATATTTGTTCTCAGTCGTAGGGCATCATGTGTTTGTTGTGTAAGATCAAGCAATAAACACGTGTGTGGCTTTTGTGTAATTTCCTCAAAGACATTCACGAGTTGTTTGCTTTCACGAGGCATAATTTGTCTTGTTAAATATTCAATTTGTAACTTATCACGTGGATTCTTAAATACCACTATATAATGTGCATTTAAACTAATATCTCGAGCATGCCGGTTTTTTGGAAATAAATTTTGAACAAGAAATATTACGGTTAATTTCTTGTGGTGAGCGTACTTGGTAAATAATTTGGCCACATCGTCATTTGTTTCTGACATTAGATCATCTAATATGAGTAATGAATTTTCACTCATATCAAAAGAATTTATATCGGGGATTCCTTCCAGAAAACGTATTTTTGCATCAACGTCCAACTTTGGTATAACTGCGCCATAACACCATACAATTTCTTTAAAGGAAACATTAAACATATCATTTCTTTCTTTGATTAATCGATTCACAAAGTGAGTTTTACCAGCAAGGGAAGGAGCGGCTATGACAATAGTGCACGGATGTTCAAAACGTAACAACTTCGTTGCAAATGACACAATCTGATAGAAACTCAGCTTTTTATTCCCCCCAAAAAAAGAGTCTCTGGCCAATCATTTATGAGATCTATAGCCATACGGAACAGTAACACTTTTTGGTACGTCAGTCACTATGTCAGCGTCTATTCGTCTGCGTTTACTGGTCACGCAGTGTGTCCTTAGTTCTCTTCGAGAAAAGATGCGCAAATCTGGTTACCGAACAATTTTAGTAGTATCATTGATACCAGTTCTGACGCACTTTCTCCATCCAACCCCAAACCCGCCACTGACCATAGTACTTAAACGAAGTTACAGAGCGCAAAGTATATTGAGTATTGTACCTTGTGTACTTGCTTTTTATCACATTTTAAATGATAAAAACTTACATCTAAATCTTACATCTAAAATTACTTACATCTAAAATTACTTACATCTAACTTAACTCTTCTATTCATTGTATTTCTCTTTCTTGTCTACTCTTAGCATATTGATCATATAACTCTTTTAACTTAGGAATCAAATCTTCTTTCCTTAATTCTATATTATAATGACCCCAAGCTAGAGTATGTATACCATAATTCAATATATATCTCTTATCAAATAGGTAAAAAAAGTTTCGCCGGCCCCAGTTTCGCCGGTAATTACATAATCTACCATTACAGTACAACTATAGATGTGCCATTACAGTACAACTTACACACTAGATATTACAAACCTACTACACATTTACAACTTACATACACAAAAACTATAGAATAACTTACAAACCTACTACACATTTACAACTTACATACACAAAAACTATAGAATAACTTACAAACCTACTACACATTTACAACTTATATAACGACTTCGATACAGAACACCAGTAAATATATTTAAATAACTTACATCTTACAACTTTACAAATATTATCCGTTCAATTTACAATAGTCGTGTTCTAAAGTGAATAATATTTTTTTCTTTTTTATTTAATAAATGGCCGCTGAAAATATTACAATTTATTCTGTTAGGGAATTATTAGGTAAAGATAAAACCACAGCAGAGAGACTTAACCAATGGCTTCTATTAGAAAATTTACACAACAATAATTTATTAACCAACATAGGAAATATTATTTATGCAAAAGGAGAACCAAGATTAGATACTTTACAACCAATTACACCACCATTTTGGGATAATATTATGCTTGTTAAAATTTCTAGTTGGGAGTTATGTTGTGAGGGTAAAAGGATTAACAATAAGTTTCTAATTAAAAAAGATGCGTGTAGTTCCTGTAACACATTTATACGATCTAATATTTCTGAATTCTCTTTAGCTTTACATGGTGTTAAGGCTAAATTACCTTTCTTTTTAAATTCGTCTACTAAACGATCTAAAGGTGTACAACAAATAGTGGAAAAATATATGGGAGACATAACCAAAAAGTACAAAGACCCAATTGTTATCCCGTATAAAGTAGAATTAGCCGATGTACCAGTACAAAATTTGTTGAGTCGCTTACCACAATTTTTAGAACAATTACAAACAGAGTATTACTTCCTTTTAGACTTCGACATTACACAAGATTTTGCAGGTATTTTTATTAAGAGGGAAATGGAACAATATCTTATTAATAATTTGAATTTTAGGATGGAAGGTTCTCCTTTAACGAGTTTAGAAAAGAATAATCCCATAATTACAATTTGCAAAAACGATGACACTGTAGGTATTGATTGTCTTAGATGGAATAGTGTTGGTTCGTCTACAAAGATTTATAATAAGTTTATTTACCAAGTAACTTCTCCAGGTGTCGTTAAAACACTTGGCAACCACATTTTAGATTACATTAATTGTCCAGATGAACGATTAAGAGACACCTTCCAAAGTGAACTAGCACAGGAAAGCGGAATAACCAGATTAGAATCTACTATTTTTAACTATTTTGATGGACGATGGAGTTATACTAAGTGGGATCCGATACAAGATTGTTTAGATTTAATTTCCAGTACCAAAAAATATTTTACCAAAGCACCATTTTATAAGGTACCAATTTCTAAAATGTGGACAAAATTGACAGACACTTTACAGAACAGTTGCTTAGTAGTTAACAAAACAGAGCATCTTTTAAGTTATGCATATTGGGGGAATTTACATACTAAGAAATTAACAGGTTTCCAAATAACATTGCCCGAAAACAAAGATCCTCAAAAAAAGTTAATAATGTTTGTAATTTCTGGATTTAGTTTAAATACATTACCCATAAATTATGTTATTGTAAGTGAGCACGAGAATAGTCAAATTTCTATACAACAGAAGTGCTATTTAAAAGAGGGAAATACATATTTTACTAAAACTCATTCTCTTTTCTCTACCATTTCCAAAGACATTGATCTTGCAAATGTTGGTTTAGTGGATACAAATAATGTCTTACCTGATGTGTTTAGAAAAAGATTTAATATTATCAGTCGTTTGTATCATTTCAGATTGTTTCGGGTACTTTTGTTCATATTGTAAAGGAATCAATGTGTCTTTGCTTGGATTCAGAAAGACTGTTATTAATAATGCATTGAGTTATGCAGACAATGATGTTGGTGACAGGTTTCTATTAATTTTATTTGTTTTGTGGAGTTTCTGTGTAGAGTGCTTGCGTCCTGAACTGTCAACAGTCAACTGGTTGTTGTTTTGCTACATCAGCAATTTATGAATGTTATGTATTTATTGTAATAAAGTTACGAGAGACACCTTCTTGATTCTTCCCAACACCTACAACCACATCTCCTATGACGTCTGGGACTCGCTTTCGATATCAACCAGAATAGTCACCGAGCCTGGGGGCCCTCCTTAAATAGCCCCGGTTACTTCCGTCTCGAGGAGTAGCGATATAGATTTGAAGCCGGGAGTAACGGTGCGGAGTGGAAGCTAATCTCGGACTTCTCCTACGAACTGGCGGATGCCCGCGATATCCCGCCAATAGTCCAGGACCAGATCCATAGCAAGATACCAGGAGACCAGAGAGGGAGCAACGCACGCCCGGACGTCATGAAGGTACACCTACCCTAACCGATAATCCTAACCCAAGCCCTGTCTCTCTTCTTTCATAGAATTTCTTCGTTATTAACTCTAATATCCCAATGATCTTTTACTTTAAAGGACAGCCGTCCGAATCCAGTGCCTGTGAACTGAGCTAAATTCCCCACTTTAGTTCTTCTGACGGCTTGTGTGTAGGTGGAGTTTCCTTTCATTTTTCCTCCCCCACACACCCTTTATATGGAGGAGATGTGGCTTTTTACTCTTTCTTTTTATCCCTGCTAGTGTCCTACTTGGTGGAGAATTGTTTTTACCCTGTCAGTTCTATCTCTGCATGTTTTTAGGTCAATCTTCTAGTACTGCATGTTTTTCTTGTTTTCTTTTCTGGCCAATAGCTGTTGTTGGAACAGGCATTTCAGTGCCGAGTCTAGACTGGTTTTCTTGCGGAAGTGTAGCACACGCACCCCGATCGAGACCGTTATTGGGCGTATCTCCGCAACAGACGGATGGTTTCACCAGAGTGGAGGCCAATAAGCTCTCTTGTCTATTGGGTCTTTCGCATTTCACTACTTTTGCAGTGAGGCATTTTTGCCGAGTCTGTGCGAGGTTTATTGCGGAGGTATGGACGTACCCCGAGCAGAACCTTGCTAAGGGCGTAGCACTGTACGAGGAGGGTTTCACTCTATTGTGAATGCTCTTTTGGTGTGCGTCTTACTTTCGAGCAAAAAGTACTACTTTAGCGTCGAGGCCTTTTGGTCGAGTCCGCACACGGAGGTCATTGCGTTCAGATGGAACTTCTGACCGATCTGACTTCCTCGTTTAGGGGTGTAGTGGCGCTAGAGTCCGAGAGGTTCTCCTCAATTGGAAAATAGCTCACCTATGTTTCCTCTTATTTTTTGCATGACACTTGGGTCCTGGCGAGATGTTTTTTTCCTAACTCTTTCCGAAGTATAGTGCGTTTCTTATTTTTTTGTGTCTATTAGCGTATTCTCGGTATTATTTTATTTCTAAGTTAATTATTGAGTTATAGTATTAATGTGATGTGTAGTTGTGTGCCCAAATTCTTAGAGATTTTTGTCTATGTTGCGTTACATACATGAGGAGTTAGGTGTGCCTACAGAGGAAATTTTAGACCATAGCGATACTGTATATTTTGAGCCTGCCGCGTGTTCTTCCCCAAAGTCAGCTAAGGTTACGCGCCAATATTTGTATAACTTACGTCGGCAGTTACGTTTATCCGATACCTTCTCCGAGATTTCTGGGTCCTCTTCCATTTCTTTAAGTCCTAAGGTATCAGATATGGCATCTGCAGCGAATAATGCAGGAGGCGAAGGTCCCGTTCAATATATGAATTCGATTATTAGACCTGAGCCGTTTTATGCTCGTTCCGGGGAGGATGTGGCAAGATTTTTGAGGAAATACGAAACTGTGGCCGAAGTCGACGGCTGGACAGGAGCCCGTAAGAAGTTAATTTTAGGATCATTACTGAAAGGAGGTGCTGAAAATTGGTATTCAGCAATTGAGTCAAAACCCGAATTTGTGCAGTGGAATTATGACCAGTTTAAAGAACGAATCCGTCAAACCTTTAAAGATCATGCGCTTCCCCACTTTACTGTTGCGCAGATGAGGGCTCGAGAGCAAGGTACGGATGAGAGCGTGATGGATTACGTTTACTCAAAACAGGATCTCATTCTTAGATCAGATCCTACAGCCTCAGAAAAAGCACAAATAGAGTACATTATCGAAGGTCTTCAACCTGAATATTTTCGTGCTGTTATTAAAAAAGAATATGAAAATCTCCCTGCACTCGTCGATGAGTTAATATTAGAGGAAAAAGCACGATTGCTGACAAAGAGGAAGGAATTAGATCAGTTCATTAAAAAGAACTCAGTGCTTTTGCAGTCTGCCTTGGTCAGCAATAAGCCGGCAGACAGCCTTCCTTATGTAACAGCTGCTGACGCAGCATATAGACAGGAAACAGCTGTTAGAGCTGCTGACTCGCCACGAGAGCAAACGCAGCAGAGTAATGACGTCAATGGCCGTTTGCTTGAATTACAGCAACAATTATCTAAGTTAACGTTGCAAATATCCGTTTTTTCTGATGGCAGTAAAAACAAAAACAATGACAATGGCTCACGCAATAGAAGAAATAACAATAGACGAAACTTTCCACGTAATAACAGGCAACAAAACAATGATAATAGTGCCAATAGTTTTCATGTGCCCCAAACCGATCCTAACCGGTCCGAATCAAATACAGGGTCGTCCCAAAACAACGACTCCTCAAAAAAGGGACCAATTATCTGTTTTCGATGCAAAGGCCCTAATCATATCGCTAGATATTGCAGGGCGACTTTAAACTAACTGCTAGGGTAGCAAATTGGACCACTGCTACCCATTCTCTCCGAATTACGGTCCCTCTTTTCACCCAGAATGAGTTGCCTCATATCAGTGTTATTATGGGAGGAGTCCAGACTGAATTTATGCTCGACAGTGGGAGCCAGGTCAGTTGCGTCGGTTCCAATTTAGTACCGGAAAGTGCTAGGAGATATCGCATCAATACTCGTTTACGAGGTGTTACTGGCAAGTTTATACAGGTTTCTGAGTTGGCGATTCTACAGTTTGATATTAATGGGAGACGTTTTTCTCATGTGTTTCGAGTTATTCCACACTTTGACTATGGTCCTTGGAGCTGACTTTTTGAATATTCATAGAGCCTTAATTGATTATGATAGAAATACCTTTACTCTTTCTTACTTTGGTCGTTTACCGTCTCGTTCATTGCCGAGGCGAAATTTAGAGGTGCATTTATCCAAAGTCCTTACAAGTAAAGTTGCTAGCTGTTCTACTCCAGTTTTTCGAGTTTTTGAAAATACTGTGTTGTCACCGCGGTCACATACTTTGGTCCGTCTCCGAAGTTCGCTTGATATTACCGGAAAAAAGTTGTTGTTGTCCCCGTCTCAGCAAATTGAAGAGTTATTGGGAATTTTTATCCCACGAGTTTTGGTAAATGGTGAGACACCAGTTGTTTATGTGACCAACCCCACCATCACCCCAGTGAAGTTACGCATTGGAACAGTTCTTGGTCTGGCAGAGGACTTTGAGGAGGTGCCTGTTGATTCGGATGAAGATGTGGCAAACACCACGGAGGAATACACCCCACCACCAGAGCAGTTAGCAGCATCACAGAAGATGTGTGATCCCACCCGAGTGGACGTCAATCAAGATCTCGCTCCGGAGGACAAGGAAAAATTTTACGATCTTATCCGCTCCTTCGCGGACGTCTTCTCTTGGTCGGACACAGACGTGGGCGTCGCTAGAGGCTATGAGCATGAAATTAGGCTATCTGATGAGACCCCAGTGAACAAGGCTCCGTATTCAGTATCTTACCACCTTCGAGATGTCGTCAAAAAACAGTTGGATCTTCTCCTACGTCAGAATGTAATCTCGGCAGAGACTTCCCCATGGAATCACCCTATTATTTTGGTCAGAAAACGCTCTGGAGACTTCAGATTCGTTTCGGACCTCAGATTTTTAAACCTGCAATCGATGCCCTGTAATTATCCGACGCCACCGATGGAGGACATCTTAGGACGCATGGCGGGAAGGCTTTTTTACACGAGTTCCGACATGAAAGCCGGATTCTTCCAAATTAAGCTTACTAAGAAGAGTAGGGAGTGCACAGGATTCTCAATTCCAGGCTTCGGATCCTATGTATACAACTGCCTACCGATGGGGCACATTTCCAGTGCCGCAGCGTTGAATAGGTTGGTGAAATTAACGCTTGCTGGAGTTCCTTCATCAAACATCATGTATTATGTGGACGACTTTTATGTAGTTTCCAGTAGTGTGGCTGAAATGCTCGACTTATGCAAGATTCTGTTTGAACGACTTCGTTCCAGAGGTTTAAAGTTGTCCCCCGAGAAGACCAAAATCGCTCACCACTCTTTGGTCGTACTTGGCCACAAGCTTGGGAGTTTTGGGATGTCCGTTTCCGATAAGATGTTGGACACCATTAGAGATTACAAGAGGCCACGGACGAAGAAACAAGTCAAGAGTTTTCTTGGAGTTTGCTCCTTTTTGCGGCGTTATGTCAAGGATTTTGCGATTATCGCGGATCCTCTTCAGAAGTTGATGAAGAAGGATGTTGATTTTACCTGGGGTAAATCCCAGCAGGATTCCTTTGAAGCGCTGAAGACCGCCATCTTGGAAGCTCCCACTTTATTGGCCTATAAACCCGAACGTGACTTGCATATATACACGGATGCTTCGATCCGAGGTTTGGCTGCCGTCGCAAAACAACCCGTATCCGACGATCCCGAATCTGAACTGGTGCCTATTGCATTCGCATCCCGTGCAGTGGGGCCTGCTGAGAAGAATCTGTCTGTTTACCATCTAGAACTCCTAGCTCTGCTATATGCCTTGCGTTCTTTCCGCTATTTTGTTTTGGGAAGACATTTTTTCCTTCACACGGACTCCAAAGCCATAACATATTTAAAGAATAGCAAGAACTTAAGTGGAAAACTAGCTCGTTGGCTGACGGAAATTGAAGCTTACCATTTTACTATATCTCACGTCGCCGCAGCCAGCAATGTAGAAGCTGATGCTTTCAGCCGTTTTGTTAACCACAAGCGTGAGATTACCGATGAGGACGCAAGTGCGGCAGATCCCCGTATATTTTTCATTGAAGATAATGACGCTATTGATCTTAGAAAAGCTCAACGAGAAGATCAATACTTTAGCAAGATTATCGCCTACTTGGAGGATGCTCCTGACAAGGATCCTGCTTTCGAGCGAAGAGCGTCACACTTTACCATGAGGAACTCTACCCTATACAAAGTCAATTCCACACCTCTTGGAAAAGTTCATTTAGTCGCTGTGCCACTGTCCTTGAGAGACCGAGTTTTTGAGAAGTGCCATGCTGAAAAACTCGCAGCAAACCACGCTGGATTCTCCAAAACGTATAATTTGCTATTAAAGTCTGTATACTTTTTGGACATGAAGAAATTTGTCTATCGGAAGTGCAAGGAATGTATTGTTTGTCAAGTGTTGAAGAAGAGGAGTGGCAAGCCTCTAGGAAATCTACAGACCCAACCCAGCGTTCCACCCCTTCTATAGGATATATATAGATTTTTCCGGGAAATACCCTAGCAACAACATCCTTAAACACAGTTATTTGGTTGTTTGTGTCGACGAGGGAACTCGATTCTGTATAGCTGCTTCTTTGCCCGATACATCAGCAGCTTCTGTGTCTCAATTTTTGTACGAGCAAGTTATTTTGAAATATGGTCTTTTTTCTGAATTGGCATGCGACCGTGGCTCAGCTTTTACGAGTCAAGTTTTCAGGGAACTGTGTAATATCTTTGATATCCAATTACACTTTGGAGATGTGGCAGGACACTATTCTTTAGGTCAGGTGGAAGTCGCCATAAGACATATTGAACAGCAACTGAAACTTGCATTGGACAAAGATAACCAGTCCAATTGGATTGAACTTTTACCACAGATTGTATTTTCCTATAACGTCACATGTAATTTGAGTATGCAGATTTCTCCATTTGAGTGCCTCCATGGTTTTTCTCCTAAACTGTTACATTCTGCCATGTTGGACACACAGTGTCAATTTTCAGATAACCAAGATCGATTAGAACGTTTAAGATATATACGGGAAAGAGCCCATGATAACTTGTATAAAAGATTTCTGATTTCCGCTAAATCGTACAACAAAAAGAAGAAACAGCAAACTTTTAAGAAAGGCGATCTGGTTTGGATTTTTGATTCAACCGTTAAGAAAGGTAACTGCAAAGCTTTCTCAGGGAAATACTTTGGTCCAGGTACAATTCAAGGAAGCAAACATGACAACAGTTACTATGTAAAGTTTCGGACAGGACATGGGCAAATTAAGATTGATTCTTTCGCTGTTGACCGTTTAAAAAAGTATTACCCACCAGGAAAAGATGCTGAAAAGGATGTTCAGAAGCTAGATGCCTCTTCCCCTACTGTCTTAGGTGAAGGTGCCAAGGATCCCGAGTTACCAGCTGTTAATGGTGATTTCGCACAGTTCTTAGTTGAAGAACCAAATTTGGACAGAGATGATGCTGTTCCTGATTGTATGTTTATCAGGGATATAGTTTCTATGGTGGACCTACCGACTTGGTACGACATGGCTTCCCCCACCTCAAACTTAAAAGATAAAATGTATCCAAAGTTTTATGCCAACCACAAGATCAACAAGAAAATAGCCTTATATTTTGGAAGTATTACTTCGCTCTCCGGAGACTGTATAGTGAACAGTACGAACACGTCATTGGAGCCACGTGGAGGTGTTGACCGAGCGATCCACCAGGCTGCTGGACCAGACTTACTTCAGGACTGCAAGAAGATTAGTCATCTAAAAGTCGGAGATGTTTGTGTCACCGATGCCTATAACCTCCCTGCCTCCTACGTCATACACGTTAGCGCTCCACCAGACAAGAACACAAGGAAACTACAAGCGTGCTATGAAAAAGCCTTAAGTCTCGCATTGAAAAGTGGCTTTAGATCCATAGCCTTTCCAAACATTGCGACTGGGATTTTCTTTTTTCCCAAGGAAGAAGCATGCCGTATTGCTTTGGATTGCAAACGGAAGTTCTTGGAAGAGAATTTGGATTTGGTGGACATGGTTGTGTTCTGTCAATTTGACAAAGAAAATCAACGAACGTACGAGCGATTGATGCATGCATACTTTCCACAATAGACCTGAAAGAGAACACATATTTTAATTATATTAGATTAGTTTGTTACTGGCCTACCAGGGAACTATAATATAGATTAGTACGTGTATGTTATGGACGGACTATGTATAGTCGTCCTGCTGTATGTGTCAGAAGCAAAGAAAAAAATAACATGCAAGTTACCACCACCATTCGTACAACCGAAGAAATCCCTCTAGAATTCTTTTTTTTCTCCCTAGTCTCTTCTTATTTTTTTTCACTGACAATAATTTGAGATGACGTACCTGGAAATAGAGAAGTTTTGACTTATAGTAAAGGTTGATAAATGGGTTAACAATAATAGTAACAAGTATAATCTATTCAATACAATGGTTCTGAAATGAGTTTTTTTTCCCCTCTTATTTCAGATGTGTTGGGTATTAGTTTTCTTTCCTCTACAAGTTATCTGTATTTCTTCTGAGTGGGATATAGACCATCGCAAGCAAGCTACCTTGGATAAATTAGGTATCGCCATTTCACATGCAGGATACGCTGTGCACACAACGGACACTGTCTATACTACTTTACGTATACATTTGGACCTTCATCTTTCAAATTTAAACATTACTTCATGTGAGAACAAAGTAAATCCTTTTAATGATGTAGTTACCATGGAACGAGATTTTTATGCTAAGTTACAAGCTGTTATACCATGTGCATTTCAGTATTCGAATAGTTCTTTACACTGTATGCATCAACACCGTCCTACTCGTTCCATAGTTTCATGGCTCTTAGGAATATCCTCTTTTGGATTTTCTTCCTACAATTTTGTTGAGACCCAACGAATAAAGCAATCCCTTAGTATTTTACAAGACCACGATGATTATTTGAAATCCGAACTTCAGAACATTAAGAAAGCATTTAATAATGAAGTGAAAATAGTACGTGGCGTGGTTCTGGCTGTCAAGCATGCCGTACTCCAAATTCAAAACGAGACTTCAAACCTTTTTTGTGATGTGATTACCCATGAAAGACGATTGTGGATTATGCAAAATTATTATGAATCCCGACGTAAGGTTGCCGAGATGTTAACTGATATTCTACAAAATCAACTAACCTATCGTATTTTAAATTCTGTTCAGATACTTTCTCTAGTTAAGAGCCATGCTATTCTAAAAAATACTGTTTTCCCACACGATATTGGTCTATTCTATACGGTATCTTCAGTTTTTCTTATAAACTTCAATTTTGATTCCTGGAACATTGATCTAATGTTAACGACACCTGTAGTTACTCCTGATAAAATTTCCCAGCGTTTTATGATTCACCACCTAGGTATTTTAATGACAAAAAAGATTGTCAGGTATTCGTTGCCTAAAGAGGCCTACTTGTCAGATAATCATTTTGTAGAAATTGACAATCAACAGTGTGTTTGGAAGAAATTTCTATACTTTTGCGAAACCTCAGGTTTAAGCGCCAATAATCGATCAAAATGTCTTACGGACATATATTTTAATCAGAATTTAACCTTTTGCAACATAGAAATTGTTCCTTCTGATGCAAAATTTGTTCATTTATATACGCCAGCAGGCTTACTTTTTTCTTCGTTAGTACCAGGTCATATAACTTCTAGAACTTCCCATAATATTTTACATACTACCCCTATCAAATATGGAATTAACCTGACTCAATTTATAGTATATGACAATTTTGAAACAGTGCTTATTCAAAATATGGTTTTACCCACTCGGAAAACGATAAATATGGAACATGAATATATGAACATTGATTTAAATTTTTCTCTCCCTCATCTAAATTTTTCTGCGTCTATCAAAACTCTTACTGAGTTAGATATGGAATTACAGAAATTGAAAATTAACCATACTGAGTTTATTGTTAAGCGATTTAATAACTTACATACTACTTATTTTATTGTGATCCCAATATTAGTCGTAATTTTGAGTTTTGCAACGTTCATTCAGTGTTTCTTAATATGTAATTTGAGACGTCAAGTCCGTTCTGCACAACCCAGGGAATCTTAAGTTTTTTTTCCTTTTTTTGTATAAGCAGAATCGTTATATGCATTATTTTGTGTCTATGTTTGTTTGTATGTATGACTCATGGTTGTTTGAATCGGAATTTGCTTCTGTTGTTTGGTTCCTGTTTTATCATATTGTTCCCGGGATGATTTTGTTTTACAGGACCATACAGTGTCGTTTGTGTCGTGACAGATTGATTTGTCAGGTTATTGACGTTTTAGTTTATCTGTCCTTGGTGTCTGAAGTCAAATTCCACCTTATGTTAAATGAGTCAAGTTATTGTTTTTTTTCCAACACAAAAAGGAAGAAGGGAGTTTGTGAAGTTTATTTTCCATGATGCGTCCATTTTTCGGACAAGAGAAATATTTGAGTTTTGTTGAGTAATTCTCCTTTGTGTTGAAGTGTTGCAATACCCTTTTTTTTACGATACCTTATTTGAGTGGGCAAGATTTGCCCAGCTATTTTTGGATAATAGCAGTCTTGAAAGATGCATATTTTACCCTAGAATTTCTGCTTTTGATTTAGCCATGAAGATTTAGGAGGTACTAGATTTAGCCACTAAGCGATACAAAATATCAGTTTTCATGCTTATTTAGACATTTGTTTTTTTTAGATACTTCTGGCTTTTTGCTCCTGTTTTTTAGCAGTGAGAGCGGAAGAAACCTTCTCACTCCGTGACACCGCCTGGGTTGTTTTCCACGTGCTCGAGATATCTTTATTATCTATTGGAATTCTCTTACTTTATAAACTATACAAGCGGCATTCTAATGACCGATTCCGTCAAAATACTAGTGATAAGCAATGTCTACCCTTATCTACAGTGACATCTGTTTCGGAATCTCGCCCTATGATCAACGACACACGAGATTCACAAAAACTCATTTCTTACGTAATTATCTCACTTATTTGTAGTTTTGCCGCTAGTTGCCTACCAATTTCTTTGCATAGAATTTGGATTGAATCCAATTTTTTTTGGATTTGGTTATGTTTTATCAATTTAAGTAAACTTCTACTGGGATCACAATTATTTTGATTCTGAGTATACCTACCACCTCAACAATGAAACCTAGCGTACGTACATTTCAAACATACAATTGGTTTATTACATTAATTTTTCTTTCTTCGGTCCCCCTTTCTGTGCCCCGACCCCCCCATGTTACCGGAATAATCATAATATTATTTTTTTTTTAGCCGAGTGCTAGGCGGCATAACCTGGCCCCGTTCCTGTTTCTGAGAAGATTAGCTGAAACAGGAAATGGTTTCAGCCTTATGATTATTCTGGTCCCACCCTCATACACCCCCCTCCCTCCAAGATTGCCTTGTGTTGATTCTGTGTTGTATGGTATTATTTGGTCGTTGGGCACCAATTACAAGTCATATTAATGCTTAATTTTTGTTTCTTTTTTAATTTTGTCTTGTTCTTCCTCTACTTCTCTTCCCCCGTACGTTTACTTTTCGTTTTTCTACCGTACTAAGATTAGCCTTGCACTTACGTTCCAGCTACTTAAATTTTCTATTTTCTTACCGCAACTACATTTTTGTAACCCTTTTCTTACTTTTCCTCCCATATTCTCATTCTACTCAGTCTCAGTTCTCTCTAGTCAATTCTATGCTATTTTAATTTCATACCTAAAACCTGTTTCTTTCTCCCTCCCATGCCTTCATTAAGCAGCGAATGAAGAAGAGGTTACCGTCCATCGTAGACCTTCAAGAGGCCCCCCTCCAGGAATGCTACATCGAGTACATATGAATTGATTGTGGATCACTGTTTTACTTTTCCAGCAAGATGCAGCGTTTTTTTTTTTTAAATAAAAGCTTCGGATGGACCGTTACGAGGATAGCGTCTTCTGACGCCATATTGGATTTTCATCTGAAACTCATCTGTGTGCCTGTGTTTTCTACCCGTAATCTTCTATTATTCACCTTTTTTCCTCCCTTTTACCTTTGGAGATTATAACTCTATTTTCTATATCACACAATTCTGCCGTGAAACCCTGTCACACTTCAGTAGTTACATGACCCCTCCATTCCCTCCTTAATTCACATTGTTTTTTTTCCTCCCCGTTCTAACTAACCTATAGCTTATTTTCTCAACCCTTTTCATAACTACTTTACCTGATTTATTCCACCTAGAGTTCCTCTTCGATACTCATCAGTTGAACTTTTTTTTTCTTGAATACGAACTAATACAAATAATTATAATACCCGTCTTCGTTCCGTTACACTGCATCATTCGACGATCTGTGCTTCGTATCTGTTCAGACTACAGCGCCGTCCTAGAGGAAGCTTTTTGAACTACGGCCAGCCAGGCCATCTTCATTCTTGGAAGTGCTATCGTCAAAGACTACTGACCGATATATTTTCAAGGGCTCCGAGTCAGCAAATTTTTCTTAAGGTCTTACGTAGTTATAAACAATTCCACGTGCTTTTGTGTTTACATGGACATGTGCTTCAATGAACGCTTCTTTATACGTCAAGTGAACGTTCATTGTGTTTACAAATATATATATATATATATATATATATATATATATATATATATATGTGTGTGTGTGTGTGTGTGTGTTTCTGTTTTTTTTTTTACGCACAAGACAAAGAAAGAAAAGTGCAGTAATATGAAGAAGAATAGAACTTCTAATCTAAAATATCGAATTATTAACTTTTTTTTGTTTTCTGTGTTGTTTTCATTTTATTTTGGTGTTTTGTTTTCTTCGGTCATAAGTATATATACACATGGTTATCAATTTAGTGGTGCATATTATTCAATGAACGATGATATAAAATAAACCTGTTTTTTTTATATATCTTCAGTTCCAGACGGGGGAGTGTAAAGGAATCAATGTGTCTTTGCTTGGATTCACAAAGACTGTTATTAATAATGCATTGAGTTATGCAGACAATGATGTTGGTCACAGGTTTCTATTAATTTTATTTGTTTTGTGGAGTTTCTGTGTAGAGTGCTTGCGTCCTGAACTGTCAACAGTCAACTGGTTGTTGTTTTGCTACATCAGCAATTTATGAATGTTATGTATTTATTGTAATAAAGTTACGAGAGACACCTTCCTGACTCCTCCCATCACCTACAACCACACCTCCTATGACGTTAGGGACTCGCTTTCGATATCAACCAGAATAGTCACCGAGCCTGGGAGCCCTCCTTAAATAGCCCCGGTTGCTTCCGTCTCGAGGAGTAGCGATATAGATTTGAAGCCGGGAGTAACGGTGCGGAGTGGAAGCTAATCTCGGACTTCTCCTACGAACTGGCGGATGCCCGCGATATCCCGCCAATAGTCCAGGACCAGATCCATAGCAAGATACCAGGAGACCAGAGAGGGACCAACGCACGCCCGGACGTCATGAAGTTACACCTACCCTAACCGATAATCCTAACCCTAGCCCTGTCTCTCTTCTTTCATAGAATTTCTTCGTTATTAACTCTAATATCCCAATGATCTTTTACTTTAAAGGACAGCCGTCCGAATCCAGTGCCTGTGAACTGAGCTAAATTCCCCACTTTAGTTCTTCTGACGGCTTGTGTGTAGGTGGAGTTTCCTTTCATTTTTCCTCCCCCACACACCCTTTATAATATTGTAGAGCCAAAATAGTTCCGAAATAATTAACACTACAGTACTTACGTTAAGCAATTTTTTGTACAAAAAATGAAGAATAATTAAAAGACCCCAAAGGAAAAATATAACAAACACCCACTTCGCCTTTATTCACGCATCTATAGGTAATCTTGTTGCTATCGGTAATGATGTATTACGTGTGTCTCTCAGTAGCAAGTAATACAATAGTAAACACTCATGAATATTCATGAGTGACGATATTTTTGACACGGTAGCACTTCATAATACACTGGCGGTTGACAGTTTTAAGAATGGATACACCTTTTTCCCGCATATTAATAACACATAATGTATGCAAGTGCGGCCGGAGGTTGTATAGAGAACATGACACATAATAAATTGTTTCCGGTGAAAGGAAATGTTAATTGGACAAGCAGAATACAGAAAGACCTTTCGGAAATAAAATATGCAGATCACACACGTAGAAAAATTTAATAGATTGTTGGATTCATTAATATTCAGCACATGTAACACGGCAGCTGTTGGAGAATATTCTGGAATTGTGATCGTTGGAATGAGTGAAAGAAAGCAGTGGAAACTTCGAGATCTTTTTAAAATTTGTTGTTGTTGGAATAGGGGAAAGAAGAAACTCGAAACTTCTGGGAAGATTGAAGGGCATATAAATACTGATGCATTTGCGTGATGTGTACATTTAGAAATAAGACAGCAGGAACATCAAGTGTTAAGTTTGGGAAGAAGATATTTTACTACTAGGAGAGACTGTAAGATTGGTAAGTACTAACGTTGTAGTTTTCTTGTATTATACTTGTTTACTTTTATATGGGAAAGAGACATATTGTAATTGTTGGGAGTATAAGGGGGACGGAACTGTTTGGATTTATCTGAAATTGATTGCGGATTTTCCGGCATTGAAAATGATATGACTCGGTGTACTTTTATGGAATTATAACTTGACTAAAATATAGTATAATGTAATATGGAGGGTAGAGGGAATCCACATTAATGATTGCACCGGGAATCGAATGGCTATTCTTTCAGGTGGAGAACCGTACGCTAAATTTTATGCCTGCAGTGTGAACTTATTACTTATATGTAGCAATGAATTGTGTATGACATAACAGGAAGTCAACAGAATCCGCATCGAGAATCGAGCCAAGGCTTTTCCACGTGAAAAACCTTTTGCTTAGCAGGTATTGTTACTTGTATGTAGCTATGAATTGTGTAAGACGTATAACTGGTGTTTAGAAAGTATATTGTAAGAAGGAAGTTTTTATTGAGCAGGGAGCCATGACACTGCCGGAACTCGAACCAGGGTTGTCCCACATGGAGAACCGCACGCTTGCTTGTATTGTAGACTTTTCTCAGTTATAAATGGTATATTTTAACTGTGTATGAACAAACTTATATTGGATAGGTAGTTAACAAAATCTGCACCGCGAATCGAACCATGGCTCTCTTACATGCAAAGCCAATATTGTTGAGAACGTTAGTGCTACGTTGAATATCATATTTTTGTAATTTGAACAGTTGTAATACGGTAACTCATTGCATTTTTTCTTTTCTGTTTTAGGTGCTGAAGCATATAATAAGTGATAGAGGCGAGAAAAAGCAGACAGCGACGAAAGACGTGGATTTTAATTGTATCATTACTTAAACAGAGATAAACTAGTATTCGGTAAGTATTATTATTATTATTATTATTATTATTATTATTATTATTATTATTATTATTATTATTATTATTATTATTATTTTCAAAATTTTGTTTGTCTTTAGGATTTTTAATCATTGTAACATATATTGATTACGCTTTTTTGCCTTGTATTTTACAGAAAAAATGGAGTTATACTTCGAAGAATTTAACGTTATTGATGAAACCATTTTCCGGGTAAGACTGCGAGGCTTGGATAGTGCTGATCGTGTTTTACATACGTGGCATCAAGTAGTGGACCTGCAAGCAGCAGGGTATATTGGATCGTCTGAAATTGATCTACTATCGCCTTTGTTCCTAAATTTTAAAAATAATCAATATATCATACTGAATAATGTTCGCTCAGCACCGCACATTATAGAGCTCTTTGACCACGGATTTTTCCGTGAAGATCGACTGTATGATGCGGCATTTATGTCATATTTAAATTATATGGCCTCTGAGAAGGAGCAGTTATAGCTAGTGAGTGACAAAAGTGTATCCGCGTTCTTTTCATTTACGGGAAATCGTGAAAATGTTTAATCAGAACATGATGATGATGACTTATTTCATATTGATTGGGCACTATTAAATGAAATTAATTTGGATGAAATATTAGAAATTCAAAATTCCGAAACTGAGTTTACAGAGATGTTGTGGCAAAAATTACAAGAAATTTAGGAAGAAAATGCGCATGTTGATCGTCTAAATAATGCACATTATTCAGAAGATATGCGGCTCACAACTTCTCAGCACCCTTCATTGCGAGGGTATGGAGGGAATGAAATAGAGTGTAATATGTTTGAAATTGTGGGGAGAAATATGAGAGAGTACCCGCGTTTCAATATGAAAGGGGTGAAAATTATTGTAAAACCAACGGTGCAACATGTAATTACAAATCCCATGAATTATATTACGTCCATGATGGATTATGCGCTTTCTACCGTTCTGAGGGATACACGACCCCACGATTTTGTTGGTTTAAGAATAATTTCCGACAGAGATCTCCTGAATAAAGAAGTGTTTGTTCCATGGCGAAAACGACAAAATTTGAATACCGATGTGGTTCCACGAACGGTGGAAAACGTACTAAATAGCAATGAATCATTTCTTTTAGGGAATCAATTAGAATTCAAGTTTGACATCGTTGATGGATTACACGGATGGATCTAAACGCGCAGCGGTAAGAAAATATGCAGAAATGAGTATTTTTCTCAAGGATCATGTGGTGGCCACAAATGCTTGTGATTTTCTTTGTCTGTCAAAATCCATAGTATATTGGATTACAAAACATGAAGAGAGTAAGCAGGCTTTATACACTATGACCTTGCCTACACGCAAAACGTGGCAAAGTAAAGCAGAAAAATTGTGTAATGATGCAAAAATGTACGTTGAACGGAAACAGCGATTTGATTTGGAAGATGTAGTTGCTTTTCAAAATTATTTAGAGAAAAAAATATCAATTTGTAGTATATGAATTACCGGAAAATTCCAGAACACCTGTGGTACGCTACTCAGGAATAAATGCGGAGAGAAAGATATTTATTCTGTATCAGAGAGGGGATACTGTGGGCCATTTCCAACCCATTAAGAATATTACTTCGTTTAAGGGTAAGACAAGTTTTTGCTTTTGATGTTTGGAATGATTTTATGAAACACGTGCGGCTCACCAATGTCAGATGTGATGTTCGTACTGTGAACATTTTCATAGTGAAGAAACTAAGGCGAAATTGGTACATTGTACACAATGTAATAGAAACTTTCCTGAAGGCACTTGCTTTAATAACCATTTAACACTAAATAAAGTAAAGAAATCCACATGTGATTACGTGAAATTGTGTAACGCATGTGGTGTAATTTACGATGTGAGAAAAAGAAAATCTCCTCATGTATGCGGCGACTATTATTGTAGTCTCTGTAAAGTGCACGTAAATGTTAGCAATCGATGTTTCGTTCAAAAGTGTAAACTAAAAGGCACTGAACGGTTTTTGTATATTATATTTGATGTGGAAACCATGCTATTAGCACCAAATGAGAAAGGTGAACGGGAGCATGCCGTAAATTTGTGTTGTTGTTTGAATGTATGTTTCCACTGAATAAATACAGGAGTAAATAGTTTGTGTTTTAATTGCGGAGATAAAATAACCGTGAACTGTATGTTTTCCTTTACAACCATGGAGGCATTTATTGAACATGTGCTTATGGAAAGACCAGAGTATCAGATCATCGTGGCACTTGCTCACAATAATTCGCGATATGATGGCCTATTTTGTGTTCGGACACTTATTGAGAAACAAAAAATAACTCCACATGTTCTTATGCACGGTCAAAAGATATTTCAAATTAGCATTAGTAATCGTTTTAATTTTCGGGACACTTTTCTTTATCTTGGTGTAAAATTATCCAAAGTACCGAAAACCTTAGGATTGAATGTTCAATTGAAAAAGGGAGATTTTCCATACCTCTTTAATACAGAGGAACATCAAAATTATGTTGGAGAATGGCCGGCATTGCATTATTATGACCCGGACTCACGTAGTACGACAGACCGGGCAGAACTTATGCTGTGGCATGAAGAGCGAGTACGGAATGGTGATATTTTTGATTTTCAGAAAGAATTGTTGGAGTACTGCCGAAACGATGTGCGTATATTGGTGGAGGCAGTATTTAATTTACCTCCATGATTGAAGAGAAAACAAATGGAATTCAATGTTTTATTTCCAGCACGACAATCGCTAGTCTAGCAATGTTGACGTACCGGTGTCATCACTTGATTGAAAACTCAATTCCAGTTATTCCTCCAAACGGGTTCCAACTTACTCAACAACAGAGTATTAAAGCATTAAAATGGTTGAAGTATATGGAACACGTAACAAAGAGATCTATTGTTACTTCGAATAATGCGTTGGAGGAACTGTTTGGCAGATATAAAGTCGATGGTTTTGACGCTAAAACAAACACTATATACCAGTTCATGGAATGTTACTGGCATTCCTGTAGAAGCTGCTACAAAGATAATAGAAATAGCATTTTATGCAAAGAAAATGGTGCGTACAACACTTTTGAAAAGAGATATGAACAAACAGTGCACTGCCGCTACTATTTGAAAAAAATAGGTTATAATTTAATAGAAATTTGGGAATGTGAATGGGATGCAATGGTAAAATGTGATAAACATATACAGAATATCCTCGAACAACGGTGCAAACATATTCGTGATCCTCTCATTCCGAAATCTGCCTATCAAGCAGGTAGAAGAGAAAATTTTAAGTTATATGTAGACTGTTCAGAGGACGAATACGTAGTTTACGTAGATGTCACTTCGCTTTACCCCGCAACAAAGTGTAAACGAGGCATGCCTGTGAATGTACCGAAAGTACACAATGGCCCCAATTTCCCCAATGTGCAAAACATTCATGGGCTTGTAAAATGTAGTGTTCTTCCACCCTCCGATTTATATTTTCCAATCCTCCCTTATGTTACGGGAGGAAGATTAATGTTTGGATTATGTAAATCGTGCATGGATGAACAAAATGATGATGAATGTACGCATATAGATCTTGAACGTATCATTACCGGTACGTTTTGTACCCCCGAACAGCACAAAGCATTAGACAATAAGCTAATTGAAATTCATGAAATATGGGAGTTTGATTTATTACTCCCGGAAAAAGATGTTTGTGAAGGATTATTTTGGTCATATGTGAAATCCTTTTTACAAATGAAACAAGAAGTTTCAGACTTTCCTGCAGAATGCACTAGAAAAGAAGAGCAGGAAAAGTACATTGAAGAATATTTCAGGTATGAGGGAATACAGTTAAATTATGAGAACATAGAATATTATCCAGGCATGCGCAGTACAGCGAAACTGTTTTTGAATTCGCTGTACTGGAAATGGGGGCAAAGAACAGACTTTGCACAATGCACAATGGTTTATACAGCAGAGGATTTTTTGAAAATTTTAACTGATCCTAAATATGAAATTCAAGCTGTAAAACCAATTGGTGAAACTTATTTAATTGTTCAATATAAAGACTGTGAGAGTGAAAATATCCCATTAGCATTTTCAAATGTTGTGCTTGCAGCGTTAATAACATCATGGGCACGACTGTGGCTGTATGATCTACTAATAAGTGTTGGAGAACAGAATGTAATCTATTGCGTTACGGACAGTATCATGTTTATACGAAGAAAAGATGAGCAACTACCATTAAAATTAAGTTCGTATATGTGTGGGTTAACAAATGAAGATCCCGAAGGTTGGAAAATACGTAAAGTAATAGCATTAGGTGCAAAGAATTACGCCTACGCTTTACGCAATGATAGTGGGGAAATGAAAATTCGTGGAATAACATTAAATCACAGAACAAGTGATAAAAATAATTTTGATAGTTTTTATGATTTAGTGACGGAAAATCGGGAGGCAACTGTAATCGAAATGCCATCCAAAATTAGTAGTATCATTGATACCAGTTCTGACGCACTTTCTCCATCCAACCCCAAACCCGCCACTGACCATAGTACTTAAACAAAGTTACAGAGCGCAAAGTATATTGAGTATGGTACCATGTGTACTTGCTTTTATCGCATTTTAAATGATAAAAACTTACATCTAAATCTTACATCTAAAATAACTTACATCTAAAATTACTTACATCTAACTTAACTCTTCTATTCATTGTATTTCTCTTTCTTGTCTACTCTTAGCATATTGATCATATAACTCTTTTAACTTAGGAATCAAATCTTCTTTCCTTAATTCTATATTATAATGACCCCAAGCTAGAGTATGTATACCATAATTCAATATATATCTCTTATCAAATAGGTAAAAAAAAAGTTTCGCCGGCCCCAGTTTCGCCGGTAATTACATAATCTACCATTACAGTACAACTATAGATGTGCCATTACAGTACAACTTACACACTAGATATTACAAACCTACTACACATTTACAACTTACATACACAAAAACTATAGAATAACTTACAAACCTACTACACATTTACAACTTATATAACGACTTCGATACAGAACATCAGTAAATATATTTAAATAACTTACATCTTACAACTTTACAAATATTATCCGTTCAATTTACAATAGTCGTGTTCTAAAGTGAATAATATTTTTTCTTTTTTAATTAATAAATGGCCGCTGAAAATATTACAATTTATTCTGTTAGGGAATTATTAGGTAAAGATAAAACCACAGCAGAGAGACTTAACCAATGGCTTCTATTAGAAAATTTACACAACAATAATTTATTAACCAACATTCGAAATATTATTTATACAAAAAGAGAACCAAGATTAGATACTTTACAACCAATTACACCACCATTTTGCGATAATATTATGCTTGTTAAAATTTCTAGTTGGGAGTTATGTTGTGAGGGTAAAAGGATTAACAATAAGTTTCTAATTAAAAAAGATGTGTGTAGTTCCTTTAACACATTTGTACGATCTAATTTTTCTGAATTCTCTTTAGCTTTACATGGTGTTAAGGCTAAATTACCTTTCTTTTTAAATTCTTCTACTACACGATCTAAAGGTGTACAACAAATAGTGGAAAAATATATGGGAGACATAACCAAAAAGTACAAAGACCCAATTGTTATCCCATATAAAGTAGAATTAGCCGATGTACCAGTACAAATTTTGTTGATTCGCTTACCACAAATCTTAGAACAATTACAAACAGAGTATTACTTCCTTTTAGACTTCGACATTACACAAGATTTTGCAGGTATTTTTATTAAGAGGGAAATGGAAATATCTTATTAATAATTTGAATTTTAGGATGGAAGGTTCTCCTTTAACGAGTTTAGAAAAGAATAATCCCATAATTACAATTTGCAAAAACGATGACACTGTAGGTATTGATTGTCTTAGATGGAATAGTGTTGGTTCGTCTACAAAGATTTATAATAAGTTTATTTGCCAAGTAACTTCTCCAGGTGTCGTTAAAACACTTGGCAACCACATTTTAGATTACATTAATTGTCCAGATAAACGATTAAGAGACACCTTCCAAAGTAAACTAGCACAGGAAAACGGAATAACCAGATTAGAATCTACTATTTTTAACTATTTTGATGGACGATGGAGTTATACTAAGTGGGATCCGATACAAGATTGTTTAGGTTTAATTTCCAGAACCAAAAAATATTTTACCAAAGCACCATTTTATAAGGTACCAATTTCTAAAATGTGGACAAAATTGACAGACACTTTACAGAACAGTTGCTTAGTAGTTAACGTAACAGAGCATCTTTTAAGTTATGCATATTGGGGGAATTTACATACTAAGATATTAACAGGTTTCCAAATAACATTGCCCGAAAACAAAGATCCTCAAAAAAGTTAATAATGTTTGTAATTTCTGGATTTAGTTTAAATACATTACCCATAAATTATGTTATTGTAAGTGAGCACGAGAATAGTCAAATTTCTATACAACAGAAGTGCTATTTAAAAGAGGGAAATACATATTTTACTAAAACTCATTCTCTTTTCTCTACCATTTCCAAAGACATTGATCTTGCAAATGTTGGTTTAGTGGATACAAATAATGTCTTACCAGATGTGTTTAGAAAAAGATTTAATATTAACAGTCGTTTGTATCCATTTACTGTACGGGAAATATCTCCACCTAATATTGTTTATTTGCAGTGTATTAAGAAGAGGTCGAAAGAGTTGGAAGAGTTAGGGATACAACAAATGCGCACAGAGTACCATAATTTAAATAAGAAAACTGTAAAAGAAAATAAAGAAAGATACTTAGAATTATTGAACACCATTAAAAGAGAGAACAACAAGAACTGGAATTAAAGAATCTGTTTAGCACTTATTGGCAAGAATTAGATATTAACAGTTCTTATGCTGTATTTGCATTTACTGTTAAGGAGGTAAAATCATTTAAGTTTGTTGGCGCGTTAGTATCTAAAAAGGAATCGGATAAGTGTGTTTGTTTTATAAAAGGAAAGCATAAGAATCTGTTTTTAGAGTTATTTTTTGATGTAGATTATTTAAAGAAGGAAGGTTTTTGTTCTTTAAAGTGCAAGAAATGTACAATTATTTATTATCCAAACCAACTTAATTTTGCCTATTTAGAAACTGGTAGTGTAAGTACTTTTAATAATTACACTTTTACAGATATTAAATGTGTTACTACCAACAACGACATTTTTAAATATAAGGATGAATTTAAATGGGACCAAACTTTATTAGACGAAATCGATACTCTTTTAATGGGGGAGATCAAAGGAAAAGTTAAAGTGAGTTGTTGTCGCAGATTAGAAGAATTACAGGACGGACAAGAATATTTAGTAGAAAGAATCCGATTAATAGAATTTACAGGAAAAACCCGATATGTTTTACAATTTGCAGGTTTGTACGATTTGTTTATTTCTAATTGTTGGTTGGAGTATGAGTTACATAATAGAAAAGTTGATTTAAGTTTGAAGTTTAAGATAAAGTTGGGTCCTCTTAAAAGTGCACCCAATAAAATGAAGGAAAGAGTGGTTTTTACAGCTGTTTAGTGTAATGTGTATCCTAATTAATTGGATGTGTTTAGTGTATTGTGTATCCTAATTAGTTGTTTTTAATTATTGAGTATTTATGGACATATTCCATAAAAACATAAAATAATATAGTATAAAATATTGTGTGTACTCTAAAGAGGATTATTTACATTATATTTATCTAATTCGGGATATTCTTTATTTATCCCCTTCTTTCTTTCTATATATCGTTTAATATAATCCCAACATAAAAGTAAGATACATGTGTAGTGTTGTGTATGTTCTGGTTTATCTCTTTTGTAGACGTAATATCCAAATAATTCTTTATCTAGTTTAAGGTTTATTTTTTCTAATGTTCTGTCTTCTAATTTATAATTGTACAAGAAAATTTCTTCCATTTGGTTGTTTGTGTATTTATGTTGTTTAATTATTGCATCTTGGTAAATATAATAATCCATATATTTAAAACAGTAACATAATTTTCGGTTTTTTAGTGTATTATCCTCTAATTTGTGTTTGGATAAATATGCTCTAACATTTTCTTCATTTTTCCCATAATAGTACCATGGTATGTTTATCTGTTCTAACTCCATTATTTTAAACAATTTAGTACTTTAAATTTTATTTCGTTTTTGTATTGGATTCTAACAACAGTATATGTTCTAATTTCTGATTCTCTAATTATGTGTGCTTATTTTTCTAAACCTAATTTTGTGTATGTGTTTTAGTAAAAATCTATAATCTTATTTTTATTGATCAAATATGTATCTAACTATTTATCTAACTTTATATGTGTTTGTGTTTTTCCTATAAAATAAATGGACGAAGTGGCACGGTTATTAAACTCTTTACATACTTCTTCCAAACAATTTTTACCAATTAGAGACCTCCCAACCAATAAACGATTCTTAATTAAACATGTGGATTTGCAAGATACACGAATAGGGAGAAAGATAATTTTACATATTTCTAAATATCTCGTTAGTTTACCAGATCGTTATTTAACCTTAGTGGATTCTAAATTAGCAGATAAGATTAATAATAGTAAGGAACGATTATATTTTGTTTATGAGGGGAGACAAACATTGGGTGCGAATAGGAGTTTCCATAAAATTACTTTTACTACAGCTAAAGATGAGGAGAGTGATTTTTCTATAGATGAAGATTTTTCTATAGTAGATATTCTAGATAAAACCCCAACAAAAGATTCCACAATTAAAGCAGAAAAGAAAAGAAATTCCTCTAAATAATAATGGATTCCTTTATGGATAAATTAATAAAATAATGCCGTATATTAATAATAAAATAACACTACATAATAATAATGGATTCTTTTATGGGTAAATTAATAAAATAATACCATGTATTATTAATAAAATAATACTACATAATAATAAACAATATCCTATGTCCATACCAATGTATAAAGGAAATATATTGCCCCAAATGTTAATAATAATAATAGTATATTATTTATATGCATTACTATAATGGGAATATTTTGTTTAAATTATAATGTAGATTATATTATAATTTTTATTATAATGTAAATATTTTATCTAAATTATAATAATAGATTATATTATAATTGTTACTATAATGTAAATATTTTGTCTGAATATAGTAATAATTGATTATTTTATCTAAATTATAATAATAGATAATATTATAATTGTAACTATAATGTAAATATTTTGTCTAAATAATAATAATAATGTAAATATTTAGTCTAAATTATAATAATATATTATATTATAATTGTTACTATGATGTAAATATTTTGTCTAAATAATAGTAATAATTGATTATTTTATAATTGTACTTAGACATATTCCGTGTTTTATTTGGTTGTTACTTAAGATTTTATTGATCGAATTCGTTACATTCCAACTATAGATAAAGTTAGTTCTAGCATAATAATGTAGATACGTTTGGATAGTTAAATAAGAGGGAATAAGCATTGTATTTTAAAAAGTTAGTTATAACCCAATTTTTTAATAATTATATTAACTAACGCAATAGAGGAAAACAGACTAAAATACTTGGAATCGTGCCCAGACAGATGACGCATGGTAGTTAGTTGCAATATGTTGAGTCAGAATAAGTGACGTAATTATGAGTAAGCAGGAAAACCACATCCGTGTTCGAGCACCTATTTAAACTCAGACCCATTCCGGCACAAAGCTTAATAGATCCAAAGAAGGAAGAACAGAGCCAAGACAGCACAGAAGACATAGCAGAAACCATTTAAGAACGTCGCCTCGGATGTTTTAAGCAGTGGAGTGTGTAGGAGGGACTTAGCCAAACAACTTAGAAGAACTTAAACTTGGAAGAACTTAAAACTAGAAAAAAAACCAGCAACTTAAACCGCATCTAACTGGTAAAACGACGTCAATACAGATAAGAGGGAAAGTTGTCCTGGTTAACTTATTTGTGCTGTGTTTGTATGTGTGTGTTATGTGTGCGAGTTATTACGATTTCGATAATCCACCACTAAAATTTGCGTATGTGGACTTAGATACAGAACTTAGAATAATTGGCAAAAATCTATTTAGTAAAGTGTTCGAAATTAAAAATCCAGAAGAAGCTTACAAAACATTTTTGGACATAATTAGAAAAGAGAAACTTATAAAAAGAAGTGCACCAAAATTATTAACAACAAAACCTAAACCATGGATAACATTAGGAATCCGAAACTCCATTCAAAAAAAAAACTAACTAAAACGTACAGGAAATATAGAATTGGCAAAAAATACGCATCTAAAATTAGACACTACATTAACATCTTAAGAGAACAATATTACAGAAAAGAAATCCTACAATCCACCCAAAACAATATGTGGAAGTTTGTAAATGAGTATTTAAAACGTGACCGATACATACAACCCTCCAACGAATCAACATTAAGGAAAACCCCAATTAAAAACAACTCCATACCATTTACAGGAGATGTGGAAGACCTAAACAATTTTTTCACAACATTGGATTAGAAATACAGAAGAAAATACCAGAAGGAAGGAAGACCAAAGAAGATTACCTGGACAACATCTTAATATGGCAAAAAATTAGTAGGAAAGAAGTAGAACAGGAAATTAACAAAATGGATTGGGGGAAAGCCACAGCAGAAGATGGAATTTCTGTTTTATTTTTTAAGAATTACAAGTGTTTAGTGTCCAGTGTTATTTGCTATATATTTAATTTGTGTTTAGAAGAAGGAGTGTATCCAAAAAACCTCAAAAAAGCAACAATTACTCCAATTTACAAGAACACTGGCAATGCAGCAGATCCAGGTAATTTCAGACCAATTAGTATTTTATCTAACTTAGCAAAATTATTTTGAAAAATGCATCCACAACAGACTTTACACGTACTTAAACAACAATGATTTCTTCTACAAATTCCAGTTTGGGTTTAGAGACAATATGAGTACGGAAGATGCCGTGTTAAAATTAGTGCAAGAAATTAAATCTAACAATAAACCAAAACTTGGTGTATTTTTAGATGTAAGAAAAGCATTCGACACAGTGTCCCATAAAATTTTGTTAAGTAAATTAAGAAAATTAGGCTTAAAAGATAATGTACTTAAATTATTTGGATCATTCTTAAGCAACAGACAATGGAATACAAGATTAGGTAACAATATTTCTTCTGCATCTATACTAAAATGTGGTGTTCCTCAAGGTTCACCTTTAAGTCCATTATTGTTCTGCATTTACGTTAACTCTATAAAAAATCTAAAATTAAATGGTAAACTTCTTTTATACGCGGATGATATGGCATTAATTGTAGAAGGTAAGAACAAAACAGAATTAATCTTAAAAACAAACTCAGACCTAAATAAAATCAGAAATTGGTTAGTTTCGAACAAATTATGTATTAATGTTTAAAAAAGTGAATGCATGTGCTTTAACTTAAAAACTGACCTAACTGGTAAATTGTACATCCACGAATGGGAGTGTAATTATGGAAACTGCAAATGTGAGCCATTAAAATACGTAGATAAGTTTAAATATTTAGGTGTATTTGTGGATAAGGATCTTAACTGGAAAGCACATATAGAATATTTAAAGAAACAAATTAAAAAACATAGGAAAGTGTTTAGTGTTGTTAGAAGAAAATCTCACATTTCATCTGTGTTCCATGCATTTGTTGGTTCGTATTTGCAATATTGTCTTCCAATCTACTATTATGGAAGTGATGCACCTGGTTTATTTGCATTATATAAGTATTTAATTAAAAAACACAAAATTAAATCGGTAATGCCAATAGGGACCTAAATATTGTTACGTAAACTGTTACTTGCCTATAAAACACACAATACTTCCATACTTACAAATTAACAACTGGAATTATACACAGAATTTAAACAACCAAATACAGCAAAGGAATTTCTAAATCCCCGATACTTAGAAAAAATAATTAAAGCAGAAGAATCGAAAACTAGAAACATACAAACTAACAGACAATTACAATGTAAAGTTGTTTTACCATGGTTAAGAAAATTCACGGCAAATCAGAATTAAAACAGTACAATGCATAAAATTTAAACACCTTTTCTGCATTCTTGTTTAGGTTAAAACATCTGTGTCGTTCTTTTATTCTCTTTATATTTCTATGTAGGTCACGTCCCAACTTTTACTTTCTTTTTTAACTTCCTTTGCATGCAACAGTTTGGATGACGCACAAGGTTACGAGAACAGGAAGATCACGGTTTCTAACATAGCATTGGCACCGATTCAAGGACAACAACTCTTCTACACACATACACGGACACACTCAAAAGAAGAAGTAACGGTTCAATTGCTCAACTGTTATTTTTCCTTCAAACATTTAAAACACAATCTATCTTCCTAATATTAGTTGGTATTATTTAAACATACACACATACATACATATACAGGGTGACCACTAAATAAATTACAATAATAAAAACAACAAATTAAATTACAAACATACATACAGGGTGTTCACTAAATAAATTACAAACATACATACAGGGTGTTCACTAAATAAATTACAAACATACATACAGGGTGTTCACTAAATAAATTACAATAATAAGAATAACGTAAATTAAAACAGGATAAAAAAGTATATAGGGTGGCCATTAATTAATGTGCTGGGATAAACATTTATAAACACTTATTTGGAATATTAAATCACTTAATTTGGAATATTAAAGCACTTAATTTGGAACGTTAATATACGTTTAATTTGGAACAAATATATTGCCTATTTGGAACGATTATACTACATATTTAGAACGACTATATTACCTATTTGGGGGAAATGCTTTTGTAACTTTATTAGGCGTTCCTTTCTACAATTTATTTGCATGGAGGCGACGTTCTTAAATGGTTTCTGCTATGTCTTCTGTGCTGTCTTGGCTCTGTTCTTCCTTCTTTGGATCTATTAAGCTTTGTGCCGGAATGGGTCTGAGTTTAAATAGGTGCTGGAACACGGATGTGGTTTTCCTGCTTACTCATAATTACGTCACTTATTCTGACTCAACATATTGCAACTAACTACCATGCGTCATCTGTCTGGGCACGATTCCAAGTATTTTAGTCTGTTTTCCTCTATTGCGTTAGTTAATATAATTATAAAAATATTGGGTTATAACTAACTTTTTAAAATACAATGCTTATTCCCTCTTATTTAACTATCCAAACATATCTAATTTATTATGCTAGAACTAACTTTATCTATAGTTGGAATGTAACGAATTCGATCAATAAAATCTTAAGTAACAACCAAATAAAACACGGAATATGTCTAAGTACAATTATAAAATAATCAATTATTACTATTATTTAGACAAAATATTTACATTATAGTAACAATTATAATATAATATATTATTATAATTTAGACTAAATATTTACATTATTACTATTATTTAGACAAAATATTTACATTATAGTAACAATTATAATATTATCTATTATTATGATTTAGATAAAATAATCAATTATTACTATATTTAGACAAAATATTTACATTATAGTAACAATTATAATATAATCTATTATTATAATTTAGATAAAATATTTACATTATAATAACAATTATAATATAATCTACATTATAATTTAAACAAAATATTCCCATTATAGTAATACATATAAATAATATACTATTATTATTATTAACATTTGGGGCAATATATTTCCTTTATACATTGGTATGGACATAGGATATTGTTTATTATTATGTAGCATTATTTTATTAATAATATATGCTATTATTTTATTAATTTACCCATAAAAGAATCCATTATTATTATGTAGTGTTATTTTATTATTAATATACGGCATTATTTTATTAATTTATCCATAAAGGAATCCATTATTATTTAGAGGAATTTCTTTTCTTTTCTGCTTTAATTGTGGAATCTTTTGTTGGGGTTTTATCTAGAATATCTACTTTGTCGTATTCATCTTCATCTATAGTAAAATCACTCTCCTCATCTTTAGCTGTAGTAAAAGTAATTTTATGGAAACTCCTATTCGCACCCAATGTTTGTCTCCCCTCATAAACAAAATATAATCGTTCCTTACTATTATTAATCTTATCTGCTAATTTAGAATCCACTAAGGTTAAATAACGATCTGGCAAACTAACGAGATATTTAGAAATATGTAAAATTATCTTTCTCCCTATTCGTGTATCTTGCAAATCCACATGTTTAATTAAGAATCGTTTATTGGTTGGGAGGTCTCTAATTGGTAAAAATTGTTTGGAAGAAGTATGTAAAGAGTTTAATAACCGTGCCACTTCGTCCATTTATTTTATAGGAAAAACACAAACACATATAAAGTTAGATAAATAGTTAGATACGTATTTGATCAATAAAAATAAGATTATAGATTTTTACTAAAACACATACACAAAATTAGGTTTAGAAAAATAAGCACACATAATTAGAGAATCAGAAATTAGAACATATACTGTTGTTAGAATCCAATACAAAAACGAAATAAAATGTAAAGTACTAAATTGTTTAAAATAATGGAGTTAGAACAGATAAACATACCATGGTACTATTATGGGAAAAATAAAGAAAATGTTAGAGCATATTTATCCAAACACAAATTAGAGGATAATACACTAAAAAACCGAAAATTATGTTAATGTTTTAAATATATGGATTATTATATTTACCAAGATGCAATAATTAAACACCATAAATACACAAACAACCAAATGGAAGAAACTTTCTTGTACAATTATAAATTAGAAGACAGAACATTAGAAAAAATAAACCTTAAACTAGATAAAGAATTATTTGGATATTACGTCTACAAAAGAGATAAACCAGAACATACACAACACTACACATGTATCTTACTTTTATGTTGGGATTATATTAAACGATATATAGAAAGAAAGAAGGGGATAAATAAAGAATATCCCGAATTAGATAAATATAATGTAAATAATCCTCTTTAGAGTACACACAATATTTTATACTATATTATTTTATGTTTTTATGGAATATGTCCATAAATACTCAATAATTAAAAACAACTAATTAGGATACACAATACACTAAACACATCCAATTAATTAGGATACACATTACACTAAACAGCTATAAAAAACACTCTTTCCTTCATTTTATTGGGTGCACTTTTAAGAGGACCCAATTTTATCTTAAACTTCAAACTTAAATCAACTTTTCTATTATGTAACTCATACTCCAACCAACAATTAGAAATAAACAAATCGTACAAACCTGCAAATTGTAAAACATATCGGGTTTTTCCTCTAAATTCTATTAATCGGATACTTTCTACTAAATATTCTTGTCCGTCCTGTAATTCTTCTAATCTGCGACAACAACTCACTTTAACTTTTCCTTTGATCTCCCCCATTAAAAGAGTATCGATTTCGTCTAATAAAGTTTGGTCCCATTTAAATTCATCCTTATATTTAAAAATGTCGTTGTTGGTAGTAACACATTTAATATCTATAAAAGTGTAATTATTAAAAGTACTTACACTACCAGTTTCTAAATAGGCAAAATTAAGTTGGTTTGGATAATAAATAATTGTACATTTCTTGCACTTTAAAGAACAAAAACCTTCCTTCTTTAAATAATCTACATCAAAAAATAACTCTAAAAACAGATTCTTATGCTTTCCTTTTATAAAACAAACACACTTATCCGATTCCTTTTTAGATACTAACGCGCCAACAAACTTAAATGATTTTACCTCCTTAACAGTAAATGCAAATACAGCATAAGAACTGTTAATATCTAATTCTTGCCAATAAGTGCTAAACAGATTCAATTCCAGTTCTTGTTGCTCTCTCTCTTTAATGGTGTTTAATAATTCTAAGTATCTTTCTTTATTTTCTTTTACAGTTTTCTTATTTAAATTATGGTACTCTGTACGCATTTGTTGTATCCCTAACTCTTCCAACTCTTTCGACCTCTTCTTAATACACTGCAAATAAACAATATTAGGTGGAGATATTTCCCGTACAGTAAATGGATACAAACGACTGTTAATATTAAATCTTTTTCTAAACACATCTGGTAAGACATTATTTGTATCCACTAAACCAACATTTGCAAGATCAATGTCTTTGGAAATGGTAGAGAAAAGAGAATGAGTTTTAGTAAAATATGTATTTCCCTCTTTTAAATAGCACTTCTGTTGTATAGAAATTTGACTATTCCCGTGCTCACTTACAATAACATAATTTATGGGTAATGTATTTAAACTAAATCCCGAAATTACAAACATGATTAACTTTTTTTGAGCATCTTTGTTTTCGGGCAATGTTATTTGGAAACCTGTTAATTTCTTAGTATGTAAATTCCCCCAATATCCATAACTTAAAAGATGCTGTGTTTCGCTAACTACTAAGCAACTGTTCTATAAAGTGTCTGTCAATTTTGTCCACATTTTAGAAATTGGTACCTTATAAAATGGGCTTTGGTAAAATATTTTTTGGTTCTGGAAATTAAATCTAAACAATCTTGTATCGGATCCCACTTAGTATAACTCCATCGTACATCAAAATAGTTAAAAGTAGTAGATTCTAATCTGGTTATTCCGTTTTCCTGTGCTAGTTTACTTTGGAAGGTGTCTCTTAATCGTTTATCTGGACAATTAATGTAATCTAAAATGTGGTTGCCAAGTGTTTTAACGACACCTGGAGAAGTTACTTGGCAAATAAACTTATTATAAATCTTTGTAGACGAACCAACACTATTCCATCTAAGACAATCAATACCTACAGTGTCATCGTTTTTGCAAATTGTAATTATGGGATTATTCTTTTCTAAACTCGTTAAAGGAGAACCTTCCATCCTAAAATTCAAATTATTAATAAGATATTGTTCCATTTCCCTCTTAATAAAAATACCTGCAAAATCTTGTGTAATGTCGAAGTCTAAAAGGAAGTAATACTCTGTTTGTAATTGTTCTAAGATTTGTGGTAAGCGAATCAACAAATTTTGTACTGGTACATCGGCTAATTCTACTTTATATGGGATAACAATTGGGTCTTTGTACTTTTTGGTTATGTCTACCATATATTTTTCCACTATTTGTTGTACACCTTTAGATCGTTTAGTAGACGAATTTAAAAAGAAAGGTAATTTAGCCTTAACACCATGTAAAGCTAAAGAGAATTCAGAAAAATTAGATCGTACAAATGTGTTAAAGGAACTACACGCATCTTTTTTAATTAGAAACTTATTGTTAATCCTTTTACCCTCACAACATAACTCCCAACTAGAAATTTTAACAAGCATAATATTATCGCAAAATGGTGGTGTAATTGGTTGTAAAGTATCAAATCTTGGTTCTCTTTTTGTATAAATAATATTTCGAATGTTGGTTAATAAATTATTGTTGTGTAAATTTTCTAATAGAAGCCATTGGTTAAGTCTCTCTGCTGTGGTTTTATCTTTACCTAATAATTCCCTAACAGAATAAATTGTAATATTTTCAGCGGCCATTTATTAAATAAAAAAGAAAAAATATTATTTACTTTAGAACACGACTATTGTAAATTGAACGGATAATATTTGTAAAGTTGTAAGATGTAAGTTATTTAAATATATTTACTGATGTTCTGTATCGAAGTCGTTATATAAGTTGTAAATGTGTAGTAGGTTTGTAAGTTATTCTATATTTTTTGTGTATGTAAGTTGTAAATGTGTAGTAGGTTTGTAAGTTATTCTATAGTTTTTGTGTATGTAAGTTGTAAATGTGTAGTAGGTTTGTAATATCTAGTGTGTAAGTTGTACTGTAATGGCACATCTATAGTTGTACTGTAATGGTAGATTATGTAATTACCGACGAAACTGGGGCCGGCGAAACTTTTTTTTTACCTATTTGATAAGAGATATACATTGAATGATGGTATACATACTCTAGCTTGGGGTCATTATAATATAGAATTGAGGAAAGAAGATTTGATTCCTAAGTTAAAAGAGTTATATGATCAATATGCTAAGAGTAGACAAGAAAGAGAAATACAATGAATAGAAGAGTTAAGTTAGATGTAAGTAATTTTAGATGTAAGTAATTTTAGATGTAAGATTTAGATGTAAGTTTTTATCATTTAAAATGTGATAAAAGCAAGTACACAAGGTACAATACTCAATATACTTTGCGCTCTGTAACTTTTTTTAAGTACTATGGCCAGTGGCGGGTTTGGGGTTGGATGGAGAAAGTGCGTCAGAACTGGTATCAATGATACTACTAATTTTGGATGGCATTTCGATTACAGTTGCCTCCCGATTTTCCGTCACTAAATCATAAAAACTATCAAAATTAATTTTATCACTTGTTCTGTGATTTAATGTTATTCCACGAATTTTCATTTCCCCACTATCATTGCGTAAAGCGTAGGCGTAATTCTTTGCACCTAATGCTATTACTTTACGTATTTCCCAACCTTCGGGATCTTCATTTGTTAACCCACCCATATACGACTTAATTTTAATGGTAGTTGCTCATCTTTTCTTCGTATAAACATGATACTGTCCGTAACGCAATAGATTACATTCTGTTCTCCAACACTTATTAGTAGATCATACAGCCACAGTCGTGCCCATGATGTTATTAACGCTGCAAGCACAACATTTGAAAATGCTAATGGGATATTTTCACTCTCACAGTCTTTATATTGAACAATTAAATAAGTTTCACCAATTGGTTTTACAGCTTGAATTTCATATTTAGGATCAGTTAGAATTTTCAAAAAATCCTCTGCTGTATCAACCATTGTGCATTGTGCAAAGTCTGTTCTTTGCCCCCATTTCCAGTACAGCGAATTCAAAAACAGTTTCGCTGTACTGCGCATGCCTGGATAATATTCTATGTTCTCATAATTTAACTGTATTCCTTCATACCTGAAATATTCTTCAATGTACTTTTCCTGCTCTTCTTTTCTAGTGCATTCTGCAGGAAAGCCTGAAACTTCTTGTTTCATTTGTAAAAAGGATTTCACATATGACCAAAATAATCCTTCACAAACATCTTTTTCCGGGAGTAATAAATCAAACTCCCATATTTCATGAATTTCAATTAGCTCATTGTCTAATGCTTTGTGCTGTTCGGGGGTACAAAACGTACCGGTAATGATACGTTCAAGATCTATATGCGTACATTCATCATCATTTTGTTCATTCCTGCACGATTTACATAATCCAAACATTAATCTTCCTCCCGTAACATAAGGGAGGATTGGAAAATATAAATCCTAGGGTGGAAGAACACTGCATTTTACAAGTCCATGAATGTTTTGCACATTGGGGAAATTGGGGCCATTGTGTACTTTCGGTACATTCACAGGCATGTCTCGTTTACACTTTGTTGCGGGGTAAAGCGAAGTGACATCTACGTAAACTACGTATTCGTCCTCTGAACAGTCTACATATAACTTAAAATTTTCTCTTCTACCTGCTTGATAGGCAGATTTCGGAATGAGAGGATCACGAATATGTTTGCACCGTTGTTCGATGATATTCTGTATATGTTTATCACGTTTTACCGTTGCATCCCATTCACATTCCCAAATTTCTATTAAATTATAACCTAATTTTTTCAAATAGTAGCGGCAGTGCACTGTTTGTTCATATCTCTTTTCAAAAGTGTTGTACGCACCATTTTCTTTGCATAAAATGCTATTTCTATTATCTTTGTAGCAGCTTCTACAGGAATGCCAGTAACATTCCATGAACTGGTATATAGTGTTTGTTTTAGCGTCAAAACCATCGACTTTATATCTGCCAAACCGTTCCTCCAACGCATTATTCGAAGTAACAATAGATCTCTTTGTTACGTGTTCCATATACTTCAACCATTTTAATGCTTTAATACTCTGTTGTTGAGTAAGTTGGAACCCGTTTGGAGGAATAACTGGAATTGAGTTTTCAATCAAGTGATGACACCGGTACGTCAACATTGCTAGACTAGCGATTGTCGTGCTGGAAATAAAACATTGAATACCATTTGTTTTCTCTTCAATCATGGAGGTAAATTTAATTACTGCCTCCACCAATATACGCACATCGTTTCGGCAGTACCCCAACAATTCTTTCTGAAAATCAAAAATATCACCATTCCGTACTCGCTCTTCATGCCACAGCATAAGTTCTGCCCGGTCTGTCGTACTACGTGAGTCCGGGTCATAATAATGCAATGCCGGCCATTCTCCAACATAATTTTGATGTTCCTCTGTATTAAAGAGGTATGGAAAATCTCCCTTTTTCAATTGAACATTCAATCCTAAGGTTTTCGGTACTTTGGATAATTTTACACCAAGATAAAGAAAAGTGTCCCGAAAATTAAAACGATTACTAATGCTAATTTGAAATATCTTTTGACCGTGCATAAGAACATGTGGAGTTATTTTTTGTTTCTCAATAAGTGTCCGAACACAAAATAGGCCATCATATCGCGAATTATTGTGAGCAAGTGCCACGATGATCTGATACTCTGGTCTTTCCATAAGCACATGTTCAATAAATGCCTCCATGGTTGTAAAAGAAAACATACAGTTCACGGTTATTTTATCTCCGCAATTAAAACACAAACTATTTACTCCTGTATTTATTCAGTGGAAACATACATTCAAACAACAACACAAATTTACGGCATGCTCCCGTTGACCTTTCTCATTTGGTGCTAATAGCATGGTTTCCACATCAAATATAATATACAAAAACCGTTCAGTGCGTTTTAGTTTACACTTTTGAACGAAACATCGATTGTTAACATTTACGTGCACTTTACAGAGACTACAATAATAGTCGCCGCATACATGAGGAGATTTTCTTTTTCTCACATCGTACATTACACCACATGCGTTATACAATTTCACGTAATCACATGTAGATTTCTTTACTTTATTTAGTGTTAAATGGTTATTAAAGCAAGTGCCTTCAGGAAAGTTTCTATTACATTGTGTACAATGTACCAATTTCGCCTTAGTTTCTTCACTATGAAAATGTTCACAGTACGAACATCACATCTGACATTGGTGAGCCGCACGTGTTTCATAAAATCATTCCAAGCATCAAAAGCAAAAACTTGTCTTACCCTTAAACGAAGTAATATTCTTAATGGGTTGGAAATGGCCCACAGTATCCCCTCTCTGATACAGAATACATATCTTTCTCTCCGCATTTATTCCTGAGTAGCGTACCACAGGTGTTCTGGAATTTTCCGGTAATTCATATACTACAAATTGATATTTTTTTCTCTAAATAATTTTGAAAAGCAACTACATCTTCCAAATCAAATCCCTGTTTCCGTTCAACGTACATTTTTGCATCATTACACAATTTTTCTGCTTTACTTTGCCACGTTTTGCGTGTAGGCAAGGTCATAGTGTATAAAGCCTGCTTATTCTCTTCATGTTTTGTAATCCAATATACTATGGATTTTGACAGACATGTTGCACCGTTGGTTTTACACTAATTTTCACCCCTTTCATATTGAAACGCGGGTACTCTCTCATATTTCTCCCCACAATTTCAATCATATTACACTCTATTTCATTCCCTCCATACCCTCGCAATGAAGGGTGCTGAGAAGTTGTGAGCCGCATATCTTCTGAATAATGTGCATTATTTAGACGATCAACATGCGCATTTTCTTCCTAAATTTCTTGTAATTTTTGCCACAACATCTCTGTAAACTCAGTTTCGGAATTTTGAATTTCTAATATTTCATCCAAATTAATTTTATTTAATAGTGTCCAATCAATATGAAATAAGTCATCATCATCATGTTCTGTTTAAACATTTTCACGATTTCCCGTAAATGAAAAGAACGCGGATACACTTTTGTCACTCACTAGCTCTAACTGCCCCTTCTCAGAGGCCATATAATTTAAATATGACATAAATGCCGCATCATACAGTCGATCTTCACGGAAAAATCCGTGGTCAAAGAGCTCTATAATGTGCGGTGCTGAGCGAACATTATTCAGTATGATATATTGATTATTTTTAAAATTTAGGAACAAAAGCGATAGTAGATCAATTTCAGACGATCCAATATACCCTGCTGCTTGCAGGTCCACTACTTGATGCCACGTATGTAAAACACGATCAGCACTATCCAAGCCTCGCAGTCTTCCCTGGAAAATGGTTTCATCAATAACGTTAAATTCTTCGAAGTATAACTCCATTTTTTCTGTAAAATACAAGGCAAAAAAGCGTAATCAATATATGTTACAATGATTAAAAATCCTAAAGACAAACAAAATTTTGAAAATAATAATAATAATAATAATAATAATACTTACCGAATACTAGTTTATCTCTGTTTAAGTAAGGATCCAATTAAAATCCACGTCTTTCGTCGCTGTCTGCTTTTTCTCGCCTCTATCACTTATTATATGCTTCAGCACCTAAAACAGAAGAGAAAAAATGCAATGAGTTACCGTATTACAACTGTTCAAATTACAAAAATATGATATTCAACGTAGCACTAACGTTCTCAACAATATTGGCTTTGCATGTAAGAGAGCCATGGTTCGATTCGCGGTGCAGATTTTGTTAACTACCTATCCAATATAAGTTTGTTCATACACAGTTAAAATATACCATTTATAACTGAGAAAAGTCTACAATACAAGCAAGCGTGCGGTTCTCCATGTGGGACAACCCTGGTTCGAGTTCCGGCAGTGTCATGGCTCCCTACTCAATAAAAACTTCCTTCTTACAATATACTTTCTAATCACCAGTTATACGTCTTACACAATTCATAGCTACATACAAGTAACAATACCTGCTAAGCAAAAGGTTTTTCACCTGGAAAAGCCTTGGTTCGATTCTCGATGCGGATTCTGTTGACTTCCTGTTATGTCATACACAATTCATTGCTACATATAAGTAATAAGTTCACACTGCAGGCATAAAATTTAGCGTACGGTTCTCCACCTGAAAGAATAGCCATTCGATTCCCGGTGCAATCATTAATGTGGATTCCCTCTACCCTCCATATTACATTATACTATATTTTAGTCAAGTTATAATTTCATAAAAGTACACCGAGTCATATCATTTTCAATGCCGGAAAATCCGCAATCAATTTCAGATAAATCCAAACAGTTCCGTCCCCCTTATACTCCCAACAATTACAATATGTCTCTTTCCCATATAAAAGTAAACAAGTATAATACAAGGAAACTACAACGTTAGTACTTACCAATCTTTCAGTCTCTCCTAGTAGTAAAATATCTTCTTCCCAAACTTAACACTTGATGTTCCTGCTGTCTTATTTCTAAATGTACACATCACGCAAATGCATCAGTATTTATATGCCCTTCAATCTTCCCAGAAGTTTCGAGTTTCTTCTTTCCCCTATTCCAACAACAATAAATTTTAAAAAGATCTCGAAGTTTCCACTGCTTTCTTTCACTCATTCCAACGATCACAGAATATTCTCCACGACAACGAATATTCTCCAACAGCTGCCGTGTTACATGTGCTGAATATTAATGAATCCAACAATCTATTAAATTTTTCTACGTGTGTGATCTGCATATTTTATTTCCGAAAGATCTTTCTGTATTCTGCTTGTCCAATTAACATTTCCTTTCACCGGAAACAATTTATTATGTGTCATGTTCTCTATACAACCTCTGGCCGCACTTGCATACATTATGTGTTATTAATATGCGGGAAAAAGGTGTATCCATTCTTAAAACTGTCAACCGCCAGTGTATTACGAAGTGCTACCGTGTCAAAAATATCGTCACTCATGAATATTCATGAGTGTTTACTTTTGTATTACTTGCTACTGAGAGACACACGTAATACATCATTACCGATAGCAACAAGATTACCTATAGATGCGTGAATAAAGGCGAAGTGGGTGTTTGTTATATTTTTCCTTTGGGGTCTTTTAATTGTTCTTCATTTTTTGTACAAAAAATTGCTTAACGTAAGTACTGTAGTGTTAATTATTTCGGAACTATTTTGGCTCTACAATATGAACAAAAGTACCCGAAACAATCTGAAATGATCCCTGGATTCGATTGGTTGCACTCTGTTTACAAAGATGTGAGTAGAACCAGCGGCGCAAATCTGTCTTCAACATTGGGAGGGGAAGGGTAAGACCGTTACCACACTTTCTTTTGCGATGTCCAAAATACTTATGAAGTTGAAAAACAATGTTGTGGAGGATCAGAGTTGTCTTCAGCGTTGAAGGCTGCAGATTTGAGTCTTATTCTTTGAGACGTCTGTTTTATCTCACGTTCCTTTGTAGCAATCGGACAAAAATCACATTTCAAATCGGATTATTGGTGAGAAGTATCCCTCAGTTCCAAAATTGGAGGGAGCATGTATCCGTCATCCCCCCCATTGATTTGCGCCAGTGAGTAGAACATATTGTTTAGTTTACATCTACAACTTTAAAACAATGAATTTCCCGATTATTATTTATAGCGACTTTTCACCCAAAATTGGAGTCGTCACGTCTCGTTTCGGAAACTTACAGTCAACATTTTGGCAACACTTGTTGCGGGGATAGCTACAATGGATGATTCAAGTTAGTTGGTCGCTTCCGCTGTGAAAATGACTACAAGATTCCAAAAGGCACATTTTTTTGGTTCCAAACAATATGTCTGCTGGGTGAAAGCATAGACTGGAATGTGTTTCACTTCATTTGCATTCAAATGTTCTACCTTATCCAAATGCCTTTCCTACCTAATCCAAATGCCTTTCCTCCTTATCTTTAATCCAATAGTAGCTTCTTTCCGAAAGTTAAAAAAATGCAATTCTTCCTTTCTTAATAGTATTTATAACTCAGAGTATTACGTATGCATTGTATGTTACTTATGTAGCTCACAGAGCCGCAGCTATAGGCGAGCAAGCAAAGCACGTGCCCCGGGCGCGTGGTTGGAGGGGCGCCTAAAAGAGAGGTTATATATTAATACTTTTCCTGGCGGTATTTAATGCTTTTCATCACAGCGTGAAATCATGAAATCAAAGTGAGGGGATACTGGAGGAGTGGAGAAAGAGAGAAGAAAACGCTCGCACTTTTACACTTAAAGTAAATTAAGTCTTATTTATTTTCGTCACCCTCCTCCCCCTCCCCGAAGTTCTACTGTCAAAGCATATAGCTAAAAACACTCCCAGACCAGAACCACATCTACCTTGGAAATCTGATCGAGATTGGTAGGGCGGTTCAAGAGATTAAGAAAAAATGAAATGAAACCTTTGAGTTTTACGTCCCACGGTTATGCCGGTTAGGATAAATGAGAGGGTGATGATGAGCAATGAATGAAATGGCGGAATGAAGAAAGTGGGAGTAAGCGGGAAAACCCACGCACATGGTGTTTGTCCACCACAAAGTTTATTAGGCGGGGGCTGGAATCGAATCCGGGACCCCAAGCACCAGAGGTGAACGCTCTACCATTGAGCCACCGCGGCCCCGAGAGCTACGATGGATGAGTCAAGTTATTTGGTCGCTTCCGCTGTGAACCTAAGTACAAGATTCCAAAAGTCACATTTTTTTTGGTTCCAAACAATATGTCTGCTGGGTGAAAGCATAGACAGGAATGTGTTTCACTTCATTTGCATGCAAATGTGTTGCCTTTCCTACTTTATCTTTAATCCCATAGTAGCTGCTTTCCGAAAGTTAAAAAAATGCAATTCTTCCTTTCTTAATAGTATTTATAACTCAGAGTATTACGTATGCATTGTATGTTACTTATGTAGCTCACAGAGCCGCAGCTATAGGCGAGCAAGCAAAGCACGTGCCCCGGGCGCGTGGTTGGAGGGGCGCCTAAAAGAGAGGTTATATATTAATACTTTTCCTGGCGGTATTTAATGCTTTTCATCACAGCGTGAAATCATGAAATCAAAGTGAGGGGATACTGGAGGAGTGGAGAAAGAGAGAAGAAAACGTTCGCACTTTTACACTTAAAGTAAATTAAGTCTTATTTTTTTTTCGTCACCCTCCTCCCCCTCCCCTAAGTTCTACTGTCAAAGTATATAGCTCAAAACACTCTCAGGCCAGAACCACATCTACCTTGGAAATTTGATCGAGATTGGTCTGGCGGTTCACGAGATTAAGAAGAAATGAAATGAAACCTTTGAGTTTTACGTCCCACTATTATGCCGGTTAGGCTATAGGAGAGGGTGATGATGAGCAATGAATGAAATGGTGGAATGAAGAAAGTGGTAGGAAACGGGAGAAGCCAGAGGAAACACACGCGCACGGTGTTTTTCCACTACAAAGTTCATTTGGCGGGGGCTGGGATCGAACCGGGGACCCTAAGCACCACCACCCGCTCTACCACTGAGCCACCGCGGCCCGATGAGATAATGAATCACAAACATAGTCACTTTCAATTTTCAATATATATAGCATCACTGACCGATAACTAAAATGCTTGGATTGCATATTTAAAAGTAGCCCCCTGCCCGGACTCGTAGTCGAACAATTGCATCTGTAAAGCAGTGCGGAGTTGATTTTGACGTTCTTTTCAGAAGCAAGGCTGTATGAGACGTGGACCTACAGATTAACGTGGAATCCGAACAACATAAGCTCCGCCTGGGAATCGAACCCGGCTGTCCCACGTCAAAGGCGTGTACACTAATCACTTAGCCACGAGGGAACTCATCTGTAAGGCAGTGTAAACAACAACAACAAAGAAAAAAACACTGGATGTTTGCGCAACTGAGGATCAAAACATTCTCAATGGAGTATGAGAAATAGTAAACGTCAATCAAAGTGTACTTTTGCTTATTCATTACTTCGTTAATACTTAATTCCTTCTAGAAATAGTGAAACAATACTATGAAGAATCACTAATTAAACTAATAACTACTACGTTGTATTTCTTACCACACCGCGAAAGTAATATACCGTTTTTACCAGCCATAGAATTTGAACCTAGTACTATACTGCATTAGTCACGCCGTAACGTAAGGTGAAATTCAAACCCCTTGCACTAGTAGCTGTTGAAGCTGTTCTAGCTATATCACGCGGCCTGCGTTGGTACTCCTCAACATAAATACTTCACAGCCCAAAGCCAGGAAACATCACAGATAGAAGACAGAGTTACAAGCAGTGCCTGACACTTCACAAACTCAAAGCCGCCAAGATTCAACTCAACATGACCTTCAATTACGTTCTAGAAACCAAACCAACGCTAAGGCACAAATTCACCAACTTCCTATATGAAAACATAAGAAAAAAAATTCTAACTTTTTGGTTCCAAAGTGATGACATAACAATGATACTAAAAAAAGGTTTTAATTCTCAGTAACCTAAATATTGATTAACTAGGGGACATAACAAGCAAAAGTAAATAAATAAAAATAATAAAATCAAATTAAATTAAAAAATAAAAAAAACAAGTAAGCTCTCCCTGACTACTTTATTTTTAAAAACTTCCGTGAGGCTGTAAAATATGTCAATATCTTCGTAAAATACCTGGTGAACACTGTAGGTATGGTTATTCTTAAGACTTTCCAGTTTCCTTACATTTTCTTGATTCCACCATTATCATGTATCTCATCGTCACCTTCTCACTTACATTTATGTTCACTCATGGGGCGTTAAACAAAAAGCAAAAAAAAGTTTGCAAATATCATAATAAAAATGAATTTTCTAGAACACACAAGTAGTCGCTAACGCTCTCGCCTTCGGTGCGAACGGTCTCGGGTTCCATCCCGGTGGGGGGAACTCGGTCGAAAAATTATCAAATGATTTTAAGTCCAGCCATCCTGAATGAGGTTTTCCTGGGTTTTCCTCATTCACAGCAGGCAAATGCTGGAGTGGTACCTAACATATAGGTCCCAGGCCGTTTGATTCCTTCCCCAATCCTTTCTTCCCTTCCTTTCCCTGGATAGTGTGCTCACCGACGGAAGTCATCCCTCATGTGTGACGGGCTAACAAGGCCATTGATGCCGAAAGCCCTGAAATCTAAATCCTAAATCTTCACTACAGAAGGAAATTTTCGCGCTGGAAACGGTTTCTTAGCAATTATGATAAGCACTCCTGTAGTAACTCTGCACCAAGTACTAAATCGTCACATATAAAACGGAATGAATAAACACATAACATACATTTTCCTACCTTGAAACGTAAAATTTTTCAAAGCATTAATATTCAAAGATTTCTCAAAATTCAGATTCACCCATTCCATTCTCCTCAATCATTAACGAGTTACAATAGTAACAATTGCAGCCATAAACTATATTACTTACTTAGTACTATATTAAAGCAAGTTACACTAAAAGAATATATAATTAATGGAATATTTAACTAAAGTAATAGTTAACTATCGTACTTACCCAGGCTTTTGTTTCGTTCCTCTTTTCTTTTCCGTTTGTAAACAACCTCGTTTCGCAAGCAAAAGACGGTAGTTCAATGACATCAGCCATTTCGAAAGAAAGAGTGTCGATAGGCGGTCTGGATCTCACACACAGATGGACGTATATAACATATACCTGAAGTATTTAACATACGTCTACGTATGTAATATACGGAAGATTGTTAGATGTCAGACATCCTGCAGCGACATGATGTAACATCTAAGCGGGTAAAAGGCAGTACCTGTGTAGTATATGGGTAAAGTATGCTCCGTATATATATTTCCTTATTAAACATGTAATATATAAGCGGGTAAAGGGCAGTACCTGTGTAGTATATAGATAAAGTACGCTCCATACATATTTCCTTAATAAACATGTAATATATAAGCTGGTAAAATGAAGTACCTGTGTAGTATATAGATAAAGTACACTCCGTACATATTTCCTTGTAAACATGTAATATGTAAGCGGGAAAAGGCAGTACCTGTGTAGTATATGGATAAAGTATGCTCCGTATATATATATATTTCCTTATTAAACATGTAATATCTAAGTGGGAAAAGGCAGTACCTGTGTAGTATATTGATAAAATATGCTCCGTATATATATTTCCTTATTAAGCATGTAATATATAAGCGGGAAAAGGCAGTACCTGTGTAGTATATGGACAAAATATGCTCTGTACATATTTAATTAGAAAACATGTAATATCTAAGCGGGAAAAGGCAGTACCTGTGTAGTATATGGATAAAATATGCCCGTACATATTTAATTAGAAAACATGTAATATCTAAGCGGATAAAAGGCAGTACCTCTGTAGTATATGGATAAAGTATGCTCCGTACATATTTAATTAGAAAACATGTAATATCTAAGCGGGTGAAACAAAGTACCTATGTAGTATATGGATAAAGTACGCTCCGTACAAATTTAATTAGGAAACATGTAATATCTAAGCGGGTAAAAAGCAGTACATATGTAGTGTATGCATAAAGCACGCTCCGTACATATTTAATTAGAAAACGTGTAATAAATAAGCAGGTAAAAGGCAGTACCTATGTAGTATATGTTTAAAGTATGCTCCTCTGATAGTGCTCTCAAACGGGTCGGGTTAGGGGTCGGCTCGGGTCGGGTTGTCGGTCGGGTCAGTCGGTCAGCTCGGGTCGGTTTGTCGGTCGGGTCAGTCGGGTCAGCTCGTGTCGGGTTACTCGAGTCGGGTCAGTCGGGTTAGCTCGGGTCGGGTCACTCGAGTCGGGTTGTCACATTCTTCACTTATTTTGGAATAGTATAAGGAGCTGTGTTGTAGAATTCAATTCGAAGTTGGTGAATGAATGATAATTGTGATTAATTGAAGGTGAAGTAGACAAAATTTTAATCTAACCCTATACTAATTAATTGGCATGGTAATTGTAATTAATATTACTACTAACTTTTTTCTTTCTGCGTTTTTATGTCAAGTTAAATGTCACATTAAGTGAAATTGAAAGGAAATATCTAGTTAACGTCCCACGTTATGCACCAACGCTAAGAGAGACAGTGATCATCAGAAAAAATGGAGCGGTTGAATGAAGAAAGTGGGAGGAAATTGGAGAACACCGAGAAAACTCATGCACACGGTTTTTGTCCACCAGAAAACTTACTTGGTAAGAGCTGGAATCAATACCCGTGGACCTTCGGGTTAAACATCTTCCTTTGGGCAGGACACATTATTATTATTATTATTATTATTATTATTATTATTATTATTATTATTATTATTATTATTATTATTATTATTATTATTATTATTATTATTATTACTTTAAGAGTGACCAAGAAAGTTTCGCCGCCTTTTCACCAACACCTTCGAACATTGATATGTAACCTAAGATGTACCTGGAATATCAAAAAATGGTCTCCATCAGCCTCGACGACCTACTGCCAACGTTCTGGAAAGCTATGGATTCCATCGCAGTCGAACTTGGTTGGGCGTGAAGTGAAGAAAGTATCTAGTGCATGTTGAACTTCTACTAGCCATTTGAACTGGCGTTCTCCAAGGTGAATATCCAAGGAATGGAACAGGTGATAATCGGACGGACAATGTAAGTGAAGTATTGCGGATCCAATAGAGTTTTGCATCCAAGGCGTAGAATGGTGTCCTGGGTCATGTTAGCCACGTGGGGCTAAGCTTTGCCTTGTAACAGAAGGACCCCTTTGCAATCAGGACTCCTGGACCAAGGGAGTGACAGTCCACAGTTGCATTGATGATCTGACCAGCTGGTAGCAGTCCCGATGGACGATGCCGCGAGCAGTCCACAAAATGCACAGGAGAACCTTATTCTGATGTAGTACTGGCTTGGGCTGTTTTTGAACCGGTTCATGGGATGCTAACCAACGATGACGGCGCCGTGGAGCTTCGTACAGGACCCACCTCCCATCACATGTGAACACCCTCTTCAGAAATTGCTTCATCCTCAGACAAGATACCAAAGAAGCACAGCTGTCTGCTCGCGTTGCTTTCTGGCCTCAAGTCAAATGATGTAGGACCCATCAACTCAACTTGCTGTGCTTCCCAAATTGATGGTGGTGGTGCCGAATGTTTTCTGCACTCACACTGAATTGTAGTACCAGTTCCTCACATGTCTGTCTTCGCCTCAGTTGCTGCTTGAAGATCTTTATTTTGAACATCTGTTTGTCTTCCAGCAAGTGGTGCGTCTTCGAGTGTTTCGTCACCGCTTTTAAACCATCCTACCGCTGCACTCTCCGGGTAGTCACGACACCCTCACCAAAGACCTGTCACATCTTCCGCCCCGCGGAGCAGCAATTTGAACTCGTACAGCTACCAAGCCGAAATGAAGTTCTGTGAAGGTCCCATGTTCACTCTCTCCTTACGCACGTTCACGGTGTATTTGAACAGGTAGTGTGTTGGATATACTTACTAGTGTTGCTCACGAGACCAGGTTTGGGGCATTCCCGTCTCGAAAATGTGTCGTGAAGGTAGTCTCGTCTCGAAAAGTGCATATGTATCTATTGAAAGAGCTCTGTTTCATCTCGTACCCCTTCATGAAAATTCTGGCTCGTCTCGTCTCGTCCAACATCTGACCTTCGCCTTTTCTCCATTCGCATTCAACTCACGGTGTATCAATTGAACACAAACCTCCACAAAAAGAGACAGAACTTTCTTGGTCATCTTCAGATTATTATTATTATTATTATTATTATTATTATTATTATTATTATTATTATTATTATTATTATTATTATTATTATTATTATTATTATTATTATTATTGCTGCGGTAGTGATTTGGCTTTCGAAGTTGATTGCCTAAATTTTAACCTTAGAAATTTGGATGTGGAGGAAAATAAAAAAGGTTAGCAGGGTAGAGAGGAAAACAAATTAGGAAATGCTGAATAAGTGCAAGAGACGAGAGCAATATTGGACGATATATGGAAGCGAAAAAATGGACGGATCACAATTTCGATCTTGCTAAGGGGTTGCATTCTGAGAGATGTAGTAAAGGGGGTGATATCAGGAGAGCGAGAGTGTGTAAGAAGGTTGCAATTGATAGATTGTAATAAGGAGGGTGGAACATTACGTTGGGTGGCGAGGAAGATATTTGCGGGAAATCGCAAAAATGGAAGATCCTTAACTAGTTCACAGAAACTGGCCTGTCATTAATGGTAGAACACTGAGGAGGAGCAGGAGGAGGAGGATAATTATAATACAAATAAAAAAGCCGAAACAATGGTTTATGCATACGAATTGGCCAGCATTTTCTTTCTGACGGCAGCTTTGTAGGGTTCTAGTTCTCTCAAACTGGTTAGATTGTAAGGTCAGGGTCGGTTATCGGGTTAGGTCACCTGGGGTCGGGTCACTTCGGGTCGAGTCACTCGGGTCAGCTCGTGTCGGCCAATCGGGCCAGCTCGGGTCGGGTCGGTCTTCAACACATATAATTTCCAGGAAAATTACAATATATCACGGTTTATACCTCATTGGACTTCCAACAAAACATTTTCGATGATGCGTACATCATGTTGCCATTTTTGTATGGGGGAATTTCTAGAGGGATTTTGTGAGAATTTTGATGGAGTGTAGATTCCTGTGTGTATATGTGTATGATACTTTACAGGATACAAGACGCCGGGGAAGTGTGTAAATAAATCGGACAATTTCTGTTATGTATGGGGGGAGCTGACATTTAAATCGCAACGTCGATGTTTTACTCCACTTGTGCGGAAGTGTTATCAGTTATATTTTGGTTGCTGTGTAGGAGACCAGGATAAGAACTGGGTTCCTCACTACATTTGTTGTACTTGCTGAAACGTCTGACTGGGTGGGCAAATGGTGGACGAAACATGAACTTCGCAGTACTGATGATCTGGAGGGAAACAAAAGATGATTCTTTAGACTGCTACTTTTGTATAACACAGATAAAGAAATAACCAGTAAATCTAACCACACAGTATAGTACCATAATTTGCCATCAGCAATTAGGCCAGTTCCACACAGTGCAGTAGCTCCTCCTCATCTTACGGTAAATGAGGATTACGTACTTGAGACAACTACTGAAGTTACAAATGAAGAAGATGATACTACTTATGCAGGAAGCACATCTACATTGGATCCCGATCTGATAACTCAGGGTGAACTAATTGACCTCGTACGGGATTTAAAACTCTCCAAGATACAGACAGAACTTCTTGCTTCTAGATTTAAAGGCTGGAATCTGCTCCATCGTGACACTAAAGTGTGTATTTTTCGAAACTTTCATACAGAGTTTCAAAACTATTATTCTCAAGAAAAGTATTTAGTGTATTGTAATAATGTCTGTGCTGTGATGGATACACTTGGACATGCAAATATAAGTACAGACTCGAGAGTGTTTATTAACTCTTCCAAAACTAGATTTAAGGCTGTCCTTTTCCACAATGGCTTCAAATTTCCTTCAGTGCCTTTGGCTTATGCAACTAATATGAAGTAAACCTATGAAAACATCGAAATAGTATTAGAAAGAATTCAGTATGAGAAATACAAGTGGACCGTTTGCTGTGATTTACAAGTTATTTCTTTGTTAATGGGTTTGCAGCTTGGTTATAAGAAATATTGTTGTTTCCTCTGCGAATGGGACAGCAGGAACAAAGCGGAACATTACATCAAGAAGGAATGGCCAACTCATGTATTAACTCCTGGACAGAAGACTGCTGTTTATTCCTCACTGGTGAGCCCTGATAAGATAATTTTATCTCCTCTTCACATAAAGTTGAGGCTCTTCAAAAGCTTTGTTAAGGCGATGGACAAAAGTAATGCTGGATTTTGTTACCTCAATTAAAAATTTCCTCGGATTAGTGACGCTAGGGATTTTTGTGGACCCCCAAATAAGATGTTTGATTCGTGTCCAAAAAATTGAGGGTCTCTTAACTCTGGTTGAGAAAGCAGCTTGGTGTTCATGTAAATGTTTAACAGAGAATATTTTAGGAAGCAAGAAAGCTCCAAAATTATCGTGAAATTGTGAGTGATTTCCTGCAATCATTCAAAGAAATGTGTTGCAACATGTCCCTTAAAGTTCACTTTCTAGACTCCCACCTGCATTTCTTTCCTGAAAACCTTGGTGCTGTTAGTGACGGGTATGGGGAACGTTTTCCTCAGGACATTTCCTCCATGGACAGGAGATACCAGTGACAGTGGAGTTGAAAAATGCTAGCTGATTACTGTTGGACACTTAAAAAATATGTCCCAGAAGACAAACGCAGAAGAAAGTCGACAACTAAAACATATTACTTGAGGTAAGTAAGTGTCCAATTATTAAGAAAATACCACTCAATTCTTTTGTATTATTTATTAAGTAGATATAAAATGGTGACACGGTGTATACATCATTGAAAATATGTTTTATTTCAAATCCAATAAGATATAAACCGTGCTTATATTGTAATTTTCGTGGAAGTTACATGTGATTTTACTTGCGCTAATGAATGTTATAAAATGAACAGTACACATAGCATATCGTTTATATAAAGATGTTTATTTCTCTAGAAAGAAAATGCTATCCTTATGAAACTTAGAGAGCTTACTAAGTATAAATCAAGCATACAATACAATTTGTGCGTTTATATATCTAAGGTACCCGAGCTAGAGGTATGAAAATTGTAAAAAAAAAGAAAGAAAGAAAAAAGAAAAATTTCCCAAAAACCCCTCTGTCACGGGAAAACAGAGGGTGATGAAGAAACACTGATTACAGTTTCGAATTCTACGTGAAAAGTTCTATTGGAATCAGGTATTTTCTTCCGTGTGCCAGACAAAAAGATTTTTATGTCGATTAGTGTAATAGGTACAATTTTCAATCTCAGCAACCGTTACTCAAACCGGTTAACGTTGATCGCAGATATTAAAAATACTCAAGTCCGTATATTATTTAATACAAACGAAAATTTTACCTGTACATTTTTGTACAAAGATGTATAAACGATCGCGACAATTTGTGGTTCAATCGAACATAGTAGGTCTAGCACTTAGACAGCTCCTCTTTCTTTTCGTTCTGTCGACGCACCTCATAGCGTAGAAACAAAACTTTCGCCTACGCATTACTGCACAAACGATGCACAAACGATTGAGATAATTTTCTTTTGAATTGCACGTGGAGAGGTGCTACCAATTAGGCAGCCTATACCTTGTTATCGTTTTGGCGCCCCTAATTGTGTACAAACGAAAATTTCGCCTGCAAATTTCTGTACAAAGACGTACAAACAAGTGCGACAGTTTGTGGTTGAATTCGTCATGATGGGAGGGCTATGAACTAGAGAGCTCATAGTTTGTTATCGTTTTGGCGGCGCCCCATTTATGTACAAACGAAAATTTCACCTGCACATTTGTGTACAAAGACGTACAAACAAGAGCGACAGTTTGTGGTTGAATTCGACATGGTGGGAGGGCTACCATTTATAGGGATGGGCACGAGTCGAGCCAAAGGTAATTTTCTCGAGTCGAGTTCCCAGTCGAGTCGCTGTTTTGAGGTCGAGTTTCGAGTCGAGTCGAGTTTGATAAATGATTCGCTCGTTCACCTCGCTTTAGCTCGTTTTGAAATCATGGCCTGATTGAGTGATTAGACTGGAAAGCGAAAGCTATCAGAAATGTAAGCACTAACGATGAATACTTTTGGTTTTGCTCACGAGAGGGGACATTGCTCGCGTCTCGTCTCGTCTCGATAACGAGACGACAATAGATTTTATAACGAGACAGTTTCAAATATGGTGAGCATCAGTACAAGTATATACTGTTGTTCTTACCATCAGGCTCAGACCTACGAAGATTTCAGCCCAAGCAGAAGCCCACCCCAAGAAGTGATGTTAACCGGCTCGACTCGGTTAAACTGAGTGAACTGCTCAAGCCAACTCGGTTGGGATAAGACATCGGCTCGGCTCAATTTAGCCGACGGCTTGATCTGGTTCGGTTGCGATGAGCCATGTACTTGACTTAAGTAAGCAAATAGCTCGAGCCGGCTCGGTTGAGATGAGCCACCGACTAAGTTTGACTGTGCTCAGGTGAGCCTTCGGCGCGAGAGGGCTCGGTTGAAACGAGTCCATCGGCACTGCTCGACTCGGCTCAACAGAGCCGATGGCTCCAGTGGGGTCGGTTAGGGTAAGCCATCAACTCGATTCGGTTCTGCTCAGGTAAGCCACCGGCTCAAGCCGACTCGTTTGTGATGAGCCATTGGCTCGAGTTGGCTTGGTTGAGGTGAGCTTTTGCCTCGGCTCACTTCTCGGTAGGGATGCGCACGAGACGAGTCGAGATTTAAGACTGTTTCGACTCGTCTCGATAAAAGGCTGTTCGAGGTTATATACAGTACATATATAACCTTTACATACGGTATACATAAGCGTCTTTTAATCATTTGCATATTACGTAGCAAGTTGCAATACAAGTTTCAATTTTTATCGCAATTGGTAAATTTTGTAGATCATTTTATACACTATAATGAGTAATTATGTATTCATAAAGGAAGATCCAATAAATACGAAAGTACTTGAGAATTGCATTTATTATGAAGGAAATTGTGATTTATTTTCTTATTTATTGGATTTCTTCTACGAATTTATTATTATTATTATTATTATTATTATTATTATTATTATTATTATTATTATTATTATTACTATTATTATTATTATTATTATTATTATTATTTTCTCGACTACAAAGATATAGAGAAGAATTCTGTGACTAGTAACATAGAAGTGAAAATGACTTCTAAGTGAAAATAATAGATCAATGCATTTAATTTTGGGGAGAGACTATAGCGGTACTTTATAGTTTACGGCTTTTCTCTGCAATCCGTGCTCATTGTTTTAAAAGCATTATATTTAATATTATTTTCAAGTTTATCGAAATAAGAGTTTTACGACAGCGACAATTAGGGTCAAAAAACAACGCATTGGCTGTTCTTTCTTCAAACATACACGCAGAAAGAGAGAGCAGATTTGATCAGGATGTTTTTTTAGTTAGCTTTGTGGCGTCTCTCATGGAGAAATCTTACAAGTATAGAAATCTTACAAGAATATTTTTACAAGAGATGGAAATGGGCATCAGCATTTCAAATGAAAAGCGGAAAGAAAAGAGCAGGGTTCCACACTTGAGACTTGCGAAGATGCCAAAAATGGGATTGAATTATGCCAGATTTGCCAATTATATTCCTGAACTAATTTTAAAGACTTGCCCTATCTTCATTATTTTAATGAAGTGTTTTAAATGTATTCATGTACAAAGGTAAAATAACATTGTGTCACAAAGATAATAAAATAAATTGATAAATAGCAATATTGTGGCAGAGCCCATATTTTATGGTTAATTTTCATGCACATTTTATAAAATTCATTTTAATAAAGATTTTATTTTTGTTTTGGTTAGGAATTGAGGAAAAATAAAAACACGGAAATAATTAATATCAGTATAAGAAATCACATGAATGTAATTGTCAGTAAATTCATAAGCTCGTATAGTCAGCTATTTAGAATAACATCTTATCGAATTGTTCTTCGTCTGAGAATTCAGAAACCGAATTCTACAAATGTGTAAATGAGAACAATTAACAGAATTTTATTGTCATGCATTTGTAAAATTATTGCCAATACCAGACACATTCACGGGTATGCAGAAATTGCCAAGAATCATGAGACAAAGCATTCCAAGGGTTGCCAGTTTTTGATTGCAATGAGAAAACATCCTCGTTTCTCAAGAAAGGAGGACACTCGCTTCTGACGTCGTGCGACTGTGGCGAATTCCGTGGAACGAAAGTTGGAACAAAAAACTGAGGGAAGAGAGGTCTCAGGGAGAAGTTCACGAGGGAGAAGTTCACGAGAGAACTCGAGACAGAAGTCGAGAGGACAGAAGTTGAGGAGACGAGTCGAGAAGTGACGAATCGATGTGACTGATCATAAGTCACAGAACTACTTCGTTAAGTAAACAAACATTAGAGTTATACACATAACGTATATTAGATGTGGAGTTTAATCACATCTTAACCACCGATGACAACAGCGTAGACTTTTCCAATCGAGATACAAACCACGAGTCTACAGTACGGAGATATAATCCCAAGCGATATCTCTCAACCTGCGACCAGACAAGGAGAGACCACCACGGACCACCACAGGAGTACCAGCTGAATTGAATCCCAGAGGTATGTGTTACTTTAAAGTGAGTAATCAACAGATCAATACTTGGTTTGCGATGCTCAATCTGGCAAAACTTCTAAATACCCGTAACTAATGGCACAACATTTTACACTTGCACATTTCCAGTAAGTAATACAAACATGTTTTATAAATTTACTTCTGAGTTGTAATTTATACAATAAAATCCCATAATATGGGGTATGGCATAGCGGAGATGTTCTGGGTTTTTCGATCTCAGCACGAGTTAGATCGTAGTTTATATTAGTATATCAATGTCATGGTGGAGACTGCTGTGGGTTCGATTCCCAGTTGGTATAGTTAGCGTATTGTCATAGCGTTTGTATTACAAACATTCTTTATCAAGTTAAAAAAACAATTAATTTTGTAGTGGTGTTATGATTAATATTTATAATTCCTATCCCACCCACCCTTGCTGCTGAAATTAGATAATAGATACATACATAAGTAGCATAAAATAACAATTTATGAATACATTATATGAATGCAAGGAAGTTATTTGCTTGAAACATAGACAGCTGTGGGAAGCGATTTGTGTTTTGATATCGCTGGTAACTCCGAGCGCTGCCGAACGTTACCGGGAGTATACGAAGTCAAGGTTAGAGCGGCTCTGGTTGTTCCATTCTCAGCGACAGCCCAAGGTCAAGTGCAGAGCAGTGGGGAATAATAAGAAAGTGCATTAGTTAAGTTGTAATGATATTTTACGAGAACTTAAATATAGAGTTAAACCCACCCTCCCACCCTTAATTCTAAGTTTCATTGGTAGTGTTATAATAACTTTAGATAAAATGCTTTCTTTGAAAAATAACTACAGAATTCACTATCCTGTTATGAAGGATAATGGAAAGCCAGCCACAATGTTCTCCAAGTCGAGATTTTATTATCTAGACTTGGGGGTTTTGAAGCATTTTGTGGAATTTAACCCGACCTATAATGAAGACAAGGAATTAGTTTTTAGAAATAACGTTCTGGATTAAAGTATAAACGCTACTATATTATCCAATTTAACGATAAGAAAAACAGTTTAGAAGATCAGTTTGGTTGAACTTGGGTTCAGAAGGCATTTCTTGTCAGTTGTTACTGGCATTGCAGAAACCAATACGCTACTGCGTGAATCGATGTTTTTTGTATTAAAATCCGACCAATTTAATTATAAAATACAGTGATTCATATTAATATTCGGACACTTGCATTTTGTTAAAAGTAGGAAGGATTATGAAATAAATGAGAGCCATGTTAGTGAAAAAAACTAGGTATTTAGATATTCATATACATACAGAAAGAAAAGTAGTACAAATAAGGTGTCTTGAACGAAAGAAGCAGAAATAACTTACAGATACTGATGACACTGTGTATTTGCAACGTCACTTTAATATTCGGACACCTACTACATAGATGTTTTATGTCTGTTGTTGCTTACTCACAAATGCTTCACCAGTACTTAGTGGGAAACCCACAATGTTTCCTGACTTCCTGTAAACGGTTGGACATGTTTCCAACAAGTTTGTTGGTAAAATGGGGCGATATGTCATCCCATGCTGCGCGGAGAGCCCTTTTCAAATCGTCTCGTGACGTTACTTGTACCCGTTTGACCTTATGCTGTAGCTCATCCCAGATATGCTCTCTAGGGTTAAAGTCGAGACTCTGCGGTGGTGTTTCAAGCACTTTCGGACAATTATACAACAACCATTGGCGCACCACATGCGCTTTGTACTTCGGGTCATTATCCTGGTAAAATTTAAACATCCCCATAATTCCTAATTTTTCAGCACTTTGGTAGAGATTTTGCCCGAGAATATTCAAATAAACCTCCTTTGTCATAATCCCTTCAACAAACACCAGTTCTCACACTCCCGATGCAAAAATACACTCCCATACCATCACACTTCCTCCTCCATGCTTTACCTTAGGTTGAAGATTTGCAGGTTCTAACTATGTATTTGGCTTCTGCCACACAATTACCTTGGCATCGGACTCATGGAGATTGAATTTTGATTCGTCCGTGAATAACACGCCATTACATCAAGTTGCGGGCTTCTCAATATGAACTTTAGCGAACTTAACTCTTTTATCTTTGTTAATTTTACTAATAAAATGCTTTTTTCTAGCTATTTTCCCATTAAACCCTTCACTTCACAACACTCGCCGCACAGTTTTAGGATGCACCGTTTTCCCTGTGTCTTCATACAGCTCTACTGTTCATTTCAGCACACCTATTCTGGAATATGCTTCACTTTCTGAATCAATTTGTTTTCTTCTCCATCATTCAGTTCCACAGGTCGACCCTATTGAGGCACTGACTCGATTCAAAATCTCTATTAAATCTTTGTACAATGTCAAAACGGTGCTTTTGTAAATATTGAGTAGATCTGCAATTTCCTTGTACGATAGACCTTTCGCATGGTGAAATATTACTAACTGCCTTTGCTTAAACGTTGTACTTGGTCCCTTGTATCCCATTTTCCTTTTATGCTTTCTCTCGGTCGCACTAATCACTCGTAAACTAAGCACATACACATGTCCTGTCTCGGGACAACTTAAACTGCAACTGGAACTCTTCCACTGTCTCGCTCACTATTGGTAAACAAACGTCAAAACAACTGTCCGAATATTAAAGTGGCGTCCAAAATACGGTATATTGCAATTGCGTGCTCATAAGGTGGACTTAATTTGCATAATTTAATTAACTGATAGCATATTTGCTTGACCAAACCATTGCCTTTTTGCTTGTTTTCCGTTGGTTTCCCATTTATTATTTTTTACATGTACAGCAAGCAAATTATGTCTAATATCTATGGTGTCCGAATATTAATGTGAGTCACTGTATGTGCATTGTTTACCTCTAGAGCAGACCAAGAAACAGTTAATCAGTGGTTGTAAGGATGTAGCAGATTTCGTTTCGACTGTCTCTCAATTCGAGAAACAAGCTAAGCTTGTAATAGCTATCTCTAGAATTAATAAATTATCTCTAGATTTAGTAGCTTTTGCTACGCTGTTTAAACAAAGAACACCTTGGTTGTCTCAGTAAATGTGTCAATAAAGGAAAATAATGTTGTATATAATTTAGGGAATACTATGTTTAGGTGTAAATTATTGTGGTTAATAGTTCACTTTTATAGATTATAGATAGATAAAGAAATGTTAGTGATAGTTTAGAATTATTAATATTAGGTTTGTTGTGAATATCTACATTATTATAGTTAGTAATTAGTATTAAAGGGTTATTATAGTTAGTATTAGTAATTTAGAATTAATGTATATAGGACAGATAGAGATATAAGTTATTGTGGTGATTAGAAGTATTGTTAGTGTTATTAATTAACTATAGAAAGTCTGAGATAAATTTTGATTATGTCTTGAAGGCATATACATATAGATTTTAGAGAATTGGAATATAGTATAAGTATAGAATCGATATCGATTATTTTGTTTTAAAGATAAAGAGAAAGAATTTATTAGATTTATCATAAAGAATAAATGTGACTATGGAGAAGAAAACAGAAAAGAAATTGAATGATTTTGCTATCTGAGAATAATATCATTGAAAATAATTAATAAGTAAGGCAAGAAAGAACAAATCATGTAGAAGGCAACGAATGGTGCAAATTTGTGTTCAGTTATGAGCTAGAAAAGACAATTAGAATTGGTGAAACATTGAGAATTTTGGCGAAGTTTTCAGTAGGTGGAAATTCTAATTAGGAAGGAAATCCCATTCTCGCCGAGATGAAAATGGGCGATTACCAAAACGTCGACGAGAATATTTTATTTAGATAGTCACGTAAGTCTTCAGTGGCAAGATTCGAAGAGACACAGAAGATGCCTCGTTTGTCACATGAATGCAATGAACGATTTTTTTTGTGTTGAATCCTTCTTGCTTAGCCAATAACCTAGTGAATGCGGAAGTAGAATTTAAATTTAAATAAATTACCGATTTTTTAGATGATTAGTATCCTAGAGTCTAGTTGTAGGATAACGTTCACGTGTTTTTAATAGGAAAATATTTGAAATTATGTTTAGTAAGATAGAATCCTAGGATATAGTTCTATCTTTAGTAGAATGCTTAGATTGTAAGTAGTTAAATCTAGCCGTTAATTTTTCATGAATTTGTACATGGACTGAAGGAAGTTAAGATATAGAGAAGGATTTGGAAGGAATGTGATTAGCAAGAACGAGAATAGAAATAAAAATAGATCAATTAGAATGAGTAAAGATAGCATATAAATAGACAAACAGAATGTTGACTAGAGAAATATTAGATTGCGATTATGATTAATATAGATACCTGACATAGACTTAAAGAGAATAAAATAAATATAAATATTGTAAAGAATGAAGAAAATAACGTTAATAATAATAGATAGAAATAGAAGAAATATATAGATATAGAAGAAATATAGAATTATAGAAGAAATAAGTGATATATAGAGAAGCAATTTAGCATGTTAAGAAGTGAATTATGAAGAATATAAGTTAATATATATATATATATATATATATATATATATATATATATATATATATATATATATATATACATATATATATATATATATATATATAAGTGAATATAAGTGAAGATATATATAGTAAGTAAGAGGAAAACGATTTAGATTTGGGGATAAAAACAGACAATAAGTTTCTGACAAGTCAATCCCTAAACAAGCACGAATATTCCGAGACGGAGAGAAAATATCGTGTTTCAATGAGAGATTATAGTGGTCCGTTTTACAAGTTAGGCCTTTTTGGGAGTTCTAATAATAATAATTTTAATACTAATACTAATAATAATAATAATAATAATAATACTAATAATAGTAATAGTAATAATATTAATAATGATAATAATAAGAGTAATATAGAATACATAAATAATAAAGTCATTTTAGGAACGCGCGATTATTTAATTTATAGTATTTAATACACGATTATGACTTTAGCCAAACTGATTTTGCTGCTGGTTGGCCACCAATGCGAATAACTGAGGTAGAATACCGATTTTGACTATGTTTAAAAGGATTAGTTGAATAAGTTTAGTTGAATATATTGATTAAATAAAATATGATTATAATTTTGACATAAAGTGATCATTTAAAAAAAGAAGAAGAAAAAAATATGAGTATGGAAAAGAATCGATTTTTTTTAATTATCAACACAAATCAGACCTTTTATTGTTGTGTATATATTCTAGTAGTTTTAAATAAAAGTTATAGATAGTGAATTATGATAACTGGAAACAATTCACGGTTAGGATGCACGCCTAGTCGAGCAGCCGTTGAACAACCAACGCTCTTTCGAATCTTGAGGAAATGCAAGGTTCCATCGATTCATCACCCCTGAATCTTAAACGGGTATTGGTTTCAGTTATCTAGTGATAGGTGTAAATAAATATTTGACTTTTATAGTAAGACAGGATAATTAATTAAGTAGTTGTAAATACATATACACATTTAAAATATGGATATATTATAGTTCTTGGACTTACCCGTGTAATTGTAGGTTATTGTTTGTTTACACATTGTTTATAGTAAGAATGTCACTGTCCACAAATCACTACACAGGATGCCAGATTTTAGCAGATCTTACTTAAGCACTAGCGTTGTTTATGAAATTAAGGTAACATAATTTAAATAACACCAAAGAAATAACGTGTTGAATCTTGAGCACCAAGAGACAAAAACGGGACACGTCACAGATTTTCAATCAAACATTTTAGTGATTACGCCCGATAAACTTGTGAAAAGTGGAAACACGGAAGGCGACGACAAGGAAACATTCTTTCCCTGTGATATTATAGTGATTTAAGCGCAAAATCTTCCAAAAATACACTAAAATTTTTGTTGTGTGGGACCACCGAGTTAACTTTTACGCAGCGAACGCCCGAATGAGAAAGCAAAAGAGGATGTTTGAATTAACCTTGATTGAAAAACGCTGATTTCGCGCTTCTCATCAAAGTCAAGACCATCGTTCCAAACTGGCTAAAAGAGAACTTTTGTTCTCAGAAAGTGAAAATTTGGTGCAAGTTTTTTTAAATAAAGTAATTGGTGAATTTATGATATTAATTTGTGTAGTGTACAGTGTCACATGTATATATACAGTTTTTTATTAGTGTGGAAGTTTTGAAAACAAAACACAGTGAATAAAAGTGTCATAAATATGTGAATAAATTTTGGTTGTACAGTCAACTTGTGCTCAAGTTGGCAAGTTTGAACACAGTGGGAAAGGAAAAATTGACTTCTGTCTTAGCAACAGATAACTTAATTGCATATGATGAGAAGAACTCTAGGTTCAATTAATACAGAGAACAGCTAACTTGTCATAATTTTCGCCTCAGCCACTAGATGGTGTGAGCATTCATATTTAAATCCTTATTTATGCATGATATATTACAAGTATTTAATGATAAAAAGATTAATAATTTTAGTTGAAATTAGGGTTTTCGGAGATGGAATCATCAATTATGAATATTTATTTATGCTATTATATATTTTATTATTTTGTTTTATACTATATTTTGCAGTTTCATATATATTATCATACGTTCAAGTTTATATATATCTGTACAGGGTGTTTTAAATAGCAACGATCTCCTGTGAGATCTAGTTTGTTAGCAGGGCTAACAAGGTTTCGAAGAGGGGCATGTGGCAGAGCCCACATTTTATGGTTAATTTTCATGTACATTTAATAAAATTCATTTAATTAAATATTTTATTTTTGTTTGGTTAGGGATTGAGGAAGAATAAAAACACGGAAATAATTAATATCAGTATAAGAAATCACATGAATGTAATTGTTAGTAAATTCATAAGCTTGTATAGTCAGCTATTTAGAATAACATCTTAGCGAATTGTTCTTCGTCTGAGAATCCAGGAACCGAATTCTACAAATGTGTAAATGAGAACAATTAAGAGAATTTTATTGTCACGCATTTGTAAATTATTGTCAACACCAGACACATTCACGGGTATGCAGAAATAGCCAAGAATCATGAGACAAAGCATTCCAAGAGTTACCAGTTTTTGATTGCAATGAGGAAACATCCTCGTTTCTCAAGAAAGGAGGACACTCGCTTCTGACGTCGTGCGACTGTGGCGAATTCCGTGGTACGGAAGTTGGAACAAAAAACTGAGGGAAGAGAGGTCTCAGGGAGAAGTTCACGAGGGAGAAGTTCACGAGAGAACTCGAGACAGAAGTCGAGAGGACAGAAGTTGAGGAGACGAGTCGAGAAGTGACGAATCGATGTGACTGATCATAAGTCACAGAACTACTTCGTTAAGTAAACAAACATTAGAGTTATACACATAACGTATATTAGATGTGGAGTTTAATCACATCTTAACCACCGATGACAACAGCGTAGACTTTTCCAATCGAGATACAAACCACGAGTCTACAGTACGGAGATATCATCCCAGGCGATATCTCTCAACCTGCGACCAGACAAGGAGAGACCACCAAGGACCACCACAGGAGTACCAGCTGAATTGAATCCCAGAGGTATGTGTTATTTTAAAGTAAGTAATCAACAGCTCAATGCTTGGTTTGCGATGCTCAGTCTGGCGAAATTTCTAAATACCCGAAAATAATGGCACAACATTTTACACTTGCACATTTCCAATAAGAAATACAAACGTCTTTTGTCAAGTTATTTCTGAGTTGTGATTTAATGATAAAATCCCGATAAGATTATGTACGTTAAGTTAACCTCTCGCATAAAAATAGAAAACATTCCCACTCATTTCAGATGGTGAGTGGAAGGTGACTTCTTCAGTTCACTGAATCATTCCCGAATTTTTAGGCACGAACTGAAGTAGTTTACAATATATATATAAATTAACAATTATTTTTTTTGAAAAAATATCCTGTTTAGTATTCACATACAATATGTTTTCCAAATTTAAATTTGATGGGCGAATCAGTAGACTTTAAATACATTGTATCCATTGACTTGCGAAATAGTTTACCTCCAGACGCAACTAATTCTTAACCGTCCCCAGATTAATCAAACAGTTTGATACATTTGAATGTGACTTAAATTTCTCTTAATAACTATTCTTATCAAACAGGGAGATTATGAAGAGATGGATGTACTGTACAAAATAGAATAAAAGTATATCATTCGGATTTCTATAATCCCACAGTACAACCCAGGGCTTTCTGATTTTAAACAAGATAATGTGCCTAGCTGAGACTTTACATTGTGAAGATTATATTAGTGAAAATTATGCAAATGCTATTTTACAATTTAATAGATATTACTAAATATTGAGCCTCCCAGTTGCTGTGTGGTTAGCATACGCTTATAGTGCGGCGCGGGAGTCCACGGTTTGGTTGACAACAGGAGCTCATGTGGTTCAAATCTCATGTTCACGTCTTATACAGCTTTGCTTCTGAAAGGGGCACTAAATTATAATCTAATTTAATATTACTATTTTTAATGGCTTACCAAGACGACGTAAATTTGACTGCCATCAAATCCGTTTTACGAGTGTATATAAATATTCAGAAACAAATGTATATACATACACACACACGCGCATACCAAATATCAACACTTCAAGACTATTTTACAAGTGGTAGACTGCGCTGCATAAGCAGTGTTATCTTCAAACAAAACTTCTTCATTTTCGCATTAACGTCTCATATAGTCCCACTTCTGAACGGGAGGTTAAACTCAAAATCAACTAAACTTATTTTCCCGTTTGCTGAGCTGAGCTGATTTTCAGTTTAACATCCCGTTCAGCAGCGAGGCTATATGAGACATAGACCTACTGATTAACCTGAAATCCGAACCACATGAGCTTCAGCCAGGAATCGAACTCGGGTCTCCTACACCAAAGGCACTTACGCTAACCGCTTAACCACGAAGGAGCTCAATCATCTTTCCATTTGTCTGCATTATTTGATTCACCCACAGATTTGTCATATATATTTGTACTTGCCGTTGTTTTTAGCATTTTCGGGGAGGGTTTGAACTAGTCACAACCTTTAAGGTGAACACATTCAGAAAATAAAAGAATTACGTTCATTGTGTCTGATAAAGAACTTCGTGCTTGAAACAAGCGTTTTATTTTTCTCTGAATACCCTTCTTCGGCAAACAATTCGGTTTTCTGTATTGAAAAGAGGGAAGGGCGAATTTATATTTTATGAATGGATAACATTTTAAGAAATATATGCAAAACATGCCGCTTCCGACATATCCCTGAAACATTTCTTTTAGCGGCTGTCACCTGATTCTCATACCCCCTACCCTCTCAAGTTGTAAACTGAAAAGGGACAGAAACATTCCAGATAACCACATACTGAGATTTCAATTGACAGTAATAAAACTATGGGTACAGTCTCTTGTAGAATCACGTTTTGCTTATTTGTGAACATTTCTGTGAATTCAACAATACAACAGCGGAAATACTGACAAGTTTTATTGCTCCAACCATAGCTTCAACTAAAAAGGATAATTCCCGACAGTCGTTGAACTATCTAAATTTTCGTGGTTTTTTACTGTTCTCCAGAAGGGAGAATCAAGATGCTAGATGCTAAATGGATGTGAATTATGCAGAGTGGAAATAATGTGATTTTTTAAAAATAATTTTGTTGCTTTTATATTTAAATCTTTTTTATTATTTAAAAAAAATCTTTTTCCTTCTATACTACAAGTCGCGAACTGAAGAAAAAATTAGGAATTAGTATTAAATGTTAATTATGTCATTTAATGAAAGTATTGGGGTTGGATTTTGAATAATTCCCCAATCGTTAACCTATTTCAATCCCAGAAAATGTTTCTTAAGCATTATGGAAATGCATAGCAATTTCTCAACATTGCATTTTTCACAAAAGTTACTGATACATTGGTAGGGCATATTTAAAAAAAAAATCAGAACTAGCTTGCGGCACGAAATACATATAACATCCGTAAATTTTCCTAAAGTTACAAAATAAAAAAAATGGGAACAAACGGACATGCACATAAAAGAATTTCCGTCTTACATTTGAATGGTGATTTCCCCATTGGAATAGTTTACGATTTACAAACACTATGTTACGAAGGGAATAAAGCAGGATTCCCTTGTTACCCGTTCAAAACGGGATTTTCCCTAATTATCCTCTGCATGACACTCGTTTTCATACTGTACTGTACATACCTCCATAATTGAAATTATTATCCTCCATAATTGAAATAACAGAACAGAAGCGAGATTTTACTCATTTTCACTTCAAATTCATTTTTTTCGGAATTTGATTTTAATAATCACTTGATTATTATAAAAAATCAAGTGTTTTAAATCTGGCTTTAAATCAGAATGATTTATCAGAATTAATCCAATGCAACGGATTAACTCAGAATTAATCCAATGCTTCAGATATATCACTTGACTAACTTCTTACTAAATCCAATAAATTATTATAGATTACCAATTGCTCGCTTAGACAATTTATGAAATTCGCTTTAACGCAATAGCAAACGTTTTATACAAATTAGATATCTGGATAGATACTTAAGTATTGTTAGCATATTTATAGTACTATCAAATATCATGACATATAATTATTAGTTTTAATTAACTGAAATGACAAAAAAAAACAAAGCCCGCTGGCGGAAGGTTAACTATTAACTTTAAAAATACTTGTACCTTTTCAAAGTAATAAATGTTGGTTTCGTACGATTTTGGTTTCAAGGCAAACTTCTGTTTCGTATTATTAGTTACTTCGAAATAATTTTTAAAAATAAGCAAAAATTTTCGAGACATGCAAGTCGAATCAAGATTTTTTTCGAGCAGTCTCGACTCGAATTCGAGTGAAAATTCGAGCCATGTCTCAACTCGTGCGCATCCCTACTTCTCGGTTCGGGTCCATAGTGAATGAGCTGTAAGTCGAGCCGCTCGAGGCACTGACAACCCTAAAAACGGGCCGTGTAATTTTGAACATGTTTGGCCGGCGCCATCTAACTTTTAACAATTTTTGGTTCGAACCCGAGTACTCAATCCTTCGAAATACAAATTTCAACCTCATAAACAACGTTCCTTACTTCTAGACTTCACGACTACTTAGGTCGCAGTCAACTAATTCTTAGTATTCAGATACAAACCGCCTATCTTCACGTTTATACATTGTGTTCTAATAATAATGATAATAATTTGTAGTAGAAATAGCACCATTGCCAATAATTATATTGTCTATGTGGAACAATTCAAGAGTGTACTTTAAACTACAAACGGGATTTAGCTCAATTTGCCTCGTTTATACTCGACTCGACTCGAAATTCGAGCAAAAATTCGAGTCGAGTTGAAGGAAATTTTTCGAGCCGAGTTCTCATGTCGAGCTGTCTAGATGTCTGTTTCGAGTCGAGTTGAGTTTCAAAGAAAACTCGCTCGTGCCCATCCCTAAGCATTTAGACAGCCCCCGCTTTGTTTTTGTTAATACGGCGCCTACACTTGTGTACAAGCGAAAATCGCGCCTGCACATTTCTGTACAAACGATGTACAAACGATTGCGACAATTCGTGATTGAATTGGACATGGTGGAAGGCCTACCATTTAAAAAGCCACCATTACCAGGCTGTGGCTGGTACCATTTTTTGTTCTGGCGGCGCCCCTAATTGTGTACAAACGAAAATTTTGCTTTCACATTTCTGTACAAACGATGTAGAAACGATTGCGGCGATGTGGTTCAATTGGACATGGTGGGGAGCTCACTTAGACAGCCCCCACTTGGTATCGTTCTGGCGGCTCTTCTAATTCTGTACAAAAATTTCGCCTGCACATTTCTGTACAAACAATGTACAAACGATTGCGATAGTTTGTAATTGAATTGGACATGGTGGGGGCTACCACTTAGACAGCCCCTCAGTTTGTTTTCATTGTGACGGCACCCCTAATTACATACAAACGAAAATTTCGCCTGAGCATTTCTGTACAATTTATGTACAAACGATTGCAACAATTTGTGATTGAATTGGACATGGTGCGTCTACCATTTAGACAGCCCCCACTTTGTTTTCGTTCTGGCGGCGCCCATAATTATGTCCAAACGAAAATTTTGCCTGCACATTTCTGTACAAATGGTGTAGAAACGACTGGGACCATTTGTGATTAAATTGGACATGGTGGAGGGGCTACTGTTTAGACACCCCCCGTTTTTTTTCGTTCTGGCGGCGCCTCTAATTGTGTTCAAACGAAAATTTGACCTGCATATTTCTGTACAAACGATTGAGACAATTCCCGATTGACTTTGAAAAGAGGGGGGACTGCTCAATTGCTCGTCTGTTTTTCACCTCTTGTGTAATGAAATTCTTCCACCAGAAAATCTGTAATCAGCACTGTCAGTAGCTACGTCCTCGACTAATATACATTTTCAAGTACAGCTTTATTTTCGTATTTTTTTTAACAGTCAACAGTATTATAATTCAAAGAACTTATTATATTTCTATCGTAAACAAGAATATGTAGACAACTTATAAATACTTCGCTCCGCAGGAACCCGTTCAGCGCGTGCAACAAGAAAAAACGTGTTTGGCGTCTCACAAATGACAAAGGATAAAAATGAAAAGCAAAAGCAGCACAGCAGTGCCTTATCGCAGTCAGAGCCGACAACATAGTTTCGGTCGTCACTTACGCCAATCGACCTACAAGCGGTGGACAAGAGTTATACAGTTACAATATACGTTGTGCCACAAGTTGAGTAACGCTACAGGCGGAATGAGCACGAACTACAAATCAATATGTTTCTTACAAGTATCACTCACTGTTGCACCATATTTACATTCTACACATTTTTCTGCCACTTTTTGACCTTGACAAGCAGAAGTACTAGAATTTAGGAGTTCACAACCATAAACTGTTTGTGTAAAGAGTACGTTTTCAGTTCTTCCAATGACTTTGCGCGCGAAGAACAAGGGTGATGATCGGGCTACCGTATATGGAAGTCAGAATCATCCGGTGCAATAATAAATGTAAAATATAAATATAGAGCCTTGACAATGCCGTATATATACTGATTATATGTATTTGGAATATGATTATAAGTAACGAGATGCATTTCTTTTTATTTTAGGTTGCATTACAAAGAAAGATACGTGTATAATTCTTTCCTTATCCTTACCGATATTATTATTCCCTTATTTGCTAAAATATAGTCCTTTTTTATTTATTCGTATATTCTTTTAAAGCACTTTTATTTATATTCTATTTTAAATAATACTTACATGTCCTCTATTTACTATTTACATATAGATATTGAAAATATATATTTTTTGTATTACGTCTATACATCTCGGGCGGTGAAAATGAAAAACGAGTGTACACAAGATTTATTAAACGAGATTACTGCATTTATTAATGACATAGAAGGAGAAGACGACAAGGAGATGGTAATAAATAAAGAGACGCAAGTCCTTCTAAGAGAAACAGATGCCGTAATTGAAATAGAAGAAGAAGATCATCATGAAAGGAAAGAAGAAGATGACAGGAAAAAAGGAACAGGAAAGGAGAAAGAAGACGTAGAAGAAGAAGAAATTTAAATAGAAGAAGAAGAGATGATCCTCACTACCGAAGAAGAAGGAACAGATGCAGCTACCGAAATTCAAATTTCAGAAGAAAAAGAATACGACGAAGAAGAACTATTAGTAATATTGGAATGTGCAGGGAATGATAACAGAAGAAGAAGAAGAGGAAGTATCCGACCGTATTGACCAAATTAAAAAATGGTTAAAAGAAGGAGCAAAAGAAGAAGAAGAAGAAATCGAGGAAAGTACAAATGAAGAAGAAGAAGAAGAGTTGCTAAATCTAACGTTTCCTTTAGAACTAGAAAAATTTATCAACTTATTTCCTAATCCTGAAAAAGAACAAGAATATATACATCAATTATGGAAATATTAGCAGAGGGTAATACAGAACATACAGAAATAGAAATCGATTTAGACGAAATAGAAAAAAAAGGTGTACGAGTTGCTATACGTATTTGAAGCAGAATGAAACTCAAATGTACAAGTAGAATTTGGAAATAAGGGCCTAACCATGGAAACAATAGACTTCCTATAATGGAAGAACGCAGAAGACAATACAAAAGATACAATATGAAAGGAACAATGTTAATATTCCGTCTAGCCCCCGTGCGTGCAGATGAAAATCCTTTTACGGCAATTGAAACAAGTCTACGGACTCTAATAGATTATTTGCTACGTAATGTGGACCAGCATGATAGGAATAACAATCGCAAATGAAAGAGAAGCACAACGCCCTTTTTGGTTATCCTTGAGAGAAGCAAGACATCTCTCAGCAGAAGTTGTATGGACAAGTTATAAGAAAGTACTCCAAAGTAATGCAGCTTTTCTTATAAATGAAGATTGCATTGTGAATTTTCATCATGTACGTATGATAAGAGAACAAGTACGTTTGAAACAACATGTTATGAATACTGATGAATATGTAAAGGCAAAACGTGGTATTATCACAATTAAGAACACAGACACAAAATGTTTAGCGCATGCATTCGTCGTTGTCATAGGATTAAAAAAATGCAAGGGGAGAAATCAAACTGAATATAATAAATAAGTAAAAAGTCAAAGTAATTATATAATAGAAAAAGAAGCAGAAGACCTTTGTCAAGCTGCCGGTATAGATATCAGTCTTGGTGGTGAAATTCCTGAAATTCGTAAATTTCAGGAATATTTAAAGGATTATAAAATTACAGTGTATATGGGCTTTTCAGGAAGTGATGTTATGTTTGAAGCTCCAACAAGTGATAACGAGAGAACTGCTTACTGTTCATAGATAATCACAACAACGCCATGAAAAGCTTGACAGCATGTTTTAGCTGTAGTTTTTATTGCGAAAGCTGTCATAAGAAATATGAAAAAAAAAAACATGAACATTTGAAACATTGTAAAGCGCTATGTTTTCGATGTCATCAGAAGCCACCATGTGACTTTAAAGAAACCCATATTACTTGCAATGAATGCAATCGGGAATTTTATGGCCAGTCATGCTTCGACTGTCACAAGGCAGCGAAGTATCAAAACGGAAAGCCTTTATGTTCCATTGTGAAATGTTGTGCCCAGTGTTTGAAATTTTATGTAGTAAAAGAAAAAGGATCTCACGTATGTGTAGAAACATATTGCAATATTTGCTGTGCCACAGTACCACACCTAATCATGAATGTTACATACAAGTGAATGAAAGAAAGCCAATGAAAAATTAACATGGAGAAGAAAGCTATGATTTTATTTTATAATATTGAATGTACACAAGACACGAAAATAGAAGATGAGTACGCAAACATATATGAACATATACCTAATTTCTTGGCTAGTCAACATGCATGATACCATTGTTATGAAAATAACAACATCAAAAATAATTGTATCTTTTGTGGAAAACGAGAAAATGGATTTGATGGAGAAAATGTAAAAGAAGACTTTCTGAAACACCTTCAAAATTAAATCAGTAACATGTGTGGCTCATAATTCTAAGGTATATGATGCATATTTCATCATTAAGACCATGGTTGAGAAGATGAATTGGACTCAAGAAGTAATCATGAATGGGACGAAAATTCTATCTCTTAAAATAAGGAACGTAACATTCATTGATTCACTAAGCTTTCTTCCTATGCCTTTAAGTAAATTAAGTGGTGCATTTGGTCTTCAATCGTGCAAAGGATATTTCCTACACTTTTTCAATCGACGTGAGAACCAAACATATGAAGGTACACTTCCCGACATTAGATATTATAGAGCAGATACCATGAAAGTAATAAAAGACGCAAGTTTCTCCAATGGTATACTGAACATCGGAACGATACCTTTAAAATGAAAGAAGTAATCATGTATGGTGTACAAGATGTTGAAGTATTACGCCAAGCATCTATTTCCTTTATGAATACATTTGAATCTGAAATAATTCTACATTCCTTACTTGAATGCATTACATTCGCCAATGCATATAATTTGGTGTATCGAAGAAATTTCTTAAAGGAAAATACGATTGGTATCATACTAGGGTGGGTCGTTAGTATGATACCAACGAAATGTAATACCTGGCAAAAGTGGCCCACCCACATGGACATTACAGGTATAGACTTTTTTCAAATCAGATAATATCTTCTGTGAGAACTATTGCCTCGAAGTTTCAAAATTTCACTGAAAATTACAAAAAATACCAAAATTGTTCATTTTTTACTTATGTTAAAGTAAACATATTTTTTGATTTATACATGCCAGATGCTATGAAAACTGACATTCAAGTCTCAAAATGCTACTTATATGCCCCTGCGGTGGGATAGGGGTGCCTCTTCTGGGGCCAGAAAAGGGGGCAAATTCAGTACAATTAAGCATTTCTATAGTTTCTTTCGTCCTTGCCTTTTCCTTCTACTGGTGGTTCATAGTGGTAGCAGAGTATTGTTATTTTTCACCATGACACTCCCACCTCTCCACCTCACAATACTACAATACCCTTCTCCTGTCCCGATCTGCGTAACTCAGCGTCAGAATCAGGAACGAGTCGGATACGCTTCAAATTGGGCGCCGTTTCTCAAGCGCTATACTTGGTTACTGTTGCCTTCAGCTTATATGAATTGGCCGTTACAGATAATAGTTTGCTAAACTCAATTTTCACAGAAAATTCTGTATTTCTTTTTTAAAAAAGTCAATGTTATTTATTATATCACAAAAATGACTTCAGTGACAATGAAGCAGACCTTGAAGAGAAAGCAGAGGAAAGCTCTTCTGAGGAAGCGACCAAACCCAGAGACAGAACATCTAAACCGAAACTCGATTTGACTGAAACTGCTATGATTGCTCAGAGATACAATGTAAGCGAAAGTGCTGCGGCACATATAACATCAACTGTGCTTCAGGCAGATTTAAAGGCTGGAATTATAACTTTTCAACAATTTAGTAACATAATTAGTTGCTTTAATTGCTCTGCTTTAATTGTGGACTGGGGTAAAATAAGGCGTGCGAAAATTAAAATTGCTCAGAATTTAAAAGAAAGTTCTAGAAATGGTGATCCCATTAAAAGCCTATACTTTGATGCTAAAAGGGAAGACACTAAAACACACGCAGGCATCGTTAGAGAAGAACACATCACTTGTGGCTGAACCTAACTCTCAATACGTTGGTGACGTGACACCATCCTCTGGCTCTGTCCATGACGAGACCACGGCTATTTTCGAGTACATCATGAACCAAATCGAAGGTGGCTTTGATGACGTTGAGGTTCTTGGGTGTGATGAAACAAACACTAACACTGGTTGGAAAGAAGATATTCGTCGAAAATTAAAGGAACTAACAGGCTATTTGTCTCTTGCATTTTAATGAACTGCCTTTCCGAGCTCTCTTCACGCATATTGGGGCTAATTCAAGCATCTATTCTTACACATGTCCCATAGGTTCAAAACTATCTGACTGTGAAAAGCTTCCAGTGGTGTCATTCAAACCGATAAAATGTGATTTACCTCATCACATACTTATCTCAAGTCTTCAATTTGCTAATGGTCCTTATCACGTCTTTGAGACCATTCATAGGTCTAGATACTTACCAAATGAATACCAGGCTGTAATACGTTCATCCATTCAGACGAATGTATTTCTTGCACTCCCAGAGAATGTTCTCTTCGCCATGATGACTGATGCTCTACTTGCTGTCCGACAAGATGATTTACATAAGATTCTTAGTGCTCAAAAACACTAATCAGAGAATCTTCATAACACTATTAGACATAACATCATTCCCAGACTTAATTTTGAGGCGAAATATTACACTGAAATTAACTTTTGAGAAAACACTGATGTTTCAATAACTGTACCACCACTTCTAAGGACGGTATCAAACAAATAGCTCATGGACAAACTTTCACTTTCTGACAACAATGTGCCAGAATAGTCCTCCACCGTCTATCCATGCCACACGGTGGCAGTAGAGCGGATAGTGAAATTAGTCACTGAAGCAGCTTCTCGAGTATGTGGTAGTGATGCTAGGGACGGGATCATCAGATCAACCTTACTTTCTAGGCAAGATGTGTCTAAATTTAAATGAAAGTTCTAATTTGTGACAATTTTTCCTCACAGTGACGAATTGGATTAGTTCACCCGTCCCTATGTATGGTTAGTTGGTTGGATAGGGCTGGCGCAGGAGCCCTAGGTGCAGCCACCTCCACGTGGTAGACTCTGGGATGCTTGGACAGGCTATATGACCAGGTGAGCGAGAACCTGCACAACAGCTTTAATATACTGAATTTGCCCCCTTTTCTGGCCCCAGAGGAGGCATCCCTATCCCCCCAAGGGCACATAACTGGCATTTCTATACTAGAGTGTCAGTTTTCTAAGCAACTGACATGTATTTAACCAAAAAAATGTTTACTTTAACATAAGTAAAATTTATGAAGAACTTTGATATTTTTTTTTCTAATTTTCAGTGTAATTTTGAAATTTTGAGGCAATAGTTCTCACCAAAGCTGCACCAAAGAACGGGTATCAATGGAGAGATGTCCAATCAGTTGAAGCAGTACAATGGATAGATTGGGAAGAAGAAACAAGAAACATACAAAATACCAATGCTGCACATAGTAAGAAAAACGAATTGCATCAACGAAAGTAGATGGTGTATGGACAAATCCCAATACAGGAAGAATACACGTGTGGGAATATAAGGGCGATTTTACCCATGGATATATTTTCTGCTACTCTAACGATAGAGATAAACCTATCTATAACAATGCTACAGATACCATTGAATTTTGATATGAAGCAAAAAAAATCAAAAAATAAAAGATTTTGTCTGTGAAGTGCACAAAATATTGGGCTTTGAATTTAAAAAACAATTGGCAGGAAATAAAGAGATGAAGAAGTATGTAAGTAATCATCCATATAAAAAGAAATCACCATTAAATCCTCGTGACGCTTTTTATGGAGAACGTGTGAATGGGTACGTTTGTATCATAAAGCAAAAGAATCTGAAGAAGAAACAATCGATAACGAGGATGTTATATCGTCGTATCCATATATTTCTAAGATAAGAAATTCCCAATTCGTAATCCTACTATCTATCTGCCTGGAGATTCAAATATTCGAAGCATTGAAGAAGTAGAAGGATTATTTAAACTAAGTATTCTACGTCCAAAAAATATCTTACACGCAGTACTTCCTTCAAATCAAATGGTAGATTGCTGTTTCTACTTTGTCGTACATGTTGTGATGAAACAAACCAGTCATCTTGTAATTACAATGATGAAGACCGAGTTCTACATGGTACATGGGTAGCAGATGAAGTAAGAAAAGCATTAGAAAAAGAATACAAAATAATAGATATTCATGAAATTTGGGCGTATGATGTTGTAGAATATGATGAAGAAACAAAAAGTGGCGGCTTATTTGCAGAGTACATAAACACCTTCCTGAAAGCAAAAACGGAAGCCAGTGGATGGCTTTCATGGTGTGAAACAGATAAGTTAAAGGAGAAGTATATTCAGCGTTTTTATGAAAAGGAAGGAACATGTCTCGACGAAAATAAAATTCAACATAATCCAGCACTTAAAAGTTTAGCAAAATTAATGTTAAATTCATTTTGGGGAAAATTTGGGCAACGTGAGAACATGGGTTATGTAAGAATTATTAATGACCCCAAGGAATTATATGAGAAATTAACATCTCATGATATTGACGTTCATCAAATATTTCCAGTAAATGATGATATGATATATGTATATTGGCAATACACAAATGAAGTGCCTGTTTTACTACCAACAGTAAACGTCGTCACAGCCGCGTACACAATAGCACAGGCAAGATTAGAATTTTACAAGTATTTAGATCAACTGCACGAAAGAGTATTGTATTTTGCTACTGAATCAGTCTTTTATACGCAAAAAGTTGGTGAAAGCACAATTCCAACTGGTGACGTTTTATGATATTTAATAAATGAAGTACTAGAGTATGGTAAACATTCCCTATGAATGTACTATGAATCTTCAAAACACCCAAAATTTTGATATAATGAAGAAAATGATAGTAGATAATGAACAGGAGGCGGAAGAAGAAGAATCTCGTCCAACGGAAGTCAAAATTACCAATAAAAAATGCCTCAGGAACGACCATCCTGTCGTCAGCATGCCTGAAAAAAATGTATAAGATAAATTATATAATACGACGTAGAATACCAAATTCATATGATACTCTTCCATATCGCTACACTACTTTCAACAAAAGAAGAAGAGAAATGTAATAAGGCCCTTTATAAATATACGTATGAAGAAAGAATGATCATACTCTTTAACGTGGATACGACATGGAAACATCCCTTCTGTTGTATTGTTGCCGGACAAAGTGGATGTGGATAATGCTTCCTTTGTAATACCATTCCTGTCCAAATTATCACGTATGGTTAATACATCGTTTCGTCATATTTGTTGGTACTATGCAGAATGGCAAAATGCATACAGAGAAATTTCACAAATGTACAATTTATTGAAGGATTACCTCGAATAAACTACTTTTTAACTGAAACTGGACCACATCTTATTATTATTGATGATCAAATGTGTGAAGTGAACCGCAATATAGTTGATTTATTTACAAAGGGTTCTCATCATAGAAATCTTAGTCTATTATTTATTACACAAAATATATTTCATCAGGGAAAAGGAAGCAGAGATATGAGCTTGAATTGTTCTTATCTCGTATTATTTAAAAATCCAAGAGATAAATACAAATTAAACATTTGAGTTATCAACTAACTCCTGAGAATCCAAAATTTCTCCAAGAAAGTTTCAACGGCACAACGAAGTTAGCATATGGATATTTATTTATTGATTCAAAACATGATACGCCAAATGAACATCGTTTACAAACAAATATCTTTGCTGATGATATTTGTCATTACGTTTTTGTTCCAACGAAATAGAAGATATATTCATAATGTTAGTTTTAAACTGTTTGTTCATTCTGGCAATATGTCTCCAAGAGTCTCCGATCCTCTTAGTACGCTGAGCGAAGCAAATCCTAAATTACGTAAAGCTATAGTGACCAATGCAGACTCTTCAGTGGTTTGTAGTATTTGCGAATGTTGTTATAATGTATTGAAACGGAATGTACCTCTTACAAAGACACAGAAAGCAAGATTAAAGCGATACAAGAGGACGCTTCGATATCTTGTTAGGAAAGGAAACCCCATCCGAAAGAAGAAGAAGCATTTATTAGTGAAGCAGCAGGGTAGATTCCTACCGGTATTATTAGCTCCTATTTTAGCTGGAATATTATCAAGTTTACTATTCCGTTAATGCAATGTAACACGCAAAGAAGACTATTTTAGTTCCACCTGCAGTTCGTAATAGTATACAAACACCAGCATCATCATCATCAGCCTAAAAACGTAAATCTAATTTTAATCAAGAAATGCAAGAGATTTTACTGTCATCATTGCTTAGTGATGAAGGAAAGTGGATTCAATACAATAATATTCTTCAAAAATATTTACATTTAATACGAAAACAAGACGAACGTGCAACACTTTCCATTACATGAACTAAATCAGAGAAGCCTGAAGTAAAAGAAGAAATATTGTTATCTATACAAAAATATTTCGTAAAAGAGCTGAATTATCACTACATAGAATGAAACATGATGATAATATCACGTGAAATAATAAAGGAACTGTTTACATCAGATGTGATAAACTAGAAGGATCACACACTGGAGATTTAATTTCAGATGTGTCGTGACCCCGGAAACACACAAATCCACCGGGATGGGATAAATTTTATAATTATTTATCTTCTAATAACTCACCTCAAGAACTTATTCAAAATCCAAAACGTTAACCATATATTTTACGACGAACTAAAGCATCACCGGCAGCATAATCGTCACGGGAAAAAATACCTTTGAAATCGTTTCCAGAAGATGACGAAGAAGAAGCAGAAGAAGAAGAAAAATTGAAAAAGTAGTATCTGCTATACGGAAAAGGAAACGTGCCTGCAGACAACCAGTATTGTCAAGATGGAAACCATAAACAAACAGTTAAGCAAGATTTACAACAACCCTTCATGTCCTGCATCGTTATCAACTGTTAAAAAATGTGGATAGCCACAAAGAAGATTATTCCTATACATTGTATAAGAATATGGTTACTTCAAGAAACAACATATACGTTACACTAACCAGTACGTCGTCGTTTTAAAATATATTTCTATGTAGTGAATAACATTGATGATGAGTGGGAAAGTGATATTAATGATCTTCAATCTCTTCATAAATTTAATGATGGATATCGTTATATTCTTACAGTGATAGATGTGTTCAGTCGATATGCCTGGGCTGTGCCATTAAAATCTAAAAGTACAAATGGTGTCTTAGAAGCAATGAAAAAATTGTGTTGAAAAACAGAAAACCAATTACATTCCGAACAGATAAAGGAAGTGAGTTTACTAATAAAACAATACAGACGTACTTAGAGGACAACAAAATAGAACATATTACAACTAATCATCCTTATATAAATGCTAGTATTGTAGAACGTTTTAACAGAACTCTAAAAGAAAAAATGTGGAAGTATTTTACAAAGTATCAAACGCATAATTATTTAAATGTATTACCTCTTCTTGTGAAAACATACAATGAAGGATATCATTCAAGTATAAGGATGTCACCTGCAAATGTTTCTGAAAATAACCTTTTACAAGTATAGCATTATCGGTATGACAATAAAATAAAGAAAAAGAAGAATCAAAATTTCTCAAAATATCTTAAGATTTATGATAAAGTACGAATTAGTAAAGCTAAACGTGCATTAGGTAAAGGATATATGCAAAACTGGACTTGGGAAATATTTAAAGTGAAGAAGATAATACCAAGGAACTATCTGTTTATTAAGTTTAAGATTTAAACAAGGAATAAAGCTAATCACTTGAACTTAAGTACACAGTGTTTCGAGGAGCATGAAGTGTTCCTTTCTTCTCTAACACCTCTAATTTTTCACCATGTGTTTTCTCACTACTAGTTCGTTTTTTCCGCCAAGATATTTTATAATGTAATTTCCCCTTAAGAATTTAAATAGTCAGTAACAATAGGGGTCAAATGTACAACTTTCTCCCACTGACAAATTTAACTCCGCTTCAAACATAAGTTCTTTACCAACACGAATCACTGGCTCAAATAGTTCACTTTCCAGTCCAATACAAATTAATTTGGTTTTCGCTGAATTAAGTCTATTCCACATTTAACAAGTACTCTTTTGTGGTATCAATAGTTGATGCACAAGCACTCAAAGACATGTTACTTCAGTAACTGTTGGAAGAGAATAACGGCATGATGCATACTGTTGACTGCCCATGCATGAAGGGGAAGGCGAAGAGGAAAATTCATGTTTCATGTTGTTTCTACATGCCACCATACACTTACGAAGAATATACTAACTTAGTAAATCAATTTCCACTTTGTAAATACGTTAAAAATGCACCGTTATATGCTTCCAATTTTTCAGTAGAGCGCGCTGCTAATATCATTTTTCGCCTCTTCCAAGTGTTACAATGCCTTCCTACAATATATCGTTGTAATTATCTCACAGTGTACAATAGGAAACGGTACACCAATCTCCAACTCTTGCAATTTGTAAAGGGTGCAGTTGGTAGCATATTAAGCTTATCTAATAAATGCATTAACGATTCCAAGTTTATTTTGGCGTTTCTTCCTTCGCAACAACTTCTAAAGGTATGATTTACACAATCATATATGTTCCGCTTATGTTCTTGGTAGGAGGAGCGGTGGCGAGTGTTCAAATAAGTAGCAAATACACGACGAGAAGAAGAAGATGAAAAGTCGTATTTTATCTGGATTCTACAGCTGGTAGGCTTCCAAGAGTTCGAAATTTTATAGTTTCTTTTGTTTGCCGAACTAATTATATAATGAAAGTGAATTTAATGTTAAAATTGAAATATTTTCCAAATCTACATCTCAATATCTATCAAATAAAGTAGAAATGAAGGATATATATAGTCAAGGGGAATCTAGTTCCAGATAAGAGTCTTGCCAACCAAACTTAACACTAGAAGAACGGAGCGGTCAATTTGACCGTTTTTTTCGAACTTTTCCTATTGCTGTTCTCTAACCATTTTACTTAGAAATCTGGAAGTCCCTGACTTTTTATCATTTATAGGATAGACTATGTATAAACATTTTGGAGACTGTCACGTCACTGGGGGGGGGGGCGCTGTGTTGCAGTACCCCAGAAGGACGGAGCGGTGAATTTGACCGCTTGCTTATACGGACATTGGAAACATATTTTATTTGCAATTATTGGTCTGTATTTTTGTTGCGATGGTGGTGTGTAAAGTCATTGTTGTCGAATACCTTTTTTGCGTGCGAGACCATAGACCCACACATGATATATTCAGTGGCGGATCCAGAATATGATCAAGGGAGGGGCTGAACCAAAGTTTGCAGTTTTATCCAGTGTAAAGCATGATTGAAGCCTATTTTATCCAGTGTATACCTGAACGTGAAGGGGGCTATAGCCCCTTTAGCCCAACTTGGATGCGCCCTTATATATATATATATATATATATATATATATATATATATATATATATATATAATGTATGCTTTGTAGTTAGTACTATCTAAGCTTCTAGATACAATGAAAAGTTCATCACTAGATTTCCCTCTTACTAACATTTACGACATATTATACATTCTAAATATAAGGAATTTCACACCACTGACATTTACAAAGAGAGTAGATGTAATATACTGACAGCTTATAATTGCAAGAGCAACAAGAGTGTAGCTTTTTTAGTACTATGCATAAGGCAGTTCGAGTGTCACAAGATAAGAAGAACTCTGAGTATGTACTGTATTACAACAAAACAAAATTTGACGTCGATGTCGTTGACCAAATGCTTCTAAAATGCTCTGTAAAATCACCCCGTATCAAGAGGCTGGTTCATGTGTTTTATAATGTAATGGAGATAACATGTCTTAATTCCTGGATCGTTTATAAGGAAGTAACGGAAAGATTTAAGAAGAAGACAATTTCTGAGACAGCTCTCAGAATGTTCGACTAAAGCTGAGCATGTACAGGACGAGAGTGACAGTTTCTCGGATGATGATGAGCAACAACAGTGCAAGATGAGAAAACAATGCCAAATTCTGCTATGAGATGGCAATAAAAATACAACAAAGTAAGAAATACATTTGTGGGAAGTGTGTAGGTAAAATCAGAAAGCAAGAGTTTTGTAAGAAGTGTGTTTCTCATTGAGTGTCCTCTCTCTCTCAATTGGAACGAGAGACTGCGACAGAAAAGTAATTGAGTTTTGTGTAAACTGCTTCAGTATAAAACCAAAGCTGATTTTCATCACTACGCAATAGATTCTTTGGTGAATGAAAGTATATGAAAGTTTATTCGTATATAGTTGTACTCTTATATACAAAGAAATAGTTTCTTGGAATGACTGTTATAATTTTGCAGACAATACAGGACATTGCATAAATCTAAAACATTTAGCTCCAAATTTCCTTTACAAAGTACCATTTTAAATGATACTTCAAAACTTAATCTAAAATAAATATAGAGCAAAAGATTTTTTAAATTTATATTAATTATCGTAGAAATATATAACACATCTGTACATAGTAAATACTTATAGCACTGTAGTAAAAGCAAATTCTATTATACTATGTAGAAATTTATTTTTCTAGTTACTTATTATGAAGTACTTACACCATTAAAAATAATTATTTGCAAATTAGAAATGGGATGCCATAAAATAATAACAGAAGATATCCAATAAATCCCCAATAACTTTCTTTCACCTTCAAATATAATGTGGCTGTCAAATTGACCTCTTAGTCCAGTCCTTCTAGTGTTAACCTACCCGCACAAATTAAAGTACAACCGCACAACTAAAGTATACATTTATTTAATATGTTTTTTGATATGTGTATCTATAGTGTCAAATATCTTACGTTCGTAGTTGTTAAATGTACGGTATGTCTCAAAATTCCCCTGATATAGCGTAACTGTTATTAACATAATTACAACAAAATGTAAGAGGAAAAACAGTTGCCAAACAGGATGTTTTCAACCTAAAGTGAAGGATCAATTTCGTAAAAGTTTGGTGTAAAAGTTGTCATGATTTAAATGCGGGCTGGCCATCAACACTTTAGAGTAAAAGACAGTAACTTCATTCACTTAACTTGTGGGTCCAGGTAAACGTTGCGTTTTCATTTAACATCGGGTACATAAAGAGTTTACAGCCCAAACGGCTAGTTCGATTAAAAAATCCCTTCACTTTAGATTGAAAACATCATATTTGACGACGGTTGTCCCTCCTACATTTTGTTGTAACTCTGGTATTAACCGAGTTACCCTATATCAGGAGACATTTGAGACATTCTGTACAAGGACATATGTTTGTTTCATCAGCACCGGAATAAAATTCTATCTGAACTTCTAAACTGACTGTTATTTTTGAGTTATTGTGTAGCTTTCAGTACTTGAGACGAAGTGAGAATGACCGAATTTACAACTGTGGAGGGGAGTAAATTTCATTACTTCACCTCAGAAATTTCAGCTACGAATGTATACGATGCATAATAAACTATCAAATCAAATCCAGGACTAGTTACGGATTAAAAATTGTTTAGGTAACGCGAACTTGCAAGTTGTGTCTTGAACTGTAAAGCTGATGTGAAAAAACTTGTTTGAGCAATGCCAGTAGGAACATGAACAATCTTCCCTGATTCTGCATTGTGACCGTACAGCAACTTGTTCATTCCGGTTTCACATGTGTTTCTGTGCAGATGTTTATGTCGTGTTGAATGCGTAAGACTTAATACTTATCGGGGTTGCTGCAAGATAATGTTGTTCATCCTGTCAAGTGCTAATTTTTCCTATAAAGATGTCGCAAAGTGAATTAGAACAGTGCAATGTAGTAAAGGAAGTTAAAAGTAAACGCGACAAAAGCAGCTATACACATGTGGTGAAATTGCATTGTATTATCAATGCATCCGAGAAAGAATGTTATCCCAAAATAGTGCAATCAGTTGTGATTTGTTAACTAGTTTTTCTCGATATCATAAAGCATATTACTTGAAGAAGTTTGAACATTATCACTTAGGTTTTGCGAAAAGTAAGTATTGATTTTCTAATGAAATTAATAAAACATTGACTCTGTAAAGGTTATTCCTGGAGATAAGGTATGCGGTAATTGCAGAAACAGACTTGGGTTTTCGTTTAAATACAAAGACGTGGGCGCATTTAGTGAACACAATGCATCTGTTTTAAAAGAATCTATCGCAAAAAACGAAACTGTAGAGCATCTTAATGTTACTTACAGCATTAGGGGAGTCACCTCTAAAATTCCATGCCATTCCGCCACAAAGCAAGCCTGCATATGCTAAAAGAAAGCTTGACTCATCAAGTTCTGCACTGAAAAGATGAGAAACAAAAGGCTCATGATATGGATAACCTTCTTGATGTAATAAATGCCAAACTCCGAGGTAAAACAACCAGAAGAGAAAAAGTATAATTGTTAACCTTAGTGCCCTCATCTTGGAATATTAAACAGATTGTCGATGAATTTAATGCGAGTGAATATGCCGTCCGGCAAATAAGGAAACTCTGAAGAATAAAGGAAAATTAGCTATTTCTGAATTGAGAAAAAGAAAACAGTTGAGTGAAGATACAATTGAATAGTGACGAATTTCTACGTTTATGATGAATATTCCAGAAGTGTACATGGAAAAAGAGTGAGTATTTCAAAAAATGTGCACATTTAGAAGTTTTATTACTTGGGAATTTAAAAGAATTATACTCTTCATTTAAACATTAACATCCCAACATTAAAGTTAGATTTTCTAAATTTTGCACGCTACGTCCTATGTGGTGTGTACTAGCAGGTTCTGCTGGGACACATTCCGTGTGAGTGTGTAAAATACATAAAAAGGTTAATCTCCTACTGCATGCATGTCATATAGAATAGACATATCAATACTTCATACGTCATCTGGTTTGATCTGTAAACGGTCGGGATATCATGCTGAGGCATTGTTCCGAGTGTCCCTCAGGTGAAAATTTGAGGCAGCTTCTGATTACAAAATTCGAGGATTTTGATCCTGGGGTGAAAGTAACATATTAACAGTGCGTATAGTAGAATACCCGCTGGATAGATGGCTGTCAGCAAAAAATATCTTGTTTTCCTAGAATTCGAAGGCAATTTTCAACAAGCTGTAACTGCCCAGTATTCTAGTCACTGTTCCGGCTTCCATTTATTTGTAACGAATTGAATTCGAGGTCTCTTTTTGGGTGAACATTTATTTGTAACCACTCCGTGTAATCTGCTCGCTGTTCGTGGTTCGTGGTACTACCAATAAGTATCTTCCTTATACTTGAACTTACCTGGACAGGACGATGAAGGACCTCTCCAAGAAGACATTACAAACTGTTTCCAAATCGCTCGTCGGTCTCAATAATGAGATGAGCATTAGGCGCCGAGAGGTTCGGGTGTCTCGTCTCGAAAACCTCACGGACGATCAGACTTTCATTCAGACCATAACGCACACAAACATCACTCATAGAAACAACGAAACACACTGGATTAAATAACACTATACTTGTTTATTAGAACACTATCATATAAAAAAATAGCGAAGAGGAATGAACACAACACTGAACACTGAATATGAATAATAATTTTCGTCACTAAAATCACACTTTTCCCTTTTAAGGCAATATTGCCATTTAAATATATATGTATATGAGATTATAATTCAGAGTTAACGACAAATCGTCGTCGGCAATTCAAAACCTGCTATGTGCATTTTGCAGGACAAGCGAAAAACAGAATCCTGGTTAGATTTTTCGCTTTATAAAAGTGATGTTATAAGTAATATTTGATGCTGCATGTAACTTGATACCTTCTCAAGTAACTTGAGAAGATATCAAGTTACGTGCAGCATCAAATATTACTTATAACATCACTTTTATAAAGCGAAAAATCTAACCAGGATTCTGTTTTTCGCTTGTCCTGCAAAATGCACATAGCAGGTTTTGAATTGCCGACGACGAAATGCTTCTCTCGCACCATTGACGTACTTGGGGATTAGCACTGGTGTAAAGTTGTCTGGATCGTCCCACGATGAATCCAGTTGCTGTGCTGAGCAATCCTGAAGCGTAAAGATGCGTCTTCAGCAAATTAAAAAAGGTCTCCACAGTGGAATGCTGATGTTGGAGGGCGCGTGTATAACTTTTTAAACGCACAAGGTCTACGGACCTGGGACTTCACTAGTTGGGGCTAGCCGTAAGAAAACCTCCTTCACCGGATAGTAACTTGTGCCCCTTAACACAACCTAATACTTGATTCCCAACGCAACGTGCGTGGTGGCTGCACACAACACCTTAGTCGAACTATCTGAGCACCCAAGCTCAAGGAGCGGGTTGCAATGTTTAACTGAAAGTGATGGCAGTTCATTTCAAAATCACTCAGTTGACTCACCTGTATGCACATACAAACAGAATACGGAAAATAATTTACGTTAATTTTAGTCAACTGCCTATAATGTACTAGCCACGGCGATAACTCTGGCGTGAGAAAGTACAGATAAGGGACTACGAAACAACGCAGTTGGTGCCACTTTGGTCACTGGAACTTCTGGTCAGCCCGTATTTCTCTAATCTATTTCAATGTTTCATAAGCGATTAAAGAAAACACTTAATTCAGTTCCCAATAACTATAGAATATATACTGTGCATATAATAAGTCAGGGAGAAACACTGAAATGGTTTGTCACTAACTGAAATGTTATGACCAAAAGCAATGTTTTAAATATATATATGTGAAAACGATGAAAGACTTCTTTGTCCAATTGTGTGGGAAAGAAGCAATTCCCACCAAAGAAAGAAATTATATGCGTTGCAGAATAAAGTACAAATCGAAAATAATAATCAATGTCTTTACAAAATATACAGAGTGTCCACAAAAAATCCTTCTATAACCTGGTAGCGGTTATAAGGCATTTAGTTGTTATGCTAATAGCCTTTTAGGGCTACCACCAGGAGCCACGTGGGAAAATTTTGGTTGCCGGAACCCGCTGTTGCTATGCTCATAGTAGGAACCCTACCAGATGTAGAAACAAGATGAAACATGTCTTTTAAGTTAAACACGAAACATGCTAGTTAATTCAACTCCTAACCCCTACTCCCTCGTGCGAAGAACGTAAGTCGACGTTGTTGCTATGCTCATTCTCTTGGACGGCTACCGGATCTTCATCAGAGTCTTTCAGTTATCACGATAGAAGCTTACCCATTCACTGGTTTGTATAGAATAGCTATTTTGCATAGCATTGGATAGTTATTTTAGACCCTTACACCCAGTAATTTGACATTCAGTGATCGAAGCATCCCAATTGATTGGTCTTCGTCTTTTCGTCTTGTATTGTATTGAGTAGTTACTTTGGGTCCACTTTGCCCTCTGGCAAAGAGTATACTTGTATATATTGATTAACGTTAGGCCCCCTGTAGCGTAGCATATGATATATATCGTTCGAAGTTCTTCATTTCGAACCACTATAATGCTTTCAAGTGTTCAATGCTCTCTTTCTTTCTCTCTCTTTCTCTCTCTCTCTTTCATCGAGAATCGAATCCGGACCAAAGTGGTATTAAAACGTAAATAAAAAATATAAATTAATTTAAAAAATACAACATTACATTATTATTATTATTATTATTATTATTATTATTATTATTATTATTACTTTGGGGGAGTGAAAGTGAAACAGACAACTAACCTTGATTGGAGCTTCGCCAGCTTACGATATAAAGACTCTGCACACAAAAATACACTTTGGTAGGGAGCTGGGATCGAATTTGGTAGTTCATGATTTTAGAGTTGAACTAGTCCTGGCGTGAAAAAAAAACAATTTCACGTATATAGCACATCGTTTCACGACGGTAAGGAACGAATTAACTTAATATCTTAAAATATTTAATGCTTTCTCATCGAGAATCGAACCCCACCCCCAAGGGTAGTGGTCCCTCATAAGTGTATGGGACATGTATGAACATTTTCGACTGACTTGCACATCTTCGGAACCGATCTCCCCAGGTCTCCACTCTGATGAAAACCTCAGCGGGCTATCTAAAAAGATCATGAAGAAATAATCATTATTATAAAATAAAATATGACCAAACATATGAAATATATTACCTTAAATTTCTTACTGCACTTTGACAAAAATAGCACTGGTTGCTATTGAAGCTAAAAACGCAAGTTTCCCATTGCATTGGGTAGCTATTGAAGGTGTGAACGCAAGTTTCTCATCTATTTTGAATCCACAAACCCACAGCCCCCTCCTGTTGCTAAGTGTTAGGCAACGTCTGTAGGAAACTTTTTGTCCTGGGAACGTTCCTTCGATTGATAAGATGAATATCGTGGTTCATGATTGGTTTATATCGTGTTGGATTTCAATGATTGAACATAGTTTAATAACGGATGATTCTCATAGCATTCCATAATGTTTTGACAACGTAAGATGAAATTTTTATACTCAAGTCGACAGGAGCACTTGTGTTATATTTGAAAGTGATATATGAATGATCACATAATTGCTCATGCCAACGACCACTTGGGTACATGCTTTCCATAGCAATTCATAATGTTTTGAAGTTATAGGTTGGGAATCTTAAAGATTCCATCTTTTTTGTGATTAGTTGATGAGGATAATATAGTGTTTCATTGAAGCTATTTGCTTTATCTAATTTGGTCTTGGGATTCTCACGAATTCACTTGTTAGTGTTCATGGGAATAGAATTTGTTTGGTGACTGTTCTTTGATCGAATAGACCTTTGTTGCTAAAGTGAATATCGCATTGCATGATTTTTTCAAACGTATGCAGCATTTGAGATTACATAAATGTTTGTTGTCGTCTTCACGTACGAACGTACTCACTGAAGATAGTGTAATCTGAACGAAAACGCTGAGTTACGTGTAATGTAAAATAAGTTTGTTAATAGATAAGTTATACTGAAGATGCTATTTTGATACACCTACCGAATAGTGTGTGGTAATAAGGAAATGAAACTTTGTTTCAGATATAGAACTGAATAAGAATATGAAATGTAGCAGGGGAGAGGTAGGGAGGTTGTATTCACTTGGGAGATCTCATATGTTCCTTGAGAACCTTTATCGTAATAAGCTTGCTTTATTTTTAACTTCAGATATAAGTAATCGTATTTCTTCGCTATTGCGTTTATATGTATATATGGGATTTATAAAGTTTTTGATTGTATGTTTGTGAGATATCGTATTTTAGACGAGTACGTTTTAATCACGTTGGTATGAGTTTATTCTTGTTGATGTAATTGAATATATTTCTTCTTCAATTAGGACATATCCTGAAGAATTTGGAGGCGAAAGACATGAAATTCTGATTTGGGCTTGCGAAACTTCACATAGGTGAGTGCTTCGTCATGTCGCTGCGGAGTAAGCATACATTAAATCATTATTTTAAAAAGAAAGAAGAAATTGATGTATTGAAATGTTTAAATTCCGTGTGAAGTTTTTATTTGACGTCATACGAATGTAGAATAAAACCATTGAACAGAGTAAAGTGTGTGAAGTAAAGTTACGAATTGTGTTGTGCTCATCTGTGTATTAGAAGAGATTGCCAGTATACTGAAGCTGTACGTTCTACTAAGATAAAACATAGTTGCTCTTCTCTCTTTCTTTCTCTTTTAATCATCTCTGAGGTGCTACCTATTTTCTATAGATAGTGATTATCTGAACTCTTATACATATTATTATTTAACGTTGTAATTCCTCATTCCAATTGGCTTTTCTTGTCTGTCTTAAAATATAATTTGAAATGGAGTCCCTCTTACATAACCATTAAGTTCATTTTTCTATACTACAGGCGGATTGAACTCCAGCTACTTTGTTTACACAATCTAAGTATCACCAAGTGAACTATGGTGTCTTATGTTCCTTCAAAGACTATGTATCATCATATGCAGAAAAAACTATATTGAAATTAGAAATTTGTACATGCAAGCCTGTTATCAGCGATGGTTTTTGATTTATATTACTCCTGTTAGCATTGACTTTGAGGAATTGCTGGATTTAGGAGGACATAGATATTTTTATCCGTAGTGTGATCACTTATGAAAACTTGTTGGCCATTACGTGATGCAACTTTTTTCGCATTAAAGGTTCATCTGAAAAAATTCAGATTTGTGCAATTTATCAAGGCGTGATTAATCAGATACAGTTACAGAATCGATTAGCGGGATAGAAGTGTAGGTACATCTTTAATAGTGTAATTCAAAGTACTGACCTGATGTCAACATGTGCAGAGCTATGTTAAAATGCATCATCTATTACATCACAAAATACAACATTGCTAGATCTATCCGCTTTCGCAGATTTGTTCATAAACGTTACACATGACTATTGTAATTCGTCATCTGAATTACCTTTTCTTATTTGTCTTATAAAGCAATACATCTTCCAGGGTAATCACTTAGCGCACGTACAGCCAGGAAAAAAGTATTTTTCATTTGAGAAAATTTATTTTCCTATTACAATTCTTCTATAATTTTCTTATCAATTTGTCAAGCTATCAAATTAACTATTCTAAAGATAACGTGACAAAAAACAGATTGATTCATTTGTTCCCGAGTTAATGCGAAAAATAAAATTTGTCAACTATAGAATACTTTCTTTTTCGTGTGTACAGGAAGATTATACGGCTCAGATTTTTGTCTCATATATCGTCGATATTCTGATTCTTTTAGAATAGAATGCAATTTAATATAATATTTTCTTCGATATAGTGTTTAGCATTGTGTTATTCAGGTTTATTATTTAGTTTACTATTACTATTATTATATGTAGAAATTTATTTCTTGTTTTTTGACACTACTTGCTGAAAGCAATACATATTCGCATCAAATCTGCACGTACTTTCTGTGTAGGAGACTTGAGTTCGACTTTTGACGGATTCAAAGTTATCTGTAGCTTCATGTTTCGTATAGCCTCGAGATATTCTAATTCTTGTAGAATAGAATGAAATTTAAATGTAATATTTCCCTGATTATAGTGTTTACCATTATATTATATATTTCGTAGCTAGTTATTTAGTTACTATTACTGCTATTATCTGTAGGGCTTTATTTCTTGTTCTTTAACGTTACGGAAAGAAATCATTTTATAAGTATAGTATTTATATAGTTTAATAGTAGTGGTTTTGATTATTATTTCAGTGCTTATTTAAATGTTATTTTCGTAACATAGATAGTTATTTCTTTAATAGTATTAGTATTGGAATTAATTATTTCAATTTTTTCGTGGATGTACGTGCCTATATTATGGGATAACTGAGTTCGACTCTTGATGATAGATAATGTAGTTCGAATCCCACTTTAAGATGTAGATTTACGTCTTATATAATCAAATCTAGTCCTTCTAGACTAAGTTTTTCAACAAAATTGATAATGAATGGGGAATTTAATCACCTCTAATGTGGTACCTAATTGCTATAGATAGTGATTATTTAAATTCTGATACGTATTATCGTTTGAATTACGCTTTTCTTGTTTCTTTTAAAATAGAATATGAAGTCCCCATTACATAACTATTTAGTTCATTTTCCTGTACTACTACGGATGGAACTCCAGCTACTTTGTTTACAAAATCTAAGTATTGCCAAGAGAATTATGGAGTCTTATGTTTCTTTAAAGAGTATGTACCATCATATTCAGAAAAAAAGATATCGAAATTAGAAATTTCCAAACGCAATCCCGTTATGAGCGATGGTTTTTGATTTATATTACCCCTGTTAGCATTGACTTTGAGGAATTGCTAGAGTTAGGAGGACATAGATATTTTTTTATCCGTAGTGTGACCACTTATCAAAACTTGTTGACCATTACGTGATGCATCCTTTTCTCGCATTAAAGGTTCATCTCAAAAATTTCAGCTTTGTGCAATTTTTCAAGGTGTGGGTAATCAGATACAGTTACAGAGTCGATTAACCGGATATAGATGTAATTACATCTTTAATAGTGTAATTCAAATTGCCAACCTAAGGTCAACATGTGCAGAGGTATGTAAAAATGCATCATGTATTATATCACAGAATATTGCATTGCAAATCCTTCTGTATATAGGATAGGTCAGTGTTTCTTTTTTAGATCTCTATCTTTTGTTTTTCAGCATTATGACACTTGATGTGAGATCATCACCTTAACACTTCTCACTTTTAATATTTATCTTCACACGTATGTAGTTTATTCTTTTAAAAAAATAAACTTGGGATGCTTAAAGATGATGATGATGAACGTGTACAATAGATTTCAGTCTTTTAATGGAATCATTCGATTCATTTTTAATGCCGGAATTTCGTTTGGAAAGTAATTAATTTTCAGCAGCGGGAGAGGAGCACTGCTGCACTCTACAAAGCTCCTTAAGAAGCCATTATTATCATCCTGAGGAAATGCAAGGTGATTTCTTTACTTTTAAAAATTATTACCTTCAAAACACTTTTTGTGCCTTCCTCTTTAATCTTTTCATTTGCTTTTCATTATTTCACTGTACTTCAAAAGTAGCACTTAGACATTTCCCTTACCTTTCCCTGTACATACAACTATATAGTATTTTAGTCAAAATTATGCGTATATATATATATATATATATATATATATATATATATATGAAGACGAAGTAGAAATGAAAACAGGAAAACAGGATTATATTGCGTTTAAACCTGATGACGCATCTATCTTTTAACAATAGGTAAGTTTTATATATTTGTTTTCAATAAAAGATTAATAATTACTTTACTTAAAATATATAATAAAATAAATAAATAATTGTTTTCTTTCAGGAAACAAATTCATGTTCACCACGTAAATTAACGATTCATTCTTGTTTCTTTACAGTACACTTTAAAAGAGGATACGTCTTCAAGAGACACTGAAGCAAGATTTTCTACGTTCAAACACTGATCAAAGATCATCCCTCTGTCTTTTAAATAGGTAAGTGTTATAGCTTTCTTCCGGCTAAAAAACAGATCCACAACTGCTTTCGTCTTTTAGAATATGCATGATAATATTAATAATTACTTATTTCTTTTAGGTAAAAAAATTGCTTCTTTTTTATTTTTAATTTAGGTTAAGATAAATGAAGAAAAACCCACAGATACAGTGTTTGTCCACTAGAATACATTAGTCGTAAATCCTTTTTGTTGCAAGATACAGACATTAGAGATTCAAACTGTAGGAATAAGTTACTGTATTGCGTTAAAGATATTAATAATATTTGTCGCCAAGGTTCTATGAGATGTAAACCTATATTTACAAAATTCAAACGAAGTAATGGAGTTATATAAGTTGCACCGGGAATTGAACTCGTGTATTACAACTATAAGTCAAATGCATAGAGACGCAATATTCAGTGGAATGGCTATTTGCTTTAAAGAAGAGGAAACTATTGGTTAGTATAGGAATACCACTGGTAAAAATGATATAGTATTAACTGTACAATCTCTTTTCTAAAAGTACGAAAGAGGGAAGGAAAGAAAAGTTAACTTTGATTTTTTGTAAGTAAATATAGTTTAACGCTTTGCTCAACACCGAAGCTAAACGAGTCGTAAATTAGTGTAATATTTCAAAAACTAAACTGGAGTTATCGAATGAATAATTAAATTGTATATTGACAGGAATTGCGATATTTACTGGTATCATATGGTATTTGCTTAAGAGAAAAGAACATTAATGATATGTATTGTTTTATTTAGGATTTTTATGTCTTCTTAAAAATATGAAGATTGATAGTGTTGTAATTATAATTACTTATTTTTCTTCCAAGAAACAAATTCATGTTCACCAGGTAAAGTAACGGATTAATCCTGTTTCTTTACAGTGCACTTTAAAAGAGACGCTGAAAAATACCTGAAGCAAGATTTTCTACGTTCAAACTTGATCAAAGACGAAACACTGATCAGAGAGCAGTGACGCATCTCTCTTTTTTACGAATAGGTAAGTTTTATCTTTCTTTCAGATAAAAAAAGATCCATAACTGCTTTTCGTCTTTTAGAATATGTATGATAATATTAATAATTACTTATCTCTCTCAGGTAAAACGTTTGCTTCATTTTTATTTTTAAGTTAGGTTAAGATAAACGAAGGAAAACCCATAGATACAGTTTTTGTTCATTAGAATACATTAATCGTGAAACCTTTTTTCTTGCAAGATACCAAAACTAGAGATTCAAACTGCACGAATAAGTTACTGAGTTTCGTTAAAGATATTAATAACATTCAATACCAAGGACGTATGAGATTTAAACCTATATTATCAAGATTCAAACGGGGAATTGAAATGATGTTAGCTACCACCGGGAATTGAACTCGGGAGTTACAAGTCAAATGTATACCGTTGAAATATTCAGCGATACGGTTATTTGCTTTAAAAAGAGAAAACTATTAGTTAGTATAGGAATATCGTTGGTAAAAAATGATAGTTTATAGTATCAACTGTACGAATTTCCTTTTAAAAAGCAAGAAACAAAGAAGGAAGGAAAAGTTAATTTTGATTTTTCGTGCTAAGTAAATGTAATTTAACGTTTTGTTCAACATCGAGCTATGTGAGTCATAAATTATAGTAGTATTTCAAGAACTTAAATGGAGTTTTCGAATGAATAATTAAATTCCATGAAGCTCTGATATTTACTGTTATCGTGTGGTATTTGCTTAAGAGAAAAGGAAACTAATGAATATTTATTGTTTTATTTAAGATTTTTATATCTTCTTTAAAATATGAAGATTGTTATTATACTAAGATGTACAGAAAATGAAAGAATGTTAAGAATACTTAGGATAACATAATTGAACGAACACAAACTCAGATATTTTCGTAAGTAAGTAAGTGGCTTTGATCAATATGATTATTATTTTCAAAAAACGTACGTATTCATAAATACGCGTTGATGCTACACACTAAAAAAGAGTATGGGAAAACAAATGTATAATTATAAGTTTAAAGCATTGTATTATATATTTCTTAGCTAGCTATTTAGTTCACTATTATTGATATATCTTATGTATCTTTTTCTTCTTTTTTATCTACAAATTACAAAGAAAAAGATGTAGGGTGTTATATCTTTTTCTTTGTAATTACGAACAGAAATCATTTTATAACTATAGTATGTTGCTATAACATACGTGTACTTTTTGAAATTTAATTTATATTTTCTGATAATAAAAATTCGTATTTCTTTATTTTCAGAAAAGATTATGCCAACCCCCCGTAGTGATGCAATGACCAATGTAGAATATTATGAAGATAAAATAATAAGAAGAGGAAACAAAAGGTGTAATATATTTCTAGTGAGTGTCTAGACAATAAATTGGTGAAAAGAAGATGGCACAAATGCGATGATTGTGTCAATGTGACCATATTAGGACTTTATCAAAGGCAAAAAGAAAGAGAAAATGTAGATTCAATGATTTTAAGGGTAAAATTGGACTTAAATTGTAAGTGTATGCAAAACGAAAGTGAAATGATAAAAGAGAAAAAGGAAAAAGAAAACGATGAGGAAAAAGAAATGGTGAAGGGCGAGGTGATTTTTGGACTACCATAAAAAGCCGAAATGAAGAAAAATGAAACAAAATTTGTAAACATTTGGTAAACATATATTAAAATAAAAAAGAAAAAAGAAAAAAGAATTTAAATTTCCTGTAGATAAAATGTGGTGTTTTATTTTAATGAATGTGGACCTTGTTTTGAATTGGTATATCTAAAAATATGATATGATTAGTTGTTTATGCTGGAAGAAGCAAGATGTATTGTTGAGATGTTTAAATTAATGTGCATACTAGTCACTTGTTTTAATGTGTGTGTTGCTCTTTACCTGTAAACTGAAATTCTAATTTGATGTTTCCAGCATTGAGGCTAAAGGAGAGAGAAACATTTACCTTTATGACGGATACAAGCCACTTTTTAGTGTGTGGTGCTCTTTACCTGTGAAATGAAATTCTAATTTGTTGTTTTCAGCATTGAGCGTAAAGGAGACAAACTTTTACATTAAAGAAACAAAGACACAAAGATTTACGATTCATAATAAGCTTTTATATGTATCGGACCATACAGCACGTTTCCTTTTCCTTATAAGAAATACTACTTTTTCCTCTTCCGTTTCAAAGGTATTTTTCCCTTGACGATGATACTCTTTAGATCATCGTCTGATTTCCAAAATAGCAAACTATACGGCTAGAAATAGAAGGGATTTACAAGACTACGTTAGGTTTGTGATAGTTTGGGTAATTTTTTATTCTAGTATGTAATTAAAATAACAGCCGAAAGAAACATTTAAATAAGAAGTAACTTATTTGTTGATCTTTGAATAAGAAGAAGTTAAGAGAAAACTCTATGAAGAAGAAACATAAAGGTTACCTACGCACACACGATGTTTGTACAGTCAGCGACTGTAATAAGTGGAGGTTGGATACATAAGAAATGATAGCTTTTTCCAGTAGCAGGATAGTTTCACTCTATGTCTGATAGTTGGACAACCAACATGACAGCAAATACGTGCCCGAAAACATAACATGCCAGGATATTCCTCCATTTGGAGGAAAAAGTATTACTATCTGAGAGCATCAATTAGAGAAACAACCACGAGATAAATCTGCAGAAATTCCATTCACTTTAAGATCAAAGAGATAGGAATTAATGCAAAGGAAACGAAAAGAATAATACGCATCATGCAGAGACCGAAAAAGTATGGAAAGCTAAACAAAATGAGAAAAGAAGGAAAGAGGGAAAGGAAAGAGCAAAAGACATGGGAATAAATTAAATTTTAACACTTAAGGATAAACAGTGTCCGTCTTTCCCCCTGACCCCATCGTGGGTTTTCTCCCTTCATAGGATAAATCTCTTTCAGTATCAAACGCGAACATCATTTATAGTGTTGAAAAAAAATTAACTCAGTCTAGGCCGAGACTCGAACCCCACACCCTTAGAATGACAGTCTCACGCGGTATCCACTTACCTACACAGGCTATATCTATAAACCAGCTATTACCCGCGCTGTTATGAAACGTGTTAAATCAGCTATTGTCGGTGAATCACCCCAGTTCCATCTGAAGTTTAAATTTTATTTACCTCACTTAGCCATCTATGGGTAGCAGTCCCCTTGCTTTCATAAAAAACATTTGTTCTGTAGATTAAAATCAAGAATGAATTAATCTGTACTCTTGGGAGTTTACTGGTGCACCAACATATCTATCTATCTATCTATCTATATCTATATGTCTATCTATCTATCTATCTATCTATCTATCTATCTATCTATCTATCTATCTATCTATCTATCTATCTATCTATCTATCTATCTATCTATATATATATATATGTGTGTGTGTGTGTGTGTGTGTGTGTGTGTGTGTGTGTCGAATTGATTTTGGATTAAAAGAGCGACTTCGTAAATTTACGGAACGCGTGTTAACACGACAGTAAGGACATCTCGTAATGTTGTTAGGTAACACACGCAGTGTAAATAAAGTTTCAAAACCGGAAGTCGAAAGATATGCCGTGGGTAAGTCGGTAAGACGTCTGCTTGCTGAGTGCAGATATTCGGGTTCAAATCTTGGCTGTTACGTTTTTTTTTGTTCCGTTGAAAATACATTTCTATATTTTTGCGTTTGAAATAGCTTTCTTTCATTTTTTGTAGATTATCTTAAATTAGTGAAGGCCAAGTAAGGTCAGATTACATATATGTCTGCTTTATCTGTGTGTACAGTCCAGAGATGGAGTGAGTCAATTGGGTCAAGATTTGTGAGTAGGTCAGTGGATCGTGGGTCAACAGGACGTGACTAACTGTGACACACCACCCCCCGTGACCTCTCTGACTCACACTGACCCTACGTTTTAAATTTTAAGGTCTCCCTCTTTATTCGGCCTCCCTCCTTATTATTAAATTCAATGTATAGATAATTATTGAGTTGAGTTGATTTTGAGTTTAGCGCCCTTTTCAGCAGCGAGGCTATATGAGACGGGACCTACTGATTAACATAGAAACCGAAAAACGTGAGCTCCCGTTGGGAATCAAACCAGGGTCTTCCACGCCAGAGGTATATAATAGTGTCTTATATAGCAGTTAATATTCTTGCTATAAAGTATCAAATAACTAAACATTTGATGTAAATAAATGAGAAACTTAAAATATTGCAGATTACTGCAATTGCGATTTAATTCAATTTAAGCATTATACATCCATATGATTGTTAAAGTTGCTTTATAAAGATGCAGATTATGAATTATAGTAATTTTTTCAATGAAATGAAATTAAATTAAGTTTGACGTCACATGCTTATGTCGGCTAGGTAAAGGAGACGGTGATGATGGGAAGTGAACGAAAATTGTGCAACGATGTAGGTAGGAGGAAACAGGAGAATCCTGAAGAAACGAACGCACACGGTGTTTCTTCACCACAAATCTGACTTTGTGCAAGCTGGGATCGAACCAAGGACCCCATGCACCAGAGGTGAACGCTCTACCACTAAGCCACTTTGGCCCTATGAAAAATACAACCATATTTATTCTCTCTCTCTCTCTCCATTTTTATATAGGTATCAGAAGCATGAATAATTTTCATTTTGGGGGGTGCGGTGGCTTAGTGGTAGAGCGTTCACCTCCGGTGCTTCGGGTCCCTAATTCGATCCCAGCTCGCGCCGTTTGGACTTTGTGGTGGACAAACGCCATGCTGGTGGGTTTTCTCGGGGTTCTCCCGTTTCCTCCCACTTTCTTCATTACACCATTTCACTCCTTTCTCATTATCACCGTCTCCTTTAGCCTAACCGGCATAACCATGGGACGTTAAACATAAAGATTTCATTTTATTTCAATTTTTGTTTTGAACGTATTGTTTCAAGTTGGTATTAAACTCAGAACTCTGATCTTAATGAGTTGAGTTGATTTGGAGTTTAACGTCTCTTTCAACAGCAAGACCATATATGACGTGGACATATTGATTAACGTAAAACCCGAACCATGTAAACTCCCGCTGTGTGGTGGTGATTGTGATTTTGAGTTTAACTGCCCGGTCAGCAGCGTGGCTATAGGAGACGTGGACCTACTGATTAACATGGAATACGAAACACATGAGCTCCCACCAGGAATCGAACCCGGGTCTCCCACGATAAAGTCGTGCGTACGCTAACTCCCACCGGGAATTGAAATCTGTTCTCATTGTAAGAATGTTAACGTTCCTTATTTTACCGGTTTTTGTATAACTTCATGGACCAAATTTCACAGAAGTAAATCCCCACGGTAAGCAGGTTTGCATATCCAGACTCCTAAGTATGAAAACATTTACGCTCACTTCAACCTCAAACAATTCATGAACTGAAAAATAAAGGATAATATTCCCGATAAAGTATATAGTTTGAAAAATACCATATAGGAGAGGGACATATCAGTCCTTTCTGCTCATGGAGTTATTAAAACAGGATCATCGGGCAGTGGTCTTTACCATTGAAAGATATTGCTTCTAAAATATTTCCAAGTAACTTCCAATTTTCCATCTATGGGTAGCAGTCCCCTTGCTTTCATAAAAAACATTTGTTCTGTAGATTAAAATCAAGAATGAATTAATCTGTACTCTTGGGTGCTCACTGGTGCACCAACATATCTATCTATCTATCTATCTATATCTATATGTCTATCTATCTATCTATCTATCTATCTATCTATCTATCTATATATATATATATATATATATATATATATATATATATATATATGTGCGTGTGTGTGTGTGTATGTGTGTGTGTGTCGAATTGATTTTGGATTAAAAGAGCGACTTCGTAAATTTACGGAACGCGTGTTAACACGACAGTAAGGACATCTCGTAACGTTGTTAGGTAACACACGCAGTGTAAATAAAGTTTCAAAACCAGAAGTCGAAAGATATGCCGTGGGTAAGTCGGTAAGACGTCTGCTTGCTGAGTGTAGAAATTCGGGTTCAAATCTTGGCTGTTACGTTTTTTTTTTTTTGTTCCGTTGAAAATACATTTCTATATTTTTGCGTTTGAAATAGCTTTCTTTCATTTTTTGTAGATTATCTTAAATTAGTGAAGGCCAAGTAAGGTCAGATTACATATATGTCTGCTTTATCTGTGTATACAGTCCAGAGATGGAGTGAGTCAATTGGGTCAAGATTTGTGAGTAGGTCAGTGGATCGTGGGTCAACAGGACGTGACTCACTGTGACACACCACCCCCCGTGACCTCTCTGACTCACGCTGACCCTACGTTTTAAATTTTAAGGTCTCCCTCTTTATTCGGCCTCCCTCCTTCAAGGTCTCCCTCCTTATTATTAAATTCAATGTATAGATAATTATTAAGTTGAGTTGATTTAGAGTTTAGCGCCCTTTTCAGCAGCGAGGCTATATGAGACGGGACCTACTGATTAACATGTAGTCCGAAACACATGTGCTCCCGTTGGAATCAAACCAGGGTCTCCCACGCCACAGTATATAATTGTGTTTTATATAGCAGTTAATATTCTTGCTATAAAGTATAAAGTTAAAGAAAACTTGTAGCTTCACGAAAGGCATTTGTTGGTCCTTCAAGGTCAACACAAGAACAAAAATGAAAAACTAATACTAGGTGTGCCTTTACAAGTGACTACTATGATAACAACAGCATGCTGCCTACGTTTAACATATTATGCCTCCGGGGGTTAGTAAAACGCTTAACTGTGTGAAAATCGCTGCACACAACAGGTCTTAGGAACACTTGCAAATACGTAAAATTGAAAGAACAGAAAATAGTGCATTTTTGAAATGAGCATACAATTCACACTTCACGCAAAGTTCCAATATGGGAAATCAGTCAATATCTTCAGTTGGAATTACTGAAAAAGACAGAAACTGGCTATTTAAAATTCCAAGTGTAAACCTGCGCTTGGAGCGATTTTATTAGCTATATCACAACGCATTTTCGTGAGTTGCCTCTGTGGTCAAGCGTGCTTAATAGCGCTGTTAAAGTTCTAGAACCGGAGGGCGGCGGTTCGAGCCTAAGTACAGTAATTTTTTTTTCAAAATAGGGATGGCTTTTTAAAAGTATATATAAAGTTGTATTTTGAAGTGATTGTAAAACAAATTCAGATGAACTTTCACATTTCCAAGCTCACTCGTATTTATTCGCCATGTCCCAAATTTCACAGAAATAAATCCCTACGTTAAGCGGGTTTACATATCCAGACTCCTAACAAGGAAGGGTCACGCAGTGGCTCCGCTGAGATCCGAACGAGACAAATGTGTTTTCATTTGATATGTTATAACTAGATGGATCCCAAAGTTATACGTGCCACCGAGCGGAATATCGTGAGTTACAATATATTTTGTAATGTAAGAACTACAAAGCTGGCAGAATATTTTGACCGAATCATTTGTTCGGAAACGGTTGGGTAAATGGAAAACTCGGATAATATGTATCCCGTCATTTTCAAGAACACACTTTTTCGGATAAAAAAGTTTGCCCAGGATCCTCGCAGGGTCCCACATGGGGTCCAACTCAAAATTTTCAAATGACAAGAGGGATTAAGTAGCACATCGTTTGAAAGCTGTTGCAAAATGAAAGAAGATGCAGCAAGTCTCGACTCTCTACGACAACCCTGTGCAAAATGGCGGAGGGTCAAAATGTAAACAGAAACTTAATTGAAAAGTCAATGGTCACCCCTATAAATCGGAAACGGTGAAAAATGTGAAAATAGGAAAGGAAGTGTGGCATTATTTTCAAAGTACAACAATTTAAGGTAAAACGTCTTGTCCCAGGGTCCACACATGGTTTCAGGTGGGGTCCAACTAAAAAGTTTCAAATGGCAAGAGGGGTTAAGTAGCTCATCGTTTGCAAGATCTTCTTAAATGAAAGTAGATGGAGCAAGTCTCTACTCTCTACGACAACTCTGTCCAAAATTGCGGCGGGCCAAAAAGTAATCAAAAGCTTATTTGATAAACTATGGCCACCTCGAATCCAAGATGGCCGGTTAAAACTTATGTCGTTCATAACAGTACAAATTTAAATCTCTATTTTTCTCTATTGTATATTTAGAAACAATAGGAAGATTAAAGAACAATTGAATTTCGATTCACCTCAACTATAATTTCATTCAGTAACAACACATATATGTTTTGTTTGGTTCCCTCGCCATCATTTACTTTAATATAACGAATATGCGATGAACACACAACTCTGACTTCCTCTAATTTTGTCATACGTAGTTCATGCATAAAGGACTTGCTGCACCAGTAGGTGGGTGGCTCTATTGTAATTCGTAACTGCGCATTCGTGGCGGTTACATTTGTATGTCATTCGTTGGTTTGATCACAATATTCCAAGCAATACCAAATATACAAAAAAAAAATCATTTGCAAGATTGGCGAGTAGTACCAAACCATGTGTAAGTCATTTCAGTATTTCGAGTTGCTCCAAACTTTGTTGGTTTAATTACGGTATTCCAAGAAATAACATATTTATATACAAACTCATTTTTCACGCTGGCAGCCATATTGGATTACCTCCAACACCAGTGGTTTGAGCTGGACATGCGTTCGATACATACTATGGCATTTTGAACTCAAGACGTTTCGTTTTTTGAACATTTCGCATCTTTTCGTCATCCACTGATCAACATTCATGCCAAATTTGGTTTTCCTAGCTTCAGCAGTTTGGTATGCCTATCCTTTCGATATAGGTTTTAAGCTGCCTCTTCGATTCAAGGTGGCCATAGATTTTCAATTAAGCTTTTGCTTATATTTTTACCCGCCGCAATTTTGGACAGGATTGTCGGAGAAAGTCGAGACGTGCTCCATCTTCTTTCACTTAACAAGAGCTTTCAAACGATGTCCTACCTCTCTTGCCATTTGAAACTTTTTAGTTGGACTCCACCTGGGACCATGTGGGGACCCTGGAACAAGACATTTTCACGTTGTGCTTTGAAAATAATGCCACGCTTTCTTTCCTGTTTCCACATTTGTTTTACCGTTTCCGATTTATAGGGGTAGTCATGGACTTTCCAATTAAGATTTTGTTTACACTTTGACCCGTCGCCCTTTTGCACACGGTTGTTGTAGAGAGTCGAGACTTGCTGCATTTTCTTTCATTTTACAACAGATTTCAAATGATATGCCACTTAACCTCCCTTGCCATTTGAAAATTTTGAGTTGGACCCCATCTGGGACCCCGCGGGGGACCCTGGGGCATGTTTTTCTTACCACAAAAAGTTTCTCGTTGAAAATGGTGGGATAAGTGTTGGCAGAGTTTTTCACTTACTCAACCATTTCCGAACAAATGACGGTTCAAACTATTCTGCATGGTAATTTTTTGTAGTTCTTACATTACAAAATATGTTGTAACTCACGATATTCCGCCCGGTGGCACGTATAACTTTGGGATCCATCTAGTTATAACATATAAAATGCAAACACAATGGTCTCGTTCCGATCTCAGCGGAGCCACTGCGTGACCCTTCCTTGTAAGTGGGAAAATATTTACGTTCACTCCAACCTCAATCATTTCATGAATTCAACCTGATTTACATATGTTATTAGGACGTAAAATTGAATGTGATTTATTCTACAAACACTTTTATACATTGCAAGAGCTGTGACGTCTAAATATTCACTGAGAACTCATAGTCGTATCGCAATAAACAAAAGCGAGTATGGAACAGTAAACTGCTTTCACAAAGGTTAAAAGAAAGCCTGCAAAAGCATGCAAAATGGTCGAGTGGTTTAGGTCGATACTCTATCAATCATATGTTTGTGTTTTAAAACCCGATAATAAGTTTCTCTAAGTGTCTTCCTATTTTCATTTGGAGGCGGAAAACACTTCTTTGAATAACTCATTGGAAACTTCTTTTGTTTCAAATTCGGCTAAGACGGAACAATATATCAATTGCAAATCTAAAATCCATAGCTGAAAACCAAATATAAAGTATGTTTTCCCATTATTATCCTTCGATTTGTAACGAGACCCGGGTTCGATTCCCGGAGGGAGTTCATGTGGTTCGGATTCCACCTTAATCAGTAGGTCCACGTCTCATATAGCCTCGCTGCTGAACGGGACGTAAAACTCAAAATCAATCAATCAATCTCCAAGAGAGAGAAATAAAAAAAGTATTTTTTGCAAATTCTAGTTCAAAGTTCGAAGCACTTGCTTTTGCACGTGATTTTTTGTTTCTTTTTTCAGGGAACAGAAAAGTTCTGGCGCCTAAGAAATTATACCATATAATATTGCAAATTTGCAAGTGGATGTATTTAAATTGCAATTTGTGGTAATAAAGATATTATGATTAGAAAACAATATTGTAATAAGTAAGTTTAATTTCTTCATCCATCGCCAGTCTTAGGGGCCCCTTATACCTCGCCGCCCCCCGAATATCGATATCGAAAATTTCGAATGATATATTCATGTCCATATATTCGCGATATCGAATGTTGATATATGATATATGATATATATATATATATCGACGATAGCGATTTATCGACATATCACATGCCCAGGTCTGAGAAGTGATGCTTGAAATATACTGGAATCAACAATCAAATTCTAAATAAGTTCTCCATTTCCCTATTCAATGTTGAGGGGGAAGAGTGTGAACCCGAATAGAAATTTTAAGAAAAACAAATGTTAAGATAAAAGTAGGTTTTCCGTCTCCCCTTGAATATAAAAATTAACAGAAAACTATTACTGCAATTTACCTTTTACTTCTGTTTCTGATTGTTATCACAAATCAGCAACAGTACACATACTTTACATAGTATACCAATACCAATACACTCTATAACTTTTCACAACCAAGCAAGCCGGAAGATGAATTTCATGTAATATTAAAGTGGAATATTCTACAAAATAGTCATAACTCATTGGCCATATTTCTATCAGTACTTTGGCACGGACTAAGAGCTACAAGACTAACAGAACTAGAAATTAAAGATTTCATTCCTTTTTTCTCTCAGACTAAAAGACTTCTGCATTTTCCTAAGATTTTCATTTTCTTAATATAAGTCCCCTATCCTGGGCTAATTCTGGCTACCGCGGTTTCGAGGTAATCGGTAAACGAAAGAGCAAAGTTTGTCGACTCTCAACTCTCGACAGTTTGTAAGAAGATATTTCACAGTTCATGTTGTTATTTCTTCGTTACAAAAACACTTCTAGTTGACTCTATTCATGGTGAATTACTGAACTTATAAACATTGACAATTATTGAAAAATGAATAATTATTTTTAAACATAAAAGGCATTACAGTTCACTAGAATGCAGTAGTAGAATGCAGAAGTGAAAGAAAATATTGTTTATTTGTTGAGATGCGCAAACTGAATGTGAATAATAAGTGTTTCCCATTCTCTTGTCCAGAGGTGGATCTACGATGGACTTCTGGGGGCTCGGTGGTTGGTAATACTCCTATTTAGAGCTACTTTTAAGAGCTCCAAACTCTGGAATGGGTTTTATTTCTATATAAAAACACAAATATTCCCTTTCTGGGAGGCTATCGCCATGATCGCCCACTGGATCCGCCCAAGCTCTTGTGTAGCAGACTTTGAAGATATTTAGCTCCTGCGATGGTGATTAAGGATTGTAACATCTGGATAATTTTTATACTGATATCGGATAGAAACTTATCCGAATTTGCAATATCCGGTTGACGGACAACAAAACGGATGACGGATAACGGATAATATCAGGATAATGGATGACTGATAATATCCGGATAGCGAATGACGGATAATATAGAGGTAACGGATACTATCCGCATGATGGATAACGGATGACGGATAAGATCCGGATAACGGATGTTATCCGGATGTCGGATAATATCCGGATAATGGATTTATCCGGATAATTTATAAAATTAAGATAACGGATAATATCTGGATAATAGAACATTCGGATAACTGATTACATCCGGATGACGCATAAAGGATAGTATCCGGATAAAGTATGTGGTTTGAAAAAGACAATATAGGAGAGAGACTTATCAATGCTTTCTCCTCATGGAGTTATTAAAAGACGATCATCGGGCAGTGGTCTTTACCATTGAAAGATATTGCTTCTTAAAATGTTTCCTAGTAACTTCCAATTTTCTTGTTCTTGTTGAGCGCGGTGGCTAATAGACCGCTTACTTTGGCGCGTGGGGTCCTTATTGTTTCGATCCCCGGCCAAATAAGTTTGCGGTGGACAAGATCGTATCCGTAGCTTCTCTCAGGGTACTCCCGCTTCTTGCCACTTTTCACTCCATCAATTCTTCTATTATCATTGACTTGCTTTAATCATTCGACACGGCAGCTCAGTGGTAGAGCGCTTCCTCTTTTGCGTGGGGTCCTATTGTTTTGATCACCACCCAAGGAAATTTGTAGTGGACAATATCATATCCGTGGTTTTTCTCAGGGTACTCCTACTTCTTCCCACTTTTCATTCCACAAATTCCTCTATTATTATTGACTGGCTTTAATAATTGCGCGCGGTGGCTCAGTGGTATAGCGCTTCCTCTGGTGGACCAATTAACATTGAGGTGGATGAGATCGTATCCGTGGGTTTTCTCAGGGTACTCCCGATTCTTCCTACTCTTCATTCCACCAATTCCTGTATTATCATTAACTTGTTTTAATCATTCGGAGCGGTGGCTCAGTGGTAGAGCGCTTCCTCTGGTGCGTGGGGTCCTTATTGTTTCGATCTCCAGTCAAGTAAGTTTGTTGTTGACAAGATCGTCTTCGTGGTTTTTCTCAGGGTACTCCCGCTTCTTCACACTTTCCATTCCACCAACTTCTCTATTAGCATTGACGCTTTAATCGTTGGGCGCGATAGCGCAGTGGTAGAGCTCTATCTCTGGTGCATGGGGTCCTTATTGTTTCGATTCCCGGCCTAGTAAGTTAGTGGTGGACAAGGTCGTATCCGTGGGTCTTCCCAGGTACTCTCGCTTCCTCCCAGATTTCATTCAACCAATTCTTCTATCATCATTGACTTGCTTTAATCATTGGAGATGCCTTGGTCCCTTGAGGATTGCGGTGATGTAAGAAATCAGATTCGATCCCAAGCATTTGGGTTGTGATGTAAACCTTTGCTGTGGTTCAGTCTCAGTATTTTATTACGCGAGATAAAGCCATCCATACAGCTATAAATGTTGTTCTATCTTGTGCAAGCAGGTAGTGATTTTGAGCCAATTCGGAACCACATTTTTGGCGCTTTGAGGCCAGAAACCGATTTCGGACATTACGCTGTCCTCAAACTACTAGGATCTTTTCAATGTTACCATCCGCGTCCAACAACCCCATGTTTAAAAGGGAAATAGAAAGGACTCGTGTCTAAAACTTCCGGACCCAGTTTCTTGAGGTTCAAGAGTAGGGATCGATTTTTGATATCACCATTGTGCTCAACGGATCAAAACCTTTGAAATGTCGCCAACGCCGTCCAATAACTTCATCTTTAACAGGTGAATAGAAGGGACCCGAATCCATAACGTCAGGACCCCATTCCTTGAGCTTCGTGGTCTGAGCCTGATTTCTGACATTACTACTGCACTCAGGGGCAGTGGTTAGGGATGGGCACGAGCGAGTTCGAGTGTTTTTTTTAAACTTGATTCGACTCGAAACAGACATCTTTTAGCTCGACTCGGGAACTCGACTCGAAAAATTTCTTCTGACTCCACTCGAAACTGGACTCGAATTTGGATCGAGTTTCGAGTCGAGTCGAGCCAAATCGAGCCAAATCTTGTGTGTAGTTTCAAGTTCCTTTTTCACTTATTCTGCATAAACAATATAATTATTATCAATGTTGCTACTTCCACTACAGCTTATTATTATTATTATTATTATTATTAAATTCTGTAATTAAGCTTGAAAGATAGGCGGTTTCCATCTGAATACTAAAAACTAGTTAACTGCCGATTTCGGTAGTCGTGAAATCTAGGACACAAGGACATCGTTCACGAGGTTCTGGGTTTGAGTTCCGGAGGATCCAGTATTCGTGCTTGGGCCAAAATTTGTTAAAAGTTATAGCGTGCCAGGAAAACATGTTTAAAACTGTTCTGCCTGGGTCTACGGTTGTCAACGACTTGTGCGGCTTGGCTCACAGCTTATTTAATATCGAACCGAACCGAGAACCGAACCGGATGTGCACGAGTCGAGACAGAATTTGTAAAATTCGAGTCGAATCGAGACTGCTCATAAAAATCTTGATTCGACTCGAATGTCTCAAAACTCTTCACATATTTTAAACAATAGTTTTGAAGAAACTAATCACTCAGAAACAGTTATATATATATATATATATATATATATATATATATATATATATATATATATATATAATACAGGTGCGGATCCAAGGGGAGCTACAGCCCTCTTGACACTCAGGTATACACTGGATAAAATAGGCTTCAATCCTGCTTTACACTGGATAAAGCGGCAAACAGTGATTTAGTCGCTCCCTTGATCATATCCTGGATCCGGGGCTTTAAGGGTTCATAGCTGTAAAACTATGGGACCTATCGTTAGGGATGCGCACGAGACGAGTCGAGACAGAATTTTCCTGACAAATTTCGAGTTGAGACACAGCTCTTGCAATAAAAAAGAATACATTTTTCGAGTCGAGACATCACTTTTACAGCACATGTTCGAGACGAGAAAGCCTCAAATCTTGTCTCGTGCGCATCCCTACCTATCGTAGTCGGGTTAAGACTTCACTTAGAAACTAATATGTGCGCTATCCAAAAATACAATGTTTCAGAATCTAGAGTACACATGCGACAATTTTTAGAGAGGAACTTTGGCTATGTGCATATAATTTGAAGTACTCACCAAATACCTGTATAAAAATTGTTGCAGAAGTATGTTAGAATTCTAAAATATGGATATTTGGACAGCGCACGTACTAGTTCCTAAATAAGGTCTTGACCGTACTACGGTAGGTCGCCTAGTTTTGGAGCTATGGACCTTTAAAGTTCATTTCTTCATGTTTTTGGCAGCCTATAACTCCGAAATTAAGCATTTGTGCGCCCAGGTTTGTTATTACCTTTTGTCTTATCTTGGTGTCAGGAACAGTATTTCTTCCAGATATGTTTTTGGGGCACTGCCCCCCTCCCGGAGCTCTGAGAGTGCCCCCCGGAGGAGACCAAAATATTACGTCTATAATACAATAATAAATAGAATAGTACCAGCAGTTCTCCCCTCACCCTGAACATTTTTTCTGAAAGAACAACTGGTCAGGAATCTCCTTGCATTTTTTAAATGGAGTATCGCATCGCAGTTTGCAGTGCAAATGGGAATGCAATGCAGCGCAAACATGGAAATGCAACATTGCATTTACATGTTTGCACTGCAAATTGAAAAATGTATTGCAAATTGCGATACATCTTTGTGTCTTAAATTACTATATAAGCTAAAATAAGGAGCAAGTTAAAAATATATTACTATTATTTCAAGAAACTTCCCCCGACTTGAAGGGTCTTTTATTGCAAGAGAAAATGCCTCGACTTTGAATTACAATAGTTTTCCACTTTTGTATTTCCTTCCCTTTGTCAGTTTATTGTTACTGGGTCATTCTCCAGATCTTCTCAGGTTTCGGGTGATTATCCTTGTTTCTGAGCGTGTAATAATAAAAAAAATGTTCCTTGAAGAAAAGGCGCATTGGCAGCAGATTGGACCTAGCCGATATATGGTATATATAGCATGATTGTGGGTTGGTTAGTAAAACGCAGAAGTGCGTACAGTAGATCAATAAAACAGTAACGGTATTCTTCAATGCCAAAAATACAGTATAGGAAATTACTCATCTTTATCTCTCTTTTCTTTTTGCTTTCCATTTGAAGTACTGATATACCTGATACCCATTTACGTTCCTTGTTAAAAACAACATATGTTTTAGCAAGATTTCTTCTTGGGAGACGCCGCGAACCTCAAAAAACATCCCGAACAAATGGACTCTCTCTTTCTGTGTGTGTTTGAACCAATGAGTTGTTTTTCCTAAACCTAATTGTTGAATTTGCCGCTGTGGTAAAACTATTTCGCTCAATTTGACAAATAATATAATAAAATATAATACTTATCCAGCAATGAGCGTGGATTGCAAGGCAAAGCAGTGAACTCTAAAGTACCCCTGTAGCAGGGGCGGATCCAGAACGGACTTCTGGGGGGGGCGTGGATTGTAATACTGCTACTTAGCTAGTTTTAAGAGCTCCAAATTTTGGGATGGGTTTTATTTATATATAAAATAAGAAAGCTTCCACTTCCGTGGGAGGGGGGCCATTGCCCCGATCGCTCCCTGGATCCGTGTCTGCCCTATAGCCTCTCCTCGAAATTAAATGCATTGATCTATTATTTCCAATTCGAAGTCATTTTCGCTTCCATGTTAATGGTGACGGAGTTCTTGTTCTTTGTATCTCTGTATTCAAGAAAATAATAATAATAATAATAATAATAATAATAATAATAATAATAATAATAATAATAATAATAATAATAATAATAATAATAAAGCATCTGAATAATAACGATATTTTTAACCCCCCTTCTTTAAACTTTCTGTGTATTTCTCTGAATCTGGATATGTTGTTTTATAGTGTATAATACAAAAAGGCTTCAAACAGCAATCAGGCAAAAATTATTTGTGTAAAAGACACAAACGCCTTATCAGTGGCTCTGCAAAGAAGTACTAAACAACTGACGTTGTTTCTGCTTGCCTTTAAACATAATGTTACGGTTTAGAAGGCACAGACAAAAGTAGAGAGCAACGTGAAATTTCGCCTAAGGGCACCTTCGTTGCTAAACTGAAGACTAGCACTCTGTCAACATATTGCATAGCTATCAATAAGTCACACTCAAAGGTTCTTTCCAAACGTTTTGGTATAACAGGTTAATCAAACTACGCTGTTGTAGGTAAGGGATGAGACTCTGAATGACCGATCAGTGTTGGAGTTCAGAGCCGTAGCTAGAAATTTCGTTGCCCGGGGCGAAGTAGAATTCGGCGCCCCCCGACACTCACCTTACCAAACTTTGACTTTTTCTTTCTGTGCTTTTATTTTTAACATATAAGAGAAACACGTTTTTGTTGTTATGCAACGCTGTTTTTTCTTTTTTATCTAGCCGTTTAGACAGACCATTGCAACAGCCAAAAGCGATCGTTATGTATTCTTTAACAAATAAAAGCCACTCTCAAGAGGCTTATTTTAGACCTGCTGCTAAACTTGCCAAACTACCTTGTATACAAATCCATTTGGAGAATAATTATGAAAAAAGCATGGAATCGATTCTCCTACGTCAGGACGACCATGTTAGACATGGAGTTGCTGGACGCGAGTGGTAGCGTTGGAAAGGCCCGGGTCCCCTGAGTGCAGTAGTAATGTCAGAAGTCTGGCCCAGGCCACGCAACTCAAGGATTGGGGTCCTGACGTTATGGATTCGGGTCCCTTCTATTCACCTATTAAAGATGAAGTTGTTGGACGGCGTTGGCGGCATTTAAAAGGTTTTGATCCGTTGAGCACAATTGTGATGTCAGAAGTCGATCCCTAAACTTGAACGTCAAGAAACTGGGTCCGGAAGTTTTAGACACGGGCTCTTTCTATTCCCCTTTTAAACATGGGGTTGTTGGACGCGGATGGTAACATTGGAAAGATCCTAGTCGTTTGAAAACAGCGTAATGTCCGAAGTCAGTTCCTGGCCTCAAAGCGCCAAAAATGAGGTTCCGCATTGGCTCAATATCAATACCTGGTTGCGTAAGATAAAACAACATTTATAGCTGTATGGATGGTTTTACCTCGCGTAATAAAATACTGAGACTGAACCACAACAAAGGTTTACATCACAACCCAAATGCTTGGGACCGAATCTGATTTCTTACATCACCGCAATGCTCAAGGGACCAAGACCTCACCAATGTTTAAAGCAAGTCAATGATGATAGAAGAATTTTTTGAATGAAAAGTGGCAAAAAGCGGGAGTACCCTGAGAAAACCTACGGATACGATCTTGTCCAACGCAAACTTACTTGCCCGGGGATCGAAACAATAAAGACCACACGCTCCAGCGTAAGCGGTTTACCATTGAGCCCCACAACAAGAACAAGAAAATTGGAAGTTACTTGGAAATATTTTAGAAGCAATATCTTTCAATGGTAAAGACCACTGCCCGATGATCCTGTTTTAATAACTCCATGAGCAGAAAGGACTGATATGTCCCTCTCCTATATGGTATTTTTCAAACCATATACTTTATCGGGAATATTATCCTTTATTCTTCAATTCATGAATTGTTTGAGGTTGAAGTGAGCGTAAATGTTTTCATACTTAGGAGTCTGGATATGCAAACCTGCTTACCGTGGGGATTTACTTCTGTGAAATTTGGTCCATGAAGTTATACAAAAACCGGTAAAATAAGGAACGTTAACATTCTTACAATGAGAACAGATTTCAATTCCCGGTGGGAGTTAGCGTACGCACGACTTTATCCTGGGAGACCCGGGTTCGATTCCCGGTGGGAGCTCATGTGTTTCGTATTCCATGTTAATCAGTAGGTCCACGTCTCCTATAGCCACGCTGCTGACCGGGCAGTTAAACTCAAAATCACAATCACCACCACACAGCGGGAGTTTACATGCTTCGGGTTTTACGTTAATCAATATGTCCACGTCATATATGGTCTTGCTGTTGAAAGAGACGTTAAACTCCAAATCAACTCAACTCATTAAGATCAGAGTTCTGAGTTTAATACCAACTTGAAACCATACGTTCAAAACAAAAATTGAAATAAAATGAAATCTTTATGTTTAACGTCCCATGGTTATGCCGGTTAGGCTAAAGGAGACGGTGATAATGAGAAAGGAGTGAAATGGTGTAATGAAGAAAGTGGGAGGAAACGGGAGAACCCCGAGAAAACCCACCAGCATGGCGTTTGTCCACCACAAAGTCCAAACGGCGCGAGCTGGGATCGAATTAGGGACCCGAAGCACCGGAGGTGAACGCTCTACCACTAAGCCACCGCACCCCCCAAAATGAAAATTATTCATGCTTCTGATAACTAACTAACTAACTCTATGGCCTATGAAACCCGGAGGTTCATTGCCGCGTTCACAAAAGCTCTCCACTGACTTCTATCCTTAGCTAATTGCATCCAGTTTCTACTTTGTATTCCTATCTCTGCGAGATCCATCTTAATATTATCCTCCCATCTGCGCCTAGGTCTTCCTAATGGTCGTTTTCCTATGGGTCTACCAGTTAAGACTTTGAAAGCGTTTCTACTTTCTTCCATTCTAGCTACATGACCTGCCCACCTAAGCCTCCTAGACTTGACGACCCTAACAATGTTGGGTAAACCGTATAAACTATGTAGTTCCTCGTTATGAAGCTTCCGCCATTCCCCATTCTCGTTCCTCTTGGGTCCGAATATTCTTCTCAGGATCCTGTTCTCAAATACTTTCAGTCTATGTTCTTCCCTCAGAGTAAGCGACCATGTTTCGCAACCATACAGAACAACAGGCATGATTATCGATATGCGTTCATGCTTCTGATAACTATATAAAAATGGAGAGGGAGAGAGAGAGAATAAATATGGTTGTATTTTTCATAGGGCCAAAGTGGCTTAGTGGTAGAACGTTCACCTCTGGTGCATGGGGTCCTTGGTTCGATCCCAGCTTGCACAAAGTCAGATTTGTGGTGAAGAAACACCGTGTGCGTTCGTTTCTTCAGGATTCTCCTGTTTCCTCCTACCTACATCGTTGCACAATTTTCGTTCACTTCCCATCATCACCGTCTCCTTTACCTAGCCGACATAAGCATGTGACGTCAAACTTAATTTAATTTCATTTCATTGAAAAAATTACTATAATTCATAATCTGCATCTTTATAAAGCAACTTTAACAATCATATGGATGTATAATGCTTAAATTGAATTAAATCGCAATTGCAGTAATCTGCAATATTTTAGGTTTCTCATTTATTAACATCAAATGTTTAGTAAGACTATTCATGGCTTTGGATTAATTGTTTTAACAAAAGAGACACTGACCAAAGCTTAAAACTTTACTTTATTTTAAATTATAATTTCTAACTGTTTCGGATATCTAGCATATCCTTCTTCAGACACGATCGAAATTAATGAAAATACAGATCTGTATTTTCATTAATTTCGATCGTGTCTGAAGAAGGATATGCTAGATATCAGAAACAGTTACAAATTATAATTTAAAATAAAGTAAAGTTTTAAGCTTTGGTCAGTGTCTCTTTTGTTAAATCAAATGTTTAGTTATTTGATACTTTATAGCAAGAATATTAACTGCTATATAAGACACTATTATATACCTCTGGCGTGGAAGACCCTGGTTTGATTCCCAACGGGAGCTCACGTTTTTCGGTTTCTATGTTAATCAGTAGGTCCCGTCTCATATAGCCTCGCTGCTGAAAAGGGCGCTAAACTCAAAATCAACTCAACTCAATAATTATCTATACATTGAATTTAATAATAAGGAGGGAGGCCGAATAAAGAGGGAGACCTTAAAATTTAAAACGTAGGGTCAGTGTGAGTCAGAGAGGTCACGGGGGGTGGTGTGTCACAGTGAGTCACGTCCTGTTGACCCACGATCCACTGACCTACTCACAAATCTTGACCCAATTGACTCACTCCATCTCTGGACTGTATACACAGATAAAGCAGACATATATGTAATCTGACCTTACTTGGCCTTCACTAATTTAAGATAATCTACAAAAAATGAAAGAAAGCTATTTCAAACGCAAAAATATAGAAATGTATTTTCAACGGAACAAGAAAAAACGTAACAGCCAAGATTTGAACCCGAATTTCTGCACTCAGCAAGCAGACGTCTTACCGACTTACCCACGGCATATCTTTCGACTTCTGGTTTTGAAACTTTATTTACACTGCGTGTGTTACCTAACAACGTTACGAGATGTCCTTACTGTCGTGTTAACACGCGTTCCGTAAATTTACGAAGTCGCTCTTTTAATCCAAAATCAATTCGACACACACGCACACACACACACACACACACACACACACACATATATATATATATATATATATATATATATATAGATAGATAGATAGATAGATAGATAGATAGATAGATAGACATATAGATATAGATAGATAGATAGATAGATAGATAGATAGATAGATAGATAGATAGATAGATAGATAGATAGATAGATAGATAGATAGATAGATATGTTGGTGCACCAGTAAGCTCCCAAGAGTACAGATTAATTCATTCTTGATTTTAATCTACAGAACAAATGTTTTTTATGAAAGCAAGGGGACTGCTACCCATAGATGGCTAAGTGAGGTAAATAAAATTTAAACTTCAAATGGAAGTGGGGTGGCTCACCGACAATGGCTGATTTAACACGTTTGATATCAGCGCGGGTAATAGCTGGTTTATAGATAGAGCCTGTGTAGGTAAGTGGATACCGCGTAAGACTGTCATTCTAAGGGTGTGGGGTTCGAGTCTCGGCCTAGACTGGGTTAATTTTTTTTCAACACTATAAATGATGTTCGCGTTTGATACTGAAAGAGATTTATCCTATGAAGGGAGAAAACCCACGATGGGGTCAGGGGGAAAGACGGACACTGTTTATCCTTAAGTGTTAAAATTTAATTTATTCCCATGTCTTTTGCTCTTTCCTTTCCCTCTTTCCTTCTTTTCTCATTTTGTTTAGCTTTCCATACTTTTTCGGTCTCTGCATGATGCGTATTATTGTTTTCGTTTCCTTTGCATTAATTCCTATCTCTTTGATCTTAAAGTAAATGGAATTTCTGTAGATTTATCTCGTGGTTGTTTCTCTAAGTGATGCTCTCAGATAGTAATACTTTTTCCTCCAAATGGAGGAATATCCTGGCGTGTTATGTTTTCGGGCATGTATTTGCTGTCATGTTGGTTGTCCAACTATCAGACATACAGTGAAACTATTCTGCTACTGGAAAAAGCTATCATTTCTTATGTATCCAACCTCCATTTTCTAAAGTCGCTGACTGTACATTACAAAGTTCAATTGGCGGGAGATGGGATTGAATCCAAGTCCGTACTGAACAGTTGAGGTACAATTCATGTTCATTCCTGTTGCTCGTTTGCTGTGATGAAAAGACCTACAGCTTATTGTGAAATTCATGCTTTCATCCCATCGTGATCAAATAAGAATCTTTTAATTCTATACGCTGATACCTCTTACCGAGGAAGGACATATTTGTGGGATGAATTTGTATATTTCCGGGGATCAAAATGTACAAACCTATTACATTTTAGGTTTGAGGAGTGTGGTGACTCAGTGGTAGAGAATTTAAAATCAGTACTTTGGGGGGTCCCTGATTCGATCACAGCTGCAGGCCTGTAGACTTTCTGATAGACAAACACCGTGCTTGTGGGGGGTTTCTCAGAGTTCTTGTGTTTCCCCTCCATTTCATCATTACCGTCTCCTTTAGCCTAGCCGGAATAATCGTGGGACGTAAAACTGAAAAATGGGACATGTGTAGACATTTTCGAGAATAAAACTAGCACATAAAAAGCTTCTACAATCAACAACAGCCAAATATTGTCTCACAAGAGTGCAAATAAAGCCATTCGCCATTCCAAAGTATATTAGTAATCATACATACACAAAGAAAACACTGTTGAATCCTGACGCTTTTTACGCAGGGCGTGTGAATGCCATAATTTTGTATCATAAAGCACAAGAGTATGGAGGAGGACATTGCTATTAGGAAGCCGTGACTCCTCTGGTAGGCTTACCCAATATCTAATAAATGTAAATATCGTAGAGGTTCGAAATTACATGCGTTAGTATACAATCTTATGCGTAGTTTTGGAGAAATTTAGAAGGAGATAATAAAGTGTGTCCCGTAAATAATAAACTTTTTAAATGCCAACCATTTTTTGTTCTACTAAGTTAGTAGCACGTGCTTTCAAAGTCGGTTTGTCATATTACATATCGATAACTTGACTGTGTTTGCACACTATAAAATAAATCAACCATAACTAAATCTATGAGTTTTTCTTTGTAAATACATTCATTTCCAATTTTAATCTTTTATCAGCAATGTTCACACAGCCGTTCTTATCAAAAAACACACTTGCAAAACTGATGTTCATTTCTTTAATAATAATAATCATGTTTCATTTAATTTGTATATATCTTATACATTTACGATGAAGATATCAATTTAATAAATTCAAGATCGTACATGTTACGTCCAGATAAATTAATCTAAATTTCTTTATATGTTAAACATACATTTCCAGTTTGCAAATACGATAATAATGTACCAATATCGATAAAAGCCTGAGGCCACGAACAAATATGTATTTGACACTAATATCGTCGGTTTTTCAGCATAAGGAGCATATTTCTGGGAAGTTAAACTGAAATATTTCATCTCTCTCTCTTTTACGATGGGATATGATGTCTGAATAATTGTGAAAATTATCACTTAAATCAGTATGATGTTCTTATTACGTGGCAAATACGAAAACTCAAGGGTACTTTATTCGAATCTACTTCGAACCGAATGGACTGTGTACTGGACAAAAACTGTTTTCTCGGGGGCTCTGCCGTTTCCTCCCAATTTATTTTTCATTCTACCGTGGGGGTATTGTTGAATGTTAAAATAATCATGTATGGTGATCCCAGAGCACATACATTAGACAGATATACAGACAGAGAAACAGTATTATTTTATTTATATTAAATAAGTGAAGGGATGACTGACACAAAACAATCACTACATTTGTGCTGTGGTTTGACAGTCTGAATTAAAAAGTTTACTTATCTCAGATGCTTAGGGTCCCTGGTTCGACGTCCTAGGAAGTAAATTTATTGTTGGCAATATCACACTCTCCTTTCTCGGGGCTCTCTCTTTTCACATTGTATTCCAGCACGTTTCTTAAACATGTGTTCCTTTAGCGTAAGAAGCATATTTGTGGGACGTTAAACTGAAATATTACATCTTTCTCTTTCTCACTCTCTTACGAAGGACTTGATGTCTCAATGATTTCGAAAACTATCACTTAACACAGTATGATGTTCTTATTCTGTAGCAGATACGAAAACTCAATTTAAAGAAACGTTCAAAAAGTTTGTCATACCTTGATCCAAGATCCAATATATTCTGAATCAAAAATTTTCTTTGACGTCTTATATCTGGACAACTGCATAAGTTGTACCCAGATCCAGATTATTACTTAACTCACTATGATGACCTTATTCCCTTAAAGAATACGAAAAGTCGATTTAGGCGGGACTTTCAAAAAAATCGGGATCTTTGATTCAAGATTCGATAATTATATTTCATTCAACAATTGTCTTGTACGTCTTATGTCTGGAGAACTATAGGTAATATACGATGTTGTTCATTATAAGCTTACTTGTTCAGAGGTCGAACTAGGGACAGCATGAATTGAGTTGCCAAACATTGCTGTACTACACTAAGTAGCCATCTGAAAGAATAAGTCGTTGCTTTACCACTGACCCACCCACCCACACACACACACACACACGTTCATATGTTTCTTACGTTCGAAGCGTAATAAAATATTTTATTTTAACGCACCACGTTTATGTCCATTATGCTAAGGGAGACGGGTGATTAAGACAAATTAATGATTGAATCTTTAATATAATGAGAATGTGTAAGTAACCAATCAAAACTCACGGACACGATGTAGTTCATTATTAGTTTACTTGTTCCGAGGTCGAACTACGGACTGCATGCACTCTGCCACAATGCACGACAATTAGTAATTTAAAAAAAAATATTTTAGTCTTTCCCCGTTGAAATGTTATGGCATTGCATTCCTCTTCTTCTTTCACACAAACACACACACACAAACATACATACATATATATATATATATATATATATATATATATATATATATATATATATATATATATATATATATATATATATTCTCTCTCTCTTTCTTCATGCAATGTGCTAAAACAATAAAGTAACACACAAAGCTCTTCGTAATCTTCCAGTGTTTGCTTGTCTTTTTTCACACACCATCACAATGTGAAGAATGACTTCCAGACTATGTAATGCAACGGGAAGCCACATGAAAGGGCTATAGCTATCCGTCTGATTGACTGACTGAAATTTTGATGCTTTAGTGGTTAGTGCGGGTGTCATAATATTAAAACGAAAGGATCCTGATATCTTCTAGATAAAATCGGGGCATATGTTTTGTACTTACATTTTCAAAACGAGACAAAGCGACAAAAGTTTTTTGAGAATACTTCGAGAATTAACACTCAAAATCTTAACACCGGAAACTGGATTCTTTGAAAACTATTCACCGTTCCAAAATAAATTCTTTCATCTCCTTAATTCTTTTCAAATTGAAGTTATAGAAATAATTTCTGATTCTAAAACTGATTATCATAAATCCGATCCGATCTTTATGTTTCCGGGGGTCTTTACATGGTATACAAATCTATTACATTTTTGGTTTGAGGAGATGGTGGCTCAGTGGTACAGAGTTTGCATCCAGTACTTTTGAGTCCCTGATTCGATCACTGCTCACGCTGTGTGGACTTTCTGACTAATTCAAAAAAAATACAAAGAATGTTGATCAACGTAAACGTACGTTGTACTGTCATCGAACTAAAGACTGTCGCAATAGAGATAAGTGTACACCATTTCCTTAGTAAAAGAAAGACGTCAGTACGGTTTCTTTTCAGATCAACCATTCTAAAGACGTCAGTAGGGTTTCTTTTCAGATCAACCATTCTAAATGAACCAATCATATTTAAACGTATTAATCGATCACAAAATACAAATTTTATGTGAGAATAATAAAAGATTTCAATTTCACTATATTATTATTATTATTATTATTATTATTATTATTATTATTATTATTATTATTATTATTATTATTATTATTATTATTGTTATTATTATTATTATTATTATTATTATTATTATTATTATTATTAAATGCATTAGATTTAGTACTACACGGTTCAGTATAAATGAAAAATATTTTTTTTTCTTCTTTATGAACAGAAAGTGTTCCTGTCGACTTGAGTATACACATTTTCATCTAGCTTTGTCAAAACATTATGAAATGCTATGAGAAACTTCCGTTATGAGACCATGTTCAATCAATGAAATCCAACACGATTTAAAACAATCATGAACTATGATATTCATCTTAGCAATCCAGGGAACGTTCTCAGGACAAAAAGTTTCCTACAGACGTTGCCTAACACTTAGCAACAGGAGGGGGCTATGGGCAGTGGATTCAAAATAGATGAGAAACTTGCGTTCACACCTTCAATACCAAATGCAATGAGAAACTTGCGTATTTAGCTTCAATAGCAACCAATGCTATTTCTGTCAAAGTACAGTAAGAAATTTAAGGGAATATGTTTCATATTTTTGGTCATATTTTATTTTATAGTAACGATTATCTCATCATGATTTTTTATATAGCCAGCTGAAGTTTTGGTCAGAGTGGAGACTTGGGGAGATCGGTTCCGATGACGTGCAAGTCAGACGAAAATGTATATACATGTCCCATACACTTACGAGGAACCACTACTCTTGGGGGACGGGTTCGATTGTCGATGAGAAAGCTTTAAATATTTTAAGATATTAAGTTAATTCCTTCGTTTCTGTCCTGAAACGAAGTGCTATATACGTGAAATTCTTTTTTATTCACTCCAGGACTAGTTCAACTCCAAAATCATGAACTACCAAATTAGATCCCAGCTCCCTACCAAAGTGGATTTTTGTGTACAGAGTCTTTATATCTTAAGTTAGCGAAGCTCCAATCAAGGTTAGTTGTCTGTTTCACTTTCACTCCCCCAAAATAATAATAATAATAATAATAAAAATAAAAGTAATAATAATAATAATAATAATAATAATAATAATAATAATGAAATAATAATAATAATAATAATGTGATGCTGTATATTTAAAATTTATTTTTATATTTGTTATTTACGTCTTAACACCACTTTGATCCGGATTCAATTGTCTATGAAAAATAGATAGATAGATAGATAGAGAGAGAGAGAGAGAGAGAGGGGGGAGAGAGAGAGAGAGAGAGAGAAAGAGAACATTGAACACTTGGAAGCATTATAGTGGTTCGAAATGAAGAGCTTCGAACGATATATATCATATGCATATCTTCGTGATAACTGAAAGACTCTGATGAAAATGGTAGCCGTCCGAGAGTATGGGCATAGCAACAACGTCTGTTTACGTTCTTTGCAGGAGGGAGTGGGGGTTTGTGGGGTCAAATAACTAGCCAATACACGACACGAACACAAAAAAGGCATGTTTCATCTTGTTTCTACATCTGGTAGGCGTCCAAGTCTATGAGCATAGCAACAGCGGGTTCCGGCAACCTAAATTTTCCCACGTGGCTCCTGGTGGTAGCCCTAAAAGGTTATGAGCATAACAACTAAAGGCCTATTGAAACTTGCCTTCGAAATCTAGGAAAACAAGAAATTTTTTGCTCACTCAGCCATCTATCCAGCGGGTATTCTACTAGTATGAACGGAAAGAACAGACTTGGTGAAAATTACTGTCACAATGGACGACTATGTGACAAATTTGATACGAAAGCTTAAACAGCTTGTGTCACATTCATTTGTTTCGAAAGCACAGTCACATTTCTTAAAGGACAGAAAGAAAAATCTTGAGCTAGGAAAAACAGCCATCGTTCTGATGGACTTAACTGAAAATCATTTCTACATAATTCAAGACAAAGTTCAATGGTACCACTGGTCTACTGATTCTTGTACCCTACAACGAGCCATACTATATACAAATCTTCCTGGATCTGCAGACCTGACTACTTTTAGTTTGTGTGAGATATCAGTTAACTTAAAACACGATGTCGCATTTCTTTATGAGATTCAGAATAACTTCTTTTCTGAAAGGACAATTTCCATATGTCAAAAATGTCCGGTGCAAAAACAATTCCTAGAACACGATCATATCGTCAAGTCTCCCATCTAAGCCAAACATGGATTTGGACAAAGCGAATCAATGGTGATGCAGATTTCAGTTCCATTTTTCATTTTACTGAAGAGAAGACATCTTCTCCAATGAATAACGCGGACATCATCATTAATTTGTATCTTGCACGTGCTTACGATAACCATTGTTTTTTTTGGGTTAGCTTTGGATGAAGATGAAGAGGAAAATTATGTTGAAGTCAAGTTTATGCACCCTTTTGGACCGGCTCCATCTTTTTACTGGCCTTCTACAGGAAAAGACATCGTGTGCCATTTTCCGATATTCAATATTATTTCTTTTGTTTTCGCCCCCTTTACTAAAGGTACTGGAAGAGTATATTTATTGTTTCTCAGATAAGAAGTTGCAGTTTGTGGAGGAAAAATGCAGCCTGCGTTTTGCTTAAACAAAATAGCAAGTTCCTTCAGTCTCAAATAATGAAATCCAATGACTGTGATTGGTATATGCTGAGGTAAGAAATTGATTGCATGCACAAGGAGTTTTGCGTATTTCTTTGGTTACAAAATTTTTAATTTAATGTAGTGGAAAAGTACAATCATTATTTTTATTTCGTTTCGAAGACTAAAATGGAACTTTCGTAAATGTTGATAAAAATAAGTACGAAATTTAGTTTTGTGCTGTACTTTGTATTGGTCTTGTTGTTCTTATTTATAAATTACGTTTTATGAAATTACATCTTCCAAATCGAAAGATAATCCGATACTGCCCAGTCGGACTGTCATATAGCCTTCATTTCTACGTTGTTACGTTAATTAAAAGATAATGGACTGTAGATTTGGAAAATTAATTCAATTTTAACACTAAATTCACTTTGATTATATTAATAGTTTTGCAAACAGATTTTTGTCTATAGAATTTCCAAAGTAAATATTTCTAGCACACTTCAACACAAACAAAACGTATAAATAGTAATTACTTGTGACCTGTGTGAGTGTATCGAGCAATAATGTGCCAATACCTTGTTTGCATCAATGGCACTAACACTTTACAGATGACACGAGTATCTGGCGCATTGGCCTTGAATTGTTAAACGAGAATTACTAACCGAAGCATTCAGATATCGACAAATTTCAATTTACAATCTCTTAGAACATACTTTAAGGCTCATTTTTTAAAGAAAAGAGCGGCAACGTAATTGTTCAGCCTCACAGCAATAATGCTAAGTATGTGAAATTAAAAATTTAAACAAAAGTAACTATTTTCAAGTGCAAGGGTACATTGCCACCCTTAATATACAGCAATCTTGATAGTGTTTTGCTTTATTAGCTCTACAGACTTATTAAACTTAGAGTAGAAATTTTCAAGTGATACATTGCTTAGATACTGAGATATGAATTTTTGCATTAAGCTCTACGAAATATTAAATTGCCTCCACACCGACCGGGATGCCAGAAATTTTGAAACTTTGGTCTCGTATTACTTACAAACTATTAGGATTTCGGAAGAAAAAATTTACAGATCTTCATAGCTTAGTATTGTTAAAAGAATTATCTATCAGGAAATTAAACGGACATCTCTTTTTTGAGCCTGGCATTCCTGTGCTCTGGCCATGGAGAGTATGAGAATTAAATCAATCACATATTTGGGAGGGGCACGAAGAGAAGTCCAATCTGAATACGACGTTGCAGAGGAGCACAAATTGTGAGTACGAATAGTGCGTGGTGTAAATAAATTACGACATCAAAAGAGAAATTAAGAAACAGCTGGTAAACGGAGAAAAAAGTTAAAATTGTTGAAGTGGGAAAATAAAATAAAAATACAAACAAATATGCCAACAACTAAACACGTGCCAAACAATGATCCTAGTGTAGTGGCAAAGGCGCAAGATTACCACGTGGGAAGTGGTAAAAGATAGCATACTACCCGTTTGAGAAGTTAAGTAAAAACGAGGTAAAAATTCCAGTTGCATTAATTAGAGAAGTAAAACAATGAAAACGAAGAAGCAGGTATATCTATTCAGGGCTATGTATCAGAGGGTGTTGATCGGAAAACGAAATTTTCCCGAATTTCACACATGTGATTCTCTACAATAGGTAAACTTCTTCAGAAATATGCCTATTGCAGACCATCATACTCCACCGATTACGCTACACAAAGTTTGTTTGACAAATGGTGTAGTGTTTTTTCATTCTTCACGATTGCTTTGAAAAAACTTGAAAAGGATTTGAATCTATATTGATTCGCTGTATTAATCAAAAGTGCAGCACTTCACCCCTATACTATCTTCTGATGCAACATCATAAGCTAAATATGGCTAAGGTCAGCCCTGATGTCTGGAACGAACGGTAATGTTCTTCCTGTAATGATATTTCCAACATAATGGCATGCCGAAGTTAATTTATTCGATAACCTGCAGACAATTTAGTGCCCACTAATAAACTAAATAACATACAATATAGTAAAATTACAGAAATTATATCGTATTATACAGTAATTTCGCCGTGCAAGTTCAAAAGTATGATATAATAATAATAATAATAATAATAATAATAATAGTAATAGTAGTAGAAGTAGTAAATAATAATAATAATAATAATCCTTCGGTCCTGCGCGGAGAGTACGAGATGAAAAAAATGTTCTTAAAAGAAAGTTTTCTCAGGGCCGGGTTTGAACCCATGCCAGAAGTGAAATTCTTTAATAGTCCATACACTAGAACACTCGGCTACAAACGGCGACAGGATCTAGCATTTCCTTTCTGTTATATGTATACAGCATGGAGAGAAACGGATAACACCAACCAATCAGAACCGTCTGTTTAGTTTCTACTTCTGGAGTATTACTTCTCCGAACGAGTCGTGCACATGATAGGTGGTAAAAGAGATCATATTACTCGTTTAATATGTTAAGTGAAAATGACCTAAAAATCCCATTGACATTTATTAGTGAAGTAAAATATTGAAAATGAGGAAGCAGGTAATGTAATCGGATGTATGTATCAGAGCACAGTGATCTGAAAAACGAAACTTTCGCGATTTTGCACACATCAGTCTCCAGAGTAGGATTTTTTTTTAAATAAATGCGCCTATTCCAGAGACCATCAAGTGAGAAATTCTGCAAAATTTCTATGCACTTCTGCCGAACATGACCCTCTGAGACGAAAACCACTCAACCATTCTCAGATCGAAAATTTCGCTCTCTCTCTCAGCTTCTCTTCGTCTTGACATAGCAATTTAATACTCTTCCTTCGACTACAGTCTTCTTCGCCTCTCCCTCTCTTTCTTTCCACCATACTCTTTAACACGTCCCTCGTTATACACATCCACCTCAGCCAAAATCCAAACCAGTTTCTCTTAATCCTATTAATTACACCTATTTTTCTCCCTTTCTGATACTATTTCTGACATCTTATCATTCCTTTTCAGTTCAACCAAGCTAATTCTTTAATTTTTTCTCCATGCCTACGTTTCGAAAGACTTCAATATTTTCGTCGCTTTTGCGTAATGTGCATGTTTCTGCCCCAAAGAGTACATATTAAAGTCAGTAAAACAAACTCTAAAAATTTAATGGGAAGTTTGTTCAACACAGAGATTTCCTAATCGAAGTTGAAAAAAATGGTATTTCAGTATTATGTGCCGCCTCGGTTTTCTTTCATCAGTGGCATACTGGTTTGACGGCATGGGCTATTACTGACCTTGTATAGTATTTGGTCTAGGAATTAATTCGTGCGGTTTTACAAAAGATGGCGTAACTAGCTTATTGTCCCATAGTTTCGTTGATCCAAACATGCGTTGAAAACTACTGTCATTCAGCATCTTGTTTAGTATATGTCAGTTGCTTGAAGCGGAAACAACAACATTTTTTCTTCAACTGAAAATGGCGCATTTTGTGCCTGATAAAGTGTTTTTGCGGGGAGTTATTCTTCATTGCTTTAACATGAAGAAAAGTGCTACCGCAAGTCATCATATTTTAGTGGAAGTGTTTGGTGACCATGCTCTAGCTGAGCGAACGTGTCAGAAGTGGTTTGCACGGTTTAAAGGTGGTGATTTCAGCTTGGAAGACCAAAAGCAATTTGGACAGCCAAAAGAATTTGAAGATGAAGAATTGAGAGCATTGCTTGATCAGGATTCGTGTCAAACGCAGGACGAACTTGCAGAAGCATTTGGAGTTGAGCAAACAACAGTTTCCAAACGTCTCAAAGCCATAGGAATGATTCAAAAGATGTCTTATTGGGTTTCACATGAATTGAAAAGAAAGACGTTGAAAGAAGAAAAACCGTTTGCGAATTGCTGCTTCAAAGACAGAAAAGGAAGGGATTTTTGCATCGAATTGTAACTGGTGATGAGAAGTGGATTCATTACGAGAATCCTAAACGAAAAAAGGCCTGGGTGAAGCAAGGTGAACCAGGTCCTTCACAACCGAAACGAGATATTCATTGTGCAAAGGTTATGCTGTATATATGGTGGGATTTGAAACGTGTGGTGTACTATGAACTTCTGAAACTTGGTGAAACTATTAATGGACACCGCTATCGACAACAATTAATGCGTTTGAAGCAAGCTCTGGCCTGAAAACGACCAGAATGGAATAACAGGCATAATATACTTATTTATCAAGATGATAACGCTCGACCACATGTCGCAAAACCGGTCAAAACCTATTTGGAAAATGTCGGATGGAAAGTGTTACTCCACCCGCCATATTCACCAGACACTGCTCCGTCTGACTACTACTTGATCGATTGCATGAATAACGATTTGATTGGACAGCGGTTCACTTCTTCAGAAAATATCGAAAAATGGATCTTTGATTAGATTGCGTCAAAAGATGAGGAATTCTTTCGACACGGAATCCGTAAATTGCCTGAAAGATGGGAGAAAGTAGTGGCTAGCGATGGACAATATTTTTGTTAACGTATTCATTTACTTTGATTTGAAATAAAGCTTCAATTTTTATTAAAAACCGCACGAATTAATTCCTAGACCAAATATTATTGTTATTAATATTATTATAATTAGTAGTAGTAGCAGTAATAATAATAATAATAATATTACAAAATATGCATAATTAACAAAAACTATTTTATGTGTTATCTCTCAACTTTAATGTTGAGCCCATCAAACTTTTCCACTGTAAATGAAATTCCATCATAAATTTGCGCTTTTATCTTTTCGTTGATTGCATTCGTAAGAGGTTAACTTTCACCAAAGTCACTTCCATCAAGACCCGCCTATCAATCTTCAAAAATTTCCGAATATAGCAACGTAACGCAAAAATGTAGACAGTCATTGTAATTCTTAAATTAAATCGATTATCGCTACCTAATCGAAATTGTGCTTTGTGTTAAGGGAAACAGTTACGGAATGTGTCCGGTTATTCCACACATTTTTCGTTCATCAGTTTCCATCACAAAATATATACTGTGATTTTGCTGTTTGGCCTTACTAATGAACTTTATAATCAATTTATTTTGTAACAAAAAAACAATTAACAATTTTCTTCATAGCATATCATTTTCCCGCTAGTTATTGCTCAAAATGTTCACCAGAGTAATAGAAATAAACACATTCACCAATCTACAATACTGTCTACGGGCCTCATTTCGTAACGGTTGGCACAAAATGAGCGGATTCCACTTAATGCAAATAACGCTATAAGTAATCACAACTCGAATAAAAACAATCGAAAAGTGCAGTGAAAAAATGTAGGTGGAGTACTTAAAAAGGTAGGTTACACACGTAATTCCTGTAGTTTTGGACTAAGAGACGTATAACTGAAAACACATGTTTTATAACATTTTCCGTATAAGTATTCCATCTACATGTACTTTCTGTATGAAACAGTATCAGCGGTCAGGATCTTACACACAAAATGACGTATATAACATATAGCAGAAGAATTTAACAAAAGTATATGTATGTGATATACGGAAAACAGTTAGATGTTAGATATTCTGCAACGGCATGTAACATCTGTAACATCTAAGGGCAGTGCGTGTGTAGTATACGGATAACATATGCTCCATACTAAGAGGATACCGTATATTTGTATAATAAACTTCTGTCCGGAGAACGGATTTTTTTCAATGTAAAACTCAAATTTTGTATTGCGTTGAACAAAGTGCTACGAAATGATGCCCCAAAATTCTCAGCTAGCCTCAAAGTGGCTACTATGTCATTATTCTTAACTTTGATATACTCGTTCCGCCCTCGGAAACCGATACACAAAGAGGAAATTTTATTAGTTGCCAGCCGCAGCCGCAGTTCGCTAGCACATGTGCTGTTACGGAGGAACCTACGTTGGTGCACAAGCAGTTACACCAGTGGTGCCCCTTATGTAAATGATGGATCCCCACAACTGTCTGACTTACTCCCTCCTCCCAGCCTGATCGCATAATTATGACAATTGAAATTTAAATGTTATGTACACGGAGAAAAATCGAGCCCCAAATTTTCACGAAACATTACTGTTTAGGGCTTTCTGATACCATCAACAAATTATCTGATACCGCCAACTTTTATGATACGTGTAGCGAAACACAAATGGTAAAAAAGGTTTTAATAAGCGAAACTACATCTAGAGTACGAGATACTAAAACTTTAGTAACAATAACTGAAGAAATTTTGGATAAACGCCAACAATACATGTCTTGTATTTCGCGAACTGTCTGCTAAATATGAACAGTAACAGGCACCAAATCCATAATTAGAAGATTATAACTGGATGCTTATAATTGCGCTAATCGTACATCCAGTGGAAAGGATTTTTACTGAATGTTTTGTTTGCTGTAACTGAAATAAAATGTTACCTGATATTGGATGCGACCTAGTAACTGCTAACAGACAGTTCTGCTAACACTGTGTCAGCATAATTGCCATTTTTATTTCATTTTATAAGAAAAGATAAACACAAATAAAAGAAGAGTAAGGTGAAACAGGAAATAATATGGAATAATTTATTGAAACAAGTTTTCTTATTAGAACTTCGATGATCCTTGCAGCAGAATTTAAAGGAATGCAAAATAATGCGTTTCGTAAGAAATAATTAAGAAACATAAAGTAAAATGGTTTATGATAGGAGAAATCGATCAGGCATTTTAAAATTATTTCGTATGTGAAAAATAGGAAAAACTATAATAGAATGATAGGTATTTCAAAACAACATCGACAAAGTTTGGGAGGTGATTCCTTACACCAAGATAAGACAAAAAGTATAGACCAACCTGGGTGTACAAATGTTTCCTTTTGGGAATTATTGGCTGCCGGAAACATGACAAAAGGAAATTTAAAGGTCTATAGCTCGGAAACTAAGGGACCTACCGAAGTCGGTTAACGATTTCAATTAGGAACTAGCATGTGCGCTATCCAAAAAAATACATGTTTCAAAATGCAAAGGTACTCACGCAACAAATTTTATAAAGAACAGTTTGGCTACGGGCATATAATTTAAAGTACTCACCAACTATTCCCTATAAAAATTACCGCGAAGTACCACACTATTTTGAAACTCGAATATTTGGTAAGTGCACAAAACATAAAATCTTGACTCGACTATGGTGGGTCCCATAGTGTTTGAGCTATGGACCTTAAAAGTTCATTTTTTCATATTTTTGCCTGCTTGTAACTCCAAATGGAAGAATTTGTGCACCTAGATTGATATATAATTCTTGTCTTATTTTGGTGCCAGTAATCACTTCCTAAACGTTGTCGGTGTTGTTTTGAAACACCCTTTATATAGAAAAGTACATAATGAAAAAACAGAGGTGAAAAACAGTATTGAAAATGCTAGTTTTACCAACAACGTTTTACTGAAAATGTAGCATTCCTGGCTCAATAATGCAAAAACATGTTGCCTGTTAACTTCGAGACATAAAATTCTCCAGAAGAATTATTTACATTAATTCTGAGCCCCTTCATACAATTTTGTTTTAATCCAACCAACATCCAGTGCAAGCATCTTATACATTTTTGGTATTTCGCAAGTGAAAAAAGACAAATTCTTTAAAACAGAGAATTTAAACACATTGCAAACATCAGATCAGCGTTGGGGATATCTGTCGTCATCGGGTAGTACTCTCACCGAGTGTAAGCCGGTACATCTAATACATTTTCCTGAGTTATCCGAATAAACTAAGAGATTTCTCCGAATATTCCCTGAGTTATTTATATATATATATAAAATTTTCTGAGTATTCCAGTTTTTCCAAAATGGTGGACGCCATGAAAACACGTACTAACATTATTTTGCTTTTATATTACAATAGCAATGCAATGAGGAAGAAGTGAGGCGTCAAGAAGCAAAGGAATTAAAATGGGATTAAGGATAAAGCAATGGGGTCATCTTTTTTACATGACCCGAAATATGTGTGACACAAAACTTCCATAATTTGCACCAAGAAATCTAGAAGCTTCGTGTGACGATGTACAAATTATGAAACTTTTGTACCACATTCATTTTTGACTTCTATATAAGTGATTGACTCAAACTGTTTGTCACTTTCCCTTCAATCTCTCTGCTTATGGACGCATCAAATGCAAAACTGAAATGAATCAACAACACGTGTTGCTATGGACTTGTACAAAATTCAACGTAACATTATTATATCAATGAAAGCATTACTATCACATCAAAAGTTATCAAATAAAGGAAAAATGGAAAATATATAGTTACTGGATATTACCGTGGCAAGTGAAACAAAAAAATACTTCTACAGACAAAATAGATTTCACGACGAAAATGGTCTTCGGAGAGAATGTGCGAACTAATGTCTATATTATACATTGTGCGTTTATTACGCAAAACAGGAAGGAAGTTGTAGCTTGGCCACAGAGTATGATGTAACATAGACGTTTGCTTGCTCACCCTTTGCCTGCTCACCTTGCGCAGCAGACTTGTTAGAACAGTAGCGACGGAGTATCCGTAAGGAACAGGTGCGTACACACATTAACGTGGATAGTGCACCACCCTGAATATGGCATAAAATTATTTACATTGGAAATTTATGAAGAAATTAACCTATCTTAGCATATTGTAATATATGATCTTTGAAATGTCATAGATTACAGACGTATTTCTACATGAGCAGTACAAATATTACTAGTATGTATATTTATTTCATGCGTGCCTTGGACATGTTTCTAACCTCTAATTCCAGTATTAAAAAAAATCGGATGATTCATAATGCTGTGGAGATTTTGTTGTTCCTTACATGACGTAGGCAGGAATTGGTGGAATAATTTTCTGCCTCGGTCTCTGTTACGTCACTGGTAACTCCTAACTTCTTCAGAACAGTTTAACCCTGCAATAGGCGCGTGGATTTTTGTGACATGGATAGTCGCGCGGGCTACCACTGTAGCCCAGTTGTGTTCATTTTATTATATTGGTTAGTTTGCTAATATTTTTATCTTTCTTGTGGAGAAATGTATTTATAAACTCTTATACCCAAATTGAGAAATATGTTTATTTTGAAAGCTATGTATATACAAAGAAGATCAACGCCATTCATTTTTCAAAAGTAATATACGAATATTACTGTAAAAGTTATTTGTATTTAGCAATAAATGCACCAATCTGGCGCATTTCTAACTTTTCTCATCGCAAACATATATGCCTTAATTCTTTTAAAAAATACGAATTATTTTATTAAAAAAATTACTAACAAATCTTAATGATAAACGTATTATCGGCAAAAAATTTTTTTTTATGATTTCTTGCTATCAAAATTTTGATTCCGATTTTGCATAATTATACATATGCTGCTTACTCTCATATACATTTTTCTTTTTCTGTTCTAATATTCAAGTTCCTCGAAGCATGTTCTGCACACGAGTGATTGAGTGGTCAATGCACACTTTCCTTCAAGCATTGGCCACTCATCAAAAGTACCAAAATACCAAGAAGGGCACTATTTCAGTCTCGTCTGTAAGTTTTGCATCACGGTCACGAACAAATTTCTTTCTAACATTATCAATGTAAATATTGGTACAATCAACTATAAGTCTGAAAATGTTTGCATTTAAAAGCAGTTCTAGACATTCAAATTGCGACAACGCAGATCTGGCCTCACCTTTAGGTCCATGAAAACGAACCAAAATATTATGAGCACGAGTACAAATATTACGAGTAGGAGGTTTTCTTCTATCTGAAATTGTCTTTTGAAACATAATAATTTACTTTACAATTGTCTTTACTACCACTATCATCAATATTTATCAGTGATTCCTGCCACCCGGAATTCTCAGTCACATCTTCTGAATGTTCACTATTTCTGTGTCCGAAGAATGCAGTTCTTCCGTCTCAAAATATTCTTCACCATCACTATCGCAATCTAGAAAACATTCCTCATCAGAACTGGCAATTTGCAAACTCATTCACCATCTGTTCAACACTCAAACTACGATGAAAAACTTTCGACGTTTTGGAACATTTATGACAGCAATAGTCGCGCGGGCTACAGATGTAGCCCATGAAACTTTCAATCAGAATAATAATGAGCTCGTTTCGATTTTACAATCGACCACACATTAAAAACGCAGAATAATAGTAGATAGAAAGGTATACAGACACCCCTTATGTTAGCATCTCAAACTACTTTGCGGCAAGGAAAACAAAAACTCTGGGCTACAATAGTACCCCGCGAGCGTATTGCAGGGTTAATAAATCACCAGCAAATCATCTAAGGAAGGAACAGAAAGTAAATATAATCCATGTTATGAACTTGACTTCTACAATTGGTTTTACATAATGAACAGCTTGAAAAACTATACACACAAAATGAGAATGAACAGAATGTAAGTACATGAGTAAAAGGAACTTAAGTAATTATGATTAAGTAATTAACAGACAAGTTCTTGGCTCAGTTAGATAGCATTTGTGCTCTTCAATACCACCTACCACAAGTTGGCTAGTGTCATTTGCAAAACTGTTCTTATCGTTTAGTACACTGAAGTTCCTCTAAAGTCAATATATACAGTGGAATGAACTTCACCGTTCCAAAAAATGATACGATAAGTCGATTTGCTAGAAAAAATTATATATCCAATGCATTTATGGGTTCGGATCCATACATACATTTATTGTATATATTCGGATTTTTCTAACAATTATTTTGAGTGTGGACGTGCATTCCGGTATAGAGATTCACTTCTTGGGGCTTCTGTGTACGTACACGGTAAGAACGACTGTGCAAATAATACCAACCAATTTGTTCTAGGTGAACGCCAGGAGCAACGAATGGTATGGAAAAGACTAAGAGCAGGAACGCAGCAGACGGGCTAGAACAGTAGCGACGGAGTATTCGTAGGGAGTAGGTGCGTACAGACATTAACGTGGATAGTGCACCACTCTGAATATGGCATAAAATTATTTACATTGTGTGCTAAATAATGTTTGCAACTTTACTGTACCTCTACTTCTCTTCTGTCCTGTCTCTGTTAGATAGAATTCGTGCATTTTAGTGGTCACGTAGCACAAGTTCCTAGGTACAAATGAGCACTCCAAAGATGAATCCACAAAAAAGGAATGTAAGTCATTACCACAAAATTGATTGTCTAAGATAAAGAGCGTTGATGGACGGAAAAAGCAATGCAAATGGGTCATTTTGTTATCGTTCAATTCCCGAAGGTTCTTAAATTCTCCAGCAATATTTAGTAGAATTATGTAAATGCATTTAGCAAACGTTTATCCTGAACATGCGTTATATGGATGATGTCCTAATTTCAACATATTCTCAGGAGGAGATGATTGAAATTTTAGCAAAAGCGTTCCAAAGATTACGTAATGTAGTTCTGAAGCCTTCTGTTAAGATATGTATGTTTATCCACGATAAGGTAATAGCGTTAGGACATGAATTGTCAAGGTTTGGTTACAAAATTTCGGACAAAATCATCAATTCAATCAAAATATTTCAGACACCAACATCAACTAAAAATTAAAATCATTTTTGGACTTACGTTAATGTGTTAATGTTCGGAAATTCGTTAAGGACTATGCAAAAATAGTGGACCCTCTTCAAAAACTGACGAGAAAAAATGTGAAATTTCATTGGACAGACGAACACCAGAGAAGTTTTGATAGATTGAAAGAAGAATTAATGAAGACTCCCATATTGAAGATCCGAAGAAACCTTTAGCTATGTACACAGATGTTTCCCGAAAATCTGTGTGTGGAATGCTTTGAAGATAAGGAGTGGTATCCTATAGCCCACTATAGCAGGAATTTACGTGACAATGAGAATGAATTTGGACATTTATTCTTTAGAGTTACTCGCAGTGCTAATTGCATTCAAAGCGATCAGGTTATTTTTAATTGATTGAGAGTTCAAGTTGCTGTGTGACAATAGGTCAATTACCTACTTGGAAAATACTCCTAACCAACAATCGAAATTGGCGAGATGGCAATTGCACCTAGCGGAATATCACTATATTCCTATTCGTGTTAAGTCTTCAGACAATGTAATCAACCAACAAAACAGGACTTTGATGTTGAAGATCTGAATACTTCATTTCATTCAAGAAGGACGTTGATGTCGGCAAACTTAAGAGGGATGACTCTTTTTGCGGTACAGTCATCCGAGTTTTGGAAGGAAAGGAATCAAAGGATGCGAAGTTGGAAAGACAATCGTTCTATTTTGATATTAAGGACGGAAGCCTTTTTCGGAAGCAAAATCATCCTGGTGGAATTAGTTATTTATTATGTATTTTTTCTTCTTTGAGAGACTATGTTTTTGACTGTGTACACCCTTCTAATCTAGGAGGGTGAGATCTAAGTTGTTCAAAAACGTATTCAGCGGCAGTTAAGAAAGTTTACATGCCAGCCTTAAAGCAGTATATACAGAAACGTTGTCAGCACTATGAAGTGAACAAACGAAGATCGGGTCGAACATCTCTACATCCACAAACTTATCCAGCATACTCTGCTATGAGTACGAGTATTGACGAGTGTGGTCATTTTCCCTTATTGGCTACACACAGACAAAATACACTCTAACAATGGTGGTTGCTTGTACAAGATATTTGGTGACAAGAAGTCGTGCTGACATTTCGGCAGAAACAATAACTGCCACTTATGAGGAAATAATTTTATTAAATCTCACAAATCGAAGATCATGGAAGAAATGGCAGAACGATTCAACATCAAGTTGAAATTTGGGAATACAGCTAGTAGCTGTACCATTGGATTAGCTGGGACACGGCTTTGGCAAATATAAGATTTTGTTTTAATACACCTAAACATGAAGGCGACCGTTTATCTTCTTTTTCGGTTTGAAGCGAGAATAATGCTGGGTAAGATTAGATCTTACTTGCAAGTTCGTGGAGAACAAAGTCGGAACCACGAATGTACAGGATGCGTGGGAGATTGCAGCGAAAAATATTTCAAAGAGATTCGAGTAACAGGAGCAATACTTTCAGAGAAGGTACTCCAATCAAATATTTCATTTAGGACACATAGTCTTAATTCAAGACGTTAACCCGCAGAAAGGAGTTCCAGCTTGTCTTGGAAATAAATTTAGAACGCAAGGGATAATTGTTGAAAAGTTGAATGAGAATTCGTACCAAATTTGCTATCGAAATTCGAAAAATGAAGAAGTCGAAGATTCATTTGACATTAGAAGACTGCGTCTGTTTTACGAAGATTCCAATTGTCAAAATGGGAACGTTAGTGTAAAAAAAAAGAAAAAAGTTTATGAAATATAACGTTAATTAATATAGGCATTAACTGGTGGTGGACTATTTTTTTGTTTTGCGTTTGGATATGCTTCAGAGAATTCTGGACGTATAACTTTCCTTCATCTTTGTTCAAGAATATGGTACTCAATTCCCCACCGGTATCACCGTGATTACACACATTTTCTGCATTTATAACTTACTTTACGAACATATTTTCCACAGACTGCCCTTTTGCAAGTGCTACTGTTTACAGTTGTTTCTCTTGCAGTTTACAATGACTTGGCAATTACGTCATTTACGCGGTATTTCTGAATTTGAATCTGTGTCGTCTTCTGTTCTTGTGACTTCATTTTAATCGTCAGACCGAAGCTGCAGGTATTCTGTCCTTAGTTCTTCTGCTAGCCTTTGAATAACTTCCTTTCGTGATATCTACATTCCAGTGACTGCTCTGTATATTACAACTGCATTAATTGCTGCAAGATCAAGTACATTATAAAAAGTATGAATTGGCCATCCTCGTGATGATGCTTTCATTGTATATTGCTTGGCCATTTTGTCTACAATGTCAACCCCGCATTTCGTTTCATTATAATAAGGGATGGTGTCAGGAACTTTCTTATTATTGTCGATTATGTCCACGGTATCATGGAGAGAGCTCAATACCAAAACATTCTTACTTTACTTACCTTGACAAACGGTCATTGTTACGTCCTTGCCTTTGAGAATTTTTTGAGTAGAAAGGTGCTTTCTCTGATTTAATTTCTTTCGGTATTTCTCTTCTACTTTTATTCACTTTCCCAACAATTGTAGATGACTTTGCTTCAGATTTTCAGCGAGCTTAAGTGACGTAAAATAGTTATCAGTAGTAACGTTTCGATCTTTGCCAGAAAATGGTTCCATAAGACGCATGACAATTTACTCCGGAACTCTTTGATTTGCAGGGCGTTCTTCCTCCTTACCAGCGCAAAGGAAGCCGTTCAAAATATACTTCGCATCTACATCTACAGCCAGCGAGAATTTTTGCCCGTACTTATCTGGCTTACTTGACATAAATTGCGTAAATCGACAACGAGTTTTACTAGGAAACAACTGTTCATCTATTGTAATGTTCTGTCCTGTTTTATAGCATGTAATACAATTTTCAATGAACCTACACCAAAGCTCAGAGACAAGAGCAAGTTTATCTTCCTTTACACGAATCAATTTGTCAGTTTTAATATCAAATCTTGGGAACCTCATTATTTCGCAAAATCGATTTCTGCTCATAGTCTTAGGACAATATGACAATCCCCAAGACTTCGGGCACATTGCATGAACCTCAATATTTTTACTGCCACTAACGGCACGAGCACACAGAATCGCTATGAAAGCTTGGAATTCCGATAAACTTAGTGACCAAGTATTGTTCTTCAGCACATGATGCGCTTCTCTTTCGGTATACTTTTTTATGTGGGTAAGTATGCGTTTGTCTATGAATAAGCGCCATGCACTTGACATAGATTCACTACTTACATTTCTTCTGGCATGCGTTCTTGGACCTGGAATTTCTCTTAGAATGTTATGAAGACATTTTCGACCAGCGATTCTAACACTAGCAGGTACTTCCTCCCATACAATACCGTCTGGAGTTGTATACTGTTTCGCCGTCGCACTGATGCGTTCACCTGAACATCCACACATGTTTCCATCTTGTTCTGATCTTACCTCATTATGTACTGGAATGTCTGCAAAAAAGGCAGATAGAACAAATCACTGCGACTGCTTTCGTATTTTACCAATAGATAATGTAAATTTATTACATTATTTTTATGAAATTATAAAATATTCATGCAAAGTATATGATTGGTCCATAAAATGTTACTTCTCAAGGGACCAAATGGGAAGAAATGTTATTACTTTCGCAACGAGTAAGGTTGTTTTAGCATTGATAAAATAAACTGATATAACGCGACGAACCTGGAATCGATATATTGCATAGGAAGGACCATTCATATCTACGAGATGATTACGAGTAATGAGAAAATAATAAAAGTATATCAACGTACGTGATATTATTTTAGCGGCAACTCTTTACTTTGACCATAAGAGTACTACAAACCAATTTATTGGCAGACAGTCTGCTTATTTTTCTTTTGTTTTTTGTACAAGGGCGATTGTTACCTGTCCTAGTACTGTACGTGCATGATAGGTAGCAGCTTTCTTTGTAGAATATTCGCCCTTGTACGTAAAATTGAACTGCACTGTTCTGCTCAAAGTAAAGATTTGAAATTTTAGCTAAACTTGATGATAGAATACATTAAGCATTTGGTATTGCAGGAAAGTGAAATCTAAAAATTTACTGTGTATCCCAGTTCTAAACAACGAATATTTCGTCACATTTCTTCAAGTGTTGTCTGAAATTATTTGATTTTCTTATTGACTGCTAGAGAATTTAAACACATGTTGAATAAAACAGACTAAGATAAAATGTACTCACCTTCGGTAGTTTCATTTTCATCTGCAAGACTAACTTCTTCAAAAGATTGCTCACTACAATAAGTATCCCATTCCAAATTGTCTTCTGAGTTTGATGATATTTCAACGGCATCAGATTCGTCTTTGGATATTTTTTGAAGCTCTTCAAGAACTTCATGAGAATTAATTTGTTTACCTTGTTCCATTTTCGTAGATGCTTCTTCCCTATAAAACTACTTATTTATAGATTTTATTTGTCACACCTTCGAACAATGTGTCAACTGCTGTATTGCGCCAAACACGTTACCACGTGACTACCACGTAATGACAAATTTCGCTATGATTGCACATTCTAACTCAATAGTACCCAACAGATGTCCTGGTACCGGGAAAGGAAGATTTCGAAACTTTGATTTGAAAATGAAATCATTTTAACTAAAAACTACTCAGGGAAAAGCAAAATAATAGTCGATGCGAGAAAGTGTAATAACATTTTAACTGCAGGATCAATTTGATCCTCTGGGAGTTTAAGGTAAATCGATCGATATCAGATTATTAAATTGCGCAATCACAATATCATTTTTTTCTCTATGCGACATCAACAATTTAGGAAAAGTAAGGTAATGCCACCTTTCAACTCGTTAAAATATTATAGATATGAAAAAATGAATTTCACAAAACGATCAAATTGATGCCTTTGGGCGTTCTATGTTAAACGAACACTAAACTAAGAATCCAATTCAATTCTAATCCTAATTCTCAACCACATGGGAATAAAATCGATCACCCTACTCCTACCTAACCCCTTCCTTCGACACCAGCAAATTTTGCTTAATGGGGGAAAGATTATTCACTCACATAATGTATTATTTTTATTGTTCAATTGATTAATATGTATTTCTCAAACTCAGAGGAAAAATTGGTCTCCTGTGTTCGGGTAGAGAACTCAGACGTAGTGACTAACAACTATACTTTCATTACATCCTGGAATCTTGGAAAAAATAGTAGTAGCAAAAAAATGCCCAATTGGCCTAGCAAAGTCAAGGTACAATGTTGTTTCCAGAAGATTTGGGGGAGACGATTCCCATCATGCATCCAATCTTCTGGCATCGGCTCAAGTTTAACTGATATATGATCCATACGTAGCACACAAAATAAATGCACAATATTAAGCCTCATTATCATATCTATAACTTTGCGTTTATTCACTGTATTCTGCAGAAAATTATCTAAACCAAAATAAAAATTATGCGTAACTATTTTTCTTGTTTCTTTTTTTATCGTTGTGAGTTTTCAAATTCCAATTTAATTATTGCAAAAAGTCGATTTCTTCCGCCTATACCCATCACAGTCACGACGTCAGAAGAGTCGAACACTTTCCTGATGGCCACGCCCCGCCCTCAGACGCTTCACCGCCACTTCACTACAATATAATATAAAACTATATTTTAAGGCATGCAAAAAGAATCCAGTGCTACCAAAGAAAATTTCCTGCTCTTCTCTTGGGCCCCTTACAAAAAGTAAAAACTCGCATCATCACTGAACATTCATATATATGTAAAGAAAAATAACTGTAGATAAAAATGTATTTCTCTTTATTTATCATAAATAAACAGAAACAATGTTAAAAGTGGACTATGACATTTGGCGCAATCATAGGAAGTGGTAATTATAATAAATAAGTCCGCTATTTCAAATATGTTTAAGATATCGCTACAACATTAGACCCGTACCTCGCAGGAAAAGGACGAATTCGGGACTCAGTTCAAAAGTTCAAGCGTTAATCAAGATCGTTTTTTGCTCATAATAGTTCTATTCTTTCGTTTTGATTTCCATATAAAAAAAGCATTATCATATCAATTAATGCTTCAAGTACCTTTCTTCGTGCTGGCATTTATTTCCTCCTATTCACATATCATAGTTTGACAACACTCACGTATTGTATGAACATAAGGGGCACTATGAAGCGTCGTTTTGACGTATGATTAGCGTCATAGTAAAGGAATGATTACTGCAGAAAACACATTAGTCGAACTCCTTATCATGTCACTAATCACGCGTCACACCGACTCTGCACAAGGCCCAAGATCTTTTACCAAGTTACTGACTAGACCCATTTTTATAAATGCGCAACTATGAGCCAACAGTTTCTATAGTTTTGAACTCTATACTCTATACTATATATATATAAAGGAGACAGTGTCATACAAGAATTAGTCAGTTACAGGAGAGTTTAGAGTATATTGAAACGTAAAGAAAATTCAGGATTCTTCTTTGCGAATTTCTCAAAATTGATAAATGAAGCTGAATAACACGTATAATGTTTCTATTTAAAATCGAAAATGTAGTTTGGCTACTACATATGTTTCAAATGACAATAATTACTTTGTTTCTTATTGAATGAAAGTCCTGGATTAGGAAATTATTTTTAAATATTATTTTGAATTTTGTTCTGATAGGCATACTTTCATTTTTTTATACATACTGTAAAAAACAATAAACAATAAGTGTACTGAAAATTTTCAAAGGGTGCGGAGTTGTTTAAAAATGAATTTCAATGAAAGAGGTATGATATGAAACTAATGAGTACTGTATATAGAACTACTAGAAAAATACACATGCAACAAAGCCTGTACATTGAAATATAATTAAAATTGAAAACTAATGAGATACCTACTATCCATTTCATAAAGATAGGCCCCTGACTTCGCGGTGCTGCCGTGACGTCCAGTCAAAACTTATATTTCATTGTCATACCTCGTTAGAATTGTTGGAATGTTTTCTTTTCAGTACTTAAGATATAAAAATTTTCTTTGTACTATGTAGTGAGAAAAAAATAAAAATTAATGAAAAAGTGCGTATTTTTTCGTACTTTTTTGGTAGATCAATGTTTATAGAGCTATATCTCAGAAAAGAGATCACGTGAAATAATTTCCTGTGTACAGTATGTAGATGCATCCATTAACTGTAAGATGTGAAAAGTTCAGTTTTCATCACTTGAAATTTTGGTGTAATTAAAACAAATGTACGACGCTCTGATCTCCTTTACCATGGTAGGTAGAGAAACGTACAAAACACTGTTCGAAAATTTGGAAGTCTAGTGTTCCAAATATTTGGAACTATAAACAAAAAAGGGTTTAGTTGGTAGAGTATTTATTTTTTTTTAAAAAAAAATGTTTACTTCAACATATTCTCTGCGTTAAGTGGTGAGCCATGTTGCAACCCAATCTTTAAATTCCCCGCGCTTATATGAAGAAACAGCATACAGTAAATGGAAGTGTGGCAACGCTGTCGTGCACTGTTGTCGCGTTCAGGAAGCTTGTAGCGTGAAGCCTACTTAATACGAATGTAATAGGAAAAGTATTTATTATAACCTTTCACAACATCATAAAAATATTAATGCATGCACACTTATGTCCAAAATTATTGTCGCATGTCTATAAATATGTTATTGTAGGAATATAATTTGATAATGAATTCGCCTGGTATTTCTTATAATGTTAGTATGTGTATAATCGGCAAAGACATGTATGTGGCAAATTTCATGTCAAAACAGCAGTAAATAAGAACAATAAAACGAAACTAAAATTTTCTTATCCATTTAGGAACATTTTGTTTTACTCATGCTAATTTTCGTATTCTTTTCCTATGAAATTTATTACAAATATACATTTCCCGACTCTACATATAGTATCAGTATTAAAAGTACCCTGCAAAATCATTATCAAATTATATTCTTACAAGAAGACAGTTATAGAAATGCGACAATAATTTTGGACATGAGTGTACACATCTCAATGTAATCGAAATAAAACGTTGAAGAAACACATCCAGAAACTCATCTCTTAATCTACTTACTTCATTCACTTTCGTCATGGCTTTGTTGACTCATCGCTGCTCCTGCTATCTTCCCTAATATTTATAAACAATGGCTCCATTTCTACCTCAAGATTTATCAGCATACACACTCTACAGCTTACGAACATGTTAAAGGTTAAAAAGAAATGTTGGCAATCATGTGTTCACCCACATTCTGCGATCAATTCCCCTGCCGAATGTAACATAGAATGAGTCCTTTGTTTTCTTTCAACGAAAGTAAACAATGCAATGAGTAGGTGACGAGGGCTGTATTTGCGTCTAATCACGTCGCACTGATTAAATCTTAAACACTTCCCTTCGGTTCGTAGGCGTCAAAAACTTCCACACACACTCACATCATATGGGTTCATTGCAATGAAACGGACGAATGGGCATTTATATTTTTGTGAGTATATCTTGTGCTTTTTGATTGAAAAAAAAATGGATATTCCTTCACGAGCGGCGATGTTACAAAAAGAAGAGGCAAAATGTTTAGCGATAATGAAATTGCAGAACTGATGAATGACTCAGACGGTTATGAGTTAGTAATTAATAGTAAGGACATTGATTATTCTGTGCTCAGTGGCGTATCCGGGAGTGAACAAGATAGTAACTCTGTTTCAAGTAAACCTGAAGCTGTGCCGAAAAAAAAACGCGTCATTCCTATTCAAAAACAGATTCTGATGTAGCTTGGAGCTCTTAGATCTGAAAACAGATTTTCTGTGAAGTGTAAACTCAATATTACATATCAACTAAGGTTGTATCATATAATAAACTTTGTGCATGTTCTTGTTTCTGTGCAAGTGTATTTTGTACTGCGTGCAATAAGTGAAAAACTGACAAAAAGCAACAAATTTTCGACGACCATCACATGCAAATCCAAACAAGGTAAGAGTTTGCTTTTCTAATTTTGAACACTTGGTACATTTACTGTATATCCTGTTAATTTCCAAGAAATTGGTTTAAAATCTGTGGAGACATTACATTTTAAAAATATCTCTAAAAAGTGCCGGACAGTGTGCGTGACAAGTTTAAATACCCGTCCGGCTGAGAGTCTATACGCGCCAGGAAAATGTGGCAACGTAGCACTCCGTATAAACTGCGATAGCGAAAGGCCGCAAAGCAGAAATAATCATAAAGTCATATTTGTGATTGTTTATCTTTTAAAACAAGTCAAAACAGTTTGGTTGAAAAAGCTATTTTAAGATCTTTCTAAAAGTTTTTTCAGATTGTTAATACACCGCAGCAATTCAGAGATAATGATGTCTCACTTTTTACTGAATAACAAGAAAATTACTAAGTGTTGAGTAATGAAATTTTCAGAACTTACAGGTAATAGATGCACCTACATATCGTGCACAGGAAATTATTTCATGTTATCTCATTTCCGAGATATAGTCCTATAAATATTGATTTACCAAAAAAGTACGAAAAAATACGCACTTTTTCATTAATTTCTATTTTTTTCTCACTACACAGTACAAAGAAAATTTGTATGTCTTAAGTATTGAAAAGACAACATTCCAACAATTCCAACCAGTTACGACAATGCAGTATAAGTTTTGACTGGACGTCACGGCAGCACCGCGAAGTCAGGGGCCTATCTTTATGAAATGGATAGTAAGCATGGTATAATTTCACTAGTGCAGTAATGCCCGGTTCCATCTTCGAGACGAACATTATGAAGCCATTTTTAACTGATAAGCGATTTCTTGTCTTTGTTTTAATGTTTACCACGAAAAAAAAACTTCCGCAGAAGTACGATGTAGCAAATGGAATTATTACTTTCAAAGCAGCAGATACCAGACCAGGATATTCTTCTCTCCTCATCACGCAGAACTTGTCCAAGTCTTCGTTACAGAAAACCAGTTGTAAAGACTTGTAGCATGTTCATTCTACTATTTGGTCGAGAAGTTGTGGGCTTAGATCAGATACGTTAATGGCCTCTTCAATGACGGAGTTTAACGTGCATCTTGAACCAGCACCTTCGTCGTCGGGAATATAGATATTACAGTTACTGTATCCACTGTCAATGCCAGGCGCCGAAAAAAGGGGGCACAAATTTCGGAGGAAGTTTGTTACTCATGTTAGGAAAGTGCATGTGCACATGTATAAAATACAAGGAAAAACGTAATAAAATGTACTCAAAATCATGGGAAAGCTTGCTTTACTTTTGAAAATTTTATTGAGCTTCGTGCCAACCATGGTGGCGCTTCGCTGCTACTATGTCGACCTCACTCATATGTACGGAGACAACGTCGTATACTCTCGCCCTGAGCGCTGATTTTCCATGCCATGGCACTGTTCACTATAAGCAAGAAATGGATTCTACTATTATAAAAATTGGTATGTTAAAAATCCCACACAAGCTTATTATAAAACACAAATTATAAGAGGGTCGCTGGCAAGAGGATGTGATAAAAGGGGATCCTGATAGGAATTAGATTGAGAACCACTGGCCTAGAGTAATTTTAACCACATTTTTTATAGTCCGATAAAGAGTGCTGTCGGGTTACCTATGGTGAATGGGAGGGGGATACATATAAAAGATTGCTAGAAAATGATCGGTATTAGTGTGGAATTCATAGTTTTCGGGGTCGCTTAGATAAATAGTGTGACTTTCGATGTCGCTTAACTCCGATTAAGCTCACATTAGTAGGGATGGGCACGAGTGACTTTTCTTTGAAACTCGGCTCGACTCGAAACAGACATCTTTGAGGTCTACTCTAGGACTCGGCGCGAAAAATATCATCCAATTCGACTCGGATTAGAGTCGAGTCGAACCAGAACGATCCAAATCCTGTGTGTAGTCCTACCTAGACAATACATAGACAATATAATTATTCTATTATCAATTATACTACTATTACTACAAATAATAATAATAATAATAATAATAATAATAATAATAATAATAATAATAATAATAATAATAATAATAATAATAATTATTATTATTATTATTATTATTATTACACCACCGTGTATAAACATGAACGACAGATGGTTAGTAAGGGAACTAAATGCTAGTTGACTGCCGACGTCGCTAGTCATGAAGTCTACAAGGCAAAGACATCGTTCATTACCCTGAACTGTAAGCGGCGGTGGACTACAGATAGCCAACTATTGACCTCTTGCCAAACATTGGTGGCCCCGCAGCGACAATCCGCGGTGGCCCCAGTTCCATTTTGAAAGTTTTACTACCTGTGGCATAGACTCTACCAAAATATGTTAAAATGCCTATATGTGTGATTTGTTTATATTTAGGTGAGTCAAAAAATACCCCGGGGTGGACGTGAACTATCAATATAATACGATTACTAGGCACGTGTTCTTCTGACTTCCCCACGGAAACGATCATAAAAAGCTTGCTTGTTGAAGGATAAATCATTGACGTCTTAATTTAGCCAATCAGACCAACCCCTACATCTTGAGTTCTAGGAGCTGATACCGTGAACTGTTTCAGATTTATAGCTATCTGGTGGGGAACTATCTATGTGCAAAATTTGAGCATAATAGCCGACATGCATCTTCGGTGCCTCTTATCTTTAGTACAATTTTAACCAGAGATTGTGTGGGTCAATGAAAATTTGATCCCTCACCCACCATAACCCACTATCACTCACCACCCAAACTACCCATTGGCCCACTCTGACCCATCATCCATCGTGATCCACTCTGAGCCACCACCAACTGTGAACCACTCTGAACCATTGCGGCCAACTCCGACCCACCAACACCCATCGACATCAACTCTGACCCATGATCCACGTCCTCTTCTCCGTTGACTAAAGAGGTTACATTTGTAATAAAACATGTCTGTGAAATTATCACCTATGGGAGTTTGAATTTCTGCCGCCAATGGCTCAAGCACCTCTCTGTTACAATACTGGTGGATCTGACCTTTACGATATATAATGCAAAGTGTTTCTCATCTTCCGAATTACAATGAATTTAAATTTATCAAATATAATTATTTCTTTGTTGCTTACAGACACATTTCTGTAGAAAATATGATGAAATTTGAAAGTCTCAAATCAAGGAAAAGTAGACCAACGTAAAAAAGAAAGAAAAACTAATTTTCTATATAATTAAGCACCTGGAGTGGCACTCTTTATCTAATCCACCCCGAAAATTATGGATTCGACACTAATGTCGGTCCTTTTTTATAATTTTGATGTCAGCCCCTTTCATTTCTCCTAGGAGAGCAAACGGATACTGCCACCGTTAGGACTAAATTTGGTCTTAAATGACATTAAAATTTCTACCAATTAATTTAGCGACCACTGTTGCATTTAAAAGCTCGGCGGCCCTACGCACTTTTGCACCCCCAATAAGTACATATTTCTCCGCCCCTTCATCCCTGACTTAAAAATAAAACTTAATTCGAATATTCTTAATTAGTGAATTTATTACAGTTAAATACCACTCACTACATGCTACAGCTAGAACTACGTAACAAAAAATAACAAATGTGAAACATGTTATGAATTATTTTTAGATTTATAATGCTATTATTAAGCATATTAGAATAATAAAAGAGGATTGTTCATGAAATAGTACATTTGCTATTGATTTTTAACTTTCTCATCCGGAAAAAATTAAAATATTATTCACATTTTAAACTTTGCACTCTGCAAATATGTTACCTTCTAGGCAATGGGACTAATGTGAAGTGTGGACTAATGTGGACTAATGGGAAATGCGGCACTGTTACCGGCGCTGAAAACTTATGATTCGATTCTAATATCGGTTGATTTCTATATTTTTATGTTGCTACGTAACCACCCTGGGTGCTAATGGGAGATTAATAGGACTTGAATTGAAAGTAGAACTATTCACCTAAGCGACCACGAAGCTATGGATTCGATACTAATATCCACCCGTTTCTAGCATTTTTGATATGTATCCCGACAGTACTCTTTTCCAGACTGTAAGAAATATAGTTTAAATTGCGCTAGATATATCAGAATTATGTTAAAACACACACATACATCCACTTTTATATTCTGTATAACTAGAGAATGAACGAGTGAGCGAAAGAGAGCGACTCAAGGCATCACCACTTCCACATTGCAAAAGCACATATCAGGAATTCAATTGAAAATCTACGTAAAGACTTTCTGCTGTTCCATACTTCATTAAGGACAATTCCAGTCTGCTCACGTGACCTTTGGGGTTCATAAAATTCTTGCGGGCGTATCGACTTTGGATTCTCTGTTTAAGCCCTCTGTTTATACATCGAATAATTTTTCAAGAACATAAATGACATGCTGTATTATGAATGTTGAGAAATATATATTATGTATTATGAAAAATAGCTGCAAGTATATACATTACATGGTTTAATTTTTTGCTAATGAACGAGTTTCTTAAATTGTATTTAACATTCTCATATATATAATACCGACATACTGTGAACACCTACCTATTTCAGATGTTATATCTTAAACATAATAATTACTATATTCTGCAATGATTATGTTACATATATATATATATATATATATATATATATATATATAAAACTTATGTATTTACTGTCATTATTTTATATAATTTTTCATGCATTGCGGAAAATATAATTTTAAAAGAGCATTGACCACGATGGGAGTTGAACTCACAACCTTATGATTTGAAATCCGACAGCTTACCAGTGAGCTAACGCAAGGACTTCTTGAACCATAAGTCTAGTGATGTATAACGGTTCTCAAGAAAATTATGATATTCATATCCACTACAAACGCTGCTTTTGTTCTACTTTGACTATTATTTTAGTACTCAGGGGATAATTATATTCTATGTCTTAACTTTGAGCATTCTTTTACATATGAAAAGATTCGTTTACATATCTAAATGTTCCATTACGTATGGAGAGCTAAATGACAAAGAAGCATGTGCTGACATTAATACAAGGTTTCGAAATATTGTATCATTAAGTATTTCAATCAATGTTGCTTTTTTCAACACTTGATAACAAATCTTATTATATTTAAAATAAGAAAAACACATCTGCAAGCTTTTTCCCGATTGCAAAGGCTGGCTTGGAGGTTCGAACCTGGTTTACTAGTTTCCGAAGATACCCGAACTTGGACTTCGAAAATTTTTGCCTCAAGACACCAATAAAGAATGCGCTCAAACTTTTTGATACAAGGTGTACATACATATGGATATTATGAATCGAAATCAGAAGTAATATCCTAACAATCCTGTATATATTTCTTGTACTATCGCTCCATCCAGAACGTATTTGTATGTATTAGATTTGCAATTTTCTAAAGAGTGTCTAGTGTACAACAGAAATATATGTACTAATGCTGTGTTTCAGTCAATAAATATATTTAACATTAATATCGAAATATTGATATTTCTTAAAATAGTTACTTTGCAATATACGTATATAACTATTACATTTTATACACGTAATTGTACCATATACATTTCTAAATAACTTCAAATGCTTTACAGTTGAATACGAAGGTAAGTGTTTTATCAATATGCTGTTTTGGCATTTAGTATTAAAAAAATAAAAGGTTAATCTTAGTTAATTATATGCTATGTAATTTAAACAACAGCTACATTTTTTACTTATTTCATACTCTAGGTTTAATGTGTAGTGCCTGACAGTAAAACAATATCAATTTAGAGAAAAATGGGATTCGTATAGGTATTTGAGAGATGAATTTAATCATATATACAGTTTATCTATGCAAGTAATACGTTGTTAACAGTAATCATGCTGTTAACTTGTGTAAAACTTTATGAATTTTGTCATTGTGTCCATTAAGCCATATAACGAAATATTTTGAGAACGCAAAATTAAGAATACCAAAATATCTGCTATGAGCACCTTAACATTTGGAGGACAACATGTGTACAAACAAGTTGATCTCTTAATCTTAATCTCGTTCAAATTCTTTATCACTTTAGGAATGAATTTTATATATCATAACATGCGATTTGACTATTTGGGAAGGCAATGCAAAATAGGGCTAGATGGATGGAATGGGGTACCATGGGATGCAAAGAGAAGTTAAATTTTCACTCCCTATCAGCGCGTGGAGCAACCAGCGTCGCTGTGAGAGAGGGCATGTGGCACATGCGACTCGTTTGAGTGTTGTCGCCATGTTTGTCGAAGCCTGTTAGAACATCAACTGTAGTAAAACTCAAGATAAGTCATATAAGAGTGCACAGAACGCTGAAGTCATAACTATAGTTTCAGAGTATCAATAGTTGCTGCAGGTGTGTAAATATAGTCAGTGAATTTGGGGTTGATTTCACAAGAGGCTACACACTACCTCTGTAATTATATTATGTAAAAATTGTAATTTATTTTAGTTTCTTATATTTTTCTTTTTATTGTAATGAAACACATGGTAGAATCCTTTCCTTCAACTATTATACCGCTACCTGCTCTTTGTTCGTTTATCTAGTGTTACATCAAACACAATGTTGTAATATCAGGGTAAGATTCTTGGTGCATGCTCTCATTTGACAACGTTCATAAGTGAGACTTCTTGTGTGCATGTAACGGTCTCTTAAAGCTGAATAATAATAATAATAGTATAACTAGTATTTAGTAAGGTCAGCGAATTGATAACATTAATTTTATCGATTACTACAGAAGATATTTAGATGGCCACGTGCTAGAAGGAAGTAACAACGAAAAGCAGGGTTTTGTGGAATAGTAGGGAGAGGGCACCTTGGGGTGTTTTTTCCTTGTGCGCATGCGCCAAGCCACGCCCCTTCAAGCTGATTGGATGGAGCCGGTCACGTGACCCCGTCCCTGGCCACGCCCACTTGGCCCCGTCCACGTTTGCCCACGCCTCCTGGCCACACCCATTGGACTCGCGTAATTGTTCCCTTTTATGCGCAAAGAAAATCTACATCTAGGCCCTTCCTATGTCAAACTCGGGATATGGGGTTTACGAACATGCCACACTTATTTTAATTATGACACTCAAAACCCAATCACTCGTCAACGAAGCCGCCACACACCAACTACTACATGTTCCAAAAATACCGACCATCGAGGTCAAAGGTCAAGATACTTAAAACCTAATAACTCGAAAATGGAACCACGTATTGAGGTGGAGTTTTGGCCATCAACTACCACATGTCCCAAAGGTCAAAGTTCAAGATACTTGAAGCCTAAGAAATCGGAAACGAAGCCACGTATTGAGGTGGTGTTATCACTCCGCCCCCTAGTCACGCCCATTTGACCCCGCCCACGTTTGGACACGCTCCTGGCAACGCCCACTGGACTCACGAACTCGTTCTCTTTTATGCGCAAATCAAATCTACATCAAGGATTTCCTATGTCAAACTCGGGATATGGGGGTTTTCGAACATACCACACTTATTTTACATAGGTCTTATATGTGACACTTAAAACCCAATCACTCATCAACGAAGCTGCATATTGTGGTGGGGTCCAACAACTACATTTTCCAAAAATACCGACCATCGAAGTCAAAGGCCAAAATACTTAAAACCTAATAACTAGAAAACGGAGCCACATACTGAGGTGCTGTTTTGGTCATCAACTACCACATGTCCCAAAGATAGTAGTTTTAAGTATTTTCGGGATTTGAAAACCGTATACCCCTAGCTGTATACGTGCGCGAACAATTGTCGATTATTTGAAATTATGGCAAAAAATGGTCCACCCATGGTCGTAGAATTTCAACTTTGAAAACCATGCACGTAAGCGTTCTCGAGAAATTGGAGCATAGAATGGTCCAGTCCTGTCGTGGCAATGTTAATTTTGGCAACGTTGAAATCCAGGGTGATTCTTTCTTATGTTGGCCACTTGCACAAGAGTACCGATGCTATTAGCGCTGTTGGTAATTATAAATCAGCTCACCAGATGGCAGTAAAATACAGACAAAAAATAATGCTTGATAGTTTTGCTAATAGGTGGCATCTCAATATGTAGCAGATGGCCGTAAAATACAGACAGAAGATAATGATTGATTCTTTTGCTAATAGATGGCATCTCAATATATGGCAGGCAGAAAGGAATGATTAATAATTCCGCTAATAGCTCTACTTAAATATGTTTTATTCAGAGATCTTTTGCCTTTCTAATTGTGGCGCAATCTATTGAACTCAGATTTTGCCGATAACGTAGTTTCAAATCCTGTTCGGAGCCGGAATAATATATAACTTTGGCCGGCTTATAAAGGATTACATTTTCATAGATTGTTGAATAAAAAACTCTATCTCTCAATTGGGAAATGAAGAGCTCCAATACCGTGCCATGTAGGGGTTTTCAGTGCCATAGTTGAAACCTGGCCCCCAGGCAATGAACTCCCAGTTACGAGAGATAGCGTTTCTCCGACAGGAATTTTGCAAAAATTTACAATTCTTATTCTTATTCTTATTCTTATTCTTATTCTTATTCTTATTCTTCTTCTTATTATTATAAGTTATTAGGAAAAAATACATTTTATTATAGTATAGTTAGAAATTCCATTTACAAAAAAAATAAGGCACAGAGATATTTTTCTGGTATAAACGAATATATAAACCGTAACAAAGGTATTACGGTTACTAAAAACACTGATTATTATTGTCTAGCCCAAGCTCTGGTTATAGCTATAGCTATATTAACATAAAGGCAATCGAAAAGAAAGGGATAGATATCGCAATCAATACTCAACAGATATGTTGAAAAAGGTATCTGAATTTAGTGAAAAGGCTGGTGTTAGCTTAGAAAATGGCGGAGGGCTGCCAGAATTTTAAAAAAAATTCAGGCGTATTTATCGGCATATAAAATCACACTGTATGACGGGTTGTCGGGCGAAAAAATATTTTTGAGGGTCACGGTCATGGTAAACGAATTATATTTACTATATATTAACAGTCATTATAACGTCATCACTAATCTAACAGCTGAATTTTCATGCGGTTACTAATGCAAAAAATGTTATAGAAAATTCCAAGCTAAAGACAGGCATGCGAGGAAGTGTAAAGCTTTGTGTAATAAACGGCGGAATAGACCACCATGCACCATTACAAAAAGTGTAATATATTGCAAGGAATGCAATAGATGCTTTTATGGAGCTCAGTGCTATAAAAACCATAAGGCTTCATTATGTGATATTCTGAAAGTGTGTTCTCAATGTCGTAAAGCATACGCGGTGAAAAAGGGCGGAATCCACATGTCTGTGGGGAAGTATTCTGCACAGGGTCTTAAAATATGACGCCGTCAGGGCATTTATGTTACATTCAACTGTGCCGAACGCGTACTCCACAGAAATGGCTATTAGAGTTTTATGACATTGAGTGCCGCCAGGATAAAGAAGTAGCCGGTGGTATTTTTGAGCATGAACCCAACCTACTAGTTAGCCATCAGATATGTTATTATTGTAGAAACAGTGCTAGTGAACGGTGTGGTGTATGCGGTATTAGAGAACGTGTATTTTATGGGGACAAATGCATTGTAGAGTTTCTAGATTATTTAGCAACAAGGCGTTTTGGATTAAACAAAATAGTCACTGTAGCTCATAACGCAAAGGTGTATGAAAGCCATTTTGTTTTACGCGCGGTGATGATTGATAAAGAGCGTACGCCGCGAATAATTATGCGTAGGTGCAAAATTTTAGCGATGGAAAATTTATATTTAAAATTTATTGATAGTCTAAATTTCTTACCTATGGCTTTGTCCAAATTAAGCGACGTGTTCGATTTGCCCGTCTCGAAGGGTCATTTCCCTCATTTATTTAACACAAAGGCTTATCAGGAGTATAGGGTTGCTTTACCAAGCATTACGATGTGGGGGGTGCTTAAAAAGAAACAGAAAGAGAAGTTTTTGCGTTTGTATAATTGTTGAGAAAAATAAATACTTGAAGAGACGGGCTTCATTTTAAAAGAACAACTCATTAAATACTGTGTAAACGATGCGAACGTGTTGCGCAATGCGTACATAAAATTTATGAACGAATTTGAAGTTATATCGGGTGTCAACCCGTTCCTAGAAAGTATAAGCATTGCCAGCGCGTTCAATTTATTGTATAGAAAAAAGTTCTTGCGAACAGACACCACTGGTATTATCTCACATAGGGGGTACAGGTGGCGTGATAAGCAATCTGTCGGTGCAGTTCAGTGGCTCTTGTATGAGACCCACGGATTAAAAACACAAATCCAGCATTCTAGTAACGGACGAGAAGTCGTGGTGCGTGGTGGGTTCAAAGCGGATGGTTATGTGCACTATAATGGCGCAGAACATGTTGTCTGTTGAGTATCACGGTTGTCTATTCCATGGGTGTCAGGCATGTTACCCCACAGGCCGTGAAACACCATATATAACGATGCATACACTACTTTTAATATGTGTTATGAGGGTACTGTAAACAAAATTAGTAGATTAAAAGAACTGGTGTATATAGTGCATGAAATGTGGGAATGCCATTGGCACGAGTTTCTGAAAGAACACCCGACAGTGAATATATTTGTAAAAAACCACCGCATGGATAAGAAATGAGCAATTCATCCGCGGGATGGCCTGTATGGTGGCAGGGTCGACGCCATGAAACTTTACAAAAAAGTGAAAGAGGGAGAACGTATAATGTATACGATTTAATCTCCCTTTATCCTTATTGTTGTAAGGTGAAAAAATATCCTGTGGGTCATCCGAAAATTTATGTGGGAGATGAGTGTCCTGATATTTCGGAATTTGAGGGAATAATAAAGAGCACTGTATTAGCCCCGGACAATGTCTACCACCCAGTGCTGCCCTATTGGAGTGGTGAAAAGTTATTATTCCCCTTATGCCGAATATGCGCGGACACTCTTAATGAAGAATGCACGCATTCAGATGATGAGAGAGCATTGACTGGAGTATGGGTTGTAGAGGAAGTGCGGGTAGCTGTTGAGAAAGGATACAGAGTCCTCGAAAAACAGGTGGTTCGGAGCTATGATGTTGTAATGTATTACGCTGGAAAGAAAGAGGGCGGTCTTTTCACGGACTGCATTAACCTGTTTATGAAGATCAAGACTGAAGTAATGGTTGGCCTGCAGGATCGTCACTGAACAACAAAAAGATCAGTTCATACACGAGTATTATGAGAAAGAGGGTATTCAATTAGACCGAGAAAAGATTATGCGCAACAAACCTAAGAAACGAATTTCAAAGCTAGGGGTAAACAGACTGTGGGCTTCGCACAAAGAGAAAACATGGATCAAATCGCTATCATTAAAACTCCCGAGGAGTATTTCGATAAATTAACAAATCCGAATATCGATGTTAAATCATGTATTCCAATCGGCGACAAAATCCGTGTGTTCAACTGGGGTGTTAATGAGAGCGTTATTGCTCCTGCTACAAATATTAACGTCATAATCGCCGCATACACCACGACACACGCACGCCTCGAGTTATTTCGTTCTTTGGATTTACTTGCCGAGGGTGTGTTATATTATGATACCGACAGTCACCCTCAATCACCTTGTGAGCAACAGTTAAAGATAAAAATATATTTAGGGGAATGGAAGAATGAGTTTGCAGAATATGGTGCGGATGCATATATCGAAGAATTTTGGGCTGGTGGTCCCAAATGTTACGGCTATACCGTAGTTAACCCTCTTAATTTTAAAACAAAGACAAGTATAATCAAGGGAATCACACTGAATAATAAATCATTAATATATGTTAACTTTGAACAGATGAAAGATATGATTTTAATTAATTCACCATCTGTTAGCGTTCCTCTCGGTCGACAAATTGAAGTAGTAAATATTATAAATTGTTTACTAAGCCGGAGGCACATAAAATCTATCAGGTTACTGCTAGTAAAAGAAATTGAATAGAAAATTTTGACACACTTCAATACGGTATAAAAGAAAACGAATAGGGTAAATACAGTGTTAGTAGAAACAAAAGTTTTTAATTAAGTAGAGAGTGAGAGGAGTGGTGAGTAAAAAATGGATAATCAAATTTTAAATCATTATTATTATTTTAATCGAGGTATGTGTTGGTGTAGCATACGATGATATTGGAAAATTTTCTGTTATTATCACTTTACATAATTACTATGATCGTATTCGTCTTTCACCTGATGAGTAGTATACTTTTCTATCATATAATTGATATATTGAAAACATCTTTAATGCTGTTACAAATTCTTCATTGCCTACACAATTTTCCGTTAGTGAAAATTATGAAATATCATTGTCAGATACTCTTAAAGGTATTCGTCAGTGCTGTATTCTCTCGCCAGATGACGAAAGTAATGGCCAGGTAAATTTTTGTGTTTATACATGGAAAAACTCCAGCTTTATTTGCCATGCATTCAGCAGACAATAATTACTTGTCCTCAATTATGTAAAGATGTAACAAAGTATGCTCAAACATGTCTAAAAGTGAGTACTACTACCATCACCACCACCACTACTACTACTACTACTACTACTCCCATTCCAGAATTTACTACTACTTCTTCTACTACTACTACGACCAATCTACCGTCTGAACGTATTGCACTAGAAGTATTCACATTTTTGAATCGTAATAATAATAATATATTATTATATTCATAATTATTTTGTCGTGTATTAGAATATGGAGTTTCAAAATCCATTTATTTGTATTATAGCTGGTCCCACTGGGTGTAGTAAATCATATTTTTTAAAAGAGTTTCCAAAATATTATGCCCAAAAATGGAGAAATATAGCATGGTGTTATGGTGAGTGTCAACTTCTGTATGAAACTCTATCCTCAGGTTGTACATTTAAAGAAGGGGTCCCCAAAAAAGATGACTTTTCAGCACAAGCTGGCCCACATCTTGTAATTATTGATTATTTAATGCGAGAGTGTGATACACGAGTTGCTGACTTTTTTTACTAAATGTAGCCACCACCGAAATTTAAGTGTTTTTTTATAACGCAAAATATTTTCCATCAAGCTAAAGGTATGCGAGACATATCATTAAATTGCCATTATATATACTTTAAAAATCCCAGAGACCAGGCTCAAATTAATTATTTAGCACGCCAATTAGATCCTGGTAACACAAAATTTGTGCAGGAGGCCTATCAGGACGCAACTCGAGATCCTTATAGTTATTTGGTTTTTGATTTAAAACAGGGCACTCGCGACGAACATCGTGTTCGAACAAAAATTTTCCCCTCAGATTCTTACAATTATGTTTATGTACCAGTACAAAAATAATCAAAATAACTTTTATATTTTAATATTCAATTTTAGTATAATAGGCACAAATAAATAAAAATGATTAGCCAAGAGAGTGCGCATTTACTAAAACTTTTAGCAAAGACAAAACCTAAAGTACTCAAAGCAATTTTACAAAATGCTGATCCCGAATGAATTCGCTCTATTTATGAATCTTCCTATAACGTATTACAAGGAAATGTTCCATTAAGAAAAAAAGAGAAAAATAAATTAAAAAGATATAAAAGGAATTGAGGCATTTTATTCTAGTCCACAACGGCAAGGAAGTGTAGGTTTAGATGTTCATTTTAAAGAAGCACTGGGATCTTCTGTAACAGCAATTATTTATGGTGAATTCTCCTCAGAATTGAAAATTGATTTCCAGATAAAAATATATATTAATTAATTTTAAAAATGTTAAATACTATTTAACTTTATGAGGCACTACAAGAAAATTTGCCTAAAAATCATTTTATTGGTGTATATGCTGCAGATGAGTTACCTCTGTTTATTCATACATTTCCAGCAGCCATAATTATAAATACACATTCTAGTGATAAGTCTGGTGAACATTAGGTTGCTTTTTATATATCTAATATGCGTGTGGTAGAGTATTTCGATTGCTATGGTATACCTCCATATATACAACATCATATAAGGTTTTTAAAACGAAACTGTCTGTATTATACATTGAATAATAGACGTATTCAAGGTGATTTATCTCAATTTTGTGGACATTAATGTTTTCTACATCTAGCATGTCGTGCGTCTGGTTATTCACTACGCGATTTCTTAAACAAATTCTCACTCATGATGATAACGATATTATGATTTATTCATTTATGAGAGTATGATGATGATGATGATGGTCAATGGCGCGAGATTAATTTCTCCGTAAACCATGTGTGTGTGTGTGTGGGTGGGTTTGAATAATAACACTTGTTAAATGGTGTTGTTATTTTTCTTAAACATTGCTAAAAAGACTAATATTTAACTCCGCCATTTCCGAACCCAAGATTGTTGGGGTAGCTACCACCGTAAAAGTAAATAATCTCTATTGTGTGTGTGTGTGTGTGTTCTATGCTATGTTAAAATAGGAGTTGAAAAAGAAAACGACTCTTATGTAATCTGTGCTATGTTAAATAGTCCATAATCATTACTAAATGTGGAAACAGCACCGTGGTAACAGCACCTGAATATGTGGCTCCGTTTTCGAGTTGTTAGGTTTTTAGTATTTTTACCTTTGACCTCGATGATCGGTGTTTTTGAAACATGTAGTTGTTGGTGAGTGGAAATTCCACCTCAATATGCGGCTTCGTTAACGAATGATTGGGTTTTAAGTGTCATATAATAAGTGTGATATATTCGAAAACCACCATATCCCGAGTTTGACATAGGATGTAGATTTTCTTTGCGCAGCAGGTCATAAAAGCGTACGAGTACGTGAGTCCAGTGGGCGTGGCCAAACGTGGGCGGGGCCAAGTGGGCGTGGACGGAGGTGGGGTCACGTGACCGGCGCTAGCCAATCTGCGTGAAGGGGGCTTGGCTTGTTTGCGCATGCGCAGTAGCAAAAAACACCAAAAGGTGTTCCCTCCCTACCGTAATCGCGAGGCAAATGTGCATTTAATGTATAATCGCTAATTGAAGAGGCGTACAAACGCATATAATTTATTGACAAACCAGTCGAAGTAGGGCCATGATTCGTGATTACATTGAACAAACATTAAATCTGAACGGAAATATTATATTATAACGATTTTCAAAAAGTGGAGTTAATCCGCTCTAGCAATTTAGAACTCCATTTTAAATTATGTTCCCCTGTGATCATTAGAGTTCGATTTATATCTCACTTGTCAGGAAGCAGATTCGGATGTTGATCAGGTTTGGGGGTCAACCAGAGCTTCTTTTGAAGTACAATCCTATCATGAGAGTTCGAAAATTTGGCTACAATTCTCCGCAATAGAAATCGAGACCTTACGATTCCAATCCACGACTTTCCAAATGCAAGGGCAATGATCTACATACTTAGCCAATACTACTATATAATATCTGCTGTCAATAGATTCAATTAATAGTATTTAACCTAATATTGAAATTTTTAAAATCTGTATTCGTAATCGTTTATTACACTTTTAAATTTGGGGTACATATTCTTAAAGATCACATAAAATACATGGTATATATATCCCTAGCAAACCCAAAATTATTATTACAATAAAGCAATTGTTCTAATACTTCGTTGTTTTACAGCACAGTTAGCATATAAGAACGTTTATCCACATCCTCTTAGAAGCATAACTTAAAAATTTCTAACTTTGTTTCTAAATGTTTTTTATTTTAAAATTTTGAAAAAATATTAAGAAGTGTTTAAAGCACGGAACGGTGCCGCGGTGCACATTTTGAGAAGAAGTATACTGAAGAAAATATTACGTTGCTATTTGATATTCTTTCAATAAAAATATGTAATTTGTAATATAAAAAGAATACATAAATTACATTTTGTTTTTCGTGTTGTCCAATGTTGTCGTCTTGTTGTCCAAAGTTCTCATACGTCAATTCTCAAAACGGTATAGCTCGACAAGCTTAATTATTGCAGATGAAACAATTTTCTCCTAGTTTAGCCTTGAAAAACTACATAAATATTGGCTAACTTTTGCTGTGTGTGATCTAGAAACACTAGAGAAATTCAAAAAATAAACTTACCTTTGTACCCTTTTGGACACATTTTAAAGGATATCAAAAGTTTTCAGCTTTCCAGCGTGACAATGTTGCCAGAAAAATTTTTAATTAGAAGTAAACATACAAGTATGAAGTTATTGTAGCAACTGCCACTTCCCTCATAGGAGAAATAGTGTATATTTAATGCAAATATAAAATATCTCTGTTTTACGTTTGAACAATCATAAGCTGGGATATTGTTGAGTATACATTATGCTTTTCACTTCCAATTGTATTCTGTGTATTGATTAAATCCTTATTCTTTAAGATATTGTGCTCATATTCCGTGAAAGATATTTCTGATCTAACAATATTTGATTTTACTCCTTTTGATTTTCCTGTGAAGGAGACGCGTGTTTTCTGTTCCAAGTGGAAGCTCATTTGGTTTGGATTCCACATTAATCATTAGGTCCACGTCTCATATAGCCTCGATGCTGAACGGGACGTTGAAACTCAACTCAACTCAACCAACTACTTCCTATACATTTTATGTATAACTAAGTATCATATTCAGATAGGTTATTGATGTTTACAGAAACAAATTTTGGGTTTGTATATCTTCACTTAAAAAAGAATGATGTAACGTGCGGGTTAAAATAAAAATAGAAAATAACAATACAATACTACAATACTAATAGTTTTACCAAATACTAATACTGAATGTTTATCCTTGGTATGTGCTTAATATCAGAACATCTAAATTTTCAAATAAAAGCTGAAATTTTTGAGTAGAAACTAATCACACAAATCTTCAGCTAAACATGTCCATTTAAATGGAATTGCGGCCTAATTTGAGAGATTCTAAAGTTTTAGGTACCGATTTATTAATCAAAATCATAGAACAGACTCACCATTTATTAAACTGATATAACAGTGACTATATAACTCGGTATCACACATAATACGAATTTTCAACTAATGATCATCAAAACACAGTACTATATAATTATAATATTTTCAACACTTAGTCAAGATGTGTTTGACCCGTTTCAATTTTCCCTTAATTCTAACGCAATTCGTAAAAACCGATTTCAGTAGCGAGATATCACTGTTAAAATCTTATCAGTGTTATCAACTCTTGTTCACTCAAACGTTTAATATCTGACTTTTTAATTATTTTTCCTAACATACAACAACTTTGGGAAGGCACCTTAAAATAAAAATTGTACTTTTATTTTATAAATTATTTGGTTATTTTAGATATGTGTCGAATTGGTTAGCATATAAACACACACTGCTGGCACCGGATTCATTCACTCATGCACCACCAAATAAAGTAAAAACTCAAATTTAAAAATCCTTTTTCCGTAAATCACATTAAATCAAGGATGGATCTTTCACATTCGATCGACCTAGCACGAAACTCATATTAGTAATTTAAGGTCTATAAGTACATAAAAATAATTTATAATAACAATTTAAAAGAATAATGACATGAATAATTTCATACATTACTGATTCCCATTATTAGGGTTCTCCCAATAATAATTATTATTATTTCCATGAAGTATTAAAACAATTAAATGATACAAATGAAAATATTGACTTACATTTTACGTGCTCGGGTAACTTCACAGCAATATTAAATTGAATAATATACCAGGATAACAAATCTTGCGGACAGCAAAAATTTTACAATCCAAATTTGAATACTCAAAGTACATAATGCAAAGGACAGTCACACGATATACTTTCCAGGCCTGGAATACAAAAGATATAGTGACATTCTATACATACCATAGATTTTAAATATATGCTGACCAACTTCTAAATAAATGTATTTCATTCTTTAAATTTGACTATCTTAACTCAAGATTCTAACTAGATTTGAAACACAACTAATTTGATCATTAATTATTTATAATTATTCTAGATTCACGAAAAATTTTCGTCATTGAAACATGGACTTTTCTTACATCATTTGGGTTCTCAATAGAACTGACTTCTAAGGTATTTCTTGTAAGAAATCTGAAAGTCTGATGTGTTCCAAGCCACCTCGGACTCTGATGTTGTCACTTTATCTGCTTGACTAGATTTAAATTGATATTTTACTAATATGTCATCATTGACTAGATAAGTTATAGGAGACGTATAACTTATCCTGACATATTTTCTCTTCTTACAGTGCCAAGCTTTTTTCCAAATTCTCTAAAGCTATTACTGATAAATGTTTGTTGTCTAGTCTGATTTCACACTTATCAATTTACCATTTTACGTCAAGCGTATCACACGCATTATACTTATACATCAGCTCCATAGGTGAACATTTTGATTCAGTATGTTCCGCTAAATTTATTGAAAATTCAATTTCATGGTGACCTTGATTCCACGTAGTATGTTTATTCGGGAAATAAATTTTCAGACAATCCTTCAAGTCGCACAAGTATCGCTCCTATGCCTTTGAAGCTGAGCGATGCGGAGTTCTACAAATATCCCTAATACCTTGTTCGCAGCCAACATCTTGAAGAAAGGAAGAAATAATGATGAAAGGAAGAGACTCGAATTATTATGAGAAACCGAATGAGGAAACCCAAATCGGCACAAAACTTTATACATTTTATCACGTACTGTTTCTGTATTTAAAGTTCGGTGTGTTAGAATCCACACACCTTTAGTGCAAAAATCTGCAACAATAAGACAATATTTAACAGATTATGACTCACATAATGGCCCACATACATCAAAATACCATAGTGCGTTCGGAATGTTCTCATATTGAGAAACAAATTCTCCCATAGTCTGTCTATTAGTACTTTTATTTAATTGGCACTCCTTGCAATTAGAACCATAATCCCTAATTTCCTTTATTATTCCATTCCAAGTGTATCTGTCTCTGATTTTCGAGATACTTTTCTGGGTCTCAGCATGAGCAGCTGGTAATATATTATTATGATAATAATGAAGTATATATGGTACCAAACTCCTAGGAAACGGTATACAAATTTTGTACGGATTCTTAATTTTACACATATTTGTTACCCGATCCTTCCAACTAGGTTCTAATTCAACTAACTCAAATATATCCGTGCTATGGACCATAGAAATACAATCTGAAGGGATGTTTAAGACACTAAGTAAATGTTTGACTTCAAAATCAAATCCTAACTGTCGATATAATAAATTTCCATAATTTTTCACGTTCTTTAAATTTCGTATAGCATAGACTAGACCTTGGTGATCAACACGTACATCAAGTGTATTATGTGAATATGTTTTAAAACGTTCCATACATTCAACCAAGGTCGTCCATTCCAACAAATATATAGGCTTCTTTAAACCATAGGGACGAAGTTTAGGACTAAACCATGCTATTGGCCGAAGCACCCCGTTACTATCATATTCTTGTAGACCTCCCCCTCAGGATTTAGTTGGTGCATCTGATCTGTTCACAAACTTTAGATTTAGATTTAATAAGCATAACAGAATACGAGTCTTCAACTTTTGTATAAGGTTGACATACTTAAAGATAACGTTATCCCACCTTCTCTGAAATTCTGCAATACCAATTCAAACACACTCTTGTTCGTCGATACTATCTTGAAAGAAAATTATATCTTCGATGAACCACTCAATTCATAAAAGTTTGATTGAATATAATAATTCAGAAATAGTTTTGATAAGATATGGGAACCTGCAGCTAAGCCGTCACATAACACTACTGAAAAAGCTCCCTATGTGTTATGAAAGCATTGTGTTTCCTAGGATTTTCAGTGTGTGAAATTTGTAAATAATTCGTTCTGATATCATAATTTGATTTAATTTTACTTTCAGATATCTTTGCCATTCCTCCATTCTAGGAGTGTGTTTTGGATTTAAATATAACCGGAAATGTAAATGCTGATAATTAATTATTTATCTCTTGTCAAATCAATAACTGATTTGTTAGTTACTAGTAAACTTGGAAAACACTATTTACTATCAGAATTTTCCATCACGCCCTTGTTTAATAATTCAACTAAAATATCAACCATATGCTTTTGATTTTGTTTAATTAATGGATACACCTTTTTCCTAATTGGCGATTGATTAATTGCTCGTATTTGATCTTCCATGCCTTTAACTTTGCCAATTTTTATTTAAAAATAAACACATCGTAATAATTTTTAACAAGTTCCTCTTCGCACCTTTGCAATGTATTGTCTTGCAAAAAATTCGGGATCCACCATCAGAGGATTAATACAGCTATTCTCCCCCAGGACTGCTCGGGATTAGCGAATTTGGTACTCTTTACTCCGTATAGTTGGCAACTCTGCTATGCATTCGACTACTGAATTTGGATGTTGATTCTCCAACAAAACATCTGGACAAAGACTCCTCCGGCATGATGCTGGAAAAAACAAAGAATCACTAGCATCACCTTTATCTTTTATTGGAGTGGTCGGGGAAACGTCTGTCCCCCACCTTTCATTGAATCTACCGGCGAATATGTTAAAGGCGCAATTTATCCTTCTAATTTCAACCACATTTTGTAAGTAACCAAATCCAAGTTCGTATGTATTTGATCAAGTTCCCTTATGCCCACAATAGAAACTGGACACAAATGTTGCACAAGAAAAGTTGGAAATTATAAATCCTTCTACGGAAAGTTATAGGTAACACAACTTATGAATTTAATGTCAAAGTTTTAATATCCACTCCAACACCAGTAAAAGTTTCCTTTTCATTGTTGTAGGTTTAGTTAAGCATGAGTTCCAACGTTCAAAGAACTCTTTACTTACCCTCAAAATTTGTACTGCAGCTATTTAGACAACAGTAGTATTTCTTTCCCATAACAAAAGCGTGAACAGAAACTGCAACCATATGTTTTCCCGTAATGTGGTATCATAATACTGTTCATTAAACTCAGAATTTAACGGTTACGCTAACATCAAAACACTTGATCCACACGGGTATTTCACATTAATGGGCCCCATATATCTCATATTACATTGTTTTCAGTGCCATGACCATGTGTAAATTGTCCCTTTTTAAAGTTTTTATTTTGGAAGAATAAATCCTAGTAGAAGCTCCTTTCCCACGAGCATAACATAGCCAGTTTCACTCATCAGATCACTATTAGTAGGCTGGTTTTGATACGTGGAAACGGATCACGAGTAGTGGAGCGTTGCCTATCACTCACAGCCCGGTTTGCTTTTATGCCTACTGTCCGCCTTACACTACTCTGTTTATAAGAATGCGCACCACCACAAACATAACACTGCAACAGCTTTTTTCTTTTACACAGGAAGCAGATGTCAGTCCTTTATAGACCAACAAATCATTTTCGTAAAGTTCATATTGATTAATCGCACTCAATATTTGCCAGATTTCCCATTCCTTATCACGAAGTAGTTCGCTCCCAAGTTGCGGGTTTAACCATAATAAACTAGTCGAAGCTTCATTATCCGAAGCACACTTGCCTCCCAATATTTCATAACATAGGCGTATTACCATAACATATTCAGAGGCACTTTAAATTGGATATTGTAGCCGTTCAACTAGCTTGTTTTGAAATTCTCGTTTACCTAAGATAGAAGCCATGTCATTAAGTATATGAAAAAAATAACCAACCAATATTTTTTTATTAAAACTCACTTATCGACTTCCAATGCAACTTACCTTAAAGAGACATGTAGCCAACGGGGGTTCCGGGGGTCCGGAACCCATTCGAAACCAGAAATTGAAAATAATAAGGAAGCATGAAACAAAAGGAAGGATCAGCGTTAAAAAATTTTTAAAAATGGAAACTACAGGAAGCTTTCGGTACTTTTTCTTATGAGGAGATTTGTATTATTTGCAATACACGGGGCGAGGTGAACAAGATATACTGGAAGAGTCAGGGAATTTGAAATTTCTAGAAAAGTTCCAGAATTCTTAGCATTTCTGCTACTAGTCAGGTAGATTTCAAGCTTCCGAATGCATAGTGCCGTCGAGTAACAAGGTGTACATTTTTATCATAAATTTCGTCATCGCATCCTTGCAGTATCAAACATGTTATTTAAAAAACAATTTTCTACTACTCTTTTTACTTGTCATCTCGCACCGACAGTAGTTAACGGAATAATAAAAACAAAAACTTAGATTAGAACAAACAAAAACTTAGAACAAAAACTTAGAAAGTTAGATTAGCATTCGATTGGACAGAGAAAGGAACGCAGATATTGTAAAATATTTTAAAACACATTATTGAAATCCTTTTTACATTATTGAAGTACTTTTTATAATAATGACTATGTACTTCCTACAGTAATTGAGGAATCCTACATTAAAATCTTTTTCAATGCGTTGTTTTTTATTATTTTATTCGAGATTTCTTCATAACTTGTTATTAAAATTCTTGCCAACATATCCTTATTTTATTGTCCTAACAAACCAATATATGTTGATAGCAAAGTAGTTCAGATTGTTCAAGCTTCTGGGCCTTCGGAATTGCTTTTTTTAACACCCCCCCGTACGAAATCCTGGCTAAACGAACAAATATATGTTCCAGTGAAATAGTTTAGAGCGATCGAGCCCCTGGTGTGATGATCACAGTATTTCATATCACGGACTTCCCCCTTCAAGAAATCCTGACTACGTGCCTACCCGAAGTCCGAGATAGTGCAGGAAAGTACAAAGCCTCGTCAGGATATAATTAAGTGGTCTTAGATAATATATTGCTTTCAAAAGTTTAAATAATTCTTTATCATGTGATCCATCACACTGTGGAATATTTTTTATTGCTTCTAAAAATCTAACCTTGGCAGTTGACTGAGTTACTTTTTACAGACTAGTTCGTAACGTTAATCCAGAACAATCAGTTGGTGGCTTTCTTTTTCTTCGAGGAATGGGTTTGAGTAGTTGCCATGAACACCTGCTTGTACAGATAACTGACCTCGAGCAACCAAATGGTTATCAACGACACGTAATATATTGGCGTTATCAACCAAGGACAATGTCTTTCTCTTCGTATTTCTTGATACGAAGTAGACGATAAAAAAGGGTTTGTGCTATGTAATGTAGCATTCAACGGAATATTTTCTCTAGTTCCAAGAAACGATAAGTCCCAATCAAGGGGATTATATAGTTCCACTATCCTTCTATCACCGTTTGGGAAAAAAATTCAAACGTCATTGCTGCGTAATCGGAAAATCTCGGTTAATCTGCATTATTATAATGTGTTTAATAACATAATAAATTATATCAAACAACTTAATACCAAATTGTATCGCTTTTAAATTAGTAACTTTCCTAGCCAAAATCTATAAATTTAATATAGTGAGTCGTAGTACCACACTGATACTCCCTACATGTTTTATCCTTCCATTCATAATTCACACCTAACAAATAAATAACTACAATCATAAACAATAATTTAATTTTGAACAAGTGCGACTTTTCGGTAGGTGAGAATTCAGGAAAGTAATTAGTATATAGAAAAATATTTTGTAGCAAGTATAAGCAACTAATACTTTTATAAATATGTAATACGTAAACCTATGTAATATGTAAACCTATAAATATATAATTATGTAAACAATATCGTTTTGACCTGCATTAAAGCCAGCTGTATACCATTCTATGGAGTTGAAATTCTGTTCTCGTTCATAGGTAGCAGGAGAAGTCACTTCTTGGAAAAACTTTTTATTTTTCTGTAAGAAGTGTAATTCATAGCCCGTGATTTCCTTAGCAGAGATTAGTCACGTGGTTAAAGATTTCAATTGCCTTTTGCGATTGTAGATTTTTATACTGTGCAGCATGAGAAAACTGTTGAGGAACATGCTGCGGAAGTCAGACGACCACCAAAAAGTGAAAACATGGAATCAGAAATTTTTTTGGTCACAGAATGGTCTGTTTCTTTGGGCAATAAGAGTGACACATCTTTATCAAGGTCCGAAATCTCACTTTTTCCACCTCTCGAAGAAATAAGAAGCATGAAATCACGCATAGAACGGAGGTTTATCATCCCCGTACCGCTAATTGAAGTTTCTAATGCCAACATACAATATTCGTACGTAAACAACCACATTTTGTATTGTTGAAACCAAGTTCTCGAGTTCCGTTCTTTTATTGATTACCAGAATGTTGTGATTAGATTTCTGCACTCTAGGCGAAAGTAATGTTACTAAGACGTGTCATTACACAATTCTCTCCGAATTTTTATGAATTCTATTTTTTATATTATTCTCCCTTCTTTTAGAACATTGCTTTCCCTCATTCCTCTCCTATTATTTGTTTTGACCATAATGATTGTCAGGTCGCGTGCTGTGCGTCCTTAACCCTCGAGTAGTCGGACCGCGATCAAAAGCACCGCAATGAAATTATTTATTATCGTGTGTTGACGCTAATTTTAAGAGAGACTCCACCGTCCAGCTAATCTTCCCTCTCATCTACCCAAACATTGAACCTCAATCAATCGTTATCCGTTGCTTAGTTTAACTGCTAGCGTTTGATTAGTGATTCTGCGAAGCCTTACACCGCGCGCGACTAAACATTTATTTTTTTCAATGCTTCACTCCGCATGTGACCTTTGCTTTGGAGATATTTTAGGTTTATAAATATATTTTTCTTAGTGGATAGAAGAGAGGTCGACAGTTAACAAACTGGTACAAAAATGATAAAGAAAGAGGAAACTAGAAATGAACGGTTTAAAAGATCGGAGAGCAATGTAACGAACGGAATATTCGGGTAAATCAGCCAAGACGATTTCGTGGAAGCTTTGTATTAGAAAAATGATAACAAAGAAGATAATGTAGAAATAAGTTAACACAAAAGTGGAAATGAGGAGTCTGAAACCGAGTTTGAAGACCTTAAACCCAGAAATGATAAGCTATTCTCCGAATGTTGTCATGGCAGCAGAGGCCGAAATGAGCGATAACAAAGTTAAAAACAATGCAAAATAGAAGATAACCTAAAATGATTCAATGTAGTATTGACTAGGTTAAGTTTAAAATAACAGGACCCTAAAATAATTCAAGTTAAATTTGATTTGTCTTCAATTTAGGGCCCTTTTCAGCATCGAGGTTGTATGAGACGTAGACCTACTGCTTAACGTGGAATCCGAACCACATGGTCTCCCACCGGGAATCGAACTCGGAAGGGAAGTTCCACTCCAAAGAAGCGTATGCAAACTACTTAGCTACAAATGAGCTCTAATTGAATGTAAAATACAGTGTAACTTTTGTTTTTTGTTATGTTTATATAGTATTCATTTTGCTAATTTACAATTGCATTTCTAATTTTTGACGAACTAAAAAGCTGACTTCCAAATGTATCATTATCAAGAAAGAAATATTGTATTTCGTTACAAAAAAAAGACATAATCATAATTCGAGTTTTCGATAAAACCAGTTCGCAGTTATCTATCTAAAGACATATGTAACAAAGAAAAACCTATTTTATTCCAAATAACAATTAAAAAACAATATAGGTCCAATTGCAGGTTTCTTTAATAGTTATTGCCGCTAAATTTATTATAATAATAAATATTTTATTCCGCCATAATCAACAACAAACATAATTACAGGAAAACTGTTTAAAACGATATTCCAACACATTATATTCGTGCGGTCCTTTTGACCGCGCGCGACTACTCGCCTAACTTTGGCAGCTCGAGTTGTCTAGGGTTAATTAAGACAGCCCCTTCAACGCATAACAACTATCCTCTTGGACAAACTATATTTTCGTTGATTTTTAATCATCGAACAAAATTATTATTTTATTCATGTGAATGGAAAAGTTTTTAGTTGCTTTGCTCTGAATGCATTAGAGCCAGTGAGAAACTACATTTATCTTAACACAGGTCCTCTCAAGACAGACTTCCACCGTCAATTATACAAAGAAATCATTCTTTATTGAACTGAATGTTTATCTCATTAGCATATATCTCATGAGAAACAGTAACCGTTTTTTTTTCTTGAGTGGAGCGGCAATTTATATACCGACGCACACTCAGTTTTATTTCCTTCTACAGGTTTAGCTACTAGCCGTTTCTTTTTTTTAGGCTATGCAAGATGAAATCCTTAATATATCGCATGAAGAACTTCTGCGCTTCCATAATGAAGATTTTGAATATGAAGATTTTACGTACTTTTTCTTTTCTAGATGGTGAAATAATGGAAGATTTATCTCAAAATTCATGGAACTGGTATAAATTCTTTAAGTTAGACAATGATATTTTATTGTATAGATATTTTCATTTAACAGACTCAAGGAAAATGTGTTTCCCTAGGTCTTCAGTGGAAAAGGTGAGAGTTGCTTATCACGATCAAATTCATTACCCGGTACTGACTAAATATTAAAATTTATTTTGAATTCGTTTTAATGGAGCAAAATGAGATCTGATGTGAAGAAGCACATTAAGGATTGCATTAGGAGTATGCAGTTGAAACCTGATCATCATCCGCCTGTTTGTTTGTCTACTAATACTTATTCGTTTTCCATAGCATTATTAGCTTTAGATTTAAATGGATTTTATCCCACAGGAAACGTTTCGGTCGTTTTAAATTAGTTACATTAGATGTATTCACTAATTACTATACAGCTTATCTAGTAAAATACATCACGACTACTGCAGTTTTAAAATGCTTTTTCGACATTTATATGCATCTTCTTGGTTCAGTGGAAGCCGTACTCACAGGCAGGGCCGTGCTGGGATACTAATGAGCGCGGTGGACAAGTCTACTAAAAGGGCGCTCATACAAAGGGGAATATTATATATTATATACACACTTTGAAAGAAGGTATGGGTGCCAATTTATATTAAAATCACCACCAAATTTGTTTGAGTATTAATGTAAATAGTTAGTTTGTGGAAACCTCGAATCGAAATCCTCTTTACTAGAGAAAAGCGTTTTAGTTCCTGTAATAACATTTCTGTTACATAAAAAGAAGCTAAATATATCAACAACTTAAATATAGCTCTATGGCCTACGGGCATAAGAAGTTCAGTGCCACGTTTACAAAAGCTCTCCATTGATTTCTGTCCTTAGCCAACTGGACTCAGTTTCTACTTTATATTCCAATCTCTGTGAGAACCATTTTAATATTGTTCTTCCATCTGTGCCTCGGTATTCCTAATGGTCGTTTTCCTATTTAGATTTCCAGTTAGAACTTTAAAATCGTTTCTAATTCCTTCCATTTTGGCTACATAACTTGTCCATTTGTGCCTCCTAGACCTGACGATCCTAGCAATATTTGATAAACATATAAATTATGCACTTCCTTGTTATAAAGTTTCCGTCATTCCCTTTTCCCGTTCCTCCTGGAGTTCGATTATTGGTCTGAGAATCTTGTTTTTAAATACTTTCGATCTGCGATTTTCCCTGAGAGTCAGTGACCATATTTCGCAATTATACAGCACAACATGCATGATTATCATTTTATATTTTAAGCTACAAATTCCTCAACAGAATTCGCGAAAACAGAATATTTTTAACTGAATAATAACACGAAATCATTGCTTTCAGTTGACATCAAATTTCTTAGTGATTACACTAGTTAACAAAGATTTTGTTACATAAAAGGAAATACCTGTTCTTAAAGGAACTTTTTGCGCTGAAGTCGAATATGCACTCGGTTTTTCTCCATCACGTACGATTTTCCCGTAACAGAGGGATTTTCGGGAAAATCCCTCAAAAATTTCCCTTTTCGTTTATTTTACACCCCAAGATCTTGTCCCCTTGCATATACTAACATAGAAATTATACCTAAGTATACTTTGATTAATATTTAACAAACCCTCCAAGTTTCGTAATAATCGCTTTATTCTTTCTAGAGAAATAAATATGTTTGTATGTATACTGTGTGTACTGTTTATTGCACCTTATAGTAATGCTTTCAGATCTCTTAAGTTGAGGTAAAACGTTTTGCTTTATTACCACAAACACATATATAATACAATATAATACAATATAATTTACAAGTGTGACAATTTACAATAAAAAATAATACAAATGTACCAAAAGGTCATGAAAAGACAATCAAAACTATCACAATATATGAAACTTCCATTGGGTTACAAAAACGTACACTACTTCCTTCTTTTGTAAGAAATGTTGCATTCTCTAACAAGACCCCAACAATAGTCCCCCATCATTGAAGGATCCCATCGTCCCTGGTACCTTTTCTCCATTGCCATTATATCTTGGTGGAATCTTTCCCCCTGTTCGTCGCTGAGAGCACCTAGGTTAGCAGGAAAGAAGCTGAGGTGGGAGTGCAAAAAATGGATTTTTAAAGACATCCTACAACCCAACTCTTTGTATTTCTGTATCATGTCCTGTACGATTTCTGTGTAACTCTCAGCTTTGTTATTGCCCAGAAAGTTGCGCACAACACACTTAAATGCTGTCCAGGCAGCTAGCTCAGCACTGTTTAACTTGCTGTCAAAGCTATCATCAAGCATTAATTTCCTAATTTGGGGACCAATAAACACTCCCGCTGAAATCTTAGCATCACTCAGGTTAGGGAACTTATCTCGCAAATACTTCAAACCTTCACCAGATGTGTCCATGGCTTTCACAAAGTTTTTCACTTTCCTAACTTGATATGTTCAAGTCCTAACTTGATATGAAGTGGTGGTAGTAATATCTTATTAGGATCTACCAAAGGAGCGTATTTGACGTTGCATTCTCCAGGTACGTAATTCACTCTAGGTTCCCATTCCTTCACTTCATAATGTTTGTCATCAGCTCGGCTATCACATAAACATAAAAAGCATTGGTACTTCGTGTAACCGCACTGCAGTCCTAATAAAATACCAACTACCTTGAGATCACAACATATTTGCCAACAATGGTCCTTGTAATTTATAAGATTTAGCAAAGTTGACATGGTGTCATAGGATTCCTTAATCTTCACTGAGTGCGCAAGTGGTATAGAAGGTTTTTTATTTCCATTATGTAAAAGGACAGCTTTAAGGCTGATCTTTGACGCGTCGATAAATAACCTCCATTCTTCTGGAACGTAAGGAATTCCTAGCTCCGCCATCAACCCATTTATATCCGTACATACGCACACATTATCTTGCATTGAGAAATAGCTTGAAAATTTAACATGCCTTTTCCTGTACACTGATATGTTCGTTTCTGCATCCAATAAGTCCCACTGCTGGAACCTTGATCCCAGAAGTTCCGCCTCTTGTTTTGTCAGGTGCAAATCACGGACTAGGTCAGGACAAAACGAAAAAACTTGGAGAATTGTGTATATATGTATTAAGATATACATATACTGTACGTTTAAAAAAATATACGTTGGAAGTACATTCTATTTTTATACACGTTTCTAATTTACAGAGAGCAATACAAGTGTGTTGTTGACTATTGCAAATATTCATTTTTATGTCTGTGTTTGTAGTATTAAAGCAAATCGTTTTTACCCCAACTCAGGAGATCTGAAAGCATTACTATCAGGTGCAATAAACAGTGCACACAGTATACATACAAATATATTTATTTCTCTAGAAAGAACAAAGCGATTTTTACGAAACTTTTAGGGTTTATTAAATATAAATCAAGGTATACTTAGGTATAATTTCTATGTTACTATATGTAAGGGGACAGGAGCTAGGGGAATAAAATATCTGAAAAAGCGAAATTCTTGAGGGAATTTCCCGAAAATCCCTCCGTTACGGGAAAACTGTACGTGATGGAGAGAAACCGAGTGCATATTCGAATTCAGCGCAAAAAGTTCCTTTAAGATCAGGTGATTTTTCTCATGTAACAAACAAAAAGTTTAAATTTGTTAACTAGTGTTCTGGTTTGGTCTCTTAGTAATGATACTGAATATTTGAAAGTATCCACTTTGTCGAGATTAAATATTATTTGGTATTTAAGCATCCATAAAATGCAGTATTACGATGCTAACACACTTCCATATATTTAGTTTTCTCTGCGTTTACTATAAGCCAATATCCCTGCAAGCGTTAATTAAGATTTCTACATTTCTTTCAATTGTTCTATCATCCCCTGTTAAATTTACATCATCATCTTACGCCATAACAATTCAGCTCTAGGACCTGATTGCTGTCTTTGATTTTCCTTTCAGTGTTCTCCAGAACAAAGTTAGATAACAATGGCGACGACTCATCTCCTTGAATCAGACCATTCTCAGCGTGAAAGCTCGTGAACCAAAATTTCTCTACTAGAACCTTACTTCGGGTTTCATTTAAGCATATCTTAATTAATCTACCTTTTACGGTATTCCAAATTCTTCAACCATGTTGTACAATGTTTCCCTCCTACCCGAGTCTAAAGTCAATTATTGATGTGCCACAATATTGTATTCCCAATTCGTTCCAGGTATTAGTCGAATGGTAAATATCTGGTCGATAGTTAGTTCGATTTTACCTAAATCCCCTCTGATAATCTCCAATAATTTCATCTGCGTATGAAGGCAATCTTTCTAATAGAATGTTTAAGAGGATTTATTGGATGTTGACGGAAGAGAAATGCCTCAATAATTATTACAATCAGTTTTGTTGCTTTTCTTCTGAATTGGCATAATGATTGTGGTAATTCACTCTTGTGATAATTCCTGCTTGTTCCAGATAAGGAGAATAAGTTTGTGTATCTTGCTCTACAATTTTGCCTCTCCAGCTAAAATTAAGTCCACCAGAATTCCGTCTACACCCTGATATGTGTGTTTCTTTAGTTTTTAAATAGCGATTTCTATTTCTGTTTGGTTAGGTCCTGGAATATAAGGTTATGATGTAGTCATTTCACTTTCTCCACGAACATTAGTTTTTGGTTATGTATTAAGCAAATCATCAAAGAAATCTTAAGATGCTATCTTTTTAAGATGCTATCCCGATCAGTGAGAACTGTTCCGTTGCCTTTCTTTAATGTATAAGCACGAGGTTGATAGCTTTTCTTGAGTTCCTTGATGCATTTATACATATTCCGAATATTTTTGTTTTTACTATTATCTTCAAGTTAATTAATTTTAGCTTTAAAAATCACATTTCTTTGTTTTCTAAAATTTTGGAAGTTTTCCGGCAGATAATAATGAAATTTTATGTAGTTATTTCATTTGGATTTTGTAACCAATGCTATTTCTTCTGTTTTCTCTTCTCTGCTACTTTAGTGCATTCCTGGTTGAGCCATGGTTTGTTCCTATGAATTTTTGCGTGCCCCAATATTTCTTTTGCTGACTTTTAACACTACACTGCTCGCGCGGATTACTATTGTAGTCCAGTGGGTTTTAGTTTTCTGGTATCTGAGGGTTGCCAACACTTGTGATCTTGAGCGGTCGTCTACCTTCCTCCCCTATTTCTGTAAGACCATTAGTCGAGTGATAGCACCCAAAGTCAACGCACTGATGTTATACGGATTGTTATTTTCGCATGGACTACTATTGTAATCCGTGCGAGTACTGACGTCACAGTTTATTTTCTGCCTAAAGTTTTAACTGTTCTTGTTTTGAATGTATTATTTCACATTATTCGCTCAAATATACGTGATATATGTTAGTTCAAAATGTCAGAGCAAGAACAGATACGACAGACGGTAACAGAAACTGAAAGTGAAACGAAAGTGTTTTGAGTATGGAAGACTAAGATGAAATAGAGGAATATGTTGTCGAGTAGTGACCGAAGAAAGTGGTAGTAACGACTTGGAAGAAATAGAAGATGAAGAAAGGAACGGTGTTATCCAAGAAGACAGGTTTCACGGAGAATTTTACATTGGAAAGGACAGAATTACCAGATGGTATATTGATCTAGTGCACCCAAGAAATACGCGGACACAGCGTCATAACATCATATCTACACTGCATAGTTATTAAGATAGAACAACACTAAACTTGGAGTTGACATATTGGACAAATTGTGTCGCCAGTATGATACAGCCAGGAATTCGCAAAAATGGCCACTCACTATCTTCTTCCACGTGTTAAACGTTGCTGAAGTAAACGCTCTCATTGTTTTCAAAGCAAATAACAATGATGCTATTGATCAACCGTAGAGACTTCCTGCAATCTGTGGCTATGGAACTTAACAGACCTTTTTGTGAAAGATGAAGAAACAAGGCTACCCGAAAAATATGTTTCAGGTGCAGTAAGTGGATCTACTCTGACCAGAAGCACACTCTTTGCACTAACTCTTATGACTGAAACCCCAAAATTTTGCCTACTTTTGACCTTGTTTGCAACTGTAAGAGTTAAACTTGCAAACAATTTAACAACTTATTTATATTTTTATAACAGTTTTCAACACTATAAATGCAAATTTTCTCTTTTACTTCAATTTTTAATCAAATAGTAAGAAAATAAACAGACATTTACAAAAATATAGTAAATTGCACACGCATTCTAAAGTTTTGTCTTTTAATTCTTTATGTGCATTAAAAAACAAAATGTTTGCACTGAAATGTGTTCTTTATTGCTCGTGGAAACCCACAGAAGTAATGTGAAAAATACCGATTGGATAACCACTAAGATATATGTATTTATCAAGTGGACTACAATCGTAATCCGCGCGAGCACTCATGTTTCAACAATTTCATGCGAGTACTGTAGTGTTAAATGTTATTTCTAATTTCAGCCAAGTTTCCTGAACACTAGTGCACTCCGCACCGTCTAAAACCGAGAATCTATTCGACACTTCAATCTCGTTCCCCTTTCATCTGGCACCCCTCTCACCAGGCTCCTTCAATCCGGCTTCTGTAGTTTCTTTAAATTAAACAGCCCCGTTTTCTGATATTGAATATTTCCTTTATTCGACTATAGTCCCTCTATTATTATCGCTGCTACCAGGTGGTAATCAGTATCACAATCAGTTCCTCTGAATGACCGAACATCAGTTGTGCTAGACTTAGGCTGTCTTCTTCTGTCTACTAAAACGTGATCAATTTGATTATGTGCTTTTCCACCTGATGAAGTCCAAGTATATTTATGAATGTCGCAATCTGGGAATTTTGTACTCTTCATGATAAGGTTTCTGGATGTTGCAAAGTTCACGAGACTAACGCCGTTGTCACAACCTTCCTTATGCAGACATTTATTCCCTATAGTCCGTTTAAAAACACCCTCTCGCCCTACATTCGCATTGAAACCACCTAACAGAATTTTCATATAACATTAACGGAGAGGATCAAATACCGTCTTTTTTATCGTCATTCTTATTTTCTGTTAGGTCATGTGCATTTAAAACAATAATATTATACCACCGACCCTTAAGAGAGGTAAAATAAATTCTATCATGACAAATTCAACCCATGTAATTGCTGATATTATTCATTTGTGAACGAAAAGGCCTGTTCCTAGTTGGTAATTTTTAATTCGTTCCTCATAAGAGAATGTAAAATTTCCCGACTTATTCCTCCATTTCCTTCTCATCTAACTTCCTGATGTCCCACTAGGTATATCCTCTATTTCTAAACTAATTCGTTACAAATTTTAACGCGCCTGCCCCATAGAGACATCTTATATTCTATATTCCAAATCACAAGTCTACTTTACTTTCTTGAGCTCGTGCCAACTTATCACTTCTGATCCAAGGATTCTGCGAATATATCCGAACAAGATTTTTTCTTTAACAGGATAAGGTTGTTAGCCCCCGCATTAAATCCCCAAACTGGAGAATCATCCCTTGTCGTCTGTCCTCGATTGCTTATTCAGTATATTCGCAGTTACGAGTAACCTCTATATCTAAAGGGCTTCTCCTCAATCCACAACCTGAGGACGCACCATGTCGTGGTGACAGGAAGACCACATTTAACGGAAATTAATATAGCTATATTTTAGAAGTACAATAGCTACTGATTATCCGAGCACTGCTTTAAAACACATAGGAACAATCAATATGCTCGGATATATGCATGCATATTAAGACTGTCAAAGCTTCGATGCTGTAAAAATCATAAATTAGACTAGTGTCAATGTAATATTTCATGAATTCATTGTACGTTTCACTATTCGAATTACTCTTGATGTATCACATTGTTTCGTTTTATAGCTAAATAACTTAATAAAAATTTTTTTAGCTGATTATACTCTTTACCTGTTTTCTGCCTACACCAGGGCATCTTATGTAAAGGGCGCCTTGTATAATTCACAGATTCTTTATTAACAGTCACTATTTGAATTTATTATCCAAAGCTGGTATACAGGATAACTAGAACCACTTATCTATAATGGGATGTTTCGTAGGACGCATTATGTAAAGGACGTATTGTTCCTTTCACGGGTACTTTACCAACAGTAACTGTATATATTTATTGCACAGAACTGTGGTATACAGAAGAGTGAATAAAATTGTTCATCTTTCATGTGGTTTCGCAAGGGCGCCTAATGTAAAGGGCGCACTGCACATTTCACGGATTCTTTACCAATAAAACTGTAAGAATTTATTACTAAAAACTTGTACCTTTATTTATACCGTGATGTTTCGGAGGGCGCACCGGGACACGTCCCGGTGTCCCGGTGGCCAGCACGGGCCTGCTCACAGGTAACGCTCCAGTGTTTCACAGTAAAATCTTATGCCTGAGATGCAGCAACATAATATTAAATTACATAACACCACACCCTATTATGCTCAACCTAATCTCACAGGACGATCTAATAAAGAAATTCTCTCTACTTTTAAGTTGTTGTGTAGTCAATCGCACCAGCGATGGACTAAGAATCTAACACTGACCGTTCTCTTAAATAATTACTATATTAGAGAGAGCCCAGGCATTTCCTCTGTGAGTATACATCTTTATATTCAATTTTCTTTTTATACATTTTGTTTCAAAGGTTTCGGAAGGTTTCGGTGAAGAAGATGGTATTTGTTGGTGGAACAAATATCTCATGCAAAACGCCGCAGAAAGACGATTATTTAGAAGAGAATCAAGCGTTGGAATCAAAAACAACAGAAACGTCGTCTGGTAGCGAAAGGTGACTTAGTCTTTTCAATGTATCGTAACGTTAGTGATGAAAGAAATATTTATATTTTTTTTTACATTTACCGCGTTCCTTTTCTTTGTGTAAAAGCCCTTGATAACCGTGTTGCAGAATTTATTGATATTATGATGGTTGCTTATATACGATTACGTTTTTCGAACTGGACCAAACTTTGGAATCCTTCATCTAAAACCCGCTAAATTTTGTTAACTTTGGAACAGATGCAACTCACAAAACACCTTTTACGAGATTAAAATTTAGACCACCCCTAATAATCTTACTTCCCTTACTCCTAGTGCCAAAACGTGATGTGGAAACAGAGAGCACAGCAAGAGCAATAACCCAAAAGGTGATTTCCAGTAAAAGAAGTGAAAAAACTAATTAATATTCACTAGTTGGGTATATTTATATTTAGATCATCCTTTGCTGAAATATTACTTCAACACATCAAATTGACAGTCTTCATTTGTCAAACTTACTGTTTCAAATCTAACTAGAGGACTTTTATTAAAGAGAAGTCTCTTTTCAAAAAAGGATTCGGCAGACGTTTCGAGTCGTTACTTTTCAATTACTCGGATATGACTTAGAAGTATAGGTTCTCTCCCAAGAATTGGGGATTTCGGACACTGCGCATATATTTACATAGAGGATGGCTATGAAGAAATACTGATGAAATATGCCGGGCCGACAGCAAAGGATAAATTCAATATGGCCGTTCGAACGTCATGCCAATCGACGTTTGGGAAAAAAACTCTAACCCACTTCCCATGGGCAGATTGATTTAATGTTTTGTCGATTGATATATGTATGAATACTACACATCTCTTGGATTGAAATTTCGAAGACATTGACGTATTGAACCCAATATAGCCGATTAAAATGTCAATGTGTCAATGAATCGTGTTTGGAAAACGAATTGTACTATGAAAGTAATGTATCACTAGACGTGTACGAACAGCATTAAACTGTTCAAAATAATGCCATCTGAAAATAGATATGGCCGAAACCTCGACAAAATCTTGAACAAAACACCTCGTACTACAAAAAAATGAAATTTTGTGTAAATGTTCATTACCACTAGTAGGCCAGGGAAATAATACAAGTGATTCACAGTTTTTACATTGTGTGAATATAGGCGCGGAATACGCATATAAAATATACACTGTAAACGGTTCAGGTTTGCATGAAAATATTCTACATTTCGCTGGAAAGATTTTGCAGACAAATACCAGTAACTTAAAAATTTCGCCAGTAACTGCGCTTTCTGTTTGAAGTGTTACATGCAAACATATACTGTTCGTTTGTTAAGGTCTAACACGCACTAGCCACAAAAGTCCTAGGGTACGCGTCTTAAAGTTTGAAAACCATATCATATCTAACAAAAATCCCCCTTGCCAACACTCGGACCCTGGCTACACAAGTAAAATCGTGGTTTATGAAACAAGGGACATATGTTCGAACGCGGCACAAATCAAAAACACATTTACTCACATAATTATTCATATATTTTCTTCCTATTTTTGGTGATTGCTACGATCGTAGCTTTGTGTGTGTTGCCTGATTTTTGGGAGAGTGGATGCAAATAAAACTTATACCTCATATTTCCTTAGGGCACATCAGACAGGAGACCATTCGTAATTAATTTTTGCCTAAATCTAAAATATTTGACCTACGAATTCTTTTAATTTGTTTTTCTCTTAATTTCAATGCATATTTGGAGACAATTGACTTCAAGGTGGGGATATTATTAATATTTTCTCATGTGTTCATAACTTGCACATGATAATGCAACATTACACCAAATTTCGTCTTTCCAGTACGAGCTGTTTGCTTAGGATTTTTTGCGGCCTATTGACTTTACTATTGGATATTTTGATCGGTTTAATGCTTTTCAGACACGTTTAGTGATACTGTACTTCCATAGTACAATTAGTTTTCCAGACACGTGTCGTTGCTACATTAACATTTTGGTCGGCCATAGTGGGTTCAATACTTCAACGTGTGCGAAAGTTCAAACCAATAGATGTGTAGTATTCATAGTTTTATCAATCTGCAAAACCTTCAGTCAATCTGCCCATGGGAAGTGGATAAGAGGTCGCTTACAAAAGTTGATTGGCATGACCTTCGGGTGGCCATATTGGATTTATCCTTTTCTGTCAGCCCGCATATTTCACCAGTAATACTTCGTAGCCCTCTTCTATCTAAACACATGCGCAGTTTCCGCATCCCGATTCTTGGTGGAGATCCTTTGTATGTATTGTATTTGAAGAATTTTAACTTTTGTTATTTGTTCGTTTTCACTGAATCAAGTTACTTTGAATGTGTGAAATGGATATTCGGAAGAATACGGAGTAAATGTATTTAATATAGTACATTAATATTATGTATTTATTATAGTTTCAGCAAGCAAAGTCGACTATTAAGTCTTAAGATATTTTAAATTAACATTTTAGGTATTTTTTCTTTTTATAGGAAAAACAGCAATACATATATTCAAGACATCGTTTACTTCGGTTGTGGTAGTTACTGTAACTAAACATCTTTTCTTTCTTTAGAGTCTATGCTAACTGCTATGGCTTCTTATTAACATTAATTTTCATTCTTTAGCATCATAATGCGAAAGATCTTTCAATAAGAGATATTATGGTACAGTAACCAGGGTTCATTTAAATTTATTTTCCAAGCTTTATTCTAGGGAGGCATGGCGTGTTGAACAAAAGAATAATTTTACCACTCTTATAATTAAGATATCATTTCGTAGTTGTTGGAAACATTTTCTCCTTTTTCATTTTCACATTAAAATTTCATTGTAACTTGTGTATTCCTAGATTGTATTTCATGTATAATTTCCTATGTATACTGAATAGGAGAATTTAATTATGTTCCCCTGTATTAATATTAAAATGTATTTCATGCTCTTGTGAATATTTCAACATTTGTGAATTTTATGATACGCTTAATGTCATGTTAAAATTTATCACGTTTAAATCAATTTAAACATTTCTGTGTAATCCATGTTTTAAGTTTCTATAAAATTTTCCAATAATTACTTCATGCACTTCAAGATTATGTTCGCATTAATTATAATGTATAATTTAAAAAAAATTGTATAATTGCCACTTTAAGTTTTGCTTATTTAGTGAAACAAGAATACATCTCACTTGAATTATTTCATATCATCTCAGCTAATTTCATTAATTTCTGTCGATAACATAACGGTAAAATTTATCAGAGTGAAATGCTATGAATGTTAATATTCTTATTTCAGCTGAAGACCTGTCGATAGCAATTTATTTGGATTTACAATTGGAAAGTTAGCGAGCACATTCAAATGATGTTACAGAAGTATTTATTCTATTTCAGTACTTTTAACTCACGGTGCCTTATTTACATTGATATCGAATATTTCAAAAATGTTTACATTTGTGTCTTCATTCTGTCATTTTAAATAATTACTTGTCATTATGCTTCTATGCGTAATCATCTCAATTAATTGGTAATATTACGTTTTGCTAGGTACACGTTGAGTCAAAGTTTGAAGAGGCGAATATTTGAATGCTATGACAGACGTGTGTACACAAGAAAATTGCTTTTACACTTCCACTTTTAATACTATGCTACCAACACTCATGCTCCAATTTCCCAGCCAGAAGGCAGAGAAACATGAGATAGTATAGATAAACTAGAGATATAGTGATCAAGATGCACTAGTTATACCCTACATTTCAATCCTAGAAGGGATGGGTTTAGGACTAGCATAACGGAAGAACTCTCTTTCTTCATTTAACTATATACAATTCATTAAAATAAAATAAAGACAACAAGAAAAAAGAAATAAGTAAACAGTAATTTGCAAAACTCTGAATATATGTGTAACACCGAAGTGGTGTGACAATACTTTGAAAGGCTTTGGCAAATTATAAAAACTTTTACAGAATAAAGTAAAGATTCAAATAATAAATTGCAATGACAAATACTAATTGACACCATTTTCAATCAAGCTGATCATAACCTTTACTAAAGGATTTAAGTTATTCTAGCATTTCAAAGTGAGGAATTATTTGAGAGTTCTCCACTTAATACTTTGCCATATTGAATTTTCCCCGAGGCTGCCTGCAAGAGAAGGTTACTTAAAACATAACCGTATTTACCTGAAAAACAGATGTTAGGCTTTGCGCAAGAAGTTGACACTGATTAACACTACACTGTCACTCGCACTGAAATCACACAATATCTGACGGATTCGGTCATTTTATTATGCCCGACTCCGTCATTGTTGACGCATGTGGTGGAGTGATATTCTGGATTTTTTCAGAAATCAGGATGAGTTTCTTGTTCACGTGTCAATATGAGGAATGAAGAAAGATAGTACAAGAATCATACGCAATTGCTTATCCGGAATCTTTTTCTTTAACAATAAAAAACTGATTGTCTAAGGAGAGAGACGGAAAAGTCTGATGTTCAAGAGACGGTATATTACTTGCTTGGAAGCATCGCATAACTCCTAGCTGAACGTTTATATAATCATCCATAAATTTCCTGAATTGTGGCAACAATTTATTCCTATCGAGTCATTATCCATCTTGTTGCAAAATAGATCAGGTATTCACTTGTCGTGCAACATAATCTTGAGTTTGTTTTGTTTTTGCTTTGTTTTCCTGACTAATTGTCCGATGCCTTTTCGTCAGGAAGAAAACAAAATGTTTACATAATTTCCAGTTATGGATGAAACTGGTCATTCAAATGTTATTTCTCTAGTTCCTCTCTTTTTGAATCACTCGCTCCTTGAGGTAAATTGTAATATTTAAAGAAAATTACCATCAAACGCCAAGATTGTTGTTCCTAAAAGGAACACATATGTAGAGCAAAGAAATTAATGATAAAGTTTGTTTTGAATGAAGTTAAGAAGAATTGAAGCCAGGACCTAGGAATAGGTAGGATGGTCATGAATTAAATGCGATCACAGAGACTGTATGGAGGTGCAGCAACCAGCCATTATAATCTCTCCGTAGTGGGTTTTCCAAGTGACCCTCTTGGAGCTAATATGATTGGCACACAAAGGGTTAATTTGGTAAATGAGTACAATCTACCTGAAACTGAAGGCAACTCGACGCATCAATATAGCATAGATGGAGAACTCATATCATAAATATTGTGTTTGTAAGTCAAGTAAGAATATCCTGTGACGAATGAGTGGTAAGTAATATACTAAAGATGCAACTCTCTAATCACGAATGTTACGTGGAATAAAATAGATTTTTTTTAAAAAAAACTTAAGTACAAAGAAAACAAGTATACTAATGTATGACTCTTATGAATTAAATTGGCGGACTGAAGGTAAAAGGTAACAAGTCATTTTTATTCTTTTTAATGAGAATCAAAAAGCTAATTGAGGTATAGTGTAAACACCTAAGGAAATAATTTAAAAATCTGAAATTTTTATAGTATGTTTCGTTTAAATACTTTGAAGTTACGAATTGGAATTTTACTCTTACCAACATTATTAAAGATATTATGGTATGTTATGTGACTTATTTCTATCAGTTCAGGTGTATTTTAATATGGAAAAAGGAACAAGTCATCATCATAGTCACTTATAATTACTCTATTTTTAATAGAACACTATGGATGTGTCGTGTTACATAAATTGCTTACATTGATACATACTTTGATTTACTAAGTGTGCAAATGAACCCATATATTGTTTGAACGTTTTCTGCAATATCACATTACTCCCATAAATTGTTACGTATTCAAAAATAATAAAAAAAGAACTGGAACACACATAGTTGACAATACTGTTTAACTTTCTTTAACCTTATGTTGTAAGACTTCGTCTCATCGCATCACCACTAAACTTTGTTAAACATTAAAAAGACAAAAAGGAATTTTGACACACGCGACTCTGATGAGTTAGGAATTAAATCTTGAAAATCTCGGATACACGTCGAGGTTGCCAACTTTTATTCCTCCCCCGTCCCAACTGCATGTCTTACAATCTTTTTTTGTCTTTTTAATGTTTAACAGCCGATCTTGGTGATGCGATGAGATGAAGTATTAAATATAAGATTAAAAATTTGTCAACTATTATTTTATTGGAATATAATTTCTAATCTTATATACCTTTTGCAATATAAAGCTATGATAAAAGCTGTGAAGTTATTAATAAATTTACTTTTAATTTAATGAAAACATACTTTCTCACTTCGCAATCCTTACAAACTACTAAAAATATTAGGCATGTTTCGACTTAGAAATGTCTATATTGTAACGTATGCCTGCGTGCACACCGACCAAGAGTACATTTTCAAAGAAACGCCTTCCGTTTATATTAGAATTAGAAGTAATATGATAATGACACTGTGAGGAGCTTACTAGCAACTTTCCCCCAACAACTGCATTTATTCATCATCTTCACAATCAAGGAGTGGATCTTGCACACTGGTTCCAGAAAACCTATGTAGAAGTCATGCAATATTAGTGGAATATAAGGCAATAGAGATAACAAGTCTCTCTTTTTCTCTGCTGAGATTGGCAATAAAGCACTGTAGCACACTCGAGGTTCCAAAGTGAGATTCATTATGCTTCGTCGAGAAAGCTCCATAACAGAATTTATCATCATTAAGTGACGTTTTATAATATAGCTTCAGTGGTTCATTACGAAAATAACAGAGCCACTTCACAGACTGCCATTCAACATTTTCTCCCTCTTCGTTTGTTTTTTCATCTGCAGCTCAGTTTTCACCAGTGTGGAGAAATCAAGAAAATCATCTTGAGTCATTTCAATTACTTCAAAAGAATTTTTCTTGGAAGCAACTTTTATTAACTGTGCCCAGTCATGAGGATGTGAGGTGGGTATTTGTTATCGTTTTGTTAAGTTCTTCGATCTTCCCATGGTCGGAGTCACACTCCATCCTGTTATGCCTTGAGACCAGAAACTTGTGAGTCAAAATATTTATATGAGTTGTTTTGCTCACAAGTGATACACACATTGTCACAAATGGAGTGTTTTTATTTTGTCCACAGCAAGAGTCCACACAGCACTACGTGGTTAAACTCCTTTGGTAAAGCTGAAATGTATTTTGATACTCACGAAGAAATCTAATTTGTTCCTCTCTTACCTACAGTTTCATACCACACATAGCATGAGGGTTTCTCATTCTGTAGGTTACGGACAGTTAAGTTATATGTCCAGAGTTGTCTTTTGTGAAACACAATTGATGTTTGTATGCAGGGTGTGGGAAGACACTCTTGTTGATCAAAAACAAGCACTGTCATATTATACCCTTCTTTTGCTAGCATTTTATCTGTGATTTTAGTCTCATAAGCTAATTCTGCCTCTTTATGGTGTTTCTCCCTGTTGCTTTAATGTTTCTTCCGTATCTTCACTCAAATCATATATAAGCTTATTTTTAAATCCATCACAAGAATGGCATGTGTCTTTTCTGTGGCTTTTAATGGCAATATTCATATCATGGAAGATATTTGCAAAAAATGAATAACCAACAGGATTTTGTGCCTGTACTCTGAATTTCTTATACACCTCAGCTAATGTCGTATAGGGTGGCAAGTATCTAGTTTCTTTTTGACAAAAACGGCTTTCATATATTGGCAAAGAATTTAGGAAATCATGAATTTTTCTGAATCTGTATGAGTTTATTTTATTTGGAGGAGAATGTTTGCCTTGCTTGTTAGGAGTCACTGCACATCCTGGAGATTTTTGCTTTTGTTGGCAAATAAGCCACAGCGATTTGCTTCTCTCATTTAACACTTTCAGAAAAATGCGTCTTGCACACTCTTACATTATTTCCGTTAACGGAGGCATGATATTGATAAGTAATTATTCTGTTTTTGCTTTTCTGGTGTCTCTTCTCTTTCGTGAAACATTCGTTAAATTAAAATTTATTAAGGCTGACAAGAAACATGCTCTGTGGTCACGAGAACCCATTTTCCAATAGGTATCAAACAACTTCCTTTGCGTCATTTCACTAATTTTCTCTTTATATTTCATACGACATGCGCCTAACCTAATAAAAGATCTCTTCGTGACATATTTTCCACTTTCAGTTACGTACCCCTGTTCTGTATTTTTGGACACCTTCCTATTCTTTCCTATTTCCCTATTCCCTAGTTTAACACATTTTCTTGTATTGCCACTGTTAAACTCATCTTCTCCTTGCAGTTTGCTTACTTCTTCAACACTTGTTTCGTAAACAGGATCCTTATCATTGACGTCACTACTCAACACATAAGACACACTTCCCTTGTCTTCAGTTTCTCTCATAGGTTCACTCTGCACTTCCGAAAAAATAGTACTTTTTGGTGCGATTGGCACTGTTCCAATTCCACACTGGATGTACTAAGCTGATGGGAACATTCAATATTGGTAGGCTTAGTTACCTTTGTAAACCCATAAAACTAAATTTTCTTACAGCAGTTGAATTTACTGTAGAAACCGGCGTTCCTGTTTTACTTTCTTCATCATGTTGTTTTGATTTTACCATTTCTAAAACTACCCTCCATCTTGAACACATTGTTGCTGCAGTGAATTTTAGCCCCGCCCGCACTCTGCCAGAATCAAACTGAAATGAGAAACTTGAAGGAATAAGTCAGTATCTGATCACAACGTACAGTCAGTATTTTTAACACAAACTCCTCGGGGTAAAGGGTAACAAGTCATATCTTGTGGTCGCCGTTCCCCCAACCATAGTTCTCGAACACAAAATGTTCCAACCACCATTGAGAAACATCGAAAAGTGAAGAATGTAGACCAACCTTAAGCAATTGCAGATATAAGAATATATGAATAAAAGTATTGGTTCAAAGTTTGTTATATTAGTTGTTCCGAAATAAAGATTAAACACTCAATACACTCGTATTGTTGATCACGAAATATTAGCATAGCACATGCTCGACAAAGTACTATCACATTATGTCGCCTTAGTGGTGTGTCTAACAGTGACACCTGGGGCCAATATCAAAGAGCCTGCAGAGATCATAGCATTATAATGGCATATAGCATATCCATAGTGAACAGCGGCGTAGGGTCCAGAACAAAATATTGGGATGTACCACTGAAAATGTTCCATTCGAGGGAAGACAAACAAAAGGAAGCCATGGAAGACCACTAGTCGCAGCCAAACGGTTCAAAACCGTTAACCAAGGATCCAGAAATGCATGAAACGAAAGACATCAGAATTAATAACAGAAGGATTTGGTAAACATGTCAAAGGTATGTTTGAAAACTCTGCAGCAGTAATAAAAAGCGAGCCAAAGATAAAAAAGAAATTATGCAGAACATAAGTATTACAAGCTTATTGCACATTTAATCTTGGAGAGCAACTTATAACACTATTTTATGTTGACACAAAACAAAAGCGGGACATCCGGACTGATAATCAAACGGATATCCAGAGATATGAACTATGCAATTCAGTCTACGGTAGAATAAACTAAAAGATGGATCTCCCCCGGGGTAGTTGTGAACTGAAAACAAAATCGGGAGTGACCGATAAACAAAATCGGGCTCAACAAGCGGGTGCAATGTGCCAAGAAATACTAAAAAAAAAAACAAGAATCGGTATCGACTCTGTGATTACCGCCTGCAAACACAAAGAGAGACACAAGAACACGCGAGGAACGCTAGGAAGCAACAGAGAGATCCCCGATAGCAGGTGAATATAATGAACTCGTATAGAAGTGCTTATTTTAGCGTAATCTGAGTTTGCTGTTTCGTTATTTTCTAAAACAAATCGAACAAATGAGCAAAGAAATGCAAAGATAAGTTAAGGAGGTGGGCTTGTGATGACTAATCATGTAGGCGCAAAGTAAAGAACAAAGTGACAAATGCCTGCAGAAGCGAACTCATAATCGTGTCTAATGTTTGTATGAGGGAAATATATATATATATGTGGTTAGTAATAAAGGGAATGAAAAATCGGATACAAAAAGAGAGGTGTGCCAAAAAAGCAGGGAAAAACAATCATGGCGCCTAGGTGTGGCAGAACATACGTGACAAAAGAGCAGAAGATAATTGAGTGATAGAAACATGATTTAATTGACTGAGTCGAAGAAGAAAACATGGCCGACTAATTAAAGGCACAATGGGAAAAAATATGGCTTCCTCATGAAGCAGTGTACCAGGGACTGAAACTGAAATACAAAGCAGACAAAAGAAAACGAAATTTTGAGTGAGACAAAACAACAATTATTATTATTATTATTATTATAATCACGCAGTAGGACTAAAAGCAAAATTCATTCAAACCAAAGCAGTAGCACAGAATACCATACAATACTAAATACAAACAAATGTGGAACACAAAAGAGGCTGGATAGCCAAATGAAGCGTAATGAGGACAAAATACGCTGGAATTCGGCCGATGCGAATAGCGGGATTGTACAGCGAATCTGCCAGGAACTCGTTATCCCATTGACGAGATCGTTGACATGGAGCGTAGGATTGATTTGTATGTGCTCTGCAAATAACACACAAAGAACAGGAACGAGCGAATTATATAAAGAAATAAATAAGTAAAAGAAAAAAAAACAAACAGAAAAGTACTTGACCACAATACTAAAATTACGCTACTAATAATAACGACACAAATATTACTAATTTTTCTTTTGTGTTATAAGAAAACTAGAAATGCACAAATGTAGATAATAAAGCACTAGAATCACATATTGTATTGCAAATACTGAAAGAACATAGGTAATAGGTAATTTTCGTTGATAAAACGAACTAGAAAAGATAAATTGATAAAACTGACCTGACATTAAAACAAATCAAACCAAAATAAAAAATACGAAATCCGAATAAGCAAATAAACATAAGGAAAGTTGCAGCTGCTAAATTTCCAACTATTTTCTTAACGATCTTTCTATCTTTGGTTCCAGTGCGAAGTAACATGTGTGTTTAGTGAATGTATGCTTCAAAGCTTGCTTGGCAGTTTACTTAATATGTGGTGGTGTTGGTGGTGTGTATAGATGCAGGTTGGCCTTCACTAGCCAGCAACTAGTATGTAAGTGCAGGAGATGCATGACCCATACCGGGTTCGAACTCAGATGCTTAGGTGAACTACAGGAAAGTATCAATTTGACATGGTGGCAGGAAATAATAGGAATGATAAAAGAAGCACAACCGCCGGAAACCAGAACTAATGTCCTGGTCCGGACTTCAACCAAGAACTCGTTGGGTGGAGTGATACAAGGGGGTAAGTTTTGAAAATGGCGGATACTCACATAGCATTAGTAATACATAAGACTTGGAATATACATAAATTTGTGTGTCAACCCCCCGGAAGTGAACTCAAGATGGCGGACACAAAATGTCTGGTAACTGATAAGATAAGTGATATTAAACGAACAGTAATTCCTAGGACAATAGCAGTACGTGTGGTGCGAATGATGAATTTACAATACAAGGGGTCAATTATCCTACAATAAGGTGGAACTTATTAAACATAAAACGGGCACTAATAGTGTTGTGATAACTAAATAGTAATTAGTGAAACTAATTGTTGTAAAAGGTAATGATTATTTGCATAACAAACGAATAGGATTGAGATCAGTTTCCGGGACCACCCGGAACAAAGATGGCTGGCTTATGCTAGTGCAAGGATGTACTTTGAATATCGTTATAGCAACTGCAAATCAAATAGGTACACCTTGCTACTAATAGTAGGCTATAGAGAGGCACAATGGTTGACTGAAATCTCCTGTTACAACTATAAATGTAATTCGTACAGGAGTTTGGTAATTAGTACAAGAACTGATAGGGCCTCGATGTGCAATTGTTGAGAAACAACATGCTTCAAATGTAGGATATGTAAACAATGATAAATGTGTGTGTAGTAGTTACTGTTACGAAATAGTATATATTCAGTCGGCATATAGCTGAAATAAAAATAATATCATAAAGAATGATCAAGTTTTCTCACCTACTGAAATGCTAATTGCACTTTTCTCAGCCCATGGTTAGGATAGGTTATCCATCTGAAAGAAAAACTAGAGAACAAGTTATGGTTGAATGAAATGGTGCTAACCAAACACGCCAAAATCAACTGAACGAATTGTAGTTCACAAGTTTATTATTAAATAAGAGGTTATTACTACTAACTAAGAGGAAGTGAATACCTACCTCTGATTACTGCTTGATTTATTTTAAGAGTGTACTGTAATATCTACTAAATGCTACATGATAGTATATACAAAACAAAGACTGAATCCTTACATTTTGATGATGAATACCTATATTTACATAGTGAATGCCTTAATAGATAGGATAGATATACTTATTGCTCTAAATCTACTCATTTCAAATATTAAAAAACTAACAAATTGTTATGGTAGGCAAAATAAAATTGATAATTCAGTAAACGTAACAAAGGTAGGTATAACGAAAATCGATAATATAATTATCTCAGTAAAAGAAGCCAGTAAAATAATCACTAAAACTGTTCTCTTATACTTATTTCCTTATAGAGTGTCTGTGTACCTACTAACCATGCCCTTTCTTTCAGTAACCGGTTTTTAATACAGCCATATACTCGGCAGGTTGAGCGTTACGTGGTGTTTCATATTCCGCTGGTCGGGTAGCACGCTGGTGCATTTGATTTACAAATCTTACTCGAGGGATCGGTGTAGGTTTTGAGAATTAAAAGGCGATAATGTAAACAACAGAGGGTTATAAGGAATACGCATAGTAGAATATTGATGCTGACACTCACCGACACGAGTACGTTTGATAACGTACGAAATTCCTCATGTGGTGGATGCTGACATAAAATAAACGAATCAAATACTGCTGTTTCTTTAAAGGCACATGCGGTTATCCATTTGGATGGTACAATATGACGGAATTTAATTGTAAGGTACTTGTTGGAGGAAGGACATTTTGGACGTACTGTTACATCTGTAAAACCGTGTACAGTCAGAAAGTGTACATGAACAAGGGAGTTGTACGAAAATATTACCATTTTTTGAGTGGCCTTCAGAGGGATGTCAAATGTAGAGCAAGTATCTGTTAGGGTTTGTTCATGCGTAATCATCAGTGATAGAGTAGTATAGTTTAAGTAAATTGTAGACATTTCATACGGCTTCGCAAAACAAGATAATTTACAGAAATTATTAATATCTTTCAGGATGCTTTATAATTGAGACTTTATACATTCAATATATGTTAAAAGCGTCACCGGCGGAAAAGTAAATAGACCTAATAATGCGTTATGAATGTCACAAGTAGTGTACAGAAGCTGATCTCTTGGTTGTCGGTATCGTGCATTATAATAGTTTTCAAATATACTATTTACGAATAACACTATCTAGTATACTACTATAACTATTAGAATATACATGGAAATAAAAATAATAAAATGTTTACTTGTAACATTAAGTACTATTCAGAGTATAATTTTCAAGTATACACTTTACAAATATTGCACAATGCAAGTTACGGATGCATTTACTGTTTTCTAATTATAGGTTGTTTGTTACAACTAAGACATACATTGAACACTGTACATATTCCTATTTACAACTAACGGAGTACGATATAAGCCAATCACACGTAAAGAAACAGGAAGACAATGGTAGATAATGAATCGAACAGCATTGCAGTAAACGCAACAGTAAGCAAGTGTAGATCAGAATATGAGAGACATTTTTAAACACTTGGTTAAGAGAATATACAATATCCAGTATTCTTTTTTCATCCCAGACCTGAAGGTCGGTTGGAGTTCTATTCTAATGAAACATATGTCATAGTCCTTAGTATGTTATTATGAGTGTTTTTGTTTTAAGTAATTTCTTGGTGCTATTACCATATTCGGGTTGCTGCATTACTGTAACCGTAATACCGTATCGTATTTTTTATGTGGTAAGTCGTATATTACGTATTAGCGAGGTCCTACCTAGTATCATTCATGTTATTTATCTTACTCTTAATTTGGAGTCCTAATAAGAGACTAAGGGAGAAATCGATGATGGGCTATACATATGGTGCAGAGCTCTACGGTTCGTAGACTAGAACTTTATGGAAATTACACATCATATACATACATACCTTCATATGGTGGATTTTTTAGGAAAACGGAGCACTTAAAATGGACAGATAGGGTAAGAAACGAAGATGTCTTAGAATTGGGAAGCGAAGAAGAAGATGCTGTTTTATGCCTGGTCAAACAGATTTTTTGTTTAACGCATGTTTTAGAAAATCATTTCTAATGACGAAAGCTCTTCTAGACAATTTGTACAAAATTATTTATTACATATTTTACTGAAATATATTTTTATATCTATAAAAATAACTGAAAATTTACAAAAAGGGTTGGAACAACGTGAATTTGAGGTTCACATACTATTGTTTTGAACATGAATTGTGATTTTCAACCATTCAACAAACATGAGTCACCGACAATTGCATAAGATAAATATCAACACCATGTGTTTTAGGTTCCTGGGTTGATACTGTTTCATTTATTTCTATATATTAATGTAATCTTAGTCTGGAAAATGTGTATTTTCGGAAATATTTTCCTTGAGACACTATTAAAACCTGAACGCAACCACTTCCGTATCATACTGGGCATTGATGAACAAATATGTTTGTAATTTCACTTTTGCAGTAACAGTATATATATATATATATATATATATATATATATATATATATATATATATATATATATATATATATATATATATTAACAAATGTTACTAGTACTTTCGGGGTTACGGAATTGAATCATCATATTTCCAATGGAGTTTAAGTCCAATTTGGCCCACACTAGTGCTATTTGTAGCAGATTGTGTTGTCTAAAATATTAGGAAACGACAGGCATTACTTCCGAATCAATAATTTTGTGGTTCATTTAGTTAAAGACTCAGGCTCCATGTTCCCTTATAACCCAAGTTCAAACCACAGGAGCGGTTCAGTTCCTAGCAGGTGCAGGAGCGATTGTAGAGAAATAATTTAAACATGATTAGAAAGAAGCAATGTTAGTGTCTAATTCATTTTCCTTCAGGTACAATAGAGAAATAGTAAAACTAAAAATGCTGTTCAATTTGTACCTCAGGCCGCACCGTCACCATAAGATGATGTCATCTAATATAATAGAAAATAACGGATATTGGTTTCGAACACATGCTTTGGTTCGTGACAGTTTCAATTTCTTTTAAAATTCTCTTTCAGTTGTCAGTGGGGTAAGGTACCCTATCATTCGTAACTGGAAGTGAGACAGTCAGTTTCTAACAATATTAATAAGTGATGGATTTTAAGTATATGTTCATACTTTTCGATGTAGCTTAAGTGAATCGTGACACTTCAAATGCCATTTGCTTCCAAGTTTACCCTCAATCGGCCCGCCTGAGACAAAGACTGACTTAAACGTTAAAAAAGATTAACATTACTTTTGACGCAATCATTCTTGGGATCGCAAAATTAGTTGTAAGCCATCCCGATGACGTTTAAGTTCAGGATCAGCCCAAGATATAAATAAGAAAAAATATCATCATCTAGGTGGATTTTGGGGGGAGAGGCATATCTAAGCAATGTAAACTGACACATAAGAGTGAGTATCTATAGTTTCCTGTTCGTTATAACATACATATATGCCGACACTTCAGAGGATTTTAAAGTTTATGTTCAGTCCCAATCGGCACTTTATGCAAGAAGAGATGAAAAAAAAAAAAACATTCGTAAAAGCGGATAGTTAAAACTTATGTAACTGAAATAACATTTGAATTTGAAACGGCTGTATTGGATCCATGTAAAAAAAAATACGAAAAGGATTGAGGTTTAGGTTCCAATTCAAAAAAACAATTGTTGGCAATCCTTTTCCTATCTTAAAAATAATAAATGCAATATAGCCGCTTTGAAAACTGGCACGCGACGATTGTGAAGACTCTAATTTGCAGTCTGAACCTCGCAGTATGACATAAGACACCCCAACGTACATACATGACGTGGCCTCATACCAGTAGAAGCAGTGGAACATTCAGAAACATTCTATGCATAAATAAGATTTTGAGTATTTAAAAAAATTAAAATTATGAGAGCAAGCTAACATTATGTAGTTATAATTTACACTGTCCACTATAATAAATATACATATATATATATATATATATATATATATATATATATATATATATATATATATATATATATATATATATATCAGTTTATATCGGTTAATAGTTAAATAAAAATATAAATGTACACTATTCTGGCTTTATTTATTTAAATTCCCTTCAGCAGAATCTTCATGCTGCTCGTATTATTTGTTTCTATACATTAAAAACAATCTTCTCAAATATCAGAAATTCACATTTTAACTTGTAAAAACTTGTTCTAGAAAATTATGTCACTGACATGCTAATTCAATAAAAATCAACAACATAAATATTTGCGTATGTTGCTGAAAATACGTTCTACAAATCTACGGCGCATGGGGAATAGATCTTTTCACGAAATGTTATTTTTATGCTACTTTCAAGAAATATCACATTGCTGAATACATATTTGCTTCTGTATAATCTCGTTTTGATTACCACAACTATCTCTAATTTCGACGCTGCGAATTGTCAGTGCAAGTTAGTAACTCTTAACTGATTTTCTTGTTCGTCTCTGTATGGCATGTTGAAGCCAAATCCCAATAATCTACGCGATCTCGTCGTTACTTACGTATCTCTTGTGTTGCAGTTTCTGAAAATAAAAATAATAGACAGTGTTTAATAACATAATAACAGCAGGAAATGATTAGAGATCAATTATTACATCTTAAACTTACAAAAATATTAAAAATATTTGTGTAGGACTTACATCAGCTTGTGAAGCCTATAATGTGTTACAAAAGTAACATCCTGAAGAAAATGTAAAGGGCAAGGAACACAGGATTTGCCCAAGTGGGCCCAGCCCGAAAAACCCCGGTGGTTTTTTTCGGGTTGGACCCGCCTGAAAAAAAAACACTTTAAAACTCACCTGGGTTTTTGACCTATTTGTGCGTATATTATTGGTACAACTAAGGTGATCACAATGTAAGTGATTTTTATCAGATTTTAGACTTTCCGTGGACAAATTAGAGGCTTTTTGGGATTGATTTTATTTTTATATATAAAATAAGAAAGTTTCCTCTTCTGGGGGGGCGCCCCCTGGATCCGCCACTGACGCTTACTATTTCAAGTGCTATGTTCACATTTCCGTACTAGTTCCCGTGAAGGAAGTGCTCGGGAAATTCCCGAATTCAACGCAGAAGGATCGGAAATTAATATTCAACAATAAAACTATTTATTTTACGCTTAAGTCTGCCATACGTCCCGTAAAATACGGGAAAGCCTCGCGTCCAAGTAAATTTAGTCGGGACAAAGAAATGTCCCGTATTTTAACTCCGTTCCATTTCTGCTATCATTATCAGCTTATTCAAAAAGTGAAAAACAAAAAAAATTCTGACATTTCTGGTAATCCTGTAATTAGTGAATGAACAGTACGCTGTTGCATGAAACAGTTTCGAGGAAGTTATTACACCACCCTGTTCGACTTGACAGCGAGCAAAATTTGCAATGCTTCTTTTTCCATTGCACTTGATGGAAACTCGGATACTCTCCGGAACATTAAAGAAAAAGTGTTTTCACATTTACAAACACAGGGAAGATGGCTAACCTTTTCTCCAGCAACACATTAGATAAGTTAACAAGAATTATAATCTTTTTCAGAGGCTAGGGGCACAGAATTGTGCTTTGGTCCAGGTCTTAGAAAAATGTAAATCTGGTCCCGACAATTACACACGACACAAGGAAAAAATCCGCTTTTCATCAGATTAAACTGAGACGAACGTAGTTTTGGCAAATACAGCCATGTAAATAAGTATTGCTAAACGCGCGAAGAATATTGAAGATAGATTGTACCACTGATTTAAATAATTTGCATATTGTTTTCCTGTAAAACATTTTTGTAACAGATCTTAAGTTTTTAGTCATCTTCAGTCTGTACAATTAATTGCAGTGTAGGAACAGAGAAAAGCAGATTCTGCTTAATGAACTTTCGCCTATTATATTCTTGAAAAAATAAATAGAATAAAATGAAATTTTTAGTTTTAGTCTCGCGGTTATGCCTGCTATGCTCAAGGTGACAGTGATGATGAGAAATGAATGAAATGGCGGAATGAAGAAAGTGGGAGGAAACTCAAGAATCCCGAGAAAAACCACGCACAAGATATTTGTCCACCACAAAACTCACTTGGCGCGATCTGGGACCGAACTACGGATCCCATGCACCAGAGGTGAACGCTCTTCCCACTGAGCCACCGCGGCCCATTATACTTTTCTTCATAACCAGAGCTACAGCTCATTGCATTGTGTTGGAAAGTTGAGAAGGGGGGATCTGAGGTGTCCCGTATTCTCATGGAGAAAATATAGCCGGTTTATTTATTCTGGAAGATGTTAATTTGATATAAGACATTTTAAAACATTCATTTATTTCATACATGAATTGTATCTTTGTTTTAAATTAATAGGCCCCTTTTGGTATTCATATTTGGCAAACAGGCTTCTGGATGACTTGATCTACAATTGTTCGTTGTCTGCCGAACTCCTTCATGGCTATGTGGTTAGTGTACGCGTCTTCGATGTGGAACCCGGGTTTGCTTCCCGGAGAGAGCTCATGTGGTTCGGATTCCACGTTAATTAGTGGCTCCCGTCTCATATAGCCTCGCTGCTGAAAGGGGCGTTAACACAAAATCAACTGAGCTCGTCTGTCTGCCTCTACCACACACACTACAAGGTACAACTTTCGGCCTTTTAAGTTAAAATTGTCAGAGTACAAGCACGAGACACAATAAATTTTCTGTATAGATTTTAGCGACATACCTACGTAAAATATCAAAATGGCGGCCATTTTTTCAAAACAGCGAATATCCACGCTACGAAGCGCAATTTTCAGTCTTTCAAGTTGCATTTTTGACAGTGGAAGTACGAGATATGCTAAATTAGGCTTTGATGACCGCTACTTTGCTCAATTTCTTTGCCACGGAGCAGGCTTTACATATTACTTTCCCTTATAGAAATGAATAACTTTGAGAATGTAGGAATTAATCATGAAATGCTCAAGAAAACTACCAACATGACAGAACTATTCAGTAAAAGGATGAACTATATTTTATTCATATTCAGCTTACTCTTCCACGGACACTTAAATGTAACGTGTTACTTGAGGACAGGAAAATTGTACATTTTGTTAAAATAAGGATTTCCAAAATGTTTATACTCTTTGTATGTTATAACAGCGGTTGCAGTATATGCTTTTGGGAAATAAAGTTTACAGGAAGATGATTCTGAGAAGTATTCATGGCACAATAGTAAGTATTTAATACGAAGAAAATAAAAAGGGCACCAGAATTATTTTTACAATATTTTAAACATAATGTTTAAACATAGTTTTAAACATAAACTATTCAAATGACAACTTCTACATTTTCTTATTTTCCACTCTGAAAATGATATTAAAGAACAGTAGGGAGAGTTTCTTACCTATTATTGCGTTAGTGATTAACGAGGAAAGCCTTTTGCACCGTGCACCGTGCCTTTTGAACCGGCACATCCTTTTGCACTGTGCCAACTAAATTGCTGAGCTATTGCACTTGTCTTTTTCATGATGTTTCTTGTGATGGCTTCTAAGCTGTGACCTCCCAGATTTTTATTTCTTAGACCTGTAATGAAATACACATTAAGCACTCAAGTAATAGTAATGGAAATTTAGAGCATACAACTGATGCCCTTAAACAAATTACATTGATTTTAGACGACTGTGTCACCGAGTCAGTTGCAATTGGCGCACCCTCAAAAATTAATATTTGCACTGACGTTTTGTTTTTGCAATAAAAAAGTTACATACTAATTTTCAAGCAGCTGTACAGGGTTGGCAAAAACCATGGGTTTTATTGAAAAAAAGAACAGTTTTTTAAAATAATTTACTCTATGTATTTATATTAGATATGGACAGAAATTAGTTTGTTTCGTCTTGTTGGTATTATGCAACAAGAAGGTTATGCTGAAAGGGAGTCCAAACCGCTTCTCGGCTTACATCCAAGAGAAATTGTCCATTTCGACACGAAACCGGGACTAATTGGTCACAAATGAGATTGCCGGCTCACTCACGAAGGACTCCTGATAAAAATACCTTATACTCATCTTTACATAGGCCTAGTTGTTAATATAATTGTCAAGAGTCATTTCAGGAAAAAAAGTTAAGTAGTTACAGAAGTAAAAACATTATACAGAATTACATATAAATCGGGAAACTCCCGCCTTAGCCATTGGGAAAATCCTATTATTAGTTTAAATGTATTTGTATGTAATATTTTAAGGTCAACGTATCATATTAAATGACAAAATTGTTATGTAGATAACATTCAACAAAATTAAAAGAAAGTCGAATTCAAGCTGATGTTGGAAGCTACGTGGGCAGTTGATACATTTTGCCGATTTCTATCAATATATTTAAGCAACCTTGGTTTCTCTATAAAACAACAGGCATTCAGGCAAGTAGAAATATACAATTTGGTTTCGTTTAGTATGTTTAGGCATAACATCATTATGAAATAGCAAAGTTATCACGGAGAAGACTTTCGCTTAAAGGGACACCTCGAATCGCTACTTGGTTTACACTTGAAAGATGGGTTGTGGTTCGACCGAGAATTGAACACGGGACCCCTTGATTAAAAGGTGAAAAGTAGGTAAACGTAACGCAGATGGTGTGATATGTTTAGACGTCACCATGAAGGTCACACGATTTAAAGCATTTTTCGTTCTTTTTTCTCTTTTGGTTTAAAAATGTTGGTTTTTTGAAAAAAAAAACAGCTGTTTAAACCAGCCAACATTGCCGTTGTAAATTAGAAATTGATGAAAGCAACGTATCTATAAAATATTACGAAATCTACAGGACGACGAGGAATAATTTAACAGTTTCAGAATATACACGGTGGTTGTAAACTCAATCCTATTTTTAATCTAGATTATCCTAGAAAATAGTATAAGCTTAGCTGGCGTGTGATACTGTTAACATTTTAGAAGTTGTGGAAAATGCGGGTGCATACGTTGAAATGTAACTTAATAACCAAATGGTGCTCTCTAATAATGTATTCGATGAAAATAAAACTGTGATAGGTTGTTTAGTTTTAGAAATATTCATTGTTACAAATAAGAACTGACTTTACACCCACACTGTATTCAGGGAATAGTAATGCAGAAAACAAACTATTCGCGAACATGGATGAGAGATACTTTCCAGCACGCATTGTTTAACAAGTTACGTATTTCCAAATTACTTCCAAAGCAAAGGCTACACAAAGTTGTTCTATCAGAATTCATAAATATCAAATTCTGCGGAGGATTGTAGGCACTATAACGTCAGCGACCTATATTAATACACTAGTTTAGCATTGTTCACAGATTGAAAATATTATGTATAACTCAACAAGCAGGTACTTGTACTTCGAAAGTAAGATGAAATGAAACATTTAGCTTAACGTCCCACGTATATGCATCCAGGGTAAGTGATACGCTGATGATGAGAAATGAATGAAATAAAGTAAGTGGGAGGAAACGGGACAGCCCCGAGGAAACACACGCATACGGTTTGTCTACCACGAAGCCCGCTTGGCTCTAGCTGGGATCGAACCAAGGACCCCATGCAGCAGAGCTGAACTACGTACTTTCTAATCGTTTCAACTAGTTCTGGACGTAATCGCTTCACTGTCAGACCAACAATTGAGCCTCTTTCACTCTAATATACGGAATGTTCAAAAACTCTCGGACATGTGTCTACTAATTTTTTCCACCCATCTCCCTTAGCCTTATAGACATAATCGTAGGATGTTAAACTGAAAAATTTCATTTTCATTTCCTTTCATAATTTTTACCATCTCCATTCTCCCTTCATCGCCTATCTTCCCTTCTAGGACATATATTTAAATAAGAAAGAATTAATTACTTATCTAATTATTTTAAATTAGAAGTTCATGTTTCTAACCTTCAAACCAAAACTTTTTTCCTTTGCCCTATTTTCTTCAAATTTTTACTAAAATATCAAAAATCAGTGACACACGTACAAATTATTTTGAATAAGGAGCCTAAATACAAAGCATCAAGTTTCTAAGCTTAAGGGATTCGGAGATGTGGATATCTTATTAAAATGTTTTTCACCCCTTTCCGCGTATCCGCCCTATTTCTTCCATTCTAAGTTGTGTCAAAATAATAATAATAATAATAATAATAATAATAATAATAATAATAATAATAATTAAAAACTGAAATACGTGTCTAATTATGTTAAATGATGAGTCCGAGTTCCAAACTCCATGTTCCTAACCTTCAAATGTTCCGGGATATCGACATTTGATTATAATAATTGCAAACCCATCCCCTGTTTTTCATTTCCCCCTCTTCTCTTTCCATTTTTACCAAAATATCAAAAAACCTTAAAAACGTATCAAATTATTTTAAATGAGAAGTCCAAATAAAACTTCAAGCAGCTAAGCCTAAAAGATTCAGAGATACGGCCAACTTATTAAAGTACTTCCCACCCCTTATTCCCCCTTTCACGTAGAATTTCAAAAAAATCTTCCTTAGTGGTATCATACGTCACAAATCCCATGTACTGTCGAAATTTCAGTTAAATGAATCGGCTTGGATTGTGCGAGGATCAGTCAGTCGTCACTCAGACCTTGCTGGATTAGTTGCTGGATTACTTTCGGCGCACCACATTTTGTAAGATACACAGGCAAAATTCAAAACTATGCATGAAAAGACACATTTATAAAAAATAAATTTGTGCAGGCGATAGAATTAAATTCAAAGTAATATACATGTATTTTAGGTTTATAAGTGAAGGGTTACAAGTGTAAAATAATTACAAATGCTTTACGATGGATAAAATACGTAAGTGCATATTGAAGACAACTGTATAAGATATTATCTTCCACCGGCGCCGTATTCCTACACATTGTACAGAAGCTGTATTTTATATTTACAAGAGAAGCACTGCTAGTATAACTTTTGGTTGTTTTTTATTCTTGGCACCGTAGTTCTTCTCGAACTTCTTTTAAACCTGTATTTAAATTTCTTGAAATCTTATCTCTTCCATGTTTATATATATGAACTTCTAAAATTTGTAAAAAAAGACATATAGATAGGTATAACAAGCAATTTCCTGTTGACCAAAGATATTCATATGCATAATACAAGACAAGCATCGGATCTTCATGTAGTCTTCACGTTCAAAAGTGCATAAGAATAGTACATTTCCTTTGGTAGTGAATATTTATAACAAGCTTCCTTCCACTTTAAAAAACAAAACATCCGGTTTCAATAAAGCAATCAAGTACTAACTATTCGAGCACTGCTTCTATTGTAAGGGAGAATATCTCGCAAATCCATAATCACTTATATTAAAAATGTCTGTAGTAAATAAGGTTTAAAGTGTATAAATATTTTTGCATACGAATAATATCAGGTTTTATTAACAGTTATATTGTTTTATGTCGTTGTATGTAAATTAGAATAATGAAAAATTGTATCTCTTTTACTTAAATTAACGCTATTTTATTATTGCTTGTAGATTTAAATGTATAAATATGTACACATTCAATGTTCTTGTGACAGTTTGTATGAAAACGAGTAAAAATAAATACATTACAATCAGGGTATGAAAAAACCCGGGCTTTTTTGAAAAAGCCCAACCCACCCTGGCCCATATGGGGTTTTTCGGGTTTAATTGTTTTTTCTTTGGGTGTAATTGAGTTTTTTGAATATTTTAATGCCTTTGGGGTAAAAGTGTTAAAATGTGATTTATATTTCAACATTATGATTGTCAAAACTTGCAACAATTTCCTCTTCACTGCTGTTTTGAAAAATGACTGTCATTTTGAATTTTTATGTTGGATCGCCGCCAAAAATTTGGAGTGTCTTGTACTAGTACTCTGAAAATTTCAACTTGAAAAACAGAAAATTGCGGCGTGGATACCCGCTATTTTGAAATTTTAGGTTAGTATATCGCCAAAATCTGTACAGGAGATTTAGTGTGTCTCGTACTTAAACCCTGAAAATTTAAACTTAAAAGACGGAAAGTGGTACCCTGTTGTACGTGTGGTACAGGCAGACGAACGAACAAATTTAGAACCAATCAGCCCAATACCCTCAGTGACATTCGCCAAATATGAACACCAAATATATTAATTTTAAACAAATATATTAATTTAATTTAGAACAACTCAATCTATAACTCATGTTTTATAAAATAAATGTTTCAAAATGTCTTAAATAAAATTAAATATTTTCTCGCGTAAAATAAATGGTATTATTGTTGAAGTTAACTTCCGATACCTTGTGTGTTCAATTACAGGAATTTCCCGAGCACTTGTTGCGAGACCGTTCAACCAGAAAATTAATTTAAAATAATTAATAAATATGCAGGGTGTTTCAAAACAACACCGACAACGTTTGGGAGGTGATACCTGACACCAAGTAACACAAAAAAGTATAGATAAACCTAGGTGAACAAATGCTTCCTTCCGGAGTTATAAGCCGCCGAAAACATGAAAAAGATTTAGTTGCTGAGTACTTCAAATTATATGCCCATAGCAAAGCTCCCTCTATAAAAATTGTTGCGTGAGTAACGCAGGATTCTGAAACGTGTACTTTTGGATAGTGGACATTTTAGTTCCTAAATGAAGTCTCGACACGACTTCGATAGGTCCTATAGTTTTGGCGCTATAGACCTTTAAAATTCATCTTTTCATATTTGCGGCAGCCTATAAGTACGAAAGGAAGCATTTGTGCTCCCATGTTGGTCTATACTTTATGTCTTATCTTGGTGTCAGGAATCATCTCCCAAACGTTGTCTGTGTTGTTTTGAAACACATTGTACAATTCATATTTCATAAAGTAAATGTTTCAATATGTTTTAAATGAAACTAAGTATTTTACAGCGTAAAATAAATAGTTTTATTTGGGGCGCGGTGGCTTAGTGGTAGAGCGTTCACCTCCGGTGCTTGGGGACCCTGGTTCGATTCCAGCTCGCGCCGTGTCTACATTTGGACAAACACCGTGATCGTGGTTTTCTCGGGTTTCTTCCATTTCCTCCCACTTTGTTCATTCCACCATTTCATTCATTTATCATAATCACCGTCCCCTTTAGCCTAACAGGCATAACGGTGGGACGTAAAACTGAAAGATTTCATTTAATTTTTTTCAAATAGTTTTATTGTTGAAGCATTGAGTTCCTGTGCTTTGGGCGCTTAATTTCGGGAATTTCCCGAGCACTTCGTATGAGACGAAGGTTTATTATTATTTTCCGAAGATGCAAGCTTTCTTTAGTGTACATCGAAACTTCCACTAGTACGAAGTTTGAATTCAGCACTTGAAGTGTTACGTACTCTTCGAAACTCCGATCATTAATATTCTTAAATTTGAGACGAATTTACGCTATTGCTGCTGTTGATTCTACAGAGAGGTTATTTGAAAACTAGCAGCAAATAACTAAACTAAACTGTTTAGTGTTACCATCAAATATAAGTAAAAAAATACTAATAGTGCTATTAATACATTACATATTTACTAGTAGTACCAGCACCTATGGCCCTAAACCTATTAGATGTATGAGGAATAATGTCCTTCGCCGTCGCCGAGTGGGCTAGCACACAATTCACGGAAAGTATTTTCTAAAATATAAAATTGCATATTTTACTTCAAATAGGCTATAAGCACAATCCATACATTAATTTGTTCTATAATTATCTCAATCTAAGCCACGGTTTTTTAAATGTATTCAGAACTTAGTAAAGGTGTTACGTTGAATATTGTGTATCTTAATGTGAAAGTACCTAATTCGCCCAAGCGAAGTCCAAAATCTGATAAGAATCACTTCCAATGTGATCACCTTAATTGGACCAATAATATACTAACGAAAAGCTCAAAAACCCAGGTGGGTGTTTCCGGGCAGGGCCCAATTGGGCAAACTCTGAATACAATACAATACAATAAATATATATACGCAAATCGCAAAAGATGGCCCCCTTGACGCGCAATCGGGAAATCTAGTCTGATGGCCCCCTTGAATTTTATATATGGCAAGTGAAATATTTACATGTCTCCTGCCGCAAATCATTTAAGAGACAATAAAATTAGCCAAAGAATTATAATTTTTCTACAATTATTTCGAGCGGCACGCCAGTAGTAAACCTGCATGCAGAATTAGGCAATACTCGCTCAGACTGTTTTCCAAATTTTGACGCATTTCTTGCATCTTTCGGTCCCTGTTTGCAGAACATGCACTAATCAAAAAGAAATCCTTAAGTTTAACATCCCACGTTTATGCTGGTTAGGCTAAAGGAGACGGTGCTAATGAGAAATGAGTGAAAGGATGAAATGAAGAAAGTGGGAGGAAACAGGAGAACCCCGAGAAACAGGAGAACCCTATGCATTAAATGAGGAGCACCAAAAAAAGAGAAACAACTTCTGCTAGGTGACCAGTAAAAAAGCACGAATGCTATATTACTGAGTCAGGGCAGAAGCACAGCAGGAGGGCCCGAGCAACAGCGTAGAGAGAAGGAGTGTCAGCGACAGGGGGCACGCATAAACGAGGATGGTCAAAAAGATTTACAATATTTGTAATTATTCTCATCTTCAAAAACACAACACTTTCGAGCCTTAATGACAGAAATAACTAACATTCACACTCTCACTCCTTCACGAAAAATATTTCACATTACATTTCTACTATAAAGTTTGTTCTCGGTGTAAACGTCTGCTCGCGTGAACCCCAGAATTATTAAAACCCAGTGGTGTATGTAAGGGGAGCTTCCGGGCTTAAGCCCCTTGAAATTGTACTTACCATATTAAAATAAATGACTTATCTTGCAGAACAAAATTAGCCAAGCCCCTCTCCCCTGAAAAAATCGTAAATACGTCATTAAAATGGTAATATACGCGCAATTAACCCGTCATCAAAACAGAAATGTACGCGCCTGCTCCCTTCGGAAGCACCCCCTCGGGCAACGCGCCTTCACCCTCCCTGACTCGGTTACATGGCATTCGTGCTTTTTCGACGACCAAACACAGATTGGTTTGTATTTTGTGTACTGTACTTCTTAACCACAGGAATCAGTATAAATACACAAATCGTAAAGGAATGGTAATTTCTCGACAATTAATTATGATGGTCCTTTTGAATTTTATCTATGCAACGTGAAAAATTTATACGTCGCCTGGCGGAAATCATTAAATAGACAACAAAAAGGAAAGTAGCCAAAGAATTATATTTCACTAAGTATTTCGAGTAGTATAAAAACCATACGTTTATAATGATAATTAAAATAGCATGAGCAATGACCCCCGGAACATTACTTCTGAAAGAAACACTGGCACGAGTATTTCGAGTGGCACGCCAAAAGTAACACTGCACGCAGAATTATTATAACCTGTCATAATGTACGCCTCTTTGGGCAAGGCAGTGATATTATGTCAGAACATAGTATTGCCGAGCAAGCGCCAACGAGTGAAGGCGGATTAGAGCCCCGCAGGGCACGTTGTTTTCTGTCTTTCCCTCTTGTTAACTGTAACTGTAGTAACCGGTTCAGATGAATTGGTTATTGTCACTGCCTTGCCTAAAGTAAAGACTTGCCCGCATCTTTTCTCTTTGGAAGCATCCCCTCGCATGCTCTGACTCAGTATTGGTGCGTGAAGGTTCTAGAACACAGGTCCCCCATATAGGTTAATATATGTTTCTTTTTCGGTACCTAAGTAAAATATTTAATTCACATAGTATTGCCGAATGCGGGTTAGAGCTCCGCAGGGCACGTTGATTTCTGTCTTTATTACAAATAAATGGGAAGAGGAACCTGTGTTCTAGAACTCTGCCTATTGGTGCTTTTTAGTGGCCACGTAGTACAGGCTGATATGTATTTTTTGCACTTTAGTTTTTACGTCATACATCCGGCCCCATATATATATACGCAAATCATAAAAGAATAACTGTAATTTTTCAACAATTACTTCCGACGCTCCCTCTGAATTTCATCTATGCCATGTGACTATTTCAAATCGCCTAGCTCAAATCATTTAAGAGACAATAAATGCAAATTATTAAAAGAATCTATTTTTCAGCAATTATTTCGAATGGTGAGCCAAAAGTAAACCTGCACGTTATTTTATGTATAGAGATAAAAAGTAGAAATCTAGCATCCCGCATGCCTTTATAAATTTGTAAACATAAACTTCTACGGCAATAGTATACATAAGAACCCCCTGATCTACGTTTCTTCTGTGTTCTATTACCATTTTTACATGAAATACCATAAATTTTCTACATAGTGCAATAGTAAGAAGTATCCATGTGCACAAGACATGCGATTTGCGTTAAATCCCCCCCCTCACATACACACACATAGTCATAGATAAAGTACAAATGCACTACACATGCATATATAAAGTACAGGTACGTTCTTTTTTATTTTCGTATCAGTCGACAAGTAAATAAAAGTCGCTTTGTTACCACCTTTATAAGTTCGTACATACTCAATTAATAATGCCTAAAAGTATGAGCGTCCTGCTCCTTCGGGAACTGATGCAGCTTCATGTATACTATATCCACTTGTACTTATACAAACAATAAAATTAAATTATTTTACGTAATCGTTATACTTACCGACTTTTCTTGTATGCTGTTCTCCGACTTCGAAGTCTTCTTTTAGGCTATAAGTGTTGTGCTATGTAGGTAAATCCAGCTGATTATTTCCATAAGTTCCAATATATCTTCAGTTGAATACAAGCAATACACATAACCATCGTCTTAAATATTACATTTTATATATAAAGATATCTTATTCAACATGATTGAATATACTGATTTATTTTATTTTATTTTATTTACCACTGCCTAAATACAGCTCAAATTTAACACAACGCGCAAGGAATGCTGGTACTTTTGAAAAACAAATGACGGTTGATGTAGCGATGCTAATTTGCAATCTCAGATGCCTATGCGATGTCACACAGGATAGGCTTATCATAAATTTCAAATTTTTAACAAATATATTTCTTTGGTGCTTATATAATTAGTATAATGATTGTTGATAATGCTAATACGATACTCTCGCGAGAGAATTTATTCAACATTCGATAAAATATTCTGGAAATACGTAATTCTAAAATATTGCATGAAAATATTTCATTTAAGTTACAGGAAAATGTAACAAAAAAAAAATTCCATACAAAATTAATATGCGTTTTAAAAATATTTCTTATATTACGATCGAATTTATTTTTAAAATATTAAAAATATTTTAAAAATTATATTTCATATATTTTCTTTTAACAATAGAGAAGATTGTAAATGACATGTTGGAAAACATTTTATTCTGTTCATAGGCCTATTCTGTTTTCTTTATCATGTATGTAAAACATTTTACTTCGAAAAATTCCCCAGTTCCCAAAAATTACAATGGGCAAAGATAGGCAGGAAGGATGGCGTGACGTCATCCGCTACCTACCGTCCCCCCATTTTTTCAGATTCAGTTTTACCCCTGCTCTCAACATTGAAAACATATTGCATTACATTCAACACAATATTTCTATTACAATTTGTGAAAATTTTCCTTACATTATTTTCCTATTAACGTTCTAAAAATGCACATCTTGTCAGTGGCGTATTTACGATTTTGTTTCGTGGAGGGTGTCTTTGCTAACTTTATTTCTGGAAATATGAAAATTGTGCAGGATATTCCATTTACTTTAATATAGTAAAACATTTTGGGGGGGTCTTAAGCCCGGAAAGCTTATTTAACGCCACTGCTTCCTGTACTTCCTTAAATGTTCTTCAAACACATTTTAGAAAATATTTCCGGCAAATATTTGGGATACTTCACAGATATAACAAGGAATGCGTTTTCTCCAGTAACGGAAGAGTATATTCTGAGAATGTAAAAATGTTTCTATAATAGACCTATATCAAAAAATGTTCACTAAAGATACAAAATATGTTCCAAAACACAATTGAAAACATTTTCTATTCATTTTTAGTGTTTTCTTTTACGTTTTAAAGTTTTATATTCAAAATTCGACAAAATATTCTGGAAATAGTACTAAAATATCATACGAAAATATTTAATTTAATTTGTAGTTGAAGATTACCAAAATACGTTTGTAAAAATTAAGTAAACGTTTTTAAAGTATTTCTGAAAAATATTTCTTATATTACGAAATAATTTATTTTTAAAATAATCAAAATGTTTTTAAAATATATATTTAATACGTTTTCTCGTAAAAATAGAAAATATTGCAAATAACGTATTATGAAACACTTTTTAATTATGTGGAATATATTTCCTTTCATTGTCTTCCGTATGATATAAGGAAAACAATTTTAGTATAATTTCAAAAACATTTGCCTTCTCAACAGTGAAAACATTAAATTAGATCCAAAACAATATTTGTAATATATTTTGTGAATATTTTCTTGGATTTACTTTCCGGCAAGCATTCTCAAAATATACTCCCGGTAATACCTGAAATGTTTTACAAACATTTTTGGGAAAATATTTTCGGGAAATGTTCGGAATACATTGGAGGAACCAAGATGGAAATATCCAGAGAAGGAAAACCTTTTGGAAACCAAGCAAAATATTTTCTTTTGATTGAGGAAATATTCCTTGCTGTGTGGGATTGTAGTCAAAATTACCAATGAGAAAAAATTGGCCGCAGGAAGACCATACTATCGTCAGCATGCCCGAAACAAACGTTTATAAGATAAATTATATAAGAAGTCGTAGCATACCAAATTCATATAACACTCTTCCATATAGCTACACTACTTCCAACTAAAGAAGAAGAGAAATGTAATAATGCCCTTCATAAATATCCGTATGGTGAAAGAATGATAATACTCAATTACATGGATATGACGTGGAAACATCCCATTTCATGTATATTTGCCGGGCCAAGTGGATGTGGAAAAACTTCCTTTGTAATACGATTTCTGTCCAATTTATCACGTATGGTTAATACATCATTTCGTCATATTTATTGATACTATGCAGAATGGCAAAATTCATACAGAGAAATGTCGACAAAAGTACAATATATTGAAGGATTGCCTCGAAAAAAAGACTTTTTACCTCAAACTGGACAACATCTTATTATTATTGATGATCAAATGTGTGAAGTGAACCGCAGTAGTTGATTTCTTTACAAAGGGTTTCCATCATAGAAAACTTAGTGTACTATTTATTAAACAAAACATATTTCATCAGAGAAAAGGAAGTAGAGATATGAGCTTTAATTGTTCTTATCTCGTATTATTTAAAAATCAAAGAGATAAATCACAAATTAAACATATGATTTATCAACTAACTGCTGAGAATCTAAAATTTCTTCCAGAAAGTTTCAACGACGCAGCAAAGTTACCATATGGATATTTATTTATTGATTTAAAACAATAACTTCGATTTCAAAAAAAAATATCTTTGTTGATGATATTTATCATTACGTTTAAGTTCCAACAAAATAGAGGATGATGTTTGTAATGTAATTTGAAACTGTTTTTCTTCATTCTGACACTATGTCTCCAACAGTGAAACACGGAGATGTTCATACGCTAAGCAAAGCAAATCCAAAATCACGTAAAGCTATAGTGGCCAATGCAGACCCTTTAGTGATGCGAAGTATTTGCGAATGTTGTTATAATGTATTAAAACGGAATGTACCTCTTACGAAGGCACAGAAAGCAAGATTAAAGCGATAAAACAGGACGCTTCGATATCTTGTGAAGAAAGGAAACTCCATCGAAAAGAAGAAGAATCTTTTATTAGTGCAGCAGTAGAGTGGATTCCTACCGGCATAATTAGCTTTTATTTCAACTGGTGCAATGTCAAGTTTACTGTTCTGTTATTGCAATAGAACACTCAAAGAAGATTATTTTCGTTTCACCTCAAGTTTATAATTGTATACAAACACCAGCATCATCATCATCAGCCCTGGAGAAACGTGAATCTTCTTTGGATCATGACATGCACGAGATTTTACAGTTATCATCGCTTAGTGATAAGGAAAAGTGGAATCAATATTATAACATTCTTCAAAAATGTTTACATTTAATTCGAAAACAAGAAGAACCTGTGACACTTTGGATTACGTCAACTAAATCAGAGAAGTCTAAAGTATAAGAACATATATTGTTATCTATACCGAAAATGTTTCGTAAAAGATCTCAATTACTACTACATAGAATGAAACATGATTATAATATCACGAAAAGGGACTGTTTACATCACAGGTGATAAAACTAGAACTAGAACTTTAATTTCTGATGTGTCACGACCCCGGAAACACATTAATCCACCGGACGAGAGATATTTTGTAATTATTTACCTTATAATAACACACCTCAAGAACGTATTGGAAATTCAAAACGTTTGTCATATATTTTACGACGCACTAAAGCGTCGGCAGAAGCATCATCGTCAAGAGAAAAATACCTCTGAAAACGTTTCCAGAAGACGGTGAAGAAGAAGAAGATGATGAAAAGGTAGTATCTCCTATAAGAAAAGGAAACGGGCCTGTAAACGTCCAGTATGGTCAAGATGGAAACCATAAACAAACATAAATCAAGATTTACTACAACCCTTCACATCCTGCATCGTTTTCAACTGTTCAAAAAATTGTGGATAGCTACGAAGAAGATAATTCCTATACATTGTATAAGAAAATGGTCACTGCAACAAAAAACTTACACGTTACACAAACCTTACGTCGTCGTTTTAAAAGAGATTTCTATGTAGTGAATAACATTGATGATGAGTGGGGAAGTGATATTAATAATCTTGAATTTCTTCATAAATTTAATAAAATCATTATTTAATGGATATCGTTATATTCTTACAGTGATAGATGTGTTCAGTCGATATGCCTGGGCTGTGCCATTAAAATCTAAAAGTACAAATGATCTCTAAAAAGCAAGAAAATTGTGTTCAAAGATAGAAAACCAATTACGTTCCGAACAAATAAAGTAAGTGAGTTTACTAATCAAACAATACAGAAGTACTTAGAGGACAACAAAATAAAACATATTACAACTAAATATCCTGATATAAAAGCTAGTATTGTAGAACGTTTTAACAGAACTCTAAAAGAAAATATGTAGAAGTATTTAACAAAGTATCAAACGTATAATTATTTAAATGTATTACCTCATCTTGTTCAATCATACAATGAAGGATATCATTCAAGCATAAAGATGTCACCTGCAAATGTTTCTCAAAACAACCTATTATAAGTATGGCATAATCAGTATAATAATAAAATAAAGAAGAAGAAGAATGCAAATTTCTCAAAACATCTTAAGATTGGTGATGCAGTACGAATTAGTAAAACTAAACGTACATTTGATAAAGGATATATGCAAAACTGGATTTGGGAAATATTTAAAGTGAAGAAGATAATAGCAAGAGATCCACCTGTTTATGAAATTGAAGATTTGAACAACGAACGACTAGATGAATTATATACCTCTAAAGTCGGAAACACACTTAATTGTTTGCATACTTCCACAAAACATACAAACACCAAATTTTGCATACTTGTTCGTCATGGGATGTGAGTAATGGGAAAATTCCGATATCACGAAAAAGGCGACATTTTCCATGTAAATGAAGTGTCGAAATTTTTCGTCGTTTCGAAATGCTGGTTGTTTAGTGTAGTTCCGCACACCATAGAAACGTCATATTTTGTCAGGCAGTGAAGCTAGGAACATAGTTTATGATAGAAAAAAGAGCATTAAAATTCGTTTTCGTTTCGCGGCGCAAATCGAAAAAATGTGAAATTTGTAATGGCTGTATCTAGGATGTTGGAATTTCGAAGTGATGTTTATTCTGATGCGTAGTTTGCGAATCCGCAATTAAACTTGAAAAAAATAGTCATGTTCGGTGTCAGAAAGTGCTAGGAATGTTTTAAGGGGGCGTCTAATTCTACACAACTTGTAGATATGGTGGAATCACGAAATTGCGTTCAAGTGTGTAGAGTACAGCTCATGTGAGGGGAAAAATCCGACATGTTGGAAAAGTCGTCATCTTCGATTTAAAATGGCGTCTCAAAAATTTGTAACCATGAAAATTGTAAGTTGTGCTCTTGGTAGGTAAGCCAGGTTTGGCTATGCTATTAAGGAGGTAGTTCAGTTTAAGTGAAGAAATAAATCATTGGAGAAGTCGCCATCTTCAATTCAAAATTGCCATATTTTTGAATTGCCTTCATTTCGCCTCTTATGTGATATATTGAGTAGAATAGAACAAACAGAATTCAACGTAGTAAGTTAGCTCCGCGGTAAAGTGTCTGCTTTCTGAGTAGCAGGTCTGGGTTCGATTCCCCGCCGAACCTTGTTTGATCTTACGATTTTTTTTCTTATCATGTTGCTTCGTTTTATCAAACTAGTTTGTGCTGGCATTGCGTGAACAAAATATTTTCGTTATTACAGACATAGACGGAAAGGATATATTTATACGCTAACTGATGAGATGGTCTCGAAACTAGCAGTATGTTCGTGTAATGTTTCGAGACGATACTGAAGTATTTAAAGTCAAACATATGTAGCTTTGGAAATGGAGCATCACCAGTGTCTCTATGGGAAGCAATGTTCGCGGGGGGGAGTTTTACCCCGGGGGCACTGCTGATAACATTCTGTTTGTTATTGTATTATAAACGTATTATTTTGATCTTGCCAGGGGCGCTCTGAGGAGGTAGTGTCCCCCAAAAAGAGTCTGAAAGAAACATTGGGCATCATTTTCACGACATAGTGTCCATACAAGACAACAATACATTTTGTCTCGCAACAACAGTGTCTGCTTCAAACCGGAAACGATTGCAAAATATCTCTCTCCCCTTTTATGTTCCTCGTTAAGATACATGCGTATACCAAATTTGAAGTGAATACCACAAATGAAAAATATAAAATATTAATTTTAAGGAAATACACACACACACAGGGACGTACGCAAGGGGTGGGTCCTGGGGGTCCGGACCACCCCCGAAATTCCAACTTTTGAGTAAATTTAGCCTAATTTTTGGGACAAGTTTAGGAATTTCAATATAAAGTACACTGATATTGTGTTTGGCCCCTCCCGAAAAAAAATCCTGGGTACGCTACTGCGCACACACGCTCATACACACACACAAATGGGCACTTTTTGAAAATTGTCTCGTCGGCAGCGTACATAATTTTAATATATAAGATACGTGGAAAAGTGCCCTTTCGATTTAATAGTTTTAGTTGCGGGTCCGGTTGGAATGAAATGCAGTATATAATAAAGTCAAGCTTATAGTAGTAGGGGTCCGCGTATGGCTAGCCGAGTCAGCAAAACTTTTGGGGACGTCATAGGTGAAAGGTCAATGACCTGGCCCGGGGTCAATGACCTAGGGGTACCTAGGACCACCCCCTCTAAATTTTGGCAGGGGTACCTTGGCCCACTCCCTAAATTTTGGCAGGGGTACATAGGACCACCCCCCTTAAATTTTGGAAATTGCCAAATCTAAAAATTTGGTATGGTAGCCTAGGACCATAGTATGTACCTCTATCAGTATTGGGTGTCTATGTCGTTCCCTTTTATGGGTAAAAAATTGCCAAAAATTCAAATTTCGGGGTTTTTTGACCTAATTTATCCCCTTTGATGAGGTGTTATTACCCTATATAGTTATATGGGCGTATACAGGGGTCCATTACCTTTCATAACATATGGGTATATTAATGCACCCCTTTAAATTTTTGGGAGGGGTACCTTGGCCCACCCCTTAAATTTTGGAAATTGCCCAATTTCAACATTGGGTATTATAGTATAGGACCCTAATATGTATTAGGTTAAATTTGGGCGGTCTACCTCATTGCCTTTTAGGGGTACAAAATTGCCAAAATATAAACGTAAGCAATACGTTATACCACGTGTTTGGTTTTTGGTCGATTTTATCCCCTTTGATGAGGTGTTATTATCCTATATAGTTATATGGTCATGTATAGGGGTCCATTACCTTTCATAAGATATGGGTATATTTGTGCACTCCTTTAAAAATTTGGGAGGGGTACTTTGGCCCACCCCTTAAATTTTGGAAATTGCCCAATTTAAACATTTGGTATTATACTATCGGATCCTAACATGTATTATGATAAATTTGGGTGGTCCACCTCGTTCCCTTCTAGGGGTACAAAATTGTCAAAATATAAACGTAAGCAATACGTTATACCACGTGTTTGGTTTTTGGTCGATTTTATCCCCTTTGATGAGGTGTTATTATCCTATATAGTTATATGGGCGTATACAGGGGTCCATTACCTTTCATAAGACATGGGTATATTAATGCACCCCTTGAAAAATTTGGGAGGGGTACCTTGGCCCACCCCTTAAATTTTGGAAATTGCCCAATTTAAACATTTGGTATTATAGTACTGGACCCTAACATGTATTATGATAAATTTGGGTGGTCCACCTCGTTCCCTTCTAGGGGTACAAAATTGTCAAAATATAAACGTAAGCATTACGTTGTACCACGTGTTTGGTCTTTTGGCCCAATTTATCCTCTTGGATGAGGGCCTATTACCTTATATGGTTATATGGTTATCTATAGGGGTCTATTCCCTATCATAAGACATAGGTACATTTGTGCACCGGGAGGGATACTTTGGCCCACCCCTTAAATTTTGGAAATTGCCCAATTTAAACATTTGGTATTATAGTACTGGACCCTAACATGTATTATGATAAATTTGGGTGGTCCACCTCGTTCCCTTCTAGGGGTACAAAATTGTCAAAATATAAACGTAAGCAATACGTAGTACCACGTGTTTGGTTTTTTTTTTGTCGATTTTATTTCCTTTGATGAGGTGTTATTATCCTATATAGTTATATGGTCATATATAGGAGTCCATTACATTTCATAAGATATGGGTATGTTTGTACACTCCTTTAAAAATTTGGGAGGGGTACTTTGGCCCACCCCTTAAATTTTGGAATTTGCCCAATTTAAACATTTGGTATTATAGTACTGGACCCTAACATGTATTATGATAAATTTGGGTGGTCCACCTCGTTCCCTTCTAGGGGTACAAAATTGCCAAAATATAAACGTAAGCATTACGTTGTACCACGTGTTTGGTTTTTGACCTAATTTATTCCTTTGGATGAGGTCCTATTACCTTATACGGTAATGTATAGGTGTTCATTCCCTATCATAAGACATAGGTACATTGATGCACCCCGGGAGGGGATTCGGTATCATAGTACATGACTCAACATGTATTATGATAAATTTGGGTGGTCCACATCGTTCTCTTTTAGGGGTACAAAATTGCTAAAATATAAACATAAGCAATATGTTGTACCATGTGTTTGGTTTTTGGCCCAATTTCTCCCCTTTGAGGAGGTTCTATTACCTTATATGGTTATATGGTCATGTATATAGGTTCATTTCCTATCATAAGATATGGGTACATTGATGCATCCTTTAAAAATTTGGGAGGGGTATCTTGGCACATCCACTCGGTTTTACAAATTGTTTAATATAAGCATTTGGTATCATAGTACAGGTCTCCAATATGTACCACTATAAATTTGGATGGTCCACATCGTTCCCTTTTCATAGGTAAAGAACTACCAAAAATCAAATTTCGGAGGTTATTGACCTCTATTTAGCATGTTATATGGATATGTACAGAGGTTTATTACCTTTATATGTTTATGTTCCCTTTTAAATTTGGGAATTATCAAATAACAAAATTCGGTAAACATTTTCTAAACCCCATTGTAGATGTTGATGTTCCTCTTATGGCCAAATATTCAAAATTTAAATGTTATTGACCGGCTTTATTATTGAATAAGTACAGGATTTATTACTTTTTCATAAGACACAGGTGTATTTGTGTACCAATCTTAAATTTTGGAAGGGGTACATTTCTTATTGTCGTATCAATAATTGGTAATTGGATAGTATTTCATTCATTGGGTAAATCATTAGGATCACGTGATCGGTTATTGACCTATGATGGGATTAGGAGTCCAGGACATTGGTACATTGAAACTTTGTAGGATAATTTGATAATGCGTCATTGGTTTTGATTATTCCCGCCAAATATAAACGTAAGCAAGACGTTGTACCACGTGATTGTTCTTGATGAGGTAGTGTACAGGGATTCATTTCCTTTGTTGTGGTACTTCTTAAGTTTGAGTACACACACACATTTCTAGAAAACAGTTGGTTCTACTCAGGTAAACAATTGACGGACATTATTGACCTTATTGAACATATAATGATATGATTAACTCTAAGACTTAGGTATATCAAGAGAAGTATTCTTTAAATTTGGGAATGGTGATAAACAGAATTTTAACATAAGGTGTGAAATTTGAAACAATACATTGAACTTTAGTCACAGCTCATAGTCTAAGATCATTGGTGGTGATTGATTTGAAATCTGATAGCTAACCTTATTGAATCTTATGATTCATAGACGAAAGGCAATACATGCTACAACAGTTTAAAATTTAATCATAAGGTGATGTAATCTGACACTAGCAAAGTTATTGTTAATGCAATTTGATTGGATGATCACTATCTTTCCTGCAATCTGATTGGTTGATCACTATCTTTCGTGCAATCTGATAGGTTGATGAGTTTTAAATCTTTTTCTGCATTCAGTTTTGTTTTAACATTTAAAAAATTTGAAACTTTGGTTTGACATTTTTTCGTTTCCAAATTTTTTGTTTAAATTTTTTTGTTTCGAAATTTTTGTTTGTTTCAAAATTTTGTTTGAAACTTTTCGTTTGAAATTTTTGTTTGAAAAATTTTTGTTCGAAAATTTTGTTTAAAATTTTTTGTTTGAAATTTTTCGTTTCCAAATTTTTTGTTTCAAAATTTTGTTTGAAATTTTTTCGCTTCAAAATTTTGTTTGAATTTTTTTCGTTTGAAATTTTTTGTTTGAATTCTTTTTTTCGTTTCAAAATTTTGTTTCAAAGATTTTTGTTCTAAATTTTTGTTTTCAAAGTTTGAGTTGACATTTTTAAAAGTTTGTGCACTTATTAGTAAAGAACTGGAACTGTTTAGAGCAAAAACCTCTGGCAACATTGTGGTGCAATAGTACACGTCAGAACCTGGGGTTGTACTTGAAATGAAAAAACACAATTCATTGAAATGGATCATTTTATTGCACTCCACATACATCCATACCAGATAAATTATCTGGATATTGTCGATACAATGTATTTTGAACTTCTTGCACTAGTTTGTCTTTAGCATATAATTTTAATTCCAGTTGAAGTCTTTTAAGGTCTAATGCAATATCAATTGGTGGAAACTCAATGTCCATTTGATCACAAATAAACTGTTTATCAATACAGGTATGCACCCAAGAACGATGTTGACAACCATCACAAAATCTAGATACATGTTGTGCAATATTCATAACACATTTTTCAAAATAGTACTTTTTCAGGAATATACTAGTTTTGTTGCACACTTCCACTGCATGTTTCACACACTGAAATACGCTGATGAATTTGTTCCATTCCGTTTGTGTTAGATACACCATATTGCGAGGGACATGAAATATACTCTTTTTACGTAACAGCACCATCTTCTCTTCGAGGACTGTACGCATCACCACTTCATGATTTGAGCCTAATGATTTGACTATGGTCACATTTAGCTCATCATGAAAATAATCGTTCATTTGGTCGATTCGTGAACATAATATTTGCCATTCTTCACAGGTCGGTTGTACACCAAATTGTTCTGCTTTGCCCAATCGAATCACAGGTTCAAATGTTTTAGCACTGATACCAATCATCACATGTTTTGTTTGAAATATATTTATTGGATAATAGCGTGCGAAGATGAACTCTTTATCGTTAGAAGTACACATCTTTCCTCCTGAAAAGCACTTGCTCAAATGATTTCGTGGGATGGCAGTGTATTGGTTGATTTATAGTTATTGCTGACGTCATTGGTAAGGAATGTGCTGACGTTTGAATTCATGATTTCATCACAGTTACTGACGTCATGCTGACCAACCAAATTCATACAACTACGGCTGACGTCATTGGAAAGAAATGTGCTGATTCATGATTTCATCACAATGGCTGACGAATCTGGCTGTGTACTAAATTCAAGTTGATGACTTCGACCCAAGAATCCTTTGTAACATAAAGATACAGATTCAGTATTTAAGAAACGCAGCAGTTCTTCTTGTTTTGATGCTTCCATGGGTAAATATCTTGCTGGTAAAATTATATTCTTATCATGTTCAATCTTCACTACAATTCTTAATCCAAACTTTGTAGGGATTATTTGGCTAGCTAAGATTCTATAAGGTACATTCTGTTGTAAATCGGTAATTTTGGTAAATGATTTCATCACATCACGCGTGTTTAGAAACTGCAGACAAGTAGCCATGATGACGTTATCATGAATACTAACTCGAACGATGATGCAAAACTGATGACGTTGCATTATCACGTTCTGACGTGCACCACAATGTTGCCAGAGGTTTTAGTTCTAAACAGTTCCAGTTCTTTACTAATGAGTGCACAAACTTTTAAAATGTCAAACAAAAATTTCAAAAAAATTTCAAACAAAAATCTTTGAAACAAAATTTTCCAAACAAAACTGTTCAAACAAAAATTTTTTAAACAGACAAAAATTTTGGAAACGAAAAATTTCAAACGAAAAAATTTTAAACAAAAAAAATTTTGAAACAAAAATTTACAAACAAAAAAATTTCAAACAAAATTTTCAAACAAAAATTTTTTCAAACAAAAATTTCAAACGAAAAGTTTCAAACAAAAAATTTCAAGCAAAAAAAATTTCAAACGAAAAAAAATTTACGTTTCACGGTTAACCGTCAAACTTTATCCGGTTTTTAACTATTCGATTAAAAAATAAACGGTTTTGATCATATTTATCAGTGAGTGCAAAATGTTGAACGAAACCAAGATTTTTAAATGTTAAACAAAACTTAAAACTGAATACAGCATAGATTTGAAAATCATCAACCAATCAGATTGCACGAAAGATAGTGATCAACCAATCAGATTGCAGGAAAGATAGTGATCATCCAATCAAATTGCATTAACAATAACTTTGCTAGTGTCAGATTACATCACCTTATGATTAAATTTTAAACTGTTGTAGCATGTATTGCCTTTCGTCTATGAATCATAAGATTCAATAAGGTTAGCTATCAGATTTCAAATCAATCACCACCAATGATCTTAGACTATGAGCTGTGACTAAAGTTCAATGTATTGTTTCAAATTTCACACCTTATGTTAAAATTCTGTTTATCACCATTCCCAAATTTAAAGAATACTTCTCTTGATATACCTAAGTCTTAGAGTTAATCATATCATTATATGTTCAATAAGGTCAATAATGTCCGTCAATTGTTTACCTGAGTAGAACCAACTGTTTTCTAGAAGTGTGTGTGTGTACTCAAACTTAAGGAGTACCACAACAAAGGAAATGAATCCCTGTACACTACCTCATCAAGAACAATCACGTGGTACAACGTCTTGCTTACGTTTATATTTGGCGGGAATAATCAAAACCAATGACGCATTATCAAATTATCCTACAAAGTTTCAATGTACCAATGTCCTGGACTCCTAATCCCATCATAGGTCAATAACCGATCACGTGATCCTAATGATTTACCCAATGAATGAAATACTATCCAATTACCAATTATTGATACGACAATAAGAAATGTACCCCTTCCAAAATTTAAGATTGGTACACAAATACACCTGTGTCTTATGAAAAAGTAATAAATCCTGTACTTATTCAATAATAAAGCCGGTCAATAACATTTAAATTTTGAATATTTGGCCATAAGAGGAACATCAACATCTACAATGGGGCTTAGAAAACGTTTACCGAATTTTGTTATTTGATAATTCCCAAATTTAAAAGGGAACATAAACATATAAAGGTAATAAACCTCTGTACATATCCATATAACATGCTAAATAGAGGTCAATAACCTCCGAAATTTGATTTTTGGTAGTTCTTTACCTATGAAAAGGGAACGATGTGGACCATCCAAATTTATAGTGGTACATATTGGAGACCTGTACTATGATACCAAATGCTTATATTAAACAATTTGTAAAACCGAGTGGATGAGCCAAGATACCCCTCCCAAATTTTTAAAGGATGCATCAATGTACCCATATCTTATGATAGGAAATGAACCTATATACATGACCATATAACCATATAAGGTAATAGAACCTCCTCAAAGGGGAGAAATTGGGCCAAAAACCAAATACATGGTACAACATATTGCTTATGTTTATATTTTAGCAATTTTGTACCCCTAAAAGAGAACGATGTGGACCACCCAAATTTATCATAATACATGTTGAGTCATGTACTATGATACCGAATCCCCTCCCGGGGTGCATCAATGTACCTATGTCTTATGATAGGGAATGAACACCTATACATTACCGTATAAGGTAATAGGACCTCATCCAAAGGAATAAATTAGGTCAAAAACCAAACACGTGGTACAACGTAATGCTTACGTTTATATTTTGGCAATTTTGTACCCCTAGAAGGGAACGAGGTGGACCACCCAAATTTATCATAATACATGTTAGGGTCCAGTACTATAATACCAAATGTTTAAATTGGGCAAATTCCAAAATTTAAGGGGTGGGCCAAAGTACCCCTCCCAAATTTTTAAAGGAGTGTACAAACATACCCATATCTTATGAAATGTAATGGACTCCTATATATGACCATATAACTATATAGGATAATAACACCTCATCAAAGGAAATAAAATCGACAAAAAAAAACAAACACGTGGTACTACGTATTGCTTACGTTTATATTTTGACAATTTTGTACCCCTAGAAGGGAACGAGGTGGACCACCCAAATTTATCATAATACATGTTAGGGTCCAGTACTATAATACCAAATGTTTAAATTGGGCAATTTCCAAAATTTAAGGGGTGGGCCAAAGTATCCCTCCCGGTGCACAAATGTACCTATGTCTTATGATAGGGAATAGACCCCTATACATAACCATATAACTATATAAGGTAATAGGCCCTCATCCAAGAGGATAAATTGGGCCAAAAGACCAAACACGTGGTACAACGTAATGCTTACGTTTATATTTTGACAATTTTGTACCCCTAGAAGGGAACGAGGTGGACCACCCAAATTTATCATAATACATGTTAGGGTCCAGTACTATAATACCAAATGTTTAAATTGGGCAATTTCCAAAATTTAAGGGGTGGGCCAAGGTACCCCTCCCAAATTTTTCAAGGGGTGCATTAATATACCCATGTCTTATGAAAGGTAATGGACCCCTGTATACGCCCATATAACTATATAGGATAATAACACCTCATCAAAGGGGATAAAATCGACCAAAAACCAAACACGTGGTATAACGTATTGCTTACGTTTATATTTTGACAATTTTGTACCCCTAGAAGGGAACGAGGTGGACCACCCTAATTTATCATAATACATGTTAGGATCCGGTGCTATAATACCAAATGTTTAAATTGGGCAATTTCCAAAATTTAAGGGGTGGGCCAAAGTACCCCTCCCAAATTTTTAAAGGAGTGCACAGATATACCCATATCTTATGAAAGGTAATGGACCCCTATACATGACCATATAACTATATAGGATAATAACACCTCATCAAAGGGGATAAAATCGACCAAAAACCAAACACGTGGTATAACGTATTGCTTACGTTTATATTTTGGCAATTTTGTACCCCTAAAAGGGAATGAGATGAACCGCCCAAATTTAACCTAATACATATTATTGTCCTATACTATAATACCCAATGTTGAAATTGGGCAATTTCCAAAATTTAAGGGGTGGGCCAAGGTACCCCTCCCAAAAATTTAAAGGGGTGCATTAATATACCCATATGTTATGAAAGGTAATGGACCCCTGTGTACGCCCATATAACTATATAGGGTAATAACACCTCATCAAAGGGGATAAATTAGGTCAGAAAACCCCGAAATTTGAGTTTTTGGCAATTTTTTACCTCATAAAAGGGAACGACATAGACACCCAATACTGATAGAGGTACATACTATGGTCCTAGGCTACCATACCAAATTTTTAGATTTGGCAATTTCCAAAATTTAAGGGGGTGGTCCTATGTACCCCTGCCAAAATTTAGGGGGTGGGCCAAGGTACCCCTGCCAAAATTTAGAGGGGGTGGTCCTAGGTACCCCTAGGTCATTGACCCCGGGCCAGGTCATTGACCTTTCACCTATGACGTCACTAAAATTTTTGCTGACTCGGCTAGCCATACGCGGACCCCTACTACTCTTATTTTCAATCACCTATGCTATAAAAATAAACTTTCAAAGAAATAAAAAGTGAGAGAAAAACTTGCTGGGAATTGAACCCACGCCTTTTGCACAGTAGGCTCACGTCGTTCCCCTACACTACTCAATTCCTTAGATTTTAGACTTCCTACTTACTGCTCACATAGTACTGGTACGTAGCAGGCCCGCGTCTATGGAATTATATACCTCTAAAGTCGGAAACACACTTAATTGTTTGCATACTTCCACAAAACTACAAAAAACCAAATTTTGCATACTTGTTCGTCATGGGATGTGAGTAATGGGAAAATTCCAATATCACAAAAAAAGGCGACATTTTCCATGTAAATGAAGTGTCGAAATTTTTCGTCGTTTCGAAATGCTGGTTTTTAGAGTAGTTCCGCACACCATAGAGACGTCATATTTTGTCAGGCAGTGAAGCTAGGAACATAGTTTATGATAGAAAAAAGAGCATTAAAATTCGTTTTCGTTTCGCGGCGCAAATCGAAAAAATGTGAAATTTGTAATGGCTGTAATTAGGATGTTGAAATTTCGAGGTGATATTTATTCTGATGCGTAGTTTGCGAATCCGTCCTTAAACTTGAAAAAAATAGTCACGTTCGGTGTCAGAAAGTGCTAGGAATGTTATAAGGGGGCGTCTAATTCTCCACAACTTGTAGATATGGTGGAATCACCAAATTGCGTTCAAGTGTGTACAGTACAGTTCATGTGAGGGGAAAAATCCGACATGTTGGAAAAGTCGTCATCTTCGATTCAAAATGGCGTCTCAAAAATTTGTAACCATGAAAATTGTAAGTTGAGATCTTGGTAGGTATGCCAGGTTTCGCTATGTTATTAAGGACGTAGTTCAGTTTAAGTGAAGAAATAAATCATTGGAGAAGTCGCCATCTTGAATTCAAAATTGCCATATTTTTGAATTGCCTTCATTTGGCCTCTTATGTGGTATATTGAGTAGAATAGAACAAACAGAATTCAACGTAGTAAGTTAGCTCCGCGGTAAAGTGTCTGCTTTCTGAGTAGCAGTTCTGGGTTCGATTCCCCGCCGAACCTTGTTTGATCTTACGTTTTTTTTTCTAATCACGTTGCTTCGTTTCATCAAACTAGTTTCTGTTGGCATTGCGTGAACAAAATATTTTCGTTATTACAGACATAGACGGAAAGGATATATTTATACGCTAACTTTGAGATGGTCTCGAAACTAGCAGTATGTTCGTGTAAAGTTTCGAGACGATACTGAAGTATTTAAAATCAAACATATGTAGCTTTGGAAATGGAGCATCACCAGTGTCTCTATCAGAAGCAATGTTCGGGGGGGGGAGTTTTACTTCGGGGGCACTGCTGATAACATTCTGTTTGTTATTGTATTATAAACGTATTATTTTGATCTTGCCAGGGGCGCTCTGAGGAGGCAGTGTCCCCCAAAAAGAGTCTGAAAGAAACATTGGGCATCATTTTCACGATATAGTGTCCATACAAGACAACAATACATTTTGTCTCGCAACAACAGTGTCTGCTTCAAACTGGAAACGATTGCAAAATATCTCTCTCCCCTTTTATGTTCCTCGTTAAGATACATGCGTATACCAAATTTGAAGTGAATACCACAAATGAAAAATATAAAATATTAATTTTAAGGAAATAGACACACACACAGGGACGTACGCAAGGGGTGGGTCCTGGGGGTCCGGACCACCCCCGAAATTCCAACTTTTGAGTAAATTTAGCCTAATTTTTGGGACAAGTTTAGGAATTTCAATATAAAGTACACTGATATTGTGTTTGGCCCCTCCCGAAAAAAATTCCTGGTTACGCTACTGCGCACACACGCTCATACACACACACAAATGGGCACTTTTTGAAAATTGTCTCGTCGGCAGCATACATAATTTTAATATATAAGATACGTGGAAAAGTGCCCTTTCGATTTAATAGTTTTAGCTGCGTGTCCGGTTGGAATGAAATGCCGTATATAATAAAGTCAAGCTTATTTTCAATCACCTATGCTATAAAAATAAACTTTCAAAGAAAGAAAAAGTGAGAGAAAAACTTGCTGGGAATCGAACCCAGGCCTTTTGCACAGTAGGCTCACGTCGTTCCCCTACACCACTCAATTCCTTAGATTTTGGACTTCCTACTTACTGCTCACGTAGTACTGGTACGTAGCGGGCCCTCGTCTATGGAATTATATACCTCTAAAATCGGAAACACAGTTAATTGTTTGGATACTTCCACAAAACATACAAACACCAAATTTTGCATACTTGTTCGTCATGGGATGTGAGTAATGGGAAAATTCCGATATCACGGAAAAGGCGACATTTTCCATGTAAATGAAGTGCCGAAATTTTTCGTCGTTTCGAAATGCTGGTTGTTTAGTGTAGTTCCGCACACCATAGAAACGTCATATTTTGTCAGGCAGTGAAGCTAGGAACATAGTTTATGATAGAAAAAAGAGCATTAAAATTCGTTTTCGTTTCGCGGCGCAAATCGAAAAAATGTGAAATTTGTAATGGCTGTATCTAGGATGTTGAAATTTCGAGGTGATGTTTATTCTGATGCGTAGTTTGCGAATCCGCCCTTAAACTTGAAAAAAATAGTCATGTTCGGTGTCAGAAAGTTCTAGGAATGTTATAAGGGGGCGTCTAATTCTACACAACTTGTAGATATGGTGGAATCACCAAATTGCGTTCAAGTGTGTAGAGTACAGCTCATGTGAGGGGAAAAATCCGACATGTTGGAGAAGTCGTCATTTTCGATTCAAAATGGCGTCTCAAAAATTTGTAACTATGAAAATTGTAAGTTGTGCTCTTGGTAGGTAAGCCAGGTTTCGCTATGTTATTAAGGACGTAGTTCAGTTTAAGTGAAGAAACAAATCATTGGAGAAGTCGCCATCTTGAATTCAAAATTGCCATATTTTTGAATTGCCTTCAATTGGCCTCTTATGTGGTATATTGAGTAGAATAGAACAAACAGAATTCAACGTAGTAAGTTAGCTCCGCGGTAAAGTGTCTGCTTTCTGAGTAGCAGGTCTGGGTTCGATTCCCCGCCGAACCTTGTTTGATCTTACGTTTTTTTTTCTTATCACGTTGCTTCGTTTTATCAAACTAGTTTGTGCTGGCATTGCGTGAACAAAATATTTTCGTTATTACAGACATAGACGGAAAGGATATATTTATACGCTAACTGATGAGATGGTCTCGAAACTAGCAGTATGTTCGTGTAAAGTTTCGAGACGATACTGAAGTATTTAAAATCAAACATATGTAGCTTTGGAAATGGAGCATCACCAGTGTCTCTATGGGAAGCAATGTTCGGGGGGGGGAGTTTTACCCCGGGGGCACTGCTGATAACATTCTGTTTGTTATTGTATTATAAACGTATTATTTTGATCTTGCCAGGGGCGCTCTGAGGAGGCAGTGTCCCCCAAAAAGAGTCTGAAAGAAACATTGGGCATTATTTTCACGATATAGTGTCCATACAAGAGAACAATACATTTTGTCTCGCAACAACAGTGTCTGCTTCAAACCGGAAACGATTGCAAAATATCTCTCTCCCCTTTTATGTTCCTAGTTAAGATACATGCGTATACCAAATTTGAAGTGAATACCACAAATGGAAAGTATAAAATATTAATTTTAAGGAAATACACACGCTCATACACACACGGGAATACTGCGCACACACGCTCATACACACACACAAATGGGCACTTTTTGAAAATTGTCTCGTCGGCAGCGTACATAATTTTAATATATAAGATACGTGGAAAAGTGCCCTTTCGATTTAATAGTTTTAGTTGCGGGTCCGGTTGGAATGAAATGCCGTATATAATAAAGTCAAGCTTATTTTCAATCACCTATGCTATAAAAATAAACTTTCAAAGAAAGAGAAAGTGAGAGAACAACTTGCTGGAAATCGAACCCAGGCCTTTTACACAGTAGGCTCACGTCGTTCCCCTACACTACTCAATTCCTTAGTTTTTGGACTTTCTACTTACTGCTCACATAGTACTGGTACGTAGCGGGCCCTCGTCTATGGAATTACACCTCTAAAATCGGAATAGTAATCGTGTTATATATGTGTTTTTTAGGATGATTATGGAAAAAATGTTTTGTTATTTGATTGTAATAAGAAATTAGAAAGACACGATTCTAGTACAATGTTCTACTACAATGTAGAAAGTGGTGTTGTTTAAGTTGCTATAAACAAATTTTTAAAAGCCTCCAATAATATTCGTATTCTAAATTACCTAGTAAATAAACGTCTTCATTGAAAATATAAGAGTAAAGATACAGGAAGACTGTATGCAATTGTCCAGTATAAATAATCATTTCAACAAGTCCCGCTGCCCAATAATTACTTTTGTACCAAAGGACAGCATTGTAATACAGTGTACTACGTTAGTGTGCAAAAACTGGTGTTGAATCAAATGTTATGAACTAATGTTTAAAAAGCCTTAACAAAATTAATATTTGTAAATTCGAACAAATTTATTCTTCATAAAAATACAAGACGAGAGATACAGGTAGACTGCAAAAAATTGTCCAGTAAATATGAAATATTTCAAAAAGTCTTGCTGCAGGTAATACGTACTACTATGCCGAAGGGTTCCATTATAAGGGACTTTTCAATATTACAGTGCAAAAGTAGTGTTCTCTCAAATGTTACCAACAAATGTTTAAAAAGCCTCCAACAATAATCATATTTGTAAATCACCCACAAATTGTAGTCTTCATTGAAAATACATGAATAAATATACAGGGAGACTGCAAGAATTTGTGCAGTATATATGAAACTTTTCAGGAAGTCTTGCTGTAGGTAATATGTACAACTATGCCCAAGGTTTCCATTATAATCCACTGTACTATATTATAGTACAAAAGTAGTGTTCACTCAAATGCTATGAAAAAAATTTAAACAATCTCCAACAATATTCATATTTGTAAATTATCTAGCAAATTGTAGTCTTCATTGTAAATACAAGAATAAATGTGCAGGAAGACTGAAATATATTCCCACCCTTATATGACAGATATGAATTACTTTTCCTGCAGGTAATATGTACAATTAACTACAAGGACAATATTATAATACCTTGTACTAAATTACACTGCAAAACATATTATTAAAAAATGCTACGAATAAATATTTGAAAGGTTGCAAAAATCATATTTGTAAACAGTGAGTGTTCTCGCAAAATGCAAGGTTTAATAGGTAGGCTATTGGAAGACAGTGTCCGCTGTTTATGTTTGAGAATATAAATTCTGTTATTGTTTCTAACATGTATAGGTGTGCGCAAAGTGTACAAAATAAGCCATGCACATGATTGCCAGAGTAGAAGTAGTAATAGAGTTATTTCTAATAAATTGTGTGTTTGCTTTTCAAAGTTACATGGAAGGAATAATACCGGTTGAATTGAAATATGTGTTGGTAACAGGTGTCTGCTGTAAAGGGAAGTGAATTCCTGAAGGAATAATTTTCTAGAACATGACACCTCATGGCAAAGACCTGACCGGTGGCCTGGTGGCGGAGCCCCCAGCGAGCTTTAGCGAGTTACACCTCTAAAATCGGAATAGTAATCGTGTTATATATGTGTTTTTTAGGATGATTATGGAAAAAAAGTTTTGTTATTTGATTGTAATAAGAAATTAGAAAGACACGATTCTAGTACAATGTTCTACTACAATGTAGAAAGTGGTGTTGTTTAAGTTGCTATAAACAAATTTTTAAAAGCCTCCAATAATATTCATATTCTAAATTACCTAGTAAATAAACGTCTTCATTGAAAATATAAGAGTAAAGATACAGGAAGACTGTATGCAATTGTCCAGTATAAATTATCATTTCAACAAGTCCCGCTGCCCAATAATTACTTTTGTACCAAAGGACAGCATTGTAATACAGTGTACTACGTTAGTGTGCAAAAACTGGTGTTGAATCAAATGTTATGAACTAATGTTTAAAAAGCCTTAACAAAATTAATATTTGTAAATTCGAACAAATTTATTCTTCATAAAAATACAAGACGAGAGATACAGGTAGACTGCAAAAAATTGTCCAGTAAATATGAAATATTTCAAAAAGTCTTGCTGCAGGTAATACGTACTACTATGCCGAAGGGTTCCATTATAAGGGACTTTTCAATATTACAGTGCAAAAGTAGTGTTCTCTCAAATGTTACCAACAAATGTTTAAAAAGCCTCCAACAATAATCATATTTGTAAATCACCCACAAATTGTAGTCTTCATTGAAAATACATGAATAAATATACAGGGAGACTGCAAGAATTTGTGCAGTATATATGAAACTTTTCAGGAAGTCTTGCTGTAGGTAATATGTACAACTATGCCCAAGGTTTCCATTATAATCCACTGTACTATATTATAGTACAAAAGTAGTGTTCACTCAAATGCTATGAAAAAAATTTAAACAATCTCCAACAATATTCATATTTGTAAATTATCTAGCAAATTGTAGTCTTCATTGTAAATACAAGAATAAATGTGCAGGAAGACTGAAATATATTCCCACCCTTATATGACAGATATGAATTACTTTTCCTGCAGGTAATATGTACAATTAACTACAAGGACAATATTATAATACCTTGTACTAAATTACACTGCAAAACATATTATTAAAAAATGCTACGGATAAATATTTGAAAGGTTGCAAAAATCATATTTGTAAACAGTGAGTGTTCTCGCAAAATGCAAGGTTTAATAGGTAGGCTATTGGAAGACAGTGTCCGCTGTTTATGTTTGAGAATATAAATTCTGTTATTGTCTCTAACATGTATAGGTGTGCGCAAAGTGTACAAAATAAGCCATGCACATGATTGCCAGAGTAGAAGTAGTAATAGAGTTATTTCTAATAAATTGTGTGTTTGCTTTTCAAAGTTACATGGAAGGAATAATACCGGTTGAATTGAAATATGTGTTGGTAACAGGTGTCTGCTGTAAAGGGAAGTGAATTCCTGAAGGAATAATTTTCTAGAACATGACACCTCATGGCAAAGGCCTGACCGGGGGCCTGGGGGCGGAGCCCCCAGCGAGCTTTAGCGAGTTAATTTACAGAGAGGAATTACAACCTGTGGCATTATCAAAGACGTTTTACATAGATAAAATCATACGTACAAGAAGAAAAGGCAGCAGAAAATAATATCTTGTTCATTGGAAAGGATATCCTTCTTTTTTCGATTCCTGGGTGTACGACACAAAAATTCCCTGACACTTCCCTAATTACCCTAGGGCCTACATCAATCTCTTCACAATAGACCTGCCTTTCAGACGGTATGACACACGTGTCTCCATCATGTATCTAAGGCGAGAAAATGAGGAAAAACGGGATTTTTTGGGTGAAAATATCCCTTTTTTCAACTTTTAGCCCCTCTGGTTCCCCCCTCTTTTACCGCAGAAATCAGAAAAAAAATATGTTTTTCCTACTCGGTGGACTGAATGTTTGTGCAACATTTCAATCTTCTACGTGCAAAAATAACCCCTCCAAAATTACTTTACATGACCCCCCCCAAAAAAAATATTACACGAAAATATATATTTTAGGATTATGAAGTCATCACCTCCTATGTCTCGACGCAGGAAGGTGTGAAACTATACGTAATGTCTTCTACTATGCCTCTGGACTTGAAAAACAAAAGAAACCGGACGAGAAAGCTCAAATAGGAGAGTTATAACGCAATGTACAATGAAACACCCCGTATGGTACAGATTGTACCATGGGATCCCCAAAGGATTAATGACGAAAATAATTCTTTTACAAAACTGCAAAAAGTGATGAAGGAAATTTGTGACTATTACTGTACGTTATTATAGTGATATTTCAGAATTGATAAAGATAATAAATACGTACAACAGATTCACAAATTTACATATTTCCTATATTCGTGAGAGTATTACCTGTTTTATACGACGTCTTCATATAGACATAGATGTAGATGTTGCATTATGAACAAGTGTTAGTGCGAAGCTGGGATTTGATCGAAACGTAAATTTAAAGGATATGCAACAAGGCCAAAGAATTCAAAATGTACGTTTAGGACTTCCATCTAAAATGTATGTGTATTGTGATATAATTCAATCTGTATTTGTTGGAGATACAGTAGCACCATTATTACGTATCATAAATATGAATTATGTTGTGAATCATACATTTGGAAATAGTTTTATAGAAATTTTTAATCCTCCACGTTATGTGCCTATAGAGAGGATGCATTTTGAACACATCAAAATACATATAACAGATATTACAGTCTCTCCACTGGCATTCACTTTCGGAACTGTATGCGTTAAACTACATTTTCGACCTGTGCGTCAACATCAACAAATACGAATAATCCATATTTACAATATTTCAAAAACAAGGTCTTTCTGGAACTGGAAACGTTTATGTTGGATCCTCTTATCATTTTGGACATGGTATTGGAAGTTGCTTTGGAGGATTATTTCGTTCAATCATGCCATTAGTAAAACAAGGAGCTAAAACTGTAGGAAAGGAATTCTTAAAATCTGGAGCAAACTTTATTACTGACGCCATCGTCGACAAACAATCTACTAACGAATCCTTTCATCAACGAATGGGTGAAGCGAGATCCGTCTTGCAAGACAATGCAAAAAATAAACTGAAATCTATGCTAGGATCTGGATATCAACGAAGGAAAAGAAGAAATAAACATCATTCCATCTTTAACCCTTCATCATTACACATCATCAAGCGCAAGAAAAAGACCAAGGGCAAGAAAAAACAGAAAACAAAGAAAAATGAGTCGTATAAGAAGAGGAATGTATCACACGATATCTTTGATTAAATCATCACTATCATGGCTTTCTTACATCATCAATCCTGAGAGTTTGTAAAAAGTGAACTAGAAATTTTTCTACAAAACCATCGCAAACCACTATATTGGATAATCAGATTGTTATATAAAAACAATCAGTTCACTAGCGGACAATTCTCCTATAGAATTTGTCATCCCAGGAACAAGTGATGAATACATAGACCTACAACATACTCTTCTTTACATCGAAGCTCAAATCATTAAGCCTGATGGATGAGCATTTGGTCAAAATGATAAAGCTGTAGCTCCTATTAATTACTTTTTAATTTGTATGTTCAGTGACGTGGAAGTGTATTTAAATAACGAACTGATTTCATTTCTATCTCATAATCATCCATTTGATCATTCATTGAAAAACTTTTAAATTATGATGATTCTGCTAAAAATACTCGTCTTCCATGTGCATTCTGGTTTTAAGATACTGCTGGACATATTGATGCAACATCTATTGGTAATAGAGGATTTCAACAGCGTTATGAATTAACAAGAAAGTGCAAAATTCGACATCTCATTGTAATATTTTTAATCAAGATAAATTTTTAATCCAAAGGGTAGAATTACGTCTCGAGTTAATTCCTGCAAAGTCAATCTTTTGTCTTATCGCTAGTGATTCGTCTGTTGAGGCTAAAGTAAATATTTTAGACGCTGCTTTACACATTAAAAAGACTAGTGTTAGTCCTACAATAAAACTAGCGCTTAACAAGCTTCTACAATCAATATAACTGCTACCAGGTTATAGAAGGATTTTTTGTGGACACTCTGTATATTTCGTAAAGACAGTGATTATTATTTTCGATTTATACTTTATTCTGCAACGCACATAAGTTCTTTCTTGGTGGGAATTGCTTCTTTCCCACACAATTGGACAAAGAAGTCTTTCATCGTTTTTTCATATATATATTTAAAACATTGCTTTCGCTGAGAACATTTCACTTAGTGACTAACCATTTCAGTGTTTGTCCCTGACTCATTATATACACAGTATATATTCTATAGTTATTGGGAACTGAATTAAGTGCTTTCTTTAATCGCTTATGGAAACATTATAATAGATTAGAGAAATACGGGCTGACCAGATGTTCAGCAACCAAAGTGGCACCAGCCTCACAATTTTCGCAGTTCGTTATCTGTACTTTCTCACGCCAGTGTTATCGTCGTGTCTAGTGCATTATAGGCAGTTGACTAAAATTAACATAAATTGTTTTCTATATTCTGTTTGTATGTGCATACAGGTGAGTTAACAGAGTGATTTTTGAAATGAACTGAAAACACTTTTCCGTTGACCATTGCAACCCGTACCTTGAGCATGGGTGCTCGGGGAGTTTGACTCCAGGTCTGGAAGCCGTAACTACGCGCATCGCGTCGAGCTTCAGATACGACTTATTGTGAAGGGGCACAAGCTATTTAGCCGGTGAAGGACGATTTCTTATGGCTAGCCCCAACTAGTGAAATCCCAGGTCCGCAGACCTTGTGCGTTTAAAATGTTATATACGCGCCCGCCAACAGCAGTATTCTACTTTGGAGAATTTCTTGTTTAATTTGCTGAAGAATCACCTCTACGTTTTAGGACGGTTCAGCGTAACAACTGGATTCATCGTGGGACAATCCAGACAACTTTTCCCTACTGCTAATTCCCCAAGTGTGTCAATGGTGTGAGGGAAGCATTTACAGTGATATTTGAATCATAATCATATATATATATATATATATATATATATATATATATATATATATATATATATATATATATATATATAAAGGGCTATATTGCCTGAAAAGGGCAAAGTGTGATTTCAGCGACGAAAATTATTATCTTTATTCAGTGTTCAGTGTTGTATCCATTCCTCTTCGCTATTTCTTTTTCGAAATAGTGTTCTAATAAATAAGTATAGTGTCATTTAATTCAGTGTGTTTTCGTTATTTGCATGAGTGATGTTTGTGTGCATTATGGTCTGGATGACCGTCTGATCGTCCGTGAGGTTTTCGAGACGAGACACCCGAACCTCTCGGCGCCTAATGCTCATATTATTGAGACCGACGAGAGATTTGGAAACAGTTTGTAATCTCTTTTTGGAGAGGTCCTTCATCGTCCTGTCCAGGTAAGTTAAAGTATCAGAAAGATACCTATTGGTAGTACCACGAGCCACGGACAGCGACCAGATTACACGGAGTGGTTACAAATAAATATTCGCCCGAACAGTGACCCGAACTCAGGACGCTTACAAATAAATAGCTGCCCGAACATGGACCACGAACTCTTGCCGGTCACATCAACAACAGCCAAATATCCTCTCACAAGAGTACAAATGAAGTCATTAGTCGTTCTAAAGGATCTACAATCAAAAACAAACGATAATTTATTTATGGGAGCTTTACCAACTCGAGTGATTGTGGCGTTTACTCAAAATGATGCCTATACAAGAAAAATAATTTCAAATCCATTTCATTTCAAACATTTTGACATCAATTTCTTCTCTCTATACATTGATGGAAACCCTGTATCTTCAAAACCTTTACAGCATAATTTCCAAAACTACCTCTATGTTTCCTCATATCATGCCTTATTTTGTGGAAGTAATAATTGCAGCACCCTGTCTCACTTTTGGTTATTCAATTTGGGGCCATTATGGACCATAGTGAATGAATCAGGGATGCTTTGGCCCGGGATTACGTCACCTATTGAAATTTTGCTTATGCTTATTAAGGGGCCATGCACGAAGATACGAATGAGTCAGAGGTACCTTGGCCCTGCTATGACGTCATTGAATTGGGAGTTTTGGATCAGAGGTCATGATGATTCTTTAAAATTACTAAAAATACGGTTTTGATGTTTCATTTCGTTATGAAATAGTACAGGTTTACCACTGCTTTTTATTTTTCGGTCACTTTTATGGCATAAAATTTGAAGATTGTTATATCTTTGATGAGATGGACTAACACGGGTGCAAATGAAATTTTTAGTTTTACGTCCCACGATTATGCCGGTTAGTCTAAAGGAGACGGTGACGACGAGAAAGGAATGGAAGTGTGAGGAAAATTTAGCATAATGTTGCCCACCACAAAACTATTTTCGTGATGTTTGAACCAGGGACCACATACAGCAGAGGTGAACGCTCTATCACTGAGCCACCGCACCTCTACTAGTATGAATGAATTAGAGGTGGTTGGTTCGAGCTAATATGTTCGTTTGACGTCACTGAACTGGGATTTTAGGTTGGAACTTATGATGGCTTGTTTCGTTCCCTTTTATGGTTATAAAATTACCAAAACAAGGTTTGATCTCTTTCTTGATGATCTATTACATTATGAATTAGTAGACCTCAGTAATAGTATAAATTAGTATTAGTATTAATATGAAACTTGAAAATTTTGGAGTTCTTCGTGGCTAACCAGTTAGCGTATGCGTCTTTAACGTGGGAGACCAGGGTTCGATTCCCGGAAGAAGCTCATGCGGTTCGGATTGTTATCCCTTTGATGAGATCGACTAACAGTTGTGCAAATGAAAAATCTTTAGTTTTAGGTCCCACGATTATGCCGATTATGGTAAAGGAGACGGTGACGATGAGAAAGGAATGAAAGTGTGGGAGAAAATGGAGCATAATATTGTCCACCACAAAACTATTTTCTCGTGGGTTTGAACCAGGACCCCATACAGCAGAGGTGAACGCTCTACCATTGAGCCACCACCTCCCTTACTGGTGCGAATGAAGTAGAGGTATTTGGCTTGAGGTAATGTGATTGTTTGACGTCAATGTGACCCTATTTCACTTTTGGGACCCCCCATCCCCACATGGACCTAGCGAATGAGTTAGAGATGTTTTGTCCCGGGATTGCATTACCTATTGACATTTTTGCTTATGTTTACTCAGGGATCAGGGATCACTCAGGACACATAAGATCACATTGATTTACATCAGGAGTTGAGGGAGAGGGGAGTATCGCACCTCGTTCCCTTTGATGAGTATAATAATATTAAATTTTGGACGGTTTTTTTTTAACTTATCCTATTATCTTTCACGAGACATTTTCGTTGTATAATAGAGTACAATGATTTACTTTTTGGGAGTTATCGTTCCCTTTGGAGCCTTATTACGTTATATGGAGGCATATTTAAAATTATTTAATTAAATTTGATAAGTACTTTGTGATCCATTTTGTTCCGCTTCAGGGGTGAACATGGATACCTTGCAATCTTCCCGAGTTCGATTCTTGGTGCTAGTTTAGGAAATGTTGATTTTAATGTCCCGGCGAAAACGATGGTGATGAGAAATGGTGGAAAAACATGAACTTCCTTGACTGAGGTTTGGAGCAGAGACCTCACACATTAGAGACAAGCGCTAAGCAACCGTACACGTGTGTTGATTACTATGCAATGGTCCCGAGTTTGATTCTTGGTGTTAGTTTCAGGAAATGTTAACGTCCCTTTGAAACGATGATGAGAAATGAGAAAAGATAATAAACTTACTTCGTTGTGGATTGAAGCAGAGACCTCACACATCAGAAATAAGAACTGAGTCACCATACTCCATTGAGAAGTTCAGTTTGTTGATTACTATGTAATGGTCACGAGTTTGATTCTTGGTGTTAGTTTCAGGAAATGTTGAATTTAAGTCCCCTTGAAACGATGATGGGAAATGATAGGATGAAACATGAACTTACTTCGTTGTGGATTGAAGCAGGAACCTCACACATTAGAGACAAGCGCTGAGCTATCGTACTCCATTCAGTGCGAACAGTTTCGCGTATGAAAAGAAGACGAGCAGACTTAAACAGATTATGTTACATTACACATTTCAGTGCGAGCAGTTTACACTTGGTTTATGTTTCATATAGAAAGATAGAAGATCTGTGTTGTCATCTTTTTACTTCGTGTGCGACTTTGACCTTGAAAAAAACCTTGCTGACTCAGTGCTAAGCATTGTCATTAAAACGTATACACATAATTTTATTGTTTAGTTGGCTGTATTTAGAGATGAATCAGACGTTTAAGGTTGTTGGTTCGAATCTAGTTGTGTTCGCTGTAACTCAGGGCCTGAGGGATACTTACCGAGATTTTCCAGTGTTGCCAACGCTATAAGAATGTATCGATTCATTTAGTCGGAGCAGTTTCGTGACCAAAACTGATTTTTGTTTTGTACACAAAAATTTTTTTCTGAAACAGAATTTTGTTTGTACATAAAAAATATTTCTGAAACAGTTTTTGTTTTGTACACAAAAAATTTCTGAAACATAATTTTATTTTCTACACAAAAAATTTTCTGAATCAGTTTTTGTTTCGTACACAAAAAAATTTCTGAAACAGAATTTTATTTCGTACACATTTTTTTTATTTCGTACACGAAAAAAAGTTCTGAAACAAAAATTTAGTTTGATTTTTCCCGCAAAACATTTTAGAAAATTTATTTTACCGGTAAACTGATTCAGAAAAATGAAATTGAAATCGCAGTACAGGAAAAGAATTTGATCTAGGATGTGAAATAAAACACAGAATTACTTTTTTCCCATATTTCTGTACATTTATTTTTGGCATGTGAAATAGGATACAGAATTTCTTTTTCTTCAAAGAAAGACTTGTCGGTGACGGGTACAAATTCTGTAAAGAGGAAATAAAACATATGAATATACATGGTAATATTTGTTTTGTTTCATGTGAAGGAAGAAAAACAGATTATTAACATCGAACTAACTGATCAAGAGAGAAAAGAAAAGCAAATGTGAGGTGAGAAAAAGAAAAGCAAATGTGACGTACTTGAATTCTTTTTTTTCTCTCCTCTGGTTTCTGCAAGGTGATGTCATTTGAGTTTGTCTCCGTTCGTGCATCGTTGAAACATGTCCCGTGTTGATTCTTTGCCCCGTCTTTGGGAGGTGATGTTGGTGGGATAAGGGGAAAATATGGCTGTTATTCTGTTCTGGCTTTTTTATACCCATAGGGTGATGTCTCGTACGTGTCTGGTATTAATCGGCGTTTTTTATAGTTGAAAATGTACTTCTTTTCTTCAGGTTTTGTGACAAGATGATGTTCGTGGGTTCTGTAAATTTTGTGCGGCGTGCTAATGGAGATTTTTTCACTCGAATGATTTATGATCATTTGCTCCAGACTATTGAAATTTAGCTTTTGACTTGCAGTATAATTGAGTGTAAACCCACGAATTTTGCATACATAACTGGTTGATTTCGTGTCGGGGCTGCAGATTTCCAAGGCGTACTGTTCTGTTCCACCAGACACGAATTTTTTAATGTATGCTTTTGGTCCAATTGATTCCAGTTCATTTGACATTGAACCAAGAAATATTTCTGGTTCTATTGTGGGCTGTGATGGTCGCTACGTGAATATTACGGAATCTGTAACGAAATATAGTACTCTTTCTTGCAGCAATTCGAAATATTTGTAAAGTTCCAGACGAGCTTGACACGTTGTAAATATTCCAAGGACAACATTAGCGTTTTGATTTTGTACTGGAACATCATCTTCATACTGCCAATAAAGGTATAACAACGAATCAGTAACAGGTAAAATTTGATTGACTTTTATGTCTGGAGCAATTAATTTCTGATACAGTTCTTTGGGGTCGTTAATGATGGTCGTTTGGCTGAAATTGTCTCTTACAGCGAGTCGTCCCCAGAAGGCATTTAAACAGAGTTTTGCAAGACTACGACGTGCTGAATTTGAAATTATATTTGCTGCATCCAAAGTTATGCCTTCACGTTGTACCATTTGAATATACTGCTCCTTTTCTTCTTCGGTGGCGCAATTGGCAGGCCATCCAGAAGTTTCCAGCTTCGATTTAAAAAATGTGTTAATGTATTCGCTGAATAATCCGCCAGTCTTGGTTTCTGGAAATTATACAGTGATGTCGTAATCCCAAATTTCGTAAATTTCAATGACTTGATACCCAAGTTCAATGGCTTTTTGAATTTCATAGGACACCCAAAGTTCCAGTTAGACTTCGTTCAGTGTCGGTATGTGTACATTCAGATTCTTGATTTAATGCTGTGGCACAGGCAGCACAAAGTGGAAACAACAACTACTTATTTGACCGAAATGAAAGTACTGGATGAAACATATTTCTGCTAGGCAAAGTCTTCAACTTGACTAATCCGTTGACACCTTGAATGGCCGGCATTTCTGGATCTCCCTGTAGATATATTCGTGGGTGCCCTATTGGATACAGTCCACATTTATTCACACAAGGATACAGGGAAACGATATCCAAGAATTTTATTTCTTAGCCTTCATTTTCATTTGCGACGTGATACAATTTAATGGCATTAACACGGCCACCATAGTAACTGTCTCTTGGATTTAATGGTGTCTTATTAATATAAGGATGTGTGCTTAAAGAAGAGGCCAATGCTGGATTGGATTTTAACACTTGACGAAATTCACATTCCTACATTTCATGTACTTTATATCCCATGGATCGTAATAATTTCATTTTACGCTGTGTTTTCTCGTAGCGATAGTTCATTGTTTCTTCGAAGTTCTCATAAATGGGCTGATCACGGCCTGTAGGGACACACAGAGTACAAGCATGACTTCTACAACCTTGAAACTCATACACGTGTTCCTCTTTAGTGTCGTGATCTTTGTAGTAACCGTCCAGATGAAAACCAGCAACATAAACTTCTTTTCCTTTTGCCGCATGCAGAATTTGGTGGCCCTCTTTTTCCTCCATGTAGGCAAGCCACTGCAAAGCAATCCGTGACTGATTGTGTCTGTGACGGTATCCTCGTGCAGGGAGAATGCTAATAGTATTGGGTTTTAGGAAATTTCGTCGAAATACTCGCCAAAGTGATAGCCTCCAGGAAAGGATTGACGTGAGTTTCTTGTTCAAAAGTGGTCATGAAAGATATACAAGCCATTCCAAGTACGTTGACGTCCTGGACACAATAGTTCACCAATTGTTCTCGGAAAATAAACATATCGTTCTGGTGTTCGTTGTACCATGTCATGAATTTCTCTCGTTCATCCACTTTCATTTCATCTGCACCATAATAATGGATGTCCGGTAATTTTCCCACATACGTTTGATTTGCAGCAGTATTAAAAAAGTGTGGAAAATATCCTTTGGTCGCTGGTAAATGAAATGCCTTGGATAATTTACTTAAAGCCATTGGTATGAAATTTAAGGAGTCAATAAATGATAAGTGATTCACTTTCATGCTCAAAATTTTTGCTCCGTTCAAGATCAAAGTAGGTTTCAATTCATGTTCCTCCACTAAGGATTTAAGAATAAAATGAGCATCATATCCCTTAGAGTTAGGAGCCAAAGATACAATAAGTTTGATGTTGGGTCGTGGTTGACGTGAATACGCAAGAAAGGCATTGATCGGATCATCTTGAAAAATATGTTCCCGCTGTCCACAAACTTCACACGGATGATGTATATCTTCATCCTGAACACATTTGTAACATACTTGTTGGGCCACCAGTAAATTTGGCTTATGAATGAACGTGTCTTCATCAAAGAAAGTATCCTGTGTGGCTTCGATATCATAGAAGACAATCATAGCCTTCTTGGCATGTAACACTGATGGAACTCCAGGTTTAATTGAGTCGTATCAGGCTTCATGTAACATTGGTGGGTAGACATAAAGTGTTTATGGCACACATTATAAAAATAATCTGTACAATGATGTTCTCTTTCCCCTGTACGGACAAAGGAATAAATGCATAGACATTTGGAACACTGTTTTACCATCTTGCATACTGGTTGGCCTTTATGATATGGTACAGTCAGATGATTTATATAGCATGTTTCACCATAAAATTCACGATTGCACTCTGGGCACTGTTTCTCCGTATTGGTCTTACTGCATGGCGGTTACTGCAAAAATTTCTCACACATGGCCGAACAGTTCTTGACGTGTCTATTTCTGTTATTATATTTTTTGTGGCATGCTACACAATAATACACAGTAGAAAAAACGGCTGTTAATGACGTGATGATGTCATAATGGGAATTGATGCACATTAAATTGATTGGAATTTTGTCTTCGCCACCAGGCCCTTCATACAGAATATCCTCTCCGGAAAAGCTTTTGTATACGGTTAGTTTATAATTTGTCAAGTAACGTTGCAATTGTCGCAATTCTTCCACGGATCCCCCATGGTCTAAATTCACTGAGGATCAAGACAAAAGTTCATGTACGGCTGGGAGAACAACACACTTGCTCTGGTTTTGATATTGTCTGTACAGTTTCTTATTTGTATCCTTATATTTCTTTAGGCCAATAGCAATCACAATTGGATAAGCCAAACATTAAAAGTACAGTTTTTCACTCGTAAAATGCCAGTCTTCCGTTTTAGTAACTCGTTGTTTGATAAAAGACCTCGACGGACCAATCCAAATCCACGGGGCACATCCACATGATAAAAATGTACAATGAAAGGTTCGTTCATGAGAAAACTATCGTTACTTTGAAGGATGCGATCAAAGGAAGCCCATAAAGTCTCCAGTGTCAAATTACTTGCAAGCCGAAAAGATAAATAAAACGGCTTGTTCTTCTCATCATGAGATAAAATCGATAATCCAACCATCGATAATTCGTCGACATTTTCCAGTAAGTAATCCAACATCTGTTGAAAGGAGGCCTGAACCCACTCAACAATATCGGTGTCACTGGTCGGAGCATTAATTTTAATTTCCAGCATTTGTCCTTCGAGATTAAAACGCCGATAATGTCTATTTATTTCTCGCAAGACAGTAAAGCCAGAAGTAGCCATATTAAAATAGGAAACGGTAAGGTAAGAAAAAAGGAATAGGCAAAGAAAACAAATTTCTAAAACGAGAGAGAGTAAAAGCACAATTTAAAATTGAATTCAGAGATCGCTAACATGTTTAACAATATCAAAATGACTACACGATCAATCCTGAAAGAATTATCATATCTCAAATAGTCTTACTGCTGAAATGTTTTATTACTATTATCATACTGGAAATCAAACCAGGGACCAACATCAACGTGTAACTGACCTAACTTTCTGTAGTGATAAAAAGAATGAATGAAATTGCCTTCCAACTCGGCTGAGAGAACCATTGTAGTAAGCATTTTTACCCTCACACTGAACTTTAAAACATATGACGAACATGAAACGAAAACAAAATCTCATGAGTTTTTTTTTTCAAGCTAGGCAAGGAATACGCGAACTCGATTCTCGGCGTGAGATCAGATCCCACATTAAACTGAAGGTCCACGTCTCACGCTGTAGGGGAACAAATTCGTGCATAGTTTTTCGAAAAACTAAAATTTTGTATACGTTAATGGTAACTTTCAGACACTGAGCTAAGTGGTTAGCGTTACGCACCTCTGGCCCGGGTTTAACACCCAGTACGCACTCAGATTCAACATTAAGCTGTATACCTAGCCCCCACTACTGAAGGCACGCTAAACCAAAATCAACAAATTTCTCGTGCTTGCTTCTAATGTGTGGGATTCCTGATTCGATCCCCGGTGAAGTAAGTGAGGGTTATTCTTCCACTTGCTAAATATTTCATGATAAAATAAAACAGTGATAACAATGTTATTTTCATTTCAAAAGCACTACATTGATATTAAGAAACGCAGTTGATACTTACCTCAAATTCAAGGAACGGAGTAAGTCACCGTGTCACTAGAGGTACACCTTCGTTCATTCACGATCTTCGTGGAAGTAGGACTTGAAAAATGAAATTTAGAATTTTATTTAGGCCAGAAACGTGTTCAACTATAAAGTGACGTCACTATCAGCCAATCAAAAACAATGACATCACGACGAACAAATGAAAACACAGAATTCATCGTGCATCATGAGCTGAAACGTAACGTCTTTTCTCCTTACTCATCAATAGTTACGACATCTAGTATCGCGATTCTGACCATGACATCATAGCATTGACTCGTTAGTTCATTACGACATTCAAACTAACACATTTAAATGTGATTCAGTTTTCTTAAAATTGATTGAAAATGTAACACTTATCGATATGTTACGAAACTGTCTTGGTCATAAATGTAAAGTTGAGCTTTAAAAGTCCGTCAGCTGAGAAAAATGCTGATGTAGTACTCTTCGTAAAATCACATGCTGCAATTTCACAATAACAAACTTTTATGCTTAACAACGAGCAGAAATGTGTAATGTAACATAATCTGATCATGTTCTTTTTCATACGCAAAATTGCTCGCACTGAAGTTGGCATGGTGGCTCATTGTTTTTTTTCTGATGTGTGAGGTATCTGCTTCAATCCGCAAGCAAGGAAGTTTATGATGTTTTCTCATTTCATCATTTCTCATCATCGTTTCAAGAGGGCGTTAAATTTTCTAACGTTAGCACCAAGAATCAAACTCGGGACCATTACATAGTAATCAACACATGTGTACGGTCGCTTAGCGCTTGTCTCTAGTGTGTGAGGTCCCTGCTTAAATCCTCAGTCAAGGAAGTTCATGTTTTCCCCCATTTCTCATTACCATCGTTTTCGCGGGGACATTAAATTCAACATTTCCTAAACTAGCACCAAGAATCGAGCTCGAGACGATTGCAAGGTATCCATGTTCACCCCTGAAGCGGAACAAAATGGATCACAAAGTACTTATCAAATTTAATTAAATAATTTTAAATATGCCTCCATATAACGTAATAAGGCTCCAAAGGAAACGATAACTCCCAAAAATAAACCATTGTACTCTATTATACAACAAAAATGTCTCGTGAAAGATAATAGGATATGTTAGAAACGTGCAAATTTTAATATTTTTATAATCATCAAAGAATACGAGGTGCGATACTCCCCTCCCCCCAAATTCTGATGTAAATCAATGTGATCATATGTGTCCTGAGTGATCCCTGCCCCTGAGTAAACATAAGCAAAAATTTCAATAGCTAATACAATCCCGGGCAAAACATCTCTAACTCATTCGTTATGGTCCATGTGTGGGGGATCCCAAAAGTGAAATAGGATCACCCGACGTCAAAAAATCACATTACCTCAAACCAAGTACCTCTTTCGCACCAGTAAGGAAGGTGGTGGCTCAATGGTAGAGCGTTCACCTCTGCTGTATGGGGTCCCTGGTTCAATCACAGCAGAAGTATTTTTGTGGTGGGTAACATTATGCTCCAGTCTCCTCCCATACTTTCATTCCTTTCTCATCGTCACCGTCTCCTTTAGCCTAATCGTGTGACGTAAAGCTAAAGATTTCATTTTGCACCAGTGTTAGTCGATCTCATCAAAGGGATAACAATCCGAACCGCATGACCTTCTTCCGGGAATCGAACCCTGGTCTCCCACGTTAAAGACGCATACGCTAACAGGTTAGCCACGGAGGAACTCCAAAGTTTTCGAGTTTCATATTAATACTAATACTAATTTATACTATTACTGAGGTCTACTAATTCATACTGTAAGAGATCATCAAGAAAGAGATCAAACCTTGTTTTGGTAATTTTATACCCATAAAAGGGAACGAAACAAGCCATCATAAGCTCCAAGCTAAAAATCCCAGTTCAGTGACGTCAAACGAACATATTAGCTCGAACCAACTACCTCTAATTCATTCATACCAGTAGAGGTGCGGTGGCTCAGTGGTAGAGCGTTCACCTCTGCTGTATGGGCCTTTAGCCTAATCGTGGGACGTAAAGCTAAAGATTTCATTTGCACAAGTGTTAGTCCATCTCATCAAAGATATAACATTCTCCAAATTTTATGCCATAAAAGGGAACGAAAAATAAAAAGCATTCGTAAACCTGTACTATTTCATAACGTAATGAATCATCAAGACCATATTTTTAGTAATTTTAAAGAATCATCATGACCACTGATCCAATACCCCCAATTCAATGACGTCATAGCATGGCCAAGGTTCCTCTCACTCATTCGTACCATCGTGCATGGCCCCTGAATAAGCAAAAGCAAAATTTCAATAGGTGACGTAATCCCGGGCCAAAGCATCCATGATTCATTCACTATGGTCCATAATGGCCCCAAATTGAATAACCAAAAGTGAGACAGGATGCTGCAATTACTACTGTGGATCAGGTACTCACTTTTCCAATCATGGCAACAATATTCCTCGACTTGCCTTTCCTCAAGGATACACTTTCTTTCGTTTTCGACATTACTCAAGAGGAAAATGCCAGCGCTGTGCAGCATTGGAATCTCATCAAACATGGAAGGAGTATATACCAAACTACGAGCACACTTTCCCCCTACACTCCTTAACTGCCTAAAATTATGAATCCACCACTGACCGTAGTACTTTAACAAAGAAAAGTAGCACAAAGTAGATTGGGTATTGTACACTATGCATTGACTTTTACCAGATTTAAATGATAAAATCTTACATCTAAAATTTATAACTTATAGTGCTCTCTTTGATTGAAAAAATAGTTTTTGTTTGGTGCAAATCGGTTTAGAAAAACTGAATTATAAAAGCTTAAATTTTAGTATATTGCATACACCTGTTACCTGTATATATGTATATACACTTTAGCTCTCATTGCACACACGCACACACATACATTCGGTTTACAAACAAGTTTCAATTGAGAGAAAAAACAATAACATACAGTACATGAGATTTATGATCTTTTTTTCCTCTTTTTTCTTCTCCTCACACCAACATACAATGCAAGCTGTTATATGTATTTATTTATTACATCATCTCTGAAACAAGTTTAAAAGAAAAAATATGCTAGTAACACACATATACATATATAGTAATGAAGAAAGAGAAGTAAAACTTGAACGCTTGCCAATTCGCTCTCTCTCTCCCCTTCCCATCAGCTCTCAACGACAAAGAGGTTTGTGCAATAGAAACAGAGAGAGATGATAACGGCGAAGTATCAGCGATATATTCTTCGCCTCCTATATAGATAACATTGGATTTAACGGCTGAGCATAACTCCTTTCGCCCAATTTTCCTTTCGTAACGGTCAGTTTTCAAGCGAATGCATGTGCGCCGTTATAATTTTCCTCGGTGGAATTAGCATCTAATTCCGAAACGTGCCACATACATGAGCTAGTGTTCCATGTATAAAATTTATTTCTTGCATCTCCTCCTCTCTTTCTCCCACACATCTCTAGAGTTGAATCATTCAGTGATACCAGATTTAAATAACTAAGTTAGAGCACAGATTCTAGAAACAGGGATGGAAACTAATTCTTTTTAAAATGTTTTTTCCAGAATTATTAAAATTACGAATTAAGTCTTGAAACTATTACCAATGAATTACCACCAAATGAGGGAAACATGATAATTTTTTGAACACGATAACCAACCCTGTCATCAGTGGCGTATTGGAGTGATGCTATTTTTAAAATCGTTATATTTCTGTTATTTATTAACAGATTTTCAAGATTCAAACGACATTACGTACAGAAATAAACCTACAAGTTATTGAGTCCAAGTGGTTGCCTACCTTAAGGGTAGTATTTCGAAACCGCTATATTGACGTCGTTTATTAACTATTTTCAAAATTAAAACGACACTCGGTAGAGAAATAAATTTACTATCTTTTGATTGTATTGCAGGTTGCATAACTCTAAGGATATTATTACAAAAACTCAAATAAATCTCTTATCTATATATGGATCTTTAAAAATCAAATGTCGTTACGTTCTGTATGTCTGAAGGTCTTAGTGTTAGGGCTTTGTAACAATGAAACTCTTAAAATCAATTACCTACAATTAAAAAATACTTAAAATTGCAAGTTTGGATACTGATAATGGAATCTTTTGCTAACCTCGTTCTTTATGGGAAACAGTGAATTCTTAAATTCAATCCATTGGTCACAGTTTAAGCTGAATTAACAACCGTTAATATCAAAAACTTCTTGGAGCTCGGTTTGCACATTTTTTACAATTACATTGCAATTAATAGTAAGTGTAAACTTCTTTCCTGGATCCATATTAATCACTGCATTTTCTACTTTGGAAAATTTTTTTAAATCATTTTTTTATTTTTTTGGATTCATTTCTAAAGTAAAACTGATGTATTTTATAACCATTATCTAAATCTTTCAAACCTTCATACTTAACAAACACATTATCTTTTTCCTTGTCTTTCAACACTTACTCAGTATCTCATTGTTGTAACAACGTCTTATGTTTCTCATCTAAATGTATTAAAACTCTTTGACCATAACGTTGTGTTTGAATAAATTTCCATAACGTTATCTCGTACGCTTTACTTTTTTCTAACTCATCTATGCGAAGGAATCTCAATGCTTTAACTTCATTTTTCTTATTCAAATAAGTAGACATAGCTAATTTGTTTTAAGGAAAATGTTCGTTTTATGAGAAATTCATAAAAACACTTCTCATTTAAAATTCATAAAATCACTTCTCATTTAAAATTTACATACAGAACTTAACAATTGGATAATTCTCTTTTACACCAGAGCATTTGATTTTTATTCCATCTTGAACGATCTAATCAATCATTTTATCTGTTAAGTGCTTTGTCAATCTAGGTGGAAGAAAGACCTTAAACTCCTCACATTCAAATAAATGCTCTTTCCAAACTTAGTTTTAATCTTTTCCATTTTCACAATCTTATATTCTGTACCTAACTCTAATTTTTTTAATTCAATAACTTGTTATGCTCAAGACTTCCAAGTTCATTTAAAAGTTCAATATGACTCGACATCGTATTTATTATATAGAAAATCAATGAACACTCTCCAATTTTTATCTTCACCAAAAATATTTAATCATTTCTATCAATTTCGTTTATGGAAAAACTTAAAACAATACAAACATACATTTAACTATCTAAAACTCTTCTACTACTTTCTCATTCTTGGGATCATATGTAAAGTTCTTTTGTCCAATTAAAATCACATAACATATAGTATGATAAGCTACAGCTTCTACAAAGTCTACTACAATCTTTGTTTGTTCTCTCTTTTACCGATACATTTTTCCTCTTACTACAATTAATCACATACAGTGGTCTGCTATCGATAAAATTTTTACGATCATAGTACATTTCGGTATTACCATATGTTATTCTCTTAAATGCAGTATAATCTTCATACATCTTAAAATAATCCCTATTAGCAATATCTAAGTTTAGTGATTCTTTGGAAATACCTCATTCCTTGCATTCTGAAGATAGATATTCTTTACCTTACAATGATCGAACTTACTTGCATCTACTGTTTGTTTGCCACTTCTATCAGTTTGGAACATTAGAACTACGAAATCAGGCATATCAAATTGTCTAGAATTAAATTGAGTAGTAACATCAAACTCCAAGAAAGAACCTACAACAGTCTTTTGAACACATTGATAAGTATGGAATGAAAACATGATTTTAGGTTCTTTAAGAATATTCAACTTTAACTTGTTTTCATAATTAGATTCGTATTCAACAATAGGCATTCTTATCTCCATATTCTGTATTGTTATTTTTCAATCATGAGGAGCTGTTGCATCTGCTCCTGTTCCAGTCCATTTGTACAAGACATCGTTATTGTTGTTAGCTCTTGTAAATGTTATTCTCAATCCACCTTTCCACATAATCTCTTTATAACCACTTAAAAGCCTGGAATTAATCTTAATGGATACAAAACGCTAAAGTCCTTTCGTAGACCAAGTTTATCATCTGTTTCAAATCTTGCTTGTTTTAGACATTCTACTTCTGGTTTGGAAATCTTTAATGTTCCAATAGCTGTAGATGTTATTTCAGGTAGTTCAATCTTATCTATAACAGCTCCATGGTTTCTAAACTCAATTTGAGAAAAGAAAAATGGTAAGAAGTTATCTACAAGTTTTATAGTATCATTTGCACCAAATGTTCCTTCAGCTGATGCTCAAACAACTTCAAAAGTCATGTGATAATCTCCTTCTGTGGATATATAAACCCAACCCCCACATCGAAATCAAACTCAATATCTCTGTTAGCTTCACTCAAATTATTAAATGTTCTTGTATTATTTTTAAAACTCTGTAACTCGTACCTCTCAATACTATCCATTTATTATAAAGAAAATCTTGAAACAACGCTTTTATGGGGTGTACCCATAAAACATTTAAAAACTTATAATCCCCATCCAAACTTAACCTTAACATTCACAGCAGTACCAACTGCCAAAGCAGTTAATCGTTCGCCAATTGATGCATCACTACCAAATGCTCTATTCGATGCCTTAGTTACTAGTTCCTTATCAGCAATATGTCTTGACTCTGTATCTTTATTATCTCTGTAGTATATATATCGTGTTCTTTACAAGCCTCATCTAATGGGTTAATACTTTTATCACCTCTTTCTAATCGTTCTTGTAGCTTAGTTCCCGGACCACAGTACGAAAATCCTGGAATATGTAATTCAAATGGAAGTTTATTAATCAAATCATTTACTAATCCTTTTCTAAGCTTCACATCATTCCAGAATCGTGATGGTAATGTATTTAAGATCTTAATCAAATAACCTATAACCTTCGGATCATTAGGAATAAACTGTGAAAGCTTATTATTAATCATACTCCATATACCTACTTTCTCATTTAAAATTATTATTACTAGCCTTTTCTTCTTCATCTATAACAATTACCCGATCAATTAACTTTCTCACATCATCCATCCATATATATTCTTTAGCTAATTCGTTGTACATTTTTATTCTTTCCCCAGACTTCGGTGTTTTCTTTCTTTTTAGTGCTGGAGGTAAATATGGCTTAATATAATCATCCCAAATAGGCTTGATAATATTAATGTACTTAGAACCTCTATTAGATGAAACTTTTTTATCTCGATTATGTTTTTGGAAGGCAGCATCTGATTCTATTATTATTTCCTTGTACAGTTCAAAATCATCATCATCATCATAATCTTCAATGGTTTTATTATTATTCATCGTTTATAATTCACACGGATCTTCTGTTCCTCTATAAGTTTTATCATTAATTATCAAATCACCACCATTCACTTTAACTTCACAATTTCCTATCTGATTTATTACTCTTCCATCTTCTTCAACAGCCCTTATTCCAAATACACTATCATTTCTTTTGCTATAATCTTTTGTTGCAATCTTACTAAATGATTATGTTCTGTTAAAGGTTCTACTCCTTGGACTTTGTCTTTAATTTGTTTTCTCATTTGTTTTATTTCTCGTGCTTTAGGTGTATCACTACTACTTGGAGGACTATCATAAGTTATCTTTTTAGGTGTTTCTAGTAAACTAGGATCTATTCAATCCGTCTTATGTACAGCTGGAACAAGTTGTTTTTAGATTTTTATTTTGTTCTGCTACTTCTTTGATCTCGCTTCCTAAATTTTGGATTGCATCAATTACAGGTTATTCTTGTGTCTTAAATTTATCGTATATACCTGCTGTTTCTTACTTCCGAGATTTGAAGCCCTTTGTCAAGAATTCCTTTAACTTAATATTCTTATTAATATCTTTCTCATCCATTTATTATATAAAAAACGAACAAACGTAAAAAATCGTTAAAAAACTTCAATAAACGTTAATAAACGTAAACCGTTAAAACGCAAAACGCGAAAAAACTTCAAACGTTTATAAAGTGTTTCATCTTGTACCTATACTTACCATCGTTTACCTTCCTTGTCATATCAATGACTATAAAACCATAAACTTCTTGCCAACATTTTGAACATATCTCTTCGAATTTGTCATAAGATATATCTCCTCCAACAAACTCGTTACACATATGTTTAAGATTAGTATCATGTTGTCTAAATACTCATAGGAAGTTCACGTTATATCTTATAAACTGTTTAGGTACTTTTGAATATGTCTGTACAAGATAGAAACAGTCTAAATGTCTATGTGTACCTCTCGTAAAGTAATTTCTAACAGCAATTTGGTTCTCCAAAATGTAATCATCGAACACAATGACAGAGTATTTTTCGCATTCATAAATAGGTACAGTACAATCATTACTGCTTAAGAATGTTGCTATTTGCTTGTTGAGCTTTAATTCTGTTAATTCAAATCGTTCTTTTAATTGCTCATATTTTGGCTGATTCATGCTTTTAGAATATATGTAGGTGTAATTATTGTTTAACCAACCTGGCTGTAATAAGAATTTAAAGAACAGAAATGTCTTACAACAAACAAATGGTCCCATAATAAGACATGAAATATCATCAGGTATAAGTTCTGCATTTCTTTTCTTGAATGCTGTTTCGTTTATCATCTCTTTTACATCCCAATTAACAGTTTTCTTACTCATTTATTATAGAGAAAATTTTGATTGAGACCTGCTAAATCGCTGGATCCTTATATTATATATTAAGCCCTAGGTGCTAACATCTTTTATGATCTTGTATCTGTAATTTTTCTCTGATCTTATGTAAAGTATTTTTATATAATCTTCATCCATTTCGCCATTTAATGTTATTATCATCTCAAACGTTTCTTTAAATGAGTTAATACAAGTGACAATGTTTTATATTCATCTTTTTTTTGCTTTAATAGCCTTGTTTTAATAGCATTTCCAATCGCAAGAGACGTTGTAAATATTGAGTAAATTGCTACAGGTATAAGAATATTAATAAACACAGTTGTTGCAGAAAGTATAACAGATAACGTAATCAAAGTGTAGTAGGCATATCTAACAATTCGTAGTTTTCTCTTTTTCTTCTTTAAGCTGTATTCTAACTTTTGAATGATATATTCTATTAACTTGATTTCTTTCTCTCTTGGAATATCACTAGGTAAGTCAAACTCGTTCATTTATTATATAATATATTCCTAAGGTATTTAAGTTAAGGAGTGATACTTCTGTTTTAAAGAAGAAACTCCATTATGAATTAGACAACAGTAACAACTATTTAAGTATAGGGCTAGTTGGGTTTTACAGTACATATTTAACACCAAACATTACAGAGAAATATAATAAGTTAATAATTTATAATAACCAATCTCACTACCCTTATCTTTCAAAAAAAACTTATAGTTAATCCTGGTCAATATAACTTAAAAGAATTAGAAGAACATATGAAATCAATTCTTCCATACGACGGTGATTTTAATTATATATTAGGAAATAATACTAAATTCACCGAAGACAGAAAGAGAAATAGAGTTTAAATATTTAGCGGTATGTGTATTATAACCTTAGACACCATTAACACTGTATTAGGTTTTTGGCAAGAAAGATGACCAAAAACATAGAACATGTTGGAGATAAGGTACCAATGTTTCTTCCGTTCGATACAATTAATGTTCACTGTAATATAGCAGATGGTATGTTTGTTAAAGATTCGGAGTATACACATAGAGAAACAGGAATTATAGCATCATTTAAAACAGATGCTGAGTTTAAACATAGTATTATTTACGAGACTAGTTATCCATTTTTATCCTATATCTAAAAACAAGGTTGATAATTTTGAGATAAGGATAACAGATGAGAATGATTCCTTAATTGATTTTGGTGGAGCTACAACAACTGTACCTTTACAAACCAAGATTTTCTCTTAAATAAATAGGAAGATGTGTTCTATTAAAATTGTTTGCTTAGTGTTCCTTACAGTGAACTAAAGAATTTAAATATCGATCATGCATTAACAAAGATACAACTTAACGATAAATCCAAGAAAATTAAAGAAGGTAAAGGAATGGATTTAACTCTAACTACTGCACAAATGAAAAGAATAAGAAAGAGCATATGGGGGATTTTATCTTTATAATTCCAGCCATTCTAGCAGCTTTAGGAGCAGTTGGTTCATTAGAAGGTGGTGCTGCAGCGATTACTAAAACTGTACTTGATGCTAAGAAAAATTGACAAGAACTTGAAGAAAAGAAGGCACAATATGACTATAGAAGAAAAACAAGGAGAAGGTAAACCAAAGAAGTCAAAAAACTAAAACCATTGACCAACTTCGATATAGAGAGGTTGGTTAAAGAATTAAAGATAAAAGACTTAGAGGTGTATTTATGAGTGACGAACTTCCACAAAAACCCTATGTAAATGAGTGTGGTATAGTTAGCTTATAAATCAGAAGTATATATATATAATCAGTTAGTATATAAATCAGAAAACACTGGCACTCATTGGATATGCTATTGGAAAGACAACAACGAAAAGTACGTGTCCGATTCTAATGGTTGTGTATCTCCTAAACAAATTGTATAATATCTTGGTATCGAAAACTTATTTTACAATGACGAACGAATGCAAGACTTTAATTCAGTTATTTGTGGACATCTTTGTGTGTATGGTTTGTACCCATAAAAGTTTTGTTTAAGATAAATATGGAAGCTATACACAATAGATTTTTAGATTATTTTGAGAAGCATGTAGATGAACTAGATGCACTAGATAGATATTTTTTAATCAGAATTTTCAGTATGTTAGTGAGATAGACTTAAAAGATAGAAATAACGTGTATAATGTTATTAATTTATGTAGAACGTTAATACCTTAATTTTTGTACACGGATGAAGAGTAGAAAAAGTTACGTCCAATAATTACCTTAAAGGAGTTGTTGTCAAATTATAGCCCCAGACCATTAGAATGCAGAAATTGTGTTAGAAAATCATTAACAAAAGGTGTGAATAGCTACATTTGTAATGATTGTTCTGTAGAGAGTGGTTGGGTTTAGAGTATTAATGAAGAAATGAAGGCTGGTAGTGAAAGAAAACCATGATACGGAAAAATTTTAAGTTTCAGTTATCTCGTTTACAAGCTTTACAGGATAGCATTATTTCCAAAGATGTGTTCAAGGTGTTAAATGGTGAATTTAGAAATATAGCAAAAGATTTAATATCAACAAACGATGTTCTAGAAGTACTAAAGAAAAATATTTCTATTTGTTTACTTATTCGAACATGATCACGTAATTTGTATTTGGTTTTAACACGCTTATATTCTTTTTTATACACTTTCCCAATATTTTTCGCTCATTTTTCTTGTTAACTTCTATAGGCTTTAAACCAATTGTTCTATGTAGTCTATTATTATACTCGCTAACAAATGTTTGTAATATCTCTATACATTTGGAATTTCCTTGTGTTGTGAACCGTTTCCACATGTTTGGTTTAAGTGTTCTATTAAATCTCTCGACAACAGAAGCCTTCTTACCAATAAAGGTTGAGAAGTACTAAAGAGAACACTCACCTAAACAAATAGAAATGTTAAAGAAATGTTTTGAAAAACTAGGATGGACATTTTCTTTATAATAAATGAGTATGGATATTTTTGGTAATGTTGTAGAAATAAAAGTGATGTTGTTATTAGTGAAGGAAAATTAAAATTGTTTGAGAATTTAAAGGATGTTGCTAGCGTAAGTCTACTTAAGTCAATAGAAGCTCAATTAGAGAACGATAGAAAACGATTTGAAGATTATTAGAAACGTTACAAGACACATACATAAAGAAAGAAGATTTTCAAAAGATTAGGACGAATGCTACTGAATTGATTATGCAAAAAGAAACCATACACTTTTTATGTCGATTGAGATCTAAAAACGTTAAGGCAGCAATTTTTAGAATATTATTTCTCTCTAAAGGCTACAAATTTCGTAATAATGCACATGGAATTAAGTTTGGAAAAATACTTTCTAGATATATATTAAGGTGATACTTTGATTGAACCGTTAGTTTTACCTTTAAGAAGAACGATATAATTACGATTAAACCAAATAAAAATTTAGCTATGTAAGGACAATTATTGTTTGTTGTAATGTACATAGAAAGAGAGCTTTCGTAAAAACATTTGCTATAGAATAAATATGGATATTTTTGGCAATATTAAAAGTAGAGACATGCTATTACAAACATTTGCTACGAATGAAGAGCTTAAATTAAAATAGATAAAGTTTTTACATCAAATAACACATCCTGGGTTGATATTAAGAATGAAAGATTGGTTAATGTATCTAATTGTATCAACAAACAAGATGTTGTAACATTAGAACAGCTTGAATCAGTAAAAGAAGAGTTTACACGAAAAGAAATGGTTGAAATACCATGTCGATTGGCAGAAGATGAGGTTGGAAAACCAAACTTGTTTGTATATAATTTAGCTGCCGCCTACCAATTTGTTTATAAAGATAGATTAATGCATATAAAATCAAGTCTCTATTTATATCTTATAGACATATTTTTAAATGACGCTCTAGTTGAAAGTTTTTCCATTACACTTTAATATAAATGATCAGTTAAAAATTAGACCATCCAAGATTCTGATTTGAAAGAAGGCAAATTATTAATGCTTATTATGTATATAGAATATGAAGACGAAAGTGAAAACATATCAAGTGATGATGATGAACATAATTTTTTTTTTCATTTTCTATACAATAATAATGATAATGTATTGTGTTAAATGTAAGAAATCAACAGATACGAAGAAATATACCATTAGAATTGAACAAAGAATGGAAGATATTTAAGGAATGGTGTATGTAGTATATGTGGAATTAATAAAACTCAATTCGTTAGAAAGAAAGTTTGACTATATGTAGGTAAAGATGTTAGAGAAGACATTATAGAAGAAATTCACAAACCATCTAGAAAAATCTTTGACAGACTAAGTGTGGTTATAAAAGGTATCGATGATGTTTGGCAAACTGATCTTGTAGAAATGGATGGCGGAGTATTAAAAAGTGTTTCTAAATTAAATAAAGGCTGTAAGTTTCTGCTAATGATTGTAGATGTGTTTTCAAAATATGCGTTTGCTATTCCTGTTAAAGACAAAGGTGGTAAGAATGTTACAGAAGCATTTTAATCAATGTTAGAAATTAGAAAACCTAGTAACTTACAAACTGATCATGGCAAAGAGTTTCACAATAAAGAATTTAAGAAGTTGATGGAGGAAAATAAGATTAACTCAACCTTTATTGGTAAGAAGGTTTCTGTTGTCGAAAGATTTAATAGAACACTTAAACAAAACATGTGGAAAAGGTTCACAACACAAGGGAATTCCAAATGTATAGATATATTACAAACATTGGTTAGTGAGTATAATAATATACTACATAGAACAATTTTTTTAAAGCCTATAGAAGTTAACAAGAAAAATGAGCGAACAATATTGGAGAAAGTGTATAAGAAAGAATATAAGCGTGTTAAACCCAAATACAAATTAGGTGATAATGTTCGAATAAGTAAATCGAAATGATTATTTGAGAAAGGATATACACCTAATTGGTCATTAGAAGTATTTGTAACTAGCGAAGTTCTTCCATGTGATACGCCTATGTATAGAATTAAAGATTTAGAAGAAGAAGATGTGCAAGGTAGATTTTGCTAACCAGAACTATTAAAGACGAGCCATAGAGATGAATACTTGGTGGAAAAGGTGTTGAGAAAGAAAGGTGACAAAGTATACGTTAAGTGGTTAGCATTTGATGATTCACATAATAGCTGGATAGATAAAAGTAATGTTGTAGTGTAAATATAAATGTTGTCTGTTATGGAATAAAAGCCATAAAAGATTAGTATGAATGAGATAAGGATAACGAAACGTTTCACTTCTGCTTAAGATAAGATGAATGAATTGTGTTTACTAGGAACGAATTCTTCCACTTGTGTGTTGTATTTATTTAAGAGGTTGACGTCTATGTAAAGAAACAGATTTTGATCCAGACAAAATCCTTTAAAGGAATTCGTCGAACTTATGTGCAAGTGGTGGTAAAAGGTTTGATCACTGTTTATAACATACAGCAACAAAAAAGCTAATAGCTTATATTTGTAGTGCCAGAATCCTGGGTGTAGAAATTATCAAAAAAGTAGCACGTGGGTTAATTCAATGCTAGTAAGTTATGTCAAGATGATGGTAAAGAATTTAAACATTGGCTAAGATTAATAAGAAGTAAGAAAATACTTTAATATTATGATAAAAAATTAGCTGGAGCAGATATGCTCCGGCAAAAATCATCATATTACATAGAACCAAAAGGTATGAATAAAAGTAGCAAAATAAAGTTAAAAATAATGATTTTCTATACAATAAATATGAGTACTATGGATAAATTGTATAGTTTAAATGATATTTGCTACGAACAGATTAAAGATAACATTTGGTATTGTATATTTAGTGATTTTAAATTGATTATTGATAAGACAACAGGATACTTCAATGCAACTAAGTTGTTTCATGATGGAGGAAAGAAATTTTATAAATGGTTAGAAAATAAACAATCTAAAGAGTTAATTTCTTATATAAGGTCATTGCACCGAATTCGTGGGGATGACCTTAAGATTGTCAACGGCGGTCAATTAGATATTATACGAGGCAAATATGTTCCGAAAGAGTTAATGCTTGATCTAGTAAGATGGGTTCCACCAGATTTTTTAACTAAATGCAATGAAATTACTATTCATTACTTCACTCAAGAATTTAGACAATAACAACAAGACAATGAAGAACTACAGACGAGAATAGAAGAGGCTGAACAGTCAATGAAGAGATTAAGGATTCAAAACGAGAGCTTAAAGGAAATAGCAACACCATATACAGATGATGTTTCAAAAGATAATTGCCTTATCATATATAAAAGGAACAAACCCAATGATTCTTTCCATTATTATGCTATCAGATGCCAAAAGAGAAGTCTATATAAGCCTCTTAATGAAGGAGAAGAAAAATATCCGAATCATGTAACAATATACGAAAAGTTTAGAGATCCTAACAGTGTTAAGCTATTCAACCTAATGCAGCAAGAACTAGATATTCGTAAAGGTAAGGGTAATGAGTTTTGGACATCCTTATCAGAAGAAGATTTGGTTAAAGAAATTGACTGTTTACATGGTCAGTTATTATCTGATAATTAAGGTTACGACTTTTATGGTATAATAGCCATGAAAGGTGAATAGTTAAGCATCAAACAAAACATTTGTTGTAACATCGAATGCTAAATTCAATATACTACAAAAATGAGAATTATTATGGTATCTTCTTATTATAACTCTCCAATCTACGAAATGTCTAAATACATATATAAATTCTACAGAAAGGTCTTGATAAATTGAAATGTTATCCCAATGAACACTATCTTTGAACTCTGCAATAAATTCTTCTGCGAATTTTGAAACATTGAAATCATTGACCAATCTACTTTGTCAGCCTAATTTCTTATAAGGTTTTCTGATACTTGCTGGGTCCCACATAAGCGACTCCAAGAAAGTTTATCTGCATGTTCTCGTATAAAAGATTCAGAGAGTTTGCTTCCATAAGATATAGCATCAAAATCAACTTTGTTTATAAACTCATTAATAAATTCTTCAGATAGGTTTTGATTTAACGATACTTCTTTCCAATGAACTCTATCTGCAAATTCTTTTATAAAGTCTTCTGATAAGTCTTGGCTTTCCGAAATAATCTCCCAATCAACTTTATCAGTCAATTCTCTTATAAACTCTTTTGATAACTTTTTCCATGAACATATTTCGCTCATATTAACTTTCTGCTGATATTTACGTATGAAGTATTATGTAATGTGATCACAGTTATATTCCTCCTCATAATCATCATAACCTATAGATAACCATTGTTCATCTGTCAGTGAATCTAACATCCCATCGGACAAATTCATAGCTTTTGCATAGAGAATATTTTGTATAAGATACGAGTTATTTTCTTTAGTAGCTTTCTTGAACAAATGATCTAACATAAATACAGATATGCTAAAATTTATTTTGTGTTCATCAGTATAGTCACCAATATCTAAATGTTTACATACACAATAAAATATAGGTTTGTAAGATAATATTTCTTTAGCACTATCTTTTATATTCACCTGTTCGTTTCTGTTCTTAGATTTTTTAAAATTTATTCATTTTTGGTTTTCTATATATAGTAAATATGGAGAAACATTTTGATTTATTACATGATAGACTGAAACTAATTCATCATAATCTTAAGCTCTTAGCAACACTACTAGAGAAGCATGCTCTGTTAATAGAGAGAGAAATAATGTTAAAGGAAAAATAATTATTAATAACACAACAAAAATATCTAATTTGAATAATGATGAACACTAATATGATAGCGATGATTATGACGGTGACAAGTTTAGAAAAATGATTCAGTTTTTAGATGTGTATATGTTACTTTGATGGGTCTTCCCATGAAAGCTCTTTAGTAACACATTGAGTAAACATATGTAAGCAAAGGCAGACGCTTGCAGATGTTTAAATGATGTGTTAGAAAAATGAATGAAAATTATAAAAACATTTTTGGTTAAAGAAAAAAATTGAAGAGTGAACATTGATTTTCTATATAATAAATAAGGTGAGTAATTATAATAGATTTACTGTAGTAGAGTTAAGACGGCAATGTAAAGAGAAGGGAATCAAAAGATATTACCGATTACGAAAACATGAACTAATAAACCTTCTTAAACAACATGATGATGAACAAAGCAGAATACAGATTAGAAATATATTCCCATTTCAACAAGAAGTAATTGAAGAACCAAGAATCAAAGTTCAATCAATACCAATCGATGTAAAACGTCACAATATTGCATTAAAATCAAGATTAGAAACATGGAGATTTAAAACAGATTATTAGCCGCAGCCACTCGAAAAATATGTTACTGCCAATCAATGTCAATCAAGTAATTTAAAAGAAGAAATAACTAAGATGAAACAAAGATTAAGAAGAAGAATGGATGAGTTCCATGTTAGAGGTTCTGGTTCGGCTCTTATAAAGATTGACTTTTTACAACTAGTAATCGTCAAATATACACCATATAGAGGATCGACATACATAGATCTACCTGATAAATTTAAAAATAAACAAGCAGACATAAATGTAAAGAACAAAGATGAAAAGTGTTTATTATATTCAATTGCTTGTTGTTATAGACTTAGAATTTTGTTAGTACAGGTATGTTGTTATAGACTTAGAAAAAATAAAAGGTATGAATAATCCTGTAAAACTAAGTGACATCCAAAAAGCCGAAAAATTACTTAATATTTCTAGAAATGTCTATGCGCATGATAAAGACCATTCAATCTATATAATACATCAGACACAAAACAAGAAAGAAAATCATGTCAATTTATTATATATAAAAGAACAAAATGAAGACGAAGTTAAAACACATTATTGTTGGATAAAAGATCTAGTCGGTTAGTAATTAGTCACATAACTAAATGGAGAGCTCGAAAATATTCATGTGATAGATGTTTGTAATACTTTTACTCCCAAGACGCTTTAAATAAACATGAGCAAGATTGTTCGTTAAATGAGCCAGTAAAAATAATAATGTCTGAAGAAGGTAAATACATTGAATTTAAAAACTACCAACACACAATGAAAATGTCATTTGTGAATTATGCTGATTTTGAATGTTTGTTACATAAAGTTATGGGTTGTGAAAAATGTTATCCGGATAACGAATCATATACGAAGAACTATCAGCAACATAAGCCATCCGGATTTTGTTATTATATAGTAAAGAGGGATGGAAGTAAAACCAATCTTTTTTGTATAGAGATAAGAACGCTGCTTAGAAATTTCTAAGACTGCTAACAAAAGAAGCCAAACACATATCGAACATATACAAACAAAATAAGGAATTTTCATTAACAAAAGTCAGAGAAAAGAGTTCAATAAATCTATATGTTGCTATTACTGTAAGCAGAAGTATTCTAAAGAAAATCATAAAGTTAAGCACCATGATCATATAACAGGAACATTTGTAGCACCTCTATGTAATAACTGCAATATAAAAGTTAAATTACCAAAGTTTGTACCAGTGGTCATACATAACTTAACAGGATATGACTCATACTTGTTTATAAAAAGAGCTTGGATGTAATAAAAAAGAAATAGATCTAATACCCAATAACGAAGAAAGATACATATCATTCAGTAAAAAGGTTGGAACTATTAAATTGAAATTTGTAGATTCATTTAGATTTATGGCTTCTAGTTTAGAAAAATTGTCATCGAACTTGAAACCTGAACAAATGATACATACCCAACACTTTTATCCAAATCAAGAACAGTTTCAACAGTTGTAATAAGAAAAGGTGTTTACCCACATGATTATGTTCAAAATTGGAATAGGTATAAAGAAAGAAAATTACCCCTAAAGGAAGCATTCTTCAACAAGCTTATGAACATACATATAAATGATGAAGATTATGAACATGCAAAGAAAGAGTGGGAAAAATTCAACATTAAGAATCTCGGACAATACCATGATTTATATTTAAAAACGGGTGTATTATTGTTAGCAGATATATTAGAAAATTTTAGGGAAACATGTCTTAAAGCTTATGATCTTGATCCTGCTTGGTATGTGACAGCACCTGGTTTAGCTTGGGATGCAATGCTAAAGATGACAAATATAGAATTAGAATTGTTGTGTGTTTATGATATGGTATTAATGGTAGAGAAAGGTATAAGGGGCGAAATTATTCAATGCTCAAAAAGATATGTTAAAGGAAATAATAAGCATATGGAAGATTACGATGAGAATAAAGAACATTCTTACTTAATGTACCTAGATGCTAATAACTTGTATAAGTGGGCAATGAGTCAATATCTACAGTTTAAGGAATTTACATGGTTAAGCGAAGATGAGATAAGAGAAATAGACTTCACAAGTATATCTGATAATTCTGATTCTGGTTACATATTAAAAGCTCACCTTGAATATCCATAAGAATTACATACCTATCCCAAAGACTATCCACTAGCTCCTCAAAACATATGTCCGCCTAGTTCAAAACAATCAAAGCTATTAGCAACCCTATATGATAAAGAAAAATATGTAATTCACTATCGAAACCAAAAGAATGTCTTTCACTTGGATTGAAAGTTAAAAAGATACATCGAGTAATAGAGTCCGAAGAATCAGATTGGTTAAAGAAATATAATGATTTAAACACACAAATGAGAACGAAAGCAACAAATGATTTTGAAAAAGACTTCTATATGGGAAGACTATGGAGAATATTAGAAAGAGAGTTAATATTAAACTTGTAAGTGATGACAAAAAATACGAGAAGCTTGTATCAAAACCAAATTATAAGACTCCTCCTACTACAGTTTCTACGGAGAATTTAGTAGCTGTTCACATGAACAAAATTAAAGGACAATTTGACAAACCGATGTTTGTAGGTTTATCAATTTTAGATTTATCAAAGCATTTAATGTACGACTTCCATTATAATGTGATGAAGCCAAAATAGCAAGACAAAATAGAAGTATGTTACCGATATACCGATAGTTATATATACCATATTCAAACAGAAGATGTATACGAGGACATGAAAAATTATATTTATTATTTCGACATGAGTGATTATTCTAAATATAACAAATATCAGATACCATAGGTTAATAAGAAAATACTTGGTAAGACGAAAGATGAACTTAAAGGAACAATCATAGAAGAATTTGTTGGTTTAAGATCAAAAATGTATTCAATCAGGTTCGAAAAAGATAAATGTTGTAAAAAAGCAAAAGGAGTTAAGAAAAATATTATAAGTAAAGAACTTTGATTTAACTATTATAAAGACTGTTTGTTCAACCAAAAAGAATATTATAAGAAGACGTATTTTATTGAAAGCTATAAGCACGATTTGAAGATCTTTTAAGTTGTGTAGATGATAAAAGATGTGTTTTAAAGAATGGAATAAATATTCTAGCATGGGGACATTATAAGTTAGAAGAATTGTAGTTTTAGATTGTAATATTTTAGGTGTATGTTTTTTGTGATTTTAAATGTCATAAAAGCCTATGTAAAGTGTACAATACCCAATCTACTTTGTGCTATTCTTCTTCGTTAAAGTATTATGGTCAGTTGTGGATTCATAATTTTAGGCAGTTAGGGTTGAAGGGGGAAAGTGGGCTCGTAGTTTGGTATGCATACTACTCTTGGATGTGTTTGTCTAGAAGTTAATTTTAAAAATCCTCTACCAGCACCTGTCTCATGCATCACATATGGCGAGCTTCAATCTCTCTTAGAAGTAGATCATCAGAGGAACATCATCATGGATTTTTAAAAGTACGTTATTTAAATACCGTATCATATATGTAGATGTCTGCATTTTTATACATGATGTTGTCTACACCAGATTTATTGAATGCTTTGCAAACAAATTCTTTATTTCACAATTATTTCGTTGGCGTATATGCAGCCAATCAATTACAAACACCTTTTCCACTACCTGCAGCTATCATTATAAATACAGATCAAACAAACATGGCACACACTGGATTACCGTATATATTCATACTGATGGACGTACACACTACTTTAATGTATTTGGACTTCCTCCATATGTAATGCAACATATTCAATTTCTACGTAGAAATTCCATTTCTTATATGTTTAATAATAAAAAATTCAAAGTATGAAATCGCTTGTATGTCGTCATAATTCATACCTCTTCCTTTGATTCAAAGTTAAAGGAAATTCCTTAAATGAATTTCTTTACTTTCTCATAAACTCCAGAAAATAATGATCGCCGCTTGCTGTATTTATTTTACAGGTAATCATTTCTCGTCTATGCATATCGTCATGACTTCATTTTTCTTCTTCTTCTTCGTTTGTTGTGAATACTTTTTATTATAGATAAAATTCTAGCTATTATTACTGCAGATAGTCATTTATTCTTCTTTCTCTTGTTTAGTATAATGTGTTTGTATATATTACCATTTGCTCATGAATAAAAAATAAAATAAATTTTAAGTTATGTTTTAATGTTTTCATTTTGAGAGAATAAAAGATCGTCAACGTGTGTATGCACATCATCATTGTACATAATAGCGTTTATCTACACTTCATCATTAACAGCAGTAGTATCATCTGTGAAATTATCATTAATTGAACAATGAACTGTGTATGTGTAAAAATCAGTGTACGTTTTATGGAGAGCATCAGTGAACAGTATATGGCAACTGTGAAGTTATCATTAAGTGGACAATGAAAATAAATCTAACGTACTGTGCTTTAGAAATGTACTATACTTACCGTCGTTTTAATTGCGTAAATAACATCACCATCAATAAATACTTTGTATTCTTATTTTTTTCTTTGAAAACAGATGTTTTATTTCTTATTTTTTCCATTTCCTAATACATATGTTGTATGATCAATTTTGTAATTAAATACACATATAATAAAACACATTTTTAACTCATTGAATTAAAGAATTTCATACTGATTTTTTAAAACAGAATCTAAAACTGATTTTTAATTCAAAGATGTAATCACATTACAACATAATAATAATAATAATAATGATACTACTTAATCAGTACTTAATCAGTTATTCTTTCGTAAATTAAACCGAGTGTGTGAATTCAGTATTATTATGAGAGAACTTTTGTTTTTAAAAATAATATTAGTTATATTAGTTACTTTTTTAAAAAAATGAAAAAAAGGTCTTATCATACTTGAGACAGAGTTGTATAATAATAATAACAATAGTTATTACTATTATTATTATTATTATTATTAAAAATACTAGCTTTTATTTCAACATTTATTTCAAGAATTTGAATTTATTATTATTATTATTATACATATCATTATAGTATACGAGAAAAATATATTAGGATTTTTCTTTTTCATAAAAATTAGTACATTAATTAAAAATCCTGTCATATGAAATTAAATGAACACAAACACAAACAAATAAAACATTTCACTTTCACTATATATTTTATTACATTTGATATTATGTTGTTTAGTATGCATGAGAAAACAAATAAATTTTCTTCTTCTTTATGAAGAGAAGTTCACTTCGTTGATACTCTCCGAAGGTTGAGTATCGGTTCCCCCCCATCATGGCTGTGTCTGTACACTATCAAATAAATCAGCCATAATTGAATCTATGTGTTTTTGTTTTCAAAATACTTTCATTTCCAATTTTAATCTTTCACCATCTTTCACTGTTCTTATCAAGAGAGACACTTGGAAAACTCATATTCGTACGATTAATAATACTCTGTTCATCTATACAGGTATGGATTTCGGAAAGCGCTCTGCATGTAAGACACTGCGATTGTATACACGACTTCAAAAGTCCATTACCACCTGCTATTCTCCTTTTCCTGCAATAGCAGGCAACCCAAAAAGCTCGGCGGTTTGTTGGTTTTGAATTCGAAAGGCGTTGGACCAAACCTCAATTTTGTAACAAATATATCAGTGTGGCAAACTGCAAATAAAAGAATGAACAAATTGATAAGAATGACAATTTTATTATCACGACGGAATTAAATGACATCAAAAGTTACAAAAATATCTTACTCAAGAAGATCAAACAAGATGAGTGGCAAGAAAGAGATACCAGAGGAAAGCATTTCTCTACTCCTCCTAAACAAGAATCTCATAATAAAAAGTTACATAATGTAAATGTTCAATATAATAGCAGCACCCAAATTTTATAAAGTTGACACCCGAAAGGCAAGAACAACTGAACCGATGTAAATGAAATTCTGCACAGATATTGCAGACGTGAAATGAAGTAATACGGTTTCGTATTTTCCTAAAAAAACGGTTCGAGGGGCATGGACCCCTCGAAACATTTGATCACGAAATATCAAAATTGCTAGTAACAGTATGTCAGGTGTATGTAAAGGACATGAAGAATTGCAACATAACTTTACGTATGGACAATACACAAGAATTAGCAAATACGTTTTTTTAAAATTTTCTGCGGGTAAACAGTTTTAGGGGGCAAAACCTTCCACCCAAAATTTTGAAACTTAACGCCCCAGTGGCAAAAAGAAATGAACCGATGGGTATGAAATTTTGCACAGATATTTTAGACGTAAAATGAGGGAATACCTGTTTCGTAATTTCCTGGAAAAAACGGCTGGGTGAGGCACGGACCCCTCAAAACCTTTCATAATGAAATATCAAAAGAGCTAGTAACAGTATGTCACATGAATGTAAATGACATCAAGAATTGCAATATAACTTTGTGTATGGACAATACGAAAAAAATAAACGAATACGGGTTTTTTATGTTCTGCAGAAAAAGGGTTTTAGGCGGCAAAAAACCCCACCCAAAATTTTGAATGTTGTTGATCGAAAGGGAAGAAGAAGTGAACCGAAGTGAATGAAATTGTGCACAGATAGTGTAGATGTAAATGACGGAATACGGGTTTCGTATTTTCCTGAAAAAAAAACCGGCTGGGTGGGGCACGGACCCTTCCAAACTTTTCGTCATGAAATGTCAAAAGTGCTAGTAACAATGTGTCAAAAGTGTGTAAAGGACACGAAGAATTGCGACATATCTTGGTGTACGGGCAATACGCAAAAAAAGGAATACTTTTTTCTATTTTCTGCGGAAAAACGGTTTTAGGGAGCAATAGAACCCACACAAAATTTTCATATTTCGCGCCCGAAAGGTAAGAAGATGTGAACCGAAGTGAATGAAATTTTGCACAGATATTGTAAACGTAAAATGACGGAATACAGGGTTCGTATTTCCCTGAAAAAAGGGTTGGGTGGGGCACGGACCTCTCCAAACCTTTGATCACGAAATATCAAAAGTGCTAGTAAGAGTATGTCAGATGTGTCTAGAGGACATGAAAAATTGCAACGAAACTCTGTCTATAAATAATAGTATAAAAATAAACGAATACGTTTTTTTTTTAATTTTCGGTGGAAAATGATTTTTGTGGGCAAGAGCCCCCGTTCAAAATTTTGGAATTTGACCCAAAAGGCAAGAAGAAGTGGACCGAAGTGAATGAAATGTGCACAAATATTATAGAGGTAAGACGAGAGAATACGTGTTTCGTATCTTCTTGAAAGAATAAAAAAAACTGTTGAATGGACCATGGCGTTGAATAGCGAAAGGAATGGACCGAAGCGAACAAAATTGTATGTAGTTATTGAATATGTAATATATGGCTTTCGTGTTTCAAAAGTGTCTTGTCTCCATCCGATTTTCTCAATTTGTCAGATCGGGTACAAGCAAAAACACTATAGCGTATTTTATAGTATTTCAGGAAGCAGCTTTAACGCTTACAAAGTTTTTGCGAATAAACAAGAACACGTATTGATTTATGTTCGGTTTGCTGTTGATCAGCCAAATTTGAAGCACAACGGATAGAGGCACTTGAGAAACACGAAATGCCCTATTTTACATTGGGACTATATAATATCTACACACAATTTTACTTGCTTCAGTCCACTCCTTCCTGCGCTATTACGGTTATATTTACTTTTTTCGGATGAGGAATAGGCCCCAACGTTGTTTCTCCGCAAATATTAAAACACGTTTAAGTTATTGGTTTGCAAATTGTCCCTATACAAAGCTTCGTTTCTATTTATTCTTATCGAACCTTCGTTGCTATCTCTTAGAAGCTTATTCTTTACGAACTTCTGACGTATGCTTATTTGCACTTTTGATATTTCGTAATCAAAGGTGCAAAAGGTTCGTGATTCACTCAACGGTTTTTCATACGAAAATACGAAACCTAATTGTCTCATTTTACGTCTACAATATCTGTGCACAATTTCATTCACTTGTTTATTTCTTCTTGCCTTTTGGGCCCCAAATTTCAAAAATTTTTGGAGGGGGCTTTTGCCCCCTATACCGCTTTTCCGCACATATTCGTTTATTTTTTGCGTATTGTCCCTACAAAATATATCGTTCAAATTATTCATGTCCTTCAAGTAAGTAGTATCATTGATACCAGTTCTGACGCACTTTCTCCCCAAACCCGCCATTGACCATAGAACTTCAACAAAGAAGAATAGCACAAGAGAGATTGGGCACTGTTACTGTGCATTGGCTTTTATCACATTAAATGATAAAAACTTACATCTAAAACTACTTACATCTAAAACTTACATCTAAAATTACTTACATCTAATTTAACTCTTCTATTCGTTGTATTTCTCTTTCTTGTCTACTCTTAGCATATTGATCATATAACTCTTTTAACTTGGGAATCAAATCTTCTTTCTTTAATTCTATATTATAATGACCCCAAGCTAGAGTATCTATACCATCATTCAATATATATCTCTTATCATCATAAGCACTTAAAGCTAACTTGTTTTCTTCTACCGAGTATACATTATGCTTTTTACTATGAATATGATTTTGTATTCTATATAACTCTTTCTTTTCTAAAACACAGTTCTCATAATCCTCAAATGATATATCTTTTATAACTACACTTTTCTTTATGCCCTTTGCTTTTCTAATCGGTTCACCTGATCTCCTTTCTTTTTAATAGCATACATTTTTGATTTCAGACCGACAAACTTTTCTATTACAACACCTTTCAATTCATCTTTAAATTTTCCTAATACCTTTTTATTAACTAATTTCAATCCATATTCATTGTTTTCTTTATAATCAGAAGTATCTAAATATTCGTACATATCTTTCATATCTTCGTAAAGGTCTTCTGTTTCTATATGCGCTATAACAGAATCAGTATCAGTCATTAAGAATTTTACATTGTCTTCATATCTCTTTTTCAAAACATTGTAGTAAAGATCATACAAACATATTTTAGAGATATCTAGTACTGCCATTCCTACATAGATAGGCTTGTTAAATACAATTTTAGTTTTATACATATGAATAGCAGCTAAATTTTCAGAGAATATCGTTCTATCTTTAAAGTTAGGTTTAGCTACTAAATCTCCAACAAATTTTCATTATGTACTAATCTTACATTTATTCTTTTTCTTATATTTTCCATAGATTTACATAAGACAGCATTATTAGCCAACTTATAAAAATCCTTCTCAAATTCATTCTTTGCTTGTGACCGTATATTACTATTTAGATCTATATATTTCTTTAACCAGGCTGATTGTTTAAAAGTTATTACCTTATGTATTTTCTTAAGCTTCATTCCTTGTGACAAGTAGAATTTAAGGTTTTGATAGTGTAGTATATAATGCTCTTTATCATATAGAGTTGTCAATAGCTTTGGAAGTTTTTTGTTATTAATATAGTTTTCTGGAGCTAAGGGAAAATCTGAATGTTTATTATGAAGTTCCTTTGGATATTCTAAGTCAACTTCTAAAATATAACCATCTTCAGAATCATCTTTTGTTTCTAGTATTGTTTTTGCTAAATGTTTCTCATTATACTTATTAACATATATCCATTGAAAACCACCATATGGCATGTGATGATTCATCGCCCAACCATACTTGTTATTTGCATCCATGTAAGTTATATAAGAACTCTTTTTCTTCTTATCAAAGTTATCTAAGTATTTATTATTAGCAACTGCATATCGATTTGAACATTGAGAGATTCCAATTCTTATACCCTTCTCTATAAATAGTAATTTGTCATAGTCAGTTAATAATTCTAGTTTTTATTTTGTCATCTTTAACATTGCATCCCAGAAAAACCCAGGACCGGTAAGATACCACGCTGGATCTAATTTATATGTTTTAAGAGCTGTATCTCTGAAATTTTCAATAATATGTTAATTGAAGAACATCTGTTTTGTTGTAATAAACAGTAAAGTCATCTATTAACTTCAGATCGAATTCTTTACAAACTCGTACATGAAGGTTATGGCGCTCAGGACTTATTTTTTCTCCTGTTAATCTGTTTGTAAATTTGTCTGGAGATAATGGAACAGGCTCCTTTAACTTTTCCTTAGAATCAACATAATCATATGGATAATCACTTTTTGTAGTAACTAGATCAAGTTTATCAATTGGAAAAAACTTTAATGTTTCTCGAAATTGTTCTGGCTTTAAATTCTTTGCTAACTCTGCTAAGCTTTTTAGTAAAAATCTGAATGAATCAATGAATCTTAACTTGATGGATTTATCTTTTCCTTTTGCATCCTTATATCGAATGGTTTTTGAAAATGTAATGTAGTTTTCTTCAGTGTTAGCTATTACATCTATTTTTTCTTTCTCATCTCCACCTCCTAAGCTTTTTATAAATAAATGTGCATCATACCTAGAGAGATTGTGGAAATATACAGGAATAAATCTTGGATTTGTATATTTTAGATTGCAATAAGAGTGAGCAGCACCTCTAAATTTACCTGTTAAATGATCATGGTCATGCACTTTTGTTTTACATGACTCTCTACTATTTTTAAGCTTTTTATATTCATTCTCACAATCTACTAGGACTTCTTTTATCTCTTTTCTCTGCTCTTTTATCTCTGTTATGCCATCATCCTCCTCATCTTCTATTTTGAGATGATGTTCTTCTTCCAAGTGTTTAGCTCCTTCTTTTATTTTCTTCTTTAAATACTCAATTTTAATCTTTAAACCTTCTATTTTCTTTACTAATAAACGTGGTAGATCTTCAAGACTTCCTTCACAAATATGACATATTGTGGCTGATTCATATATTTCTTCTTCTTCTTTAGATAATGGAATCATAGGTGTATAAGTATCATATATTTTTGCTATTTTGATTGCTTCTTCTGTTAACCTTTTTATAAATTCTTCTGCTACATTATCCCCTATGTATTCTACTGGCTCACTTTTATAGGATTCCAAAGTGCTTTTTACATAGTAAATAAAACTATTAGGTTCATGTAGTTGATAAGCATTTGAGTAGGATCTTTCAGGATCAGCCTGACATGTACTTATTCCACTTAGTAATGATTCTAAGTCTGCTATTATTGTGAATGGTATTCTTAAAGAACGCCTATCATTTACAAATTCTAATATCTTATTCAACTCTCTAGGCAAAATAATTTTAGCAGCAGAATGTAAACCACAGTATTCTTCATGTTGTTTTAATAATTCTTCTGATTCAAAATGTTTAGCTAGACATCCCTCACATAAAAATCTCTCATGTCCATCTTTTGTTATTTGACTTCCAACAAGTTTCCATAAATCTTTAATCAAGCAGTAATGTGTTTTATCTTTTCTCTTTAGATATAAAAGACGAAAATGATTTTGTTTTCTTTCTTTAGGTATTTTAAGTGGGTATATCTTTTCATTATCATCTAGGGCAAAGACACTGATAGATATATTAGCTCTATTTTCAAATTTTGGTATATCTGTAGTTTGCACAGGAAAGGGGATATCTTTAAAATATTTATCTAATTCATGCTCATATTGTCTAGGAACTCTTTGTGGATCTTTATTAACAGGATGTAATGCTCTTAGAACAGACCATAAGAAATATTTTTGATCTTTGTTTTTAATATTAATGCATGCTTTTCTTCTTTTAATTGTTTCTGGAAGTTCTATATATGATGATCCATTCATTGCTACGTATTTATTAATTCTTAACTCAAGATAATTAACAGAATGCAAAGTCCAACCTGAACCCTTTCCTTGAAATTCTTCCATCTCTGTTCTAATTTTTCTAGTTGCATTTTCATAATACTCATTTAGATCGGTGAATTGAAGTATAATTTCATTTGATGTTTTAAAGTTATGTTCTCGAATCTGCTTATCTTTTATGAAGTTACATGTGAATGACATATTTACCTTAAGTGCATTAAAATATTTAAATCCATTTTTAATCATACTTTTAACTGGTTTGCTAATTGAACGTAGGAATTTAGAAGGATCTTTATATTCACTTGTGTCTTTTATTTTGAAAGTGTGTAATCTATGTCTAAATGCTGTTTCTTCTAATTCTACTTTGATGGGTATACGTGCTGGCTTCGGTTCTTCAAATACTTCTTCTTTAAATGAGAATATATTTCTAATCTGTTCATCATCATATTGTTTAAGAAGGTTTATTACTTCTGCTTTTCTTAATCCGGAATATCTTTTGATTCCCTTTTCTTTACATAAGTTTTTTAATTCAACAACAGTATGTTTAATTAAAGTCATAATTACTCTATCGTTTTATATAGAAAATCTTACTATTACACAATTTTTATCTTCGCCGGATTATTTCCAGTCATCCTAATACAACGCTTAACATTGTACACTCCTTCCATTGTCTACATAATACGCGTTGTATTAGAACACGACTTTTATGGGAATAACCCATCAAAGTTACATATACACATATTAAAATTACATCATTTTTGTAAACTTATTCATCATCGTCATAATCATCACTACCATATTTATATTCATCGTCACTATCTAAATCAGATGTTTTTTGTTGTATTATTAATAATTCTTTTTCCTTTAACAGTATTTGCTTCTCTAGTAGTGCTGCTATGAGTTTAGGATCATGATGAATTAATTTAAGTCTATCATGTAATAAATCAAAATGTGTCTTCATATTTATTATATAGAAAATTAGCAAAAATGATCATTATTTTTTAAAATTTATATATATACGATAGAGTAATTATGAGTTTAATTAAACATACTGTTGCTGAATTGAAAAACTTATGTAAAGAAAAGGGTATACGAGGTTATTCAAATCTTACAAAAGCAGAACTAATAACCTTAATCAACGAACACAGAACAACTACCACAAGTTCACAACAAGTAACTGAACTTATAAAAGACATGGTTCAAAAATTAAATCCTGAACATATCGTAAACTACTTTGAAAATCCACTTTGTAAAAATATAGTTATAGATGTGCTTAATAATCGAAATGTCGAAGAATGGAGACAAATTTCAGAAATAAAGGATTTATCCGATAACTTTCTACATACTTTCAGAAACAAGATAAATTGGTATTCAGTTACATTTAAACATAATCTATCACTTTCTTTTATTGAAAATCACAAAGAACACATTGATTGGGTTAGATTATCAAGAAGAAAAGATCTGACTCAACACGAATGCATTATTAGTAAGTATGGCGATATGATTTTCTGGGATGAATTGTGTGAGCCAAAGTTTGATTCAAGGTATGGGCGATATTCTCATCTAAAACCAGAATTCGTATTAAAACATAAAGAACATGTAAGACAACATATAAGATGGTATTACTACACTGATGAATATGCTCGACAAATGACGGAAGATTTTCTTAATGAGTTTAAAGAAGAGATTGATTGGTCTGCATTCACTGAAAAAAAATAACTGGAGAAAGTATACAGAGAAACAAGCTATTAATTTTTGTACACAATTCAGAGAATACTTACAATGGGGTATAATCTCTTATCATTCAAATTTGCTCACACTTGCATTCCTAAGAACCTTTAAAGATAAACTCTGTTGGGATGCAGTTTCTATAAAGTGTCATATTGAAAGAAAAGAACAAACAGCCTTCTTGAGCGAATTTAATTCTCTTATCAATTGGCGAGCTATTACACCGAAACTAGATGAAACACATGTAAGAAAATACCAAAATAGAGTTTATTGGCCAAATGTTAGTTTAGATGATAAAAGCGAAAAATTCATTCTCGAGTTTGAAAGCAAAGGTTAAAATTTAAATGAGATAGTATATACTTGTTGGAATAGGAGTTTTTCTGAAAGCTTTATAATGAGAATCAAAGACAAGATCACTATAGTTCAATTCTTAAGATTCAATAGACATGTTAGCGATAGCCTTAGAAACAAACTAATGTTACTTTCACCAGGTTTACGCTTAATAGAAAACTCAGAAGAATGTCCAATATGCAAAGAAACAAAAACTCAATTGTGTAAAACAGCATGTGAACATGTGTTCTGTGTTGAGTGTATGGTTACCTGGTTAGGAAATAATAACACTTGTCCTTTGTGTAGAACGGTTATATATAATAATAATTGATAAACCGGTTTATTCTAGATATTGATAGCATGTTTTTATGTAGAATTAGGTTAGTGTAGATTAATGTTAAACTTTTATGATCAATAATCATAAAAGTTATATTTACATAACCCTTACCTTTATAAATATCTCCATCCACATGAGAATCATACTTTTTCTTTTACTTTATTTAGAAGGTTGATTGAGTCTCCCTTACAACTAAAACAATCATCATTCATCTTAGCTTAAACACAAGTGGAATGATTCACTATTCATACTAACCTTTTATGTAATAATAACCATAAAAGACATTATATATTTACACTACAACATTACTTTTATCTATCCAACTATTATGTGAATCATCAAACCCTAACCATTTAACAAACACTTTATTACCTTTCTTTCTCAATATTTTTTCAACCAAATACTCATCCTTATATTTAGTTTTCAATAATTCTGGTTCATAAAACCTTCCTCTAACTTCTTCATTGTTTAAATCTTTAATTTATATGTTGGTGGATTAGATGGTATAACCTCATTAATAACAAACACTTCTGCTGACCAATTTGGTGTATAACCTTTTCCAAACAAACCTTTAATTTTACTTATAAGAACATAATCACCAATCTTATACTTTAACTTAACAGACTTATATTCTTTCTTATACACTTTTTTCAATATCGTATGCTCATTTTTCTTATTCACTTCTACAGGTTTCACACCAATTGTTCTATGTACTTTGTTGTTATATTCATCAACCAAACCTTGCAATATTTTTAACCACTTATAATTACCTTGAACAGTGAACTTCTTCCACATATTTTGTTTAAGTGTTTTGTTAAATCTTTCAACAACAGAAGCTTTTTTACCACTATATGTTGAGTAATGATTGATATTGTTTTTTTTCATCAAATCTTTAAATTCTTTATTGTAAAACTCTTACCTTGATCAGTTTGTAAATTATTAGGTTTTCTTACTATTAACACTGATTCAAATGCTTCTGTAAAATTCTTTCCACTCTTATCTTTAACAGGAACAGCAAATGCATATTTTGAAAACACATCTATAATAGTTAGCAAATACTTATACCCTTTATTTAATTTTGAAACACCTTTTAACACACCACTATCCATTTCCACAAGATCTGCTTGCCATAAATCATCTATACCTTTAACAATAACACTTAACCTAGGATAATTTTTTCTAGATGGTTTATGAATTGCTTCTATAATATCTTCTCTAATACCTTCACCTTCATATAGTCAATCGGGCTTTTCAATGAATTGGGATTTATTAGTACCACATACAACACATATACCTTTCTTAACATATCTCCCATTCTTTGTTCTATTCTAATGTTATCTATTTTTGTATCTGTTGATTTCTTACACTTAACACAATACATCATTATTTATTAAAAGAAAATAATTAAGGTTCTCTTTCTATATACATAATAACTTCCAATAATTTTCCTTCTTCCATAGCTGAATTTTTTTGTGCTTGAAACATAATTTTATCACCTTTTTTAATGTTTAATGGCAAATTTAGAACTAAAGTGTTGTTCAAAAATATAATCTAAAAGTATCTATCCAAACTTAATTCCATATGCATTATTTTTCCATTGTAGAGAAACTAATAATCATTAGATAAATTAAATATTCTGAAGATTGGATTTGGGACATTTCTAGTTCTCAATCGACATAATAAATTTATAGTTTCTTTTTGCATAATTAGATTAAGTTTCCTTTTTCATCATTTGAAAATCTTGTTTTGTTGTAAGTGTATTTAATTGGGATGATATTTCTGACTTATATTGATTAAATTCAGAAACAGGAACTTTTGCTTTAAATAGAATAGTAACATTATTATTGGTCTTTTTAAATTCTTCCATATATTCACCTTTTAAAACCTCAATATTGTCTTTCTTTATATGTGTGTCTTGTAATGATTTTAATACATCTTCAAATTTGTTTTCTATCACTTTCTACTTGGTTGTTAATATCGCTTTTCACTGACTCGAGCTGGTTTAACGTAATAGCATCTTGTTGATCAATACCATTAGTTATATTAACTAGTCTTTTTTGTGTAAAATCAATCCAGGATCTATAATTTGTTGTGAAAATTTTATTTAGTTCAGATTTAAAATTTGTACGACTCATTAAATTTTGATGTGTGTCTCTTTTATATTTTTCAAATTCTTCATTCTTAACCACATTATCTAAATTCCTTAACTGCTCTTCACTAATATCACTTACCTTACTTTTAACATTACCAAAAATATCCATATTTATTATATAATAATTTGAATTATTTAACAGCAAGTAAAACAGTTATATGAGCTCCACCAAAATCAATCAAATCACCATTCTCAACTTTAATTGAAACTTTGAAATTATTAAATTTATTGTGATGTATTGGGAAAAATATCTTTTCATTAGGTTCATATATAATTGGTTCTCTAAACTCTGCATATTTTCTAAATGTTGCAATTAAGTCTGTTTCGTTGTGTGTTGTGTCATTATGTTTTAAAATCATACCTTCTGCTAAATCACAATGAATATTTATAGTATCAAACGGATGAGACCTTGGCACCTTATCTCCAACATGTTCTATCTTTTCAGTCAAGTTCTTTTCACTAAAACCTAATACAGTATTAATGGTATCTAAGATTATATTACGTTGCTGGCTAAAAAATTTTAACTCTATTTTTCCTTCAATCCTCAGTAAATTGAATATTTTTAAAAGTATCACCAGCGTATGGAAGATTTGATTTAATATATTCTTCTAATTCTTGTAAACTATATTGACCAGACTGAATTATGAGTTGTTTTGTAAATTTTAAGTTACTATTACAAAGTGTTAATTTGTTGTTCTTTTCTGTAATGTTTGGAGTTAAGTATGTTGTATAAAATCCTGCAACAGCTACTTCTAAATCGTTTTCAAATGGGTAATGCAATGACATGTTTAATACAGACGAATAACCACTTAAATTAAATACCTTCATTTATTATATAATAAATAACTATTATGGATAATTGGGATATTAAAGTAAGGTTAACAGAAGAAACGGCGAAGAGAAAGAGGAATGGTGAGTTGTTACCTGATGATATAAGATGTTTAATAGTTGGACCTAGTGGTTGTGGTAAAACGACGTTAATGATTGATAATTTTTGTTAGCACCTAAATGGTTAAATTATGCAAATGTTTATATATATATTCTAAAAGTTTAAATCAACCTAAATACCAACACTTAATACAACTTTTTCGAGATATAGAACGTAATATTAAAGACACAATAGCAATAATAAAAGGAAACAATGAAGAGATTATTCCATTAGATAAATGTGAGGACTATTCTGTTGTAGTATTTGATGATTTCATATTAGAAGAACAAAACCACGTTAGAGAATATTTTACTCGAGGTCGTCATAAGGGTTTGAACTGTTTCTATCTTGGACAAACATATTCTAAAGTACCAAAACAATTAATTAGGGACAACTTAAACTTTATTTGTATATTTAGACAGGACAATGTAAATTTAAAACATATATATGATGAATTTGTTGCATCTGATATGTCGTTTGAAAAATTACAATCATTATGTAGCAAGTGTTGGAGTGAAGAACATGGTTTCTTAACAATAGATATGACTAGGAAGGTGAATAATGGTAAATATAGAAATAAAATTAAAGAATTTCTAAAAGTGTAAACAAAACGTATATGAACGCAGGTGAACGTATATGTTATGTTATGTTATGTTATGTTATGTTATGTTATGTTATGTTATGTTATGTTTTCATTTTTTCTTTATATAATAAATGGATGTTAATAAAGCTAAGAAGTATATTAAGTTAAAAGAAGAACTTGTTAAAAGATTTAAGGAAATTAAACAAAGTAATCGAATTAAGTATGAAAAATTTAAAGAACAAGATCAACCTGTTATTGATGCAATTAAAGATTTAGGGCAAGATATATCAAAAGTAGCAGAAGAAAATAAAAATCTAATTCAAGAGTTAGTTCCAGTTGTACATAAAAGTGCGAGAGTGGATTCAAGCTTATTAGAAACACCGCCTATGTATGATAGTTCTATAAATGAAAGTGATACGCCTATAACAGAAGAAATAAAACACATGAAAAAACAAATTAAATATAAAGTAGAAGGAATAGAATCTTTAGCAACAACTCATTTTGGTAAGATTGCCTCAAGATATTATGCAACCAGAGATGATAAAACTTTTGGAATACAACCATATGATGAAGATGGGAAAATTATACATATGATAGGAAATGCGGAAGTTAAAATTCATGGTGATGATTTAGTTATTAATAATCGACATTATACAGGAACAGAAGGTTTATGGGAATTATTGACAAAACATAATCCAACAAATTATAATGATGATGATCTAGAAAAATATAAACAAATAGTAATTGATTCTAGTGTTGCATTTCATAATAATGATCCAAGTACAAGAAAACAAAAATCTAGTAAAGGTAAAAAATATAAAGAAATTATCAAGCCTATTTGGGATGAATATATAAAACCAACAACACCTTCAAAAAAGACACCAAAATCTGGAGAAGGAATAAAGGTATATATCGAATTATCAAAAGAATACATATGGATGGATGATGTGAGAAAACTAATTGATCGCTTGATTGTTATTGATGGAGAAGAAAAATCAGGAAATGATAACTTTCATAATGAGAAAGTAGGCATAGTGGATATGATTAATTCTAAACTTGCACAATTTATACCTAATGATCCAAAAGGTATAGGTTATTTGATAAAGATATTGAATACGCTGCCACCAAAATTTTGGAATAGTGAAAAGTATGGAAAAGGATTAATGAATAGGATTTTAAACATGAAAGGAATTCCAGAGTTACATATGCCAGGTTATAAATTTTGCGGACCTTTTACTAAGTTACAAGAAAGATTAGAAAGAGGTGATAAAGGTATTAATCCATTAGATGAGGCTTGTAATGAACATGATATATACTATAGGGATAATAAAGATACAGAATCAAGACATATTGCAGATAAGGAATTAGAAAATAAAGCTTGGGAAAGAGTTTTTGATAAAGATGCTAATTTAATAACTGAAAAACTACCTGCTCTTGGAACTGCTTTAGTGATGAATACAAAAGTAAGATTTGGTTTAGGTTTATAAGTAAGATTTGGTTTAGGTTTATAAGTATTTTTAGTTTTAGGTTTATATGTACTTTTTATGGAATTTTTCATAAAAAGCTTTTAATTATATAATAAATATGGAGTTAAAAGGTTTTACATTTACGATTCCTAATCAGGAACTTAAACAATTAAATATAGATCACATTTTAACTAACAAACAACTCAAACAAAAGGAAGCAAAACTAAGTAAAGGACAATGTATGTCTCTATCTCTTTCTATACCACAACTTAAGGAAATAAACAAAGAAATGAAGGTAAATGATAATAAAGTTCATTATGGTGGTTTTATATTTACTATTCCAATGATTTTAGCTTTAATAGGTGCTCTAGGTTCTGTTGCTGGAGGTGCGGCTGCTATTGCTAACACTGTAGATGATGCAAAAAAGAATAAAATGGAATTAGAGGAACAAAAGCGTCATAACTTAGCAATGGAAGAAAAACAAGGTGGTAAGCTTTCAAAAAACGTAAACTCCAAAACAGTAAAGAAAAAGAAGAAATTAAACCTTTAAGTAATTTAGACCTAATACAACTTGTTAAAAAACTTAAGAAACTTTAGAGCTGTATTTATGAGTGATGAATTGCCTAAACAACCAAGGAAGAATGAATGTGGTATTGTTAATTTTGATACGTCTAAAAATATAGGAACGCATTGGATTTGTTATTGGAAAAAAGGAAATAGAAAGTATGTGTTTGATTCATTTGGAGGTAATCCGCCAAAAACACTCGTAAAATATCTTGGTCATAATATAGAGTACAATAGCAGCCGTATACAACATTTTAACGAGGTAATTTGTATACATTTATGCATTACAGTGTTAAAAATGTTTACAGATGAGTATAGTTTTTCAGAAATTATTAGTCAGGTGAATAGGAATAAGGATATTTGGAGAAGTTATATTTAAGTTTTTATGGACTTAATTCATAAAACGATTACAAATATTTTTTTATAATAGATATGGATAAGATAGAATCATATGAATTACAATCCTTTAAACCTAATCAAAAAACAATCGAGAATTTAAATACGCCAAACAGGTCTATTGAATTTGATATTGACGTGGGTGATGGCTTCATACATCCTTATTATGCTGATATTTATGTAACTTTTGAAATTAGAGGTAGAGATGGTGATGGGGAATATACTACTGGTCAAAATATTAGACTTGTTAATAATTTCTTCCCACATTTGTTTTCTCAAATTCAAGTTAGTAAGCATGGTCAGATATTAGATATTATAGATTATCCTGGTTTAACTTCAACAGCTGTAAACACATGTACGATTTCAAAACCAGAGGCAAATCACTATGATGAATGTGGTTGGAAAGGAATTACGTGGGCAAGAACAGATGAGGAAATAGTGTTTTTGCTCAAACTTTTGCCAGGATTTTGTTCAGATTTTAAAGATATTATGTGGAAAGGAGGATTGAAATATACATTTAAAAGAAGTGGTTCTGATGATAACGCATTTGCTATTTGGAAAACAAAAAAGGAGGATGGAACATATAAGAATGATTAACCGCATCCAGGTAAAATTAAGATTACAAATATGGAGTTAAGAATGCCTATTGTTAATTATGAACCAAACTATGCCACCTTGTTAAGATCTAATATGTTAAAAGAAGGTAAGATTCCTATTTCATTCAACACGTATCAATGTTTGCAGAAGACTGTTAGTGGGAAGTATTTAGAATTCGATTTAACTACACAATTTAACTCAAGTGAATTTGATATGCCTAATTTTGTGATTGCCTTTTTAAAACTGATAGAAATGATAATCAAGAAAGAGATTCAAGCTATTTTGATCATTTTAAAGTTCAGAATATCCATTTTCGTAATTCTAGAAATGAATCTTTCCCATTAGAATCTTTAAACTTAGATTTTGCAAAACATAAGTATTTGAAAGTTTATGAAATGTATACGGTATATAAGCGAGCTACAATTGGAAATACTGAGATGTTTTATTATCCTAAGGAATTTTTAGAAAATAGGCCGATGTTCGTAATTAACACAAGCAAGCATAAATCAGTAACTGTAAGTGATAGAACTAATTTGAAACTGACTGTTCATTTTGAAAGCGATGTACCAGATAAAAGAATTTGTTTGTTGTTATGATTGGTAAGAAAAATTTAGAGTATGATGTTGAGAAAGAAAAAATAATTGAGAATATATAAATCAATTATATAATATGTTTATTAGATTTGTTTAGTTTGTAAGTTTTTTTATGATAATATCATAAAAACTTATTTAATAAAATGACTATTCCAGATAACATTCCACTTGAGAATTTAATTGTGTTAATTGAAGATACTATATTAAATCTTGAGAAGTTATTAATGAAAAACAAAAGGAAGTTTAAGAGAATAAAATGTGTTTATATTACTCTTATTACGTTATCAATTCTATTATCAGCTTCTACAGGGTTCATCAATGTGTTTATTCCTGTTACAGTATATTCAATTATTACAACTGCATTTGCTTCGGCTCCTGCTGTTATCACTGGTCTATCAACACGGTTTAATATAGCTTCAAAGAAAGAATATTATAAAAATATGGTAAATCGAATTGGGTTGTTTAAAGATGAGCTTAATGTAATTAAGCTCATAAATGGTGAATTAACAGATGAAAATGTAAGAGATATTGTTAACAGAATCAATGACATACATAACGAAATTCGAGACTATTAGAAAAAAATCTATATAATAAATATGGCAAAACACGTTGATCTTTTAAATAAACTTGGAAGTCTTGAACAAAAACAGGTTATTGGATTAAGAGAATTAGAATTAAATACAGAATATAAGATTGTGAAAATGGAAAAGATTAAAACTAAGTTTGGAAAGAGCATATTAATTGAGTGTGAGGAGTTCAAGGTTTTTCTTCCACCTAGATTTACAAAACACTTAACAGATAAAATGATTGATGAGATCGTTAAAGATGGAATAAAAATCAAATACACTGGTTTAAAAGATAATTATCCAACTGTTGAGTTCTGTATGTAAATTTCAAATGAGGATCGGTTTTGTAAATCCAAAAAATGATCAAAAATATGTTGTTAGAAGTAAAAAATGGAGTGAATAGAATGGATCCTCAAAAGAAATTTATACTTACTAATAATTTCAATGTAATTGTGAAAAATGTGCAAACCGAAGTTCAAGTAGTTTTTGATATTAACGGCTGTCTATTCAGCTTGAATTATGATCAGTGGACAGAGTTTAAGAAGTCATTGTTTCCTATAGAGAACGAGGTTAGCAGAAGATTCCATTATCAGTATGCGAACTTGTAATTTTAAGTATGTTTTAAGTGTATAAGTGTTTTTGATTTCATTATCAATATCCGAGCTTGTAATTTTAAGTGTATAAGTATTTTTATAGTATCAGACTATAAAAAACTAAGACCTTTGGATATATACAACACAATGTCATTTGAATTTTAAAGATACATATATAAATAAGGGATTTATTTGAGTTTTTTTGTAATTATATCCTTAGAGTTATGCAATTTATAAGACATTCAATAGATAGAAAATTTATTTGTCTATTGATTATCGTTCGAATTTTGAAAATCGGTTAATATTTGACGATGTAATAGCAAGTTCGAAATAGTATCTTTAGAGTTAGGCAACCCGCAATAAAATCGAAAAATAACAAATTTTTTTCTTTATCGATTGTCGTCTGAATTTTGAAAATCGGTTAATAAACAACGAAGGTATAACGATCTGAAGATATTTTCCCTCATGAGCCGCCATTGATGTTAGGGTTGATTATCGTTTCCCAAAAAATATCATATTTACCTTATTTAGTACTAGTTCATTTGTAATAGTTTCAGAGCTTAATTCATAATTTTAACAATTCTGGAAAAACATGATAAAAAGAATTAGTTTCCAACCCTGTTTGTCACGTGAAGGTAAAAATCATCACGTTACATTGTCACGTTATATAGCTAGAATTTTCTCTCTTCACAATCGAAAAAGTTTTTAACTTCTTAGTTTTAGTTATAACGTGACAGATTTGGTGTGGTTATTACTACACTTCCATATACTGCTTGATTACTAAAAAGAAAGAAAAGAATGACTGCCTGAGGGAATGCAACTTGTGACTTAAAAAGAAACAAGTTCTCCTTTACATTGTTACTACAGCTATGTTCATATGTAAGTCACGTACACAATTTGCATGCAAAATCTTCCTTATATACAATGGAAGTAGATAGCCTTGGCCTTTAGTTCAACCTATTTTTTTTTATTCTCACAGAGCAAACTGGATTGTGTGTGCATGTATCAGTGAGTTGGTTGAATGAATATATATATATACTGTTGCTGTGCGTTTATTCAATACTCATATACAATCTAAAGTTCATCTTCTTATTACTCGGGCATTTGTGAATCGATTTTAATCAAACAAAAAGTATCTGTTAAATTAAAGACAGCACTATAAGTTATAAGTTTTAGATGTAAGTTTTTATGATTTTAAATGTCATAAAAACAGTAGTTTATTTATCTTTACTCCCAATTTGAATAAGGCATCATCGTTACCCTCCATTTCAAAAATGCATTCATATAATCAGTCCACTTGTTATTATTAATATGATTGATAAAGATATGATGGTTCTTAAAACTGAAATAGTAGTCTAAATTCTTATAGGGTAATGCATTATTCCACAGCTCGTGTATTTTATTAAGATGATATTTTGCTCTTTCATCAAGTTGAACTTTTCCATTCTTGTAGTCGATGTAAAATTCTAAAAACATTAGTTTGATATAATTCAGCTCGTTTTGTAAGTCTATAAGTTCTTTTTCAGATAATTGTTCAGGATTTACAACATGATAAGCAAACGCACCTATTTTTTCTGTTTCATCATTTTGCTTGCTCATTTTATTCCGGCATGCTTTACACTCATCTCGTCTTGTATTTCCATTTCGAGCAAATTCTTGATATTGTTTTAATTCTCCACAAATTACACACTTTTTCATGATTTATTAAATATAAAATATCCAAAATAATTAATTCATTGTTTTGTTATAATTACATTGATTTCCGCAATTTGATTTTAAATGTGATAAGAGCAAGTGCACAAGGTACAATACTCAATCTACTTTGCGCTCTGTAACTTTGTTTAAGTACTATGGTCAGTGGCGGGTTTGGGGTAACTTTGTTTAAGTACTATGGTCAGTGACGGGTTTGGGGAGAAAGTGCGTCAGAACTGGTATCAATGATACTACTCAAGTACTCTGACATACTGTTATTAGCACTTTTGATATTTCACGATCTAAGTTTTGGAGGGGTCTGGGTGCCACCTATGCGTTTTTTCTTCTTCAGGAAAATGAGAAGCTCGTATTCCCTCATTTTATGTCTACAATATCTGTGCACAATTTCATTCACTTCGGATTACTTCCTCTGGCCTTTCGGGCCTCAACTTCCAAAATTTTGTATGGTCGCGTTTGCCCCCTAAAACCGTATTTCCGAAGAAAATAAAAAAAACTTGTTTCGCCATATTTGTAGGCTCACTTTGATCCACTTGCGGTGACGCACAAAAAGTGAGAATAGGCGTACAAAATGGCACAAAACTATGCAAAAAGCCATCCCGAAATTCGTTGGTTGCGGAACAAGTTAATGACGCCGGTGCTCACGGCATTTGACGCTGTCTCGTTATAAAAATCTATAGTCGTTTCGCTATCGTGACGAGACGAGATGCACTAAAAGTACCCCTGGAGATGCACTAAAAGTACGAGACAAAATACAACCCTGTCATGAGCACCACTTAAAATATTCCACATTACTGTTTACATTTTTCATGGTTGCTCTTTCCAGTATAATCAGATCATGATTTCAAAACGAGTTAAAACGAGCTGAACGAGGGAGCTATTTGTCAAACTCAGGTCGACACGAAACTCGACATCAATTTATGGAGCTAAAAATAAACAGAACGTGTCCTTGCATTTTTTGAAATCTCTTTTATGGAAGGAAGGACTTTCTACATATGGGAAATTGGTAGTTGGTTGATTTGTAAAAGATAATCGAAAACGATCGATGTTAGTTGAGAAAGAAATTGAGAAACAAAATACAGTGCTTCGCATTATATATCCACTGTTTTCAATTATAATAATTGCTGAAGCTTGTGTTTAGCGTTCAGAGCACAAGGAAATTAAATTGTGGGAAAAAGAGATATACAATTTGTACAGTAAGCTTAATTACATGGAAATTTTAAGTTTCGGTACGCTTAATTATATGAAAAATTTTATACTTTTTTCATTTACGTTGGTCCCCTTTACCTTGATTTTGGATTTCAAATTTTAATCCTTTTTCCACTGAAAAGTATCTATAATTCAACAAGGTAATAATTATCAATGATAATTATAATAATTATCTATGTAATTGAATTCATAGTAATTTGGTCCATGAGAAACACTTTACCATTTCGTACTAGCTGTTATGCCCGTTCTTCGCACTGATAGATAAAGTATCAATGTAAACAAACTGAACAATGGAAGAACAATTAAGAAACATTTCTAAAATTTGATATATTTTGTGTGAATATATACCCAACAACGTAATGTGTTTTCATTGGGAAGGCCGATAGGGGCTGAATTTGAACGTAAACACTATCGGGGATGTCACTATACATCTGAGAAATCCCGATAAATATGGATTTGACACAAATATTGGTCATTTTCTACTACTTTTACATGTCCTGGTAAATGCCCCCTGAGACTCCCTTGGTTTCAATTGTGAAACAATCCCCTCTGTACTCCAGCCGATACCGCGAAAACTATGAATGTAACACTAACATCTGCCATTTTCTACTACTTTTACATATCCCGGTAAAAGCTCCTATGATCCTCTGGTTCCAATCTTCAAAAAACAACGCCTCTGGCTCGCAGCCGATGGCGGCTGCATTTGGAAGTCAACGCCTGTGGGAGTATCGCCATTTATCACAGCGACCGCTAAAACTATGGATTTTACACTAATATCGGTCATTTTAGATTAATTTTACGTTTCGGTAAACCTTCCCCTCAGTTGACCCCGGCCCGCAGCAGAATAGGGTGAATTTGGAAGTTAATGCGATCGGAGTTTCACCATTGATCTCAGCGAACGCGAAAACTATCAAATCGACACTCATTTCGATTATTTTCTACTACTTTTACTTGTCCCGGTAAACGCCCCCTGAGACCCCCTGGTTCGAATTTAGTCAAAAACGCTTCTCCTTGGTCTGGGTCTTGAACCAAGATATTCGTATCCAAAATTTGGTTACTCTCGGCCAACTTGTCTGGTCCCCATGCCGGTCCCGGTTGAAAAAAAAACACTCTTCGTCTTGATCTGGGGCCTAGACCAAGCTACCCGTGACCAAATTTATAAAACTTTCGTCCACTCGTCTGGCTCACAGGCCGCACACAGATAGACAGACAGACACTCAAACAAACTCTATTTTATTTATATTAGAAAGGTAAGATCCACCGTTGTTGTAATAGAGCGGTGCTTTAGTGATTGATCGTAGAAATTCCAATGAGTGATAATTTCATAGCGTTGTTTTATTACAAGTTTAAACACTTTAGTCAGTAGAGAAGAGGGCATGAATTATAGGTAAGAGTTGATGATAATAGGTTTCTACGGGTCTGTGGGTCACAGTGGGTGAGAGTGTTTCATGGTGGGTGGTGGGTCAGAGTGGGTCACGGTGGGTCGTGGGTCACGATGGGTGGTAGGTCAACTGGTCGTGGCTAAAGTTTTCATTGCCCCACACCCTCTCTGAACTACAGTGTTGAAAATTAATCAGTGAAAATTAATTACAATTGATCAATAAATTGAAAGTAATTGCTGTGGAAATCAATTGCAATTGAATTAATTGCCAATTAATTTCAATTGCAATTGTATGACTGAATTTAATTGCAATTACTTTCCACTGCAATTACTTTCAATCGATTGATTAATTGCAATTGATTCTCCTTTATTAATGGCCAACTGCAATTAACAATTAACCTTTACTTACTTCAGTTGTTAATTGCAATTAACAATTAAATTTACAGATTAATTGTTAATTGTTAATTCAATTGAAATTTGCCTAACACTGTGAAGTGAACGCAGATCCGACCCTTCAAACTCTTTTTTTTCCTTCTATCGAAGCAAGTACTGCCTATTTGGGAAAAGTTTCAATGTAAAGGATTGCTAGTGGTAAAAGCGATGCATCCGCCGTTCTGTTGGAAAGGGGGAGGGGCTGGTGGAAAGTGCCGTAAAATTTTACCTTGCCCCCATAGAAAAATATTTAGATTCGACACTACTAATATATAAATATTTCAGCGACCGCCAAAACTATGGATTTTACACTAATATCGAAAAACTATGGATTTTAAACTAACTTCAATATATAAAATTGAAGAACACTATGTTTTTGACTCTAAATTGTAAAGCTTTTTTTTTCTCTTATGATTATAATCACAGACCTTAAATTAACATTTAGAACATATGCCAGGTACCATCTTTAAATACATTTGTCTAAACAAACAAAAATATGTATCATATCCAACCCATCTTTTATTAGTTCACTCCATTTATTTTTGTCATCTTCTTTTCTTAATAACTCGGCATGTGCTAAAATTAAACTATTTTCGCCATCGCCAATAACTAACTTCTTGCTTCCAACAACTCCTCCCCCCGTCCATTATTAATCGTACCCCCATCTGTCAGGAGCTCTTGTAATTCTTTGGGACCTTCTATAATTAGTAACAATAGGTTCCCCCTGAGACATAACAGAGCTGTTATTATTTCCAGTTTGCTCGTAATCCTGTAATCTTCGGTCGCTTACAATCTGCCGTGTATGTTCTACAAATCCTCCGTCATTACTTTGACACCGTTGATTTTCTGTCGCAACTGAAGGCTCTTGTATTGGTTTATTTTTCATACTCAACATCACTCTAGGAATTCTCACTTGGTTTCTTTGATATCTACGAATATTTCCATTTACTAACACTTCCAACATGTTACTACCTAACAATCGTATAAAACGACCTTTAATAAACTTAGGTAGATCGCCTTTATAATTTCTTACCCATACAGTTTCTCCTTCAGACAAATCTGACTCTAGTTGATTCCAATAATCACGCTTCTTATTTTTACTATCAAAAATACTCGGTGAAACATTATACCACGTACTAGGTTTAAACGAAAAAATTAAAGTTGCTGGTGAAGAGTTGGTTACTTTAGTTGGAGTATGTAACAGGGCATAATTGATTTCGTTTAACCAATTAACTACATTTTGTTTAGTAATCCTATATTCAATTTGTATATATTTCTTTTTTAGTAGTTTCTTAAAATATTGTACAGCTCTCTCGGCACTTCCATTACTTGCTGGAGAATATGGTGGAGTTGTTATTAATCTAATGCCTCTGTTCTTGCAATAGTCCTGAAACTCTCGACTTTTGAAAGGAGGACCATTATCTGTCACAATGGTTCTAGGAAATCCAAACAAACCAAATAATTCTTCTAAACAAACCAATGTTGCTAATGTATTAGTAGAATCTACCTTCCATACTCTAATCAAATGTGAGAAAGTATCTACCATTATTAAAAAGAGAAATCCAAAAATTTGACAATGATCAATATGTATTCTTTCAAAAGGTTTGTCTGTTTTGGGCCATGAGCAAAAATTAACCCTAGGTGGGTTATTAGCTATAGTTGCTCAAACTTCACAGTCTTGCAAATATCCATATAAATCTGTATTCATATCGGCCCACCATACTTCCTCCTTGGCCATTGTTATAGTAGCAAAACTACCTATATGCTCTCTGTGTAATCTTTCTTTATAAATATTCCTCAATCTTCTTGAAAGAAGTACTAATCTACCTTTCCAAAACAAGTAATTATCTTGTAGCTCTAATTGAAATCTTCTGCGAAATAATTCCCTATATTCTTTATAATCTAGACAAGGTGGTAATCGTTTAGGCCAACCATTCAACATCCAATCTTTCACTTGCATAAACATAGAATCCTTTTTTTTTTAACAATCTATATAATTCGGGAATGTGTGATGACAAGGATGGTAGATGTCTGTGATAAAAGTTTAACATACCCAAAAAAGACTGTAAATGGGTCTTTTATCGGTTGTAATTTATCCTTTGCAGGCAATATTCCTTGTTTTGAAATATCGTATCCTAAATATGTTAAAGAATCTACAAAAAAGATACTCTTATCATTGTTCACCTGTATATTTAGACTTTGAAATTTATTTAGTACTTGCACTGTCCTTTGGTAACACTCTTGTACGTTAACTCCCCAAATAAGTATATCATCCAAGTAACAAGCTACTCCTTCCATATTTTGTACTACTGTATCCATAAATTTTTCAAAAATCTGAGCAGAACAATTAAGACCAAAAGGTAGCCTATGCTGCTGATACAATCCCCATGGCGTGTTAAATACTAAGTATTTTTGAGAATTTTCTTCTACTTCTAGCTGTAGGGAAGCCTGCTTTAAATCCAATAATACAAAGCAATTGGCATAGGCTAACCTATTAAGTAAATCCTAAAGCGGATAGCTAACTTTCTCAGTTATCAAATTAAGTGTACGTTTAAAATCTAAGCACAGTCTAACCATACCATTCCTCTTTTTAACGATTACCATTGGAGTAGCCCAATCAGATTGTTCTACCTTCTTTATTACTCCTGCTTTACACAATTTATCCAGTTCTGATTTAACTGGTTCTCTTAAGGAATAAGGTATATCATAGGCTTTTCTAAAAATAGGCGTAACGTTTTGTCTGAGCGGTATTGATACTTTAAACTCCTTAATAGGTACATTAATTGAACCATTAAATACGTCATTAAATTGTACAAATAATTGATTCTGTAATGTAATCACCGACGTATCCTTATTCATCTCAACCTGCTTCATATCTTCCGATTTATTTAACATATTCGATAATTGAATCCTCCATTGAGGATACATTGCATCTAACCAACTTCTGCGTAATATGGGTTGAAACATATCATTTTGAACTACCATTATGGGCAATTCTCCAACATATTTTAAATATTGAACTTTAACCGTAGATTTACCTACAGTTTTAATAGGTGAATCATCCGCATTATTTAGCCGTCCTTGAAATGGTTCTATTGGTTTTCCTTTTAATACAGATGAAGTATGTCATATTGCAGATACCGCAGCTCCTGTATCTACCAAAAATTCTACCAACTGCTCGTTACAATTTAACGTTACATATAACAGTTTCATATACATGATTATAGTATAATACTGATCCTACCGACTGCGCCAGTTGTAAAACTTTTTTATTTTTCTCTTATGATTATAATCACAGACCTTAAATTAACATTTAGAACATATGCCATGTACCATCTTTAAATACATTTGTCTAAACAAACAAAAATATGTTTCATATCCAACCCATCTTTTATTAGTTCACTCCATTTATTTTTGTCATCTTCTTTTCTTAATAACTCGGCATATGCTAAAATTAAACTATTTTCGCCATCGCCAATAACTAACTTCTTGCTTCCAACATAAATCTCCCGGACCGTATAGCAGATCTTGATCAAATTTTTAACATGGAGGAGTTTCACGGTTGGGCTGGTTAGGCTATTCACTTTGATGGTAGAACTGAGAGGGAGGAATGTAAAAATAAATAAAACTTAATAGCTCCTGAACCACTCCACCGATATTGATCAAATTTTCCACATAGATGAGCCTCAAACCTGGGATCGGTTTTGTAATTTAAGTTTGACGGAGCAACGTGGGAGCGGAGAAGGAGGGGAGATAAATAAATACCAATTTATATAAGACTGACAGTGACTATTTTTGTAACTTAATAACTATTGAACTATCTGACCGATCGCAATCAAATTTTCAAGATATATGAGGTTCGGATCTAGAAACGTTTTCCTAATTTCACTTTAACGGTACATCCTAGGAGGAGGGGAGGGGGACGTATAAATAAAAACTAGTAAAACCTAATAACTTTTGAACCACTCAACGAATCTCGATCTAATTTTTTACATACATGAAGGTCGGGCCTTGAGTGTTTTTGTTTACCGTTTGACTTTGACGAGCCAACGTAGGGGAGGGGGAGTGAGAAATATATGTAAAAAATATAAAATATAAATGACTGAATTTGTGACTTCAATCTTAAACCACCTGACCGATCTAAATCAAATTTGCAGCATACATGAGTTTAGGGGCAGGGATTACTTTAGGCTATTCACTTTGACAAAGCAACATAGGGGAGGAGGACGGAGAGAAATTTAAAAATGATCAAAAATGACCGATATTATTGTTGAATCTCCATAGTTTTCGGGGCCAATGAGACAAACAGTGATACTTCCGATGCTGTTTCAATCTACGTTCAGCCCTAATAATTGGGGAGGGGGAGGGTGCAATGGAGGAGAGAGGATAAACATTTAAAAATGACCAAAAATGACTAATATTAGTGTCGAGTCAATAGTTTTAGGAGTAGCAGAGATTAACAGTGAATATTCTGATGGCGTGTGCCGCAGCACGGGGGTAGGGGAGCTATATATAATCATTATCGAAAATGACCAATATTAGTGTCTAATTCATAGTTTTCGGGATCATTCTCTTGAACTGTGACATTTTCGATCCGGTTTAAATGCAAGATCAGCTTCGCCGCTTGCGGGAAGGCGAAAAAGTGATATATTTAAAATGATCAGTAATGGCCGCTATCAGTGTCGAATTTATAGTTTTCTGGGTCGCATAGATGAACAGTGGTACTTTCTATCTCGTTTAAATTCAAATTCAACTCCACAATTTGGGGGAGAGGGATAAAGAGATATCTAAAAATGATGGATAATGACCGAGTGCTGAATCCACATTTGTGGGGGGTCGCTGAGATAAACAGTGACACTTTCGATGCCATGGCCCGCAAAATGGGGGAGGACGAAATATACATATAAATGACCGAAAATGACCATTATTGGTGTCGAATCCATGATTTTTGGGGTCGCCGAGATGACCAATGATCTTTCCGATGCTGTTGAAATCGATGCCATTAAAAACGAAAACAGCATATTTCACGGGTAATAAACACATGAAATACGGAGTTGTGCATTTAAATTTTCATTTCAACCCAGCAAAGCGGGTAATATATGATAGTAATATTAATAAATCTCAGGTACTGTCCTTTCTCTATTTCAAAACCAGCCACAAATATCTTTCCTAGAATATCTATTACTGGAACTATCGTTATATTTTTGTTTTTCGTCCTTATACAACACCAAGGTTATAAAGAAAGGTCTTTTTGATGTGGGTTCGCAGCTTGAATCTGATCGACTGTTCCCAAACATACTATCTCGCCTCCAGAAAAACTGGATTACAGGGCAGAGTCTAAAGCAAGAAATGTATATCTCTTTTGCCAAAAAAAACTTTAGTTCGCATTCTAGTCACAGCACATGTTTAGAGGTTTTTCAACGAATCTGTATGAGACGAGACCTGCAAATGACACAGGACTGAAAGTTGAGCTTACACCAGAAGTCGAATCTGGTATCATTCTAAGACAAAAAAAATCCTAATGGCTGACTACTTTAATGCTCATATTTCAATCTCATGTTTAAACTTTAGGGTGAACCCGGCCTCCTAGACTCCCCGTGGATTCGGGCCTGTGTGACCCCCCACCCTCGAACACAATTTTCTGGAAGAAAGCCTCTATTCTTCCTTTTGTCTGTCTAGTTTACTGAAAACATGAAAAGCAAACTGGGTCACAGAGCATAGAGTTGGAAATTATTAACATGTTGCATTGCAGACATACTTCGTACCATTGATGATTTTGGAAGGTTTGCCAGGACAAAATTCCACTCGGTTATATCTCCTATGGTGCTGAATATGCGTTGAGTTGATTTTATCGTCCCTTTCAGCAGCGAGGCTATATGAGACGGGACCTACTGATTAATCATGAATTCCTTACTAAATGAGCTCTCGTCGGAATCGAACCCGTGTTTCTCACGCCAAAGGCGCGTGCGCTAACCACTTAGCCACGAACTAAGCTCGGTGCTCATATTAAAAAAGAAGAAAGCACATTATGGGAATTTCAGTGCAGACAGCTAAGTATGACGACTGTTAAATGAATATTTTTCATCTTGAATAATATATTGTGATAATGGTCAGTCTTATTCGATAATGTCATTCTCTCTTTAAAAAATAGCATTGTCTTTTCTGTACCTTACTACTGTATACAAGTTAAATTTCACACAGTGTGCAAAGGAGGGGAAGTGATTACAACGTATGATGGACTTCGCTTCCTATCCGATGAACAAAATCTTTCTTGTAAAATTCAGCGTTGCAAAGAACCTGTATGATTAACTGATAGCTACACATAAATTGACAGAATGAAAGTCTTAATTTTAGTACTGAATCTGCCCTCAGGGAAAAAAGCAAGCTGCTCGCACTCGTGGCTTCTATGTCTTGTAACATTGTGTTGAAAAAAACAGACACAAGTTCAGTTGTCAATTGATAAGGCTCTTTTTCTTTTATACAAATTATGTTTGTTGTTTGAAGCCTCTTTATTCCTTATAAAAGCAATAAAACCAGATCCACGGAAACCCACAGGAATTGTAAAGAAATTTTAAAAAAATACCTTTATCATTCAGATCTATTATTATTATTATTATTATTATTATTATTATTATTATTATTATTATTATCATGAATATTTTTCGTTAGTCTTCACAGCAATTAATACTTAGCAGCAGGGGTAAAAGTGCGTGGGAACGCGGGGGACCCCATCTTCACCTCCAAAAAACTGTGTATGGCGTCCCCCTAGTTCCTAAGCAATTACAATGGGCAAAGATAGGCATGGGAGACATCGTGACTCATGCCGCTACCTACCGTCCCCCTACCTTTTCAGATGATTCCATCCCATTTAGCCTAATCCCACTTCGCCTAACAATTTATCAGCCACTTACATCTCCAAGATAAGAATGTCCAACATTTTCGGATCTCACGTTAATCCGTAGCTCCATATCTCATGTAATTTTGCTACCGAAGGGATGCTAAACTGAAATCCGATCCAATAATAAAGAGAGATAATAGATGGAAGTTAATTTTTGGGAAATAATTCGTGAAAGGAGAATGTAGGAGAAAACAGGATAATCCCGAGAAATCTTACGGGTACGATGGTATTCACTACAAACTTTTATAGCCTGGAATCGAACGAGGTCCATCCCGCACCAGAAGTAAGCGCTCTATCACTAAGTCACCCTGCCCCTACTTTGGAGTGTGATTCTGACAGATGTATCGATATACTAAATATTGCGTATGGTAAACCAACCTACAAGAAGTACAAACGATCAGAATGTGGGATTCGGGAAGTTTCCTTCGTGCGAAAATGGTAAGCACGTTTTTCTGTCAGTTATTCTTAACTGGATGCCCGCGTCTCTTAGGGATTGGGAAGGACACGGTGACTCAGTGGTAAACAGCTTGTCTCTGCTACGTGGGGCCTGTGGTTCGATCCTAAGCCAAGAAACTTTGTGGTGGACACCATCGTATCTTGTGTCGGTTTTCTCGGGATACTCCAATTTCCTTCCACATTCTCATTCCATCATATCTTCCATCAACATTTACTAGCTTTAATCATTATCTCCCTTAGTCTACAGAGCATAATCGTGTTCGTTAAAATGAAATGAAATGGTTGCTTACAATTTATCAGTGGGTTACCGTTAAGATACTAATACTTAATACTAATATTTGTAAGAAAGAAGGAGTCTATCAGGCTCATAATTATCGAAAGGCTGATAACTACAATTGTTTGAATTTCCTTATAAGAAATGCTAAAGGTACGAACTAAATTTGATTTGTGAGTCTTTTAGCGTTATTAGTCGTATTATGGACAAGAAATAATTCACATATCTACAAACCAAGAAAACTAACACTGAAATTTGATATTCGACAGTGAAATATAATAATGTACAACTTGGATACCAAATATCGATTTTAGTTTTCTTGGCTTTGAACATGTTCAACTTACATGTGTTTTCGTGATAGTCCAAACTTTCAACGTACGAGTATCAGTCTCCTAAATTTTCGTAAATAACTATGAAGATTATCCTAAATCTAACAAATAAGTACAGGTAACGATCAATAAAGTTCATAATCGACTTTTGAGAATATGCTGGCCCTAACTGATATATCACATCACTACTTTTCCATTTCCAAAATTATCACATATTTCAAAATGGCGGATTTCAAGTTGCAGCCGGAAGTTCGTGATTTACTCTGCCCATTGTAGATCACATTTTGTCAATATGTGAAACTACCACCGATTGCATGGTCTATCTTTCACTATTTTCACGATTCAACAGTTTATTTGATGTATTTCAATAATATAGCATAGCCCTTCTCCCATCAATTTTGACCCCCTCCGTTTCTTATGACGTTTAGCCCTTATAACTTTGCAATTTACATATTTCCACATCCTCTATCAGTCACACTACGTCTCATTCCGCAACTCGATTCATCCATTTGGACCCTTTACTTCTCAGACAATTTTTTCTTGGTGGAGAAACAGGGAAAATAATTCTACAATGACTGACAAGTAACACTTCCCCAGTGTAACACTCCGATTTTGATAAAATTTGGTAGGTACATACTACACAGAAACGAATACCGGTACGTGTATTTTTATTATCTCCGTTAAAGCTGCTTCAGGGGTCATAAACCCAGACCCAAAATTTTGAAATTTAACGCCCGAAAGGCAAAAACAAGTGAACCGAAGTGAACGAAATTGTACACAGATAGTGTAGACATAAAATGAGGGAATACGGGTTTCGTATTTTACTGGAGAAAACGGTTGGGTGGGGCACGGACCCCTCCAAATCTTTCATCACGAAATATCAAAAGTGCTAATAACAGTATGCCAGAAGTCCTAAAGAACATGAAGAATTGCGACGAAATTTTGCGTAGTGGCAATATAAAAATAATACGTTTTATTTTCTGCGAAAAAACTGTAAAGGGGCAAAGGCCCCCACTGAAAATTTTGAAAATTGACGCCCAAAAGGCCAAAACAAGTGGACCGTAGTGAATGAAATTGTGCACAAATATTGTAGAGGTAAGAAGGAGGAATACGTGTTTCGTAATTTCTTTAAAAGAAAAAAACTTAGGCGTGGATCGAGGCGTCTGTTGGCGGAAGGAATGGACAGAAGCGATAAAATTTTGTGTAGATATTGGATATGTAAAATAAGACCTTTCGAGATTCACAAGTGTATCCATCTGGTTTTTCAAATTTGGAAGATCAACAGTGAGCTCCCACAGTATATATATGTTATTTTATAGTATTTCAGGAGGCACCTTTAACATTTCAATATTTTCGTGATCAAATGCCTGGAGGGGTCCGTGCCCCACCCAACCGTTTTTTCTAGGAAAGTACGAAACCCATATTCCCTAATTTTATGTCTACAATATCTGTGTACAATTTCATTCACTTCGGCTAACTTCTTTTTGCCTTTCGGGCCTTAAATTTCAAAACTTTCGGTGGGGGCTTTGGCCCCTTAAACTGTTTTACGCAGAAAATAAATAAAACGTATACCTTCCTTTTTTTGCACATCGTCCATGCGCATAGTTTCGTTGCAATTTGTCATGTCGTTTACACACATCTGACATACTGTTACTAGCACTTTTGATATTTCGTGATCAAATGTTTGGAGGGGTCCGAGCCCCACCTAACCGTCTTTTCCAGGTAAATACGAAACCCGTATACCCACATTTTATGTCTACAATATGTGTGCAAAATTTCATTCACTTCGGTACAATTCTTATTTTTCGGGTTTAAACTTTCAAAAGTTTGGGGTGGGAGGTTTTGCCCCCTAAAACCATTTTTCCGCAGAAAATAAGAAAAATGTATTTCTTTACTTTTGTGTATTTTATACACGTAAAGTTTTGTTGAAACTCTTCATGTCCTATACACACTTTTGACATAGTGTTACAACAACTTTTCATATTTCGTGATCAAATGTTTGGAGGGGTTCATGCCCCACCTAACCGTCTTTTCCAGGTAAATACGAAACCCGTATACCAACATTTTATGTCTGCAATATCTGTGCAAAATTCCATTTACTTCGGTTCGCTTCTTATCTTTCGGGCGTCAACTTTCAAAAGTTTGGGGTGGGTTCTTTTGCCCCCTAAAACCGTTTTGGATGCCGGATGGCGGGATGGATCCCAGACTATAAAAGTTTGTAGTGGATACCATCGTACCCGTGAGATTTCTCGGAATTATCCAGTTTTCTCCTACATTCTCCTTTCTTGAATTATTTCGCAAAAAATAGCTTCCATCTATTATCTCTCTCTATTATTGGATCGGATTTCAGTTTAACATCCCTTCGGTTGCAAAATTACATGAGACATGGAGCTACGGATTAACGTGAGATCCGAACTGCTTGTGCTCCCGCTGATAATTGGAGCCGGGTCTCCTATGCGGAAGTCGCACACGCTTCCCCATAGCCATGCGTGATCTCTCTGTCTTCCTTAGCCTAGAAGGCATAACATGTAAACTTTATGAACTTCAAATAACTTCAGTTCTTTCTCGATAGTCAATTCTATACTGAGACAAAGTAGATCAATCAAATATGTGCATCTTTCCTTTTTTATAATTTTAACGATGTTCTTTTAATTTCGACAGTGTTTTAAGATTCCTGTTATTTGAAATATCGTATTAAATTGTAGTTAACTTGCCTCAGTCAACATTTCCTAAAATATCCCAATAATTCTTCAATTTCTTTGGGGTGATCTTTGTGCTGCCCCTGTACCATATCGAGTTATGCATTAATGGAAGCTTTGGCTAAAAATAATATACATTTCCTTTACCCCGACTTCGATCCGACATTCTGTTCTCGAGTTACGTTTTGGGCATTTTCCCGACAGGTTTTTGGCTGGTCATAGCACCAAAAGGAAGTATTTGTGCACCCAGGTTCTTATTTTGGTATCAGGAATCAGCTCCCAAAGGTTCTCGGTGTTGCTTTGAAACACCCTATATATTCCTATCCTCTTTCTGATTAGCTCCTGTTTGCCAATCAATTTCCAGTATTCCCAAAAGAAATCAAAAGTGAACCAAATTAACTAAATCGCCTTCCCCTATGCTTTCTTCTTGTATAGTAATTATTATATATTTATATTGTAGTTTACAGAGATTGCCAATATTGATTGAAATATCTGGTTATAATGCTAGTAGAGGAATTCCCTCTTTAGTACAGAAATTTCCTCCTTGCATCCTGCCGCGATATTAGGCAAGATGGGAATTCCCATTTCGCCTAAAATGGTGGGCATTCTTCTCTTGGAGATATAAGTGGCTGATAAATCGTTAGACGAGGTGGGATTAGGCGAGATGGGGTGGAATCATCTGGACTGTAGGTAGTGGCATGACGTCCCGCCGTCCCCCATGCCTATGTTTGCCCATTGTAATTGATTAGGAACTCGGGGGACGCCGCACACATTTTTTGGAGGTGGGGGGCCAGTTTCCCCGCGTTCCCACGCACTTTTACCCCTGCTGCTAAATATTAATTGTTGTGAGAACTAGCGAAAAATATTATGCGGTAATAATAATAATAATAATAATAATAATAATAATAATAATAATAATAATAATAATAATAATAATACCAATTCTACTACTACTACTACTACTTCTACTACTACTACTAATAATAATAATAACAATAACAAAGGACCTGAATGATAAATATAAATCTGGATATGTTGTTTTTTTACACTGAGAAAAAAAAATGTAGGTGGCATACTTAAAAACGTAGGTTACATTCGTAATTCCTGTAGTTTCTGGACTTAACGTACAACCGTATATAACATCCTGCAGCAAACGTATAGCTGAAAAAGTATGTATTATACGTACTGTCTGCATAAGTGCAATGACGTCATTCGTGTGACGTCATCTGCAGTAACAAGTATATACGGAGGTGATATCTAGCTTTGTGACGTCAGGATCGTATGTAGCATGTCGGTTAATAATGACGACACTCACTGACTATCAGGACGGAGCATAATTTCAAGAAGTATGCAATATACGTTCTGTACATATGTTTCTTGCGTTCAATCCCGAGACAGCATCTATATTGTACTTGTGTCCCGTACGTACGACTAGATACAGTATACGTATTGTACGTATATATTATACAGATTTTCCTTATGTCGCACACAGCTTGTCCCGATACAGCATACAGAATATCCGTATGCACCATACAGAGTGCACATATGTAGCTTACACACTGTCTGCATTCAGCATATAGACTATACGTATGTCGCGTACAGGTTGGCCATATGTAATGTATGGATTGGATGTATGTAGCTTATAGATTGTCCATATGAAATATACGGATTTTACCTGTATTGCATACGTATTGCCTTGTTGTAATATATGAATTGGACATATTAAGGATCTAGATTGTACGTATAGTGCGCCATTATTGAAGTGCTGCAACATACTGCAAAATGCATGATACATTCTTACTGTAATGCTGTCGCATATTGTTTTTCTCTGTATGGAAACAAAAATAGTTTAAAATATGGTTGATCTCCTTTGTGCCAATAATAATAAAATTAACATTACTACACTTTTCAAATCTTAGTATGGAGCAGTGAAACTGTCCAAACAAATGTATTTACCTGCAGGGTGTCCTGTAAGTTTGGGCTTCCTGCTAATTCGTTGGAAAGCTACTGCAAAGCCAAGTGTTGAAAAGTGACACAAGCGTTAATTTTAAAATTATGGGCACAAAGAAGGTTAACCATATGTTAAACTATTTTCGTTTTCATACAGAGTAAATCAATATGTGATATATTACTGTAAGAATTTATCATATGGTTTGCAGTTAGTTAGTTGCAGCACTTCAATAATAATGCAAAATGCACAGCCATATACAATCCTATATTCAAACTCAAACAAGATTTACGTACAATCATTTATTAAGCTGTTATCATCCATTGCTTGTACGATATAAAGATTATTTTACCTCATTCTTTTCCTTAATAGTATCTTCTTCTAAAGTGCAGTTGTTACCACAAGAGGCGTGAATAGAATTTTCCAGAAATAACTTCTCTGTACATTTTAATTAACAGTTTTTTTTAATGTCGCAATAATTAAAAGTATGCTGACAGCCGAAAACGTATTCGCTCACAAGATGATTCCTACTCAGTACTCGCCATTAAAAATGCAACACCAAGAAGGAGACTAGGTAGCTGCACCAAAGTACCCAGGCCGATACCTAATAGTAAGTGCAGAATATTCTTAAACGTCCGCTGTATTCGCTGTGACAACGTGGTGACAGCGGAGGCGTTGTGCAGCCATCGACTAAACATATTTATCCTCCCCTGCTCTAGACATTCTGAAAATTTGGACTTTCCGGGATGCATCCTTCTTAGTGCAACATTTTAAGCAACGAGCAGTTTAACAGTCTCATACATTGCTTAAAGAAAGAGCAATGATTCTCATAATTACTCAGAATATATATATACAATAATTTAAAACTGTTATTTCAATCTTTGTAATTCAGAGCACGAAAAGAAGTATAGCTAAAGGAACACTGATTTTAGCCAGATAGTAACTAGTAAACTCAATCACACTCAGTACCATTAGTTGCTTGTTGTTATCCGTAAGTCAGAGATCATGGTATCTCATTTCCTGTAGATTTTTGCATTTGTTTAATGCTAAAAATGTATTTTATCGCTAATTGAACCCAGTACCATATATATACCGACAGGACGTACCTTAGTCACAAGGTGACATGAGTGAAACACTAAACTATTCGATTGACACCTGCGGCCTTGTCAACCCTAGAGAAAGTTACTAAGTGATTAAGTAAATACGGAACATAGCTCATACAAAGTAGAGCGATGTATGAAGTCTCCGTTTCATATGACTTGGATAAAGGATACATCTGAAATATCAACAAAGAAATATATAATGATTTCTCTGGATAATTTGGATTAGTCCAGAATTCGAACACATACGTTGGTAAGTCCAACTTTTTTTTTTACTTCTTTCTTCGGATTCCCAATAAAGTTGACTACTGAAAAGCTGAGTTTTAGATTCTATATTAAAACAACACCTTCACTAGACATGTTCAGTATACACATTGCCTTACATACAGAACAATACATTAGTTCTTAATGCATGTCTGAAATAATAGTGCTTCGTATAGAATTTTACTTCATCCAAACGTAATAGCACAAAGATAAAAAATATTGCGAGGGATAATGTTCTTATTACAGACAAAAAGAGTTGAAATGACTTAACACTAACAAACATTTTCTTTAAACAGAGATAATATTTTATTCTAATTTATGGAAGAAAGAAATAATTTGTAGTACAGTATTTTTATTAGGGTTATATATTCGTACAAAAGAATGTAAATACAATTGGGTCTGTCTTCAGAAAGGACGTACTTTTAGCCACAACCTACACTGCTTCTTTTCACTGTCTTCCAAGCAGAATCCTGGTTTTGTTTTGATGCACGAAATACCTGAAACAAAAATCAGAAAATATTTAAAATATTAAATTCAGTGTGCTTAACTTGGTTGTACTTAACAATACAAAGTATCTTAACATTTTTGAGATTAAATGGACAAAATCTGTTCGGTCAGGTATGGACTTTTGGGTTGCACGTAGAAAAACTATGAAGTGTTTATTGATGCTGAACAACAACTCAAAATGTATTACTATTCAAAAGTAAGTGGGTACCCCAATGGTGTTCGGGGTACCATGGGGTACCTAATGTCTGTATTTTTTAGATATGTGGAAATGTATGTCTCTAAAATGTAGGGAACTGACATTTGTTTACCGAAAACCTTAACTCGGTAAGCCTTAGGGATATTGAGATATGGGAAAATAAAGAGCGAAACCATAGAAGTGTGGGGTTTGCGTACTAGGTGGTGTAGTTTCGGAAACGTAATTACGAGGGCTTACAACAACCTCAAAAGTAGTTTCAATTAAATACACTACACACACGCCCTGATGGGGGTTTTCGGGTACTATGATATTCGCAGAACTCTCATTTCTAAATATTCTAAAATATGTCTTAATAACGTTTTAAAGAACGTTAGAGGTGTGTGTTTACCGAAACCTCAAGTCGGTACGCCTAACAGTTACCGAAATATGGTGAAATAAAAAGCGACACCATAGGTACGTGGAGCTTGCATATTAGAGAGTACAATTTAGAGAATTAATTAAAATATGACTATCAAGATATTGTCAAATAAAGGGAGGATCCATACAGTTATGGGGTTTTCGTGTTAGGTGGTAAAATTTCCGAAACCGGTCATGGAAAGTTAATAAGCATCAGTAGGAATTTCATCTTAAAATAATTAGGTATTTCCATGGAGTTTAAGAACATCATGGGGTCTACCAAGATTAAATTTTAAAAGCTTTGGAAAATATATGTTGACATTTGTAAAGAGTATTAGAAATATGTATTTACCTAAAACTTCCAGCTAGTACATCTAGCAGCTAGAGAGACACCATACAATAAAAGCGTATTAGATCTTGAAATTTCAGAAAACAATTATTGATCCTAACAAAAGTTAAATAAGATGGTACTTATATGGGTTAAGTGAGTACCTCAGACTCGTCAGTACAATTTCGATCGAAAGATTAATTCAGTTCTAAATTTTCTTTGGACAATTCCAAGCGTTCATCGGGCTGTGAAATAAAGTGAACATTTTTTGTCAATATCTAATATAGCAAGCGAGATATAAGGAATTATGTATTTTATGACGTCGTAAAAATAGAGACCCACATGGATTTGTACTTTTGAGTATTTGCTGTGAGAAGAAGACATTTCAGAAAACAACCGTATATAACTTAATAGACAATTAAATGGGCGAGGGCACGGTGGCTTAATGGTAGAGTGCTTACCTCTGGTGTATTGGGTTCTTGGTTCGATCCACGGCCAAGTCAGTTTGTAGTGGACATCGTATTCGTGGGTTTTCTCGGGGTACTCTCTTTCCTCCCACCTTTGCATTCCATCAATTCTGTCAACAACATTCACTTGCTTTAATCATAATCTCCCTGAGACTAAAATGCATAATCGTGGGTCGCTACACTGAAATATTTCCTTTTATTTAATTTTAAAATTAAATAGGGATTTAAGTATGATCGTATCTCTATGGGTTAAGTGAATACTCCAATAGTTTCTGCAAAAAAAAGATTAGTTAAATACTCTACCACTAAGCTACTGTGTCCGCGCCCATTGAATTGTCTATTAAGGTATATACAGTAGTTATCTGATTTTTTTTCTTATAGGAAAGACCCAAAAGTACAAATCCATAAAGATATCTATTTTTACGTCATAAAATATATAATTCCTTATATCTTAGTTACTATCTTAGATATTGGCAGCGAATTTTCATTCTTTTGCACAGCCTGATGAACCCTTGGAATTGCCTGAAGAAAACCTAGGACTGAACTAATCTTTCGATCGAAATTGTACTGAGGTACTGATTTAACCCATAGAAGTACCATCTTATTTAATTTTGTTGCGACCAATAATTGTTTCCGAAATTTCAAGATCTCATTTTTTAAGCTTTTATTTCACAGTGTTTCTCCAGATGTTAGATGTACTAGCTGGAATATTGGGTAAACACATATTTCAAATGCTGTTTACAAATGTCAGATTATATTTTCAATAGCTTTTAAAATTTAATTTTGGTAGACTCCATGATGTTCTAACACCCCACGAAGATATGTAATTGCTTTAAGATGAAATTGCTACTGGTGTTTATTAACTTTCCATGACCGATTTCGGAAATTTTAGCATCTAACACGAAAACCCCTTAACTGTGTTGGTCCTCCCTTTATTTGACAACATCTTGATAGCCGTTAGTCATATTTTAATTCAATTTCCGAATTGTAGCGTCAAGTATGTAAGCCCCTATACCTATAGTTTATTCCCCCCCAAAAAAATCAGTTCTTTACTTTTTAGAGACATGTATTTCCATATATCTAAAATGCAGAAATTAGGTACCGCATTGGAACCCCATTGGAGTACTCACTTACTTTTGCATAGCAAGGTAAAAACGCCAGTGGTTCTTACTTTAAGTTTGAAAACATACTATTTTGTCTCTTCTCTGAGGATCGTGAATCTGTCGGAGCTGTACCATAGTTGGAAAGACTCACTGATCCTTCCTATAATGACCATGTAGTCAGAATTCAAAAAGGAGTAGTCGTTGAAGGAAAAACAATATTTTAAAATCCTTGCACCAGTAGTCGTCACCTTAAAATCAAAATGTTCCAGTAGTAGTCAGGATTTTCTACCAGTGTTCGTCACTCAAATAACTTGACATAATTTGTTCAAAAACGCACTGTGTATCAGTTTAGGGTTAAGAATACAATATAAAGTAGTAAGCTTAATAACTTTGCATCACTTTTAGCACTGAAGAAAGAAAATAAAAATGTTTTCACATACTTTTTAAAGCAATTTCAGAAAGAAAAATGTTAACTGAATTCAAAAGTTAACTGTATATCACTTCCACGTTAAGAGTACAATATTAAATACTATGTTTAATAACTATACGTCACTTTAAACTCAAGAATGAACATAAACGTTTGTACATACATTTTAAAAAATATCTGAGAAACAAAATAAGTTAACTGAATTCAAAATTTAATTATACATCACCTTAAGCTTAAGAATACACTATAAAATGCTGAGATGAATAAAAAATGAAATCTTTAACGTCCCACGGTTATGCCGGTTAGGATAAGGAGACGGTGATAATGAGAAATGAGTGAAATGGTGGAAGGAAGAAATTGGGAGGAAACAGGAGAACTTCGAGAAAACCCACGAGCGCGGTGTTTGTCCACCACAAAGTCCACACGGCGCGAGTTGAGATCGAACCAGGGACCCCAAGCACCGGAGGTGAACGCTCTACCACTGAGCCACCGCGTTCCCCTGAGATTAATAACAATGCATTACTGAAGAATGAAAACAAAAATGTTTTAGCTACCTATATTGTATTTACATGTTATTTCTCATTAACATCTTTTTTTTTTTTGATAACTCATGATCAAGTCTTGGGATGCGCAAGAGAAAAGATTTGAGATTGTCTCCTCTCGAAAAGGTGCCACGAAAGTTATGTCTCGTCTCGAAAACTGGATCCGTTTCTATTGGAAGAGCTCTATCTTGTCTCGAATTTCGTAACAAAAATTCTGTCTCGTCTTGTCTCGTGCGCATCCCTAATCAGGTTCATAGCCAAAAACTTCATTTCGGAGGGGGTTCGATAGGGTTTTGCGATATCCGAATTTAGATATAGATAATCGATATCGACAAACTATCGAAACTTGTTCGAAATATCGAAAAATACAGCAATATCAAAATATAAACAATATCAAAAATCGAAAATATAGAAATATGAAAGAGATCAAAAATATGGATATATCGATCAAAAATGGATATATACTCTTGGAATACGATTTGGTGGAATAATGAGGGAGGAAAATAATCATTGATTAAATATTAAATTGAAAAGAAATAAGAGCCTGACGCTCAAATACTTATCTATCCGGCACCCATCTTGATCCCCATAAAATATCATGAAGTGCTTGATTGATTCTAAACCCAATAATAGTAATAGTAATTTAACAATAAACACAGAATATATAATTTACGCACCTTGAAATGTAGAAATTAATGATTGTAATCCCCAGCTTTCCAATAGACCTTTGATTTCTCCAAATGAAGATTCGGATATCTTGTTTCTTCTCAAGCAATAATGGGTTACAATAATCAGTTGCAGTCCAAAGCCAAGTCACTAAGTCAAGCATGAATAAAAAAGAATTCATTAGTTAGATGCATACAAAATCCTACGCATGTAAATCCGAATCTACTTGTATTAAATTGTAAATTTAAACAAACTAAATTATACTACTTTGGAAAGCATCTCCAAATATAATGTTTTCATTCTAAAGTGAAGGAATTTTTAAAATCGAATGACCCGTTTGCGCTGTACACTCTCTATGCGCCCAATGTGAAATGAAAATGCAACGTTGCCATTTACCTGGATCCACAACATAAGTGAGTAAAGTTACTGTCTTTTACGCTAACATGTCGATGGCCAGCCCCCGTTTCAAACAGTAACTTCATTCACTTATGTTATGGGTCCAGGTAAATGACAACGTTGCATTTTCATTTAAAATTGGGTGCATAAAGAGTATACAGCACAAACATCTCGTCTGATTTTTTTTATAAAGTGTTCACTTTAGATTGAAAACGTCATATTTCGAGATGTTTTTCCTCTTACATTTTGTTGTAACTCTGATAATAACAGAGTTACCCTATGTCAGGAACGTTTGAGACATCCTGTATACACCATAAGAAGTTCCTTTCTAAATTCTACACGAATGTGGTTTCATTGAATGTGAGGTGGGTGATACACTAGGCCTTTTGGGAGTACGTCACACGGACGACCGTAATTTTGTGTTCAAAATTTTTATGAACTGGTGGGATATGTGATACATATGGCCACGGGCTAGAATTTTCTCAGTATGTCAAATATGCAATCAGATTTCATGCAGCTTAATTTGGTGAAAAGCTATTGCCAATAGAACGTTACATTTACCTCTTTCTTGCAGATGTTGAACCTTGCCGTTAGCACGTGAGGAATGGATCGAAATAATCAAACTGTGGGGCGGGAGGAGTATATGTGCAGTGGTTGCCGATTGCAGAGTCATCCACAATGTGACTCTGTGTCACATGTTTCAGTGTCACAGTAATTAACTAAATTTGAGAAGACGGGCACATTCGTGAACATTCATCGTAGCGGTTCAAACTCGCGGGACCTTGTTCCTTCCCCATTTTGAACCGGTACATGAAAATGACATTTTCTCCATGTTTGCCTGCGCCGATTTTGAAAATTCCTTCACTAATCGATTTCTCTCGTCGAGTACTACAAGAATTAATTACAATCTCGCGAGCCCTTTTTTCTTCCCCATTTTGAACTGGTACATGAAAATGCGATTTTCTTCATGCTTGCCTGCGCCGATTTTGACAATTACTTCGTCGAGTATTACAAGAATCAATTAAAATCTTGTGGTCCTTTTTTATTCCCCATTTTGAACCGGAACATGAAAATGAGATTTTCTCCATGTTTGCCTGCGCCGATTTTGAAAATTCATTCACTAATCGATTTCTCTCGACGAGTATTACAAGAATCAGTTAAAATCTCGCGGGCCCTTTATTCTTTCCCATTTTGAACCGGTACATGAAAGTGCGATTTTTTTCATGCTTGCCTGCGTCGATTTTGAAAATTCCTTCACTAGTCGATTTCTCTCGACGAGTAGTACAAGAATCAGTTAAAATCTCGCGGTCCTTTTTTATTCCCCATTTTGAACCGGTACATGAAAATGCGATTTTCTTCATGTTTGCCTGTGCCAATTTTGAAAATTCCCTCACTAGTCGATTTCTCTCGTTGAGTACCGGTACTACAAGAACCAGTTAAAATCTCGCAATCGTTTTTTCTTCCCCGTTTTGAACCGGTACATGAAAATATGATTTTCTGCATGTTTACCTGCGCCGATTTTGAAAATTCTTTCAGTAATCTATTTCTGTCGTCGAGTACTACAAGAATCAGTTAAAATCTCGCGGGCCCTTTTTTCTTCCCCAAGCCAACATTTTTGTATATTTTGAATGTATTCAAGTATAAAACAAAAGTATTGTATAATTCCCTTAGTAGGCTACTCAATTTAATATTTTTAAACTTAAATTTTATTTATTTTAATTATTTATTTTCTTGTGACTCAATATTTAATTGCAATCGTTCATTGGGGAGAAGGGTGGCCATTCTCAAATATATAAATCTAGTATTCTTAAAATTTGTGTGTTCTCGTACTATTAGTTTCTTCCACTAGACCTGGAAATTGCAAAATTAATACCTGGAAAATTCAAAGAAATTGAGTTCCATATTTATGTATGAACACTGCTATTTACAATTTTTTTTCGAATAGGGAGAACTGTACGAAAGGGTGTTTTGTGAATGGTATAACAGTAGGTTTCTGGGAGTGTTGTTCGAAATGAAACCTTTAAGTTTTACGTCCCACTATTATGCTGGCTAGGCTAAAGATGACGGGGTGTTGTTCGGTGGGGGTCCATGTTGCCAATTTTGGGTAAAGTCGCTAAATAAGGGGAATTCAACCTCAACGATAGAGTAGGGTTACCATAAAATTTTCAGTTAAAAACGGGACAGGTTCTTGCAACCCTAGACTTTTAGATCTACCTTTGTTCTTATCAGTGCCTTGATATCAGAATTCCCCCTCTCTCTCTTCGTTACAGAGCGGGTACTTATGAAAAAGGAAAGACACGTTGAAGTTTGTTTAACACACAACCAACTACTAAAACCTCTGCTGCCTTTCGAGCAGTATTGCGAACTATAGAGTATGTTTAATCTAGGGAATTTCAGTTCAATTTTTGCCTCTTTGTTATTATTAATTATTAATACTTTTAAAAGGAGTAAAGGTACTGGGTTTGTTATTTAGTTCTTTCATTTGCATAAAACGGGACGAATACTACTTTTTTCCATACACTGAAGGGACGGCCGGGACACGCCCCTAAAACGGGACTGTCCCGGTCAAAACGGGACGAATGGTCGCCCTACGATAGCGACAAAAAATATTTTTTTCCGATTGGAGACGTTTTTGGGTGATTTTTAAATGACGATTTACCTACTTACACATTTAGCTACTTTTTGCTGCAAACAAAATGTTCATCTGTAGAGAAGCATTATTAGTTCAAAACAGTTTTTACGTTCTTTTTTTCTGTTTGTTTGTTTTAATCAGCGCAAGTGATGAAGAGTTTGGAGATACAGCGTACTCACTACCCCACAATCCTGCATTGTTATGTTACCCTTGCTCTCTAACGAAGAACAACTACAAACTTGATGTCCTTTAGTTCGCAGAGTTTCCGTTGAGAGACACACGTAATACATCATTACCTATAGCAACAAGATTAGCTATAGATGCGTGAATAAAGGCGAAGTGGGTGTTTGTTATATTTGTCCTTTGGGGTCTTTTAATTATTCTGCACTTTTTCTTTTACAAAAAATTGCTTAACGTAAGTACTGTAGTGTTAATTATTTCGGAACTATTTTGACCACAACATGGACAAAAGTACCCGAAACAACCTGAAATGATCCCTGAATTAAAGGATTGGTTGCGCCCTGTTTACAAAGATGTGAATAGAACCAGCGGCGCAAATCTGTCTTCAACATTGGGGGGGGGGTAAGACCGTTACCATACTTTTTTTGGCGATGTCCAAAATACTTATGAAGTTGAAAAACAATGTTGTGGAGAATCAGAGTTGTCTTCAGCGTTGGGAGGCTGCAGATTTGAGGCTTATTCTGGGAGACATCTATTTTATCTCACGTTCCTTTGTAGCAATCGGACAAAAATTATCAAATTTCTCCCAAAAAACACATTTCAAATCGGATTATTGGGGAGAAGTCCCCCTCAGTTCCAAGATTGGAGGGAACATGTATCCGTCATCCCCCCCAGGATTTGCGCCAGTGAGTAGAACATATTGTTTAGTTTACATCTACAACTTTAACGATGCTTATAGACATGAATTTCTCGATTATTTCTTATAGCGACTTTTCACCCAAAATTGGAGTCGTCACCTCTCGTTTCGCAAACTTATTGCCAACATTTTAGAAACTGGTTGCGGGGAGAGCTACAATGGATGATTCAAGTTATTTCGTCGCTTCCGCTGTGAACCTAAGTACAAGATTCCAAAAGTCACATTTTTTTGGTTCCAAACAATATGTCTGCTGGGTGAAAGCATAGACTGGAATGTGTTGCCTTTCCTACCATATCTTTAATCCCATAGTAGCTTCTTTCCGAAAGTTAAGAAAATGCAATTCTTCCTTTCTTAATAGTATTTATTACCCAAAGTATTACGTAAGCATTGTATGTTACTTATGTAGCTCACAGAGCCGCAGCTATGGGCGAGCAAGCAAAGCACGTGTCCCGGGCGCGTGGTTGGAGGGGCGCCTAAAAGAGAGGTTATATATTAGTACTTTTCCTGGCGGTATTTAATACTTTTCATCATTGTGCGAAATCATGAAATCAAAGTGAGAGGAGACTGGAGGAGTGAAGAGAGGGAGAGAGAGTGAAAGAGAGAAGAAAACGCTCGCATGTTTACACTTCAAAGTAAATTAAATCTTATTTATTTTTCTGTCCCCCCTCCCCTAAGTTCTACTGTCAAAGTAAATAGCTAAAAACACTCCCAGGCCAGAACCGCATCTACGTTGGAAATTTGATCGAGATCGGTCGGTCGGTGCAAGAGATTAAGAAAAAAATGAAATGAAACCTTTGAGCTTTACGTCCCACAGTTATGCCGGTTAGGCTAAGGGAGACGCTGATGATGAGCAATGAATTAAATGGTGGAATGAAGAAAGTGGGAGGAAACGGGAGAACCCCGAGAAAACCCACGCACACGGTGTTTGTCCACCACAAGGTTCACTTGGCGGGCTGGGATCGAACCCGGGACCCCAAGTACCAGAGGTGAACGCTCTACCACTGAGCCACCGCGGCTCCCGGCCGGGAATCGAACCCGGGTGTCCCACGCCAAAGGCGTGTTCACTAACCACTCAGCCACGAGGGAGCTCATCTGTGAGGCAGTGTAACCCCCCCAAAAAAAGAAAGAAAATAACGCACACTGGATGTTTGCGAAACTGAGGATCAAAACATTCTCGGTAATAGTTAAGAACAGCTACTTCTCATCTCCCGTGCACGAGGATACATCTTACTGTTGCACTACCTAAACACCCTAAGTACAAGGGCAAGAACTCAGTATATTACCTACTTTTTAACATCCTAGATAGTCAATGAATAATTTCTGAAAGTATGGCGTTTCTCGTCCTTCCCTAAATGGGAAGTACGTCTCCTTAACTATAACCCTTAATTCCTTCTAGAAATAGTGAAACAATATTATGAAGAAACACTAATTAAACTAATAACAATTACGTTGTATTTCTTACCACACCACGAAAGTAATATATCGTTTTTACCACCCATAGAATTTGAACCTAGCCCTATACTGCATTAGTCACGCCGTAACGAAAGCTGAAATTCAAACACCTGACACTCGTAAATGTTGAAGCTGTGTTGTAGCTACCTGTATATAACGCGGCCTGCGTTGGTACTCCTCAACATAAATACGACACAGCCCAAAGCCAGGAAACATCACAGACAGAAGACAGGGGCACAAGCAGTGCCTGACACTTCACGAACTCAAACCCACCAAGCCTCAACTCAACATGACCTTCAATTACGTTCTAGAAACCAAACCAGTGCTAAGTTACAAACTCACCAATTTCCTATATGAAGACAGAAGAAAAAAATCTAACTTTTTGGTTCCAAAGTGATGACATAACAATAATACTAAAAAGGTTTTAATTTTCAGTAACCCAAACATTAATTAACTAGGGAACATAACAAAGCAAAAATAAATAAATAAAAATAAAAATAAATTAAATTAAAAAATAAAAACCTGACAAGTAAGCTCTCCCTGACTACTTTTTTAAAAAAAAAATTCAGTGTGGCTGTAAAATATGTCAATATCTTCGTAAAATATATATATTTCATTGTAAACAAGTTCTTTAAACAAAAGAAAGCTCTGTAGTAGAGCGCTTACCTCTGACGCGTTAGGTCCCTGGTTCGATTCCTGCTCCCGACATATAGGATTTTGGTGAACACTGTAGGTGTGGTTATTTTTAAGACTTTCCAGTTTCCTTATATTTTCTTGATTCCACCATTATCATGTATCTCATCGTCACCTTCTCTCTTACATTGATGTACAATCATGGGGCGTTAAACTAAAAACAAAAAAAAAAGAAAAAGAAATTGCAAATATCCTAGTAAAAATGAGTTTTCTAGACTACACAAGTGGCCCCGCGTAGCGTAGTCGCTAACGCTCTCGCCTTCGGTGCGAAGGGTCCCGGGTTCGATCCCGGTGGGGGAACTCGGTCGAAAAAGTATCAACAGATTTTAAGTTCAGCCATCCTGAATGAGGTTTCCTTGGGTTTTCCTCATTCACAGCAGGCAAATGCTGGAGTGGAACCTAATATATAGGTCCCAGGCCGTTTTCTTCCTTCCCCAATCCTTTCTTCCCTTCCTTTCCCCGGATTGTGTACTCACCGAGGGAAGTCATCCCTCATATGTGACGGGCTAACAAGGCCATTGATGCCGAAAGCCCAGAAATCTAAATCCTAAATCTTCACTACACAAGGGAATTTTCGCGCTGAAAACGGTTTATTAGCAATTATGTTAAGCAGCCCTGTAGTAAATCTGCACCAAGTAATAAATCGTCACATATAAAACGGAATGAATAAACACATAACATTCATTTTCCTACCTTGAAACGAAAAATGTTTCAAAACATTAATATTCAAAGATTTCTCAAAATTCAGATTCACCCATTCCATTCTCCTCAATCATTAACGAGTTACAATAGTAAGAATTGTATTCATAAACTACATTACTTACTTAGTACTATATTAAAGCAAGTTACACTAAAAGAATATATAATTAATGGAATATTTAACTAAAGTAATAGTTAACTAGTGTACTAACCCAGGCATTTGTTTCCTTCCTCTCTTCTTTTCCGTTTGTAAACAACTTCGTTTCGCAAGCAAAAGACGGTAGTTCAATGACGTCAGCCATGGCGAAAGAAAGAGGTGTCTATAGGCGGCCTGGATCTCACACACAGATGGACGTATATAACATATAGTTGAAGTATTTAACATACGTATATGTATGTAAAATACAGAAGATTGTTAGATGTCAGACATCCTGCAGCGACATGATGTAATATCTAAGCGGGTAAAAGGCAGTACCTATGTAGTATATGGATAAAGTACACTCCGTAGAGATTTCCTTAGTAAACATAACGAATCCTTGTATTTGTACAATATACCGCTGTCCGGATAATGAATTTTTCTCAGTGTATAAGGAATAAAGAGGCTTCAAACAACAAATTGGGAAATATAATTTTGTATAACAGAAAACTAAGCCTTGTCAGTTGTTTTATCTTGTGTCTGTGTCTGTTTTTTAAACACAATGTTACAAGGCACAAAAGAACGCCTGAGGGCAGGTTGCTTTTAGCCTGAGGCAGCTTCAGTACTCAAATTAAGACTTTCGTTCTGTCAGTCTATGTGTAGCTATCAGCCAACTACACAGGTTCTTTGCAACGCTGAATTTTACAAGAAAGGTTTTGTTGATCGGTTTACAAGAATGGTTTACAAGAAGGCCCATCGTACATTGTAGTCACGTCTCCTCTTTTGCACTGTCTGAAATTTAACTTGTATACTGTAGTGAGTTACAGAAAAGTGAATGCTATTTTTTAAAAAATGACATTATCAAATAAGATTGAAAATTATCACAATATATTCAAGATGAAAAATATTCATTTAACAGCCGTCGTATTTAGTTATTTGCACTGAAAGTCCTATAATGTGCTTTCTTCTTTACTAATATGAGCACCGAGCTTCTTCGTGTCTAAGTGATTAGCGTACGCGCCTTTGACGTGAGAGACCCGGGTTCGATGCCCTCTGAGAGCTCATGTGGTTCGGACTTCACGATTGATCAGTAGGTTCCGTCTCATATAACCTCGCTGCTGAAAGGGACGATAAAATCAACTCAACGCATATTCAGCACCATAGGAGATATAACTCCGAGGGAAATTTTGTCCCTGGGAAACCTCCCAAAATCATCAATGGTACGAAATATGTCTGCAATGCAACATGTGAATCATTTCCAACTCTATGCTGTGTGACCTAGTTTACTTTTCATGTTTTCAGTAAACTAGACAGACAAAAGGAAGAATAGAGGCTTTCTTCCAGAAAATTGTGTTCGAGGGTGGGGGGTCACACAGGCCCGAATCCACGGGGAGTCTAGGAGGCCGGGTTCACCCTAAAGTTTTACATGAGATTGAAATATGAGCATTAAAGTAGTCAGCCATTAGGATTTTTTGTTTTAGAATGATACCAGATTCGACTTCTGGTGTACGGACAAAATCTCGCCGCCGAAACATCGCCGCCCAAAATCTCGCCGGCCAAAACCTCGCGGGACAAAATCTCGCCGGGCCAAAACCTCGCGTGGCCAAAACCTCGCCGCCCAAAACCTCGCGGGACAAAATCTCGCCGGGCCAAAACCTCGCGTGGCTAAAACCTCGCCGACCAAAACCTCGCGTGGCCAAAACCTCGCCGCCCAAAACCTCGCCGCCCAAAACCTCGCGGGACAAAATCTCGCCGGGCCAAAACCTCGCCGCCCAAAATCTCGCCGAGACGAAACCTCGTCGCGAATGAAACTTCTTCTGAATGAAAATTTACCCAATGTGTTTCCTAATATGCAATTCCACATTACAAATAATAATAATAATAGTAATAATAATAATAATATACAAAACATCGTGTGCGTGGGCTTTCTCGGGTTATTCCCGTTTCCTCCCACTTTCTTTATTCGATCATTTCCTTCATCCTGGTCATCTACGTCTCCTTTAACCTATAGGACATAATCAAGGGACGTCGTAAAAACTCATATATTATTTCATACTTTCATAAATGTTATTAGATTTTTGTTAAAATTTTAAGTTTTTAGATGTTCCAAAGTTCACGAAACTAATCTCGTTAGTTGTCATTACTTTCCTTATTCAGACTTTCTTTCCCTATAACCAGTTTAAAAACATCCTGTCGCCCTACCTTCACATTGAAATCCTTTAATACAGAAATAGAATTTTCATATGGTACCGCGGGACTTGGTCAAATACCCGTGATACTTCTTCTGAAACAGCGTCTTTTATACCGTCATCCTTATCATCTGTTGGAACATTTACATTTTGGTCAGGCGAGATTTTGGGTATGGCGATATTTTGGGGCGCGAGGTTTTGGCCTGGCGAGATTTTGGCCAGGCGAGGTTTTGGCCCCGCGAGATTTTGGCCCGCGAGGTTTTGGGCGACGAGGTTTTGGCCAGGCGGGGTTTTGGCCTGGCGAGATTTTGTCCCGCGAGGTTTTGGGCGGCGAGGTTTTGGCCAGGCGAGGTTTCGGCCTGGCGAGATTTTGGGCCGCGAGGTTTTGGGAGGCGAGGTTTTGGCCAGGCGATGTTTTGGTCCGCGAGGTTGTCGCCGCGAGGTTCTGGCCGCGAGGTTTTGTACCCAAACCCTGGTGTAAGCTCAACTTTCAGTCCTGTGTCATTTGCAGGTCTCGTCTCATACAGATTCGTTGAAAAACCTCTAAACATAATGCTGTGACTAGTATGCGAACTAAAGTTTTTTTTAGCAAAAGAGATATACATTTCTTGCTTTAGACTCTGCCCTGTAATCCAGTTTTTCTGGAGGTAGTATGGTTGGGAACGGTCGATCAGATTCAAGCTGCGAACCCACATCAAAAAGACCTTTCTTTATAACCTTGGTGTTGTATAAGGACGAAAAACAAAAATATAACGATAGTTCCAGTAATAGATATTCTAGGAAAGAGATTTGTGGCTGGTTTTGAAATAGAGAAAGGACAGTACCTGAGCTTTATTAATATTACTATCATATATTACCCGCTTTGCTGAGTTGAAATGAAAATTTAAATGCACAACTCCGTATTTCATGTGTTTAGTACCCGTGAAACATGCTGTTTTCGTTTTTAATGGCACCGATTTCAACAGCATCGGAAAGATCATTGATCATCTCGGCGACTCCAAAAATCATGGATTCGACACCAATAATGGTCATTTTCGGTCATTTATATGTATATTTCCTCCCCCCATTTTGCGGGCCATGGCATCAAAAGTGACACTGTTCATCTCAGCGACCCCCAAAAATGTGGATTCAGCACTAATATTGGTCATTTTCGATCATTTTTCAATATCTCTTTCTCCACCTCCCCCAAGTTGTGTGATTGAATTTGAAATTAAACGGTATCGAAAGTACCACTGTTCATCTAAGCGACGCAGAAAACTATAAATTCGACACTGATAGTGACCATTATCGACCATTTAATATATCTCTTTCTCATCTTCCCGCAAGTGGCGGAGCTGATCTTGCATTTAAACCGGATCGAAAATGCCACAGTTCATCAGAATGATTCCGAAAATTGTGGATTAGACACTAATATTGGTCATTTTCGATTATTATTATTATTATTATTATTATTATTATTATTATATATAGCTCCCCTACCCCTCCTCCGTGCTAGGGCACACGGCATCAGAATTGTCACTGTTAATCTCTGCTACTCTCAAAACTATTGATTGGACACTACTATTAGTCATTTTCGATCATTTTTAAATGTTTATCCTCTCTCCTCCATTGCACCCTCCCCCTCCCCAACTATTAGGGCTGAACAGGCCCGTAGCCAGCCTCGAAATTTAGGGGGGGCTAAATGTAAATTAGGGTGGGCACACACACAGATATATATATAATGTCTGTCTCTGTGTGTGATGATGATTAATTTCTTATGCTCTTAAAACTAAATCTACAGCCTGAAGGAATTACTATTAAAATTTTCCTCTATAGCGTTAGTACAATTGCACCTGAAAGCTAGAATACTATGTGTTTCCTTTTTATTTATTTGTTATGGCAACAAAATATTTCTTCCGTTTTCTCATCTTCAAGGAAATAAAAAAAATATTTAAAAAAATAGTTGGCCGAACGAACCAATCATTAAAATTTCCAAAGAATTAGTACAGGAAATACGTTTTTAAATTTTTGATGGACTGAAAAAATATTTGTGAAACTCGAAAACATCTAGAAAGTAATGAGATTTAATACTATCTTCAAAGAGATTCTACAGAGGCGGGTCTCAAAATCTTAAATCAATATTTTGAAATACATGTGGCCTAAACAATTATATGCATATTGGAAAAATGAAATTAGCATCTTACCTGTATTATTATTTACATGTCCTTAGATACGAAACTTTACATTTCTTCAAATATTACGGGCTTTATTTTTCACTTGTACTTCTAAACATTTTTTGATCAGTTTTTTATGGTGATGTTCGAAAGAAATAATGATATGTTTATGGGTTTTTGCTATCTACAAATTTATAAATTTTATAAGATTAAGAAACACAAACACAACACGCATATATACACTCCTCATGTTGGCACAGTATAGTAGAAACAAGTTGAACATTTGAACAATCACTAACAACACAATCACAGTATAAGTCTCCTTGTTTTGGATGCTGCCAATCTTCGAACAATTGTGTCCAGATCGAGATTTCTGGTGATGTCATTGTTGTAACTCAACAAAACAAGATCGGCACGGTGCAGTTAATGTACAATTCCTTTTGAGAAAATGCCCTAACAAAGAAGGAATTCCTCTCACCTGAAGTATTCCTACATAACGGTTGACAGGCTTCAGGGCAGAAATTTAGAAAAGAAAATATTCAAATTTACAAACGTAGGTATAATTTCTAATTGCTGTCTTTTTAGTAACTGAAAAAATACATTTTGCATAACAGCTGTGAGTTCCATTTTATCACAACACGTTTCAATTTTTAGACGTCGCGGACCCCGTAGCCAGGTCACGCGGACCCCCGGGGTCGGCGGACTCCAGTTTAAAAACCACTGCTCTAGACTCTTTGGAACATACTATCAACAATCATTTAGGACGATTGCTACTAAAGTCATGTTTAAGTAAAAATAATATGTTATGTTTTGGTACTAGAGCATTCAAATAAGAAATAACTCCAAAAAAGTTCCCTGTTCTAGCGCAGTTACCTTCTTTCTCGAAACGAAATTGACAAGAGAAGTAACAATTCATTAAATTTTCTTTGTATAGTACAATTCATATCAAAGTATACATGAAATTCTTCTTTACATTGTACAAATAAGAATTCGACATCAGTTGCTTTCGTAGGTACTAAAAAAGTTTAAGTTAAGAACTAATGATTTAAACAGCTATTTACTTATTTCTATTGAAGATATCTCTTCTTCAAAATGAAACTACATTAGCAAATTGTTACTTTTGTGGGCTACCCCGTAGCCTCATGGGTACAGCGCTCGCCTTTGGCGCGTCCGGTTTCGGGTTCAAACCGTACTGGGAGTCCTCGGATTCAAACCGATAGTGATTTGGATTTTACTTTAAGCTATAGGTGCTGTGTCTACATAGCCTCCCTGCTGAATAGGGACGCTAAACTCCCCAACGCACCCTGTTTTAAGTCAAAGGTCAAATTTCAAATTTATAAAGCATTATACATATTATCATCCAATAAGGCTCAATTTTTAATTGAAAATTCTGTATTTCCTATAAGTGCAACTACTACCTCCGTTTAGTTTGCTACATTTTTTGTTTACATACCAGAAGATTGCAAGGTATTCTTTTACAAAATAGTAACTTTGGATGATTAGGTTTACGTCTGATTATCTGCATGAACATTTGATTCTGGCACCAAAGATTGGCAACAATTATTAAATTATTTTAATAAAGTATCTAATAATTCATCCCCGAGAAAGATTAAGTGAACCGAACTTATCTTTAGTTTAAAGATATATTAGAAGTATTATTTATCTATTCCAAGTTATTTAACAAATAGTCAAGTTGCTGATACACTACGATTCTCATTCTTCAAGTCAACTTCGGTGCATCTTCAGGAACCTGTATAGATCAACTTTCAATTACAACCATGTTCAACAACACAACAAGAGTAAACACAATTCAGAAAAGGAAACTTTTCTTACTCCGTTATCACGTGACATAAAACGTAGTCAAAATTCCCCCCTCTCTCTCCATGTCCAATATACACAAAACAAACCCATACACCTATGTGATGATTAGAACGAAGCAGTTGCATCCCCCTGTTGAGGGATGCTGTCTTTTCAATCTCTCGCATATTGAACGAAAGCCAATGACTCACAGCAAAAGGGTGTTTTCAGTTGCAAATTCCAAGGACAGGAAGAAGTAAACCATAGCCGTCTTTAGATAGCTATGAGTAGCTATGAGTAAACTCTTCGCCCGCAGATTAAGGTAAAACTATGTTGTTTCTGGACACAAATGCATGTTTGCCGATAGAATAACCATAAATTATTTTTCTCCTGCAGCGAGGGTCGTTTGCACACGAAGCATTAATAAAAAAGATAAATAAACCAGTCTCACGCTCAAAGAAATATTATAATAATTCAAAGAAGCGTAGCGCATAAATAGACCAATACTTTAAATGAGGATAATAAAAGTAAATTTTAATTTAGCACTCTAAAGTACATTTGGAAATACAATTTCTTCAAACATTTCAGTCAGGGTTCGAATTAAACTTTCGAACGAGAGGGTTATGTTTATGTATTGTTGCTGTAAATGTAGAAGGCGAAAATTTATCCCAGAAATGGATGTTATGTTACTTCTGTGATACGAGCCGGACATACATTTTTACCGAAGGGGAATTTCCCCGGCATCCCCCGTTAATTCGAACTATGACTTTAGTAGGGGGCTACAAAAAATTTAGGGGGGCTGAGCCCGCCCTAGCCCCCCTTGACTACGGGCCTGGGGCTGAACTTGGCTTGAAACAACAGCTGAAGTGTCACAGTTTCTCTCATCGACCCCGAAAACTATGGATTCAACTCTAATATCGGTCATGTTTGATCATTTTCAAATTTTTCTCCCCCTCCCCTCCCTACTTTGCATCGTCAAAATGAATAACCTAAAGCAATCCCCGTCCCTAAGCTCATGTATGTTGGAATTTTGATTGAGATCGGTCACGTGGTTCAAGAGTGATGAAGTCACAAAGGTAGTCATTTTTATTTTTTACATATATTTTTCCCTCCAGCTCTCCTACGTTGGCTCGTCAAAATGAAACGATAAAAACACCCAAGGCCAGACCCTCATATAGGCCTATGTTGAAAATTTGATCAAGTCTGATTGAGTAGTTCAAAAGATATTAGGTTTTATTAGTTTTTACTTATTCGTTCCCCTCCCTCTCCCCTAGGATCTACCGTTAAGGTGAAATTAGAAAAATGTTTCCGGATCCAAACCTCATATATCTTGAAAATTTGTTTGAGATCGGTCAGATACTTCAATAGGTAATAAGTTACAAAATAGTCGCTTTCAGTCTTATATAAATTGATTTTTATATGTCTCCCACTCCTTCTCCTCCCTCACGGTGCTGCGTCAAATTTAAATCATAAAAGTGATCCCAGGCTTGAACCACATCCATGTTGAAAATTTGATCGAGATCGGTCGAGTGGTTCAGGAGTTATTAAGTTTTATTTATTTTTTACCCCCCTCCTCCATCCCTTAGTTCTACTGTCAAAGTGAATAGCCTAAAACCAGCCCAGCCTTGAAGCTAATCCATGTTAAGAATTTGATCGATATCGGTTGGGCGGTTTAGGAGATTTACTCACAGTTATTTTCAATCTTATATATATATAGATTGGTAGTGTAGAATCTAGATATTTTCCGAGTGGGCAACGTAGAATTTTCGGGACTTTCCACACCCCGCCAACCCTTTCCAACAGAACGGCGGATGCATCGCTTTTATAACTAGCAATCGTCAACATTGAGACTTTTCCGAAATAGGCAGTCCTGGCTTCGATAGAACAAAAAAGTTTGAAGGGCCGGATCAGGGCAGTGGAGAAGAGTCATTTTTTATTAGCTACACAACACGACTAGCCGACGTGACGGCCACCATGGCCTCGCATCATGTAGTCCATTTTTTTTTAATTTTCAATGGAGACCTGCCTACGTATTTTGAATTGCAGAGGAAGGTACGTTGTATGCATTATCATTACAAATATATGAGCATACTGGTATTGAAAATTGAAATACGTTTAGGCCAAATTGAAATCAATAGGTGATTGTATTTCCTTTGTAGGAGCTTTTACTTTTTACTTTTGCAGATTGTCGTCCCCTAAATTGCCGCTCGGAGCTTTTGTCCCTTTTCTCCAGATCTGGCACTGATTATTGGAGATGATTGTGATCTGCAGAGGTCATGGCTTACTTATAAACAATAATATAGCAAGAAACTAAAACGTAAGTATAGTGAGAATAATAACAACTCGCTGATTGTGCGAGCTGTTTTTCACTTTTTCTTCCTCAGCTGATCTAATAGTGACTGTGCCGCACTCAGAACACGTACACGAGAATTGAACACCACACGCGAGCCCGCCTGAATCAAATTCGAGCTGAAATTTCTGAATAATTCTTCCAACTTATATTCAAGGTTTCTTTATAATGTCAAAAATTATATCGTATATTTTATGTTGAACTTCGCTTACAAAAGTTTGTTCTTCTCTTCAAGGTTTTAAGTTCAATCCCCTTCTTTCTCTTCGTTGATAAAACCTAATGACCTTTTTACTTATTCGTGGCATGATTTTTCCACACAAGTATTAAACTTTGAATTTAGCGCTTGAGAGTAGCAGAAACATACGAGCTTGATATTCCTCCGCGAGACCAATATCCACTGCCACTAGATGGCAATATAAGATGCAGTTACGAAAAAGGAGCAATTAATGGTTTGAATCAATACAATTATAACCTTGAAATTCAGTCTCGTTTCGGCTCAAAAAGTAGAATAGTTTCCCGTATGAATCAATGGGGATCATTTTAAAAATTCCGGCGGTATTCAGTCCTCTTAAATGGAAATTTTCGCCGATCAATAGAAAATTAAAATGGGAGAACTATGAAATAAAACAGACACGCGTCATTTTGTAATAAAATTACATGGCGAGTGCATTTTATCTGATTCAAAGCTGTTATCGTCGAATATACACAATTAAAGGTGCCCTGATTGGCCAAATTAAAAAACCTCAACAAATTATCCCTCTAGAGGCGAATGTTTATCGTCACCACCAGTGGGAATACGGGTTTCTTATTATCCTAAAAAACCGTTTAGGTGGGACCCAGACCGCTCCAAAACTATGATCATGAAATATCGAAAGTGCTAATAAGAGTATTCCAGAAGTGCTTGAAGGACATGAAGAATTGAAATGACACATTGAGTAGGGACAATAAGCAAAAAATAAACGAAATACGTTTTTTTATTTTCTGTGGAGAAACGGTTTTATTGGGCAAAATACCCACCCAAAATTTTGAAATTTGAGGTCAAAAGGCAAGAAGGAATGCACCGAATTGAATGATATTGTGGGAAGATAGTGTAGACATAAAATGAGATAATTCGGTTTCGTATTTTCCTGAAAAAAAAAAAGGTTGAGTGAGGAACGGACCTTGTAACCCGTAGATTACGAAATATCGAAAATGCAAATAAGCATACTTCAGAACCTCGTAAAGACTGGAAAATTGCAACGAAACTTCGTATAGGGACAATTTGCAAAACAATAAATGAAACGTGTTTTAATATTTGAGGAAAAACAGTGCTTTGGCCTAGGCCCCTCCGACAAAAAAGTAAATATTAGCGTAATAGCACAAGAAGGAGTGGACTCAAGCAAATGAAACTGTGTGTAGATATTATATAGACCCAATGTAAAATAAGGCCTTTCGTCTTGCTCAAGTGTCCCAATTCGTTTTGCTTTAAATTTGGCAGACCAGCAGCTAACTGGAAATAAATTGACAGGTTTTTTTTATGCGCAAAATTATTGTAAGGGTTAAACATTCCTCCTGAAATACTATAAAATGCATTATGCTGTTTGTGCTTGTAGTTGATATGCCAAATTTGAAAAAACCGGATGAATACACGACACTTGTAAAACACGAAAGGCCTTATTTTACATATCCAATATCTATATACAATTTCATTCGCTTCGGTTCACTCCTCCCGAAACTCAACAAATCGTTCCACTCAAGTTTTTTTTTCTTTCAGACAAATACGAAACACGTATTTCCTCATCTTACCTCTACAATATTTGTGCTCATTTCATTCACTTCGGTTTACTTCTTGCCTTTTTGGGTCAAATTCCAAAACGTTTGACGAGGGCTCTTGCCCCCCAAACCCCGTTTTCCCCTCGAAAATAAAAAACGTATTCGCTTATTTTTTTGCCTATTGTTCATACACAAAGTTGCGTTGCATTTCTTCATCTCTTTTACACACATCTGACATACTGTTACTGGCACTTTTGATATTTCGAGATCAAAGGTTTGGAAAGGTGCGTGCCCCACCTAACCGTCTTTTCCAAGCAAATATGAAACCCGTATTCCCTCATTTTGTGTCTACAATGTCTGCACAAAATTTCATTCATTTTGATTCACTTCTTACCTTTCGGGCGTCAACTTTCAAAATTTTGGGGTCTATTTTTTGCCTCTGAAATCCATTTTCCGCAGAAAATAAAACAAACCTTATTCCTTTATTTTTTCGTATTGTCCATACACAAAGTTTCTTTGCAATTCTTCATGTCTTACACACTTCTGAAATACTGTTATTACCACTTTTGATATTTCGTGATCAACGGTTTGGAGGGGTCCGTGCTCACCCTAACCGTCTTTTTCAGACAACACGATACCCGTATACACTCATATCATGTTTACAATATCTGTGCCAAATTTTATTCATTTCGGTGGGGGCTTTTGCCTCCTAAAACCGTTTCTCCGCAGAAAATGAATAACATTATTCGTTTATTTTCTTGCGTATTGTCCATACACAAGGCTTAGTTTCAATTCTTCATATCCTTTATACACATCTAACATACTGTTACTATCTCTTTTGATATTCCGTGATCAAAGATTTGTAGGTGTCCGTTCCCCATTAAACCATTTTTCCCATGAAAATATGATACCCGTATCCCCTTATTTCATGTGTACAATATCTGTACACAATTTCATTCACTTCTGCACACCTATTTTGATTTTCGTGCGTCAATATCAGAAATTTTGGATGGGGTCTTTTGCCCCCGAAAACCGTTTTTCAGCAGAAAATAAAAAAAACGTATTTGTTTATTTTTTTGCAGATTGTCCGTGCACAAAGTTTCGTTCCAATTCTTCCTGCCCTTTAAGCACATCTGACATACTGTCACTGTCACTTTTGATATTCCGTGATCAAAGATTTGGAGGGGTCCGTGCTCCACCTAACCGTCTTTTCCAGACAACACGATACCCGTATACCCTCTTATTATGTTTACAATATCTGTGCCAAATTTTATTCATTTCGGTTCACTTCTTCTTACCTTTCGGGCGTCAACTTTCAAAATTTTCGGGTGGGTTCTAATGCCCCCTTAAACTGCTTTTCCGAAGAAAATAAATAAAACGTATACCTTCCTTTTTTTGCACATCGTCCATGCGCATAGTTTGGTTGCAGTTCGTCATGTCCTTTACACACATCTGACATACTGTTACGAGCACTTTTGATATTTCGTGATCAAATGTTTGGTGGGTACCCTGCCCCACCCAAGCCCCTTTTCAAGGAAAATTCGAAACCCGTATTCACTATTTTTATGTCTACAATATCATTGTACAATTACATTCACTTTGGCTAACTTCTTTTTGCCTATCGGACCACAAATTTCAAAACTTTAGGTGGGGGCTTTTGCCCCGTTAAACCGCTTTCTCCTAGAAAATAAAAATGACCGTATTGGTTTACTTTTTGCGTGTTGCCCGCACGTAAAGTTTCGCTGAATTCTTCCTGGCCTTTACACACATCTCACGTACTGTTACTAGCACTATTGATATTTCGTGATCAAGTGTTCGGAGGGTACCCTGCCCCACCTAACCCTTTTTTCAAGGAAAATACGAATACGGTATTCCCTAATTTTATATATACAATATCTGTGTACAATTTCATTCACTTCGGCTCCCTTCTTTTTGCCTTTCGGGCCTCAAATTTCAAAACTTTCGGGTGGGGGCTTTTGCCCCCTTAAACAGTTTTTCCGAAGAAAATAAATAAAACGTATACCTTCCTTTTTTGCAAATCGTCCATGCGCATAGCTTTGTTGCAATTCGTCATGTCCTTTACACACATCTGCATACTGTTACTATCACTTTTGATATTTCGTGATCAAATGTTTGGTGGGTACCCTGCCCCAATCAACCCCATTTAAAGGAAAATACGAAACCCATATTCCCTAATTTTATGTTTACAATATCTGTGTACAATTTCATTCACTTCGGCTCACTTCCTTTTGCCTTTCGGGCTTCAAATTTTAAAACTTTAGGTGGGGCTTTTGCCCCCTTAAACAGTTTTTGCGCAGAAAATAAATAAAAAGGATACCTTCATTTTTTGCACATTGTGCATGCGCATAGTTTCATTGCAATTCATCATGTCCTTTACAGACAACTGACATACTGTTACTAGCACTTTTGATATTTCGTGATCTAAGGTTTGGAGGGGTCCGTGTCCGACCTAACCGTCTTTTCCAGGAAAATACGAAACTCGTAGTCCCTCATTTTGTGACTGCAATACCTGTACAAAATTTCATTCACTTTGGTTCACTTCTTCTTACTTTTCGAGCGTCAAATTTTGAAATTTTGGAGCGCGTTCTTTTGCCCTGAAACCCATTTCCGCAGAATAGAAAACAAACCTTATTCCTTTTTTCTGCACTATTATCCATACAAAAAGTTTCCTTGCAATCCTTCATGTCCTTTACACACATCTGACATAGTGTTACCAGCACTTTTGATATTTTGTGATCAAAGGTTTGGAGGGGTCGGTGCCCCACCAAACCGTTTTATCCAGGAAAATACGGACCCCGTATCCTTATTTTGCGTCTGCAATATCTGTGAACAATTTCATTCACTTCGGTTCACTTCTTTTTGCCTATCGGGCTTCAAATTTAAAACTTTAGGTGGGGCTTTTGCCCCGTAAAACCGTTTTCTCCTGGAAAATGAAAATGGCCGTATTGGTTATGTTTTTTGCGTGTTGCCCACACGTAAAGTTTCGTTGCAATTCTTCCTGTCCTTTACACACATCTGACGTACTGTTACTAGCACTATTGATATTTCGTCCGTGCCCCCCCCCCAACCGTCTTTTTTAAGAAACTGCGAAACCCGTGTCCCTCATTTTATGTTTTAAATATCTGTGCACAATTTTATTCACTGCGGTTCAGTTGTTCTTGCCTTTCGGGTGTCAACTTTTTAAATTTTTGTGTGGGTTTTATATTAAAACTTTACATTATGTAACTTTTTCGTTTTTATGAGATTATTTTTTGAGGGAAAGGGAAATGCTTTCCTCTGGTATCTGTTTCTTGTCATTCATTTTGTTTCAACTGCTTAAGTAAGATAATTTTGTAACTTTTGATGTCATCCAACTCCGTCACGATAATAAAATTGTCATTCTTAACAACCTGACAATTGTCATTCTTAACAACCTGACAGCCGAGCTTTCTGGGTTGCCTGCTATTGCAAGAAAAAGAGGAGAGCAAGTGGTAATGCACTTTTGGAGTCGTGTATACATGATTGCGAATAGTATCTCTACACGAGTCAAAATATTCACGTAGCACAACACTGGAAACTTTACTGTTTTTCACAGCATGTTTAATACACTTTAGTATTTCCAAAAAATGAAGCTAACCACTTGAAGTTAAGTACACAGTGTTTCGAGGAGCATTAAGTGTATTTTTTCTCTAATAACTAATTTTTCACCCATTATGTTTCGCACCACCAGTTCGTTTTTCGGCTAAGATATTTTATAAATGTAATTTCCACTTGAGAATTTAGAGTTCGTAACAAACGGAGTTAAATGTACAAGTATCTTCCACTCTGCCAGATTTAATTACACTCCAAACACAAGTCCTTTACCAACACGAATCACTGGTTCAAATATATCACTATCCAAACGAATACAAATTAATTTGGTTTTCATTGAATTAAGTCCATATTCAACATTTAAAAAGTACTGTTTCTTGGTGTCCATAGTTGATGCACAAACACTCAAAGACATGTTACTCCAGTAGCTGATCAACACAGAATAACGACACTATTCACACAGATGACTGTGGAGGCATGAAGGGTGGAGAGGACGAAGAGGAAAATTCATGTTTCATGTAGTTTGAAGTTGCCAACATACAATTGCGATGAGTATACCAGTTCAGTAAATTCAAGATCGTGCAGGTTACGTCCACATACAATAATCTCCATTCCTTTATATATTGAAAAGATATTTCCACTTTGTAAATATGTTAATAATGCACCATTATCTGCTTCCAATTTTTTAGTACAACGTCCTGGTTAAAGTACTTTTTCGCCTCCTTCAAATGTCACATATGCATTCCTACGATATACAACTGTAATAATCTTACAGTTTACAATACGAAAGGGTACTCCAATCTCCGAATTTTGCATTTTTGTAAAGAGTACCATTGATGGCTTATTAAAGGAGCATTTGGAGTTAAAAGCAAGTTTTGTTCAATAGAAAGAGTAACAAAAAGTAAGAGACCGTTCAGCTTCTATAGGCAATAGTTTTGATGAATGGTAAATGCTCACGTCACTGATGGGATACGCGAGAAACTCAATGTGAGTAGGTATCTACTCCCTTGTACGCAGCTGATATACCTTTAATAGTGCATTGGATTTAATAAATTGTGTTTTGGATTTGTTAGCAGTCTTGATCTGTGTTGAATTCTTGAGGGACGTTTTAGTTAGTTATTTTTCCTACAACATTAGTATAAGAAAGAGTAGAGAGAGAGCAGTAATTACGTTTGTTGTGCGAAACATTGTTTCTTCCAGATATGCTTTTTATGGTGGCACTGTCTCAGGCAGCTCTGAGAGATTCCCCCGTAGGAGACAAAAATAATACATTTATAATACAATAAATATAATAATACTGTGTAAAAATAATGTGTATCTCCGAATACTAAGGGCCCCAACACTGAAAACCATCGTGTTCGCGCGCTCTCGATAAAAATTCTGGGTACTCACCCGCGAACATGGCGACATTATAGTCTGCAATTATTAGTCTCTGTGTTTTTGTCACTGTGAATTTGTTTAACAGTGCATCTTCAAGCTATCAAACTGAGATTTAAAGTTCTCCCGAGTGTGAACATAGGTTTTCGTTGGCCATTTATCTTCAAGTAGTGTTGGTTTAGCAAAAACAATGATAAAACAAGGGATCGACATTGTGCTTTGTTAGGCCATGCGGTTTGGTTGTTTTAAGGAATTCATTTGTAATATTCTGCAGTGACTTATTGAAACAAATAATATTTCTAAGTGCCTAAATACCTTTCGGAGTATTCGTTACCATTACCATTGCCGAGATGTGGTGTTTTCTTAGCAGGAACAGCAACCTAATTATGAATAGCTGAATTTTAAGCCGGAGCCCCCAACCTACGACAAGTCCAATCCAACGAATTTACAAGTCATTTTATCTGACGAACTCTCACCGGTAAAGATCCTTCAGAAATTCAGTTTGTTAGTGTTTGTCAATGAACATCATGTCGTATTTTAAAGGTAACTACTTACTGGTGATTTTGACAACGACAAGCCACGTTACGTACTCTCTCTTTCTTTGAGTTGCGTTGAATACTACAGTGGATATCTTTCCTGTGAAATTTAGTCATGGAAGTGTCTATTTGGAGTAGACATTTTTGCGTAAGTGCACGGAGTTCATGTGTCCCTCTATATTGCTACAAGGCTAAAGTTAAAATGAAGCTGCAGGCGCACATGCAGAATTGCGTAATTGGTTATTTTATTTGCTGCTGCGCTTAGTGCCCAGTGCTAATCTCTACTCCTATTTCTTGTTTCTAACATTAATAATCAAACATCAGCGGTTGGCATTTGAGATAGAACCAAACGAATCAATAATTGTAGAGGAGAGAAGTAATGTTGTTTCTAACGGAAGGAACTGTCCAATATGTCCTAGCTAGGGCCTCCAGCTTAGCGCTGCCCTGCCTTCGACCAATATAATGAGATAATGCACGCCAGGAGAGTAGTCTTAGCACATTGCACAGTTAACGAATGATGATTTGTCCTGTTTCTCTCATCAACTAGAATGGCATATAGAAATTAAGTGAACGATATTCCTGCTTGCATTTATTAGCTTCGGCATCCCCTTTCTTTGAAGTTATTTGCAGCCTTTGGTGGTTTGCAACTTAAGTGGAGTTCTAGGAGATTCCTCATTAATTCTTTAAGTTCAATTTATCAACGTAGTGCTCATGCGCAGTGCCTTTATTTTGTGTGTGTGTAATGCAACTGAAATAGCGATACGGTCGTCATTCTCAAGTGAAGTGTAGCAAATAAAACAATTTTGCTCAAGTAAGCCTACCTTCGTAATGGGCATTTTAGTGTTTTCTCCGCTTCGCACGGAGGCTGAAATAGTTTCACGCTATAATGTGTGTTTAGTGAAATGTTATGCATTGCATTTGGCCTATTTCCAAGTTCATATTTATGCAGCCAGTGCAGGTAGGTAGTATGCAGCCAGTGCTGCACTTAAATGAGGAAGTAGTATGACCATAGCTTGTTAGAAAGTTTTACCAAGATGCTAGTTATCAAGCTCTGAGTTTATACAGTCATGTTTATTCCAGGCTAATATAAAGCTATCCAGGTTATTTCAGCTATTGAAATTTACACCTGAATTCCATCTATCACAAGGTGGTGTTGTGTGTTTTCTCCTAGTTTTCCATTACGTTTGTTTCTTTGGCGAATCAATGTTATTTTTGCAGTTCATTCTGATCCTTCTCCAGTTTTTTCGTTCCTATTTCGGAGTAACGTATCCCCACTACATTTTTAGTTGGTTACGTAACGTTTTATTATGCTGACTACATGGGTCTTACTTATTGCAACTTAATGATGTTTGCAAGTCGCTAAACACCTCCAACGACCTTTCGTATGTTTTCCGCGTCCAATTTCCGTATCTGCAAACAATTTGTATTATTGTTACAACATTATGACTTTCATTTCTTGATAGTTACAAGGATAATTGCCAATCGTCTCTGTAAGTGATAATGTATTAGTCCACTTAACTTAATTATTATATTGTACACCCGACTAGTCAAGGTTTCCGTATAAGCGTACACATATTATTATGAGTAAGTTTTAGGTATATATTATATATTGCAATTTTATTGGTAACCTAATTATTGCATATTTTTGTGCATTCTATATTTCATGATTACTGTAAAAATCTTGTCGCTTTATCATTTAATTTGGTGTTTACGTTTCACCTCAATTGCATATGTAAATTGGCAGTGCATTGATAAGAAGATGTAATTTTAATTAGATATGCCTACATTACTTGGTTTTAAAGATGCTAACCATGCATAAGTATACAAGGAAAGATTACAGTAGGTGCATCCTATTCTACACTCCGCATCAAAAAATTGCGACACTTAACGCCGTGCAGCTAGGTCACCCAATATACACCTTATTATCCCATAATCGTGTCTGGTAGAGAGACTCCTCCCTCTCCTCCCTTCTTCTCACCCATACTAAAATTCTATAACAACATGAACGCAATTCTAATTTCAAACTACATATGTATTAGTATCGATAAAATGAAATAAAAAAACTGAGACGAAACGAGATTCACAAGTTAATTTAGGGAGAAACTGAAACTCACATAATGAAAAATTGAAACCAATGAATGTCTATTTCACAGAGGTTCAGAAACGAGCCAGAGAGAGAGAGAGAGAGAGAGAGAGAGAGAGAAGGCGAGAGAAGAAGAAAAGTGAAAGGGAGAACAGATAAAAATGTGGAATTTTAAACTTAGCAAAAAAGGAACCTAACATTATAAAGTTCCGTTACCAGAAATCCAACAGTAATATAGAAATAACGTTTGTTGTATATATTTTTTCAGGACTGTTCGAAAATATAGAGGATGCTTGAATTATTCATTAAGTCTCTTTCATAAAGGATAGCATATTCGATTTCCAGTAGAATTGTAGATCTCTCAGACACATCTAAGATGATGTCAACACTTTAACATACATGCTTTGTTTCCGCGTGGTTCGGTTGTAAGTTCGGTAGTGTTTATTGGACGTACTGATGCGAACTACATTCTAATAAACCCAGTAGGTAGCGTAGGTCATATCTTCCATTCCAGACTACTAATGCAAAGTGAAAAAAGAAAAGAAAAAGGAAGAAAGAAAGAAATATAAAATTGAATGATTGCTTTTTTGCTGGTAATTTTTTATCAGAAATATCCTATATTAAAAGTCCAAACCATATCATAATGAAAAGTTACAAATGTTAAAATGGAAAATTGGATGCTCCTTTTAGATATAACAGACCTTGCATGTTTCAAATTTCAAGGTGAACAAATCATATTGAATTATAAGATGGAAACAAATTGTGTAGAACTAGTACAAATAAAATTGTGTTTCAAATAACCAAAAAAGTTACTATTTTCTAGACTTTTCCGAAGATTTATCTGTACCGAACATCCAGCATCACTTTTATCTCTTGCGAATATAACGATGTAATTTGCACAGGGAAAATGAACACGCTTAGAGCTAAAACGGATCATAGAGTCAGCCGGATAATGTTGGTTAGCTCATGGACCACCACTGGATCGAGGATTCAAACCCATAGTGACCCGTTAATTCGACTGAGACTCGGTACCCAAATGATAAAAGAGATATTTTGCTTATTCTCTTGCGTTTAAACAGTATTTCTTTCAGAGATGACTAGGACTGGAGATGTTATGTCCAGAGCACGGAAAACTCGACGCTGAAGTTGCCAGTCAATTCCATTCTCCAGACCAGGTCTATCGTCCTTTTTGCTAGGTTTTAACTTTGGAACACGCACACGCAGATGAAGTGCGTGTGTACGTGAGACAGAGGGGGGAGAAGTGAAAGATGAAACGACAGGATAGGGAAACGACAAGAAAGAGAGAGGGAGACGAAAAAAATAAGTCTTTGAGTTTTAGGTCCCACGTATATGCCGGTTAGGCTAAAGGAGACGTTGATGATAAGGGATGAATGAAATGGTGGAATGAAGAAAGTGGGAGGAAACGGGAGAACCCCGAGAAAACACACGCACACGGTGTTTGTCCACCACAAAATCCACCACAAAGTTTGAACCCGGGACCCCAAGCTCCAGAGGTGAACGCTCTACCACTGAGCCACCGCGGCCCCAAGAAAGGGAGACGATTATAAATATGAAACATATGTATCATTAAAGTGTATGATGAAGAACGCACACACTGTTTATTCGAATTCTCACCAGTGATGCTTTGTAAGTTCTCCAACAGAAGATAAATCTCTGTTTACAGCCATTATTTTATGCGAAAAAGTTATACTACTTGGAGGGGAATCGAACGCGTGTTTTCTGCTTGGGAGTCTGGTACTCTACCACTACACCACCGATTGCTTTACCCAAACTGTGTTAACAAATGCTGTAATAATTCTTTCTGAGAACGATAAAACGAAAAGTGTTTACTGCAGATAAATGAAGTGTTTCGAATGTCGTGGTAAATCCCTTGCCCTTTCGCAACCAACATTCGTAAATCGTCTCTATCATGACGCAAGTATTTGCTTCCACATTTTAAAGCATTGCACGTATAATATGAGAAATCGATTCTTCACTATCACTTTGTAAAAAATGTAAGTTTGGCATGATCAGGATATGAATCCATGCTTGACACCTTTATTAATCGTAACTCCATTACGTTACCGCTATACTACCATGCCACCTGAACCTAGAAGGCAAATATTACTTACTTTATCCTTGATTATTAAAACGATCAAGCTTCTTCCTGTAAGTTTATTTGCACCTAAGTGCACAAAGAAATTCATTCATTCGACGACGTAGACAGAAACAAGTGCCCAGTAACAAAGGAAACAACATACAATCCAGGAAAAAATACTAAAATGAAAACATATTATGAATTAATGTCGCCGTGCAAGTTCAAAGTATGCCAATAATAATAATAATAATAATAATAATAATAATAATAATAATAATAATAATAATAATAATAATAATAATAATAATAATGATAATAGCATCAATTGGCCGCTTTGCTGGGATAAATTCAGAACAAATATTAATATGCTCCGTTATTCAGTTACTTTTTACTATTTCTAAAGAGCACCTTGATATCGGTCATATTCGATGAGTTTTATACGTCCCCGTACCTTCCCATGCTGCAGTGCTCGGCATTTTCAGTGCCATTGTTCATCTCAGCCATCCGAAAAACTACAAATTCCACAATGATATTGGTTATTTTGATCATTTTTGTATGTCTTACCTTCCTCCATGTTGCGGGCTGAATTTGGATTTAAACCGCGTCAGATATGTTACTGTTCAGCTCAGCAAGTCCAAAAATTATAGATTGGATACTAATATCGGCCATTTTTCGTTATCTTTTAAATATTGTTATCCTTTCCCCTTCAATTAGTTACACCACCAAAATGATCTGAGGAAATCCATCTCGGGTTTGTACTTCATCTAGGTTGAAAATTTTATCGAGATTGGTACGGTGGTTCAAGATTTATTAAAATTTATATATATATATACATATATACATATATATATATATATATATATATATATATATATATATATATATATATATATATATATGTGTGTGTGTGTGTGTGTGTGTGTGTTTGTGTCCCTTTCGCATTTCCCTTCTCTAATTTCTAGCGTCAAAATGATATAATGAAAACCATACTAGGCCCGAATCTCATCTATGTTAAAAAAAATTATCGAGATGATCGATGGTTCAAGAGTTATTAAGTTTTATTTATTTTTATATATCTTTCCTCTACCCTCTACTCCCCTAAGTTTTACCGTCAAAGTGATATGATGAAAACCACTCCAGCCTCGAACTTCATCCATGTTGAAAATTTGATGCAGATCTGTTCGGTGGTTCAAGACTTATTAACTCATTAAAATAGTCACCTTTAGTTTAATTTAAATTGATTTTTGTATATCTCCCCGTCGTCGCCTTCCCTACATTCCACCATCAAAGCGAAATGATTAAAATCATTCCACTGCACAAACGTAAATCAATGTTGAAAATTTCATCCACGTTGGTCGTTTGACTCAAGACTTATTAAGTTTTCTTTTCTTTATATTTTTCCATCCTCCCCCAGCCCTAGGTAACACCATCAAAACGAATAGCTAAAAATACTCCCAGGTACGAACATTATCAATGTCGAATATTTAATCGAGATCGGTCGCGTGGTTCAAGAGACTATAAATCGCAGTCCCTTTCAATTTTACAATATAGGTTATTATTATTATTATTATTATTATTATTATTATTATTATTATTATTATTATTATTATTATTATTATTATTGGCGTACTTTTGAATTTGCACGGCGAAATTACTGCATAATAAAATTTGATTTCTGGATGGAATGTGGTTTCCTTTCTTAGTGGGCACTAATTTCTCTCAACGTAGTCGAATAAATGAATTTCTTTGTGCACTTAGGTGCAAATAACCTTACAGGAAGAAGCTTCATCGTTTTAATAATCAAGGCTAAAGTAAGTAATATTTGCTTTCTAGGTTCAGGTGGCATGGTAGTATAGCGGTAACGTAATGGAGTTACGATTAATAAAGGTGTCCAGCATGGGTTCATATCCTGATCATGCCAAACTTGCATTTTTTACAAAGTGATAGTGAAGAATCGATTTCTCATATTATACGTGCAATGCTTAAGAATGTGAAAGCAAACACCTGTGTCATGATAGAGACGATTTACGAATGTTGGTTGGGAAAGGGCAAGGGATTTACCAGGACATTGGAAACACTTCATTGATCTGCAGTAAACACTTTTCGTGTTATCGTTCTCAGAATGAAATATTACAGCATTTGTTTAACACAGTTTGGGTAAAGCAATCTGTGGTAAAGTACCAGACTCCCAAGCAGAAAATCTGGGTTTGATTCCCCACCAGATATTATAACCTTTTCGCATAAAATAATGGCTGTAAACAGAGATTTATCTTCTGTTGGAGAACTTACAAAGCATCATTGGTGAGAATTCAAATAAACAGTGTGTGCTTTCTTTATCATAAACTGTAATGATAAGCATGTTCCATATTTATATTCGTCTGCCTCTCTCTCTCTTTTTGTCTGTCGTGTGTGTATGCACGTTTAAAATTTGAAACATGCAAGGTCTGCTACATCTGTAAGGATCATCCAATTTTCCATTTAAACATTTGTAACTTTGCATTATGATAAGATTTGGCTTTCTAATATAGGATCTTTCTGATAAAAAGTTACCAGTTAAATAGCACTCGTCTTTCTTTCTTTCTTCCTTTTTCTTTTCTTTTCTTTTCCTTTTCTTTGTTCACTTTGCATTAGTAGTGTGAAATGGAAGATATGATCTACGATACCTACTGGGTTTATTGTTTGCATCACTACGTAGTTTGCATCAGTACGTCCAATGAACACTACCAAATTTACAACCGAACCACGCAAACACAAAGCATGTGTGTTAAACTGTTGACATTATCTTAGATGTGCCCCATGAGATCTACAGTTCCACTGGTATTTGAGTATGCTATCCTTTTTGAAAGTGACAATGAATGTTTCAAGCATCCTCTATATATTAGAATAGTCCTGGAAAAGTATATAAAACAAACGTTATTTCTATATTACTGTTGGATTTCTGGTAACGGAACTTTATAATGTTAGGTTCTTTTCTTGCTAAGTTAAGAATTCCACATTTTTATTTGTTCTCCCTTTCACTTTTCTTCTTCTTCTCTCTCTCTCTCTCTCTCTCTTTCTCTCTGGCTCGTTTCTCAACCTCTGTGAAATAGACATTCATGGTTTCAATTTTTCATTATGTGTGTTTCAGTTACTGCCTAAATTAACTTGTGAATCTTGTTTCGTCTCACTTTTGTTATTTCATTTTATCTATACTAATACATGTGTAATTTGAAATTAGAATTGCGTTCATGTTGTTAGCTAATTTTAGTATGGGAGAGAAGAAAGGAGGAGAGGGAGGGAGTCTCTCTACCAGACACGATTATGGGATAAGAAAGTGTATATTAGGTAACCTAGCTACACGGCGTTAAGTGTCGCATTTTTTTGATGCGGAGTGAAGAATGAATAAGTTTAATTATGTGCACCAATAATAATGCTGTAATAGAAATATTTTTTTTGATCTGTCATTCAGTTTTGCATTCTTGCCCAACTTGCATTGTATTGCTCAACCATTTATTGAGACATTCAGTATTTGATAGCATAATATTAAAAGTTTAATTCAAAGTCTTTTAGTTGTTGGTATATAGCTAACTCAATCCTGGTGAACGTTTACAAGGTTCTTGATTTATTTTCAGAGTTATTGTCTAAGTACCAAGGTAAGAGTTTCATAACACAAGAAAAGGTCTGCTTTTCGTTTACTCGTAGATTATGTTGTGAGTAGCTTCGCTTAGGTTGGATACGTTAGTTCCCTCTTTCTTTTAATTTCATCTTACTCAAATTTGTTTTTCCCCTTAGGATTCCTGTGTTCCTTTTAACACACACGTGGCGAAACTCTTTTATCATTAACTCAGTGCGGTAGTGCTGTTCGTTAAACTTAGCCGTGGCTTTGTAGATTAGGGCCATCTGGGACGCTACAATGTACTCTGCAAATAAGCCGCTACTTTTGGTTTCTTCATCATATTGAACAACATTATATGCCCAAATTTCATGAATATCAATTATTTTGTATCCTTTTTTCTAATGCTTTTCTTACTTCATCTGCTACCCATGTACCATGTAGAACTCTGTCTTCATCGCTGGGATTACATGATGAGTGATTTATTTTATAACACCATGTACGACAAAGTGCAACATCAATCTATCATTTGATTTGTAAGGGAGTACTGGTTGTAAGAGAAGTTTTGAAGGTAGAATACTTAGTTTAACTAATCCTTCTACTTCTTCAATGCTTCCAATATTTGAATCTCCAGGCAGATAGATAGTAGGATGACGAATTGGAAATTTCTTAGTACTAGAAATATATGGGAAGAGCGAAATAACATCCTTGTAATTGGTTGTTTATCCTTCAGATTCGTGTGCTTTATGATACGAACGTATGACATTCAGAAGTCCTCCATAAAAGGCGTCACGATGATTTAGTGGAGTTTTCTATGTATATGGGTGATTACTAACATACTTCTTTATCTCTTCATTTCCTGCCAATTGTTTTTTTAAATTCTCAGCCCCATATTTCGTGCACTTCACAGCCAGAATAATTTAATTTTTGAATTTTCTTCTTTGTTGTTTCATATCGAAATTCAATTTTATCTGTAGCATTGTTATAGGTTTATCTCCGTCGTTAGGGTAACAGAAAATACAGGCATGGGTCCAATCGCCCTCATAATCCTGCACGTGTATTCTTCCTGTGTTGGAATCTGGCCATACCCCATCTACTTTCATTGATGCAATTCGTTTTTCCTTACTACGAGCAGCATTGGTAATTTGTATGTTTCATGTTTTTATACCCAAGCTATCCATTGTACTGATACCAAACGCATTTTCCTTTAAGAAATTTCTGTGATACACCAAATTACGTGCACTGGCGATTGTAATGCATTCAAGTAAGGGATTTACATTTGTTTCAGATTCAAATGTATTGGTAAAGGAAATAATGCTTGGCGTAATAATTCAACATCCTGTACACAATACTTGATGAGTTCATCTTTCATTTTAAAGGTATCGTTTCGATGTTCAGTATACCATTGGAGAAACTTACGTCTTTCGTCTACTTTCATGGTATCTGCTCCATAATATCTAATGTCTGGAAGTGTACCTTCATATGTTTGGTTCTCACGTAGATTGAAAAAGTGTGGAAAATATCCTTTGCACGAATGAAGACAAAACGCACCACTTAATTTACTAAAGGACATAGGAAGAAAGCTTTGTGAATCAATAAAGGATACGTTCCCTATTTTAAGAGATAGCATTTTTGCCCCATTCTTGATTACTTCTGGAGTCCAATTCATTTTCTCAACCATGGTCTTAATGTTGGAATGTGCATCATAGCCCTTAGAATTATGGGCCACACATGTTACTGATTTAATGTTTGGACGACGTTGTTGAAGATTTTTTAGAACGTCTTCTATTACATTTTCTCCGTTAAATTTATTTTCTCGCCTTCTGCAAACGATACAATTATTTTTGATGTTATCTTCATAGCAATGGTAACATGTATGTTGACAAATCAAGATATTAGGTTTATGTTCATATATATTTTCATCCTCATCTTCTATTTTCGTGTCTTGTGTACATGCAATATCGTAAAATACAATCATAGCTTTCTTCTCCATGATAATTTTTTCATTGGCTTTTTTGATTTTCTCTTTTCATTCACTTTCATGTAACATTCATGATTGGGCGGTACTCTGCCGTGTCACGACAAAACGCTGTTACTCGAGTTACATTGTTTTGTCGCTATAAGCATTTTTGAATTTCCCGCCACCGATATTTATGTTCACCAGGCTAAGCATTGAGCTGGGTCAAATACTTTTGAAAATATAACAAAGAGAATTTCGATATAAGTTGGAAATTAGCCTGTCTGTAGCGACAAAACGACGCAAATCGACTTACATTGTTTTGTCGCTACTGACGGCTGCGTAACTGAAATTTCATTGTTCTGTCAATGTCATTGTAAGTAGTAAATGTGCATTTAGTAGGGACAAAACGATGTAACGCGAATTACATTGTTCTGTTGATACATGAATGTATTATTTTCGGATGTTCTGTTTTTACGCGTGTCTCGACACCGTTGTATAAACCAATCAATGGTTGAATCTGAAGCCAAGGTAAGAATAAGATAGTAATACCATTGCAGCTCAAATGCATGAATTATGTTAAGTACTGTGAGAGTTGGTCAAAGATTTGAAGTTGAAACAGGCACGTATTTAAGGGGGTCCAGTTGGCCCGAACCCCATAAATCTTCAGAGTTTTGTGGGAAAATAGTATAACTTCAGACGTAATTATACATATTGAATGTACTTTTCATGCACATACACCCCTTGGGAGACGTGCCTGAATTGAAATGATTAACGTTTACATGCGGGATTAGAATAACTCACTAGTTGTAGACTGTCAGTTCTTGTCCTTACATGCATGGCTGGTGTTACGTTATAGACAAGACTTGATAATGTTTCCAATCCCCAGACTAGCCGCTGAGCAACGCATAAAGTATAAATCGAGATAGATCCCTAAATCCCTAACCATATTGATCAATTATATATATAGCTTAAATATGCCTGAGACTGAGCGTTGCTGCAGCTGGAATATACTCAGCGTAATTGAAGAAAGAGGTATGACTCAGATTGAACAGTGCACCAATGTTAAGACTGTATAACCTATAAGTAGGACAATTAATTATATTCCAGAACAAACCAAATCCATTCTATGTGGATCTTTGGCTGTACGGTGGGAATCAAAAGTCAAAACCAGCCAGAACATGGGAGTTTTTGCCATGTTCCAGACGGCGTGGAAGGATGACAAGACACAGATTATGATGCACACGCGATCATAATTAGAATATCTTGAAATTGATACTGGAGATGGGTGTGACAAATGAAAGTACAAATTAAGAAGGGTAGCGTAAATCTGATTAGTTTGTTTGCCACGTAAATGAGTCGCTGTGATTAATGGTATTTATTGATTTGGATCATTGGATCATTCCGGATTTGGATCATTGTCACGCAACGTGAACGTGGAGGATGCAGAGAAGAACAGACCCGAAGAAAGAAGAACGCAGTGAAAATAAACAGGGTTAGAATCGTTTCGAAGCTACGAGAGCGAGGCGACTGCAAGATCAGGAAGAGAATTCAGTGGCAGATAAAGAGGAAGATCACGAGGGAGATCGAGGGCAAGGTCGAGAAGATATCATTCAGCCTCGAAAGAAGAAAAAGAAAGACGTGAGAAGTGTCCAGGGGAGGATTGCAAGAGACATAAAGAAACACCCAATCCAACCTGCATGTAAATGCAAAAAGGGGTGCAGTGAGAAAATCCTGCAGGTAACACGTGTACAGATCCATGAGGATTACTGGAGTATGGATATCGAAAGAAGACGAGATTACCTGGCAAGAAGTGCGACCAGACAGAAAACTGCAAGCAAGACGATGTTTCCAAAATGGCGCAGGGAATACACACTGATATACAGAATGGACAACCATATTGTATGCAAGCAGTTCTTTCTGAACACCCTCCGTTACAGAACAGATCAAGTCGTGGAAACAGCTTGCAAACCTGTAACTGCTGAGGCGAACAATGGAGCTTTAGCCTCTACGTCACTTGCAAAGGTTGAACCCGACAGGCGTGGGAAGCGCAAACCTGCCCATTCACTGCGTGACGGGTATAAGCAGCAGATCAGAGATTTCCTCGAGATGATGAACCCGCTGGTGTTACATTACAATTTAGAGCATCCCCCAAACAGGAAATATCTCCCCTGCGACTACACAGCGTCGAAAGTGTACGGAAAGTACCTCGAAGATTGCAAAGAAAAATAAACAAGGAATGCAGCTGGCCAGTTTTCAACGAGGTGATGAAAGATCTCCACATCTACACTTCAAGACCACCCAGGATGCCTGTTCCAGATGTGAGCAGCATCGTTTGTCCGTTCACAACGACAACGACGGGCCGCAGCAGGAGCACTCCTGCGAAGCCTGTGAACAGATCTCCCACCTGAAGAACCGTGATTTGGCACGGGGGCACATGCACGACTTTCAAAACAATGACGAAACTTGTGCGTCAGTCTACACTGTCGAAATGCAGAAGGTGCCCTCGATGCCAAAACTGTCTACCAGAAACAGCTTCTTCTTGCGAAAACCTGTGCTGTTCAATGAGACGTTTGCTCAGGTTGGCTAAGGCGCAGAGGCAGTTTGCGTGCTGTGGCACGAAGCGGAAGGCGGGCGAAGGGCAAGCAACATTGCGTCTGCCTACGTGGCTTTCATCCAAGGTCATGCCAGGGAATTAGAAATCATCTACGTGTTTGCAGACAACTGCAGCGCCCAAAAAAAGAACCGAATCCTCTTCGGGGCGCTTTTACGAGTCATCAACGATTGCACTGTATCCTGTTCGAGGATCCGAGTGGAATATCTGGAGGCAGGTCACACCTACATAAGTGCGGACAGGGTTTATGCGTGCATCAGCAACAACATTCTACTGAAAACCTGTACGACATAGATGACTGTGTCGACGATAGAGGCCAGTCGGAAGAACCTCAAGACAGTAACGCTGTCGCACAGAGATAATATTCTTCCGTAATGAAACGAAAGTCAAACTCCCGAAAGGATGGTCCTACACCAACATCAAGATTGTTGGATCTCGGAGAGGTAGTTTGGCAATCTACGTGAGAAAGGACTACGATGTAGAAGATTTTCGTGAGATTTCAATTCTTACGCAAGCTACGGAAATAGTCCTTGCTAAGGATTTGGAGAAACAGCCCAGATCTGCTGTCAGCACTGCCGGGGCTGGGATCCCCAGGAAGTATCAGTGCTGAGAAGAAGGAGCATCTCCTCAAGCTCTGACAGAGTATGCCTCAAAACAGACGATGGTGTTTTTCGGAAGCTTCCTGTCACGAGCGGAGTTTTGGATCTCAACAGGGTCGTTGATGTCGATTTTTGAAGTGAAATTTGACGTTGATACATCAGAGAACTGTCTAGTGTGTAAGTTGTGGTAAATAAGTTTTTTCAAAGTACAGACTCATTTGTGACAGATAATTTTGTCCCTTGTGTTTCTTTTTCCCTTGATTTCTTTTTCGCTTTTATGTGAAGGAATAGTATGCGATCGATAAGTACATTTTTCAAATAACAGCTTCTGTTTTCGTTTCATATTCTCCTTAAGGTTCTTCACTACATCGAAATTTAAATGCCGCTAATTTCAGAGTTTTTGTAATATATTCAAAACTAACAGCAGTACAAAAAATGCATCCGCAGTTTGCTAGACATGTTATTTTGCATGTGATGCCGTTGTCACGACTCACCTCTCTGTTTCCGTTTTGTAGCTATCAATAGATTTGGCATTTAATTGCGATTTTATGACTAGCTGCACAGCGAAAGCAGACAGTCGAGCCACGACAACTATATGACCTGTAAAATAATATTGTCTAGTAAACTGCTGATCCATTTTCCTGTGCTGCTTTTTGTTTTGAAGACATTACAAAAAAATGTGAAATTAGCAGCATTTAAATTTCGATGTAGTGAAGAACCTTAAATGTTTTACTTAATAATGTTAAGGAAATGTAACGAAAATACGTTCATACCGGCCGAAATATTAGAAAGGGGTACAAAACTAAATCAACTTTCACGGTCGTTTAAATTACGTACTAGCAAATATACCATACTCAATCCTTCAGCAATTTTTATTTTGTATGTCCAGTTATGGGCTTTCTTTGGTTGTTATCAGTTTTCCTCACAGTTGTGCAATAAACACTCAATTAATATTTAACAGTGAATTTTGTGTATGCCATGAGCTGCCAATAAGTACGAAGGAAAACATATGTGATAGACATTGGTACATTAAACTGTGTATAGAAAGCCGCTTTTGTTATACTTAGTGTATGGAACATGACCAACCAATTGAACATAAAATATGTTGTATATATCATAGGCAAATTTGATTAGGCCTATTACAATAGACGAAACAAAGAATCTGTGTGAGCTCGCTACTATTTAACAGGAATGGCCTCTATGCCGAACGACTTTCCCGGCCTGGAAAAGTGTAATTCTTAACACGTCCATATGCCTAAGTTACAAGTATGTACTCCTAACGCCTGGGTATTTCAGTTATTTCATTTATTAAATAGTTACTATTTGCTATTAAAGGGAATTCAATTTCAAATAATACTGCTAAATCGTGTACTCTGTAGCCAGAAAATGATGTAACTGCTGTTACATAGTAGATGCTGTAGCCACAGACTGATGTAAGTCAAAGTAAAAGCTCAGCGCTATAGCGACAAAACGATGTAACTAGACAATAATGGTCAACAAATCAATTTTCAACAAATTTAATCACACAACATGTATTTACGTAAGATTACATGTAACCACGTATTTCCAAAGTGAAGATACACTGGTTCTACACGATACAAATCACATTTTCGGATGAAAACTTTACGGCTTCTTTTCTTAAACCTGCTACGCCAAAGTTACAGCGTTTTGTCGCGACACGGAAGTACTATAGTATAGCAACTGTCGCAATACGTTTCTCCACATACGTGGGATCCATTTTCTTTTATTAGATAAATTTTCAAACACTGGGTACAACATTTCACAATGGGACATAAAGGCTTTCCATTTTTGTACGGCGCTGACTTGACTGACATAGCATGACTGGCCATAAAATCCTCGATTACAATCATTGAAAGTAAAATGGGTTTCTTTAAAGTCACATGGTAGCTTCTGATGACATCGATAACATACAGCTGCACATTGTTTCAAATGTACATGTTTTTTTCATATTTCTTATGACAGCTTTCGGAATAATAACTACAGCTTAAACGTGATATCAAGCTTTCAATGACATTGTAATGATTATCTATGGACAGTAAATTAAAGCTGTTCTCTCATTATCACTTGGTGGTGCTTCATGACTTCCTGAAAATCCCCTATACACTGTAATTTTATAATCCTTTAAATATTCCTGAAATTTACGAATTTCAGGAATTCCACCACCATGACTAAGATCTACACCGGCAGCTTCACACAAGTCTTCTGCTTTTTTCTATGATATATTTTCTTTTCGTTTTTACATATCTATTATATTCTGATTGATTTCATCCCTTGTATTGTTTCAGTCCTTTGGTAACGACGATTGCAAGTGCTAAACATCTTGTGCCTTTATTCTTAATTGTGATAATACTACGTTTTGCCTTTACATATTCCTCAGAATTCATAACATGTTTTAATCCCCCTTGTCCTCTTGGCATAAGTAAATGGTGAAAATTCACGATGCAATCTTCATTTATAAGAAAAACCGCATAACTTTGCAGTACTTTTTCATAACTTGTACATAGAATTTCTGATAAGACATCTCTTCCTTCTCTGAACGATAAACAAAAAGGGCGGTATCCTCTTTCATTTGTGACTGTTATTCCTACGTAATCATGCTTGTCCACATTACATAGCAAGCAATCTATTAAAGCCCGTAGACTTGTTTCAATTGCTGTAAAACGATTTTCACCTGCACGCACGGGGGCTAGACGGAATCTTAGCATTATACCCTCCATATTGTATCTTCTGTATTGTCTTCTGCGTTCCTCTATTATATGAAATTTATTGTTTCAATCATTAAGGCCTGTTACTTTCAAATCCTACTTTTACATGTGAGTTTCGTTCTGCTTCAAATACGGATAACAAATCGTCCATTCTTTTTTCTATTTCGTCTAAATCGATTTCTATTTTTGTATGTTCTGTATTAGCCTCTGCAAATATTTCCATAATTGATGGATATATTACTTCTTGTAGATTTTCTTTTTCAGGATAAGGAAATAAATTGTTAATCCATTCTAGGTCAGTCTCGTATAACTCATCTTCTGTAACGTATTTGGTAGAACGTTAGATTTAGCAACTCTTCTTCTTCTTCTTCATTTGTCCTTTTTCGACGTATTCTTCTCCCTTTGCTCCTTCTTGTAACCATGTTTTAACATGTTTAATACGGTCGGATGTTACATCTTCTTCCGTTATCATTCTATTACCTGCACTTTCCAATATTTCTAATAGTTATTCTTCCTCTTATTCTTCTTGTTCTTCTGCAATTTGAATTTCATCCGCTGCATCTCTTTCTTCTTCTTCGGTATTGATGATCATTTCTTCTTCTTTTCTTTATCTTCTTCTATGTGTTATTTTTCCTTTTGTGTTCCTTTCTTCCTTTCATCTTCTTCCTTCTTTTCACGATGATTTTCTTATTTTATTCCGATAACGGCATCTATTTCTCTTAGAAGAACTGGCGCCTTTTTATTTACTACGATCTCCTCCTCTTCTTCTTCTATGTCATTAATAAGTTCGGTAATATCTTTTAATAAATCTTTTAATAAATTGTTTTCCATTTTTACCCCAGATATATATATGTAATGCAATAAAAATATACATTTTTCCCAATATGTATATGTAAATAGTAAGTACAGAATATATAAGTATTATTTAAAATGTAATATAAATAAAAGTGTTTTAAAAGAATATACGAATAAAAAAAGAGCTATATATAAGTAATTAACAAAGGAATAATAATATCAGTAAGGATAAGGAAAGTATTATACACGTATCTTTATTTGCATTCAACTTACAAATAAGAAAGAAATGCATTTCGTTAATTACAATCATATTCCAAATAAATATAAACAGTATATATATATATATATATATATATATATATATATATATATATATATATATATATACATAGATTTCAATTCGTTATAAGGAAAAAGCAGAAGTTTCAAGGGGAAAAATTACATACTTTTTAAGTAGTTAAAAAGATTTGTAACTTTTCTTTCGTATTCCATGGGAGTAAAACAAATGTATGTTCAGAGTTTGCCTGAAGTGTGTGGTCTCATGTATAAATGTTCTGTACGTGAATTTTATACTTATTCCTTCAGTTTCAAAGACCACGCAAAATATTTATTTGACACTAATATCGTCCGATTTTACAACGTAAGGAGCATATTTGTGGGACGTTATACTGAAATATTTCTCTCTCTGTCTCTGTCTCTCTCTCTCTTACAAGGGTAAGGTGTCTGAATGATTACGAAAGCTATCTCGTAACTCAGTATGACATTTTTATTCCGTAGAAAATACGGAATTTCAATTTAAAGAGCCATCCAACCCCCTTAGATGATGTGTTATTCAGTTCAGTGTATCATCATTGAACACAGCGTCCCCGAAAACTATGCATTTTACGTGCCTCGATAGCAACCCTGGAGACCTCAACTAGATGGTATACTAACGAGTTAAGAGTATCATCATTGAACACAGCGGCCCGGCATGAGTGTTGTTGTTTGACCTCTCTCTCTCGTTTTACGGGTCTCGGTCTCTCGGTTTGCGTTCACCTCTGATGTATGGGGTTCACAGGCGGTGGACAAACACCGTGTACGTGGATTTCCTCCCACTTACTCCGTTCCAACATTTCATTCATTTTTCATAATCACCGTCTCCATTAGCATAGCCGACATAACTGTGAGACGTGAAACTTAAAGATTTCCCATTAACATAATAAACATAAGCGTTGGACCTAAAACTCAAAGATTTCATTTCATTGTTTCTCTCGTTCCATATTTTTATTCTATCATCATTCACTTAGGAAAACACGATGGCTTAGTACCATTTTGGACATGAGTGTACTTTCACAGAAATATATTAGGTGAAGCCGGCAGGGCGCAACTATTTTTTCTAGCACCGGGCCTCCAGATAATTAGGAAAGCCCACGAGACAAGACGGCACTGTCGTCTCGAAAATGCGCTGTAAAAGTGATGTCTCGAATCAAAAAATGTGTGTTTCTCTATTGGAAGAGCCTTATCTCGACTCGAATTTGTCAGGAAAATCCTGTCTCTACTCGTTTCGTGCACACCAATAGAAATAGGTTAATCCAGCCCTGAGTTTAACCTATTACAGTGGTTCCAATTGCATTTTAAATAGTCCGTGTGAACTTTATGTAGCCTTGGTGCTGAGAAGGACACTAAACTCCTATCTAACAAACTTACTTGAAGATACCTTAGTGAACCTATATTTAACTGATTACACCAACACCTAACAGAGTTCGAAAAACTGTGTCGGAAAAAATATGTATTTTCCCCTTAGAACCCAAATCTGCAATTAGAATGATGGAGTTCGCATATCAGTTTTCAGTTTCGCCCGTAAGTTGGGAAGTGGAGGTTAATTTTAGCATACGAAAATTTCTCCTTGGAAAATATTATCTTTTTAATTCGTACGTTTTTTTCTTTCGTCCGATGCTTGTTTCTCAAATTATTTTGCAATACGAAGTAACAAAATTCACTCCAATGTGGCGTCGTAAATCGTATCTCATCATATTTTCCCCCAACAACTCAGGTTCTGTAGTATCCATACGGCAACAGCTATCATGACGTATTCCTATGAAAGTGTCCAGCCTTATTGCTTCTTTCAACGCAAGCAAAATCGACCTCCTGTTTCTGATATTTTGAAGTTGGCCGCCCCCAACAGATGTATTCACGAGAAACCACAGTTTTTGAAAATTGCACCGCTTGTTTCCTCATGTTCAATTTCTTACTTCGCTTTAGTTTCAAACAATTGTTTATTACCGGCTCATTGAAGTATTAATGAGCTCGAGTAGCTCTCAAACTCAAAGAGACATGACAAAGTGTTTCCTTTCAAAGTTGTTCAAAATTTAGTGATTGTTCCAATGGGGGCGAAATAAATCTCTGTTTCCATTTAAAATTTTGAACTTATTCCCTCCATAGAGGAATTCCTGAGTCGTTTGTGATGTCAGAAATATCACCATACGAATTCAGAATATGCAATTTGGTATTTCTTGTTTTAAATATTTCTGTACACTAGGACCTGAGTTAAGGTTCTGTTACGGATTTCGTGAATCACCCTATATATCTTGAGATTGATGTCCCGGTTTTTCGTTTACAAAATCTGGCAACCCTGGACTAGATAGACTCTATGTTCAATTTTCAATGTTACCACTTTCAAAATTATATTCCCAGATCGTATTAACATATGTTAAAAAGAATAAAAACAAACGGGACGGAACAAAACATGTACATAACCAGAAATATGACAAACAAAAATTTAGAAATTAAAGGAACGAGTAAATCTATAACTCAATATCAAACTATTACAGAGTTTAGATGTTCTATAATGAACTCCCACTCCGAATCAAAGAGGAAAGTAATTTTAAAGTATATTAAAGTTAATTTTACAGTGGTTAAAATAATCCAAAGGTGTTTTAAAAAAATATTGATAACAAAAAGTAAGAATTATAATTATTATATGTTGCTGTAAGAAAATAAATAAGTAAATAAAATACTAGAATCAGACTCACACACAAGCTTCTTTATTCTTTACACAATAAATTCAAAAAAAATCGTCAAAATAGAATTAAGTGCACTGAATTAATCTGCCGGAGGATAGACATGACTTCTGGGAGTCCGAAGTCCTGTCATCTCTGAATGTACGTTAAACTCTATTAATAAAGGGAATCTAGGAAATACGGTTTTGTTTGGAGAATTAATAGCACCTACAATTTGACTTGTTAATTTCTGTAGCAGTTTACTTTCCTTTATTCTTTTACTTTATTCCATTAATATTTTGTATATTCTTATTTTCTTATTTAATATGTTTATGTATTTTTAAGTATATGCTTTAATATATTGGATACCAGAGGCTGCTCGTGGCTAAATAAATAGGTGAGGCACAGAGAACCATGTCCTAGTGTTAGGTGCAAGCCCGCCGAAAGAGGGGGCAGGCCCCTCTATACCTTTTGTAGCCCCACAGACTTCAAAACAAAATGATATTATTAATACAAAAAATATTTGTTGGAGAATTTTGTCCCCTCTTGACTTGGCCCCCTTACATATTCATGGCCATCCCACACTTCTGTGAAACAGGCAATGTTCAAATAGGGTTCATATGTTGATCAAGGAAGTCAAAGCACGAGTGGGAAAATTGACAGATTATGCATCAAATTTACTAGTCAGCTAACTGAGGAAATTCCAATTTATTTAAATCTGAAGATCTGATGGCTACTTAAGTTTTTATAGTGTAAATTATTTGAAAGAAAATTTGCTTGTATTTTGCGCAGGTAGTTCCTGTTTCACGTTCAATGACTTTAGCTCTTTTCAAGATAGTACCACCTTTAGTTTCTTCTCCTGTACGCCGAATGTACTCATTAACTGTAATATTGTTCTGTAGCGCATCAAGAGACTTTACACATTCTTTAACTTCACGAATACATACTTGAATATCTGATATTTTTCTCTTGAAAAATGTTAAACAAAACCTCAGTTTGTGCAAAAATATCTTTAAACGCAACAAGGAGAAAAGTGAATTCAAGTTTCCTTTTGTATCCTTCTGCATGCCGAATAGTTTTTTTCATTCCTTTCTAGGGACATAATTTCTGAAAACACCTTCACTAAGTTTGCTCTTTCGTTTGGAACGGTAGATATAATTTTCACGATTGAATTCCATCTTACTTTAGTACGAGTTGGTATCCGCTTTCCTGCAACGCATTCTAAAATTGCTGTTCGTTTCGAAGATTTGTGAAAAAAGTTTGGAATACCTTGCATTGTAGAGAAAAAAACAGTTTGGCTGCATACATGTTTTCGCAGCTCTTTTGAGGAATTAAATTCAAACGATTTGCAAAGCATTGGATTAAAATAGCCTGAGGAGCAATTTCACGCATTTGACTCTGAAGACCATTTAATTGTCGTCATAGAACCCTAGCTCCATCGTAATTCTGTGCAAAAAATTTTTGGCGGAATCTATATTTATCAAGAACATCCACCAACACACTAATTGCTAAAGAAAACTTGTATTTTCCTAGGTCGCGAAATCATAATAAAATGTTCCTGAAATTCTCTTTCAGTAACCAGAAATCGAAGGATCAGAGAACATTGGGATCTACAAGCTCTGTCAGTTGTTTCAACGAATTGTCATGAAAAAAATGGGTTTCTTCAATCCTTTCGGTAATAGCCTCAGTAGGCTACGCAATCAATCAATTCATTCTGGGTTTCTTTTCACATATTATTAAAAATGACCCAGTTTTTCCCAATGAGCTTTTATTTCTTCGTTACAACTTACTATGAACTCAAAAATTTCTTTAAAATTTCCCCGGTTCGACGAGTCATGCGATTCAGAATACCCACGAAACGATAGGTCCTACTTACATAGGACCAGGCTCGTAGCAGCCCAAAAATTTAGAGGGGCCCAGCTAAAGTTAAGCTGGGCCCCTCTACCATATTATAATTCATCACCATATTATAGTTCATTTGGAAGAATACCGTGAAAATTTTAGGTACACATGTCAAATCAATCAATTTCTTAAATTTTTTTCTGTTTCTGTGACATTCAAGTTATATTGTAATTTTCTTTGCTTATCATGCTTTAGTATGGTTGCAGCTTGTTTGCTGATTTGTTTTAAACCAATAAAATTTAACCCAATTAAATACAATAAAATTGCAAACCCAATAAAATTTGAACCAATAAAATAATGTTCTCTTTTGATTTAGAATTATATACCTCTAAAGTCGGAAACACACTTAATTGTTTGCATACTTCCACAAAACATACAAACACCAAATTTTGCATACTTGTTCGTCATAGGATGTGAGTAATGGGAAAATTCCGATATCACGAAAAAGGCGACATTTTCCATGTAAATGAAGTGTTAAAATTTTTCGTCGTTTCGAAATGCTGGTTTTTAGAGTAGTTCCGCACACCATAGAAACGTCATATTTTGTCAGGCAGTGAAGCTAGGAACAAAGTTCATGATAAAAAAAAAGAGCATTAAAATTCGTTTTCGTTTCGCGGCGCAAATCAAAAAAATGTGAAATTTGTAATGGGTGTATCTAGGACGTTTAAATTTCGAGGTGATGTTTATTCTGATGCGTAGTTTGTGAATCCGACCTTAAACTTGAAAAAAATTAGTCATGTTCGGTGTAAGAAAGTGCTAGGAATGTTATAAGGAGGCGTATAATTCTACACAACTTGTAGATATGGTGGAATCACGAAATTGCGTTCATGTGTGTAGATTGCAGCGCATGTGAGGGGAAAAATCCAAAATGTTGGAAAAGTCGTCATCTTCGATTCAAAATGGCGGCTCAAAAATTTGTAACCATGAAAATTGTAAGTTGTGCTCTTGGTAGGTAAGCCAGGCTTCGCTATGTTATTAAGAACGTAGTTCAGTTTAAGTGAAGAAACAAATCATTGGAGAAGTCGCCATGTTGAACGCAAAATTGCCATATTTTTGAATTGCCTTCATTTGGCCTCTTATGTGGTATATTGAGGAGAATAGAACAAACTGAATTCAACGTAGTAAGTTAGCTCCGCTGTAAAGTGTCTGCTTTCTGAGTAGCAGGTCTGAGTTCGATTTCCCGCCCAATCTTGTTTTATCTTCCGTTTTATTCTTATCAAGTTGCTGTGTTTTATCAAAATAGTTTCTGTTGCCGTTGCGTGAACAAAATATTTTCGTTATTACAGACATAGACGAAAAGGATATATTTATACGTTAACGGTTGAGATCGTCTCAAAACTAAACAGTATGTTCGTGTGAAGCTTCGAGACGATACTCAACTATTTAAAAAGAAACATATGTAGCCTTAGAAATGGGGCAACACCAGAGTTTCTTTCGGAAACAATGTTCCTGAGGATCACAGTTAGTATTCTCAGGGGCACTGCTCATAGTATTCTATTTATTATTCTATTATACACGTATTATTTGGTCTTCCCCGGGGGCACTCTAAGAGCCCCAAGGAGGCAGTGTACCCCCCAAAAACATTTTGGAAAAACATTGAGCATCATTTCCACGATATAGTATCCCGACGAGACAAAAATACATCTTGTCTCGCGAGAAGAGTGTGTGCTTCCAACCGGAAATAACTGCAACAATCTGCCTTTTTATACTGGTCGTTTAGATAGATGCGTATAACAAGTTTGAAGTCTATACCACAACTGAAAAAGTATAAGATTATAACAATTTTCTCGTTGGCAGCGTATATAGTTATAATATATGGGGTACGTGGAAAAGTGCCCCTTTCCGTTCAGTAGTTTGTTTACAGGACCGGTTGGAGTGAAATGCGTTTTATAATAGACTCAACCTTATAGGCAAACAATATATGTTATAAAAATAAACTTTCAAAGAAAGAAAAAGTGAGAAAAAGATTATTAGGAATCGAACCCCAGGTCTCCTGCCCAGTAGGCTCACGTCAATGCACTGCACTACCGATTTCCTTAGATTTTCGACTTCCTTCTTACTGTTCACATAGTACTGGTACGTAGCGGCCGGCATCTGTGGGGAATTATATACCTATAAAGTCGGAAACACACTTAATTGTTTGCATACTTCCACAAAACATACAAACACCAAATTTTGCATACTTGTTCGTCATGGGATGCGAGTAATGGGAAAATTCCGATATCACGAAAAAGGCGACATTTTCCATGTAAACGAAGTGTCTACATTTTTCGTCGTTTCGAAATGCTGGTTTTTAGAATAGTTTCGCACACCATAGAAACGTCATATTTTGTCAGCCAGTGAAGCTAGAAACATAGGTTATGATAGAAAAAAGAGCATTAAAATTGGTTTTGGTTTGGCGGCGCAAACCGAAAAAATGTGAAATTGGTAATGGCTGTGTCTAGGACGTTGAAATTTCGAGGTGATGTTTATTGTGATGCGTAGTTTACGAATCCGCCCTTAAACTTGAAAAAAATAGTGATTTTCGGTGTAAGAAATTACTAGGAATGTAATAAGGGGACGTGTAATTCTAGGCAACTTGTAGATATGGTGAAATCACGAAATATCGTTCAAGTGTGTAGATTACAGAGAAAGTGAGGGGGAAAATCGGACATTTTGGAAAAGTCGCCATCTTCGATTCAAGATGGCGGTTCAAAAGTTTGTAACCATGAAAATTATAAGTTGTTCTCACGGTAGGACAGTCATGTTTTGCTATACTCTTAAGGATGAAGTGCAGTTTCAATGAAGAAACAAATCATTGGAGAATTCGCCATCTTGAATGCAAAGATGCCATGTTGTTGAATTTGCTTGATCTGCCTTGTAATGAGATATGCTAATCATAATAGAACAAATTAGAATAAACGTACGAACGTAGTTTACAGGTAACGTTTGGGCTTTCTAAGTAACAGGTCGGGGTTCTATTCCCGACTAAACGGTTTTGTATATTTTCGTATCTCCATTTCTTCGCTTTAGCTAACTACTTTCTGTTCGTATTGCGGGAACGAAATATTTTCTTTATTACATACGTAGAGGGAAAAGGTATACTTATACACCAACTTTTGAGATGGTCCCGAAACGAGGCAGTATGTTCCAGGGGCGGATCCAGGACGGACTTCTGGGGGGGCGGTGTGTTGTAATACTGCTACTTAGAGCTACTTTTAAGAGCATCAAAAAATAAACTATATATTTTATTTATATATAAAATACGAAATTTTCCTCTTTTTTGAGGGGGCCATCCCCACGATCGCCTCCCCCTGGATCCGCCCCTGGTATGTCCGTGTGTAGTTTCGAGACGATACTGAAGTATTTAAATTCAAACATATGTAGCTTTCGAAATGGTACATATCGAGTGTGTTTTTCGAAAGCAATGTTCCGCGGGGAAGGAATGATTAGAACGGTTGCACTGCTGGTAATATTCTATTTGTTATTGTATTATAAACGTATTATTTTGATTTCCTCCAGGGGCGCTCTGAGGAGGGAGTGTCCTTCAGAAAAATGTCTGAAAGAAACATTGGGCATCATTTTCACGATTTAGTGTCCATAGAAGACAACAATACATTTTGTCTCGCGACAACAGTTTCTGCTTCAAACCGGAAATGATTGCAAAATATCTCTCTCACCTCTTATATCCCTCGTTAAGATACATGCGTATAGCAAGTTTGAAGTCAATGCCACAACTGGAAAGTATAAAATAATAATTTTAAGGAAATACAAACACACACACAAATGGGCACCTCTTGAAAATTGTCTCGTCGGCAGCGTAGAAAGTTATAATATATAAGATACGTGGAAAAGTGCCCCTTTCGATTTAATAGTTTGTGTGGCGGTTCCGGTTGGAATGAAATACCGTGTATAATAGAGTCAAGCTTATTGGCAATCACCTATGCTATAAAAATAAATTTTCGAAAAACAAACAAAAAAACAGAAAAGAATTTGATAAGGTTCAACGATGGTCTTCTGTTCAGATGTTCCACGTTTTGTATTATAAGAGGTATTATTTTGATGTGCTCCGAGAGGCACTCTTAAAGCTCCGGCGGTCTCCCCCCCCCAATGAAATGCAGGTCTAGAAGTAACACTGGGCATCACTTGTACGATATTGTGTCCCGCGATTAAAATGTGTGTTCTTCAAACCGGAAATTAGCTGATATCCCCGAAACGATGCCAGAAAATGGAAAAATGATCGCACAAAATCTCTCCCTTTATTTTCGTAGTTGATCCTCGTGTAACAAGTTTACAATGTATACCACACATCTAGCCTGCAAATCGGAGGTACGTTAGTATCGGAAAAACGGTTTGGAAAATAGTCATAATAGATGCTCAAAAAACACCTTTTGGCTGTTGTGTGGTCGGCAGCGTAATTAATTATAATATGAGATACGTGGAAAACTACTTCTTCCGATTCAATAGTTTCTCTGGCGGGCAAGGTGCGAATGAAATTATGTGTATAATAGACTCAACTTTATTGGCAATCAATATAATTTAACGAAATATAAGTTTGAAGAAAGAAAAAAATAAGAAGAACTCGATAGGGATCGAACCCAGGTTTCGCCCTCAGTAGTTTGACATGTTTCCACTGGACTACCGAACTACTTAAAATTTTACATATTCAAGTTTGTACTTAACACACATGGTAGATAAGGAGTCAGTATTTCATGGAATTATATACCTCTAAAGTCGAAATTACACTTAATTGTTTGCATACTTCCACAAAACATACAAACATCTCATTTTGCATACTTGTTCGTCATGGGATGTGAGTAATGGGAAAATTCCTATATCACGAAAAAGGCGACATTTTTTCATCGTTTCGACATGCTGGTTTTTAAAGTAGTTCCGCACACCATAGAAACGTCATGTTTTGTCAGGAAGTGAAGCTAGGAACATAGTTTATGATAGAAAAAAGAGCATTAAAATTCGATTTCGTTTCGCGGCGCAAATCAAAAAAATGTGAAATTTGTAATGGCTGTATCTAGGACGTTTAAATTTCGAGGTGATGTTTATTCTGATGCGTAGTTTGCGAATCGGCCCTTAAACTTGAAAAAAATAGTCATGTCCGTATAAGAAAGTGCTAGGAATGGTATAAGTTGGCGTCTAATTCTACACAACTTGTAGATATGGTGGAATCACGAAATTGCGTTCAAGTGTGTAGATTACAGCGCATGTGAGGGGAAAAGTCCGACATGTTGGAAAAGTCGTCATCTTCGATTCAAAATGGCGGGTCAAAAATTTGTAACCATGAAAATTGTAAGTTGTGCTCTTGGTAGGTAAGCCAGGTTTCGCTATGTTATTAAGGACGTAGTTCAGTTTAAGAGAAGAAACAAATCATTGGAGAAGTCGCCATCTTTAATGCAAAATTGCCATATTTTTGAATTGCCTTCATTTGGCCTCTTATGTGGTATATTGAGTAGAATAGAACAAACAGAATTCAACGTAGTAAGTTAGCTCCGCGGTAAAGTGTCTGCTTTCTGAGTAGCAGGTCTGGGCTCGATTCCCCGCGGAACCTTGTTTTATCTTGCGTTTTTTTCTTATCAAGTTGCTGCGTTTTATCAAAATAGTTTCTGTTGGCATTGCGTGAACAAAATATTTTTGTTATTACAGACATAGACGAAAAGGATATATTTATACGCTGACGGTTGAGATCGTCTAGAAACTAGGCAGTATGTTCGTGTGAAGTTTCGAGACGATACTCAAGTATTTAAAAAGAAACATATGTAGCCTTAGAAATGGGGCAACACCAGTGTTTCTTTCGGAAACAATGTTCCTGAGGATCACAGTCAGTATTCCCAGGGGCACTGCTCATAGTATTCTATTTATTATTCTATTATACACATATTATTTGGTCTCCTTCGGGGGCACTCTAAGAGCCCCAAGGAGGCAGTGTACCCGCCAAAACAAAACCCCCCAAAACATTTTGGAAAAAACATTGAGCATCATTTCCACGATATAGTATCCCGACGAGACAAAAATACATCTTGTCTCGCGAGAAGAGTGTGTGCTTCAAACCGGAAATAATTGCAAGCAATCTCCTTTTTATATACTAGTCGTTTAGATACATGCGTATACCAAGTGTGATGTCTATACAAAACTGGGAGAGTATAAGATTATACATTCTAAGGAAATACACACACATTTATATATACATATATATTTACATATATATATATATATATATATCTATATATATAAAAGAGAACGTACAAATCCTTTGTCCGCTCATCACGCTAATACGGCTGAACCAATTTCTTTTATTTTTGGGGGGTTATTAGGATTTGGACCCTAGATGGTTTTTATCATATCACTTTAATTTTCAATTACCAGTGTCTTGAGATAATTGACCATTCAGGTGTCCATTACGTACAAATCCTTTGTTATTATTCATCATAGGTATAAAAATAAACGTATTTATATGCAACCCGCATGACCGTGTCACTCGGCGGGTTAACATACATGACAGGCGTTATAATGGTTTTTATCATATCACTTGAAAGCGAAAAAGTAAAAATTATCTAAGTAACAAAGTTTATTGCGTTCGGGGGTGACCGCAGCGAAGCGGGGCGGGTTAACATAAATGACAGGCGATATAATGTTAACATTTACTGCAATCTTCTATGGTTTTTATCATATCACTTGAAAGCGAAAAAGTAAAAATTATCTAAGTAACAAAGTTTATTGCGTTCCGGGGTGACCGCAGCGAAGCGGGGTGAACGCTGCTAGTATATATATATATATATATATATATATATATATATATATACGCACCTTTTTGAATTGTCCCGTCGGCAGCGTATATAGTTATAATATATGAGATACGTGGAAAATGCCCCTTTTTTTCTGTAGTTTGTGGCGTGCAATGAAATGAGATGTATAATAGAGTGCTTATTGGAATTCACCTATGCTATAAGAATACAATTTCGAAGAAAGAAAAATTGAGAAAAAAATTGTTGGGAATCGAACCGAGGTCTCCTGCCAGTAGGCTCATGTCATTCCCCTACACTACTGAATTCCTTACATTCTCGAGTTGCTACTTACTGCCCACATACTGCAGGTACGTAGCGGGCCTCCATCTCGGGAATTACACCTCTAAATTCGGAATAGTAATCGGATTATATATGCGTTTTTTAGTATCATTAAGGAAATGATGTCTTGTTATTTGATTGTGATAAGAAATGACAAAGACACCATTCTAATACATTGCTATAATACAATGTAAATAGTAGTGCTGCTTAAAATGCTATAAACAAATTTTTAAAAAGCCTCCAATAACATTCATATTTTAAATTAAATAGTAAATAATCGTCTTCATTGAAAATGTAAGAGTAAAGATACTTGAAGACTGTATGTTATTGCCCAGAATATATAAACATTTAAAGAAGTGTTACTGCCCAATAAGTGCATTTGTACAAAACGACACCATTATAATGCAGTGTACCACGGTACAGTGCAAAAGCCAGTGTTCAATAAAATGTTGTGAACTAATATTTAAAAAGCCGTAACAAAAATCTTATTTGTAAATTACCTAAAAATTGTGGTCTTCGTAGAAAATACAAGAGGAGAGATACAGATAGACTGCAAGAAATTGTCCAGTAAATATGGAATATTTCAAAAAGTCTTGCTGCAGGTAATATGTACTACTTTGCGGAACGTTTCCATTATAAGGGACTTTGCTACATTACAGTGCAAAAGTAGCGTTCACTTAAATGCTATGAGAAAAATCTAAACATTTTCCAACAATATTGTGTTATGATTGACTTTTTCGTCTCGCGCAGGTTCTTCTTTTCCTTGAAATAAAATAGGATCTCTCTTTGGTAATCGTGAATAGTTTATTGAAGTTAATAAGAAAAATAAAAGTTTACAAGTTCCACAACAAACGACTGCAAAATCTCACTGACTGTCCTTTCTGTAAAATTATTATAGTTCCACTTTAGGTAGAAAATAGAATCACCAGATACGATGAAATACAGGAATCAGCCAAGATACTTGTTACGTGTAAAGATATATATTCATCCTCACGGCATTGTCAAGGCTCTATATTTGTATTTTACATTTATTATTGCAACCGGGTGTTACTGACTTTCGTATACGGTAGCCCGATCATCACCCTTGTTCTTCGCGCGCACAGTCATTCGAAGAACTGAAAACGTACTCTGTACACAAACAGTTTATGGTTGTGAACTCGGAAAGCCTGGTACTTCTGCTTCTCAAGGTCAAAAAGTGGGAGAAAAAAGGATGTGTAGAATGTAAAGAGGGTGCAACAGTGACTGATGCTTGTAAGGGAACATATTCATTTTTAGTTCGTGCACATTCCGCCTGTAGCGCTACTGTGGCACGAGATATATTGTAACTGTATAACTCTTGTACACCGCTAGTAGGTCTATTCGCGTTAGTGACGACGGAAACTATGTTTCAGCTCTGACTGCGATAAGGCACTGCCGTGCTGCTTTTCCTTCTCTTTTTCCCCCTTTTCCATTTGTGAGACGCCAAACATATTGTTTTTGCTTGTTGCACGCGCTGAACGTGTTTCGGCGAGCGAAGTATTTAAGAAGTTGACTACATATTCTAGTTTGCGATAGTTTTAAATTGGTTAACTGTTGAAAAATATACGAAAATAAAGCTGTACTTGTTAAGATATATTAGTCGAGGACGTAGCTACTGACAGTGTTGATTACAGATTTTCTTGAGGAAGAATTTAATTACAGTAGAGGTGAAAAGGAGACGTTCATTTAGACAGCCACCCACCTTATCAGACTCAATCGGAAATGGTCTCAATCGTTTGTACACAAATGTGCAGGCGAAATTTTCGTTTGTACACAATTAGGGGCGCCGTCAGAACGAAAACAAAGTGGGGGCTGTCTAAATGGTAGCCCCCCAACAACATGTCCTATTCAAGCACAAATTGTCGCAATCATTTGTACATCGTTTCTACAGAAATGTGAAGGCAAAATTTTCGTTTGTACACAATTAGGGGCGCCGTCAGAACGAAAACAACGTGGGGGCTGTCTAAATGGTAGCCCCCCACCAACATGTCCTACTCAAGCACAAATTGTCGCAATCATTTGTACATCGTTTCTACAGAAATGTGAAGGCGAAATTTTCGTTTGTACACAATTAGGGGCGCCGTCAGAACGAAACCAAAGTGGGGACTGTCCAAATGGTACCCCCCACCATGTCCACTTCAATCACAAATTGTCGCAATCGTTTTGTACATCGTTTGTATCCTCGTCGCCAAAAGTGCCTTTACATCGCCGTGACATGTATGTGACCGCGCAGTACTCCAAGGAAGGGATGGTTGCATAAGAAATTGTTAATAATTTTGAAGAGTTTTTATTTTGACTAGGGAAATAACGTATGCATAAGGAGTAAAGGAACAGATTTAAAGCATCAGTACACTGTCATCTCTGAAAAGATTCGTATTTTCAGTTTTTCAATTTATTATCTTCTATGTTCAGTTAATAACTGCTAACAATTGCTACTAGCGCATGTCACTCTTCAGGAATTTGCTACGACATGTTCGCAGGACACTTTTCTAAGTCCTAAATGTATGCGTCAATAATTTCTTTCGTCTCACTGTCCTTATTTCAGAATGGAAACTGATTACGCTGAACGTGAATATGTTTCACTGTCGTAAAGCAAGGTCCGTAATAAATGTAAATAAGGTTCTTCTTATTAAAAAAACACAGATGTATCTATTCCATGTATAGCACAATATAATACAGTAATCAACCAATACGATAATCACTAACGCCCGCAGGATTTTTTCGAACGGGGGGGGGGGGCAAAAGACCGATATAGAGTTTTTTTTATTTATTGCCCTATATATATATTAAAAGTCATAGTTTATCATTGATAGCGTATATCCTCTTACTTTTTAAAATCGCCAGTGTAGCCTATTAGTCAGAACATACATCTCCAGATATAATGTAGAAGGAAAAGAAGGAAAGAGATATGAAAAGTGGAGTAAGTAATTTTACTGCACTTTGGATAATCCATTACTCATACCCCCCCTGTCCCACGCATTTCAACTGCTGCGTTATATATATATGGTTCCATATCAGAAGGGCCCAAATAAGGGCTAGCATAGAAAGGCCCGAGTCAAAACGGGGCTCGGTTTTAAAAGGCCCCGCGTCAAAAGAGCAAGTTCAAAAGTGGCCCCGCGACGAAAATGCCCGAGTCGAAAATGCACAGCGTGAAAATGTTCCCCTCGTCAAAGGGGCCCGGGTCAAAGATAATCGCGAGAAGAGAGTCCGAAACAAAATGGCCCTATGTAAAAAAACGGACAAAGTGGACACCGCCTCAAAAGGACACGGGTCAAAAGATCCTTGCGAGTAAAGAGGTCGAGTCAAAAGGGCCTTATGTCAAAAAAAGCCGGGTCAAAAAGGATCTCGTTTCAAAAGGGCACAGGTCAAGACGGTCCCGCGTCAAAATGACCCGAGTCAAAATGACCCCGCGTCAAAAGGAGCCAAGTCAAAAAGCCCCGCGTCAAAGGGGTCGGCAAATACAATTCCATGGCTAAAAAACCTGAGATCAGGAGTGAAAATCAGGAGAAAGATACATATGACCAGTGGCGTAACTAACTTTATTGTGCAATGATCGTTCATCCAACTCATACCTTCCCCCTGCAACCCGCATTTCAGCTGATATATACAATATAAGTTCAAAAGTAAGCAAATAATAATAATAATAATAATAATAATATATAATAGTATATAATAATAATAATACTAATATAATAATAATAATAATAATAACCTATATTATAAAATTGAAAGTAACTATGTGTGTGGCTCCTAATCTCTTGAACCACCCAACTGATCTCTATAAAGCTTTCAACATAGATAAGGTTCGGATCTGGGACTACTTTTGTCATTTCAGTTTGACGGCGCAACGTAGGGGCCGGTGAGAGGGAGGTACATGTAAAAAGAAACAGAAAATGAAAGTGGCTGTCTTTGTGACTTCATCACTCTTGAACCACCCGACCGATCTCAATTAAATTTTCAACACAGATCAGGTTCGGGCCTAAGATAGCATTTATCTATTTACTTTGACGATATAGCTTAGGGTTGAGGAGAGAGAGAAGTTAAAAAGTGTAAATAAAAGTTGATAACTCGCGAAACAAATGATCCATCACGATCAAATTTTCAACCTAGATGAAATTCGAACCTGAGATGGTTTCTGTCATATCACTTGGACGTTGGAACTAAAGAGATGAAGAGGAGGAGCGACATTTAACAAAGAACGAAAAATTACTGGTATAAGTCGTGTATCTGTATTTTTTGGATTCGCTGAGATTAATAGTGACACATCTAATGCTGTTTAAATCCAAATTCAGTGCCTCTAGTGGGAGGAGGGAGAGACATATAAAAATGATCGAAATAACCAATATCAGTGTCGAATTCACAGTTTTCCGGCTCGCTGAGATCAACAATGACACTGCAGATGCCGTGCCCCACAACATAGGGATGGGAGAGAATATAAAAAAAACAACGAAAATGACCGATATCAAAGAGGGCTTTAGTAACACGAAACAGTGACTGAGTAACGGACCATACTAATATTTTTTCTCAATTTAACCCAATGAAGCGGGTAATTGATGCTAATAATAATAATAATAATAATAATAGTATATATTATTATTATTATTATTATTATTATTATTATTATTATTATTATTATTATTATTATTATTATTCCCTTACTTTTGAACTTGCACGACGAAATTACTGAAAATATGTTTTATTTCTGTAATTTTTCCTGGATTTTATGCATTTCCTTCATTTATTAATGGGCACTAATTTCTCTCTAGGCCGTCGAATAAATCAGTTTTGTTGTGCACTTTGATTCGTTCCAAAGATCACACCTAAAGTAAGTAATATTTGGCTTCTAATTTCAGGTGGCATGAAAGTGTTCGGGTAACGCAGTGGCTTTATGCATAATACAGCTATCTAACATAGGTTCAAATCTTATTCACGTCAAAGTGCTGTGTCTTTATAGCACAAACGGGTACCAATTTCCGGATGACCCTCGTAGCATAGTGATTGTGAAGGATCGACTTATCATACTGGACAAGCATTACGTAAGAATATGAAAGCAAACACCTTTATCATGATAGAGACGATTTACGAATGTTGGTTGGGAAAGGGCAAGGGAATTACCAGGACATTCCAAAGACATCATTGATCTGCACTATGCAATTCTCGTGTTGTCGTTCTCAGAAAGAAACACTACACCATTTGTTAAACAAAGTTTGGCTAAAGCAATCGGTGGTGTAGTGGTAACGTGTTAGACTTCCAATTGGAAAATCTTGGTTCGATTCCCCATCAGGTAGTATGATTTTTTCGCATAAAATATTGGCTGCAAACAGAGATTCATCTTCTGATGGAGAACTTACAAGGCATCACTAGCGATAGTTCGAGTAAATAGTGTATGCGTTCTATATCATACACTGCAATAGTAAGTATGCTTCATATTTATATTCGTCCCGTCCCTCTCTCTTTCTTGACGTTTCCCTATCTGTCTGCATTTTTCACTTCTCTTCCTCTCTCCCTCTCACACATACATGAAGTTCATATTCCAAAGTTAAAACGGAGCAGAAGCCTGGTCCGGGGAATCTAATTAACTGTTAACTTCGGCGACGTGTTTTTCGTGCTCTGGGGATAACATCAACGGTCCTAGTCATCTCTGACAGAAATACTGTTTAAACGCAAGGAAATAAGTAAAATCTCTTTTTTATCCTCTGGGTTACCGAATCTCAGTCGAATTACCGGTTCACTACGGATTTAAATTCCTCGATCCAGTGGTGGTCTATAACCTAACCAACTTCATACGACTGACACGATGATGCGTATGAGCTCTTAGCGTGTTCTTTCTCTCTGTGCAAATTACGTTATATTCGGAAGAGATGAAATCAATGCTGGATGTTCGGAACAGATAACTCTTCGGAAAAGACTAGAAAATGGTACCTCTCTGGTTATTTGAAAACAAAATTTTATTTTACTAGTTCGACACAATATTTGTTCCCGTCCTATACTGCAATGTGTTTTATTCACGTTGAAATTTGAAAGATGCTACATCTATGAGCAACATGAACTTTTCCTTTACAACATTTGTAGCTTTACATTACGATACAGTTTGGACTTTTAATATAGGTTATATCTGATAGATATTTAGCAATAAAATAGCACTCTTCAATTTTCTCTTTTTTCTTTCTTTCTCCTTTCTTTTCGTTTCGTTTTTTTCGTTCAGTTCGCATTAGTAGTCTGAAATGGAAGATATGAAAAACGCTGTCTACTGGGTATATTGGAATGTATTTTGGATCATTACGTCCAACGAACTCTACCGAATTTGCAATCGAACCACGCGGAAACAAAGCATGTGTGTTAAACCTTTGACATTATCCTAGATGTGTCTCGGAGATCTACAGTTCTACTTGAAATTGAGTATGCTATCCATTATGAAAGTAAGATAATAAATATTTAAAGGATCGTCTATATATTCGAATAGTTCCGAAAAACTATGTAAAAATAAACGTTATTTCTATATTACTGTTCGATTTCTGGAAACAGAAGTTTATAATATTAGGTTATTTTCTTACTACGTTTGAATTCCACAGTTTTATCTGTTCTCCCGTTACTTTTTCTTCTTCTCCTCTCCTTTCCTCTTGTCTCTTTCTCTCTCTCTGCTCATTTCTGAATCTCTGTGTAATAGACATTCATTGTTTTCAATTTTTCATTGTGGGTGTTTCAGTTTCTCCCTACATCAACCTATGAATCTTGTTTCGTCTCTTTTTTGTTGTTTCCTTTTATCTATACTAATACATGTATAGTTTGAAATAAGAATTGCGCTCATGTTGTTAGCTAATTTTAGTATGGAAGAGAAGAAAGGAGTTGAGAGAGGGGTCTCTTTACCTGACACGACTATGTGATAAGAAGATGTATATTTGGTGGCCTAACTGCATGGCGTTAGCTGTCGCAATATTTTTGAATCGGAGTGTACCATTTACACTTCCCTATTGTGTCCCTAAAGTGAGAAATTTTGAGAGAAATCAGAATTTTTTCTGATTTTGTATATTTTTTAGTCCCTTTGGACCCCCGTGTAAACGTAGACATCTTAAAATCAACTGAAAAATACTATACGTGTGTACAAAATTTCAATTTTCTATCTTGAATAGTAAGGGCATTAAAAGTATTTCATTTACCAGTAATCCCCACAGTGTCCCAGACTACCGCATAAGACCCTGATGGTAGGTAAAAAAATTTCCTGAGACATCCGTGTTTATTCTAGGATCATGGTTTGCCATCATTCTCTTGAGAATAGAACTACCTTTCAAACGGTATTATTGACATGTCTCTATCATGTATCTAAGGCGGGAAAATCGCGAAGAAAGAGATTTTTCATCAAATTATCCTTTTAAAATTTTGCCCCTCTGGACCCCTCTGTTTTAACGCACAGATCTGAAAGAAATCTGATAAATACTATTTGGTGGAGTGAATATTTGTCCAAATTTCAATCTTCTAGGAGCAAAACTAAGCCTGCCAAAAAATATATATCCATAATACCCCAGATTCCCGTATAAAACATGACCTTGTGTAGAAGTTTCCTTGAGACATCCCTATTTATCCTAGAATCGTGGCTCGTACATAATTCTCTTCAGAACTGGCTTTCAAACGATACCATTCACATGTCTCCATCGGGTATCTAAGGTGTGAAAATCGCAAAAAAGAGATTTTTTCGGTTAAAAATATTTTTTTACCTTTTTGTCCCTATGGACCCCCAGTTGAAAAAATCTGATAAATTTTGTTCGGTGGACTGCATGTTTGTGCAAAATTTCAATCTTCTAGTTGCAAAAGTAAATCCGCCAAAAAAATTAAAAAAATAAATATCGGCCTAATAAAATATTTTTTAAAGTTTTGACGTCATCACCTCCTATGTCTCGACGCAGAAAGGCGTGAAACCATACAGAACGTGTTCTACAATGCCTCTAGGCTTGGAAAACAGAAAACCAAAAGTAAAAAGCTTTATTTGTTCTTTTCAAATCGAATAATAAAGACACTCATTTAGTAGCTAAAACATATTAACAATCCACAAGAACTGTCACTTGTTGAAACCTTCATATCGAATTATGAATGGATTTCAGGTGCTGTACTCAACAAACGAAAGTCAAGCCTAATGTGTGCAAACACAGCTGACCAACTCATGGCAGACACGTAGACTACAACTTTCCTGCCACAACATGTACTGTGGTAGTGGTTGTCCTTATTCATCAAAGTAAAGCCTGGCATGTAAGTCTTGCAATCCGAGTATACCTTTTAAATGTTTTTATATTCTGTCGTCATTGGTTCCATACAAAACTATTTTCCTGCCAAAGAAATATCTCAGTATCATACGGAAACACACAATGCAACTGCTGTGGCATACTCACTCACTAAGGGTGAATCACGCGACAGTGTACTTATCAAAATGTGTTGGTGGCCTTGGCCTTGAAAACATTCAACTTCAGAGCTGCTCGCTGTTCGCACATAGCTTCTGGCAAAAGGACTAGCTCAGGAGAGTAATGCTCTCGGAAGTAGGAACGAGAAACACAGTTCTGATTGGTTGGTGTTATCAATTTCTTGCCACGTCGCATTTAAATAGCAGAAATCAAATAATTGTTGTTGTCGGTCTTCGTGGGCGAGTGTGTTAGCGCTATATGCTAGTAATGAAAGTCCCTTTTGGCGTGAGTTCAAATCCGGCTCGAGGATTTTTTTTACATTTTTAAAATATTTTTATAACAATTTTTAAATTAAAATAATATGAAAATAATATTCAAAAAAGTGATTTACTTACTTTTGTGCAGATAAGTAGTAGTAGTAGTAGGAACGGGTTAGAAACCCCACAGGGCTCGTTTTGTTCCCCTTGTACTGCATGATATAAATTTTGTGACCAACTTAAAACAACTGGCTAGGATAGCGTTTAGAACAGATGGCTAGAGTAGCGCGAGAAAATAACGTACTTCTGGGAGCATTACTCTCCCGAGTGGGTCGTGTGCCAAACACTGCTCATGGAGTCCTTTTCCAGCACAGTAAAAGGTCGAAAAAAAGAAAAGAAAAGAAAGGAAAAAATAAAGAATACGGAAAACTGTTCCTAAGGCAAAGAGCGTTTGAAAACATTTCAAAAGGTACGCTATGACTATTATCAGTTAATTGGCAACAACCGATATCGCGGACAAATCCAGGAAGTTTTGAGGGGGGGGAGCAGGTCTGAAAAATAAATTTGAGACATTTCTCGATATGTGGTTGGCTGACCAAAAATGTGAACTGGAGTGCTTCATAATACGTATTTATCGCCCTTCTGGAGGCTGCATTGAGGAAAGCCATGTTGTTCAACACGAGAGAATCCAGGATTACAATAAAAAACTTTTTATTACCATCTTTTTATTATTGCATTATTTTATTTTATTATTATCATTATTTTTCTTAGATTATGTAGAGTAAACTATGTTTAATTTAATTTCCTATTACCATAATTCATATTAACTCTTTACTAATATCCTTATTTTTATACTGCATAAGTACTATCGTGGGGTCAGATTTAACACCATTATTTCTTTTGAAATTAAAATATGTTAATACGTGTTACCATTGGCAGTTCATTGTGGACCGTTTACTAGTGCTATACTTTAATGGACTTAACTAGTTTTGGGGACAAAAGATATTTTCAAAATATTTTTTGACTAATGGTCTTTTGGTAATAGATTATTACGAAGCGAAAGAACATACTTAAATGAAATAAAGTTTCTTGTTATCCGAAAATAAAGTATGAAAATAAACTTATTTTTATGTAAAAAAGCATTCAATTATTAGTGCTGAGAAAATGTAACTTGTCATTCAAAAAGCTGACAATTGAGGCTTTTGTGTTTGATTAGTTGGTTGGCTGCAGGCCCGTATCCACAGGGGAACTAGGGTGCCGGGCCCCCGTAAAGTTTTACTGTTCCCCCTAACAGGGACGTACCCAGAAATTTATTTCGGGAGTGGCGTAAAGCGTTTTGGAGGGGTCCAAATGCAATTTAAGACTAAATTATATGAAAATTTCTAAAATTGCCCCTAAAAGTAGATTACATTTTTTTTAAATCGGGATTTCGGGGGGCGGACCCCCAGGACCGACTCTGCGTATACCCCCTAATATATTCACGGTAGACTTGCAAATGAACTGCTATACTATAATGATAAACTATAATATGGTTGGATCAGCCCCCTAACTTCTACCGCCCCCTCATATTTTTGGGCTGGCTACGGTTACCTGCTTGACTACCTACAAATACACACATTGATTATTCTTAAGGGGCCGTCCACATATTGCGTAACGCTACTTTTGACCAATTTTTATCCTCTCCCTCGTCCTTGTCACACTTCGTAATTCAAGGTTGAACCCCTCCCCCGTTCGTTACGTAACACTTTTGGATTTTTGTTTTCTCACCAATTTTCCTTATTTTGGGAGTTATTATAATAAAAACTATTTTTAATAGGAGAAATTTTATTACAAAATGCTCTTTTTCTGAATATATTTGTAGTATTTTTCACTAATAAATCAAAGTACCGGTACGTATTAGAAAATGGTAGGATGGTTATAATATTTTAACCCCATAAGATTACTTAATTAACAGTCCTAATTCTTCAAAATTGCATACTGTCGTTTCCCAAGGAGATCACACCTATCCTTTTCGGTCAGATGATGACAACGAGGGTCACTACGAAAGTTTTGAGATACGCATTGTTGTGGCACAGTATTTGAATTCCAACAATTGCGTTCGGTAGTGATATCCAGACCAAAGAAGCGAAACAGGTTTCAACGGCGTATCGCCTTCACTTGTTTGTTGATGTGAGGAGTATTCGGCTGTCTAGAATGGAGCTCGAAAGAGAACCTTTTCGGGCAATGATCCTTTACGATTTTAAAAGTGGTTTGAACGAGACACAAAGCCTTGACCGTTTGCAGGGGGCATTTGGGGACCTTGCTAATTCCCGTGCTACAATTTTTCGGTGGTTTGGTGAATTCAGAAGAGGTCGGACATCCCTTAAAGATGGAGAGAGAGCTGGACGTCCTGCAAAAGCTGTGTCAGATGAAAACATTGCCGCTGTGGAACAAATGATTCGAGAAAATCCTCGAACAACTTTCAAGGATATTGAATCTACAGTGAACATTGGATCGCCAGCAGTAACAAAAATTCTTCATCTTCATCTTCGGTTCATGAAGGTTTCATCTCGTTGGGTGCCTCACACTTTGACTGAACAGCAGAAGCGCATGCGTGTGTAATGGTGTGAAGAAATGCTCGCAAAATTTGATGGAGGCAATTCTCGACGCGTCTCTGACATTGTTACTGGTGATGAGACTAGGATATATCAATTTGACTCTGAAAATAAACGCCAGTCTACAGTTTGGATGTTTCCAGACGAAAATCCACTCACGAAAGTGAAACGACCGCGAAGTGTGGAGAAGAATATGGTCGCAACTTTCTTCTCCAAATCTGGCCACGTTGCAACTGTTCCACTTGAAGAACAAAGGACAGTTACTGCTCAATGGTACACTACTGTTTGCCTAACAAAAGTGTTCCAGAAGCTTCGGGAACGGCGTCCAAGAACTGGATTGCGTGGGATCCTGCTTCATCATGACAACGCGTCCGCACACACGGTCAATATCACAATTCAGTTTTTAGAATCTAGGGAGGTCAAACTTATGTCTCATTCGCCGTATAGCCCTGACCCGGCCCCGTGTGATTTTTTTTGTTCCACAGGATCAAAGATCGTATGCGTGGGAAGAGATTTTGCAGCCCTGAAGAAACTGTAGTGGCTTACGAGAACGAACTTTCAACACTTGAAGAAAAAGGCTAGCAACACTGCTTCCAAAAGTGGCTTTCGAGGATGCAAAAGTGTGTACAGTGTAATGGTGAATACTTTAAGAAATTGTAAGTGTTAAATTGATTTTAGGTAAGTTATTTCACATCTGAAAACTTTCGTAGTGACCCTCGTACTGACAAGGAAGATGAATGTGGAACAGGATCTGAAGAACTGACATCGATCTCTTTTTCAGGGATCCAGGATGCTTCATGCATTTGAAATTCGCCAGTTTCGACGATGCAAAGTTGCCTTCCTTGTCGACCACAGATTCAAAGTGGCTGTGCATGTGAAGAAGCAGGGACATCTCGTTTGTGAAGAAGCTCTCGAGCATCTTTTTTGGACTTCGGACTTATGTTTACCTCTTTTCATATTCTTCTTGTCCTAAATAAGTGCGAGAATGCGAATAAACTCAATTTCTTCAGAAATATTCAAATTCAAAAATGGAAAATTTAGTACGAGATAATATCCGAGGAATGAGGTTTTTTTTAATATCTTATTTTGATCTACAAATCCTGGATCGTTCCATCGCGGAAAATATAATTTCACGAAAAAGAATTTCTTCTGTTTCCCATGCAAAACCCCTTAGAAGAATAGAGTGAGTAATGATTCAAATCAAAGGTTTCAGATAACATTCTCGGAAATAGCAATACTAGTGGGAACATGAGGGCATTTTCAGGCGGTGGTTACGATCACTAACAACTAACTCCGGAAAAGCGTGTTCCCTAAATCCAATGCTGCGATAGCCACAAAACGGAGTTTTATTGTATTGTAATACATGCAGGATTCGCCACCATTTACGCTGGTGTCTTGTGCGTCTTCGAATTTCTTCTGTATGATTCATTTTATATAGGCTATAGTTCGCAATTTTCCAAAACAATAGGAATATTTATTTATCTATATCGATATATATATATATATATATATATATATATATATATATATATATATATATATATATATATATATATATATACGAGGGTTGGAACTTAAATATTGGCAACACTGTTGTGGAGACACTATGCAATGAAATGTACTAGTGGCGCTGATAGCGCACGTTGTTAGCATACCTACCTAACCTCTGAGGAAGTAGACTCGCCCGTCCCACGTCACCGGCAGGCTCACAAGCGAGGGAAGTACAGTCACTTGTGAGCGAGCGGTCTAACGTAAAGGTGTCACTATGTTTTTGAAACAGGAACAACGGAGTTGGATCAAGATTGAATGTGCCAGAGGTCGTACAGCACGACAGTGCCATCAAGGGCTTCAAGAGGCGTGTGGGGAATCGGCATTGCCGTACAGAACAGTGGCACGGTGGGTAAAAACCTTTAACGAAGGTCGGCAAACTGTGGCGGACATGCATCGGGCAGGTCGTCCTAGCGTCTCTGAAGAAGTGCAAGCTGTTGCCGCGTTAGTGGACAGTGATCGACGCCTGACGATTCGTGAGCTCGCCCACGAAACCGGATTAGGCCATTGACGGTCTGCCCTGAAGGAACGTAATGCGTTAGGATAACACACCATAACTTTCACCACACTGGGGCTCTGACGCACTTTCGACTTTCGCGGCGACCCATAATGACGCCATTCGTTGGATTGGCGTTTCAGTGTTGGCTCGTAAGATCTGGCCCATGTCTCATCCAGTGTTACGATACGGCGTAAGAAAGCCTCGCCTTCGCGCTCATACCGCTCCAAGTGCGTCTGAGCAGCGTCGTAACGAATCCATTTTTGCATTTCCATCAACTCATGCGGAACCCATTGAGATGCAGTTTTGCGCATGCCCAGGCGTTCCTTCAGAATGCGAAGCACAGTCTTACGCGCTAATCCGGTTTCGTGGGCGAGCTCACTAATCGTCAGGCATGGATCACTGTCCACTGTCCACTAGCGAATTTGACACCTTTACGTTAGACCGCTTGCTCACAAGTGATTTGTGCTTCCCTCGCTTGTGCGCCTGCCAGTGACGTGGGACGGGCGAGTCTATTTGCTAGGAGGTTAGGTAGATATGTCAACAACGTGCGCTATCAGCGCCACTAGTACATTTCATTGCATAGTGTCTCCACAGCAGTGTTGCCACTATTTAAGTTCCAACCCTCGTGTATATATATATATAAATGAAAGTGACTATGTTTGTAACTTAATAACTCTTAATCACCAGACCGATCTCGTTCAAATTTTCAACATAGATGAAGTTCTGACCTGGGATGTTTTCTATCATTTTACTTTGAAGGTGCAACTTGGAAGAGGGGGAATATATAAAAAAGATTAAAAATGAACGATGTTAGTGTCAAATGCATAGATTTCGGGGTCGCTGAGATAAACAGTGACTCTTTCGATGCAGTTTAAATCCAAATACACCCCGCAACTTGGGTAAAGTGGAGGATGACATATACAAAATGTTCGAAAATGACTGATATTAGAGTCGAGACCATGGTGTTAGGGGTCACCGAGATGAACAGTAACACTTTCGATGCCGTTTAAATTAAAATTTGGCCATGCAACTTGGGGAAGGGGAGATATATAAAAGTGATCGAATATGACCGATATTTGTGTCGAATCCATAGTTTCTGGAGTCCGTAAGTTGATGGTGACAGTTTTGGTGCCCTATATATCCAAAATGAAACGTATTCTCCCCGTATGAAAAACGGGTATTCTAGCTAATTTCTAAAAAAGAAAAAAAACAATAAAATTATTTGTTTAAAAGATTGCATATAAATCTGAGAATAAAAATAAAAAATACAACAGAAAAAAATGTTACGTAGCGAAGACCTAAAGCTCCTCCTCCCCCTTATCACTCTTCATAACGAAAGGCCGAACCCCCTTCCCTCCTTGCCGCGTTACGTAATATGTGGACGACCCCTAAATGTGTCTTAATCACATATCCATTAGACACAGAACAAATATAGACACTTTAGTTCTTCTACTGACAGTCAGTACATATAGTGATTTTTCTTGATTGACCCTTATGCACATTTCGGTTGCACATAGAACAAATCCAAGAACGTTTTATGTCATCAATTCGAGGACAAATAGCACATCTCCTCCTTTTAGCTGGAGAATCTGTTTGCGGACAGTCTTCATTGATGTTCCTATCAGTTAGTCGTAACAATGACTGCCGAAGCCTACGAGAAAGTGTCCCGCATTCGCCCCTTACTTTTAGGTGATCTTGAGCGAGAGTCGTCGTAATACTCCTCATGAAGTCTTGTCTCTGAAGTCTTCTTGGTTCGTTGGAAAGATGGTAAAAAAAAGGCTATTTAAGCATCCAACGTCCAGTATTCTATAGAAAATTGCAAGAAACCACCTTCTGCAAAATCTGCCAGTTCCGAGTTCTGCACACATCTCCGTAACACTCCCCAAGAAAACCACAAAAAAATGTAATGCAGGAAACGTATAGCGCAAGTACTCTCCTGGGGAAAATTTCGACCCCAGAGGTCCGAAACTATCGAAACAACAAAGTGCATGGACACGAACAACAAGTCGCTACGAAATCTCAAGATCAACTGAAAAAATGTAACCGTTAAGTTTTACGACCCACGATTATGCCGGCTAGCCTAAATGAGGCGGCGATAATGAGAAATGAATGAAATGGTGGAATGAAGAAAGTGGGACGAAACTGGAGAACTCCGAGAAAACCCACGCACACAGTGTTTATCCAGCACAAGGTTCACTTTGTGCGGGCTGGGATCAAACCCAGGGCCCCATGCACCAGAGGTGAATACTCTATCACTGAGCCACCGCGGCCCCCTAGCAAGGTCAACTGAGAATAAACGACTGAAGCCTCAGTGAAACAATATATATATTGTCCACAGCTAGAAATGTGTTTGCGGAGGTCAAATTTGATCTCCCACGATAGTAGTTACGAGTTAAGTATGTAGTGATAATTTAGGAAAAAGATAAGTAAAAACTTAGATTTCTTAATAAAAATAACTTTGTATACTGTTAGTATATATATATATATATATATATATACAGGGTTTGTCCGGGAAGTAATAGGACTAATTTTATTCCGCCATGACTGTACTTCGGAGCGTGCGCGCACCGACTGAATCCACTAGAGGGCGTTATTAGCTAACGAACGATCGGCTGGTCAGTTGTCTCCGAGCACACGGAGAGTCAGGACAGGCTTTTTCGCGCGACGTGTTTCCGTGAGTGGTGCAAGCCGAAAATGCAGCGTTTGTTAGAGCAGAGGTACGCGATTAAATTCTGTGTTAAACTCGTTAAATCTGCGACACAGACGTTTGATATGATCAAGCAGGCTTACCCAGATGATGCTTTAGAAAGAAGTGGTGTGTTTCGGTGGCACAAGGCCTTTTCGGAGGACCGGGAATTGATCGCCGATGAAGACCGTGCTGGAAAACCTTCGACTTCGACAAACACCGACAATGTGACTCGTGTGCGCGAAGTTTTGAACTCAGACCGTCGACTAAGTATTCGTTTAATTGCCCAGATGTTAAATTTACCAAAAACTGTGGTTCATGAAATTGTGACGGAGCATTTGAACATGCGCAAGGTATGCGCAAAGATTTTCCCAAAAGTGCTCACTGACGACCAGAAATTGCGACGAGTGGAATTGTGCCAAGAAAATTTGAACATATGTGAAAGTGACCCCCAATTTTTGAAAAAAGTAATCACAGGTGACGAATCATTGATCTTTGAGTATGATCCCGAGACAAAAGGCCAATCTTCCGAGTGGCACACGCCGGCGTCTCCTCGCCCAAAAAGAGAAGAATGAGCAAATCCAAAGTGAAAACGATGCTCATTGTCTTTTTTGACATCAAAGGCTTCGTCCCATATGAATTTGTTCCTCCTGGACAAACCGTCAACGCCAAGTTTTACGTGGAAGTGCTCAAGAGACTCAAACAAACGGTCAATCGGGTCCGACCAGACATCGGAGCTGACTGGAAGCTGCACCACGACAACCCTCCGGCTCACACCGCCTTTCTTGTGAACAGCTACCTGACCAAGGCCGGCAACCCAACGCTTTTGAACGCATATATAACGCAGCAGCTGAAATGCGTGGGGCAGGAGGGTATGAGTAAATCTATCACCAATGGAATGAATCGATCCAGGGCACAGTAAAACTAGTTAGGCCACTGGGCATATCTCCTTCCTTCTCTTCTCTTTACATTATATCTTGAGATATATGTTCTGACTAATAAGCTACTGTGGCAATTTTAAAAAGTAAGAGGATATACGCTATCAATGATAAACTATGACTTTTAATATATATAGGGCAATAAATCGAAAAACTCTATATTATTGTTCTGTCCCGATGCCCTGTATGGAGATCCACATATGTCTTCTCAGAGCAACATTAAACTAATCTTTTCCACAGAATATTTTTCATTCAAAACTTCCAGGGGTGGAAATGGAATTTTAGAACTAAGGGGAAAATCAATAATAGATAAGGTTTGATTCAGAAAGTCGGAAGAGCAAGCGAACTTTGATGGAGAAGCGATAGAGATTGTTGCAGAACAATTAACAAAAAAACAAAATTAACATCACCATTCAAATTTACTATTTGTTAATAATAACTACATATGTTTCTCCTTCTTTTGCACAATCACTTCAACTTACGAAAAGGATATTATCCCCTCGTGCATACCTGATTTTAACTCTTGCTTTGATCTCAGCCTTTTTGCACGTGAAACCGTATTTACCGGGTAACTTTGACGCGGGGCCATTTTGACTCGTGCATTTTTGTCGCGGAGCACTTACGCCCAGACCTTTTGCATGCTGGGCCGTAAGACTCGGGCGCTTTTGAGGCAGGGTTCTTTCGACCCAGTCTGCTTTGACGCAGGACTCTTTTAACTCGATTTCTCTTGACCCGGGCAATTTTGACGCGGGGCAGTTTTGACTCTGGCCTTTTAGTAGCGGGGCTATTTTCACCCGTGTCCTTTAGAGCCGGGTCCTTTTGACCCGGGCTCTTTTAATGTAGGGCCCGTTTGTCTCAGGGCCCTTTCACCAAGCCCTTTTGGCGCGGGCTGTTTTGACTCGTATGCATTTGTAGCGGGGCCGTTGTGACTCTGGCCCTTTTGTTGCGGAGATCTTTTGACTCGGAGACTTTTTGACCTGTGCTCTTTTTTTACATTCGCTCAGCCGCGTAACTCTCAGCCGGTGCATTAAGCATTCAAAACCGGCGAGGTAACATTATTGCGAATGTTTCTTTATTTTTTCCAGGCTCTCTTGACGCTGGGCTGTTTATACTCGGGCTCGTTTGATGTAGGGCCTTTTGACTCGGTTCTATTTGTCGCGGGACCATTTTGACCCAGGTCTTTTTCACGCTCGGTCGTTTTATCCCGGAAACTTTTAACTTAAGCCTTTTCGACCCGGGCCATTTTGACGCGTGGTCATTTTGACTTGGACTCTTTTTTCGCGGGGACTTTTGACCTGGACATTTTACTCTGGGCTGTTGTGACCCCGGCCCTTTTGACGCGGAATCGTTTTGACTCGGGCACTTTTGTCGCGGAGACCTTTTGACGCAGGCCTTTTTGACGCGAGCTCTTTTCTAGCGGGGCTGGTTTGAACCGTGCCCTTTTGAATTGCATCCTTTTGACCCGGCCTCTTTCGAAGTAGGGACCATTTGTCGCGGGGTCTTTTGACTTGGCTCCTTTTCACGCGGGGCCGTTTCTACTCGGGGTCTTTTGTCGCTAGGCCCTTTTGACCTGCAGACTTTTTGACTTGCGCTCTTTTAACGCGGGGCCGTTTCTTCTCGGGTACGTTTGACGTAGTAACCTTTTGACTCGGGTTTTTTGTCGCGGGATCCTTTTCAGCCGGGCTCTTTTGACGTAGGGCCCTTTTAACTCAAGCCCATTTAACCTGGGCCCTTTAGACGTGGGGCCATTTGACTCGGGCCCTTTTGTTGCAGAGATATTTTGAACCCGGGCCTTTTGTCGGGGGGTTCTTTTATCCGAGCCCTATTGACCTGGGCTCTTTTCACGCGGAGCCCTTTTTACTTGGGCCTGTTTCACGCAGGTCCATTTTGACTCGGGTCTTTTTGTCGCAGGACAATTTTGACACGAGCTCTTTTGACGCGGGGCCGTTTTGATCCGGGAACTTTGTTGCAGAGAGCTTTAGACCCGGTCATCTTCGACTCAGTCATTTTTGTAGCGGGGCCCCTTTTGGCACAGTCCGTTTGGAATAGAGCCCTTTTGACTCGAGCTCTCTTAACACAAGGTTCTTTTTTACTCCGGTCTCTTTGTCACAGGACGATTTTGACCTGAACTTTTTCACGCTGTTCCGATTTGACCCGGGCCCTTTTGATGCGGGATACTTTTGACCGGGGCTCTTTTTACGCAGGCCCTTTTTAACTCGAGCCCTTTTGACGCGGGGTCGTTTTGAGTCGTTCCCTTTTGTCGCGGATACCCTTATACCCAGACCTTTTTCACGCTGGGCCGTTTTGATTCGGGTCCTTTTGAGGAGGGTTCCTTTCAACTCAGGCTCTTTTGACACAGGGCCTTTTAACTTTATCCCTTTTGATCCGTACAAATTTGACGCTGGGCCGTTTTGACTCAGGCCTTTTCGCTGCTTCGCTCTTTTGACCCTTGCCCTTTAGAAACCGGTCCTTTTGACTCGGGCCCTTTTGTTGCGGGGTCCTTTTGACTTGTGCCCTTTAGAGGCCGCTCCTATGACCCGGCCTTTTCTGACCCAGGACCAATTTGTCACGGACCCTTATGGCTGTTCCCTTTTGTCGCTGAGATCTCATGACCCGGGTCTGTTTAAACTTGGAGCCTTTTGTCGCCGTGGTCATTTACCCTGGCCCTTTTGACACTGAGACATTATGACCTAGGCTCTCTTGACGTGGGGCTGCCTTTTCTTGGACCCGTTTGACGCAGACCTTTTTCACGATGGGTCGTTTTATTCCTGGCTCTCTTGACGCGGGACCTTTTTCACTTGGGCTGTTTTGTGGCGGGGCTGTTTAGATCGGTGCCCTTTTGAGGCGGGCCCTTTTGAGACATCTTAACCTACGCTCTTTTAATGCGGGGTCGTTTTTACTCTGGCACGTTTGACGCAGGAACTTTTGACTCGAGTCTTTATGTCACGAAATCCTTTTGACCCAGAACCTTTTGAGTAGGGGTCCTTTTGACCCGGCTTCTTTTGACGCAAGGCACTTTTGAACCGGACACTTCTGATGCGGGGTAGATTCGACTTCCGTCTTTAGTCGCGGAAACCTTTTGACCCAGTCCCTTTAGACTCGGGTCCGTTTTGACTCGGGCCCTTTTGTTACGCGTTGTTTCGACCCGTGCCCTTTTGACCCGGCTCCTTTGATGCGTGGCTGTATTGGCTCGCATGCGTAAAAGGCTCGGGCCTTTTGACACAGTGCCCCTTTGTCGCAGAGAGCTTATGACCCGGAACCGGTTTTATTTGGGGCAGTTACCAGGGGCCTTTTAACCCGGGCTCTTTTAACTCGGAGCCATTTTGACCCGGGCCCATTTGACGCGGGGCCGTTTTGACTCGGGCACTTTTGTTTCGGAGACCTTTTGAGCAGGTTTCTTTTTACTGGGGCCCTTTTGTAGCGGGGCCCGTTTTGACACCGGTCCATTTGACGTAGGGTCCTTTTGACAAGGCCCGTTTGATGCGGGTCCGTTTTGCCTTGAGCTCTTATGTCGCGGGTCCTTTTGATCGTTCCTGTTTTGACTCGGGCCTTTCTGTCCTCGCCCTTTCGTCTTGCCCTTCTGACACAGAACTATATATATAACGCAGCAGCTGAAATGCGTGGGGTAGGCGGGGGTATGAGTAAATCGATTATTAATCGATCCCTGGCGCAGGAAAATTAGTTACGCTACTGATCATATCTCTTTCTTTCTCTTCTCTCTACATCATGTCTTTAGATGAATGTTCTGACTAATAGGCTACAGTGGCGATTTTAAAAAGTAAGACGACATATGCTATCAATTACAAATGTTATGAATTTTAACTTAATATATATAGCGCAATAAATCGAAAACTCTATATCGGCCTTTTGTTCCCCCCTCCTGTTTGGAAAAATCTTGCTGGTGTTAAGGATTATCATGTTGCTTAGTTACTGTATTATATTGTGCTATACACACAATAAATACATCTGTGTTTCTTTTAATAAAAAGAACCTTATTTACATTTATTACGGACCTTGCTTTACGACAGCGAAACATATTCACGTTCAGCGTAATCAGTTTCCATTCTGAAATAAGGACAGTGAGACGAAAGAAATTATTGACGCATACATTTAGGACTTAGAAAAGTGTCCTGCGAACATGTCGTAGTAAATTCCTGAAGAGTGACATGCGCTAGTAACAATTGTTAGCAGTTATTAACTGAACATAGAAGATAATAAACAGAAAAACTGAAAATACGAATCTTTTCAGAGATGACAGTGTACTGATGCTTTAAATCTGTTCCTTTACTCCTTATACATACGTTATTTCCCTAGTCAAAATAAAAACTCTTCAAAATTATTAACAATTTCTTATGCAACCATCCCTTCCTTGGAGTACTGCGCGGTCACATACATGTCACGGCGATGTAAAGGCACTTTTGGCGACGAGGATACATAAATGTGCAGGCGAAATTTTTGTTTAACACAATTAGGGGCGCCGCCAGAACGAAAACAAAGTGGGGCTGTCTAAGTGATACCCCCCACCATGTCCAATTCAATGACAAATTGTCGCAATCGTTCCTACATCGTTTCTACAGAAATGTGAAGACTAAATTTTCGTTTGTACACAATTAGGGGGGCTGCCAGAACGAAAACAAAGTCGGGGATGCCTAAGTGGTAGCCCCTCCCACCATGTCCAGTTGAAGTGAATATTGAATTTTATTTCACCAAGCCCAAGGACATCGATACAAGAACAAGATAAAGATTGGATATGCAAGACGAATTGCATAGTAATCTTGCTCTTGGCCTTGTTTTGGTGATCACCAAGTAGCGATGAGCGTATTTTCTAGCTTTCCGTATAGTATGAAATACCATAATCAAAATCACACTTGGTTTTCATTTGTACCGATGAGGTGAGCATTCTTGGCTTTTGTATAGCATGAAAGATCACCAAGACTATGAAATGCAGGACCAAGACTTGACTGCAAGACAAAGAATAAGACGCAGTATTGATGACCAAGACCTAGGGAGCGAATTGTTTGAATTTCATTTGTTGGGCTGAAAGTGATGAAATAAAGTTAGTACTTTATAATTAAATATCAACCTGTATTTTTAAATTGATATTATGTATCTTCTTACGTGCAACTATATATACTGTAAAATACGTTTTAATTACCGAGAAAGAAAACTCAAAGTGGTACGGATCCCGGAATCATAAGAACCTATTTTGGAATCAAAGTTGAAGGGTTGGAAAAAATCACAGGTGTTCTCCTGTTTCCTCAACCCTTATCATTGTAGTTAAACGATTTCCTTTTGTCTCCGCCAAGAGACTCTTGCTACTGCCTTCCGCGAAGACGTCCTGCCGTCCCAGCAGGTGAGAACACTGACCTTGAAGAAAAATTTCGCCACATAGAACTAAAGAAAAAAAATAAAAAATAAATAAATAAATAAATAAAATAAAAATAAAAATAAAAATAAATTTCTCACACGTCCCAGTTCTTATCCTGGTCTCCTACACAGCAACCAAAATATAACTGATAACACTTCCTCACAAGTGGAGTAAAACATCGACGTTGTGATTTAAATATCAGCTCCCCACATACATAACAGAAATTGTCCGGTTTATTTACACACTTCCTCGACATCTTGTATCCAGTAAGGTATCACACACATACACACACACACACACACACACACACACACACACACACACACACACACACACACACACAGACAGGAATCTACACTCCATCAAATTCCCACAAAATCCCTCTAGACATTCCCTCATACAAAAATGGTGACATGGTGTACACATCATTGAAAACGTTTTATTGGAAGTCCAGTGAGGTATAAACCGTGGTATATTGTAATTTTCGTGGAAATTATATGTGTTGAAGACCGACCCGACCCCACCGGTGTCCCAAATTGACTGACCCGACCCGACAACCCGACCCGAGCTGACCCGATTGGCCCGACCCAAAGTGACCCGAGTGAACCAACCCGAGGTGGCTTAACCCGACAACCGACCCGAGTGACTTGACCTTACAATCTAACCAGTTTGAGAGAGCTAGAACCTTACAAAACTGCCACCAGAAAAAACAATGCTGACCAATTCTTATGCATAAACCATTGTTTCGGCTTTTTTTACTTGTAGTATAATTATCCTCCTCCTCCTGCTCAGTGTTCTCCAATTAATAAACAGGCCAGTTTCCGTGAACTAGGTAAGAAGCTTCCATTTTTGCGATTTCCAACTAATATCTGCCTCGCAACCCAAATTAAAGTACCACCCTCCTTATTACAATCTATCAATTCCAACCTTCTTACACACTCTCGCTCTCCTGATATCACCCCCTTTACTACATCCCTCAGAATGCAATCCCTTAGCAAGATCAAAACTTGTGATCCGTCCATTTTTCGCTTCCTTATATCGTCTAATATTGCTCTCGTCTCTTGCATTTTTTCAGCATTTCCTAGTTCGTTTTCCTCTCTACCGTGCTAACCTTCTTTATTTTACTCCACATCCAAATTTCCAAGGTTAAAATTTAGGCAATCAAGTTCGAAAGTCAAAATAAAATTTGACTGAGTTCTGAAGACAAGTTCTGAAGGCTAAAAGAATAAAAGTACTGAAGACAAAATTATTTTCTAGTAAGGAATGTATTTAGAACTTCTTTTAATATTTTTTGCTGTGTAACAAACAACAATTTCATCACGTTAACATTCCGATTTTTCTATTTAAAAACAGCGTTGCTGTCTGATACAATCATAAGGAACTAATTGCACTGAAATATCATTCTGTAGGGAATTACCTTTTATTTTTTCTTGATTAATTTATCTAGAAGATATTTGCAACGTTATATAAAATTAGCAAGTATTTTATTGCGGAGAAAGTCAAATCACTACCCCAGCAATAATAATAATAATAATAATAATAATAATAATAATAATAATAACAATAATAATAATAATAATAATAATAATAATAATAATAATCTGAAGGTGACCAAGAAAGTTCTGTCTCTTTGTGGAGGTCTGTGTTCAATTGGCCCTCACACCGTGAGTTGAATGCGAATGGATATAAGGTGAAGGTCAGTTGTTGGACGAGACGAGACGAGACAGAATTTTCATAAAAGGGTACTAGATGAGACAGAGCTCTTTCAATATAAACATATGCACTTTTCCAGACGAGACTACCTTCACGACACATTTTCGAAACGAGAATGCCCCAAACCAGGTCCCGTGAGCAACACTAGTAAGTATATCCAACATACCTTGGTTGTGGCTGTTCAGATACACCGTGAACGTGGGTAAGGACTGAGTGAACATGGGGCCTTCACAGAGCGTCATAAGGGCTTGTTTGCTGTACGAGTTCAAATTGCTGCTCCGCGGGGCGGAAGATATGACAGGCCTTTGGTGAGGGTGTCGTGACTACGCGGAGAATGCAGTGGTATGACGGTTTAAGGACGGTGACGAAACACTCGAAGACGCACCACGTGCCGGAAGACAAACAGATGTTCAAAATAAAGATCTTCAGGCAGCAATTGAGGCGAAGACAGACATGTGAGGAACTGGTACTACCTTTCAGTGTAAGTGGAGAAACCATTCGGCACCACCACCATCAACTTGGGAAGCACTGCAAGTTGGGTTGATAGGTCCTACATGATTTGACTTGGAGCCAGAAAGCAAGGCGAGCAGACACCTGTGTTTCTTTGGTGTCTCGTCTGAGGAAGGAGCAATTTATGGACAAGGTGTTGACATGTGATGGGAAGTGGGTCCTGTACGAAGCTCCACGGCGCCGTCGTTGTTGGTTAGCATCCGATGAACCGGTTCAAAAACAGCTCAAGCCAGCACTACGCCAGAATAAGGTTCTCCTGTGCATTTTGTGGAATGCTCGAGGCATCGTCCATCGGGAACTGCCACCAGCTGGTCAAATCATCAATGCAACTGTGTACTGTCACTGTGTACTGTCTGGATCCAGCAGTTCTGAATCGAAAAGGGGTCCTCTTGTTACAAGGCAACGCTAAGCCCCACGTGGCTAAAATGACCTAGTACATCATTCTACGCCTTCGATGGAAAACACTATTGGATCCGCCATACTACACGGACATTGTACCGTCCGATTATCACCTGTTCCATTCCTTGGACAATCACCTTAGAGAACGCCAATTCAAACAGCTAGTAGAGGTTCAATATGCACTTGATACCTTCTTCACTTCACGTCCCACCAAGTTCGATGGCCTTCCATGGCCTTCCAGAACGTTTTCAGAAGGTCGTCGAGGCTGATGGAGAAGATTTTTGATATTCCAGGTACGTCTTAGGTTACATACCAATGTTCGAAGGTGTTGGTGAAAAGGCGGCGGAACTTTCTTGGGCACTCTTAAAGTTATAATAATAATAATAATAATAATAATAATAATAATAATAATAATAATAATAATGTGTCCTGCCCAAAGGCAGATGTTTGACCCGAAGGTCCATGGGTATTGATTCCAGCTCGTACCAACTAAGTTTTCTGGTGGACAAAAGCCATGTGCATGGGTTTTCTCGGTGTTCTCCCATTTCCTCCCACTTTCTTCATTCAACCACTTCAATTATTTCTCATCATCACTGTCTCTCTTAGCGTTGGTGCATAACGTGGGACGTTAACTAGATATTTCCTTTCAATTTCACTTAGTGTGACATTTAACTTGACATAGAAACGCAGAAAGGAAAAAAAGTCAGTAGTAATATTAGTTACAATTACAATACCAATTAGTTAATATAGGGTAAAATTAAAATTTTATTACTATTTCACCTTCAATTAGTCACATTTATCATTAATTCACCAACTTCGAATTGAATTCTACAACAAAGCTCTTTATAGTATTCCGTATAGAAAATAAGTGAAGAATGTGACGGCCCGACCCGTGACCCGACACGAGCTAACCCGACTGACCCGACCCGACAACCCGACCCGTTTGAAAGCACTATCAGAGGGGTACTATTTACAGTACAATTTATTTTGTATGGTTTAGCATACTTTAAGGCTACCATACTTTTTGAAAACAGAAAAAACGGGACATCTTACAAATTAGTAGTAAATATTGCATTTTGTATTAATTTTATCTTTCGAATTTTACTACAGTATCGCACTAGTTATATAACTTAAAATAATGTATTAATATAGTCCATACTCAGTGGCGTATTTAGGGGGAGGGCTTCCGGGCTCAAGCCCCCCACCGAAATCTTACTTACTATAGTAAAGTATATGAAATATCTTGCAGAATTTTCATATTTTCAGGCAAAGCACCCCCGAAAGTTAGCAAAGCCCCTCCCGAAACTAAATCGTAAATACGCCACTGTCCATACTTAATCAACAGTGCTAAAAATTATTATAGAAGCTAGAAGCTGTTATACAATATAAACGCAATCACTGAACATACAATATTTAGTCAAAAATTATATTTACAATATTATTACGCATACCACATTTACATACTCTACATGTCTATAAAGAAAAATATCCAGATTTATAAAGTTGTTTCAAAATTTCAGTAGGCTGATTTATTTTTGTTAACCTAAAATGCGAACTAAAAGAAAGCAATTTGCATAATTGTTTTTCTGAAGCAGAAAAAAATGTGTTTTCGGGGCTGGTCTGCAACGTCACAAGAATTTGTTGCCACCTCGGGGTATACATTCTTACTTTTAGTGATAAGAGTGCTACTTAGGAGGATTTAAACTTTGCATGTTATATCCGGGGAAGCAGCGATTGCAATAATAATAAAGATTAGAATGAAGTTGTTCCTATAGTATTGTAACAATTGAAGGCAAAAGGAATATGTCGATTTTATTATCTTTTCAGAAATTTTGATATGTAATTAATAATAATAATAAAGAAAAAAACAGGACAAGAAGGAAAATTTCTGCACACCGGGACAAATTTTAAGGAACCGGGGCGTATGGTAGCCTTACATACTTATTTGCATGCGGAGTGTCAGTACGGAGCCACTACGTAACAGAGTTGAAACAAAACCTCGTAAATAGGTTGCCAACTCAGGAAAACAAAATTACCGGCACACCCTCAAAATTCTCTGTACAAATGAGAAACTAAAGACTGTATTGATCGTTATTGTATTTACCAGCAATTGCCACTTGTTTAAAATTATCGAAACAGATGAATAACAGTGGATATTAATCTTTATGTAACAATAGTTGATTCATAAAATGAAATTTATTCTATAAACTTCACTTCAAACAAAGGAAATTGCTTTAAAAACTCATTTTCTACTCTCAATAAATGAATAAAATTCTTTTACAATAAAATATAAGTGTTATCAAATTTGTTATGTCAAATAAATAAAAAAAAAACTGCCATACGTTACAAAAATATCGATAATCTATAATACAACGGAAATTTGTGTTTGTAAAGGCACTGTTGAAAAATTTCGATGTTCAATGTTATATTCTGGATTGCAGATTCCAAAACACCGGTCAGAAGGGGTCTAATAAGAAGGTTGTACCGGTCACCGGCCTTAATCAAAATTACAGCAAATACCGGCCAGTTAGCAACTCTACTCGTAAATCAGAATGCTGAATGCACCAAAATACTTCACCATGCATTCTATAAGTTTTGCAAAATGAGTTTAATGAAGATGATCAAACAAAACAAAATACTGTGTTATAATTTTCCCTTTAACAGTCTACTTTGTGAATTTGTTATATCTTCCACTTATCAATTTCCTGTACGAGATGAGAATAACGGTTTCTGCGCAAGATAGAAAGAAAAAAATACATTTTTCTCATAAGGATTCAGTTCACGTAAGAAATAATGAACAAGTTTAATAATAACAGCCGAGGAGTGAAAAACTATCCCAGCAATAATGATTGAAAGTATAAATATAAATAGTAAAAAACAAAAAAAAACATTTAATTCCATCATGGTTAGAATAAGATCAATATAGTGAATCACACGATAGTGTGAATATACCAAACCACACAATAGTGTGAACAAAGTTCTGTTAGAAAAATACTCCATAAATGTGACACATTTTGTTTAATGCTTCTACCCCCCACAATCCCCACATTGCTTTAATACAATCCCCCACATTGTTTTCGTTCTGGCGGCGCCCCTAAGTTTGTTCAAACAAACATTTCGCCTGCACATTTCTGTACAAACGAAGTACAAACGATTGCGACAATTTGTGATTGAATTGGACATGGTGGGGGGGCTACCACTTAGACAGCCCCATTTTTTCTGTTCTGGCGGCGCCCTTAATTATGTACAAACGAAAATTTCGCGTGCACATTTCTGTACAAACGAAGTACAAACGATTGCGACAATTTGTGATTGAATAGGACATGGTCGGGGGCTACCACTTAGACAGCCCCCATTTTTTTTTCGTTCTGGCGGAGCCCCTAATTGCGTGCGAACATACATTTCCCCTGCACATTTCTGTATAAACAAAGTACAAACAATTGCGGCAATTTGTGATTCAATTGGACATGGAGGGGGGCTCCCACTTAGACAGCCCCCATTTTTTTCTGTTCTGGCGGCGCCCCTAATTGTGTACAAACGAAAATTTCGCATGCACATTTCTGTACAAACGAAGTACAAACGATTGCGATAATTAGTGATTGAATAGAACATGTTGGTGGGGGGGCTACCAGTTAAACAGCCCCAATTTGTTTTCGTTCTGGCGGCGCCCCTAATAGTGTACAAACGAAAATTTGGCCTGTACATTTCTCTACAAACAATGTACAAACGATTGCGGCAATTTGTGATTCAATTATACATGGTAGGGGCTACCATTTAGGGGAACTCCCTCGAGAGGAATCACTCTACTTATTTATTGCAAAAAGCAGAATTTAAAAATTCGCATTCGTCCAAAGTTATCGTGTGAAGTAACAGCCGTTTGTATGAAAGTACTAATATTGATAAGTTCCAATACTTGATCCCAATTAATACTTCATACACCCCCACCACACACATACACACTAGCATATATACACACGGAAGTATACCTGGTAGAATCCACACGTTTACGCCGGAAACAAGAAACACACACACACAAACACACACACACACACATAGAGAGAGAGACAGAGAAAGAGAGAGAGAGAAAGAAAAAGAAAATCTTATTGTACCTTTATACTGAATGCACCATTACTCACAATATCAATTAAAAATGAATAAAAGTAAAATGTTGTAAATGAAACTTTCAAAGATTGGTACCACTGCTGCGTGTCACACATGAGATTGTTCCATAATGATTGATTCGTAATATGATGTATATGGGTTTCTTAATGGTAGTATAACAAAATGCCTTCAAATTGACCACTAAATAAAAAGTGAAATTTATTTCTCAAATTTTGTAAAATCGAAGTCGGTGGGCATTATGGGAACAGTCTACAATAACAATATATGCAAATAAATATTAACATACTTCACGTTTTCCAGTGGGTGCAAGAAAGCTTCGAATAGTATTTGGTGCCATAAGCATTAGCTGATGTAAATATATATATATGAAGTACTAAGATACTTGTTATTAAATATTTGTCCCTAAGATGCAGACCGCAGAATTAATAATAATAATATGAACGTCTTTCCCGGAATGTGACAAACCTTGTATAGCAACTAGTATATAAAACTATCGTAAGCACAAAGAGCAAATCATCACATGAGTTTAGGCCGACACGTGGACGCACTTGGAGACCTATCACACAGACTTTGAAATTCGACTTAGTAATCCATGCTGTCACTGCGTGATGTACACGCGCGTACATTATCATTCTTCCTTAAAAAGAAACCATTACAAAAGTGAGTATTTTGAAAGCACGTATAATATCATCACATATGTGTGACCCTTCTGTGACCTTACATCCTGTTGTTCTTGGCTAGCACATTATCAGTAGCTTAAAGAATAAAGATTCGTCGTTTATACAATATTAACATTGACTTCAAAAAAATATACCAACTATAAAATACACTAAATTATAATTGAAACCCTAATCATTATATACAATATATACAGTGACATTCCAGGTAAGTACTGCTAAGAGGGGAGGTGCATCGAAGGTGATAAACAAAATAAGAAAAAGAGAAAAATAACAGTAAATATATGTTCATACAACAATATCCATATTTATAAATTACTTAGTAAATTGTATTCTTCACTTTAAATACAATAATAAATATGCAGGAAGCCTGAAATGTTTTCCCACTTTTATATCACAGATATGAATTACTTTTGCTGCAGGTAATATGCACAATTAACAACAACGGCAGTATTATAATACATTGTACTAAATTACACTGGAAAACATAATATAAAAAAATGCTGCGAATAAATATTTAAAAGGCTGCAAAAATTCACATTTGTAAACAGTGAGCGATTTCAGAAAATGCAACATTTAATAGGTAGGATATTGCAAGGCCGTGTCTGCTGTTTGTGATTCAGAAAATAAATTCTGTTATTGTCTCTAACATGTACAGATATGCGCAAAGTGTACATGATAATCCATGTACCAAATTTCTCAAATCTAAATCCCCACGTTAAGCGGGTTTGCATATCCAGGCTCCTAACTATGAAAACATTTACGATCACTCCAACCCCAATCATTTCACAGATTCAACCTGTTGTATATAAGTTATTAGGACGTAAAATTGAACATAATTTATACAAAAAAGACTTATATGCATTGCAGGACCTGTAACTGCCAAATATTCACCACAAACTTATAGTCGTATCGACATAAACAAAAAGAAGTGTGGAGCAGGAAAATACTTTACCCAAAACTCAAAAGAGACGTTATTTGAATCATCTCAGCATGTATTTGTCTTATCAAATTGAAAATTGCTTTGCATCTTCTAAGTGTGCAGAGCAAAAACTTTTATTCTAAACATTTTACCCAAAGGAACACGAAAGGGATGAAGCCAAGGCCAACAGTAGCAACATTTTTGGACTCTGAAAAGCTGTTTGGTAAGAGGAAACAACTGACGTATGTGTCTTAATTTGTGTTTGCATATAGTACGGGGACACATGTTTATACAAAAAACAATTGCAGACCTGTAGCATTTTCAAAAGACTTTGAAAAATTGTACAGTTTGTGAATCATGCGATTTGGCAATATTTCACTGTGATATCTCCAATGGGCCCTGATAAAGCAAGCCTGAAACTTTTGGAATAGTTATACCGCAAAACACACAACAGCTCGTTTTGTGTTTCTGAGCAAAACGGAGTGAAATTATTAGGGATTCACGTCATACTCTGTAGAGGTTTTGATCACAAATTCAACTGGGAAGTCATTGTTGAGAAGTAAAATAAAGTAGGATAAATGGTTAGTATAGAATACGAAACTCAGCCTTCACTAGAGAATATTATTTACTGCAGTACTTTACTTAACTTATACACCACCGATATTGCCCAAAACGCAACTATCATCGCAAATGTAAAACATAAACTGCTCCAAACTTTCTACTAAATATACCGTTGTAAAGTGTTTTACAGAGAGAATAACATAGAATATATAGCTCATGGTAAAATCGATTTGATTACAGCAGTTCCGGACTACATACGCTCCCACATATATTTGCGTTTCATTCAAATCGGTTCACAGATTGTTGAATAATCAGAAGTTGAAATTTAATGATGTATATATATATATATATATATATATATATATATATATATATATATATATATATATATATATGAGAGTTGGAACGCTTCTTGTATATGGGTATGAATTACATAATGTCTGGAAGCTTGTAGAAGCACATTTTTCCTTTCTTTCTTGCAGCAAACAAGAAATTCTTTGATTTCTGCCAAATGTTCTCATGCCTCTTTAATGTTTTATATCAGCTTGAGAAAGGCTAATCAAGGCTGAAAAATGTGTAAGTTTATTTTAGATTCAAAATCTTCTCTCATAAATATTTCTGAATAAACGACTTTATGTATGTAAATGAAAAACGTTTCACGTTATCCAGCTAGCTAAACTGTTATAATAAGCTTCCACTATAAACAGCCAACGTCAGTTAATTGTACTTGATAGGAAGTGTCTAGGATTAATAACTATTTAGGCTTGAAAATTCTTCTTCCATTATTGCAACCAATTGAAAAATATTAATCTGATGCATAATAAAAAATGGGTATTTGAAGTAGTTTTATGGAGTGAATTTATTTGAATTACATCTGTAGGTAGACTAATAGGTAATTTTTTAAAGTATTTGTTTATAATTCGAAAATTATTAATTTATTTATTTATTTATTTATTTATTTGCCAAAATTCCACATACAGCAAGGCAGCCATTTTACACTGAAACTATATAACATAGAATATAAAATTAAAAATAACAAGTATAAACAAAAAGCTATATAAAATCCATAAGTATAGCAATAACAAATTAAAATAAAACTAAGGTTCCATAAGTGTAGCAATAATTTCCTGTCGGAATACATTCTCAGATTTAAAAATATCCACGTCGTAAGCAATGGCGTTAAATTCAGAAGCCAGTCTATAGAACAAAGAACGCTGAATAATTGATAATCGAGGCGTGTTGCAATGATGTAGTTCACTATTTCTAGTTCTTCTTGCAGGTACCCGAATAAGTTTCCAGTTCTAAGTTTCCCATTTAGAATTCTATGAAGAAACATCATATCAAATAGCATGCGACGAGATGAAGGTGTACGGTAACAAAGTATATATATCTTCAGTCCTCACTGACCGCAGTACTTTACTTAGCCCAAAATTTTATAGTTACATCCATAAAGTATACTTACATCTAAAGCTACAACTAATATTTCTACAGCTATATCTTCTTCCCTTCTATGTCCCTATGGCAGGATAGTTATCCCATTCCTTTAAAACACATATTATATAATCTACACAACTTAATTGTAACGTATTTACTTCTATGTTATAGGTATCGTGCTCATAACTCCTAAATAAATTCATCTTCTTATAGTACTCCCTTTAATTGAACAAACGGTCCTTGTATTCGTTAAATGTCTGTTATTTATATACAACACTTTTTTTAAACCTTTCGCTTTCTTAAAACTTTCTTTGTCTATCGAACGTTCCTTTAGAGTCCTTGTCCGCCAGTTCCATTTCAGGAGCTTTAATAGAGTACATCTTACTTTTTGCACCTAGGACCTCTTCTATAAGTGTGCCTTTAACCTCATCTTTCATCTTACCAATATTTTCTTATCGATCTGTGGTATCTTGTATCTGTTATCTTGAGAGTAATCACTTGCGCCGAAGTAATTTATATAATTTTTCATATCCTCGTATTCATCTTCTGTTTGAATATGGTAAATATAACTTTCTGCGTCTGCATAACGTATTTCCAATTTGTCTTGATGATTTAGTTTCATCACATTATAATGGAAGTTGTACATTAAATACTTTGATATGTCTAAGATACTCATACAACGTATATCGGTTTATTAAAAGTCAATTTGGTTTTATTCGTAATGATCGCATATAGATTATCTGTATAAATAATTCTAACTTTAAATTCGGTTCCTGTACTACTCTTGAATCTCATTGTATCTTTATAGGTTTACATATCTTTTAATATTTTCCATTGTATTCCTGAATACTGAATTATTCATGAGTTTCTATTTTTTTTCTAAAAATCATTTGTTCCTTTAGTTCTTATCTGTGCGTTTAAACATTTTTATTGCCAATCTGATTATTCAACTTGTATTACGTTAAGTATGTTCTTTAATTTTAATCCAAGTGATATACATTGCTTTAAGTTTCGATAGTGTATCACGAATTTCTCTTTGTCATATACGGTGGTTAATAGCTTTAATTGTTTGAACCAGTTGTGCATATATTTTGAGAAGATAATGTATGATATTTGTGATAGTCATGTAATTGTTTCTGATACTAAAGATGTACTTTCAATATTTAATCATTATCATAATTATTAGATATACTTGTGAAATCTATATCTTTCTTCTTCGCTTAACTATCTAAATCCCTTATACCGCCGATATTCATTCATTATCTATCCATAAAGATTATAGGCGCTCAGTACATAATGTAGGACTCTTCTTTATTCTCAACGTATGCTTCCATATTTTTCGTTTCCTTTCACATATATTTTCTACCATTGACTCATTCCAACTCTTATTACTTTCTCTATCACGAATACCATATCATAATCAGTTAGTAAGTCTGATTTTAATATTTTTTATCTTCAACAGTGAATTCCAAACTAAACCTGGTGTTGCCATCTACAAAGCTGGTTGAAGGCCATAAGCATTAAGAATGTTTTTTTTTAAAGTTCTAAAACACATCTCCTAATAAAACGTAAAGTTCTCAAACACCATCATATATATAAAGACCATCATGGTATTGCCCAGGATTATTAACCTTAAATACTTCCAATATTTTATTTCCATGTTCATAGACCACATCAATAGCTAGGGTTAATTCCATATCGGAACCAAGTGCCTGGGGAAAAAAGATATGTCGTCTAAAATCTCCTGCTATGTTTATGTCAGAGACTGGTATAAGTTTTGACATAGAGAATTACCAGCAAAAGAATTTTTTTAACAAGCTTACCAACACACATATTACTAGGGATGATTCCATATTGGGACCATGTACCTAGAGAAAACATATATATCGTCTAAAAGCTCTTGCTATGAGAGTTACGAAACCGTTTTCAAATTGTGGGAAAACCCACAACTTGACCCTATAAGTTTGTTGGTGTTTGTGACCCTATGTATGGCATATTCGACAGAATAAAAATGAATGTTACGCGTAAGTGCCTGAGGCCATCATGTTCCTTTCTCGCTCATAGCTAGAACGTGACTCGAACAATAGTTCATTGGCAACACTGACAAAATGGGTATGTCTGAGTGCAAAGTAATATTATCAAAGCCTTGCCAGACTCACGTTCTAGCAACAAGCCAAAAGGGAACATGATGACTTCAGGCACTTACGCGTAAAATTCATTTTTATTCTGTCGAATATGCCATACATAAGGTCAAAAACACTAACAAACCGCTCCTTATAGGGTCAAGTTGGGGTTTTCCCGTGTTTGGAAAACGGTTTCGTACTTCTCATAGCAAGAGCTTTTAGAAGATATATATGTTTTCCCTAGGTACATGGTCCCAATATGGAATCATCCCTAGTAATATGTGTGTTGGTAAGCTTGTTAGAAAAGATTCCTTTGCTGGAATTCTCTATGTCAAAACTTATACCATTCACTAACATAAACATATAGATAAACAGCTTTTCTTATTACAAGTTTGAATTGCTCTTCATCAGGATAGAAGTATTTTGTATGTGTCATTTGTTCTCTCATTAGGTTTGATGATAATTTGGCTAAACTATATGCCATAAATCTAAATGAATCTATGAATTTTAATTGGATAGTACCAACCTTCTCAGTTAATCAGTATCGTTGTTCGTTATTAGGTATAAAATGTACATACAATTACATTATTACATTATAGCTCTTTTATAAATATGTGGGAAACATATCCTGATATGTTGTGTATAACACTGGCACAAATTTAGGTACTCTAACTTAAATTATAATTATTACATAATCCAAGTGCAAACTCTCCAATTATATAGTCGTGATGATTAACTTTATGATTCTCAGGTGTATATATCCCTTTACAGTAAGAGCAGTATTCAGATATGTTGAATTCTTTCATCTTTTCACGTGTTCAAGGTAATTCGTTCGTTTGTCTATATATGTTTAATATCTGTTTAGTTTCTTCCTTTAACATTCCTATGAACTTCTTAGCCGCATTTTTAAATCTATACACAACCCTATCTGCTTTAATTACATAACTTTTTACAATATAATAAGAGATAAAGTAGGTCTTTGCTTTTTGTATGTTTCTTATATCATTCGTTTTCTGGATAGCATTCTTCGCATCCCATTACCTTGCAGTAAACATTTGAAATCAGCGTAAATCACATCACATTTTCTCCTATATTGGTAAGTTCTCTAATTCAACATATATAAATTCTAATGTCATTTCGGTTTTAACAACTTTGTGAGAAGAACATACTTTCTCGTGTTTATTTAATGCATCTTGTGATTAAACCTATAACACAAATCCATCACATAAATATTTTTGAGGCCCACTTTAATTGTTTGACTACTAACTCATCTACTCAAGGTTTCAAACCAACAATGATATGTTTGAGTTTCATCTTTCACATATAAAAGGTTCACATGAGTGGCCTTTTTAATTAGAATGTAATATAAATTACACCATACATTTTTAATTGTATGTATAAACGTTAAACGATTGTTCAAATCATCTTTCAGTTTTTGGGATTCACGTAGATTTACAGAACAATTAATATCTTTCAATGTTTCTTCCAAGTCTATAAAAGCATGCTCGTACATTGGGTGGCGTTGTGGAACTTTCTCAACATGATACAGTACAGAGAGAATTGCATATGAGGAACATTTATAATCTTTCTTCTTTACATTAATAACAGTCTTTTCACTTTTTATTTCATTTGATAGTTCTACGTGTAATGATCCTCAATACTATATTTACTAAGAGCTAACTCTAACTACTTTACATTCATAAGATTCCATCCAAAACCTCTCCTGATCTTAGAACTCATCCATTTTTATTCTTTGTATTTCTGTAAACTAATCTTCAGTCTATTTATTAAAGCATTTGATATTGAAGTGACATGTAATTCTAGAGGACCATGTTCTTATAATCTTTTTTCAATCTCCATGTTTCTAATATTGAATTAAATTCTGAGTCTTAGAGCTTCACATCAATTGGTAGTGATTCAGGTTTACTATTGTACCATAAATATTGACGTAATTAACCCTCGAGATGTCGCGCTCAAAAAGTAACGCGAGTAGTCGCGCGCGGTCAAAAGGATCGCACGAACATAATGTGTTGCAAATATCGTCTTAAGTATTTTTCTTGTATTAGAAACGTAATATTGTATATTTTCTGATTAAGAGGGAATAACATTTTTATTATTGTAATAAGTTTTACAGTAATAACTATTAGAGAAACCTACAATTAGACATGTTTTTTTTTGTTATTTCTCATTTGGAATAAAATGTTTTTTTTTTCGTTACATATTTCTTTAGATAAATAGCTACGCACTTATACTACTGAACATTCTAAAACTGATTATGATCTTTTTGTCAACTCTGGTTCATATAAAATTAGAAATGCAATAGTAAATTAGTTAAAAATATACTATATAACATAACACTAAAACAAAGCTTCACAGCGCATTTTACATTGAATTAGAGCTCACTCTTAGCTAAGCGGTTAGCATACACGACTTTGGGGTGGGGCTCATGTGCTTCGGATCCTTCGTTAAGCAGTAGGTCCACGTCTTACATATCCTTGATGCTGAAAAGGGCGCTAAACTGAAATCAAACCAAATTTACATTGAATTATTTTACGGTCCTGTTATTTTGAAATTTCACGTATAGAGCACTACATTGAATTATTTTAGGTTATCTTCAAATTTAAACTTTTCTACACTTCGTAGTCGCTTATTTCGTCCTCTCCTGCTCTGATTACATTCGGGGAATCGCTGGTTATTTCTGGGTTTAAGATCTTCAGATTCGCTTGCATACTCCTCACTAATATATATATATATATATATATATATATATATATATATATATATATTTGTTATGACCTTCCTCAGACAAAGCTTCCACGAGATCATCTCGGCTGATTTATCCAAATAGTCCATTCCTAACATAGTTGCCTCGTTTTAAGCTGTTCATTTCTAATTTTCTCTTTTTTCATACTTGGTATCAGTTTGTTAACTCTGTCGATCTCTTTTCTGTCCATTAAAATAATATTTATGTTTATAAAGCTTAAAACATCTCCAAAACTAAGGTCAAGTGCAGAGAGAAAAAAACACTGAGAAAAAAACACTGAGAAAAAACATTTCACTGTTAGTCGCGCGCGGTGGAAAGCACTGCAAAATCACTAAACAATCACTAGTAGTTAAACTATATAACGGATAACGGAGTGATTGAGCAGGAATGTTCGGGAAGGTGAGGGGGAAGATTAGCTAGACGGAGAAGTCTGTCGGAAAAACAGAATGGACACAAGATCGAAAATAATTTCCCTGCGGTGCTCTTGACCGCGGCGCGACTACTTAAGGGTTGACTGCGAAGATCAAATTATCTTATTGATCAAACAAGCACGCATTAGATTTTCACATTATACTTGATTTTAGGTAAGTTATATTATTTTGACATGTACTCACTAACTTCCACTTAACATTAATGTCGTGAGACTGTGTTAACCATCAAAAATATTGATATATTTAATTTTACAACACTGTGAGCGATTGCTTGTGTAATCACAGATTTTCTTGACATTCGATTTACATATTTGTTCCTGTATCTCACGATAGCGTCGCAATGCCAACCTTTCGCGCCTTCGACACGAAGCGTTCTTAATACGCCTATTAATGGCAGAGTGTAATATTAAAATATTATTACAAAACGTTCATTTGTAGATATTATGTTTACTACTAGGTTTTGTACTTTTGTATCATTTAAATAAAGTGATAAAATACCAAAAACAATAGAAATAAATGTCGATTACAACCAGTTTTACGAAACTACTTTTTGAAACATCATAGCCACTTCTCATCCCTTCGTTTCTTGAGCACGTAAGGCAAGTCATCACGGTAAAGTGTTGCCAACACGTTAAAGGACAGCACCATTATACAAGGTTTGCGTTAACGTATAGTGCATAGAACCTTATTCCACTTCATATGGGACTGACTGGGGAATTTTAACCAATGGAATGGGAGTGTGGGAGAACACACGCTCACAATTTTTCAAACTTTGTAAAGCCAAACTATGATGCAAAACGACAATATAAAGCAGGCTAATCTTAATCGTAATCATGTTAATTATAACTCAGTTCGAGATATTAATGTCGAAGGAGGGAGTATTTCAAGCGTGCGAAGTAACAATAGCTTTCGTTCTAATAGTGGAACAAATGCATTAAATGCTACCGGTACTCGAACTGAACCTAATCGCAGGAACTATATTAGAAATAGTAAATTTGGCACTTTTTCACGAAACATGTTCAGAGCTGGCAGGAATTACCAAAATAGAAATCGGAATACTGTAACAGTATATAGCTGGCAAGAAAATAAACAGAACAGTAGAATACAGTGGAATATAAAAGAATTATCAGATTGTCGTAATCTAAAATAGATCCATCTGGCAGGGGGGATCAAAACCATGTCAGCGTCTGAAGCGATCAAACCTTCTTCTTCCAAAAATGATACTAATCTTAAAATTTTAGATCTAATGATAAATATCAATATATTCCTATGGCAAATTGTCATTGGATGTTTGATTTTGAAATATAAGAGGTTTCACCTCTGAATATGTTATTTTTCTAAAATCGTTTAGTAGTGCTAAAATACTTGTCATAATTAATGGAATTCCTCTTCGAGCTTTAATTGATACCGGAGCTACAGTATCACTTCTGTCGCATTCATATTGGCGTGAACTTACAAAAGAGTTTTCTAATCCCAGATTGCAAAAGATAGAATCGATATTAATCGATTATACAGGCAAACATAAGAAAAGGGTTATGGGTAAAAGACAAATAGTAATTACCATACATGATTATGAAATTACGATTCATATTTTAGTCATTAAAGAATTAAATAAAAAAACTAAGAGAATTATAATTCTTAACCTGTTTTAGACTTTAAGAGTGAAATATTTGCTATACGAACATAAGATGACAAAATTATTTGAGAATTAATCCTCGTTAATGAAAGCGTTGCTTGATAAAGTCAACCGTTATTAATAATGTATTAAGTACCAACTCAGATATTCAGAGGAAAACCAATGTTAAGGAAATTGAAAGGAAGCAATCTATGTTAGGAAACAGTCATTATTCGTTTCATAGGAGTATGGATAACATTATAAAGTACATAAACATTACTATTAAGTTGTAATTCGTGTCTGGAATCGTAATTTCATAATCTTGTATGGTAATTACAATTTGTGTTTTACCCATAACCATTTTCTTATGTTTGCCTGTATAATCGATTAACTTCAAATTATTTATCTTTGGCAATCGGGGATTAGAATAACTTTTGTAAGTTCACGCCAAAATAAATACGACAGAAGTGATACTCTAGCCTCGGTATCAATTAAAGCTCGAAGAGGAATTCCGTTAATTTTGACATGTATTTTAGTACTACTAAATGATTTTAGAAAAAACAAAACATATTCAGTGGTTCCCACCTCTTCTGTTTCATCATCAAACATCCAATGAAATTTACAAGAGGAAGATGTTGATACTTATCATTAGTATCTAAACTTTTAAGATTAGTATCATTTTCAGAAGAAGAAGGTTCGATCGCTTCAGAAGCTGATGTGGTTTTGATCCCGCATGCCAGATGGATCTAGTTTAAATTACGACAATCTGTAATTCTTTTATATTCCACTGTATTCCACAGTTCTGTTCATTTTCTTGCCTGCTATATACTGTTACAGTATTCCGATTTCTATATTGGTAATTCCTGCCGGCTGTGAACCTGTTTCGTGAAAAAGTGCCAAATTTACTATTTCTAATATAGTTCCTGCGATTAGGTTCAGTTCGAGTACCGGTGGCATTTAATGCATTTGTTCTCCTATCAGAACGAAAGCTATTGTTACTTCGCACGCTTGAAATACCCTCTTGTTTGACATTAATATTTCGGACAAATTCATAATTAATACGATTAAGATTAAGATTATCCTGCTCTCTATTGTTATTTTGCATCATAGTTTGGCTTCAAAAATTTTGGAAAATGATGATAAAGTGGTTGAAATTGACGCGCCGGGCCGAAATTCAATTGTGCTGTAATTTGAAAGGTAATAAGATGCTTACGGATGTTATAATTCTGAATTCAGGATGAAAAGGATGCATTCTTAAAATCAGAGTAACTACGTAGATTAACTTTGATAGCCTTAAACGAGGTGGAGCAGGGATGCATTAGAACATGCGGAAGAATTTTTAGGAATTTAGATTTATCCATCCCTAATAGATCACACTCATCTACTTTTTCTATAAATGTGCTAGCCGGGATATCATCAGACCTGACACTATACTTTGTAAGGTATTTAACTTCGCTGACGCGAAATAATTTAACTTTGTTTCTATTCTTCACCTGCCGGGAATTCACGGAACGATTTCTGCCACGATGCGAGAAACGATTGGTTATTCAACGCCCACACGAATGTCACTATCCGTACTTGTCCCATATTCAGTGGAATCATCAATTTCTTACACGATTTTCCGTTGAGGATGATACTGGAATGCCTGCCTGATATCAGTAACAATTTCATCACCATTCGTATGGGCATCAACAAGATTCTAATTAGCAATCATAAGATTTTCTGTAATATAATTTATTTATTCTTGCAATTCTCTAATCTGGTTATTGTGTGCATTTATTCAAACGGAGTGGTTTTTAACTATAGTTTCTACCACTGCAATGGAATTTTGCATTTCAAGAATCTATGTATAATTCGTTTTATTTGAAGATTACTTTGCTCAATTGGTAGAGTTGTCTGATTGGTTTTACTATTGAGTTGGGTTATCTGTTCACGAGATCTTGCTTTAATTATCCGATCTGTTAATCGATTTTACTGTGGAGTTGTTTCATTTGTTCCTTTTGTTGACCAATTCTGTCATCAAACCCTTGTTTTCATCCTCCATCAAGTTGGTTGATTCGTTCCGCTTGTTGATCCATTCGGCCATCAAAATCTTGACCCAGTTGTCCAATCTGTTGTTTAATTATGTCAGCTAGGTCCATCTCCCTATTACCATTGATTCGGTTGCATTTCCAGCGTCAGTACAACTCATTTTGATAGTTCTGAAAATTTTAGAGCCACTCCTTAATAATGTATACTCCTTATTGATACTTCTTTTCATCAGAACTATCTGACCTTAAAGTCAATCAGTACATTTAAATTTTATTGCTTAGGGGTTGGTCTACCGAACTTCGACGAAACCTATAAAAGGTCCTTTGCGGCAACCACCAAAATTTATATAACACTATATCTTGGTTATATATATGTTTTTCTCTATCTCAGTCATGTTTTTCTCTATCTTATATCATTAAATTCACTCAAAACAGTTTATGTTGTGTTGTCATTTCCTAGCTTTTATAGTGGGGCACAAATATTGAAATAAAATACACATTTTAATAAGGTACACCTTTTCATTATGTACACCTTTTAATTCTTGTAGGTTCATGTATTCAGGATAAAAGACCTAGGTGAAGGAGTTTCTCGGGATTTCATAGACCATGATGGTATTCATAAATATGATACTTGAGAAATATTAACTTGCTGTGATAAATAAGATGAATTACAATAGATATGCCGTTAAAGAGTTGTAACAATTCTTCAGAGAAAGGAGTGTTAAAGATTAATCCTGACTCTGGAAAGCCGAACGTATTTACTTACAAGGAAAAGAGGATTATAAAACATTTGAAGAAAGCCTAAGAAGACCGAACATATTCCCGTTGCAAGAAAACATCTTTGGAGAACCTAAACCTAAAAGCCTAGGTAGGAAGAAAGGAATAAAATTGTATTAGATTCATTAAAAAGTAATTGAAAAACAAAGAGTGAAACCTGAATCAGTACCAATTGATGTAAATCTCTAAGACTCAGAATTTAAATCAATATTAGAAACATGTTGATTGAAAACAGATAATAAGAACATGATCCTCTAGAATAACATGTTACTTCAACATCAAAGGCTTTATTAAATAGACTGAAGATAAGTTTACTCAAACATGATTCGTTATAAGCTAATCTTTTGATGGCCTATCAACATAAGAAATGAAGACATGTTAAAAACTTTTACTTAAGACTAATAACTATGAGGTATTCCAATAAACCAATCTATAACAATAAATATAAAGAAAAAATGGATGAGTTCCAAGCTAGAGGATCAGCATGGGCTCTTATGAATGTAAACTAGTTAGAGTTAGCTCTTAGTAAAAATAGTATTGAGAATCATTACACGTAGAACTATTAAATGAAATAAAAAGTGAAAAGACTGCTATTAATGTAAAGAAGAAGGATTATAAATGTTCCTTATATTCAATTCTCTCTGTACTTTATCATGTTGAAAAAGTTCCACAACGCCACCGAATGTACGAGCATGCTTTTATAGATTTGGAAGAAACATTGAAAGGTATTAATTGTTCTGTAAATCTATGTGAATCCCCAAAATTGAAAGATGACTTAATATATCGTTATCGTTTATACATATAATAAAAAATATGGTGTAATTTATATTACATTCGAAATAAAAAAGAACGCATGTGAACCTTTTATATGTGAAAGAAGAAACTGAAACACAACATTGTTAGATTAAAGCCTTGAGTAGATTAGTTGATAGTCAAAATACCAAACTCTGACCTCAAAAATATTTATGTTATAAATTTTTGGTATATGTTTAATCTCAAGATGCATTAAATACACATAAAAATTGTTTTTCTCACGAAGTTGTTAAAACCTATATGCCATTAGAATTTACATATGCTGATATTGAGAACTTACCAATATAGGATGAAAATGTGATGTGGTTTACGCTGATTTCAAATGTTTACTGTAAGAGTATGGGATGTGAAGAATGCTATCCAGAAAACTAATGATATAAGGATAATACCAACAGCATATACCTTTTTTCTGTTATTAGATTGTAAAAAGGTATGGAATTAAAACAGATACGGTTGTGTATAGATTTAAAGATGCGACTAAGAAGTGCATAAGAATGTTAAAGGAAGAAGCTAACAGATATTAAACATCTAAGGGAAGGTCGTCTGGTTTCGGACACCTTAGCTTCTTTTAGTTTCTCAGGCTACAAAATAGCTATATCAAATTATTTAATGCACAAAATGATACCTTGGTATCTTACACACAACGTGCTAAAAGTGATTTGATAAGTAAAAACTAACAATATATATTTTTGTAAAAAAAATCAAAGGAACATAAATTAGCGTTCTTAAAAAGTGGAGGGTGGTATCGGGCATACATAAAACTATAAAGAATTGGTCTTTTGAAGTACTTTAATAACAGAACAAATTGAGAATATTAGCTGTTTACTTACAGGAGTTCTTACAACACAGAATAGTTTTATTATCCTTTGAAATACAGCCTAAAATAAAAGTGAAAATATATCTTAAAATTCGTAATCCCATCAAAAGTTGTTATTTTTGTTCTGACAAATCATAATGATAAAACAGTCTGCCTTCAAAATTTTCATATTGTTCATTAACTAATTCTTTACTTAAATTGCGCTGATTCCAATTATCAAAAGACACCCACACATTATAATGTTTAGTTTTTCAGAAAGTTTCTAAGCTAGTTTTAAAAATGCTGATATTCTTTGTGGCATTAGGCTAGTTAACTATACAAAGCCTTTACAAGATTGTTTAGTATTTCCTCTTGGTCACGTTCTACTAGATGTGCTTTTGTTATCCGAACAGCAAGGCTTACCTGTTACGTCTTTCCCTTCCGACAAGATCTTCTAATGTACTCTAAGGAACACCATATCTAGCACTGGCCGCACGTGCTTCTTTGGAAATAAGTTTGTCCATAGCCAACTTCATATTGTCTTCATTCCAATTGCCACGTATTTTCCCCATGGTTTCCTGAAAAAGCCAGAAACCATTAACAACGTCAAGCTTACTTACCAGGGTTGTGTCCGATACCACCCGATTCCCTTTTGTCCGATACTGGCCGAAAGACTTGTAACTTATGACTGGCTATCTACCAGCTTGTAACAACACGAAGACAAATTTACGCCTAAATTATAATATATATACACCCTAATAAATGTTGTGATAGCCATAACATATCAACACATTTATTTTTAAGATGTTGCTCGCACAAAAATCTATCTCCATGCACCTGATCACTCGCAAAAATACAAAAACCTTGAAGCACGAGATACATCGTTAAACGGACAAATCCACAATGGCGTGGGTTGGCTAGTTCATTTCGATCAACTAACTATATGCTTGACAGGCGTCACCTTAAGCAGGAAATAACGAAAACTTCTTTTGTCCGATATCACCCGCTGTCCAATACCAGACGACTTTCCCCTATAGGAAAACTAACGAATTAACTTTAGCACGTGAACAGATGAAAGAATACAACATATTTGAATACTGCTCTTACTGTAAAGGAATAGATACACCAGAGAATCATAAAGTTAAACACCACGACTATATAATTGGAGAGTTTGTATTTGGATTATGTAATAATTGTAATTTAAGATAGAGTACCAGTGATTATACACAACATATCAGGATATACTTCGCACTTATTTATAATAGAGCTATAATGTAATAACGTAATTGTATTTACATTTAATACCTAATAACAAACAACGATACACATCTTTAACTGAAAAGTTTGGACCTATCAAATTAAAATACATATATTCATTTAGATTTATGGCATGTAGTTTAGCCAAATTATCATGAAACCTAACGAGAGAACAAACGACTCATACACAATACTTCTATCATGATGAAGAACAATTCAAACTTGTTATAAGAAAAGCTGTTTATCTATATGTTTATGTTAGTGACTGGTATAAGTTTAGACATAGAGAATTACCACTAATAGAATTACTTTTCAACAAACTTACCAACAAGCATATTAGTGATGAGGGCTATGAAAATGCTAATAAAATATTGGAAGTATTTAAAGTTAATAATCTCGGGCAACACCATCATCTATACAGGGTGTTCCATTTTAATCAATCCACGGTAATATCTGAAAAAAGATAAAACATAGAAGAAATGTTTGAAGTACACGTTATATATATTGCTAAGGGAGGAAACCAATTCCACCAAAAGTACCCCTACCCTCCGCCGTAAATGTTGGTAACTTTGAAATGTCAAATGCGAACATGGGTCCAGTAATACTCATTCGTAAGGTCTTGGAAAATTAAGTAACACCGTACCAAAAGATGTTTCATATGGAGCACCAGTTTCAAAGTGGCCGCCATTATATAGTTCGGAAACTCCAGTATCCGTAGTATGAAAACCGTGGAAAGCAAATGAATGGAACAAAATTGAAATACATAAATATCATAGTGCATATAGAATGATGTGATCCCTGTGATCCCAGTGGCCTCCCTCGAAGAGATCTTGTGGGCTAACTTCAAAATTTCAACGTCTGACCGGACAACGGTCCGGGCGTACGCTTGACCCACCCAATGCTGTTTGGAAGGCAGACTTCATGGATTGAGAATTGGTGCATTTAGTTAGTGCGGATGGCCACAGTTAATTTTGATTAGGGTAAACCATACAGTTATTTGCCAGGTGATAGGTATTGGCCATTTCACGAACTAAATCCTGTATTACGCACAGCTGTTTTTTTCCTGTATCAGCATTATAGCAAAGGAGAGAGTAGGGGTGTGTTGGGTTTGTGTTGGTGAACTGAGTTGGTCACGGGAGGATATATGGCGGCTTGCATGTAGACGTCTTGTTTTCGATAGGTAATTTTTATAGATTTTTAAAGGAAATCTTTCTAGTTTCTTAAGATCCTAGCTTATGCGTTGAGCATAATAATGTATTAGTTTGGCATTTTTGAGATTGTAAACATACAACTTGACAAAATTATTTAAAAATAGCTGACAATTTGATTGCCACAAGGTCAACAATGGGTTGGCTAATTACTCGACCATTAAATTTTCTCCTTTGACAGTAATTAGCCACCCTGGTCAATAACTACATTTTCTATGTATTGAATTCTAACTTGCTTTTTCTATCGAAAAATAGTCGTTTTATTTAAACTTTTCATCTGTAAAAAAATTCTTCTTTGACAGTAATTAGCCACCCAGGTCAATAACTACATTTTCTATGTATTGAATTCTAACTTGCTTTTTCTATGGAAAAATAGTCGAACTTTTCATCTGTAAAAATTTTACGTTCCTACGATGTTCGGTTATAGTTAATAGCCGAGGTGGCTAATAAATATCTTCTGCATGGCTAATAACTATCGTCCTCCCTTTTTTGAATAACATATTCCATATGAGCCAACTAACCGATAGTTTTATTTTATTTGGCAGATTACACAATGCCAAAACGACCAACATATTCACCACAAGCATTAAGTAAAGCAATTAAAGATTTTATGGATGGAAACAGTTCGATCAGAATAGCAGCAATTGTAATGATGTGCCACGTCCAACATTACAATTTAAATCAGAAAAACCCTGGCAACAAAGAATCATTTGGCCTATCGCCGGTGCTTACTTCTTAAGAAGAAGCTATATTAGTGAAGTAAGTAGGCCTATATTAACTGTTCTTGTTGATATACAGCCTTAGGATTAGAATGTTTGTGTAACGATCGTGCAATATTTTACAAAAATGCTGGGCGTTTCTAATTATTTTAAAACGTTTTACTAATTAATTAATTGAAATTAAGTAATTTATTTTATGTCCGACCGTTAAATCTTTTCGGGTAAGAGAGATAAAACAAGAAGATTACTGAAAGATAATAAAGATTTTGAATACACCCTATCATGCTGGTACTCGAATTTGGGATTGAAAAGATAGTTACTCCCATGACCAAATTTTAATATTTCTTTCAAGTAGGACCTACAAGGGGAAAATGTTATTAGAATACTACATAACATTTTCAGCATCAAAAACAACTAGTTCTAAAACGCAGAAAGACTTCCCTATCTTCATATAACGTAAAACACAAGAACCTAAATTCATCAAATATTATTTGTTCCACTTACAATAACGATTGATTGATTGATTGATTGATTGATTGATTGATTGAGTTTTACGTCCCGTTCAGCAGCGAGGCTATATGAGACGTGGACGTACTGATTAACGTGGAATCCGAACCACATGAGCTCCCGCCGGGAATCGAACCCGGGTCTCCCTTACAATAACGAATATAGACTGCCCTTACTAAATTCAAATATAGGTTTATAGAATCTATCAGCCATGATGCTGAATTGAAATTTGCGAATAGTTCTTTAACGTCTATCTTTGCTATCTATCTTTCATAGGGGGATACAGGAGCTGGCTCGGAAAGGCTTTCCGAGGAAGAAAGAAGATATTCAAGACAGTGTCCAGCTTTGTTTGGAAAAGAACCCAAGACCTAATCCCTTCACAAACAATCGTCCTAGCAGTGGATGCATGAAGGTAAGGACACTTGTATTGAGTTAAAGAGTAACATTCATTTTTATTCATTAGATACTTAAATCTAATGACTAATAGAAAAGGGCTAATGTGCAAATAAAATTGAAAATATCATATCAATCAGATTTTATGAGCCCAGTATTTCTCTGTAATATATATATTTGCTACTGCCGCGAATATATGGCAGAAAGTGCAGAATCCATTTTCTTAGGCCAGTCACATAAAAAATGTGCCATTGCTGATTCGTACACGCTATATTTCATTGAACCAGATGACTCACTTGCATAATGGTTAAGGTATTTTATTTATCAGTGTGGGTTCACGTGTTGAAACCCCGTCTTCTCTTCTTCCTGAAATAGCGCTTTAATATATTAAAACTCTAATTCCATTATTTTTCTAATAGCATGTGAGAACCCATTACTTAAGGAGAACATTAACACAGCAAGTGACTTTGTGTCAGGTCAATTTAGTGTAGATCACTCTGCTGTACTATTGTTTCAATGAACCTATTTATGATGCGAAATAATACATTAGTAACATACTGGCAACTGTGCTTGATAACATACTGAAAGTATATTAATGTTACAGATATTGTGCTGCTTACAGAAAAGTTTTGAAGGAATAATAACTTTCAGGAGGCTTACTTTCGAAACTAGGTCATCTTAAAATATGCCATACGATCACTGTAATCGTAGAAAACGTATAAATATTTAGTAGTTAGAGTATTAAGAGTTTCATTATTAAGAATATTTTTCTCATGATCTGCAAATTTCGTTGCAGAGTTTCCTAAAACGCAACACGGAAATACCAGAAAGAACGAGCGAGGGAGTCACACTAGCAAGTTCATGAGTAAGTGAAGAAAATATAAGAAAATGGTTCAGACATTTCCGAACATAAACCATGAGAAAAATTTAGAAGATGCTCTGAAAGATCCCTCAAGGGTTTTAAATGGTCATGTAACAGGTTTCCAAATATGTCCAAAAACAGGTAAAGCCTTGCTGAGAAAAGTACTAACAATATATACAATGTACAACAAGGCTCGCCAAAAGAACAAATCACTGTTCTTCACAAGTTTGCCTGTGATGGATCTTCCTGTCCTCCTCTAGTTGTTTATCCTTACAAAAGAATTCCTGAAAAGATGACTACATCAGTTCCTTCTACTTGGGTGTAGCACGAAGTGACAACGGCTGGATGACAGCATGACAGCACAAGTGTTCTATGAATACGTAGACAATGTTCTTCATCCATTTCTCTTCCAACAAAACGTAACATTTCCAGTAATTCTTTTCCTGGATGAGCACAAGGCTAACCTAATTTATCAACTGTGCGTATTATGCAACCAACTACATATAGAGGTCATAGCACTGTATACGAACGCCACCAGAATTTTACAGCCAGCTGATGTAGGAGTGTTTCGGCCCATCAAGGTAGCGTGGCGTCAGCTCAGTACGGAAGTGAAAAACTAATCATCCCCATGAAGCACTCACCAAAGTGTCATTTGCATCTGTCTTACAAGATGTAATCGATTCTTTGCTAAAACGAGAGAACTTAAAGAATGGCTTTAGAGCGTGTGGCCTTTACCCCTTCGATCCAGACGCTATAGACTCCTCCAAATGTGTTGGTAAATCGACCGCAAAAATGCTCCCGCAACCACAAATTGGAAAGATGAAGATAAGCCCACGTTATCTTATTCATCGTTCTCAGATATCGTTGGAGAAGACAGAATGAATGAATTTGAAAGAATGGACAAAGATGGTTACCAAGGTGATTATGGATCCGACTTGTTTGCCTTCTTTTCGTTTGTGGCTTTATTTCAACAAAACAGATCAAAACATGGAAGCACATCATCCTTCCACATGTGTACAGAAAGAAGCACAACATGATTCGAATGAAACAAGCCCTAGGCAGGATGAAACTTGCAATCTTAGTAGTCCACACGACTTGGATGAAGATATTATGATAACAGTAAGTGGTGAACCAAGGCAGTCTCCTGCTCCATCAACTTCTGGTTTAGGTAGTTTCCTTCTATGGCCAAAAACTCCCAAAAGAAAAGCCAAAGGAAACACTGAACGGTTTCCTTACGCTATAACATCAAAACTATATCAGGAAATACATGAAAATAAGCGGTTGTCTAAAAAGAAGAAAAAAGATAATGTAGAGAAGAATAGAAAACACAACGAAGAGAAGGAAAGTAAAACTGATGAAATACCACAGAAAAAGTTTAAGAAAGGTTTGTTTCAAAGTAGTGGGAAGAGTAAAGTTGAAGAAAATTGCTTTACATGCAAACGTAGTGTACACGATAAAGAAGTGATTAAGTGTGATCAGTGTCGAAATTTGTACCACGTAACATGCATTTCGAAAGCTCACACAATTCACATTCCGGATCCAAGTGATGGTGACGGGTTTGTTTGTCAGAATTGTTTCCATGCAGACGACACAAGTAGTTCATATGAATTGACTTATGAAGATTCTACCGATGTGGAAGATCTTGTAAATATTGTTTTAAATTCAAACAATTATAGGCCTACAAGTCGGCTGTCTTTTCTAAATATGAGTGAACTATATGATTTTATTATATCTCTACACATTCTAGTTACATATAAAGTCAAATAAAAAAGTTCTAGTTACGAATATTATTTTTTGCTCAGAACATCGTAATAACAATTGTATTTGTAGTTGTACTTCATAGTAGCTTTATAGTAAACGTTTTATTTGATGAATATAAAAGTAATAATTAATTTTAGGTCGCAATTGACACGTGGCCGATAACTATCTTGATAGTGGCCAATTACTTTAAAGAGTGGCCAATAGCTGTAACTTTTCGTAAATGTTCATTTAATTTTAGTTTTTGTACACATTTATTCAGCTTCCTAGTGCATTTATAGCCTATTGCATTAAGAATTAAACACAGTTTCCAGAAAGGTATATTATTTTTATTTTATGCCAAATAGTCAAATTTTGACAATTTCAAAATAAAAAATTTGCTTCAGTGGCCAATAACTATATGGTGTATCCTAACTATTAGCAACCATGTCATATTGTGTGCTTGAGAGACGAAACGGTGTGTACATACATTCCCGAAATGCTTTCCGAATAACCAGCACGCATTGCATATAAGTATCTGTTGCCACGGAGATTAGTAAATTCACACATTTATAAGTTCCAACAACTGCATTATTCGAGAACTTTTTTCGTATAACGTTCCTTCTGTTTCCGAACCAAATCATACTCAGCCATACAAATACGTGTTACAATTCAAATAAAATTTCACCTTTTTAGTCACTACAGCTTCATCTTTACAAACAAATGTTTCAACAACACCATAACTATTTGTAAGGTAGCCTTTATTTCCGAATTAAAGTAAAGTTCTCATTTGAACTTTCACGGGAGGCGCAGCGCAGGGAGAGATTATTTTGCAAGACGTGGATTTCTCTCTATACAAGGGTGAATCAAAAAGTAAGGTGAATTGTTGATTTACAGAAAAGCGTACAGAAATACATCGATGAAGCTTCACTATGTTTAATGTATGGTATCACACTATTTCCTAACCAGGTACGTGTAGTCTGTTGTGCCTCTGTCAGTGTCTGGAATCGCTGCCACGGAGATGTTGCTTCAGGGTCTGAACAAATGGTAACCCGACGGGGCTAAATCAAGGCTATACGGAGGGTGATCGAGAATTTCCCACATGAACCCGCGGAGGTGTGTACGGGACGTTCGGCTGTATGTGCAGCATGCGTTTTCATGCAGTAACAACACGGAGTGCCCCCCACCGTTTTTGTCGTATCGCTGCTTTCACCCTGTCCAGGGTTTCGCAGTAGGTGTCTGCATTAATGGTCGTACCCTTTTCCAGAAATTCAACATGAATAACACCGAGACGGTACCAAGAGACAGTAGCCATTGTTTTCTGAACAGATGCTATTGTCTTGCATTTCTTGGCCTCTAGTGACGATGGATGTTTCCATGTCATGGTCTGACGTTTGGATTCAGGTGTCCATTGAGGTATTGGAGTTTCATCGCCCGTTATGATGCGATGAAGGAATGAATTTCCTTCGTCGGCATAACGTGTGAGGTGGCTCAGGGAAATGCCCATTCGCTGGTTTTTGTGTTCGTTGCTCGGAAGTTTGGGTACCCAGCGCGTACACACTTTTTTGAAGCCCAGATGGTCATGGACGATACCGCCTACGGAACCATAAGTGATATTCAATTCATTGACAATGTCCTGAAATCGCACTCTTCTGTCTTCACGAATCATAGCATCAACGACAGCCACATTCATGTCGGTGATGGACGTTGGTGGTCTGCCACTTCTGCCATCATCTGCGACAGCACTCCTACCACTTGCAAATGCGTTACACCACACGTACACTTGTTTCAGCGACATAACACTATCTCCGTAGACCTGCACCAATTCTCGATGAATATCACATGGTTTTGTTCCCTTCGTCCAGAAAAAACGAATGACACCGCGCACTTCCTCCTTGGTGTAATGTTCCAGTCGTTGCTCCATCTTTAAGTTGCTCTCAGCACCCGGCGAGTGAACATAGAATTTTGTACAAGCCGTCACACTTCTATTACCAGATTACCTGTAACATGGAAAAGAATTAATTAGCTACACACTATACTATGGGTTTGACAGGCAATTCCACCTGACTTTTAGATTTATCCTTGTACATTACGGCAAATTTACTCTAACATTTTTATCTCAGTTATATTATTCTCGAGCCTTGGAACACCTAAGTGGTTTTCCTATTTAATTTTCGTTATTTTCGTTTATCTCTAACCGTATTCATACTATGGGCACTAGACGTCTTCTTAGACACAGTCACCATGTCTTGACGATCATTTTGAAAACGGTGTCTCATGTCGAAATATTCTTGCAGAAGCTGTTTGATATTCATTTGTCTATCTAACGTAATGTAACTGGTATCACGTTGCTATTTGAAATTTTCAAGTTGGCCCGGGATACCTTTCAGTTGGCCCTTGGAATCACTCCGACAACCCCTCTCGAGGTGCTTACGTCAGTTACCTACTCCACTTTTTCTTCTGTTGATTTATCTTTAATCGCTTTCATACTACGGGTACTAAACCTTTTCTCTGACACTGATACTATGTTTCGGCGGCCTTTTGAGAACACTGTCATTTCACCTCAATCGTTTCCTCCTGCAAGATGTTTGATTTTGCAAGATTTATCGAATGAGGTACCACTCGACACTTTTCAATATTTGAAATTTTGTAGTTAGCCCCAAGACGCCTTCAGGGATTCCATTGGGATCACAGGGACAAACGATATTCCCTATGATATTTACGTATTTCGATTTTGCTCCATTCATTTACTTTCCATGATTTTCATACTACGGGTACTAGAGTTTCCGAACCAGTTTTGAAACTGGTGCTCCATATGAAACATTTTTTCGTAAAGCGTTACTTAGTTTCCCAAGACCTTTCGAACGAGCTATTACTCGACCCATGTTCCTATTTGACATTTCAAAGTTACCCCCGTTACTCCCATTTACACGGGGCGCTGAGGGTTACTTCTGGCTGAATGGGTTTCCCCTCTTAGCAGTGTAAAACATGTACTTCAGACATTTCTTATGTTTTATCTCTTTTCAGATATTTCCGTGGATTGATTAAAATGGCCCACCCTGTATATATATTGCTGTCATATATATGCATATGGTGTATGAGAACTTAAGGTTTTGAACTTTAGAGAAACATTCTTAATGCTTATGGCATTGAACCAGCTTTGTATATCGCAAAACCAGGTTTAGTTTGTGATTCACAGTTCAAGATGACAAATACTAAAACCAGACTTACTTACTGATTATGATATGGTATTCATGAGAGAGAAAGTAATAAGAGTTGGAATTAGTCAATGCTAGAAACGATATCTAAAAGGAAACATAAAAATATAGAAGCTTACCTTGAGAATAAAGAAGGGTCTTAGATTATGTACTTCGCACCAATAATCTTTATAGATAGATAATGAATGAATATCTGCGGTATAAGGGATTTAGATGTTTGGATTTAGAATGAAGAAAGATATAAATTTCACAAGTATATCTAATAATTATGATACTGATTAAATATTGAAAGTACATCTTGAGTATCAGAAACAATTACAGGACTATCAAAATTATCATCCATTATCACCTCAAAATATATGCACAACTGGTTCAAACAATTAAAGTTATTAACCACCTTATATGACAAAGAGAAATGCGTGATACACAGTCGAAATTTAATCAATATATATCACTTGGATTAAAATTAAAGAACATACTTACCGTAATACAATTTGAACAATCAGATTGGCATAAAAGGTATATAGATTTATACACACAGATGAGAACTAAAGCAACAAATGATTTTTAGAAAAAAAATTAGAAGTCCATGAATAATTCAGTATTGAGGAAGACAATGGAAAATATTTTTAAAAATCCTATAAAGATACAATGTGATTCGGCAGGAGTACAGGAACCGAATTTTAAAGTTAGAATTGCTTATACAGAGAATCTATGTGCGATCATTACGAATAAAACCAAATTGACTTTTAATGAACCGATATACGTTGTATGAGTATCTTAGACATATCAAAGTATTTAATGTACAACTTCCATTATAATGTGATGAAACTAAATCATCAAGACAAATTGGAAATATGTTATGCAGACGCAGATAGTTATATTTACCATATTCAAGCAGAAGATGAATACGAGGATATGAAAAATTATATAGATTACTTCGGCGCAAGTGATTACTCTCAAGATAACAGATAAAAGATATCACAGATCGATAAGAAAATATTGGTAAGATGAAAGATGAGGTTAAAGGCACACTTATAGAAGAAGTCCTAGGTGCAACAAGTTAGATGTACTCTATTAAAGCTCCTGAAATGGAACTGGCGGACAAGGACTCTAAAGGAACGTTCGATAAACAAAGAAAGTTTTAAGAAAGCGAAAGGCTTAAAAAAGTGTTGTATATAAAGAACAGACATTTAACGAATACAAGGACCGTTTGTTCAATTAAAGGGAGTCCTGTAAGAAGATGAATTTATTTAGGAGTTATGAGCACGATACCTATAGCATAGAAGTAAATACGTTACAATTAAGTTGTGTAGATTATATAATATATTATATAATAAGATTATATAATATATAAGATATAGCTGTAGAAATATTAGTTGTAGCTTTAGATGTAAGTATACTTTATGGATGTAACTATAAAATTTTGGGCTAAGTAAAGTACTGTGGTTAGTCAGGAGTGTAGACATATATACTTTGTTATGCTTCGAATTATACAATTTCGAATTATAAACAAATACTTTAAAATTTACCTATTAGTCTACCCACAGATGTACTTCAAATAAATTCACTCGATAAAACTAGTTCAAATATGCATACTTGCTATGCAGCAGATTAATATATTTCGATTGGTTGCAATAAAGGAAGATGAATTTCCATCCCTAAACTGTTAGTAATCCTAGACACTTCCTGTCAACTACAACTAGCTGACGTTTGCTGTTATATAGTGGAAGCTTCTGTAAACAGTTTCTCTCTCATGATACCTGGATAACGTGAAACTTTTTTTATTTACACATAAAAAGTCGTTTGTTCAGAAATTTGTATGAGAGAAGATTCTGAATCTAAAGTAACAGACAGATTCTCCGCCACATTTTTCGGCCTTATTTAGTCCTTCTCAAGCTGAGATAAAAACATTAAAGAAGCATGAGGTACATTTGGCAGAAATCAAAGAATTTCTTGTCTGCTGCAAAAAAGAAAGAAAACATGTGACTTCTGCATGCTTCCACTCATTATGTAAGTCATATGCAGATACAAGAAGCAATTCAACTTTCATATATATATATATATATATATATATATATATATATATATATATATATATATATATATATGCGAGTGAGATGGTAGAATATGTATATAAAATTGAATGTCTGCGTGTCGTATACATTATTAAATTTCATCTTCTGATTAATCAACAATCTGTGAATCGATTTGTATGAAACGCAAATGCATGTGTGAGCGTATATAGCAAATGGAACTGCTATAATCTAATCGATTTTACCATAAGCTATATACTATGTTATTCTCTCTGTAAAATACTTTAAACTGGTACATTTTATAGAAGATATGGATCAGTTGATGTTTCACATTATCGATGATAGTGGCGTGTTGGATAATGTCGTAGGTGTATAATTTAAGTCAAGTACTGTGGTAAATATTATTCCCTATTAAAGGATGTGCTAGAGAATATAGATGCGTTATGGTGGTGTGAGGGGAGGGGAGGTGTCCGCTAAAGCTGGCGTTCGTATTCTACACGAACCGTTCATCCTACTTTATTTTACTTCACAACAATGACTTTCCAGTTGAATTTGTGAACTGTTATAATGACAGAGTATAACGTTAATCCCTAATAATTTCAATCCCTTCTGCTGAGAAACACAAAACGAGCTGTTGTGCGTGTTGAGATATAACTATTCCAACACTTTCAGGTTTTCTTTATCAAGGCCCATTGGAGACATTCGACAGTGAAATATTGCCAATCGCATGATTTCCAACAACGATTTTTTTCAAGTCTTTTGAAGAAGCTACAGGTCTGCAAATTTTGGTTTACAAACCTGTGCCCCCGTACTATATGCAAACACAAGTTCAGACATATGCGTCAGTTGTTTCCTCTTGCCAAACATGTCTTCAAGTCCAAAAATGTTGCTACTGTAGGCCCTGATCTCACCCCTTTCGTGTTGGTTTAGGTAAAATGTTAAGAAATAAAACTTTTAGATCTGCACACTTTGGAGAGCAAAGCAATTTACAATTTGATAGGACAAATACATGCTGAGATGTTTCAAACAACGTAAACGCCGGAAATCGAAAAAATCAAAATTGCAGCAGACGCTGTATTGCCATTGCATGTTGTAAAAAATAATAAATTGTGGTTTTGAAGTAGTCTTATATCGGCTCAACATTTGTGAAAAACAAAGATTTTTTGAAAATGTTGAGCGGAATTTTCATTTTTTCTCGATTACTTCGCATGGATTGACCCTATTGCATCTTACGTGTGAGTGTCCGCCATACGGAATTTAAAATGTAACTCGCCACAAATTTAGGTATTTCTCTTTTATTATAGTTTAGACTATGTACGTAAGGTTTACGTTTACAAAGAGTTTGAATTTTTTCAATTCTATATTCGATTTTCACGATTATGATTAATATATTCGTTATTTATACTACCTTGTGTATGTAAAGATGTGGACCACTGTTTACTACATGGCGTTTGATATGTTACAGGAGTGGAACAGATTATTACACGCTACCGGTCAAACAAAATATTTGACGTTACGAACTCCTCCGATGGCTTTATTACATCGCTGAGCTGAAATAACAAGTGTCGTAATAGCAAGAACTTCAGTTGAAAAAGTGTCACAATAAGATTTCTATACAGGTGGTTAGTGTCTGAACTGCGCTTTACGAAAATCGATACATGCATACCGTCTTAGTCTTATGTTCTTTCTGGCCTTAAATTTAGTACATTTAGTGCTGGTATAATATGTTGTCTCGCTTTAAGTACGTCACCTGGCTTTGTTGAACACTTTTTCAGTGAAATTCGTGGTATCAAGTGTACTGCGTCTTCCTCTCTATGCATAACATTACACGGATGTGTGCATATACATGATTGTATGAAAATGTTATTAGTATGATCTTGGTTTATAAAGATATTTTTGATGAAATTTTGTGTATGTTTAAAACATACTGAATTATATACGTATATGCTCAATCAATATCGTGCAAGGAATGGGTTTCGTATTTCAAAATATTTAATTAAAATCAGTATAGCACCAGCGTGTACTAAAATTTATCACTATAATAGTGTTAACGCTGATTTAAGAATAAAAAATATCTCACGGGGAAAGTGTGTTATAAGTTTCGTTTTACCATTCACGAAATATAAAATAGTAGTACTATAATGTACTCGGTTCTTTCTCTTTCGCAGGGACTTGCGACGGTAAGATCTTTAATCAGTTAGTATAAAAATTGTAAAAATGTTAAAGAAAAAATACTTTTAATGATATACAGAGCGCTTAAAAATAGTTTTGAAATTGTGTTATTTTTGAAATTGAAGGTTTCATTTATAATATTGTGTAATACCTTCTAGACATATACGAGATAAATTAGGGTTAGTGATAGGTTTATGTCTATTAAATGTACTTTACAAATAATGGAATTTCAGTTCACTTTGAATATTTTGGTATATTTCAGACACTGTAAATTTATTATAAATGTCTTAGGTAAATACAAAAAAACTATACAATATTTACAGATCATCAAAATCTTATATTTGAAAGCGCTCACAGCTTCACGAATTTTGTGGGTTAGTGGGTGGCATGGTATTTTATTTCTTTCGTCGTTTACAATAAAAAAGTAATTTCATCACACCATATAATTTTATGTGGACACAAAGACATAACCGAAGCATGCAATAAGATTACCATTCCAAACGTTACAACAAAATTATTTGAATAAAATAAATATTTAGCGCCAGGTCATGCGGGTAAATTTTCTACAATAATTCTACCCGAATTTATTATTTTGGTCTTAAGCATTAACCTCGTATTACAAATTGTGTGTCTTGATCTACACCTTTAATCCCTTAATCGTAATGAAACTAAGGGCATGAAATATATGAAATAAGGGCAATGTTCTTTTGTGTTGAATTAATAAGAAAAGGGATTACTACTATAAGGCACAATGTCATAATTTAACTTTTAATAAACTTTAGAAAATGCTGAGAGGGGTCACAGAAGCAATGCGAGTACTTTATAAGAAAATATATTAAAGATAGAAAGTATTTTCTATTGCTTCCCTTTTTAAGGAAACAGCTTTGTATTTATTTCTAAAGTGGTTGCCATTATTGAGTACATAAACAAGACGAAAAAATAGAAAGAAATCTTCTTTGCCTTTGAAGTTCGTAGATAAGTATGAGTCTGAGAATGTTCTTTGCATTTATATGTTATTATCAAAATTGGAAATATTCGGATTTGTTAGTTGCTATTATTATTGTTATTAATTGATTTATGTAGTTTATACTCCTTATAACAACACAACATATATTACCTACAACTTATTACATTCATAAGCACTTCCGTTTTCTCAGTCACTCGTTGTGTCGTTTTCTAAACATAACTTGAATTTAAAATAGAGCATTGCAATTCATACTATTCAGGTCTTTCTTCATTAATTTGACAAAACAACAACTTATTCTACTTTCATTACTTACTCCACGAGTATGACCAAAAAGACAAAATATGGAATAAGATTGAAACATAAGATAAAACTCATAAATACTGATGGAAAAGTACAAAAATTTACATGCATAGGCGCAAAAGTAGCAATGGTTCACATAAAACAATTTACTTATATCTAACCAGAAAAAATGTTAAATCTTAACTAACAGGTTAAATATTACAGTTATAAAAGTGAAAAGACAAATTGAATGGAACTTTTTGATTATTCGGCAATTATGTGCGAGTAATACACTATTCTGTTATCTATAATATTCACTTAGAGTAGATTATTACATAATATAATTTATAATTTTACAACGATATAATAATTGATATATCGTGTTTGGTTAATTGTCATTTTGTTGATCTTAACGTTGACCCATGGACGCGAAGGGAAATATTCAACTCAAGAAGAGAAAGAAACTTATATTAAGTAGTATTATAATTGTGGAGTTAACGAATGAATGAGAGATAATATGGAAAATAACAAATTACGGTTACCTCCTCCTTCTCTATTACCCATGTCAAAAACGTAAAGAACTTTCTTTCTACACTGTTTACATACCTGTATCTATCGTTGAAATCGAAAATATATACATTACGACTTATAGAGGTTCTGGGCTGGATTTCAGTGACTCAACTCGACGACGAGCACCGCGAACAGCAACACAGCAGTTACACGTACACATAAGCTGGGCTAGCAATCCCCTCCAAATACTTTGACGCCAAACTCAAACAAATTAACAAAAAAAATCCCTTACATTGATTTTACACTTTTTCCTACACACAGAGCCCGAAACGGGTCTAAACGACTCAAAAATGCATGTCGTAAAATTTGGACATACTTTAATGGTTGCCTTCTAATGGTTGATATGAGGAAACATGTAGATTTTCTGACACTACAAATAAGTCAGCCATAAATATAAAAATACACCAACTTTAGCATGTCGAAATGATCAACTTCTACGTTTCCAGTAGTAATGATTATACCCCGAGAAAGTCAACGGAAAGTATTTTGTCTACTACAACCTCTCTTGGTCCGAGATCTAACCAAGGACCTCACACAGCGCTTTCCCATATTTTTAAAAGTTAATTGGTTCATGGAACAAGTAGCGGTAGCTTAATTTCCTTACTTTACTCTATTCTTACTTCACTGTACAGTCTACAGTTTTTCGTGTAACTTCCTTAACGACACGGTCACGAATACAGAAACATCGAGGACAGTTAAAATTGTAAAGTCTCTCTCGCCGGCAATCGAACCCGGAAAGTGTAAACCAAAGGTGAACGTGCTAACAGCTAGATTATCTGGGAGGAAACCACTGAGGCACCGTGGACCTATTTCGGATTTTGAAAAAACAAACGGCAATCTCCGTTTTCCGAAAACTTCTAAAAGAGGATAAGGGAAGACGAATCAAAGATTTAAAATAAGAAAATATTTGCTTATCTCATAAATGACAAGAAATAGAAAAAAAATGATCAGGAGCAATCTTGTTTTTCATAAAAGGTTACTAGCGAGTATTAGAGCGCACATGCTCAAATCGGAATTGGACGCGGCACCAGTGACTCTAGAATAGATTCCAATATGAATTACTAAAGAACAAGAACTTGAATCTCCGCACTACATTTATATTTATTTATGTTGTATTTATAACTATATTTATTTTTTAACATTTAGGATTTAGGATTTCACTATCTTGAGCTTTCGGCATCGAAGATCATTTACGAAGCTACATGAGGGATGACGTCCTTCGGCGATAAGACAATGCCGATAGGGAAGGAAGAAAGGATTGTGGAAGGTAGAAAACGGCCTGGGACCTAGAAGTTAGGTAACACCTCGGCATTTTATTCGTGTTATTTATTAAAACTCAGGAAAACCTCATTTAGGATGGCTGGCCTGAAACAGCTTTTCCATTTTTCCAAAGGGTATCGAAACTCACTCTAATATACTGTGGAACAAGTGTACTACGTACTGAGGTGGTCACAAATACTGGCGGTAATCTCAGCTAGTTGAGATTACACTCAATTTTATGTGTACCAAAAGTAAGAAATCACAGTTTGATTCACCAGTTCCCATCATTTAGTGAGGTACCTGAGATTAAACTCAAATGACGTCACGTTGTTTCGCTTTTTATGCAAACAACCTTGAGATTATTCTCCAAATCTTGAGTGAAGAGGAAGATCTCTTTTATGCATATCACCCAATGTCATTCCTTCGAAAATTTTTACACATTGTAATTTATCTACAAAGTTTGTTTTAATAGTACCGTCTGCTGGAGTCAACCCATTATAGATAGTTATATGATCGTTACATTGAGTTATGCAATTGTATTCCACGCTTCAGATTCACTTTAAGATATTTTCTGCTAAAACACCAACGAACCTCTGGTAGGTGTCCACTAAAAGCCCGAATATTGTAAGCCGAGTCAGAGAAGAGTGCGGAGGAGGGTGCCGTAGGAAAAAGAACACCAGTGATGTATACGCGTAAGCGAGGATTATGAAAAACTTCTGGTTACACATATAAAATATATTTATTTCTATTGAGGTGGGCACTTGTATTTGCTACTGCAGATTCATTTTAAAGAATATTCTGCAAAACACCAACCAACCTGTGCTAGATGGCCACTAAAGAGCATGAATACTATCTAATAGAGTCAGGTTAGGAGCAGAGAAGGAAGCGGGCGCCGTACGTAAGGAGCACTTGCGTAAGCGGTGGTGTGTATACTCGTAATCGAGAATTATGTAAATTATCTCTTCTAAATACAAAGATATATTTTTTGCATTATTCCATCAGATGGTTCTACCGAATTTTAACACATTTCTTACATTTTTAGAATTGTATTCCGTTTGCAGAGCAAGCACTATACGAGGATAACTATTAGTACTTCCAGACTTCACGAGGGCACGCTATTAACACAGTGTGAACGTATTGCCTAAACACTACTGTGGATAAAACACGAAACAACTTGTGCTAGGTTTCCACTAAAAAGCACGAATGCTTTTTTACCGAGTCAGGCAGAACCGTAGCAGGGTTTCGGTTCTCGACGGTGACGATGACGGTGGCCTTCTTTCCACATGGTGCGTCCGTAGTGACTATGTGTCTCAGCGCCCGGAATTGACGCACAAACGAGGGTAGTTGAAGAACACACAAATACAAAACTTTCACTATCGCTTTATATCCATTCCAGTATGCTGTGCGTGCAATGACAGTAATTTCTTATATTCACACTGTCTTTAATTCGCTAAATATTTTCGCTTGCATTTTGTCCATAAATTTTCTCTTTATTAGAACCGTTTGTTCGAGTGAACCCATTTTTTACAGTTATTTGAAAGTTACATCGAGTTGTGCAATTGTGATCCCCGGTGCGCGTCCCTGTGAAACAACAAAACTGTGTTAGATGGCAACTATAAACACGTATGATATGTAGCCGATTCAGAGCAAGAGCACATGAAGAGGGCCCGGCACGTGTGAGTCCTTAGGGAGCAGGCGCGTCAGCGAGTATGGATATATAAGTAAACGAGGATTATTGAAACCTACTACTTTTGGATCCTACTAATTTTTCTTGGTGTCATTTTCTCGTTATAGTGATGTTTTCACTTTAATTCCCATGCCACTCACTTTAGGAGACTTTGTATGAAAGTCCAACCAATCAAATACTTCATTGGACATAGAAGTTTGCAATATATTATGGCTAAAGGAAACTTCTTATCTTTAATAACACTGATATACATTCTGCAATTTTTCTGTGGATTTGAAAAAAAATGCCTTTATGGAATGGATGTTGACTGCAAGTTTCCAAAAATGGCTTTCTATTGGCAATAAAAATGACGCCGATTTTTGTCACGAGAAAATTAAAAGAAATAGTGCGTTTTAATGACATCGATATATATATAGGGAAACGCCAAAACTGACTTGCGTTCCAAAGGGTTAAACGTAAGCATCCTCGAGAAAAGTGTAATATGTGTTGGAACAGGCTGCGTGTTACCTATGAGATGTAACCCGCAATCCAGGGTATGTATTAAACATGCGTAAAAACGGTTTATTTTTAAATTAGTTTTGCTTGTTTTTATTTCTAGGTTGCTTTTTTTGCCTTAAGCTAGGAAACATAATTATTGAGGCGACTATTTAAATGAAGGACAATGTACGTAAATATTTATGTATTGTTTTGCATTGATGGCAAAGGATTTCAGCTGTAATTTCTATAATGTTCTGTAATATGGTAATTTAAGTTAATAAATCCTAGCTGTGAATGCAGAAACTTACAAGTACTGTGACTTAAAGTGCATCCGGAATATCACTAAAATTAAACACCAAACTTCAAATATTGATTCATGCACGTAAGCTTATCTCGCTTATCTCGGATGAACAACAGATTTTTAATATCAAGTTTCAAAAGACTATGATGTTTTTCTAATATCACTGATAGTAACCATCTATGCTGTAACTAGACGTGTAATATTCTAAACTAATACAAAAAAGTATGCAACTTTAGTTACAACCTCTGCTAATATGTGCATCCTCAATTACTAATTTTAACTCACCGTATAACAAAATAGTGCATTACTACGTGGGTTCCATTCCAGGTGGGAGCTCATGCGGTTCGAATTACACGTCAATCAGTAGATCCCGACTCATACAGCGTTGCCACTGGAAGGGACGTTTCACTGAAAATCGACACTCAAGAGGTGATATCCTCAACCAGCAATGCAAAACTCACAAATAATTTACATTTATTGTTCTTCAATTAAATGGCCCGCCGCAATTAACATACCAAATCTCAAGTCATTGAGACAAATAATAAGTAGGGAATAAATAGAAATAAACAATAACAGATTTGTTATACGACAAATTTATTTAAAATATATAAAACTTGCATTTCTTTGCATTGTTTAATTTCAAATTCGTACATTACATTGCTTTCTTCCTATTCCTTTTTTGTATTCGTTTTGTACAATAATGTTTTAACTAAAAGGTAAGTAACAAATTCGTAGTGCAATAGGAATATAATGTTGTTTTCATGGTTCTTATATGAAACTTAGCTTTGTATTATATTTTCTTCTTCCAGACATTCCAACGAGATGAAAAAGAAGATTGCTGTAACTCCACCAGTCTGATACGAAAGTAGTCAGTTCATGGGTGGGACGGTTCATGAATGGTTACATATTCGCTTGGCTTCTGGGCATTTCTAATCAAAACACTTGGATCGTTTCAAGGGAAATTGGTCGAAACATGTCGCAGCAGGATTTTAGAAGATACAACGTGGAATGTGAAGGCACATAACTGATGCTTTTTAGTGCTTGAACATTGCTACATGTAAAATTATATTTCGTGTTTCGGATATTGATTTCTCTTGCTAAATGTGACAATTACAAATGTACCAGGACAAAATTTACTCTTCTAAATAGCGTTCTATATTTCACGGGCCACGAGTCGCTCAAGATGCATTCTACATAATATATTTCATTAGAAATATTAATTTGCAGTTATAGGAAAGTGAGTTACACTTAATCCTCAAATTTTCTTTGAAAAACGTTAGGTAGAAATGGGTTAATATAGTTGTACTCATACAACAGTAGTAGCTTTAGTAAATGAGCAATAGTACTAATTTTTTGCACATGAATTACACAATAAGTTATCCAAGCAATATGTATGAGTGGCTGTCAAATGAAGAGCAGACACTCTCTATAAAACACATTCCTCGCAAGATTTGGCAGCAGTTCTTAATATTCGATACTGTTATCCGTCGGGGAGGACAAGTGCATAGAACAATTCACGGAAACGCAAAAAACACAAGCATTAGAAATGGAGACAAGCAACGAAATATATATCATTTTGTGGTGGTGGAGAGTATTGTAACACGTTAAACGCATCGTCGCACGACTGTTGTGTATGGCAAAAATACAGGTCACTGATAAATTTGCAGGAGTTGCATAAGAGATTCCGAATAGGATGCGTATAACTGCAAGTCGATTCGCGCCCAATATCTTGTACCACTCCACTACACTTGTCAGTGTGACATGTTTATTTGCCTTACACTGCAGCCAAGCGACGATGAGTTTCGCGTATTACCTGAGCCACCAAGAGGCGGACAACATCTCTTTGCTCTTCTTTGCTTGGCTCTATTTTTAGTGCTGGGAAAACGCATTTATTACTACGCTTCAACTACTGAGCAATAAACAAACTGTGTACCTGTAAGTTGTCACTATGCATTTATCTTCTCCGAGAGATGGCAGTTTCGGTTATTAAGAGCAGTGTTGACAACTTTTGCGAGGAATGTGTTTTATAGAGGTTGTTTAGTTTTCATTTGACTGCTTCTCATCTGTTAAAATGACATAAATGGAAGTCATCTTGCCAGTGCACTTTCTATGTCTACCCTGATGTGTTATTTTGACTTACGATAAGTCATAATACGGAGAAAATATTTTACATACTTTGGTTTGTCAAAATGATATATTAAGCGTCCAGGAGACAAGCCAATGCCGTCAGATTGGCATTCTCGTTATATCATTACGAGATATATGTGTATCATATTACGGACAGGTTTGACATATGTTTATGCCAAATAAACATACATCGGATTCTGTGTGTATGGCAACACGTTTACACCGTAATAAGAAATGGGACTTAAGACTCACATCGCAAACACAAATTTTAAATTTAAACGTAGTTTATTTAAAAATAGAACGTAGTTTAGGTAAAATAGAAAATTAATCTTTGTACACTTTACGTGTTTCATTTTGTAAGGGAAAAAATTAAAAAGTAAAATGATTGTATAGTTAGCAGAATTGCAGCGATTCTCAGATATACAGAGATAGTATTATATATATATATATATATATATATATATATATATGTGTGTGTGTGTGTGTGTGTGTGTGTATGTAGTCTTATATACGGATATTTATCACATTTGAAGAAGAGTGTATAATAATTAGAGGTTTCGGACTTCAATTGGTTTTGTAGAAATAGAAATTGTAAACTTAAAATAATACCAAAGTAAAGCACAAAAGTTCATAGGTAAATAACTTTAATAATTACTTTTATTTAAAAATTATTTCTGTTTTATTTTTAAGTGGCCCAAAATTCTCCATACAACTCTACTTTCACTTATAATCAGAATTTTACTGACATATTTTTGACACATATATTTATGTGAATTAGCCTTTGTTTACTCATGTTTTATTTACTTTGACATCCAATACTCAAAAGTATTTTATATCTTAAGACATAATTTGTGAATGATATTCAAAAATTGCATTATTCTAGAAATTGTAAGGCTTAAAATTACATCAAATTAACCAAGCAAAATGAATAACAATAACATAGAACATAAAGTATCTAACGTTTTAACAACAAGAATCGTCTTTAATTATTAAGGAAATCAAATCAATAATGCCCTCTCGTGATAATTCGTTCAAAATTTCAGTTTAGGTACTAAAAATTAATAAGTTATTTAACTAAGTGTCCACCATGCTAGTTTTGAGGAAATTCCTACCATTTTTGATCCGGCTTCTTGATTCTTACCATGATTCTGTCAACTTAACAACTTATTACAGAGACTGAAAGCAGAATTCTTTAGTTGAAATTTAAGTTTGCAAACCCCGAGAACTGCTCTAAACACCTGCATGGTTTAATAAAATCTCCGTTAATCCACAACATTAAAGTTGTTTCATCCATTTCTCGCACATGTAAATATCCAATGTTCTTGAGTATCTTCTGACTAGGAGAGATATCCAACTCCTCAACGAGTATCGCATTGAAACTTGCACAAGTGGAAAGACATGTTGAAAAATTGAAACATTCTTAGTCCGAAAATTCAAAAGTCGTCGAACAAAACATATAATGATCACTCCGAATTGTCCCATTGAATAATCGCACACTCCTCGTACATCTCTTGGAAAAGATGTAAATCTGATAAATTGGAACTTACTTCCGCAAGAAATCAAATGTTGGCAACCCAAAATAGTAACAGTTGATTATGATTGTGATCTCTGGTATGTCATTTATGCGAATCGATGGCAAGTAGAACACGATACACGAAGGTTAGTTCCAAACGATCACGTTTAACCGGTAGAGAAAAGGGGCAATATGAAACCACAAAAACGGCTTTCTATTATTATTACGATTATGATCGTTATTATTATTATTATCATTTGTAGTAATAAAATGATTAGTATTATGAATATTAGAAGTATGACGGGTAATAATAATAACAATAATAATGAGAAGAAGACAACCAAGGTATTTTATTCAGTAACAAACATCTTGAGTGTTCTCTAGCATTGCTATGAATGTTTCAAATTCCTCAAATAACCATACCCAAGCCGGTATAAGAAGTCCGGACCATTGAATTATTGTGGTTTGCCTATTGATACAAAACAACCTTCTTAATCGAAAACTCCTTGTTCGAGAGTTTCTCTTAACCCGGCAACGGGCGCATGGTTACTAGGAACGCAAGTGGGCGGGTGGTGAGATTTTCTCTCACCTATGAAAGTAATGGAAAAATCCCTCTTATTAACACAGTTGAAGATTTAATTGTGAATTTTATTGTAAATTTACAACTTTAGAATATTTTAGTCATATATGCAGGGTATTTTACTTTGTTTATTAATAAAAAAAACAATAATTTTCCAACACTGAATAATACAGTAATGCTACATAATCAAAAGAAACAAACAAATGACCAAAATTGTAAACAGTTTATTCAACCCGAGCAAAATCCTTTCGGAATGTGGCAGTTATCACTCACTGTCTTCATGTTGTTCACGCCCTCGGCACCTGCAACAGAGAATAGCTGGTGTGTGCTCCTTGCACACTCGGACAAGACACTCTCCACAACATGTTTTGGTGTATCGATTTTTCTTCCTGGGACAGAAGCCACATTTCCTTTTATCACTATTCCCTGCTGGTGCCTCGGAGTGCACAGGTGCTGGAAATCACCCAGGATCCTTCTTAACTGTGATCGCAAAAGTGTAGGCAAGCATGTTATTGTTGCTCTTCTAGTGAGGTATGGCTTGCAGAGTTCCATTGCTAACTTTTTTTTATAGAGTCTCCTAGCGTCAGCATTTTCACAGTCAAATCTATATATGATGTAGCTGTTTAGAGCACCAATATCAAGGAGTGTGTAGAAGATACGTAACGGCCACCTGTTGGTTTTCCTTGCAACTGTGTAGAGACTCTTCAGCTCATCCACACAGTCTACACCACTCTTCGTCATATAAAAAGTAATGGTTTCCGGTTTAGCCTGCTCCTTTGTTCCTTCATCAATGTGTTCTCCATCATGCATTGTGGAGAGTAATAGCATATTTTTTCTTCTCTTTGACACATATGAACAAAGTAACAGATCTTATCCATTAGCGAACATGCTTGAAAATAGCGGTCTTCCCTTTGTACTCAGGAACTCAACCGGAATATGAGGTTTGTTACTTCTTAGAGTTCCAACCAGTGATAAGCCGTGATTCTTTAGAAGATCTAGCGCTAAAGGAAGTGATGTGAAGAAATTGTCTGTTGTCACATTTCTGCCTAATTCAGTAATGGGTTCGATGAGACGTTTGAAAACTGCGTACGCACTGTTGTCCTGAACATATGGTCCTCGCGGCTGTTGTGTTCCCGGATAGATCTCCATTTTCATTGTGTAGTAGACATGTGCGTCCACTAAGGAATATATTTTAATGCCATATTTTGCCGATTTATTTGGCATGAAACATCGAAAAGAGCATCTTTTCCTGAAAGATTCAAGCACTTCATCAATAGTTACATGTTCATGTGCTGTCTAGTGGGCCGCGCATTTCAATACGAATTCTTCAAATAATGCCCGTATTGGAGCTAAATGGTCTTCTTCTTTTCTCTGCTGTCTGGTGTCGATGTCATCAAAACACAGGGCGCGTAGAAGCATACGAAACCGTTTCTGAAACATGACCAAACGAAACAATTGTGAAGCTGTTCCGTCAGTTGCCCATAAGCCCTCCAGATTTAAACGAGAACCCTTCATCATACCCGATAAATACAGCAAACCTAGTAGAGCTAACATAATCAGTGTTACGAATATCTCTTTCACGTGTTATTCCTATACGAATTTCTGCTAATTTTAGATTCGTATATTCCACAATTGGTTTTATAGTGTCTTCTAGAAAAAATGCCATGCTTCCATTGGCGATTTTATATTTCGTGCTTGTCTCACGAGATTTCTATGCCTAGTTTTATGTGCCGTGTTTCTGGAGTGAACATTCCACGTTGTAACTCCATCTTTCGCTGTATATATAGGTCTATCTCTCACAACTTGGTCAGAATTTACAACATCTGGTTCTGTTTCTATTCCCGAAAACTCACTTTCACTACTTTGTTCAACTTGCTCAACGTTATCCCCTTCATTGTCACTGCAACTGTCCATTATTTCACTTGCACTTTCATCTGCGTCTTCCCTTATGTTAATCTCACTTTCCAGCTCATCCATCCATTGTAACACTTTTTGTGCAGTTTTGTCATCCATAGTTTAATATATTTACCTACAGCCAATGTATTTGTAGTATTCAACACTGTCGGAAATAGTAACGTAACAGGGCGCAAGGTGAGATAAAATCTCACTGAATTGTAAAGCTTCTAACAATGCACTGCTAACAAAAACAACGATTCTTCATCAACAAGCTGTAGTTGAAGTTCGAAGCTGAAAATAGTGAACTTGGAATACATAGAAGGATATACACGTGCGCATAACCATTGCGCAGTAGTACATGGGGAAAGCAAGGAGTGAGGGATTGCCTCACCACACGCCCTGTGCCGGGTTAACCACAATATAATTATAGTTTCCGTACCTGCCCTACTTGCCATATTTTGCTCATTAAGACTCCACCCTTTCCCTTGAAGATGAAGCTAAAGCTAAAATGTCGCCACTTTCGCAATGTTACCAAGATACAACAAGAATCGACAACAGTTCCGGCTTTGCTCACACAGCACCACTTCGAGGCCACATTGAGCAGTAGCATCAACACCGGTACCCTTTCATTGCTGTCTTACTGCAGAGACATTTCGGCGCAATAATTCTCAACGTTACGTAAATTACAATATTTTCTATCCACAGAGATATCCGGTAATTTTGTTTTCAGTTCTCTGCAACACAATTTCATACTATTACATGTGCATTGTGTACCGAACATTAGTAGCAAATGTAATAATGTCATGCTTATATATTCTTATAAGCTAACCCGATGAACGTAAGTGAGTAAGTGTTCATATTGTATTCACCTGGTGCTTAACCTCTTCCTTCCATTCATCTCCGGAACCGGACTTGCGATCGCAAAATGGATTGCATGTTTGGAAGCATGGCGGAATTGTTGGATATCGAGAATTCACGTCCGGAAGGAAGTGGCCAAATTGGGATCAAAATATATATTGGATTTCGTCTCCGTCCAATCAGGATTCACATAAGCAATCAAATTTCCGATTATCTTCAAGTTCCGGAGACCAACAATAAGTGCATTTGACCATTCCTGGTTGGAAGTGACCACACGGACATTTGGTCAATATTTATTCTTACTCCTTGCACCCTAGGGACCTAAAATATGTGAATCCCGCTGCACTGCATTCACTCCTTTCTCGTGAGTTCTAACCGGAAGTGAGATCAAACTGCTCAAGAAGGATTGCAAATTGTTTGGCCAGCTATGCCACCTCATTTTACTGCTCAGAAATCACTTCCGTTTAATTTGACGAAGATGTAGATAGCTTTACAGGCCCTCTTATTTGCCGTAAATTCAGTGTCACGTACTAGGTTATTATTATTATTATTATTATTATTATTATTATTATTATTATTATTATTATTATTATTATTATTATTATTATTATTATTATTATTATTATTATTATGTCTTCCACTTCTTACCGAACTGGTGATCGTGCGGGTTGAAGTATTAAGCCAGAGATTACAAGGTCCCGCCTTTTAATTCAGGTTGGGATATGGCTGTTTATAGATGTTAAAACTTTCATAACAGTTTTACAGAGTAATCAACATGGTCCAAAGTTCATTACTGGGCTGGGCTAACAGTACTACTACTAATACTACTACTACTACTACTACTACTACTACTACTACTACTACTACTACTAATAATAATAATAATAATAATAATAATAATAATAATAATAATAATAATAATAATTGAAAGCTATTTTCTGGTTTTAACTTGTCAATTTTCTTGCATAAAATGACGCACCAGAGATCACAATCACCATCACCTGTTGTCATCTTCAGTTTGCAACATTTGTCTTTTTGCGGTAATAATTCCACTGATTCAGATTCATACCCTGTCCAAAGCATATATTATGACCAGAGTACATACCTTTTAGGGCTCATTGGGAAAAATCATTAAGCGTGTTTCCATCTTTCACCATGTCCTTCCATTTGTGCAAATTTCAATGTCATACTCTTCGAGTAGTTGAACAGCTTCCCTTGTCAGTCTAATTTACTATTATTGTTCTGGTCTTGATTGGCAATCTTGGCCTTTTTAATTTGGGCAAGAAATCAGTATGTCTCTGTTGTGTGCATAGGAATGAAAAGTTTTCTATCTCAGCTATTGTTTCTTCACTATTAATATGATAGATGATCCACCAACTTTTGTATCATCTTTGACAGGAGACTTTCAAAAAATCTCCTCAGCTCATCATGAAAAAAGAAAGCCTTTAGCAACTTTAAGCCCACAGATTAATTTCAAAGACATTAGTTTGTCAATAATGTATCTATCCCTAAACATATTATTGCACAACTCATTATTTCTTAGTGACCTTATTTTATTTTCATTCTATCCATCACTGAATAACTATTCCATAATCAACTTTTTATGCCTTGAAGACAAATCGCAACAGGAATAAGGACATTAAAAATGTTATTAGATATACGAATTACAGCAATAACTTCATAATCAGTTAATAGTTTCAGCAATTCTTTACATGTAGCTGTTGTATCGTCACGTTGTCTGTAGTAACGTCATAAAGGGTTTGATTGATAGATCTAAACAAGACAACACAGTTCTTAGGGCATAGTGTTAAATTGTTCATCTAGCAATGTGCGCTGTTATTACTCTATTCCTTCTGTTTCTGCTTTCTTCAGACTTCTCTAAGTTGGATTTTTGCAGATGACCAGAAAAGAATACGCAAAACTCATGTAAAAAAGAAAACATAATATTCATTTCACCAAAAATAATAATGTATTCTTTAATAATTAATGCAAACTCGTGGGCGTAACACCAATGAAACAAAACAATAGGGCATTATTGGTGAAGAATGGCTACTATACCAGAGTGACGCAGAATCGTGTTACCTATTCCGTAAAATGGTGTAACCAATCATGTCTTGAAGATTCATATAAAAATGTTTTAAAGAGTTCTTATATTTTCATGACTACATATATTATCACCAATTGTGACTCCTCTTGTGAAAACCGATAACATATTCTCCACCTGCTTTCTTTCAAAAATTGCATCGGAAGTGTGTTGACGTGGGGAACTAAGATGGTAGGTGCTTCCATTTTTCATTATCGCAATTTTCGGTATCACACTTTACTACAACCATAATTTGCAATCTAATTATTATTTATATTTTTTATTATACCATAGTTATATTATACCATAGCTATATTATACCATAGTTTTTATTTCGCTTTTTGGTTGGATTATTTACAGTTAGAGTGATTTTAACCGAAACAGGAATTTTCTGCAGCACCAGAAAACTCAGTAATATATATTAATTCTATTCTATATAAGAAAACTAACTTCTTTGATAATATGTTAGAATTATCCAGGTAGAAATAAAATTTAGTTTCTAATTCAAAACTTTTAATAATTATTTTGACAGCTATATTCAAACATCCAAATTAAATTTCGTTCAGAATTCACTAAACTTATAGAAGGAATTGTATAATTTAAAGTACTGCGCACGAATTATCAGAATTTGTAAAATGTCCTAACTCTGAATTGAACTAAATTACTTCTCAAAATTTTTAAATATAAGAAGCGCCCTTAGATACAATAAACACTTCTCTAGAATCAACGACCTATAATAATTTCTAAGGTTATATTTATTCTTCAGGCACCACTACCTCAAATCAGTATGAAAGTTGAAAAGTTTACAACGATGTTTTAGATTGACTTATTTTAAACCATACGAAACCCTATCGTTCTAATATTTTCTAATTAATTTATGCTAATGCTTGTCACCCATTGCGTGAAACGTGAGGTGATATTCAACAACTACTTATTCTGATGTCACTCCACTCAACCATAAGTTATTAATTTGTAATTTGTACCAGATTCAAATAATTATAAAACACAAATACTCTTCTTCGCTGAGGCAGCACTTCACATTGCTGAATTGGAAGCTGACTTCTCATCAAAACTACCAATTCCCGTGCAAAAATTAATAAGAATTAATCCTAACCAACTTTTAATATTAATGTTTTTTTATTTTAATTCCAAGTAAACAATGCAAGTCTTTCACGAGGAATTAAGCAAATAGTTATTGAACTTTGGTAAACTATTTAGTTTCAAAATATTTGAAACTTTAAAGAAAGTACTAATAAAATTGTTCAGCGTCATTGCTTTATAAATTCTTAAAAAACTCCAAGTTTTACATCCGAAATCACATTTTTACCTTATTGTCAACCAAATTCAATACACTAATTGTTTTATTTTATCTTGCCTTAAAACACCAACTCTTAAAATCTGACTAAAAGCCGGAAAAATTAAGACAATATTACGTTATTTTAATGACTAATTAAACAGGGTAACCAACCTCAGCTATTTACACGACGTGCAATTAAACTACCTCATTTACAAGATTTTACAACACTATATTTAGTTTGACCAAGAGCCCTAAGCTTCCGTCCAGAGAGTATCCTAAATGAGGTACTCGGTTCCCCTACCGAATTTAAATGTTCTTTCACATTTACATTATTCTTTATTCTCTTTTATTTTATTAATATTAAGTCAAAAATATTCTTGCATTTCCTGTCTTTCTTTTTTTAAAAATCACCTTGAAACGTGTAATGGTTACAAAGCTCTAACCCTTAGAAAATTCATAGAAAATTTCACCAAAATTGATCTATTTTTGTTCCATTGCTTCATTCCTTTTCAGATGAGTTTCCACACCATACACCGATGCCATTGGCTGCAACCCTATTCTGTTTGAAATTCTTGATTACAAAGATTATCATTTTCCTTGATTACAAACTTACTTCATCCATTATATAACAACTTCTTACTGTTTCCCAGTTTACTTTAATATTTACAAGTGATATATCGCCTAGTGAAACTTCAAATATACGAAAGCTATCATATTATAAATGGCTATGCCTCCTAAAATAAAGAATTCAATTTAGATTATTCATTTACTTAGTTAAATTGCAAGATTCCTTAAGTTAGATACATTAATGTTACAGATAAAATGAAATTGGACATGATAATGTAAACTTAAGCTAAAATTTAACCTACCTTAACCTATTACTAAACATTCTAATACTAACTTACAACTAAATCTTGCATGATATATCAAATCTTGCATGCTATATCTAAATCTTGCATGATATATCATAAACTGCTTTAATGATATAGCTTTGGAGTGTCCAAATTCAGATTCATATTAAGATTACATACATGGAATTTTAGCAACTTATACATTCCTATCAATTTTTTAATTTCTGCTTTATGTGCTTCTTTCACATTTTGCTAATTTTCTACTATTCTAGTAAAACTGAATTATAGGCCAAAAATTTTAATATAGTGAGAAGACTACTTCAACTGTAATATAAAATTTTATTTACCCTTTAGTGATGCTTTTTCATGATTGTTCAACAAGACCTTATCTCGTGTGTGTAAATTTTCTTCCTATGATTTTTAAATACTTTATTTTCTATTCCCAAATAACTTTTAATGTTAACAATAGCTCTTTTCCATAACTCTTCACACTATTCTCCTAACAAACCAGCATTACATATTTGCCACTTTGTTCTTTACTGACTATTTAAAGATGTACCTGAACAGAATTCTGAAGATCTGTTTTCATACCCGAGTGATGAAAAGGATTCAAATTATATTGCAACACTCTTATTTCTGAACTCCGCTTTTTTCGCTGTCCGGCGAAGTACGATTTAAGCGTATATTTCAAAATCTTATATATCTTTCAGCCACATTCGCTTCAGGATGGTATGGGCTTAACTAAATATATTTAACCCGAACACTAAAAGATAATTAAAATAGTCTGAGCAGAATAAAGAAGCATTGGCGTTTGGCAAACTTTCAACAAAAGCAAATTTTGTAAAAATATCATATAATGTAATACAAATATTATTTGAAGACAAGCGTATCAGGTTCTCGAGCACACAAAAACGAGTTGGATTATCTACCATCATACATATTTGAAAAACCATCTCTCACATATAAGGACTTCATTATGTCAATCATCCAGTTGGCACTAGGTCTCTACAGAACCCACGAAACTAATATACGCATTTTTCTCTGATTTGAGGGTCTAGCCTTTTGATACTTAAGCAAAACTTTCGCACACTCCTTTACGTAGTAAACTTGTTCTTCCCAGTTGAACCTTTTCTTTATTTTTAGCAAAGTTCTATAAAATCCACAAAGTGCACCTGTTAGATATTGAAGGTGATAATATTCCAACTTATTTTTCCTTAGAATTTAGGAATAGCAATTTTCAAAATACAACATTTCTAATCCTGCTTTAATTTGATATGTTATATTCTTAAGTTCAGGATCTTTTATTTGGAATTTTATATACGGTTCACTAACAATAGTCAATTTCCATTGATTCTCCATAATAAATTTTCCATATTTTCCCTATCACTGTGATCTAATTTAATCTCATAATTCATTACATCATAGGTCCTAAAAAGAGAACCAGTTATTTCCATATTCGTAGTTCTAATATGTTGGATTTTAAAGCTGTACTGAGGTAACTGCTCTATCTATTTGCCGTACCTTAAGAGCCTTTGTGAATTGTAATCTGTTATGTGTGTGTGCACACTATTATATGTGTATATATAAAATTCCTTAAAAATGCGATTTAAACCTAACAATTGCTTAAACTAAGCTCAAAAAATATATTGCATTAATAGATCCGTGATGATGTCGTACGCTTAGTTTCCGGGAATAATTCCCAACAGGCCTGATTTCCCCAGTCTTATCAACTTGCAAAGTACCCCTGCCAGACCTACACTAGAGACATCTAAACGCACATCAGAACACTTATTTAGGTCTGCAGTTTTTAACACCACATGTTCACTAAAAATTTTCTTAATTTCTTCAAAGGCCTTATTGTGCTCCTTACCCCATTCAAATTTTTTGTTGTAGATCTCGGTTTATAAATCGGAGAAATTAACTTCTGAAAAACCGAATATAAAACGAATATAAAAATTTACATTCCAGTATATTTTGAACAGCCTTTATAGTTTTGGGAGCCGGAAGCTTTTTAATACCTTCTATTTGTTTAGTATCTATAGAGACATGTTCCTTGTCAACTACGTAATACTTCAGATACTTAACATTCTTTTTAAAAAAGAAAAACATATGTAGCTAGAATGGAAGAAAGTAGAAACGCTTTCAAAATTTTGACTGGAAGACCAATCGGAAGACGACCATTAGGAAGACCTAGGCGCAGATTGGAGGACAATATTAAGATGGATCTCGCAGAGATTGGAATACAAAGTAAAAACTGGATGCAGTTAGCTAAGGACTGAAGTCAGTGGAGAGCTATTGCGAATGCGGCATTGAACCTCTAGGCTCCATACGCCATAGTTAGTTAGTTTTATCTGAAAAAAATGTGAGACCACTTTCCCTAATTCGTTCTAAGACCACTCATGAAGCCTTCTTACGCTCGGCACACGGTTCGCTTGCAATTAGTATGTCGTCGATGTAGGCGAATATACTACAATGTTCAGGATCTCCTAGGACCTCCTTCATGCATTTAGCTTAGTATTACCTGCTGGTAATTTTTATATTGATAAATACCTTTACGAGTAATCATTATGGTTAATTCCCTACTTTTTCCCTTCCAATTGCAACTGAAAATTGGCCTTCTTTAAATCACAAGAACTGACAAAGAAACTGCCTGATAAATTATCTATGCACCTTTCCATATGGGGAATCGAAAAATACCCGGAGCGAACGAATTTTTTAACTTTACATAATTCTCGACAAGTCTATATATACCATCTTCGTTCTTAACAATAAAACAAGAACTACAATAACTAGAATAATCACATTCTGCAAACAAAACCCTTATCTCATACAATCATAAGTAGAATAAAAGCATTCTCATTCAATTAAATCCTTAATAACTTCTTCAAATACTACCTCTCTTGTCTCGGAATTGGGAACGTATTAAAGTTTTTTTTCTCTAATATACAAGTGGCATTTACAATTCTTCAAGCATCCTACTCGACTGGTAATTATATCATTACGCTCCTTCTATATCGATCTAGCAAAGGACTTCTAATGTATCCAACTAATAATCATCATTTTCTGTTACTTCGAAATTATCTTCACTTATCATTTCGTTACTTTCAAAACCTTCAGGTAGCTTTTCCCCACTTTGAATAACCACATAACTTTTACTCCATGCGGCCACACCCAACTGTCGTTTTAAGTTATGAAACCTCTGGCAAAATTATTCTTCAAATGATTGTCCACTTATTGTTGATTTCATTGCCCGGATGGACAATATTCTCATCTTGGCAATTACAGCCCAGATTCATAACACAATCTTCCGGATTATGATTGTAAATCAAATAAGTAAAACACACAAATTAATTGAATTAAATGATTGACAGGTTAGGTTGTTTTAATTTACCATTGATGTGTGTTGTTCTTCTTCTTCCCAAAAATATCACACTGCAAACCAGTTTCCCTTGTTTCTGCAAGTAAATTATACTGTACTTCCGATAGATAAGTTCAAGACTGCGATGAACATACGCTACCTGTTTAGCTGTTAATTTTCAGAATCTGTCACTATGTGCGACGTGTCACATTCTTTCACGGCCAGAAATACTATTTGACCACTATGTATCCTGAATATCAATCAAATATATCCACCCCGAATTTACAACCCATTCATTCACTGACGACAATTGAACCTTACATTTATTATTAAAATTTCTCGGATCACATCGGTTATCCGCATGGGGAAAGACCATTTCAATTTAAGAAATCCCAACATATGATTACAAATGTCCAAAATGTCCTTATAACGTTGTTAAATGGAGTACCCAGAACAAGGTCACATGGTAAAACACTAACCTGCCGATCAATTTCGAATTAAGACCCCCCATTCGTAACGGTGGAGTAACTTTCAAAGGTTTGGATAACGTTGAGTCATCATAAAACTAAATTTGACTGGTTCAATGCTCTTTCGCTTAATTATATACTTTGCTAATTTATTAACCAATTCGAATGACACCAAACACAAACTGCCTCCAATGACAACACAAAGAGCAACTAAATTATCTCCAATATCACCCAATATAAAAGCTGCCGAGGCACTCAAATCACTTGAAGGAATTTTCAAAGTCCGGCCACTTCCTGCTTCTCAGAAAATCGATAAATTTTTTCACTGTTACAAACACGCCTTTCATACCTTTATTATATGTATCAAATTTATTATTCATTTGCTTCGATTCTTTCTTTCCTGCATTGGACGAAAATACATTTTTTTGCAATTGTTGCTTCCATTTCGAAATTCTTACTATCATTCTTAAAACCAGAACTATTTCTTCCCCCATATGGTGCATATTTGGTATTCGATTCCCAAATTCCCTCTGACTATTATGTTGGTTCAGGTTCACAGCTTCAGTTATCTCATATTTTACTTTATCACACACAAAAAAATCTGACTCCCTACTTCCTGACTTACCAGCACATATGAGTCTTCTAGACTGACTCAAGTCTATTCTAGATCTTGATTACGTATCATTAATTTTGGCATCAGACAAGGCAACAGTTATTTCTTAAATATCTATAGGTTCAATTTAGTTTTGTTTTTGCTCTCGTTTTTTCTACAAAGTTAGGATAAAGAGAACATTTTTTATTCTCAAGCACACCGTGACAAAATGTATTTCCAAAATAACATCATAATTACCTTTAAGAATCCTTAAATCCGAACATTTGAACCTTCTTAAGTTATTTATATCATTAACCCTGTTAATATTTAAAAATAATTTCAATTAGCATAACAGATTAGTTAAAACCTCACCAAATTATCCGGGTATAAATAAAAATTCGTTTCCAATTCAAGCCTTTTAATAATAATTCTGACTGCTAAATTCAAAACATCCAAATTAAATGTCTTTCAGAATTTACTAAACTTATAGGTAGAATTGAGCAATTTAAATACTGTGCACATATTACCAGAATTTTTAAAATGTCTTAATTCTGAATTAAAGCAAATTTCTTCTCAAAGATTTTACGTATAAGAAGCACGTTGAGATACAATACAAACTACTCTAGGAGGAATCACTTACAGTAAATTATAAATTTTAATTTATTTTTCAGGCACAAATAACTCAAATCATTACGAAAGTTGAAAATGTTTAACGACTTTGCAGATTAAGCTAATTTTACACCATACTGCGACTTATCGTTTTACATTTACTAATGTTTTAATGCAATATGTTACAAAACGTGCGACGATTGGGCTGAAATTCTACAACTTCTTATTCTACTGATACTCCATCAACCATAAGTTATTAATTTAGAATCTTCAACAGATTCAAACAATTATAAAGACAGGTAATCGTTACTCTTTTATCCTACGGCAGAACTTCACAATCCTGCATTACTTATATTGTAATTATGTGTTTGTCTGTCTGTCTGTCTGTGTGCGGCCTGGGGACCAGACGAGTGGACCGTGAGTTACAAATGTTGGTCAGGGTTACCTTGGCCCAGACCCTAGCTCAAGACGAAGCATTTTTTAAATTTCGAAGCAGTTGGGTCTCAGGGGGCGTTTACCGGAACCGGTTTTGGAACCAGACAAATTGACGGAGAGTTACTAAATTTTAGTCACAAATATCTGGTTCCAGGATCGAGACCATAGTTAAATGTTTTTGTCGAAATTCGAACCAGAGGGGTCTCAGGGGGCGTATACCTGGATATGTAAAAGTAGTAGAAAATGATCGATATTTATTTAGTTATTTAACAATCACCACATACAGCTCAGACGCCATTTTACATAGGATATCCAACAACACTAACAATGGAAAGGATTCGGGAAGGTATCGGCCATGGCCTGTTTAGTGCGTGCCACCCCGGCATTTACACGGTACGACTGAGGGAAACCCAGGAAAACCTTAGTCAGGATGGTAGTCAGTGGGATTCAAAGCCACGACCTCTCTACTGCGAAGCGAACCTTCTACCACTTGAGCTATTAGTGTGGAATTCATATTTTCTCGGTCGATGTAGTAAATGATGAAACTCGAGTCGCATTAACATTCAAATTCACGCTTTTCGGCTCCGGGCTGGGGGTCACCGGAGATACCAAGACATAGCGACTAATATTAATGTCAAATACATAGTTTTCGCGGCCGCTGAAATCAATGGTGACGTTTCCATTAGCGATGACTTGCAAGTATGCGGGCCGGGAGTCAGCGGGGGGTGGATACCGAAACATGTAAAAAAAATAGCCCAAAATGACAGATATTAGTATCAAATCCATGGTTTTCGCGATCGCTGAGATCAAAGGTTATACCCCCATAGACGTTGACTTCCAAATACAGCCCCTGTGCGAAGCATGTCTATATTCAACTAGTTTTACAATATATGCGTTCCTTTCTGTGTTGAATCAAATTATAACAGAACTTTTTTCAACATATTTTTTTGTTTTTTTATTCAGTCAACTACTGTCGCTTCCGAAGGAGCAACATAAAATTGTCCTTGAAATAACAACTTTGATACTGCAAGAATGCGATGACGAAAAGTTATGATTAAAAGTGTCCACGTTGTCACACAACGGCACTTACGCTTTCGAAAGCTTGAGATCTCCCTGACTAGCAGCAGGAATTCTGAGAATTCCATACATTTTCTTGAAATTTCAAATTCCCTGACACTTCCAGTATATCTCGCTTACCTCGCCACCATATTGCAAATAATACAAATTTCCCCATAAGAAAGAGTAAGGAAAAGCTTCCTGTAGTTTTATTTTTATTTCTTAACGCTGATCTTTCTTTTTGTCATTTCATTTTCCTTTATCCTTCCTTAAATTTTCATTTCTGGTCTCGTACCCCCGGACCCCCTTGGCTACGTGCTTCGGTATTGATTACAGATTTTCCCGTGAAAGAATTTCATTACACTATAGGTGAAAAGGAGAACTGCAAATACACATGTAATTCATATTGAGCACGATAGGAAACAATGTTCACTTTAGATTTTCCAGTGCGAGGGGATTGAATAAACGATGGGTGAATTACGTACTATGAAAATTCTGGCATCTCAGATTGAGCACTCTCGGGAAATGCCTAGAGGGAATTTCGAAGCTCTAGACCCAAGAAGCTCCAGACTCTAGAAGCTTAAAATATACAAAACGGTAATCATGCCTGTTGTTTTGTATGGCTGTGAAACATGGTCGCTTACTCTGAGGGAAGAACATAGACTGAAAGTATTTGAGAACAAGATCCTGAGACGAATATTCGGACCTAAGAGGAACGGAAATGGGGAATGGCGGAAACTTCATAACGAGGAACTACATAATTTATATGGTTTACCCAACATTGTTAGTCGTGAAGTCTAGGAGACTTAGGTGGGCGGGACATGTAGCTAGAATGGAAGAAAGTAGAAACGCTTTCAAAGTCTTGACAGGAAAACCAATCGGAAAACGACCATTAGGAAGATGGGAGGACAATATTAAGATGGATCTCGCAGAGATTGGAATACAAAGTAGAAACTGGATGCAGTTGGCTAAGGATAGAAGTCAGTGGAGAGCTTTTGTGAACGCGGCATTAGACCTCCGGGTTCCATAGGCCATAGAGAAAGAGAGAGAGACCTAAGTGCCACCTCTATAATCATCACTGACTATCATTTCAATAATGTGTTTTATGGTCTTACGTCCGTGTTCCCACCCTTTCCCTCCGCCTCCAACTGGATACTTGATACTTTTTCTATTCCATATTTTTGTGCTAGTTTTCTGCCGATACCTTGAGTTTTGTACTCTCATCGTTTTCGAGTTAGTTAATTACTTAAGTTTAGGATTTCCTTTCTGCATCGCGGTTATATGAGACGTAGACTCAAAGATTATAATGAAATTCAAACACAGTAATCGTTTAAATTTTGTAAAAGACTCCCAATCATCAATTTTGTAAAATTGTAAAAACATCTTTATAAACGTATAAGAATATGTTGAAAAGGCCAGAAATCTCTCAATCTTTCTCCCTCCCATTTGTGGTGCTATTTAAAAAGTATATTTTAAAATAATAAGTTAAAAAACTCTATACTCACACCTACAAATTTGGATGGCAAATATTCTACTTTTTTGTAATGCATAAGTTTACATTAATTAAATTCAATAGTTGCATTCTAACTTCTTTTTAAATTGTATCCAAAGTACCACTGTTCGTCTTAGCACTAATGCGAACTATGGGTTCGCCTTAATATCCGTCATTTTCGATTACTTTTAAAATGTTACTCTTCCCGATTCTTTAGTGATGAACTTGAACGGCCTGGAAACAGTCATTATCCGTATCAGCGACTGAACAAGAACTATGGATTCAACACGAATATCGATCATTAAAATTATTTTTAAATTTGTCGGCTTTCCCATCCCCACTACTTAGGATGCTCTGGGTTCCTTACACTCCCGAGTATTTCTTTCCAGAGTGTAAGACATATATGTATCAAGGTTAGTAGGAATTAAATCAAGTGTTACATAATTATGTAGGAAAAAATGTTTTAAAATTAGTGGAGCCGACTCTTGAACTGGGAGTGGCAGAAATCAACGACTTCCGGTATAAGATTGATCACTGTAGAGCAAAAGACGTTAGTAGAAAGCTAGAATCTGTTTCTGAAGATCGATTAAGCGTCCTAAGAATGCATATCATCTCTGTTCTTAGCCTACAACTAAAACAGGAAGTGGTAGCTGTTAACTGTTTCCTGTTTTTAACGTTGATTGCTATGGAAGAAAAACTCTGATACATAAGAAAACGCTGTTTTCCATAATCGATTAACCGTCCGTTCTCAGCTCCATCCTTAACCCTATACTAAATCCGTAAGTGGTAGACATCAGCCAATTCTGATTTTAACGTTAATCACTGCAGAGTAGAAACCGTACCCCGATTTTCTACAATCGACTAAGAATACGCTTCATCTTCATTCTTTACCCTTTACTAAAACTGTGACTGGTAGATATCAACCTCTATAAGGAAGTAGATAGCATGACGCAGTTTTTGGCAATCAATTAAGCATCCCAAGACTATAATTGTGCCAGCAATCCAATCCGTCTACTAACACCGGGAGCGATATAAATCTACTATCACTTCCTCTTTCATTATTAATTAAGAAAATAGTGTGTAAGCCTCTTTAGTGTCTTCATCAGAGTTTATTCAATACAAGCCTTCGTCCCACTGAAGGCTTTGCCCTCAGACCCGCAAATTTGCTTCGTCTAACGGTATGCATTCAAACCTGCAATCATCAGTGTTTGTTCGCCTTAGGACCTCGCACCACACATACCTGCAAGTATACTGAATTTCAGTTGAAATACCTAAGGGCTTTTTCTCCCAGCCCACCGTGTTTGTTCGGCCTATGGCCTTGCACTTTATATATCAGGAAGCATACCGATTTCAGTTCAAATATAACGTTTCATGTCTTCAACTTTACGGAATCTCGAGATATAAACATCTTAGTATAATAATAATTGTAATATCCACCTCTATTCTCTTCCAAACGCTTTTCTTCCCTTCCAGATCACAATAAAAAAACGCTGAAATATGTTTCTAATTATTGGGATTACAGAGTAAGATTTATAATAATATTAAACAGTTAGTACTTTGAAAAATGAAATGAAATGAAATTTTTGAGTTTTATTTCCCACGGTTTTCCCGGTTATGTTAAAGGAGAGGTGATGATAAGAGGTGAATGAAATGGTGGAATGAAGAAAGTGAGAGGAAACGGAAAAACCCCGAGAAAATCCACGGAGACGGTGTTTGTCCAAAAAGTTAGTACTTTGGTCCATCCCGTTCGTTACTCCGCACGAAACTCTTGAACGAAAGTTAATTTCACATGTTTTTTTTTGCAATTGATAGCTAGAGTAATTATCTAGAAAGAGTTCGTTAGTAGAGGATCATAAACCAGGAGGTTGTGGATCAGAAACGAGGAGTGATAGAAATCAGCCATTTTGCTTTTAACGTTGATCCTGTAAAACAAGAAGGGTAATAGATAGCATGAAACGGTTTCCGGCAGTCGATTTAGCATGCCAAGGATACCTTTCAACTCCATCCTTAATACTGTATTGAAATAGAAATTGGCAGAAACAAACTAGTTCCCGCCTTAACATTGAACGGGGAAAAACTGTAATATATAGCGATAAGCAGTTTTGGGAAATCGACTAAAATGTTCCAAGAACACCTTTCATTTCTATCCTTAATACTTTGATAAAACTAGAAGCGGTAGAAATCAACAATTTTCGGTATACTTCTCATTACTGTGGAGCAAAAGCTGTAATAGATAGCAAGAAGCTGTTTTCGACAATCGATTCAGCATCTCAAGAATACATTTTGTTTATCGATAACACTCTAATAAAATCAGAAATGACAAGGTGTCTACTAAAATTCCAAAATGACATTTCATGACCTTTAACAAACCATTAAATTTAGTAACATTCTCAAAAGCGAATTTGAGTGTTACTTGGGCAAATTTCCATGCACGTGATAGAAGCGTGCTTTACTTGTGATTTGGTAGCGGCTAAAATCATAGACGTTTTTGGTGGTGAATTTTGACATTTGACAGATAAACATTTTCCAGGATGTACTTATATTTGTACAGTTAAATGAATCGTGACTCAAAAGAAAAATTTCGTGACTTTTTCTTGACTTTCATGATCGTTTTCCGATTACGTGACTTTTAAAACTCTTTCTTGACCGATAGACACAATGGTAATTCAGTATGACTTCCCGTTTCGATGCAATATACATAGAACATGACCTACAAGAAACAGCAAGAAGAGTTTTTATTAAAAAAAAGAGTTAGCGTTCTTAAAATAGGTACCATCTCTTCTTTTACCCTGTAATCAAACGCAATTATTAGAAATCAATCACTTCACAGTTGTTCATTCTTGATCAAGAAATCTTGATCATTCACCCTGCTATGAAAACTGTTATTCGTGCAACCGCAAAAGGAAGTTACAATGTTGTGGTTCTAAATATACTTCTTAATCGACCAAACAAAATTCACATCTCATTGATTTAATTCTAAATGTAGGTAAGACTACAGTCCTTTTCAAAGAGAGGTGAGTGGCAAAGTTTTCTTGAACACGAATGTGTATGACAAACGGCTGTAGATAAGCACGGTTTTTCTATCCGATTAAGCGTCCCTAGAATATATTCCATCTCCACTCTAATCACTAGTCTATAGCACAAAATGGTAGATATCTACTACATTTTCTGGTTTCAATTTTAATTGAAAAACATTGGGTGGTTCTGTTAACCGTCTTTAAGAGATTTTGTTTTAAATGAGAAGTCCTAAATCCAAACTTCATGTTTTTAACTTTCAGAGATTCTGAGATACCGATATGCAATTATATGAGTAATAATTCCTATTCTCACATTTCCTTCCCCTTTATTACGAAGATATAAAACAAATGCTAAAACTCATATTAAATTATTTTAAATTGGAAATGCAAATACCAAATTTAAGTTCCCAGTCCTATACGTTTCAGACATAAAGGCATCTTTTTAAACTAATTCCTCCTCTTTACGTGAATTTTCAAAAAAAAAATTCCTAGTGGTACTCCACGTCAAAAATCCTATGTAGGTTTAAATTCAAAGTTTCTAGGTAATCCTTAGAACAGTGGCTCCAAATCTAGGGGAGCGATTCTCTGACAGAACTAAATTTAAAATTACAAATTTTACGAATGTTGTAACAAACATTAAATTAAATATCATTTAAACACTATATTACTATTGTGTAAGAATTGTGGTTCCATTAAGGCTAAAACTGGTAAAAATACAACCACTAAATAAATATTCCACTGCACTACAATACTATGCAGGAGTCCAGCTGGAAATAAATGTAAATTTGTGAGAATTAGACTATTATTATTTACCATTATTATATGAAAGCCCGTTCTTCGTACGGGAAGAATAGGCTTATGGGAAATATTAGAAAGTTATATTTGATCAAACTTTCCCCGTTACGTAACTTACTTGAACAAAAGTGAAATAAAACCCCTAGCTCGAACATCTTCAAAAATGTGTTTCATAAGATGGAGTATTTGTTCTTTGCAAGAAATCTAAATTCCCTTCTTCTTTTACGATTCTTTTTTTCAAAGTGAGTTGATAAAATAGAAATTTCCCATATGCTAAATATGTTTAAAAATTCATTTCAGACGTTTCAAACACTTTGCCTCACTGTAACCTCTTTTGGAAGCAGAATTTTCGAAAACGCTGGTGCATGTCCACATGATGATCTCGTTAAGTAAAAAGTTATATACCTAGTTTCATACGATGCAGTGTTTATTCTTTGCAAGAAATCTAAAATCTCTTCTGCTTTTACGATTCTTTTTTTTTCCAAAGTGAGTTGATAAAATAGAAATGTCCCACATGCTAAATATGTTTAAAAATTCATTTCATACGTTTCAAACACTTTGCCTCACTGTAACCTCTTTTGGAAGCAGAATTTTCGAAAACGCTGGGTCATGTCCGCATGATGACCTCGTTAAGTAAAAAGTTATATACCTAGTTTCATACGATGCAGTGTTTATTCTTTGCAAGAAATCTAAAATCTCTTCTGCTTTTACGATTCTTTTCTTTTCAAAGTGAGTTGATAAAATAGGAATGTCCCACATGCATAATGTGATTAAAATTCCTTTCAGACGTTTCAAACACTTCGCCACACTGTAACCTCTTTTGGAAGCAGAATTTTAGAAAACGCTTTGGCATGTCCACATGGTGTCCGACATGGTTGAATAAAAATTTTATATGCCTAGTTTCATCTCATTGGCTTGAAAGATTTTTAATTTTCGCCGTATATATTAACTCCTCCACCCTCTTAGGATACGAATTTTAATGAAACTGGCTCCAGCCAAGTGCTAACTATGTTCTAAAATTCTCAATCATTTTTCATGAGAAGAGACGGAAATGGAGTTTCTTAGAAACGTGGGTTGCGTGTCTACTTGGTTTTTATATTGAATTTCATTTTCATTCATACATGAGAGGCTTGTAAGATACTGTATTTGTGGCAAATATTTTAGATATTGACCCCTTACCTTAGGACACGCATTTTAGTGAAAGTGATATAATGAAACCATGCTCTAGAGTAGTTCTAAATATGTTGAGTAATTCTCCTCGAACATTCTATGATGATGAGACAGAGAACGCCGATTTGAATGTTGAGAAATAAGTAAATTATTTCCTCCCTCCTGCCTAAAAGGAGAATTTCAAAAACTCCGAAATATATATTCCATTCTTTTTAGTTCCGAGTTGGTACTCCAAATTTCACATTTCGAATTTTAGTGAATTTTATTTCACATTTCATGACATTTTATGAATAAATAGTGGTGAATTTTAATATTATAGAAATCGTCTCTTTTCTCCATCTTTAAGAGGGGAATTTCCGGAAACATACATACAATTGTTTTTAGTTAAGAAATCAAAGCCAAATTTCACACATCAAAAGTAAGCAAATGCAGAAATTTTAATAGGTGGATACTATCCTCCATTCTTCTCTTGGGACAGAATTTTTGGAAAAGCTAAACATGTAACGGTTTGCTTTTAATTGTGTTTAATTTTGAAATTTCACGTCCCTAATATAAAGGATTCTTATATTTATCACTTTCTGAAAACAAATGAAATAAAATACAGTTGAAACGTTAATGTTATACGAATTATTTCTTTCTTGTTTAGGTGCTGAATTTTCCGAAACTGTGAGAAACATGTTGAGTTATTTTCAATGGTTAGTTTATATGCCTAGTTTCATCTTCCTTACTTACACTACTAAATACACTATCCCATTTACGCCCCTAAGCATATATATACTTCCAAAAATCCTTCCTTATCCCTTGCTTTCGACAAAAAAGAGAATTCTTGCTAATTATAGTATTATCGCTTGGTCGATAATAAGTATTTCACTTATATTGGCCTATGTATAATATAGATTATTAATATTATTGTTATTATTTTTGTTTCTTTTACTGATGATTTGAGAATACAGTGCTGTAGCTAAAATTGCAGAATCGGTCAAATACATGCACGAATGATGTGGGTGTGAAGTATGTAGGGTTTAAGAATTTGGGCGCTTGTTGTAAGGTTGGAACCGTTGCCCTAGATGATCCCAAAACTTTAATTTAGAAAACAAAGCCTCTTGTATCATTTATTACTTTATAATGCTACAACGAATAATCTATAAGAACATTGTACTTCTGCTATATCACCTCGCTGAACAATACTAAATGATCACCGAAGGCTAACATGAAATGGAGGTTAAACACTACTAAATCTGCTTCTTCGTTAGTTAGCTACACATTAAGTATAATACCGATGTACCATTATAGATAAAGTGAGGCTGTAGAAAAAATGATCCTTTCCTCTAACAGTTAAAATAACAACAGAACATTTACGCAATAATAATAACAGCTTCTTCCTATCTTTCTATATAGATTAATTTGAATCCAGAAGTAATAGTTAGGTTAATTGCTATCTCTTTTGGTTTTACCAGAATGTTAAGGATGAAGCTGAAAGTTAACGTTGATACTCTTTATCGATTGCCTAAAACTGCTTCTTATTATTTATTACCATTTCCGCTCTGTAGTGATCAACGTTAAGATCGGAAATGACCCATTCGTACCACTTCCAGTGGGCGAACCACCTCCATTAAGGAACTCCCTCAAGAGGAATCACCCTGCTTATTAATTGCAAAAAGCAGAATTAAAAAATTCGAATTCGTCCAAAGTTATCGTTTAACTTTACGAAGTAACGACAGCGCGTATGTACGTACTAATATCGATAAGTTCCATTACGCGATCCCAATTAATACTCCACATACCCACACCACACAAATACACTAGCACATATACACACGGCAATATAACTTTTAGTATCCACACGCTTACGACGGAAACTAGAAACACACACACAGGCAAAGAGAGAGAGAAGGAGTGAAAATCTTGTACCTTTATACTGAATGCACGATTACTCACAAAATTAAAAAGGAAAAAATAAAAAAAGTGTTAAATGAGACTTTCAAAGATTGGTACACTTCGCATCAAAAAAGTGCGACACTTAACGCAGTTAGGTCACCCAATATACACCTCCTTATCCCATAATCGTGTCAGTTAAAAAGACCCTCTCTCTCTCTCTCTCCTCCTTTCTTCAATCCTATACTAACATTAGATAACAACATGAGCACAATTCTTATTTCAAACTACACATGTGTTAGTTTCGATAAAATGAGATAAAAAAAATAGGGACGAAACAAGATTCATATATTGATATAGGAAGAAACTGAAACACACACAATGAAAAATTGAAACTAATGGATGTCTATTACACAGAGATTCATAAATGACGAAAAGAGAGAGAAGAGGAGAGATGAAGAAAGAAGAAAAGGGAAAACAGATAAAACTGTGGAATTCAGTCGTAGTAAGAAAAGAACCTAAAACTATAAAGTTCCGTTTCCAGAAATCCAACAATAATATAGAAATAACGTTTGTTTTTACATATTTTTTCAGAACTATTCGAATATATAGAGAATGCTTTAAACATTAATTATATCACTTTTATAATGTATAGCATACTCAATTTCAGGTAGAACTGTAGATCTCTAAGACACATCTGAGATAATGTCAAAAGTTAAATTGCAAATTCGATCGTGTTCGTTGGACGTACTGTTCCAGAATACTTTCTAATATACCCAATAGACAGCGTTGGTCGTATCCTCCATTCACACTACTAATGCAAACTGAAAAAAAGCAAGAAAAAAAGAAATTAATAGAGAAAAAGAAAAAGAAATTAAGAAAGAGAAATACCCTATATTAGGATTTCAAACTGTATCGTAATGAAAATTTACAAATGTTGGAAAGGAAAAGTTTATATTCCTCATAGATACAGCACGTTTCAATATTTAACATAAAAAAACACATTGAATTATAGAATGGGAACAAATTTTGTGTCGAACTAGTATAAATAAAATTTTGTTTCCAAATATCCAAAGAGTCACCATTTTCTATTCCTTTCCGAAGACTTATCTGTTCCGAACATCCAGCATTGGTGCATCTCTTCTGGATATAACGTAATTTGCACAGATAGACTGAACACTCTAAGAGGTCAAACGGATCATCGTGTCAGTCGGATGATGTTGGTTAGGTTGTAGACCACTACTGGGTCGAGGATTCAAATCCGTAGTGAACCGGTAATTCGACTGAGACTCGGTAACTCACATTATGAAAAGAGTAATTTTACTTATTCCCTTGCGTTTAAACAATATTTCTGTCATAGATGACCAGGACTTGATGTTCTTCCAAGAGGACGGAAAGAACGACGCCGAAATTAACAGTTAATTACATTCTCCAGAACAGGTATATCGGGCTCTTGCTTCGTTTAAACTTTGGAAAATGATGTGCATGTGTGTGTGTGAGGGAGAGAGTGGGAGAAGTGAAAGATGCAAAGATAGGATAGGGAAACGTCAAGACAGAGAGAAAGGGTCGAATATAAATATGAAACATACTTTCCATTACAGTGTATGATATAGAACGCACACACTGTTTATTTGAATCATCGCCCCTGATGCTTTGTAAGTTCTTCATCAGAAAGTAAATTTCTGAAGCCATTATTTTATGCTAAAAAATCATAAATGGTGGGAAATCGAACCTACATTTTCCATTTTGAATTCTGGCACCTGTAACGATCGGTTACATGTATTTTTTAGATGTCCTTTTTCTGTCATGGATTGAGTCAAGGGAGGATTGTTATAGTAGATAAATTTACTATTTTATGTTTTTTTGCGTTGTTCATAATTGCGGACATTTAAAATTTGAAAGATTTCATTGGTTGTATATTAAAAAATAATATAGTTAAGTTTTTCAAATGTGTTAATTATTTTTTAGAGTTTTTAAGAAAAGTCAGAAAGAACGAGAGAATAAAGTTGATGTGTTCCGATCTGGCAACCTTGAATTGGAAATCAAGCTGTCGTTCGTGGGATGAAGCTTTCTGTTGCTTGTGTCTGCCTCTTTGCTGTGCTTTCGTTATAGTGTGTTGAACTTGGACGTGGATCAACAGTGTAGCGTGGGTTAGAAGTGAGTGACTTATGAAATGCTATATAACGTATTTCAGTGCTGTTTAAATCAGTTTAAATACGAGTGAAAGATTACAAATTTGATTTGTTCTTTTAAGTTATTTTTTATAAATTGAAATGGTCGGATGTGATTCAAGTGGGCAGCATGGTCTGTTTGACCTATAGTTATGAGTTGTGTTACAAGCTTTTTTAGCGAAGTTTGTGCTTTCCTTCTGACCCTTTTTTAGTAGAATGTCAATGGCTATTCCTCCTATTAAATTTTTTGGCTTGAATTTCCTTATCTTTGTCGTGAGTCTTTTTTGATCAATTGGCTCGCTTTGACAAAATTACTTGCACTGCCGTGATTTCACTAATCAGTCGGTAGTGTAGAAAATACAAGTGTACGAAGAGACCAAAGGGTGCAGATTCATAAATTTTTGACAGGTAAACGAAAAGGAGTAAAATTTTTACGTCTCAAAAATTATGGTAAGTGACCTATTTAGACTGTATGTGTAGAGGGGTTGATGTGCCTTACCGAAGAGTGGGTTGTCAATTAGTCCATTTTGATTGGTCCCCTCTGCTTATCTCTTGTGATTTTGTCAACTTTTTTAAAATATATTTTCTCTTCGGAATCCCCCCCTGAAAAATGGTCGAGACGCGGTTTTATGATCCAGTATTCTTGCTCACTTCCTTACCTATTTGATTAAAGAATTTTTTCCTGTACTTTTTGATGCTAATTACACACTGGCCAGAAAAGGCGGATTAATGCTCTGAATACCAGTTACTTTATTCAATCTTCTGACTTTTAGAAATTGAACGAGAAAGTTTAGAATCACACTTTTCATTACTTATGTAAAACTAATACGATTTTTGAATTAATGGAATGGAAATTCTTGGTATGAGTGATTCTATATTTAAATGAATTCAGAACAAATATTAGATTGAGTCGAAAGTTCGTACTAAAAATTGGAATTTTTTTATGTGTTGTTTTGCTTCTAATTAGCTAGGAATGCAGAATATATAGCTGTTTAAGGTTGAAATTAAATGCACCTTCTGAATTTTTATAAATTCTTTAATTTTTTTAGTATTAAAAATTTTTTTGGAAATTGTGGAACATTCCGAGATTTGCAAATATTAATTGCAATTTTGTCATAATTAAGTGTCAAGAAGGTTTTGAATTTATGAATTTTACAGAACTTGATTTTTCTTGGGATTTGAATTACGATTAGTAAAAATTAAGAAACTTAAAGCTCGGTATCATATATTTTTGAGTTGGCGAGATTATTGTATTTTGAATTATTTTTGCCTTTTCAAATTTTTTGGTCGGTCTATACACGGTTGATTGGTAGTTGCCTTGTCACCTTTAACTATTTTAGCTTCATTGATAAATTATTTGGAATACTGAATTTGATTACATTCGATTTAAAAAAAAATCTTAATTTGTTAGCTTATAATGTTTGAAATTTTTGAATGAAAATTTAGAGCCGGATTCGTATGTTAAATATGTACTGAGCCGAATTGCTAGTGTAAGGAATTTTGTCTGCTTTGCTTAACGGTGTATATATAGTCAACTAACGATTGACAGTATAATAACCACCACAGATTTGGTTATAATAAAATTTGTTATATAAACGTCTGAATTGTTGTGTTTTGTTTATATTTATTGATAAATATTTTTGCATATTCCGAATATTGGATCATAGATATATATCGAAAGAGAACTCGGTGGAGACCTTCGCTTCCCTCAATGCTGCGTCTGCCATTAGTTTCCTCGAATGAGTCCGGAGTAATCATTCGATTTTGTTAAATTTGGTTGGTTCGATTGATTCGGATTCATTTGGGAGACGGGTGGATAAAGGCGGCTAAGGTTCAGGATAATAGAAAGTGTGACTTTATGAAGAGTTCGGTGGAAGATGGTGGTGTTAAATTTTCTTCAGATTTTTCTAGGATTTCATCAATGCATTGTGATGAACAATTAGGTGAGCTTGCTTCTCCGTCAGGTGAAAATCGGAGAAAAATTTTTGATGGATAACGGTGATGAACAAAATATGTCAACGGATCAGTCCCAGAGTGTTCCTCGGAAGTCTTCGGTGGTTGATGCTTCGTTAATTACTGGTAATCAGAAGAAGAAAAAGAAGAGAACTAAGAAGAAAAATAAAAGGTTGCCTGAAAATAAAAGAAGGGAAGAAGGTTGTGTTCCAACAATGGATTCAGAGCAGAAGAAGAAATCTAATATTTTTAGTGACACGAAAAGTCTTGAAAATTATAAAGAACAATTGCCAAGGCAGGACTTTTTAAAAGACAGTTCTTCAGAAACCTCACATGTGGATGTGGAGCAAGCCGAAAAATTCCATGCCCTGTTGGAACGAAATAAAAAGTATTTGTCGGATGGTGATTCAATTTCAAAAATAGTTGAGGATCGGTCGGGTCAGGTGAAAAACCAGCATTACACTTAGGTTGAAAAACCAAATTCAGTAAATGAATCCCGGAGTTATAGGAGTCCTGACATTGTAAATTTCACTCACTCGATAAAGAATGATTATTCAGATGTTGTTTCAAAAAATGTTTGCATTAAGAATTTTGTAGATCATATTCATTTGAAAGAAAATAAACCTTTTATGCAGAATCGATTTCCGGTTCCAAGGGATCAATCTGAAATTTTCGATGAACACATTCAGGAGCTAGTTTGGCAAGGAATATTGAGAGAAGTAGATCATTCTAATTTTGCAAGTAGCTACTTAGTAGTATCATTGATACCAGTTCTTACGCACTTTCACCCCAAACCCGCCACTGACCATAGTACTTAAACAAAGTTACCACTAACCCGCCACTGACAATAGTACTTAAACAAAGTTACAGAGCGCAAAGTAGATTGAGTATTGCACCTTGTGCACTGACTTTTTTCATATTTTAAATCATAAAAACTTACATCTAAAAACTTACAATGGAATTCTACACAAAATATATTTATTGCATCTTAATCTCCTCTTTATAAGCTTTCATTTGACACTTGAATCATGAAAATCCGTTAATAATTAGCCATAAAAACTCAATGAGAAGGAATACATACAGCTCCGGAACAGATGATCTGTCACTGATTCATTTGAACGATTCCTGTACCAGCACAGGACCGTCCAATCCGATTCTCTTTCCTTCTCCTCATTCCAACATACATATATGCATACACATAGTCTTATAGCAGCTGCAACATGTTTTCTTTCTTTTTATAAGCAACTCCGCCAGCATTAATCCAGATGAAACCTTTGGCGGAGTGTCTGTCTTCGATTTCTTGATTCAAGGTTATTTCTCATGAAAATTTTTGAACGGACAACTTCAACTATGCAAATTAAAAAACTTTCCGTGTTACTTAGCTAGCATGAACGAGAAACTGTTTAAATAAACCCGCCAACGAAACTAATGTTTTACCATGCAGTGTCTCCAACTCCATATATTTTTTCGGAACGTTCCAGGATTTTAATTTTTCAAGATATCGCTTTAAAACATATAGGGATGAAATCACCCCATTACTAATAAATATGATAATTGTTAAAAATGAGTTGGCAACACTGATAGTCATACCCCCAAATAACGTTATTATAAAATTCCTCGGTCCCTAATTAACCGATTTCAAAAATTCAAACGGTGAATGAATACTAATAACATAGCCAATTTTCTAAAATGCATAAATGGTTGCATAATCCACAGGATATGTTTTCCTTTTTCAATATCTCCACAAAATTTCAACAAATCGAAAAAATAAAAATACTATCATAAGTCAAATAAGATTTTAGGACTTTTTTAAAGAATAACATTTTCCCGAAAACTCAAAAATAAACCCGTAAAATTTCCCGAATTTTTGAACTTGCTATAAAATCGTCAAATATTAACCGATTTTCAAAATTCAAACGGTAATCGATTGAGAAACCAATTGAAATTTTTGAATGTATTGTGGGTGGCATACCTCTAAGGATAATATCCCGAATTTGTTATATCTCCGTTGTTTATTAACCGATTTTCAAAATTCAAACGATATCAATAGACAAATAAATTTCCTATCTATTGAATGTCTTATAAATTGCATAACTCTAAGGATATAATTATAAAAAAACTCAAATAAATCTCTTATTTATAAATGTATCTTTAAAATTTAAATGACATTATGTTCTATATATCCAAAGGTTTTAGTTTTTATAGTCTGATACTATAAAAACACTTAAAATTACAAGTTCGGATATTGATAATGAAATCATAAAAACACTTATACACTTAAAATTACAAGTTTTATTTTTTGATTCATTTCTAAAGTAAAACTGATGTATTTTATAACCATTATCTAAATTTTTGAAACCCTCATACTTAACAAACAGCTTATACTTTTTCAAATCTTTCAATACTTGCTCAGTTTCTTCATTATATCTTTGTGGTAATAACGTCTTATATTTCTCATCTAAATGTACTAAAACTCTTTGACCATAACGCTGTGTTTGAATCAATTTCCATAATGTTATCTCGTACGCTTTACCTTTTTCTAACTCATCTATGCGAAGGAATCTCAATGCTTTAACATCATTTTTTATTCAAATAATTAGCCACAGTTTATTTATTATAAGGAAAATGCTTGTTTTATGAGAAATTCTTAAAACCAATCCTCATTTACATACAGAACTCGACAGTTGGATAATTATCTTTTAAACCAGTGTATTTGATTTTTATCCCATCTTTAACGATCTCATCAATCATTTTATCTGTTAAGTGTTTTGTGAATCTAGGTGGAAGAAAGAACTTAAACTCCTGGCACTCTGCTAAAATGCTCTTCCCAAACTTAGTTTTAATCTTTTCCATTTTCACAATCTTATATTCTGTATTTAATTCTAATTCTCTAAATCCAATAACTTGTTTTTGTTCGAGACTTCCAAGTTTATTTAAAAGCTCAATATGAGTTGACATCGTATTTATTATATAGAAAATCAACGAACACTATTCAATTTTTATCTTCACCAAAAAATATTTAATCATTTTTTATCAATTTTGTATATGGAAAAACTTTAATACATTTAACTATCTAAAACTCTTCTACTACTTTCTCATTCTTAGGGTCATATGTAAAGTTGTTTTGTCCAATTAAAATCGCATAACATATAGTATTAGCAGCCACAGCTTCTGCAAAGTCTACTACAATCTTTATGTTTGTTCTCTCATTTACCGATACATTGTTCCTCTTACTACAATTAATCACATACATTGGTCTGTTATCTATAAACTCTTTAGGATCATAGTACATTTCGATATTGCCACATGTTATTCTCTTAAATGCAGTATAATCTTCGTACATCTTAAAATAATCCTTGTTAGCAATATCTAAGTTTCTTGATTCTTTTGGAAATACCTCATTCCTTCCATTCTTAAGATAGATATTCTTTAACTTACAATGATCAAACTTAATTGCATCTGCTGTTTGTTTGCCACTTCTATCAGTTTGGAACATTACAACTACGAAATCAGGCATATCAAATTGTCTAGAATTAAATTGAGTAGTAACATCAAACTCCAAGAAAGAACCTACAACAGTCTTTTGAACACATTGATAAGTATGGAATGAAAACATGATTTTAGGTTCTTTAAGAATATTCAACTTTAACTTGTTTTCATAATTAGATTCGTATTCAACAATAGGCATTCTTATCTCCATACTTTTTATTGTTATTTTTCCATCATGAGGAGCTGCTGCACCTGCTCCTGATCCAGTCCATTTATACAAGACATCGTTATTGTTGTTAGCTTTTGTAAATGTTATTCTCAATCCACCTTTCCACATAACCTCTTTATAATCACTTAAAAAGCCAGGAATTAATCTTAATGGATATAAAAAAACTAAAGTCCTTTCTTAGACCAAGTTTATCATCTGTTTCAAATCCTGCTTGTTTTAGATATTCAACTTCTGGTTTGGAAATCTTTAATGTTCCGATAGCTGTAGATGTTATTCCTGGTAGCTCAATCTTATCTATAACAACACCATGCTTTCTAACCTCAATTTGAGAAAAGAAGAATGGTAAGAAGTTATCTACAAGTTTTATAGTATCATTTGCACCAAATGTTCCTCCGACTGATGCACCAACAACTTCAAAAGTCATATGACAATCTGCTTTGTGTGGATGTATAAAGCCATCCCCCACATCGAAATCAAACTCAATATCTTTGTTAGCTTCATTCAAATTATTAAATGTTCTTGTGTTAGCTTTAAAGCTTTGTAACTCGTAACTCTCAACAGTATCCATTTATTATAAAGAAAATCTTGAAACAACGCTTTTATGGGATATACCCATAAAAGAATCATACATAATAACAATTAAAAACGTATAATCCCCATCCCAACTTAACCTTAGCATTCATAGCAGTACCAAACCCAAAAGCAGCTAATCGTTCACCAATTGACGCATCACTACTAAATGCTCTTTTCCATGCTTTACTTTCTAGTTCCTTATCTGCAATATGTCTTGACTCTGTATCCTTATTATCTCTGTAGGATATATCGTGTTCTTTACAAGCCTCATCTAATGGGTTAATACCTTTATCACCTCTTTCTAATCTTTCTTGTAGCTTAGTTCCCTGACCACAATACGAAAATCCTGGAATATGTAATTCAAATGGAGTTTATTAATCAAATCATTTACTAATCCTTTCCCAAGCTTCTCATCATTCCAGAATCATGGTGGTAATGTATTTAAGATCTTTATCAAATAACCTATACCTTTTGGATCATTAGGAATAAATTGTGAAAGCTTATTATTAATCATACTCATTATACCTACTTTCTCATTATAAAAGTTATTATTACCAGCCTTTTCTTCTCCATCTATAACTATTAACCGATCAATTAACTTTCTCACATCATCCATCCATATATATTATTTAGGTATCTCTGTATATTGTTTAATTCCTTCACCAGTCCTTTTAGTAGTTGGAGGTAAAGATGGTTTAATATAATTATCCCAAAAAGGCTTGATAATATTAATGTACTTAGAACCTCTATTAGATGCTACTTTTTTATCTCCATTATATTTTTGGAAGGCAGCATCTGATTCTATTATTATTTCCTTGTACTGTTCAAAATCATCATCATCATAATCTTCAATGGTTTTATTAGTATTCATCGTTAACAATTCCCATAGACCTTCTGTTCCCTTATAAGTTTTACCATTAATTATCAAATCATCACCATTCACTTTAACTTCAGAATTTCCTATTTTATTTAATATTTTTCCATCTTCTTCTACAGTTCTTTTTCCAAACACACTATCATTTATTTTACTATAATATTTCGTTGCAATCTTACCAAATGATTGTGCTGTTGTTAAAGGCTCTACTCCTTCAACTTTGTCTTTAATTTGTTTTCTCATTTGTTTTATTTCTCCCGTTATAGGCGTATCACTACTACTTGGGGAACTATCATAAGTTATCTTTTTAGGTGTTTCTAGTAGACTAGGATCTATTGAAGCCGTCCTATGTACAACTGGAACAAGTTCAGTTATTAGATTTTTATTTTGTTCTGCTACTTCTTTGATCTCACTTCCCAAGTTTTGAATGGCATCAATTACAGGTTGCTCTTGTGTTTTAAATTTATCATATATACCTGCTCTTTCTTTCTTCCAAGATTTGAAGCCCTTTATCAAGAACTCCTTTAACTTGATATTCTTATTAATATCTTTCTCATCCATTTATTATATAGAAAACGAACAAACGTCAATAAACCTTAAAGAACATCAATAAACGTCAATAAACATCAAACGTTTAAGAAGTGTTTTATCTTGTTCCTATACTTACCATTGTTTACCTTCCTTGTCATATCAATTACTATAAAACCATAATCTTCTTGCCAACATTTTGAACATATCTCTTTAAATTTATCATAAGACATATCTCCTCCAACAAACTCATTATACACATGTTTAAGATTAGTATCATCTTGTCTGAATATGCATAGGAAGTTAACGTTATCTCTTATAAGCTGTTTAGGTACTTTTGAATATGTTTGTGCAAGATAGAAACAGTCTAAATGTCTATGCCTACCTCTTGTAAAGTAATTTCTAACAGTATCTTAATTTTCCAAAATGTAATCGTCAAACACAACAACAGAGTATTTTTCACATTCATCAATAGGTACAATAGAATCATTACCGCTTAAGAACGTTGCTATTTGTTTCTTAAACTTTAGTTCTGGCTTTCCAAATCGATCTTTTAACTGCTCATACTTTGGCTGATTCATGCTTTTAGAATATATATAGAAGTAATTTTTGTTTAACAAACCTGGCTGTAATAAAAAATTAAATAACAAAAACGTCTTACCACACCCCGATGAATCTACGATAAGACAACGAATATCATCAGGTATAAGCTCTCCATTTCTTTTCTTAACTGTTGTTTCTTTTATCATATCTTTTACATCCCAATTAATAGTTTTCTTACTCATTTATTATAGAGAAAATCGAAATTTTATGATCTTATATCTTTAAGTTGTTCTATGATCTTAAGCAACGTATCTTTTATATATTCGTTATCCATTTCACCATTTAATGTTATTATCATCACTAACTGTTCTTTAAATGAGTTAATACAAGTGACAATGGTTTTATATTCGTCTTTTCTTTTGCTTATGTTTAACTTAGAAGACAAACCTGTTATTATAGCACTTCCAGTTGCAAGAGACGTTGTTAATATTGAGTAAATTGTTACAGGTATAAAAATATTAATAAATCCAGTTGTTGCAGAAAGTATGACTGATAACGTAATCAAAGTGTAGTATGCATATTTAACAATTCGTAGTTTTCTCTTTTTCTTCTTTAAACTGTATTCTAACTTTTGAATAACATCTCCTATTAACTTGATTACTTTCTCTCTTGGAATATCTGTAGGTAAATCAAACTCATTCATTTATTATATAATAAATGGCTAAGGTATTTAAGTTAACGAGTGATACTTCTGTTTTAAAGAAGAAACTCCATTACGAATTAGACAACAGTAGCAACTATTTAAGTATAGGACTAGTTGGGTTTTACAGTACATATCTGACACCAAACATAACAACACAAAAAAACAGTTTCTCATATGGTGATAGACAAGTTTTTATACCAGAAGGGCAATACAGCTTAAACAGTCTTAATGAATATTTAAAATCTCAATCCATCAACATAACATTATCAGAAGATCATTTAAGAAATAGAGTTAAAATTGAAACTGATAGTAATGATGTTACAATTGGGAGTATAGGTACTGTCCTCGGGTTTAATGTTTTTGAAGTTTTAGAAAAGAACAAAACACATATTGGAAGTAAGTTGCCCAAGTTTCATCCGTTTGATACTATAAATGTTCACTGTAATATAGCAGATGGCATGTTTGTTAAAGATACAGAATATACACATAGGGAAACAGGAATTTTAGCATCATTTAAAACAGATGCTGAGTTCAAACCTAGTATTATTTACGAGCCTACTTATCCATTATTTTTCCCTATATCCAAAGACAAGGTTGACAATTTTGAGATAAGGATAACAGATGAGAATGATTCCTTAATTGATTTTGGTGGAGCAACAACAACTGTATTTTTACAAACTAAGATTTTCTCTTAAATAAATAGGAAGATGTGTTCTATTAAAGGTTGTATGTTTAGTGTTCCTTATAACGAACTAAAGGATTTAAATATTAATCATGTATTAACAAAGAAACAACTTAGTGATAAATCTAAGAAAATTAAAGAAGGTAAAGGAATGGATTTAACTTTAACTACTGCACAAATGAAAAAGATTAAGAAAGAGCATATGGGTGGTTTTATCTTTACAATTCCAGCCATTTTAGCAGCTTTAGGAGCAGTTGGCTCATTAGCAGGTGGTGCAGCAGCGATTACTAAAACTGTACTGGATGCTAAGAAGAATAAACAAGAACTTGAAGAACAAAAAGGACACAATATGGTTATGGAAGAAAAGCAGGGAGCAGGTAAACCAAAGAAATCAAAAAACTAAAACCATTGACCAACTTCGATATAGAGAGGTTGGTTAAGGAATTAAAGATAAAACAATTTAGAGGTGTATTTATGAGTGATGAACTTCCACAAAAAACCCCATATAAATGAATGTGGTGTAGTTAAATTTGATAAATCAGAAAACATTGGTACTCATTGGATATGCTATTGGAAAGATAACAACATAAAGTACGTGTTCGATTCTTATGGTGGTGTTCCTCCTAAACAACTAGTACAATATCTTGGTACCGAAAACTTATTTTACAATGACGAACGAATACAAGACTTTAGTTCAGTTATATGTGGTCATCTTTGTGTTAAGGTTTTAAATCTTCTAAATCAAGGGTATTCTTTTAGTGATGTTATGTATATGATTAAAAATGATTAAATATTATTAAGTTTAAGTACTTTTATGGTTTATATTCATAAAAGTTCTGTTTTAAGATAAATATGGAAGCTATACACAATAGATTTTTAGATTATTTTGAGAAAAATGAGGATGAACTAGATGCACTAGTTAGATTTAATTTTAATTGGTATTTTCGGGATGTTAGTAAGATAGACTTAAAAGATAGAAACAACGCATATACAGTTGTTCAGTTATGGAAAATGTTAATACCTAAATTTTTGTATACGGAAGAAGAGTTGGTAAAGTTATATCCAATAATTACCTTAAAGGAGTTGTTGAAAAATTATAGTTCTAGACCATTAAAATGCAGTAATTGTGGTAGTAAGTCATTAACAAAAAGTAGGACTACATATATTTGCGATAATTGTTCTGTAATGAATGGTTTTGTTTACAGTACTTGTGAAGGAATGAGAGCTTGCGTAAGAAAACCATGGTATGATACTATAAAAAGATTTAAGTTACAGTTATCTCGTTTACAAGCTTTACAGTATAGAATTATTCCTGAAGAGGTGTTCAAGGTGTTAAATGACGAATTTAGAGATATATCAAAACATTTAATATCAACAAAAGATGTTCTAGAAGTACTAAAGAAAAACAAATACACAAAATATTATGATGATGTTTATTTCATACACTATCACCTTACCGATCGAAAACCATTAAACTTACAACATATGGAAGAAACACTTATAACCGACTTCGAAAACTTATACAAAACCTTTAAAGAACTGTATCCGAAAAGAGTATTGTTTATTAACTTAAAATGTGTATTGTACTATGTGTTGAAAAAGCACGATGTTCATGTTGATATTGATTTTAAACATTCATCTAAACAAATAGAGATGTTAAAGAAATGTTTTGAAAAATTAGGTTGGACATTTTCTGTATAATAAATGAGTATGGATATATTTGGTAATGTTAAAGATAGAAAAGATAATGTTGATATTAGTGAAGAAAAATTAAAATTGTTGGAGAATTTAAATGATGTTGTTAGCGTAAGTCAACTTAGATCAATAGAAACCCAATTAGAGAACGATAAAAAACGATTTGAAAATGCATTAGAAACGTTACAAGACACATACGTCAAGAAAGAAGATTTAGAAAAGGTTAGGATGGATACTACTAAATTGATTATGCAGAAAGAAACTGTACCTCTACTATATCGATTAAGAGCTAAAAACGTTAAGGAACCAATCTTTAGAATATTTAATCTCTCTGATGGTTACAAATTTCTCTATAATGGGAAAATAATGCACATGAAATTAAGTTTGGATAAATACTTTCTAGAGATATATTTGGGTGATACTTTGATTGAAACTTTACCTTTTAACTTTAACAAGAACGATATAATTACAATTAAACCAAATGAAAATTCAGCTATGGAAGAAGGGCAATTATTGTTTGTTGTAATGTACATAGAAAGAGAACTTTCCTAAAGACGTTAGTGATAAATTTTAATTTTTTTGTTGATTTTATATACAATAAATAATGATGATGTATTGTGTTAAGTGTAAGAAGTTAACAGATACGGAGAAAGATGCCATTAGAATAGAACAAACAAAGAATGGAAGATATCTAAAGAAAGGTATTTGTTCTGTATGTGGTGTTACTAAAACTCAATTCGTTAAAAAGCCCGATTGACTAGAAGAAGGTAAAGGTGTTAGAGAAGACATTATAGAAGAAATTCACAAACCATCTAGAAAAAAACTTTGACAGATTAAGTGTAGTTATAAAATGTATCGATGATCTTTGGCAAGCTGATCTTGTTGAAATGGATAGTGGAGTATTAAAAGGTGTTTCTAAATTAAATAAAGGTTATAAGTATCTGCTAACGATTATAGATGTGTTTTCAAAATATGCGTTTACTGTTCCTGTTAAAGATAAAAGTGGTAAGAATGTTACAGAAGCATTCGAATCCATATTAAAAACGAGAAAACCTAGTAACTTACAAACAGATCAAGGTAAAGAGTTTTATAATAAAGAGTTTAAGAAGTTAATGGAGGAAAATAAGATTAATCATTACTCAACCTATAGTGGTAAGAAAGCTTCTGTTGTTGAGAGATTTAATAGAACACTTAAACAGAACATGTGGAAGAAGTTCACAACACAAGGAAATTATAAATGGATAGAGATATTACCAACACTGGTTAGTGAGTATAATAATAGAGTACATAGAACAATTGGTTTAAAACCTATAGAAGTTAATAAGAAGAATGAGCGAACAATATTGGAAAAAGTGTATAAAAAAGAATATAGGCGTGTTAAACCCAAATACAAATTAGGTGATCATGTTCGTATAAGTAAATCGAAAGGGTTATTTGAGAAAGGATATACACCTAATTGGTCAACAGAAGTATTTGTTATTAGTGCAGTTATTCCATCTAATCCACCTACATATAGAATTAAAGATTTAGAAGAAGAGGATGTACAAGGTAGATTTTGTGAACCAGAACTATTAAAGACGAAACATAAAGATGAATACTTGGTAGAAAAGGTGTTGAGAAAGGAAGGTGATAAAGTGTATGTCAAATGGTTAGGTTTTGATGATCCACATAATAGTTGGATAGATAAGAGTAATGTTGTAGTGTAAATATAAATGTTTGTCTTTTATGGTTATTATTCCATAAAAGCTAATCAAAAATGAAATAAATAATTATTTTTAAATAATAAATATGAGTACTATGGATAATTCGTATAGTTTAAATGATATTTGTTATGAGCAGATTAAGGGTAATTATTGGTATGGTGTTTTTGGTGATTTCAAGTTGATTATAGATAAGAGTACAGGATACTTTAATGCTACTAAGTTGTGTCAGAGTGGTGGTAAGAGGTTTGAAAACTGGCTGAAAAATAAAGATTCTAAAGAATTATTTGAATACTACAATGAAAAATTAGCTTCCTATAATTGTAGGAGGCTAAATTTAACGTATTATATAGAACCAAAAGGTACAAACGAGAAAGATTTATTAATTTCTGGCACATATGTATACAAAAGAATTTTCCTAGCTATTGCTTTTTGGACATCACATGACTTTTACGAAAAATGTTCTGTAATCATCGAAGACTATTTCGTTTCTAATTTTAAACAGATTCAAGAAAACCAAGAAGAGTTGCAAAGAAAAGTAGAAGAAATAGAACAAACAATGGAGAGATTAAAGATTCAAAACGAGGGCTAAAAAGAAATCGCAGCACCATATACAAACGATAATTCAAAAGATAATTGTCTAATCATATATAAGAAGAACAAACCTAATGATCCTTTCCCTTACTATGCTATTCGTTGTCAAAAGAGAAGTCTATGTAAGCCTCTTAATGAAGCAGAAGAAAAATGTCCGAATCATGTAATAATATATGAAAAGTTTAGAGATCCTAACAGTATTAAGTTATTCAATCTAATGCTACAAGAACTAGATATTCGTAAAGGTAAGGGTAATGAGTTTTGGACGCCACTATCAGAAAAAGAATTGGTTAAAGAAATTGATTGTTTATATGATAGGTTATTATCTGATAATTAAGGTTAATATTAAATAATTAAAGTTACAACTTAAAGATAATTAAGATTAATATCTAATAATTAAGGTTACGACTTTTATGATATTAATAGTCATAAAAGGTAATTAGTTAAACATTAAACAAAACATCTGCCGTAACATCGAATGCTAAATTCAATATACCACCTAAATCAGGATTATTACGGTGTTTTCTTATTATAACTCTCCAATCTACGTAATGTCTAAATAAATATATAAACTCTACAGAGAGCTGTTGAAAAATTGAAATGTTATGCCAATGAACTCTGTCTTTGAACTCTGCAATAAATCCTTCTGTTAAATTTTGAAACAATGAAATTATTTCCCAATCTACTTTGTCAGCGTAATCTCTTATAAGGTTTTCTGATAATTGATGAGTTCCAGATAAGCGCCACCAAGAAACTTTATCTGCATGTTTTCGTATAAAGGCTTCAGAGAGTTTGCTTCCATAAGATATAGCATCAAAATCAACTTTATCTATAAACTCATTAATAAATTCTTCAGATAAGTTTTGATTATACGATACTTCCTTCCAATCAACTCTATCTGCAAATTCTCTTATAAAGTCTTCTGATAAGTCTTGGCTTCCTGAAATAATCTCCCAATCAACTTTATCAGCTAATTCTGTTATAAACTCTTCCGATAACTTTTTCCATAAACATATTTCGTTCAAATTAACTTTCTGCAGATATTTACGTACGAAGTCTTCTGTAATGTGATCATAGTTATATTCCCCCTCATAATCATCATAACCTATAGATAACCATTGTTCATTAGTCAGTGTATCTAATATCTCATCTGACAAATTCATAACATTTGCATAGAGAATGTTTTGTGTAAGAAATGAGTTTTTTTCTTTAGTGGCTTTCTTGTACAAATGATCTAACATACCTATGGAGATGCTAAAATTTATTTTGTCTTCATCATTATAACCACCAATATCTAAATATTTACATACACAATCAAATAAGGTTTGTAAGATAATATTTCCTTAGCACTAGTCATGTTTGTTTTTATTCTTAGATTTTAAATTTATTTCATTTTTGTTGGTTTTCTATATAACAAATATGGAGAAAGAATTTGATTTATTACATGATAGACTTAAACTTATTCATCATGATCTTAAACTCTTAGCAGCACTACTAGAGAAGCAAATAATGTTAAAGGAAAACGAATTATTAATAATGCAACAAAAAACATCTGATTTGAATAGTGATGATGAATATAAATATGGCAGTGATGATTATGATGATGATGATGATGAGTAAGTTCACAAAAAAGATTTAATTTTAATATGTGTATATGTGACTTTGATGGGGTATTCTCATCAAAGTCGTGTTCTAATACAACGCGTAATATGTAGACAATGGCAGGAGTGTACAATGGAGTATTAGGATATATGGAACTAAAAATAGTACAAAAATGAATAGAAATAATCCGGCGAAGATAAAAATTGAGTAGTAGGATTTTATATATAATAAATAAGATGAGTAATTATAGTAAATTTACTGTAATAGAGTTAAGACGACAATGTAAAGAAAAGGGAATCAGAAGATATTCCCGATTAAGAAAAGCAGAACTAATAAACCTTCTTAAACAATATGACGATGAACAAAGCAGAAGACAAATTAGAAATATATTCCCATTTAAAGAAGAAGTATTTGAAGAACCGAAGCCAGCACGTATACCCATCAAAGTAGAATTAGAAGAAACAGCATTTAAACATAGATTACACACTTTCAAAATAAAAAACACAGGTGAATATAAAGATTCTTCTAAATTCCTACGTTCAATTAGCAAACCAGTTAAAAGTATGACTAAAAATGGATTTAAATATTTTAATGCACTTAAGGTAAATATGTCATTCACATGTAACTTCATAAAAGATAAGCAGATTCGAGAACATAATTTTAAAACATCAAATGAAATTATACTTCAATTCACCGATCTAAATGAGTATTATGAAAATGCAACTAGAAAAATTAGAACAGAGATGGAAGAGTTTCAAGGAAAGGGTTCAGGTTGGACTTTGCATTCTGTTAATTATCTTGAGTTAAGAATTAATAAATACGTAGCAATGAATGGATCATCATATATAGAACTTCCAGAAACAATTAAAAGAAGAAAAGCATGCATTAATATTAAAAACAAAGATCAAAAATGTTTCTTATGGTCTGTTCTAAGAGCATTACATCCTGTTAATAAAGATCCACAAAAAGTTCCTAGACAATATGAGCATGAATTAGATAAATATTTTAAAGATATCCCCTTTCCATGCAAATTACAGATATACCAAAATTTGAAAATAGAGCTAATATATCTATCAGTGTCTTTGCCCTAGATGATAATGAAAATATATACCCACTTAAAATACCTAAAGAAAGAAAACAAAATCATTTTCGTCTTTTATATCTAAAGAAAAAAGATAAAACACATTACTGCTTGATTAAAGATTTATGGAAGCTTGTTGGAAGTCAAATAACAAAAGATGGACATAAGAGATTTTTATGTGAGGGATGTCTAGCTAAACATTTTGAATCAGAAGAACTATTAAAACAACATGAAGAATACTGTGGTTTACATTCTGCTGCTAAAATCATTTTGCCTAGAGAGTGGAATAAGATATTAGAATTTGTAAATGATAGGCGTTCTTTAAGAATACCATTCACAATAATAGCAGACTTAGAATCATTACTAAGAGGAATAAGTACATGTCAGCCTGATCCTGAAAGGTCCTACTCAAATGCTTATCAACTACATGAACCTAATAGTTTTATTTACTATGTAAAAAGAACTTTTTAATCCTATAAAAGTGAGCCGGTAGAATACATAGGGGATAATGTAGCAGAAGAATTTATAAAAAGGTTAACAGAAGAAGCAATCAAAATAGCAAAAACATATGATACTTATACACCTATGATTCCATTATCTAAAGAGGAAGAAGAAATATATGAATCAGCCACAATATGTCATATTTGTGAAGGAAGTCTTGAAGATCTACCACGTTTATTAGTAAAGAAAATAGAAGGTTTAAAGATTAAAATTGAGTATTTAAAGAAGAAAATAAAAGAAGGAGCTAAACACTTGGAAGAAGAACATCATCTCAAAATAGAAGATGAGGAGGATGATGGCATAACAGAGATAAAAGAGCAGAGAAAAGAGATAAAAGAAGTCCTAGTAGATTGTGAGAATGAATATAAAAAGCTTAAAAATAGTAGAGAGTCATGTAAAACAAAAGTGCATGATCATGATCATTTAACAGGTAAATTTAGAGGTGCTGCTCACTCTTATTGCAATCTAAAATATACAAATCCAAGATTTATTCCTGTATATTTCCACAATCTCTCTAGGTATGATGCACATTTATTTATAAAAAGCTTAGGAGGTGGAGATGAGAAAGAAAAAATAGATGTAATAGCTAACACTGAAGAAAACTACATTACATTTTCAAAAACCATTCGATATAAGGATGCAAAAGGAAAAGATAAATCTATCAAGTTAAGATTCATTGATTCATTCAGATTTTTACTAAAAAGCTTAGCAGAGTTAGCAAAGAATTTAAAGCCAGAACAATTTCGAGAAACATTAAAGTTTTTTCCAATTGATAAGCTTGATCTAGTTACTACAAAAGGTGATTATCCATATGATTATGTTGATTCTAAGGAAAAGTTAAAGGAGCATGTTCCATTATCTCCAGAAAAATTTACAAACAGATTAACAGGAGAAAAATGAGTCCTGAGCGTCATAACCTTCATGTACGAGTTTGTAAAGAATTCGATCTGAAGTTAATAGATGACTTTACTGTTCATTACAACAAAACATATGTTCTTCAACTAACAGATATTATTGAAAGTTTCAGAGATAAAGCTCTTAAAACATATAAATTGGATCCAGCGTGGTATCTTACCGGTACTGGGTTTTTCTGGGATGCAATGTTAAAAATGACAAAACAAAAATTAGAATTATTAACTGACTATGACAAATTACTATTTATAGAGAAGGGTATAAGAGGTGGAATCTCTCAATGTTCAAATCGATATGCAGTTGCTAATAATAAATACTTAGATAACTTTGACAAGGAGAAAAAAAGCTCTTATATAACTTACATGGATGCAAATAACGAGTATGGTTGGGCGATGAATCATCACATGCCGTATGGTGGTTTTCAATGGATATATGTTAATAAGTATAATGAGAAACATTTAGCAAAAACAATACTAGAAACAGAAGATGATTCTGAAGATGGTTATATTTTAGAAGTTGACTTAGAATATCCAAAGGAACTGCATAATATACATTCAGATTTTCCCTTAGCTCCAGAAAACTATATTAATAACAAAAAACTTCCAAAGCTATTGACAACTCTATATGATAAAGAGCATTATATACTACACTATCAAAACCTTAAATTCTACTTGTCACAAGGAATGAAGCTTAAGAAAATACATAAGGTAATAACTTTTAAACAATCAGCCTGGTTAAGGAAATATATAGATCTAAATACTAATATACGGTCACAAGCAAAGAATGAATTTGAGAAGGATTTTTACAAGTTGGCTAATAATGCCGTTTTTGGTAAAACTATGGAAAATATAAGAAAAAGAATGAATGTAAGATTAGTACATAATGAAAATTTGTTAGAGGATTTAGTAGCTAAACCTAACTTTAAAGATAGAACGATATTCTCTGAGAATTTAGCTGCTATTCATATGTATAAAACTAAAATTGTATTTAACAAGCCTATCTATGTAGGAATGACAGTACTAGATATCTCTAAAATATGTTTGTATGATTTTTACTACAATGTTTTGAAAAAGAGATATGAAGACAATGTAAAATTGTTAATGACTGATACTGATTCTGTTATAGCACATATAGAAACAGAAGACCTTTACGAAGATATGAAAGATATGTATGAATATTTAGACACTTCTGATTATAAAGAAAACAATGAATATGGATTGAAATTAGTTAATAAAAAGGTATTAGGAAAATTTAAAGATGAATTGAAAGGTGTTGTAACAGAAAAGTTTGTCGGTCTAAAATCAAAAATGTATTCTATTAAAAAGAAAGGAGATCAGGATGAACCTATTAGAAAAGCAAAGGGTATAAAAAAGTGTAGTTATAAAAGATATATCATTTGAGGATTATGAGAACTGTGTTTTAGAAAAGAAAGAGTTATATAGAATACAAAATCATTTTCGTAGTAAAAAGCATAATGTATACTCGGTAGAAGAAAAGTTAGCTTTAAGTGCTTATGATGACAAAAGATATATATTGAATGATGGTATACATACGCTAGCTTGAGGTCATTATAATATAGAATTAAGGAAAGAAGATTTGATTCCCAAGTTAAAAGAGTTATATGATCAATATGCTAAGAGTAGACAAGAAAGAGAAATACAACGAATAGAAGAGTTAAATTAGATGTAAGTAATTTTAGATGTAAGTTTTTATCATTTAAAATATGATAAAAGCCAGTGCACAAGGTGCAATACTCAATCTACTTTGCGCTCTGTAACTTTGTTTAAGTACTATGGTCAGTGGCGGGTTTGGGGTAACTTTGTTTAAGTACTATGGTCAGTGGCGGGTTTGGGGAGAAAGTGCGTCAGAACTGGTATCAATGATACTACTCTACTTCCTTGTAAAAAATAAAAACAAAACTTTAAGGATAGTCGAAAATTATACTAAGGCTAACGAGTTAATTGTAAATGAAGCTTTTCCGGCTCCTAATCTTCAAGCTAGTCTTACAGGATTAGCAGATAAGCTCTTTCATTCAAAAATAGACCTCAAGAAAGCTTATAGTTATATTTATCTGGATGAAAACTCGAGAAATATAACGACCATAGTCACACGGAAGAGTTTATATCGATATACTCGGGGTCCCGTTGGAATCAAAACCGGAAGTAGCCTTCCAGCTCGAACGATGCAAAAGGAACTTGGAGACTTGCAAGAAGGTGTTATTAGTTATTTTGATGATGTTCTCATTTCTTCCAATAGTATTGAGGGACATAAGAAAACGATAACAAAAATTTTAGAAAAATTTAGGAAATACAATATAACAGTTTCTCCAGACAAGTGTTTGTTTTTCTTTAAAAAATAGAATATCTACGTTATATTATTTCCGGTGACCAAATGGAAATTGGCCCTTCAAGGGTGTCTGCTATTAAGAATATTCCATCTCCCCGGAATAGAAGGGGGTTAATGAAGATTCTGGGATTATTCAGTTGCTACGCTAAGTTTGCGTCAGAGATCCAAGAAATTATGGGACCGCTTAGCGAATTAAAGTCGACTAATTCAAACTTTAACTGGACCGTAAAACATCAAAAAATCCTTGATCACTTAAAGAATATTTTGATTAATTATGTGGTCCTTAAGACCCCAGACTTAAACAAACGGTTTGTTTTTAACGTTGACGGAAGCGGGAAATGTATAGCTGGATGCTTGTCCCAGGAAAATAGCAAAAGGGAATGCAACCTGTTGCCTATTTTAATAAAAAAATGTCTGAAGTGGATAAGCACAGAAGTATTATAAATCGAATTTATAAATCTTGTGAAGACAATCTCTAGACTTCGTCAGTATTTGATCAACGAATTCAATGTGTTTACCGATAATAAGGCTTTAACTTGGATTCTGGGAAATTCCAAAAGGAGTGTTGAAATATGTCCATTAGTAGAGAATCTCTGTCAATTTAATTTTAGAGTTAGGCATGTAAGGTCAGCTGGCAATCTAGTTGCCCATATGTTGACCAGGGTTCATGACGATTTTGAATTTAGAATTATTGATGGTCGAGTTGGTTTGGCAACTTTCAATAAAAAATAAAAAATGCTCATACTTAGCGTCTACCCTTGGTAAAAGATGCTATAGATGTTTTACAAAGAGACGACCCAATGTTAAAGCTTATTATTGACAAAATAGAAAAAGGGGAGTCTTCTCCCGGATATGTTTTGAACAAACGTGTTCTGATGAAGAAAACTAACTCAGCCATAAATCCCTATAACGTAGTAATACCGAAAGATTTACGTCGTTTGATGATGGAATATCACCACGATGATAAATTAGTCGGTGGTCATTCTGAAATTTATAAAACGTTGAAAAAGCTGATGAAAAGATTTACTTGGGACAATATAACAGATGATGTCAAAAATTATGTTCGGACTTGCCATCGATGTTAACTATCTAAAGAAAAAAATCAGAAGATGGGCAGCTAGTGTCGGAATACAGTAAACGCATTGGAGCCCATAGGATGTTGGATGTAATCGGAATTCTCCCTAATTCAAGAGGATATAGATTCATATTAATTGGTGTGGACAATGCCAGCAGGTTTGTTGTTCTCGAAAAACTAAGAACTCTTAGTTCTGTAAGTATATCTAATAAGATTTTGGAGATTTTTAGTAGATTATGCTTCCCACAAGCTATTTCTACTCATAATGCTTGTATCTTTGTATCGGAGAAGTTTAAGAAATTCCTTTTTGGATTAGGTTTTAAACATATTAGATTGAGCCCGTTCCACCCAGATGGGAATATTTCTGAGCGTTTTATAAAGACATTAATATCGTCGTTGAGAACGCATTTTTTAGATAAACAGCATATTTATTTTACTCCCATTCCAGATCTTTAATATACCCTAAATCTTAACGAGCATTCTGGACTGAAGATCTAACCTGTCGAAGCCTTTCTCAGACGTCCAAATTAAACATATCTTGAAATCCGATGGGACATTGTTGAGTGATATCTCGCAGGAAAAACATCTAATGATATTTGGCAATCTGCATTGTCAAATATGGAAAAAAGTTGGAATCGTAGACGAAAGTCGTTGCAACGTCGAAGGGTTGTTAACCTTAGCATTGGTGATAAGGACTTGTTAGGGACTCGCAAAAATATTCTTTGAAGTATAACATAACCAAGTCACTGAGTGATATATGGCATGGAGCATATGTTATTAGAAAATATTTAACACCGAATACTGTTTTGATCTCAGAAGTCACGTTTCGGAAATTAAAATTTATAAAACCTCGTTACAATTGATTTTGGGAAAATCTTTTTAAGGAAGGAAAAATATCAATGTATTCTGCGTAATGTTTGTAATTTATTGGAAAATATGTAAGAATTTCATTCCATGTTCTTTAATTACTATATTGACATTTTCCTAATTGATGGTCATCAATTATTTTTTGTTTCGTTGAGAGTTTATATTTTGTAATATATATTAAAGATTTTTGTCAGGGCATTATATTATCTATGAATTAATACAAAAAATATAAATTTTAGTATTATTGTGCTCATCCATTAACCAAAAGCTTCAAATTTCAAAAATGAATAGTTTTCTTAAAGTAATGGTTGTAAGAATTTATAATTAGTAAAATTTTGAAACTTTATATAGTTAATGTTATTAAATTATCAACATGAATTTGTTGTTAGATGATCTGGAATCATTGTTTGCTAGTATTAACATTTGATAATTAAAAGTTAATATAAAATTAAATACTTGAAGATGTTACCACTACCCCACCGATTACTTTAGCCAAACTATGTTTAACAAATGATGTAGTGTTTCTTTCTGAGAACTATAAAACGAAAGTTGTATACTACAAATCAATGATATCTTTAAAATGTCCTGCTAAATTCCTTGCCCTTTCCCAACCAGCATTCGTAAATCGTCTCTATCATGTCACAGGTGTTTGCTTCCACATTCTTGTCAAGTATAATAAGTCGATTCTTCACAATCAATTTCTATAAATTTTAACTTTGGCGTGAACAGGATTTTCACCTACGATCGATAGCTGTATTTTTTAAAAGGCATTTAGGTTAGGCTGATCTTTTTAACGCTGATCTCTGGAACGAACTGGCTTCTTCTTGTAACGTTATTTGCACCAAAGTACATAACGAAATTGATTTATTGGACTGCCTAGAGAGAAATTAGTGTCCACTGATAAAGGAAAAACATACAATCGACGGCAAAATAATGAAATAAAACATATTTTGCAGTAAGTTCAAAAGTATAATATAATAATAATAATATAACCAATTCTATAATATTGAAAGTAACATTGTTTGTGAATCTAATCTCTTAAACCACCCGACAGATATCGATCAAATTATCAACATTGATAAGGTTCGGGCCTTGGAAGCTTTTTTATCATTTCATTTTAACGTCAAAACTTGGGGGAAAGAAGACGGGAGGAGGTTGATATATAAAAAGGAATAAAATGTAATAACTCTTCAACCACCAGACCGATCTCTATCAAATTTTCAACATAGATAAGGTTCGAATGTGGAACGACTTTTATCATTTCAGTTTGACGTTGCAACGTAGGGGCCGGAGAGAGGGATATATATATATATATATATATATATATATGTGTGTGTGTGTGTGTGTGTGTGTGTAAAGAAATGAAAATATGAGCGACTGCTTTGTGGCTTCATCACTCTTGAACCACCCGACCGATCTTGATTATATTTTCGACATAGATGAAGTTCGGGCCTAAGATGGTATTTGTATATTTACTTTGACGATATACCTTAGGATTTGAGAGGAAGGAGGGAGAGAGGGGTTATGGCCTTGTAAAGAATACAGGTATTGAACGTACTTTGAAATCCTGTTTTCGCCAAAGTTAAAATTTTTATATTAATATATACAATAAATTTAATATATACAAACAATACATAAGAACGTGGAAACAAACACCTGTATCATGATAGAGACGATTTACGAATGCTGGTTGGGAAATGGTAAAAGAATTACCAGGACATTCTAAAGAGATCATGGATCTGTAGTGTACCTTTTTCGTGTTATCGCTCTCAGAAAGAAACACTACACCATTTGTTAAACAAAGTTTGGCTAAAGTAATCTGTGGGGTAGTGGTAACGTGCCACAATAGCAAATTAAAATCTAGGTTCGATTCCCCATCGGATAGTGTGATTTTTTCGCATAAAATAATGGCTGCAGAGATTTATCTTCTGACGGAGAACTTACAAGGCATCACGGTCGACAAATCAAATAAACAGTGTTTGCGTTCTATATCATAAACTGTAATGATAAGTATGTCTCATATTTATATTCGTTCCCCTATCCCTCAGTCTTGACGTTTCCCTATCCTGTCTTGCATCTTTCACTCCTTCCCCTCTCTCCCTCACACATACACAAGCACATCATGTTCCAAAGTTTAAACGAAGCATGAGCTCGATATACCTGGTCTGGAGAATGTAATTAACTGTTGACTTCAGCGTCGTGCTTTTCGTGCTCTGGGGATAACATCTCCAGTCCTGGTCATCTCTGACAGAAATACTGTTTAAACGCAAGGGAATAAGTAAAGTTCCTTTTTATCCTGTGGGTTACCGAGTCTCAGTCGAATTACCGGGTCGCAACGGATTTGAATCCTCGAACCTCACGAACCTCACGAACATGATCCGAGTGACACGATGCTCCGTTTGTGCTCTTAGAGTGTTCATTCTATCTGTGCAAAATACGTTATATCCGGAAGAGATTAAATCAATGCTGTATATTCGGAAAAGATACACCTTCGGAAATGGCCAGAAAATGGTAACTCTTTGGTTATTTGAAAACAAAATTTTACTTATACTAGTTCGACACAAAATTTGTTCCCATCTTATAATTCAAAGTGTTTTTCACGTTGAAATTTGAAGCATGCTACATCTTTAAGGAATATAAACTTTTCCTTTCCAACATTTATAACTTTTCATTACGATATTGTTTGAACTTTTAATACAGGCTATTTCTGATAGAAATTTAGCAGTAAAATAGAACTCTTCAATTTTCTCTTTTTTCCTTTCTCTTTTCTTTTTTCTATATCTTTCTCTTTTTTGCTTTTCTTGTTCAGTATGCATTACTAGTCTGATATGGAGGATATGACCAACGCTATCTACTGGGTGTATTAGAATGTATTTTGGAACAGTACGTCCAATGAACACTATCTGAGTTTGCAATCGAAGAACGCGAAAACAAAGCAAATGTGCTAAACTTTTGACATTATCCAAGATGTGATTCGGCGATCTACAGTTCTACTTGAAACTGGGTATGCTATCCATTATGAAAGTAACATAATAAATGTTTAAAGCATCCTCTATATATTCGAATAGTTCGGAAAAGATATAAAAAAATATTTCTGTATTATTGTTGGATTTCTGGAAACGGAAGTTAATAATTTTAAGTTCTTTCCTTACTACGTTTGAATTCCACAGTTTTATCTTTTTCCCTTTTCTTTTCCTTCTGCTATCCTCTTCTCTCTCTTTGCCTCATTTATGAATCTCTGTGTAATAGACATCCATTGGTTACAATTTTTCATTGTGTGTGTTTCGGTTTCTTCCAACATCAACCTATGAATCTTGTTTCGTCTCGGTTTTGTTATTTCATTTTATCGAAACTAATACATCTGTAGTTTGAGATAAGATTTGAGCTCATGTTGTTAGCTAATTTTTGTATAGGAGAAAAGAAAGGAGGAGAAAGAGGGTATCTTTACCTGACACGATTATGGGATAAGAAGTTGTATATTGGGTGACCTAACTACGTTAGGTGTTGCATTTTTTTACGCGGAGTGTACCATGCTGCGTGTAACGCATAAAATTGTTCCATAACGATTGATTTGTAATATTATGTGGATGGGTTTCTTAATGGTAGTATAACAAAATGTCTTCAAATTGAGCACAAAATTAAAAGTGAAATTTATTTTTCAAATTTTGTAAAATCGAAATCGGTGGGCATTATTTTAACAGTCTATTTTAACACAATACGAAAATAAATATTAATATACTTCACGTTTTCCAGTGGGTGCAAGAAAGCTTCGAATAGGTCTGGTTTCATAATGATTACCGGATAAATATATACATAGTTTAATTTAATTAATGTAATCAACTTCCCGAGGTGATTCCCTTCCTCGAGGTAAAGCGAAAATTATAGAGCAACTTGGGTTTGGAAATTCTTTAGTGATATGAGCATCCAAATATTTTCGAAAAAATGCAAAAAGGGAAATACTCGAGAACAAAATGTACGGTTCGAAATTCAAAAAAGGGAATTTCCATTATTTTTATTAGTACACTTTCATTAATGAACTCTCCGCATAAAAAATTGCGATATCTTACGCCGTGCTGCTAGGCCACCCAATATACACCTTCTTATCCCATAATCGTGTCTGGTAAAAAGACCCACTCTCTCTCCTCCTTTCTTCTATCCCATACTTAAATTAGCTAAGAACATCAACGCAATTCTGATTTCAAACTACACATGGATTAGTATGGATAAAAAAATAACAAAACCGAGGCGAAACAAGATTCATAAGTTAATTAAAGGAGAAACCGACAAACACAATGAAAAATTGAAACCAATGGATAACTATTACACAGAGTTTGAGAAATGAGGTAGCGGGAGAGAGAGGGAGAGAGAGAGAAAAAAAGAAGAGGGAGAACAGAATGTGGAATTGTAAATTTAGTAAGGAAACAACCTAACACTATAAAATTCTGTTACCAGAAATCCAACAGTAACATAGAAATAACGTTTGTTTTTATAAACTTTGTCAGGACTATTCGAATATATAGGCGATGCTTGTAACATTCATTAAGTCAGTTTCAAAAAGGATAACTTACTCAATTTCCAGTAGAACTGTAGATCGCACAGACACATCTAAGATAATGTAAAATAGTTTAACACATGCTTTGTTTCCATGTGGTTCGGTAATAAAATTGGTAGTGTTCATTGGACGTATTTATACAAACTACATTCTAATAAACCTTGTAGGTTGCCTAGTAAAATCTTCCATTACAGGATACTAATGCAAAGTGAACACAAAAAAAAGACAAAAAGTAAAAGCAAGCAAGAAAGAAAGATAAAATTGATTCAGTGCTATTTTACTGGTAAATTTTTTATCATAAAAGCTCTATATTAAAACTCGAAACCCTAAAAGCTCAAATGGAAATTGGATGTTCCTTACAGATGTAGCAGTCCTTGCATATTTCAAATGTCAACGTCAATAAATCACATTGAGTTATAGGATGGAAACAAATTTGTGTTGAAATAGTATAAATAAAATTTTGTATTCAAATAGCCAAAGAGGTTCCCCTTTTTCTAGTCTTTTCCAAGCATTTATCTGTTCCGAGCATCCAGCATCACTCTCAACTCTTGCAGATATAACGTTGTAACTAGCACAGATAGGATGAACACGCTAAAGCGCAAAGAAACATAGTGTCGGAGTATGATATTGGTTATCTTTTGGACCACCAGTAGATCGAGGATTCCAACCCGTAGTGACCCCGTAATTCGACTGAGACTCGGTAACCCAGATGATGAAAAACATATTTAGCATATTCACTTAAGTATAAACAGTATTTCCTTCAGACATTACCAGGATTGGAGATGTTATGTCCAGAGCACTAAAAAGTCGACACTGAAGTTGCCAGTTAATTCCATTCTCCAGACCAGGTCTATCTGTCTCTTGTTCCGTTTTAAGTTGGGAACACGGAAACGAAAATGAAGTGAATCTGTACATGAGATAGAGGGGGGTGAAGTGAAAATTAGAACAACAGGATAGGGAAACGTAAAGAAAGAGAGATAGAGAGAGAGAGAGGGAGAGGGGATTAAACATACTTATCATTACAGTGTATAATGAAGAACACGCACAATGTTTATTCGAATTCTCGCCAAAGATGCTTTGTAACTTCTCCAACAGAAGATAAATCTCTGTTTGCAGCCATTATTTTTGCGAAAAAATATACTATCAGACCGGGAATCGAATCCAAATTTTCCGCTTGGAGGTCTAGTGCTTTACACCTACACGAGCGATTGCTTTGCCCAAACTTTGTTGAACAAGTGCTGTAATATTTCTTTCTGAGAACGGGAACACGAAAAGTGTTTACAGAAGATCAATGAAGTGTTTCAATATCGCGGTAAATCCCTTGCCCTTTCACAACCAACATTCGTAAATCGTCTCTATGATGATAGAGGTGTTTGCTTCCACATTCCTAAGCATTGCACGTCTAATATGGAAACTCGATTCTTCACTACCACTTTGTAAAAATTGCAACTTAAACGTGAACACGATTTGAACTTATGCTGAACAGCTTTATTAAGTATAACACCATTATGGTACCGCTACCCTATCACGCCACCTGAAACTGGAAGTCAAATATTACTTACTTTATCCTTGATCATTGGAACAATCAAGCTTCTTCCTGTAAGGTTATTTGCACCTAAGTGCACAACGAAATTCATTTACTCGAAAATCTATAGAGAAATTAGTGCCCACTAATAAAGGAAACCACATTTAATCCTGGAAAAATACAGAAATTGAAATATATTACTCAGTAATTTCAAAAATTCGCGAATAATAATAATAATAATAATAATAATAATAATAATAATAAACTATATTATAAAATTGAAAGTAACTGTAACTTATAGTCTATTGTTCAATCTTTTTCAAATATTCAATCTTTATAATGTTCGGACCTGGGAGTATTTTTATCTATTCGTTTTGATGGTGCTACTTAGAGGAGCGGGAAGATGGAAAACTATAAGAAATAAAGAAAACTTAATAAGTCGAATTAAACGACCAATCTGGGTGAAATTTTCAACATAGATTCAGTTGGTGCATGGAATGCTTTTAATCATTTCACTTTGATGGAGGAATGTAGGGATTGGGGGACGGAGAAATATACAAAACTCAATGTAAATAAACATAAATGCGACTATGTTAATGAGTTAATAAATCTTGAACCATCGACAGATCTGCATCAAATTTTTAACATAGATGAGGTTCGGGCCTGATATGTTTTATATTATTTCACTTTGACGCTAGAACTTAGAGCAGGGGAATGGGCAAAGGAGATATATAAACATAAATAAAATTTAATATCTTTGGAACGACCGTACCAATTTCGATAAAATTTTCAACCTAGATAAAGTTCGAGCCCGAAATGGTTTTCCTCATATCATTTTGGTGGTATAACTAAAGGAAGGGGGAAGGAGAGGAAGATTTAGAAAAGAACGAAAAAGGACCGTTATTATTATCGAATTTATAATTTTTGGAGTCGTTGAGATGAACAGTGACACATCTGATACCGTTTAAATCCAAATTTAGCCCACAATATGGAGGAGAGGGAGACATATAAAAATTATCAAAATAACCAATATCATAATAGTTTTACGGGTGGTTGAGATGAACAACGACACTGAAGATACCGTGCTCCGCAACATGGGCAGCGGAGAAGATATATAAAACTCATCGAAAATGACCAACATTAAAGAGCGCTTCAGTAATAGTAAAAAGTGACTGAATAACGGAGCATGGATCATATTATTTTTGTTCAATTAGCCCAGCAAAGTGGGCAATTGATGCTAAAAATAATAATAATAATAGCAGTTATTATTATTATTATTATTATTATTATTATTATTATTATTATTATTATTATTATTATTATTATTATTATTATTATTATTAAAGGCATACTTTTGAATTTGCAGGGTGAAATTAATTCATAATATGTTTTTATTTCTGTAATTTTTCCTGGATTGTATGTTGTTTCCTTCATTAGTGGGCACTAAGTTCTCTCTAGATCGTCGAATAAATGAATTTCGTTGTGCACTTAGGTGCAAATAACCTTACAGGAAGAATCTTGATCGTTCCAATGATCAAAGCTAAATAAGTACTGTTTGCGTTCTAGTTTCAGGTGGCGTAATAATGTAGCGGTAACGTAATGGAGTTATAATTAATTAAGCTCTCCATCGTAGGTTCAAATCCTGTTAACATCCAAGTTGCATTTTTTACTATGTGGTAGTGAAGAATCAATTTCTCATATTAGACGTGCAATGCTTAAGGATGTGGAAGCAAACACCTTTATCATGATCGAAATGATTTACGAATGTTGGTTGGGAAAGTACAAGTGATATACCACGATATTCGAAACAGTTCATTGATCTTCAGTGAACACTTTTCGCGCTATGGTTCAAAGAAACAATTAATAAAGCATTTGTTGAACAAAGTTTGCGTGAAGTAATAGGTAGTGTAGTGGCAAAGTACTAGACTTTCAAGCGGAAAATCTATTTTCGATTCCCTGGTCTGGTGGTATAACTTTTTAGCCTAAGATAATGACTGCAAAGAGAGATGTACAGAGAATTCGAATATATACTGTGTTTGTTCTCCATCATACACTGTAATGATAGGAATGTTTCATATTTATATTCGTCCCTCCCTCTCTCTCTTTATCTCTCTTACTATACATTTCCTTATCTGTCGTTGCATCTTTCACTTCTCCCTGTCTCACTTCATGTGCGTCCGCGTGTTCCAAAGTTAAAACGGAGCAAGAGACAGATAGACCTGGTCTGGAGAATGGAATTAACTGGCAACTTCAGCGTCGAGTTTTTCCTGCGCTGGGTATATCATCTCCAGTAATGGTAATATCTGAAAGAAATACTGTTTAAACGAAGGGAATAAGCAGCATATCTTTTATCATCTGGGTTGCCGAGTCTCAGTCGAATTGCCTGGTCACTATGGGTTTGAGTCCTCGACCCAGTGGTGGTCCATGAGATAACCAACATGATCCGACTGACACTATGTTCCGTTTGAGCTCTAGCGTGTTCATTCTATCTGTGCCAATTACAACATTATATCCGCAAGAGATGAAAGTGAAGCTGAATGTTTGGAAGAGATAACTCTTTGGAAAGACTAGAAAATGGTAACCATTTCTGTTATTTGGAAACAAAATTTTATTTACAGCAGTTCAACACAAATTAGTTTCCAACCTATAATTCAACGTGATTTATTCACGTTGAAATTTGAAACATGCAAGATCTGCTACATCTATAAATGTCATCCAATTCCCCATTTGAACACTTGTAACTTTTCATTAATATACTGTTTGGACTTTTAATATAGGATATTTCTGATAAATATTTACCAGTAAAATAGCACTCATTAAATTATGTCTTTCTTTCTTTCTTCTTCTTTTCTTTTCTTTTCTTTTTTTTTTGTTCACTTTGCATTAGTAGCCTGGAATGGAAGATATGACTACGCAATCTACAGGGTTTATTAGAATGTAGTTTGGATTAGTACGTCCAAGGAACACTACCGAATTTATGACCGAACCGCGCGGAAACAAAGCATGTGATAAACTTTTTGTCATTATCTTATATGTGTCTCTAAGATCTACAGTTTTATTGGAAATTGAGTATGCTATCCTTTATGAAAGAGACTTAATGGATGTTTCAAACATGCTGTGTATATTGGAACAATCCTAAATATATATATATATATATATATATATATATATATATATATATATATATATATATTCATCCTCACGGCATTGTCAAGGCTCTATATTTGTATTTTACATTTAATATTGCAACCGGGTGTTTCTGACTTCCGAAAACGGTAGCCCGATCATCACCCTTGTTCTTCGCGCGCACAGTCATTCGAAGAACTGAAAACGTACTCTGTACACAAACAGTTTATGGTTGTGAACTCGGAAAGCCTGGTACTTCTGCTTGTCAAGGTCAAAAAGTGGGAGAAAAAAGGATGTGTAGAATGTAAAGAGGGTGCATCAGTGACTGATGCTTGTAAGGGAACATATTCATTTGTAGTTCGTGCACATTCCGCCTGTAGCGCTACTGTGGCACAACGTATATTGTAACTGTATAACTCTTGTACACCGCTAGTAGGTCTATTCGCGTTAGTGACGACCGAAACTATGTTGTCAGCTCTGACTGCGATAAGGCACTGCCGTGCTGCTTTTCCTTCTCTTTTTTTCCCCCTTTTCCATTTGTGAGACGCCAAACATGTTGTTTTTGCTTGTTGCACGCGCTGAACGTGTTTCGGCGAGCGAAGTATTTAAGAAGTTGACTACATATTCTTGTTTGCGATAGTTTTAAATTGGTTAACTGTTGAAAAATATACGAAAATAAAGCTGTACATGTTAAGGTATATTAGTCGAGGACGTAGCTACTGACAGTGTTGATTACAGATTTTCTCGAGGAAGAATTTAATTACAGTAGAGGTGAAAAGGAGACGTCCATTTAGACAGCCCCCCCCTTATCAGACTCAATCAGAAATGGTCTCAATCGTTTGTACACAAATGTGCAGGCGAAATTTTCGTTTGTACACAATTAGGGGCGCCGTCAGAACGAAAACAAAGTGGGGGCTGTCTAAATGGTAGCCCCCCACCAATATGTCCTATTCAAGCACAAATTGTCGCAATCATTTGTACATCGTTTCTACAGAAATGTGAAGGCGAAATTTTCGTTTGTACACAATTAGGGGCGCCGTCAGAACGAAAACAAAGTGGGGGCTGTCTAAATGGTAGCCCCCCACCAACATGTCCTATTCAAGCACAAATTGTCGCAATCATTTGTACATCGTTTCTACAGAAATGTGAAGGCGAAAATTTTCTTTTACACAATTACGGGCGCCGCCAGAACGAAAACAAAGTGGGGCTGTCTAAGTGATACCCCCACCATGTCCAATTCAATGACAAATTGTCGCAATCGTTCCTACATCGTTTCTACAGAAATGTGAAGGCTAAATTTTCGTTTGTACACAATTAGGGGCGCCGCCAGAACGGAAACAAAGTCGGGGATGCCTAAGTGGTAGCCCCTCCCACCATGTCCAGTTGAAGCACAAATTGTCGCAATTGTTTGTACTTCATTTGTACAGAAATGTGCAGGCGAAATGTATGTTCGCACGGAATTAGGGGCGCCGCCAGAACGAAAAAAATTGGGGGCTGTCTAAGTGGTAGCCCCCGACCATGTCCTATTCAATCACAAATTGTCGCAATCGTTTGTACTTCGTTTGTACAGAAAAGTGCACCCGAAATTTTCGTTTGTACATAATTAAGGGTGCCGCCAGAACAGAAAAAATGGGGGCTGTCTAAGTGGTAGCCCCCCACCATGTCCAATTCAATCACAAGTTGTCGCATTCGTTTGTGCATCGTTTGTACAGAAATGTGCAGGCGAAATGTTTGTTTGAAGAAACTTAGGGGCGCCGCCAGAATGAAAACAAAAGGGGGAGCTGTCTGAGTGGTAGCTCCCCCCACGATGTCCAATTGAATCACAAAGTATCGCAATCGTTTGTACATTGTTTGTACAGAAATGTGCAGGTCAAATTTTCGTTTGTACACTATTAAGGGCGCCGCCAGAACGAAAACAATGTGAGGGCTGTCTCAATGGTAGCCCCCCCCCATATCCAATTCAATCACAAATTGTCACAATCGTTTCTATATCGTTTGTACAGAAATGTGCAGGCTAAATTATTGTTTGTACATAACTAAGGGCGCCGCCAGAACGAAAACAAAGTGGGGGGCTGTTTAAGTGATAGCCCCCCACCATGTCCAATTCAATCACAAATTGTCGCAATCGTTTCTACATCGTTTGTACCGAAATGTGCATGCAAAATTTTCGTTTGTACATAATTAGGGGCGCAGCCAGGACGAAAACAAACTGGGGGGCTTTCTAAGTGATAGCCCAATCACCATGTTCAATTCAATCACAAATTGTCGCAATCGTTTGTACATCGTTTGTACAGAAATATGCAGGCGAAATTTTCGTTTGTACACAATTAGGGGCGACCTCAGAACGAAAACAGTGGGGGGCTGTCTAAATGGTAGCCCTCCCACCATGTGCAATTGAATCACAAATTGTCGCAATCGTTTGAATATAGTTATAAAGAAATGTGCAGGCGAGATTTTCGTTTGTACACAATTAGGGTCGCCGACAGAACGAAAACAAAGTGGGGGGCTGTCTAAATTTTAGCCGTCCCACCATGTTCAATTCAACCACAAACTGTCGCACTTGTTTGTACGCCTTTGTACATAAATGTGCAGCTGAAATTTTCGTTTGCACATAAATGTTCCCCCCCCCAAAACGATAACAAACTACGGGCTCTCTAATTGATAGGCCTCCCACCATGTCGAATTCAACCACAAACTGTCGCACTTGTTTGTTACGGTTTTGTACAGAAATTTGCAGGCGAAATTTTCGTTTGTACACAATTGCGGGCGCGCTAAAACGATAACAAAGTATAGGCTACCTAATTGGTAGCACCTCCCTACGTCCGATTCAAAAGAAAATTATCTCAATTGTTTGCACATCGTTTGAGCAGTAATGCGCAGGCGAAATTTTTTTTCTAAGCTATCAGATGCGTGGACAGAACGAAAAAAAAAAGGGGAGTTGTCTAAGTGCTAGCCCCACCATGTTCGATTGAACCACAAATTGTCGCGATCGTTTATACATAGCTTGTGCAGAAATGTGCAGGTAAAATTTTCGTTTGTATTAAATAATATACGGATGTGAGTATTTTTAATATCTGCGATCAACATTAACCGGTTTGAATAACGGTTGATGAGTTTGAAAATGGTTCCTATTGCACTAGTTGAAAAAAAAATTCTTTTTCTCTGGCACACGGAAGAAAATGCCTGATTCTAAAGAACTTTTCACGTAGAATTCGAATCTGCAATCAATTTTTCTCCATCACCCTCAGTTTTCCCGTGACAGAGGTGTTTTCGGAAAATTTCCCCTCAAATTTCTTTTCTTTTTCTTTTTTTCTTTTTTTAAAACCATTTTCATACTTGTAGCTTTGAACCTTAGGTATATAAACGCACAAATTATATTGTATGTTAGCCTGATTTATACTTAGTAAGCCCTCTAAGTTTCATAAGAATAGCATTATTCTATCTAGAGAAATAAACATATTTATATAAAAAATATGCTATGTGTACTGTTCATTTTACAATATTCATTAGTGCAGATAAAATCACATATAACTTCCACGAAAATTACAATATAAGCATGGTTTATATCTTATTGGATTTAAAATAAAACATATTTTCAATGATGTATACACCGTGTCACCATTTTATATCTACTTAATAAATAATACAAAAGAAGTGAGTGGTATCTTCTTAATAAATGGGCACTTACTTACCTCAACTAATGTGTTTTAGTTGTCGACTTTCTTCTGTGTTTGGTTTCTGGAACATCTCTTTTAAGTGTCCAACAGTAATCAGCTAGCATTTTTGAACTACACTGTCACTGGTACCTCTTCTCCATGGAGGAAATGTCCTGATGAAAATGTTCCCCATACTCATCACTAACAGCACCAAGCTTTTCAGGAAAGAAATGCAGGTGGGAGTCTAGAAAGTGAACTTTAAGGGACATGTTGCAACCCATTTCATTGAATGATTGCCGGAAATCACTCACAATTTCACGGTAATTTGGGGCTTTCTTGTTTCCTAAAAAATTCTCTGTTAAACATTTAAATGGACACCAAGCTGCTTTCTCAACCAGAGTTAAGAGATCCTCAAATTTTTGGTCACGAATCAAACATCTTATTTGGGGGTCTACAAAAATTCCTAGCGTCACTAACCGGAGGAATTTTTTCCTTGAGGTAACAAGATCCTGCATTACTTTTGTCCATTGCCCTAACAAAGTTTTTGAAGAGCCCCAACTTTATGTGAAGAGGAGGTAGAATTATCTAATCAGGGCTCACCAGTGAGGAATAAACAGCATTCTTCTGTCCAGGAGTTAATACATGCGTTGGCCATTCCTTCCTGATGTAATGTTCCGCTTTGTTCCTGCTGTCCCATTCGCAGAGGAAACAACAATATTTCGTATAACCAAGCTGCAAACCCATTAACAAAGAAATGACTTGTAAATCACAGCAAACGGTCCACTTGTATTTCTCATTTTTTCTAACACTATTTCGATGTTTTCATAGGTTTCCTTCATATTAGTTGCATGAGCCAAATTCACTGAAGGAAATTTGTTGCTATTGTGCAAAAGGACAGCCTTAAAACTAGTTTTGGATGAGTCAATAAGCAATCTCCACTCTGTACTTATATGTGCATGTCCAAGCCTATCCATCACAGCACAGACATTATTACAATACACTAAATCATTTTCTTGAGAATAGTAGTTTTGAAACTCTGTATGAAGGTTTCGAAAAATACACACTTTAGTGTCACGATGGAGCAGATTCCAGCCTTAAGTTTAGAATCAAGAAGTTCTGTCTGTGTATTGGAGAGTTTTAAATCCCGTATGAGGTCATTTAGTTCACCCGGAGTTATCAGATGGGAATCCAATGTAGATGTGCTTCCTACATAAGTAGGATCATCATCTTCATTTGGAACTTCAATAGTTGCCTCAAGTACGTAATCCTCATTTTCCGTAAGATGAGGAGGAGGTACCGGTACAGGTAATTCTGCACTGTGTGGAACTGGCCTAATTGCTGATGCAAATTAGGGTACTGTACTGTGTGGTTAGATTTACTGCTTATTTCTTTTATCTGTGTCATACAAAAGTAGCAGTCTGAAGAATGATCTTTTGGTTCCCTCCAGATCATCGGTACTGCGAAGTTCATGTTTCGTCCACCATTTGCCCACCCAGTCAGACGTTTCACGCAAGTACAACAAATGTAGTGAGGAACCCAGTTCTTATCCTGGTCTCCTACACAGCAACCAAAATATAACTGATAACACTTCCTCACAAGTGGAGTAAAACATCGACGTTGTGATTTAAATATCAGCTCCCCACATACATAACAGAAATTGTCCGGTTTATTTACACACTTCCTCGACATCTTGTATCCTGTAAGGTATCACACACACACATACACACACACACACACAGACACACACACACACACACACACACACATAGGAATCTACACTCTATCAAATTCCCACAAAATCCCTCTAGACATTCCCTCATACAAAAATGGTGACATGGTGTACACATCATTGAAAATGTTTTATTGGAAGTCCAATGAGGTATAAACCGTGGTATATTGTAATTTTCGTGGAAATTATATGTGTTGAAGACCGACCCGACCCCACCCGTGACACAAATTGACTGACCCGACCCGACAACCCGACCCGAGCTGACCCGATTGCCCCGACCCAAAGTGACCCGAGTGAACCAACCCGAGGTGACTTAACCCGACAACCGGCCCGAGTGACTTGACCTTACAATCTAACCAGTTTGAGAGAGCTAGAACTTTACAAAACTGCCACCAGAAAAAAAATGCTGACCAATTCTTATGCATAAACCATTGTTTCGGCTTTTTTTACTTGTAGTATAATTATCCTCCTCCTCCTCCTCAGTGTTCTCCCATTAATAAACAGGCCAGTTTCCGTGAACTAGGTAAGAAGCTTCCATTTTTGCGATTTCCCGCTAATATCTGCCTCGCAACTAAACATAAAGTACCACCCTCCTTATTACAATCTATCAATTCCAACCTTCTTACACACTCTCGCTCTCCTGATATCACCCCCTTTACTACATCCCTCAGAATGCAATCCCTTAGCAAGATCAAAACTTGTGATCCGTCCATTTTTCGCTTCCTTATATCGTCTAATATTGCTCTCGTCTCTTGCATTTTTTCAGCATTTCCTAATTCGTTTTCCTCTCTACCCTGCTAACCTTCTTTATTTTACTCCACATCCAAATTTCCAAGGTTAAAATTTAGGCAATCAAGTTCGAAAGTCAAAATAAAATTTGACTGAGTTCTGAAGACAAGTTCTGAAGGCTAAAAGAATAAAAGTTCTGAAGACAACATTATTTTCTAGTAAGGAATGTATATAGAACTTCTTTTAATATTTTTTGCTGTGTAACAAACAACAATTTCATCACGTTAACATTCCGATTTTTCTATTTAAAAACAACGTTGCTGTCTGATAGAATCATAAGGAACTAATTGCACTGAAATATCATTCTGTAGGGAATTACCTTTTATTTTTTCTTGATTAATTTATCTAGAAGATATTTGCAACGTTATATAAAATTAGCAATTATTGCGGAGAAAGTCAAATCACTACCCCAGCAATAATAATAATAATAATAATAATAATAATAATAATAATAATAATATTTGAAGGTGACCAAGAAAGTTCTGTCTCTTTGTGGAGGTCTGTGTTCAATTTGCCTTCACACCGTGAGTTGAATGCGAATGGATATAAGGTGAAGGTCAGTTTTTGGACGAGACGAGACGAGACAGAATTTTCATGAAAGGGTACGAGATGAGACAGAGTTCTTTCAATAGAAACATATGCACTTTTCCAGACGAGACTACCTTCACGACACATTTTCGAAACGAGAATGCCCCAAACCAGGTCTCGTGAGCAACACTAGTAAGTATATCCAACATACTACTTGGTTGTGGCTGTTCAGATACACCGTGAACGTGCGTAAGGACTGAGTGAACATGGGGCCTTCACAGAGCGTCGTAAGGGCTTGTTTGCTGTACGAGTTCAAATTGCTGCTCCGCGGGGCGGAAGATATGACAGACCTTTGGTGAGGGTGTCGTGACTACGCGGAGAGTGCAGTGGTATGACGGTTTAAGGACGGTGACGAAACACTCGAAGACGCACCACGTGCCGGAAGACAAACAGATGTTCAAAATAAAGATCTTCAGGCAGCAATTGAGGCGAAGACAGACATGTGAGGAACTGGTACTACATTTCAGTGTAAGTGGAGAAACCATTCGGCACCACCACCATCAACTTGGGAAGCACTGCAAGTTGGGTTGATAGGTCCTACATGATTTGACTTGGAGCCAGAAAGCAACGCGAGCAGACACCTGTGTTTCTTTGGTGTCTCGTCTGAGGAAGGAGCAATTTCTGGACAGGGTGTTGACATGTGATGGGAAGTGGGTCCTGTACGAAGCTCCACGGCGCCGTCATTGTTGGTTAGCATCCCATGAACCGGTTCAAAAACAGCCCAAGCCAGCACTACGCCAGAATAAGGTTCTCCTGTGCATTTTGTGGACTGCTCGAGGCATCGTGCATCGGGAACTGCTACCAGCTGGTCAGATCATCAATGCAACTGTGTACTGTCACTGTGTACTGTCTGGATCCAGCAGTTCTGAATCGCAAAGGGGTCCTCTTGTTACAAGGCAACGCTAAGCCCCACGTGGGTAAAATGACCCAGTACATCATTCTACGCCTTGGATGGAAAACACTATTGGATCCGCCATACTCCACGGACATTGTACCGTCCGATTATCACCTGTTCCGTTCCTTGGGCAATCACATTAGAGAACGCCAATTCAAATCGCTAGTAGAGGTTCAATATGCACTTGATACCTTCTTCACTTCACTTCCCACCAAGTTCGACTGCGATGGAATTCATGGCCTTCCAGAACGTTTTCAGAAGGTCGTCGAGGCTGATGGAGACCATTTTTGATATTCCAGGTACGTCTTAGGTTACATACCAATGTTCGAAGGTGTTGGTGAAAAGGCGGCGGAACTTTCTTGGGCACTCTTAAAGTTATAATAATAATAATAATAATAATAATAATAATAATAATAATAATAATAATAATAATAATAATAATAATAATAATAATAATAATAATAATAATAATAATAATAATGTGTCCTGCCCAAAGGCAGATGTTTGACCCGAAGGTCCATGGGTATTGATTCCAGCTCGTACCAAGTAAGTTTTCTGGTGAACAAACCCCATGTGCATGGGTTTTCTCGGTGTTCTCCCATTTCCTCCCACTTTCTTCATTCAACCACTTCAATTATTTCTCATCATCACTGTCTCTCTTAGCGTTGGTGCATAACGTGGGACGTTAACTAGATATTTCCTTTCAATTTCACTTAATGTGACATTTAACTTGACATAGAAACGCAGAAAGGAAAAAAGTCAGTAGTAATATTAATTACAATACCAATTAGTTAATATAGGGTAAAATTAAAATTTTATTACTATTTCACCTTCAATTAGTCACATTTATCATTCATACACCAACTTCGAATTGAATTCTACAACAAAGCTCTTTATAGTATTCCGTCTAGAAAATAAGTGAAGAATGTGACGACCCGACCCGAGTGACCCGACACGAGCTAACCCGACTGACCCGAAGCGTAACCCGACCCGTTTGAGAGCACTATCAGAGGGGTACTATTTACAGTACAATTTATTTTGTATGGTTTAGCATACTTTAAGGCTACCATACTTTTTGAAAACAGAAAAAACGGGACGTCTTACAAATTAGTAGTAAATATTGCATTTTGTATTAATTTTATCTTTCGAATTTTACTACAGTATCGCACTAGTTATACAACTTAAAATAATGTATTAATATAGTCCATACTCAGTGGCGTATTTAGGGGGAGGGCTTCCGGGCTCAAGCCCCCCACCGAAATCTTACTTACTATAGTAAAGTATATGAAATATCTTGCAGAATTTTCATATTTTCAGGCAAAGCACCCCCGGAAGTTAGCAAAGCCCCTCCCGAAACAAAATCGTAAATACGCCACTGTCCATACTTAATCAACAGTGCTAAACATTATTATAGAAGCTAGAAGCTGTTATACAATATAAACGCAATCAGTGAACATACAATATTTAGGCAAAAATTATATTTTCAATATTATTACGCATACCACCTTTATATGCTCTACATGTCTATAAAGAAAAATATCCAGATTTATGAAGTTGTTTCAAAATTTCAATAGGCTGATTTATTTTTGTTAACCTAAAATGCGAACTAAAAGAAAGCAATTTGCATAATTGTTTTTCTGAAGCAAAAAAAAATGTGTTTTCGGGGCTGGTCTGCAACGTCACAAGAATTTGTTGCCACCTCGGGGTATACATTCTTACTTTTAGTGATAAGAGTGCTACTTAGGAGGATTTAAACATTGCATGTTATATCCGGGGAAGCAGCGATTGCAATAATAATAAAGATTAGAATGAAATTGTTCCTATAGTATTGTCGGAATTAAAAGCAAAAGGAATAAGTCGATTTTATTATATTTTCAGAAATTTTGATATGTAATTAATAATAATAATAAAGAAAAAAACAGGACAAGAAGGAACATTTCTGCACACCGGGACAAATTTTAAGAAACTGGGGCGTATGGTAGCCTTACATACTTATTTGCATGCGGAGTGTCAGTACGGAGCCACTACGTAGCAGAGTTGAAACAAAACCTCGTAAATAGGTTGCCAACTAAGGAAAACAAAATTACCGGCACACACTCAAAATTCTCTGTACAAATGAGAAACTGAAGACTGTATTGATCGTTATTGTATTTACCAGCAATTGCCACTTGTTTAAAATTATCGAAACAGATGAATAATACTGGATATTAATCTTTATGTAACAAGAGTTGATTCATAAAATGAAATTTACTCTTCACTTCAAACAAAGGAAATTGCTTTAAAAAGTCATTTTCTACTCTCAATAAATGAATAAAATTCTTTTACAATAAAATATAAGTGTTATCAAATTTGTTATATTAAATAAATAAAAAAACTGCCATACATTAAAAAAATATCGATAATGTATAATACAACGAAAATTTGTGTTTGTAAAGGCACTGTTGAAAAATTTCGATGTTCAGTGTTATATTCTGGATTGCAGATTCCAAAATACCGGTCACAAGGGGTCTAATAAGAAGTTTGTACCGGTCACGGCCTTAATCAAAATCACAGCAAATACCGGCCAGTTAGCAACTCTACTCGTAAATCAGAATGCTGAATGCACCAAAATACTTCACCATGCATTCTATAGTTTCTGCAAAATGAATTTAATGATGATCAAATAAAACAAAATACTGTGTTATAATTTTCCCTTTAACAGTCTACTTTGTGAATTTGTTATATCTTCCACTTATCAATTTCCTGTACGAGATGAGAATAGCGGTTTCTGCGCAAGATAGAAAGAAAAAAATAAATTTTTCTCATAAGGATTCAGTTCACATAAGAAATAATGAATAAGTTTAATAATAAGAGCCGAGAAGTGATAAACTAACTCAGCAATAATGATTGTAAGTATAAATATAAATATAAAAAAAACAAAAAAACATTTAATTCCATCATCGTTAGGATGGATGCCATTAATTGTGTACAAACAAAAATTACGCATGCATATTTCTGTACAAACGATGTACAAACGATTACGAAAATTTGTGATTGAATTGGACATGGTCGGGGGCTACCACTTAGACAGCCCCACTTTGTTTTCGTTCTGGCGGCGCCCCTAATTGTGAACAAACAAACATTTCGCCTGCCCGTTTCTGTACAAACGAATTACAAACGATTGCGATAATTTGTGATTGAATTGGACATGGTGGGGGGGGCTACCACTTAGACAGCCCCCTTTCTTCTGTTCTGGCGGCACCCCTAATTGTGTACAAACGAAACTTTTGCCTGCACATTTCTGTACACACGAAGTAGAAACGATTGCGATAATTTGTGATTGAATAGAACATGTTGGTGGGGGGCTACCAGTTAGAGAGTCCCCCACTTTGTTTTCGTTCTAGCGGCGCCCCTAATTGTGTACGAACATACATTTTGCCTGCACATTTCTGTACAAATGAAGTACAAACGATTGTGACAATTTGTGATTCAATTGGACATGATGGGGTGGGCTACCACTTAGACAGCCCCTCACTTTGTTTTCGCCCTGGCGGCGCCCCTAAGTTTGTTCAAACAAACATTTCGCCTGCACATTTCTGTACAAACGATGCACAAACGAATGCGACAACTTGTGATTGAATTGGACATGGTGGGGGGCTACCACTTAGACAGCCCCCATTTTTTTCTGTTCTGGCGGCGCCCTTAATTATGTACAAACGAAAATTTCGGGTGCACATTTCTGTACAAACGAAGTACAAACGATTGCGACAATTTGTGATTGAATAGGGGATGGTCGGGGACTACCACTTACACAGCCCCAATTTTTTTGTTCTGGCGGCGCCCCTAATTGCGTGCGAACATACATTTCGCCTGCACATTTCTGTACAAATGAAGTACAAACAAATGCGACAATTTGTGATTCAATTGGACATGGTGGGAGGGGGGGCTACCACTTAGACAGCTCCCAATTTTTTCTGTTCTGGCGGCGCCCCTAATTATGTACAAACAAAAATTTCGCTTCACGTTTCTGTACAAACGAACTACAAACGATTGCTATAATTTGTGATTGAATAGAACATGTTGGTGGGGGGCTACCATTTAGACAGCCCCACTTTGTTTTCGTTCTGGCGCCGACCCTAATAGTGTACAAACGAAAATTTGGCCTGCACATTTCTGTACAAACAATGTACAAACGATTGCGATACTTTGTGATTCAATTGGACATCGTGGGGGCAGCTACCACTCAGACAGTTCCCCATTTTGTTTTCGTTCTGGCGGCGCCCCTAAGTTTGTTCAAACAAACATTTCGCCTGCACATTTCTGTACAAACGATGCACAAACGAATGCGACAACTTGTGATTGAATTGGACATGGTGGGGGCTACCACTTAGACAGCCCCCATTTTTTTCTGTTCTGGCGGCGCCCTTAATTATGTACAAACGAAAATTTCAGGTGCACATTTCTGTACAAACGAAGTACAAACGATTGCGACAATTTGTGATTGAATAGGAGATGGTGGGGGGCTACCACTTAGACAGCCCCCAATTTTTTTCGTTCTGGCGGCGCCTCTAATTGCGTGCGAACATACATTTCGCCTGCACATTTCTGTACAAACGAAATACAAACGATTGCGGCAATTTGTGATTCAATTGGACATGGTAGAGGCTACCATTTAGGGAACTCCCTCGAGAGGAATCACTCTACTTATTTATTGCAAAAAGCTGAATTTAAAAATTCGCATTCGTCCAAAGTTATCGTGTGAAGTAACAGCCGTTTGTATGTACGTACTAATATTGATAAGTTCCACTACGCGATCCCAATTAATAGTTCATATACCCGCGCCATACACACACACTAGCATTTGTACACACGAAAGTATACCTGGTAGTATCCACACGCTTACGCCGGAACTAGAAACAAACAAACACACACACACACACACACACACACACAGGGAGAGAGAAAGAGAGAGAGAGAATATCTTGTTGTACCTTTATACTGAATGCACCATTACTCATAAAATCAGTTAAAAAAGAAAAAAGAAAAAAAGTTGTAAATGAAACTTTCAAAGATTGGTACCACTGCTGCGTGTCACACATGAGATTGTTCCGTAATGATTGATTCGTAATATGATGTATATGGGTTTCTTAATGGTAGTATAACAAAATGCCTTCAAATTGACCACTAAATAAAAAGTGAAATTTATTTCTCAAATTTTGTAAAATCGAAGTCGGTGGGCATTATGGGAACAGTCTACAATAACAATATATGCAAATAAATATTAATATACTTCACGTTTTCCAGTGGGTGCAAGAAAGCTTCGAATAGTATTTGTTGCCACAAGCATTAGCTGATGTAAATATATATATATATATATATATATATATATATATATATATATATATATATATATATATATAACGTTATTTCTATATTAGTGTTGGATTTCTGGAGAGAGGGGGTCTGTTTAATAGACACGTTTATGGGATAAGAAGGTGTATATTTTGGGTGGCCTAGATGCACGGCGTTAGCTGTCGCAATTTTTTTATGCGGAGTGTACAATCGGATGTAGTACAGTGGCGGTGCAAGGGTGACTGGCAAAGAAACTGGAGTATTAGTTCGGGTATTTCATCAAACATTGAATGAGAAAAATAAAAATCAAGTACAAGATTTTCAACATTCAAAAGCAATACTACATAGTACAAATTACAACACTTAGAACTTGAAAGAAATAAATATACAATTTTAATCATTTCCTTTGTCTTAGGACAAAATAATCTCTCGGAAGAAGGATTTAAATGAAAAGAGGTCTCTAACGTACCGCAGTTACATCTTCAACGCTATTGGTAACGGATGATAAATGAACGGATACCTGTCCAAGGTACGAGTTTCTGAAAATTACAAAAATAATTTTGATCCAGATTAGGTTTGAAACTACTGTGCATAAGACTCAGGCGGCAAATGTCATGTATGATGAACTGAAGTACAAGGGATTCTTCAAATGACTACAGAGATTCCCACTAGTTATGTGAATTTAATTTATGCGAAAATAATCTGCATTAAAAGATTTTATTATGGTAATACGAAGTTGCGCGGAAGATAATAATTCCGAGCACAGAAGCAATGAAACTCGACGAAACACAAGCTGTTGCGCGTATTGTACAATGATACAAAGAAATACAGTTTCAAACTACCGATTTATTCTGTTTCGTACAAAGTAAGATAATTATGAAATACTCAGAAGTATCTTGTAAAGTATTTGTGCAATGCAGTACGTGTACACGAAACAGCTGTGAAGAATAAAAATTCACAGACTCATATTGTCGACCGTTGATCGCATTTTAAAGGTGTCATCGGCGAAGCAAACATTCCCCCTGCGGCCAAACGCACCTGAAATTTCGGAGACGACTGAAGCAGCTATATTAAATCGAGGGACAAGTTTTTCGGTTTTCGTTCCTGAGAAAGCGTTTCATGCGCTTACAAAAATCAAATCAAGGGGCGTGAGATAGGGTGAAGTAGGTGGTTACAACAGAGGTCCCTTTTCTCCCTATCCAACGATCTGAGAATGTTTCATTTAGATAGGTCTGAACATTCCTATCCCACTGCGCAGGTGCACTGTCATGCTGGGATTACATATGCTGTCTTACGTTCAAGGTTACTAACAAGTTCAAAAAATTTTCGTTGAACATTACGTACAAATTAAAGACATGTACTTCCACACAAGCGGGCCGGTTATAAATCTGGTCCTACACAAAATTATCAACCAAATAGAAAACTTACACTAAAGCTCTTTTGCTGATCGCTTACTAGAGTTTCATGTGGAATTTTATGACCTACACATGACTACTAAACTCTTTCCAACAATGGCCCCTCTCTCTCGAACCGGCTGGTGAGCAAAGACTGAGCGGCGCAGCGAAGGATGGTCAAACGGAATCAAGAGTAGGAGAACAGCCGCGCGCAGCAATTTTACCGATTTTCGAGTAGAACCTTCACGTGCGGCCGGAGTTCTTTGGGAACCTTATTTCTGGATCAACCCTGGTAAATAGTATTTGAAAAGTGATTGTATTGTCCTCTTTAACTCTTCTCTGTCAATAGCACATTTATGAATAAACAATACAAAACTGGTACACAGGAGAACTTTAAAAATTATTTATGTGGTATTTCTCACACCTCCTTTTATAAACGTGTATTGTATCCTTTACAGCTTATGTACCAAAAACCACTATATGAGTTTACTACGTAGAAATGGTATACAGAAGAACATAAAACCTCCTATCTATAATGTAATGTTTCGCGTGGCGCAGTGTACCTTCCACCGTTTCTCCCATGGTGTATAAGAACTTCTGGTCTCTCGCTTTATTAGTTTAATAACTATCATCTCATTAGCTTTGAATTGCTTTTTTGTGTAGTATTTTTATATGTTATGTCTTTCTTCTGTGAGAAGACAGAACAGATATTTTTATAAATGCATCTCGATAAACACTTATATTATACATGCAGTATAGTATTGCTCCTAATATACAGGGTGTTTCAGAACAACACAGACAACTTTTGCGAGGTGATTGCTGACACCAATATAAGACAAAATGTACAGACTAACCTGGGGACCGCAAAGTAATAAACTAATCATGGGCATTGAGTTGTATGGTAAGCACAGGGACACAGATAAAACTAATATAAGACCTGCCAGATTGTTATTTAGTGGGCAGAGATTTGGAATCACATATATTTTTAAACGTACGGTGTGGATTTTCAAATAAGGAGGACAATGGCTCAGCTGATTGTAACAAACTTATATTTGTCACGATGTTATATTTTCTGGGTATTTGTCACGATGTTATTGAGATCTGAAATCTAGTTGAGTTAAGAAACAACCGTATTACGAGTTAAGAAGAGTCCAAAGTTAAAAATAATTCACCCCCTAGAGGCGTCTCTATTTGCTTCCCAAATTAAAGTGAGGAAATCGGAGTAGCGTCCGATTGGACCTCTGCCAGCGTGTGGATTTAGTAATTAATATCACACTTCAAAATTTCATTTCGGCTTTTAATGCTTGACGTATTTCAAAAACATTTGACGTAAAAATTTTTTACATGTTTATCAGATATTTATTTTGAATTGACTTAAAGGGATAATGAAATTGTTTTTTTTGGGGGGATTTCAGTAAACCATCTTTTCTCTTCTTTTCTTTTGGCTGCACTGTATTGATAAGATAAGATAATAAGAGATGCATGGAATATTATTAGATAATATGGAATATTGTTATTATTTAAATTGTAAGTTTTGTTATAGTATCTTGTCAACACGGTACACCCAACAACAGCCGACACGAGTTGGTATCGGTGAGCATAGTGTTTATTTTAATTAGGTAGTATTACCTATGATAAATCTGAGTTATAAAAATGAAAAGTACATAAAATATAAATATGTTATAAACACTTTAGAAATTTGATAATTGAATTTATCATTAGTCTTGAAATCATTAACATTATTGATTTGATTTTGAACAAAATTCGATAAATATGGTTTTAAATTTTGAAATGAGTCTATTTTCGAATTTGGGAAGATGTGAACAATAATTGTTAAAAGTAAATATTTTTTGTATGAAAAGAGTCTGTTGGTTCTTAATTGAACATAAACACGTGTATGAACTTTTGACCTCTTAATTAATATAATTGTTAGACTTTTGGTATTGGTCTTGTTTGCTTGTTTCATTAAGGTCATTTCAGTTCTGTTTTCTCTTTTCATATTTGGGATAAAAGTAAAACATTATAAGTTTTGTGCTATAAGCCAAGTAGCGTTCTCTTACGCAGTTACAAATCTGTAATTTTCTAGAATAATTATGACCCTTGATTGTGAATATATACATTCTCGATTGTGACTTAATCCCGGATGCGACAATACTCCCGATAAGGATAAGTGCATTTTGCCAAAAGGCCACACGTTTTTATATTGGCCAGTGCTCTTAAGAAAGTTATGTGTTTGTAAACCTACTTACTTTGTAGGTATGAGCAGGCCTGAGATAATCTCAATGATTTACTAGATGGAATTTAAATACGGGGCTGTAGTATCGAACTTCCCCCCCCCCCCCAGGGTATTCTTATTGTCCTCTTCATATGTTTATTTTTAAAATACCTTCTCTAGGTCTAGCTACTGACAGCCCAATTGAGGTTGGAAAATTAGCCCGGATGTGTCATGGCGTGAATGCGGAAAGTATTCAGCCAGGGTGGAATAAGGTCTTAGTGCAGAAGCAATTTATTTAAATCGTCAGCGACCTCTCACACTTCAGCTATGGAATATTGTAAGTCAGTGCCCGTTGCTCTTCGGGACCAATTAATTAACCTATGTTTTTTTTATTGACGACTTACAACCTGTGTTGTCAATCATGCCACACAGGATGGCACTTCGTAAGGCTTAACCACTGTTTAATATAGTTGTATGTATTAAAATGTTTGAAAGTCTATTAGTTAGGTTATGTAATGCAAGTGTATAGATAAATAGTTTAACTATTTTGCGTATAATGATACAATATGTAGGAATGTTAGAATACTATATATGCATATTTTCTCTTACTTTTGAACTTTATTAGTTTTATAGATAGATTTTGCATATTTAGTGAAGAAAATATAATTAGAACTTGAATTTTGTATTGCACTGTATTACATTTACATATTATGTTCGTATATTTTAATAATTCTTTTAAAATATAGATACGTGAAATGAAGAAGTAGTCTTAATGTGAAAAGTATATTTAAAAAAAGGTTTTGTTTTCGTAATTTTTGCAAGTTTATCTATTGCCCAACGACTCTCACAAAGGAGAGAATATACAATTTTGTTTCGTTTTGTCTTGAATAATCCAAGCAGGTGGAAACATTTGTTTAATTCACTCTATTAGAGTTTTTGTTCACTTCAATATTACAAAAGTGTTAGTTGAAGCTTTCGCCACATTACACATTTGAATAGAATGGTCAGAATTAACGAATTACTTTGTTGTTTAACCGACTATTTTCATGTTGGAAAGTTTGAAAGGAGAGAAAGTATTGTTTTAAATTAGAAATTGTCAATAACCTCACATTATAGTAATGACATGTATGGAAACTTAGGTCGAATTGGAGAATTTTGAGATTTGAGAATTAAAAAAAAAGAAAAGAAAAGAAAGAAAGAAAGAAATTGAGTTGTTGTGCAACTTAGCAATTGATAGATTTCATTGCTTATATTATGTTAAGGCATTCAGGTTTAAATCTATTCAGGACGTTGATATTGATAATGGTCATCAAGCGAACAGAATGATTGCGTGTGAAATATTATTGGGCTGTATATGTTTGAGTTTAATCCAACGGCAATCGAGCATTACAAATAAATTAGGGCTATATTCGAAATGCCAAAGGCTGTATAGAGCAGCATACTTATGTGAATTTATTGTTAAGATATACGCGTATTTTAACATGAGACCAAAAGGCCATTAAAGGGCGGTTCACGTTCGGATATAGATACTCCTTGTTACCTGTCGAATTCCTAGATTGTAAATTGCTAGAAGAGTCTAATGTAAATGTTTGATGCTTTTAGAGGTGGATTGCATGTGTATGTGTTTGCGATTTTGCCCGTAAATGTTTTAAGAGAGTTGTATTTTGCCATTGCCAATAAGAAGTTTTTTGAAGATAAGATTAAGTAATGATTGTATCAGCCAATAATCGTGTTCGCTAATATTGCTAAAATCCGTGCAGTAGTTTTGATGCCTACATACCTGTTGCAATTGATAAATAAACAAATAAAATAAAAGTTTACGTTTGTTTTGAGTAATGCTGATAATTATAAAAGAAAGTGAGTTGACATGTGAATCTAAATTTATTTGAAACAATTCAATGAATCTTTTGTTTGTTGTTTGAGCAATATGATTATTGAAACTTGATAGTTTATTTGATTTTGTATTCTTTTAGTATTTTGATATTTAGTAAGTTGAATATATAGTATTTTAAGTAATTAGTATGAGATTAATGTTATAATTGTCTAAGACAAAAGTTTTGTTTCTACGCTACTGGGGGCGTCTACAGAAGGAAAGGCTTGTTTTTGAAAATTATTGTGTTCTATTAATGTCCAAGTGTATCCATCACAGCGTAGACATTATTACAATACACTAAATCATTTTCTTGAGAACAATAGTTTTGAAACTTTGTATGAAGGTTTCGAAAAATACACACTTTAGTGTTACGATGGAGGAGATTTCAGCCTTTAAGTCTAGAAGCAAGAAGTTCTGTCTGTGTCTTGGAGAGTTTTAAATCCCGTGTGTGATCATTTAGTTCACCCTGAGTTATCAGATGGGGATCCAATGTAGATGTCATTCCTGCATAAGTAGGATCACCTTCTTAGTTTAGAACTTCAGTAGTTGCTTCATGTACGAAATCCTCATTTACCGTAAGATGAGGAGGAGGTACTGGTAAAGGCAATTCTGCACTGTATGGAACTGGCCTAATTGCTGATGATAAATTAGACTACTGTACTGTGTGTTTAGATTTTCTCGTTATTTCTTTACCTGTGTCATACAAAATAGCAGTCTGAAGAATGATCTTTTGGTTCCCACCAGATCATCGCTACTGCCAAGTTCGTTCAACATTTGCCCACCCAGTTAGACGTTTCACGCAAGCACAACAAATGTAGTGAGGAGCGAAATTCTTATCTTGGTCTCCTACACAGCAACCAAAATGTAACTTATAACACTTCCTCACAAGTGGAGTAAAACATCGACGTTGCGCTTTAAATGCCAGCTCCCCACCCGACAGAAATTGTCCCGTTGATTTTCACACCTCCTTGGCATCTTGTATTCTGTAAGGTATCACACACACATACGCACAGGAAATTACACTCCATCAAATTCCCAGAAAATCCCTCTAGAAATTCCCTCATACAAAAATTGCGACATGATATAAACATCATTGAAAATATGTTTTATTGGAACTCCAATGAGGTATAAACCGTGATATATGGTAATTTTCGTGGAAATTGTATGTGTTGAAGACGGACACGACCCGTGACTCGAATTGACTGACCCGCCCCGACCCGACAATCCGATTCGATTGACTCGACCTGACAACCCGACCCGAGCCGACCCGCTCCGACAACCCGACCCGTGACTCGAATTGACTGACACGACCCGAGTGACCCTACCCGATTGACCCAACCCGACCTGACAATCCTACCCGATTGACTCGACCCGACAACACGACCTGATCTGGCCGGAATGACCCGACTCCAGCTGTCCCGACCTGATCTGACCTGACCCGACCCGTGACTCGAATTCACTGACCCGAACCGATGACTCGACCCGTGATCAGACCCGATTGACCCGACCCAAAAATCCGACCCGATTGACTCGACCCGATAACCCGACCTGAGTTGGCCCGATTGACCCGACCCGAACTCGACCCAGCTGACCCGAGTTGACACGAGTGACCCGACCCAAGGTGACCTAACCCGACAACTGACCCGAGTGACCTGATCTTACAATGTAACCAGTTTAAGAGAACTAGAACCAGAAAAAATGCTGGTCAATGCGTATCCATTAATCATTGTTTCGGTTTTATTATTTTTAGTATAATTATCCTCATCCTCTTCCTCCTCCTCTCAATGTTCTTCCATTATTGACAGGCCAGTTTCTGTGAACTAGGTAAGAAGCTTCCATTTTTGTGATTTCCCGCTAATATCTTCCTCGCAACCCAATATAATGTAGCGCCCTCCTTATTACAATCTATCAATTGCAACCTTCTTACACACTCTTGCTCTCCTGATGCCATCCCCTTTACTACATCTCCCAGAATGCAATCCCTTAGCAAGATCGAAACTTCTGATCAGTCCACTTTTTAGCTTCCTTATATCGTCCAATATTGCTCTCGTCTTTTGCATGTTTTCAGCATTTCCTAATTCGTTTCCTTCTTTACCCTGCTAACCTTCTCTATTTGCCTCCACATCCAAATATCCATGGTTAAAAGTTAGGCAATCAACTTCGAAAGTCAAAACAAAATGTGATTATCTGAAGACAACATGATTTTCTACTAAGGAATGTATATAGAACTTCTTTTATTATTTTTTGCTGTGTTATAAACAAAAATTTCATCACGTTAACATTCCGATTTTTCTATTTAAAAACAGCGTTGGTGTTTGATAGAATCATAAGGAACTAATTGAACTAAAATATCATTCTGTAGGGAATTTCTTTTTAGGTTTTTCTTCATTAATTTATCTAGAAGATATTTGCAATTTCTGGACAGAGTGTTGACATGTTTTGGGATCTGTACGAAGCTCCATGGCGCCATCATCGTTGGTTAGCATCCCATGATCCGGTTCAAAACAGGCCAAGCCAGCACTACACCAGAATAAAGTAATCCTGTGTATTTTGTGGACTGCTCGCGGTATCGTCCATCTGGAACTGCTACTAGCTGGTCAGATCATCAATGCAACTGTGTACTGTCACTCCCTTGGTTCAGCAGTCCTGAATCGCAAAGGGGTCCTCCTCTTACAAGGCAACGCTAAGACCCACGTGGCTAAAATGACACAGGACACCATTCTACGCCTTGGATGGGAAACACTATTGGATCCGCCATACTCCACTTACATTGTATCGTCTGATTATCACCTGTTTCATTCCTTGGACAATCAATTTGGAGAACGCCAGTTCAAATCGCTAGTAGAGGTTCAATATGTACTTGATACCTTCTTCGCTTCACGTTCCACCAAGTTCGACTGCGATGGAATCCATAGCCTTTCAGAAAGTTGGCAGAAGGTCGTCGATGCTGATGGAGACTATTTTTGATATTCCAGGTACGTCTTAGGTTACATATCAATGTTCGAAGGTGTTGGAGAAAAGGCGGCCGAACTTTCTTGGTCACTCTTTAAGTAATAATAATAATAATAATAATAATAATAATAATAATAATAATAATAATAATAATTATAATAATAATAATAACAATAATAATAATGTGTCCTGCTCAAAGACAGATATTTGACCCGAAGGTCCATGGGTATTGATTCCAGTTGGTATCAAGTAGGTTTTGTGTGGACAAACACCGTGTGCATGGGTGGCCATTTCCTCCATCTTTATTCATTCAACCACCTCAATTATTTCTCATCATCACTGTCTCTTAGCGTTAGTGCATAACGTGGAATGTTAACTAGGTATTTCCTTTCAATTTCACTTAATGTGACATTTAACTTGAAATAAAAAGGAGAAAGGAAAAAAGTCAGTCGTAATGTTAATTACAATTACTATTCTAATTAGTTAACATAGGGTTAAATTAAAATTTTATTACTGTTTCAGCTACAATTAGTCACAATTGTCATTCATTCATTCTTCGAATTGAATTCTACAACAAAGCTCTTTATAGTATTTCAAAATAAGTTATGAATATGGCGACTCGACACGACTGACCCAACCCGAGCTGATCCGACTGAAACGACCCGACAACCCGACCCGACCGGACCCGTAACCCGACCAGTTTGATAGCACTATCAGAGGGGTACAATTTACACTACAATTTATTTTGTATGGTTTAGCATACTTTAAGGCTACCATATTTTTTGAAAACAGAAAAAACGGGACATCTTACAAATTAGTAGTAAATATTGCATTTTGTAATAATTTTATCTTTCGAATTTTACTGCAGCATCGCACTAATTACAGAACTTAAAATAATGTATTAATATAGTCCATACTTAATCAACAGTGCTAAAAATTATTATAGAAGCTAGAAGCTTTTACACAATATAAACGCAATCAGTAAACATACAATATTTAGGCAAAAAATTATATTTTCAATATTATTACACATACCACATTACATGCTATACATGTCTATAAATAAAAAAAAAATCCAGATTTATGAAGTTGTTTCCAAATTTCAATGGACTGATTTATTTTTGTTAACCTAAATGCGAACTAAAAGAAAGCAATCTGCATAATTGTTTTTTCTGAAGCAGAAAAAAATGCATTTTCGGGGCTGGTCTGCAACGTCACAAGAGTTTGTTGCCACCTCGGGGTATACATTCTTACTTTTGGTGATAAGAGTGCCAGTTAGGAGGATTTTAACATTGCATATTATATCCGTGGAAGCAGCGATTGCAATAATAATAATAAAGATTAGAATGAAATTGTTCCTATAGTATCGTCAGAATCGAAAGCAAAAGGAATAAGTCGATTTTATTATCTTTTCAGAACTTTTGATATGCAATTAATAGAGAAGACAGGACAAGAAGGAAAATTTCTGCACACCCGGTCGAATTTTAAGAAGCTGGGACGTATGGTAGCCTCACATAATTATTTGCATGCGGAGTGTCAGTACGGAGCCACTACGTAGCAGAGTTGAAACAAAACCTTATAAATAGATTGTCAACTCAGGAACACAAAATTACCGGCACACCCTCAAAATTCCCTGTACAAAAGAGAAAACTGAAGACAATATTGATCGTTATTATATTTAATTGCCAATTCTTTAAAATTATCGAAACAGATTAATAATACTGGATATTATTCTTTACGTAACAGTTGTTGATTCATAAAATTAAATTTACTCTATAAACGTATACTTCAAACAAAGGAAATTGCTTTAAAAAGCAATTTCCTCCCCTCAATATATGTATAAAATTCTTTTACAATAAAATCTAAGAGTTATCAAATTTCTTATGTTAAATAAATAAAAAAACTGCCATAGATTAAAAATATCGATAATGTATAATACAACGGAAATTTGTGTTTGTAAGGGCACTGTTGAAAAATTTCGATGTTGAATGTTATATTCTGGAGAGCACATTCCAAAATACCGGTAAGAATAAGAAGTTTGTACCGGTCACTGGCCTTAATCAAAATCACAGCAATATTGCCTGCCAGGCCGGTGAAATAACGGCCAGTTGGCAACCCTACTCGTAAATCAGAGTGCTGTATGCACCAAAATACTTCACCATGTATTCTATAGTTTCTGCAAAACCAGTTTAATGGAGATGTTCAAATAAAACAATATACAGTTTTATAATTTACCCGCGAACAGTCTACTTTGTCAATTTGTTATATCTTCCGCTTATCAATTTCCTGTACGAGATGAAAATACCAGTTTCTGCGCACGTTAGAAAGAAAAAAAAGCATTTTTTTCATAAGGATTCAGCTCACGTAAGAAATAATGAATAAGTTTAATAATAAGAACCGAGGAGTGATGAACTAAGTCAGCAATAATGATTCTAAGTATAAATATAAACATAAAAACAAAAAAGCATTTAATTCCGTCATCGTTAGAATAAGATAATGTAGTGAATCACACGATAGAGTGAACATACCAATCGAAACATTAGTGTGTACAAAGTCTTGTTAGAAAAATACTCCATAGTATGTGACACATTTGTTTAATGTTTCTACCATTTAGACATTACCCCACATTGTTTTCGTTCTGGCGGCGCTCCTAATTATGTACAAACGAAAAATTCGCTTGCACATTTCTGTACAAACTACGTAGAAACGATTGCGACAATTTGTGATTGAATTGGACATGGTGGGGGCTACTACTTACACAGACCCCACATTGTTTTCGTTCTGGCGACGCCCTTAATTGTGTACAAACGAAAATTTCGTTTGCACATTTCTGTACAGACGGTGCACAAACGATTGCGACAATTTGTGATTGAATTGGACATGGTGGGAGGCTAACACTTAGACGGACCCCACATTTTTTTCGTTCTAGTGGCGCCCCTAATTATTTACAAACGAAACTTTTGCCTGCACATTTCTGTACAAACGACGTACAAACGATTGCGAAAAATTTGTAATTGAATTGGACATTGTGGGACGCTTTCATTTAGACAGCCCTTCCACTTTGTTTTCGTTCTGGCGGTGCCCCTAATTCTCTACAAACGAAAATGTTGCTGCCACATTTCTGTACAAACGATGTACAAACGATTGAGACCATTCCCGATTGAGTCTTGAATGGTGGGGGGACGTGAGAAGCCGTACTGCAAAAATACATGGAATTTAAATTGAGCACCATAGGAGGCAATGTTCATTTCAGATTTTGAAGGGCGTGGGAATTGAATAAACGATGGCTGAATATAGTACTGTGAAAATTATAGTAACTCAGAATGTGCACGCTCGGGAAATGACAGAAGGAATTTCGAAGCTCTATACCCATGAGCCACCTCTATAGTCATCACTGACTGCCATTTCAATAATGTGTTTTGTGGTCTTATGTCCGTGTTCCCATCGTTTCCTTCCCCTTCCAACTCGATACTTGATACTTTCTCTATTCCAAATTTTTGTGCTAGTTTTCTGCCGAAACCTTGAGTTTTGTATTCTCATCGGTTTCGAGTTAGTTAATTATTTAAGTTTAGGATTCCCTTTCTGCATCGAGGTTATCTGAGACGTAGACTCAATGATTATGATGAAATTCAAATACAGTAATCGTCCAAATTTTGTAAGCTCTATAGTTATCAACGTTAAAATCGGAAATGACCCATTTCTACCACTTCCAGTTGGCGAATCACCTCTGTTAACGAACTCCCTCAAGAGGAATCACTCTACTTATTTATTGCGAAAAGCAGTGTTTAAAAAATCGCATTCGTCCAAAGTCATCATGTGAAGTAACGGCCGCTCGTATGTACGTACTAATATCGATAAGTTCCACTACGCAATCCCAATTAATACTTCATATACCCCCGCCAGACACACACACTAGCGTATGTATCTACACGCTTACACCGGAAACTACAAACACATACACATAGACTGAAAGAGACAGAGGAAATCTTGTACCTTTATACTGAATGCACTATTACTCACAAAATCAATGTTGTGTAAATGAAACTTTCAAAGATTGGTACCACTTCTGCGCCCAACACATGAAATTGTTCCATATTGATTGATTCGTAATATGATGTATATGGGTTTCTTAATGGTAGTACAACAAAATGCCTTCAAATTGACCACAAAATAACAAGTGAAATTTATTTATCAAATTTTGTAAAATTGCAGTCGGTGGGCATTATGGGAACAATCTACAATAACAATATATGCAAATAAATTTTAATATACTTCACGTTTTCGAGTGGGTGCAAGAAAGCTTCGAATAGTGTTTGGTGTCATAATCATTGGCAGATATATATATATATATTGTTACACAGTTGTGCCTCGAAGTCCTAAGCCGGATCCAAATTATGGGGCGAGACGCCCGCGCTTTTCATATTGTGTGTGTAGTAAGGAAAAGAGAGATAGGGAGAACTGAGTCAGTCGAGGGTCAGATTGAATTAGTGACCTGATGCCTCATTGACACCAATCCACACGCATATATTAGTGGTAGGACCCTAGCTATGATTTACTCAGATCACAGAGCTGGGTCCTAGATGCAATATTTAGGGAATACCACGAAAGCAATAAATACAGGAAATCTATTATGTAGTTAGAGTTAGGTGTAAAATAAAACTGTAAAAATAAATGTAAAATAGGAATTTCAATCCCGGCGTGATAGAGAAAAATCATAGAAAAACCTAGAAGTCTTAACCACTATTGAGCATGCGCGTGAAGAAGTCTCTCCCATGCTCGATGAGGCTCGTGACGTCGCCTTCGAGCTACGTCAAAACTGGCAGAAATGCGTGGGACGAAACGCCTTTATAAATGAGGCCTGTTCGCCGCTCCGGTTGATTCTACTGTAGACCGTCGACGAGTGTGTGTGCTCCAAAGTCCCGGACGCTTAGTTGAACATCAGGTATGTGATTATTTTTTCTAAGTTCCCCCTTTAACGCGAGATGAGCACTTTGAGAATGTTTGTGTCGAATACGAAGTCCCTTCAACTTGAGACCAAATTCCCTCTTCGAGAATTAACATTTTTCCCTTCGGGCCAATGCAAGTTGCGATGTGCGAAGTTCATATTTCACTATTTTTAATAAATCGCGGTTTAGCATAAAACCTTCTAGCACCCATTGAGTATTATAGGGGTTGTGCTCCCACTTAGATGATGTAGTAAAACTACCAAGTTGTAATTCCAAGTAACCAATTTTGTAAAATTCATCTGTATTCTTATTTTTTAGTTCGTTTAATAAAAAGTAAAGTGTAATGGTCTCTTTGATTTAGTCAAACCAGTCCCACCTAATTAGATTCAGCTCACAGTCTTCATATGTTACCTGGGTTTCGATTTCCAGTACCAAGCTCTACCACTATTAGTGCACTTTCTCATCATCTTCGAACCAGTAAGCTAAAGACGTTTTTCGAGACCGAGGCTAAAAGGGAGTTGGACTCCGAACCAACTTTGTAATACTGGGTGGAGAGTGAAGAAGTGATCTCAATTACGATATCACAAAAGAAAGTGTACACAATTGCTACGCCAATCCCAGAACAACAAAAACATAATATAACATTTTATGGTGGAGGCGCCGGGTAACCGACTGTGTGTTCTTGAATCTCTAAACAAATCTCTGGTGCTCATTCACTTTATAGGGGAACCAACTATCTCAGTTGTCCTAAAGCGCGATTTTAGCAAATCGGGAGTGATTTTTTTTACGGAAGAGCTTTCAATAGATAAAAGTGAAAAGTTTACGCAAAGTTTTCTTTTGACTAGTCAAGTGGGTTTTCTGTAATATGTAAAGTCAGTAAAGTTCAGTGGTGTACTTAGCCTAGGCGGTGTTCGGCCTATGACTCTGATATACAAATATAATTTTTTCTGCTCTAAATAGTGCGTTTCACAAGTAGTGAAGTGGCGATGAATTTTTTTTATTCTCAACTTCTCTCGCTTTAAGTTGCTATAAATCAGCGGAATAGTTGCTAGGTTCCGCAGAGCAAGACTCAGTTCAATTCACGGCGTTTTTCTTGTGTAGTAATGGAAATGAAAAAACCGGGACGCGAGTGTTAATACAGAATTCAGCTCTTGTCTCATGTACTTGCAAAACCCTAAGTCTGCTTACGCTTCTGCCAGCTTTGGTAGGGTCACAGTCAGTTTTATCTCTAGGCAACAGAACCTCCCGTTTTGCGGGATGAAAGTTCGACTAGTTTGTCTGGCGATAAGTAGCTAATACCCTTACCACTTATTTGGGGAGGATCACAGACAGTTTTATCTCTGGTCAACAGAACCTCCCGTTTTACGGGATGAAAGTTCGACTAGTCTGTCCGGCGATAAGTGTCTAAAATACTTTCCCATGCAAAGCTTGGGGGTCACAGGTATCTTATTCTTTTGGTCCAGCAGGGCCCCTCTGTAATAGGGGTGCATGCCCGGCGGCTGCCTGGGAATAACTGCCTAAAACTCACCTTTATGCAAATGCAATACCTAAAATCAAAATGCAGGTACATGAACCAATGGTTGGATGATCGAAGTCCCCCTTGTGAATTTAAAAACAAAATAGTTTAAAACAATGTTGTTTGGGTTTTGTTTAAAAAAGAAAACATGTTTAAGAATAGAAGTAAAAAGTAAAACTCCTCATAAGTGAACAAATAGGCATTATCTGTTATAAACAGCTGTCTAGTCACTTTCCGTTTTCCGTTCAAAAAAGTAAAGCAAAATTTATAAAGAAAGGGAAGTTGAGTATTTCCAGTTCAAAGGAAGTTAAATGAAGATATTGAAATAATAATAAGTCTCATAATACGTAACAATTTGACGTAGTATTTCCGAAGGAAGTAGCTATCAGTGAATAAATTCTTATTATATCAGAGGAAATAGGTTGATTACCCACTGCCCTGGTTTGAGAGGCCACTGACTTGAAAGAAAAACAGATTTATTTTCAAAAATGAGTTTCGCGCAGAAAATAAAAGAAAAGCTATTAGATTTAGGGCAATCTCATTGTCCTAAGACACCCACGGGCAAGCACCGTTATATTTTAGATCGGTGGAATAATTATTATTGTATTGAGTGCAATAAAATAAAAGTTCACGGGCATTCTCCACCTGAATTTGGTCGTTGGAAAAAGAATCCATTACCGAGATACTTGGATACGTGGAGTCAGCCAAGATATCGTGAACCAACGACCGCGAGCCCGCAAACCCCAGAAGCACCAGCGAGTGGTTGTGATCTAACGCCGCTGGCCGCGTCTAGTCCTATCCCGACTAGAAATGATATAGAAATACAAAGTGCTGGTTCAAGTGAAACACCAACGCCAGCTCCTAGGACGATATATGTAAATTCAGATACTGATGAGACCCCACCGGGGGTAGATCCGAAAACTTTAGTGAATGAAGTAAATTTAAAAGATGAACTCGAGATAGCCGAACTAATCACTGCAGGTCAGGAATGGCCTCAGGCAACAATTGAGATAGAAACAACAGCAGGTGTAATACCTGATGTCCCCTCGAACCAAAGTCCCTTAGATAATAATAAGTTAGATGATAAGGAGAATAGACTAAGTAATTTAGTGTTAAGTGTAGAAAATAAAGATATTGGTGTATCCAAAAGCCCAGATAGCCCAGTAGCGCTATATTTTCCTATAAAATACGAACCGTCAGATCCTAGAACGCCGTTAGAAATGCAAAGACCGACCTTTCAATCTTTTTATGCCGGTAGTAGTGATGAAATGGTTTATGCCGAGATCGGTCCTAGAACCATGTATGCTAACTTAGATACTGAATCACGAATTTCAGCGAGTAAAGAGGCAATTTACGAAAATATTGGTCTCGAACACAAAACTTCAACGAATAAAGAGCCAATTTATGCAAATATAGGAACCGAACCAAGGGAAACGAAAATTGAGAACCCTGACGAAAATAATGAAAATGAATTGCGCTCTCTGACACAACCTAACGATGAAGAGTTAATAGACCAGATTAAGCATTCATTACAAACAGAACTGTCCCCAGCAGTAGGAAACTTAATTCGACCTTTAACTAAACAACTACGAAACAAGAAAGTACAGGTCACAGTTGTTCGTCGCCAAGGTGACGAAGAAGAGAAATTAGGTATTTTATTTCAAGCGGACCCCTCAGCCCCCTTTGAAGATTTATTACCTGAGGAAAATGTAGTTGGAAATTTTGATATGGAAATACAGACCGACGTTTTTTCAAAAGAAGGATGTTAGCGTTCAAACTGAATATAAGTTCCCTAAAATGATCCGGATTGATACAGACCGTGAACTTAAGGTCCTTCGGACAACCGCTACTCAAACCAATCCTGTCATGTTTGAAGATAGTCTTACCCTCCAAGAGAAACTGCAATATTTGGACAGTATAGATAACATACTCAGTGTAGTTAGTAAAGTTAGGTGGTCAAACGGAGATAATAGTAGTGCAGATTCAGATGGGGGTGAGTCGTTGAAAGACGATTGGTTAGGTTACGAACTACAGAAATTACAAAACGAAGAAATAGCGAAATTACAAAACGACAAACCGGAGTCTCCTCCTGCGTCATCCCTGGAGGATGAGTCAAAACCTTCGTTGAACTCCGATGGAGAACTCCGATACGACCACTGGGATCCTCCCACGGTTTCTACTCCCCGAGCAGCGAACCAAGACCCTCCCACAGAGCACGCTGACCAGAGAAATGACCTCGTTGCACCTGCTCCAATTGAGAGTAGGTTAGGCGAAGAGAAGAAAAGTGATGATGCTTTTCCCTCAGTTTGCTCTGACCACCAGAAGCAAATTGAAGAGGAAGAAAAAGAAAATAACGATTCCTGGTCTGAAAGTAGAATAAACGAAAACATTGGTAAAATCTTTGATTACGCGGAATTTGGTGCGTCAGTAATTTGTTTAGATGAAGTAGAAAATAGAGACGATCTCTCAACCTCTCCAACCCAAAGTGAGTCTAACAAACAAACTGATAGTGTTAAGCATAGTGGTTTACAACCTTCATCTAGTGCTAGTTCTAAATTTAGTTCCTATAATGAACCTAGTGAATCACCTGCGACTAAAGAAATGAAAAAATACCAACAAGAGGAAAAGTTAGATCCCTTACAGATAGTGTTTGTTTCGCCACCTAGTAGCGTAGTTACATCCATGACCCCCATGGAGAAATTAGAATTTAGCGAAGGGGAAAAGACAGAAAAATCAGTATTTAGCGAACAAGATAGAACTTATACATCAGAATTGAGTTCAGAACAAACCTCCGAGTTAGAAAATAGAAGCGTAACCGATACCGACTATAGGTCCGTCTCTGAAAATTTCAACACCTCGGCTTCTTTAGACAGGTCCTTAGATCTGAAAGATGAGCCCGTTTCACATTCATCAAGTGAAGATAAGACCTCTGATAAGCAAAAATCCTATTTTTCGTCCTTTTTAAAAGTAGATCCTGAGGATAAGCCTCATATAAATTTAAAATCTGAGCAAGAAATTAAAACTAGTCCGGTTACCGAGACATCAATACCATATAGTTTTGAGAAACCTAAATTTACGGATACAGTAGTAACAGGCAAAGTTAGCAACCCTCCTCCCGAGGATGACAATCAAAATTCTACTATTGGTGTTAAACCACAAGCCTTTAAGATTTATCCAAATGTTGAAATTCCCTCCTTTTCTGGTAATAGGCATGAGTGTGTGGAACTTTTCCTGCAAGAATATGAATTAGTGGCTAGCATATACGAATGGTCAACCCTAGAAATAGTAAATTATCTTCCTTACTGTCTAAAAGGGGAAGCTTTCTCCTTCTATTTAGTAGACCTAGCAAACATTTTACCTTTAAACTATAGCGAGATGAAGGAAAAACTTAAAAAGGCTTTTCCTAGTATTGAGTATACTGCAAGATTAGAATATGACGTTGATACAAGAAAACAACAACCCCATGAGAGTACTTTAGCGTTCATTTATAAGTTAATAAAGGATTTGAAATTCTTGCGAGGTTGGGTTAATGAAAGTGAATTGATGAGCAAACTTAGAATGAGTTTGTTGCCAGACATCCTCAATAAGCTGATGCTTGAAGTGGATGATTGCGATAATCTCGAACAGTGCCTACAATATCTTAGAAAATTTCACACAGCGCAACGATTAGTTAGTCAGAGAATTAGCCATGACGTAATATGGGAAAATGACCGCTTGGACTGGTCAAGCATTAAAGAACAACACCAACCAGGATTTGTACAGATTAGTTCTTGTTACACAGACGAAGTAGTAGCAGAACCGGGTTACAAAACGTATAGGAACAATCACCAAAATACCTATTGCCTTGGCCATGGGCAGGCGCAGCTTTGTACAGTCAAGATAAAAATAGGAGACCGCTGGGCGCAAGCTCTTATAGATTCTGGCTCTGAAATTTCGATAGCTTCAAAAACCCTTTTACCCCCAAGATTTCCACTAACGGAAAGATTGAAGGGTTATGTAAAGCTTCGTGGAGTAGGGGCCCAACCCACAGATTACATTCCTGTGGTGTGAAGGATCACTTGAAAACAACCAAACGAAGATTTCTAGACGTAGCTATAGTTGACCCACAGTTTTGCCCCTATGACGTTATTTTGGGGATAGATTTTTTGCACAAGTATGTCACAACCATTCACTCCAAATATATGGAACTAGCAGATAAAGACGGGAATCATGTCGAAGATCTATGGTTTACAATCCCAAAATGTACATATGGGACTCGTCAAGGTGTGATTCATACCTTAGACTTAAAACATGTTAAACGATACCCACCATCAGTAGGAAAAAGATCGCTTAGCGATTCCCAATCAAGACAGAACGATAATGCTAGACAAACGGCTTTCTCTATCCCCCCTCATACAAACAAACCAATTTATAGGAAACGGAACCTCCCACTTAGGAGTACGGATCCGTCTCTAAAATTGGTCACTGGAAATCATAGAAGTCCCGTTGTTAGTGTACCTGATAGGAGACAACAGCTCCCTGTTAAGGAAATTACATCTCGTGTATTCGTGTGTTCCAGGGAAACTACAAAATTTCCCTCGGAGCCTACGAATAGAACAAATGGAAAAGTCAATAGATGTAGAAATGCAAGACGTAAACGAACTAAGAAAAGCAAGGTGTCTTCCAGTGCTCCTGAGCTGGAACTTACCAATTCGCCTGACTTAGAGAAAGAGGAAAGGAATCTATGCAGTCTTGACCCTCAATCAGGCCCTAGTGGAACTTCGGTAACTAGTTCTACAGAAAGTTCGGATACAGAGATTATTCCTAGAAAGAAAAAGAAAGCGTGTTATGCGCCAAGAAATAACAAAAAGAACCAACACTCTGTAAAGCCACCCCTGGCCTCCCAGGCGCCTTATGAGCCTGTAGAGGGCCAATCAAATAGTGGACAGTTAGAAACATTAGAAAAACAATTGATAACGCAAGGAAGTGTAAATGGTCCCGCAACCCTCCCTGATCTAGAGAGTTCTGCTCAGGATCATAGTCAGAAAGAGGTCGTGCCAGACCCCTTGGGGCTGAACGACGAACTTTTTGATATCTATCCGGACACTACTTACAAAGTACACCTTCCAGCAAATGTCCGCGTGCCGTCCAAGGCTTCATATGTCATAGAAATTACCGCACCAACTGGGAACGTGCATCTTTGGGAATTCTTACCGTCCCAAGGAATTCGATATTGGCACTCCTGTTTGATCCCAAGAGGTCCAGTTTTTACTGACAATGGAAATTTTACTCTGACCATTTTCAATAGTTCAGACCGAACCAGATCTTTGTCTAAAAACCTTTATTTAGGGAAACTTGTTCCCCAGGTCGAGTCCTTAAATGACGAAACGGAAAATAACGTACAGGCCGTTAATCAAATCATACACCTTACTAACAAAGATGAAACAGAGGACGTGGAAGTCCCTGAACAACCCCAGAAAGTCCCCCAAACAAAGGAAGAATTAGCCCAAGCATTAAATATTGGCCCAAACTTAAACCCCGAAGAAAGAAACCAATTACTGGACTTATTGATGGAATTTAGGGACGTTGTAGCCTGGGATAAGTCTCGTCTGACTGCGGCTACCGATAAATTTATGTGCCCCTTAGAGGTCATTACAGATATACCTGTTTCTCACCCCCCATATATAGAGACACCAAAACAGAGAGAGATAGTCGCGGCAGTGATCCAAAGAATGTTAGACAGCAATATTATCCGAGAAAGTCAAATTCCATATTCTGCACCAATTGTGATAGTAACTAAAAAAGATGGCTCCCCGCGCATATGTACAGATTTTAGGGGTCTAAATAGGATCTTAAGACCCAATTATACGCCAGTGCCGCGTATAGATGATATACTAGCGTTTTTGAATGGTACCAAATACATAAATACGCTGGATATGCAAAATGGATATAACCAATTATTAATCCGTCCGTGTGATATAGAGAAGACTGCATTCATCTGCAGCCGTGGAAAATTCGAATTTTTGAGACTACCATTCGGCCTAAGCACGGCCCCGGCCCTTTTTCAAAATATGATGAATGTTATATTTGGTGACATCATGTGGAAGTATGTAATTTGTTATTTAGACGATTTGGTTTGCCCTAGTCCTTCTTTCTCAGATTTAATAGAAAGAACGAGAATTATTTTATCTCGACTCAGGGAGGCCAACTTAAAACTCAATCCTAAGAAGTGTTACTTTGGTTACGAAGAAGCTTCTGTGCTTGGTCACATCGTCGGCAGGCGAGGGATTTGTGTAGATCCTGCAAAAACGGAAGCTATAGCAAAGGTACCCTACCCTACTACAGTCAAAGAAATACGTAGTTTTATTGGACTTTGTTCATTTTACCGAGCTTTTGTCCAAGGATTTTCCTCTATTGCAAAACCACTCACTTCGTTGACTAAAAAGAACGCCAAATTCGAATTTGGAGAAACTGAGAAACAAGCATGGGATACTTTGAAATCTTGTCTTATATCTGCTCCCGTCCTTGCCCACTTTGACCCGAATCAGGACGCCATAGTTTATTAGGATGCTTGTCGAGACGGAATAGGTGGATATGTCGCACAAATTAAAGAAGATAACCAAGAACACCCAATAGCGTATTTTTTGAAATCATTGTCCCCAGCGGAGCTCAACTACTCCACGATTGAGCTGGAAGCGCTAGGAGTTACTAAGACAATTTTGCATTTCCACTTTCTATTGGCAGACCGTCCCTTTATTGTGCGGGCCGATGCTCACGGCATATGTTACCTCAGAAACAATAAGATGCTAAATTCTCGTTTCATGCGTTGGGCAATTCGTTTGCAGCCCTATCAATTTACGATTCAACACGTTAAAGGCCGCAATAACGTGATCGCCGATTTTTTGTCCAGATGTCCGCTAAAGGATGAGTTACCCTCTAAATTTGATCAAGAAGAAGATTGTGCAGAAGTGTGCAACTTAGTGTTATGTCCCAAAATAGATATCAAAACAATGCAAACAGAGGACGATAAAATTAGAGAACTAATACAAAAGAAGAAAGATAACCCCACTGATCGTGCTCTAAAACCCTATGTTGTAGTTGACGATGTGTTATATCGAATCATGAACAAAGATAAGAAACTAGTGATACCAGAAAAGGCTATTCCCGACATATTACAAGAGGCCCATTCGTCTCCCCTGTGTGGAGGCCATACGGGATTTTCTCGCACTTACTCTAAAGTGAACGAACGTTCTATTTTCCGAACATGGGGAAAATAGTTAAGGAATACGTGCGATCTTGTGACGAATGTCAGAGGGTGAACATCCCTAGAGAAAAGAAGCAAGGTTTTCTTCATCCCTTACCTGTAAAAGAGGAATTGTTTTCCCGCTGGAGTTTAGATATTTTTGGCCCGCTACATAGTAGTGCAGGCTACAGTTATATCCTAGTTATGATAGAATATCTTAGCCATTTCGCGATATTGTTCCCGCTTCGAAATATGAAAGCTCCGACAGTGGCTAAAGCCATGTTGGACGAGTTAATCACGCGTTTTGGCCCCCCTAAAGAGGTGCTGACGGATAGAGGAAGTAATTTTCTCTCAAAGATAATGGCCGAACTAAATGACTTATTCGACATTAAACATGTTCGAACTGCAGCATTTAAACCGTCAACAAACGGGCTATGTGAGCAATTTAACTCCGTAATCGCAAATTTTCTAACTAAGTACACGGCCAAACAGCCTACTAAGTGGGCAGAATATGTCCGATTGTGTGCATATGCTTATAATGTGTCGCCCTCACCTATTAGAAAATACTCCCCATACGAGATTGTTTTTGGTCAAAAGGCAAGATTTCCCACTCAATTGGACACCCAGTATCAATTTACGAAAATACAGGAACACCAGAAACAATTAAAGATAATCCGTAAGTTAGCCCAGCAGGCCATGACACAAGTACAGCAACAGACTAAGTTACGAGTTGATCGCACTAGACAACCTATTAAGCTGAAAGTCGGTGACTTAGTATTGTGTAGAGATTACCTGCCAAAGAAGGATATTTCTCCCAAGCTGACACCAAAATTTATAGGACCGTATTATCTTAGAAGTATTTCCCCTACTAATGCCTGCAAAATTGAATTAGTATCGGATCCCAGCCGCACCCAGATTGTAACAATCGAAAGATTAAAGAAGTACTATCCGCGAGATAGGTTGACTTCGGAGGAGGTATCCGGTGACAGTGAGGAGGATTAAAAAAAAGTTTAAAAAAATTTTAAAAACAAAATTATGTTAAAACAGAAAGGGAACAATTACACTAATGTGTAGCCGCCTTGAGTGTGATGAACTGGCGCCAAAATTCTCACCATATTCAATGCCGCTACGCTGTGAAGAAAACAATAATGTTGGGGTTAGAAATATTATTTTCCCTTCTATCCTTGGAGGCCGGAAAGAAAACTTCGGCAGCTACAAAGTATGAGTGTGACCGAGCCTCCGCGATGGTCGGGAGAATACTGCGCCCTGAATTTTGTTTTAGAAAAAAACAAGCAAACAAACAAATATCTACAAGAAAAGAAAAAGAAAAGGAAGGAAATATCCCCCCCTTCTTTCATAACTCTTGCTCCCCCATCCTCCGGATTTTTTAACCTACTCAAGCCACTATTTAAAAAAAAAGAAAGTACTCGCGAAGCTTGAACCTAGGTTTAACCGAGTTAGTATCGAAAAGGAGCTCCTTACTATTGAAACATGAAGAAGTTACACACAGAACTAAATCATATAAGTAAAACCGTACGGTGGTTAAACATAGGTTAAGCACAGTGTAAAGAAAGGTTCCGCTAACTAGTGGTGTTGGGATCTCTTAAAATTATAAAATACTATTGATAGTATTGATAGTACTAATCAGTAGTATTAAAAGGTTTCAATATTAAACCAAATAAAAAGGTAATTGGAAGATGATAATTTACAAATGTTATTACTCTTTTGGCAGACAAAACTTCTGGTTGAACACCAAAACGATCTGGTAAAGTGTATAAGGTGAAGTAAGTTATACTGAAACCCTCATAAATACTGCTTATCTGCTTGACGCTTTAAAAAAAATATAGGGGAATCAATTTCAGGATGGCTACGGCAAATACTACGGCTATATCACCTAAGGTTCCTAGCATCAAAATTGATAACTATGGCGGAACCCCAGGAGAGTCCCTGGAGGACTTCCTTCAAACCTTCAAATTGGCCGCGAAGCTATATAAATGGAATGATACTGATTGCATAAAGTACCTTGTTGCTTACTTGTACGGTCCTGCCCGCGACTTTTATGAAATAAATTGTGATGAGCTACAAGCTCTAACTAAATTTGATGACGCAGAACAGAAGTTGCGCGCTGCTTTTGGAAACACTGACCAATTGTCAGACAGTTATGCTAGCCTTCATAATAGAATGAAGAAACCGACCGAAACATACTCGCAATATTACTATGCCATGATGAAGCTATGCCAACGTGTTTCTCCGCATATGAGTGACGAGGATAAATTCCAGCATTTATTGCGAGGTTTACCGGCTGATGCCCTTAGTTATGTCATTGAAAAAGGGTGTGACACCTCGGAAGAGGTAAAACTGGCGTTTGAACGATATGAAAAACCTCGAGTACGCTCGCAGTTGCGTCGAGAACAAATCTCTTTGCCGTCCACCACTAAGCCACAACAAAAAGAAGTAAAGACTCAGATAGCCAGGAAGATTCAACCCCCAAAACCCAAATTTTCCAAATTGCAATCTGTCTCGGTCGAAAAAGCTCCAACCCGAGGCCCCTTGAAGTGCTACAGATGTGGGCGACCGAAGCACTTGCGTGCTCAATGTTGGGCTAAAACTCATATTTCAGGGACACCCCTAACTGACAAAGCCCCTGCAGTCCGCCCACAAGATCAAACACCCGTGATATACAGAATAAATGGAACCCCAAGGTAACTGGAGGAAGGCCAAACACTTTCGGCCGGACTTCACAGGGTCCACAAAAATCGACATTGACTACAAGGAATCAGACTAAGGAAAATAATCCTTCAGTCCAACCAAACAAGCAGAAATAATAAACGATTTTCTTTTTCTGGTGAACATTTTGTCAGGTTTGATCAATACTAGTTAATCGCTAGTATATCGAGGTAAGGACAAATTTAGGTGATAAGTAAATTAAAGTTAAAAGTAGAATAAGTTAGATTAAGTGCAACCAAACCATGGCAGCACCAAGGTCCAATGTTGTGTTTTCCCTTTAATTATAGAATTTATACTCTGACATGGCACATTTCTGGGAAGAAAAGGAATTTCTACAACTGGATAGCGAGGACGCGGAAATAAATGAAAGTGTAAGCCAAACGGACAATTTTCACATTGCTCCCGCTTATTTCTTCGCGCTGGAAGGCCTTCAACTAGCGCCCGGACTTCAAATATTCAAGGAACTATCAGTTCTGATAGTACCCCCACGGACTAGCCAACAGCTACTAGAGTTGGATCCTATAAATTATATTTTAAAACCCTACATCACCCAAGATCAACTTACCCCAGATCAACAAATTACCGCATGGCTCTATGAACAAGTCCAGTCGCTAGAGTATGACCAAGGAGAATGTTACTTACATGAAGCGTTAGGCGAACTTAAAAACAAGATCCCAATGGGGTCCACGGTGTTCGTTTATGGCGAGCCGACGGCCGCCGCCTTAAGACAAGCATGCCAGGAATGGTTTATCCTGGACCTAAAACCTTTGATTAATGTTTCCTTGGACCAGTTGCCTGACCCCATAGTACCCTGGCCCCTTTCAGAGCACCTACAAAATCACTTTGAATGTGGAATCCCACAAGTACTAAAATTACACAGCTGGTACTCGAAAAAAATAGAATCCCCCTCCTGGGCGGATCCATTTTGTATATTAGAGGACCTACTGCCGGAAGGAGAAGGAGAGCGGTAAAGCCAGAACAAAGATTAATACTTGTAATGAACCTTAAGATCCTTCCACCTTACACTTCATACGTACCGCCTTCCTCTTCGATAATTTGTGGATGATAACGACTCCTAGATCCCCGATCTGGAAAGAGATAGGAGAGAGGATTACTCATTTAAAAAAAAATAAATAAATAAGTAACTAAACAAATTAAGACATGTCATAATAGTAATAAGACTATTAGTAGTTAAGTCTAATAGAAACAGACAACTATCCCCTATAAGTTACAATTCATTTACGATGACCATATAATTATCGTTTTATCTTTCGTAGAGAGGGCAGACAGTAGAAGGTCAGTCTCAGGACAAGGTTGTAAGTTAAAACTTTTAGCATTTAGCTGTACGCCCCATGCCGCTCTTCACTCGCATCTCTCAGCGGAAATATTTTGCAAAATCCTTTGTGGCTCAAATTCTATCTTGCATCAATCGACAACTACCCCCGGACTTGGTATATGTCCATTTATCCGTAGATTTCCTGGAAGCCCTAGAAGTTATCTGCCTTAGCCTAATATACCGACAATTGTCCCCCAAAACCCTTGCGGATACGGTTAATAATTTAACGGATCAAACAATAGCCTATCTTAGGTATGTCCAACATCGCTCGATGGATACAGGAACGCTGTTCTTGTTGTCTCTCTCCGGGAACGGATATTCCTACGGATTCCAATTCTGGAGATCGACGCTGCCATATCACCACTAATAGGAGTAGTGTCATTCCCCTACGAGTATGGACGTACATAACCCTATGGGAAAGAACACTCTGGAACAAGCTATTTGCATTCATCCCCTCCCGACAAGCTTCCAAGATATTTCCACCCTTTTTCCGATACTATTTACGGCGCAATCTTGCATTTCGATATTGTCAGATAGGAAATCTCCTTCTTTTCAAGGGATGGTTGAAACTTTTTGGTTTAAAAACCACGCGTTGGATGAGAAGTGTCTACGCTACGTATGGTTTCGCTTTCCGCATTTTCCTGGTAATGGGCACAAGCGATTCAACCCTCCAATTGCGAGTTGCCTCCAGACCCGTCACATGGAATGAGGTTTTGGAAGAGGAATACATTTCTTTTTAGCTTGCACTTTAAGGCAAAGAACCCTTAAGTATATAAAACCCACGGTCCGACTACACGTGATTACTCTACTGTATTAATATTAAAAATATCCCTGGTGATTTTGACATAATAGCCGAGTGACCAATGCAAATAAATAATTAAGGCATTATTATCATACCGCCGCAAGCCGGATTTCTCGGCGATATGTTATCCTATATAATTGTTTCTGTTTATTGTTTTCTTTCAGAGAAATGTTAATCCGCCATTATCTTTTTGTTATATTGGGAATTGGAAGTTCTTGTCTTCCATTATCCAACCAGGAAAGCGTTCTTCCTGTACTTGCAAATGCAGGAGTGTTTTGGGAACTACTAACTTCTCAGGTACCCTATCATAAGTTATCTATATTGGCTTATACCATACCCATATACAATATACCTCAGTTGCATGATGAATTCAAAACTCTTCAGCAAGCGTTCACTTCCGGTTATTGCGATCAGACTAGAGAGGCGTCTGAACATTCATGTACATTGTTGCAATCAATTGTAGAAATCCAAAAGATCACTGACTTACAATTGCAGCAAGAATTACTTGACCTCACAGCATTTCGAACAGATAAAACAAAACGTGGTTTAGATTTCATTGGTAGCTTTCTCTCTTGGTGTTGTAACACTGTTTCGAAAAGTACCTTCCAAAATTACGTTACCAACCAAAGAAAGATGGGTGAATTGTTGAATCAAATAGTGGATCAAATACATTCAGATCATCATAACATACTATTGACTCGAGACTACAAGAAATTTCTCTACCCAAGTGAACAATGCTGTACATTCAATACAGGATAAAGTGAAATCGCTTCAGAAGGCAGTAAATAGGGTAATCGAGCAAGTAGCTCGTAATCATGATACCGCATAGTCAGTGCAAGTTCTCACCCTAAGCAAGCTCCTTGCTACGCTCCAATACGAGCGCCAACATAAGGACATCCACACTGCTTGCATTGAGGGAAGTATGTCATTAACAGCAGTTAACCCCAAACAATTAGCGCGTGATTTACAGGTTTTAGCGCTTCGACTTCAGAAACAAGGATATTCATTGGCTATACCACAATCAGAAATATTTCGCTACTATAATTTACGTACAACCACCTGCCACTTTGTAGGAAACAGTGTGACGTTGATTGCCAAAATTCCAATCATTCGTGGGGCTCACCCCATAAAATTATTCCGATTGATTCCATTACCATTTCACTACCAAAATCAAACGTGCAAGGTAATACATGAACCTGCCTTACTGGCTACTAATTCCGAATATGAAACTATTTTAACAGACTACGATCTTATCACGTGTTTGAATAGACCTGATGGACTTTGTAAAATACCGGAAATAACACGTACATCTTTCCAAGCTCCGAATTGTATCTATCATTTGTGGCAAACATCTTCGATCGCGGAAATCAATCAATACTGTGCATTTACCTGTTATCCACACGTACAACCCATCATCACTCCCTTGAGTGAAGACACCTATCTTATTACTAACCCTCCTCGTCAAATGAGCATGATATGCCCACACAAGAGTGAAATTCTTAAACAGGATCCTTTTACTCCTGGGTCTCTCAAAGTTAGTCTACACTGTAAATGTGCATTGGAAATTAATTCTCAATTACGAATTCCTCCCCGTTTCCCATGCCCCAAGGACTCCATCATGGATCGTGCCGTCAAACGCTTACTACCCTTAACTTGGTTACCCTTAGAGACTCTTAAATTACCGAAAAATCTCTTAGGTGAATTGGAATTCACCGACCTTAATGCGACATTAAACCAAAATTGGTCAGTAAAGGTAACCTACTATGAGCCGCCATTACAATCTCATAGGCTAACCCCCATCGCACTTCCCCAAACAATTAAAGTATCCGATATCAGTGGCAGACCGTATCTTACGATCCTGTTCGTATGGAACACTGTTCTTACCTTATGCATAATTTATATGACCCTTCGTTTAAAGAGCACTCTGTGGCCTCTTCTGCTTACTTACCCCCAGCCGGTGAAAGCTCAAGGCATTATTCATGAGATAACAGAACCACTACTTTATGCCGTTATTGGAATAACAATTTCGGGAATTATTCTCTTTTGTTGTTATAAGACACTGTGTCTTCGAGTTTTTTCTGTTCTTCGCAACCCCCCTCCATCTACTTCCCAACCCCTAGAGGAACCGTCCTCGAGTCAGGACCGACGTCCCCCAGCTCCCCCTCGTACCACTAATTTATGACTAGCAACGATCACGTTACTATTGCTCGCTACTGGTGAGGCGCATGCTCTCGAACTTTCGACCCTTGCCCATTCTGGCGTGATTACAGACAGTGATCCGCACGTTATCCTTTATGATTCATCGTTACCACTAGTCCTTGAATTTCTATACGAGTCGTTCGTACCGCCTGATGGACAAAACATTTGGAACAAACTACCTCCAAATAATCTAGAAGTACTCATGCAAGATCATAGTCAGCAAGGCTATGCCTTTGTCTTTGTCACGAAAGTCCACGTTAAGCAAGCTTGGATTACTACTTCACAGCTCCAAACCTTTCTTGGTAACTTAAGGTTAGCTCAACATGCGTCAATGATTCCATGGAAAACTTTACGAACTGTTCATAACATTCAAACGTGGGATCAATTGGTTGCAACATGCTTAACGAACTCTATCACCCCTACCTTACTCCCTCCTGATTTATTACTTAACTTGACTTATGAATTAGAACACCGGCTTAAGACAACAGAGTATGAGTTAGTCATACCCCCCTCAGATATTTCGATTCTCTACTCGTATAAACTTAGTGAATGTATCATTGCACCTAAACAAGTCATCGTGGCTATTAAAATTCCTTTACGACAACGCGGAACTACTTTACAACTCCAACATTTGCGTATTATTCCTTTCCAAAGGGGTAAGGAAGTTTGTCATGTGGATCTACCTATCCAACATATAGTAACCCGATGGCCGTCCAATAAACTTATGACCGTAGACTGTGATTTTTCAAAGGAGACCATTTGTTTAGCCCGTGAGTTTCAACCGCACGAATTCTCCATAATACCCTGTCTCCTATCGCTTTTGCACTCAAATTCTTCGGCCATTCGAGACAATTGTCCTCTGAAATGCAAATATTTACCGTCGGTTGACCTATTTCATCGGTTAAATTTCACTACTGTCACGATTCTTGCCCGACGTGGATTGTCGATTCATATTTCATGCCCAGAAACGGACATTCCAAATATGATGTCCCCAGATGATTATGGCAGTTTTTTGATAAATCTTGGTTGTAGATGCTCTGTGCGACTACAAGGGGTTGTACAACAATCTATTTATCCTTGCATTACTCATCACGTGGAAAAAGCACGTGTTGTAAAACTAATTCCTGTGCAATGGCTTCAAGACATACCCAGTGAGACCGTACCTTTCATTTGTCACCCATGTACCCTTCGCTCAGGGTTCCCATCTTCAGAACCTATGTTAACAGATTATTCAACAATGTTTATCATTAATATAGTATTTATGGTAATTACCTTGGTCATCGGACTGTTGTCTGTTATTTTTACTGGCATTACACTGCGTAGACGTGCTCTAGTACGAGCTCGCCGTAGACCATACTATCAGCAACAATCGCCGCCACGATATTTAAGTGATATTTAAGTGTTACTGGATAAAAACCAAACCTATAAAATACATAACGCAATTAAACACTGACCATTGGCATACCTCATAATTATATTATGATAGAACTATAATTACAACAAGTCGAAAAAAAAAACAAGGGGCGCCTACCCCCTCATCTCAACATATCACTCTCTCTCTCCAGATCTCTTTCTCTTAGGACCACTATTATATCTTATTTTTTTTTATTGTCTCCTCCTCCTCTAGCCACCATGGAGCCTACACCCACACCATCTGCGCCTGGTCCATCCATGGATGCTCTACGTGATGAAAATGTTCGATTATCAACTTTTACTGACTGGTCGGTATCTTTTATTTCGCCCGCTTCGTTAGCACGCGCTGGATTCTATTTCCTCTGCAAACCAGATAGAGTAGCTTGTATATTTTGTAATTTGCAGATTGGTCTTTTTGAACCAGGGGATGATCCGACTGAATTGCATCGTCAGTGTTCACCTTCTTGCCCGCTCTTACAAAATTTTCCTAAAGGTAGAGACGAATGTGGCCCCTATCATTGGACGTATATGCCCAATTCCCGCCCAGAACGTCTCTCATCCTCACGGGGACAATCCCCTGCCATCGCAGGTACCTCGGAAATCACAATAAATGGACCCAAATATCCACACTACACTCTCGAAGAAAAGCGACTGGAGTCATTTTCATTGTGGCCCCCTGCTCTAGCTCAAACTCCACAGGCATTAAGCCGAGCCGGTTTCTTTTATGCGAAAAAGGGAGACCAAACTATCTGCTTTTTCTGTGGTCAGGGCCTTCATCGATGGGAGCCCACCGATGACCCCTGGGTTGAACACGCGCGTTACGCTCCCCGCTGCGCTTTTCTCTTACTTCATAAGGGCCAAGATTTCGTAACTCGCGTGCTACAGACGGCATCCCCAGATCAATCCCAACCTCCCACACAACCAGTAGTTTTGTCAGATACTGAGATTCCGGTCGCCGCTAATGAGGTTGTTGCAAATTCTGACCACCCCACAGACGATCACACCCCCATCCCTCAGAATTCCCTGTGTAAAATTTGCCTCCTTGAAGAAGTCCAACTAGTATTCCGACCATGCAATCATGCCGCCACCTGTGTTGCTTGTGGACTGGCGGTTACACACTGCATTGCCTGTCGGGCACAAATTACGTCAGTGATTCGTATTTACATCCCCTAACGGGTAGTTGACCCGCTTGTGTTTGCTTTGTGCTTAATTGCTAGATATTATTATTCTTCAAATTATCTTTTGTATATACTCTTCCCGGCCATTAAGTGCTGTCAATATATCTGCTACCTGAATTTGCTTCCTTTTTGTTACAGTCTATATTCTGCCTGACATTTGTTCACCTCACCTCCCAGGCTCCTCATATATTGTGTTAGTTTATTTTTAGTTGTTCAGTATTGTTTCTTTATATTCCTTTAATACTTACGACTTTAATGTTTATTGCTCTGAAGTTATTAGTTTATTTTATTTTTTTTTTCTGAGGAGTCTGGGCGGGAAGAATTATATACATATAGATATGTATAACTAAAATATAGATATGAAAAAAATAAAATAAAATAAAATAGAATAAAACAAATGATGTATAATGATATCAGATATAGAAGTAATCCAGTAGTAACTGATTAAGTGGTGTAATAACTCTTAGATTTTACTTTAGTTATCCTGTTATTTTTATTCGCATCTTAAGTTAGTTAGGTTTCTGCTTACTTAAGGTTTTAGCTTTGGATTTTTTTATTATAGTTAATTGTTATTATTAAGTTCATTTGTGGCTATTTGAATTGAAATAATGAAGTTAGATAAACATAATAAGGTTAGAACCCTGACGAGTTGCATAGTATATATTAAGGACTTTCGAGTTCTAGTAGAACATAACTTAACTCTACTCAGAATAAAAACCTAGACTTAATACCTAGAAGTAATGAAACTTTCAAAATTGGTGGCCCCCTCCATAAGCGGCCCTGTTTCAAAGTGGATATTATTGCTTCACAACAGCGCATGGCGCACAAGACCGTTCGGATATAACGTGACGGTAATTAAAATTTTAAGCGAAATAATATGTCAAAATAAACACACCAAAGTGTACTCTTTGAAACTTAAAAGTTAGTTGAATATCATTGTGCTTTACGAATTGTTTTTTTTTAAATTGTTCGCGGATACTTCCTCAAAACCCGTCTCTCAGTCATCGTTAAAACTAAAAAGGAAATCAACTCTTATCAGGTGACGGAAGTGCATCCGACTCAGAATGATGGTTGCGCGAAAAGCCAACAGCAAAGAACACACCAGCATTTATAACAGGAAAATAGATAAATAAAGCGAAAATAGGGAAAGGACATTACAATGAAATGAATAATAATAATAATGTTGCCATTAAATCATCACGATTGGAGTACACCATAGTCTCTGTTAAGCACTTGATTCTTGACGATTCCTGGTTCGATCCCCCCGATAGATCATTTCTTTTATCCTATATCTAAATTATCGCTCCGCACGAGCGCAAGTCTGTATTTGAATTGGTTAAGTAAAAGAAGGCTAGAATCAAATACTTTCAATAGACACTTAGTGGATCACATATCATCACTACCTACACTAGAGGTCCTGAGTTCGAGCCACGAAATATTCGATTCAAAATTACTATCGTTGTAAACATGGTCTCAATTACCGGAGATTATTGGCAGTTACGCAATTGTATCTCACGTTGAAAGGAAACAGATCAGTCGGAGATCGAGTCCCGACTCACGCACATTTTGTATGAGTGACAACTACTTAATCACGTTTTTGTTTATCCTTAGGGAAACACATACTAAATTCACAAGTAATGCAACACGCACTTCTTATAATCACTGATTAACTATGACTTTGGTCACTATCTTTCATTGTGGCTTTCACTTAACCCAGTGATAATGAAAATCGGTATGGGTATGAATTGGTAACTTGTCGTGAAGAAATGGAAAACACATGCTTCAAAAATAACACACCAACAAGTCAAGGAGATAGTACTTACCCTGTAACAAGAAAACTCCCCTTATTGTCTCTGGAGACGTACATCTTCCCTTCTCCTTCTTTTGCGTTCTCCGAGCCATAGATGGTACGTATACTCCAACAAGCTGAAAAATATGAAACACAAAGTTAAGATCTTATTTAAACTCATAGATTATCATACTCAATAATAACACAGTGCAATAATTAGCATCATACTTAATATTTAGAAATTAGATAAAGGTAACTATTTAAATCCAGTCACGACTGAACTACCAAATTCGTCAAATTCGACTAATAAGTACCCGGGACCTGCACTCAACTTCAGGTTCCCACGTCCAGCCTATAATGCTATGTGTGTGTGGGAGAATTTTTTCGTTTCAGGTTTTTCCTTACAGAAGCCGAAGTAGCAGAACCTGCCCAGGTACAAGCAGTGTAAGGACCTACGCCTTGGAGATAACTGAGTATTCGTTTTCCTTTTTATACTTCTGTTAAAAAATTATAAGTTTCTAATCACTTGAATAACACTCTATTTCAAAACAGAAAAAGGGAATTTGACATTTTTCTTTGTTATTCTTACTAAGCTACCTACAAAGGGTTGCAAATATAATGAACAAATCACATTGTGCGCAAGATAAGACTGCCTCCTCTGAGGGTCTTAGTTATATTAAATAACTTTATAGAGCTCAAAACCCTACAATATTATTTCCCGAAATCTCTAACAACTGAGATAACAGGCACGTTATCCGAGAATTTCTCAAGTGCTGGATTGCCCTATTTTGAGATATGTCTTATCTTGAACACACAGAGGTAGTAATGTGTAAAAATAGAAATGACTAACAATTAGGAAGTAATACACGATTCAAATTCATATTAGTCTGATTGATATAATTGGAATTTTCAATAAAGTGTAAACAATGTAATAAAGTGTAAAACTAGCCATGAATTTCAAGTATTAAACACTTATAAAAAAAATTATAATCGTTTGCTTGAGTTTGTGTCAAAATTTTAGTTAAAACTGATTGATATAAATTTTGAAGATACTTTGGAACTAATTATTTTAACTGGCATAGTTGTAAAAGTGTAATTAGTCTTAATTAAATCTTGTTGAATCTCAACTCTGTTTAATAGTTCTATGGTTTACGAAGTAACCTAAATTGAAATCTCACAATCTTTGTTAAAGTCTAAAAAAAGGGGTAGATAATATTAACATTTCCAGATATAAAATATTGTATACAATAAACTTCTTGTACTCGTGCATGGAAATCTGAACGACTGACCACTTCTTATTCTCTAGATTAGGAAAACAATGCAAAAATACTTATCTGACAATGTTAGGAAGTCCCTGGTCGGAGGCCGGCGTCTGTAACAGTATACTAGATGAATTCTCGCAGTTGAGATACCAAAACCTTTTTTTTTTCCTCTCTCTCCGAACATTCGTCACCTGATCTGATAATTTACAAGCCACTTATCATTATGCCAAGCTATATAATTAGCTCATTTCCGCCACGCTGGCCGAATCCAAACTTCCTTTAAACACTCTGGTCCTCAACCAGCCTACATCTGAAAACAAAATATACGGCCAATGTATGTTAATATGGCCATTGCGTCCTGACGTCTTCATAACAAACCAGGTATTGCCCATCTTGTAAAGTGCCTTGGAGTTACTCACCATATGATTCATCACCCATTAATCATTACAGTAAGTGGAAAGAATATTTAACAATTCAGTTTCCTCCATCATTATCATTCCACTCACAAAGAAACAAACCGAGTTAGGTACATCAATCAATTTGAGAAGAACTTGTCTTACCGTGATGTTGTTTTTGATCTTCATCCACAGTCACTGCTTGAACACAAGAGGCATCCTAACAATAATGTGTGGTCACCGCACCCACACTTAATTCTAGGCTTCCGGTTTATTTGTTCAATGATACAAAATTGATTTTTGTGATAGTACTACAATCACATATAATATTTAAACAGGTTTCTATACCTAGATTCGATGTGTGGTCAGCCCCGTTAAAATATATATATATATATAATGAACCATTGAAAAGGGATTCGGTGGACATCTTATATAAACAAGTACTTCGCATAAGCCAAAGATTATTATGTAACGCATTAATGATTATGTAGTCTAATAGCCTATTTGATTGCAGATCCATACCCATTGCCTACCCAGTGTGATGTCTAGAGTAAGGCCCCCCTGGTATCTGGAGGTACCCAAGGATCCAGATTGCAGCCTGTCAGCCCCCCCCAGGGCTGATCCAGAGGGACGATATGGAAATTGATTTTTATTATTGACACTCCATCACTGTTTATTAGTGGACAACAGTGACCCAAAACCTAAACTTCCATCCGGATACAGAACTTTCTCTGTGCCGTAAGAATTATAAACTTCTACTGTGACAAGAAAATCCCTTTTATCCACGGACAGACTCCCATTGACTTACCTCAGTTCATTGCTTACAGGTGAAAAACTCTTCTCGTATCAGTACAAACAAAAAAAAATTTGGACAAGTGAAAAGACTCAAAATAAAAGGAATAAAAACTCCTTTCAAATCAGCGTTGTGAAAAAATCATAAGAAGATTGTAAACAATGTCAAGAGACTTTAAATATTTCTCAATATATGAAAGAACTCAATTTCATTGTAATATCCACGATCTAACGGACCAAAAACAAAACAAAAAAAAAACATGGACAGTTATTTTCTAAATGTAAAAATTAAATTTCTATTGATTGGTCAAGTAAAAGCACAAGTTTGTTTTTCAGACATTTAATGAAGTCTATATGTGAGTATGGTAATCGAGTTTGCACATTTTCATTCCACCATGTTAAAGACCGTAAGTTTTGGAACTCTCTGTATAGCTATCTTTTGGCAAACACCGAAGCTAAAAAGACAAGGAAGTAATTTATTAAATCCTCCATTGCACATTATATTTAACTGTGCTCAACAACAGGTCACCGTGACGTCATCATATAGAGTTATTCTCCGCATAACTAAATCCCTTACACTAGGCATTTAAGATTCAAAAACAGAAAAGTTCACCACAACGGAAACCGAGGCCGGTTATCAGTCAAGGCTAGTAGAATTAAAAGAAAGAACGGAACACACTTCCGGTGTGTTTTAAAAACATATCAACCATAGCTTATGTTGTGGTTAACTTTTGCGTTTAAAATCTATCCTATAAATCAACAAGATCCACTAACATGATGAAACATGATGTAACTTGACTTCGTAAAATTTCCTTTGTAACCGCCAAGAAATCCCTTTCGATTTTGGTGTGTATTTAAAAAGAAAAAAAGAAGACATAACATACGTTAATATTAGTAGTAATAATACTAAGACTAACAATACTAACCTATAAACCTCCCCCTAGCCTTCCCCCCTAATTATAAACAAACGTTATGTCGTCCCCTGCAATAATATGTACTCTGGTATAGCAAATGTAACTGCATCCCTGACTATTAAACTTTGTATCTGTTATTACCATAGGCCTTTAGGGCATAAGTTAACACACTAACCATAGGGTCAGTATTTTAACCATTCAGACTCCCCCTCTGCTAACAGAACCACTCATGGAAAAAGAAAGCTAAAGTAATGGCATATAAATCTCTAGGTGCGCTAAATCGCACCAACCATTTCATTTGTCACCCATGTACCCTTCGCTCAGGGTTCCCATCTTCAGAACCTATGTTAACAGATTATTCAACAATGTTTATCATTAATATAGTATTTATGGTAATTACCTTGGTCATCGGACTGTTGTCTGTTATTTTTACTGGCATTACACTGCGTAGACGTGCTCTAGTACGAGCTCGCCGTAGACCATACTATCAGCAACAATCGCCGCCACGATATTTAAGTGATATTTAAGTGTTACTGGATAAAAACCAAACCTATAAAATACATAACGCAATTAAACACTGACCATTGGCATACCTCATAATTATATTATGATAGAACTATAATTACAACAAGTCGAAAAAAAACAAGGGGCGCCTACCCCCTCATCTCAACATATCACTCTCTCTCTCCAGATCTCTTTCTCTTAGGACCACTATTATATCTTATTTTTTTTATTGTCTCCTCCTCCTCTAGCCACCATGGAGCCTACACCCACACCATCTGCGCCTGGTCCATCCATGGATGCTCTACGTGATGAAAATGTTCGATTATCAACTTTTACTGACTGGTCGGTATCTTTTATTTCGCCCGCTTCGTTAGCACGCGCTGGATTCTATTTCCTCTGCAAACCAGATAGAGTAGCTTGTATATTTTGTAATTTGCAGATTGGTCTTTTTGAACCAGGGGATGATCCGACTGAATTGCATCGTCAGTGTTCACCTTCTTGCCCGCTCTTACAAAATTTTCCTAAAGGTAGAGACGAATGTGGCCCCTATCATTGGACGTATATGCCCAATTCCCGCCCAGAACGTCTCTCATCCTCACGGGGACAATCCCCTGCCATCGCAGGTACCTCGGAAATCACAATAAATGGACCCAAATATCCACACTACACTCTCGAAGAAAAGCGACTGGAGTCATTTTCATTGTGGCCCCCTGCTCTAGCTCAAACTCCACAGGCATTAAGCCGAGCCGGTTTCTTTTATGCGAAAAAGGGAGACCAAACTATCTGCTTTTTCTGTGGTCAGGGCCTTCATCGATGGGAGCCCACCGATGACCCCTGGGTTGAACACGCGCGTTACGCTCCCCGCTGCGCTTTTCTCTTACTTCATAAGGGCCAAGATTTCGTAACTCGCGTGCTACAGACGGCATCCCCAGATCAATCCCAACCTCCCACACAACCAGTAGTTTTGTCAGATACTGAGATTCCGGTCGCCGCTAATGAGGTTGTTGCAAATTCTGACCACCCCACAGACGATCACACCCCCATCCCTCAGAATTCCCTGTGTAAAATTTGCCTCCTTGAAGAAGTCCAACTAGTATTCCGACCATGCAATCATGCCGCCACCTGTGTTGCTTGTGGACTGGCGGTTACACACTGCATTGCCTGTCGGGCACAAATTACGTCAGTGATTCGTATTTACATCCCCTAACGGGTAGTTGACCCGCTTGTGTTTGCTTTGTGCTTAATTGCTAGATATTATTATTCTTCAAATTATCTTTTGTATATACTCTTCCCGGCCATTAAGTGCTGTCAATATATCTGCTACCTGAATTTGCTTCCTTTTTGTTACAGTCTATATTCTGCCTGACATTTGTTCACCTCACCTCCCAGGCTCCTCATATATTGTGTTAGTTTATTTTTAGTTGTTCAGTACTGTTTCTTTATATTCCTTTAATACTTACGACTTTAATGTTTATTGCTCTGAAGTTATTAGTTTATTTTATTTTTTTTTTCTGAGGAGTCTGGGCGGGAAGAATTATATACATATAGATATGTATAACTAAAATATAGATATGAAAAAAATAAAATAAAATAAAATAGAATAAAACAAATGATGTATAATGATATCAGATGTAGAAGTAATCCAGTAGTAACTGATTAAGTGGTGTAATAACTCTTAGATTTTACTTTAGTTATCCTGTTATTTTTATTCGCATCTTAAGTTAGTTAGGTTTCTGCTTACTTAAGGTTTTAGCTTTGGATTTTTTTATTATAGTTAATTGTTATTATTAAGTTCATTTGTGGCTATTTGAATTGAAATAATGAAGTTAGATAAACATAATAAGGTTAGAACCCTGACGAGTTGCATAGTATATATTAAGGACTTTCGAGTTCTAGTAGAACATAACTTAACTCTACTCAGAATAAAAACCTAGACTTAATACCTAGAAGTAATGAAACTTTCAAAATTGGTGGCCCCCTCCATAAGCGGCCCTGTTTCAAAGTGGATATTATTGCTTCACAACAGCGCATGGCGCACAAGACCGTTCGGATATAACGTGACGGTAATTAAAATTTTAAGCGAAATAATATGTCAAAATAAACACACCAAAGTGTACTCTTTGAAACTTAAAAGTTAGTTGAATATCATTGTGCTTTACGAATTGTTTTTTTTTTAAATTGTTCGCGGATACTTCCTCAAAACCCGTCTCTCAGTCATCGTTAAAACTAAAAAGGAAATCAACTCTTATCAGGTGACGGAAGTGCATCCGACTCAGAATGATGGTTGCGCGAAAAGCCAACAGCAAAGAACACACCAGCATTTATAACAGGAAAATAGATAAATAAAGCGAAAATAGGGAAAGGACATTACAATGAAATGAATAATAATAATAATGTTGCCATTAAATCATCACGATTGGAGTACACCATAGTCTCTGTTAAGCACTTGATTCTTGACGATTCCTGGTTCGATCCCCCCGATAGATCATTTCTTTTATCCTATATCTAAATTATCGCTCCGCACGAGCGCAAGTCTGTATTTGAATTGGTTAAGTAAAAGAAGGCTAGAATCAAATACTTTCAATAGACACTTAGTGGATCACATATCATCACTACCTACACTAGAGGTCCTGAGTTCGAGCCACGAAATATTCGATTCAAAATTACTATCGTTGTAAACATGGTCTCAATTACCGGAGATTATTGGCAGTTACGCAATTGTATCTCACGTTGAAAGGAAACAGATCAGTCGGAGATCGAGTCCCGACTCACGCACATTTTGTATGAGTGACAACTACTTAATCACGTTTTTGTTTATCCTTAGGGAAACACATACTAAATTCACAAGTAATGCAACACGCACTTCTTATAATCACTGATTAACTATGACTTTGGTCACTATCTTTCATTGTGGCTTTCACTTAACCCAGTGATAATGAAAATCGGTATGGGTATGAATTGGTAACTTGTCGTGAAGAAATGGAAAACACATGCTTCAAATATAACACACCAACAAGTCAAGGAGATAGTACTTACCCTGTAACAAGAAAACTCCCCTTATTGTCTCTGGAGACGTACATCTTCCCTTCTCCTTCTTTTGCGTTCTCCGAGCCATAGATGGTACGTATACTCCAACAAGCTGAAAAATATGAAACACAAAGTTAAGATCTTATTTAAACTCATAGATTATCATACTCAATAATAACACAGTGCAATAATTAGCATCATACTTAATATTTAGAAATTAGATAAAGGTAACTATTTAAATCCAGTCACGACTGAACAACCAAATTCGTCAAATTCGACTAATAAGTACCCGGGACACTGCACTCAACTTCAGGTTCCCACGTCCAGCCTATAATGCTATGTGTGTGTGGGAGAATTTTTTCGTTTCAGGTTTTTCCTTACAGAAGCCGAAGTAGCAGAACCTGCCCAGGTACAAGCAGTGTAAGGACCTACGCCTTGGAGATAACTGAGTATTCGTTTTCCTTTTTATACTTCTGTTAAAAAATTATAAGTTTCTAATCACTTGAATAACACTCTATTTCAAAACAGAAAAAGGGAATTTGACATTTTTCTTTGTTATTCTTACTAAGCTACCTACAAAGGGTTGCAAATATAATGAACAAATCACATTGTGCGCAAGATAAGTCTGCCTCCTCTGAGGGTCTTAGTTATATTAAATAACTTTATAGAGCTCAAAACCCTACAATATTATTTCCCGAAATCTCTAACAACTGAGATAACAGGCACGTTATCCGAGAATTTCTCAAGTGCTGGATTGCCCTATTGTGAGATATGTCTTATCTTGAACACACAGAGGTAGTAATGTGTAAAAATAGAAATGACTAACAATTAGGAAGTAATACACGATTCAAATTCATATTAGTCTGATTGATATAATTGGAATTTTCAATAAAGTGTAAACAATGTAATAAAGTGTAAAACTAGCCATGAATTTCAAGTATTAAACACTTATAAAAAATTATAATCGTTTGCTTGAGTTTGTGTCAAAATTTTAGTTAAAACTGATTGATATAAATTTTGAAGATACTTTGGAACTAATTATTTTAACTGGCATAGTTGTAAAAGTGTAATTAGTCTTAATTAAATCTTGTTGAATCTCAACTCTGTTTAATAGTTCTATGGTTTACGAAGTAACCTAAATTCAAATCTCACAATCTTTGTTAAAGTCTAAAAAAAAAGGGGTAGATAATATTAACATTTCCAGATATAAAATATTGTATACAATAAACTTCTTGTACTCATGCATGGAAATCTGAACGACTGACCACTTCTTATTCTCTAGATTAGGAAAACAATGCAAAAATACTTATCTGACAATGTTAGGAAGTCCCTGGTCGGAGGCCGGCGTCTGTAACAGTATACTAGATGAATTCTCGCAGTTGAGATACCAAAACCTTTTTTTTTCCTCTCTCTCCGAACATTCGTCAGCTGATCTGATAATTTACAAGCCACTTATCATTATGCCAAGCTATATAATTAGCTCATTTCCGCCACGCTGGCCGAATCCAAACTTCCTTTAAACACTCTGGTCCTCAACCAGCCTACATCTGAAAACAAAATATACGGCCAATGTATGTTAATATGGCCATTGCGTCCTGACGTCTTCATAACAAACCAGGTATTGCCCATCTTGTAAAGTGCCTTGGAGTTACTCACCATATGATTCATCACCCATTAATCATTACAGTAAGTGGAAAGAATATTTAACAATTCAGTTTCCTCCATCATTATCATTCCACTCACAAAGAAACAAACCGAGTTAGGTACATCAATCAATTTGAGAAGAACTTGTCTTACCGTGATGTTGTTTTTGATCTTCATCCACAGTCACTGCTTGAACACAAGAGGCATCCTAACAATAATGTGTGGTCACCGCACCCACACTTAATTCTAGGCTTCCGGTTTATTTGTTCAATGATACAAAATTGATTTTTGTGATAGTACTACAATCACATACAATATTTAAACAGGTTTCTATACCTAGATTCGATGTGTGGTCAGCCCCGTTAAAATATATATATATATATATAATGAACCATTGTAAAAGGGATTCGGTGGACATCTTATATAAACAAGTACTTCGCATAAGCCAAAGATTATTATGTAACGCATTAATGATTATGTAGTCTAATAGCCTATTTGATTGCAGATCCATACCCATTGCCTACCCAGTGTGATGTCTAGAGTAAGGCCCCCCCTGGTATCTGGAGGTACCCAAGGATCCAGATTGCAGCCTGTCAGCCCCCCCCCAGGGCTGATCCAGAGGGACGATATGGAAATTGATTTTTATTATTGACACTCCATCACTGTTTATTAGTGGACAACAGTGACCCAAAACCTAAACTTCCATCCGGATACAGAACTTTCTCTGTGCCGTAAGAATTATAAACTTCTACTGTGACAAGAAAATCCCTTTTATCCACGGACAGACTCCCATTGACTTACCTCAGTTCATTGCTTACAGGTGAAAAACTCTTCTCGTATCAGTACAAACAAAAAAAAAAATTGGACAAGTGAAAAGACTCAAAATAAAAGGAATAAAAACTCCTTTCAAATCAGCGTTGTGAAAAAATCATAAGAAGATTGTAAACAATGTCAAGAGACTTTAAATATTTCTCAATATATGAAAGAACTCAATTTCATTGTAATATCCACGATCTAACGGACCAAAAACAAAACAAAAAAAACATGGACAGTTATTTTCTAAATGTAAAAATTAAATTTCTATTGATTGGTCAAGTAAAAGCACAAGTTTGTTTTTCAGACATTTAATGAAGTCTATATGTGAGTATGGTAATCGAGTTTGCACATTTTCATTCCACCATGTTAAAGACCGTAAGTTTTGGAACCCTCTGTATAGCTATCTTTTGGCAAACACCGAAGCTAAAAAGACAAGGAAGTAATTTATTAAATCCTCCATTGCACATTATATTTAACTGTGCTCAACAACAGGTCACCGTGACGTCATCATATAGAGTTATTCTCCGCATAACTAAATCCCTTACACTAGGCATTTAAGATTCAAAAACAGAAAAGTTCACCACAACGGAAACCGAGGCCGGTTATCAGTCAAGGCTAGTAGAATTAAAAGAAAGAACGGAACACACTTCCGGTGTGTTTTAAAAACATATCAACCATAGCTTATGTTGTGGTTAACTTTTGCGTTTAAAATCTATCCTATAAATCAACAAGATCCACTAACATGATGAAACATGATGTAACTTGACTTCGTAAAATTTCCTTTGTAACCGCCAAGAAATCCCTTTCGATTTTGGTGTGTATTTAAAAAGAAAAAAAAGAAGACATAACATACGTTAATATTAGTAGTAATAATACTAAGACTAACAATACTAACCTATAAACCTCCCCCTAACCTTCCCCCTAATTATAAACAAACGTTATGTCGTCCCCTGCAATAATATGTACTCTGGTATAGCAAATGTAACTGCATCCCTGACTATTAAACTTTGTATCTGTTATTACCATAGGCCTTTAGGGCATAAGCTAACACACTAACCATAGGGTCAGTATTTTAACCATTCAGACTCCCCCTCTGCTAACAGAACCACTCATGGAAAAAGAAAGCTAAAGTAATGGCATATAAATCTCTAGGTGCGCTAAATCGCACCAATCATTTGTAATGTCTGTATATTGTCAGTATATGTAAAAGTAATCAATGTGTATAGTGTATTGCATACCACACAGGATGAGAGAAACCAAATCGAGGTCGAAATAGCAATCAAGCTGAGTAGAAGTTTAGAAAAACACATGTACATACTATGCTTCCCCTGTATAGAATAAACCTATACGGTAAGTTTGTAATATATTACATTTATTGCATTATCAATGTAAAGAGCAATAACTAATAATGTGCGATTCATTCTCCGATATCATTAAGATGAGTTTAAATATATTATGCGTATAGACGCACTTAAAACATTTATTAAGCATTAAGCCACTGTTTTAATCGCTAGTTGTTAATTACTCAAGTTATTTTACATATGCGGTTCAATCATTTAGTATGCAATCGCTCCTATGTTACAAATAAATATATTACCAGATATGTAATGGAGTACTCAAATACTTACAGTACATTACAGGTTATAAAATATTCACTTGATTCTGGAAAGTAGAGTATAGCCTATGATTTATGAAGTATCACTGGTATATTGACACAACATAAGAAATGTTGTTCACAAACTGTAAGGCACAACCCCGCAATAATTTAAAAAAAAAATTCACGCAACACAATTGAGTGTCCTAGTCTAGATCATTGCATGTTTTTCCCATTTGGTTTATACTATAAACAATGAGAACTACTCTTGTAATTTTATCGTTCATCACAGTCCAACGTTAAAGCGCTTCACGCTATTCTTGTTTAAGTGTATTTAATGTTAAATTTCTTTCATTTATAGTTGAACTAGCAGCGTTCACCCCGCTTCGCTGCGGTCACCCCGGAACGCAATAAACTTTGTTACTTAGATAATTTTTACTTTTTCGCTTTCAAGTAAAACCATAGAAGATTGCAGTAAATCTTAACATTATATCGCCTGTCATTTATGTTAACCCGCCCCGCTTCGCTGCGGTCATCCCGGAAGTTTTCGCTTTCTAGTAAAACCATAGTAGATTGCAGTAAATGTTAACATTATATCGCCTGTCATTTATGTTAACCCGCCGAGTGACACGGTCATGCGGGTTGCATATAAATACGTTTATTTTTACCTATGATGAACTAACAAAGGATTTGTACGTTATGGACACTTGAATGGTCAATTATCTCAAGACACTGGTAATTAAAAATTAAAGTGATATGATAAAAACCATCTAGGGTCCAAATCCTAATAACCCCCCAAAAATAAAAGAAATTGGTTCAGCCGTATTAGCGTGGTGAGGGAACAAAGGATTTGTACGTTCTCTTTTATATATAAGATAAAATTAGTAGCCTGAGACAATCACATTTGACACGTATATCTATAATGGTACCCAGTACAGCAAAGACAATTGTACTTAGCAAATCAGTAAACTCACAAAATCTAAATTTTCTTTATAATACTAGAAGTTGAACTCATAATCGGTTCGAAGTCATGCTTAATAATATGGTTAGGAATTGGTTTAAAAAAAATACTATTGTGAGGTCATACAAAACCTGTTGGTAGTTATAAGCTAGAAGGAATCCATGATTGTAAGGTTTCATCCTACATAGTTTTAATCTACTAGTTTGTTAATGGAATTGAGTAACATTTATACGTACTATAGTTAGTTATGACACATGAAATCTTACAATCACGCTCTCTTGCAGTTTAGTCGTGCATAATCTTCAAATCCCTCAAGAAAGTTTGTTTTTAGTTTCCTAGCGCCTGACGTAAGGCCAGTTCTATATTAACCCTTTAACTCCCAGCAACTTGCCTTGGACAACCGTTTCTGTACTTGAATATAAATGCCAGAAAGATAACTTTCGACATTTTTTTTGTTTATTTTTTTTTTACCGAGGTCGGCGGATAACTGTTACACAGTTGTGCCTCGAAGTCCTAAGCCGGATCCAAATTATGGGGCGAGACGCCCGCGCTTTTCATATTGTGTGTGTAGTAAGGAAAAGAGAGATAGGGAGAACGGAGTCAGTCGAGGATCAGATTGAATTAGTGACCTGATGCCTCATTGACACCAATCCACACGCATGTATTAGTGGTAGGACCCTAGCTATGATTTACTCAGATCACAGAGCTGGGTCCTAGATGCAATATTTAGGGAATACCACGAAAGCAATAAATACAGGAAATCTATTATGTAGTTAGAATTAGGTGTAAAATAAAACTGTAAAAATAAATGTAAAATAGGAATTTCAATCCCGGCGTGATAGAGAAAAATCATAGAAAAACCTAGAAGTCTTAACCACTATTGAGCATGCGCGTGAAGAAGTCTCTCCCATGCTCGATGAGGCTCGTGACGTCGCCTTCGAGCTACGTCAAAACTGGCAGAAATGCGTGGGACGAAACGCCTTTATAAATGAAGCCTGTTCGCCGCTCCGGTTGATTCTACTGTAGACCGTCGACGAGTGTGTGTGCTCCAAAGTCCCGGACGCTTAGTTGAACATCAGGTATGTGATTATTTTTTCTAAGTTCCCCCTTTAACGCGAGATGAGCACTTTGAGAATGTTTGTGTCGAATACGAAGTCCCTTCAACTTGAGACCAAATTCCCTCTTCGAGAATTAACATTTTTCCCTTCGGGCCAATGCAAGTTGCGATGTGCGAAGTTCATATTTCACTATTTTTAATAAATCGCGGTTTAGCATAAAACCTTCTAGCACCCATTGAGTATTATAGGGGTTGTGCTCCCACTTAGATGATGTAGTAAAACTACCAAGTTGTAATTCCAAGTAACCAATTTTGTAAAATTCATCTGTATTCTTATTTTTTAGTTCGTTTAATAAAAAGTAAAGTGTAATGGTCTCTTTGATTTAGTCAAACCAGTCCCACCTAATTAGATTCAGCTCACAGTCTTCATATGTTACCTGGGTTTCGATTTCCAGTACCAAGCTCTACCACTATTAGTGCACTTTCTCATCATCTTCGAACCAGTAAGCTAAAGACGTTTTTCGAGACCGAGGCTAAAAGGGAGTTGGACTCCGAACCAACTTTGTAATACTGGGTGGAGAGTGAAGAAGTGATCTCAATTACGATATCACAAAAGAAAGTGTACACAATTGCTACGCCAATCTCAGAACAACAAAAACATCATATAACAATATATATATATATATATATATATATATATATATATATATATATATATATATATATATATATATATATATATACAGAATTCTATACTTTTGACGTCCTTTTAAAACAACGTCATTTGACGTCCCTTTTTAATGCAGTACTGTACTTGCTATATCATGTTTAGCTCTATACCGTTCGGAGTATATACAGTTAATCAACTATTTACATCACGAAACTCATAAGTATACTCCAAAACAAAATAATTTTTTCTTCAATACAGAATTCTATCATTTTGACTTCCTTTTAAAACTTCCTGACGTCCTGCAACGTTGCCAAATTTGGCACTCAGTTTTCTAGAGAAGGAAGTCGATTTCAACGTGTGCTAGTACACAGTCACATTGATGGCAGTCCTGGTGCAGAGAAAAAAACAATTTGCCTTGTGTTTTCATGATTTATCATTATATATGTATATATATAAATGTATGTATACATATGTGTGTGTTTGGTGTGTGGTGATGATTGAGTGTGTGTGTGTGCCTCCAGCATAATTTTGGAAACTCTATAGCAGTTTCAACCAAGCTTGATACATATAGTACTTACAGTATGGAGGAAAGTACTCCCGCGGTTAGACCCCCGTACACACCTTGGGGGAGTGGGAAGAGAGATACATATAAATGATCGGAAACGAATGATATTAGTGGTGAATGCATTGTTTGTGGAGTCCATTGGTAACAGTTCCCATGAACCTAATGTCAAAGTATATCTTCCAGTGAAAGTAATACCCCTAGCACACATAGGGGAGTAGCAGGAGTAAACTAACTAACTATATACTCTATGGAGTTCGAAGATTCAATACCGAGTTCACAAAAGCTTTCATTGACTTCTATCCCAAGCGAACTGGTTTCAGTTTCTACTTTTTATTTCTATTTCTGGGATATCGTTTTAATATTCTCCTCCCATCTGCGCCTAGGTCTTCCTAATGGTCGTTTTCCAATTGTGCGTCCTATTTAAATGGAAGTGCAATTTCAGTAGGATGAGTGACGTATAAACAAATGAAAACTGTCGATATTGGTGTCGAATCCATACTTTTCGGAGCCATGAGATGAACACTTGCGATGGCGTCCAAATCTAAATTCATTAGTATTCCTTAGTGAAGGGCTGTGACAGACAAACATAATTAAAAATCAAATATATTGGTGTCGAATCTATTGTTTTCTGCATCCATAAGTTGAATGGTGACAGTTTTGGTGCTCTCTAAGTGAACGTTCTGATGTCAGAAGAGGACATACTCTATCACTCCTAGGAGAGACATAAAAATGATCGAAATTGACTAATATTAGCGTCGAATCATTAGCTGCATTGTTGCTAATCATTAGTTTCGATTTGTTGCATTTGCAATGCCGTTTACGTCCACCATAGAGATAGCATAACCAACTTAGTCGTTCTACGGGGAGTCGAGGGGATATGAAAGTGATAAAAAAAACTACTTATATTAATGTCGAATCTATAGTTTCTCGGGTCACTTAGACAAAGGGTGACGCTCCAGAGGCTATTTAAGTTCACTTTTAGCCATTATTAGCACCCTGGAGAAGGGGTGAAATTGTGAATGGAAAAATAATCGAAAATGACTGATGTTTATATTTATTCCATAGCTTTCAAAATTGATAGATAGCAATTCTGATGATCTTTGAGTTCAGTCACCAGTAAGGCTAAGACACATGCCCCACCTAGGGAGAATCGAAGAGAGTAACACGCATAATTGTCGATAACGACGGATATTATTTTACAGTCCAAGCTTCGGGAATGTAATAGAGATGAATAACAACATTTTCGATGCCGTTTAAGTTCAAATAGATTACTACTCGTGGGATGCATATGAGGATAAATAACAATAAACGACTCTTTTTAGTATCAAAATCATAGTTTCAGAAGCCCCTAAAAAGGTTATCGACAATCCCTATACCATTTAAATCTATGTTTAACTCCCGTTAGTATGCCTGGGATGGTAGGAAGTGGTTGATATGTGAACATAATTGAAAACGGTCTACCTTAGTGTCGAATCCATTACTCTCGATGTTGGAGAAATTGATAATTACCTGGAAGCGTTTAAGTTCAAGGTGAAAATGGGTGAAACATAAAATGTCTCAAATGACAGATTAGAGTCGAATCTATATGTTGGGTTCATCAAGGTTTTAGGTTTCAATCGTGGTGACATTTAATCCCAAGTTTAGGCATGAATGAGCAATTCAACTGCATTGGGAATTTACAAGGGAAGCGCCAAAAGCGTTGCTCGCACATCTATGTATGTTCGGAAATGGTGTATATACAGTATAAATGTATATTCTAGCATGGCTGTGAAACTTCTGAAGCATTTTAACCAAAATTGGTAGACAAATCACTTTCAATTACAATAGACAAAATAATGTTGCATAGGACACTCAAGAGGTGGAAGTTCGAAGGATTGAATGTCAAATTAATGCAAACTGAATTATATTAAAGTGAAATCGATAGTTTTCAGGGACGCTGAAAAGAACAGTGGCGCTCACAATGCTATTTAAGTCTAATATAATCTTTATTGGCACAAGGTGGTAGAGGAGGCGAATAGTAAAATGAAAAAAATAACAGATTTTGTCAAATTATAGTTTTCGGTGTCAGATAAATGTTGACCTGTTTAAAGTATTTTGGAAGTATTTTGAAGTTAGTACTACTAAAGGTATAATCTGTAGAGTTGGGTGTTTCATAATGTGTGCCAAACAAATAATTTTTATATTTATGATTACACTTTCATTGAAATAAATACGGTATTCTAAGGGGGAAGTAATTAAGACGTTTCCCATAAACTTTTTCTTCCCATGAGGAGAACGTTCATTTCAGCTAGCACTATTATAGGTCTATTTTATCAATGATTTGTTTCTGTATACTCTGTCGCTTTATAAAGAAACAGCTTGATTTAAGGTATTGACTAGGTCCTTAATATATACAAATACAGAATTAAAGTTTTCAGAGAACAAAATGTATAAAATCAATTCAATTTCAAAAAAGGAATGGTTTGTGCATTTTTCTTTTCATTAGAACGCTTATACAGTATATTAAAATTAGAGGTAAACCAAATCCTCAAGTCAGTAAATGCTATTGAATTATAATTATTCACATTTACACAACATTCATTATAATTTCTGCAAATCATTTTCATCTTCTGTCGTCAGAAGAAGTACTGTAGGCTTCAACTTGTGTAAACTATTTCTTTCTAAATTGTATACCCTGGCATCACGTCCTCATAACATATATGCAATCAGTCTTTGTACGTAAGCATTAGGTTATTTTAATTTGGAGGAAAACAGAGCTTAGAGGGACTAATTATGCCCATCTATATTTCATTGCATTCTATGCTTAAATTGCTACATTTAAAATAACCTTCACATTGATGGCACTGCAATTATCAATTATCAAGGGACGAAATTAATTACCAAAGAAATTGTACGGAGCGTGGAACTAGTAAGTCATATTATAATCCTTATGAGGTCTCAAGACGAAATTCATACTGTATGACCGCCGTCCCTCTGTTGCCCGGATCACGGCTAAGAATTGGAAGTGACTTTGGCTGTTTGAAGCTCGCTTTTCCTATAGACTCCTTCGATGGAGGAAGTGATTCCTCAGGCTCTGGTGAATAGTGGTGTCATTAAAAAATCTTAGTGGGAAAAGGCAAGATAACATGTTTTGGCACAACACTGCAACTCTTTATTCTTACCCATATATTCACAACCCTTTGACCTTTGTATGTACTAAAAAGTGCTAACGAGCGCTCTAGAGATTATATTTTTAAAAATTTCAAAGCTGATTTTTACGAATTGAATTTATTCTTTATTTTAAACACTGTCATTTATATTTTATGCCGTGGAAAAGGGTTGAGGGAGGTAAGACAGTGCCATTTTACTGCAGATACCGGTATTCAACTGGAGGGACTAAGGAAAACCCTGGAATACCCCATTCGTAATGTCCGGACCAGATTTGTACCAGGTGCTCCCAAGTGTGAAACCAGGAATCTACCAAACTCGGTTTTCTTCGTAGGAGGTGAAATAATACTTGTAAAATATATCTGCTATATTTCAGTATTTATCCTTCAGGACTTATTAAAACATTTTAGGCTTCAACCAAGCGGGCATAACTGAATTGGTAGAGCGTTACTGTCCGATCTGAAGGTCCATTTTGAATTCATGCTCCTTTCATTTCGACTTCGGTTATCTTCAGTACCGCCGGGAGAATGTCAGGATAATTCATATACTAAAATGGCCATGGGCGCTAGCTTTCACCATTTCCTCTTCACAGCATGCATCATAGATGCCAGTTTGACTTAAATTGAAATGAATTCTATGTCTATAATTATATGTTTTATTTATAGATTCAAAATAGTACAAAATGAAAATTTAAAATGAAATATTTGTTTAACGTCCCATAATTATGCCTTTTAGACTAAGGGAGACGGCTAATTAAGGCAAGTTAATGATAGTTTAAGAATTGGTAAAATGAGAATATGGGAGGAAACAGGAACATCCTTGGGATGTATTAACCTGCAACAGTAGTGTTGTTACTATTCTGGCATTAGTCTGATGAAAGTGAATATAAATAAGGAAACATAAATCAATATAGTTGGTATTGGTGATCGAATAGAGGGACTTCTGCAATCTGTCAATGACCACGAAACTATGGATAATTTACATCTAGCAGTGTTAATGGACTCAGATCCAGTTTCTGGTGAAATAATACGCAGTATAAAGAGGAATTGCCAATTTTTTAAAATTAAAAAACGACATTAATATACCGACGCTTGTGAGTATTGGTACATATGGTCAGTAAATACAGAGGATTTGTCAGTCCTTTGAAACATGATAAACGGTTTTCTCCTTTAATTCACTGTCATTGCTTAATTCATACTGAAAACCTAGCCAGTCAAATAAAATATGTTCATGAAATTTCAGAACATCTTAATGTCATTGCTAAATAAAAACCTTTCTTATTGTAAGACCTCTTAAAGAACGATTGCTAAAAGTTCTCTTGCATGATTTATCAGCATCATATTCAGAACTCATCGTTTTATTGGATATTCGTTTGTTAAGTCTTGGCTTTTACAACGGTCTGGGAAGTGTTCGAAGCAATCAAGGCACACATATCTTCAGAAATCTTCTACGAATTATTTTATGACGATCCCAAGATTAATGTTGTTTTCACTGTAGTCCTCTTTCAGTATCTAAAAGAACTTAATAAACAACTCCAGACAGAATAAAACACAACTTGTGACATGAAACAAATTAAATTTTCATTTCGGTTACAGTTAGAAAGATTTCTTTCAACAGCAAGTAGAAATTTACTGCATCAACATCCCGCAAATTGCACACACTTCAGGAGTCTTGCTGAGTCAAGTCTGATTGTCTTAAAAGTACTTAGTAGGAAATTCAAAATATTCGAATTTGAAGGACGTTTCCGTGTTTTGAAAGAAAATGAAGTTACTTAACATTCTTTTCTATCCAATCTGACCTTAACTAAAAATCAAGTTAATTGAAGATTATATTAAACTGGCTGCTGGTGTGGAACGAGAAAAGATAAACATTTAGTCCTCGTTAACGCTGAAACAATTGTTAGAAAATACGAATTACTAAGTATATATAAATGAAAGTGACTATGTGAACTAATACCTGTTGAAGCACCCGAGCGATCAACATCAATTTTTCATTGTGGATTAGTTCCGGGCATGGTTATTATTTCAAACTGACGGTGAAACTTTGGGGAGGGGAAGACATAAAATGACCGATTTTAATATCAAATTCGTAGTTTATGAGGTTCCAGAGATGAACAGTGACACTTCTGATACTCTTTAAACCCAAATTCAACCTCCATTAATATCCCTAAGGGGAGGATGGCGACATGTAAAAAAATTGAAATGGCCAATATTATTGTCGAATTCATAGTTTTTGGGTGCTTAAGTTGAATGGTAACAGTTACGGTCTCTTTTATGTCCAAAATGAAAGTTTACTTCCCGTGGAAAGAACGGGTATTCTGCTAGTACAAAGTATTTGGGGCAGCAGAAAGCACAAAAGCTTTCCAAGTACTGTACTGTGGAGTGTTCCTTTTAAATCATATAGGCTAGGGCCTATATTCGGCGCAAACTATCCTAATAAGCATTTCCAGTAATGAAATACTTTAATAACAAAGCACGATCACGAGGGATATTTGAGCGTAGATACAATCGCCTTTCATTTGTGTAGTATCACTGAAATTCAAAGTAACATTCAAAATAAAAATCTGATTAATCTTATATTTTGAAAGTATATGTCTTTATTAATTAATGTTCAATTTCATTGTGCTAGCGTACTTGGTATTACTTGTGGGTGGTATTTCAATCTTGAATGGGTTGAGAATACCAGTTTTAAACTATTCTGTTAAAGAAGCAGGTCTGTACAGAAGGGAACATGGTTGGGCTTAGTTTTACCTCAGACAGAAAGCAACCCTCTTGGTGCATACTATTTTCAATATTTAGAATTTCTCATTCTACAGCATGTTAAAAAAAAGGGAAAAGGATGAGGGTAAATAGGTGTTGCCCTAATTGAAAGAACCATACAAACGTTCCAGTGAAAAATCGAACATATGGAAAACATCAGTATGGAAAATTTTGTCGGTGATTTCTGTGGATGCGTTCATTTTAGTTTCTTCCTTTTCTTTTTCTTCTTTGATTTATTTTAGATCTCTACTTGTCTACGGATTAGGTCGGAATAATAAATGTGGTAGCCAGGGCGTAGGCCTACATATTAATGATATTCTCCGACTCCCTAGTCAGGATGTTTGGCCGCACGAATCGATCCCAGGACCTCCTGAGTATCAGGCGATTGACGGTCTATTTGAGTTTTAGTTATTCAGTTAATATTAAACTACACACTTTTATGAATGTAGGCCTACTTGTTTATACAATTTAAGAATATTTATGAAAAGAGGCATTACCTTGATTTTATTTTGCAATAAAAAAGAAGCTTGTTTGCAAAAGATACTATATCCATTTTTTTTTCAGAATTTGAAATTTTATTGGGAACAGAAAGATTAGTGGTACTTCTGCATAAATATGATGATAATTTGTATCAGAACGCTCCGAAACCAAGTTAAAAACGAACTTTAGAAACACATTTGTTCCAATATGTACTACATCCAGCAATTGCATTTTTCAAAACATACTATATCCTTTCTTCATTCCATAATGTACTGTATCCTGCATTGTCTTAATACCTATGTCTTTTTTTCACCTCAAAATGTACTATATTCAACTAAAACAGCCAAACAGTTTTTTAGGCTCCTTTTTAAGTATTCTGAGTAGGAAATGTGACAGTATTTCATTTGTAAATTGTACTAAAAGGAATTAAAAATTACTAAGTGCATGTATGCACCGAATTATGTATCAATAAAATTAATTATAAAATATTTTACCTAAATGAAATTGAATCACTATTCTACAGCAAAATTTAATGACCATATTAGTTTTCTCTGTTTCGTGAAGAAAATCCCAAGTGTGATATAGTACATTTTGGAAACAAGCTCCTCTTTAAATCAGGGATAATAAATGTAGTAACCTATAAAATCACATATTTTACAAGCTCCTAATTTCTTTCTTTCGTTTCTTTCCAAAGGAAAGATGTATTGTGAAAAAAATATTTTATAGTCGCAAACTTATCATCATCCCAAATTCTGCTCTAAAATTTCAAGATGTACATTATTATTATTATTATTATTATTATTATTATTATTATTATTATTATTATTATTATTATTATTATTATTATTATTGTAAGAAAATATTTCATTATGAGAAAGTAAAAGATTACTTTCTCAGAATATATTTTTTCTCAAATATTTAAAACCAACGTTTTCTAAAAACAAAAAGCAGAGAGAGAGAGAAATGAAATAAATATGAAGTGGGTAAGAGTACTCCGCGAGTATGAATGAAATTACATTTCTCAAAATTGAAAGTAGCATTTCTATGTATACCAAGTGTACTCTTTTTCTCAACTTCCCTTTACTAAATTCATTTCCCCTTACTTTTGAGAAACAACGTTCAGTCAATATTGTTCCCAATTTTGAGTACTAATTTGTTTTCGTTTCTTAGGAAATTGAACATCAATGTACTGGTAGAAGTCCTAAAAGGAGATCGAAAGAAAGAAATAAAATAGTTAAGATTGAGCACGAATCCAACATGATGTTCCAAGCGATTTACTCGTTATTTGCTCTAATTTACATTTTGCCTAACACTTTATCAGCTGTCAATCACAGAAAAAATCAAAACCGCGATTTTAGGTGAAATGCCAATCCCATTTGACCTGATTCTATTACGCCTAAGGATGATCTCAAGAAGAAAACACTCCGTATATAGAAGATATGGCAGTGTTTCCATATTCATACATAAATGAGGACGGAAACTTACATAAAAGTACCACATATATTTCAAATAACTATATCCTAAAATATTTCACTATACAAAAAATAAATTAGACTACATCAATCAAATTACTAGTCACATTAAAAGTTAAGTTTGCTAAAACAAAGAATATTCATTTCAAATAACTATAACAAGAGATATTTCAAATATGCAATATTGTAACTATACGGTGTAAATATACACACACAGTCATATAGCAGCAGACATAACAGTAGTTAGCCTTTGTCAAAAACATAACATCACAAATTTACGATATATTACATTCACTTCTACGCGGTGAACGCTTCTGAATCACACATATACACATAATAGGACATAACATCTATATAAGTGTACCTGCATGGCGTAGTCTCTAACGCTGTCGTCTTTGATGCGAGCGGTCAAGGGTTCGATTCCCAGTAGGGACACTCCATCGAAAAAGCGTAAAAACAGCTTTTTGAGGCCAGCAATCGTAAGTGAATTTTTTTCTGGTTTTCGCTCATTCACACCAGGCAAATAATGATCCCATTCCGCTTCCTTCCTTCCTCATTCCTTTCTTCGCTTTCATCGGATAGTGTGCTCGCCGAGGGAGGTCATCCCTCATACACGTGACGGGCTAAATGGCCTTAGATACCAATAGCCCAGAAATCTAATTCCTATAACGTCTACATAAGAAAATAAAGAAATTTCCTCGTTTCGTAATTTGTCTTTCAACCCATTGATCCTGTCATTCAACCTTTTCCACTTTCCTTTTTGCAGCACCCCACGATTCCCAACTTGGGGGCATATTAGAGGTGATTAATTCTGAGACCCTTTGTATTAGATGCGAGCACTGCTGCATTGTGTTAAGTAAAAGGATATGGAATTGGTGGAATGGGAATATGGGAGAGTGCATTAGCACAATAGAAAACGTGAGATATCATTTGTAACATAGGTATAGTATTTGATAAGAATATCTGTATTTTTCCAGTTGACGCCAATTTTAACTTATCTTGCATTTTGAGACATCAACATTGCACATTTTTCTCTTTCTTTTTCCACTCCAAAACTATTGAAGGAACAGCTGCAAAATTTAGCTCAGACTATAACAGGAGACTTCTTAATTGTCGTCAGTGTCCAAAGTTGTTGACATACACAAGTTAGATGAGTTAAAGTGGTAAAAGGAAAATAATACAAGGTTTACTCAACAATATATATTCTTATTTCAATGAGTGAACAATGATAGATTAAGAAAGCAAATTACAATACTTGTACGTTTTGCTCACATTTCTGGTCGCGGTTATGCCCAAGTTATGTTTTTTCACGAAACCATTGAACCTAGAACAACGAAATTGTACACAAGGTTTGCATAAACACCATGCATGAGAGTACGTGTAGAGATTTCTTTTTATTTCCAAATTCCAAAAAAATTCATCTGCTCTTGCACTATATTTAGTGATTGGAGAAGATGGTATAGGAATGCAGGAGAATGCACCGACACAAAGGAAAACTTGAGAGATTAATTGTAACCTAGGTATTTCATAAGCAACATTTTAAATTGTAGAGTTGACGCCAATTTTAACGTATTCTGAAAAGCTGTGAAACAGCCTTCTAAGGTGGAGACGAAGAGTGTGGGAAACAAGATATTTGTTGTAACCTTGGTATTTGATAAGAATAACTGTATTTTTTTCTGTAACATATTTTTCGGGTTCAACATTAGACATTTTTCTTTTCTATCTTCTTTCTTTTTTTTCACTTCAAGACTATCTATGGAAGGAACTACTGCAAAATTTAACGCTAACTGCAACAAGAGACATCACAATTGTCGGCTGTGCCTACAGTTGCAGGTACATGTTAAAAGATGAGAAAAAGTGACAAAAAGGAGGAAAAGAAAACAAATTTTACTCAACAATATACAGCACATCCCTGCTTCAATGAGTGAACAGTGATAGAGTAAAAAAGCAAAATACAATACTTATACCGTACATTTTACTCAAATTTGTGGTAGCGTTCCAAATTAAGTTTTTTCACTATTTTAGCGAAACCATTGAAGCTAGAAAAGCCAAAATTTTCCAGTGATTCTTTAGAGCCGTAACTTGTGAGGAGTAGGGGGAACTGTCCCCCAGGGAAGCTCCCCGCTGTTCAAGGGGACGTATTTTAAGACAAAATTTTCTTATTCCATATACGATACGAACATGAAATTATAAATGAAGCATCAAACAGGTTCACTACATTACATAAACGAAACAGCGCACAAAAGGTAAATAATACAAAAATTAATCGTGGGTTCATTTCAGTAAACAATGCCTAGTATTAGGGGTCTTAGAAATAATATTTATTCGTATGGCTTTGAGATTTGTCAATATTATTCCCTTAATTAATTTGTAATATATGGAACGGGAGCAGAGGTGTAACTAATGACCCCACAGGCTCCGGGGGCTCATGAATAATAAAAGAAAGATGGAAAGAGGGTGCCCAAGAATTAGAAAACCAACTTTTTCAAGTTGGCCCAAATAATGCTTGCCCCCCCCCCCAGGAAAAAGTCTAAGTTACGGCGCTGTTATTGTTTTATTTAGTTCTTTTTCATTCTTTGTTAACTGGTGTTGATTTCAGTGTTTGTTCATCGGCTGCAATTCAAACAGATAACAAAGTGGGTTTAGAATATAAAATATATGGCAAAAAGCCTACATATCACAAGAAGGCTGTGGATGTTTATCCTTAAAGTACTCATTTTAGCATTTAATATGCTTGTTCAATTAATTACACAAACTATTAACATGTGTAGATGTTAGTGAAGTTCTGTAACGCTGCAAAAAACAAAATTGAAGATAAAATCGCTGATAAAAGCCGACGGGATAGAAATATAAAATTCAAAGGATATTCAACTTATTTAGTATAATTATTTCATTATACATTGTACCACTATGTCGTAATACAGTTAAAATATATAAGCCAAAACGAAAGAAAAAGCGTAGCCAGCAAGTGGTCCTAGTAATTCCATAGTAATTACTTCTAGTGATTGCAGTAAGTTATTTGATGTAAGTTATTTTCTGTGTGAAATAGATGTGTACATATGAAATAGATAATCACTGCTTTTGTCAACAAGGGTTTTTTTCCTAACAGCAGAATTACATAGCAGGCGTATGCCTATCATGTTCCCTCAGGTACATGGAAATGTGCCCAGTATGTGCCTTATGTACCTATGAGAGAGAAATCACATGGGTGACAAGTGATAGTCACAGTCTATGTCCACCCCTAGGCACATGCCTGACATGTACCTGGGGAAGTTACCTAGTATGTTCTAGGTATGTTTTCCCCATACCGTAAGCGAAAAATAACTCCTCCAAAATATGTTAAATCGCCTTTATGCATAATTTGTTTACATGAAGGTGAGTCTAAACAACACCTAAAACAAGTAAACAGAAAAAGATAGGCGGGGTTGTACGCGAACCACCAACCCTTTGATTACTGGGCGTGTGCTCTTCCGACTTGGCCACGAAGGCGATGAGGAAAATATCGCTTGTAGAGAGATATTTTTTTTGTTTTGTTTTTTTTTAAATTTGGCTAATCAGAGTGCTCTTTTAACCCTGTATATTCGTCGATAACTGTTTGGGATCAAATGAAATCTGCTCGCCATGTAATTTGGTAACAAAATGACGCAGGTCTCTTTACTTTACTTCATGGTTCTTTCATATTCACTTTCAAATGATCGGCGACAGTTGGTATTTAAATATTACAAATCTTTATCAGTAACTACGTAAATAATTAATTGTTCACATAGGTATGAAAGATTCATCTTAATTTTTATTAATCAGTTATGTTATTTCTTTCTTCTAAATTAATCTCCCAAATTAGATGCATTTGTTGCTTCTTTTTTCTAAGCGATTGTGTACTAAAAGAGAAATCGGGGCAGAAATCTCGAGAAACCGTGGCATGTTACTGCGCATCGGCAAATGCAGTAGCTGCAGCTGCAGTAAAAGCAAACAGCTGACTGTCATTCGTGCGTCGCTTCAGATATCAATTATGTGCCATAAGTATCTGAAGAAGTATGCACCTAAAGGAAGTACCCCGAACATGAAAAATATGTGTCCCAAGTGACGACATAAAAACAAATGACTATCAGAGTGCGAAACTGAGCCAGGTATATAAATGCTACATTTGTAGTACATAGTCACAAATATCAAATTAGGTGTAACAAGCACCTAAAACTTTAGGTAGCTGAAGTACATACTTAGCACATCAATACAATATGTACAAAGTGTCGGGTACCTAAAATGTAGCTGGGGCACCTAAATGGCACATGCCTAGCACATCTTGTGCTGTTAGGGTTATATATAAGTTTATATCACTTATTTATATAAGTATGGAAACACTGCCGGATCTTCCATTTGGGGGATATTTCCCTTCTGGTAAGATTGTTAGGCGTAATGGCAATTGCCATTTCATCTAAAATGGTGGATGATACTTTTTCTGTGTTCGACAGCAGATAAAGTGTTAGGCAAAATGAGAATTAGGCAACGTTGGAAGACACCGTTCCAAGCCTACCTGAGCACCTACCACGAAACCACTGAGATCAACGCTCGAATGCCAGATATAAACTTCTACTATTATTGAGTAATCTGTTTCTAACGCTGTGATCTGCTTCTCTATTTTTGTCTTCGGGTAATAAAACGTTAGTTTATATTCAGGAGGTTGGTCGTAGTTCAAATCTCAATCATATCATCCTGACTCAGGTTTTCATGTTTACCGCAGTTCTACCAGCGGAATGCTGGGATGTTTCCTTAGAATAAGGCACTAATCATCACCTGAACCATCCCTTAGATCAATGTTAGCCTAAATAGAATAAAGTAAAAATAAAAAAGAATTGTGTTCCGTCATCGCCTAAAATAAAGACGTTTATTAAAATGTAAATTAAATTCCGAGAAAACTGAAAATGTCTGACAAAAACAGAGATAACTCCTGAAACTATTACACTGATTCAAATTATTACTTTGGTCAGATGAAGGTTATTTCAGGCTTTGTCCAGCACCTAGAATACGATAGAGCTTTCATATATAATAACATGGCAGATGTCTTTCGAAAGTATTACGGAAATTATTTTTTTTTGTTTATTTTATTTTATTTTAATTTTTTTACATTTCGAAATTCATCCAGGTGTTTATTAAATATTTTATTTACTTTTACTTTTTCTCACTAGGGTAATATTAGAGCATGATAGTTAAAAATTATTTTCCTCCTGTTTGATAGCTGTTTTAAACTAGGCCCTATTTGCCAACAGAATGATTGATGTTCCTTCTCGAACAAGACAGGCAGATTTCTTGGTTTCTTTCCCCACCTGCAAGACCTCCTGATAGTGCTTCGCCTTATCTTGAAAACAATGACAATAAGAACGTGCCGTCTGTTTGACCGCTGGTAACACCAAAACCTGTTTTTCACTTGTAAATATCTTTCCCTATACAATATAAGCATTTTCTCTGAGAAGACAGCCATATGTATAGTTTGAAGCAGATGGTGGCTGACGATATTCAGAAGTTCCGTGTCTGTGTTTCGCAATTCGTGTATTTGTTTTTATTCAAGTCGTTCGAACCGTATGATTCAATCGAAAAGAAAAGATGTAAAAAAAAAGTGGGAGTAATAATGGTGCATTATCAGACTCCAAAGTGAGGATCAAACTCATATAAAAAATATATATACTTATGGGTTATCTATATGTGAGACCAGACTTTAGAGATTTACCAACTACCGAATTTATTTTACTCTTGAGGAATTTTCTACACCAAATAATCGTCTTGGATTGGTTGAATTGGAATTTAGCATTCCTTTCAGCACCGAGGCTATATGAGACGTGGACATACAACTTAACGTGGAGTAAGATCTATATCAACTCCTCAACGGAAATCGAACCCAGGTTCTTCCGGACAGAAGGGTATTTGTATTATTGGTATTTAATTATTTTATTTGACCTACTGTAACCATGTAATTTTAAAATCAATTTAGTTTTCATTGAAGTGATCTGATAGGTGTATATAATGAAGTCTCTAATAAGAAACACTTCGATGTAGTTCAGAGGTGAACATATGGAAGTGAATATGTATGGTGGTCATGTCGAAGTTATAAAATTTACAAGATCAAAACTGTATTGAGCCTCACAGCACAAGTATTGAAGTTCAACACAATCAACATGCAGAAGTCCTAAAATGTATTCAGTCAATAATCCTACATACACAAGCCCTGAGTGCAATAATCCTGTAAACCTCTTGTGACACTAGTGACACTAGCATCAAGTATTGAAGGTCATACGCTGTAGCAGAATATCTTTACATATATCGAGGGAGGGCGAAGGAGGTGTTCACAGTTGATAAATTACAAACGTTTCTAAAAGTAGATACCATGATAGGGAGAATACTGGGGACGCGGCACAAGACCTAAAACTAATTTCACGGCACAAGACCTAAACGGCACTAGATCTAAAAATAATTTGGCGGCATAAGACCTAAAAATCATTTGGTGGCACAAGATCTAAACGGCACTAGACCTAAAAATCTATTGTGGCGCTACTATCGCGTCCATGCCAAGAATACTTTCAATTTGTTAGTCAAAGTTCTATATATACAGCTCCATATTACAGAATCAAATTCTAGGTTAGGTCTTACAAGTAATTTGTAGAAGTACACATTATATCGTTCTGAAAAAAAATAGAAAAAAAAATAAAGCCTGTTGTCCTTTCCTGCTCTTTGTATGATAGCATTTATATGGTGTCAAAATTTTAACTGCCTGTCAAATGTGAATCCCAGATCCTTCACTTTTTTGGGGGGGGGGTATTTCCACACCATTGACCTCGTGTTTACTAACATAATATTGTGTTTTAGTTATATATGTCATAAATTTTGTTTTCTTTGTGCTGAAGTACATTATTTTTACACATATATTTATTGTATTCAAGTCTTTCTGTAACAAATAGTTGGCATGCTCGTTATTATTAATAATAATAGTTTTAGTATTACTAATACGTATAGCTGTTACTGCTGGAATTACTACATTCATAACAGTATTGTGGTAACTTACTAATAAAATGCTTTTTCGAATATTTAGGTCTGTAGTTTGTAGCACGGGTGCCCACATACTTCATGGGTTATAACGTAGCCCATAGTACATCATTAAAATTATAGGGGACCTTTGAAAAGCAACTTAATTGAAATGAATGAGAAACTTAAAAATATGTTTAAAAGAATTTTAATTAATTCAAGAACAACAAATTTTAATTACGTCCCAACCCTGGTTGGGTAGGTGTATTGAGGTACGAACCATTGAAATAGTTTAGAAGCAATGCGTGGGCTTATTTTTTTTAAGTTTCTGAGTTCTGCGTCCTTAAACAACGTCGTGATTACGAAGGAGAGATCCGACTTTTATAAGATTGCGAGATTGAACTGAACATAATGCAATGAAACTGAAATAAACATTAAATACACACTATAGGGTCTATGTAGGAAAGCGATGTATACATTTGAAGCGCAGTAAATTTAAAATTGAAAGGAAAATTTTTTTCAGTATAATTACTACATCGACATGTATAAACGAAAAAAAATCAACAAATAACGCTAGACTACAAACGTGATATGCAACACAATACGTATACACAATACTAATATAGCCATTTAGAGATGTATCCAGCAAGTTATTCTAGGGGACATGAATGTTTTACGGGATGCAGCTTGTCACAACAGGCTTGTCTGCTCAAATTTCATAAACAGTGGGGAGTTTTAATATTATAAATTAAATTGTATATTATAATTAAATAATTAAATTGTATATTATAATTATATTTTGCTAAGATAATTCTGAAATAGAAAGTATTTTGTTCAGCGTTATACAACAGCCGTTATGCGCAATATGGTAACATGCATCATCAGGAATAAGCACCATTTGTTGTTTCCAAAGAGAAAAAAGTTTGCGCACGTAGGATATGGATCAATATGTTTATTTATAAAAATACCGCCAATTTACTTGATTCACAACACTGTCTAATTATAAAAAAAATATTTTAGAATGCAAAATACATGAATGTGGAGACTTAAATGTAGAGTAGCGAATGTTTGTGACCGTAGTATTTATCAAAAACTCTCTGGATTTTTCCCTCCCTTCAAACAGCGTGAAACTGTTTCATAGTTACACTGATTCTTCTTCATAATTACTTCCTTCATAGTCTAACACATGATCTGCTGAATTTTCACACTCATCTCCACACTGACACAATTCCGTGCAAGGTACTTTGCGTTTTTTTTCAGCGGCACGCATTGCTCTAGTATTACAGACACAGCGAACATTCAACAAAATTGCGTCTGGCGCCGGTGGCTGCAAACACAGAATAGGCTGGAAACGATGTTGTTCTTCTCTTTATACATAGTTTGTTGGGGGTTGGAACTTCGGGATGGGAAAGGTGACCGTTTCTCCACACAAGGCACACGTAATGGGCTCTCCAGATGTGAGGTTTTAAACTTGCGCATGTTGGTGGAAGTCGTTCCCCTTCGGAATTTTTCCATAAGAGTTGCCATCGCAACTATGAGAGATCGCTACTGGAGTCAGTGCCTGTTGAGTACATACCACAAATGAATCGCTGTAAATTACTGCATGTTTCCTCGGTTGGTAGGCCCACAGTCTGTCCTAAAGAAGCAAAGGACTCTAATATTTTTTGTCGCTGTTTCGATAGATTTTAAATACTGTTTTTTATCTTCCAGCAATTTTTCAGAAACATCTGTGCCAGTGAATGCATGGAAGCCTAATAGTCCTCTACACAAATCAGTTCCGAGAGCTGAATAGAGATCCCAAAAGTGAATTACGCGTCTTCCCTGGAGATCACCGACAAAAGTGACTTGCGGGCCAATGTCTTCAAAGTAATGTAACAGAAGCAGTGCTACGTCTGTATCTGGTGAATATATTGTCAAGTGAGGGTCAGTGTATTTTCTTCGAGCATGGATTGAATAGAGTGTATCCGCTTCTTCATGACTGTGTTTTTCAAGTCGTCTTCCAGCCTGATGCTCCTTCTGCGCAATCCTCCCACACAATGGTGACCTGTTTCTGTGAAGATATATTTCGGAAGTAATCGATGTCTCTTTCGCTAAGAATGCTGTTAAATGTCGTTTTGTGCTGGAATGTGTAAGAAAATAGCTCATAGATGCATTAGTGTTGTTTGTGGAAGCACACACACGAAACTCGATTGATGTACCTTCACTTCGCTTAGCTCGGATTTTTCTAGGAATTTTCTATGTACTTATCGAATACAATGCAAATTTCGTCTAATGATCGTGAGAACCAATTTTCTTTTTCCAAATCTGGTTCACCGCAAGTTTTCACCTTCGGGGTCTTCTTCATTCTTTGTACAACTGACATTCCATCAATTATCATGATATTTTTTTTATTTTGTACACTCCTGTTCGAGTTTTCATCAATTTCTGGCTCGGTACTGTTGCGTGAATCTAGCATTCCTTCCAAAGTGCGAATAATAGTGGATTTAACTGTGCCCAATAGGAGCGAACCATCTGCAGCAAAGAGTGCTCAAGGGATTGTAGATAGCTCAAACTCTCCAATCACTTTTTTATGTCATTGCGTGTACAACAAATGATTACAAAACGTGCTAACAAACTTCTCTCTTCATTCAATTTCATGATTTTACAGGCTATAGTTTTGTTAGCTTCTTCGCCAGATGTTTGAATTACCCAAATTAGCTTCCTCATTTTATCACAGTCTGCGCAGAACCGTGTAGTCGAGATTTCACGAACTGGTCTGCTTGCTCTGTCTCCTTGTCATCACAGAGAAGAATATCTGTTTTTATTTTTTCGGGAACAACTGCTTTGGTTGTGATGTTCACAAGCTCTCCTGTTCCAGCAAAAGGATTACCACAGTGAATTAAAATCGTTCTTAACTCATCTGTATTTGCAGCATTCGAGTTTTTGAAGTTCCAATCACCGTGCACCTGTGATTATTTTCATTGTCTGATTGTGATAGCTTGGGACTACATAAGGGGAGAATAAACCTCAATTATAAACCCAATGAACACAACGGATTAATGCAACGGTGTGTTTGAAGTGAATAACTCCAGCAAGTAAACATATTGTATATAGGTCGATTTTCTTGATAATATTACTGAAATAATTTTACATTTACTTTACATTTACTTTTCTATATTTTGTATCCTAAAAAGCCAAACAACTCGTAAGGATTGTGGACAGATATCTGGAAAGTGCCAAACAGCCTTGTGTAGATTAAATTACACTCGCATGGTTAGTTTAGTTATTTATATTAATACACGTATATTAATTTATATATATCATTACGTACACTTTTATGGTACCGTATATATTGTAGTATAATGAAAAACTGTATCCATATGGATTACCCTTTAGTGAACTAAAATTTATATTATTATTATTATTATTATTATTATTATTATTATTATTATTATTATTATTATTATTATTATTATTATTATTATTATTATTATTATTATTATTATCGTTTAGTTCGGATTTTATAATGGATGAAGTGACAACTTCTGAGACAACGAAAGACAAGCCCTGTGGGGCGTATTAAAGATTCAAGTATCATGTGAAGAAGTGAAGTACTGAGACAACAACTTGACTGTGTGTGAGAGAGAAGAAAGATAAGTGAAGGAAACAGTTAGTTACAAAGGGAAAAGTAAGAAGACAAAGGAACACAAATGTCAACCAGACGTCGCTAAAGCAGAAGTTCGAGTTCAACGGATTGCAACAAAGAAGAGAGCCAAAGAAAGTGATGAGCATCTATCGAAGATCTACCACGAAGAAATGGGTACACTGTTTAATCGTGGATTGGATTTTGTGACGGAAGTTCCCGAGTACAACAGCTTCAATAAAAACATTAATTATATGTGAGGCGACAAGAGCGAGGAGATCTTCAAGACCCAGATTCAAGACTGTAGTCGCTAACGCTCTCGCCTTTTGTGCGAGCGGTCCCGCTCTCGATTCCCGGTGGGGAGACTCGGTCGAAAATGTGTAACAGCTTTTTCCTGGATTTCCCTCATTCACACTAGGCAAATGCCGGGATGGTATCTAGCATAATAATCCCAGGCTGCTTCCTTCCTTTTCCAATTCTTTCTTCTTTTTTTGCTGGAAAATTCAAGCTTTCTTTTGCTGGATGAAGGGCACGATTGCAGCATTAACAAAAAAAAAAAAAAAAACTTCTTTTTGGATGGAACTTTCAAATTGCGCAGCAAGCAATTCGCCCAACTGTACAGGTATACGTTTTACGCAGATTTTGGCAGTATGAAGAATGAAATAAATATCATATCGGTAGCTTTTGCTTTCCTGCTGAACAATGAAAGAGAACTTACGACTTCTTTTTCAATAAATCAAAGGAGTGTTTACCGGGTTGGGCTCCACAAAAGATCATGCTTGACTTTGAAGAGGTGTGTATTTTTCCGCTTGTTTCCAACTTCCCGGATTGAACGATTAAGGGTTGAAATTTTCATTTGAGCCAATGCTTGTGGCGTAAAGTGCAAGAACTAGGTTTGGCATCTGAGTACAAAGAAAATGAAGAGTTATCCGCACGTGAAACACTTTGATTATTATTTCCCGGGAATACGTTGAAGATGATTATCTAATAATACTGATTACTATGCCAATAGAAGATTAAGTTACAGAATTTATAGATTACTTTGTGAAAGAATGGATGCAAAATGTGAATGTACTGATCTACGTCTGGAACTGCGAAGGTGAACGGCATCGAGCAAATAATGCCGTTGGTGGGTGGAACAACCAGCTCAAGAACAGGATTAACTAGTATCCGAATTTCTATGTGCTTAAAATACTGAAACAGAAAGGTGAACACAGTGCTTTACATTATGATAGGATTTGTCTCGGTTTGGAAGGGGGAAAGGAAAAAGGCATATGTACGAGTACGACTAGACAACAGAGTTGAAAAATAAAACTTCACAGATATAAAACAAGTTCGCTTAAAGATATTGTTCAATGTCTGAGAAGTCTAGCTTACATTCAAAGAATTGGAGTGAAAACGAGGAAGCAATATAAACACACAGTGACAAGGATGAAAAGGGAAATAATTGAATAAAGAATAACAAACGATGATAAAGGACAGAGTTTCTTACATAATTTTATCAAGTAATAATAATAATAATAATAATAATAATAATAATAATAATAATAATAATAATAATAATAATAATAATAATAAAGAAATGACAAGGGAAAGAGTTTCCTGCTTGAGCTTGTAAACACGCCAGAAAAAGGAACAACAGGTTTGGTTCACTTTTCTGATAGACGCAAGTCTGGTTCATGTGTGAGGGGAAGCTACTTTACACGATATAAAAACGAAATGTAGGGATAGGGCGCAAATTTCCCGGGCGCAAAGTTCCCGCAACCCTTTCAGTGATCTAAGCTGATGTTCTATCCCGTGATCTGAAAAAAATTAAATGAAATCTTTGAGTTTTACGTCTCACGGTTATGCCGTTAGGATAAAGGAGACGGTGATGATGAGTAATGAATGAAGGGTGGAATGAAGAAAGTGGAAGGAAAAGAGAGAACCCCGAGAAAACCCACGCACACGGTGTTTGTCCACCACAAAGTTCACTTGGAGGGGGCTGGGATCGAACCCGGGACCCCAAGCACCAGAGGTGAACGCTCTACTACTGAGCCACCGCGGCCCCCTCCCGTGATCTGAGTCAACAGATGTAAAAGGGTGACTGGACTTGTTGAAGCAAAAGTTTTTCTTCTTTTAAGTTTTCAAATAGTACTTCAGGCTTGCTTTTCTGCAGATTTCCCATTTCTCCACAATACAGAGTGGTCATTCTGGCGTAGCTTAGTTGATCATTTGCAAAAAATATTTTATGAGGTCTTCTTGAGCAGAAAGATGAAGAGACTAGTTGACGTCCCTTGTGGTTGCAAAAAAAAAATATTTTATGAGGTTTTCTTGAGCAGGAAGATGAAGGGACTAGTTGACCTCCCTTGTGGCCCAAATGTAGCGCAGCATAGCTTCAAATTGCTTCATATAGTTCCTTACTTGTTATTTAAAAAAAATATATAAAGAAAACACATCATAAAATGTTCAAAATTTAAAATGAAATTATTTCTCACGTTATTATTTGCATTGATAAGTAATACTTCTTGTCAAGTTTTTTAAAAAATATTATTTTCTATGTCGTTTGGTGTTTGTTGCGTGAAGATTGGTCAAGTAGTTTGGGAGCCTTTAAAGATAGTGCTGTGCGTTCGCGAAGGCGGCCACCTTTGATAGCCGCCATATTGGATTTGGATGAACGAAAAAATGGCAACCGTGTCAGAATTTTCAAGCATCATCTAAAGTAAAAAAATCAAGTGTTAGTTCAATTTTAACAAAAAATGCACAAGGATGTGCAATTTCAGACATAGCGCACCCCACTATAATGTTGCATTTCAGTAAAGACTTTTGATATCCCATCGGTGTTTATCTTATTACACTGATGTTTGAAACGCACTAACTGCATTTATTTCGGTAAGCCTAATAAATTAAAGTGATACTTTTGTTTCTTTATAGATTACAGCATTTCGATATTGGCTTGTATTTAAAACAATGCATTTACTGTATACTATAAAACTTTCCGCACGGGGGCGCGGTGGCTCAGTGGCAGAGCGTTCACCTCCGGTGCTTGGAGTCACTGGTTCAATCCCAGCTCGCGCCGTGTGGACTTTGTGATGGACAAACACCGTGTGCGTGGTTTTTCTCGGGGTTCTCCCGTTTCCTCCCACTTTCTTCATTTCATTCATTTCTCATCATCACCGTCTCCTTTAGCCTAACCGGCATAACCGTGGGACGTAGAACTAAAGATTTTATTTCATTTTCATTTTTTACAAATTTCCGCATGAGCTGTGAGTAATTTAAATTTTTGTAACCTCCCATTAACGAGTAGCTCCTATTTATGGACAAGTATTCATTCCCTTTTGGCGTCCGTTATTATTAGTTCAATGTATAATCTATACATGTTTGAGATTCCCAATTATAGTGATACACATCTGATCTGCATTTTATTTTCTCTTTCTTTTTTGGTGCTAATATTCAACTAAGGGGACCTCGAGAACTACTTGAGATCTGCAAACCACAGTTTAACAAACGTTTAATTACGTTACGGTAAAAGAGGTTCAAAAATGTTTGAAAAATGACACTTCTTGTTACTTCTGATAGCAATCAGTCTTGTCTCTCCCAACCTTTTCTCTTCGAAATCTTGCCTCACGGTCTTCTCATGCCTGGGAACTAATCTATTGTCACTTTGAAAGTATGCATACTTCGAATTATTAGATATACGATGTGTTCTTGCCACCGCCTCCTCGATGGAGTGAATGTAGGAGGCAGTGGTTGTTGCTCCGCTTTTGATTTCTCTGTGAGGATCAGTTTTGTACCTGCTGCACCCCCCACCGTCAAGAAAGGACACGTCATTCATTCACCAAATGCTGCGTATATTATCTCCAGCGAGGTCATATTTCTTTATCTAAAATAATACTATGTACTATGAACACTAGTTTAAAACTTGAAAAAAAATGAACGTGCAGTATTGACTCTAGCGTCTGCAGAAATTTTGCACTGAATACGATAAATAGTTTTAGTATTACTTTGTACCGAATTTCATCATGTTATATTTTACGCAGAAATGATTATGATCGAAAACGATAGAAACGACCTTAATAACAAAACGTTTAACATGAATTTAGTAAACAGCTATTCAATATATCACAAATAGTATACTTGTTTATGTCTGAATATGTTTGATTTTAAGTTGAACGATATGTCAAACTTATTATTATTATTTTATCTTGATAACTTACTATTATTTTGTGCTTGACTACACTCGCTTGATACAACAACGCTATTTTCAACTTGGTATTAGTTTGATTTAAAAGTTCATATGTCAAGATTGATTTCAGGCTGATATTTTAAGTATTCAAACTTAGTAGTGATAACTTTCTATCTGAATTTTAGCTTGAATTTTAGCTTGACCTTATCATGCCATGACCTGCAACAGAGAGAACAATGTCCCACATGGAAATCTAAAATGGGATAATCTTCATAGGCAGTTCCATATTTTCAAACCTAAATTGTAGTAAATAGTGATTTTTTTTTTTGGTCGTGCGTTTGGCCTATCCATTCACCTAGGTTTTTCACAATTCCCTGGAAAATATTCTGCTGACATGTTTGATGGTCACCTCAGTATATAGTTACAATAACGGCAGTTTTGTTCTAATATCGTTCTAGTTTCGAAAACTGAACATTCAAGAACTGAAAATTAATGGAAAATATATTTGGTTAATGATAGGAACGTTCTTAGCAACTAGAGGTGGACAAAGATTAAGATGATATGACACAAGTTTGAAACGGACTTCAGATTAAGATTTCAGGTGAGCTTGCTACCACTGTATTATTATATATTTTAAGGAAAAAGTATATTCAATATAAACAAAACACGATGTCAAACAACTGGAGGACATATACTAAACACTTGCTTAGTCGGTTGCCTTGCTAATGATGTTCTTTGTAAGTCATAGTATTTAATTCTTGGTTCCTAGCAAGAAGTGATCCATAGTTGAACACGATTTGCGATACTGTTCACGATTATCTTACAGAAGAAATCTCCTTTTTTAGCCTAAGGCGCTTCGTGGCACATCTCCCTCACTTCTTAATTTTGAGATAAGGGGAACACTCATTGCATATGGCATATTGTCATTGAAACGTTTAAATTGACTGGCAGTTCCTAAAACCCCATAAAAGTTTGAAATTAATCGGAATTGAAAAGAACACAAGGATATTGTGTTCACAGAACAATACATCCCATTAGAAACAGGCAATTTACAAAACAAGTCCAAGTGTCTAGATTGTTTTTTTTCTTAAAAGGTTGTGATATCTAATGCAGAACTAGGTCTGGCACTCTACTTAATCTTCGTAGATTTCTATTTACAACTTTTTCCGAAACTTGGTAATCACACATTGCTAATAAGTCATTGCGTGTAGTATTTAAAAAAAATATCCTGCAGTACTTAAAATCTTTTATCTTTGATTAGAACAGTTTCTAAGAACGTCTTCTTAACGTAAGCTCATTATTATTATTATCATTATTATTATTATTATTATTATTATTATTATTATTATTATTATTATTATTATTATTATTATTATTATTATTATTATTATTATTATTATTAATTTACATATATGCCGTATTATCGTTTCCGAATTAATTGTCCATGTATGCCTAATGGTAATCTTAGCAAAAAATATGAAATGGTCTGTTCACATACGATTTTGCTGCTTAAAAATATTGCCATACGGTAATATAGTAATAATCATAGTATGGTTAGCTTACGCATAGTAGCAATGATGCGTAAGCTAACCATATAGCTACAAAGGATCTCTAGGGACGCCCTTGTTCACCATACTAATCATAAGTAAAATTTCAATTTATGGAATAGTGTATGGAGCATTTTTATCTAGTATCATGTTTGAAAAAAGTACCATAGCACTATTTAGTAAAATATTTATCTTATATCTGTCGATATAATGGTGTCCATTACACATTTACCATACTTATATCGAATTAAAGATAACAAAGACATAGTACTGAATAGAAAACGAGGTGGTCTTTTGTTTCTGCTTCTTTGAAGCCGTAGGATCTTCAAATCATAAAGGTTGCTGCTAAATCCTCTAACGCAGGGCTTCTCAACCTTTTCCGTCGGCGTACCACGAAAGCATATCATTGATCAATACTACCATATGCCGTACGTGCCCTCTACATCGACTCGCGTACCACCAGTGTTACGCTTACCATAGGTTGAGAACCTCTGCTCTAACAGAATAAAATTTGCCCTATTTCTTATCTCCGAACTTGGAAGTGAAACGAGTAATCACCATTTCTAGCAAGAAACAACTTCCTTTCCTTGTTTTCTAAGATTATGGAGAGAAAGTCGGTCAATTACTTTTTCTCTGAAGTTAACTAAAGTGGTTAATATTCTTACGTCTCTGAGGTTGACAACCAAAGTTTCACAATAAAGAATAACGTTTCTTTAGAGACGACACATAAGGGAAGATGTATTGAAATCTTAAGTAGGGGACATGTAGCAGCCTTTTCCATTATCAATACAAGGAATTTGGATTTAGTTTTGCACTTAACTTACCTAGAATAAAGAAAAAAACCTCAATAAATAATAATAAAATTAGTATGGCACCACTGTAGATGAGAGCGAAATATTTTATTGAAGTTCCTGTTTTCAGCGTCTTAGCCTTGAAAAATGTTCATCAACAACTAATTAGAGTAATTATTTTTTTCTATTAAAGACGGCCAGAGATGAAGAGGAAGCTATAATGACCTTATTATTTGATATACTTCCGGTATTGCATTGATAAGGTAAATGCATTATGTGGTGAAAAATTCTTATGATTTGCGGTTACATGTATTGCTTACGAGACGAGAAAAGATGAGACGAGACGGAATTTTAGTGACGAAACAGCACTTTTACGACACTATTCCAAGAATAAACATCCCGAAACTTCGTCTTGTGGACAACACCACCCGTCATGGTTTTCGAGCGTTCAAGGTTTCGAATAGTCCACTCTACCACACTACATATGGTTAATCTTCAAGAAGATAACTTCTCAAATCAATCTAATATTTTTTATTAATTCCATTCACTTTCTCGTTGTTATATGGTTAGTGTAGGCGTCTTTGACAGCGGAGATCTGGTTAGATTTGCGCTGAAAGCTTATGTGGTTCAGATCCCACGTCAAGCTGCAGGTCCACATCCTATATAAAAATGAAATGAAATGAAGTTTTTGAGTTTTGCGTCCCATGGTTATGCCGGCTAGGCTTAAGGAGACGGTAATGATGAATAATGAATGAAATAGTAGAATGAATAAGGTGGGAGGAATCAGGGGAACCCCGAGGAAACCCACGCACACGGTGTTTGTTCACCACAAGGTTCACTTGGTGGGAGCAGGGTTTGAACCTGAGCGCCCATGCACCAGAAGTAAACGCTCTACCATTGAGCCACTGTGGCCCCCACCTCCTATATAATATCGCTGCTGAATGAAACTCCAACTTCTACTTGATCAACTAACCAATTTAGAAAGAATACGTAATTGTGTGAAAATAGGTCTTTAGACAATCACAAACAGTCACGTCAGGTGACTTATTATATACGTTCATCACTAAAAGTAACTTAATTTAGTAAGTATAATCAAACTTAATACATAAAGAATGTTCATATATGCAGACTAAGCTACTAAACGTGAAGTAGACTCCTTGTGATTACGGTAATAAATCTCAAAGCCTATGCAAAATGCAACGAATTACATAGTGTCGAAAAAAATAAAACTTTATTTGTTAAGGTAGTCAAAAGGTCATTTATGTAAACTAAAAAAAAAAATCCACAAATGTGAGCACTTACTTCAGCAAGCAAATTGAATTCAAGACATAAAATACTGCATGTATACATAATAAAATGACAAAAGTAAAGTAGCTGTTTGCCCTATTCCAAACGTATACAATGGGCAAAAGATTCACGTAAAATGTAGAGGCAAATTGACCACTACGGAGCTAATTTTCATGAAACGCTATGCTGATCGTTGAGTGGCATGTCGAGGTAAGCTACCGACTGTGCAGAATAGTGTGTCAGGACTGCCGGTCATGGGACTGGAACCTCGTTCTCATATATCAAATTGTGGATAATCGGTTACACCACTTTCTTCAATTCCAATTCTCATAATAGGAACGTCTCGTATTTACACACCAAATCATTTGAAAAGAATGATGCCATTAAACAAACAGTCACGCCAGGCAAATCAGTAAGTGTGGCCTCCAGAAAGAAAGCTTTTTCTACGGTAATCAAAAGACTATCTCACGTGAACCTTAGAAAGATAATCTACAACTATGATTACATTATAAATAACTAATGTGATTCTTGAATTATCAGTTTAATCAAACTTAAAATTATTATATGCAGCTTGCAAAAAAATTAGCCTTTTCTATTACAGTGGTTAAAAGATCGTGCTGTCTAAACTTTATAAACAACTTCTATAACTATAAGGATGTAATACGCATTTGTCTATGAAACTGATTTTAACAAATAAAATTGAACACTAAAAAAATGCATATGCAGAGGTATTGCAGACCAAGTTGAGAATGGTCAACATTTACATTAACCAATCCTCTAACTATATGCTGAAGGTATAATCCTACTTGCGACAGTCTTATGTGAGATAGGAACTGTTAACTGGCCTATGAGTGACCGATTTGCTCTGTTAACTGGCCTATGAGTCATCTATTCGTTCATGCTAAGATAATGGGAAAAGATATGGTTCCCTCTTCGTTAACTTGTTTCACGCTAGTGTGAGTTAAGACCTAACAAAATGCACTATGAAAAATTTACGTTCCTAGAGATCTCATTTCTTCCAGCCGTTTTACAATTAAAAGGATCGTAAATTTTTCCTAACATTCTTGCTTAATCATAAATTTAAGATGTAACCTTATCCTTACATTCATAAGTATAAAGCGTCATAAGTATAAAGCGTAAGTAATAAGCATTGCATGCAAGTAGTAATAATAATAAACCATTAAATAATATAATGTATATTTTTCGTTAACTACCCTTCATAGTTTATCCATGATTGGGACTGACAACGTATTGGTCATAGCGTTGGCGTATTTAAAAGTTGCGGTAAGTGGGATTTTTCAGAATAAATAATCTCTCTAATATACACACACATCAGCAACTGCCTTTATCATACTTAAGAACTTATACAGAGCAATCTTCTGTCAAAATCACTTCTACATCACTGGTAGAGCGTTCACCTCTGCTGCATGGGACCCTGGTTCAAACCCTGCTCCCGCCAAGTGAACTTTGTGGTGGACAAACACCGTGTGCGTGGGTTTCCTCGGGGTTCTCCCGTTTCCTCCCGCTTTCTTCATTCCACTATTTCATTCATTTCCCATCATCACCGTCTCCTTTATCCTAGCTGGCATATCCGTGGAACGTAAAACTTAAAGATTTCATTTTATTTCATCACTTCTACATACACATATGCCACCTCCTTTCCTTGTCAAAATTATCAACTTATAGTATGCAGTTTTTATCTGAACTTGTATCATGCACATACTATACTCTGTACAAAAGGTACAATCAACTACGCTCCTTATCACACTTCGAAACCTACGGTAAGCAGTCTTTCTCAAAATTATAGAATACAGTTTTTCCAGTTACACTCATTAGCATATAGTGACAGTTCTGTCAAATTATCACATATACAAGGAAAAAATATTACTGGAGCTTTTGCACATACGCAAGTGACCGCAAACATTTCTTCACATCCAGTGTATACTCGTATTCATCGAGGTGGAAGATATCCTGTGGTCTATCATTACATATCATTTTCCTTCTTTTTCCCTCCAAATTCAGAACCTTGCTGTCATACAAAAGATTGTTTGGCGGAGTTACATTCTTCAGAGCAATTATTAGGTGACAAATATGCCAAAGCAGCACACATTCTTATATGAAGTCTGACTTCGGCGTCTTTCTTGTACTGCCTTACCAAACCGATATCCTGCACTTTTCCCCAAATGCATTGATTAAAATGATATTTGCAACCATTGACATCCACTGCCGGAAATACAGCCCTCAACTTGAAACAGCTCCTGCTACTATTATTACCGATTTCGGTTTCTACAAAGGTAGAGAATTACCCAGATGCTCAAACAGTTTACTGTAGGTTTCTTTCCTCATATTGGGTAAAAGAATATACAGTACAGGGATAAATCCGAAGAAATCATTACTCAAGCTACAAATCTCTCGCAGAATTCATCTAGCTACAAAGGATTATAACAGATTGCTATGCGACAAGCTTTTATGTATAACTCAAAACAAAGGGAGAAGACGAATTAAGAAGTTAATTTATGTTTTGGTAGCTTATAACAGGGGGAAGGTAATTTAAAGAGTTTACCTTTTGGGTTGTGTAGAGTGCACTACATTGTAATTGGTGGGATTCGTTGGGAATATCCAATTAGATGTAAGGGATCTCTTTTAGTATTGAAATGTTTTTCTCATTTTATTCATAGAGTCTTAGGAAGTCTAGAGTAGAAGTCTACAGGAAGTCTTAGAAAAAGTAGATAGTTGGCAAAACTGTTACGCGTTTAGTATTAACAAAATAAAATATATTGCTTTGCTTAGTGAGTAATTAAATTAGGTACAGAAAGCAGAGCTTTGGAAGGAAGGAGACATAACAGTTGGATTTTCAATAATTAATTACAGAGGAATACACGTTCATAAAAATATTCCTGTTGTCTCGTTATTTTATATGTTTTATGTCAAATTTAACTCAAAATTAAGATAAGTTTTATTTGCATTCACAGTAGATGGAAAACATATTTGACGAATAGTATCACTGGCACGTACATTTTTCATACCAAGGTTGTTCGGACGCTAATAACGCCAGAGGCAAACATATTTTAGGAGAAGGAATGACCTCATAATATAGATAAGAGTTCCTGTTGCTAATAGGACTGTCGCTTCTAGGACTAATTCATGCTGAAAGTATCAGTATAACGGTTCAAATCAAGATGATCATTAAGGAGCCTATCCTTCAGGACTTTTAGGCGCTGATTTACTCGCTTCCATTTAATCTTTTGCGGCCTAGATTTCTAACTTCTAGCATTGACGTTAAATCATCATTGTTTCTTTGTTCTTGTTGATATTAAGGTAACGAATTTTTCTGTTTCAACATGGAACAAACTTAAAAACAATAATAAAAACAAAAGAAAGAAAATATACTCAGTTAGTAAAAGCACTTCATGTAAATACTAGCAATATACCACTGTTTAGATTTTGGTATGTCTTTTATTTTTATTAAACGCAATTGGGGCGCTTAGTAAGCATTATATAGTATTATAAAATAAAACGGATAAATGCTTTGCTTACTGTGTAAAGTATTCTACCATCCTTTATAAAATAAAATAAAATAAGTTTTTTTTTACTCTAATGTACCGTCATTTTGCCCCGATCTTAAATGAGACGATGATGATGAGATGGATGATAACAGTTGAATGAGGTAAGGGTGAGGAAACAAGATAACCCGAGAAAACCCTGGCAATCGATGTTTGTCCACCACAAAATTCAGTTAGCGGACTGTGATCAAACCAAAGACTTTAATCACTAGAGGTAAACACTCTACTAGTGAGCTACGCGACCTACTTTAAAAGCCGATATGATTGCAGTGAATATATAAGTTTATAGAATAATTTTGGGTTCATTTCATTTATACTAAGAAATAAAATGTTCAGTAAACTACATTTCTAATTTTGACCGAAACTATCAGTGGAGATAAATGTTACCCGTGAATAATTTGAGTAGATTATATAAAATTTTAAAGTATAGCCCTACTGATAGTACCTGATAGTACTTGAAACCATCAGTTTAATTTTCAAAGTACATTTTCAAGTGTGTCAGTGAAATCTTATTGATGTTCTTAAGTGCTTCTTCATCAAAATAAGAGATTTATATGAATTTGCAATAAGATTGTCCACTTTATTAGATTTGTTTAACGAAATTTGAGCACACTAGCACACTAGAAACTATTTTTAACCACATGCAATTTGCAGCACAAGCACGAACTGGTTACTATTCGACTTCCAAACTATGTTATGCATAAGTGTCGGAAGTCATAGAACGGCTTTGTTCGTCCGTCTGTCTACAGGTATTAGAGCGATAATGGTAAGAGCTATCGAGATGCAATATTTTACAATCAATTCAGCATCCCAAGGGTAGGTGCCATTTCTTCCGCAAACTGTCTATTCAAACCGAAAGTAGTTCTAATTAGTCATTTCCAGTTTCAACATTTATGACCAACGAAAACAGAAATAGATAGTATTTTTTTGAACGATTCAGTGTCTCAAGATAACGTATCGTTCTTATTCACAACACTACTGCAACCGAAAGTGGTTCAAATTTACTACCAGTTCCGGCTTCAATTCTGATTTCCATAGAGCAAAACAATAAGAGATCGACATGCGATTTTATGCAAACAACGCAGAGTGCCATAAATAGGTTCTACATCTTCCGTTAATCGTCCATACAAGCCGGGAATTGTTCAAATTAACCTTTTCGTTTCTCAGCATTTATAGCTATAGAACAGGAATGGTAATAAACAGCGACAAATGTTTTCTGCAACGGATATACTGTCTCAAAGGAAGTCTTGGGAAGTAACGTAACACAAGTAACGCGTTACATTTTTTCCCAAGTAACTGTAACGGTAACGCGTTACAAATTTTTAAGTAACGTACCTAGTTTGCGTTACTTTTTTCGCGTTACATTTCGAATGAGTAACTACAATATATGTGTATTTTTTTCGGAAACAAATGTTTCTTTCCTGTAAGTGAATTTCTCAGAATGGAACTATGGATCATGAACTACGTATGTCAGTGAACGACAGTCACCGACACACAAAGAAACAAATAAGATCATAGTACCACTTGCTGTTTTTGGAAAATGAGGACAGCCTCAGGGAAATCATGTGTACCGATTGCAAGCACCTGGAAGATTTTGTAGATTTTGACAGCTCCAAATCAATACATTCAGTGAGTGCACTACGAGTGCAATGGTACAGGCAGTTTATTTTACTTGGATTGGTGTTGTTTTTTAAAGATGGAGAAGAAAATATTTTATCGTTCGAACATTTGAAAGAATACTTTTTCTTCCAAGCTGAAGATGATGGTGGACATAATTTAAAAGTAAAGTGGTGCCCCTGCTGGAAATAGTTATCAACAATTAGGGTGCCATAATTAACGATATACAGTAAGGGGTTAATATGAATAAACTGTGTTCTGATTCGCAGGCCTACTTTATTGATGTAATGATGATGGTGTGCAAGAGCGCCCATCAGGGGGAGCAAGGTGGGGCGCTTGCTCCCCCTTTAGAGGAAATTTGCTTCGGAAGATCGAAAACCCAATAGATATTTTAGAATAATTACCGCAAAATTTGAGACTACATTTGAAATGTCGCTTATACTCCCCCCCCCCTTTGAAACCACAACATTGGCGTCCTTGATGGTATGTAATATTAGAGTTCTTTTAGATGAGTTTGCGTATCCTAAAGTTCCGTTGATTATAGAGTTTGGAACAACTAGCTATAAAAAGCATGTATCGATTTTAGAATTACTGACAAGTTTTGATTCACCCACAGTTCATGTGTTCTCATACTTTTTAGTTGTAGTGTAATGCTTCCCTATATTTTGTATTTTAAATTTTACATAACATTGTTATTATTATATAATTAGTTGAGCAGAATAATAATAAGCAGACATTTTTTCTAACGGATAGGGATGGGCAGGAGTCAAGCTAAAACTCAACTCGAATTCAAGTCGAGTTTCGAGTCGAGTCAAAGGTAATATTCTCGAGTCGAGTTCCGGGCCGATTCACTGTTTCTGGTGTAGAGTTTCGAGTCGAGTCGAGTTTGATAAATGGCTCGCTCATTCAGCTTGTTTTAACTCGTTTTGAAATCATGGCCTGATTACACTGGAAAGCGAAAGCCATGAAAAATGTAAGCTAAGCAGTAATATGGAATACTTTTAGTGTTGCTTTCTTATCATCACCGTCTCCTTTAGCCTAACCGGCATAATCATGGGACGTAAAACTAAAGATTTCATTTTTTTTAGTGTTGCTTACGAGAGGGGACACTGCTCGCATGTCGTCTCGTCTCGATAGCGAGACAACAAGAGATTTTTTATAACAAGCTCAGCTCGGCTTGGCTCAACTGAGCCGATGGCTCGAGCCGGCTCGCTTGGGGTAAACCATCGGCCCGAGCTGGCTTGATTGGGATGAGCCATCTGCTCGGTTCGGCTCAACTGAGCCGAGGGCTCTAGCGACTCGTTTGGGTGAGCTATTGGCTTGGCTTCCTTCTCGGTTCGGGTCGATAGTGAATGAGCTGTGAGCCAAGCTGCTCGAGTCGTTGACAATTCTAAACCCGGGTCGAGCAGTTTTATTGGCCTATAACTTTTAACAATGTTTGTGCCCGAATACTCAACCTAAACCCTCAACCAAAATTCAAAAGCTCGTGAACAATGTCCTTGACTCCTAGACTTCAAGACTACTGAGGTTGGCAATCAACTAGTTTTTTAGTATACAAATACAAACCGCCTATCTTTCATGTTTATACACGTAGTAGTAGTAGTATCATTGATAATAATTATACTGTCTATGTATGGTACTTGAAGAGAGTACTCGAAACCACACACCGGATTTGACTGGACTCGACTCGAAACTCAATCCGAATTCGAGTCGAGTTGGAGAAAATTTTCGAGCCGAGTTCTCGGGTCGAGCTCAAAGATGTATGCTTCTAGTCGAATCGAATTTCAAAGAAAACTCGCTCCAACTCGCTCGTGCCCATCCCTACGAGTAACGCAGTATGGCATTTTAGTCAATATTGCATTATATGAAAATGTTTATATACTGTAGCTGTCAAGTAAAAATTTGTCCTTGCATTTACATAAACCGATTTAGAACGTGTAATAATAATAATAATAATAATAATAATAATAATAATAATAATAATAATAATAATAATAATAATAATAATATCGGTAGTAATAGTAGTACGGAAAATTGAAGTAATAAGATTTTTTCACATATTCAAAGTTTCGAACCTAAAAGTAACGCGTTACTTTCGAAGTAAAGTAACACTTACTTTTTTGGGACAAGTAACGCGTTACATTTTAAGAGAAAGTAAAGTAACTTGTAACGCGTTACATTTTTACAAGTAACTTACCTAACACTGCTCAAAGGTATATATACCTAGGTATAATCGTAGCTCATAATACTCTAACGTAATGTGCTTGAAATTTTCTAGTAATTCAAGTTTTAAATCTGATTTCAAAATAGCAAAAACATGAGAGATATCGAGACTTTTTTTTTAAGTCGATACAGCATCTTAAGAATAAGTTCAATTTTCCCCTTATCCCATTATTCATACATTTTGGAAGTCTACCGTACTTTCACACTGTGAAATGGAACTCATTTGCTGCTATGTAAATACGAATTTTATTATGTCTTATATCTACAAGTGTTCCAAGTAAAATAATGTTCCTCTTCATTCAAAACTTGTAGTTGAGAACACATACAAGATTAATATACACTGTGGATATCCAGAACCGGTTCCTGATAAATTCGAATCGCGGGTAATAATGGATATCCGGGTGCCCGATTTTCGGTAATGTAATCGGGTACTTGATTATTGGTTCCGAATATGTTTACCCGATTCTCGGTTCTGAAACCGGGTACCCGATTCTCGAATCCAGATCAAGCTCGTATCCACGGGGGATCTAGAGGCCCGGCCCCCAAATTGTTACTGGCCCCAGGGGCGGATCCATTGGGGCTATCGGGGCGATATATATATAAATAAAACCCATCCCAAAGTTTAGAGCCCTTAAAAGTAGCAATATGACAACCCACCGCCCCCCCCAGAAGTCGGTCCTGGATCCGCCCCTGACTGGCCCCCTCAAAATTTTCACGGTAGGTTTGCAAATGAACTATAATATGGTTGAGTCTAGCCCCCCTAACTTCTACCGCCCACCTACATTTTTGGGCTGGCTACGGGCCTGTTCCAGACCCGGGTACCCGATTTACAGTTCTGGAACTTGGTACCCGATCCTAAGTGTCAGAACCGTGTTCTCGATTCTAGGTTCTGGAACCGAATATCAGATTCAAGTATCCCGGTTTCGATCCCAGCCCCGCGAAGTGAACTTTGTGGTGGACAAACACCGTGTGCGTGGGTTTTCTCGGGATTCTCCCGTTTCCTCCCACTTTCTTCATTCCACTATTTCATTCATTCCTCATCATCACCGTCTCCTTTAGCCTAACCGGCATAATAGTGGGACGTAAAACTCAAAAATTTCATTTAAATTTTTTCCGATCCGAGTTGATGAGTTGATTTTTGAGTTTAACGTCTCCTTTCAGCAGCGAGGCTATATGAGACGTGGACCTACTGATTAACGTGGAATTCGAACCACATGAGCTCTCGCCGGGAATCGAACCCGGGTCTCCCACGCCAGAGGCGCGCACGCTAACCGCTTAGCCACGGAGGAGCTCTTTTTTCCGATTCGAGTACCCATTTTTCAGATCCAGACACAAACTACATCGGTAGCCTATATCAAGTATACATGGTAATGAAATGAAATAGAAGTCTTACATTTTAAAATGAATGTCGGGACTAAGAGTATTCAAAATTACTTTTAGTTGACTATCAGACACTTTTCTCTTCAGTAGATTGATTTACATTGTGTGTGTGTGTGGCGAAACAGATTCAGATAGATAGATTCATATTCTACACTCTTTTACATAATATTTTTAATGCATCAGAAATTAATATGTGCCGCTGATAAATAGGTAGCTAAATTGTAATCCTATAAGAAATCGTGGCAATATGCAGTTGTTTGACATAAACGAGGAAGAGAAAGAAAAAAATACACAGTTTGGACATTGACAAGGTCACTTACCTTGCGTTCGCTATTGGGGGTCTACTTAAATGGAAAATTGAGTATTTCCACAAAAGAATTGGAAGGTCAAGAAAAACATCTGCCTTCAAAAATATCATTGTTGTTCCGATTTTTTGCAAAAATAAATGTTTTATTTGACGTCGGCTTTTAGCCGAGAAAAGTAAGAAAATAGCAGAAATTCATTGGACTCTGTTAACAGTACAAAAAATGACGGACCCACTGTACAAACTATATGCAAACCTAATTAATGTAGTACAAATAAACATATTCATAAATTATTTGTTACCGTTGGTTGCAGTGATGACGCAAGCCTTAATTTCTTGGGAGAGCGGAGGGGCAGACATTTGGAGAAAGCATCTTTTTTTTTTTTTTTTTTGTATGTCGAAGATATTAGTTTTATATTACTTGACCTACAATACACTATAATACGTGTGGGGAGCAGTCGGGGGCGAACGAAACCACTGATGGCGCTCGACCCCTTTTTTTTCTTTAGCGGCGTCACTGTTCAAGAGTGCACAGTGCGGTTGTATTTTACTGTGAAGAAAAGTGTAATCTTCAAGCACTTTAGATAAGATACGACTGGCAAATTTGCTGTATAGTTTTTTGTAAAACGAACTTTAAATAGACAGAAATTACAAAAGAAACATTTTCTAGCTTTGTATTAGCAATATTCGCTTACCCGCAAGTTATTTTTACTGTCGAAAATGATAAAGAAACGATCTACCTAGTCAGGAAACTAGGGAAATGTCATAGTCATAGTAAGTCAGTATTGTAATTATTGCATATAGTGCCAGAAGTGGTCAACAGAACTGATTATGCGTGATGGCTAAGGTATTGATTGATTCTGTTGAGTTTATCGTTCCTTTCAGAAACAAGGCTATGTGAAATGTGGACCTACAGCTTAACGTAGGATCTAGTCCACATGAACTCTCAGCGGGAACTTAACCCAGGTGTCTCGCTCGAAAGGCACGTATGCTATCCACATAACAACTAGAGAACTCACGAAGGATAAAGGAGATGGATGAAAATGATGGAAAGATGGAAGTAAATGGAAACGGTAAACCCTGAAAAGCATATTCATGGTGTCTGTTGATGACAAAGTCCCTTGGTGGTAGCTGGAATCAAACCATGGACCTCATGCGTCAGAGGTGAGCGTTCTATCAGTGGTTGACGTAGAATGATTTCTGGTATTGTTGCTATTTTCTAAAGAATTGAGTCTTTAATATTGTGTTCGTATGTGCTTGTATCTCTTCTTGTTTTAAAGGTACAGGTTGTTAAAAACCTCGTGAAACTTTTTCAAAGATCTATTATTTGAAAATAAAGCCTGAGAGGAGTAAATGTTCAAAATTGTTTTAATCTTATTTTTTCAAGTTGAATCATCTCTCCAAGTTATCCTGTTTGTTTTGCAGTCACCCTGTATGTGGCTGCTTACTTTGTCGATGTATCATGCTGAAACCAGTAACTTAGTAACTTGTTATATGAAGTTAAGTTAATTTCACCTACAGTTTTCAATAGTGCTGAAGGTTATCGAAACCAATAATAATAATAATAATAATAATAATAATAATAATAATAATAATAATAATAATAATAATAATAATAATAATAAAAGTACATTACATGATATTTAAAATGTATACTGGATTTGGTAATACCCGAACCCACAAATATAATAATATGATTATACGAAGTCCCATTCTATGCACATGAATGAGGTGAGGTGATTTTGAGTTTAACGTCCATTTCAACAGCGAGGCTATATGAGTCGGGACCTACTGATTAACGTAGAATCCGAAGCACATGTGCTCCCGCCGGGAATCGAACCCGGATCTCCTACGCCGAATGAGCCTATGCTAACCGCTTAGCTGCGAAGAAGCTCTCTATGCACAGGAATGTTGTGCAGCCGAATAACAAAGTTTTAAAACAGAAAGTTTGATTTTTAGGTTTTGCATTTCAAACTTAACAAAAAAAGAAAATAATAATAATAATAATAATAATAATAATAATAATAATAATAATAATAATAATACTAATAATAATAATAATAATAATGACAGGATAGACTACAGAAAAATACCTGACTACATGGTTGAAGTTGAACAGATAATTTTCTGTTTCAACTGAGAATCACATCTAAATTTTCAACCATACGCTATCCGTCTCTCTTTTATCTTACGTTTGCAATAATTTCCGATATTTGTAGTTCTAGTTTCCTACTCTATCTCTACAGTCTTGAATTCAAACAGTTTCAAGAGGGGGAAAAATCTTCTTAGATTTCTCCACGACCCTCTAAATTTACAGATAATATCTTTGCAGTGTAGTGATGAAAGTAGATACTGCTAAAGACGTTGAAGTATATTCAAATGTTTTAGGTTGTAGGGAAAAATATCGTTCTCGACAAATGAACCATCATAAACTTCCTTGTGTAGGCTGTCTTCATTCTGAAACTGCTTTACCCATAGGAAAAAAGTGCGTATCGCGAAGTTACATGGCACCAAACAGGACACTAACAAATATTGAATGTTACTTTGTCAATCTATCAACAATCAACTGAAGAAAAGAGATGTTACTTTGTCAAAAAATAAATGTCCATTAATTCGATAGTTTTTAAGTACCTGATGCAGTCATGCAGACATTTATTTCTGGACGGGTACATTGAAATTCAGTATCAGGATGAATTATATTAAAATTTGTAAAATTGTCCTTAAAAGTATACTAAATTTGCAGAAAAGTCGGAAGTTCGGGGAGCCTGCACCCTCACCACCCACCCCCTGATTACATCCCTACTTCAGTTGAACTTCAACCTCGAAAGGCTACGCCCACTAAGAACGGTTTTTATTTGTGTGAAGCGAGGGTAGCCTATGTCGTCTTATTGCTATACGTTTTGTTTATTGGCCAGAAGAACTTTTACATAATATATATATTTTTTAATTTACGTAAAACTAATTAGCAAAAGCAATTCTAAAGCCAAAACTGAAAGTGCAACATACACAATTCTAACAGTGAAAGTTGTCTAAATTAACCATTTGTTGATGGTTCATGTAAGAACGATTTAATAACGAATAAGTGATTTCTTTTATGTTCGTTTAATAAATTTGATAGTCTTGTTGACTTTGTGTGATTTTTCCTTTCTGGAAAAATGACAAGTTCAATCATAATAATTTTCGTAAGAGTGAACTTTGTTAATGCCCAAACCCTTAAATTTTCTTGACACACCTTTGCAAGAAGGTCTCAATTCAACACTAATCTTCTGCGTGCTGCGTTAAGAATTTTCTCCGCAGATGTACACTTTTTTTCCGATAGCACTTCAGCATTGAGCTGGGGGTGCTCCTGTGGATGGAGAACAACTGGGCCAGTACAAAGAAGAAAGATGACAGTAGAAGGAAACCAGTGGCGTAGAGAAGGGGGACCCAGAGGGGCCGGGCCCCCCCAAAGAGGTCCGACAATCTACTTCGGTACTTTGACGTTTGTATTTTTTTATATATTTTTATGTTTATATATTTCTTTGTTTGCAATGTTCCTATATGTACCTATAACAGCACTTGCCCCCCCCCCCCCGCAAATACACATCCTGGCTACGGTACTGAAAGAAACGAAAGCTGTATGCCAGTTTCTGGGAGAAAAGTAATGAAATATGAATGTCATAAGTGGCCTTATTACTTATCCCTCTTTTCATACGAATTATGGTAGAGAACTCCACTTCAATAGCAATGGTACCAAAACTCGCGATCAATACGTACGATTAGTTCTCAATATTGTTCTGAATAGGATTTCACTCTGTATCCTTTACTTTGCAATGTCAGTTTAGGATTTACATTTCTGGGCTTACGGAATCTCTGGCCATATTAGCCCGTCACGTTTGAGGGATGATCTACCTCGGCGAGCACACTATCCGGGGAAAGAGGAAGAAGAAAGGATTCAGGAAATAAGGAAGCGGCCTGGGACCTATATGTTATCTACCTGGCATTTGCCTGGTATGTATAAGGAAAACCCAGGATAACGTCATTCACAATGGCTGGTTTGAAAAAGCTTTTTAACAATTTTTCGACCTAGTGACCCCACTTGGAATCGAACCCGAGACCGCTCACACCGAAGGTGAGAACGTAAGCGACTATGCTACGCGGAGCCACTGCAATGCCAATTTTAGCGAAAGTAAAATTCTGTCAGCTAAACAGGTGCATTTTCAAATGTCTAATTCTTCTTTGCACTACGGACATCTTACGTTCGGATACCCGATTCTCAGCTCTGGAGCCTGCACTTAATCCTCAGTTTTGGATCCAGGTACCCGATTCTCGGTTCTGGAATCGGGTACTCGATTCTCACTTCTTGATCCGGGTACCTGATTTTAGATGACAGGACTCAGCATTAATTACGATATTAGTGTTACTTCTGAAACTCATTGGGGGAAAGTGTCTGACAAACAATATCCACCCACCCGGCCTCTTATTTCCATCAGTTCTTAAATTTGAAATTTTAATGTAAGTATAAAAAGGGTTGTACTTGCAACCTATTACCTAGATTTATTGATAAATCCTGTATTTAATTAATCCTGTGTAATACAGCCATATTCATAATTAAACAATGTGACGTAAATTAGTAATGTTAAGGTTCACCTTCATACCTCAGCTTAGTATGTTTATCAAATGTACGCTTTTAGTTAGAGAAGCTCTTTTAAGAATGAGGAAGTCAGGAAATGTTTTTTAAAAAATGTTGAAATTTAATGATATGTTTAAGTTTGATAATTAATAATAGCTCACAATCAATCAAGAAGCAGATTGTTTAATTTAAAAATACTTTGGAAAAGGAGAAACACATCCCATATTAATGTCTAATTGAAGTGCTTTGCTTGATGACAATAAACAGGTCATTCCTTGAAAATTAGTAACATCTCACAAATAATCTACCATACAATGGAGACTTAGATGGGATTTTTTTTTCCGAATGTAAATCCACTCTTGACTATGTTTCGGTGACATAGATTAGACCAAATAGGTATTCCTATTTGGCCAAACATGACCGACTGCATTCACATCCCAAGCTAAAGTCATTCAGCGAAACAGATTATAAGCGAAATGCTCACCATGATGCATAGAAGTCGGGAAAGCCTACACATTTAAATTTATCCTGTAACTTTTTTTTTGTGCATGTTGAAATAAATTATGTTGCTCTTGAGCGAGTTCAATCCATATTAATAGATAAACTCATTTCCTTATTCTAGACTAACCTCAGTCCTGAGTAATACGTTCCATTAGGAAGTGCATTAGGAAGTGGAGTACAAAGCATAGAGTAAAATTGGTAAAATCCTGATAATATTAGGAAGATTACAATTAAACCTACTTTCTTTTACATAGAGTAAAATCAGCTTGTGGAAGGAAACAAATTTGTCCATCGTTCTTAACTACTGTATATAGAAACACAAGTAGAGGGGAGAATTGGAAAACGTGAACCAAATATAATATACGTTATATGATGTGAAAACTGAAATTATATTTCCATTATCAGGAAATTCTAATTATTTTTTTAGAAAAAATTAGATTTCCTAAAAGTTTTTTTTTGATTTTGTAGAATATAGATTTTCTTTTTCTTTTCCCTTAAGGCTTGGTCCTATTCTTCACGGTTGAAATCAGTCAGGAGAGAGGAGGTGAATTTATTTCGTTTAAAAATCAAATAGGCCTCTATCATTCCTTAAAATAGCCAGATTTTCATTAAACTTTGGTAAATCCTTTTGGCTTTGATGCTAATGTCATATTTTCTTTCAGATTCGCAGTAGTCCTCATTGATTGTGGTTAAAATTCCCAAAGTAAGGAAAAAGAGGAGTGACTTTACTCTCCTCAGTTAAAGAAAAATTCAAGGATCAATTTTGTTAAAAAAAGCGAAGAAGAATTATGTATGTCTTGTTTGGCACAGAACATTTTGTTTTGTATTTAAATTAGACAGGAGAAAGAAAACTAGTCATCTCATCAAGAAAATGGCCCCACGTAGCGTAGTCGCTAACGCTCTCGCTTTGGTATAATATTCGATTTCCGATGGACATATTCAGTGGGAAAAGCGTAAAAGCTTTTTCAGATTTTTCCTAATTCACATCAGGAAAATGCCGGGATGGTACACTCACGAAATAAAGGAATCGGCCCATGAAAGTTACAGCAGAAAGAGAAAATATTTCCAATCATGTTCACGTGATTTAACTTCGCTGCTTTCATGCGAAGTCTGTAAGGGGATGCCTCACTCAAGCAAGTCCAGTGCTTGCTTAAAAATAACCTTAATTTTGATACTAAGCTTAGTGCTTTGAGATAGGGCGAAAAGAGAGTTATTTAATTTATTTTTAACTGAAACAGGAAAACACGCACAATAATTCATATATGCTATACGCTTTACAAGTGTCTTATTACTTGTCATAATACATTTACTTATGATAATTTCCGTATTCTACTTCAGCAGTACCATGTGCCCAAGTGCTTGGACGCAGACCCTCCAAATTTAACCCCTCCCCCTGCAAAAAATATATAGGAAACTACTTCACCTGGAAGAATGTATCTCACTCCTTTTTTTAAAAAAAGAAATCAGTCTATATCTGCCTAAACCTTCACCACAATTTGGTTATTTCGATAAAATGAAGATGCTTTGTTTTTAGCTTAATGTGCTACGATCATACACCGAGGTTAAAGGAAAAGGTGATGGTAGCGAATAAAATGGTGGAATGAGTAAAGTCGAAGAAAATGGAATATTCCCGGCAAAACTAACCAAAACAGTACATACAGTCCAAGAAGTCCGTCCATCCATAATAAGAAATATTGAAACCTTTTTTTTTTTAATTTATTCAGCGTTCTAAGAATAGGTTCCGCTGTATTCTTTTCAGATATAGATTTAAAATATAAATTCAAATATAGATTTAACGTGGTATCTCCATCATTGTGAATTTGGAAGAAGTTTAATTCACAGATGTCTTCATTTGTTGGCTTATAACTTCAAGTAATGTCTCTTGTTCTTGCCACATTGCCTTTCCATATTGACCACTTTTGACTTCCTTGAAGACTGAGCTACTACTAGTATTTTATAAATATTATACTATATGGCGGTGCAGAATAACTAGTGAAAGTAGTACTCTGTTATATAGTGACTAGCACGTATCTTTTTGATATACAAGGTTCAAGATTCAAGCAACAGTGGGACAACAGATTATACTTTTTCGCAGTTGTTACCTCTTTCCTCCTGCTACTCAGTCAAGTTTTTCCCTATCTAATAACGTTGGAATTCTTTTCAACTGTTTTTCACTTAAGTAATGAACAGATCTTTACAAAATTTTTCATGGAGTTATGTTCATGGTAAAGTACTGGACACACGCATTTGTAATTTTGCTACAAGCCTTCATTTTACTTGTCAAATTTTCTCCTTTTTTTTTCACGTGAGGATTTGCAACAGCGCAGTCTCTGTTTATATCCCTTTTAGCGGTGTGCGAGGAATTGGTGCGAGTCACTTAAAACAGGTTTTAAGCCCTCACAGCTCTACAATAGACATTGTTCTCGTCTTCTTTAAGAAGAACAAATGAATGAAGGATAATCGTGACACTGGCAAGAAGAAGTTAGTGCGTATGCTGTTTCTGCTGCAACCTCACTGTTTAGTGTATTCATTCAGTTCCCACCTAACTCACAACCACCTTAGAAAAGGTTTGTGCTCGATTTCAAACCTAGAAAGGGCCCTTTGCATCTCAACTACTTCAAGGTCTTACTTGCTGATGGGTTATACACTTATAAATTATATTTCGTACATATTGAAATTCTGAGTGACAAAAGGATTAGTACACGTAACAGATAAATTTCCTGTGTGAAATAATAATAATAATAATAATAATAATAATAATAATAAAATAATATGAATTCTGTGGCTCAAGAGTAAATAAGGCCAGGCCCTGTCATTATGCTTTGACGTTCATATAGGGGAAGCACGTGGTCACCACATCAGCTTTCCTTCGCTAGTAATGCTTGTTGGGATGGGCACGAGTCGAGCTAAAACTCTACCCGAGTTTCCAGTCGAGTCAAAGGTAATTTTCTCGAGTCGAGTTCCGAGCCGAGTTACTGTTTTCGAGGTCGAGTTTCGAGTAGAGTCGAGTTTGATAAATGTCTCGCTCGTTCAGCTCGTTTTAGCTCGTTTTGAAATCATGGCCTGATTAGACTCGAAAGCGAAAGCAATGAGAAATGTAAGCAGTAATGTGGAATATTTCTAGGGTTGGTCACGACAGGGGACATTATTCGCTTATTGTCTCGTCTCGATAACGAGGCAATATATTTTTAATAACGAGACAGCCTCAAATGTTGTGAGCACCAATATAAATATATACTGTATTTCTTACCATCAATGCTGAGACATGTACGATCGAAGTTTTGAACCCAAGCAGAAGCCCATTCGGGTAGTGATGTCAACCGACTCAGTTGAGATGAGCCATCGACTCGGTTCAGATGAGCCACCGTCTCTAGCTGGCTCAGTTGGGATGAGACACCGACTCGGCTCAGATGAGGTATCGGCTCGAGCCAGCTTCTTTTAAACGAGTCCATCGGCTCGGATCGACTCTGCTCAACTGAGCCGCTGGCTAGAACCGGCTCGAGTGTGCAATCAGCTCGAGCCGACTCGGTTACGTGAACTGTTGGCTCGGCTCACTTCTCGGTTCCGATCGATAGTCAATGAGCTGTGTGCCGAGCCGTTGAGAACCATAAACCTGGGCCGAGCAGTTTTGATCATGTTTGGCCAGCTCTCTATAACTTTTAACAATTTTTGGGTTGGGCCCAAATACTTCCTCATCCGGAACTCAAACTCAGAACCTTGTGAACGATGTCCTTGCCTCTTGAAGGTATAGACTTTTCCACAACCGAGGTCGGCAGTCACTTAGCTGTTAGTATTCAGATACAAACCGCCTATCTTTCATGGTTAAACACCGTGTTGTAATAATAATAATAATAATAATAATAATAATAATAATAATAATAATAATAATAGTAATAATAATAATAATAATAATAATAATAATAATAATAATAATAATAATAATAATAATAATAATAATAATAAGTTGTAGTAGTAGTAGTGGTAGTAGTATCATTGGTAATTATATTGTCTATGTAGGATGCTTCAAGAGAGTATTGAAACTACAAACAGGATTCAGCTCGATTTGGCTCGACTCGACTCGAAACTGGACCTAAATTCGAGTCGAGTTTCGAGTCCAGGTGGAGGAAATTTTTCGAGTCGAGTTCCTGAGTCGAGCTCAAAGATGTCTCTTTCGAGTCGAGTCGAGTTTCAAAGAAAACTCGTTCGTGACCATTCCTAAATGCTTGATTTCTTTCAAGGTTTATCCTATTTCCTTTACGATGTTGTTTAAACGCCACTACCGATGCCATCTTGGATATTCAAAACAAAGTGCTGACCAGTCTAAATGTTGTTTAACTTCCCAGTAGACCAATGCAGACATTATATTTTTACAATAGAATCCAATTTTACCTTGTGTTACAAAGTGTTTATACTAAATTACTACTGAAAAGTATTCTTTATCTATATGAGAAATTTAAAATAACCTCTTCTTGTTGCACAAATGTGTTCCTATTAGCGTAATTACTGTTGGATTCTATTTCCTGTGCTAGATTTTTCGGGATTGATCAAGCATTGTGAGGCAATTGGGCAACTGGTAAGGGGAGCTGAAGTGCTAATCACAGATCACTCAATATCTAGGAGAAATTGAACTGTAATATAATGCATTCTTCTACACCATAGGATATATGCACATATACTTTACTGAAAAGATACATACAAATGTAACTTCCTTATTATTATGACTGTTTTTCAGAGTATGAGTAGGGATACATACTGGTTGGTAATTTTTGGGCATCAAATTCATTTTTAACTATTAGCATAACACAGTCAGGGTACAGTAAGTGGCCAAAATATGAGTGCAAATTATGTTATTTTTATTGATCAATCAAATATGGTAGGAATTCGTCATTGTGGAAAGACATAACATTTAAAAATGGACTATAACATGAAATGTTAGTTGTCATCAATACCAACTGGTTCAGAGCAGAACAGTAAGGCATGTTCTATATAGTCGCTATGATATCCACTATAGAGTTCTTGAATTTGAGGAGTAAGTTGTTCCATTCTCCGCTGAAGGCAGTTTTCCGGCCCTGAAGTGTCAAAGATGGAGAATTCCGCTGTGAAACCCGTTGTCCAAGAACATCCCGAACATGCTCAATGTATTTCAGGTCAGGTAATATGGTTACCAGTCTATTTGGTAGGTTTTCCCACATTTTGGAGTCTTTTCTATTTTTGCAGCTCTGTGATTGTCGCCCATAAACACCAAGTCGGCGTATATTGGTTTGATGGCTTGGGTTTCCACTAGCCTTTGTAACACACGTACATTATTATTATTATTATTATTATTATTATTATTATTATTATTATTATTATTATTATTATTATTATTATTATTATTATTATTATTATTATAGTTTAGTTTAGTTTAGTTTCCACGTTATTATACAGTCTTCAAAACAACAGAAAGCCTTAGAGCATACTTATATGTTATGAAAGAGATAAATATGATTTACTTATTAGAAAGACTTATTCTATCTTACTAGTTATTACGGACAAAGGATCGTACATTTCTAGCTTCATGTGCTGCGTGAAGTGTCCGTATATTTTGCTTTCGATAAGTGGTAAACCTACCCATTAGAGTAAATGAAAGTTTGCAAAAGAACGCTGAAATAGGTGATTAGCAAACGAAGGAGGACCTTCAGTTTGTAAAAGAATTACAACATAGATCAAATAAGCAACATATAATTATAACAGGTATGCACACTATCACAAAATACTGTAAAAGAAAATTTGTTTTGCGTTGACGCAAACCGCTACAAAGCGAAATTGACTATGTTCGAGACAATTCCAAGCGACTGAAATTCTCAAAATGCGCTTTCGTTACTCGTATAGCTTCCCTTTACCCTTCGCGCACGCCCAAGAAACCCATTTCTCTGTAGGTTACTGGTGCTACCTGGCAGCCCGTTCGTAAGCTACGGTTGGAGTTGGAGCAAATAATCCGCTGATAACTACACGATTATTGCTGAAAGGGAAGGTAGGTTTCTACTGTGTTGCCTAGTCGAAGATCATTTAAGCAGCGAGACACACTCTGTGCAAAGAAACTACTGAATGTTTCTAAATTCATATAGTTCTCAGAAACTTGTATCATTGAAAGAAGATACTAAAGTATAAAATTATCAACATACATTACTTTTTATTATAATATCTTTATTTCGTAATATTCTAAGTTTACCGCTGATAGCCCACAAAATGCGCCACTGGGACACGCTATACTACGAAAAAGACAAATGTATCATCTTATGATCATGGTACAACCGGTAACAGATCCGGCTGCAAAGATGTCCAATAGTGTTAGTCCTTTTTTCACAATGTCTACCGAATCAATAACTGCAACGATGGGAACCGGCGCAATGTCTGTTCTTAAGTGAGTTACGTTTCTGTGTATCCAGTGTTTACAGATAAGGATATCATTTGGTGTTGCAAGAACGAGGAATACCATAGCATTCGCAAAATACTTTCATAGCATTCATAAGGTATGGTCAATTTTGTTATGGCATGTTTGGGTATCATGAAAAATAGATGAACATCGCTGCATCTTTGCAGAAGGATCCGCCAACACTGAATGATATTGTAACATTGTGACAGGAGATATGAATGCTTCCCGTGGTGTAATGGGCCAGACGTGTTGTTCATGGACGGCACGTTGACGAGACTCTGGAACGTAAGAACAACTACAGAATGGTCTGGGTACCATTTTACCCAATCTGAGACTGAAAGACCTAGAAGATTTCTATTACTTCCGTTTTAGTAGAGAAATTAGAGTGTAGATAGAATATATTCTTCGAACGCTTAATTGATTACAGAAAAACACTTATTTCTATCCGTTACCGTTTACACTCTATAACAATTAACTTTATACCTAAAGAGGTTGACATTTACAACTTATGGTTTGAGTAGTAGTTTAAGAGAGAAGACAGAACCTATTCTTAGAACTTTTCTCTATGAACATTAAAACCGGAAATCGTTGTGCTATTCTTCCATTTCCGATTTTTGTGGACACTTAAAAATGGAAGTGAAATATACTTTTGGATGCTAATTTGATTACAGAAACTGGTTTCGTCTATCAATTACCGTTTTCTACTCTATAGCAATCACCGTTAAAATTAAAGATGGATGTTTTCTCTGACTTCCTTTAATAGAGAAAATACAGCGGAGGTGGAATATACACCTGCGCCGCTTAATCAATTACAGAAAACGTCTTCCCGGTATGTGTTACTATTTTCACTATATAACTATCAAAGCTAAACCGAAAGTATTTTTTTACTTCCGGTTTTAATAGTGATATTACACTAGACATGATATAAATTTCTGAGACGTTTAATCGATTGCAGGGAACTACTTCTCTCTATCTGTTACCATTTTCACCCTATAATGATCAATATCAAAAACGGAGATGAATAATTTGTACCGCTACAGACTTGATTATCGGCTCGAAAAAAAGAACTCCTTTCCTAACTTTTACCTTCTAAATTTGACTAAATTTGGTGATGATTGATCAGTTCGTTCTTGAGACTTTTATCTCCCGGACGGACGGAAAATGTATATTTATAACGGAATTTTGTTAAACCGAACACCACAGAAACTAATTTTCTGTTATATTGTGCTATATATTGAAAGACCAAACGTCTAAATTCTGTAAACATGCATATTTCATAAGAAAATAAATTAAAACATACCAAAAGTTAACCGAACTCTCACCGCTATTAACGAATCTTAAAAAAAAAACTCTGAGTAGACTCCATGAGTGAGTAAAGGAAGATTCAAAAACAGTTCCAATTCAAAAATACAAATATAGTCTAAAAAGAAAAGTAATCAAGAAAAAAAATTTACAATAAAATAAAAGAAAGAAAAAGAAGATCTCAAATTCGAAAAGTCCAAAATGACAGAAAAATGTTGCCTCGTTCGGAAATTCATCGTCGTTATAGTTTTTGTAGGTCAGTTCTTTCCTAACAGGTTGTGGGGCGCAAAATGGTGATCAAGATCTGTGACGTAAACAGTGAATGGAGTCCTGATATTCTGATCATTCCAAAATTCTAATTTTTCTATAGTTTTCTTTACGGGTGAGTTCACAAATTTTAATAATTTTTCCTCATATTGAATTTGATTCCTCCAAAAGCTTTGGACCCTTCTCAAATAAATTCATGTAACGTGCCTGACCAAAATGTTGCAAATTTTCAAATAAATAAATAAATAAATAAACATGTATTACGTAATTTACCTAGAACAATTTTTGTCTTATATGAAGACGGGACATTTCCTCTAACTCGTCTTGTCCCGTACGTATCCTTAATACTGCGAGTCCGCCACCCATAGTTTATAATTTTTAGACTGCATATATCATTTCGTTATATATATATAAATTTAAAATACCGACTAGTTTGAAACTCTTCTCTCGCCTTCCTGTATCTCTGAAGTTGCCTAACTTTGCGAGATTTTTTGAATGGAAAATTAAAATCAAATTAAACATTCACATTCCACATTCATTCCCGCCCCACGATTATGCCCTTCAGTCTAAGGGAGACGATTATTAAGGGAAGTGAATGATGATGGGAGAATTTGTGGAATGACAAAGTTGGAGGAAACGGGAGTGCCCAAAGAAAATCTACGGACACGAGGTTGTCCACCCCAACCAACTTGGCCAGGGGTCGAACCAAGGAACTAATGCACCAGAGGTAAGCACTCTACCACTAAGCCACGGTGATCCCACTCTTGAATGGAAGACCAAGTATTTTGACTATATATTAGGAATTCATCTAACATCAAATAAAATTAATGAAAATGCAATTGCTGTTTACATCTTTTCCTGTAAGTGAAGAGCGAGCTCAGAAATTGAAAGAAACAACAGCCAGACTGCGGTGAATTGAAGGGAATGTGCGATTTGTTGCACGGCGTAAAGAGGTTCAGTGTTCTGAAAATCCTCTTGTCTCTTTAAGTTTGAAGGAACCGTAGCTATTTTCTCAGTTGTTGGAATCGAGACTAATGTTGAAGGCATAATGAAAATTTACACTTTGTATAAGAAGTCTTACCTAAACAGCTTATAGAAACAAATCCTTGATCTTGAACTAAACTTGACTGGTAATTTTGTGTTCTATTTTTAACACTTCGTTACTAAAGGGGTAAAATATTAATAATACAAACCGTATAATCAATATGTAAAACTAGAACTGACTCACTGACATAAAATAACGGGTACTTCCCGGTTAATGTGGAAAGTTGAAATTTGACATGATTGTAGCTTTTTGAAACTAAACCACAGGAAAATTGCCAAAAGTTTATATTTTTAATTTTTAGGGATCTAAACGGAAGTAGAAATTCTCCATGTTTTTACAATGGCCTTTTTATTTGGACTTATAGTCGCATATTTTAGTTACTTGGAATTGCAATAAAAACTTGAAATTCGGTATGCTTATGTTTTCTATAGGATTATTTATCAAAATAACTAAATAAAAAATTTAACTTTAATGGAAATTTATGGGTAATTAAAAATTTTCCCTATGTTATTTACATGGGACATATTTTACACCTCAGAATTATTGGCACGTCCTGAGGGCTACAATGATTAAATTTGACATGATTGTAGCTTATCAAGACTAATCCACAGAAAAATTGCCAAAAGTAAATATTTTACATTCTTACGTGGCCTAAAAGGGGGATGAAGAAATTCTCCATGTTATTTAAGTGGAATGTGTTTGACCTATAATCTCCTACTTTAGGTACTTGGAATTGGAATAAAAACTTGAAATTCAGTATGTATGTACGTTTTTTCAGCGTTACCGAACTATATCACCAAACATGAAATTTCCCAAATTTAGAGTGGTCTTACGAGAAACTGAAAAATGGTTTCTGTGTTATGCTTGCATGGGACATATTTCACCCGAACATGTTGAGGCACTTCTGCCAGGATTTTATGATGAAATTGGGCATGATTGTAGCCTTCCGGGACTAATCTACAGGAAAATTGCCTAAAGTGAATATTTTTAGTTTCCAAGGGGTCTAAAGAGTGGATGTAGAAATTCCCATCTTACTTATATGAATGTTTTTCGTAGTCTTTTAGGTAGTCGAAATAAGCAAAGAAACTTGAAATTCGGTAGAATTGTGGGTTTAAGAAGTGCTGGGCCGTAGGTCGAGCAAACGTGGGGGTTTGGAGGTAAATCCGACTACAGGCCAAATTTCGGAAATATTAAGGACAAATGCACGAAATTCATTTTTCATGGAAAAGCTGATACATAAAAGATGCAAGGCCGTAGGCCCAGCAAATACCAGGGTCTGGGTATGAAGCCCCCATCTAGCCAAAGGCTTCTCTATATTATGAAATTGAAAGACACGATGTTTGTTACACTTAACCTCTTGAACTACCCAACCGATTTCGATCTAATTTTCAACGTGGGTTAGATTCTGGCCTGGGAGTGTTTTTATTTGTTTACTTTGACGGTAAAACTTAGGGAAGGGGAGAAGGAGATATAAATAAAACTTAATAACTTTCGAACAATCCAAACAATTTGAATTAATTTTCAATATAGATGAGGTTCCGGGAAGCTTATTATTATTTCATTTTTTACAATAGAGAAGAGAAGGAAAGAGGGAGGTATATAAAAATAAATAAACATCAATTACTCTTTAACCATTCTACCGATCTCGATCAAACTTTCTGCATAGATGAGCAGCAGACCTGGGATTGTTCTCATGATTTCACTTTGATTGTGGATCGTAGGAAAGGCAGAGAGGAGAATAATAAAAGTGAAAATGAAAGTGACTGTTTTTGTGCTTTAATAAATCTTGAACCACCACCCCGATCTGCATCTAGTTTTTAACACAGATGAGGTTCGGACCAGGGATGACTTTTATCATATCACTTTGACGGTGCAACTTAGGGGAGGAGGACAACGCGAGATATTGAAAATGATTGAAGATGATTCATATTAATGTCGAATCTATAGTTTTCTGGGTCGCTGAGAAGAAAAATGACACCTTGTTCAATCCAAATCAAGCCCTGAGCTCCTCCGTGGCTAAGCGGTTAGCGTGCGCGCCTTTGGCGTGGAAGACCCGGGTTCGATTCCTGGCGGGAGCTGACGTGTTTCGGATTTCCCGTTAATCAGTAGGTCCCATCTCATATAGCCTCGCTGCTGGAAAAGGACGTTAAACTCAAAATCATCATCATCCAAATTCAGCCCTGTAACTGAACGAAAAGGGAGGAGGGGATATATAAAAATAACCATTATTAGTGTCAAATCCGTAGTTGCTGGTTCGCTGAGTTGAACAGTGAAAATCCCGATCCTGTTTACATCCAAACAGCCATGAAAATTGGGGTTGGTGAGGAGGACATGCATATAAATGATCAAAAATGTCCGATATTAATGTTGAATCTATAGCTTTCTAGATCGCTCAGATGAACAGTGATACTTTAGATACTGTTTAAATTCATGCCACTAAAAACATAAACAACATATTTCACTGGTATCAAATACATGAGATAAGGAGAATTTTTATTTTAACCCAGCTAAGAGGGTAATCAATTCTAGTTTGTTCTAAATTGAGAAATATATAAATAACTTTCCCAAAACGATAAGTTGTATTCACAGAAATCATATTGCTTTTATTGTTTTAGAAGTTTATTAATCATATAGTATACAGAATGACTAAGTTATAATGTCTTCTCAGGCTATGGATTACTGTTGCTGTTGGATTAGGTCTTTGCATCCCTTTCACCAAGAAGGCAATAAACCCACCCTTTCGAGGTTTGGATTTATTTTTTAACGTGTGATTCGACACACGAATGGGCCCGAACGGAAACGAACACGTGTCTACCGTGCCAAAGATATATACGCTTACGAATAATAGTTACGAGGGAGGGAACTGTTCTCTTGAATTAGAAATTTGTATGTAATAATATTTGGGGAAAGAAGGAAGTTAGAATATTAAAGTGCTTTCGCTTTCACCTACAGAAAAATATCTTTATTAAGAAAAGACAATTTGTGTCTAATTTCTAACAAATGTATACACATGACGGGATGAACTGATATAAAAGAAAACTGAAGTTGTTCTCGATTTCTTGCTGCTTTCAGCAGGGAAACTAACGCATCCTTGGGTTTGTAAGCCACTTCACAAAAATGTCATATGGCATTGTTGAAAATGACCATCCCACAACTGTGGACGGAGCTCAAAGCTCGCACAGGTTACTCAGCGCAGCCTACTGAGAGAGAGAGAGAGAGAGAGAGAGAGAGAGAGAGAGAGAACGAAGCGTAATAAATGCGCTATTGGCAATCTTCACCTTAGAAAATGGGGCAAATAGAGAACTAAATTAATGCTTGTAAAATTCTAAATCCATGTGTTCAGACCTTGGTTATGGACTAAACTCTATGAGAATTTTTGTAATCGTTTGTTCATTCCTAGCTTTAAAAATGGCCGAAAAGTTTTAACGTTATTAAATAGGGAAACTCAATTCAGTGAAGACCTTCCTGCTGACAAAGAGGCTATAATCAACCAATTAATATTGGATGCTCTAAAATATTGCTATGTACTGGTGTATTCATATGGAGGTATTTGTTTCAGTTTAGCGCCCCAGAGTCTAGATGAGATATAGACCTACAGTTTAAAGAGGAAACCAAATTACCGTACTGCACAAATGTCTTCTTACCGGGAATGAGACGCGAGATCTAGTGTACGGAAAGCGCGCGCATTTGCCATTGGATCAGCGGGAATCACATCTGACAGTATCTCGGTAAATAAGTTGTTAATTCTTGACGTATGCTTGTGATAACCTGCAACTGTATAAGTAAACTAAGCAAATGATTTTCTGCTTATCAATCGTATATTCTGAAATTTTCCGAAATCTAGCAAAGTACGAATACTTATACTAAATCAATCTTTAGTAACATTGGAATTTTCACTTTACGGTACGTACACAACAGATTCATTTTATTTATAATTGAGAACTGTTTTCCACTATTTAATAAGACGTGTTCTTTTGGATTTAATACAGTGTGCAAGATATTATCAAAATATGATTCTGAATCAGAATCATGAACTTTGAAACTATTGAAAATGGTAGTTTGAGCAATTACTGTATACTTGTGCATTCAAGACGAGTTTTTTGCAGAAATTTCGTGCTCAGAAATGTATGGTCGTCTTGGTTTCGTTGAAACATAACAAAATTTCTCTCAACAGGACCACGACCTTCCATTAAGCTACAACTTTACCCACCTCCTCGCCTACCACATTGAACGTTAGGATATCGCGTGGACGATTCCAGTAAGGAAGAGTAAGGGAAGCCTGTATCTGATATGACTATTAGTATAGTTTTAAAGTTCAGAAAACATAAGCAGTATATACTGTGAATGTATATTTTTCTGCAAGAATGTCATTTGGAGAGGGTATGGGACAATTACTTCCCATTGAATTTGAATAACACATGCTTTAGTATGCATTGTATACCAGGTATACTAATATCCTAATGAAGCATGTGAGACTCATATCATTTTACAATCGTGCTCTACCTGGCAAAACTTAAAATGACGTAATTGATTTCTTGTAAACCTTTGTTAAAGAATAGGGATCGTCTTGGACTCGGAGTCATCTTGGATTCAGAAATGTAATTCCTAGTCTCATTCTAGTAAAAGACCACACACATTGTTTCGATGTGAATAGAAATCTAAGAGAGGAAAATCTTTTTAGGAAATATTTGGTCCCCGAAGTTATTTGCCGTTTTAGAAAAAGAAAGTGAAGGAAAACAACAGAAAGCAGCCTAGATTGTGTCACTGTAGGTAGAGGACTTAAGGGATGCTATGTTTTTGGCCAGTGATACACATGATAGCACCTAATAATAATAATAATAATAATAATAATAATAATAATAATAATAATAATAATAATAATAATAATAATAATAATAATAACAGTGGTTTACGTATGAGTTTTCTGCTTATTTAGAAATGTTAAATGACTATTCATAAACCGACGTTGCTAATTTTAGTTATGTAGTTACTTTTTTGAATCACTTAAGAATTTTTCAGAATTTAGTTATAACTAACATTATTCTATACATGTGTCATGTAATATTATAGAATGACCGATATTAGCTTTTCATCAATAGATTAATGATCGTCTGAGATGATCGTCTCTTTAAGATTACCCCAATTTCATTCCCCATCGGTATGAGTGGTGAGGGGATTTCTGTTGAGAACTGCTGATTACGAAACCATAATGCAAATTTATTGTTAAAACTAAAGAGTATCTGTCTGAAAAATTCTGCTGCAAATTCTTTCCCTTTCGAGGGTAGCTGTATTGCGTTTAGCTGCTTTAAAACATTAATCTTTTGGTCCTGCATTGAGTATTTTTTGATGAAGAAGCACTCACGTTGTCTTCTGAGTTAAAGGGTATTTGGCTACAGAGTTTTATGTTTCCCACTTCTATCGTTTCAGAGAAATATTTCTTCAAACAGAAATCAATGGACAGAAAATGAATTTTCCATACAGTAATAACAGCAGAAATTTCCGCGCTTCCAATTTAAGAACGCCAAATTGTCAGTATGTACGGAAGAACTTTGAATATACTCATTTAAGATCAACTGCGACGTTGCCAGGTTGGGGACGTCAAATGATCGGCAAGATGTATAGAATATACTCCTAAATGTATATAAAAAACCGACTATGGTACGCCTAGCGGGAAAAGTTGGAACTACCAAAAGTATATTATTTTACAACTTTCTATCATTTTAACGTCCTCTTCCATTTCTTCACTTCGTTTTAAAAGTTTTAAATTAATACAAATAATAAATCTTTAGCTCCAATTACCCTATATATGAATGAATCTAACAGACTCATGCATCAAACATAGAAAAATAAAAACACAAAGTCGATTTCCAATGGTTTACAATTTGACGTCCGGTATACGGACGTCAAAAGATCGCAGACGTCAAATGTTATGCAGAAACGCAATGTACGGAAGTCAAATTGATAGAGTTCTAAATACATATATATATATATATATATATATATATATATATATATATATATATATATATATATAGGCCTATATATTGTTTGGATCTAATTTCCTATTAGCCTCTTATTTTTATCATTTTGAATGTTTACAAAGTACGATTTATGTTTAAGTTTTGGACAGTTGACTTGGACAGTTAAATTTTGATCAAGTTTAAACTTGATACAAATTTAAACGATTTGATTTAGTTAAGCAAATTCTGCAAAATGATCCATGATACATTTAGTAAATCATAAATTTTCTTTAGTAGCGCGACTAGTACTTAAAGTTTATTTCGTATCGAGCAACTAGAATTTTGTTACAACTAATTATTCAAGTTCCACAATAAATTTCAAATTCATAACGTCATTCAAATGAAAATGGATTTCAAATTTTCTTGTCCTGCTAACATGCTATTACAAGCATTCCTGTAATGATGCATTCCTGTTGTCCACAAATTTAAATACAATCCTTGCGCAGTAGCTACTAAATGGCGAGCACAATATGAAACTGGTAGCGATGAAGATAGAGAATGGCCGGGCCCCCCAAAACTGTGTTGAAGGAATTTTGTTACTTTCGTTTCGAGTGAGCGAACCTCTCAGTTTCTGATACAAAACGTGTGTGAACACACACATTTATCAGCTTATTGTACAATTTTGTTCATGGTCTCTCCTTCCATTTAAATCTTTTCAATTCAATTTTCAATCGATTGAAACTGCCAAACTTTATACTACTGATACGAACGGTTTTACGTTTAAACCTGTATAACGCTCTCCATTGTATGTTAAACTTAAATCTTGAGGAGAATTAATCAACTATGTGTGCAAAAGTGAGAACACAATGAATTAACTAAAGTCACCTTACATTGACGTTATATATGAGGTTATCAAAGAGCGAATATATTTGTTACGTGCCAATTTCGAAACCCTAAATTACATTAACATCTTTGACTTATTAAATAAGCTAACCATTAAAAACCTTAAACACACTATTGAATCTAAATTAAAGTATAAAGAGGTGCTGACCATTACTAATTTAGTTTGAAAATTTGAATTTCAAATAAGAGTAAGTAAGGTGGCCGCGAAGTCAATAAGGGGAGGCGAGTCCTATTTTTCCCATGATTTGAGACTTATTTATACTGGAAAAATTGTATCGCGCTAGCAAATAATGACTTCAATTGTCATTATTGATGACAAATCCAAATGAAACCATTCTCTGTATTATCCATTTCAAGCAATAACTACTAGGAACAGGCCAATTTACCATCTTCCATTTGCAAATATTTTTTTTAAAATTAAGAAGTTAGTGTCCGAATCACAGATTGCTTCCAGATTAGACGGTGGACCAAAACATTTAAAACTTCTAACGTTTCCAACAAGCCTGTAGTGTTCATCCTAAACCGCAATCCTCGATTGCTCCTTAGCTCTAATGACTTCAGATTTCCCCTAATGCAATACAAACCAAATAGATGATTAATTTTAGTCATATTGTTAGTTCGTGTGACTCACTGCAACCCGAACACCAATTCCTTCAAAGAAAAACAACGTTTTGCTACATTCCACATCTTTTATAGTTCAACATTCAAACCTTAACAATTAGTGGTTACACCTTCCATCCACCCATGACAGGAAAGGTTGAAACTTAAATCTACACAGCCCTTTTTAAAAGTTGCATTAAGTTTTAATTTCTAATCCAGATTGCACATCACACAAATTTTAAGGCGACATTCGCCATGTTCAACTTGAGAGTCACCTAGAATCCGCTTCAGTGTGATTCTTCAGTGTGATGAATCCGCGTCAGTGTGATGTATGTTTCCTCTATTTAAATGGTCTCTAATTTTAAATTTCGTTTTTTATTAAATATTGTTTTAGACCTCTTCCTATTTCTATTCTATCTTAAAAATACCTTCAAATCAAAAATGAATTAAATGAAGTAAATTCTTATGTCTTACCATATTAATACTTAGTGTTTTAACATTAAAAATATTTTGTTCTTTCCTGCCATAGATGTATGTTTCCTCTCTAAGTATCGGCACTCTTGCGTACACACAGATTATTAACAACTTAAACATGCTTTAGATTGGACTCAACGAGAGACGTCATTTTGTTTCCTGCTATTTCGTATAAATTTTCTTCCTTTAGAATTTAACTTACGAGAGGAAAAAGACAATCTCAATGTAAATATCTCTTTGTTTTGTAAGAAAAAAATAAACTTAATCCAATTTTATACGACTATTTGTTGCTATGAACAGCAGTCGACTTAGCGTTGTTCTGTTTTGTGGTGTGGAACAGTTGGAATGTTTTCATATTCATCTGGCTTCTATCCTTTTTATCTGCCGAGAACAATGGTAAGCAACAATAGTAACAATATTAATATTCAGTTAATTTAGTCACGCTTTTGCAGTGGACAACAGTGGATTTGAATTCATTTAGTATGAATGTTGTGGTGGACAACTGTCAGATGATATTGTGTTTTCGCTTATATATGTGAAAGTCGGATTCAGTTCAGATTGGAATAGCTATCGGCTGCTGTGTTTGAAAGTTGGCTTATAATTAAGACATATATTAAATAGGTGTTTTGCTATTGTAAACAACAGGAAGTTATTATTGATAAGAGTATACTGCGATATATGATTTTATTATGTTGAGGTTTCAAGCTTGTGCCGAATACTCAAATTATATTAATATTAAAGATCTTTAAGTTTGTTGAATGATCGTTAGCTTTATTGGCACGTGAATTGGTTGATATCTTTAGTTCAAAGGTTTAATGGGCTTGTGACACATCCATAACATGTATGGGCCACAACAACCGATTTTGATAAAACTTGGTAGACTAGTAAGACACCTTGGGAAATTAATATAACTGACAAGAATTGGAGGAAAAAGCTGTAGTTTCTGAGATTCAGCTGATTCATTAAAGATGACATTTGTCGTGTTACCTCAGGAACGGCTGCACCGAGAACAAGCAAACTTTGCAAGTCGTAGAAGATGCATGATATTTTAAAAACGAAATTATAACGAATTCTCTGCACCTGCGAAGAACTGCGCATAATGTGCAAACATTTGTGCGCATGCGAATATCTCGAAAACGTGAAGATTGCGATACTTCATTCTGTTGCTTAGTTTGAACTACATGACGAGTATAACATAATGCACGAAAGAACTTATACTCCAAAGCGTTTACCTCCGGTCTCATCTCAAAGCAACTGAGGTGAGAAGATGTTGGGGATTGTCTACCTATGGATACCCCCCTTTAGTTACGGCACTCTGTCTGGCTTCTCAGTCATACATTTACATTGCACCTTTGTAAGTCATATAGTTATCACTAATAGTCCCCATATTTCGGTCGCAGTGATATCAAGTGCTGTAAGTTATCAATGTTGCACAAGAGAAACACAATATTAAGAGAGCGTAAGGATAAACTATCAGGTCTATGGCCGAGGTGTATTGGAACTAGAGATGCAAGGGCTCGGAAAAAAACCGGCTTTTTTGAAAAAAAAACTCGGTTTTTTCTGCTTTGCTTTTTTGCTTCGGAAATTTTGGGCTTTTTTCAAAATACTGCTTTAAATTGATAAAACAGACTTTGTATCACTTCTCTATAACACAAAAAATCATTTAATTAGTGGTTGATGCTGATAATAATATAAACCATCGAAAATAAACTATGAATTTCGAAAAAATATTTCAAACAATTTTTCTTCAACATATTTACATTATGAATTCCACAGGATTAAGCAATGTATATAATAAGAATTTTTTAACCTCCTATATACAAAAGTAAGCAGAGTTGGCAAGAACCGTGGTTGTTTTTGAATATGCCAAAAACCCGTTTTTTGGGGGATGTTTAAACCAGGCTTTTTTGGTTTAAACCAGGCTTTTTTGACTTAGATTTTTTGCTTTATGTATTTATATTACATATTCACAGAAATAGCCTAAGTTTGTTTCGCCTTGATGTTATTATGCAACAGCGGGGTTATGCCGGAAGAACTCCCATAAGCTTAAAGAAGTGCGGTCAGTAAATTTCTTAAGTTAAGAATCTCCCGCCCTAGCCATTGGGAAAATCCCGTCATTACTTGAAATGTAAGACAATAACGGGAAAATCCTGTTATTGCTTTGCATGTAAAATTTAAAGGTGAACGTACCATAATCAGTACGCTAAAACTGAGGTATTAAATTACAAATTTAGTACCGGTACGTAGATATCATTGAAAGTCCAATCCAAGCTAATGTTGGAAGCTACGTAGGCAATCGATAAATTTTGCCAATTTCTATCAATATATTTAAGCAATATTGGCTTCTTTATAAAACAACGCGCATTTAGGCATGTAGAAATATACAATTTGGTTTGTTTCGTATATTTAGGCTTAACATCCTTACGAAATACCGAGGTTATCAAGGAGAAGACTTTCGCTTAAACTGACATCCGAACCGCTACTTGGGTTACGCATGAAAGAAGGATTGTGGTTCGACCGAGAATTGAAAATGGGACACCTTGATTAAAAGGTGAAAGGGAAATAAAACCATTGCAGGTGGTTTGATATCTGGAAACGTTACCATGAAGTTCACACGATTCGCATTTTTCATTTTTTTTTGTTTTTGTGGTTTAAACCAGTTATTAAAATAAAAAAAAGTTGGTTTAAATCAGCCAACCCTAAAAGTAAACACTTCTTTTTAAAGAATACACAAATAACTAGCAAAATAGTATGTAGTATTTTTACTTCAAAATATTCCATACCCTCTTTTTGAAACAAAATAAAATTAAAATAAAACATAAGAGAAATACTTAGATTTATATGATACACTTAAAGGCTGCACATCTAGAGCTTTTGGTTCTGTATATTCTTGAAATTCTACAGTTAAGTTTTATAGAACCACCATCACAGTTTACCCAATCCTCAAGTTTTCTGAATTTTTAACAAGAGGGATTCAACATATCATTACGGAACCCCCCCCCCCGCAAATAAAAGACTACGGAATATATTTAAGTTATGGCTAAATACAACTGCACAACAAACATGACTGAGTGATTAGCTTTTGCGCTTCTATCGGGAAGTCCGGGATTCAACCAGCATTCGACCATTCTGACAAAGCTTTTCTTCATTCCATCTGTGAATGTAGAAATAGTGCATGTACTGTGAGTTCGGCGACTTCCTTTTTTATTGTTTTTAAATCGTTATTATTACTAATTACCAGCAGTGACGGTTTTGCGAAGGTTAGGGGGGCGGTCTTTCGGACTGAAGCCCGTTCCCCAAAGTTACGGAATGTCTGCAACAAACGAAATATCTATTATCTATGCCTTTACTCATAAACTTTAAGCTCCCGTCAAATAAAAATTACGAATGTTTAGAAAAACTAAACATTAGTAAGAAACCCTTCCCAAAATACTTTTCTAAATCCGCCACTGATTCTCAGTATAAAATGATTTTTAAAGTTGTATCCGGAAGATTATTGCTAAACATATAAACGAAACGAAATATTAGTTATGCCTGTACTCATAAACTTCAAGCACTTCCCAAATAAAATTAGGACTTTTTAAGAAACGAAACAATCAGAAAAAACCCTCCTAAAGTACTTTTCTAAATCCGCTACTGATTATTTGTATAAATTGGTATTCAAGGTTGTGTCCGGAAAATTATTGCTAAATCACTTCACAGCTACAGTATAACAGAAATGTGGAAGTACGGTTTGACGGATATATTGAAAAACGTACGCTTTGACGGATAAATAGAAAAACGGGCAAGTTTAACTTTTGCGCTAGAAGCTAGAGTACTAAAAGCTCTTAGAAATGAAACACGGATGACAAACTAGAGAAGAAAAAAGATGTCGATAACTCAAAAGTTAAAATAAAGTTAAATAGCCTCTAAAATTACCTTCAAATACTACATTCTTCATGTTAGCTTTAATTCGTAAAACATGTGCTCCATCCATCTTGATGGTGAATTTCAGAGCGAAATATCACATTCAGGTGATGGAATTTTTATCTCACTATAGAATATACTATAAGAAAATTATTTAGATAGAAAAATCATGAAGTTGAAAAAAGCCAAAATTTCCAAAATTCTCGTTTTTTTCCCAAAAAAGCCGCCTTTTTATGTGAAAAAAAACATCGATTCAAAAAAGCCGGCTTTTTTGCATCTCTAATTGGAACACATCAGTGTGATGCAGGCATATATGCTTCAAAGAAACTTGCGAAACTCATAGGCCCTATTGTTACCTATATATAGGTAGTGTGGCCGTGAGACGAGACCTTTTACATGGCCACACGACAACGAGTAAACAATTCGAGACGAAACCGACCTCTTAGATACGAGACGAGATATACGACTCTGTAATAAGGAGACGCAATGCGACAGCCGCAATATCCCGTTTCGTTTCGTAGCAATACTACCCAGTTGTACCCCGCCAAGTGAACTTTGTGGTGGACAAACACCGTGCTCGTGGGTTTTGTCGGGGTTCTCCCGTTTCCTCCCACTTTCTTCATTCCACCATTTTCACTCATCTCTCATAATCACCGTCTCCTTTAGCCTAACCGGCATAACCGTGGGACGTAAAACTTACAGATTTCATTTTTTTTTACCCAGTTGTATAAAGGAAAGGCTAGCTTAAGAAATCCGCGACGGTAGATACTTATGCTCGTTCGGGTCTCGACTAGCTTATAGTAGTTTTACCCTTATTTTATCACAAGTTTTTTCTCGTAATGATGTACGAGACGACACGAAAACCGACACCAGGCACAGGCATCGAGACAAAGTCAAGAAACGATATCAGCCTATACTTCTAGCGACGAGACTGTTTCACGCAACGTGATGAAACAAACCGTCTCGGCTCATGGGCACACTAACTATATCTAAGTATCTCTACGGCGTATGATTTTGGCCAGTTTCTTTGGAACATAGATACCTGCATCACACTAATGTTTTCCAATTAGGGATGCACAAAACCATTTTTTTATGAAAAAAATAAACTGACATTTCGGTTGTCCCCAAAACAAGTTATGTTTTTTCACCAAAACCGGTTCCAATTTTCTCCAAACCGATAGGTTTCTTCAACTAAACCAGTTTCAGTTTTCATCAAAACCAGTTCGTTTTTTTTCATATAAACCGGTTTCGGTTTTCTCCAAAACCGGATTCAGCTTTCCTAAAAACTTGTTCAGTTTTTCGTCGGAACCGGTTTCGTTTTTCTCCAAAAACAGGTTCGTTTTTTAAGCGAAACAGGTTTGGGTTTTCTCAAATACCGGGACGGTTTTCACCGAAACGGGTTTCTGTGAACACTTTTGAAAACAAAAATCTATTTCTGTGGCAACGGAATCGATTCCTGGAGAACAACGGAACAGAAGTAGAACAAATTTTAGAAAAAAGGAATCGGTTTTGAAGAACATCGAAGGGGATCCACTGAGAAACCGAACCGGTTTTGGAGAAAACGGAACCTTATTTCCGTGGAAACCGGTTTCGGTGAAAAAGCGGCTTTTTGGAAAGTTTCAAAGCCCAGTTTTGGTTTTCCTAAAGGCCGGAAACCAAAAAACCGGTTTTTGTGCTCACCATTAGTTACAATAGACCACAACCATAGGCCTGATAGTTTATCCTTACGTTCTCTTAATAATGTGGTACTGTTGTGCAATATTGATGAATTACAGTAGTTGATTTCACTACGACGAGTATTAGCGTTAACTATATGACTTCTACACAGGTGCAACGAAAATGTACGACTGAGAAGCCAGACAGAGGGAGGTATTAGGGGGCAAACCACACCCAACATCGTTTGACCTCAGTTGCTTGAAAATTCTCACCCTTGAGTCTAGTTTTCTTGCATTATATTATACTCGTCATGTAGTTCAAACTAAGCAAGAGAATAATACGGTATATCGCGATCTTCACGTTTTCGACATATCCGCATGCGCATAATTATTTGCGCATTATGAGAACTTTTGCGTAGGTGCAAACAATTCGTGTTAATTTACTTTTAAAGTATCATGTGTCTACTATGGCTTGCAAATTTGCTTTTTTCTCTGTGGAACCGTTCCCGGGATATCACGACAAATGTCGTCTTTAATGAATCGACTGAATCTCAGAAGCTAGCAGGAATTTGCTTTTTAAATTTGCTATATGAACAGTGACATGAGACAAAAAATCTACTTTTTTAGGGAATTTCCCGAAAAATCCCTCTAGAATTTCCCTCTTATAAAAATGGCGGACATGGTGTATATATCATTGTAAAGTATGTTTCATTACAAATCCAATGAATTATAAACTCAGCTTATATTGTATTTCCCGTGGAAGTTACTTGTAATTTTTCTGCACCTATTGTATATGGTAAAATGGACAGTACACATAACATATATTTATAGAAATATATTTATTTCTCAATGAAGAATGATGCGACTCAGATAAAACTTACAGGGTTTACTAAGTATTAATCAAGCTAACCTAGAATATAATCTGTATGTTTATATGCCTAAGTGTACCCAAGCTAGAGGTACAAAAATGAAGAAAAAGGAAAATATGGGGGGAAATTTCCCGAAAATCCCTCTGTCACGGGAAAACTATGCGTGATAGAGATAAACAGATTACAGATTTGAATTCATCGGCCAACGTTCCTTTAAGATCAGGTGTTTTCTTTCATGTGGCAGAAAAAAAATAAAATTTTTTGACTAGTGTAATTGTTTAAAAGTAGATTGAATGACTGCTGTTTATATTTGAAAATGTAAATCCTGTCTGATCCTGCATTTTAGTACGTTCTTCAAATTAATTATTTTTATCTACATTTTATTTGTGTTAAGTTTCCAGATTATGAATTTGAACATCAGCTTTTGAGACTAACCTTTAGCATCGTAGGGTGAGTTAGGTTCAAGCCACACTCTCAATTTCACTCTGGATGACCTTTATTAAATTCTGTTTGGTTTGTTTGGATAAGCAGGTCAAACTGCTCAAAACGTACAGCATCGCTTCATGCTGTGGCAGGCATTATTTTCCTTTCAACTGAGGGATTTATAATAATTTCCTGTTGTTTCGCATTATGTCTTGCATCCAACCGTCTAAATTGTTAAATTCATTCCATCCAAATAATATTGAAAGGTTCGGAAGAACATTTGTTTAAACATTTATTTTGTAGAAATGTATTCAATAATAATTATTTAACAGTTACACACACTGTATAAAGTACAATTCAACTAAAGGTATATAAGAGAACAGGTAATGATATTGTTTCCATATGGCCCTCAACAGGGACAAATTGGGATTTTGTAATTTTCTACAATTGCTGGAGTTACTGGAGTTTTAAAATTATTATATCTTTTAGGATATTTCGGAAACATGGTTTGAAATTATTACTCGTTATTTTACATTTTTTTTAATATAATAATAATAAACACTCAAATATGAGCATTAAGACTTTATGCTGATCAATACTTCTTTCTAGTTATACACTTTTGAGGAAATTACGAAATTCTGGCCATGCATATAAAAAAAACTGTCTCACAATCAAGGAGTAGAATTAAAATACTACATATTATAAACTATGAAACTTACAGTAATTGTATTTAACTATACGTTTTGTGCTCTCCAGAATTTTGCGGGTGTAAGTACATGCGTCTATGTTTTATTAGTGATTAGCAGAGCAACCCTGCTAGAGCAATATGCTTTATTTTTTTTTTGTTTAATTGCACTTTTTATTTTTATCCTTTATTTTTAATTTCAATCATTGTTTTTCAATAAAGGTGTATGATGTATAATATTTACTATACATTAAATACTCTAAATATCTTGATCTATTTATTAATATTCTATGCAACCAATTTCTTTCATATTTAATGATCTTTCTATTGAATGCACTGTAAAGAGATATGCTTTACTCAAATAATTTTTATTACTTTTTTAGCACTTGTGTGCATATATACAGAAAGGGAAAGTTAAAGATGCCACCAAAAATACAGAAAATGCTCAAGTTCAAGAGGTACACATAAGAATATAGTGTGAGTTCTTGTGTACTATTCATTATTGACGGAAAATTTTCCTCTTTTCATTTTTTTTTATTTTTCCACTTCAAATGTTACACCCAAAAAGTACAGAAATAAAAATAAGCTTTTCATTGTTGCATTGTTATGTTTTCAATGATTTTGCATTGTAGATATTGCTTTTAAAAATATTAGTACAGTATGTTAAACTTTCCAGTAATTGTGCTATATATTTTAAATTATGTTTTATATTCTAAAGTTACGTTTTATTATATTTTCAAAATTAGCTTATTCTGTACCGTTAGACAAGTGCAGCCATGTTCAACGTACCAACCATATATGTAAATTGATGTTATGCTTTTTATGCTTGTTATGCTTTTGGGTTGCATTAGTGATTAGTATTATAATAAAAATGACTTTTATCTGAAAAAAATGAAAATAAAAATAAAATCCTTAAGTTTTAGGTTCCACGCATATGCCGGTTAAGCTAAAGGAGACTTTGATGCTGAGAGATGAGTGAAATGGTAGAATAAAAAAGTGGGAGGAAGCGGGAGAACTACGATAAAATCCACGAGTGCCGTGGCTGTGCACCACAAAATCTGCAGGACGCGATTTGGAATTGAATCAGGGAACCCAAGTACTGGAGATCAACGCTCTACCACTGAGCCCCTGCGCAACCAACATTAATTTGATTTATAATGTTAAGACTATGATAATATATATTTATATATTTTAAGCCTTAAGGTTTCTGTTTAATATGGTACAACACAAATGGAACTTTTTTAATGTTTGAAAACAATGTGTTGAACATGTTAGACATATGAAAGCTAACTGAAAATTTATCTTTAGATTCAAAGACTCAGAATATCCTTAGGAGTACTCATATTTTAATATACTTGGTCATTGTCCTAAACTTCCAGATATAGCGGTCAGTTATTTTTAAAGATGTAATGTCTGAAAATGATAATACTAAAGAAGAAAGGAAGGAAACTATAATATCTATAAAGTAACAGACCGTGATATAAAGGACGCTTCCAATGTCATAACTTGAATGAACTGATCGAAAGAAGGCCCTTTTTAAATCTAACTTCAGTTTAAGTGAAAATACTGTTAAGGATAACATCAGCTCAAACTCCTAGGTAAAAGAGCGAAGATATAATTACGGTATAATTTATTAAAATTCTCAATTAAAGTTAAATAATTTTGTTCGTTGCAGATAAATGAATATCTTGAGATTTCAAGCTCTTGCGTATTTTGTCGGTTTGATCTATATTTTAGATTGTTACATATGCACCAATATTTTTTTTTTAAATTATAAAATTAAATTTAGGTGCTAGTGGTGTTATAGTGTCTTAAATAACACAAAATGTTTTTAAAAAATCTAATTTTATTTGATTCTATTTTAATAAAGTACAAACAAATCTAACTGAAAACCTGAAGTTCATAAAGTCTGAATAAAGTTTAATACTTGATACACTTTAAGAAAAATAAACTTCTTAGTTTTTCCTAGAAATTTAAATGAGATGTACTGCCGAACCAAGAAAATGCCTAGTTTCATCGACTGTGTTCGGTGTTTTCCCGTGCTGCCTAAATTCTTTCCAGCACTTTGTAAACACTAATTTCAATGATTTTACATTTAGGCAAAACGTGAATATCCGTTCTGTCATCCTTTGAAGCGGGATTCTGAGCATGAAAGGACTTCCTCTAGGGATCTTCTCTTTAGTAATTCTGAAAGAAAATTATGTAAGCGACGAAACTGTTTCGTCGAATTCAATCATAAATGTTAGATATATTTATAGTTGTTCTTCTAGGATACAATTCTCTTATCAGCAGTGTTATCTCATTCTCAGGAAAACTATTTGACATTGTATCTGAAACACATGTAACAAATTTACTTCATTCTAATATCAAGTAATTTCACAAGTAAATTTTATTTCAACTGCAACATGGAAAGACTCACTGTACGTAAAAGGTGCTATAGTTTATATCCTAAAAAAATGGCAATATATTAAACAAACAAGACAACAGACTAGCCTTGAAACAAATCAAAGCCTTTGTCCTCTACATCCCAATGCCTGTTTGGCATCACCTGATCAGATTCACTCCCTGAACTAAAACGGTATTATTTTTAGCGAAAATATGTTTAAATTAGAAACCGATAGTAACGTAAGTAACATACATACCAAACTACGAGCCCACTTTTCCCCTCCATTTCTAATTGCCAAAAAAATCATGAATCCATCACTGACGATAGTAATTTAACAAAAAAAATAGCACAAATTAGATTGAGTAATTGCACTGCACATAGGCTTTTATGACATTTAAAATCATAAAAACTTACATCTAAAACTACAGCTCTTCTAACTTATAACATCGCAAGAATAACTTAATTTGTAGTTTATGGTTTCTATATATATATATATATATTGCTTTACGCGTAGGTTGTCTTGTATTAAATACATCACTGGAAAATTATATAAAACAATATTATGATTTTTAGGGTAGGTACAGCTCCAACCAACCCTGTGGATGCCATCATTCTATTAAGTCCCCCATCCCCATTCAAAAAATTAAAAAAGTAACGTTTATCTTAGATCCATTTCCTCAGATTCATTATTTGATTTTATATCTTGTAAATTTGTACCTTGAATGTTTATATTATCATATTCTCGCTCATATAGTCTAAGATTTTCAGCTTGCTCTAGCATTCTTTTTTGATTTTTTTCTAATATTATCTCTAACTCGTTGTTTCTTAAGTTTCAGTGGTACAATTTTCAATTCAATTTGTTCATTATTAGATTGGCTAGTAAGAGAATCTAAGAAAGAGCTTACTCTTGTATCTGATGCTGTATTCGTTTAAAGTCGTGGTCTCATAGTTGCTCTTATTATATATATATATATATGCAGCTTAAAGCAAAAACAACGAAAAAAAAGTTGCACATTCATTCGCAACATATATAGATATATAAATTTTTCTTCTATATCCATGACTCACATAACTCCTAGAGTCTTACAGCAGTTGCAATATGTTTCTCTTTTTCTAGCAGCTTTTGGACTTCTGCCAAATGTATCTCACGCTTTTCTTCCTGGTCACTTTAAGAAAACTTATCTCCTCCACTTTTCTCTAGCGGAGCTTCTGTCTGCTTAAAATAGAATCACGACCGCCAGCGCAGAAAATTTTTGAGCGGACAACATTGACTCCGATGCTAGTTTTAGCTGCGTGAAAGAGAAACTGATTATAAAAACCCCAGCAGATGTCAGCTAAAGTCAATCATCTAATAGCTTAAGTACAAACACGGATGGAAACTAATTATTTTTAACATGTTTTTCCAGAATTGTTAAAATTACTAATTAAGTTTTGAAACTATTACCAATGAATTACCTCTAAATAAGGTAAAGATGATAATATTTTGAACACGATAACCAATCCTGTTATCAGTGGCGTATTGGTGGGTGCTATTTTTAAAATCATTATATCTGCGTTGTTTATTAACCGATTTTCAAAATTCAAACGACAATCAATAGAGTAAAAATTTACTATCATCCGAATGTCTTGTAGGTTGCATAACTCTAAGGATATTATTACAAAAAACACAAATAACTCTCTTATTTGTATATGGATCTTTAAAATTCAAATGACATTGCGTTCTATATGTTTAAAGGTCTTAGTTTTATGGCTTTGTAACCATAAAACTCTTAAAACCAATTATCTATAATTTAAAACACTTAAAATTACAAGTTCGGATACTGATAATTGAATCTTCTGCTAACTTCGTTCTTTATGGGGAACAATGACTTCTTAAACTCAGTACATTGGTCATAGTTTAAATTGAATAAACAACCGTTAATATCTAAAACTACTTGGACCTCGGTTTGCACATTTTTTACAATTACATTGAAATTATTAATAAGTATAAACTTCTCTGGCGATCCATACTAACCACTCCATTTTTTACTTTAGAAAATTTTTTAAAATCATGTTTTTTTATTTTTTGGATAAATTCTAAGGTATAACTGGTGTATTTTATAACTATTATCTAAACCTTTCAAACATTCATACTTAACAAATAGCCTATATTTTTTTCATATCTTTCAACACTTGCTCAGTATCATCATTATATCTTTGTGGTAATAATGTGTTATATTTGTCATTTAAATGTACTAAAACTCTTTGACCATAACGTTGTGTTTGAATCAATTTCCATAATGTTATCTCGTATGCTTTACCTTTTTCTAACTCATCTATGCGAAGGAATCTCAATGCTTTAACGTCAATTTTTCTTATTCAAATATGTAGCCTTAACTTATTTGTTATAATGAAAAGGTTCGCTTTATGAAAAATTCATAAAACTGCTTCCCATTTGAAATTTACATAGAAAATTTGACAGTTGGATAATTATCTTTTAGACCAGGGTATTTGATTTTTAATCCAAATTTTATGATCTCATCAATCATTTTATCTGTTAAGTGTTTTGTAAATCTAGGTGGAAGAAAGACCTTAAACCATTCATATTCAACTAAAATGCTCTTTCCTAACTTAGTTTTAATCTTTTCCATTTTCACAATCTTATATTCTGTATCTAATTCTAATTTTCCTAATCCCATAACTTATTTTTGCTCAAGACTTCCAAGTATATTTAGAAGCTCAATATGACTCGCCATGGTATTTATTATATAGGAAATCAATGATCACTCTTCAAATTTTATCTTAAACAAAACCTTTTTAATCATTTTTGTTAATTTTAGAATAACGTTTATGGAAAACCTCCATGAACATTACAAAAATTCATTTAACTATTTAAAACTCTTCAACTACTTTCTCAATCTTAGGGTCATATGTAAAGTTCTTTTGTCCAATTAAAATCGCATTACATATAGTATGATTAGCTACAGCTTCTGCAATGTCTACTACAATCTTTATGTTTGTTCTCTCATTTACCGATACAATCTTCATCTTACTACAATTAATCACATACATTGGCCTGTTATCTATAAACTCTTTAGAATCATAGTACATTTCCGTATTACCACATGTTATTCTCTTGAATGTAGTATAATCTTCATACATCTTAAAATAATCCTTATTAGCAATATTTAAGTTTCTTGATTATTTTGGAAATAACTCATTCCTTCCATTCTTAAGATAGATATTCTTTACCCTACAATGATCGAACTTACTTGCATCTGCTGTTTGTTTACCACTTCTATCAGTTTGGAACATTACAACTACGAAATCAGGCATATCAAATTGTCAAGAATTAAATTGAGTAGTAACATCGAACTCCAACAAAGCACCTACGACAGTCTTCTGAACACACTGATTAGTATGGAATGAAAACGTGATATTAGGTTCTTTAAGAATATTCAACTTTAGATTGTTTTCGAAATTAGACTCCAATTCAATAATAGGCATTCTTTTCTCCATACTCTTTATTGTTATTTTTCAATCATGAGGAGCTGTTGCACCTGCTCCTGTTCCAGTCCATTTGTACAAGACATCGTTATTGTTGTTAGCTTCTGTAAATGTTATTCCTAATCCACCTTTCTACATAACCTCTTTATAACCACTTAAAAAGCTTGAAATTAATCTTAATGGATACAAAACGCTAAAGTTCTTTCGTAGACCAAGTTTACCATCTTTTCAAACCCTGCTTGTTTTAGATATTCAACTTCCGGAAATTTTTAATGTTCCAATAGCTGTTGATGTTATTCCAGGTAGTTCAATTATATCTATAACAACTCCATGCTTTCTATCCTCAATTTGAGAAAAGAAGAATGGTAAGAAGGTATCTAGAAGTTTTATAGTATCATTTGCACCAAATGTTCCTCCAACTGATGCACCAACAACTTCAAAAGTAATATGACAGTCTGCTTTGTGTGGATGTATAAACCCAGCCCCACATCGAAATCAAACTCAATATCTTTGTTAGCTTCATTCAAATTATTAAATGTTTTTGTGTTTGGTTTAAAACTCATAACTTTCAATATTATCCATTTATTATAAAGAAAATCTTGAAACAACGCTTTTATGGAATGTATCCATAAAAGAATCATACATAATAACATTTAAAAACTTATAATTCCCATCCTAACTTAACCTTAGCATTCATAGAGTACCAAATCCAAAAGCAGCTAATCGTTCACCAATTGATGAATCACTACTAAATGCTCTATTCCATGCTTTAGTTTCTAGTTCCTTATCTGCAATATGTCTTGATTCTGTATTTTTATTGTCTCTGTAGTTTATATCGTGTTCTTTACAAGCCTCATCTAATGGGTTAATACCTTTATCAACTCTTTCTAATTTTTCTTGAAGCTTCGTAAAAGGCCCGCAGTACGAAAATCCCGCAGTGGTATATGTAACTCTGGTATTCCCATCATGTTTAAAATCTTATTCATTAGTCCTTTTCCATGCTTCTCATCATTCCAGAATCATGGTGGTAATGTATTTAAGATCTTAATCAAATAACCTATTCTTTTGGATCATTAGGAATAAATTGCAAAAGGTTATTATTAAACATACTCACTATTCCTACGTTCTCATTATAAAAAAGTTATTATTATCAGCCTTTTTCCCCATCTATAACTATTAACCAACCAATTAACTTTCTCACATCACCCATCCATGTATATTCTTTAGGTAATTCCTTATATATTTTTATCCCTTCCCCAGACTTTGGTGTTTTCTTTCTTGTTGGTGTCGGAGGTTAATATGTCTTAATATAATCATGTCAAATAGGCTTGTTAATATTATTGTACTTAGAAACTCTATTAGATGCTACTTTTTTTATCTCGATTATATTTTTGGAAGGCAGCATCTGATTCTATTATTAGTTTCTTTTAATGTTCAAAATCGTCATCATCATAATATTCAATGGTTTTATTAGTATTCATCGTTAACAATTCCCATAGACCTGTTCCTTTATAAGTTTTACCATTAATTATCAAATCATCACCACTCACTTTAACTTCAGAATTTAATACTTATTTATTATTCTTCCACCTTCTTCAACAGCTCTTATTCCAAATATACTATCATTTTTTTCTACTATACTATTTTCTTGCTATCTTACCAAATGATTGTGCTGTTGGTAAAGGCTCTACTCCCTAAACTTTGTCTTTAATTTGTTTTCTCATTTGTTTTATTTCTCCTGTTATAGGTGTATCACTACTACTTCGAGGACTATCATAAGTTATATTTCTAGGAGTTTCTAGTAGACTAGGATCTATCGAAGCCGTCTTATGTATAGCTGGAACAAGTTCAGTTATTAGATTTTTATTTTGTTCTGCTGCTTCTTTGATCTCACTTCCTAAATTTTGGATAGCATCAATTACAGGTTGTTCTTGCGTCTTAAATTTATCGTATATACCTGCTCTTTGTTTCTTCCAAGATTTGAAACCCTTTATCAAGAACTACTTTAACTTAATATTCTTATTAATTTCTTTCTCATCCATTTATTATATAGAAAACGAACAAACGTCAAAAAACGTCAAAGAACGTCAATAAACGTAAACCGTTAAAACGTCAAACGTTTAAGAAGTGTTTTATCTTGTTCCTATACTTACCATTGTTTACCTTCCTTGTCATATCAATTACTATAAAACCATAATTTACTTGCCAACATTTTGAACATTTCTCTTTAAATTTATCATAAGGCATATCTCCTCCAACAAACTCGTTATACATATGTTTAACATTAGCATCATCGTGTCTAAATACGCATACGAATTTTACGTTATCTCTTTTAAGCTGTATAGGTACCTTTGAATATGTTTGTGCAAGATAGAAACAGTCTAAATGTCTATTTCTACCTCTCGTAAAGTAATTTCTAACTGTATGTTAGTTCTCCAAAATGTAATCAAGAGCAACAACAGAGTATTTTTCACATACATCAATAGGTACAATACATTCATTAATGCTTAAGAACGTTGCTATTTGCTTCTTGAACTTTAGTTCTGCTTTTTCAAATCGTTCTTTTAATTGTTCATACTTTTCTGATTCATGTTTTAGAATATATATAGAAGTAATTATTGTTTAACCAACCTAGCTGTAATAAGAAGTTAAATAAGAGAAAAGTCTCACCACAACCAGATGTACCCACAATAAGACATCAAATATCATCAGGTATAAGTTCTCCACTTCTTTTGTTAGCTGTTGTTTCTTTTATCATCTCTTTTACATCCCAATTAATAGTTTTCTTACTCATTTATTATAGAGAAAATTTTCATTTAGAGGTGTATTTATCAGCGACGAAATTCCACAAAAACCCTATGTGAATGAGTGCGGTATAGTTAATTTAGATAAATCTGAAAACATTGATACTCATTTTATATGCTGTTGGAAAGATAATAACGTAAAGTACGTGTTTGATTCTTATGGTGGTATTCCTTCTAAACAACTAGTACAATATCTTGGTAGAGAAAACTTATTTTACAATGACGAACGAATACAAGACTTTAATTCAATTATATGTGGTCATCTTTGTGTTAAGGTTTTAAATCTTCTAAATGAAGGGTATTCTTTTAGTGACGTTATGTATATGATTTAATATGAATAAATTTTATTAAGTTTAAGTGTTTTTATGGTCTGTATCCATCAAAGTTTTCTTTAAGATAAATATGGAAGCAATACACAATAGATTTTTAGATCATTTTGATAAGCATGTGGATGAACTAGATGTACTAGATAGATTTAATTTTTTAAAGCATTTTCAGTATGTTAGTGAGGTAGGCTTAAACGGATAGTGAGGCAGAAAGTGAGGTAGATAGAAACAACGTATATAATATTCTTGATTTATGCAGAACGTTAATACCTAAATTTTTGTGCACGGACGAACAGTTGGGAAAGTTACGCGCAATAATTACCTTAAAGGAGTTGTTGTTATATTATTAAGTTTAAGTGTTTTTATGGTTTGTATCCATCAAAGTTTTCTTTAAGATAAATATGGAAGCTATACACAATAGATTTTTATATTATTTTGAGAAGCATGTGGATGAACTAGATGCACTAGATATATTTAATTTTTTAAAGCATCTTCAGTATGTTAGTGAGGTAGACTTAAAAGATAGAAACAACGTATATATAATTGATTTATGCAGAACGGTAATACCTAAATTTTTGTACACGGACGAACAGTTGGGAAAGTTACGCCCAATAATTATCTTAAAGGATTTGTTGTTAAATTATAGATCTAGACCCTTAGAATGCAGTAATTCTGGTAGTAAGTCATTAAAAAAAATATGAGATGCTACATTTGTCTGTAGAGAGTGGTTGGGTTTACAGTACTAAGGAAGAAATGAAAGCTGGTTGTGCAAGAAAACCATGGTATGGTACTACAAAAGGATTTAAGTTACAGTTATCTCGTTTACAAGCTTTACAGGATAGAATTATTTCCAAAGATGTGTTCAAGGTGTTAAATGATGAATTTAGAAATATACCAATAGATTTAATATCAACAAAAGATGTTCTAGAAGCACCAAAGAAAAACAAATACACAAAATATTATGATGATGTCCATTTAATACACAACATTAAAATTAGGACATATGGAAGGAACACTTATAAACGAGCTCGAAAACTTACACGAGGTCTCTAAAGAACTATATCCGAAAAGAGTATTGTATATTAACTTAAAATGTGTATTGTACTACCTGTTGAAAAAGCATGATGTACATGTTGATATTGGTTTTAAACACTCACCTAAACAAATAGAGATGTTAAAGAAATGTTTTGAAAAATTAGGATGGGCATTTTCTTTATAATAAATGAGTATGGATATATTTGGTAATGTTGTAGATGGAAAAGGTGATGTTGATATTAGTGAAGAAAAAGTAAAATTCTTGGAGAATTTAAATGATGTAGTTAAATGATATTGCACATAGAATTAAGTTTGGATAAATACTTTCTAGATATATATTTAGGTGATACTTTGATTGAACAGTTACCTTTTAGCTATAAGAAGCAAGATATAATTACGATTAAACCAAATAAACATTCTGCTATGGAAGAAAACCAATTATTGTTTATTATAATGTACATAGAACGAGAGCTTTCGTAAAAACATTTGCTATAGAATAAATATGGATATTTTTCCTAACATTAAAAGTAGGGACATGCTATTACAAACATTTGCTACAAAAAAGCTTAAATTTAAGATAGATAAATTTTTTACATCAAATATCACATCCTGGCTTAATTTTAAGAATAAAAAATTGGTTAATGTATCTAATGCTATCGATAAACAAGATGCTGTAACATTAAAACAGCTTAAACCAGCAAAAGAAGATTTTACACGAAAAGAAATCGGTCGATTTCAGACGATGTTGTTGGGAAACCAGCCTTTTTTGTATATAATTTAGCTGTTGCCTACAAATTTCTTTATAGAGGTAGATTAATGCATATAGAAGCAAGTCTTAATAAATATCTTATAGATATATTTTAAATGAGACACTAGTTGAAAGTTTTCCATTAGATTTTAATATGTATGATCAGGTAAGAATTAAACCATCCAAAGATTCTATGAAATTATTATTGAAAGAAGGGAAATTATTATTGATTATTATGTACATAGAAAGAAGAGATGAAGATGAAAACAAATCAAGTGATGATGATAATGTTAAAAGTATAGTATTAGATAATGATAAATTTTAATTTTTTTCTTGATTTTCTGTACAATAAATAATAATGATAATGTATTGTGTTAAATGTTAAAAATCAACAGATACGAAGAAAGATACCGTTAGAATTGAACAAACAAAGAAAGGAAGATATCTAAAGAAAGGTGTATATAGTATATGTGCAATTAATAAACCTCAATTCGTTAAAAAGAAAGATTGGCTCTATGATTGTAAAGGTGTAAGAGAAGACATTATAGAAGAAATTCACAAACCATTTAGAAAAAACTTTCACAGACTAAGTGTAGTTATAAAAGGTATCGATGATCTTTGGCAACCTGATCTTGTGGAAATGGATAGCGGAGTATTAAAAGATGTTTCCACATTAAATAAAGGCTATAAGTATCTGCTAACGATTATAGATGTGTTTTCAAACTATGCGTTTGCTGTTCCTGGTAAAGATAAAAGTGGTAAGAATGTTACAGAGGCATTTGAATCCATATTAAGAACGAGAAAACCTAGTAACTTACAAAATGACCAAGGCAAAGAGTTTTACAATAAAGAACTTAAGATGTTGATAGAGGAAAATAAGATTAATCATTACTCAACCTATAGTGGTAAGAAAGCTTCTGTTGTTGAGATTCAGTATAACTCTTAAACAAAATATGTGGACGAAATTTACAACATAAGGAAATTATAAATGTATAGAGATATTATCAACACTAGTTAGTGAGTATAATAATCAGCTGCAAAGACCAATTAGTTTAAAGCCTATAAAAGTTAGCAAGAAGAATGAGCGAACAATATTGGAGAAAGTGTATAAGAAAGAATATAGGCGTGTTAAACCCAAATACAAATTAGGCGATCATGCTCGTATAAGTATATCGAAAGAGTTATTTGAGAAAGTATATGCACCTAATTGATCAACAGAAGTGTTTGTTATTAGCGAAGTTATCCCATCTAATCCACCTACTTATAGAATTAAAGATTTAGAAGAAGAAAACGTGCAAGTTAGATTTTACGAACCAGAACTATTAAAGACGAACCATAAAGATGAAGACTTGGTGGAAAAGGTGTTAAGAAAGAGAGGTAATAAAGTATACGTTAAATGGCTACGATTTGATGATTCACTTAATAGCTGGATAGATAAAAGTAATGTTGTAATGGAAATATAAATGTTGTCTTTTATGGAATAATAACCATAAAAGGGTAGTTTAAATGAGATAAAGGTAACGAAACTTTACTCTTCAAACAACAAAGGGGGGCGATTTAATCCTATTAAACAAGTTATTCCAGTGATCTAGCTTAAACACATGTGGAACAATTCCTTCGTATTAAGCAAATTATTCCAGTCATCTAGCTTAAACACAAGTAGAACAATTCGTTCCTATTGAACAAATTATTCCAGTCATCTAGCTTAAACACAAGTGGAACGATTCGTTCCTATTAAACAAACGAAGGGTATTATTACATTCGATAAAACTAGCTGGTAACGAAATAAAGTTAAAAATAATAATTTTCTATATAATATATATGAGTGTTATGGATAGTTTTCCTAGTTTTTAACGATATTTGCTAAGAACAGATTAAAGATAACTATTGGTATGGTTTATTTTGTGATTTTAAATTGATTATTGATAAACACAACAGGATACGTCAATGCAACTAAGTTGTGTCATGATGGAGGAAAAAAAATTATAAATGGTTAGAAAATAAACAATCTAAAGAGTTAATTTCTTATATAAAGTCATTGAACCGAATTCTTGGGCATGACTTTAAGATTGTCAAAGGCGGTCAATTAGATATTATACGAGGAACATATGTTCCGAAAGAGTTAATACTTGATATAGCAAAATGCGTTTCACCAGATTTGAATATTAAACGTAATGAAATTATTATTAATTACTTCACTCAAGAATTTAGACAATATCAACAAGGCAATGAAGAGCTACAGACAAGAATAGAAGAGACTGAACAATCAATAGAAAGATTAAGGATTCAAAATGAGAGTTTAAGACATATAGCTGCACCATATACCGATGATAGTTCAAAAGACGATTGCTTAGTCATATATGAGAAGAACAAACCGAATGATCCTTTTCCCTATTATGCTATTCGTTGTCAGAAGAGAAGTTTGCCTAAGCCTCTTAACGATGCATATGACAAGTATCCAGATAATGAGATAATACGAAAAGTATAGAGCTCCTAACAGTATCAAGTTGTTTAATCTAATGCTGCAACAACTAGATATTCGTAAAGGTAAAGGCAATGAGTTTTAGACAACACTATCAGAAGAAGAATTGATTAATAGTATACATTGCTTGTATGATAAGTTATTATCTGATAATTAAGGTAACGACTTCTATGGTATACTAGTCATAAAAAGTGATTAGTTAAGCATCAAACAAAACATTTGTTGTAACATCGAATGCTAAATTCAATATACTACCTAAATCTGAATTATTCTGGTATATTCTTATTATAACTCTCCAATCTACGAAATGTCTAAATAAATATATAAACTTTATAGAGAGGTTTTCCTAAATTGAAATGTTATGCCAATGATCACTGTCTTTGAACTTATGACCGACCTAAAGGGGAAAATAGCCTTGAGGGGCCACCTCGTAAACTTTACCTATTGAAACTGTTTCCTCAGGTGTGATAGACATTTGACAAATTATTATAGTTTATGGAATAATAGCTCAACACACTTGTTTCCCTGGTAATTTCTCTTTGCCGCCGTACTGAGTGGTCTCCGCACACTTCGGAAAGAGCTGCGTCAACAACTTGAAGAGGTTGTTGAAATCTAGGAAGATTGTCAAGTTCCAGTAATAATACAAACTTTAATGGTACTAGTTGAATTGAAGTAATTACAAACAAATAATGGTAATACAGTTGAGTTTAACATAGTCCCGAATATTTAAAGATTCTGAGTATATTAATCGTATGTCCTTGTTTTCCATAACAGCCGCGCATCTAAGTTCGTATACTTATGTCTAGCCTTCCTTTACCTTTTCTAGAGCAAGAAACTGCCCATTCAAATCCAGCCACGAAAACTACGTTGACTCAACATCTGGAACATCCATTTTAGACGGACCTGTACACTGTAATATTCTTTAAAAGTCTCATTAAAAGAAAGATTACAAACAGCCACTTCCTTTTGAACACGTTCACGAAGTTACACACAAAGCGACAAGCACTGCTCTTATTCTTTTCCTTTGCTTGCTGCTAAAAGAATAAGGTGACTGGATTCAGCCAATCAGAATTTTTCTGCCGTTGCCTAGAAACGAAGGTCTTTCTGTGCGCATGAACCAGTCTGTGTGAGTGAATTGTTGAAATTTGAGCACCGCTTGCATACAAGTTGAGCTTTCTACCCTGCCGCTATTTGCAACTACATTGTTACAATATTATTTAACATTGACACGCATACAAATACGCATTCAATAACTTACAAAAATAACTTTGAATATTTGAATATATGCGAATGAACTGAAATAATGAGGTACTTTAACAAATGCAAATTAAATAATAAGAAATGTCACTAAATCATATTTGTGACAGTGGCGCCCGAGAAGCGGACCGAACCACTTCACATAAACCCAACTTTATACTTGTTCACATGAACGGGATCCAAAAAGAAAGTATTACAAAATGTACATAAATTTGTGGATATAAGATATTTTCCTTGCCGTTTTTTCAGTATTGTTTATGTAAAGTTCCTAATAACAAAAAATAAACACGAATACATTTGATCAGCAATTTTGCTACTATTGGAGTATAAAATTACATACTATTCCGTCCAATTCAACATAATCAAAGAAATCTAATATATTTGTTTAGAATTTTCACTTCCGGCTTTTCCTTATCCTTTATTGTCCAAGAACTGTTTATAACTTTCTATCTCGCCGTTATGATGATTTCTCCATCCTAGACAAGATTGATTTCTTGGTGCTTGACCTTGCTGATCTGCCGGTCAGTTATTTCCTAAATAGGTAATATACATGCAAAGAAATCAACAAGTAACAAAACTTTAATATACTTTTGTTTCAATAGTAGCCTTTCAAATTTCGGTTATAACAAAGAAAAAGTAAGAATATACATAGGAAATGAAAATTTTAAAAAATTACACGAAAACCTTACAAAACACATATTGGAAACATTATTATTTATAAAGGATATACATCATAATAAATGAAAGAAAAAATGCATACATACATATATGTGTATATAGGCAATAAGCATATATTCACCAGAGCAATCGCCATTACTTCAATCTTTCCAAATGAACAATGACTGAGATTTGACGTCTTCATCAGTCTTTTCCTTAGTTTGAACCATTCCTTCTAGGACGAAATGCCTTACATTAGGATCGTTCCAAATAGATTGCAGATTCCAAGGTTCTACCTCTTGAACTTTAGAGATGTCCATTACTATCTTTGATGAAGAATCTGCTATATCTTCGACCGAGCTCCACAAGTCTTCTTCGTATCTTCTTTCTAGACATTCCTTCATGACGGCAGAAAACATCTGGGAATTGATCCTTTCTCGTAACTTCTTGATCCAATGGTCCTTCGTGCTTCCACTAGGATTCCATAACATTATTTTGGAAAGATTTTGTCCTCCGACGATGTTTCCGGATTCTCGATCAATTAGTTCCACGACTTTCTTATTGATAACGTTATAGCACCAGTAGGGTCCTCGATAAACATCACAGAACTTGGCGATCTTCTTTTCTAGGAGATTACTCTGGTTATGACACTTTACGAACACCAAATCTCCTTCTTGGACGCATCTTTCTACCTTAACGTCATGATTCAGCTTTTCATATCTCTTCTGTATGATCCTTCTTCTCTTGATGTCCGCCATCACCAATTTGTTCTTCCAAAGTTCCCTATCTTGATCATTAGAGATGTCTAGGATACGAAGGTGCCACGCCTAAACTACTACTAATTCAGTAAGTAGTTCAGTAAAAGACAAACTTCTAACGCTTGTTCGGGCCACCGTTGATGCTTCTGTCGACACAAAAGTCTAAGGATTCGTACAATTTCCGTATTGATGCGTTCCACAATGTTGCTACGAGGATGATATGGCGTGCAGAAATGAATCTGGATGTTATAACGCTTCATCTCCTGACGAAATTTCCAGCTGGGAAACTGGCTACCATTGTCACAGAGTATGTGCGAAGCTAATCCAAAATGGAGAAAGTATCTCTCGGTCAAGCATCGTATGATGGTATTCGATGTCGCCGTCCTTAACGGATAGATGACTGTGTACCTGGAAAAGGTGTCACAGGCAGACAGGATCCTGACATAGCATTCCTTAGATCGACGGAATAAATTATAAGATCGATGGCAATCATATAATTTATTCCTTTGGTGGGAATAGTCTTCATTAAAGTTGGAAGAGGACGTTTATCAGCTTTCGTTTTCTGGCAATCCGGACAATTTTTAACGTAACTTTTGATGTCATTTCTCATGCCCATCCAATAAAATGATTTGGAGATAAGAGTCCAAGTCTTATCTAGACCAAAACGTCCATAACTGTCATGATATGCGTGTAAGATCTTCGGTGCGAACTTCGGAGGTACACAAATTCTCCAAACATCAAGAAAATGGAAATCTCGGTTTAGAAGTATTCCATTCTTAACTTTGCAACATTTATGCCAATTTCTGCTACCAGAAATGCTTGACTGGTCCTCATTTTGCTCTTCCAGATACTTGATGGTGGCAAGGTAAGGTTCGTGATTCCTTTGAGCTTCTTTCAAGTCATCTAAAGAGATATCCCGTACTTCGTCTTGAAGAACTTGTACTGGGTTCACGTGAAAGGTTTTCTTCTTTTCTGGAAATGCACGTGACAGATAGTCGCTGAGAAGATTATTCTTCCCCTTGATATACTCAACGGAAAAATCGAATTGTTAAATTTCTAAAGTCCATCGCTGTAATCTAGCATTCCAACTCCTGAATTTGTGTAAATAAATGAGGCTTTTATGGTCGGTACGAAAAATGATCTTGTTGCCAACCAAACATGATCGCCACTTACGTGTAGACCACACCCAGCAAAGACATTCTAGTTCCACGACAGAATAATTTTTCTCAGGCTTGGATAAAGATCTACTCGCATATTCCAAAATATTCTTACGTCCATCGATAATCTGATATGCGACGCTAGCCAACCCGAAGGTGGATGCATCCGTCTCTATGAAAAGTAGGTACTGGAAATCCGGGTGAGACAATGAGACATTTTCGGCTAATGCAGCTTTCAGTGTCTCAAAACACCTCTGATGCTCTTCAAGCCATTGTCATTTCTTCCCCCTTTTGAGCAGAGAAAATAGAGGATTAGCAATAACTGTAAAACCTGGAATCGCCTGCGAATGCCACAGAAATGCACCAATCAAACTTCTCAAGGTTTTCAAGTTATGTGGTGGTGGCAACTTCATCAGCGTCTCCACAGCTGATGGATTTTTTCGTATTTCATAAGGTGTAACAATATTCCCCAGAAAGTTTAGTTCTTTTACTCCAAAAATGGATTTTTCGAGGTTAAATGTCATATTAGCATTGAGCAAACAGGTAAGTACTTGTTCAAGCGTCTCAAGGAATTCGTAAAAAGGTCTTCCTACCATGGCTATGTCGTCAACATATCGGATTAATTTATCGTTTAGATGTTCAGGAAACACCTCATTCAGTGCCAGATGAAGTGCAGGTCCGCCAGCTTTATGTCCGAATACACAGCGTTCATATTCAAATAAATCACCACCAAACGAAAATGCCATATACTTCTTCGGCTCCTCAGCTAAGGGTACTTGGCTATACGATGAGACGAGATTAATTTACCCAAGGTAGGGTTTATTGGCGAATTTATGCAATAAGTCGGGTATTTTCTCTACACTCAAGTTTGGAAGCAACGCCTTCTCTTTGTGAGCACGTAAATCAAGAACTAGCCTTAGTTTACCAATAGCTTTGGGTACTACGTGTAACGGGTTTAAAAATGGACTATTACTACGCCGGATGACTCCAAATTTCTCCATTTCCCGAAGTTGTTCTCGGACTTTTGCGCGGTGTATCACTTGAATACTATACAATGGTCCGAAGATAGGTTTCTCATCCAGAAGCTCTATTTTATAACTAAAACTTTTTACATATGCCAGGAAACTTGGCAAATACTGGTCTGAACTTCACTAGTAATGAGAATAAACTTTGTTTTTGCTCATCGTTAAGCATTTCTGCTTTACCAACACATTCCCGTATATCTTGAATTGAGAAATATAAATCTTCCGGAAAATCTTCTTTATTAGGATTACTGAGTTGTTTTACAGGTTGGTAACCTTGTTCGACATTGATAGCAACCTGGTTTGCACTAAAACTAAACACTTTCCCTATATGTAACTGATCATTAACTTGAGCACACTTACCATCTAAAAGATTACTAGTACATGAATTCAATTAGAAAGGGTAAGGACGAGACACCAAAGTTTTATCACAAAAATGTCCATTCTTAATTTTATTTACGCTACAAGAATCTTCAATACAAATATACTGTAAAACTTCTGATTCTTCTTGTAATTCCATCTTTGACTTTAATTGACAATCATGGACACCAGTGGTGTTAACTGCATTAACTCAAACTTTAGCTCCGCAGAATTAATAAAATGTAGGAGGCGGAGTACAGCTTCTTCAATACAAACCAAACGAACATCAGACGAACATTCTTTGATCTTCGGCGGCAATATGGGAGTGAAAACACAAACATCGTCCTTACATAGCGTTATTTCTCTGGCCTTCAAACCAATAATGCCCTTCAAGCGCTCCAGGAAATTTAATCCAAGGATCACGTTTTCTCTTAACCTCTCTATAACTACAAACTCAGTCAAGACTTCCATTTCTCCAACACGGACTGGTAAAATGACTGTTCCTAATACTCTGTTGACTGCGACCTTCCCAGTGAAATCACACAATTGTAAGTTTTCCTTATGGGATAAACTCGCATTGAAAATGCAGCCAGTTACCGACTTGTACAGTTCCTTGCGTAGCAACGAGGTTTGAGATCTGGAATCAACTAAGCAACTTAATTTTCGACCATTCAAATGCGCAAAAATCCTCATAGATGATCTACCGTCGTTCAAGGCTATGATTGAAGCATCTTCACTCTCCCGATCACCTTCTACACTAGATCGATCGAACTCGACATTACAAACTTGTATCTATCCTCTATCTTTGATGGTATGGAAATGAATTCCTCCCCACGAGCGTCTTTCCATGGTAATCTGATCTTTATCCTCTATCTTTGATGGTATGGAAATAAATTCCTCCCCACGAGCGTCTTTCCATGGTAATCTTTCACAACTTCCATTTAAATAGGTGCCCCCTTCTCCTGGTTTCAAATAAATATGCTGGAAATGTTCCGAGAAATTTAGAGCGTTACTCCTTGCCCACGGGGCACTGTCTGAACAAGGAACTACATGTTTAAAGGATCACCCCTTTGTTCGCCATTATCATGTGGACATCTCCAATTTTCAGCTGATTCCGAGCATCTACAAGACTCCTCTTCCTGGTTGTCCGGCTCCCTTTCTCGACGATCTCTCCAGTTGTTCCGATTGAAGCTTCGCCCTCGCCGATTTCTTCCAAATTTCCTGCCCTTGTGACTTCCATTAAAGTCCTGATGGCACTGGTCGGATTTCTGATGATTTCCGCTGTAGCCGTCTTGTTTACCTCGCTCTTGGGAATAACTGCACTTGCGACCACCACCCTGTCCTTTGTTTCCACCATCTTCATTGTTGGTATCTCTTCTTCATTCCTCACGGGTGTCTTATTACGCCCTCGAGATTTCGATTCCGTAGAAAAATTCTTGCTTTGAACCTTAACATTATTCACACGTTTCACATTCTCAGCCGATTTCCTTTCATTAATTTCCCATTTCCCATTTTGATGAAAGAATGTTTCGACATTTTGTACAGCTTGTATTAACTCGGACAAACACGATATTCGACGTCCCAACAAAGCAGATTGCACTTTATAAGGGAGTAAATTAACGAGATTGGACATCAGCATTTCTTCTCCTTCGTTCGGCTGAGCCATCTTCAACTTGTTGTATCGGCTTAGGAGAAAATCTACGACAGACTTGTCTTCCTAGGGATTGAAGCGAGAATTACGCAATTTGTTCAAACGCGTAGCAACGATGCAAGTATTTTCAAAGGTATGCAAGAAATTTGCCTCAAAATCGTTCCAACCACTAAACCAGTTGCTTAGGTACCATGAATTAGCACCATCAACAAGAACCATAGGAAGTTATCTTAAATCTCGTGTTCGGGAATGTTACTAAACTACATCTCAGCACGAAATTTACGTAAAAATTCGGAAGCACTCACCACCATTACATTTCCTGAAAATTTCGTAAGAGACTTGAAATCATTTAAGCGTAATTGTGAATGACTGTGTCGATTACTCTGCGAAGGACGATCCCGATAATGAGGAAGCTTACGAGGCTTCCTTCGATGAAATTGTGAGGACGAGAATGGTTTATTACGCACAACGTCATTAATACTCAGGTCAGAATAATTATCAGCATCCGAAGTATATTGAGAGTCTGGACTAACTTGCTCGCAACGCATGTTCAAATTTGGTGATTTCCTAAAACTTACATGCTTAGGCGTACTATGACCAACAGGTGAAGAATGAAAATCACTACCATCGGTATGAAATTGGAACGTAAGTTCACGTACTTTCTCTTCTACTTCCGTTTTCACTAGCGCAGTGGTAACCTCTCGGTTTTCTTCAACTTCCTGCTTTAAAGTACTAATTTGTGCAGTAAGATCGACAACTCTTTCACACGCAATGATCACATTAGGTCTTAAAGCTTCAATGTGTTTAAAAGCATTATCAACTTGTTTTTGTAAACTTTCTGTGCTTTGCTCAACATGCGCAACTTTAAGATCACTCTCGTCAACGCGATCAACAACATTAGTAACAGATAACGTCAAACCACGAATATCATCCTTGAATGATTGGTTGACCCTAGCTTGAATTCAGTCTGAAAATTAAACTGCTCTTGGAGAGTTCTAGTACTGTTTCTTCCTCTTAACTTCAGAAATCTCAGCACGCACATTAGCAATTTCGGTAGATATATGCTTACTGACCTTTTCAAACGTTTCATTAACCTGCTTAACAAATTCTCCATGACAATTACCTATATCACGAATTAATGTGGTTACATTGGTTTCTAGTAACTCCACAGCTGAGGTAAGTTTATCATTAAAATCTACCTGTTCCCTTTTAATATCTTCACTAATGCTAGTTTTAACACGCTTAACTTCACTTCTGACAGCGCTAATTTCTGAATTAACTTCGCTCTTTACAACACCCAAATTAGCTAACATTATCTTAGCTAAGTCCACAATTGTCATATTAGGGTTAATTTCCAGAGTACTCGGCATTACATTCTGTTCAAATAGGTCTAACGCGCCATTATCGACATTTACGTTTTATTCAGAAAAAACACTTTTCACATCACCTGTATTCTTATCCATTATGTGAACAAACAATATTCTTAGTCAAAGAGAAAATATTTCTTACTAGAGAGACAAACAAAATGCATATACAAATATGATAAACAAATACACACACAAAAAAAGCAATTTCTTAAGCAAACGGTAAACTTACAATGTTCTGCATTAACTTGAGATGTTGTTTTGTAGCAATAAAATAAAACAATATTTCTATTTTAATATACATTTTTCAAAAATTCTTTGTTATGGTTTGTTTTTAACAATACTCTTGCGAATAGTGTTAATTGTTGGCACAAAATAACTCCCGGCACCACTTATCTATCACCGACCTAAAGGGGAAAATAGCCTTGAGGGGCCACCTCGTGAACTTTAACTATTGAAACTTTTCCCTCAGGTGTGTTAGACATTTGACAAATTATAATAGTTTATGGAATAATAGCTCAACACACTTGTTTTCCTGGTAATTTCTCCTTCCCGCCGTACTGAGTGGTCTCCGTACACTTCGGAAAGACCTGCGTCAACAATTTGAAGAGGTTGTTGAAATCTAGGAAGATTGTCAAGTTCCAGTAATAATACAAACTTTAATGGTACTAGTTGAATTGAAGTAATTACAAACAAATAATGGTAATACAGTTGAGTTTAACATAGTCCCGAATATTTAAAGATTCTGAGTATATTAATCGTATGTCCTTGTTTTCCATAACAGCCGCGCATCTAAGTTCGTATACTTATGTCTAGCCTTCCTTTACCTTTTCTAGAGTAAGAAACTGCCCATTCAAATCCAGCGACGAAAACTACGTTGACTCAACATCTGGAACATCCATTTTAGACGGACCTTTACACTGTAATATTCTTTAAAAGTCTCATTAAAAGCTAAGATTACAAACAGCCACTTCCTTTGGAACACGTTCACGAAGTTACACACAAAGCGACAATCACTGCTCTTATTCTTTTCCTTTGCTTGCTGCTAAAAGAATAAGGTGACTGGATTCAGCCAATCAGAATTTTTCTGTCGTTGCCTAGCAACGAAGGTCTTTCTGTGCGCATGAACCTGTCTGTGTGAGTGAATTGTTGAAATTTGAGCACCGCTTGCATACAAGTTGAGCTTTGTACCCTGCCGCTATTTGTAACTACATTGTTACAATACTATTTAACATTGACACGCATACAAATACACATTCAATAACTTACAAAAATAACTTTCAATATTTGAATATATGCGAATGAACTGAAATAATATGAGTAATTTAACAAATGTAAATTAAATAATAAGAAATGTCACTAAATCATATTTGTGACAAACTCTGCAATAAATTCTTCTGTTAAATTTTGAAACATTGAAATCATTGTCCAATTTACTTTGTCAGCTAATCTCTTATAAGATTTTCTGATAATTGCTGGGTCCCACATAAGCGCCAATAAGAAAGTTTATCTGCATGTTCTCGTATAAAAGCTTCAGAGAGTTTGCTTCAATAAGATATAGTATCAACTTTGTGTATAAACTCATTAATAAATTCTTCAGATAGGTTTTGATTTAACGATACTTCCTTCCAATGAACTCTATCTGCAAATTCTCTTATAAACTCTTCTGATAAGTCTTGGCTTTCCTAAATAATCTTCCAATCAACTTAATCAGCCAATTCTCTTATAAACTCTTCTGATAACTTTTTCCATGAACATATTTCACTCAAATTAATTTTCTGCTGATACTTGCGTATGAAGTCTTCTTAATATGATCATAGTTATATTCCTCCTCATAATCATCATAACCTATAGATAACCATTGTTCATCAGACAGTGAATATAACATCTCATCGGACAAGTTCATAACGTTTGCATAGAGAATATTTTGTATAAGATACGAGTTATTTTCTTTAGTAGCTTTCTTGAACATATGATCTAATGTACATATGAACACGCTAACATTTATTTTGTTTTCATCATTATAGCTACCAATATCTAAATGTTTATATATCCAATCAAATATAGGTTTGTAAGATAATATTTCTATAGCACTAGTCATATTCACCTGTTCGTTTTTATTCTTAGATTTTTTTAAAAAATTTAATTCATTTTCGGTTTTCTAAAAGGAGAAACATTTTGATTTATTACATGATAGACTTAAACTCGTTGACGAAGATCTTAAACTCTTAGCAGCACCACTAGAGAAGCAAGCACTGTTAATAGAGAAGCAAATACTGTTAAAGGAAAAATAATTATTAATAACACACCAAAAACATCTGATTTGGATAGTGAAGAATACGAATATACTAGTGATGATTATGATGATTAGTAGTTTACGAAAATGATTCAGTTTTAAAATGTGTATATGTAACTTTGATGGGTCTTCCCATGAAAGCTCTATAGTAACACATCAAGGAAACATATGTAAGCAATGGCAGGCGCGTGCAGATGTTTAAATGATGAGTTAGAAAAAAGAATGAAAATGATTAAAAATATTTTGGTGAAGATAAAAAATTGAAGAGTGATAGTAAGATTTTCTACATAATAAATAAGATGAGTAATTATAATAGATTTACTGTAGTAGAGTTAAGACGACGATGTAAAGGAAAAAGAATCAAAAGATATTCCCGATTAGGAAAACATGAACAAATAAACCTTCTTAAACAACATGGCGATGAACAAAGCAGAAGACAGATTAGAAATGTATTCCCATTTCAACAAGAAGTAATTGAAGAACCAAGAATCAAAGTTGAATCAATACCAATCGCTGTAAAATGTGAAAATATTGCATTAAAACTAATATTAGAAATATGGAAATTTAAAACAGATTATAAGCCACAAAATCCGCTCGAACAATATACACAATATTACTCGAACAATATTACTGCTATATCTAAAGCTATATTAAACAGATCACAAATTAGCTTAAGTAAACATAGTTCATTGAAAGCTAATCTTTATATAAGTTGTGCATATAAGAAAGGTAAAGAAACTCAAAACTTATCTTTTATTACTGAAAACCAAGAAATATTGCAATCAAGTAATTTTAAAAAAAATAACTAAGATGAAACAAAGATTAAGAACAAGAGTGGATGAGTTCCAAGCTAGAGGTTCTCATTGGGCTCTTATAAACATTAACATTTTATAACTAGCAATCGTCAATTTCTCCAAATAGAGGATCGACATACATAGATCTACCTGATAAAATTAAAAATAAACAAGCAGTCATAAATGTAAAGAACAAAGATGAAAAATGTTTCTTATATTCAATTGCTTCTGCATTACAACCTGTTGAAGAACATCCGCAACGACCACCAAAGTACAAGCATGTTGTTATAGACTTAGAAAAAATTAAAAGGCATCAATTATCCTGTAAAACTAAGCGATATTCCAAAGCTGAAAAATTACTTAATATCTCTCTAAATGTCGATGCGTATGATAAAGACTATTCAATCTATATACTACATCACAAACAAAACAAGAAAGAAAATCATGTCAATTTATTATATATAAAAGAACAAAATGAAGACCAAGTTAAAACACACTATTTTTGAATTAAAGATCTAAATAGATTAGTAAGTAGTGAAATAACTAAATGGAGAGCTCCAAAATATTTATGTCATAGATGTTTTTTATACTTTTACTCAAAAGACTCTTTAAATAAACATGAGCAAGATTGATCGTCAAGTCAGCCGGTAAAAATAATAATGCCTGAAGAAGGTAAATGCGTTGAATTTAAAACCTACCAATACACAATGAAAATGTCATTTGTGAATTATGCTGATTTTGAATGCTTGTTACATAAAGTTATGAGTTGTCAAGAATGTTATCCAAATAACGAATCATATACGAAGAAATATCAACAACATAAGCCGTCTGGATTTTGTTATTATGTAGTAAAGAGCGATGGAAGTGAAACAAATCCTGCTTTGTATAGAAGTGAGAACGCTGCTAAGAACTTTATAAGACTGTTAACAAAAGATGCCAAACACATGTCAAACACATACAAACAAAATAACGAATTACCATTAACAAAAAGTCAGAGAAAAGAGCTCAATAAATCTAAGTGTTGTTACTACTGTAAGCAGAAGTATACTAAACAAAATCATAAATTTAAGCATCATGATCATATAACAGGAAAATTTGTAGCACCTCTATGTAATAATTGTAATTTAAAAGTTAAAGTACCAAAGTACCAGTGATGATACATAACTTGGCAGGATATGACTCTCACTTGTTTATAAAAGAGCTTGGATGTAATAAAGAAAAAAATAGATCTAATACCCAATAACGAAGAAAGATACATATCATTCAGTAAAAAGGTTGGAACTCTTAAATTGAAATTTCTAGATTCATTTAGATTTATGGCTTCTAGTTTAGAAAAATCGTCATCGAACTTGAAACCTGAACAAATGATACATACCCAATACTTTTATCCTAATCAAGAACAGTTTCAACTTGTAATAAGAAAAGGTGTTTACCCATATGATTATGTTAACAATTGGAATAGGTTTAGAGAAAAAAATTACCGCTAAAGGAAGCATTTTTCAACAAGCTTATGAACACATATATAAGTGATGAAGATTATGAACATGCAAAGAAATTATGGGAAAAATTCAACATTAAGAATCTCGGAAAATGCCATGATTTATATTTAAAAACGGATGTATTATTGTTTGCAGATATATTCGAAAATTTTAGGAAACATGTCTTAAAGTTTATGACCTTGATCCTGCTTGGTATATGACAGCACCAAGTTTAGCTTGGGATGCAATGTTAAAGATGACAAAAATAGAATTAGAATTGTTGTGTTATTATGATATGATATAAAATGGCAGAGAAAGGTTTAAGAGGCGGGCTTAGTCAATGCTCAAAAAGATATGTCAAAGCAAATAATAAGTATATGGAAGAATACGATGAGAATATAGAAGATTCTTACTTAATGTACCTAGATGCTAATAACTTGTATGCATGGGCAATGGGTCAATATCAACCGTTTAAGGGTTTTAGATGGTTAAGCGAAGATAAGATAAGAGAAATAGACTTCACAACTATATCTAATAATTCTGAGACTGGCTACATATTAGAATTTGATCTTGAATATACAAAATAATTACATAACTATCACAAAGACTATCCACTAGCTCCTCAAAACATATGTTCGCCTAGTTCAAAACAATCAAAGCTATTAACAACCCTATATGACAAAGAAAAATATGTAATTCACTATCGAAACCTAAAGCAATGTCTTTCACTTGGATTGAAACTTAAGAAGATATATCGAGTAATAGAGTTCGAACAATCAAATTGGTTAAAGTACTATATTGATTTAAACACATAGATGAGAACGAAAGCAACAAATGATTTTGAAAAAGACTTCTATAAGCTCATGAATAATTCAGTATTTGGAAAGACTATGGAGAATATTAGAAAGAGAATTTAACTTGTAAGTGATGAGAAAAAATACGAGAAGCTTGTAGCAAAAGCAAATTATAAGAGTATTACAGTTTTTACGGAAATTTAGTAGCTGTTCACATGAACAAGGTTAAAGTGCAAACCGATTTATGTAGGTATGTCAATTTAAGATTTATCAAAGCATTTAATGTACGACTTACATTATAATGTGATGAAACTAAAATATCAAGACAAAATAGAAGTATGATATACAGATACCGATAGTTATATATACCATATTCAAACAGATGATGTGTACGAGGACATGAAAAATTATATTGATTACTTCGATGGGAGTGATTACTCTAAAGATGACAAATATAAGATACCACAGGATAATAAGAAAATACTTGGTAAGGTGAAAGATGAACTTTAAGGAACAATCATAGAAGAATTTGTTGGTTTAAGATATAAATGTATTCAATCAGGTTCGAAAAAGATAAATGTAAAAAATCAAAGGAGTTATAAGTAAAGAACTTTCATTTAACGATTATAAAGACTGTTTGTTCAATCAAAAAGAATATTATAAAAAGATGAATTTAATCAGAAGTTATAAGCACGATTTGTACAGTATAGAAATAAATAAGTCAGTTTTAAGTTGTGTAGATGACAAAAGATGTGTTTTAGAGGGTAAAGTAAATACTCTACCATGGGGACATTATAAGATACAGAGATGAAATTTTAGATGTAAGATTTTAGATGTAAGTTTTTAGATGTAAGTTTGTATGATTTTAAAATATCATAAAAGCCTATGCGCCTACTCAATCTCACTTTGTGCTATTCTTCTTTGTTAAAGTACTATGATCAGTGATGGATTGATAAATTTTGGCAGTTAGGCATGGAGGGGAAAAGTGGGCTCGTAGGTTGGTATGTATTCTACTAACGTAGTGTAGAAAATAAGGTAACTACTATATTGTGCAATGTGCATATTTTCTGAAGTTGGTGTTTACATTGCCTAACTATATTTACCTTTTAAATATTGCATGCCTTAGCGTACTGCAAATAAATTATTTTGAATTAGAGTTTTTGTTGTTGTTGCTGTTGTTGTGCATTACTTGATATTAGACTGAAGTAAGCTTATTTTGTATTCGTTTTTGTTCTAATTTCAAACACATTCTTAGAAGAGAGTAAATCAATTTTCCAATTCCCTGCAGGCATTAGTTTACTTCACCTTCTCTAATGTAGATTTGAACAACACTACTAATAATAGAAGAGTTTGTTATTTATATTTTCAGAAGAAGAAGCAGAATATCATCTAAAAGTTAATATCAAACTTGAAGATATAGCTAGTTTTCTTAGATAATATGTTATAATTACAACACAGATTATTACATCTGGAGGAGAAAATTCAAAATCCATGAGAACGAAGCGCAAGCAAAATTCTGACTAAATAGACAAAACTCATGGGACAGAATCACAAGACCAGCATAGGATGATTAATTTTTCTCTTTAAGAGTCAATTTTAATTCTAAAATGATAGAATTGTATATATATCCTGATGCTTGTATATATATATTCTGATGACCGGACAGAATATATATTCTTTCACTTTATTGAAATAATTTCAAGGAAAATAGCTAACACTGTTATACTAAGTAAATATTCCATTTTTTAATTTTTACTAGACGTATCTTTATCAGTACTTTTGAATTAAAATTAATAAATATTTATACATGCTTCAAACAAAAAGACTCCTATATGCTACCTCTAAAAGGGTGTTAAAAATTCGAGTAATATCAAAGACTTTTCGTAGTTAAAATGAATGATCTTACAGAAAAACGCTGAATTACTTAAAATGCACTATATGCATAAAGATTACAAGTACCCAGAATTTTTCTAATGGATGTATGTGAAACTAATTAAAGTAAATTTTCAATTTTATTATAAACCTTTCGAGATATATTGGGCTTTCAGTATTTTTAAAGAAGGAAAATTATTTCAATAATTTGAAAAATTATGGATAACATTATAGAATGTATGGCAATTGAAGAAAAAAAAGTCATATGAGTCGGGCACTTATACACTTAATATATACTTCAATGATATATTTCCTTGAATTGTCTTTGGATTTTTTCTGTGTCGTAAGAATTTTGCTTGGTTTTTGTCGTTGCACTCGTTGTTACTGCCATGATATGCATGAGCTACGATCTGTAGAAAAAAAACTCTAAGAGACAATTATTTCGGTGCTGCATTCCCCTAAAAAGTCTCTCTCCATATAAAATTTTCTGTCTAGAAATATTAGGCAGAACGAGAATGAATCGCGTTAATGTAATTGTATGTCTATTGTGGGTAAGTTTGTGTGTAAGCATTACGCTCTAGATCAATATTATTATATGAAGAAACGTTTATAATTTTTAACTAGAATTTACTTTACTAGAATTCAAATTACCATAACTTATATTCTTCCTGTACTAAAGCGGATTTTGTATTTCTTAATAAGTTAAAATTATTTCATCATGTCTTGGAATAATTGAGTAAAGTAATTATCGCCATCATACTTGATTTCGTTGGATTACAATCGTATGTCACCAGTCAGAACATTTGAAAATTAATTGAACAAAATTCACTCTTTTACGGTACAGAATTAATAAGAAAAAAATCAAAGAGAATTTCGCGATCAAAAGGATCTCCCCGTCCGATCATTATGATGAAAGGTATCTTCATTGTGATATGTTTATATCCTGTTAAATTCTGAAAAAGTTTGTAATTATGATTAATCGAAAGATGACAATGAAACATAAAAATAATACGGAAATAAAACACGTGCTCTACCAAACTAACTTCCACCATTGTAAGTGTCCACATTTTTGTTCAACTACATCAACTCTTCCTTTTTTTATTTTAAAATTGTCATCTTAAATATCGTGGTTCATTTAACATCAACTAAGTACATGCTAAATAAGTATAAAATGTAGGTTTTATAAACGTATATTTTGGTCAAAAATAAAAATAAAAAACATAATCAATTATTTTCATCAGTGATGGGGAAATTCATTCAATTGTAAGGAATTCACAAGTAGAAATAAGTACATCTCAAAATTCCTAACTAAATATTGGCAATGATCACTGAATAATACTAAAATATGTATTCTTACTTTAATCATTCTTTCCTACTTTCTACAACTTAACTATAAAATTAGATGTCACGAATATCATTGGCTATTGCAACCTTTTTTCCTTTTAGATGAAGTTCAATTTATTAACAGCCGAACAGATCTAAATCGAATAAGACTGAAGACCAAATTTGTTTTTATAGTGCAGTATAAATGGGAAGGTATAATAAAATAAATTTTGAATGTAAATATAGGGATAATATGCTTTAATGTGTCACTTATAGCACTATAACTTAGTCAGAGGTTGAAGGTAGAATACCCTGTTCCAGAGTGGAGATATAATAATGACGTAATAGTTCGGCAGGCTTCCACTTGCATGCTCGTACAAGTGGTTTTGTTATTGAAGTCGGCTCTCGAAGTCAAGATTTCTGCATATCAAACTATAGTTAACACTATCGAAAGTAGAAATTTCTATAATCAAAAATAATTTATGATCGGATGATTCAGTTTGCAATTACAAGTGCTACCGAAAAACTAAATAACGACATCTTTATTGCACTTGTCTTCACTGAGGAAATCAAAAGTAGGAAAACCAAAAACAGTAGCGTCAGAGATTAATTACAAAAAGGAGAGAATATGCCAGAAAACAAAGTAATTGGGTACTTTATATTCATGAAAGCATCAAGAACCCTGAAAGAGAATCAATCTGGTTCTTATCTTCTCTGAGTTAATATAAAAACGTTAAATGCAGAAGTCCTTCATATCATGTGTTTTGTAGACGTGAAAAGTACTGTATATCGATTCAAGACTCACATCGACCATTTTCAATTACTTTCATATATCTTTACTATTCTTCCCAAAACTTCCGAGGCTCAAATTTGATTAAAACAACATCGGAAGTTTCACTGTTCATCTCAGGCACACCAGAAACTATAGATCCGACAGTAATATCTATCAGTTTCGATCATATATGGGTCGTACTAAGTTAACCCGCCACTTTCAGTCCTAGGCTTCCATACGATTACTGACTTGTAAAGTAATGTAGCGTTACGTTGATTGACAATCCCCATTGTTGTCCTTATCTTTACAGACAAGTGAATGACGAATAAAATTTCCAGGCTCTATATTATGAAGCTATAAACCTAAGAAATGTAACGGAGGTCACGTGACCCGATACACAAAATAGGATATTCTGCACCTTATTAAAATTAAACATTAAATTGAAAGTATGTTCTTTTCATCTTACAACCTACTAAACATACAGAAATATAAATTTATGTACTACTTAATCTCCGGAAGCATTTTATGTCTCTAGCGCAGACCTCCAAAGTCATGTCTCGATATTTTTGTGTAACGGAGGTCATACCATCAAAGGATGTCATTACTCCCCGCACGAAAACTGTTCAGAACTGGCAACAATTTGTAGTGAAGAAAGATGGAGCGTGTGATTAGCGACTGCAGCTGAATCTAGGAGATAAGCAAACAATTACGCAAGTAACTACAAAATATAATAAAAATTTCATGCATGACTTTTGAAAACGTAACGACGGTCGCCTGATTCAAAGAATAAGTTGATACATGTATGTAAATTAAACTTCTATTTTACAAATCGCATTGACAATACTAACATTACTGAAGAGGGCAGTACGATTAAGCCCACGTGAGAACGATAACTGAATCTATAGCCCGAAAATGAAACGCCGGTCACTGTAACAGCGGTCACGAATTGGCTATTTTTTGCCTAACCGACGATAAAAAATGACCACTGTTACATGCGTCACCGCCGATACTTTGTGTTTCAATTAGAAGATTCTTTTTAACGATCAAGCAATTTAAAACTACAGAATTAAAGACTGCAAAGAGTAATAAAAAGTCTCGTAGAAACATTTGAAATAGGAGGTGAATTAGAGGGTTGTATTTATCTTGTAGAATGTTTTAGAATCTCATTGACTGCTTTATTTTCTATTAAATACAAATAGAAAGCCATTCGGCGTTCTGTGGAGTGAAATACAGACAGAAGCGGAGGTCATTGGAAACGGATTTAGGACCTTCTAAGAATAGCACTTTTAATATTTTATTGTAAGTGCTTCTAATATCAATTGAAGGTATAATTTATTAACTCATCCGAGTTCACAATATTGTACGGAATGGAATGAATATTTTCCATAATTATCCTAAACGAAGGATCAAGAACCTGTGTTCAGTTTGATATTTTATCTTTTTTTGTCCTACAGAATGTATGGTACGAAAAAAGGCCTATTTATAGTTTGCTGGAATTATTCTGCAAAACACTGATTAAGTACTTAAGCTACGATTTTTTGTACATCTTTCTTTTTCAGGCGATGATGAGTAGTTTTAACGATATATATTAACAACCTCCTTACTTCGTGCCTATTAAGCTTTAGTATTAATCGAACGCTACTAGTAATCTTTCCTGTTTCTTTTTGTCTAATTTCTTTAGTCTGTATAAAAAATATCTCGTCACTAACGTTACCAAAATTACTAACATTCCTAAAACTGCTAAAATTACTGTTAACATAACTGTCTTCGCTTCCAAAATTCTGTAAAGTATAAAATAATTAAGTGTGAGAGTCTACTCTTCATCTATTTTCATCTATCTCATCTATTTTAAGCGAATAATTTTCTATATTTCTGTCTATGATTACCATCAATAAATTTCAAACTGCGTTTATCATAGGCCAAGTTTTTCGTCCTCTATATTTTTCATTGCTTCTTTTGCTTGACAGGGGTACAGTATGTTATCGTTTTACTTCGTACATATCTCCCTTCGTTCGGCTATTCCTATCCGTTACACCAATGGATACTACGAGTCTAGGATCTATTGTCCTATTGTCTAGGCTTCCTCACTCATGGCTCATGGTTACTGATCCTGTTTGGTAATTATCTATACAAATTTTCTTCAATTTTTACTGTACTAATTAATTATTTATTTTCCAGGTTGTTGTTTAGCTTGTTTATTTTTCAAAAAATAATTTTCTTCTCTATACCTACAAATGTTCGTCAATGTTTTTTCAAATGCAAGGCACATACAACATTGTTTTACTTCATCCATTATTACTTTTCAATTTTTATTATGATTATTATTATTATTTATGCTATAAATATTACTTATTACCTAACCTACGATATTAACTATGTATATGTAAGAATAAATATATGTATATATGAATGTATATCATTTTACTAACCTATGTACGACTTACTGTAACCAAAACATGTCTAAAGATTCAATTTCCAGTAGGAAGTTCGCATTTCCTCAGACTTCAGTTGAGGCTTTGGTAGTTAAACTGCCGTCTGTCTGGCAGTTCGTCGATAGACCCATTTTGTTTACAGTAATCTAAACTCTAACTATACTAAATAAAATATCATATTTACAGTGTCAAAAATCGTGAAAGAAAAATCGTGAAAGAAAAATCGTGAGTTTTATAACAAGGTTTAGGCCTCTCTTGTAGTTAATCTGGTTATTAACTAGAATGAAAATCTAAATTGACCAATATTCAAAATTCTACTTGCCATGAATGCAATCTAAAGTAGAATTTTAATTCAAAATCAATATCGTGAAATATAAACCGTTACAATCCAAGTTTTTCCTAAATTTTGTGTTTGATAACCATTCAAACAACAAAGACACTAGGATTTGGTCCAATCATTTGAAGGTTTTAACTCCTTATATGTCTATTCCAGTAATATTATCAATGTCTTAATCTGTAAATAACTCTTTAATATAATCCTTAATATATTTCTTAATATAACTCATGATATTAACTATATTCTTCTTTATTACGTCAAATGACCCCGCTTTGATATGGTAACCTTAGTCTTATCTACGAAAAGACTTATAAATTCAACCACATCTAATATTGTTCCAACTTTTAGGGATATTCTTCTGACTAGTGTTCCTCACTGTTCTTTTTTACCCTATATATCTATACTAACTTTCGAGTATACTCTTACTCATTTTATTCTTTATATTTCTTTTACTCTACTTTTTCTTAGCTACTATTCTTATATCTCTATATACTTTTCATTAATCATTATTCCTATTCTCATACTTTATATTCTTATAATCTCTATTCTATATATTCTATTTATTTATTTGTCATTATTCGAGTTAAAATTAGTCTACTCAAGCATATATTACGTCTCGTTCTTGTATTTACTTATGTCTCTTTATTTCTATTTAATATATGTCTATCTCTAAGATCTATTTCTATTGATGACTCTATCTATCTCTAAGATCTAACTATGTCTATTAACTATTCCGAATATCAAGAAGATTACCAAATAAGTTTGTCAGTACACTTCACAAGTAATACTCTTTACTCTCTAAAATTACTATAATCTAATTTTGACTTTACCGAATTCCTTCGACGTTTACCTAGATAAATAGGTCTCTACTTTAAATAAGTATACCACAGCTTTTTTAAACGAACAAACGAGACCTGACCCAATTCTCCTAGCGGGTGCCTCTTCTTTCTTTGTCGTCGAAGACTTATGTGCTTAAATTAAATAGAAATTCTTAAACGAAGTGTGGTTTTCCACCAACTTGAACTTCTTGAGAATGTGATTTCCTATCTATCTAGGGAACTTTTCTTAGGAAATGTCTACCTAAATTCTAAGTATTTAATCTGCCAAGTTTTCTTCATTTTACCTTGATATGACATTTCTAGTACTTCATCCTTGTATTCGGGAATATTCTAAACTACAATACTTAATATATCTATCGTATATTATAATTTTCACATTTATTCTTCTTTCTCTAGTCATAGTACCATGCCTTAAAGACATGTATTTAACGTTCTTATTCTTATTCTTTCTCTTTAACTATATATTTTAATTTATTTCGATTTCTAGCTTGTCCATCCATATTACTCGTATATAATTCTACTATAATATAATATATTATCACTAATAATTATAAACTCTTAAAATAATTATTCCAGTAACCTACTATCTATCTCAATATCTACAAAATTTGATAGTTTCAGTCATTTTCATCGAAATCCCGGGTATCGCAATCTTCGGCTGCTTTCAAAAAAATGACAATGAAGTGGCCAAATGGTCAGTGATTGGTGGTTATGTCCATTAAGAATTTTTCGCAGAATCAATATATCTACAACATACCACGGTTTCGGTCATTTATCTGAAATCTGGAATATCGTAATCTTCGACTGTTTTCAAAATATTGGTCTTGTAGTGCCAAACGGTCACTGATTTTTGGTTGTGTCCATTGAGACTTTTTCTCAGGTACACAATATCTAAAACATGTCACGATTTCAAGCAATTCAACCGAAATCTAATTTCATTAAAGATTGTGCTGGTTCTTTTTCATTTCGAAGGGAGCCATTGCCCCCTGAAACTCTTTTCTCGGAAAAGAGCTCCTCCGTGGCTAAGCGGTTAGCATACGCGCCTTTGGCGTGGGAGACCCGGGTTCGATTCCCGGCGGGAGCTCATGTGGTTCGGATTCCACGTTAATCAGTAGGTCCACGTCTCATATAGCCTCGCTGCTGAAAGGGACGCTAAACTAAAATCAACTCAACTCTTTTCTCGGAAAGACAACAAAATCCGTATTTCCTACTTTGAAGTCATCTTTGCATCGGCAGAGTTTCATTTCTTTAATGTGGCCCTTTCATTTAAGAGGGCCTATATTTGAAAACGCGGGCTTTGCCCCCCTTATCCTACTTTCCGAAAGAGACAAAAATACGTATCAGTTTATTTTCTGTTTACTACATATGTGCCAAGTTTGAAGAAAATCGGATAAGAGGAGACCGTTGTGAAGCTCCCTCCTTTACCTTTCATTTTTTGGACTTAAACTGTTTTTGCCCCAAAGTATTCAATTCGTCTCTTACCTCACCAAAATAATCACCAAGAGGTAATCCTACTCCTCCAGGTCTGACTATATAAATAAGTGATTATATATGGGTATCGGTATCAAAATGTACGGCTTCTATATTTACCTGTTCTAAATAGTTGTATAACTTTTAAAATCGTGCATTCATGGTGGAGTATGCTGCAATGATTACATTTTGTATTTTCCAGAGGAACATTTGCGTAATCCAATAGCTGATAATTTAATAATAACGCATACTCGTCAATCGGAATTACCTTTGTTTCCTCTAAATCAATGGGTGATATCAATAAAACGGAGAAGTTACTCATTACGCACAATTTTGAAGTAGTTACTCGCATTGGTATCAATAAAAAGAGAACTGAGCACTAGTCGTCTCGGCTGACCTCGGAGAAGCCCCGCGGTTTTGAAGTAACCACACCTCTATTCTCGAGCCGAGTAACTACTCCGCGTTTGATATTATCTATAAAAATCAAAGACTCCTCTGTGATGCTAGTAACTTCTCCAAATTTGTGGAGCAAGCTAATAGGTGACTCCGTGCGAAATATGGCAGAGTATATGATTGTTTTACTACGTAGAAAAACTTATAAACTGCATAGAAATGTTGGAAATGGAGATTACAAAAAGCATCATAAGTTTATGAAAGAAAATGTAGTGATTAGCACAACATTTTTTAAGGAGAATCAACCGAAATTCGGGGTGGTGGACTACGTAATGAAGAAAAGATGCGGGTTTTCTTCAAGGGCGCCGATCCTGTGGGGGTCCGGGCCCTCCAAAGCTCATGTAGGCCCCCTATTGTATTTATGAATATACAATATTTGGCATAATTAGAGTGCAATTTGTCTTAAAATCCTGATGTATATACCTTCTGCATCTGAATGCCCTCCCCCCCAAATTTACAGAGAAATCGGTGCCCTTGGTTTTCTTGCGTTACGTGAGTGATCCGGGATTCCAGGTCGGAATGTCAGGGGATTCTGGTGTGGCTCAAAATACTGTCTATGACTACCTGAAAATGGATTGTTTCCGGAAGTGTGCGTAATATACAAACAGCAAAGGCAAAGTGGCAAGAACAATATACATTTCCGGGTGCTATCGGAGCACTTGACTATACACAAGTGGCATTAAGAGAAACCTAGTATTTTGGAGAGTAATACGTTAATAGGAAGAGCTATTTCGTGGCTAAGCGGTGAGCGTACATGCCTTTGGCATAGGATAACCGCGTTCGATTCCCGGCAGGAGCTCATGTTGTTAGGATATCACGTTAATCAGTGGGTTCTGTCTCATATAGGTACGCTACTGAAAAGGACGTTAAACTAATAATCAACTCAACTCAACGTTGATAGAAAGGGTGTATACATGAGAATGTATTTTGTTTATGTCAAGGCGAAAAGGGACACGTATGGTGTGGAAAACGCAATCAGACGGACGTGATTTATGACGTGGGTGGCTGGACTTTTTAAAAAAGAAAACAAAGGAGCCAAGTGTCTGATTTCGTTCTTAAAGCCAAACAATCTACAAAGACCTTGGACAACACGTGATATGCGCTTGTCGTGTTAATCTTGATATTGCTGGATTCCAATCAACATCCATCAGCTCAAATAGGTTCATTCCCATGGTTTCAGTATTATTTTTTTCTTTCCCGTTTTTTAAAAATATTTTTTCTTCTTTTTTATTTTTGTTTTATTCCCGCTCGAATATTAAAGATTCTCTTTTGAATTTGTGTCTCAGTCGTAGATGTATTTGATATTTCGTTGCATTTCACTGTAATTGCCTTCAAAGTTTCGGCTTTTCTTCGTTTACTTTCTGGTAGCTGTGACTTTGAAAGTACCTCTGGAAACTCTTTTACAATATCCACAAATGCACTTTGATTGAAGCTATCCCGTTTCATGGCTTTTAAGATACTACGCCATAGGTTAAAAACAACGAAATGACTGCGCGTTGAATGGGAGAAATGAGTAATCACTTCTTTTATTGATACGACTCAGTGATACGTGCAGAGGAAGCGCGAGTAAACGAACATAAATCTGGAGCAGACTAGACCTGAGTAGTGGCTTGTTTTATTGATACGAAATTGAGGGAGGAGATTACGCCAGGTGTAGTTACTCCGATTCTCGAGCAGGACTTCTCAGGAGTAGTTACTTATTTTTATTGATATCACCCAATGTCGTTTAATCTGTCATAGAATTTTGCAGGTTCTCGAATAATTTCGGTATGACTCATATTCCCATTTTCGGCAAACTTTTACCATAAACTTGTTAATTCCAGTTTGCGTGGTTTGTTTTTCTTACCAATTTGTGTACTGTCTAGCTGTACTCCGTCTCTCTCGTAATACTTCTTAATATATTTATTTCTCTGCTCCTTATTTTTGAACCAGTTAGGCCAGCCATGAGCCTCTGTTTTCAATTTCATATACATGTTTATATATTCTGTGAAAATGCCCGCTCCTTTTTTAAAAGGATCATGTTGCATTATTTTATACTCCCATACCTCATGCATTTCTAATGTTTTTTGATCATTTCTCTTCAGCTTTAAGTATTTTGTCAAACACCCACGTCCTAGTGAGGACCCTTTACTCTTCACTATGTTCACATTCTCCTATATTTAAAGTTTCTGCACATCTGCAACACAGAGGAATCAAAGTTTGTTCTTACTACGAAACGGTAATGCAGGATTATACAAATCCTCGGAAGAGAGTACTGTGCATTTTACGATACCCTCGAATTTATCGATTGCCGGACATTCAGCAGCTACATAAATTTTTTGGTGTCCAATATGGTATTTTTTACCATCCAACAGTACTGGAAAAAAGAAATGACATCTACACATTGTACCACCTCCCAGGGTGCAATTTTATAATAATATTTCACAACAGAACAGCGTCCCCCCCTATAAAGCAACTCTCGGTTTAATAGAATCTTTTCTACACAGGGGTGATGTGCCACAAGTTCTGCGATATGAGAGTTTTTACGTAGTTCATTCTTCTATTCACATCCCCGCATCTCGTGTGCTACAAAAACCCAATTTTTAGAGGTGATTTCAAAACGCACTTCAGGGGTAGTATGTGGATCAATATATATATATATATATATATATATATATATATATATATATATATATATATATATATATATATATATGTATATATCTGTGTGTTTATTACGTTATGTTTTATAGCATTTCACAAAACTATGGTGAGAACACCCTTCATATTCCCGTACATGTACCTGATATGTACCTACCGAGGCGTATCCATCTACTTATAAACTACCATCGAAACCATTTCCCTACCATTTTCCGCATATTTCTTTGTAATATCGGTCTCTAGCCCAGCGATATCCATTATGAGGAATAATTCTTAAGGTCTCCTCTTTCAAAAATTGCGTCGAAATACCAGATTACATGCGGAGGCTAAATTAATTGCCTGGACCAGTGGATTGACATTGGATATTTGTTCAAATTCTATCAAAAATCCTTACGTAGAAGCTCAACGTCTATCGGACAGTAACAAATCAATTCTTCTTTGAAATTAAATGTTTGTTTTGAGGATTTTTCATACCACCGTATAATTTTTTTTGGTTTGTTTTTCGTGCATTGACAACCAAAAAATTTAGGGCCCTGAATATCTCTGATTATCTTTTGTGTTAAAAAGTGGGGAAAATAACATTGCGTAATAAGTAAGTTTGGTATATGTTCACGTAGTATTTCGTCCTGCCTGCAATCTATGTGATAAAAGGCCAGTATCCGTTTTTCTGTGCCTCAATATATTCGAGGGCGAATATAACATAGATGACGGGGCAGCATCATATTTTGGCAGTTTATGCATTACATTTCCCCACAGCTATGAGGACTTTTATCCTTCTTAATCCTTGTTTATCCTTTTTTATCCTTCTTTAAGGTATGTTGTACACACTTTCAATTGCGAACAGAAATCCTATTTTAAATGATACGACATACATTCGTTACCGTAAAATCACGTGTTATTCTTATCAGGATTCAGTACTTCATCTGTTTTTCTATACGGAGAATTTTTCTGGCATTTAGCACATAATGCCTTACAATAACCTATATGCTTTTCCTTATGATCATATTTCTTATGACACGTGTCGCAAACGTACGAAGAGCTAAATGCAGCCGATAAATTAGTAATAACATTGCGGTGATTATCTGTAAATAGTAGATTAATTTTCTTTTAATCGCCCACTCCCTCGAAAAATGTTTCACTTCATGGAACACTGTAATTTTACTATAATCAGATAAATACAATTGAATTATTTTCTATTCTGGTTTGACAACAACAATCATTTGATTAAAGCCAGCATTCCTACATAATAATGTGGCTTTCAAAAACATAAAGTTGTTTTTGATTATAATAGGATTGAGATGCATTTTTATCATCTTAATTACCAATCAGTATGTTAGCAAATACTAGAGCATGGGCAAAGCAACTGCTATCTTCATCCTTAATAATGACTATACCGTGGCACGTTTTCATATATTCTTCATCAGAGGAAAAGTTTCACTTTCCCCTCCCTCTCCACATGATGGTAATCAATAACATAACAATCTTGTTGCATAAACTCTGCATCAGACAGTATAATTCGATTCAAAGCCTTCCATACGAAGTCTTCAACATTCGCTGCTTCTCGAAAGGAAAACCAAAACGATCTAACACGGTTATTCTGATTGCATAGTGTCCGTCCTACCTGATGGTGGGAGTTTACATTTGACATTAAAATGTTAAATAACTGGGCAGTTTCACTTCGCAACAAAGTAATAGGGTTTTCCTCTTCAGGGGTTTTCGCAAGCTGTACAGTTATCCTTGTACCGCTCATTTCGATTTTTTCTGCATTCAAATTATTTTGTTCATAATTGTAGTTTTATTAGAACTCTTCATTTTTAGTAATTAGGTACTACTATTACTTAGTAGTACAGTCGTGAAAGAGATTTTTTGGTAAAAATTTCCCTTTTTCAACGTTTAGCCCCTATGTAGCCCCTGTTTTAACGCAGAAATCTGAAAAAAATCTGGTAAATACTACTCGGTGGACTGAATGTTTGTGCACAATTTCAATCTTCTAGGTGCAATAATAAGCCAGCAGGAAAATAGTACCGAAAATGTCCACAATTCCCCTATACAGAAGTATATTTTGATTTAAATTTCCTGACACTTCCCTAATTACCCTAGGGCCATGTGTCACACATCATTCCCTTCAGAATAGAACTGCCTTTCAGGCTGTGCCATTCACTTGTCTCCATCATGTATCTAAGGCGGGAAAATGAGGAAAAACAAGATTTTTTTGTAAAAATATCCCTTTTTCAAATTTTTGACCCTCTGGATCCCGCCTGTTTTAACGTGGAAATCTGAAGAAAATATCTGGTAAATACTACTCGGTGGACTGCATGTTTGTGCAAAATTTCAATCTTCTACGTACGAAAATAAACCCGCCAAAAATACTTTACATACCCTCCCAATAAAAAGTATTACACGAGAATATAAATTTTAAACTTATGACGTCATCACCTCCTATGTCCCGACACAGCACGGTGTGAAACCATCCGTAATGTCTTTTGCAATGCCTTTGGACTTGAAAAAAAGCCGCACGAAAAAACTGAAATACGAGAGTTATAACGCAATGTACCAAAAAACACCCCGTATGGTACAAATTGTACCATGAGATCCCCAAACTAGATGGTCCCTTATATCAGATATCAGAAGAAGACTTTATACAAAACTCTTAATGAAGCGTGTGAAAAATATCCAATGTTTGAGTTTATAGATTTTAACAGTGTTAAGCTTTTTAACCTAATGAAACAAAAACTAGATACCCATAAAGGTAAAGGAAATGAGTTTTGGAGACCACTATCAGAAGAAGACCTAAAAAGAAATTCATGGTAGGTTATTATGTGTTTTAATATTTTGTCAAGGTGTTGATAAGCTGGACGGAATTGCGACCAGCTAAAACCAAAATGTACAAATGACAAAGGCCTATTAGTTTCCGGCTTCTCGAGTAGTCATTACAAAAATTAAATCTTAATGAAGTACCTCATAAAAGTGAATATCCCATTATGTCTCTGAAAGTTGTTTGTCTAAAAGAATACGGTGTTGTTCCTAGAGTTGTGGTAGAAGATTCTACTGGGAATGATCTCCATTCTTCTGAGAGTTTGAGAATAAAATATGGTTCTACTCATTTACTTAAGACTGGAGTTAAGATAGACATATCAAAACGATACTTTGGGAAAATCTTTTCTAAATCAAGTTTGAGAAGATATAGATGCAGGTGTTATAGACTGTGGATGCATGGTACTAATTAAGAAAAGAAAATCAATAATATGGTGTATCTGTGAAATATTTGTAGTTAAAGCGAGGCTTAGATATGTTAACTTCCTTCCTATTCCTTCCTATTTATGTAACTATTCTTTAAAGATTTCATAGAATTGAAGAGTAGGTTTTAATTAAACATGAATCATTAATTACAGAATTAGTTGCAGAATTTAATAACGAAAGCGAAAAAAGTTCTGGAGGTTTGTTATCGACAGATACACTCTAATTGAAATAGTGTATATATAAAAAAAATCGTAACGCAACTTATCTTTAAATTCTAAAACAAAAATATTTGATGAACATTGTCTCGTTGAAATCATTATCCACCATACTCTATCAGCAAACTCTCTAATAGAATCTTCTGATAAATGTGAACATGAGCTAACTTTTTCCCAATCCCTTTTTATAAAACCTCCAGATATTAACTTTCTGTTAAATATAATCAACTAATGAACCTTATCACCAAACTCTGTTATGAAGTCCTCTAATCAATCGTTCCATATTATAGTCAAGCAGTTAACTCTATCTGCAAACTCTCTTATGGAATGTTCAGATACGTATTCCCAACTGGTCTTAGCCTTGTATTTACGTATGAAATCTTCTGTAACATTTTCCTTAAACGTATGTAAAACCATTGCTTATCTTTTAGTGTATCCAATGCTTCATCTGACAATTTCATAATATATTTTTGAGTATTATCTTCTATAAGACGTTCGTCAGTTTCCTTAACTTCATTTTTAAATACTTGATCTAACATACCAATAGCATCACGAAAATTAATCAAACTACGATTAACTCTTTCACCGTCATCATCATCTAGATTATCAAATTCATCTGGGTTCTAAGAAATATTATCTGTACCATACTCCACATTCATTAAAAGATCATCATCCTCATCGCTAAGTAATAACATAAACGATTGAATACATGTGTAAGAGATAATACTTGTTTAGCAAGTGATATTTTCGATTACGATTTCCTGTACATAAATATGAGTAACTACATTTTGTAAACTCTATAAAATTGAAATTATTTTTTAAAAGTATAAAATCACAATTACAATGTTTAGTAAAAGATGACCTGATAGAAATAATAATATGCTTACATATAAATCACAAAAAATCATTGAAGAAAACAGAAGCTAGAAATCTATAGTAAATAAGCTGTCAGACAAAGTTTCAATGCACAAGTTGAACAAAATGTATGGAGACGAAGATTCGAGACGAGATATCACTCGACTTTTGCATGTTATAATGTAAGGAATTGGAATAATGTACGGAAACACCAAAAGGTATCAGAGGGCTTTATAAGAGAATTCAAAATGGAGGAAAATGGAGGAAAATTTTGTGCAATTGAAAGATATCACAATACTTCATAAGAGAGTTTGAAAACAGAGTTGATAGGATGAAAGTTTCATCTAGACAAAAATATCAGAAGACTGCAAGATAATTCAAGGACAATGTACATTGGCGTTACATTGCAAGTAAACAAAAATTATCAGAAGACTTTATAAGGGAATTTGAGTGTAAGGTTAATGATCTTGGGCACAGTTGATTTTTCCCAGAAATTATCACAAGGTTCCATTATAGAATTTTGTTTTAAATTTAAAGACAGTGATTATTGGAACATCTTAGCAGTTAACCGCAATTTGAGTGAACAGTTCATTAGAGATTTCAAAGACAACTTTATTTGGATCACCATATCAGGTGGCGAAGTGTTATCTCAAGGCTTCATTCTAGAGTTTTGGCATCAATTCTTCTAATGTGAGGTTATGGAATCTCACTTCCGATTTTAAACTTAAACTTATCAATGAATTGTATGATGGGACAGAGCTAGCTGATAACACCAATTGTTCTATTTGTCTTTGGAATAATAGTAACAGTTATATCATATGGTATTATATCTTTCTTGAGATATTTGAGAAAGTGGTTGTGTATAAATGTTAACTGTCCATTATGTAGAAGAGGTCTTGGAATGTTGCTTCGTTCTCGTGTAATCGAAATTATTCTGTCCGTAAAAAGTTACTAAATCTAGTTACACAAATATACCAGATCTAATAACTATTTGAGCAACTTGGCCCTCTGTTATCGTACAAGGTACAAACATGGTTCCATATGTTTTTAATGTGTACAAACGACAAAGTGTGCGGTACGGTGAGATTTTTTGTATATTATTCTTTTTATATTTTTGACCGTTTTCGATATATGGACCATTTTAGGCATTTTGGACAGTCAAAATAAACTTATAAAATATTTAGCAATTTCTCGAGTAATGAAGTCCTAATTTCTTATTCGTTACTTTTTTCGTTTAATATTAAACAGTTTTTATGAGTCAATAGTAAATAGTTTTATTTTAGAGAATGAGAAACTTCATATTCAGATTTTTGCCCAATGAAAATGAGTTTTTATTCAGCCAATCATTTGTTTTGATTTCATATTGAACAGTTCTTTTTATTTTATGAGCCAAATGTAAATGGTTTTATTTTAGACAATGAGATACTTGATTCTCAGATTTTTGTCCCATGAAAATGAGTTTTAGTTTAGCCAATCAGAGGGAAGCACAAAAGACATATAAGACCCGATGCTTGGTGTTATTGGTTTATGAAAAGTGAATATCATATTAGGGACGTTGTTGCCATCGAGTGTGAATTAAGGGTGTTTTCGAACAGTCAAAATTCGAGATGGTGGTTACTAAGCTTTCCTCATAACCTCACCTACGTTAGATTATTTGTTGAAATGTACGATGTGTTAATCACGTTCAATAATACCAGAGCTTGCTACGGCAAAAACTAATCGTGATATTGATTTTTTAAAAGATTAAGTATTTTGGAACTTTGACAAATTTGTGAAGGTAGCTTTTAAATGTTACTCATAACCTCACCTATATTTGATTATTTTTTAAAAATATACTGTGTTAATCAGCTTCATGAAAACCAGAGCTCGCTACGACCAAAAATAGACGTGATATTATTTTTTAAAGAATTAATTATTTTCGAAATTTGTCAAAAATTGTGATGGTGGTTTTTCAGTATTCCACATAACCTCATCTATGTTTGATAATTCTTTTAAATATACAATGTTAATTACGTATACCAGAGCGCGCCGTGATAAAACATAATCGATGGTCAAATATTTATAACCGAATTAGGAGAGACGTATTGAGGGCATGTTACCACCTTTAGTAATAGATCGTCAAGTAATTTATCACACAAAAGTCCTGACCGTCGAAGTCAAAGTTCAAATAATTAAACCTAGGTAAATTGTAAGCAGTGAGACGTGCTCAGGTGATTATTGCAGGGATTTCTAAAATTATGATTCAGAATATTATATCTATTTTGAGCTACATATTATGGTTCATTTGGGGTTCGCTTGCAATGTCATTTTTGGATGATTTTGCACGAAAGTTGGTATAGATGGGTTTTTGACCATGCTGATATTATTTTGACCTAATTTTATGGTTTAGAAATGTATTTATGTATGACGTGTAATAATTTCTTTTTTTCTAATTACAGATTTAGAAAATATCCGCAGAAAATATCAGTAAAACGTTAGGAATAATAGTTATTAGAAAGAACACACTTTACGATATTATATAGTGGGAGCAGACCCAATTACAGTAAAAAATCAAACAGAGAAAATAGTTTTTTTTAATTTTGCTAATAATAATACTATTTCCTAGTTATTATAATAACATAGTTACTTTATACTAAAGCCTGTGAGAAATATCTTGGCATTTCAGCTAAGCGAATAAAACGCAAGATCTGACGCGACGTTGTCAAATGCTAAGGGGTGCGGCTATGGAAAAGCAGACAGATTACAACTCGATTAGCTGGCAGAAGATAGACGTGGTTGTGTACAAAATTAACTTGACAATACCACTGCCCTTCATTTGCTCGCAGCATTTAAAGGGAACTCCCAGCGCCGGCTTCAAATTACAAGATGTTTGTCAGGTCGTTTAAAATTAGGTGCTTTCTACACTATAGTACTATAAGTAATAGTAGTACCTAATTACTAAAAATGGAGAGTTCTAATAAAACTACAATTATGAACAAAATAATTTGAATGCAGAAAAAATCGAAATGAGCGATACAAGGATAATTGTACAGCTTGCTAAAACCCCTGAAGAGGAAAACCCTATTACTTTGTTGAGAAGTGAAACTACCAAGTTATTTAACATTTTAATGTCGAATGTAAACTCCCACCATCAGGTAGGACGGACACTATGCAATCAGAATAACCCTGGTAGATCGTTTTGGTTTTCCTTTCGAGAAGCAGCAAATGTTGAAGACTTCGTATGGAAGGCTTTGAATCGAATTATACTGTCTGATGCAAAGTTTATGCAACAAGATTGTTATGATATTGATTACCATCATGTGGAGAGGGAGGGGAAAGTGAAACTTTTCCTCTGATGAAGAATATATGAAAACGTGCCACGGTATAGTCATTATTAAGGATGAAGATAGCAGTTGCTTTGCCCATGCCCTAGTATTTGCTAACTTACTGATTGGTAATTAAGATGATAAAAATGCATCTCAATCCTATTATAATAAAAAACAACATTATGTTTTTTAAAGCCACATTATTATGTAGGAATGCTGGCTTTAATCAAATGATTGTTGTTGCCATACCACAATAGAAAATAATTCAAATATATTTATCAGATTATAGTAAAATTACAGTGTTCCATGAAGTGAAACATTTTTCGAGGGAGTGGGCGATTAAAAGAAAATTAATCTACTATTTACAGATGATCACCGCAATGTTATTACTAATTTATCGGCTGCATTTAGCTCTTCGTACATTTGCGACACGTGTCATAAGAAATATGATCATAAAGAAAAGCTTATAGGTTATTGTAAGGCATTATGTCCTAAATGCCAGAAAAATTCTCCGTATAGAAAAACAGATGCAGTACTGAATTGTGATAAGAGTAACACGTGATTTTACGGTAACGAATGTATGTCGTATCATTTAAAATAGGATTTCTGTTCGCAATTAAAAGTGTGTACAATATACCTTAAAGAAGGATAAAAAAGGATAAAGAAGGATTAAGAAGGATAAAAATCCTCATATTTGTGGGGAAATGTAATGCATAAACTGTCAAAATATGATGCCGCCCCGTCATCTATGTTATATTCGCCCTCGAATATATTGAGGCACAGAAAAACGGATACTGGCCTTTTATCACATAGATTGCAGGCAGGACGAAATACTACGTGAACGTGTACCAAACTTACTTATTAAGCATCAGGTATGTTACCATTGTTTGAAGAATAGTGTGGGTATTACATGTAGCATTTGCAATAGACATAAAAATATGTTTATGGAGAAGATTGTGCTACTGCCTTCCTTGAATACTTAAGCAGTATAACTGCCAATATCAAACCTGTAATTTGCATTCACATAATGCAATAGGCTATGACGCACATTTTATTCTTCGTGCAATCATAATAGTATAACGATTGGCTCCAAGTGTTTTTATGAACGGGTGTAAAATATTCGGTACTTATTGCAAATACTTGAAGTTTATTGATAGTCTGATTTTTTTCTTTATGGCGCTAGAAAGACTATCTGAAACATTTGGTATTGACGAGGTAAAATATTATTTTCCCCACTTTTTAACACAAAAGATAATCAGAGATATTCAGGGCCCTAAATTTTTTGGTTGTCAATACACGAAAAACAAAGCAAAAATAGTTTATACGGTGGTATGAAAAATTCTCAAAACAAACATTTAATTTTAAAGAAGAATTGATTTGTTACTGTCCGATAGACGTTGAGCTTCTAAGTAAGGATTTTTGATAGAATTTGAACAAATATCCAATGTCAATCCACTGGTCCAGGCAATTAATTTAGCATCCGCATGTAATCTGGTATTTCGACGCAATTTATAAAAGAGGAGACTAAGAATTATTCCTCATAATGGATATCGCTGGGCTAGAAAACGTAATAAACATATATATATATATATATATATATATATATATATATATATATATATATATATATATATATATATATATTGATCCACATACTACCCCTGAAGTGCGTTTTGAAATCACCTCTAAAAATTGGGTTTTGTAGCACACGAGATGCGGGGATGTGAATAGAAGGATGAACTACGTAAAAACTCTCATATCGCAGAACTTGTGGCACATCACCCCTGTGTAGAAAAGATTCTATTAAACCGAGAGTTGCTTTATAGGGGGGGACGCTGTTCTGTTGTGAAATATTATTATAAAATTGCACCCTGGGAGGTGGTACAATGTGTAGATGTCATTTCTTTTTTCCAGTACTGATGGATGGTAAAAAATACCATATTGGACACCAAAAAATTTATGTGGCTGCTGAATGTCCGGTAATGGATAAATTCGAGGGTATCGTAAAATGCACAGTACTCTCTTCCGAGGATTTGTATAATCCTGCATTACCGTTTCGTAGTAAGAACAAACTTTGATTCCTCTGTGTTGCAGATGTGCAGAAACTTTAAATATAGGAGAATGTGAACATAGTGAAGAGTAAAGGGTCCTCACTAGGACGTGGGTGCTTGACAAAATACTTAAAGCTGAAGAGAAATGATCAAAAAATATTAGAAATGCATGAGGTATGGGAGTATAAAATAATGCAACATGATCCTTTTAAAAAAGGAGCGGGCATTTTCACAGAATATATAAACATGTATATGAAATTGAAAACAGAGGCTCATGGCTGGCCTAACTGGTTCAAAAATAAGGAGCAGAGAAATAAATATATTAAGAAGTATTACGAGAGAGACGGAGTACAGCTGGACAGCACACAAATTGGTAAGAAAAACAAACCACGCACTCTGGAATTAACAAGTTTATGGTAAAAGTTTGCCGAAAATGGGAATATGAGTCATACCGAAATTATTCGAGAACCTGCAAAATTCTATGACAGATTAAACGACATTGATTTAGAGGAAACAAAGGTAATTCCGATTGACGAGTATGCGTTATTATTAAATTATCAGATATTGGATTACGCAAATGTTCCTCTGAAAAATAGAAATGTAATCATTGAAGCATACTCCACCATGAATGCACGATTTTAAAAGTTATACAACTATTTAGAACAGGTAAATATAGAAGCCGTACATTTTGATACCGATACCCATATATGTTGACTTATTTATATAGTCAGACCTGGAGGAGTAGGATTACCTCTTGGTGATTATTTTGGTGAGGTAAGAGACGAATTGAATACTTTGGGGCAAGAACAGTTTAAGTCCAAAAAATGAAAGGTAAAGGAGGGAGCTTCATAACGGTCTCCTCTTATCCGACTTTCTTCAAACTTGGCACATATGTAGTAAACAGAAAATAAACTGATACGTATTTTTTGTCTCTTTCGGAAAGTAGGATAAGGGGGGCAAAGCCTTCGTTTTCAAATATAGGCCCTCTTAAATGAAAGGACCACATTAAAGAAATGAAACTCTGCCGATGCAAAGATGACTTCAAAGCAGGAAATACGGATTTTGTTGTCTTTCTGAGAAAAGAGTTTCAGGGGGCAATGGCTCCCTTCGAAATGAAAAAGAACCAGCACAATCTTTAATGAAATTAGATTTCGGTTGAATTGCTTGAAATCGTGATATGTTTTAGATATTGTGTACCTGAGAAAAAGTCTCAATGGACACAACCAAAAATCAGTGACCGTTTGGCACTACAAGACCAATATTTTGAAAACAGTCGAAGATTACGATATTCCCGATTTCAGATAAATGACCGAAACCGTGGTATGTTGTAGATATATTGATTCTGCGAAGAATTCTTAATGGACATATCACCGGTCACTGACCATTTGGATACTTCATTGTCATTTTTTTGAAAGCAGCCGAAGATTGCGATTTTCCCGGAAATAAAATATGCATTTTCCCGAAGTTAGAAAATACTGTTTTGTCCTTCGCAAGAATGGAAGTAAAGATACACAGGGTATCATTACTTAGGATACCACCTTTATGCTTGTAGCTCCTTTGGAGGGGGAGGGGAAATAGTACATCCAACTTCTCCCCTTTCCGTTCCCCTGCTGGACTCCCGATGTAGAAAAAGTACACACAGTTGGAAAGTGTGATCATTCCTTAAGAGATACGCACCCAAATCATCTCCTTAGGTTAATTAGGAGCCAAGTGATGGGGTTTTAAACAGCTTTCTCAATTCTTTAGTCGTTCGTCCTATAAAGTTTGAATGACCAGAAGGTAGCGGTATTATGGATTTCGGTGTAATTGCTTCAAGCCATTATATGTTTTCAATATTGGATCCTGAGAAAAGTTTGAATGGGCACAACCACCCATCACTGACAGTTTGACCACTTACGGATCACGTTTTTTTGACAACAGCAGCAGCTAGTACTCGATTCCGGTGGAATTGGTTGAAATCGTGATATATTGTAGATATTGTGATCCTGAGAATACTCTTAATGGACAGAACCATATATCACTCACCATTTGGCAACTACAGGACCACATTTCTTAAAACAGCAGAAAGTAATGGTATTCTGGAATTTTGGTGGAATTGTATGAATCCATGAAAAGTTCAATCGAACAACCCGGAAAAAGGGATGAGGAGAGTAGTGTGTAACATCATTTAAGCATAGGGATAAGAATGCGAGTGGCTTTGCTGCAATAATAATTCTTTGCTTTGTCTTCGAAGGTATTTCTTTTGTTCATGAGAAATCTATGCGTCCATCTGTATCGCTTAAACCTTGCTCTCTTCGTCTTTGTTACAGGTATACTACTTTTTAATACTTTATAAAATGATTCGCAAATACTTCGAATCACTGAAGGGTCTATATTAGCCACTATAGCTATAAAAAATAGGATTTGGATTGCACATCGTAGGAAGATCACACAGTAGGAAGAAGAGGACAGTGTTTTAGTCTTGCAGACATTCTGATAGAATGAAGAAGCACATGTTTGAAACAAACATTATAAACAAAGCTTGATATTCTTATTGTTCTACAACATTGAAAAAAAAGCACATTGATAAATGTCATTAATAAATATATTCCATTGAAAGCAACTTTCATCTGGCGTACATTGTTTCAAACTACCAAATAAATATCCATACGATAAATTTGTTTTGGCGTTAAATATTCCTTAGAGAAGTGTTGGATTCTAAGAAGTTTTCTGATAACTGCAATGTTCAATTAGTGACTTATTTTCTGGAATTTAAATAATACGATACAATAATAATCCACACTCATATCTCAACTTCATTTTCCCTGACGAAATACTCTATCAGGACCCTGCCGCCTATAGTCCGACAATTTTTCCATGCCAACCAGATTCCGCGGTCAGATTGCCGGCGCCGGAGACATGCGTCTTTCCACGCGATTTTCGATCGCGACGAGCAAACAATGATTCGTTCACCAAAAAAAGAGAGTTAGAAGGTAATTAGTCGTTTTAAAATACGAATTAGGGCTTGTATTTCTCGTATAAAGATTTCTCGAAACAGTCGGCAGAAGGTCGGACGACGACTGCAAAGAGAGGCTGCTGGCAATATCTTGAAAGAGGACGTCGGCGAAAGTTTCAATATCGCGCACCAGCGGCAACGAGTCGAATTCTGGAAAATAAATAGAGCCTGTACCATCTTTAATGATGAAGTAAAGACTGTAATTCTCCGAAGTTTTTTCTTGTGATTGGACACTAATTCCATTAAATATGTCTTTTGAAAACAGAGTATTCAGAAATTCGGCATACGACGGAACGACCGCGCCAAATGATGCTTGTAAGTACGTCAAAACGTTGACTGCGTGACGACCATAAAAAAGTAAATCTACGAAAAGAAATGGAGTTTAATGACTGCGCGTAAAGGGTATATGATAATTAAATACTTAAAATTATAAGTACGAGAGGATCCTTGACAAACATTTTGGAAGAAGACGCAACGGGTCGACCACGGCAAAGACGCTTGGACAGACGCCAACCGCCTTTGCCGCTGAAGAGCCTGATTAAAGAAATCGTAGTCTGGTGGCGCGGCCTGTGTGTTGGGTTCGCATTCTTCATTTGTCACATGGTGGTGCAGTGTGGGTGAGCTGCTATGTGTAGTCACACTTGGTACAATTATACCAGATTCAGCACTTTTTGTCATTCATCGGCCCGTTGGTACCACGCTGGCATTTTCAGAAAATTTTGTGAAAAAGTTCTACCCAATTCAGCACCACTTAACAATTATTGTCACATTTTTAAAGTTCTGGTTACTCATACTGTGTTGGATTCTTCAGAAAAGTTTGTGAACATTTTGTGACGTTACACCATGTAACGCTACACCTTCATGCGCAAAATTCGTAATTCGAACTACATCGGAAACAAATGACGCTAGATGGGAGCATTCACCCCGCGCTGAAAGGAGACATGAAAGAAGCAGTGTGATGGAAATTTTAGCTTGAATTTTTTTTAAGTACACACACGGTAAGTCAAGTGTTGTATATTCTGAAGAAAGCAAGCGGACGCTCAAGTAAGTCTTTAATTTATGTGTCGTTGAAAAGATTATGCAACATCAAAACAATAATAGCACTAGTGCCGTAGCGTGGAAAAACAGCGCCTGGGCGAGAATATACGACGGCGTCCCCGTACATATGACTGAGGTCAATATACCAGCTGCCAAGCGCCACTACGGCGCGAAGCGTAATAAAATTTTTAATTGTGGACCCTAGTTTTCCTTGATCTTGAGCATTTTCTTACTTTTTCCTTCAATTTTACACACACACACACACACACACATACACACACACACACACACACACACACACATATATATATATATATATATATGCTTTTTTGATTGCTCAGACTCGCCTCTTCGGTTTCGGAACCTGAAGATTTAAACTGAAACGGGCTATCGTCATTTCAATCTCCTGTTTCTTCTTTATTTCATCATTCATTTTTTTCTAGATCGGGGACAACAGCAAGGACAAGGACCAGGACGATGGTTGCATTACGAAGCAACAACACATTAACAGACAATCAAAAGATTGAAAACAAAACAGTTTAAAATTTAAAAAACAGCAAATCCTAACTACTAACTACTATTCCCTGATGATAATTTAACTCTTCCTTATGTAATCAAAACTAATCTACTCTACATTCTGACTCAAGTCGAGGTTAACATTGATCCTATGGAAAATATCATCATTCATTGCTTTTAGTCTATACTTAGCCAATCCATGTAGCATTCACTCTTCTTCTTTCTTTCATTTCGGTCAGATTTTCCCTGTATGATTTGGTTTTTCACCTTTGTATATAATTTGATTCTCTTCTGTATGTTTTTTTATTAATTTACCACATTCTCTTACAATCACTAAACACACACTTCACTTATCACTATTAAGGACTGTCCACACTGGTATTTATAATGTTACACTAATACACTATCACATTCCTGTGTGTGAAACACAGTTCAACGTCTAATTGTACTACACACACCACACATGTTCCGTTCCTTTCGTGCATTCTTCGCTAAATCTTGTCTGTCTCATGTGAGATGATTTTGTTTCTGTTATATGTTCCTCTGTTGTTTTACGTATGTCCACGGCCCCCAATACAACGGCTTGGGGTTCAGGACCCACTCGGAGCACTTAGTGCTGGCACTGGTCAGTTGTGTCCCACCGCCATGTGCACCAGAACCCGAAAGCGACGCGTACGCGACAAGATTGCGGACGGTCACTGTTTTCTTTTACCCGAGTTCATTTGTCTCATGTCTTAGTTCTATGAGATATAAACGTGCTGTATGTTAGAATGCACGATGGCCCACCACCAAACACGAAATTGACTCCGGCCTGATAAATCCGGAGTTTCAATCCAGTCCGGGGATGTGTTGAGCCCACTTTCACTCCCGCGCTTCCTTCTGCGGCATGCGGAATACCAGCAATCCTATACAAATGGTGAGTTAATGTAACATTATGCATATACATTTCAAATTGTAATAAATTGTACACCTTGTCTCAAAAAGGTTGAGCGCATTCTTTATTGCTGTTTCGAGGCAAATTTTTTTAAGTCCAACTTCGGGTATCTTCGGGAAAGAGTAAACCAGGTTCGAACCTCGAAGCCAACCTTTGCAATCGGGAAAAATCTTGCATATGTGTTTTTCTTCTTTTAAATATAATAAGACTTGTTACCAATTATATATAAAAAAGCAACAATGATTGAAATACTTAATGATACAATATTTCGAAACTGTATTAATGCCAGCACATGCTTGTTTGTCATTTTGCTCTCCATACTTAATGGAATATTTAGATAGGTAAACGAATCTTTCCATATGTAAAAGAATGGTGAAAGTTAAGACATAGAACATTATTCTCTCCTGAGTACTAAAATAAAAGTCAAAGCAGAACAAAAACAGCGTTTGCAATGGATATGAATGTAATTATTATCTTAAATAACGGTATATATCGCTAGAAATTCTATATGAGGAGCGCTTTTGTTAGCTCAGTGGTACGCCGTTGGATTTCACATCGTAAGGTTGAGGGTTCGATACCCATCTGAGTCAATGTTTATTTTTATGAAATTCTATTTTCCCCAATGCATGAAAAATTATATAAAATAATTACATTAAAATACGTCAGTTGTATATATATATAACATATAATCATTGCAGAACATAGTGATTATTATGTTTAAAATATAACAGGTGTTCACAGTACGTTGGTATTTTATGATATATGTGAATGGTAAATACAAATTAAGAAAATAATATTATCGCAATGAATAAATTATGTAGTATATTTATTTGCAGCTATTTGTCATATAGAGGTTACTTCTGAACATTCGTATTACAGCATGTCATTGATATTCTTGAAAAATTATCCGAGGCATAAAAAGAGGGTATAAACAGAGAATCCAAAGTCGGAACGCTCGCAAGAAATTCATGAACCCCAAAGGTCACGTGAGCAGACTGGAATTGTCCTTATGAAAGTCTTTACACAGCAGAAGGTCTTTACATTTTCAATTCAATACCTGACATATGCTTTTGCAATGTGGAAGTGATGATGCCTTTGGTCGCTCTCTCTCACTTTCTCGCTCACTCACTCTGTATTTATATATATGAAAGTGGATTATGTGTGTGTTTTGACATAATTTTGATGTCTAGAGCAATTTTAACCATATTTCTTACAATCTGGAAAAGAGTACTGTCGGGATACATATCAAAAATGCTAGAAAAGGATCGATATTAGTATAGAATTCATAGTTTCGTGGTTGCTTAAGTAAACAGTTCTACTTTCAATTCAAGTCCAATTAAGCTCCCATTAACACCCAGGGTGGTTACGTAGCTACAAAAAAATATCGAAATCAGCCAATATTAGAGTCTAAGCGTAAGTTTTCAGTGCCGCATTTCCCATTAGTCCAACTAGGCCCGTGCCTAGAGGGCAACATATTTGAAGAGCGCAAAGTTTAAAATTTTATTTTTTTCGTTTGAAAAAGTTTAAAAAATCGAGAGCAAATATACTATTTCATGATCAATCCTCTTTTACTATTCTAATATATTTAATGATAGCGTAAGAAATCTGAAACTAATTCATAACATATTTTTTGTTACGTAATTGTAGCTGTAGCATCTAGTGAGTGGTATTTAACTGCAATAAATTTACTAATTAAGCATATTCGAATTAAGTTTTATTTGTAAGTTACGGATCAAGGGACGGAGAAATGTGTAGTTATTGGGGGCGCCGAGAGCAAAAGTGCGTGGGGACGCCGAGCTTCTAAATGCAGCACTGTTCGCTAAATTAATTGGTAGAAATTTTAATGCCATTTAAGACCAAATTTAGTCCTAGCGGTGGCAGTATCCGTTTGCTGTCCTAGGAGGAACGAAAGGGGCTGACATCAAAATTATAAAAAAAGACCTACATTAGTGTCGAATCTATAATTTTGGGAGTATCTTAGGTAAAGAGTGGAACTTCAGATGCCATGTAAGTTAAGCCCTCGTTAACACAATGAAGGAGTTTGTGAAATTTGTGACATGTAGAAATAATTGAAAATAACCAATGTTAGTATACAACCCATATCTTTCGTGGTCGCCAAGTTCATTGGGAGCAGTTCTGATGACCTTTAAGTTTAAATTCAACTTCCAGTAGGAGTAAGATCCCCCAGCACATCTAATAAGGAGAGCGTATTTCTGGAATGTCTGGGACAACCTTTACCAAACTTGGGGGACATATTACTTTCAATCTAAGAAGAAAATATTGTAGTAGTATGAAGTTATGGAAGTTGGGAGGTGCGACATGTAAAAATAATGTAAAACGACTGATCTTAGTGTTTTATCCATAATTTTCTTTGGTCATTGAGATGGATAGTGATACTCCCAATGGAGGTTACATCCAAATTCATCTCCATCTTCAGAGGATGATGGACTGGGAGAGCTAAAAATAAAATCTCAAAAATTACTTAAGTATTTGTCGAATTCATAGTTTTCGGGGTGAGAAAGAGTTTCTAATAACTTTGGAAGGTAATTTGTACCCACGTCAAGATGGGCTTTTTAATCATATCAATTTCTCACCTTAAGAAGAAATTACCATTACAATTATGATCTTAAGTGGATGTATGTTTCGTCTTTTAAATGAAACAAGACATATTAAAATCAAAGATAGAGTGGGTCAGTGGGTCGGTTGTTAAGTGGGTGAAATGGTCAAGATTTGTGAGTAGATCAGTGGATCGTGGGTCAAAAGGAAGTGACCTACTGCGAAACACCACTCACCGTGACTCACACTGGCCCACCCGGTGGCCACCCTTTTAGTCCAAAGATATTTCGTCCAAAGAACATTTTGTCCAGAGACATTTAATCCAAAGACATTTGGTCCAAAGGACAATTCGTCCAAATGACATTTCGTCCGAAAGACAATTGGTTCAAAGGACATTTCGTCCAAAGGAGAATTGGTTCAAATGACATTTCGTCCAAAATACAATTGGCCCTAAGGACATTTCGTCCAGGGATGTTTAGTTCAAAGCACATTTCGTCCAAAGAACATTTGGTCCGGTAACGCTTGGGGGTCAAGGGTTTGTTTCTATTAGAAGAGTAAAAGTGATTTATATAACATCATGATTCAGTAGCTTCTTATTTCTAAAGGAAATTTGAAATAGAGATTTATTCCGCAATTTTCATTTTGATAGAACAAATAATGCTGAGATATTCAGAAAAACGTAAACGCCTGAAAACAATATGGCCGAACAACAGGAGTGAGGGAAAGGTTGCAGTATGAAGTATGTTGCTGTAATAACTGCTAACATGACATCTAAAATTTTCATGTTGTGAATGAAATAGTTCTAAAATAAGTACCGGTAACTAAAATTAATGGAGTTTAAATTTGAGTAAGTTAAATATTAGGTATTCAAACCCTTGTGTTAAAAAAGTGAAAAATTATGTGTCAAGTATCTTTGAAGAAATATTGACAAGAAAGGGTCACGCAGTGGCTCCGCTGAGATCCGAACGAGACAATTGTGTTTCCATTTGATATGTTGCCACCGGGCGGAATGTCGTGAGTTACAACATATCTTGTAATATAAAAGCTACAAAGCTGGCAAAATAGTTTGAACCGAGTCATGTGTTCGGAAACGGTTGGCTAAATGGAAAAGTCGGACAATACGTATTCCAACATTTTCAAGGAAACACTGTTTCGGATAAAAGAAAAGTTTGCCCCAGGATTCTCGCAGGGTCCCAGACGGGATCCAACTCATTTTTTTTAAATGGTAAGGGGGGTTAAGTAGCACATCGTTTGAAAGCTGTTGTAAAATGAAAGAAAATGCAGCAAGTCTCGACTCTCTACAACAACCTTGAGCAAAATGGCGGAGGATCAAAATGTAAACAAAATCTTAATTGAAAATTCCATGGCCACCCCTATAAATCGGAAACGGTGAGACAAATATGAAAATAGGAAAGGGAGTGTGGCATTATTTTAAAATTACAACAATTTAAGTTAAAGCGTCTTGTCCCAGAGTGCCCACAGGGTCTCAGATGGGGTCCAACTAAAAAGTTTTAAATGGAAAGAGAGGTTAAAAAGCTCATCGTTCGCAAGATCTCGTTAAATTGTGTTAGATTGAGCAAGTCCTGACTTTCTACGACAACCCTGTCCAAAATTGCGACGGATCAAAATGTAAACAAAAGCTTAATTGAAACACTATGGCCACCTTGAATCCAAGTTGACTGCTTAAAACCTATGTCATTCATAACATACAAATCTAAATCTCTATTTTTCTCTATTATGTATCTAGAAATAATAGAAAGACTAAAAAACAATTGAATTTCGATTCACTTCAACTATTATTTCAGTCGGTAACAACACATATATGTTTTGTTCTTAACGCACGTTCGGCACGGATCTCTCGACAATATTTACTTGAATATAACGAATATGCGATAAACACACGACTCTGACTTCCTACTCATACTGCTAAACGGAAGTTGTATACCTTCGGGTATTTTTCTAATTTTGTCATACGTAGTTCACACAGAAAGAACTTGCTGCACCAGTATTTTGGGGGCTCTATTGTAACGTAATCGTGATGGTTACATTTGTATGTCATTCGTTGGTTTGATCGCTTTACTTCAAGTAATACAAAATATACAAAAAAAAAAAATCATTTGCAAGATTGTCGAGTAGCACCAAACGTGTGTAAGTCATTTCAGTACATCAAGCTGCGTCAAACTTTGTTGGTTTGGTCACAGTATTCCAAGAAATAACATATTTATATACAAACTCATTTCTTCGCGCTGGCGGCCATATTGGATTACAGATTATACTCTTTGATATTTTGTGGATATCTACAATTAATCATAAACGTTCGCTTCTCCAATACCAGTGGTGTGAGCTGGATATGCGTTCGATACATAGTGCCGCATTTTGAACTCAAGATGTCGCGTTTTTGAACATTTTGCATATTTTAGTCACTTACTAATCAACATTAATGCCAAATTTGTTTTCGTAGCTTCAGCAGTTTGGTAGGCTTATCCTTTCGATATAGATTTTAAGCTGCCGTCTTAAATCCAAGGTGGCCATAGATTTTCAATTAAGATTTTGTTTACATTTTGACTCGCCGCAATTTTGGACAGCGTTGTCTTAGAAAGTCGAGACTTGCTCCATTTTCTTTCACTTAACAAGAACTTTCAAACGATGTCCTACCTCTCATGTCATTTGAAACCTTTTAGTTGGATCCACATGTGGGGACTCTGGAACAAGACATTTTCACTTAAATCGTTGTACTTTGAAAATAATGCCACACCCCCTTTCCTGTTTTCACAATTGTCCGATTTATAGGGGTGATCATGGACTTTTCAATTAAGTTTTTGTTTACACTTTGACCCGTTGCCATTTTGCATATGGTTGTTGTAGAGATTCGAAACTTGCGGCATTTTCTTTCATTTTACAACAGGTTTCAAATGATGTGCCACTTAACCCCCCTTGCCATTTGAAAATTTTCAGTTGGACCCCTTCTGGGACCCTGCGAGGGACCCTGGTACAAAATTTTTTACCCCAAAAAGTTTGCCGTTAGAAATGATGGGATACGTGTTGGCCGAGTTTTCCACTACCCAACCATTTCCGAACAAATGACTCGGTCCAAACTATACTACCAGGTAATTTTTCTGTAGATCTTACATTACAAAATATGTTGTAACTCATGATATTCCGCCCGGTGGCACGTATAACTTTGGGATTCATGTAGTTATGACTCAACAAATGCAAACACAATTGTCTCGTTCGGATCTCAGCGGAGCCGCTGCGTGACCCTTCCTTGCGAGAATAGAAAAATACACATGTGTGAAATATATTCTTTGTGTCCAAAGATAATACTCTTAAACAGTCACATTCTTGGCTGCAACATTATGAAAAGTGATTGACAAATATAAGATGAAAGTTGGATCATTTCGTGCAGAATATACGTATCTTTTCAGGTTAACCACAAGTCTGGTTTCTATTCGTAGACTATTGATAGTGTGTAACTTCGGCAGACGTTTCTACATAATTAGTGAGTTGTATGACAAACCAGAATTGTTAACTTGCCTTGTATTTTTATTTCAGTGTTACTCCTTATGCAAATATAGTATATACTTTTGCTTTCATATTAATTTTCTCGGTACAGCACAGTACATTTAAGATATCCATTGCAAATTCTCAAAGCAAATACAAGATTCACATGACCATGCGGATGCAATGTTGTCCGCAAATGAAGAAGGAGTATGCTCTTCAAAGGGTTGTTTATCATTTTGGGAGGTGAATTCCTTAACTAACGAAGCTACAACTGTATTTCTGCGAAGCTAAAGCTGTATTTTTGTAAAATTATTAATGAAAGCAAAGAAAGGTGGCCATTTAGTTTTCAGGCGTTTACGTTTTTTCTGAATATCTCAACATATATTTGTTTTATCGAAAAGAAAATTGCGGAATAAATCTCTATTTCAAAATTTGCTTTAGAAATAAGAAGCTACACAAGTAACACTTCCCAAGTGTAACACTCCAATTTTGATAAAAATTTGGCAGGCAGATACTACACATAAAATAAGTAAATACGTGTTTTTATTATTTTCTGCGGAAAAACGGTTTTAGGGGGCAAAAGCCCCCACCCAAAATTTTGAAAGTTGTCGCCCGAAAGGCAAGAAGAAGTGGACCGAAATGAATGAAATCATGCACAAATATTGTAGACGAAAAATGAGAGAATACGGGTTTCGTGTTTTTCTAGAAAGAATGGTTGGCTGCGGCGCGGACCCCTCCAAACCTTGGCTCATGAAATATCAAAAGTGCTAGTAACAGTATGTCAGAAGTGTCTAAATTTACATGAAGAATTGCAACGAAACTTTGTGTATGGACAATATGCAAAAAATAAATGAACACGGGTTTTTTATTTTCTGCGAAAAAAGGGTTATAGGGTGCAAAAACTCCCACCCAAACTTTTGAAAGTTGAAGCCCGAAAGCCAAGAAGATATGGACCGAAGTGAATGAAATTGTATGTAGATATTGGATACGTAAAATAAGGCCTTTCGTGTTTCACAAGTGTCTCCATCTGATTTCTTCAAATTTGGCAGATCAACAACAAGCACAAACAGTATAGTGTATTTTATAGCATTTCAGGAGACACCTTTAACCCTTACAATGTTTTTCCGCATAAACAAAAACACGTGTCGATTAATTTCCTGTTTGCTGTTGATGTGCCAAATTTGAAGCAAAATGGATAGGGATACTTCAGAAACACGAAAGACCTTATTTTACATAGGGTCTCTAAAATGTCTACCCACAATATCATTTGCTTTGGTCCACTACTTCCTGCGCTATTACGGTAATATTTACTTTTTTTCGGAGGTGGCCTAGGCCCCAACACTGTTTTCCGCACAAATTAAAACACGTTTCGTTTATTGTTTTGCGAATTGTCCCTATACGAGGTTTCGTTGCAATTCTCCATACTCTTTAAGAACCTCTGACGTATAATTATTTGCACTTTTGACATTTCGTAATCAACAGTTTAAAAGGTCCGTGATATACGCAACCGTTTTTTTAAAGGAAAATACGAAACCCAATTACCTCAATTTACGTCTACAATATCTGTGCACAGTTTCATTCAATTCTGTACACATCTTCTTGCCTTTTAGGCCTCAAATTTCAAAATTTTGGGTGGGGGATTTTGTCCCTTAAAACCGTTTTTCCTCAGAAAATAAACTCGCATTCGTTTATTTTTTTTGCGTATTGTCCCTACACAATGTGTCGTTCCAATTCTTCATGTCCTTTAAGCACTTCTGACATACTGTTATTCGCACTTTTGATGTTTCACGATCAAAGTTTTGTAGGGGTCTGTGTCCCACCCAAACCTTTTTCTTTCTTTCAGGAAAATACGAAACCAGTATTCCCTCATTTTATGTCTACAATATCTCTGCACAATTTCATTCACTTTGATTCATTTCTTGTGACCTTTCGTTGGTCTACTTTATCTTGATTTGATACTTTCAAATTTCAACCTGCTTTCTACTGAAAAGTATATGTAAGCCAAGAAAGAAATAATTATATATGATAAATTTAAATTCATCTTAATTTGGAAGATGAGAAACACTTTACCATTGTATATCGTAAAGGTCAGATCCACCGGTATTGTAACAGAGCGGTGCTTGAGCGATTGACGGTAGGAATTCAAACTCCGATAAGTGAAAATTTCACAGTCTTGTTTTATTTCAAGTGTAACCTCTTTAGTCAATGGAGAGAAGGACGTGGATCATGGGTCAGAGTTGATTACGTTGGTGGGTCGGAGTTGGTCACAATGGTTCAGAGTGGTTCATAGTTGGTTGTGGGTCACTTCTGTATTCTACCATTAATTTCATAATTCGCAATCACCATGTCCTTTAGCTTAAAGACACAATCGTGGAACGTAGAATTTAATATTAGTGATGTAATAAACTCATAATGGGTCGCTTCTTGTTTTACCTTGGTGCATTATACTTTTGCAATGGTAAGACAAGTGTTTACCTCTTCTGGGTAGTTTCACAGTTTCACATTTGTAGAGGTCGTCAAGGAGTTTTCAATGAAGGATTTATTACCATCTTGAACGCTCGCTATTTTGCACAAGTTAGCATAAAGGCTCGAGACTCTTCCCAGTTTTTAAAAATTTTAATAATACTTTTAAATGACATACTACTTGATTCCCCTTGCCATTTTCAAATTTTGAGTTGCACCCCTCCTGAGACCCACCGGGCAACCTTGGGGCAAATCTTTTTCCTCGACACGGGGTACCTTTGAAATTATAAAATACATGTTTTTCGGTGTTGACATCTGTTTCATCGCTTCAGACTTTTATTAGTGTCAACGGGCTTCATGGATACCATGCTTCTTTATTCTCTTAGTTTTCAGATACAAGCCCCCATGTCGTAAGCGTCAGTGGACCACCGATGCGCAACTGGCGACATTTCGCCAAAAGTTGGTGATCCCGCAGCTACGATCCGTGGTGGCCCCACTTCGGTTTTGAAAATTATACCACCAGCGGCAGAGACTCAACGAAACGCCAACGAACCACCAAATTCCTCCCCCAAAATATGTTAAATCGCCCATATGCTTGATTTGTTTATATTCAGGTGAGTGTAAAAAACACTAGGGGAAAAAAGCAAGTATCCCAAGGTGGGCGCGAACCTTCAACCTTAAGTTTACTTGCCGCATATTCTTCTGACTTCGCCACGGAAACGATGAAGAAAATCTCGCTTGTAGAAGGATAAATTATTGAGGTCTTAATTTAGCCAATCAAACAAATCCCTCTATCTCGAGTTCTGTGAGATGGTACTGTGAACCGTTTCGAGATTTATTGCTTTCTGATGGGGTACTATCTATGTGCAAAATTTGAGAAAATCGCCGACGCGCACCTTCGGAAACTCTCCTCTTTAGTGCAATGTTGACAAGAGATGGTGTGGGTCAATGAAACCTTGATCCACAACATACTGACCCACCACACATCGTGACCCACAATGACTTAACACCCAACGTGACTCATTCACCCACCATGACCCACTCTGACCCACCATCAACTATAAACAACTCTGAACCATTGTCACCAACTCCGATCCACTAAAATACATCGTCATTAAGTTTGATCCATTACCCACTCCATCCTCTCTACTGACTTAAGAGGTTATATTTTTAATAAACCAATTTTTTTCAGTAGTTAGCTCCTCTAAAAACTCATAGCCTGCATCTAAAGAGCCAAGCAGTAAGTCCTATTGCCATTGTTACAACTGGAAATATCAAAATCCAAAAGAGCCTGAACTTCTTTCTTCATTACAACCAAATGAAAAAAAAGGAAGAAAAATGGTGGTCTTGAAAGTAAAACGTAGACAAAGTTGTCAGTGTTCAGAAAATGCTATCTAGAAGGCACTGAGCAGAATGGGTTGGTGGGTCAATGGATCAGTGTGAGTCACAGTGATGGTGTTTCGCAGTGGGTCACGCCTTGCTGACCTACGATCCACTGACCCACTCATAAATCTTGACCCATTTGACCCACCGACCAACTCAATCTCTGATTTTACAATTAGTATATCATTTAAAAGACGAAACATACATCTACACAATTTTTTCTCGATTGCGAAGGCTAGCTTGATACATATACTATGGTAATTTCTTCTTAAGATGGTAATGGTTGAGATGGTAATTTCTTCTTAAGATGAGAAATTGATATGATTAAAGAGCCAATCTTGAAGTGCTTACAAACTACATTCCAAAGTTATTAGATACGCTTTCGTGACCCCAGAAAACTATTACTTTGAAAAATATTTAAGTAAGTTTTTACATTTTATTAATCATATCTCCAAGCCCCTCATCCTGTAAAGATGGGGATGAATTTGGATATAACGCCATTCAGTGCCTCACTACTCATCTCAACGACCCAGAAAACAATGGATAACACTCTACAATCAGTCATTTTACACTATTTGTACATGTCACACTTCCCAACTTCCATCCCTTGAGGTATCTGAATTCCACAATATTTTTTTTTTCCTTAGAGTGAAAGCAATATGTCTCCCATGTTAGGTAAAAGTTGCTCCAGACATTCCGGAGTTTCGCTGGAATATACACGTATACATACATCAAAACATTTAGAGCTGTGTGAGCAATGCTTTCGATGTTGCTCCTATAAATTCAAAATCCAGGAGGCAAGTCGCTCATACCAAAACGTGGCATTAAATGACATTAAGTTTGTAATAGTGTCACGAACTCAAACTATGGATTTGACACTAATCTCAGTCACTTGAGACATTTTATTTTTCATCCTTTATCGCTCGCCATAATAATGGGTTTTGAATCGATTGAATTGATTTTGAGTTTAACGTCCCGTCAGCAGTAAGGCTATATGAGACGTAGACCTACTAATTAACGCGAACTACATGAGCTCTCGCTGGGGGCCGAATCTGGGTCTCCCACGCCGAAATCGTGTACGCTATACGCTCAACCACAAAGGAGCTTTACGATGAGAGTTAAATTTGGACTTTAACGCTTTCGGAGTTGTAATTATTAATTTCTGCAACAACGAGAACTATGGATTCGACACTAATATCGATCGCTTTTACTTTATATATATTGGCGGAGAGAAAGGGACCATATCCATATACAAAAGCCTTGCAGAATATTGAAATGAAATCCTTTGGAAAGAAATCCTATTCTGCCTTCTTTCTCGAGTATAAATAAGTCTCTTAGACATGACTTCGTGTTCGTAAATTTCCTGTTTACATAGTTTTGGGTATCGGGAGTTTTGTGTCTGTAACGAAGATTGCAGTTTGTATAATAATTTTGTTTATACCCGAATAGTATCTTTACCTTTCAGAAAGCGTAAATCACTTGCTGTAATGAGAAAATTCAGAAGTAACTTCCGATGACAAATAGCTGCAAATAAATACACTACATAATTTATTCATTGCGATAATATTATTTTCTTAATTTCTTTGTAACATTCACATATATCATAGAATACCAACGTACTGTAAACAGTTGTTATATTTTAAACATAATAATCACTATGTTCTGCACTGATTATATGTTATATATATACAACTGACGTATTTTAATGTAATTATTTTATATAATTTTTCATGCATTGCGGAAAATAGAATTTCATAAAAATAAACATTGACTCAGATGGGAATCGAACCCTCGACCTTACGATTTGAAATCCAATGGCGTAACACTAGTTTTATTATTACCTTCTTGAAAAATACAAAATGGACTCTACTAGCTGAGTCTAATCAAGAAAAGCACTAGACATAAATATAAAAATCACCAAATCTGAGTCTACAACTATAAATGCAGAAAACTAGAAATAAATAAATGCATATTTAAACAATAATAATAAGAATAATAATAAGAATACTAATAATAATTAAAAAAAAACGAGAGAGGAACGTTAGTTCATGACAAAAGCACTTCTAAAAACCTACTAAAAGAAATCCTTTCCTGCTGCGGAGAATAACATTTCCGGCGTGTACGTTGAAGAAAATCAAAGTAAGTGCGTGCATGCAGTATCGTGATATGCCGCTGGAAATATAGTAAAGTGCTGGCTAGCAGGAAAAGCACTGTACGATGCTTAGTGGGGGAAAAAAATGAAAGTCCGGCAGAAGCAAATGATTAATGTGAAACTGAGCACTCGGACGACGAGTGATACGACCCACCATCACCTGCAAGGCGTTCCATATCACTGACGCTCCCTCACATGTTGTAAACCGATGAGCCAAAGTGTCCTCAGAACGACATATAGTACACAAATCATCAGGTGCTCGTTGTATAGCATAAAGCCGCGCACGTGTTGGGGTAAGTTGATGGACTACTTGAAACCATAACACTTGCATATAGGAAGGTAAGATTGGGTTCCAAATGTTAGCCCAAACTTGCTGCCACTCTATATGTGGAAACTGTTGTACTACTCGTAACTGAGTCGGCTGAGAGGACAATGTGAAGAGCACAGAATATAATGAGCGAGCATTGTGCTGCTGAGGGACCAAAGGCACCCCGGCATAAATCCAATATCGAATAAAGATCAAAACATATTTCGGACACTGATCGGCAAATTGAATAAAAGGGGGATTGACAGGGTGAGCGTACTCCGGCCAAAAACAACTAAACCAATGGTTCGTAATAGAATCGACGGATGAAAGACCAACGTAGGAATCTGCCATGAAGAGAGTTTGACATTTGAGACGGATATGAACTAAACCGAGACCACCGCGGGAACGTGAGAGATAAATGGCAGTTTTGGGGATGCGAAAATAGTAACCCCGCCATATGTGCCAAAGGAACAGAGATTCGAATCTTTTGGCGTAAATCTCAGGGAGGGGAAATACCCGAGCCCTATACCACAATTTAGTTGCCACGTAGATATTGAGAAATTGAATGCGATGCCATAAATGAAGTCGACGAAAGCGGAGGGTGAAGAACAACCCTCGAATTTGCGTAAGGAGAGGTTGCCAAACTTCTTCATAATGGGGAGTGGGAAGGGACGTGAATGGAATCCCTAAAATTGTTAAGGATGTCACATGCGGTATAGGCTGCGTACCTGGGGTAGGAGAGGGTAACTGAAAGCCGTGAAATTGTAACACTTGAGTTTTCTTTGCATTAAACTGAAGGCCAGAGCAACGCGAGAATCGTTTGAGAAACGGAAAGACACCCTGAAGGGCAACTGCGTCGACCCCTGTGATAGTCAGATCATCAGCAAAACAATAGATGTTTTGACAAGTAAAGAGGGTAGGGCCTGGGGGAGACACTAGCGCCAAACGATGGAGAAGAGGGTCTATAACTAAAGAAATCAAAATAGAGCTTAAACTACAGCCCTGGCGCAAACCTCGTTTTAAGGGAATGAGGTCAGATAGATGTCCATTAATTTGGAGACGAAACGTGGCGGTGGTGTATAAATTCGAAATTACTTGACAGAAAGCTGCGGGAAAACCCCAAGCGTCGAGGGTTAGACGAAGGAAATTGTGATCGACACTATCATAAGCCTTCTCTAGGTCTACTGCTAACGCTCCGGCTGGAACACCGCGAGACTGAAAGTATGCAAAGAGGTCTCGAAGAGTACGAAGGGTAAATTGAATGTTATTCGATTCGTGCAGGGCTGCTTGATACGGACTGATAAGTTTCTGTATGATAGGTCGTAATCGGGCTGTAAGAACTTTAGTAAATAATTTCAAATCAACTGGCAATAAAGAGATAGGGCGGTAATCAGCCACAACCTTCGCCTTGGACGATTTGGGTATAAGAGCGACAACCGCAGTATTAGAATGAAAGGGCACATTAGACAACCATGAATTAAAAAGTGTCACAAGAGTACCACGAAGAATAGGCCAGTAATGACGGTAAAAAGATACACTCAAGCCATCTATGCCGGGAGAACTACGTCCCTTAGACTTATTGAGAACCGCCAAGATGTCGTCAGCCGTAATTGGGCGCAATAGAGCCTGACAAGCTTCTGCAGGCAGCCTCTGGGGAATGGCTGATAGAAACTCAGGAGCAAAAAGAAAATCCGAATGCGATGCGCTCGTGAAGGCTATAAAGTGTTGCGTAAATTCTTGTAAAATCTGTAAAGGGTCAGAAATGGTATCGCCGTTGGCCAATACTAACGATTCAATACATGTAGCTCGTCGCTGTCGAGAAAGGCGATCCACATGATACAAGGAAGACGATTCTTCCGGAAAACAATGATATAGATCGTCTGAAAAATACGCCTGCAACGATACTCGAGTATCGATTTGACGCATTCTACGTTTAATATCGTTAATACAAGCCAGATTAAGTAGGGAAGGCTGTGCAGCCCAGAGGTCACATAGTGCCCTATAATAAAACTCATATAGCTGACGGTCGTGCTGTTGGGACAATTTCCCTCTCCATTGAAAGAAACTACGGAATTTGGGTTTACAATAAGTAGTCCACCACGCAACCTCCGTTGGAAAATAACGTTGCATTTTACGCCAGTACTTAAAACGCTCGGTAAACTCTTCAACAGTGTCTTCTCTTAACAGCACTTCGTTGTTGATTTTCCAGAAGGAACGTCCCCTTCCCGCCGGAAGAAAAAAAGGCAGCTTAAAATGAACTAAGTCAGCTGCATGATTAGTGAACGATACAGGCCTTGTGTGGACAGCGAGGACAGCCTTACTTAAGCGAGCATCTACGTAAATCCTATCCAAGCGACTTCGTGTCGTAGTACAGGTGTACGTCATTGCATGCTTAGAGTGAGATGCTAGAAGAGCATCATGGAGCTGAAGAACTCTCACCAACCCAACTAAAGCATGACAGGGAGGTGATGGTGTGAGCGAATCACGTGCGTCGATCACCGTATTATAATCGCCGGCAAATAAACAATAAGTAAGACCGGGAGGTATTAACGATGGAATGACACTGGAAAAAAAATCTTCCCTCTCTCGTGTTTTAAGAAAACCACTAGGGGCATATAAACAAATAATACATATACCGTTAATATAGCAACGGATGGCTCTCCCATCCGGAGATAGCATAACCCTATCATAATGTAAACCCTTTCGTACTAACATCGCGACACCAGTGGTTTTGTCGGAATTCACTATAGTATTATAGTCAGAGAGAAAGTCAAATGTATGAAAAGTTACTTCAGTTAAACAATAAACGTCTGCACGATTCCGTTCAATAAATTGTTGTAATAACACTAAGTTCTGTGCAGAACTAATTCTATTAATGTTGAGAGTAATTAAAGTAAAAGCATTGATCTGCGCCATACTTCCACACAAAAACACTAACAGCAATACAAACAAAAACTTACTTGTAACGCCCATAGAAAGGCACTGCAGTAGACAAGAAATGTATAGCACATAAAAACTGGAAAAAGAAAGCTTCTTCTTGCTAAACACACAACTCAATGCAACTAAAAAAACACTCGTGAACTGAAGGCGCAAAAAAGAAAAAACAAACACACAATGCAGGCACCCTATATCTCGGAATCGGACGTTGCACGGCTTTTGAGGCTGTGATCACGTGACTTGGACTGTATTGCACCTTGAGAAACACCAACAACAGCTGTATGTTCTTTCTTTTTTGTAGTCGATCTAGATACCCTTCGGCGTTTTTGTTGGGAAGCCGGATCAACGGCAATCATCGTAGCACTGGGTGAGATAACGGAATTGCTAAGAGGATCAAGACCCTGCGAGGGGGGGGGTCACTTGGTCACATGGGCACATCTACATTCTTGAGATTCTCCGAATGTATCGTAGAAACCAGAGACGACTCGGAGGGCTGTTGCTCAGACACCAAGCTTTTTTTCTCCTCCAATACTGACGACATGGTTGGTAATGGTAAAGGCGCGACGGAACTCGTTGATAACGCAGGAAACTGAGACTCATCGGGAACACTGTTATCCTTTGCAAACCCAGTCTTAGATAAACTTGGTTCGTCACTTACATGATCGGAAGAAGCCGGAAGCGGATTTGATCGCCATACCTTCCCCAATTCAGTCATAACCACTGGCGGCGGGGTCGGTTTCCCCCCCATAGTACTATTTTTCTTCTTCAAATGACAATTAGACACGGTATGCGACGTGCTCTGGCAAAAAAAAACAAGTAATTGGCTGACCTTCATATGAAACATTCACTTTGTAACCTTGGACGATCAATCTAGAGGGAATATGCTTAGTTAGCTCAATATGTATGACCCGTACACCACTGTCAATGCCTGTAGGAAACGGTGCCGCCCAATACTGTCGTTCTACTCGCCTTACCAATCCATAGGCACGAAAATGTTCTTCCAATAATTGCACTGGAGCTTCCAATGGAAAATCATAAACTCTCATCAATTTCACAGGGTCTTCTGCGGGCAAAATTCTTACTGTACTTACGTTACCGTCCATGTGATTAAAGGTCACAGTCTCAGGCACTGTCGAGGCAAACTGGTCATAATCTTTGATTGATTTAAACTTAATATAAATACTAAAAGTTTCGTCATGAAGTTGAAGAGCACAAATCTGGTCAAACAGGCGAGGAAACTTCTCCAACAGCCATTGGTACAATTGACTGGAATTAGGTCGAGAACTTCGATAACGCTTATCAAACATGAATTTGTATTGTAATTCTTTCTTATAAGACATGACGCTCAAATTCTCTAGACACAGAAATTGGAATCACCACAAATATTAAACGTACGAGCCTAAATAGGCAAGAAAAAGATGCCACTAAGTTCACCACACTACCAATGTGTGAAAATCGTATGAAGTATGCTCCCAGCAGGCTTAGCGATCTGAACTGCTCGAAAGCACGAGCACGAATGACACTGAGCTAACACAAGCGCTCCTCAAATAGAATTTCTAGCGATATATAGCAGTATTTAAGATAATAATTACATTCATGTCCATTGCAAACGCCGTTTTTGTTCTACTTTGACTTTTATTTTAGTACTCAGGAGAGAATAATGTTCTATGTCTTAACTTTCACCATTCTTTTACATATGGAAAGATTCGTTTACGTATCTAAATATTCCATTAAGTATGGAGAGCAAAATGACAAACAAGCATGTGCTGGCATTAATACAGTTTCGAAATATTGTATCATTAAGTATTTCAATCAATGTTGCTTTTTTAAATATAATTGGTAACAAGTCTTATTATATTTAAAAGAAGAAAAACACATATGCAAGATTTTTCCCGATTGCAAAGGTTGGCTTCGAGGTTCGAACCTGGTTTACTTTTTCCCGAAGATACCCGAAGTTGGACTTAGAAAATTTTTGCCTCGAAACAGCAATAAAGAATGCGCTCAACCTTTTTGAGACAAGGTGTACATGTTGTGTTACATATGTTACTCTTGCTGCGTATGAAAAAGATTCGGTTATAGTATGCTCCCACACACTTTCGTCTCTGCGACAAAAATTTGCTGGGAGAGACATCAAAGAAAGTGATTTAAATGGTACTACCTAGCACAACCTGTTTGTCAACTTCGATTCTATTTGTTACCTTTCTGCTTACCTTCACAGATCCCGTAAGCTATATCAAATACTCGATTACAATGGTAGGGGCTGCTTTGGCTCAGTGGTAGAGCGTTTACCTCTAATGGTTGGTGTCCCGGGTTTAATCACAGCCTTTGCCAAGAAAACTTTGTGGTGGACAAACACCGTGTGCGTGGGTTTCCTCGGGGTTTTCTCGTTTCTTTCCACTTTCTTCATTCCACCATTTCATTCATTACTCATCACCGGCTTCTTTAGCTTAAGCGGCATAATAGTGGGACTAAAACGTTAAAGATTTCATTTAATTTTTAATTTAAAAGAACCAGCAGCAATTAAGAAACTGTAGTACACGATTTTCCTCTTGAAATTGCAAAAGTCTACAAGTCTTGGTTTTTAAGGTAAGTGTCTTTTAACTCAACGGCAATGTGTGCTAAACTGTATTTTATATTTACAACTGAAGCGTTATTAGTATCAAACCGTAACAAGTGATATTGAAATATGTATTGTTAGCAAAGCACACATGTTTTCACTACTCTCTCTTATGCGTATACCTAGCGTCACTGACGCACCTGATCCATTCGGACACCCCCCGCGCTAACGCGCGAGCGCAGGAAGGTTCTAGATTACTACTCTAATATATTTTTAATGCATAGAAGTATTTGCTTACCTTTGATCTTCACTCGGTATTAATTCTATATTTTGGAAGAACTCTATGCATTTGCTATCAGTCTCAAAAAATTTTCCCGGAGTTCACAAATGTTAGATCTTCGATATAATCCATTCTGTTATTAGCACTCACTATTTTGTGAATGAGTTGGGTATGTCTTAAGTTTCTGGGTGGATAATTGTGTGTTAGGGGAGTTCGTAATATTGTGATTGGTGGGGTATATACGGCATTGTAATGTGATTTTTAACCGTTCTTTTTTCGCTTTTTGATGAATATTTTTATTTTGGGGGGGTATATTTTTGAAGAACTGTTTTTTTTTTTTTTTGGTGTTAGAGGGTTTTGAGTCATACACGTGTAGAAATGTTATTGTTCGAGCGCGGGAAGGTTCTAGATTACTACTCTAATATATTTTTAATACATAAAAGTATTTGCTTACCTTTGATCTTCACTCGGTATTAATTCTATATTTTGGAAGAACTCTATGCATTTGCTATCAGTCTCAAAAAATTTTCCCGGAGTTCACAAATGTTAGATCTTCGATATAATCCATTCTGTTATTAGCACTCACTATTTTGTGAATGAGTTGGGTATGTCTTAAGTTTCTGGGTGGATAATTGTGTGTTAGGGGAGTTCGTAATATTGTGATTGGTGCGGTATATACGGCATTGTAATGTGATTTTTAACCGTTCTTTTTTCGCTTTTTAATGAATATTTTTATTTTTGGGGGGGGTATATTTTTGAAGAACTGTTTTTTTTTTTTGGTGTTAGAGGGTTTTGAGTCATACACGTGTAGAAATGTTATTGTTCTCAGGGAGTTAAGGGGGTTTGCCCTCTTATGCTTTGAGGAAGTATTATAATGCTTTAGGTTTTTTGAAATAGTCGAAGATTGTTCTGGATCATATATATATTGATCTCCATCCAAAGAACCTTACCCGCGAGCCCAACAGCGTTGCCCTGCTCTGACGCAGTTATATAGAATTAGTGCTTTTTAGTGTCCAACTTGCATTGCGGGTGGATCCAGGGGCTATCGAGGCAATCGCCCCCTCCCAAAAGAGATAACTTTTTTATTATACTATATAAATAAGACCAATTCCAGAGTTTGGAGATCTTAAAAGCAGCTCTAAGTAGTATTACAATCTCCCGCCCCCTAGAAGTCAGTCCTGGATCCGCCTCCGACTAGGAGATTAGTTTTTATGTTTTGCACTCTGGTTTTTATGCCCTTAACCTAATGTAAAGTATTCGAACGTAACTTAATCTAATCCAACCAAATATAACCAATCGGAGTACGTTTTGGTACACTTTTTTGGTACGTTTTGGTCGATTTTCAAATTGGTCCTGTGATCAAACAGTAAATCCCTAAATTTAGGTTAGGTTAGTTAGCATAATTTTTAGATTAAGAGCTTTTGCTTACTGCTAGAGGCGATAACTTGACTTTCTCTTTTTGGAAATAGTTGTTGCATAATAGTGTAAGAAAGTCATTCGCAACGTTTCCTTGTGGCAAAAATACTTAATAAAGCGAGGTTGTATACAGGTCAGAGTCCTATAACACAATCAAATAACGCTATTTCTAAGCAGAAATCCGTATTCCAGGGAAGAAACGTCAGCGCGGTGAGTAGTACACCGACAAAATCAATCGGTAACAAACTGGAGGTTAAAGGACAATGTGGCTGCTAGAACCAGTTCATAATTTTGTCTATGCCAGGTGTGGTATTTTCATGTCGCTCAGTGGAAATATTTTAGAAGCAATAAGGAAGAAATTAGTGAAATAGTTATAATTTTCCAACAATTATTCTTGGTAGTGCGCTGAAAGAAATTCTGCACGAACGCAAGTTCGGATTTTTAACACAAGTTTTAAGCCTAAATAACAAAAAGCTAAGATAATTATCTTAGAGAAACGTGGACAATTTCTCATAATGCTTAGTGCCAGACAAGTTTTGTGTTTCTTTAGTATTCTCTAGTATTTAGTGTCTCTTAATTACCTACTAAGATCTACTAGGTTATGTACTGCAGGTCTTGTTTCACATGTGAGCGAAAACTTCCAATTGAGAACAAATACGGGAGAAATGAAGTAGTGATTAAACACTCTTTTGTAGAGATTTACTTGATGCGCAATACTAGTCCGAAATATCTGAAAATTATAATTGTTTCAACAATTTTCTTTCTATTGTCCCCTAGACAGTTTCCATGGCGCGGAATATATTTTACTTAGCATAAATAAAATTCAAGGAGACCTCTAGAAGTAATTGTTAAAAAGTTACAATTCTTTTACGATTTGAGTATAAATTCGGCTTCCAGATATGTAGCATAAAAAGAGCGCAAAAAGACACAAATCAATCTGTGCTGTGTGGCGATTAAATAGCACGTATGCAATCTAACCGAGTCTGACAGGTGAAGCTTGTGGGCCCTCGCGGGGATTCCTCCGAAGGGAGAACGCGCGTCTGAGATAGTGGGTATGCGCAGAGGTTAGGGTAATGGAAGGATTTTTTTGAGAATGATACGAGCTTCAATATCACGTGTTATGTTTTCATACTAGTAAATCTCCACTTGTAAACAAAATGCAGGTTCTTCACACTGTGCAGAAATATGATGCCGGTGTGCACGGTGCAGAAATAAACAGCTTGTGGAAATTCCATCTAATAGTGCAATGTTTCATATCCACTCATTTGTTTTATACGTCGTAAAACACTTGTAATGATTTAACACCAGTAAACCTAAGATACAATTGTACTGCATTGTACCTATAGAAATTTGTTCCTTATAAACATGTCCTTTCATGGAAAGTATATAATTTTACCTGTAAATTTTACAAAATGTAGTGCACCAAAATTAAATATGCACCAGCCTGTCTTTTTGCGGACCGCGGTAGCTCAGTTTTAGAGCGTTCACCTCTGGCGCATGGGATTCCGAGTTCAAACCCTGCTCCTGTCAAGTGAAATTTGTGGTGGATAAACAATATGTGAGTGTGTTTTCTCGTGTTCTTCCGGTTCCTCCTACTTTCTTTATTCCATCGTTTTATTCATTTCTCATTTTCGCCGTCTCCTTTAGCCTAGCGGCGAGCATAAACGTGGGGGATAAAAGTCAAAGATTTTTTTAAATTTTAATTTTATATAATTTGTAAGAGAAAAGTCACACTAAAATAGTTTTCAAACAGAATGCAGCAAACGACATCAAACAGAATGACAGGAAATCCTAATTCCCCTGCCACTTCCTCATTAAAACGTAGTGATGTTCTGTCCTATAAGTCAAAGCCATGTCCATATGGATCATCACATGGTCCGGGTCTATTAGATATACCCACACAGCACACCAACGTCCAATGTACATCCATTTAACGTCCGGGCAAGGATTTACGGGATGTCAGTGGACGTGTGGTTTTGGTCCATACAACGTCTAGTGGATGGACGTCCAGGAGATGCATGGCAACTGTCCCAAAGTAACATCTTGTGTATATATAGTGGACGTCGTATGGACCAAAAGAACACGTCCTCTGAACGTCCATTGGGCGTCTGTACGTCCATAATTAGTTCGTTTTGGTACCAGAAATGGGCATAATATGTACGTTCTGGACGTCCAGTAGATGCACGGCAACTGTGCCACCTGTACTTTCCCGTGTACATCCACTAGACGTTGTATGGACCAAAACCACACGTCCACTTACATCCCGTAAAGATGTTACTTTGGGACAGTTGCCATGCATCTCCTGGACGACCATTCGGAGCTAAAATGGATTTACGGGATGTCCAGTTTACGTGTGGTTTTGGTCCATACAACGTCAACGTCTATTGGAACCTGAACGTACAAATTGTGACTATTTTTGGTTCCTACACGGACCAATTATGGCCTTTCACTGAATGTTCTAAAGGACTGCCACAGAAGGATTATTCACTTAAAGCCCGATACAGAAGCCATACCATCTGGAATCAATCTATTTTTAACATAGGTTAAATTTTACCATATCAAAGTCACATTTAAATACGCCATCTTCCATCAATTTTTACTATCAGTAAACAAATACACACGTCAACATTTATACTATAAAGTTTTATGAGCAAACAAAAAACAATGAGAAGTATTTTAATACGTTTAATATTTCGTACCTTTTCAGTCAAAATTCTTGTTCTGTGTTCCACGAAAATAATTGGTTTTCGATTTTTATCTACTGAAAGGTCAAACTATTTGAAGATTCGGTATCTATAGCAAATCTAGTTCCAATTTAACATGAATTAATCCTTCCTTATAATAATGCATCCTTATCTCCCGAAAATGAGATCTCAAAATATAATTAACAAAGTAAAGCATTCTGCCCATACGCTTCAGTTAATAAAATTTGTTGATTAAAAAAGCTTCAAACCTGCATCCTCTTCCACTCTTTGTAGATGCATAGAAAGATATCACAAACCGAAACCTCTCTCGATTCACTCTAATGTTTCACATTCATTTGGAAATATCAGTTCTCCATTTTCCTTAGTATTGAGAACAGACAAGACAGCTACGTTTCACTTCTCATATTGAAACAAATGATGACCAAAAATTTTAAAAACTACCCCCCCTTTTTTTTGCATATTATCATACTCATAGGAGAAACATTAACTTCAATCAAAACATGCCATCCATTAATGGGCGAGAACGTTACAAATTATGGAACTTATATACATTAAAGAATAAGAAAGGCGTAACATAGAAAGAAACGAATAACATAACAATATACTTTATTGGATTACCTCTAATTACACATACTGCTCCACAATAGTTGTCTTTTTAATATATTGAATAAGATTGTAATACGATTTTCTTTCGCATCTGAATGATATTAAAATTTTCGTATACGTGTTTTATCCTTGATTACGAAATGTATTATAAACACTTAATATTGTTATTAAAATAAATATTTTTTAAAAGCAAGTGAATTTTAATCTTCTCACTGATTTATCATGAGATTCTTTCTTCGTGCGCTCCATTTTTCTTTCTTCTGAAATTAAGAAAATGGGAAAATTAATTCTAGGTATAATCAACATCACAACGATCAAAATTAAAATCAGATTATGACGTTGCTGTTAAGTAAGGTTCTTTATGTTTAACTTTAAAAAGTAAAACTTACATGACGGATTCAACTTGGGACCTTTTGGCTTTAAACTATACAAACGGGACTCAAAGGTATACAAACTTACAATTACAAATTCCAAATTGAACTACAAATTACAAAAATGAGGTCCTTCGTGGCTAAGCGGTTAGCATACGCGCCTTTGACGTGGGAGACCCGGGTTCGATTCCCGGCGGGAGCCCACGTGGTTCGGATTCCACGTTAATCAGTAGGTCCACGTCTCATATAGCCTCGCTACTGAAACGGACGTTAAGCTAAAAATAAATTAATCAATACAAATCACAAAACGGCAGATTAGCGGCAGTTTCATGTTTCTGAAAATCTACTTTATTTCTTGCAGCCTTGGGCCACAAAATATATTTCCTTTTCATACTTTATTCTGTTCAAGCACAATAAAATGAATCCCAAATTTCAAATTTAACTCCCAAAATTCGTCCCATCTAAAAAACAGGCTTTCTCATTCCATTGTAAGATCCAAGAATGTTAAAGGTTTTCCGATTTTCTAAAATACCGGAAAAAATATATACTGTAAGTACGAATATATCCCCTCCTTTCCGAAATAATATATATATACAGATGGCGGCAGTGGGAAGCTCAACAGCGGCGTTTCGTTTCCAAAGCTTAAACCTTTTAGGCTTTATAGTAATTTCTGTTACCACGGCGTAGTATCGTATTTGATCGCTTATTTAGGTTCTATAACAAATATTTAAGCCGTGTTTTTTTATTGGTGAAGTCTAGGATGGACCAAAGAACACCCCAGATGCGTTTTTGATCCGGATGTTGAACTTGGCGACGGAGGGGAAGGAAATTTTTCATAAAACAAATTTCAGAAATTTTTTACGCCTTTAATTTTCATGATATCAGATTGAAACTTTGCATACGGATTGCGTGCACCATTAGGTATTTCTCATTCTTTTTGAGATCCCTATGTGAAACCAGGGTCGGGTACGAGGGGCTCAAGTGTTTTTCGGAGGGGTCCGAGGGGGCGTGTTTTTCTGAAAAATTTCCGATTTTCTCGATTGTTCCGGTTCATGTGTACGATACGGACATGTAGTGGTACCGTTAGAAAGAGCTCGTTATACTGAAGAAAATGACGTTTGAACCATGACTGTACCCAAGCCCGGGCCAGAAGTACACAAAAAATTTTATTTCTTTTTTCCAAAAATCTCCCAGTTTTCTTTCCCGTTTCTAGTGTATAATACGGACAAGCGAATGATACCATTGCAAAGTATCCTCTATCCTTAAGAAACTAGGTATGAACCTTGATTCTACGAGAAATATTAAGGAAGCAGTAGTTGTTTGAGTGAAAGTCTCAAGTTAACTCAAAAAGTGGAAATCCTAAAATGTTTAAACATTTCTATGTATTTATTTATAGTTTCGTATCTTAATCTACTACTTATGTAGCATGAATAGAAATGAATATCAAGCTGTTGGGTGAAACTATCATTTTTCTTTTCAAAAGTTTTGTTAAACACTGAGTAGGTCCTAAACACACTGACATTTAAAAAAAATTAAATTAAACGGGTAACTGTAAGCAAGTATACTATTACTTCAATACAACACAGCTTCTTGGTATCGTAGTTTTTGTTGCCAGAGTCCATTAAATTTCAGTTTCTATTCTGTACGTTATCTTGTTCGTCTACCTGATGTTCTACGCAATCCATTAAAACAACCGTAAAATAATTTTACTACTTTGGAAATTTGTTGAATTTTATAACTTAAAACTATACTTGCTCAATAAATCATAACTAACCTTTGTTCTCTTCCCTCCTGTCTCTCCTTCGTTCGTCGCAGCCACTTCTGAATTATCGTCTCCACTTTTTCTCTGTAACTGTCCCGCAAGTTTTTCTACGGATTCTGTTATGTGTTATAGTTGAGTCTGTGTGTATTATTTTGACATTCTAACATCTGCAAATCTATGAGATCTAAGCTAGTTATAACCAGAAAATGTAAAAACAGCAACTAAAGAATTTTGCAGCAATTGACGAAATCATGCCTGTTTGCCTCTAACCAGGGCCGTAGCTTGTGGGGTGCAGGGAGGGCAACTGCACTCCAGGGAAGCTCCCTGCCGTTCGAGGGTCCCAATTTAAGACATATTTTATTCCATAAACTGTAATACATGTAATTATAAATGAAGCATCAAACAAGTTCACTACATTACATACACAAAACAGCACACAACAGGTAGATAAAACAAAAATTTGTCGTGGACCCACATCAATAAAAAGTGTCATCTATTAAGTGCCCCAAAAATAATATTTATTCTTATGGCTTTGACATTTGTAAATATTGTCCCTTTAGTTAGTTTGTCATGTACGGAATGGGCCCTGCAGAGAGCTGGAGGGACCACAACGAGTAAGAGAAAAATGGAAAGACGAGATCTATTTTCGAATTTTGTGGGAGTGTCCAAAACAATCTTTTGGAGGGGGCTCAAATATTGATGCTTCCCCCCAAAAAAAATCTTTGTTATGGCGCTGCCTCTAACTTTAATTTGGAGCAAGACATGATATATTATGTGTAACTGAAAGGAAAAATGTTATAACGTAGACATTTGTAATCGACTTCAAAATGTTATCTATCTAACATTGAGCCCATTTACTACGAAAATATATTTATCGCACATTAAATGTGCAACATAAAAATTGTACTATTTAAAAAAAAACGGAGATAAACATATTTGAGTCATTGCACGTCAAATTAACACACTACGGCCCATTTTCAACCCGACCCTTTTTTTTCAACTAAATTTTACTTCCGTGTTACTCTGGATAAAAATTACATTAACTGTCTTAGAAGAAATGATCAAATCAATTACAATTTTATCTACGTTCATTATAGCTTACAATTTAACCTTCAAATATTAAGACTAAAACCAAATCTTTAAATATTACGCCTAAAACCAAATTGATGATGCAATATTTTTGACATTTTTTTTATATTTCAGACGCCTGTCTCTGGTAACATGCTACACGTATGAACCTAACACTGCATTTCTACTAGGACAGTACTGCAAATGCCATTTAATTCTGGAGATAGTGGGCTATGGACTGTGTTGACCAGGAATAACCCAGGCACATACCGTCGGTCCTAAAGAAGAACTGACATTGTGTCTCGCACAAAATAATCCACTATTTGATTGGCCGATAAAGCTTTTAGTTGCAAGGCTATTGCAATGAGACTAGCATCGAAAGAAATGTGCGAACGTCGATCATGCTTCATATGGGCCCCATTTTGAAACTAAATATTATTTAAGCGAACGTGAATGTTACTGACTACAACGGCACATGTTTTCCACGATTTCACTGCACGCATGAAGTCTTCTGAACTACATCAAATTTCCGGGAGGACTTTTATTCTTGTGGGGCTCTTAGAAAAATAGTCACATGAGTTAAGACTGTAAATCAAAATAAAGTTTCAAATCAGTCCATGGCTACCCTCAAAGCATGATGCTTTTATGGAGCAATCCCGGATTCACATTAGTCCAAAGCGCACATTTAGTTTGTCAACCACACCATTCAAATAAGTGATGCCTGTCACAAAAGCACATGATATTAAGTTTCCGTATTGTCTAGTAACTAATAATATCCATGTTCACTTAAAAGTTCAAAATCAAACAGGCGCTAATATTCTACATGTTCTGAAATCAAATATTTCTTTACAGTGTATGTTTTAATACTAATCCTATTTCACTATCCACACTAAAAATATTTTATCGAGACAACAAATGATGGATTACTCCATGCACCACCCACGTCAGTTAAGTATATTGCCTCAAAAGCGACAATATATTTATCATAAAGTGAATGGAGCAAGTGGGAAAAACTATCCAGACATTCTGTACTATTTACTTACCAAAAACAACTTTCATTCTTAATTTTCCAAATGTATTCTTGCCTTTTAGACCACAGTAACTGTACTTCACTGCCACCGCTTCACTTAACTGACATTTCAATTGCATCTATACTTCCAACTTCACTAAGGTAATTCACCTAAAAAAAATTACAAAGTGTATTTAATTCAAAATTATGCATAGTAGAAAATAAAGGAAGCCGATTTTTAATAAAAATCTAAAATTAGGTAAATGAAAGTGTTCACATATAAAGTACTTCTAACCCCATCTCTCATGTCTCCTGCTTAGCAACGACCTTCGTAGAAACATAGCAAATGTTAACCATGTGTTGAATAAGGCGGCCACTTCACTGAAGGAAAGAAAAAAATACATTCCAAAGGAAATGTCTTTAGAATAAGATGACATGAGTATGGCCGTTAGACTAGGAAAGAAATGAAAGGAAAAGAAGATAAAAGAAAAAAGAAGGAAGAAACAGTATCTAACTTGTCCACATAAAAGAATAACCTGAGAGAAAACACTTACGACCAAACTCTGTAATTAAATAATTTAATTATTTTTTTAACTAGTCGCCGTTTCAACGATTACTATATCTTCTTCTGTGCTATACAACACTGAATATGTATATATCTAGATCATATTTAGATGAGTAATAATAATTAGATATTACTTCATAAGTTCGATTGATACTGTTTTCAGTGCATACCTAAGCTGGGTATTGATTCTACTCTCATATATATAATCATTCACTATTGAAATATTCTTTATCACCAAAACGAAGTAAATCCACACCACCATATCAACCTAACATATATAAATACACAAATAAATTAAACTCTTATAAACTACCATTAGTTGCTAGGATGCATTCGTCTACAGATTATAGAAAATAAAGAAACATTTTTCCAGCTGGAATTTTATTTACAATTAATAATTTGACATATTCAAATTAAAGAAAAATATTAAACTTCGAAATAAACACATTAATATTTTTTCAAATTACAATTAGAGCGTACATCGAATGCCTCCAATCCGATAAAAATATCAAGTAACTTAAAATTTATCCTTTCCCCATTCCTATAAAAGCTAGCTAGCTTCTTAGATTTTGAATAATCGACATCTTGGAGTCATCGTTGATCAGAGATACAAGGAAAACAACCGAAGTAGCAAAAAAACTGAACAATTTTTGGTCGTAGAAAATAACAAAAACTTGCAATCATTTGTTGACTTAAACCGAAACAATTAAACATAGACCCCGAAAACGTATGGTCCTTTAAATACAGCCCGATTATACTATCCTCAAACCAGCTATAATTCTGTGACCAAGCAGAGATACGGAGGAGGACCACCGTTAGAAAGTTCTCCCTTAGTAACTGCGAGTTAGTTAATTTGTCTCCGCTAGACGACCTTCAGAATTGGAATTTACAAACAAATTCTATATAACAAACAAACTTTGTTACCACCAAAAGTCGGTTAAAAAGCAAAGATAATACAAAAGAAAATTAAAAAATCCAGTTTAAGAAAATTTAATTAAAAGAAATAACTATAATCAAAAGGTTAACTAAGTAAATAGAAATAAATTACATGTCCGGAGGAAAGATTAAAATTAAATCGGATAGTTATTAGTACAAGTCCGTCGGTGATGCAAACTAACGTTAAACTTTCTTACTGTGAGCTCACACACATGTCCCTTCACATCACATCGCTCTGCCTCGAAGGAACCATGACAAACGCAATGAATTATACAAGGAGATGAAAATTTCCTCTCACACGAAAACACAATAGGAAGAAAGTACTTAATTCGAATGAAAACAAAGTACAACAAAAAAACTGGAAAATACCGAAATAATGAAAAAAACATAGGATGTATTAACCTGTACTACTTTTTCCTTACTAAATCTTCCTCGTTATTGGAAATATTGTAAATATATGGTATAATAACGTTACTAAATAATATGCGGACATATTTATGAAGTTTCGCAAGACATCAACACGCATATATGTCATTACACTATTCATCTTCACTTACACACCGAATTGCGACTAATTTCCACTCAACCTCATCTGGCCGATATACCTTTTACGCCGAAACTTTAAAACTGAATTTCTATAGTTACATTGTACGTGTTAATCCAACCCCGATATTCGCAGAAAAGACGATTCTACATCTCCTACTACCAGCTTCTAGAACTCTGGGAGCTAAAATCTTTAACCAATGACATTTCTTCTATTCACCTGTGGCAGATGTGACGAGGAAAAAATATCACTGCTAACATTTGCTACTTCTTATTTCAACTTAATAAATATAAAGGATACTGTAAATAACAAACTTTACTATTATGATCCCCCCAAAAAAATTGATGCTCTAGACCTTTTACGTTTATTTATTAACTGACATTCCTGTTTCTTGGCAAAGCGGTGATACTTAAATACACGATAAAAAATCTATACGGAAAAGGAAAAGGGGGAAGGTATGAAAAGAGTTTCTCACTCTCTCTCTCTCTGTCTAATCACTATAACGATAAGTTACACACTGAAGTATTGAAATGCGGGAGCGTTTGAGGCAGAACAGAGAAAAAAAAACTCAGGAGAAAAAAATAAATAAAAATAAAAAATAAAATAAAATAAAAAACAAGTACATAGAAATACACAATTTGGCGACTTCTTTCATCTCGGTGTCTATGATCCAGCATCTTCAGTTTTTATTGTGCAGTATTTTCAGTACCTATATTACAATATCTGCAGATATGTTTAAGTAGATAAACACTGCATCTAAAAGTTTTTAGTATATCGTATTGTGAAAGCGTATCTTCACTGTAAAATAATGCCTTCAGATAACTTGAAGAATTCTCACTTTACGAAACGATGACTCAGTGGTACAGCGTTCACCTCTGGTGCATTTGGCTCCGGGTTCAAACGATGTTAACGCCAAGTGAACTTTGTGGTGGACAAACACCATGTGCGTGGGTTTCTTCCTGGTTCTCCCATTTCCTCGCACTTTCTTCATTCCACCATTTAATTCATTTCTAATCCTCACCACCGTCTCCTTTAGCGTGGGACGTAAAACTCAAAAATACAATTTTCATTCATTTACGAAACGACGGAGCATAAGTGATTAGAAGGGGAAGGGGAAGCAGGTGAAGAGAAGAAAGGTAAAAGAAGGAAAAGAGGTGGACTCAAGGAACTTGTACTATTGTCGATTGGCGCCAGAGGGAGAGTTCATCTATAATTATTTCTTTTTTACTTTTCTTCTTATTATTTAAATTTAACGATACACATTACTGGGTTGTGCTGTATGCAATTTCGGTAGAGACTAAGCACCGCTTGGCGAATACATGTTCACCCCATTCCTCTGAGCAGACGAGAATTGATGCGAGAACAGCTTTTAAGCGATAACTAGAAGTGTAAAACGTCAAAGAGCTCTCATTATACTCTGAAGCAAACTAGGCCTAACCTAACTTGATGTAAATGCACATAATAATGGAGCAGTTATCTAGATCCTACCCAGATCATTTCATATAGCAACAACATATTCAAGCGGCAGGGGTGCAGAACACTTACTCGTCTCCCATTCAGTTGTAATAAAACAAGAAAGTAATGTGCCCTACGGGTCTCTAACAACCCACCTTTACTCGCTGTCGCTCGCTATGTTAATCCAAGGGTTCATCCAAGCAAACGATTGCACCAAATATAAATTTTATGGGTAAAATATGATGGGATACACATTTCACGAAGAAATGAAAGTGTGAATATGTGTAATTACTGTCAGTGCACACTATAATAAAATGAATTCGAGTTATATTGGAAGTATCTTATGTGTATATGTGCTTTTCCACTATCCTCGTTTAGCGTATAACTCTCGTAGCTGAGACGCCCGCTCCCTACGGAGGTACGCCCTCCCTACCGCGCCCCAACCTTGATTCGGGAATATAGCATTCGAGCTTCTTATTGGTCACCTAGCACAAGTTGGTACATCATCATGCACTGTAGGGATCCTTACAATATACAGTGTAGCTTACAATATCAAAAGTAACTAACGACAACAAGTATTTTGGTAATTATCACCCTCAACTTACTTTTACTCACGAACCAAAAGAAACTCTCCAATTTATCTGGTAAATTTTCTAAAATTGGTCCGGCGATACAGTAGTTAACCCACACTGAGCCCTCCTGAAGTCAATCTGCAAGTAGTAATGGAGTTCCTCATTTTGGGCATGCTGGGCTATAAGAAATACAAAACTCTAATCTAACCTGGGAATGTAAGAAATCTGGCAAAATTTGGTAGAACCGTCTTCTGCAGTAATGTCGAATTGAGTCCTGAGCTTTGGTAGAGAAGGAACGAACCTCGCTAGTATCGTATATGAGTGTGTTATTACACCCTTCACCATCCGAATTCACTGATATATATATATATATATATATATATATATATATATATATATATATATATATATATATATATATATATATATTACCAATTCCCATGTGCCCATCTACGTTACCTCAGCCTATTATAATACACCCGAATATAAGATTCGAAATGACATGGCGACGTAATAGTGAAGTTATCCACGTCCTGAATTGTTCCTTCTTAATTAAGAATTGGTTTATAATTGATAATGACTTACTTTTGTCCACATGCACAGAAACTTTCAGTTGTATAATAAATAGTGCACCGGAATAAATCTATATAAACAAATCACTCATCATATCTTACCTTTTTCGCAGTTCCTATTCTCTCTCCTTTCTTCACTCCAACATAGAACTAAAAGTATTAATATTACTGAAATTTCTACGCTTCTAATCAACCAATCAATTCAAACTGGCTGAGAGTGCACTGTGCAAGGATCTGCGCATGTGCCATCACTAACAATTGAATATTGTTTTCCGTACGTCCCTTTTTTATCCAGATAATGTAGGTCCGTGGACGTTTCATTCGTGGATTAAATATTGACATCCAATGGACCATCCACTAAGTCCAGAAAAGGATATTCACTTCTGAACGTAATATGGACATCCAATGGACCGTCCACACAAGTTCAGAATGTGGATATCCATTGCCGAACGTAATATGGACAACCAATGGATGTTACGCATAAGTCAATGTACTAAAACTGCACATTCTGGATCTAATATGTACGTCCACTGGCTGTGATATGTTCTGTGGGTAATTGTGGGATATCTCTCCGGTAGGTAAATATAAGAATCGATTCTTGGAAATATATGGCATAAACCTTCAGGTTTCCTTCGATCTTGCGTATCATCAACGTACCCTCATATCCGAATCTCGTAACAACCATAAATCCTCGAGGGAAACTCCCTGTACTGAAAAACAAAGTTGCTGCGCCGTTTGCCGTCAATGTCATGGTCAATGATGTTATAAAATTGATTATCTTCCCACATAACAAAATCGTGAAGCCATATGTTACAGTTTCGCGACACGTACTCTGCCTGCTCGGCATCAGTAAGATAGCAATGTTTCGAGCCAACAATCATGTCAGAGTAGTCAATCATTCGTACCGGCTCAAACGATGTTTGGTTGTTTTCTTTTTAGCTTCATTGATTTCATTGAGTTCTTTGAGTTTTTGGCATCATTGAAGATGAAGATACGTGTAGGCAGATACACTAATTTATAACATCCTTGATCACGGTATGTGGTCGCACAAATCTGACCACCAGCAGTGATATGGATATGTGACTTTCCATTTGTAAGACTCTAGGTACCTTTCATACAGCTTTTCCTGCACTTCGTCTTACGTTCGACAAAGAGACAAGATAGATGATGTATACGGGCTTTCAGACACTTCAATCTGAGGCGCTTGCATTTTTTGTTCACTTTTGAGGGTGCCAAGTGAAATCTGTGGACCATATTTTAAATCATATCTGTGGACTCCATCTGTTGAGTCGGGAGATTTTCTTAGCACTCGATGGATTCCTCTTAACACTACGGGTGTCAATTTGCTTGCAAACCTTCTTCTAGTAATTGTCGTGGGTGAATGTTTCGCAACGGTATTCTTTTGCATGTACCGAGCCACAATAGGTTTTCAATAGTCACCCCGAATTTTAACCCTTTCTCCCGACACTTTCACAATGTGCATGTACAAAAATTTGGACATCGGAAGTTTGAAAACAAAGTTAAACAATCCAACATCAACGTATGTAGAAATCCATTAGCGACTACTACTAAAACTTTTTTGAGGAGAAAACTTCATCATGAACTTGGAACCTTTAGGCGTTGTAACGTAGTTTGAGTGAAGTTAAATTATTCTAACAAAGACTATCGTTATTGGATATGAACTGATTGAGTACATACAAATAACTTCATTGACAAATGAAAGTCCAAGAGTTTAAATTGATTGGATGTAATGTAGAATTAAGAAAAAAATAGTTTAACATCAAAATATCTATTTATGGGAAAATCATGAGACTAAGCATACTGAATAACAAATCGAACTCTTACCAAACTTAGCGCATCTAAAAGTGATTGCTTCCATAGCGTTTTTTTTCTTGTACACACGACTCCAAAAGTGCATTACCACCTGCAATTCTCCTTTTCCTGCAACAGCAGGAAACCCAAAAATCTCGGCGCTTCGGTTGGTTCCGAATTCGAAAGGCGTTGGTCAAGCCTCAATTTTGTAACAAATATATCAGTGTGGCAAACAGCAAATAAGAGAATAAAACAAATTGTTAAGAATGACAACTTTATTATTGTGACGGAGTTGGATGGCATCGAAAGATAGAAAATGATCTTACTTAAGCAGTTCAAACAAGTTGAATGGGAAGAAACAGACTTCAGAGAAAACCATTTCTCTCTTTCCATCCGGAAGAAGAATTTCATAAAAAAGAAAAAATACATAATGTAAAGGTTTAATATAAAAGAAAACCCCAAAATTTTCAAAGCTGACACCCGAAAGGCAAGAACAACTGAAACGAAATGAGTGAAATTGTGCACAGATATTGCAAACGTAAAATGAAGGAATACGGGTTTTGTATATTCGTGGAAAAAAAGGGTTGTTTGCGGCACTGACCCCTCTAAACCCTTGATCACGAAATATCGAAAGTACTAGTAACAGCACGTCAGATGTGTGTGTAAAGGACATAAAGAATTGCAACATAACTTTGTGTATGGACAAAACGCCAAATATAAACGCATACAGTTTTTTTTATTTTGTGCGGAGAAACGGTTTTTAGGTTGCAAAAACCTCATCCCAAAATTTTGAAATTTTTTGCTGAATGCTAAGAGGAAGTGAACCAAAATGATTGTAATTTTGCACAGACATTGTAGACGTGAAATGACTATATGTGTTTCGTATTTTCCTTCAGAAAACGGTTGTGTGGGGCACCGAACCATCCAAACCTTTGATCATAAAAAATCAAAAGTGCTAGCAACTATATTTCAGGCGTGTGTTAAGGACAGGAAGAATTTCAACATAACTTTGTGTATGGACAATACGCCAAAAGTAAACGAATACTGTTGCTTTTATTTTCTGCGGAAAAACGGTTTTAGGTGGCTAAAAAGCCCACCCAAAATTTTAAAATTTGACTCCCGAAAGGTAAGAAGTGAACCAAAGTAAATGAAATTTTGCAGATATTGCAGATATAAACTGAGGGAATACGAGTTTCGTATTTTCCTGTAAGAAACGGTTAAGTGGGGTACGGACCCCTTCAAGCCTTTGATCATGAAATATCAAAAGTGCTAGTAACAGTATGTCAGATGTAAAGGACATGAAAGACTTGAAGGAAAGATTTTGTATGAACAATACGCAAAAAATAAACGAATACGCGTTTTCTTATTTTCTGTGGATAAATGGTTTCAGGGGACAAAAGCTCCCACTCAAAAATTTGAAAGTTGACGCAAGAAAGACAAGAAGAAACGGACCGAAATGAATGAAATGTGCACAAGTATTGTAGATGTAAGATGAGGGAATATGTGTTTCGTATTCTTCCTGAAAGAAAAAAAAACTGTTGAGTGGACCGACGCTTTGAGGGGCGAGAGGTGTGGACCAAAGCGAATGAAATTGTATGTAGATATTGGGTGTGTAACCTATGGCCCTTCGTGTTTCACATGTATCGTGTCTCCATCTGATTTCTTTAATTTTTCAGATCAACTACAAGCCCAAACAGTATAGCGTTTTTTATAAAATTTCAGGAGGCATTTTTAACCCTTATAATGTTTTTCGCATAAGCAAAAATACGTGTCGATTTATTTCCAGTTTGCTCTTGATCTGCCAAATTTGAAGCAAGACGGATATTGAAACTTGAGAAACACTTAAGGGCTTATTTCACATAGGGTGTATATAATATCTGCACACAATTCTATCAGTTTCGCTCCATTCCTTCCTGCCCTATTACGGAAATATCTACTTTTTTCAGATGGGGCCTAGGCGCCAACAGTGTTTTTCCACTGAAGGTGAAACACGTTTCATTTATTGTTTTGGATTAAGCGAAGTTTCGTTGCAATTCTAAATATTCTTTAGGAACGTCTGACATGCTTATTTGCAATTTTGATATTTAGTAATCAACGGTCTAGAAGGTCCGTGCCTCACTCAACCGCATCTCATCTTACGTCTACAATATCTATGCACAATGTAATTCAATTCGGTACAGTCTTTCTTGCCTTTTGGGCCTCAAATTTAAAAATTTTGTGTGTGGCTTTTGCCCCCTTAAAACGGTTTTTCCGCAGAATAAGAAACCATATTCGTATTTTTTTTTTTTTTTTTTTTTTTTGCGTATTGTCCTTACACAATGTGTTGTTCCAATTCTTCATGTTTCTCAAGTACTTTTGACCTACTGTTATTAGCACTTTTGATATTATACGATCAAAGTTTTGGAGGGGTTTGTGTAAAATCTAAACTGTTTTTTTTTTTTCAGGACAATAAGAAACCTGTATTCCCTAATTTTATATCTACAGTATCAATGAGCAATTTTATTCACTTCAATTCACTTCCTCTGGCCATTCGGCCTCAATTTTCAAAATTTTGGGTGGGAGTTTTGCCCCTAAAACCTTTTATCCGCAGAAAATAGAAAACCCGTATTCGTATAAGTTTTCCATACTGTCCCTACACAATGTGTTGTTTCAATTTTTCATGTCCTTCAAGCACTTCTGATATACTGTTATTAGCACTTTTGATATTTCACGATCAAAGTTTTGGAGGGGTCTGTGTCCCACCTAAGCGGTTTTCTTTTTTTTTTTTCAAGAAAATCAAGAACTCATATTCCCTCATTTTATGTCTAAAATATCTGTGCACAATTTCATGACTTCGGTTACATTCCTCTGGCCTTTAAGGCCTCAATTTGAAAAGAATTTTTGGGTGGGGGATTTTGCCCCCTAAAACCGTTTTTCCGCAGAATATAAAAAACCTGAATTCCTTTATTTTTTGCGTACTGCTCTTTCACAAAGTTTCGTTGCAATTCTACATGTCGCTTATACACATCTGACATACTGTTATTAAAATTTTCAATATTTCGTGATGAAAGTTTTAAAGGTTCCGTGCCCCACATAACCGTTTTTTTAAAGGAAAATACGAAGAACGTATTCCCTAATTTTGTGTGCAATATGTGTGTAAAATTTCGTTTACTTCTGTTCAATTTCTTTGCCTTTCGGGCGTCAACTTTCAAAATTTTGCGTTGGGCCTTTTCCCCTTAAAACTGTTTTTCCGCAGAAAATAGGAGACACGTATTCGTTTATTTCATGTGTAATATCTACCTGCCAAATTTTATCAAAATCAAGGTGTTACACATCGAAAGTGTTAGTTGTTAGTAACTAATATTTCTTTAAAATTTTGGAGGCGCAGTGGCTCAGTGGTAGAGCGTTCACCTCCGGTGCTTGGGGTTCCATGTTCAATCCCAGCTCGCGCCGTTTGAAATTTGTGGTGGACAAACACTGTGCTCGTGTGTTTTGTCGTGTTCTCCCGTTTCTTCCCACATTTTTCATTCCACCATTTCAGTCACCTCTCATCATCACGGTCTCCTTTAGCCTAACCGGCATAAACGTTTGATGTAAAACTTAAAGATTTCATTTGACTTTTCTTTAAAATTTAATGAACAAATTGTGGAAATTAAAGACAAGCGAAAAATTGAGATCTATTGGAAGTTTCAACATCGAAGGAAATGACGGCACAATTATTTGGACTCAAGGTAGACATGAAATTTGAAACTGAGATTTCACTATATTTCTGTCAACCTTTTTAATGCACACTGTAAAGTTCTTAAATTCTAATTGTCAGGATTTTTATCCAAATTAAGATGCAACATAATAATTGTTAAAAAACCCGAATTGGCAATGCAAATTTAAGATTAGTCGATGCTTAAATAGCATGGTAAAAAGGTGAAGAGTGTAACCTAAGTGTGTGGCCAAGTAGGTTGCGAGGCGATGTAATAAATTCCATGTCTTCTACTCGCCAGAGTCCAACTCAACCGTTTCATTTTGTTTTAAAACAAAACACTTTTATCATGAGTTACATTAGCATACAGTACATGAGTGACAATTTATATTATGATAGAATATACTATGAGTTTTAAAAGAAGAAGAGCAGACACCTGATAATTATTTCGTAGTAAGATTTCAATAGATTCAGTGTTTGATTGTGCCGTGTGTGAAGTTATGAAATAATTATCGCCTTTCCATTGACTCTCTGGTATACACGGGTTAAAATGGGTTTCGATACTACTTTATTTATATTGGATAAAGTTGGAAACTATGCTTTAGTCCCTACCTGGATCATATCTTTGTTCGGTGGATAGGTTTCCGAGACGAGAGGAGACATCTCTTGAAATTCCCCGTCTCGTCTCAAGTCTCAAAAATGCAAACACGGTTTTTGAAATTGTTTAAAATATTATTAACTCGGAATAAATTATTGCCTTCGAAAGTATACCAGCGTTTATTATTTCAAATCCGTTCTGTATCTTTCTATAGTAATAAATACTAGAATTGGTTTCAAGGTTGTTTCTGAGTGAATACCTTCTTCAAAATAATTTTAAAAATTATAGAAAGATTTTCGAGACATTCGAGTCGAGTCGACATTTTTACGAACAGTCTCGCCTTGACTCGAAAATCAGAGTCGAGATTCGACACATGTCGACTCGTGCGCATCCCTTAATATACATATTTTAAATGTGCAATACTACCTCGCGAAAAATGACACCGAAGTTAATTTTCCAAAGTCTACTTTCTTCTTCTTAGATTAGTGATCGTTGTTTAGGATAGATTATGCGAAGTCAGATATGGTTATGTATGTTTACACTTTCGTTTCTTTCCTTCAAGGGGGCGCGGTGGCTCAGTGATAGAGCGTTTACCTCCGGTGCTTGGTGTCCCTGGTTCGATCCCAGCTCTCGCCGTGTGGACTTTGTGGTGGACAAAAACCGTGCTCGCGGGTTTTCTCGGGGCTCTCTCGTATCCTCCCACTTTCTTCATTCCACCCTTTCATTCATTTTTCATAATCACCGTCACCTTTGCCTAACCGGCATAACCATGGGACGTAAAACTCAAAGATTTCATTTTTTCTTTCTTTCAAAATGTATTCCTATCTATTCCCATTTATTATTAATAATTTATTTTTTGCATTTATTAATAACTATCTGAAAAACCCATTATTCGCATGGATGTCTGTATTTAGAAGTCAACGCCTGCAGTAGTATCACCGTTGACTTCAGCGAGTGCGAAAACTATGGATTTGACATTAATATCGGTCATTTAGGATTATTTTACTTGTTAGGGTATGCCCTCCGGTACCTTGACCCGCAACCAAGTGGGGTGAATTTGGAAGTTAATGCAATCGGAGTTTCACCATTAATCTCAGAGACCACCAAAACTATTAATTCGACACTAATATCGGTCATTTTCTATTACTTTTACATGTCCCTGTAAACGTCCCCTGAAACCCTCTGGTTGGATTTAAAAAAACAACGCTTCATCTTGATCTGGGACCTGGACCAAGGTACCCGAGATCAAAATTTGCTAACTCTCGGTACTCTCGTCTGGTCTCCAGGCAGCACACAGATACATATAGGGATACATATAGGAGATACATAGGGATACATATAGGCATACATATAGGATACATATAGAAGACGAGTCGAGACAGGATTTTCCTGACAAAATTGTAGTCGAGACATCGCTATTCCAATAGTGAAATATACATTTTTCGAGTCGAGACATCACTGTTACAGCACATTTTCGAGACCAGACAGCCACAAATCTTGTCTCGTGAGCATCTGTAGAGACATACATACAGACAGACACATAAACACACTTTTCATTTTATTTAAATTAGAAAAAATGAAATTATTGAGTATTACGTCCTACGATTATGCCGGTTAGGCTAAAGGAGACGGTGATGATGAGTAATGAATGAAATAGGTGAATAGAGAAAGTGTGAGGAAACGGGAGAACCCCGAGAAAATACGGTGTTTGTCCGCCACAAAATTCACTTGGCGGGGGCTGGGATAGAACCCGGGTCCCCAAGTACCAGGGGTGAACGCTCTACCACTGAGCCACCGCGACCCCTTTTTTATATTAGATTAGGTGTATTTCAAACTGTGTTTCTTCCAGAAATGATTTTAGGGGGCACTGCCCGCCCGGACCTCTGAGAGTACCCCCCGAAGAGACCAAAATAATACGTTTATAATATAATAATAAATAGAATAATATCAACAGTGTCCCCCGGAATACGAAATGTGCCTCCCGGGAACATAGTTTCTGAAAGAAACACTGATTTCAAACACAACAGAGAGAACCAACGGCGCCGACTTTCCAAAATGTATGTGGTTGCATATCAATGGCGGAGCGTGTTATATGTTTTCAGGGGAGTCTCGATATTGTTTTTTTTTTTTTTTTGATTGGTTGATTTCTATTCAGTTAAAATCTTTTATGAACACTGTCATAAAGGGCTGTGCTGTGAAAAAGTAAAATATACCGGTAATATAAGGATAAGTTGGGGCTGTCGTAGCTCAGTCAGTAACACGGCTGACTTAAACGTAAAGAAACAGACTTAAACCCGTGTTCAAGTTTAATTACTGTAATGCATATTCCCAATATATACAATCGTGATATTTAGTGTATATATTTTCAACAACTTACATGATGCACAATGGGTTCAAGAAGCAGTGATATTATCAACACATTACTAAAAGAAAATACTACGCCCATACAAATTAAAATTTAAATAATCATCATAAAAGAAAATAATTTTAATGTTACTGTAGAAAGAACTTGCAAGGATTTTGTTGTGGACATAAAGTATAAAGTGACTAACTTAGTGTGTTCCTTGGTTGCTCTTGCACAAACTCGAAACGAACAATTATGCTTTAGAGGTTATAGATTGTCACTTCCATCTCGATGTTTTAATTGTTTATTTTTTGATAGTGGCATGTGAGAAATATTTATTTCATTATGATTCTATGAACCTAAAGGTCTTGCCTGCAGCGCCCTGACAAGATTATTTGTGTGAGTTGTGGAGCCAGGGAGCACCCACGTAGTCGGCGCGCATGGACAAAACAACCCCTAACATTTCTTACACAGCACATGGTTGTTTGGCATAGAACGTTGCTACTATACTAGCGAGTTCCAGCTAGTTAAGCCTTTTATTAACAGCCGGAGGCAGCATTCTGTTAAATCGTTGTAGTTTTTCGCGTTTTAAAATACTTCTAGTACCAGCGTTTTCATTCTTCTATTGACCTTGAAGAACAAAACAAATGACCTTCGAGGAATACAAGTTCCCTTTAATGCATGAAGTTGATATAGAAATGACCTTCCGACCTATACTGTGCATAAATGCTGGAAGTCTTTCTAAAACGAGCGGAACGAGCGATCCATTTAGCAAACGGCTCGACTCGAAATTCTACGTCATAAACAGTGACTCGTCTCGGAACTCGATTCGAGAAAATTACCTTTATTTCGACTCGAAACTTGACTTGAATTCGAGTCGAGTTTTAGCTCGACTCGTGCCCATCCCAAGGCATTAGAAAAAATGGCAGCTTATTATTATTTTTCTAAACTAATTATATAATAATAAAAATGTTGTTATGTAAAATTAAAAATTCAGAATATGGAGAAGCGTAGGATATGCAAACTGATCTGAAAGAACTCAAGTATTACATACCATCAACAAACTATTTTCTAGTAGTACAGTAGGCCTGCTCATCAGAACACCGTTTATTCATATTAACCCTTTACTGTATATCGCTAATTATGGTACCCTTGTTTTCAGGGTGCGAATTACTGGTGATTGAGGGTAATTTTCCCCCTCAATCACATTTTGTTCTAAAGTCGTTCTAATTTCCACACTATTTTCACTGTTGTATATTTTAACTATAATATTATGACTACAGTTGTTACTTGCAACTGTATCCTCATGCTCTTCAGTTCGTCGTCGTTCGTGAATATTGAATGTACTAATCATAGGTGTCCAAACTCGCGATCCCGACGCTCGTAAGCTCGGCAATAATTGAGCGCGAGCCCGAGCTCCAATGAAATAAGTAAGCGCGAGCCCGAGTGAGCGCGAGCCCACTTATGAGAAATGAGCTCGAGCCCAGTTCAGAGAAGTGATCGCGAGCCCGAGTGATCGCGAGCCTAGTTGGGAGAAGTGATCCCGAGCTCAAGTGAGTGCGAGCTCAGTTGAAAGAAGTGAACGTGAACACGAGCAAGCGCGAGTTAAATTGAGTGCGAGCCCGCGCTCACTTCACACTCACGTGGACTCATTTGCTTTAGAGTCAGAAAAAAATAGGAAACTTATTCCATATGCAGAATTGTAAAGGAAGAATGAAACAACTTTACAAAAAGAAAAAGCACATTTTTGAGGTCTGAGCTGTCATTATATTGTTCAAAGGACTTCAAACACCTTTCGATAGAGAACCGACTTTTTCATGGTTTTTATGAGAGGATGGTATTTGTTTGAGGCAGGTATTTGTTTTTGTTGTTTTAGTAACAACTTCTATGACCCAAGTTTTTTTTGTGAGACCATAGAGTAAGGAAACTACTTGACCTTGAGAAGTAGGAAATTTATTTACTAGCAACTAATGAGGCTGTGCGTTCATAGAAAAGTCGAGGGAAATAATTATGTATTATTTAATTGTAGCTTTTTTAAATCCCAATAAACAAGAGTAGCTCTTAAGAATGTTGATAACTTGCACCATAATGGTTATTCAGCCCATTAATTTATATGAGGAAACATTGTTTTATTTTTTTTGAAATAAAAGCGTTTTAGCCTGCTAATTTTACTGACTACTTCTTCTTGGCATCTTTAAATGTATTCTATGCGAAATTTAACTACTGTATTATGTAATTTTAATATATACCGGTATAAATAAAAACTAAAACAACATTACATTCAATATTTTTAAAGCAAGGAACTCTTAAATATGACAGAAGAAGAAATTAGTAAAATTGAATGATTAATATCTCGTCTATTTAAAAGAAAAATACTTCCTCATATAAGTCAATGGGCTATTAAAAAAGAAAGATAGCAATTTAACATCCAAAAAAATAAGACACACAGACACACACAACACACACATACACACACACACACACACACACACACACACATACACACCTCCTTTCATTAAAGTCTTTTTTCGAAAGCTACCATGAGACGATGGCGTGTCGTTTGTTACAACTAGAGTTAAAAGTGAGGGAAAACACGGGGGACATCATCTCCCGCTTCCAAAAATATCTATGGCTTCCCTCCACTTCCTAAAAAATATAGTGGGCAAAGATAGGCACAAGGGACGGCATGACGTCATGCGTTCCCCAACCTTTCCAGATCCATTTTTACCCCTGGTTATAACTCGATTTTGATGTTGTTTGACACAATATTTTCATTGCGGATTTATCAAATCTTATTACCGTGAAGATTAACACATACCTGACGAAAGAGCTAAGGGTTGCCAGCAGCACATATGCTGCTAAGATGGCACTGGATAGTAAATTACACTCTAGCGCGGGACCCGACTGGGAGCAATCGGTCCAATCCGCTGGAGTTCGGCCCTGATTATTGTATACGACAATTAATATAGTAGGAAAGTTTTCTTCTTATAGTTTGAAGCAACAAAAAGTCTTTTAATTTTTATCCGTGTTACTTCTCTTACAAGCTCCCTCCGATTAAAAGTACATTTTAAAAATTAGAAAATATTTTTTCTACATTTCCTTCTCTCTATATATAAAAGTTATTCCTCTGGAGGTATACACTACCAGAACTTCTCAAAAATCGCTAATTTTTAATGCTTGTATTAGCACGTCCCTGTAGGATAGGCCGGAACTCCTGCAAGTATTACTGGAGCCTATGAGACCATTTATATTGCAATACCCTCTCAAGTACTATTATTTTGTTGTGTTACATTCAAACCGATATAAAGGGGTCAGAGAAAGCTCCCTTTTCCCTTTGGTTTGCTTTTAGCTTCCACAGAGGTAGCTGTTTTATTATAAAATGGTTTTACCCAACACTTATAGCCACTTATATCAGATCCTGTTACTTCCTTTAACAAACGTTTAGCAGACCTTCGGGAAACGTTTAGCTCTTTTTATTATAAGTTCTGGAATTTCACGAATGTTTAATACCTGTAATGTCTCCTTAAATTTCTACTTATAATTATACTTCTAAAGATGTCTTCTCACAAAAATATAAATAAAAATCAAAATCTAAGAATCTGTGTGTTAGTTAAAAACAAGAGATATCTATGCGTAATGTGGGTGTCGGACATAAGCTCACGACAGTCTTATATTATAGGGACGGACAAAAGCTCATCGATAACAAACATAAGCTCCCTTGAGGGACTTGTAATAAAATTCACCGAATATTGAAATTCAGGTGTTAGTTACTTCCTAAGCAGAAAATGGTGCTACTATCTTATATGACTTATCTATCAGGTATAAAAAAATAATAAGGACGTTGCGGAGTTGCGTTGTATTAAACTTGGGCAGACCTTGAGGAACTTGTAATAAAATGCCTGTTAAAAATGTTGACTACAATTACAAATAGACCAAATAACTCGGTAGAAAGCAGAGCTACTATTGTCGTATAGCAGTTATCAGATATCAGAATAAAATAGGGATGTTGCTAGTTTAATGTGTGAATCATAGGCTACAGTAAGTCTAATTTTGGCCCTGGAAATTTTCGAACCAAATTTTTCTTATAAGCCTGACAGTTCACTAACTGCGTCAAAATAATTTCATGATTCGGCATGAATACTTACATAATAGAATTTGCTTGCTAACAGGACTTTTTTTAAAACGAAATCATCATACTCAGATATATTTAGAGATCCACTTCAGAAACCAGTGGAGAAAAAATGAATTCAGGAACATCACATTTCCTTGTATTTTCCTCACCTCTTTTGATCAATAAGTTTGTGTTCTTGTCAAATGAAAATAATCTGTTTCCCTTCTTTTACAAGGAAAATAGTTAATATTATCACGTATATTTATGTTTTTTATTTTCTCTCTACAGACTTTGTGTCTTTCACAGACACGTCTTTCGTGAAGAAAAGTAAATGCACACAATCATGGAGAAAAAGAAATTCTGCATTTCATTTCACATCCTAAATTTAACGTACAGAAACATGAAGAAAAAAGTAATACTCTATTTTATTTCTCATCCTAAGATGAAATTCTCTTTCTGTACTGCGATTCCAATATCTTCTTCTGAATCAGCTTACTGGTAAAATAAAACTTCTGAAATCAATGTTTGCGGAAAAAGAAAACTAAATTTTTGTTTAGGAAATCTTTTTGTATACCAAATAAAATTCCCTTTCAGATTTATATCGTGCCCAAAACAAAATTCTCTTTCAGAAAAGTATTGTGCACGAAATAAAATTCTGTTTCAGAATCATTTTTTGTGTAGGACATGAAACTGATTCAGAAATACTTTGATGTTCAAAACATAATTATTTCAGATTTTTTTTCTGTACGAAACAAAACAGTTTAAATTTTTTTGTGTGTACAAATCAAAATTTTATTTCAGAAAATAATTGGTAAGGAACAAAAATGAACTCTCCTCACGAAACTGCTCCGACTAAATGAATCGAGTCATTCTGATAGTGTTGGCAACAGTGAAAAATCGCACAATCATTGTTACTGATTCATTGTTGTTACAGCGAACATAACTAGACTCGAACGAACCATCCACAAAGTCTGATTCATCTCTAAATACAGCCAAATAGACAATAAGTTTATGCTTACACGTTTCAATGCCAATGCTTAGCACTGGGTCGGGAAGGTTTCCTTCAAGTTCAAAGAGGGACATTAAACTCAACATTTCCTGAAACTAGCACCAAGGATTGGACGATTGCAATGCCGATAACATAATAATTAACATATGTAAATATCCACGTTGATCCCTGAGGTGGAACGAATGGATCACGAAGTATATATCAAATTTAAGGAAATAATGTTAAGTACAACATCAAATAATCATATAACGTAATAACGCTCCATAATCAATCACTTATACTCATCAAAGGAAACGGACTATGCATACACGCTATAAGGTAAGAAATGAATATAACAATCTCCAAAATTTTACACCCATAAAAGAAAATAAAATCGACCTCTTCGGTAGGTCTACCTCATAAAGACAGAGCATGGCCTAACCCCACGTGACGCCATGAAGTGATCCTAAAGGTAAGTTGGGCGCATGAGCGTACAATAGGAACAACAATAAGGTAGACTATATATATATATATATATATATATATATATATATATATATATATACCCTATAAGATAAGGAAGGGAATAACATTCCTCAAATTTATATCCATATAAGGGAAGAAAATAAACCCCTTTAGTGATACTACGAATAAAAGCGGAGCGAAAAACTATGCAAACTACCAGGGGCTGAGGGCGGAAAATTTAGGCGGGCGTCACACACCAGAGGACACAAAAGACAACATCAGGTAACACAAAATAATTTATACATACAACTGTACTCCATCATAAGGTAACAGTTCCCAAGTATTATGCCATAAAAGGAAACAATATATGCCATAAGTGGGACTACCCCATAAAGGTGGATGGTATGTGGTCTAAGGGCACCGAAGGCGCAAGAAGTTGAAATTAGATACCGCAAGGTAAACTATACATACACCTGTATTCCATCAAAAGGTAACAATCTCCAAAATTTTGTGGCATAAAATTAAATAAAATCACTCCTTCGGTAAAACCAACTCATAAAGGCGTGGCCAACACCACGTACAAAAATAGGCGTGACTTAACATCACGTGATCCAAAGAGGCGTGGCCTAACATCACGTGATACTATCACGCCATGATATGTGACCCCAAAATTTGCGAAGGCTTCCGTGGTGCAAACGTTTGATAGCGGTGGCGGGCGCCATGCTACAGGGGAGGAAAACTTTCTTCCAAGTTGGGCAAGTGCTACTATTTCGTTAGATTTATTAGTACTATGGAAAGTAGTGAAGTAAAACTGGGAAAATTCAACCAAAGAACAATTTATTGAACAACTAACTCAAAAATACTTTTTAAACTTGAAAGTGGACATATTGGCGATCCTACATGCCAAATATAGTTAACTTCTTTACTAAAGGTTCGCTTTCTATAAATCTTAGTGTTATATTTATTACACAAAACCTATTTCGTCAGGAGGAGCTGAGATATGTGTCTGCATTATTCTTGTATTGTATTATTTAAAATTCCAAAGCATGAATAACTTATTAAATATTGGAGTTATCAGACAACTCCTGAGAATATAACAGTTCTCTAAGGAATCTTTAACGCCGTTAGAAATTTATCGTATGGCTATTCATTTAGTTGTTTGAAACAATATACGTCAAATGAAATTTGCTTTCAATGAAATATATTTCCTGATGACATTTATCATTCTGTTAATTTTTCAATGTGGTAGAACAATAAGAAAATAAGAGGACAAGCTTCAAGCTGTGTTTTTAATGTTCGTTTCAAACATGTGCTTCTTAATTCTATCACAATGTCTCCAAAACTAAAACACTGTCATCTTCTTTATACTGTGTGATCTTCTTTCTAGGATGTGAAAACCAAATCCTAAATTACTTACAGCTATAGTGGCAAATGTAGACTCTTCAGTGGTTCGTAGTATTTTCGAGTGCTTTTATAAAGAATTAAAAGTAATATACCTCTAACAAAGACGGAGAGTGCAAGGTTAAACGATAGAGATGGACGCATAGATTTCTCGAGAACAAAATAAATACCGTCGATAAGAAAACAAAGAATGTATTGTTGCAACGAAGCCACTTGCATTCTTAGCTCTTAAATGATGTTACACACTACTCTCCCCATCCCATTTCGGGCTGTTGCATAGGACATTTCCTGGCTTCATACAATTCCAAAAAAATTCCGGAATATCATTAACCTCTGCTGTTTTAAGAAATGTGTTCCTATGGTTGCCAAATGGTAAGAGAATTGCGGTTGAGTTCATTAACACGTTTTCACAGAATCACAATATCTACAATATATCACGGTTTCAATAAAATCCGCCGAAATTCAGACATACCTTCTGCTGTTGTCATTAAACGTGGTCCTTAAGTGGTCAAACAGTCAGTGGTGGGTGGTTGTGTCCATTGAAACTTTTCTCGGGATCCAATATTAAAAACATATAATGGCTTGAAGCAATTGCACCGAAATCAGAATACATTTACCTTCTACTGTTTCCAAAAAAGTGACCAATGGTCAGCAACATATCACAGTTTCAAGCAATTACGACGAAATTCATAATACCGTTACTTTCTGCTCATTCAACCTTTGTAAGACGAACGACTCCTGAGTTGAGCAAGCAGTTTAATCCTCCATCACTTGGCTCCTAATTAATCTAAACAGATAACTTACCTGTGTATCTCTTTAGGAAGGATCAAACATTCCAACGGTGTGCACTTCTTCTACATCGGGAGTCCAGCAGCGGATGGGAAGGGGGAGCAGTTGGATGTACAATTTTCCCCTCCACCTCAGCATTTGGGGAGAAAGACTCTCCCTCCAAAAGAGCTACAAGCATAAAAGTGATATCAATAAAGATACACAAACATCATAACTAATTATACCCTGTGTATGGCCATTCTTGCGAACGACATAACAGTATTTGCCAATTTAGAGAAATGTATATTTTATTTCAATTTTTTGAAAATTTATTTTTCAAATTCTTTTATGGGATTGGCACGTGGGACAGAGAAGTTACCTCGTTGAAATGTGTGTCTCACAAGCTTGCAAATGAGGTATGGCTTTTATCTGTGCCAATTAGGGTACAAATTGAGACGTTTACTGGGGATCACAATAACTACAACACATCGCAGTTTCATTCATTTTGACGAAATCCAGGATTCCTTTAAGTTTCGTTGTTTACAAAAATGTGGCCCTGTAGCTGCCAAACGGTCAGTGATTGTGGTTATGTCTCTTAAGAATTTACTGAAATAAAGAATATCATAATCTTCGACTGTTTTCAAAAAAGTGGCTCAGTAGTGGCAAAACGGTCTCTGATTTTTGGTTGTGCCCATTGATACATTTTCTCAGTTACACAATATCTACAACATATCACGATTTCAAGCAATTCCACTGACATCTAATTTCATTAAATATTGTGCGGTTCCATTCTCATTTCGATGGGAGTCATTGCACCCTAAAACTCTTTTCTCTCAAAGACGATAAAACCCGCTTTTCCTACTTTGAAGCCATCTTTGCATCGGCAGAGTTTCGTTTCTTTAATGTGGCCCTTTTTATCAAGACAGCGCATTTTTGAAAACCCGAGCTTTGACCCCTTAAGCTATTTTCCGATTTATTTTCTGCTTACTATATTTGTGCCAAGTTTGAAGAAAAACGGATGAGAGTAAACCGTTGCGAAGCTACCTCCTTTATCTTTTCATTTTTTGGACTTGACCTCTTCTTGCCTCAAAGTTCTCTATTCGTGTTTTAAGTCACCAAAATAATCACCAAGATGTAATGTTGTTCCTCGAGGTCTTACTACAAAAAATAAGATATTCGGTATCCTCATATATGACATCTTTATCTAATTGTTCTATATAGTTGTACAACTTTAATCGTGCATTCCTGGTGGTATATGTTGCAATGATTACATTTGTATTTTTCAGAGGAACATTTGCGTTATCCAATATTTTAATAATATAATAATTTAATAATAACACATCCTTGTCAATCGGCATTACATGTGTTTCATCTACATCCCTGTCAGTTAATCTGTCATAAAATTTTGCAGGCTCTCGAATAATTTCATTATCATTGATCTTTTCATTTCGGGCAAGCTCGTACCATAAACATGTTAATTCCAGTTCGCATATGCTTTTCTGTGCTTAGTTTTTCTTACACACTTTTGTAGTGTCTGGCAGTACTCTGTCTCGTAATGCTCCTTAATATATTTATTTCCCTGCTCCTCACGTTTAAATCAGTTAGGCCAACCATGAGCCTCTGTATTACATTTCATAAACATGTTTGTATGTTTATAAAATGTACTCTACTTTTTTTAACAGGAACATAGTGCACTACTTATTTCTAATATTTTGTTACCTTTCTCTTGAGTTTTACGTACTTCGTCAAACACCCACTTCGTAGTGAGTGCCTATGTTCACATTCTCCTATATTTACAGTTTCTGCACATCAGCAACGCAGAGGGAATAAAAGATTGTCGTTACTACGACACCGTAAAACAGGATTGTACAAATCCTCGGGAGGGAGTACTATTCATTTTACGATACCCTCGAATTTTCGATTGCGGGACATTCAGCAGCCACATAAATTTTTTGGTGTCCAATAGGATATTTTTTACCATCCAACAGTAAGGGAATAACGAAATGACATCTACATATTGTACCTCCTCCCAGGGTGCATTTTTATAATAATATTTCACAACAGAACAGCGTCCCCGCTATAAAGCATCGCTCGGTTTAATACGATCTTTTCTGCACAGGGGTGATGTGCCTCAAGTTATGCTATATGAGAGTTTTAACGTAGTTAGTTTTTCCATTCACATCTCCCCATCTCGTGTGCTACAAAATCCAATTTTTTAAGTGATCAATTTTTAGTGGTCTTTTCAAAACGCACTTCAAGAGTGATACGTGGTTCTATATATATAGGTTTATTACGTCCTGTTTTATAACATTTAACAAAACCATATTGAAAACACCCTTCATATTTCCATACATGTACCTGATCATCTACACAGGCGTATTCATATACTTTAGAAAATACCTTCAAAATTATTTCCCTACCATTTGCTGCATGCTTGAAAGTAATATCGATCTCTATTGATTACAGATTAGCTGCGGAGGCTACACTAATTGCCTCGACCAGTGGATCGGCATTGGATATTTGTTCAAATTCTATCAAAAATTTAATGCATGCCTTACGTAGAAGTTGAACTTCCATCCGTCAGCAATAAATCAATTCTTCTTTGAAATTATATGTTTGATTTGAGGAATTTTCACACCACCTCATAAACTGTTTTTGCCTTTGGCCCTTAATATTTAGGGCACTTAATATTTTGATTATCTTTTGTGTAAAAATTGGGGTAAATAACCTTTTACCTCGTCAATACCAAATGCTTCAGATACTTTTGCTAGCGCCACAGAAAAAAATTCAGACTATCAATCAACTTCAAGTATTTGCAATTAATACCCAATATCCCCCCCCCCCTTAATAATAATACTTGGAGCCACTCGTTGTACTGTTATGATTGCACGAAGAATAAAACGTGCGTCGTAGCCTTTTGCATTATGTTCATTGAAAATTAGTGTATTGATATCGACAGGTTCTGCTGCTTATGTATTCAAGAAAGGCAGTATCATAATCTTCTCCATAAAAATATTTTCATGTTTATTGCAAATGCTACATGTAATACCCTCACTCTTCTTGAAACAATGGTATCATACCTGATGAGTAATAAGTAAGTTAGGCACAGGTTCATGTAAAATTTCGTCCTGCCTACATTCTATGTGATAGAAGCCCAACATCCATTTTTCTGTGCCTGAATATATTCTAGGGCGATGTAACATAGATTACTGGGCGGCAACATATTTTGACAGTTTATGCAATACGTTTCCCCACAGCTATGATGATTTCTATCCGTCTTACTAGCATATTCTTTAAGATATATTGTACACACTTTGAATTGCGAACACAAATCCTATTATAAATGATACGACATACATTCGTTACCGTAAAATCACCTGTAACGCTTATCACAATTCAGTACTTCATCTATTTTTCTACATGGAGTATTTTTTTCTGGCATTTAGGACATAATGCCTTACAATAACCTATATGCTTTTCATTATGATCATATTTGTCGCAAAAGTACTAACAGTTAAATGCGGGAGATAAATTTGTAATAATATTATAGCGATTATCAATTAACCGTCGAGTAGTCGCGCCGTGGTCAGAAGCATCGCATGGAAGTTATTTTTTATCGTGTGCCCACTCTGTTTGTCCAACAAACACCACCGTCTACCTAAACTTATCCATCACCTTCCCGAACATTCCTGTGTAATCACTCCGTTATCTGTTGTTTAGTTTAACTACTAGTGATTGTTCCATCGTGAGCGACTAACAATGTAATGTTTTTTCTCAGTGTTTTGTTCAGCACGTGATCTTTGCTTTGGAGATGTTTTAAGCTCTATAAACACAAATAGTATTTTAATGGACGGAAGAGAGGTCGACAGAGTTAACAAACTAATATCTAGAGTGAAAAGATAGGAAATTAGAAATGAACAGCTTAAAAGAACGGGGGGAAATGTTAGGAATGGACTATTTGGATAAATCAGACGAGATGATCTCATGGAACGTTTGTCTAAGGAAGATCATGACAAAAAAATGTAGAAGTGAGTGAACACGAAAAGTGAAGTGAGGAGTCCGCGAGCGACTCTGAAGATCTTAAACCCAGTAATGACCAGCGATTCCCCGAATGTAGTCAGAGCAGGAGAGGACGAAATAAGCTACGACAAAGTGTACAATAGTGTAAATTTGAAGATAACCTAAAATAATTTAATGTAGTTCTGAATAGGTGAAATTCTAAATAACAGAACCAAAAAATAATTCAATGTAAATTTTATTTTATTTGATTTGATTTCAATTTAGCGCCCCCTTCAGCATCAAGGCTATGTAAGACGTGGACTACTGCTTAACGTGGTATGCGAACCACATGAGCTCCCACTGGGAAACGAACCCCGAAGTCCCACGTCAAAGAGGCGTATGCTAACCGCTGACTTACGAGTGAGCCAAAATTGAATGTAAAATGCACTGTGAAGCTTTTATTATTGCTATGTTTATATAGTATTTATTTTAGTAATTTACCATTGCATTTCTAACTTTAGAGGGAATCAAAGAGTTGACAAAAACGAGAGATCCGCATGAAATTTAGAATTTTTGTGAAAGGCAGGGCCTAGTTATCTATCTAAAGAAATATGTAGCGAAAAAAAACATTATATTCCAAATAAGAAATAAAAAAAAACATGTCTAAGTGTAGGTTTCTTTAATAGTTATTAGTGTAAAACTTATTATAATAATAAAACTTTATTCTCTCTTAATCAGAAAACATACAAAATTACGTTTGTAATACAACAAAAAATTTTAGAACGATATTTCCAACACATTGTATTCGTGTGGTAGTTTTGACCGCACGCGACTACTCGCGTTAATTTTCAGCGCGACTGCTCAAGGGTTATTAGTAGATTTATTTTCTTTTCACCACCCACGCCCCTGAAAAATGTTTTTCTTTGTTAAATCATGGGACACTTTAATTGTATAATCAGATAATTTTTTTTGGATTGCATTCAATTGTGGAATGACACCAACATTCATCTAATAAAAAACAGCATTCTTACATAATAATTTGGCTTTTAAAACATAAAGTTATTTGATTGATTATAATAGGGTTGTGATGCATTTTTATCTCCTTAATTATCAATCAGTAATTCAGCAAATACTAGGGCATGGGTAAGGCAACTGCCCTCAATACGTCTCACCGTTTACAATTTATTTTTATCATACCGAGCTCTGGTATACGTAATTAACACATCGTATATATATAAAAATATCAAACATAGATGAGGTTATGAGGAACACTGAAAAACCACCATCACATTTTCTGACAAATTTTGAAAATACTTAATTCTTTAAAAATCAATATCAAGATTAGTTTTGTAGTAGCAAACTCTGGTTTCCATGAACGTGATCAACAGTGTATATTAAAAAAAAAAATAATCCAACATAGGTGAGTGTCAAGTTTCTTAAAATGTTACTAGATCTAGTATATTGTTTATAACTGGATTTAGTAACTTTTAACGGCCTTCTAATATTTTCGATTACTCGAGACCGAATCAACATATTGAGAAGGGGTTTGCATTCTTTTAGCAATGACAACCAATAGATTTTGTACAATCATGGTGACCTCCAGTTCAAAAGGTCAAATGTTTAAACCCGAATAAATCGTAAACGAAGCAACATACTGACGTCCTGTTTCCACATTTAGTAACAGATCATAAACTAGCACATGTCACAGAGGTACTGACTATCGATGTCAAAGTTCATGTGATTAAACACTAATAACTCGTAAACGAAGCAGTATATTAAGGAGCTATTTCCAAATTTAGCAATAGGACATCTAGGCTATACTGCATGCCTCAAAAGTACTGACCGTAAGGTCAAAGGTAAAATTAATAAACCCGAATAATTCGTAAAGGAAGGAACATATTTAGATAGGATTAGCATCTATGGAATGCTCATAGTCTTATGTAATTTCTGCTATGTTACATACGAGTTGGACAATGTACTCATAGACTTATGTAACTCTTGCTATGTTAGAAAAGGGTTGGAAAATTTAATCATAGTATTTTATTACCTCTGCTATGTTTGTAGTCTTATTTAATTTCTGCTATGTTAAAATAGAGGTTGAAAAAGTGCTCATAAAAGGGAACGAGTAGACATCTAAAAAGTGGTCCTAAAAGGAACGATTACATCTGTAAAATGAGGCCATAGAAGGGAACGAGTTTTCGTGGCGTTCGATTATCCATGGGTGGATGGTCTTGGGTCATGGAGTATCGTGCGACACTGGAGAATTGAGTTCTTGCTATCGGAAGCTCCTAAAAAAGGGCGATTTTTCAGCTACTATGTGTCAGGTTCTGCCCATCTCCTAACGTCCAACATGCGTTGTTCTCACGTTGTATCATGTAATTCCTTGGGTTTGTTTATGATGCAAAGTAATGTTCTCACGTTGACAATGTTCCCGTAAATGAAATCAAATTTAATGTAGCCGAACTCCTGAGTACTGGAATATATTTAATTTTCTTTACATCTATTGTTATTCCTTTATTACTCTTATATTACTTTGGTTCATAAGCGTTACACTGTGATGGCCATACAGGAGCTTTCGATTATTTTTTTGAGTGAGTATTTACGTTTCTTGCTAATAATTCACCACTTTTATTTCTACATGCTATTTAAGGACATCGTAAACCTAGATCTTATAAATACCTATTATTTTCTATCCTTTTTTCAACTTTGTTCTTATTTCATCTGCTACTCACGTACCGTGTAGGACTCGCTCTTCATCACTGTGATTAGAAGTAGACTGATTTCATTCACAACATGTACGAGAAAGTAGAAACACTAGTCTGTCATTTTATTGAAAAGAGAAAACAATATGATATTGAGTTTTGTAGGTAAAATAATTTACTGATCTTCCTACCTGTTCAATGGAGGGAAATTTTGAATCTATAGAAAATGAATTGGGTTCATTTAGTTATGGAAATGAATGGATACAGGCTACAAACTTCTAAATATAACACTTTTGCTTTAGTCGCAGATATTTATGAAAAAAATTGTAAAGCATACACGCATTCTCCATAAGAAATGCCACCAATATTCAGTAACGCTTCGTTTGTGTATGAATGATTCATAACAGTTTTCTTCATCTCTATTTTCTCCTCTTTTTAATTCCCATTCACGTATTTTGTGCACTTCACATCCCGAAACATTTAATTTTTAAATCATCTTCTTTTATCCTTCATCACAAAATTAGATGGCGTATGCATCAATATTATACACTGGTTAAACTTTGTTAGATCCCCCTCACATATGAGGTAATTTTGTGGCTCCTGCAAGATGAACCTTTTATCACATATGTAAAGAGAACGAGCGAGATATTCAAGGTACCCCAAATCGCGATGTTCTTCACCAGTAATTGAACTAGAAACTAGCCAGGAAATATCAAACATTTTCTTCTTTGTGATAATGAACGTATTCCTATTTATCACGAATCACACAAATAGAGCCCAGCAGTGACAAAGGTAAAACGCTTTCAATAAAATCAAAATATTCTATTGGCTAATATAATTATGAAGATATAACACTACATAAGTCATAGCTTTCCAAATTATGAATTATCTTTATCTATCAGCGGATGTTTTTTTTAAAAAAAACAACTACATTTCACATGTCTTCCGTAAGATATTCAGTTACCATTTATTACTATTTTCCCACTTAAGTGTGATCTTTACCTATATTCCCTCCTCGCCCTCCTAACCTTACATATCAAGTCAACAAGCTATCATCGGTTGTAGCTGATCAAGTAACAAGAGATGTTTACTTCGCAGAAGTTTGAAACGTGAACTCAGAACTCCGTATTGAACTTTGCCTTAAAGCTTTCCTTCCAATCACCTCTCTTGTGTTGATGTTTTTCTTAACTTTTTAGTAATGCATTTGTCTTACAGCAAACTAGAGAGCGTGTATATTTGTATGTGTCTCACTCTCAAAAGGTAACACACATTTTAAAAAAATGCGATCCAAAGTACATGAACCCTACACAATATCATTGTCTACGGGTCGATTTGGCTCAGTGATAAAGTGTTCGCCTGTGCTACTGGGAGTCCTTGGTTTCAACCCACCTTAAGCCAAGTGACCTTTTCGTTGCTCAAAATAGACTGAGACACTGTGCGTGAGCTTTCTTGAGTTCCTTTCTGAAGCAAGGGAGTACCTCTTTCTATCCCAGTTCACGCCAAGATAACTTTCTCATGAACAACATACCATGTGCGTGGATTATCTCTGGGGTTACCCGACGTCAGACTCTTACAACACACGCGTTTACGTTATTTGTTTCGCGCCATGTAAAGGCATATTATTATTTTACCATCCTCTTCATCATCATGACGTAAGAGTTGGCTTACGCTTCAAGTGAGATTCTAACTACACGAACTCAACTAACTAAACTAGTAGAGAGGGGTCACCTGCTGCTGTTTTCTCCTACCGCGCATGCGCAAACAAGCCATGCTGATTGGCTGGCGAATTTCAAGTGACCCCGCCCCTGGCCACGCCTACTTGACCCCGCCCACGTGTGGCCACGCCCCCGACCACGCCCACTTTGGCCCCGCTCCGGCCCCGCCAACGTGTGGGAAATAGAACACCTTGTTCGGCTCAGCCACCTTCTTTTACGACCTCCATTTAAGGGGGTGTACTCGTTCCCTTTTATTAGCACTTTAATCAACCTATATTTTAACATAGCAGAAATTACATAAGACTACGAACACCCTGAACCGTCCAACCATGCCTTTTACGACACCCAGTTTAGGGGGTGTACTCGTTTCCTTTTATGAGCATTTTTAGGGATGTATTGGTTCTCTATTTTAACATAACAAAAATAGCAGACAATGAGCACATTATAGCAAATATTACAATCGAACACCCTGAACCGTCTAACCATAGGGGTGTGTTCGGTCTCTATTTTATGAGCACTTTTTTCAACAACTATTTTAACATAGCAGAAATTACAGAAGACTATGTAAAATAGCAAAGACTACTCGTTCCCTTTTATCAACCCCTGTGTAACATAACATTCGTCAATTACTGCATGTCCCATAATTGCTGAGCATCGTGGTCAAAACCAGAATAACTCGTAAACGGAGTCACATATTGAGATGGTTTTTCCAAATTTAGTAATATGTCATCAACTACTACAAGTTCCAAAAACACTGAGCAAAGAGGTCAAAGGTCAAATATTTATAACCACATAACTCGTAAACAAGGCAACATTTTGAGATGGTGTTTCCACATTTATTAATAGGTCACCAACTACTACACGTAATAAAAGTCCTGACCATCGACGTCAAAAGTTCAAATCCGAATAACTCCTAAACGGAGCAACATATTTAGGTGCTGTTTCCACACTTAGTAATAGGCCATCAGATAATACATGTCCCAAAATACTGATCGTCGACGATAAAATTTAAATATGAGTAACTCGTAAACGGAGTAAAATATTTAGGTTCTTTCTTCACATTTAGTAATAGGTTATCACCTACTGACGATCGAGGTGAAAGGTGAAATATTTAAACCAGAATAACTCGTAAACAGAACAACATATTGAGGTGCTGTTTCCACATTAGTACTAGATCAACTACTACCTGGCCTAAGAGTGCTGACCATCGAGTTGAAAGGTCAGATATTTAAACCAGAATAAGTCTTAAACGCAGCCACATATCGAGGTGCAGTTTCCACATGTCCCAAGAGGAAACCATCGAGGTCAAAGGTCGAATATATAAACCCGAATAATTCGTAAACGGAGCAACGGTTAAATTTTGTACCAAGCACAAAAAGTGAAGAAGTGATAAATTTTGTATAATGTGTTCATTGTCTGTTATGTTAAAATAGGGGTTGGAACGAGTACACCCCTTCTATGTTACATAGTCTTATGTAATTTCTGCTAGGTTGGAAACGAGTACATCCCCTTAGTATTTGCTATAATGTGCTCATTGTCTGCTATTTCTGATATGCTAAAATAGGGGTTAAAATGCTCATAAAAGGAACCGAGTACACTCCCTTGCTGGACGATTCAGGGTTTTCGATAGGGTTGGAAACGAATATATCCCTGCTATGTTACGTAGTCTTATATATTATCTTCTATGCTATGTGTTCGTATTCTTTGCTATGGTAAAAGGTTCAAAAAGTGATCATAAAATATGTTAAAATAGGTGTTGGAACGAGTACATTTGTAGTGCCCTTTCTTACACCGTTCTGGTACGGCGCAGGCAATCCACAATAAGTGTTATGGTTGACATTAAAGCATCAGACTTCCGAGAGCTGGTTCGTTGCCAACGTAGGACAGGCTAACAAGGAAAGGAAACAGGAAACTAGAATTGAATAAAGTACATCAGGAATGAATACACAGTGCATTCCATAAGATAAAGATGGAAATCAAATACAACCACGGATTATTGGGCCGCTTTTATTACCGTCACTGTATATAGCAAACTATTGTCTCATCACATCGGCTACAGTTAACACGGTTATACCAGTACGATTACAATGATGCAAACATTTATACATGTATCCAAATTTCTCCACATTAAGTTACATAACAGCATTCCTGTTCTCGATGAGTCATCCACCAATACATATAATTAATATTTTTTCAATATATGTCATCAATTAATCCTTTAAATCATCGTGTTTCATCATATACATACACCAATACACATTATATTATATTTATACTAACTTCGTCGCGTAACAGCACAAGGATGATCATTTAGTACAGGAAGCAAATTGATTCATTCAACATGGTAAGCACAGTAATATATTAAACAAGTGTACAGGCATCCGATTTGTTATTTGTGATGAACCAAAAAAAATATTTTTCCCTGATGTTATTTGTAAACAGAAGAGATATAATCCAGTTGCGGAATCCTCACGGATTCCAGACTATTTAAACCACTACAACAAATTCATGTTTTCTTCTCTTGATCAACACTACTATATACATAGTTATTTCTATTTCAATCACTAATAATATAAACAACAGAAAATCTCAATTCAACAGAAGAAAAAGAATACAACTGGCTATAATTTCGCGGCCATTAACGCCAGTACACCGATGGCGCAGATTAATTATAACCCAACATTAACTTACATAACAAAAATAATAGCGTAAATGCAATACTAACAATAACCAGTAAAGTTTGGTAATGGTAAAGATAAACAATAAGGGCGTATTAAAAGAAAAATAATCTTATCCTGTAATGGAGACCAAACGGGTCCATTACAGTTTGCCCCGTCTTCAAATAAAAAATATATACATATATTTTTTTCTGATTATCTAGTGCAAGGTACTTAAATAACCGGGCACACTAAAATCACAACACAGGACAAATACACAATAAACAATAATAGAGAAACAAGGAACGAGTAAGCAAAATTTACATGAACTAGGCTTCATTCACTACTTTTAACTTTCTTTCGGAATTTCCAATTCATCTCTTCTTTTCCTTTCTTCAGTTGCCGTTGGTCAATCTTCCGTTTCATCTTAAACCATACTCTCACAGTTACTGCCCTAATTTTCTTCCGTTTCTTCTTTCTATGGCATTTCTTCTTTTCACCTTTTCCAAGCCTCCGTTTCCATGCTTCCGGTTTCCTTTTGTATTTCCAGGTCAAGATGTTTCTCCTCAGTTTACGGATCCCTTTTCGAATTTCATATACTTTTCTTCTCTTCTTTCGATGCACATTCAGGATCATTTCTTTCACTTCCTTTCCGTTGTTCTTCCTAGTTTTGTAATTCATACAATTATTTGAAGTAGACCTGTGTTTCAATCTTTCTTTAATTTCGCTTTCAGCCTTAAGGTAATCGAAGTCTTCATCCTGTGACCCTGTGACCCTTCATCCTGTGGAAGGTTGCATAGCTTTCGTACTCTTCTTACAATATTTGACACGCATTTATTTTCTTTATTTTCTCCGAGTACTATTTTCTGTTGCAGGGTCTTAGTTGTCTTCCACCGTTGATTACTCTCATCATAATTCTTTTCAGATTCTGGCGAATAATCAGAGTTTGATGGTTCTTTCTTAAGCCTCCGATACTTATGCTCCCTATTACAGTTGTAAACTAATTCTGGCAGTATTTTATTTTGTTCTCGTACCTTGGAATTTTCAGGTTCCAAAGTCTCAACATCGACTTTCCTTGGTGTACCCCTGGAGAGAACATCCCTAAGAGCTTGAACTTCCTTCTTCTCTCGGTTTAGTTCCTTTTGTTTTTGTTTCAAACTGACTTCAAACTGTGACAACAACTGGTCACGATTTGTCCTCAATGAAACCATTTCCGTTTCCTTCAAATCTAAAGCCTCCTTCAGACTGTCTTTTTCCGTTTTGAGACTATAATTCTCGTCTCGAAGACTATTAAATTCTTGACTTATAGTCTTTACATACCTTTCATTCTTCTCACAAGCTTTAAGCTGTATTTGCAGCTTCTCAATTTCAGCATCTTTTTCCCTTATGGCAATAGAATTATCACATATAATAACTTCAGCACGATTCAATTTTTCAGAATACATATTAATCTCTGCATTCCTTTCTTCTTTTTCTTTTGATTTTTGAGAAAGCATTTCCTTCAGTGCATTTTGTAATGAAATTATCTCCTTTTCCTTCTCAGACATTTCTTTATGTATCGTATTCTCCTTTTCATGTAGAGTATTTCGTAGCTCCTCAACTTCCGCATGCAAATTTTCTTGAAGCTGCTGATTCTTTTCGAACTGTTTTCTCTGTTCTTCTAAATTATTTTCAAGGCTCTGAATCTTTTCATCCTTTTCTTGCATAAGGGATTCCAACTTTTTCATTCGTGTTAGCAAAGATTCAGTCTCACACTTGTGCTGTAAGACCATGTTGTAGTTAGCTTCTTCGAGAGCTTTACTCCTTTTTTCCAGAGTGATTTTATGTGCATATAATGTTTCAATCTTTTGTTCATAATTATTCACTGATGACAATAACTCATTCACTCTATCCGTACACATTTCAGTTTTACGTTTTAGCTTATTGTGTTCTGCATATTCGACTTCAAGAAGTCGCTGGCGTTCACATAATTTTTCACTAATCACACCGAGTTCACTGTCTTTAGCACCAATAATACTTTTATAATCCGCTACACGCTCCTCATAAGATCTAATTTGTTCCAACGAAGCTTGATGTGCATTTGTTGCTTTTGCTAATTTTGATTCCAGCTCCGTCACTTTATCATTAAGAATAGAACACTTACACGCTTGAGTCCGTTCTTCAAGAGCTGTATTAGTTTTCACCTTTTCAGCTATTTCTCTGTCCTTTTGTTTTAACCTGTTCATGATAGAATATTGGTTTACTTCCATATCACTAATTCTTTTCTTCATCTTTTCAGACTTTGCTTTCTGTTCATCCAGAGAGAGTAAACAGTCTTGAAGCTTCTGTTGTAAACGATTATTTTCTTCGCGAAGACACTTCACCTCGTTCAGTTGAGAACTCGCTTCAGTTTCGATGCTCTGTTTGATTTCATCCAAAGGGTTAACATACACAGCTGCCTTTTGAGTATATTTTGGCTGTGGTTCTTTTCTTGTGGCTTCTATATTCTGCCGTGATGCCTCTTCTCTCAAGCTTGATACTTTTTTTGTTTATTTCGGCAACGGTCGCAAATCCAAATTTCTCCAGCAAAACTCATTTGTACACAGCTTTCAAATGTCATGTTAATACACCTAAAGTGATAGTAGCATTTACATTTTTCGCAAATAATTGAAGCTACTATTTTGCGTCCTTCCTTAGGTGATACTTTTCTTTGTATACAGCAGGCATATTGCCAATCCTTGCCTAAGTCTTCCTTCTCACTATTTACTTCCATCATTTTCATATTGTCCAAAATCCAGAGATTCATCCGCATCTGGTCATCTTCTAATGTATGTAGCCTCTCATGTTTCTCTTCTTGTTACCTACTCACCACGTCGTGCTTCAGTAATACCAGACTTTACTGTATCCTGGCTGGGTCGCCAAATTTGTAACGCTCTTACTTCAGCTTGACTATAATTCAACTTTCAATTCGGAAAATAGCCTGGGTCGCCACCACGCTGATATAAACGTGGACAAGTTTGAATCTGACTATGGATTACACGATCAGAAGAATCAGATAAGTGCATAGGTAATAAAAGCAAGCACAGCTTGATTACGGTCACATCGCACGGGACATCAGACACCGTGACTTATTAATTTATATGGAAACTCTCATATTGACTGCGTTATTATTATTAATCTGTTTTGTGTACAAATACAAAAGTTTAAAGCAAATAGAAACATATTTATAGAATGTTTTTCCAAATCGTCCAAATTTGTGGTTTAAATACGGTATATTGAAACTTTACTGTATTTATTATTAGCAGTACAGCAAATAATCCTCTCTCTACATTCAGCCAGTTAACAAAATTATACAGATTGCTAACGATCTTCTATTATTAATAAAACAGCATATCGACTAGGTACCTAACAGTTCATCATTATTATTACTTAACTTCCCACAAGGTTCAAAATTCATTTCATATAAATAATTAATCCATTAAATTCACGTTTCATTGTATAACTACATAATCATTTTCATTCAAATTCGTAATATTCATCTTCATTAAAAGTAACCAGTTTCATTCAAATTCATAATATTCATATTCATTAACATAACCTTGTGTCTTTCATATTATTATTTTAGTATTCATTATTAGATGTTTGGTACCTTATTTACAACGTTGAATATGCTGATATCCCAAAATATAACATTGAAAGAAGAGTGATATTGCAAGAATTGTGTTGTGATATACTTATCGGTTACACAAGAAAGTCATTGAATATATGTTGTTACTGCTAAGATACTGAAATATAGAATTTTGTTTGTATTCAAAATTTACTAGCACAAGAATTTTGACATTATGTATGAATCAGATTATATATACATTTTAAGCTATTATTCGGTGGCTGACGACAGAAAGAAGGGCTTAAGCCCCTAGAATAAACTTTCTAGCTTGACATATTAATTAGTGTCATTAAAAGAAAAATAATCTTATCCTGTAATGGAGACCAAACGGGTCCATTACACATTCCTCCTAGGTTACATAGTCTTATGTGATTTCTGCTATGTTGGAAACGAGTAGATCACCCTACTCTTTGCTATTTCTGTTATGTTAAAACAGAGAACAAGTACACCCCTAAAAGGAAACGAGTACACCCCCTAAACTGGAGGTCGGTCTGGACGGTTCAGGGTGTTGGAAACGAATACATCCTTGCTATGTTACATAGTCCTATGAACTATCTGCTATGGTAAAATGTTCAAATAGTAATCATAAAAGAGAACGAATACACAACTAAAAGGAAATGAACACATCACTGCTATGTTACGTAGTCTTATGCTCTACTATGTGTTCGTAGTCTCCATGTGCTATGGTAAAATGTTCAAATAGTGGTTAATAAAAGGAACGAATACGAAACGAATACATCCCTGCTAGTCTTATGTATTATGTGCTCTGCTATGTGTTCGTAGTCTCCATGTGCTATGGTAAAAAAATGGATCATAAAAGCAACGAGTCCACCCCACTCATAAAAGAGAACGAGTACACCCCCTAAAAAGTGCTCATAAAAGGGAACAAACACACCCCTGTCGTAAAAGACCGTGGGTGTTCGATTTCCCATGGGCTCCTGAGTTGTTCTCATATGTTCCAGATCGATCATTTTTTGCGCATAAAAGGGAACGAGTGGGAGGCGAGCAAGAAGTGTGGCCATCGTGGGCGGGGCCAAATGTGGGCGAGGCCGAGTGGGTGTGGCCAGGGAGCGGGGTCACGTGACCGCAGCCAGCCAATCAGCGTGGCTTGTTAGCGCATGCGCAGTACAGAAAAAACAGCCCCAAGGGACCCCTCCAGACTTACACTTAATTCAATCACCGTTTAAGGGGGAAATAGTGATTTACTGTTAAAGCGTTTACTTCTATTGCTAGAAGGAGGTCCTACATTGGATGTCAGTTAGCGGAAGTAAAGTTTCTGATGAACATATTACGAATGCGAAACAACTGTCATACAAGACAAACGTGCTAGTCTCTAAACCAAACGATAGTATGGGGTGCGAGTACTATATTAATAAAACTAACAAGAAACTTTCTTATAATTATCTTTTCATATGTTCATTACTTCCGTTTGAATAACATATTCACTTTTTTCATATTCCTGTGAGTAACAAATTAAAGCACCTTTCAAACAAGACTTGTCCCTTCTCCTGCGCGATGTTTTATCTCTTCTTATGCACGTTAAAACATTTTCAGACATGATGAAACTCGACCTGTTCTCTGAAATAAAAGCCTCACGGGTATTTATTCTCCCTCCAATTTTTTACTGTTATTTCTACCAACGAAATAATATTTGTTTCCTAATGCCATTCTAGTAAATACAAATCATGTAATCACAATAATATATAAGTATTCGATATTATCCTTATCCTGATATCATACTATTCAATGTGATATAATTTTTATATACACACAAGTACTACAGCTCTTTCCTGTCTAACCGGTAACCGTACTCGATTTTCACGTGGGAGCAAATTGTTCGATTCCCGGTGTGATCTCATGTCTTTCCGATTACACGTTAGTCAGTAGGTCCACGTCTCATTCTATAATAGTTTTAATGATAACAACAAAAAATATATATTATAACTGTAATTATTGTTATTATTATTAATACTATTCATTATTTTCCTCGATAAAATATCTTTTCCTTTCCCTTCTTTCTATAAAAGATCACACACACACACACACACACACACACTCACAAAAACACCACATACACACACACACATTCGCACTACACTATTAATCACAATATAACATTTGCTCTATACGAATGGACGAGTTATAAGAAATAAAATATAATGAATTATATACAGTTCACATGAACAATGAAGTAACTTGATTGGAATGTCATATTCCACTAATGGGCCGGGCTGGGTCGATAATAAAGTTTTCACTTTTGTGCATGACCGTCCTTTGTTGGATCCTAGCTCGAAATATGAATATTCTGCTGAAAATCGCCCGTGTGCGCAGATGTTTTTCGTGTTCTACCGTTCTCCCTCACTTTTTCAGTCCACCAGTATTAACTAATGAAAGACTGAGTAATCAACCAACAGATATCAGTAGTGGGTTTTATACCGTTTCTAGTACACCCCCTAACCAACAAATTACCTCAAATTCTTTAAAAATCTAGTTTACGCAAACTTTTTGACTATCGTTTTCCCTCCAGGTGTTAGTTTAAGTATACATTCATCCCTACCAATATTTTTGACCAGCACAGAAGGATCCAACTAAATATATAAAGTTACAGAGCGCAAAATATTTCCATAACTACAATACTAAAGTGAGATTGAATAGGCTTTTACCACATTTAAAATGATAACATCTTATATCTAAAACTTATAGTGCTATCTCTGATTGAAAAAAATAGTTTTTGTTTGATGGAAATCGGTCGCGAGATAGCTGAATTATAAGAACTTAAATTTAGTATATTGCATACAGACGTTACATGTTCAATTGCACACACGCACACATGAATTCAAGTTTACAAGCCAGTTTCCGTTGAGAGAAACAAGAGTATACATATATGTATTAGATTTATAGCCTCTCTCTTTTCTTCTTAGAACGTGACATGCAATTCGATTATCTTTTCCTTCTCCTCACACCAACATATTTTCTTTTCCCTTCTTCTAACAGAACTTCTAGCTAGCAGTCGTGAGAGGGCGCTGTATCAATGACGTAGTGTTCATGAACGAGACAACGTACTACATGACGAAATATCTCTTGCATCTCTTTCTCTGTTTTCTTCAACAGAACTTCTAGCTAGCAATTTTGAGATAGCGCTGTACCGATGATGTTGTATAATGTATGTTAGATTACGTCACATATAAATACATATACAAGCACTCTTTTGTATTCAGCTCTGAAAAGCAGAGAGATTTGTGCAATAGAAACGGAGAGAGAATGATGACAGCGAATTAACGGCGATGTATTCTTCGCTTCCCATATAGATAACGTTGGATTTAACGTCTAAGCATAGCTCGGGCGGTATATTCATCGCTCAACTTTCCTCGCGTAACGGCTAGCTTTCAAGCGAATGCATGTTCACCGTTATAATCTTCATAAGCGGAGTTAGCTCCTAGTTCCAAAACGTACCACATACATGGGCTAGTGTCTCCCTCTCTTTCCTTCTCATCAACACTTAGTGATGCCACAATATTAGAACTAAATCCTAAGTTATTAGACAAAATTCTATAAACAGGGTTGGAAACTAATTATTTTTCACATGTTTCTCCAGAATTGTTAAAATTACGAATTAAGCTTTGAAACTATTACCAATGAATTACTACCAAATAAGGTAAACATGATAAGTTTTTGAACACGATACCAACCCTGTCATTCACTAGCGTATTTAAGGGGTAATATGTTTAAATCGCAATAGCTCCGTAGTTTATTAACAGATTTCCAAACTTCAAACGGCAATCAATAGAGAAATAAAACTTCTATCTTCTGAAAGTATTGCAGGCTGTATAACTCTAAGGATACTATTTTGAAATCGCCATAGCTCCGTTGTTTATTAAGCGATTTTCAACATTCAAACGGAATCAATAGAGAAGTAAATTTGTAATTTTCTGAATGTATAATGGGTATTATAACTATAAGGATACTATTACAAAAATTAAATAAATCTCTTATTTATGTATGGATTTTTAAAAAACAAATAACATAGCGTTGTGTATGTCTACAGATCTCAGTTTTTATAGTTTTGTAACCATAAAAACACTTTTACACTTAAAACATACTTAAAATTGCAAGTTTGGATACTGATAATGGAATCTTCTCTTAACCTCGTTCTCTATGGGAAACAATGATTTCTTAAACTCTGCCCACTGGTCATAATTCAAGCTGAATAGACAACCGTGAATTTGAAATACTACTTCCGTTTCGGTTTGCACATTTTTTACAATTACATTGAAATTATTGGTAACAATGAACCTCTTTTGGGGATCCTTAATAAGCAGTCCATTTTCTACTTTAGAAAAAAATAACCATTTTGGTTACTTCTTAGAATCATTTTTAAAGAACAGTTGATGTATTTTGTAACCATTACAAAGATCTTCCGTTTCATCATACCTCATAAACAGTTTCTTAGTTTTCATCTCTTTAAAAACTTCATCAGTATCTTCATTATATCTCTGTGGTAATAAGGTTTTGTATTTCTCATTTAAGTGTACTAATACTCTTTTACCAGTGTATTTTGTATCAATTTCCATGAGGTTATTTCGTATGTGTTTCCCTCCTCCAAATCTTGCAATTTAACAAGTTTTAAAATGGTAATATTGTTTATCTTGTATAATTGTAACGCCTTTTCTCATTTATTGTATAAAACTTTTAAAAATTTGTTCATTTTTGTAGTGATCTTATCTCATTACATATATACGGTGTATTTAATTCCATCAACAATGTCTTTTATATGTTCGTCTATCAATTCTCCATTCATTACTTTAATAACATTAAGCTCATCCTTACCCCTTCAGACCTGAATTTTTATAAGCTTCAAAAATATTATGTGTTGTGGTTTTTAAACGCATTGGGGTTTTCTGATGCCATTTTCTTTGAAATGTTTTTGCTTTCTGATGCTTTTGTTACCCATAGTTCTCCAGATATTTTATGTGGACAAATGTGTACATCTGGACTCCACTGTTATATATATTTTTTTAGTTTTTATATAGCATTGGTGTCCCGTTGTACACATATGTGTACATTAAATATTTAGAAGGCTATCGGTCACACTGATATTTTTTAAAAATAAAATGCAATAAGTATATTTCTTTGTTTATTAACATTATAACGTGGTTTCATCTTCAGATAAATTGAAATCAGAAATGTCACCTTTCCCCAACATATCTAAAATGTTATCCGTAGAGAGAGATGGGCTGCTACCAGATGGTTTATCCATGATTCTAATTCGTGTACACACTAACTCAATGTACCATATAATTTATAAGAACATTTTGGTATAATGTCGTTGATATAAGTCCGACCGAAGCTAAAACAAACCAATTCTTACTAATATTATCACCCAAAACACATACTCAATGAGCTTTCATTGATAACGTATCTGTTCATTACGATCCTCTTGCGTACAATTGTGTACATTATATGTCAACAACAAAAAAAGTTATAAGGAGTTGCTTGTCATATTTGTGATTTTACAATAAAAGATAACATATATTCACAAACACTCGCTAGCATTTCAAAAAGATAGTTCAGAAACGAGAAACTTATTGTAATAAAATTAACGAGGTAGTACCTGTTGATAAAACTGCAACACCACAGACTATTTACAATACGTTTATCACATACCACTCACTAGAACGCAGCAGCTTCTTGTATAACAGTGAAGCAAAGCTACACAATTTAAACAATAGGCCTGTATGCCCACAACAATGCTTTAAGTAGAATTAATGCAATATAAATTTAATGTACACAATTGTGACCGCCAGGTCTGAATGGGTTAAATATAGCAATTTGAGAAACCATATTTTTATAATACTCTTCCTTCTAAGCTATATTAAATCGTGTAGATAAGCCAGTGATAACTGCAGAAACAGATGCAAATGCTGTTGTAATAATTGAATAAACTGTAAGAGGAATAAATGTATTGATAAACCCTGTAGAAGTAGAAAGTAATATCGAAAATGCAATAAGAGTAACATAAATTCATTTTAACCTCTTAAATTTCATTTTATTTTTCGCTAGCAAATTTGGAAGTGTTAATATTCTATCCTCAATTAAAGCAATTAGATTCTCTCGTGGATTGTTATCTGGAATAATCATTTTATTAAATAAGTTTTTATGATATTATCATAAAAACACTTACAAACTAAACATATAATTGATTTATATCTTCTCAATCATTTTATCTTTTAGAACATCATATTCAAGGTTTTTCTTGCCAATCATTACAACATAACAAATCGTTTTCTCTGGCACATCACTTTCAAAATTAACAGTTAATTTCAAATTGGTTCTATCATTTACAGTTACTCATTTATGCTTGCTTGTGTTAATTACGAACATCGGCCTATTTTCAAAAAAAATAGAGTAATAAAACATCTTAGTGTTTCCAATTGTAACTCTCCTCTATATCGTATACATTTCGTAAGAACTGAGATATTTATGCTTTTCAAAATTTAAGTTCAAAGATTCTAAAGGAAAAGACTCATTTCTAGAATTATAAAAATGGATATTCTGTACTTTACAATGATCAAAATAGCTTGAATCTCTTTCTTGGTTATCATTCCTATCAGTTTGGAAAAATGGAATCACAAAATTAGGCATATCAAATTCGCTTGAGTTGAATTGTGTGGTTAGATCAAATTCCAAATATTTGCCTGCAAATGATTTCTGTAAACATTGATATGTGTTAAAGGAAATAGGAATCTTACTATCTCTTAAGATGTTAGTTCTTAGCAAGGCGGCTTAGTTAGGTTCATAATTAACAATAGGCATTGTCAACTCCATAATTGTAATCTTTACTGTACTGTGGTTGATCATTCTCATACGTTCCATCTCCCTTTTTAGTTTTCCAAACGGCAAATGCATTATAATCAGAACCACTTCTTTTAAATGTATATTTCAATCCTCCTTTCCACATAATATCTTTATAATCAGAACAAAATCCTGGTAAAAGTTTTAGTAAAAGTACTAATTCTTCATTTGTTCTTCACCATGTAATTCCTTCCCATCCACATTCATCATAATGATTTGCTTCTGGTTTTGAAATTATACATGTGTTTACCGCTGTCGAAAATAAACCAGGATAATGTAAATAACCAATATTTGTCCATGCTTACTAACTTGTATTTGAGAAAGGCAATATGGGAAGAAGTTATTAACAAGTCTAATATTTTGAACAACAGTATATTCTACATTAGCATCTCTACCTGTAATTTCGAAAGTTACATAAATATCAGCATAAAAAGGATGATTAAGCCTTCCACAACATCTATATCAAACTCAATAGATCTGTTTGGTTTATTTAAATTTCGATTGTCTTTTGATTAGGTTTAAAGGATTGTAATTTATATGACTATATCTTATCCATATTTACTATAAAAAACATTGTTATCGTTTTATGAATTAAACTCATAAAACAAACTTAAATATAGCTTTTCCAAATATCCTTATTCCTATTCACCTGAACAATGATTTCTGAAAACTATATCCATCTGTAAATATTTGTAATATTACAATACATAAATGCCCACAGATTACCTCGTTAAAATGTTGTATGCGATTCCTACTGTAATCTATATTATGACCAAGGTATTTTACGAGTGTCTTTGGCGGATTACCTCCGAATGAATCAAACATACTTTCTAATTCCTTCTTTCTAATAACAAATCCAAAGTGTTCCTATATTTTAGATGTATCAAAGTTAACAATACCACAATCATTCTTCTTTGAATGTTTAGGTAATTCATCACTCATAAATACACCTCTAAAGTTTCTTATATTAAGCTGTTTAAGAAGATGAATTAGATACAAGTTACTGAAAGGTATAATTTCTTCCTTTCCTTGATTTTTTTGGGCTTTTCGTTTTTGTAAGATTACCACCTTGTTTCTCTTCCATTGCTAAGTTATATCTCTTTTGCTCTTCTAATTCTGCTTTATTCTTTTATACATCTTCTACCGTTTTGACTACAGTAGCAACTACAGCATTAGCACAACGAAAAGCACCTACTAAAGCTAGAGTAGTTGGAATAGTAAATATAAAACTTCCATAGCGAACTTTATTATTATTTGCCTTTATTTCTTTGTTTATTTCCTTAACTTGAGGTATAGAAAGAGTTAAATGCATTTTTGTACTTTCTTTCATCTCTTTAGCTTTACCATTTATGTTTCTTAGCACAAATGAGATCAATACTTAATTATTTAAGTTCCTCGTTAGGAATTGAAAATGTAAAATTATTTAACTTCCTACTTATATTTATTATAAAACTTTTATGGAAAAATCTATAAAAAATAAACATAATACTTATAAACCTAAACCAAACCTTGCTTTTGTGTTCATAGCTAAAGCAGTTCCAAGAGCAGGTAGTTTCTCACTTATTAGATTAGCATCTTTAGCAAAAACTTTTTCCCAAGCTTTATTTTCTAATTATTTGTCTGCAATATGTCTAGAAGCTATATCTTTATTATCTCTGTAGTAAATATCATGTTCTCGACAAGCTTCATCTAGTGGGTTAATACCTTTATCACCTCCTTCTAACCTTTCTTGTAGCTTAGATCCCGGACCACAGTACGAAAACCCTGGAACATGTAATTCAAATGGAAATTTATTAAACAAATCATTCAGTAGTCCTTTTCCATACTTCTCACTAATTCCAAAATTTTGGTTGTAACGTATTCATTATCTTTATCAAATAACCCATACCCTTTGGATCATTAGGAACAAAATGTGAGAATTTAGAATTAATCATATCCATTATGCTTACTTTCTCACTATAAAAGTTATCATTTCGAGCTTTTTCTTCTCCATCTATAACTATTAACCTATTTATTAATTTTCTTACATCATCCATCCATATATATTCTTTAGGTAATTCGTTGTATATTTTTATTCCTTCTCCAGATTTTGGTGTTTTCATTCTTGGTGGTAATGCTTTCAGTGTTGGTTTTATATATTCATCCCAAATAGGTTTGATAATTTCTTTGTATTTTTCACTTCTACTAGATCGTTGTTTTCTTGCATTTGGATCATTGTTATGAAATACTACATTAGAATCAATAACTATTTGTGTATATTTTTCTAGATCTTTTTCATTGTAGTTTTTTTGGATTATGTTTTGTTATTAATTCTCATAAACCTTCAGTTCCTGTGTAATTTCGATTATTAATAACTAAATCATCACCATGAATTTTAACTTAAGTATCCCCTATCATATGTACGATTTTTCCATCTTCATCGTATGGTTGTATTCCAAAACTTTTATCATCTCTAGTTGGATAATATCTCGAACCAATCTTACCAAAACGGGTAGTTGCTAAAGATTCTATTCCTTCTACTTTATACTTTATTTGTTTTTTCATATGTTTGATTTCTTCTGTTATAGGCCTATCACATTCACTTATTGAACTCTCATACATAGGAAGTGTTACTAATAAGCTTGAGTCTACTTTCGCGCTCTTATTTACAACTGGAACTAACTCTTGAATTAAATTTTTATTTTCTTCTGCTACTTTTGATTATATTGTGTCCTAAAGTTTCAATTGCATCTATAACATATTGATCTTGCTCTTTATATTTTTCATATTTGCTTCGATTAGCTTGTTTAATTTCCTTAAAAATTTTAACAAGTTCTTCTTTTAACTTTATGTATTTCTTAGCTTTAGCAGCAATTAACTGACTCATTTATTATATAAAGAAAAAATATAAAACGTAACCTAACGTAATACAACATACACGTATAGCACGTTTATTTGTGTTTAATTTACAGTTTTAAAAAGTCTTTAATTTATTTCTGTATTTGCCATTATTCGTTTTCCTTGTCATATCTATTGTTAAGAAACCTTGCTCTATTTCCCAACACTTATCGCAAAAGAATGCAATTTTTCAAACGACATATCTGATCCAACATATTCATCATATATATGCTTTTAATTTACAATGTAAAGATCAAAGATGCAAAGAAAATTTAACTTGTCTCTTATTAGTTGTTTTGGTACTTTAGAAGATGTTTGTCCCAGATAGAAAAAGTTCAAACCTTTATGACGATCTCGAGTAAAATATTCTCTAACATGGTTTTGTTTTTCTAAAATGAAATGATCAAATACTCCAGAGAATTGTTCGCACAGTCATCTAACAGAAAATCTCTTCGTTGTTTCCTTTTACTATTGCAATTGTGTCTTTAATATTACATTCTATATCTCGAAAAAGTTGTATTATCTGTTGATATTTAGGTTGATGTAGACTTTTAGAATACATATAAACATTTGTATATTTAAGCCATCAAGATGCTAAAAAATAACAATCATTAGTGGTGTTTTACCACAACCATTAGGTCCAACTATTAGACATCTCATATCACCAAGTAAAACACACCGTTCCTCTTTTTCTTTGTGGCTTTTTCTGCTAACCTTACTTTAATATCCCAATTATCCATTATTTATTATATAATAAATGAAAGTATTTAATTTAAATTTTTGTTTATCTGTATTAAATATATCTTTGCATTGCACATCTGAAAAACAACTTAGAAGTAGCTCTTGCAGGATTTTGCACAACGTACTTAACTCCAAACATTAAAGAAAGAAACAATAAACTAACATTTTGTAGCGATGATAATATACTTTTAGAGCAACTCATAGTTCAACCTGGTCAATATAATTTAAAAGAATTAAAAGAATATATTACATCAAATTATCCACACTCCACCGATCCTTTTTAAAATATTAAATTTACTGAGAACAGAGAGAAAAATAGAATTAAAATATTTAGTAGACATTATAACATAATCTTAGATACCATTAATACTGTATTAGGTTTTAGCGAGAAAAACTTGGCTAGTAACATAGAACATGTTGGAGATAAGATACCGAAGTTTCACCCTTTCGATACTATAAATATTCACTGTGATTTAACAAAAGGTATGATTCTAAAACATAATGATACAACACATAACGAAACAGATTTAATTGCGACGTTTAGAACAAATGCAAAATTTAGAGAGCCAATTATATACGAGCCTAGAGGAAAGATATTTTCCCCAATACATCACAACAAATTTAATAATTTGAAAGTTTCAATTCGAGATGAGAATAGTGATTTGATTGATTTTGGTGGAGCTAGTATAACTGTTCTGTTCGCTGTTAAATAGATATAAATTTCGATATAATAAATATGGATATCTTTGGTAATGTTAAAAGTAGGAAGAATGATGTCATTAGCGAAGAGCAGAGAAACGTTATTGATCTAGATAAAGTTTTTACTTCAAATAATAGAACATGTGTTGATTTTAAAAATAAAAGTCTTGTAAATGTAGCTGATGCTATTGACCATCAAGATATAGTAACTTTTCATCAGCTTGAACTAATAAATAGTCAATTAGAAAGTGATAGAAACAAATTTGAGGATGCATTAAAATCATTACAAAACACATACATAAAGATAGATGATATTAACGCTTTTCGGAAAGAATATATGCAAGAAATTCAAAAGACTAATAATAATGTAGTTCTTTTGTTCAGTGCAAAGGTTCCTATATCAGAGTTCAATAAATACAAATCAGAAATGTCATCGCAGTTAGAGAATGTTGTTAGAAAGAATGATATAGACAAATTTGTTACAAAGAAGATTTCCAAAATTCAAACAAAGAATCAAATACGTTCATTATGAAGGAAGAAACTATAAATCTTTTATCTCAATTGAGAACTAAGAATGTTAAAAACCCAATCTTTAGAATATTTAATCTATCGAATGGTTATAAATTTCTCTATAACGGGAAAATAATGCATATGGAATTAGGTTTGGGTAAATTCTATCTACATATATTTTTGAACGATACTTTAGTTGAAACTTTTCCTTTAGACGTTAAAAATAGTGATATAATAACATTTCAAGCAGATAAAAATTCAGCTTGCGGAGAAGGACAATTACTATATGTTCTTATGTACGTAGAAAGGGAACTTAAATGATTTTCTATATATAAACAGGATATATTGTGTTAAGTGTAAGAAATCAACAAAGAAAGATACCATTAGGATAGAACGAACAAACAATGGAAGATATCTAAAGAAAAGTTTTATTTTCTGTATGTGGTGCTACAAAATCTCAATTCGTTAAAAAGAAAGATTTACTAGAAGAAGGTAAAGGTATTAGAGAAACCATAACACAAGAAATTCACAAACCTTCCAAAAAGAATTATCCTATATTAAGCGTTATTGTTAAAGGTATAGATGATTTGTGGCAAGCTGATCTTATGGAAATGGATAGTGGTGTGTTAAAAGGTGTCTTCAAGTTAAATAAAGGCTACAAGTATTTGCTAACGATTACTGATGTCTTTTCGAAAAATGCTTTTGCTGTTCCCGTTAAAGATAAGGGTGGTAAAAATGTTACACAAGCGTTTGAACCAATATTAAAAATTAGAAAACCTAATAACTTACAAACAGATCAAGGCAAAGGGTTTTGCAATAAGGAATTTAAGAAATTGATGGTGGTAAATAAGATTAATCATTACTCAACCTATAGCGGTAAGAAAGCTTCTGTTCTTGAAAGATTCAATACAACACTTAAACAAAAGATGTGTAAGAAGTTTACAACACAAGGAAATTATAAATGGATAGAAATATTACCAACACTAGTTAACAAATATAATAATCAAATTCATAGAACAATTGGTTTGAAGACTATAGAAGTTAACAAGAAGAATGAGTGAACAATATTGGAGAAAGTGTATCAAAAAGAATATAAGCGTGTTAAACCTAAATACAAATTAGGCGATTATGTTCGTATAAGTAAATCGAAAGGGTTATATGAGAAAGAATATACACCTAATTGGTCAACAGAAGTATTTGTTATTTCCGAACTTATTTCATCTAATCTATCTATGTATAGAACTAACGATTTAGAAGAAGAGGATGTACAAGGCAGATTTTAGGAACCAGAACTATTAAAGACGAAACATAAAGATGAATACTTGGTGGACAAGGTGTTGAGAAAGAATGGTAACAATGTATGCGTTAAATGGTTAGGATTTGATGATTCACATAATAGTTTGATAAATAAAAATAATGTTGTAGTGTAAATTTAAATGTTATATTTTATGGTTATTATTCCATAAAAGGCTAGTGTAAATGAGAAAACTGAGAACGAATTGTTCCTGTTTGTTTATGTAATGATTTTAAAGATATTTATGTAAGAGGAAGGAACTGTTCCACTTGTGTTTAAGCTAGATGAGTAGAATAATTTGTTTAAAAGGAACGAATCGTTCCACTTGTGTTTAAGCTAGATGAATAGAATAATTTGTTTAATAGGAACGAATCGTTCCACTTGTGTTTAAGCTAGATGACTAGAATAAGTTGTTTAATAGGAACGAATCGTTCCCTTGAGTCGCTCTAAGTATATAGTAAAGGATGGAGAAGATGCGAAAACAAATGTTATTAATTTTGGAGCATATGTGGCGAAAAAATTTGATCCTTCTAATTCCAAAACATTATTAAATCAATTTACAAAATAAAACTTGAAGACAGCGATGAAAATAAGTTAAATATTATTTCCTAAAAATAAATATGGGTACTATGGATAGTTCTCTAAGTTTAAAGGATATTTGTTACGAACAGATTAAAGAGAATTATTGGTATGGTATTTTTGGTGATTTGAAACTGATTATAGATAAGAACACATTATACTTAATGATACTAAGTTGTGCCAAAGAGGAGGTAAAATATGCAAAGAATGGTTAAAGTTACAAAAATAAAAAAAACTAATAGACTATTATAATAACAAGGCGCTGGGGACGATTCTACCAACCGCTCTATGTACACAAACAAAGGTGGGGAAAGAGACAAATATAAAGTTAACAGGAACATATGTAAGAAAAGAACTAAAATTAACTATTTCGTTTTGGATCTCAAATGAGTTTTATGATAAGTGTTATAATATAATTGATGACTATTTGGTTTCTAGTTTTAAACAGATTCAAGATCAAAAAGAGTTGCAAACGAGAGTGGAAAAAATAGAACAAACAATGAAGAAATTGAGAATTCAAAACAAGGGCTTAAAATAAACTTCAGCACCATATACAGACGATAATTCAAAAGATAATTGCCTAGTCATATACAAGAAGAACAAACTTAATGATCCTTTCCCTTGTTATGCAATCAGATGCAAAAAGAGAAGTCTATATAAGCATCTTAATGAAGCAGAAGAAAATATCCGAATCATGACGTAATATACGAAAAGTTTAGAGATCCTCACAGTATTAAGTTATTTAACCTAATGCAGCAAGAACTAGATATTCGTAAAGCTAAGGGTAATGAGTTTTGGACATCGCTATCAGAAAAAAATTTGGTTAAATAAATATATGGTTTATATGATCAGTTATTATCTAATCCTATGTAAAAGCTTTAAATATAACTTTTATGATTATTATTCATAAAAGCTTAACATTAATCTACAATAACCCAATTCCAGTCTTATTCTTCATAAAAAAACGTGCGTTCAATATCAGGACTTTCAGGTTATCTAGAATAAACCGGATTATCAAAATCAAGTTCTTCTGCAGAATATTCAATATCATTGTCGTTGTTATGTATAACCGCTCTACACAAAGGACAAGTGTTATTATTTCTTAACCAGGTAAGCATACACTCAACACAGAACACATGTTCACATGTTGTTTTACACAATTGAGTTTTTGCTTCTTTGCATATTGGACATTCTTCTGAGTTTTGTATTAAGTGTAAACCTGATGATAGTAAAATTAGTTTGTTTCTAAGGGGATAGCTAACGTGCTTATTTACTCTTAAGAATTGAACTATATTGATCTTGTCTTTGATCGCCATTAGAAGATTTGCAGAGAACAAGTATAAACTATCTTCCTTAAATCTAAGCCTTTTCTTTCAAACTCGAGAATGGATTTTTCGCTTTTATCATCTAAACTAACTTTTGGCCAATAAACTTTATTTTGGTATTTTCTCACATGTGTTTCATCTAGTTGTGGTGTAATAGCTTGCCAATCGATAAGAGAATTAAATTCGCTCAAGAAGGTTGTTAGTTCTTTTCTTTCAATGTACCACTTTTAGAAACAATATTCCAACGGAGTTATCTTTAAAGGTTCTTATTAACGCAAGTTTGAACAAATTTGAATGATGAGAGATTATATCCCAATGTATGTATTCTCTAAATTTTGTACAAAACTTAATAGCTTCTTTCTGTATATACTTTCTCCAGTTATTTTTTCTTTTAACGCAAGCCAATCGATCTCTTATTTAAACTCATTAAGAAAATCTTCACTAATTTTCCGAGCATATTCGTACGTGTAGTAATCCCAATGAATATGCTGTCTTGTATGTTCTCTATGTTTTAATACGAATTCTGGTTTTAAATGCGGATAAGACCTTGATCTATACTTTGGTTCACACAATTTGTACCAGGAAAGTTTATCGCCATACTTATTAATAATGTTTTCATGTTCGGCAAGTCTTTTCTTTTTGATAATCCAACCCAATTGATATGTTCTACATGATTTTCAATAAAAGAAAGTAATAGATTATGGTTTGATGTAACTCAACACTAATTTACCTTGTTTTCAAAAGTATGTAGAAATTCATTGGATAAGCTCTTTATTTCTGAAATTTGTTTCCATTCTTTGGCATTTCGATTATTAAGTACATCTATAACTATATTTCTACAAAGCGGATTTTGAAAGTATTTTACAATATGTTCAGGATATAATTTTTGAACCATGTTTTTATAAGTTCAGTTAGTTGTTTTGAATTTGTAGCAGTTGTTTTAGCTTGTTCATTTGGTTGTTGTGAACGTGTGATAGTTGTTGTTAGAGACTTATTTCTGTGCTCGTTGATGAACGTTATTAGTTCTGCTTTTGTAAGCTTTGAATAACCATGTACTCATTTCTCTCTACAGTATTGTTTAAGTTGGGGAATAGTTTTCCTTTCCATAGTCTCGCTTTGTATATTAATTTAAAAAGTAATCGCCATTTTTGCTAAATTCTATAAAATAAATATTTAAGCACATTGTGATTTGATACTGAATAAGCTTAGCCTTATTCATCAAGATCTTAAACTTACAACAGCACTACTAGAAAAACAAATATTAAAAGAGCAAGAAGTGTTATTAAAAGAAAAAGAGAATGCAGCACTAGAAAGATGTACACCAGAATCAATTTGGGATAGTGACAAAGAACTTGAGTCTACAAATGATAGAGAGGAGCTTCAAAAAAAGTGTAGCTTCAAAAAAGATAAGCTTCATTTACATGTAGCTTCAAAAAAGATAAACATATTCAAGAACATAATTTTAAAACATCAAATGAAGTTATACTTCAATTCGCCGATCTAAATGAGTATTATAAAAATGCAACTAGAAAAATTAGGGCAGAGATAGAAGAGTTTCAAGGAAAGGGTTTAGGTTGGACTTTACATTCTGTTGACTATCTTGAACTAAGGATTAACAAATACGTAGCAATGAATGGGTCATCATATATAGAACTTCCAAAAACAATTCAAAGAAGAAAAGCATGCATTAATATTAAAAACAAAGATCAACAATGCTTCTTATCGTCTGTTCTAAGAGCATGACATCCTCTTGATAGAAATCCACGAAGATATCCTAGACAATATGAGCAAGAATTGGATAAATATTTTAAAAATATTCCCTTTCACGTACAAATTACTGATATAGCAAAATTTGAAAATAGAGCTAATATATCTATCAGTGTCTTTACCATAGATGATAATGAATAAGTCTAACCACTTAGAATACCCAAAGAAAGAAAGCAAAATCATATTCGTCTTTTGTATTTAAAGAAAAGTAATAAAACATTACTGTTTAATTAAAGATTTATGGAAGCTTGTTGGAAGTCAATTAACAAAATATGAACATAAGAGATTTTTATGTGAGGGATGTTTAGCTAAGCATTTCTAGTCAGAAGAATTATTAAAACTGCATGAAGAATACTGTGGTTTACATTCTCGAGCTAAGATCATTTTGCCTAGAGAGTGGAATAAGATATTAGAATTTGTAAATGATAAGCGTTCTTTAAGAATACCATCCACAATAATAGCAGACTTAGAATCAATACTAAGAAGAATAAGCACATGTCAGCCTGATCCTGAAAGATCCTACTCAAATGCTTATCAACTACATGAACCTAATAGTTTTACGTACTACGTAAAAAACACTTAAGATTCCTATAAAAGTGAACCAGTAGAATACATAGGAGACAATGTAGCAGATGAGCTTATAAAAAGGTTAACAGAAGAAGAAATCACAATAGCAAAAAGATATGATACTTATACACCTATGACTCCATTATCTGAGGAAGAAAACGAGATATATGAGTCAGCTACAATATGCCATATTTATGGAGGAAGTCTTGAAGCTCTGCCACGTTTATTAGTGAAGATAATAGAAAACATAAAGATTAAAATTGAGTATTTAAAAAAAGAAGAGCTATACACTTGGAAGAACATCATTTTAAAATTGAGGTTGAAGAGGATGATAGCATAACAGAGATAAAGAAGCAGAGAAAAGAGATAAAAGAAGTCCTAGTATAATTTAAGAAAGAATATAAAAAGCTTAAAAATAGTAGAGATGCATGTAAAACAAAAGTTCATGATCATAATCATTCAACAGGTAAATTCAGAGGTACTGCTCATTCTTACTGTAATATAATATATACAAATCCAATATTTATTCCTATATATTTCCACAATCTCTCTAGGTATGATGCGCATTTATTTATAGAAAGCTTAGGAGGTGGGGATGGGAAAGAAAAAATAGATGTAATAGCTAACACTGAAGAAAACTACATTATATTCTCAAAAAACATTCGGTATAAGGTTGCAAAAGGAACAGATAGACCTATCAGGTTAAGATTCATTGATTCATTTAGATTTTTACTAAAGGCTTAGGAGAGTTAGGAAAGAATTTAAAGCCAGAACAATTTCGAGAAACATCAAAGTTTTTCCCGATTGATAAACTTGATCTAGTAACTACTAAAACTGATTATCCACTTGATTATGTTGATTCTAAAGAAAAGTTAGAAGAATCTGTTCCATTATCTATAGACCAATTTACAAACAGATTAAAAGGAGAAAAATGAGTCCCGAGCGTCATAAGCATCATGTACGTTTTTGTAAAGAATTTGATTTTAAAAAAAAACTAAGTGAATATACTCAATTTTATAATAAGACACATGTTCTTTAACTAACAAATATTATTGAAAATTTTAGAGATAAAGCTCTTGAAACATATAAATTAGATCCAGCGTGGTATCTTACCGATCCTGGCTTTTACTGGGATGCATTATTAAAGATGACAAAACAAAAATTTGAATTATTGACTGACTATGACAAATTACTATTTATAAAGAAAGGTATAAAAGTGGAATTTCTCAATGTTCAAATCGATATGCAGTTGCCAATAATAAATACTTAGATACATTTGAAAAGAGGAAAAAAAGCTCTTATATAACTTACATGGATGCAAATAATGAGTATGGTTGGGCGATGAATCATCACATGCCCTATGGAGGTTTTCAATGGATATATGTTAATAAGTATAATGAGAAACACTTAGCAAAAACAATACTAGAAACAAAAGATGATTCTAAAGAGGGTTATATTTTACATTCAGATTTTCCCTTATTAGTTATTGACAACTCGATATGATAAAGAACATTACATACTACAGTATAAATACCTTAAATTCTATTTGACACAAGGAATGAAACTTAAAAAAATACATAGAGTAATAAGATTTAAACAATCAGCCTGATTAAAGAAATATATAGATCTAAATACTAATATACGGTCACAAGCAGAGAATGAATTTGGGAAGGATTTTTATAAGTTGGCTAAGAATGCTGTTTTTGGTAAAACTATGGAAAATATAAGAAAAATAATAAATGTAACATTAGTATATAATGAAAATTTGTTAGAGGATTTAGTAGCTAAACCTAGCTTCAAAGATAGAACGATATTGTCTGAGAATTTAGCTGCTATTCATATGTTTAAAACTAAAATTGTATTTAACAAGCCTATCTATGCAGGGATGTCAGTATTAGATATATCTAAAAATATGTTTGTACGACTTTTACTATAATGTTTTGAAAAATAGATATGGAGACAATGTAAAATTGTTAATAACTGACACTGATTCTGTTATATCACATATAGAAACACAGGATTTTTACGAAGATATGAAAGAAATGTGTAAATATTTAGATACCATTGATTATAAAAAGACATTGAATATGGATTGAAATTAGTTAATGAAAAGGAAATAGGTATATTTAAAGACGAACTGAAAGGTGTTGTAATAGAGAAGTGTGATCATCAGCCCGACCACAAAACTATGTTTTTGGACGACCAGTGTATTTCTCTTTAACTTTTATTCAGGCAACGAAATTATTGTTTTACTCATAGAAACGAACAGGTATTTTCCTTCTGGTGAGAACTTATATTCTTTCTGTTGTATGCAGGTGTTCTTCAGTCGTATCTTATCGCTTCTCACGATAGAACGAAAGAACTTGTTGTTCTTCAATGCAACTCTTATCGTCTGGCCACAGTGTTTCGTCACAGCAAACTTTTTTTTCCTAAAATAGTTTCCAACTTATAGTCTTCGTCACCATGACTTTTCCGCATATAAGTTTTTATAGTAACATTTATTAAGATTGGAAATGTTTTTTGATACGAACTTGATATAGTGTGGGAATGATATTGTGTTTGTCGTATTCTCACGCACTCTTATTACGTCATCCTTCCTGCCGTGAGAACAAGTATTCATATCCTGCGGGAGTCGTAGGTGGAATGACTCATACACACAATTACCATCGTTCGCTCCTTTCCACTGAACTGTTTCACGTATGACAGTAGTGCATAAACTTTATATAACTAGGGAAAGAATTTATCGATTTTGACTGCTACACATTTTTAACTATTCCTTCCAAGCTTCTTTTTCACGGGAAAAATTAAAGTGTTGCCAGAGTTCTCTATTATAACGTCGACCGATTGGCACTGCGTATCAATGCAGAAAACATAAACATTTTTTTATTATTTGATAGAGTGTATTGTCAACCCTAAGTGTCGAAACGGGTTGTTCCCAAGAGCGAGCAGAAACGGGGAGTTAGCAAAAAGAGTTCGTTATAAGATGAAGTGATAGCAAGCAGTCATGCCATGAAGAGCTTTGTGGTGTGATATTAATATATAGGATGTGAAGAAAAAGGACAAACAGATACCTTCGGGATATGTAGCGTCTTTTGGAGTCAAGATACTTCGTTGACCAGCGTTTTTTAAACATTTCCCCTTTCCCCTCGTCATTGTTAAAAAGTGAAAGTCTTGACTCAGTGCGAAGTGCAAGTTATATTTAAACAAGGGCTATGTTTCTAGTCTTCGTAAATAGTGTGCACACATCTACATTTACCATGCAGTGTTAAGAGTTTTATTTTCATTTCGCTTATTCAATTGCCGCAGTGCAATTTCTTCTGTTTGAGCATTTAGCTCTGTCAAGTGAGAATTTTGTTTGTTGTTAATATATATATATATATTATTCCCTTCCGTACCCACATATATCCATACTCAATAAATAGGAATGTGTATGCGTGTTGTGCAGTATGTATAATACAACCTGAGTCTCAAAAGCACCAACGTGGCTCATGTCAAATCACTTGTTACATTTCAATATTATAAATCAGCGCCCAAACAGAGTATGAGCCTTGACCAGAATTGTTATCAGCTGTTTTCTTAGGGAGTTCTTAGGGAGCCAGCTCCCAAGGAAAGCGGTAGCTAGCAATGGCACCCAAACAGGGACACGAGCCAAGACCGTCAGTGATTTGTGCATGGAGACAGTAGTTACATATGAATAAGTACTAATAATATTGGAATAGGAAATTTTATTAATCATATTTTCTTTTTACAGGTTGTCCCAATATAAACAATTATACTAAAACGTGTTCAAAAATATTTTTTGAATATAGTGTTCTGTAATATAGATAGTTTATTTTACATTACATTTTATATTACATTACAATTACAATTATATTTACATTACAATTATATTTACATTTATTATTTGTGATTAGTAATTGTATTTTAATCCTGGCTCACCAACAAGTTGACATACTTAAGATACTTGAACAAATGCAAGCTGAAAACTTAGAACATTTTCAGAAAACCGAAGAAAAATTAGATAGGCAAGAAGATAAATCAGATAAACAGGAACAGGCACAGATAGAAAAGAAGGAATATTTTGCAGAAGTAACAGAAAACTAGATAGGCAAGAAAAGGCACAGAAAGAAAACAAGGAAAATTTCGCAGAAGTAAGAGAGATATTAGATAGGCAGGAACAGGCACAGAATGAGAATAGGGAAAACCTTGCTAAGTTACAGGTACAAATAGAAGCAGTTGAAGCTACATGCGATGAGGGAACTACCAAAATAGGTGATAGAATACAAGCGTTAGAGAAATAAGTTGATCAAAATCAGGGGACTCTCGGGATAGCTTTTCTGCTCTCAATTTTCCCAGGATACTTTGCGGTCGGTGACGTCACGTCGAGGTATCGCAGTATTTTTCAAAATAAGTGAAATTCTGCAAAAACAGTAACAATACTGTTTCAAGATGGGGAAAAGTTATCTTACTTGTGCAGTAGCTCATTCTAATAACATAGGAAGCAATACAAATGAAATAATGTTCCGTCGATTCCCTAGAAATGATGAACTTCGAAGAAGATTGATTTCCCGCTGTAAGCAAAAGAACACTTTTAATGTGGATACGCACGAATATGTTCTGCTCAATTTCACCAGAGGATTATAAAAGAGTTTTAAAAAACGAGCTTCTAAGTTTCCTGCAAAAGTAGTGTTTCAGATCTGACGTTGTTCCTTCATTATTGATACCAAACTGGCATGCGGAAAAATAAACTAGACACTAGTCAATTTGAAAAACAGGTGTGAAAGAACAATAATTAATTTTACTTTTATGACATTTATTTCTGAGTGCCTGAAGCTTAAGGAGTTTATGTACGTAAAGCGGAGTGGAAGGGGGTACCAACGAAAATATAAATGTACACTCTCATATATTCTTTAGTTTAAATGATATTGGTAAGTTTTGTTTAGTATCTGAAACATTATTCTAGCAAAGTGCACTTTGAGCAGAACATTCGTAGGAACCTATTACGAACCGAACCTAATCTAACCTAATCTAATCTTGTTTAACTGAACCGTCCCTTTTACGTACAGATCACATTGATTTTATTCCTTCTCGAATGCCAGGTCGTGTGACAAAATCATTTGTTCTGATCAAAGTGCACTCTTACCATATTCTTATAATTAAAGGACTGGACGAGAGAGGGGGGCTAAGCCACAAAAACTAAATTCTGATAAATCGAAAGGCACAGTGTAGGACAAATAACTGTAAGTTTTCCCCTGTGAAGGTGGTTCTTTTATGTATGTATACCACTCTATAGATATCTGTGCAACTTATAACCTGTAATACATAATGTAAAATGTGTTATATTGAGTAATAAACAAATATTACTAATGTAAACGAAATATTTTGCAGTCACAATTTCTGACAATTTGGTTAATACACACTAAATATAACGGTTTAGGTTACATTTCTAACCTGTCCCAAATTAACCTAATCTAATCAAATTAGGTTAGGTTAGATTCGGTTATATTAGGTTAGGGTGGATTAGATTTCTAACATAACCTAACCTATCCTAACTCAACCTAACCTAATTTGTTACTACATACCCGGAATCTCCGACATTTTGAATAATGTTTGCTTTATGTATTTTACTACCTGAAATGTTCTTATTGAGAGGATTGGTTTATGGTAAGTATTTGAACCAATTCCACCCTTAGAATTCACTTTCAATGAAAGTGCAACGACAAAAATCCATAAAGCCGCCACTTCTCCACGCCCAAAGAGGATGAATTTGATTTTAAACAATATCAGTGGTCACTATTCAGTGACCCTGAAAATTATGGACTGGACACCAATTTCGATTGTTTTTGATTATTTGTCACCTTCTTCCTATCTCTTCTCATTCCGAGCGAAAAAATGATAAGATCCTAAGTTAGGCCTGGTTGATCGAGGAGAAGTTAGAAATCAAACATTGTTACAATGAATACAATGCCCCCTCCTCCCCTTAAAACGGAAAGTTTCAAAAACAATGGGACATGTTTTTATTTAAGCTTAATGAGGAGTTTATATACCGAATTTCAACTTTCTTACTTAATAGGTTCGTGAGATACTGTATTGTAAGTACAAATTTTGAACCCCTTTTACCCCTTAGGATTCGCCCTTTAATCAAAGTAATACGGACCAGTTCAACTCATGTACGGTGCTAACAATTATAAAAATCGGTCCAAAGCTCTAGAATAAATAAGCAAGTAAACATTACATTTTTTTATTTGTATAGATAATTAATCATTATTGACGGTATTGATATATTTATTACATTATATTGTCTCATCTGTAAGTAGAAATTATGTATTGAATCCAGTTTTACGAATAAAGCAGGCAAGAGAAAAAAAAATCTTCACCGATACCTCCACATGACGTCACGGACAGGGAGCCAATCAGAACGTTAATCGCGAACTGGGGCTACCTGTTATTTTATATAACGTGGATCAAAATATTGAAAGAGTTAGAGGGGAATCGAACAAAATACAATAGCTATTCAGCAAATCAGAGATAACATAGAACTTATGGTCCGCGGCGTACATTCAATGGGAATGAAAATAACCAAAAAGATAAATCATTTAATGTTTATATCCGAAAGATTATAATTAGCACAGGGACAGGTAGAGGCTAATCACACCATTTGTAACGCTAATAAAGAACGTTGTCTTGCAACATAGAACTTAAGGTCCACGGCGTACATTCAATTGGAATGAAAATAACCAAAAAGATAAATTATTTAATGGGTATATCCGAAAGATTATAATTAGCACAGGGACAGGTAGAGGCTAATCACACCCTTTGTAACGCTAACAAAGAACGTTGTCTTGCAGCGCACTGAGAAAATGATAGTCACTTAGACGAAATACACGAAGAAGTCGTAGATTTAACACTGCAGTGGTCGCGCGTTCTACTATTGTAGAACAGGTGTTTTATTTTTACAACCCTGAGCAATTGGCAACACACTCGAGCATGAGCGATTATGTACCTTTCTGCGCCAACCCTCTGTACATTCTTGCCTATTTTCAGCGTTTGTTCTTGCACCTGCTCCGGTTTGTTAACATGATTTGATTAGTGTTCTACTATTGTAGATCGCGCGACTATTGGCGTACTAGTTTGTTTCGTATTAGTGATTTATTTTGTTTTACATTTTCACGTTATTTTTGCGGAATACGTGAATGTATATATTTGAAATGTCAGAGTATGACAGAGAGCAGGTGCGTCTTTGGTTAGAAGGGGCAGAAAGTGACTGTGAAAGTGTATTTGGAATTGAAGACATGGATAAGCTCGAGGAAGATTTTGTTGAAGAAACAGTTGATTGAGGTGATACCGAAGATGTACGAGACAAAATAACGGAAAAAAGAAGAAAACATTCCAGTTCAAGCCACTGTTGAAATCATGGGTCCTGATACACAACTTTCTCTCGAGACATATGTGTTTTGTATTGTACAAATAAAAATGTAGAATATTGTCACTGGTATGTAGATCCCATAATGCCAAGAAACTCACCAACTCCCAACTTTTCTTAGGCTTGGTCCGCACGGCATAATTTGTATTCCTAATTGGTGATGAATTGATCATGAACGTAGCTGGTGTTAATGCGCTAAATATATTTAGAGAAATAAGAACGATGAGAATGTCAGACGCAATAATTTCCTACAGATTCTAGCTTTTGAGTTGCCAAAACTAGCAATAAGCCGTTTAGCCATGGAATCTTTGCCAAAAGAGCTTTGAGGCAGAGAAAGATTTCTGGTGAGCTTCAGCGAAGCTGTTTCATTACTACAAGACAGAGCTTCCATGGTAGGAAAATGTTTCCATTGTGGTTGTTATCCCAAGTCAACAAGAAAAAAAACTTATAGAAAATTATGGGTGTATCCAGACCACGAGGAAAGCCTATGTGACTATTGCTTGGAGTAGACAATCATTCAGAAAAAGTACATCATTATATCTGTATGACCTATCATAGAAGAAAGTTTATGCTGTTATTTCAACACTTACACTTAAAAACGTTTTCATCTTCTGTTCAATATTATTATATTTTAAATAAGATGTACAAAATGTTTATTTTCGTCAATATTGTTGAATTAATCAAACATAATAATTTTAAAATAATTTAAAAATATTTTAATACATATATAATACTATAACTAACACACCCAAGACGAAATATTGCTAAAAATCATAACAGCAGAGAAAAATACTGGTGTTCTACAATAGTAGAACGCGCGACCATTCACGTAAGTGTGGAGGGCGCGACCAACGCAGTGTTAAAAGAACAGGTTCGAAAGAACGAAGGGTCACTTGATATGTGTTACCAAGAGATTAGACAGTTAGGTTATCTAAAAATGAACAGACTTTCGAGAACAACGCTGAAATTAAAGTAGCACAGTGGGAAATAGGAGAAATTAGGCACGATTTGGCGTTAGTATATCAAAAGGTCGAAAGAATCGAAAACAAATCACGGGAATCGGAACCAAATACAGATAGTGACGTTCAAGTTGGAATTGGATACCAATCTAACAGTGACTTAGCTTATACTGAGCATTGTGAAGTTAAAAGTTGTTATGAAACTCACGTTTAGGTTATTACCAATAGAAATTTGAGACGTAATAATCGTGAAACTAGACATAGGGAAGTACAAACAACTAAATTAAAAGACCACATTACACCGAAAATTATTGTGTATTTACCTAAGTTTAAAGGTGATCCCGCTTCTGAATCAGTACATACATATCTGCGCAAGTTAGTATTAGCCACGGAAGTTGCTAAATTATCAGAAAAAGTCTTAGTACAAGACATACCTCATGTATTGGAGGGTGTAGCCTTAAGCTGGTATTACACACGTAATGAGGAATTTAAAACTTTAGAAGAGATTAAAAAAGCGTTAGTCGAATCTTCCGCTGGAAACGCGACGATACAGCACATGCTGTCAGCTTGTAAAGCAACTCGATTCAATACTAAGACTCATGATTTTGTACTTGCTTTTGCTTTAGATCAATTTAACAAACTTAGAGAACTGACACCGCAATTACCAGAGAACTTGATAATAACAGACATTATACACATGTTACCTCAGAGATTTCGTACAGAACTTTATTTACATTCTTGCACATTAAAGAATTTTTACATTACATTATAGAATTTACATTAAAGAATGTTTTGTGTCTATTCAGAAATTAGAAACATTTTATTTTCAACAAAGCAGAGAGGAAAAACATATGCAGGGTAACAATTCTAACAATAGGCAGAATCAAACTTCTCAAAACTACCAGAGACTTTCGGTTATGGTAATAATAATCAAAATAGTTGGAACAGGAGAGATGTAAATAATCGATCACAACGATGGACAACCACGTTCTCGTAATCAGAACACTAACCACGAGCAAAATCGGAATCGTAACCTTCCTAATTACAATAAACGACCAAAACCACGTAAGGGTGATTCTAAAGATCGAAGAAATGACAGCCGGAATAAGAAAGGTAGAGGTAATAAACCATTCTATTCTCGTAATAATGACAATCAAAATAGGAATAACGAACATGATTATAAAAGGTCAAATCATCGTAACGAACGAGAGACTGATTCTCAGGGAAAACGCTAAAAGGCTGTACTAGGGGTCGAGTATCAGGCAATGTTAATCATTTTACCGCAGGCCCAATTAAATATTTTTATGTAACACATACACACATATGTAACTGTAACGACCCAAATTTAGCCAGAAGCAATTTTGAATCGGACACCAATAGTATAGACCACTATGTTAATTCTAAGCCAACTTAGATTTCTTCAAAAATTAAAGTAAAAGTTTGTAATACAGATGTAGAATGCTTATGCGATACAGGTTCGGATCTCTCTCTTTTATCTTTGGCTCTTTGGAAACGTATAAGTGCAGACGTCACGGCACGAAAACTAACTCCAGCCGATGACATTTTCCTAGTTAAAAGAAAAGTAAGAGGCTACACGTTAATCACAGTGCAAATTGATAACATTTCCATTTATTTGAAAGTCTATGTTACCGAATCACTAAACCAAGACCTTATTCTAGGATTAGATGCTCTCACAGCTCTAAGTAGTAAAATAAATTTATCTCAAGGTACTATTTCTATGGAGTACAACAATTTAAAAGCTCTTGTCGATCTTTTAGCTGACCAGCATGAATTAGAGGAAATTTCAGACGTCGAAGAAGGTGGTATTGCCGATAGAAACTTTTCGATTTCTGAGTCCACATTTGTCAGGCAACATGGTACGGATGAACAAATTCGAGATGCTGTGAATCGAACCCACAACCTTACACCACAGCAAAAGAAACAATTACGTTTTCTTTTATCTGAATACAGGGGTGTTTTTACCAACTATCCTAGACATTGTAAGGATTTTGTTTATGAAATGGAAGTCAAGACTGACAAACCACTGGTTCGAAGACAGTACGGTATCCCACATAAGTATTTATCTGACGTTCGAGAAGAGATTAATAAATTATTAGAGCTAGGGTTAATTTGCAATTCCAATTCTTTCCACAGAAACCCCATCTTAGTTGTACCTAAGAAAAATGGCAAACCGAGAGTATGAGTCAATCTGCGTTTGCCGAATAATTACATTGAATTACGACAAACTAAATCAGAAGGTATACAGGAGCTGTTGCTGAAGGTAAGGTGTAAACCATTCTTAAGCTCTCTTGATTTAGTGAGCAGTTATAATCAAGCGTTACTTACTCCCAAATCACAGGAATACACCGCATTCAATTTTGAAGGCCAACATTATCAGTATCGTGTTACATGTTTTGGATATAAAAATGGTAGTAGTGTATTGAATAGTGTGTTACAGAGAGTACTAGGAACCGAATTACACGCTAAAATATTAAGGTACATCGACGACCTTGCATGTTTTACTGACACTTTCGAAGAACATCTTCAGCTGTTAAAACAAATTTTTCAGAAATTTAGAGAATTTAATCTTACTCTCAACATTGAGAAATGTTTATTTTGTACGGACTCTATTCCTTTTTAAGGTTTTCTCATCACGTCTAAAGGCACCAAAAGGATTTCAAAACTGTGGAAGCTGTACGCAACTTACCCCGACCTACTAACATAAAATATTTACAATCTGTTATAGGAGTTTTCAATTGGTCTCGTTCTTTTGTTCCTCATTTTTCAGAGAAAATGAAACCACCCTTCGAACTTCTTAAAAAAGGTAAGAAATGGCGTTCGGAGGATGCCCACGAAAACGCTTTTCAGGAAATTAAATCCGACATATGTAAAGATGTTCTTTTGTCACATCCAGATCTTGACCTATCCTACTATATTGAATCAGATGCCTCTCGCCTCGGAATCAGCGTAGTCCTCTATCAATATGTAGGATATAAGAAAAGAGTAATCCAATTTATTAGTAGTACTCTGACGTTACCAGAATCCCGATACAGCGTGAGCGACTTAGAATGCTTGGCGATCATCTTTGCCGTTCGAAAATGGCGTCAACTGTTAATTTGCCATCATGTCATTTTCATTACAGACCACAAATCCTCAGCTGGCTGGACAAAGCAAAACCTTGGAACACCCGTCTTCTACGATAGAGTATTCAATTACAGCAGCTGGATTATGAGATTCGTTACCAGAAACGTTCCGACAATTTGTGTGCAGATGGACTTTCACGTTCATTTCCTTCTACAGATTTACCCACTAAACGTGATCATTTTTTAGAGGTAATTGAAGACGAAATCCTTAAGGTATCATCTGAAGAACTTCGCCGTTTACAACGTGAAGATTTTGAATATTTACCTATTATTTCTTTTTTAGAAGGTGAAGTAATGGAGGAGTTACCTCGAAATTCCAGAAACTGGTCAAAATTCTTTAAGTTAGATAATGACATTTTATTGTACAGAGAGTTTCATTTCCCTGATTCATGGAAAATTTGTATCCCTAGATCTTTATTGGAGAAAGTAATAGTTGCTTATCATGATGAATTTCATCACCCAGGTACTGATAAAACAGTGAGAAGTATTTCGAAGTCATTTTACTAGAGAAAGGTGAGATCTGATGTGAAGAAGCACGTCAGGAATTGCATCAAGTGCATGCAGTTTAAACCGGATCAACATCCACGCGAACGTTTATTGTCTTCTAATGCTTACTTACATCCTAGGGCATTGTTAGCTTTAGATTCCCTGGGGCCTTACCCCACAGGAAAAGGTGGCGCTCGTTTTGTATTGGTTACAGTAGACGTATTCACTAAATACTGTACAGCATATCCTTTGAAATCTGCTACAGCTACTGCAGTCCTCGAATGCTTATTTGATATCTATATGCATCACTTAGGTCTAGTGGAAGCTTTCCTCACTGACAATGCTCCAGTATTTCACAGTAAGAAATTTTTATCGAAGATGCAGGAATACAATATTAAAGTACATCACACCACACCTTATCACGCCCAAGCTAATATTACAGAACGGTTTAATAAAGAAATTCTTTGTACTCTTAGTTTGTTGTGCAGTCAGTCACATCAGCAATGGGCTGAAAACTTAACCCAGGCAGTTTTGTTACATAATTACTCTATTACAGAGAGCCTCATAGTTTCTCCTGCGAGTATACATCTTAAAATTCATTTTTCTCGTCCTATTTTCAAACGTTTCGGCCTACAGATTTCTGAAGATTTTAATGAAGAAGTTGGCATTGATTAATCAAACAAACTAGTCATGGCAGACCACCGCAGAAAGTCTACTATCGAGAAGAGGAACAAGCGATGGAATCAAACCCAACAACAACGTCGTCTAGTGGTACAAGGTGACTTAGTCTTTCTGAGACAACGAAATATTAGTAATCTGCTAAAAAAGGAAATCTCCAAGTTTTTCGACATTTACAGGGGACACTTTCTTTGTGTAAAAGCGCTTGATAATCGTGTTGTCGAACTTATCGATACCACGACAGTGAATATATAGGTTTGCACTCCATGGACAGGACCAAACTTTGGAATCCGACGTCTGAAACCCGCAAAATCTGGTTAACTTTGGCACAAAGTCAACTCCCAGAATACATTTTACAAGATTTAAAATTACTAACACCTGACACTTCCAATAATCTTACTTCTCTTACTCCTAGTGGGAAATTTCATTTATCCAAACTCAATGAGGAAACAGAAGAGGAAAGTGTGAATGGTAATCCTAAAGATGATTCCCAGGTAAAGAAAGTTCAAACCAATAATTTAAAATCTATCCGTTTGTTATCTTTATATTTAGGAGATCCTTTGTTGAAATATTATTTCAACACTTCTTACTGGCAACCTTCATTTGTCAAACTGATCGTTCCGAACTTGACTGGAGGACTTCTATTGAAAAGAGGCCTATTTTTTTTTTAAAAAAAAAAGGCCAGATTCAGCAGACTTTTCATTAAAGTTTTTGACTTTTAATATGATTAAGTGTGTTTGCAGAATATGGTACAAATGTGTCTAATATGGTACATTGATATTTTATATCGAGATCTATCAAACAGTGTAGACTGTTAAGTTTCAAGATATTTTACATTAAGATTTTATGTAGTTTTTTCCTTATCATTGAAAACACAGGAAGACATGTATTCAAGATGTGGGGTCGTATCCTTCGGTTGCGATATTCACCGTAACTAAACATTTCTCTTGGAATCTATCCAAACTATTTGGGCTTCTTATTAACATTTCTTTTTGTTTCTTTAGCATATTGATACGACCGATTCTTCGGGAAGGAATTTTAGGGTTTATTAATAAGGGATGATTAAATTTATTTTCCAAGCTACATACTAGGTAGACATGGCGTGGTGAACCATGAAATACTTGGACACCCCAGTAATTAACCCATCATTCGGTAATTATTAGAAATTTTCTCCTCCTTTATGCACACATTGAAATTTCGTTGTAACCTGTGTATTCATATCTTGTATTTTAGATATATGCCTCTATGTATATCGAATATTAAAATTTAATGGTGTTTCATTGTATTACTCCTATAATGTATTTTATGCTTGATGAATATTTCAACATTTGTGAATTTCTGATATGTATTAATGCCATTTGCATATTACAACAGATTTTTACGAAGAATCTGAAGTATTTCTGTATAACTGACATTTTGATTTTGTGAAATACTCGTGTATTGATATTTTGTCTCATGTATTTTAAGACCATGTTAGCATATATTTCAAATATTTATGTTATTGTATTCCAACAATTGTAACATTTGTCTATTTAGTGAAACAAGAATGCATACAATTTTGGGAACTAATTGCTCATACCATGCCAACTGATTTCCATTAATTTGTGTCGATGCCAAAATTTAAAATCTATCTAGGTGAAATAATATTCACGTTAATATTCTTGTTGTCAACCATTTGTTTGGATTTACAGCAGAAAAATTAATAAGGTTATTCGAGGAATATTATTCGAGGAAGTCTTTATATTATTTCAATGTTTCGACATACAGCGTCATATTTTCATCGGTAATGAGTATTAAGGGCATGTTTACATCTTGTGTCTTTATCTTGATATTCATAAGGATTTACTTGTTATTGTACTTCTATGCAATGAATCGCTAATAGGATTTTATTTTACGCATACGGTAGTCAGATCACCGTTCGAGATGGCGAATGTGTAAATGTTACGATAAATATACATGTGTCGTTGATGAACATGTTGATGTATACTATTGCAGACTTTGTGGACATTATGGAAGTGCCGATGAGCATGCATTACGCCAAGGTTAGGCGTTTGTTGACGATGGAATTTTGCATCATGACAGATGATTACATTTATAAATATGCCTATATACTGTTGTCATGCATTGTTGCTTTTGTGTTAACAAAATTTTATTATCCTATTATAAGCATTAGGAATTGGACTTCAAGAATTTCCTTGGAAGTATTTAAGATCAGTATTCCTTTACATTCTTATATTTTGTTTTGAACATGATTATGTCCTACAGACGTCTTGTGTAACATCTCACTACCACATAAGGACTAATGAATATTCTTTTACATGCATTCTTCGATAATGGTTAACTAACTTTACTTTAATAGGACAAAAGAACTGTTTAGATGGAACCTGGTATTTTCATCAGTTAATGGATGAGATTAGTTAAAATGATTCAACAAGATATATATGTACTGGCATGCGAATTTGGATACACTTGGATGAAGAAATAACTCGTAAATGTTTTTTCAAAAGAATTTTTCTATGTTGAAAGTATATATGTGTGTCTTACCCATGTTTGGAAATTTTATTTTATTTTTGTTTATTAGTATGCAAGATTTTCTGTTATCACAGTTCACACAAAATTATCTCACGAATGTTTATTCGTCTAAACCTTCAGGATTGTTACGATTTAACATCTGTTTACAGGTGACTTAGCCTATATTTTTACGATTATTCATAATCAGATTAATAAATCGATTTTTTTCTAAAATTCTCTTTGAAGTTAACATATTCGCTCCATATACTCTAGTATTTTGAAAATATTTGTCGTTTTGTATTATTACGTTTTATCTATACTTGTCAATTTTTATTTAAATATTTTAACCAATCATAAATATTTTGAAAGAAAAAAAGAACTGATGAACTAAGAATATATATATATGTAATAAAATAAATAAATAGAAACAAAACTATATAGTCCTATAAACATTTTCACACACAGGTGAAACCACGTATTCGTTTTCACGTAATCAGTTTAGCCCAAAGTATTATACACATCACGAACAAATAGTGAATATATTAAAGCTTATTTTAACGCGAATGCTCACAGTGAAGTGAGAATATATATAAAATAAAAAAAAGGCTTTCACTTACTCTCTCAGTGTTAAAAAAAATAAAGGCTATTATTGTATGTTGTCTTTGCACCCCATAACGCCAATTGTCAAGAAGACTGAATTTCACCAATTGGAGCTTTCATCGCAGAAGAAGGAAGACATCTGGATATGGAATTTTCAGGAACATCTCATGGAACCTTGAATCAGCTGATAGTTATCCATCTGGATCAACAGTGTTGTAAATAAAATAAAAAGCCCTAGTGATTTATAGTGAGAAATTTAGATTATTCTAATTATTCACTGAGAATAGTGTTCATCGAAAACAGTTTTAGCAGTGTTTTTCCCACAATCCTCAATAGCCAGTGAACCAAGAACAATGTTGCTAACTCCGTATTTTGGAAAGAAGTCATAAACCTTCAAACTTGTTTTCCCATATGTGTTTACCCAGGATTCTCAACACATTACTTCGTTAACTCTCAATGTGTCGTTCCCTTGCGGCTCGCCAAGTTATGACCGTCTGCCCGGCCACAAAACTATGTTTTTGGACGACCAGTGTATTTCTCTTTAACTTTTATTCATGCAACGAAATTATTATTTTAGTTATAGAAACGAACAGCTATTTTTCCTTCTGGTGAGAACTTATATTCTTTCTGTTGTATGCAGGTGTTCTTCAGTCGTATCTTATCGCTTCTCACGATAGAACGAAAGAACTTGTTGTTCTTCAATGCAACTCTTATCGTCTGGCCACAGTGTTTCGTCACAGCAAACTTTTTTTTTTTCCTAAAATAGTTTCCAACTTATAGTCTTCGTCACCATGACTTTTCCGCATATACGTTTTTATAATAACATTTATTAAGATTGGAAATGTTTTTTGATACGAACTTGATATAGTGTGGGAATGATATTGTGTTTGTCGTATTCTCACGCACTCTTATTACGTCATCCTTCCTGCCGTGAGAACAAGTATTCATATCCTGCGGGAGTCGTAGGTGGAATGACTCATACACACAATTACCATCGTTTGCTCCTTTCCACTGAACTGTTTCACGTATGACAGTAATACATAAACTTTATATAACTAGGGAAAGAATTTATCGATTTAGACTGCTACACATTTTTAACTATTCCTTCCAAGCTTCTTTTTCACGGGATCAAATTAAAGTGTTGCCAGAGTTCTCTATTATAACGTCGACCGATTGGCACTGCGTATCAATGCAGAAAACATAAACATTTTTTTATTATTTGATAGAGTGCATTGTCAACCCTAAGTGTCGAAACGGGTTGTTCCCAAGAGCGAGCAGAAACGGGGAGTTAGCAAAAAGAGTTCGTTATAAGAGGAAGTGATAGCAAGAAGTCATGCCATGAAGAGCTTTGTGGTGTGATATTAATATATAGGATGTGAAGAAAAAGGACAAACAGATACCTTCGGGATATGTAGCGTCTTTTGGAGTCAAGATACTTCGTTGACCAGCGTTTTTTCCAACATTTCCCCTTTCCCTTCGTCATTGTTAAAAAGTGAAAGTCTTGACTCAGTGCGAAGAGACAATTTATAGTGCAAGTTATATTTAAACAAGGGCTATGTTTCTAGTGTTCGTAAATAGTGTGCACACATCTTCATTTACCATGCAGTGTTAAGAGTTTTATTTTCCATTTCGTTTATTCAATTGCCGCAGTGCAATTTCTTCTGTTTACGCTCTGTCAAGTGAGAATTTTGTGTGTTGTTAATATATATATATATATATATATATATATATATATATTATTCCGTTCCGTACCAACATATATCCATACCCAAGAAATAGGAATTTACCTAAGTAAATATCATCGTCTTCATTCATGTGTGTGTGAATTCGTTGCTAGTCGCGTATGGGTATTCGTGCGCAGTAAGTATAATACAACCTGAGTCTCAAAAGCACCAACGTGGCTCATGTCAAATCACTTGTTACATTTCAATATTATAAATCAGTTCCCAAACAGAGTATGAGCCTGGACCAGAATTGTTATCAGCTGTTTTCTTAGTGAGTTTTTAGGGAGCCAGCACCCAAGGAAAGCTGTAGGTAGCAGACGTATGTCGGCCTAAAATCAAAAATGTATGCTATTAAAGAGAAAGGGAAAGATCAGGATGATCCGATTAGAAAAGCAAAGGGTATACAGAAAATTGTAGCTTTAAAAGTTTTATCATTTGAGGATTATGAGAACTGTGTTTTAGAAAAGAAAGAGTTATATAAAATGCAAAATCATATTCGTAGCAAAAAGCATAATGCATAGTCAGTAGAATAAAACAAGTTAGCTTTAAGTGCTTATGACGACAAAAGATATATATTGAATGATGGTATACATACTCTAGCTTGGGGTCATTATAACATAGAATTAAGGAAAGAGGACTTGATTCCCAAGTTAAAAGAGTTATATGATCAATATGCTAAAAGTAGACGAGGAAAAGAAACACAACGAATAGTAGAGCTAAATTAGATTTAAGTTCTTTATAGTTAAGAGCTATAAAGTTCTATACGCAATCAATTATTTAGCCAATTTTCATATACCAAAATTCTAGTCTCAAAAATATAGTAAAAATTGTGCTAGTCAACTAATATTAAAAAAGCAAAAATTATTCAAAGAAAATGCTTAGTAATTACGTTAATCATCTAGTGGCGATTTGTAGTTAGTCATATTATATCCATTTTCTTTAAATTCTGACATTTTACTTTGTATCCAATCATGAAGTTTTATAAGGGATATGGAGCAAAAGGATTTATTATAATGTGCAGGAATTCCACATAAAACACACATTTATTATTAATATTTCTTTCATTAATTAAGTCATAACAAGATGTAGTTTCGTTCCTTCTAGTAAAATATGGTGGGAAACCAACACGTATTATATCTTTAAATAAAATAACTTTGAGGTGCTGTTAATGTAAAACCTACGGGGCTATATGTTGAACCTACAAACTTACATTCTGATAATGTAGCTGGTCTTAAAATCATAAATGGTGTGTCTATATCCTTAAAGAAAAGATATATTATTTTTATAAAGTCATGCTCTAACATTTTATTATGTATTTCAACCACTCGTTCTTTTGATGAGAGTGAATAATCTAACAACGGTCCAGAATATTTTCAACCATGTTTAATTTCTTTATTTAGATTCTCTGCTCTATAACATCTTTTACAGTTATCAGACCTCTTCTTTCCATTTCTAGTGAACTCTTGGAATTGTTTTATTCTGAACAAATTACACACTTTTTAATGGTTTATTAAATATAAAATATCCAAAATAGTTAGTTCATTTTTGTTTGGTTTTAAATGCTATAAAAGAAAACTCAATATCACTTTAACATTGTGTTATCCTTCTGTGTTAAATAATATTTGTCAAAAGTACTGGGATAGGGAATGCATACATAAACTAACACCTGCAGGTAAAACGAATTTCAAAAAACTGTGCGTAAACTAGATTTTTTTAAAGACTTGGGCCAAATCGTTGATTAGGTTGTGTGCTAGAACAGGTATATACTCCACTACTGATATCTTCTAATGCTATGCTGACATCACATCCTCAACCAAAAAGAAGCCATTCCCACAATTTAGTGTATAATGATCGTACCCAAAATATCTTCGAAAGCTGCTGTGCCAAAAGTACCAAAAGAAGAGTGCATTATAGGACTGCTTAAACCTCTCCTGATGCTTTGCCACACAAAACCCAATGCATTAAATATTTAGGAGATCATTACAACCTATGACTTCAAAGGGCCACACAAACACTCCAATATAGGCACTTTGAATTATGCTTCTCGCTGCCTTTGTTCCTGCAGTTAATATGATATTCATTTTTATACATGTTTGCGAATAGATAAGCAAATGAATGTGTTACGGCGACCAACATACACCATTAATACTTGGATCACGTGTGCACTTCCTAAACTATTCCTGAAGTCACGTTTATGGTGACTGGGATCTAATTCATGGTTGCATGTTCCGTTATGGATTAATCCTTCTTAGCGAAAAAACAGGACAAAAAATTCGTAAAATTTATTTCAATAAACACTAGAGTCTGATACGCAGGCAATTGAAGAGTATTACTTAAATGTCATAATTTGCAAGAAAAAACTACAATATTCACTATGCCCTTCAGATTCCTTCTACTGATTTCCATCATTTTAAGTACACAAAATGGTCGGACCGACGTCCAAAAACTGTCAGTCAAAGTTGAGCCCGACGATCGGGAAAAGGTCGTTATGTCCGCTGTTTCGACGACTTCCCCACGAACCAATTCCCGAGGATTTCCCGACCATATGCGGACAATAGTGACACAATATCCCGACCGATTAAAGACGACTTGCCGACCAAATGTGGACAGCTTACCGACGATAGATCTGACTACTTTTGGACAACCTCCCGACCAAATCCCAATAATACCGACAATGCCCCGACCAATTACTGACGACTTACCGACCAAAAGTGGAGAGCTTGCCGACGATAGACGTGACTATTTTTGAACGGTGGGCGTGAGTGCCTACTAATATCAGCTGTGTGTGGTAAAATGTACGTCCCGAAGATATACAGGAGTGTAGTTTAAGTATACCCGCGAGAGTTGCGTTCTAAACATCCACAGCTGATAATAGTAGGCTAAACGCTGTACTACATAGACAGATGACTAGATGTTACCACACAATACATATTTGATACTTAAATTTGTAGCTACATCGCCATTCAAAAGAAAGTTTGCCAAAAATAAATTATCTTATCAATTTACTTGAATTAATATGTACGCTTAAATATTTAACTTTTATCTTTCTATAAATTTCGATGCCTGTGTTCCGGCTGCGTTCATGCCTGGATACGAAGTAACTTATAATCTATGATTTTCCAACGTCGTAATTATAGACGTAAGATCACTTTTATAAGGTATTATAAAGCAATGAAAAAAACATTTCGAAAGAAATGTATATGAAAGTTTATTCTTCAGTTTCACAGAACAAATAATAGTAAATATTGTTTATAAAAAATGAAATGTTTGTGCTGCAAGGCCATTACTTCATCATGAAATACATACTATATATTTGAGCAGATTTTTTTTTTCAAACCAAAGCGGCATAAGAAGTCATATAAAAGTACAAAGCCTTATACAAATCGTAAGTAAAAACTGAACGAAACATGTATGTTTAGAATGCATATTTTGAAAACAATTATTAAACATATAAAGGTACTAGTAGAATAACAATTTCGGTTGAAAAAAGTGAAAAATAAAGTATTTAGTTTTACGTGCCACAGTTATGCCGGTTAGGCTAAAGGAGACGGTGACGATGAGAAATGAACGAAATGGTGGAGTAAAGAAAGTGGGAGGAAACGGGATAACCAAGAGAAAACCCGAGTACGGTGTTTGTCCAACACAAAGTCCACGCAGCACAAGCTGAGATCGAACCAGGGACCCCAAGCACCGGAGGTTAACGCTCTACCACTGAGCCACCACGCCCTCCCGGTTGAAGCTTGAGTTCTACGTGTAAGATATTCTACTGAATAGACTCATCATGTTCAGTAAGGTGTGTACAAGTAAAACTCATAGGCTCAATTGATAGTCCTATTTATAGGAGTTTACATAGCATAATTAACTTAAGAATTGACAACGCAAAAATCTAAGCATCAAATGTTCTTAATAATAATAAAAAAATGCTCCTTTACCGAAAAGATCTCACTACCCAGCCTTCTATGAAAAAAAAACAACACACACAAAACACAACTTCAGTTGAATTTGCAAGCACTAAGTACCCTTGCGTTCTCATCTTATCTTTTTTTTTCACATTTAACTGTGAAATGTGAAAGTTAACAAAAACTCTTAGCAAAACAAACTTTTACGGGTATGCTTGTTTATCTCTATTTGCATATCTTCTCTTTCTGCGTGCAATTCCGCCATACTCCTGTGATCTTCTTGCAGAAAACGAATTTGAAGAACACCTATTTATTTGCATATGTACATGGATTTCATTTAAGACATTTCCGAAAACGAAATTGAACGTTATAACTTGTATATTGACTTACAATTATAACAGTACACTGGAAACTAGTTCTTAACACATTGGTAATTTTGATTACTTTTACACCATGTTATTCAATTTACACAATCACTATGCGCTCCTTTTCAGGTTGTTGCTGGCTCATCTCGACCACGATCAGTTTTCCGTCTACGTGCTTCACGTCCACCATCTCTGTCTTTAACGTGGCGAAACCACTTCTGTATTACAGAATGCACTTCACATTCAGAATCATTTGACTATATGGGTTTCCCCGAACAGCACCTGAAAACAATTACAAAGAAATTACTGTTGCAAATCAGTTAATATATCGTAAAATATACTACATTTAAAATATAATGTGATGAAAATTGATACTCTTTTCAGGAAAACTGTAGAGACTGCCATTTTAATTTCATCGACATATTACAATCACGAATTAAATTATCTGCATATCTTTTTTCGCCTCGCTCTATTCTACTCCCTCCCATACTCTTCGGGAGACTAGGAACAGGTGTATCTGACGTAATGGGCTAATCTCCTTGAAATTGTCACGCCGCTTAATCTCGAACAATTATTTCTGTAAGTATAGTTGCCCATTGCTTGCCGACATTGGTCTAGTTATTATTTAGTAACACCACCTGTTGATTAATATAAAGCAACGTGTTCTTACGAGGCGTTAATCAAACTCGGTAGTTATTTTTATTTTGTTTCAATATAAATTTCGCAGCATTCAATTATTTTTAATTGAATTAATTAAATATTAACGAGGTTTGGATTGGTGGGGATAGTGAGAAGGTTGAGAAGAACGCCCTATTAATACGGTACGATCGGGACTATGTCTGGTGTTGCTGAGGAAAACCCTGGAAAATCTCAGTCAAGATAACCTTAGTGATGCTAGTCTCCGTCTTGTAGGTATGTGGAATTTATGTAAAACGACGTTCCGAAAGACGTCACTTGCATTAAAAGCAGTAATAAGTATATTGAATTTTTTAAAGGGTTTTAAGTAGCTTTGACTCACACCGATGAAACCCACGCACACGGCGTTTATCCACCACAAAACCCACATGACACAAGCCGGGGTCAAACCAAGGACTCTATGCACCAGAGGCAATCGTTCTACTAATATGCCACCACTGCAGCAATAATATACTAATAAAAAGGTGCCATAGAAACAACTGCAGCTTTTAAAGAACAAGCACTAAAGGGAACACGTTTGTCAAACAAATTTAGGAACTAGCACAAGAAATAAAAAATGAATAAATAAAACTACCCGTAGGATGGGAATTGAGGGCTTTCAAAGTATTTTATACAAACATAGGATAACATGGTTTGGCCATGTAAAAGTGATGGAGAAAGAAAGATTACCAAAGAGAATGTTGTAACTCAGGAATGAGTGGAAAGAAATAAAGCATACATACTTATAAATGGATAAAGGGAGTGGAAAATGTGTACAAAACAGAGATTAAACGTAAAATATGATTGAAAAGGTGGATATGTAGAAAAACACAGCAAACTGGAGGCACGACATTAGAGCAGACCTTGTCGAAGCGAATACTACAATATTATAAATGACGGTTTTATCATCGCGTATGACCTCGCAAAAGATCTTGCAAGAAACTGGCAATGATTAGTCCTTTCCTGGACTGGTAACTACCGTGATCGTAACCGCATGGGACAATATTTCGCTCGGTTCACGGTTATTCAGGTCATTGCATGTGTCGGACTTCAGTATGCAGCATTATGAATGAACACAACACCCGCGACAGATGTTTTGGTTCCATGGATGCATGTGGAGATTAGTAATAGAAGTTGGAGAGCGGTCACTCCTCAGAGCGGGACTATCTGGGGAACTTGACAGTGATTTTCTTCCTTTCGTTACTGTCTAAGAAAACACATTATTGTTATTATTAATCTTATCTTGTAATTTACACTGTAAACATTAAAGCTGAATGTATTTCCTTCTACCCAGCCATGGGGAATATACGGAGCAAAAGATGCATTTATATCGCACGATAAAAAATTACATCCTTGACAGGAATATAACAGATACAGTTCAAAGAATATGAAACAATACCGAGATTTAATTGTCTACACTTTGAATTTGAATTTATTTTAAGATCTTTCTGCAACTTTGGCTCAGACCGGATGGATGGATGGTGATTAGCGGAATGAAAACTGGTAGGAAACGCGAGAACTCCGAGAAACCCCACGTACATAGTGTTCGCCCCCCACAAGGCCCACATGGCACGAGCTGGGACCAAGCTGGGGTCCCCACGAACAAGAGATAACCCATTTGGTCATTTGAAGCATGTATCCCATTTAAATAATGTTAAAATTTCATGATCCTTGTGGTGAAATTCTCTACACACACAAACAACTCGCTATATACAGACAAACCGGTGAAGTCTTCCTTACAAGGTATCAGAAGCCTACAACTGAAAATAGCCTGTACGCACCTGGTAGAATATCTATCAATTTCATGTGCCTGAGAGATTTCTGGTTGTCCTTGCCCCTCCAGTTAAATTGAAGTGCCAAATTATTGCTAGATGTTTTTTCCAATATTTTTCGTTGTGCTGTACCCTTCTTCGTCCTACAAGCTCAGTTGTAACTCCTGCAATAAAAACACGTAGACATTTAGAGACAAATTTGACGTAGATCACATGCAAAAGTATATCATTTGAAAAAAAAATAGATATCAAAAACCCGAGGAAACTTACGTACTCCTCAATTCATAACATTAAATGTCTATGTACAAAGACAGAATCAAGAGAGGAGGGTAATCCCCATTTTGAACAAAGATAACCTACAAAGACGTGAATATAAATAAGTTCGTCCACTTGACCTTCAGCACGTAATGCAGGTACAAAATGATTGAAATCTGTTTAATGCTTGCAAAATACAACTTCATTACCTACTTTCACGCGCTGCTCCAAGGTTTCCTTAAAGATATACCTAATTTTCCGAAGAAACAACTTTTATCACGTACATGTCACACGGAAAAGCTTTACAACTGTTAAACATCATCAGTGAATTTCCGAGAAAACTTTACATAAAATTGGTATGTCACCTGGGTCTATTGAATTTGGAGAAATGAAATGGAATCCAATATGGCAGATGGTATGTCTAATGTGTTTTACAGATGTACTGCTTTAGTTCATGTGTAGTTCATATGGTCGCATTCACGGCCTATCTTGTGTAAAGAAATTAAATGGGTAGGTCCAAACTTTCCAATTATTCCGTAGATGAAAAAACTGTAGTACTGTAGCCGCATTTTGAACTTCTCATAACCTTTAGTATGTACTATTTTGAACTGAATTTATTTAAGCTCTTTCGGCAACTTTGACTTAAACCGACTAATGTTGATTGGTGGAATGAAGAAAATCGGAGGAAGCGAAAGAACTCCGAGAAAACCCACGCACACAGTGTCTGTCCACCAAAGTCAACATGACACGAGCTGGGATCGAGTCCGGGCTTCACGCAGCAGAAGTGAGCGCTCTACCAACGAGCCCCTGTCGCCATATATTATTTAGTAACAACAAAAGATTTTCTTCCTAATTATTGGAGACATGTTTTGAGGTATTCAAGATATAAATGACAATGTGATATTTGTTCTGGAACATGAGCGTGTGCCATATTTTCGAAAGCTTGACCGATTTAATGTATAATAAACTTTATTTCAGCTTAACATCAACCAAGCAAGAGCACTGTTAAAGGAAGTATAAGATAGCTAACGCGCTTAGATAATGTCAATTTTGGTGAGCTTTGATCTTAAATAATTTCCAAGTATTTCCCATAGGAAACCTCCATAGAAATCGGAAATGGTCGTATATTTTGATTCTGCATGCAACGAACCTGACACGAAAAGATTTAATTAAGCTATACTGTAATTTATATAATTGTCGAATACAAATTGCAGTGAATACATGCAAAAATATGCTTCCAAAACTTGCTCAATACATTTTCGTTTTTCTTAATCAGCATGTGTACTCCTCCTGCAGACAGTTTTCTTTACAGGAGAATTAACGGCAATTTAAAAGGCTAGTTTTGTAAATTTAACTCTGGATTCACATCTAAGAATTCGTTTAGTCCGCAGGAAGCAGTTTTGGAAGCATACTCTTTAATGAATATGATGGAACATGGAGAGAGGACAACAGCTCACCTGAGATCTTTACAAAGAAAGAATAACGATGATGTGAAACTAATTTACAATTACGTGATGTTTTTCTACATGAAAAGTGTCAACTTACCACAAACTGCTAATTGTCTGGTGAAGCTAATAACCACTCTTACAGCCTTTAATGTCTCCCACAGTTTTACAAGGTACTTTTACGTGTTCAGGGGAAGATCTAGTAGCCTCTGGTTTGGAAGCAAAATTTTCTGTATAGTTTTCCGTTGATCACTCACTTCTTTCAACATTTGCAAGATCTTCCAAATATTTCCGTCAAATTCGAAACGCCTTTCGTTTGAGCTATGATCAACAGTTGATGAACTTCCTTCACCTAAAATCAAAATGGGATAGAAATAGTAAAGAAATAGTTCCAAAGTTGCGCATCTGTTTCTAGCAAAATTATGAAAATTTATAGAAATAGATACTGTATATCTAGGGAAGGAGAAGAAATAGATACTGTATTTATTCGTATGCATGATAATGTCAGGTGAGCAAAAATATTATTTATTTTTTATATGTCATTATAAACATGGAGTACTTCGCAAGCAGATGGAATTACTTGACGCAAGATAACTGCGTAGTTGCATTATATAAAAGTAACGACCACTTGTATTGTCAACAAAGAACATGTCTGCATGTTTTAGCTTTTACGAAGCGCATTATTTCCAAGAATATAACACATAAGGAACGCTCCAAAGCTTTAACCCGACCTACTACTACTACTATTATTACCACCTACCACTACTACTATTACTATCAGCTTTTATTATACTTTCGGTTTCACTCGAGAAGAGAAAATTTATAGGTAAAATATGGCGTAAAACATTTTTCGTGAAAAAATGATGTCAATATAAGTAATTACTGCCAATGCACATCATATTGAAATTAATTTTGAGTAGTAGTGGAAGTATTGTATGTATAAATGTTTGGGGCTCCCTCCTTGCCATCCCTTGGGGGGCCCCCTGTTGCGCTCGCCACTGACTCGATGAGATAGCAGGGGGGCGCGGTGGCTCAGTGGTAGAGCGTTCACCTCTGGTGCTTGGGGTCCCGGGTTCAATCCCAGTCCCCGCCAAGTGAACTTTGTGGTGGACAAACACCGTGCCCGTGGGTTTTCTCGGGGTTCTCCCGTTTCCTCCCACTTTATTCATTCCACCATTTCACTCATCTCTCATTATCACCGTCTCCTTTAGCCTAACCGGCATAATCGTGGGACGTAAAACTCAAAGATTTCATTTCATTTCATTTTCGATGAGATAGCATTTGTGCTTTTTACTGGCCACCTAGCACAAATTGGTTCGTTTTTCACGCACTGTAGTTTTCATTCCATATACCATACTGTCTTCTGTTTTATGTCGAACAGAAGGGAACCAAACTAAGGGAAGAACCAGAATTTTTACAGGAGAAATCAGTGCATGTTATGAAAGTCAAACAGATCTGTGAATAATCTTGATTATAGTACAATGTAAAAGCGGCGTGCTGAGTGGAGAACATGGCGTGATCCTGCATCGGTTGTGAAATTTCAATTCTGAAATTTATTGCTACTTACGTGGGAAATAAAAACGAATTATTAAAATATCTTGAGAGACATGGATTAATAAGGTTGGGAATATAGTGAGGTAAGCGCAGTAAAAATTTGAAAATAACAGAAAACTACGTGCGTATAACGCTGCAAATATCATTACATTAAAATAACAAAACTAACCTAACCTATCCAAAATTAGTCAATATTTTTAAAAAAAGCGTTGCGTATTTTATCACACATAACGTGTTTTGTCGCTATCATCGCTATACGTATATCTCCGTCGTTGACTCGCGTGTCTCTACGGACGCATCCCTTCGCAACCGTTTGGAACCCCTGCTGCGCTCGAGCCCTGACTCGGATAGCATTCTTGCTTTTTAGTGACCACCGAGCACAAGTTGGTTTTTGTTTTATGCACTACTTTTTAAGCCATACGTCCACACAGCATTGAAATAACAAACCTTACCTATTTAAAATTATCAGAATCACGCAATATTTAAAAGAGAAATGTTTTTTGCAAAAAAAATGCTGGTCCATTTCAGGCTGACATATATCCTGTCTTTATACTGAGCCCTCCTGAAGTCAATCTGCAAGTAGTGGTAATGGAACTCCTCATTTAGTGCATTCTCTGCTAAAACAAATGAAAAACAACTAACCTAACTGGAAAATATAAGAAATGTAAAATCTGTCAAATCAGGTGGACGGCCAACTACGAAATAATGCCGTTACAGATAAATAACAATTAGGCCCATCTCCACTTTCTATTCTTCATAGGTTTTCCATCACCACTGTGGCGGGAGAACATAGAGTATAGTTCTACCTACTATATATCCACGTCCTTCACCCTGAAAATATTGACTCATGATTGCAAAACTTACTCTCTTTACGTTCCCATACTCCAACACACTTTCGTTAACATTATCTTCCTTATGTAAATTTCACTTTATTTGGTGTAGACAAACTGAACTGAACCCAACATCGTGCTGCCTTCTGTTAGAAGGAGAGGGGTACTATGCCGATAAGTAAATAGCCTTGTGCATGTTCAAGAGAGGCCTACCTGCTTCCTTTCTCACTCGAGATACAAAGGCTATGATTTGTAGAGATCTAATTTTCGTTGACCTCACTACAGAATCCACAAAAATCACTGTTGTATAGAATTACACAACTTGAGTCAAAACAAGGTCTTATTATTATTATTCAAAATAGTTATATAGAATGATGAAAATTAAATTAAGTTACTTGTGTTGTTAGGTGCGTTCTTTTGTTCGTGACCTTCGGTTTTACGCTTTTCTCTTGCCTGCTTTATTCGTAAAACTGGATTCAATACATAATTTCTACTTACAGATGAGACAATATAATGTAATAAATATATCAATACCGTCAATAATGATTAATTATCTATACAAATAAAAATGAATGTAATGTTTACTTGCTAATTTATTCTAGAGCTTTGGACCGATTTTTATAATTGTTAGCACCGTACATGAGTTGAACTGGCCCGTATTACTTTGATTAAAGGGCGAATCCTAAGGGGTAAAAGGGGTTCAAAATTTGTACTTACAATACAGTATCTCACGAACCTATTAAGTAAGAAAGTTGAAATTCGGTATATAAACTCCTCATTAAGCTTAAATAAAAACATGTCCCATTGTTTTTGAAACTTTCCGTTTTAAGGGGAGGAGGGGGCATTGTATTCATTGTAACAATGTTTGATTTCTAACTTCTCCTCGATCAACCAGGCCTAACTTAGGATCTTATCATTTTTTCGCTCGGAATGAGAAGAGATAGGAAGAAGGTGACAATTAATCAAAAACAATCGAAATTTGTGTCCAGTCCATAATTTTCAGGGTCACTGAATAGTGACCACTGATATTGTTTAAAACCAAATTCATCCTCTTCGGGCGTGGAGAAGTGGTGGCTTTATAGATTTTTGTCGTTGCACTTTCATTGAAAGTGAATTCTAAGGGTGGAATTGGTTCAAATACTTACCATAAACCAATCCTCTAAATAAGAACATTTCAGGTAGTAAAATACATAAAGCAAACATTATTCAAAATGTCGGAGATTCTGGGTATGTAGTAACAAATTAGGTTAGGTTGAGTTAGGATAGGTTAGGTTATGTTAGAAATCTAATCCACCCTAACCTAATATAACCGAATCTAACCTAACCTAATTTGATTAGGTTAGGTTAAGTTGGGAAAGGTTAGAAATCTAACCTAAACCGTTATATTTAGTGTGTATTAACCAAATTGTCAGAAATTGTGACTGCAAAATATTTCCTTTACATTAGTAATATTTGTTTATTACTCAATATAACACATTTTACATTATGTATTACAGGTTATAAGTTGCACAGATATCTATAGAGTGGTATACATACATAAAAGAACCACCTTCACAGGGGAAAACTTGCAGTTATTTGTCCTACACTGTGTCTTTCGATTTATCAGAATTTAGTTTTTGTGGCTTAGCCCCCCTCTCTCGGTCAGTCCTTTAATTATAAGAATATGGTAAGAGTGCACTTTGATCAGAACAAATGATTTTGTCACACGAGGTGGCATACGAGAAGGAATCAAATCAATGTGATCTGTACGTAAAAGGGACGGTTCGGTTAAACAAGATTAGATTAGGTTAGATTAGGTTCCGTTCGTAATAGGTTCCTACGAATGTTCTGCTCAAAGTGCACTTTGCTAGAATAATGTTTCAGATACTAAACAAAACTTACCAATATCATTTAAACTAAAGAATATATGAGAGTGTACATTTATATTCTCGTTGGTACCCCCTTCCACTCCGCTTTACGTACATAAACTCCTTAAGCTTCAGGCACTCAGAAATAAATGTCATAAAAGTAAAATTAATTATTGTTCTTTCACACCTGTTTTTCAAATTGACTAGTGTCTAGTTTATTTTTCCGCATGCCAGTTTGGTATCAATAATGAAGGAACAACGTCAGATCTGAAACACTACTTTTGCAGGAAACTTAGAAGCTCGTTTTTTAAAACTCTTTTATAATCCTCTGGTGAAATTGAGCAGAACATATTCGTGCGTATCCACATTAAAAGTGTTCTTTTGCTTACAGCGGGAAATCAATCTTCTTCGAAGTTCATCATTTTTAGGGAATCGACGGAACATTATTTCATTTGTATTGCTTCCTATGTTATTAGAATGAGATACTGCACAAGTAAGATATCTTTTCCCCATCTTAAAACAGTAGTGTTATTGTTTTTGCAGAATTTCACTTATTTTAAAAAATACTGCGATACCTCGACGTGACGTTACCGACCGCAAAGTATCCTGGGTAAAATGAGAGCAGAAAAGCTATCCAGAGAGTCTCCTGGGTTTTACGATTATGAAAAAGGATTACACATACTGTCGTTAATTTATATATGTCGTTAATTTATATATATATACACATACTCTTCTCCACCGAAATATACATTGGAATTTAATTTCAACGTCCTCTAGTATCTGTGGCTTACACCACGCACCGTACATATTATGAATAAACACCACGGCTTTAATTTAGACAAGAAAGTGGATATTCCCATGCAGTTTCATTAGGTATGCATAATATATGCTAATGGCCACGTTCTATAAACAAAATTATCAGCTCGATACCTATAAGGTACATTAAGAATGAAAATTAAAACTTCCTCACCAACTTCAAGGAACACATATAATCATTATTACATCGTAATTATCAAATTATAACACATAGAGATTTAATTCATAATTAATGAAGATATACAACTCACCTTCTCGTTTCTTCCAGTCTCAGAAGGACTACTCACAGAATTCCCAGTTTAATTCAGCTAACAACGGCGCAATGAATTGCGTGAAATCTCAGATAGTGACACAAATTTCAAACAATTTAATCCGTTATCTGGATGAGCAACAAATGGAATTAATAATATTTAAACGAAATATATAATTTTAAATCTCTCCGATCAATTTTGTTAATTTCGTATTTGCTGACAAACTCCCGATGTAGGTCATAAGAAAACTGCCGACAAATATTGGCAGTCCTTTTCTGGACGACTTTGATTATCGGCCCGATATCGGTTAATCGTCGCAAAAAGGATGACTTTTAACCGACAATTTCGAACATAGGGCCTATGTGTTATAGTGTCCCGAAAAAGACCGGACGATAAATGGACTATGCCGACCATAAAGGTACATCGGCCGGATGACCTGTGCCACTTTTGTAAAATGTCTAGAAATATTGTTTTCCATTTTGCTGGGATTTAGAAGGACTACAAAGAATATACAGTTTGATTGAATTATTTTTTATTTTTCATATAATTACAACTGTTTATTAATATCGATTAACGCTATTATATAACTAACAATATATTGAAGCTTACAATGCTGAGATGTATCAAAGATTGTGAACTATATTTTTTTTGTATTTTTAATAGAATATTCATTTATATATTATGACATAAGATGCAGGAAACTTGCTTAATCCCTAATGCACCAAAAAGTGACCGAGAGATTGTCGTGAATCGTATTTTGCTCGTAGATCATCAGGGAGTGTGATGGAACGTTTAGGTTTCGAAGCGTATCTTGCAAGGGACGTCATCGTTTAAAGGGCATGATTTATTTGCAAGACAAAGGACACAATTTGAAATTTAAGAGTTGAAAAGTTTCAGGCGTAACTGATTCCACTACAGAACATAAAATTCTTGTGCAATATTTTAGCATCATAAACTTAACGTCAAATTTAGCATGAAATGTTAGTTTTGGCTAGTTTTTCATGTAAATGAAACTGCTCTTTTGATGGAAGTGTTACTTAATACATGCATGTCAAGAACACTATTATTCAACAATTCAAACTATAGGTAAATACTCTGAAAGAATGCACTCATTCCATGAAAATCAATTATTCAATCAATGGATAAATCAACGGAGGTAATGTATATGCTCACAACAACCTTCCAATCTCACTATAATCTACTGTTCTCTTATGAGGTGGAGTTGAAGATATATAGTTTTCAAGAAACCAAGTGTTACTACTTGATTAATGACGTACAAGAGAGGTGTCAAAAAATTAATACATGAAATAAGTATTACAGTGTGCATTAGCGTACAAACTAGATTTCAGAAATGCAGCAATGATTCAGTCCTCAGCGTTTAGAACATCGGAGATATTATTTAATCTATTGGCAATGTAGAAGAGAAGATATTATGCAATATTTAACTACCAATACAGAAGAAGAGAATATTCATAACTATATTCCTAATTTGCATATCCCTATATGTGTATAGTTTATATTTGACATTTTATGTTGTTCATATATATAGTATAATGATCCAACTTATATAATTTAGTCCAAAGGAGACGTATGGCTTACGAAAGTTGGTGACTAGTGCACTCTCACATGGAATCAAGCTAAGACCCATTTGTACAAGGGGTTATCGTTATAGCACCTAAGGCAGAGGTGAGAGTTAATAAAATTTTAACCGAAATGTTATGTTCATGATAATTTTGAGTGAGGTTATTTGCCCTCAATATTACAATTTAAATATATGTTTGATCGACGTGAAATTATTTCGTAGCAACCCTTTCTGTAATGTCACCCGAAATATTTAACAATGTTTTTCTCCCACAAGATTCAAACAATTCAGGTGAGTAATAACATTTCTATAAATTGCTGGAAACACACCGGTGGTATCCAAACTGAAGTAGTGATGCTGTGGAACCGTACAACTTCTTCGTAAGCCGGGATGGATGTACTTGGTAACAAATAGTAACTCTTCCTAACATACGTTTTTGTGATGAACAATACCGTGTACTTTGTTTTTTGAAAGTTCGTCTGTTCAAATATAATAATCCAACAACCATTTCATAGACATTTTTTAACTGACCATTCATCCCAAGGCATAGTGAGGGACGTGAAACTTCCGGTCCTTAATAATAAATATGTGAGAACCTTAGTTTTCTCATGACCTAATTAATGATGCTATCTTGTTGCAGCTAATAATACAGTGAAGATTAACATGAGCTTATTAACTTTTGCTCTAAATATCAGGGTATCCGTCCAATTTACACTTAAAATTATTTAATTGTATGAAAAAGTTCAGTGTAATGCATGGCTCTACATTTACAAAACTTAACAATGATCATGTTGAATATACAAGTTTGTTATTTACCTAGCTATACATGTAAGTTAACATAAAGTCCGGTTTGGATAATATCACTGGCAGTACTCGTTGTTTTTCGTCCTTTCTGGATCATCTAAACATCCGTTTCTAACTGATTTTTGTGTCAGATAGAATCTGACATTTTGTTTTTCGTTTCATATATTTGGCTATTAGTTCAGACTGCACCTTTTTCAGAAGTGAGTTGCGCCCCTTTCATCATCGTGTTTGCGACTACGATGGAAGATGTTTCAGTTTCGCTTAACTGATTCCACTAAAGATTTCCTTTTACAGTTCTTGCTGGGGAAGTCGACTCCAAATTTGGATGCTGACTTCAACAGTTCATGAACCCGATGACTCATTTCACCTTCTTTGTCATTATGTACGTAATGGTATCTTCATTTTAGCCTCTAAGATTTACTTACTTCTAATAAAAATGATTTTGGGATATTTTACAACATGGCTTTGGATTTTAGGGCAGGATCTTCGATATTTGACTGAATGCTGCAAGTGGCACTTTTCACTTTCGTAATCATTTGCAATATTTCGAGAAACTGGCGCTGGTCATTCCCCAATTGAATCTTTGGATGTTTCATTGATTTGTTTCTGTATCTATTTGTTCCTGTATAACTTGTCGTCCTATAAGGTGATATTGCGACCGAACTCTGAGTTGCAATACACCTTCGTGCACTCTTTTGCAGTTTATAGAATATACACTAATAACGCCATCAGCCTCGTATACATATTAGAGATTATTGTTTAAAGCGAATCAGTTCTAATGGCCTTGGATTTCAATTCACGTTTTAAATTAACTTAAATTTCTCGAAACACTTTGATTTTAAACTTTCTTTTAATTTGTATTTAATCACTTATAAACAGGATTTTTCATATAAAATTTAAAGAACAATCTTTTTTTAAAAAAATAAACCAAATTTCTTGATTTCTCTAACAATTACATCTTTTATAACTTCAGCCTTCGTAGCCTTCACAGGGGCACCACATACAAATCTTTCTACAACCTGAGATTTATAAATATACCGAACACATAGGCTTAGAACTTCCCTGCCATTCATGCGCGTGCGTTCATCTCCCACGAACAGAGTCCAAATATTTTAGCACTGTCGAAAATGTTCTTCAGAAATAATTGTAATAAGAAATCAGGATAAGGAAATCAGAAAGTATATTAGGATTGTAAATAAAAGAATGTACTGAATATATAAAATAGTGATGATAAATGCTTACTTTGATCTGGATCAAAGTGCTAATCGAGTTAGTTACTGTAAAAGTTGGAAATATTTGCAGTATTTGAGGAGGTCTTGTTCCCCTATATATTTTAGATGTGACAAAAGGTTAACAGAAATTTAATCATCTCAATACTATCATACCAGTGTAAGTATTTGAGACTGATAACATTGACAAAAAAACTTCCGGTAATATTCAAGTTCTATAAATATAAGTTACTCCTATTATCTTTTTGTATATCCCAGGTAGACAAATGTTCTCATTACAATTTGATCCTTAAGTTATCAGGATTAATATAGTAAAAGTTCTAAAGTCACTAAGGTATATTGATCTTAAATAATGCTTAGTAAGTTTCTAAGGTATAATGATCTCAAATAATACTTAGTAAGTTTCTAAGGTATATTGATCTTAAATAATGCTTAGCAAGTTTCTAAGGTATATTGATCTTATATAATGCTTAGTAAGTTTCTAAGGTATATTGATCTTAAATAATGCTTAGTAAGTCTCTAGATAGAACTCAAGGTCAAATAAAGTGCCATTAGGTAAGCAGCAGTATTCTACTCACAATATTATGCCTATGTCAGGCGAAGAAAATACATTTAAAAAAAATAAAATTAAAAAATGTACTTTTGAAGTTAACATTGAAAACGATTGTGATTTTAAACTCATTTTAGGCTGGTTAGCGGTTGTAAACCAAACATGAATATCTTTTAAATTTACATTTAAAATCAGCTTGGAGCAATTTGCTTTACCTTCATGGATTCAACGAAGACCTTCAAGATTAATTGCGTAGCTGACTATGCATAGACGAAACACTAAACGTGAACAGGAATAGCATAACGTTTCGTAAAAGAGTAGTGTATGAACTGCGTAATACTACTAGCAAATTTTACAAGACTATTTCATTACATCAAAAAACGGAATATCGACTAAATGAATGCAATGTGATAACTAATTTCCTGAATTATGAGACGAAGAATTTGCAGAAAATAGTAAAGGTTTAAAACCAGAATGATATAATTCTTAACAACTCGTACTTGAAGGTGTAGGGTGCTGATGTGTCAATAATCCCTACAATTTGAGTCGGAATAATATGCATCTATTTGTAAAGAAACAAGGTTTGGACACAGACAAAATTAATTACCTCCAAAACAAGAAGACATATGTATAACGACATTCAAAATGTGTGTTAGATGATCTGAATAGGGACTGCGTTGTGTTACATTTTCTTCATTTACATCGTTTCTTCCACACAATCTGAACAACTTGTAACTTACATTGTGGAAATAAGTATGATTTATTTAAGGGGAAGGAAGAATGTAGCTACTTCCCATTTGCTGTGAGTAGTTTTACGAAAATAAAATACCATATCAGTGTACCTTTGAAAATCAGGTGAGTGAAATTAATGTGCTTACGCTAAATATTTGAAATACATCCTGCAGGTATGGAAGGTTCTCCAGTGCTAACTATCGACAAGTTTTATTATTGTGATCTCTTGTGTAATGTTATCTGTTATATATTTCAAAAGTATTAAACATATTGAAAGCAATGACACTAATTAGATCTTTGACCTTTGCTATTCCTGTATCTGATCTTTCCTAGGATACGATTTTATAATTGACAAAAATAAAACTTGAAAAATTTCAGATTTTAACACGTACTTAACATTCAAACAGGGTATTCGAATTGGCAATACTCAGTATGCTCTTTGTCATTCTGTATCTACATACTATATCTCCACACTTGATTCATAGGTACTCAAAGCATATATTATGCACGAAAATATGAATCATTTGTGTGAGCATGGAATCCAGGGGAATCTTCGACATGGCGATTTTTATTGTAATCATATGCAATCGGTTCTTAACAAGAATTATATTATGCAATTAAAAGAGATACTATAAGTATAATCTCAATTGCCACAATGGATAATCCTAAGCCAAGTTTATATATATTAAGTTGGTGTTAGAATTATCGATTGTGGAAATTACGATGTACATTAACAAATAAATATTAATTTACATTGTTCACCCAAGGAATTTGTGTAAGATAATTTTATGTTATTAATTTTAGGTTAAAAGACAACAGAGTAACTAGAACATTAATAAAATTTCATACTGCTTCCCATTCGATGAGTGCGTGATGTAATCAAGACCAAAGAGATTCCGAATATACTCTTTTTATCACGAATGTCCTATAATGTGGAGCAACTGAAAGTATTGTTTTTTTCTGTTCTGGTACTCAGCTGTACTTGACATAACCAACTGTTATCAATTTAGTTATGTACCATCTCATACGAATCGTCTTCATATATATACGCTTTTATCTATTTATTTCGACCTTACTAGGCTACATTTGTTTATATGTTTGAACAATCTTAAATAGGAATATATCTGATGTACCTTCTTGCCACTATAAATCTGATGAAAAACTGTTTTTGTTCATCCATAAAATTCATTCTTTGAATGTCATATTCAAAACAATTATTATCATAATGAATTACGAATATCTAGCACGTGTACTTACGCTTCTATTTTTGCCAGCTTTTTATTTGTATTCTTCAACGTTATGCATGAGGTCCGCAATCAGCTTGTCTCACTATGAAATTAACAAAGGATTACCAATTTTGGGATTAAAATTGTGGAAGTTATTATCTATATAGACTTATATTCGTAACATTATTAATTCTCAAAATTTGACATGCTACATGATCAGATATATATCGCACCATGATTGAAGCAGCATATAAATTTGTAGTACTTTATTACTGTTACACGTTGCTCTGGAGTAAGCTAAATAAAATGAAATAATTCTTGATTCTAGATGGATAGAAGGATTCAAATATAGAATATCAATATTGCATACCAAGAGACTTCCACTAATAACTTAGATGCCGAACGAAAGCATTTATGTTTTGTTGCTGTTGTGTTTAAAACGTATTACATTGCAATATGTTCTAAAGTATTGAATTCTAAATTATATAAGATAATAGTCTTGTTCGTTGTGTTTTTTTGTTAGAGTAACATGGCTGTTTAATCTGAGAGTAGCCAGTGTTTGAGATTGCAATTCTGATGCGGAAGTTCAGAATGAAAAAGAAAAGTAATGAGAAATGGCTTATCTCGTCTCTAGAAATGAATAATTTTACTTACATCAATTTGTTTCTTTTTTCTCTACCAATACTTAGGACCTAGCAGAAACTCCCTCGTCTTAATTTAATGTAGAAACATTAATATTAAACAAACTTTATTTTCCAAGGCAGTTTTTTTCGTAATTATATGTAGCATTCTAAATTTAGATATGTGAAAACAATCCTTGTGTGTATGCACCGGCAATGAATATGATTTACGTGAAATATTTTATAGAAATTACGAAATATTGAAAACAATTTGTATGTAGTTGTTTTAGTGTTCTCCAACTTTAAACATTATTTATTACATATTATAGACCGACAGAATCGAAATGCTTATATGTGTTTAATTTCCTACTTTCTACAGTCCAATGTGCAAGTAAGTATGCAATGTTGTTCTTTTACAAATCAGTATATAGGAAATATATGCTTTAATAATAATCTAATAATAAAGTCCTTGAATAATAACTTTACTAATAATCTACAAAATAGTGAAATGTTACAAAACAGTGAAGTGAAAATGTTAATTTTGTTTACACTTTAAATTTACATTGTTATATACACGCCTTAAAAATATAGCGGGATCCTGTATATATGTAACTTCTTGAAATGTTTTGTTCTTGTTTACCTTGCATCATAGTATCATAAAAATACATATCGTTACGTATAATTACAATCACTTTTGGAGCTAAGTAACTTCTGCAATGTTGAAAACGTAGCAGTCTCCAAAGTATTTTGCAATGTGAAATTGCTGAAGATTGTATTGGAATCTAAAATGCATATTAAGGTATCAGTTATTGAAATGAAAGAGGTAGTTATTTATGATATTTTTAGAAATGGAGGCTTAGAAATAAAGTCACTCATTAGGTACAATGTACATCTATTCGTGTTCGTTTGTTATTAATCCTACTATGATCATAGTTATAGACAGTTCAGTAGTTTCGACGTGGATTGCTACGTCTGCGTTACTAGTAGGACATTAATACATGTAATAGTGTAAATTAAAGTTTGATATAGGCATTTGAAATTTGTACTCATTTCACAAAATGCAATTTCAAAAAGTTAACTTTGTGTAACATTATTCATCTGTTATTTTCTCAGAGTACCTCTGAGCAGTATACATTTAAGAATATTGGTCAATTAGCTTAAATGTATTAAGGGGTATCAAGATAAATGATCTACTAAGTATAAAGAACGAGTCAAAAACTACACATATGTTCCTTGCGGTTATTTATTAATATTTGTAGCTGGTGAGGTGTGTATGTTGTATGGGTATCACTACATTATAATTTCAACCATTTACGAAAGAATGAATGCGACCAAGTTGCAAAAGTTTTCATTGTCTTCGAATCTCAACATGGTTAACCCTGTTAAAGGTCAGTCACTTTTGATTTGTTCAAATCAACGGTCAGTTTTGTTTATGAAGAGTGCAGGGAACCTGGCAGAAATCAATGTTGTAGTTGCTGAAGTATCATGAAACCAATCACATCCTACCGGGACCGACATCTAGTAATACTTTCCAAATGTAAACTTTACAAAATCAGCCATAACTTATTAGAGAGTACAATACAGATCATAGTCAGCTAATCTCTGAGCCAACAATTCGACCCTAACTGCATGATATATTGATATTCAATCGCGATACTATGATACTCAAAGTTAACTCCCACAGATAAGAAAAAATACATGCCGTCTCTTCATGTCCCACTTTATTATCTATTGACTTTTTACTTCAGTTGTATCAGTTAAAATAAAATATGAACACCCCAGAGCAGTAAAATATTCACAGCGTTATTGAACACCACGACAGGTCAAAAGACCAGTAGCAATAGATCATCTTTTCAGACGAATCCAAAATTCTATCATCATTTAAATGGCATTTTCTCCAGGCAGCTTTGAGCTGACTATTAAAAAAATGTATAACAGATGAAAGTGTTATTTGAAAAAAAAATGTATAACAGATGAAAGTGTTATATTGTGGTGGGATATTTAAAAGGCTATTGTTCGCGTGAATGTTTACCTTTATACAGGTACACATAAGAAAAATGCTCCGTAAATTATAGAGAAAGAAGCGTCGCTATTTGCTCAATCCTTCGATATGGCCATATCCCAGAGAGTGAGTATCAAGTCGAATATTGGATTGTACACTGAGCCAATATTGTGTGAATACAAAGTGGAACTGTTATGTGAATACAAAGTGGATATTCCACATATCACATGTTCTGCAAATTTTACTGATCTAAATGATGCAAAAAATGGCATAAAATGGAACGTCTGTGAAGAGAATACATAAAGTCTGTGACAGTTCTTGGGATGGGTTGTTATTTGAATGAGCAAAACAGGAATAATATTTAACAAAACTGGCAGCATCCAACAAAAAGTTAAAACTATCAAAAACAACTGTGGTGATGTATCACCTTATAGACCAATAACATAGTAAGCCTTTCGTCACAATTTGTTTCTTGATGTTTTCTTATAACGAGATTTCACTTATTACTATCGAACTATTATGACTAGTATTCAAACCATAATTTTAGCTCGTTTCTACCACTTCGGTTTTGGTACAGACCAGAAGTGAGATATTAACTTTGTTAATCCTACGTCAAGTTAATTCTTGGAACTCGACTATTTATGTATATTACTGATTTTATTACAATTTTATTAATCGACAAAAATATAATTCTCCCCCACGCATCATTAGTAGAAGTGGGAGTGAAGATGGAACAAAGCAGAATTACTTATACCCATTTTGAGTATATTCCTTCTTAAAGTTCTCCAAATAATACAAACACACGCGTGAATACATATTCTATATATTGTTATGAACATAGGTTCTAACCTCAACGGTTTCAGATTTGCAGGTAGTAAACAATTTTTTTAAATTCTTGTTACTTATTAGCACCCCGTATTTCTCCTACAGAGGTGAGATATAGATAATTTAAAACCTGATGAAAAATATCCTTTCCAAAGGTACGGAACATATGACAATGGTGTCTGTGGAAGCAAAGAGGTTGAGGGAAATTTGGGAATCAGTGTTTCCTTCCAATTCCCTTACAATAATCTCAACTTTCTCTCAATAAACCTCTGACCAAAACACCTTAGGAACATCACTACTTTTGATTAAATATTAAAAGAGATGACCCGTTGTGGTGACTAGTTGGATTCAACCTAAAATGTAGAATTTGGTATTTGACTATATATTGTATAATTTGGTTTAGGTATTTGATATTTGGTATATTTAAACGAAGAGCGTAATAGCAAAATTGATTTTTGGACTTTAGATATTAATAAAATGTTTTGGGTTGAAAAGGAAACACATGAAACACTACTACTTTGTTTTTTTAAAATAACTATTCTTCTCTTGTTCTGGACGTTGTTAACCTTTAGATACATTATAGTGGAAAAATTGACTCCCCTGCCTCCTTTCTTCTTGAGCTAGTTCATTATGTTTTATTCTTTCATAATGACTTTTTGTGACATCTTATAAACTTATTTTGTCAATTATTTCCCATACTCAGTTTCTGACTATTTTAAAATGGGGTGAGGGTAGAGCTTGTTTTCTCCTTTTAACTCGAGTTTACACTTTCGTGGTCAATTTAAACCCTAATTTGTATGCAAGCGTTATTACCAAGATTAGCGCGTATATACACAATATGTCGGGTGGCATCCGATGATATTACTACAGTAAAATATAAAAGAAGAAGAAAAAGAAAGAAGAAAATTTTTGTTTTCAAGGCTATTCTGTGGTCAATCATCGAGTAAAGCTGATCGTTTCTCTTATATCACTCATAATTCTTTGAACACGCATCTTGTTCAGTGCTTATCGTAAAACATGAGTGGACTTACAGAGAAAGAAATAACGGACGAACTGTTACTTAGCGATAGAGAGGATGACTGTAGTGAAACCGAGGACGTGGCACAGGAAATTGCTTGAGATTTTTGGAACGAAAGTGATCATTGTGGAGAAGAATTGAGTACTGGAATTGACACGAATGACAATACCTTCACTTTCGGATTGGACATACTTGCCTTTCGGATTGCAATGAAAAATGTAGTTACACAAGATAGTAATTTCATATCCAAAGATGTTACAATTTGGAACAAAAATCCGCCAAAGACTTCACAAACGCGGAAATGTAATGTGATAAAGAGTGTCCGAGCACCAGCTGAAAATGTTACCGCTTCAACGCCAAAATCTTAATTGGATATATTCCTGCTCCTGACCTGCTCGACGAGATAATATTGTGTACAAACTTAATGAGTAAACGTAATGCAAGAGAGAAAAGAATTAGATGGATGAACTAACTGCTTTTAAACGTTTGATTTTGCTTGCCGGTCTTGAGAAAAATTGGGACGTAAGTGTACAAGAAATATTTCTTGATCGACATTCAACCCAATGTACAGAGCAACAACGCCTCTAAACCGTTTTTTGAACATACTCCGTGTTTTACAGTTTGATGATAAACGTACTAGGACAGCAATATAACAGGCAGATCGCCTTGCACCAATCAATTTTGTGTGGGACATACGTACAGGAGGCTATTGTACCAGAGGTGAATCTTACAATTGATGAGCAATTGGTGTCATATTGGGGTAGATTCCAATTTATTAAATACATGCCACAAATGTTTGGAAATTACTTCATTAAATTATTTTGGGTATGTGTTTCTAATTCAAGATAGGGGAATTGTGTACACAGGCAGAAAACTAGGCTTACCGCCACTAACAAATTTGTCCAACAGTGTTGTCGTGAATCTGACTAGTAGCAATCTGAAATCTCCTCCAGATCGAAATGTAACAACTGATAATTATTTTACAAGTTTGGCTCTGGCTCAGCATTTGCTAGCCAGTTACATTTCCTTAGTGGGTACAATGAGGAAACCCCAAAAGGATGTGCCTCCCATTATGTTACCAAGTAAATAGCGTGCAATAAATTCCTCTCAATTTGCGTTTATTCATGATGTGACAATGGTTAGTTATGTTCCCAAAAAAAAATAGAAGTATGGTTATTTTGTCATCAATGCATCACAGTCCTACGAATGATTCAGAAAGTGAGAAACAAAAGCACGAAATCATTACATTCCACAATAAAACGATACAATGGATAAATTTGTAAGAACGTATACAACAAAGCGTCAGACTAAGCGATGGCCGATTTTATTGTTTTTCAATATGTGAGACGTAGCAGCATTGAATGCATTTATTCTATATATAAGCATCAACCCTGGTTACAATGTCAACGTTACTCATCGTCGCAGACTTTTCTTGAAAGATCTTGTAGGTGAAATGGTGAAATCTTTCATGAAAATGCGCGCCAGTAATTCTAGTTTGAGGAAGTGGGTTTCTCACGTCTTAGAAAGATGCGATGTGACAGTGTCTTCGCAGGAAAATGACCAATCAGGAAAAAGAAAAAGGAAAAGATGTTTGATGTGTCCACATTCAAAAGATAAGAAAACTTCGGCGATGAGCTTCAAATGCCAAAAGTACGTTTTCCCAATTCACACTAGCTCATTATGTGGAACATGTATATAACTTCAAACAAATTTCCAAGCAAACATTCATATTGTTGGTTTTCTGAGCAAATGGTGTATAATATTTAAGAGATTTCGTAGTTTAAAAAATATGCCTTTTTACAAAATTATTATTTATAGATTGTTTTAAGAGGTAATTCGGAGTACGTTGATTACTCACGCTTTCGCATTGTATGAAAACTGTGTGTAACCTGAAACAAATGTCCAAGTAGCATTCAAATTGCTTTATTCTTGAGCAAACTGATGTATAATATTTACGATATCTCGTAGTTTGAAAAATATACCCTTGTAGTAAATTGTATTTTATACTGTGTCTTCATAAACAGTTTTAGAGTTATTTGTTATGGGTTGTAGTCACGAAATTCATAGCTAATATGCACAATTTATCTAACATAAGAAATGTAAAATTTAAAATGTATACTCGTGTTGAAGGTTTAGGATTTCACGGCTATTGAAATTATCTTTTTTTACTATTTATTTTCTATTATTTTATGTTTTATATTTGTATTACACATTTACATAACATGGGTCCATTGGACCCGTGGAATATAAAATGTATCTACTGCTTCAAGTAGAGTCTCTGTAGCTTACACAGTACACCCTCAATCAAAGATAAGAAGAATAATATAGATTGATGACTCAATGTGAAGGACTTGCACTGCATTTCCACTTCCACTGGTGGATGTCTGTTCAAACTGTGCGAAAACGCTTCATGCACCGCCTTTTACGTTATGATCGGACCAATATTCATTGTACTTTGTTTCGAAACGGAAGACAAATAGTCCTTCCTAGCTTTACGCCAAAAATCCCGTATCTGGTTTCCAAACTGTTTGAGGAAACAAAAACCAGATTACAGTGAAAATGCTGTACAAATCTCTAACGTTTGAGATTCCCATCTGCAAATACCCTCAAAATGTAAGTCGCTATGATTACCCGGAGTTCATTTGGACATATACACACTTTATTGTGAACTATAGTCATATTTTTCTTTTCTTCTATTTCTGTACGTAGCAACAATTTCGTCGGCTTCTCTGATGCACTTTATTGTTGTCTATTGTTACTTTCCACCAACAAGTCTTTTTTTCTGTTTTTTTTATTTGTCTTGAAATACGTAGTTCAAAGACTAAACTAGTTTCCCGAACTAAAGAGCAGATTTTTTACATCTGTTGTAGTGTATGCAAGTACTACTTGAAGTAATCACAGACGAATCTTGCGTGAATTTTGATATTCTTCTATACAAAGGTGTAACCTTTTTCTAATCTAAAATGGAACGCGCTAGTACAAGTAAACGTAAACGACCTAGATCAGAAGACAGAATTTGTGCTTCCAGTCAAAATGTTTCTTCTGTTATTTCTTAGTGGGTGTACGAAGATGAAAGCCTGAGTTCAGAGGAAAGTAAAGTATCAGATACAAGTGAAGAATATATTCATTTTGCCAATCAAGAGGAAGACGAATCTTCTGAAACTTTTGATCAAAGTGATAATGAAGAAGGCGAAGGTATGTGTGGAAATATTCGTTCTGCTTGAAAACAGGAAGCAAATCCCCTACCAAAAGACAGTTATTATATTGCACCCAGTGGTATGATAAGGAATAACAATCAACCTCCTCCAGTGAAAACTCCCGCTCACAATGTTAGAAGATTTAAACCAGGACCTTCAAAAGATATGAGAACGGATTCACCCATCGATGTTTGCAATATGTTCATTCCGCACACTATCATGGATGAAGTTGTTAGGTGCACCAACATGGAAGCAAAGAGAGTGTGCCAATTGCAAATGAAACATTGGGAGGACATAACATTTGAAGAAAGTCTGGCTTTTTTCGGAATTGTGTTGCATATGGGGGCAAACAAGGCTTGGGATGTTCCTGTGCGGGAACTCTTTCTTGACAAATGTTCCAATCCATTATATAGAGCTACGATGTCAGTGAATCGTTTTGAAGCCATAAGAAGATTCCTAAGGTTCGACGACAGAAGAACAAGACAAGCTACGCTAGAAACAGACAAACCTGCGCCTATTTCTTACGTATGACAATTATTTATTGTACAGCGCAGAAAAGTAATGGTCGCAAAAGAAAATCTAACAATAGATGAACAGTCAGTTACATTTGGAGGCCGTTATGGTTTCATTTAGTAAATGTTAAAAACCGGGGAAATATAGCATAAACATATTTTAGATGTGTGAAGCAGCAACAGGTTACGCCTTTGACGGATTAGTGTACACAGGAAAGAAACCAGGAGAACAACAACAGAAGGATTTGACCCTAAATACAGTGAAACTGTTAGTTCATGGTGTTGTTCATGAACTATTGTTGGTACAGCCCGAAATATCACTATGGGCAATTATTTCACCAGTGTACCTTTGGCTAAATATCTACTGGAGAAAAATTTAACTGTGTTTGGAATATTACGACGTAATAAGAGAGAAATACCAAAGGAAATGAAACCAAGCGCAACTCAGGCAGTGAATACCAGTAAATTTGCTTTTCAAAAGGAAATGAGAATGGTTAGTTACTGTCAAAAGAGAAACAAAACGTGATTCTTCTAAGCACAATGCACCATGATGATACAGTTGACATCGATCACCCTAAAAGGAAGCCGATTACTGTAGAATTTCTCCACATATAATGCTTCTTCCACATATACTCATAAGATCTGTCAATCCCCATCTGAGTAAGAATATCTACCTGGACATGGAGAAGTTCATCGCAATTCCCGATACCAGTACTAAAGCTAATGAGCAAAGTTGCAGTGGTGGCAAAGCACAGCAAATAAGATGCGCATTGTATCCTACATCAAGGGATAAAAAGTCCAGAACAGTGTGCTGCAAGTGCTTAAAGAACGTAATGCCAGGAACACAGCAAAGTTCTCTGTGCCCGTTGTGACCAACAGCATTTGTGACCACTGAGAGGGTGACAGTTGTGAAAGTGATCCGAATCATATATATTCACTCTGTTATTTAGTACCGCTTCATTCTTTGTTGTAAGCTAGGCTAGAAACAGAGTGAATTTTTCAACATGCATTACATTGTTTGTAATGTTTTAAAAGGAGATTTTTGGAAAGTGTTAAAACAAAAATAATTAAGGTTATTTTACTAGTCGTAGTTTATTGAAAGTATTGTCAAAATGTTTTATTCGATATTCACAATAAATGTCTAAGTAAGTTTACGAAATATCAGCTAGATCTAATATAAATATCCCATAAAAAATAATACGGGTCTTTTGGACCCATGCTATGTAAATGTGTAGATAAAAGAAGGTATGCATCCAAGGGTTAATTACAGTACTAATATTTATGCAGGTGAAAAATCAGATTTATCTACTTAACTTAAGTATTTGCTTGTTTTAATATAGAAGATTCAATAGTTGCAACTTTCGCTAGATTATTTATATGGACACGATGTACGCAAGCAATTTAACCGATGGTAATTATGTTTGTTAATTTGAAGGGAAAACCCCTGAATTACCACTTGTCAGTAAACTCGAATAATGACGAAATTTAGAAATTTAAATATAGTTTGCAAATTTCCGTACTGAAAAGAAAAGGAGAATATTTTGACTTGTTGCTAGATGACTATAACGATGAATAATATAGTATGGATTAATAAGTTTAAAGCGAATAAATGTATATTAATAAAAGAAACCGTTAATCAATCAGGCTCGTGGATATTGATTGAACAAAATGATGCCATAAACATTTAAGTTTAACCGTATGGCAGTTGAGCAGGATATGCAGCTTTTTGCGATTTCATATGCGAAAGGCTAATGGAAGCAGCGTCTTTAAGTGGTGTTATCCATATTATGTATATGTACGTTAACGTAATGCGAAAGCCCAAGAGAGCAGCATACATTTCGAAAATAATGATTATAACTTGCTACTTCCTAAATGCCTAGTTTAGGAAACCATGTAGATGAGTGGCGAATGTTTATTGCAAGTGTTTAATAATTTGCAGAGGTGTATAGTGTATCCCTTTTGTAATGTTTGGTTGTGATTAATGTCCGCAAAAACTTGAATATGATTAAAGTTTCATTTTGCCATTGCTATTGAAATATTCTGTTGAAAACAGCGTTATGAGTGTTACTTGCAATTAATGATTGCATTTTCACCAATGTAGTAAAAATCCGTGCACTAGCGTTAATACCACTGTAATGTTTTAGTCGATGATTTAGGGAAATTGTAAATTCATATACGTGACGACAACCAATAACTTGAGAAGAGAGAAAGGGGAAGAATGTTTCATTGATATTGGTTAAATAATAGTTATCTCGGAGAAATTATATAGTGACTTGACATATGATTCAAAATTTATCTGAAATGATTCAACATCTTTTTCAATCTGTTGTTTGAGACCTACGATTATTAAAATTTGAGATTTAGAATAATTTTATGTTCTTTCAGTACTTGTTTGACACTTAATAAGCTGCTATATATTATTTTATTAGTTGATATATGATTAATGAAATAATTATATTACAAAATATTTTTTTAAAAGTTGTTTTGTTATGTTACTACCTTGTGTATAAAATATATGTTGTTTTAAAAAGTTATTACATGCAGTAGTCAATATCAATACATATTTTTAATTTGAATAAGAAGGTTTGATCGTAGGGAAATAATATTCTCTAAATGTCCGTACACACACATCAGACTACACTGTGCACTTGTTAGGAACTTCAATTTTACCGCATAAACCATTATCAGGCAGCGTTTACGAAACTAATATTAGGCTATTAGGGAAAACTCCCGAAATTAATATACTTTATTGTTCATTTTTAATATTTTATGTTTATGTTGTTTAGTATGCTTTTTATCATTTTAATGCGTCAAATTATATAACTTACTAAATGAAAACAATTGGGAAACCAATATTATGAATATATATATATATATATATATATATATATATATATTTGTGTGTGTGTGTGTGGAATTGAATAAGTGAAAGAAACAGGACTATAACGACATAAATAAATGAAATTATAATGAACAATTTATTAAGAGTGGATTAAAGGTGGTTTTATAAAAACAAAAGGTGGCTTATCGTCATACAGAGTGAATAACCATTACATGTAATAGAACAAGTTAAACGTGTTTTACTATATACAGTGTGTTTGTAATAAACCGCTTTCACATGACGAACTTGGATCCATAAACAGGATGTTTCATAATACAGAGATCTTCCTAGCGACAATTACGTACAGTCCATTTACCCTTTGTAGGCCAGGATTCTCTTCGCAAATTGAATCAATTCGGTAGTAAGTACTTACTTTGGGTAACTGTGTCCCGCCTGAAAACCCACGAGCAAGATCTTGACCATTAAATGTGAAAGTGTTTCCTGCATCAGCGTGGATTCAATTGTGTCATCAGTAACAGAATATGCTGCCAAACTCTGTTATTATTCAAGCCTCGGTGCCACCCAATACGATCTCCAAGTGGATTGACCTGTCGAAGATTATAGTGAGTGTCAGAAATATATTTTTCCAAGCTATCAACCCACCTATCCATTTCAAACTTTACACGAAGATTGAGCTCATTGAGATATTATGTAAATTTAACATAGTAAATTTTACGTACTTGTATAATCAATATTGTTTGCTTGTAATTTGATTTCAGTTATTACTATTATATATGTAATACACTATAACGTAAAATTTTATTTACTAACAAGGTCATTTTTAATTTTTGAGTACAACTTATATATGTACTCATTTTTATATCTCACGGTACTTATTTTCATATCCGCCGTCTACCGAGCTTCTGTTGTGAGTGGTTATGGGTATGGATGGAACCTTTTTAGTAGTGGTATAGCTGTGTAAAACGAAACAGAGATACAGAGGGATACAGAAAAGTTGGTATCATATTGATGTTTACAGGGAATCACATCCACAGCAAAAGCACGATTTCAAACAAAATTCGTCCCACATTTTGGTTTTTCATCGCATTTTTCCCTTACTCTTCTACTTTCTAATATACATTTGATGCCATTGGTTGACCATTCCGAAATATTTAATTTTCCTTCTTGGCCTCGTTCTAGCATTTCAATCATTCCTCTAGTGTATGTTTACTTTTACGCTAAATTCGTTGATGATGGCGTTACTTTCTTGCCTGGTTACGGTTGACAGTACTGAGCAGTTAATCACGCAAGAGCTATTGACTACGTAAAATACGACTTTTTTGCGATTTTAAACATTTCAATTGAAGTCCTTCACTTATTCCACTATGTTCAAAGTCGTTACGTACAGAATGGGTTTCCGATATAGAAACGTAACGCGCAGTAAATGATGAGCACGGTACTACAGAACCATATGCATTTGTGAAATTGCGCAAAACAATTTCCCTGCGATACAAAAATTCCTGTATATACTATGGACTTCCCCAGTGGCATTTCGCACGACAAGTTAAGTTCCTGCTCGAACCTACAAAACAATTCTTCCCCCACTGGAAAAAGTTGTTCAACAAACTCATAGTCAATAATCTTACTTGCGTTATATTTTCTTACAACTGTTTTCGGTGTAAACAAACAAATATCGTCCAGTACGCAATGATTATTACGTAACAAAGCTTTTCTCCGCAACATTGGCCTGTACGTATTCAGCGATTTTTTTCGATCAGTATTGCGCTTTCAGTTCATATCTTACGCTTTAAAGTTCACTAGCACTAACCTAATTCGTTATGAAGATGCAGTCCACTATGTACCGATTCAGAGTGGATAATATTCTCATAAACCTTCCTCGTTTCATAGCTAATTAATGGTGTTACTTCTTCAAACGCTTCTTGATCTACGTCAAATGTGTTTACTACTTTAAAGTCTACTTTTATTTCAATGACGCTAGCCTGACGTAAAACTAATGGCGGTTATTCAATAACTGTAGGTGCGAAGACTTTACGTCGTTCTATACATTCATCTTCTACCGTACTCACGTTAGCTTGTTCGCACAGTACGCAATTTCCCACTTGACTGTTTCTACTTCTAAATATTAAAATTGAATTGATTTGATTTTACACTTGATATCGACTCTGCTTTAGAACCTTCCACTCCTCTTGTGAAAACAAGTTCCTCACAGGAACTGCCTAATGACAATGGGCGTTGTCATTCAAAACAGTGAGTGGATCCCTTATGAAGTAAGTTTGTTTCCTGCGCAGTGCAGGAGGAGGATGAAGTTCCTGGAATCCACTTTAGTACACTGCATTTATGGCCTGGTTCAGAGGGTCTGCATGCCGTAATATAACGCCACGTACATGGTGTGGCACTATCTGCATCAATTCACATTCCAGCCAGATTACACTTACTTTCATGCTGACTCTCCTTCCTGGATTGGGAAGATGATGGAGAGCACCACTCATTGGATTGGCATTTAAGTTCTGACTCATAAGAGTGTTCCCATATTTCGTTAAGTGGGCTAATCCTGTCCCGAAACACGCTATCTTCCCGAATGTAATGTGCAAAATGATCACATGCGAGGTCACCTGTGCCACTTTTGAACGCCTGTGAGGTGTACAGTATCCATTTGGATGCAATTTTTTTTTAAGCAAGGACATCGTACATTACATTAAATATTGTAGTAGGATGTTCCTCATTCGTTCGGCAATTTCCTGCTAGTCCACCTCCTGCGCACTTCAAGCAATGATTGAATCAATGCAATGACTCTGTTTCCGACTTCATGTCAACCTCCATCCGTTTCCTGTTGCACGCTATCAAGAAACGCTGCAACCCAAAGTATCGCAGTCAAATATTGCAATACGTCATTACGACATGCTTCACGTACTGTAGAGTGACATTCCTTGCCGTCTTTTTCACGTGCCCCCCCCCAACATGTCCAATTCAATCACAAATTGTCGGAATCGTTTATACACCGTTTGTACACAAGTGTGCGGGCATAATTTTCGTTTGTCACAATTATTGGCGCCGCCAGAACAAAAGCGAAGTGGGGGCTGTCTAATTGGTAGCCCCTTCACAATGTCAAATTCAATCACAAATTATCACAATCGTTTTTACAGAAATGTGAAGGCAAAATTTTCGTTTGTACACAATTAGGGGCTCCGCCAGAACGAATACAAAGTTAGTTCTGTGTAAGTGGTAGACCCCTACCATGTCCAATTCAATCACAAACTGTCGCAATCGTTTGTACGTCGTTTGTATAGAAATGTACAGGCAAAATGTTCGTTTGTACACAATTATTGGCGCCGCCAGAACGAAAACAAAGTGAGGGCTGTCTAAATAGTAGCCCCTTCGACATGTTCAATTCAATCACAAATTGTCGTAATGGCTTATACACCGTTTGTACAGAAATATGCAGGCTAAATTTTCGTCTCACAATTATTGGCGCCCCCGAAACGAAGAAAAATTGGGGACTGTCTAAATGGTGGCCCCCACCATATCCAATTCAATCACAAAGTATATCAATCGTTTTTACATCCTTTGTACATAAATGTGCAGGCGAAATTTTCGTTTGTTCACAATTAGGGGCGCCGCCCGAACGAAAATAAAGTGAGGGCTATCTAAATAGTAGCCCCTCCACCATGTCCAATTCAATCACAAATTGTCGCAATCGTTTGTACATCGTTTGTACAGAAATGTGCAGGCAAAGGTTTTGTTTGTACACAGTTAGGGGCGCCGCCAGAACGAAAGCAACTTGGGGACTGTCTAAATTGAAGAAACATTAAACAAATATGTCACTGATTATGGAGTACTTTTCTAACAAGACTTTTTTCACACTATTGTGTCGATTGGTATGTTCAAACAATCTTGTGATTCACTATATTGATCTTATTCTAACGATGATACAATTAAATGTTTTTTGTTTTCTTGTTTTTATATTTATATTTATACTTACAATCATTATTGCTGAGTTAGTTTTTCACTCTTGGCCTCTTATTATTAAACTTATTCATTATTTCTTACGTGAGCTAAATCCTTATGAGAAAAATCCATTTTTTGCTTTCTAACTTGCGGAGAAACCGTTATTCTCAACTCGTACAGGAAATTGATATGTGGAAGATATAACAAATTCACAAAGTAGACCGTTGAAGGAAAATTATAACACAGTATCTTGTTTTATTTAAACATCTTCATTAAACTCATTTTGCAGAAACTATAGACTGCATGGTGAGGTATTTTGGTGCATTCAGCATTCGGATTTACGAGTAGGGTTTCTAAACTGGCCGGTATTTGCTGTGATTTTCATTAAGGCCGGTGACCGGTAGAAACTTCTTATTAGCCCCCTTATGACCGGTATTTTGGAATCTGCAATCCAGAATATAAAATTGAACTTCTTCATTTTTCAAGAGTGCCTTTACAAACACAAATTTCCGTTGTATTATACGTTATCGATATTTTGTTAACCTATGGCAGTTTTTGAATTTATTTATGATAAGATATTTAATAACACTGTAATTTTATACATTCACTGAGAGTAGAAAGTGACTTTTTAAAGCAATTTCTTTGTTTCAAGTGTAAGCTTATACAGGAAAATTTTATTTTATGAATCAACTATTGTTACGTAAAGATTAATATCCAGTATTATTCATCTGTTTCGATAATTTTAAAGAAATGGCAATTGCAGGTAAATACAATAACGATCAATGCAGTCTTCAGTTTTTCATTTGTACAAAGAATTTTGAGGGTGTGCCGGTAATTTTGTTTTCCTGAGTTTCCTATTTACGAGGTTTTGTTTCATCTCTCCTACGTAGTGGCTCGGTACTGATACTCCGCATGCAAATAAGCATATAAGGCTACCATACGTCCCGGTTTCTTAAAATTTTTCTCGATGTGCAGAAATTTGTCTTCTTGTCCTGTTCCTTTTTATTAATTACATTACGATGAAAAGATAATAAAATCGAGTTATTCCTTTTGATTTCGATTTCGACAATACTATAGGAACAATTTCAATTTAATCTTTTTTATTATTCCAATGGCTGCTTCCCCGGATATAGCATGCAATGTTTAAATACTCCTAATTGGCACTCGTATCACTAAAAGTAAGACTTTATACTCCAAGGTGGCAACGAATTGTGTGACGTTGCAGACCAGCACCGAAAGCACTTTTTTCTGCTTCAGAAAAGCAATTGTGCAAATTGCTTTCTTTTAGTTCGCATTTTAGGTTAACAAAAATAAATCACTCCATTGAAATTTGGAAACAACTTCATAAATCTGGATTTATTTCTTTATAGACATGTAGAGCATGTGAGGTTGTATGTGTAATAATATTGAAAATATAATTTTTGCCTAAATATTGTATGTTCACTTATTACATTTATATTGCATAACAGCTACTAGCTTTTATAATAATTTTTAGCACTGTTGATTAAGTATGGACTATATTAATACATTACTTTAAGTTGTATAATTAGTGCGATGCTGTAATAAAATTTGAAAGATAAAATTAATATAAAATGCAATATTTACTACTAATTTGTAACATGTCCAGTTTTTTCTGTTTACAAAAATATGGTAGCCTTAAAGTATGCTAAACGATACAAAATAAATTGAACAGTAAATTGTACCCCTCTGATAGTGCTATCGAAAGGTAAAATTGAATGAAATCGTGTTGTGTTCTAGATAAGGTGATCCTGAGTAAACGCCTCTTTTGTGCCCTGATTGGCGCAGAGATGTGAAACCCACCAAGACGTCCTTAATTGGCGAAGAGATATAAGCCATACCTCATATGAAAGCTTGTGAGGCACACATTTCAACGACTTCAAGTTGAAAAAGAAAATTTAGAAAAATTGAAATAAAATATACATTTCCCCGAAGTTGGCAAGTACTGTTTTGTCCTTCGCAAGAATTGAAGTAAAGATACAAAGGGTATCATTACTTAGGATGTTTATATATATTTATTGATACCACCTTTATGCTTGCATCTCCTTTGGAGGGGGAGAGGAAATTGTACATCCAACATCTCCCCTTTCCCTTCCGCTGCTGGACTCCCGATGTAGAAGAAATGAACACCGTTGGAACGTTTGATCCTTCCTAAAGAGATCCACACCTAAATCATCTCCTTAGGTTAAATAGGAGCCAAGTGATGGAGGTTTAAACAGCTTGCTCAACTCTTGAGTCGTTCGTCCTATAAAGATATAAGCAGAAGGTAGTGGTATTATGGATTTCGGTGTAATTGCTTCATGTCGTTATATGTTTCTAATATGGGATCCTGAGAAAGGTTTGAATGGACATAACCAATCATCACCGACCGTTTGACCACTTACGGATCACGTTTTTTGACAACAGCAGCAGGTAGTACTCGATTACGGTAGAATTGGTTGAAATCGTGTTATATTGTAGATATTCTGATCCTGAGAAAACGTCTCAATGGACACAAACACAAATCACTGACCATTTGGCAACTACAGGACCGCATTTCTTAAAAGAGCAGAAGGTAATGATATTCTGGAATTTTGGTGGAATTGTATGGAACCAAGAAAAGTTCTATCGAACAACCCGGAAAAAAGGGAGAGTAGCGTGTAACATTATTTAAGCATAGGGATAAAAATGCGAGTGGCTTTGCTGCAATAATAAATTCTTTGCTTTCTTTTCGAAGGTATTTCTTTTGTTCATGAGAAATCTATGCGTCCATCTGCATCGCCTTAACCTTGCTCTCTTCGTCTTTGTTACAGGTATATTACTTTTTAATATTTTATAAAATGATTCGCAAATACTACGAATCGCTAAAGGGTCTATATTTGCCACTATAGCTGCAAAAAAATTAGGATTTGGATTGCACATCGTAGGAAGATCACACAGTAGGAAGAAGAGGACAGTGTTTTAGTCTTGCAGACATTCTGATAGAATGAAGAAGCAAATGTTTGAAACGAACATTATAAACACGGCTTGATGTTCTTATTGTTCTACCAGATTGAAAAATAAACAGATTGATAATATCATCAGGAAATATATTGAAAGCAACTTTCATCTGGCGTATATTGTTACAACCTACCAAATACATATCCATACGATAAATTTGTTTTGGCGTTAAAGATTCCTTAGAGAAGTGTTGAATTCTCAGAAGTAGCCTGACAACTCCAATGTTCAATTAGTGATATATGTTTTGGAATTTAAATAATAAAATACAATAATAATTCCCACTCATATCTCAACTTCCTTTCCCCTGACGAAATACCCCATCGGGACCCTGCCGCCTAGAGGCGGACAATTTATGCATGCCGACCAGATGCCGCGGTGAGATTGCCGGCGCCAGAGACAAGCGTCTTTCCACGCGAATTTCAACCGCGACGAGCAAAAAAAGATTCGTTCAAAAAAAAGAAGAGAGTTAGAAGGTAATTTGTTGTTTCAAAATACGAATTAGGGCTTGTATTTCTAGTATAAAGCTTTCTCGAAACAGTGGGCAGAAGGTCTGAAGACGACTGCGAAAAGAGACTGTTGGCAATTTCTTGAAAGAGGACTTCGGCGAAAGTTTCAATATCGCGCACTAGCGGCAACGAGTCGAATTTTGGAAAATAAATAGAACCTATATTTTTTTAAATGATGAAGTAAAGACTGTAACTCTCCGAAGGTTTTTCTTGTGATTTGACACTGATTCCATTAAATATGTCTTTTGAAAACAGAGTATTCAGAAATTCGGCATACCGCGGACGGAACGAGTATGCCAAATGATGGTTGTAAGCACGTCAAAACGTTCACTGCTTGCCGACCATAAAAAATGTAAATCTACGAAAAGAAATGGAGTGCAATGACTGCACGTAAAGGGTATATGAGAAGTAAATACTTTAAATTACAAATACGAGAGGATCCTTGACAAACATTTTGGAAGAAGACGCAACGGGTCGACCACGGCAAAGATGCTTGGACAGACGCCAACCACCTTTGCCGCTGAAGAGTCTGATTGAGGAAATCGTAGTCTGGTAGTGCGGCCTGTATGTTGGGTTCGCATTCTTCAATTGTTACATGGTGGTGCAGTGTGCATGAACTGCTCTGTATTACCACACTTGGCACAATTGTACCAGATTCATTCCTTTTTTTCATTCTTCGGCCCGTTGGTACCACGCTGGCATTTTCAGCCATTCTTGTGAAAAAGTTCTACCCAATTCAGCACCATTTAACGTTACACCCTGTAACGCTACACCTTCATGCGGAAATTTCGTAATTCGTACTACACCGGAAACAAATAACACTAGATGGGTGCATCCACGCTACGCTGAAAGAAGACAAGAAAGAAGCAGTGTGATAGAAATTTTAGCTTGAAATCTTTTTTTGTACACAAACGTTGAATCAAGTGTTGTGAATTCTGAAGAAAACAAGATATACTGAAGTAAGTCTTTAATTTATGTATCGTTGAAAAGATTATGCAATATCAAAACAATAGTAGCACTAGTGCCGTACCGTGGATAATCAGCGCCTGTGCGAGACGACGTCCGTCCCCGTACATATGACTGAGGTCGATAGACCAACCGCCAAGCGCCACTAGGGTTGGCACGAAGTGTAATAAAGTTTTTAAAGGTGGGCCTTAGTTTTTCTTGATTTTGATCATTTTCTTACTTTTCCTTCAATTTTATACACATAAAAAATTATATATATATATATATATATATATATATATATATATATATATATATATATATATATTCCTACCGAACGGCATGGTTTAGCACAAAAAGTACACTGACGCAGTTGCCGGCTTACCGGGCTAAGTTGTTTACTTGTGACGCCATATTGACGTATATGAAAATATCCGAACATATCTGCGTTTAAGAGATCTATATCGACGCGTTGTTACAAACTTTATGTATAGGCCTAAAGCTACATCAGGGATGATCATACGTGAGAGAAAAACTTACGTTTTGACAAAAAATGAACTCAGCCCTTTTTGTTTAAATTTGGTACTACTTTTTAAGCCCAATCCAGAGTTATTACTGTGGCAACATTGAAAGTGCTTCAATGAATAAAAAACTTCATTCATTGGCCACTTTACCAAGTTATGTGTAAGTGCCTCTAGTGGGGAAGAGAACTAATAAGCTAATTATTAACCGGATAATAGCATTCGTTGTAATGTGGTATTAGTACAAAGTTGAACAGCTCTATACAAATGGTGAGTTAATGTAATATTATGCATATACATTTCAAATTCTAATAAATTTTATATGTTGTGTCACATATGTTAATATTGCAGCGCATGAAAAAGATTCGGTTATAGTATGCTCCCAGACACTGGCGTGAAAATTTGCTTGGAGGGACATCAAAGAAAGTGATTTAAATGTTACTACCTAGCCCAACCTGTTTGTCAACTTCGATTCTATTTGTTACCTTTCTGCTTACCTTCACAGACCCCGTAAGCTATATCAAATACTCGATTACAATGGTAGGGGATGCTTTGGCTCAGTGGTAGAGTGTTTACCTCTGGTGCTTGGTGTCCCAGGTTTAATCCCAGCTTTTGCCAAGAAAACTTTGTAGTGGACAAATACCGTGTGCGTGGGTTTCCTCGGGGTTCTCTCGTTTTTTCCACTTTCTTCATTGCACCATTTCATTAATTACTCATGAGTGTCTTCTTTAGCTTAAGCGGGATAACCGTGGGACTAAAACGTTAAAGATTTCATTTAATTTTTAATTTAAAAGAACCAGAAACAATTAAGAAACTGTAGTACACGATTTTCCTCTTGAAATTGCAAAAGTTTACAAGTCTTGGTTTTTAAGGTAAGTGTCTTTTAACTCAACGGCAATGTGTGCTAAAACTGTATTTTATATTTACAACTGAAACGTTACTGGTATCAAACCGTAACAAGTGATATTGAAATATGAGTTGTTAGCAAAGCACACATGTTTTCAGTACCCTCTCTTATGCGTATACCAGTGTCGCTGACGCACCTGCTCTATTCGGACACCCCCCGCGCTAACGCGCGAGCCCGGGAAGGTTCTAGATTACTGGTCCAATATATTTTTAATACATAGAAGTATTTGCTTACCCTTGATCTTCACTCGGTATTAATCCTATGTTTTGGAAAAACTCTATGCATTTGCTAACAGTCTCCAAATTTTTCCCAGAGTTCACAAATGTTAGATCTTTGATATAACCCATTGTGTTATTAGCACAAACTATTTTGTGAATGCGTTGGGTATGTCTTGAGTTTCTGGGTGGATAATTGTGTATTAGGGGAGTTCGTAATATCGTGATTGGTGGGGTATATACGGCATTGTAATGTGATTTTTAAAGTGTTCTTTGTTCTCTTTTTTAATGAATATTTTTAATTTTGTTGGGGGTATATTTTTGAAGAAAATGTTAGTTTTTTGGTGTTAGAGGGTTTTGAGTTATACACATGTAGAAATGTTTATTGTTCTCAGGGGTTGAGGGGGTTTGCCCCTTATGCTTTGAAGAAGTATTATAACTCTTAAGTTTTTTGAAATAGTCGAAGATTGTCCTGGATACTGACCTCCATCCAGAGAACCTTTTCCGCGAGCCCAACAGCGTTGCCCTGCTCTGAATCACTTATAAAGAATTTGTGCTTTTTAGTGTCCAACTTGCATTACTTGTGGATCCAGGGGGATATCGAGGCAATCACCCCCTCCCAAAAGAGTTAACTTTCTTATTTTACTATACAAATAAGACCCATTCCAAAGTTTGGAGATCTTAAAAGTAGCTCTAAGATATATTAAAATCTACCGTCCCCCAGAAGTCCGTCCTGGATACGCCCCCGACTAGCACAGATTAGTGTTTTTATGACCTTTACCTAATGTAAAGTATTCGAACGTAGCTTAATTTAATCGAACCCAATATAACCGATTGGAGTACGTTTTGGTACATTTCTTTTCGATTTTCAAATTGTTCCTGTGATAAAACAGTAAATCCCTCAATTTAGGTTAGGTTAGTTAGCATAATTTTTAGATTAAGAGCTCTGACTTACTGCTAGAGGCGATAACTTGACTTTCTCCTTTTGTGAATAGTTGTTGCATAATAGAGTAAAAAGTCATCCGCAACGTTTCTTTAAGCCCAACGTTTCCTCAATAAAGCGAGGTTGTATAGAGACTGCAACCCTTGGAAGAACGCTATTTCCAAGCAGAAATCCGTAGTCCAGGGAAGGAACGTCAGCGCGGTGAGTAGCACACCGACAAAATTAATCGGTAACAAACTGGAGGTTAAAGGACAATGTGTCTGGTAAAACCAGTTAATAATTCTATCTATGCTAGCTGTGATATTTTCATGTCGCCCAGTGGAAATATTTTAGAAGCAATAAGAACGAAATTAGTGAAATAATTATAAATTTCCAACAATTATTCTGGGTGGTGCTCCGAAAGAAATCCTGCACGAACGCATGTTCGAATTTGTTTACAAGTTTTAAACCTAAATAACAAAAAGCGAAAATAATTATCTTAGAGAAACATGGACAATTTCTCATAATGCTTATTGCAATGACAAGCTTTGTGTTTCTTTAGTATTCTCTAGTATTTAGTGTATCTTTAGTAACCTACTAAGATCTACTAGATAATCACTACTGCAGCACTTGTTTCACATGTGAGCGAAAACTTCCAATTGAAACAAATTCAGGAGAAATGAAGTAGTGATTAAACACTCTTGTGTACAGGTTTACTTGTGGCGCAATACTAAACAAAAATGTTTGAAAGTTATAATTGTTTCAACAATTTCCTCTCTATTGTCTCGTAAACGGTTTCCATGGGGCGGAATATATTTTCCTTGGCATAAATAAAATTCAAGGAGACCTGCAGAAGTAATTGTTGGAAAATTACAATTATATTACTATTTGCGTATAAATACGGATTCCAGATGTGTAGCATAAAAATAGCGCAAAAAGACACAAATCAATCTGTGCTGTGTGGCGAATAAATAGCACGAATGCTATCTAAGCGAGTCTGACAGGACGAAGCTTGTGGGCCCTCGCGGGGATTCCTCCGATGGAAGAACGCGCGTCAGCGATACTGAGTATGCGCAGAGGTTAGGGTAGTGGAAGGATTTTTTTACAATGATACGAGATTCAATAGCACGTGTTATGTTTTCACACTACTAAATCTCCACTTGTAAACAAAATACAGGTTCTGCACACTGTGCAGAAAAATGATGCCGGTGTACACGGTGCAGAAATATTCAGCTCGTGGAAAATAGCATCTAATGGAGCAATTTTTCATATGCACTCATTTGTTTTATTCGTCGTAAAGCACTTTAAATGATTTAACACTAGTAAACCTAAGATACAATTGTACTACATTGTACCTGTATAAATTTGTTCCTTATAAACATGTCCTTTCAGGGAATGTTTAGAATATTACCTCTAAATTTTACAAAATGTAGTGCACCGCAACTAAACATGTACCAGACTATCTTATTTTTATGTTTTACGTACCGCCGTGGCTCAGTTGTAGAGTGTTCACCTCTGGTGCATGGGATTCCGGCTTCAAACCCCGCTCCTGCCAATTGAACTTTCCGATGGACAAACAATTTGTGAGTGGGTTTCCTCGTGTTCTTCCGGTTCCTCATACTTTCTTCATTCCATCGTTTCATTCATTTCTCATTTTCGCCGTCTCCTTTAGCCTAGCGAGCTTAAACGTGGGAGATAAAAGTCAAAAATTTTTAAAATTCTTTCTTATATAATTTTTTAAAAAAAGTCAAACTAAAATAGTCTTCAAGCAGAATACAGCAAATGACATGAAACACAATAACAGGAAATCCTAATTTTCCTGAGACTTCCTCATTAAAATGTAGTGATGTTCTGGCCGTATAAATCAAAGCCCTGTCCATATGGATCATCACCAGTAGATAGATAATGGGGATTCTGCAGACAAATTCATTATTAGCCCATTTAAACTATATATCACCCTATCATCTCTAATAACTTCTAATCTACTCCCTAATAATTGGCAGCGCACCCCCTACCCCAAATAACTTCTATCACATCTCAAATAACTTCTATCACATCTCAAATAACTTCTATCTTACTCATAATAACTTCTAATGCATTCTATCACTAAATCTAGTTACAAAAAATCACTAAATCTGGTTATAAAAAATCACTAAATCAAGTTACAAAATCACTAAATCTAATTACAAAATCACTAAATCTAGTTACAAAATCTAGTTATAACCGGTTTTTACTTCAAAAATCACTAAATCTAGTTACAAAATCTGGTTATAACCGGTGTTGACTTCAAAAAATCACTAAATTTGGTTACAAAAAACCATTAAATCTAGTTACAAAAAATAAAATCACTAAATCTAACAACATTTAACAAGAATGAACAATTGCGTTTTAAACTCTGATACATACTCTTTTAAATGCCGTTTGAATTGTCAAAATCGGATAAAAAATAACGAATTTAGCATTTTGCCGCCTGTATTTATACAACCCAACACAACACACACGCACACATTTACAATTCAGTTTCCTTCTCTCTTTCTTCTGAGTATGTAATAATAACAACACCAAAACTGTCCGTCCTGGCTGTCTGTCCAGGCTGTCTGTCCTAGGTGTCACGGCTTCTTGTCAGTCCCGCTTTTTTCGATTCACGGTCATCACTTTGAAGAAAATTCTTGATACAAAATCTGTCCGCAAATCTCTAGCTTTTATAATTCTGAAACATACCGCATGCCACACCATCTATTGAGTAGGTGAGTAACTTATTGATCATAGTCACCTAGGTGGTAAATATAGCTAAAACATTAATGTTCAAAAAAGAAAAAAATCAGTGTATCCAACTCCATGTATTTTTTCGGAACGTTCCAGGATTTTCATATTTCAAGATATCGCTTTAAAACATATAGGGATGAATTCACCCCATTACTAATAAATATGATAATTGCTAAAAGTGAGTTGGCAACACTAGGGAGTCCCACCCCCAAATAACGTTATTTAATTCCTCGGCTCCTAATTAACCGATTTCAAAAATTCAAACGGTAGATGAATACTAATAACATAGCCAAGTTTCTAAAATGCATAAATGGTTGCATAACCCAAAGGATACTTTTCTCTTTTTCAATATCTCCAGAAAGTTTCAACAGATCGAAAAAATAAAAATACTACCATAATTAGAATGGAATTTTAAGACTTTTTTAAAGAATAACATTTTCCCGAAAACTCAAAAATAAACCCGTAAAAAATTCCCGAAATTTTGAACTTGCTATAACATCGTCAAATATTAACCGATTTTCAAAATTCAAACGGTAAATGGTTTCTATTTTCTTATATTTTTTTCTAACGCGTTACTAGTTCCCTATGTCTAAGGATAAAATTACAAAAACAACTTTTATGACTTAAAAATATAAATTTTACCTAAAACTAAACTATACATAATTACTCACTAACACCTATCAACTACACCACACATAAAAGTTAACTAAATTTTACCTAAAACTAAACTATACATAAAAGTTAATTAAATATAACCTAAAACTAAACTATACATAAAAGTTAATTAAATATGACCTAAAACTAAACTAAACTATACATAAAAGTTAATTAAATATGACCTAAAACTAAACTAAACTATACATAAAAGTTAACTAAATTTTACCTAAAACTAAACTATACATAAAAGTTAATTAAATATGACCTAAAACTAAACTACACCACACATAAAAGTTAATTAAATTTTACCTAAAGCTAAACTATACATAAAAGTTAATTAAATATGACCTAAAACTAAACTACGCATAAATACATTTTAACTATATCTTATAATGCCCCCAAGCTAATGTACTTATACCACCCTCTAGTATATATCTTTTATCATCATTCGAATCTAATGCTAACTTATTTACAGCTATGGTATACACATCATGCTTACAACTTCGAATTAGATTCATATTTTTGTATGTTTTCACATCATTGAATAGGGTTTGCTTATAATCATCAAATTGTAACTCTTTTGATACTACACATTTTGTTATTCCTTTTGCTTTTATCTTCTCTTTATTTTCAATTTTAAAGGCATACATCTTTGATCTTAACCCAATAAATTCTGTCATTATTTTACCATTGTTTTCATCCTTCATCTTTCCTAATACTTTTTTGTTTACTAGTGGTATTCCATATTGATTATCCTTTCCATATTCACTTGTATCAAATAAATCAACCATTTCTTTTAAGTCTTTGTAGAAATCATCTGTATTAATTTCATATATAAAACTATCAGTATCCATATAACATAACCCTATATCAATATCATATTTAGGTTTCATAGTGTTGTAATGGAAGTCATACATTAATAATTTTGACAAATCTAGCACACTCATACCAACATATATAGGTTTGTTGAAGGTCAATTTTTCTTTTTTCATATGTATCGCACACAAATCTTCAGTAAATATTGTTCTATAATCGAAGTTCGGTTTCGCTATTAACTTTTCTACCCTCATTGGATCACATTCTAAGGTAATAGATGGTCTCTTTCTAATGTTTTCCATTGTTTTACCAAATACGCTATTGTTCATTAACTTTTAAAAATCTTTCTCGAAATCATTCTTAGCTTTTGTTCTCATATTTGTATTTAGATCAATATATTCCTTTAACCAGTTTGATTGTTTGAACTCCAATATTCTATGAATTTTCTTTAATATGATCCCAAGTGACATATACAATTTTAAGTTTCTGTAGTGAATAACATATCTTCTTTATTGTAAACCGTTGTTAATAATTTTGAATGTTTCGATCCTGGTGGACACATATTTTCTGGAGCTAATGGTAGATCTGTATGTTTATCATGTAAGTATTCTGGATATTCTAAATCAACTTCTAATATGTAGCCAGTTTCTGAATCATCTGGAACATTCATTATGTTTATGTAAGGTTGAACCCATTTAAAGTCTTTGTAAGGCATGTACTGACTCATAGCCCATCCGTATAAATTATTTGCATCTAGATAAGCTAAATACTTTGAAGATTCGTCTTTGTTATAATTTTCCATATACTTATTATGTGCTTTTACATATCTCTTACTACATTGGGAAATTCCACCTCTTATACCTTTTTCTATCATTAATATTTTGTCATAGTCAGTTAACATTTCTAGTTTGATCTTAGTCATCTTTAACATTGAATCCCACGATAAACCAGGAGCAGTGAAATACCAAGCAGGATCTAAACCATATGCTTTTAAACACACATCTCTAAAACTTTCAAATACATCAGCTAATATTAATAAATCTGTTTTGTTATAAAGTTCTGTATATTCACCTAGATTTTTAATATTGAATGACTTCCAAACATTTTTTGCATGCTCATAATCTTCATCACTGATGTGGGTTTTAGTAAGTTTATTAAAGAACATTTCTTTTGAAGGTAGTTTTGTTTCTTCTAATCTCTCAATTGAGTCAATATAATCATATGGGTACACACCTTTTTTAATTACTAAATCTAACAAATCATTATGGAAGTACTTTAAAGTTTCTCTATATTGTTCTTTTGTAAGGTTTTTTGCTAGTTCTGCTAAACTCCTTGGCATAAACCTAAATGAATCTAGAAATCGTAAATTAATTCCATTCTTTTTATCAACCTTCACATATTTTGAGTATGTTATATATTTTTCCTCATTATTTGCAATTAGTTTTATTTCATTCTTATCATAAGCAAGTTCTTTAACAAACAGGTGAGTATCATAACCACTTAAGTTGTGAATAAATACTGGAATAAAATTAGGATTTCGATAGCTTAAGTTACAATAACTGTGAGCTGCACCTCTAAACATTCCAGTTAAATGATCATGATCTCTTACTTTTGCTTTATTTTTATTTATATCCTGTAAACATTTTCCTAATTCATGTTGCCATTCTTCTAACTTTTGAATCATGCTATCATTATCTTTAGCGAATTGTATTTTCTTATTTAACATATTTATTTGTTTTTCAATTGCTGGTGGTAAATCATTCAAGTTTCTCTCACATATATGACAACTATTGGAATTATTATATATCTCGTTCTCATTTTTAGTTAGGCCATTCATTTCAACTCTTTTGTTATATATTTTCTTTATTTCTATTGCTTCTTTTTTTAACTTCTCCACAAACACCTTTGCAGCATCTAAACCAATATAACTAACAGGACTTTTATACACACCATTTGAGTATTTAATATAATAACAGAAACTCATTGGTAAATGCTTTTGATACTTCACAGTTCTAGAACAATTATGGTCTACTTCCATTTTACATAACAAACATTCAAAATCGGCATATATCGCAAATGGTACTCTAAATGATCTATTATAATTTTGGAACTGTATTTGATTATCATATGGTTTTGGAAGTTCTATTCTAACAGATTCATGCTCCTTACAATATAGTTCATGTTGTTGTAATTGCTCCTCATTTCTAAAATGTCTTACCAAGCATCTATCACAAAAGTACAATTTTTCCTTATGTTTTGTTACTTGACTTCTTATTAATCTCGATAAATCCTTTATCCAACAAAAATGATTATTATTTTCATCTTTTACATATAATAAATTAACGTGCTTGTCCCGCTTATTTTTTGTGATTTGAAGTGGGTATATATTATATTCATCATCATAACTATACACGTTAATGGATATGTTACTTCTCTTTTGAAACTTTACTATATCTTTTAATTGTACAGGAAATTCAATACCATTACAATATTTATCTTGTAACTCATTCACAATTTCTGTATAGTGTGAAGGTCGTTCATATTGAGAACATCTATCAATAGGTTTTAAATAACTTGCAATTGAATATAAGAAACATTTATTATCTTGATTTTTAATATTGATTACTGCTTTCTTATCTTTAATTGGTTTAGGAAGGTCAATATATGAAGAAGCTCGTAATGGTACATATTTATTTAGTCTGATTTCTAAATGTTTAATTTGATGTAATGTCCATCCTGATCTTCTACCTTGAAATTCCTCCATCTCTCTACATAGTTTTTGTTTAGCATAGGTTATATATTCATCTAAGTCAGTTGATTGTAATATTCTCTCATTCATAGTTTTAAAATTGCGTTCTTGTACTTCTTTATCTTTAATATAATCACAAATGAATACAAGGTTGACTTTTAATGGATGGTGCTTTAATTCTTCCTTGATTTTGTTAATAACTACTTTCCCACTTATATTTAAAAACTTCACTGGATCTTTATATCCTCCTATGTTTTCAATTGTGATAGTTTGTAATCGTTTCTGTATTGCTGTTTCCTTTGTTTCTACTTTAATTGGTATTCGTTGTGGTTTCGATTCTTCAAAAACATCTTGTTTAAATGGAAATATGTTTCTAATTTGTGATCTGTTTTGTTCATCTTCATATTTTTTAATACGGTCAATAAGTTCAGCCTTTCTTAATTTAGAATAACCTTTTATTCCTTTCCTTTTACAATGGTTTTTTAATTCATCAACTTTCATTGTGTATATAACTTTCAATTCATCTGGTTCATTTTGGTATTGTTCGATTTTTTGATTAATTCACTCTTATTTAAAGAACTGTAGTTACGGATTTTCTTGACTTTACATATTAGTTTTAGTTTTGTAATCGACATCTCCTTCATCTCCTCACCAGTAAAATTAACATTATTTATACTCATCTTATATGAAAAAATACTGCATGGTTTATTTATATATTTACCAAATTTTAAAGTTCATTTTCATATTTTTTTCATGTTATATATACCAAGATTAGCATACTTATTTTTCCTAACACAACTGCTAATACTTGTACACTCCTGCAATTGTCTACATATATTAGTGTGTTGTGTTAGTATAGGGCTTTTATGGGATTTCCTCATCAAAGTCATTATTAATATGATAAAAACGAATCATTTTCATAAACTCACTCATCATCATAATTATCATTTACCTTTTTATCCTATTTACATTTAACTAAATAACTATAAAAGATAACATTTATAATATTATATTACTTTTATTTATTTAATTATACAAATTATTAAACCCTAACCATTTAATAAACCCTAATTATTTAATAAACATTTTATCACATTTTATGAAATAACATTTATAATATTATATTACTTATTATGCAAATTATTAAATCCTAACCATTTAATAAACCCTAACCATTTAATAAACAATTTATACCTTTTATGAAATTACATTTATAATATTATATTACTTATTATGCAAATTATTAAACCCTAACCATTTAATAAACAATTTATACCTTTTACTAAATAATATTTATAATATTATATTACTTTTATTTATTTAATTATTATACAAATTATTAAATCCTAACCATTTAACAAACAATTTATACCTTTTATGAAATAATCATAAAATATAACATTTATAATATTATATTACTTTTATTTATTTAATTATTATACAAATTGTTAAACCATAACCACTTAATAAACACTTTATGCCTTTTATGAAATAATCATAAAATATAACATTTATAATATTACATTACTCTTATCTATCCAACTATTATGTGAATCATCAAACACTAACCATTTAACAAACACTTTATTACCTTTTTTTCTCAATATTTTTCAACCAAATACTCATCCTTATATTTAGTTTTCAATAATTCTGGTTCATAAAATCTTCCTCTAACTTCTTCATTGTTTAAATCTTTAATTTTATATGTTGGTGGATTAGATGGTATAACCTCATTAATAACAAACACTTCTGTTGACCAATTTGGTGTATAACCTTTCTCAAACAAACCTTTAATTTTACTTATACGAACATAATCACCAATCTTATACTTTAACTTAACAGACTTATATTCTTTCTTATATACTTTTTCAATATCCCATGCTCATTTTTCTTATTCACTTCTACAGGTTTCATGCTAATTGTTCTATGTACTTTGTTATTATATTCATCAACCAAACCTTGCAATATTTTTAACCATTTATAATTACCTTGAACAGTAAATTTTTTCCACATATTTTGTTTAAGTGTTTTGTTAAATCTTTCAACAACAGAAGCTTTGTTACCACTATATGTTGTGTAATGATTGATATTGTTTTTTCCAATCAAATCTTCAAATTCTTTATTGTAAAACTCTTTACCTTGATCAGTTTGTAAATTATTAGGTTTTCTTACTTTTAACACTGATTCAAATGCTTCTGTAACATTCTTACCACTCTTATCTTTAAGAGGAACAGCAAATGCATACTTTGAAAACACATCTATAATCGTTAGCAAATACTTATACCCTTTATTTAATTTTGAAACACCTTTTAACACACCACTATCCATTTCCACAAGATCCGCTTGCCATAAATCATCTATACCTTTAACAATAACACTTAACCGAGGATAATTTTTTCTAGATAGTTTATGAATTTCTTCTATAATATTTTCTCTAATACCTTCACCTTCATATAGTCAATCGCGCTTTTTAATGAATTGGGATTTATTAGTACCACATACAACACATATACCTTTCTTAACATATCTCCCATTCTTTGTCTGTTTTATTTTAATGTTATCTATTTTTGTATCTGTTCATTTCTTACACTTAACACAATACATCATTATTTATTAAAAGAAAATAATTAAGGTTCTCTTTCTATATACATAATAACTTCCAATAATTTTCCTTCTTCCATAGCTGAATTTTTTTGTGCTTGAAACATAATTTTATCACCCTTTTTAATGTTTAATGGCAAATTTACCACTAAAGTATTGTTCAAAAATATATCTAAAAAGTATCTATCCAAACTTAATTCCATATGCATTATTTTTCCATTGTAGAGAAACTCATAATCATTAGATAAATTAAATATTCTGAAGTTTGGATTTGGAACATTTCTAGTTCTCAATCGACATAATAAATTTATAGTTTCTTTTTGCATAATTAGATTAAAAGTTTCCATCTTCATCATTTGGAAATCTTGTTTAGTTGTAAGTGTATTTAATTGGGATGATATTTCTGACTTATATTGATTAAATTCTGAAACAGGAACTTTTGCTTTAAATAGAATTGTAACATTATTATTGGTCTTTTTAAATTCTTCCATATATTCATCTTTTAAAACCTCAATATCATCTTTCTTTATATGTGTGTCTTGTAATGATTTTAGTACATCTTCAAATTTGTTTCTATCACTTTCTAATTGGTTGTTAATATCGCTTTTCACTAACTCGAGCTGGTTTAACGTAATAGCATCTTGTTGATCAATACCATTAGTTATATTAACTAATCTTTTTTGTGTAAAATCAATCCAGGATCTATAATTTGTTGTGAAAATTTTATTTAGTTCAGATTTAAAATTTGTACGACTCATTAAATTTTGATGTGTGTCTCTTTTATATTTTTCAAATTCTTCATTCTTAACCACATTATCTAAATTCCTTAACTGCTCTTCACTAATATCACTTACCTTACTTTTGACATTACCAAAAGTATCCATATTTATTATATAATAATTTGAGTTATTTAACAGCAAGTAAAACAGTTATACGAGCTCCACCAAAATCAATCAAATCACCATTCTCATCTTTAATTGAAACTTTGAAATTATTAAATTTATTGTGATGTATTGGGAAAAATATCTTTTCATTAGGTTCATATATAATTGGTTCTCTAAACTCTGCATTTGTTCTAAATGCTGCAATTAAGTCTTTTTCGTTGTGTGTTGTATCATTGTGTTTTAAAATCATACCTTCTGCTAAATCACAGTGAATATTTATAGTATCAAACGGATGAAACCTTGGCACCTTATCTCCAATATGTTCTATCTTTTCAGTCAAGTTCTTTTCACTAAAACCTAATACAGTATTAATGGTATCTAAGGTTATATTACATTGCTGGCTAAATATTTTAACTCTATTTTTCCTTCTATCCTCAGTAAATTGAATATTTTTAAAAGTATCACCAGTGTATGGAAGGTTTGATTTAATATATTCTTCTAATTCTTGTAAACTATATTGACCAGGCTGAATTATGAGTTGTTTTGTAAATTTCGAGTTACTATTACAAAACGTTAATTGGTTGTTCTTTTCTGTAATGTTTGGAGTTAAGTGTGTTGTGTAAAATCCTGCAACAGCTACTTCTAAATCGTTTTCAAATGGGTAATGTAATGACATGTTTAATACAGATGAATAACCATTTAAATTAAATACCTTCATTTATTATATAATAAATAACTAATATGGATAATTGGGATATTAAAGTAAGGTTAACAGAAGAAACGGCGAAGAGTAAGAGGAATGGAGAGTTGTTACCTGATGAAATAAGATGTTTAATAATTGGGCCTTGTGGATGTGGTAAAACAACGTTAATGATTGATAATTTTTTGTTGGCACCTAAATGGTTAAAATATGCAAATGTTTATATATATTCTAAAAGTTTAAATCAGCCTAAATACCAACATTTAATACAACTTTTTCGAGATATAGAACGTAATATTAAATACAAAATAACAATAATAAAATGAAACAATGAAGAGATTATTCCATTAGATGAATGTGAGGATTATTCTGTGGTAGTATTTGATGATTTCATATTAGAAGAACAAAATCACGTTAGAGAATATTTTACTCGAGGTCGTCATAAGGGTTTGAACTGTTTCTATCTTGGACAAACATATTCTAAAGTGCCAAAACAATTAATTAGGGACAACTTAAACTTTATTTGTATATTTAGACAGGACAATGTAAATTTAAAACATATATATGATGAATTTGTTGCAACTGATATGTCGTTTGAAAAATTACAATCATTATGTAGCAAGAGTTGCAGTGAAGAACATGGTTTCTTAACAATAGATACGACTAGGAAGGTGAATAATGGAAAATATAGAAATAAAATTAAAGAATTTCTAAAAGTGTAAACTAAACGTATACGAATGCAGGTAAACGTATATATTATGTTATGTTATGTTATGTTATGTTATGTTATGTTATGTTATGTTTTTATTTTTTTTCATTATATAATAAATGGATGTTAATAAAGTTAAGAAGTATATTAAGTTAAAAGTAGAACTTATTAAAAGATTTAAGGAAATTAAACAAAGTAATCGAAGTAAGTATGAAAAATTTAAAGAACAAAATCAGCATGTTATTGATGCAATTAAAGACTTAAGGCAAGATATATCAAAAGTAGCAGAAGAAAATAAAAATCTAATTCAAGAGTTAGTTCCAGTTGTACATAAAAGTGCTAGAGTGGATTCAAGCTTATTAGAAACACCGCCTATGTATGATAGTTGTATAAATGAAAGTGATACGCCTATAACAGAAGAAATAAAACACATGAAAAAACAAATTAAATATAAAGTAGAAGGAATAGAATCTTTAGCAACAACTCATTTTGGTAATATTGCCTCAAGATATTATGCAACTAGAGATGATAAAAGTTTTGGAATACAGCCATATGATGAAGATGGGAGAATTATACATATGATAGGAAATGCGTAAGTTAAAATTCATGGTGATGATTTAGTTATTAATAATCGACATTATACAGGAACAGAAGGTTTATGGGAATTATTGACAAAACATAATCCAACAAATTATAATGATGATGATCTAGAAAAATATAAACAAATAGTAATTGATTCTAGTGTTGCATTTCATAATAATGATCCAAGTACAAGAAAACAAAAATCTAGTAAAGGTAAAAAATATAAAGAAATTATCAAACCTATTTGGGATGAATATATAAAACCAACAACACCTTCAAAAAAGACACCAAAATCTGGAGAAGCAATAAAGGTATATAACGAATTATCAAAAGAATACATATGGATGGATGATGTGAGAAAACTGATTGATCGCTTGATTGTTATTGATGGGGAAGAAAAATCTGGAAATGATAACTTTTATAATGAGAAAGTTGGTATTATGGATATGATTAATTCTAAACTTGCACAATTTATACCTAATGATCCAAAAGGTATAGGTTATTTGATAAAGATATTGAATACGCTGCCACCAAAATTTTGGAATAGTGAAAAGTATGGAAAAGGATTAGTAAATGATTTGATTAATAAACTTCCATTTGAGTTGCATATTCCAGGATTTAGATTTTGCTGGCCTGGGACTAAGTTAGAAGAAAGATTAGAAAGAGGTGATGAAGGTATTAACAAATTAGATGAGGCTTGTAAAGATCATGATATATACTATTGGGATAATAAAGATACATAATCAAGACATATTGCAGATAAGGAATTAGAAAATAAAGCTTGGGAAAGAGTTTTTGATAAAGATGCTAATTTAAAAACTGAAAAACTACCTGCTCTTGGAACTGCTTTAGTGATGAATACAAAAGTAAGATTTGGTTTAGGTTTATAAGTAACAAAAGTAAGATTTGGTTTATAAGTATTTTTTAGATTTAGGTTTATATGTACTTTTTATGGAAATTTTTCATAAAAAGCTTTTAATTATATAATAAATATGCAGTTAAAAAGTTTTACATTTACGATTACTAATCACGAACTTAAACAATTAAATATAGATCACAATTTAACTAACAAACAACTCAAACAAAAGGAAGCAAAATTAAATAAAGGACAATGTATGTCTCTATCTCTTTCTATACCACAACTTAAGAAAATAAACAAAGAAATGAAGGCAAATGATAATAAAGTTCATTATGGTGGTTTTATATTTACTATTCCAACGATTTTAGCTTTAATAGGTGCTTTAGGTTCTGTTGCTGGAGGTGCGGCTACTATTCCTAAGACTGTAGATGATGCAAAAAAGAATAAAATGGAATTAGAGGAACAAAAGCGACATAACTTAGCAATGGAAGAAAAACAAGGTGGTAAGATTTCAAAAAACGTAAACTCCAAAACAGTAAAGAAAAAGAATAAATTAAACATTTAAGTAATTTAGACCTAATACAACTTGTTAAAAAACTTAAGATAAGAAACTTTAGAGGTGTATTTATGAGTGATGAATTGCCTAAACAACCAAGGAAGAATGAGTGTGGTATTGTTAATTTTGATACATCTAAAAATATAGGAACGCATTGGATTTGTTATTGGAAAAAAGGAAATAGAAAGTATGTGTTTGATTCATTTGGAGGTAATCCACCAAAAACACTCGTAAAATATCTTGGTCATAATATAAAGTACAATAGCAGCCGTATACAACATTTTAACGAGGTAATTTGTTGACATTTATGCATTACAGTGTTAAAAATGTTTACAGATGGGTATAGTTTTTCAGAAATTATTAGTCAGGTGAATAGGAATAAGGATATTTGGAGAAGTTATATTTAAGTTTTTATGGGTTTATTTTATGGGCTTAATTCATAAAACGATTATAAATATTTTTATAATAAATATGGATAAGATAGAATCATATGAATTACAATCCTTTAAACCTAATCAAAAAACAATCGAGAATTTAAATACGCCAAACAGGTCTATTGAATTTGATATTGACGTGGGTGATGGCTTCATACATCCTTATTATGCTGATATTTATGTAACTTTTGAAATTAGAGGTAGAGATGGTGATGGGGAATATACTACTGGTCAAAATATTAGACTTATTAATAATTTCTTCCCACATTTGTATTCTCAAATTCAAGTTAGTAAGCATGGTCAGATATTATAGATTATCCTGGTTTAACTTCAACAGCTGTAAACACATGTACGATTTCAAAACCAGAGGCAAATCACTATGATGAATGTGGATGGGAAGGAATTACGTGGGCAAGAACAGATGAAGAAATAGTGTTTTTGCTAAGACTTTTACCAGGATTTTGTTCAGATTTTAAAGATATTATGTGGAAAGGAGGATTGAAATATACATTTAAAAGAAGTGGTTCTGATGATAATGCATTTGCTATTTTGAAAACAAAAAAGCAGGACGGAACATATGAGAATGATCAACCACATCCAGGTAAAATTAAGATTACAAATATGGAGTTGAGAATGCCTATTGTTAATTATGAACCTAACTATGCCACCTTGTTAAGATCTAATATGTTAAAAGAAGGTAAGATTCCTATTTCATTTAACACGTATCAATGTTTACAGAAATCAGTTAGTGGAAAGTATTTAGAATTCGATTTAACTACACAATTTAACTCAAGTGAATTTGATATGCCTAATTTTGTGATTGCCTTTTTCCAAACTGATAGAAATGGTAATCAAGAAAGAGATTCAAGCTATTTTGATCATTGTAAAGTTCAGAATATCCATTTTCGTAATTCTAGAAATGAATCTTTCCCATTAGAATCTTTAAACTTAGATTTTGCAAAACATAAGTATTTGAAAGTTTATGAAATGTATACGGTATATAAGCGAGCTACAATTGGAAATACTGAGATGTTTTATTATCCTAAAGAATTTTTAGAAAATAGGCCGATGTTTGTAATTAACACAAGCAAGCATAAATCAGTAACTGTAAGTGATAGAACTAATTTGAAACTGACTGTTAATTTTGAAAGCGATGTACCAGATAAAACAATTTGCTATGTTGTTATGATTGGTAAGAAAAATTTAGAGTATGATGTTGAGAAAGAAAAAATTATTGAGAAGATATAAATCAATTATATAATATGTTTATTAGATTAGTTTAGTTTGTAAGTGTTTTTATGATATTATCATAAAAACTTATTTAATAAAATGACTATTCCAGATAACATTCCACGTGAGAATTTAATTGTGTTAATTGAAGATACTATATTAGATCTTGAGAAGTTATTAATGAAAAACAAAAGGAAGTTTAAGAGAATAAAATGTGTTTATATTACTCTTATTACGTTATCAATTCTATTATCAGCTTCTACAGGGTTCATCAATGTATTTATTCCTGTTACAGTGTATTCAATTATCACAACTGCATTTGCTTCGGCTTCTGCTGTTATCACTGGCCTATCAACACGGTTTAATATAGCCTCAAAGAAAGAATATTATAAAAATATGGTGAATCGAATTCGGCTGTTTAAAGATGAGCTTAATGTAATTAAGCTCAAGAATGGTGAATTAACAGATGAAAATGTAAGAGATATTGTTAACAGAATCAATGATATACTTAACGAAATTCGAGGCTATTAGAAACTGGTTTTTAAAAAATTTAATATAATAAATACGATGGCGAGTCATATTGAACTTTTAAATAAACTTGGAAGTCTTGAACAAAAACAGGTTATTGGATTTAGAGAATTAGAATTAAATACAGAATATAAGATTGTGAAAATGGAAAAGATTAAAACTAAGTTTGGAAAGAGCATTTTAGTTGAAAGTGAAGAGTTTAAGGTATTTCTTCCACCTAGATTTACAAAACACTTAACAGATAAAATGATTGATGAGATCGTTAAAGATGGTATAAAAATCAAATACACTGGTTTAAAAGATAACTATCCAACTGTTGAGTTCTGTATGTGAATCTAAAAAATAATAAAAATGATCAAAAATATGTTGTCAGAAGTAAAAAATGGAGTGAATAGAATGGATCCTCAAAAGAAATTTATACTTACTAATAACTTCAATGTAATTGTTAAAAATGTGCAGACCGAAGTTCAAGTAGTTTTTGATATTAACGGCTGTCTATTCAGCTTGAATTATGATCAGTGGACAGAGTTTAAGAAGTCATTGTTTCCTATAGAGAACGAGGTTAGCAGAAGATTCCATTATCAGTATCCGAACTTGTAACTATTAATATACTAATTTGTAAGTATTATGTAATTATGTAGAATTTAGTTAACTTTTATGGTAAAATCATAAAAGTGTTTTGTAATTTTATTTTACTAAATTTAGTGATTTTTATAACTAGATTTAGTGATTTTTTTGGTTTTTGTAACTAGATTTAGTAATAGAATACATTAGAAGTTATTATGAGTAAGATAGAAGTTATTTGAGATGTGATAGAAGTTATTTGGGATATGGGGTGCGCTGCAAATTATTAGGGAGTAGATTAGAAGTTATTAGAGATGATAGGGTGATATATAGTTTAAATGGGCTAATAATGAATTTGTCTGCAGAATCCCCATTATCTATCTACTATCACCTGGTCCGGGTCTATTATATATAATTGTGGGATGTCTCTCCGGTAGGTAAATATCAGAATGGATTCTTGGAAATATGTGGCATAAACATCAGGTTTTCTTCGATCTTGCGTATCATCAACGTACCATCATATCCGAATCCCGTAACAACCTTAATTCCTCGAGGGAAACTCCCTGTACTGAAAAACACAGTTGCTACGCCGCTTCCCGTCAATGTCATAGTTAAGGTTGTTATAAAATTGATTATCTGCCCATACAACAAAATCGTGAAGAAATACGTTACAGTTTCGCGACACCTACTCTGCCTGCTCCCCATCACTATGAGCAATGTTTCGAGCCAACAATCATGTCAGAGTAGCCAATCAAACGTACCGGCTCTAACGAGTTTTGGTTGTTTTTTTGGCTTCATTGTGTTTTTTTTTAGTTTTTTGGCTGCATTGAGGATGAAGATACGTATAGGCAGAACCCCTAAGTTATAACATCCTTGATCACGGTATGTGGTCGCCCAAATCTGACCACCAGAAGTGATATGGATATATGATTTTCGATTTGTAACCCTGCAGGCACCTTTCTTACAGCTTTTCCTGCACTTCGTCTTACGGTCGACAAAGAGACGAGATAGAAGATGATGTACACGGGCTTTCAGACACTTCAACGTGAGGCGTTTGAATCTTTTTCTTCACTTTGGAGGGTGCCAAGTGAAATCTGTGGACCATATTTTGGACCATATCTGTGGACTCCATCTGTTGAGTCGGGAGATTTTCTTAGCACTCGATGGATTCCCCTTATCACTACGGGTGTCACTTTGCTTGCAGGCCTTCTTCTAGTAATTGTTGTGGGTGAATGCTTCTCAACGGTATCCTGTTGTGTGCAGCGAGCCACAATCGTTTTTCAGTAGTCACCCCGAATATTAACTCTTTCTCCCGATACTTTCACAATGTGTAGGTACAAAGATTTTTACATCGGAAGTTTGAAAAGAAAGTTAACAATTCAACATCAAGGTATGTAGAAAACCATTAGCGACTACTACTAAAACTTTTTTGAGGAGAAAAGCTCATCATGAACTCAGAAATGTTAAGCATTGTAACGTAGTCTGAGTTAAGTTAAATTATACTCACAAAGACTATCGCTATTGGATATGTACTGATTGAGTACATACAAATAATTTCATTGAGAAATGAAAATCCAAGAGTTTAAATTGATTGGATGTAATGTAGAATTAAGAAAAAAAATAGTTTTACATCAAAATATCTATTTCAGTGAAAATCATGAGACTAAGCATATTGAATAACAAATCGAACACTTACCAAACATTATGCATCTAAAAATGATTGCTTCCGTAGCGATTTTTTTCTTGTACACTACATTTAAGGTTATCAATCCAAAAATATGTATATATGAAACCACTTTGAAGGCTATTAATTGGTTTCCTAACTCACTCGAATGGGATTAATATATCTATATACTGTAATCACTATAATTGAGCGAATTTGGTTTTAATTTCCCACTCAATAGCTTCAATATGACAAATACCATTAAGCCACTTACAAATGTAACACACACTCGAAAATGCGAAGAAAGTCGTGTCAGTAACACCAAGTAAATTAATAATTCGGATTTAGTAGCCAGTATTTTTATTTTTCTTCTACTTTTAGAATATATTTGGTACGGAAAACTTACAGCAATATACGATATATAGAATGTTATTCACACTTACTTGCCCCTTTTTACATTTCACTTTAACTCTATATATAACTTAACATATTTCAAATAAGTTCAATTTTTACAACACTTGATTCACGAGTATTTGTGTCCACTTTCCCCATCGTTGTCGTAATTATGGGCGTACTGCTACAACCGCGAACAGCCTAATCTGCTAGTACCAATTATTGCCGCTATAAACTACTAGGCGCTGTTTATCATAATAATCAAATATCGACTTTTCTTCCTTTTTCTTTTTTTCCTATTTAATGAAATTGTTACAGCGTTCAACTCCTTAATTTTGTTTGTATGTATTAATGGATTTCCATCCAGGTAGTAATTCAACAAGAAAAAAAACGACTTCATTCTCCTTACATCTGATCCATATTTAATCATGGGAAAAGGAGACTCAAAACAGGAGCGTAGTCAAGCAAAGTTCGTTTTGTAGCAGTTAAAACGAGTCTTTTAGGGTGGCGACCGTACTGTTGTAATAAAGATTAAGTAAAAGTTAACTGTTTCGACTGTTAATTGAATTCTTCATCAGTGACTATAGTTTTGATTGCTCTTACAGGTTTTCTTGTGCATTTTAAATGTTGATTTGTATCAAAGTAAGTTATCAGTCTATTCGGGTCTCCGTGTTCTTTGCGGATCACTGTCATAGTAAAGCTTCTTTATAAACATTTTTGTACCATCCATTAAAATTAGATACTTTCAATAGAGAATATGTTTTTTAGAGCATAACCCTAGGAATTTAGAAGCGAATGACTACTTCCATTTTAAGAATGAAATATCTAGTTTAACGTCTCACGATTACGCACTGAGGCTAATGTAGACACTGATGATGAGAAATGAATCCAACGGTGGACTGAAAAAGGGGAGGAAACAGAAGAACTTCGAGAAAACCCTATGTGCACGGTGCTTGTTCACCACAAAGCTCACTTGGTCTGGGATTGAACAGGGGTCCCACGTACCAGAAGCGAAGGCTCTTCCAATGATCTACCTGGCCCTTTCATTTTAAGAATGAGTTCCCCATCTAATACAATTATATTTTCCGGAGTCCACTAAACTTAAAACTAATAGTAATAAGGTTTCTTTCCTATTTGTTATTCTCATTTAAGTTAGATAAACTACTTTTTTCATAACAGCATTATCGTGCTCCATTCCATGTAATCTAATTGCCAGCTACAGTTGCCCGATTCTATAATTCTGGGGGATGGGATTTTCGACTTTGAAATTGATGTTTGGAAATATATTACTTCAGTCCCCCTAGTACAGTTTTCGTCGTTGAATTCGTTTTTATTAGTCTATTACTTCATCTTTTCTATGCAGTGTTGTAAAATTTTCTGTACTTCTCTATATTCTCACAATCCTGATTCTGAGCTATTTAAATTCTACATTACTATTTCATAGTCTTCGTCAATTATTAAGACAACTGTTGTTTGACATTGCTCTTAACATTTTTTTTTGCATGAAATCATGTAAGAGAAAAATTGTAATTATATTTCTCAGAGTACAAGCTTCTTAACGGTGAGGTTCATTACCATCGCCTCCTTTCTTTTGTATGCCATTGATTTGTAGGGGAAGTATTCTTCCTCTTCTTTGAAATGGATAAAATTTTTGATGTTTTGATTTTACTGATTTATTCTGGATATCTATTTAAATATCTCTTGCTTTGCCAAAATGATCTTTTAGTATATATTCATATATTACTACTAGCAGCGTTCACCCCGCTTCGCTGCGGTCACCCCGGAACGCAATAAACTTTGTTACTTAGATAATTTTTACTTTTTCGCTTTCAAGTGATATGATAAAAACCATAGTAGATTGCAGTAAATGTTAACATTATATCGCCTGTCATTTATGTTAACCCGCCGAGTGACACGGTCATGCGGGTTGCATATAAATACGTTTATTTTTATACCTATGATGAACTAACAAAGGATTTGTACGTTATGGACACTTGAATGGTCAATTATCTCAAGACACTGGTAATTAAAAATTAAAGTGATATGATAAAAACCATCTAGGGTCCAAATCCTAATAACCCCCCAAAAATAAAAGAAATTGGTTCAGCCGTATTAGCGTGATGAGGGAACAAAGGATTTGTGCGTTCTCTTTTATATATATAGATTTTAATTAGATGTCATTTATGAATGTAAAAAATATACTACACAGAATTTAATTTCCACAAGTAAGAGACGTTTAAATAGACCTGAAGAAAAAAATAAAAAGTAAAACCCTTAACATCTCAAAGAAACAAAAAAAGATTTCCTCGTGTATATCAATGGGCTGTAAAAGAAAAATGACGGAGATATTCAAGACTCTTAAAGATGGATAGCAGAAATTATTTAGAATAATAGTGCTTTTTTGAACATTGTAATCACATCATATATTTTTTTCTGTTTTTGGATAATGTATGAAGAATATCTGTGGTAAAACTAAATTCCGTGAAATAATTCGTAGTACGTCCGAAGGTATATTACATATAACTTCTATTGAATGAAAAGATTCATTACCTATGCTAATGTATATAAGTTAATACGACGTGCATTGTATTGTGTTAATACAATTTGGTGTGTATTTAGTGATACCATAAACCTGAAAACACTGTGATCTTATCTTCATTTATTCTCTTAAAGAATTCCTTTAAAACAAAGGATCACAAAGGATCACAAAGTATCATGAATGTAAGCAGGGGTAAAAGTGTGGGGAATACGGGGCACACATATCCAGGAAATGCTCGTGGAGTCCCACACTTTCTAACTTAATTACAATGAGCAAAGATAGGTACGGGCGACGGGGGACTTCATAGATCTCCCTATCTTTTCAAATCCGCTTTTACCCTGTGTGTGTGACCCCTGTACTTTAAGAAAATTACAAAATCATTTTCGTTAAAAATCCTTTTTCAAATAATTGATGGGAAAACGACAACCAGAAAAGACCGTATTCCGACGGATTGCTGGAGCTTTTTTTCTCCGAAAAAAGGGTATGCAACTAGAAAATTTTAGAAGTATACAACAGTGTTGTTCCTAGTGGTCCTGATAGTGAAAAATGTGCTTTCATTGGGAAAATGTATTGACTGTTATAAAGTTTTGACATTAGGCCCACAGACGTGTTAATTGAATTATTCTTAACGGGCATTATTAGCTGCCCAATTCTTATGTACAGGTCGCTTTCAAGCATTTGTAAGTTATTTCCAGATACTTTTCCTCTACATAGCATTTAAATCGTACTGAGAAATGTAGAAATGTACTCTGTATGAACCGAGTGCAACATTACTGGTGGGAACCCGCCATGATTTTCATTGCATTGCTACGCACCTTTTCTGGTGTTTGCCGACTGATCGGATAGGCTATTTTCCAGCGCCAGCGCCAGCGCGACGGCGGCAAGAGGTCGGATGCTGCCTGTGGGAGAATCGTGAAGCATACGTCGTAAAGAGGTCCTTTCCAGCAGTCGGCAAACAGCCGGAAATTTGTATAAAACGCGCCGGTGGCGCCGTCGAATAGTTGACTTTCTGAGCAGTCAGCACAGCCAGAAATGAGCATTAAACGCGTCGGCGCAGCCGTCGGAAAGTTGCCTTGCTGAGCAGTCAGCACAGCCAGAAATGAGCATTAAATGCGCCGGTGCCACCGTAGGAAAGTTGACTTGCCGAGCAGTCAGCAAACAGCCGTAAAGGCGCAGTAAATGCGCCGGCGCCGCCGTCGAGAAGAGGCCGGCATAAGGATTCGACAGAGAGTTGGAAAGATGCCTTTCCTACTGTTTTGCTGAATCTGACGGTCTTCAACAGTCGGTAAAGATTCGGCAAAGGGCACTTTTTTTACTATTTTCGACCGCTTGGCTTCTTGGAAAAAGGTTGGCAATTTTGAACAAGTAGATCGTCGTTCCTCCGCGGACGGGTGCCGGCTGACTACGGCAGCCTGCCACTACGACGGCGGTAATCCCAGTTTCCGACCGCGGCTTCCTGATGGGGTAGGTTTTGTGTAATAAAAATTACACTAAGATTTACGTGAATCGAACCTTTTGCAAAGAAGTTAACTATATTATTATTCACTTCGCATGTATGATCGTCAATAATAGTGATGTCCGCATTTAAGTTAAAATGTCTTTCTTGAGTTAATTGTTCAACTAATATTCATTTCGCTGAATTTTCCTGGTATTGACTTCGCCCCTTTCCATAGTACCATTAAATGTAACGAAATACTGTAATAATCATGCGTGAAAAATCAGAAAGGAAATTGTTTTATAAAAGGACTTTTTAAACAACCACTTGTCCACCAACAATACATGAAAAGGGATATTTCCAGGCCCTACACTTGTTTAGGAGTATAATAATTATCCCGTTTATCATATATTTATTAGCATCCGTAATACACTTATCTTCTTCTTTTGTTTGACGAACTGTATCCATATGGCACAGTGCAATACGAATTTATAATTCTACGTCATTTTCAAGCAATTCAAATTGTGTACGTCTTTGTTTAGGACATGCTTAACATAGTATTCTTTTTTCCGCCGGTTATTTTTTTCTCATTTGTGATTTGGCTTCTAGCATTCGAAATTATTCTTCCTCTTCAGTACCTACGTGGTTTTCAACAACTATCCATGACTTTATCATATCAAAATTTCAATATTCCAAATACTCATAATTTATTTCAAAAACTCTATACTCTTTGTTCATGTTGGGATCTAAATTACACATGGCGTAATTCTTTCGATACCCTCTCTTTCCTGTATTCTAGCAATTCTTAAATAATCTAAAAAATCATATGTGTAAATTATTGGGTGGGTTTCAAAATATAGTACCCTTTCCCTTCATACATCTAAAGGCAGGTAGAATTATAATCTAACTTGTGCTGCCGCATATGGGACTATGACCGCGTCTACTGTTGATAGTAAAACATGCACTTTCTCATTGCGCTGCAATATGCGTATAACATAATATCACTTATTGAAAATATTTGATGAACGTCAGTAAATGGGCGGCACCTGATACCCGGTAGCTGAAAAATCGCCCTTTTTTCAAGGACTCCCGATAGGAAGGACTCAATTTTCCTGTGTCGCACGATACACCATGACCCACGTACCATCCAACCATGGAAAATCAAACATACCGAAAACTAGTTCTCTTTTAAGACCCCATTTAGGGGTGTATTCGATCCCCTTTTTCAACACTTATTTTAATAGAGCAGAGCTGATAAAAAACTATTTCTCATTTTCCATAACATAACAGAGCTGATAAAAAGTGTGGAATATCTTTCCACTCCTATTTCACATATCAGATATTACATATGACTATGAACACCTAGCAGACTACGTAACATTGCAGAGTATTTAATATTTTCTAACCGTCTTTCTGAGAAGCAGAGACCTCAGAATAAACGCTGAGCCACCGTGCCCCATTGAGAAGTTTAAATTTTCTTTGCAAGCAGTGTTCCGTATGAAATGAAGACGAGCAGATTTAAACAGATTATGTTACACAATTCATTTCTGCTCGTTGTTACGCATAAAAGTTTGTTATAGTGAAATTGCAGAATCTGCTTTTACGAAGAATACTACATCAGCATTTTTCTCAGGTGTTAGTGCAACGATGGGCTTTTGAAGCTCATGCGATATTTATGTAAAATATCGATCAGTGTTAAATTTTTCAATCAAGTTTAAGGAAAAAGAATCAAATTTTAGGTATGTTAATTTGAATGTAGTAATAAACTAACGAAGGCATATTTTTTGTTTTCGGTATCGCGGTACTAGATGAATAATTAAAATATATTGATGTGTGCGATGGGCTAATATGTCGTAACTATTTTTGTGTAAGCAGAAAAACGTAAATAATGTCACAACCAATCAGATTTTTATTCCATTACGTTTCGGCTCATGATATATGATGAAAGCTGTGTTTTCATTGGTTCTCCGTGTTGTCATTTATTAAGTTCCTTGTTTTTGTACCCTGACTTACTTGACCGGGGATCGAATAAGGAATCCCACAACATTAAAAGTAAGCACGAGAAATGATACGATTAGTTGATTTTGGTTTAGCGACCCTTGAGAAGTGAGGCTTGGAATACTGCTTAATGTTGAATGTGAGCGCATACTGGTTGTTGAACCCGGAAAAGATTTGCGTAACGTTAACTACTTATCTATGAGGAAGCTAAGTTTCTGAAAGTTATCATTAACGTAAATTTAAAATTACAAAATATTAGTTTTTCAAAAACAACGCACGAATTTGTTTCCGTACAGCGTGCCTTTTAACAGCCAAACGTGGGATTTCTGTTTTAAGTGGGATCTGATCTTTTGCCGTGAATCAAATTCGAGTCTTCCTTGTCTAACAGCTTAGCTCGAAAAAAAGCTAGAGCATGAGATTTTGTTTCCGTTTAATGTTCGTTATACGTTTCAAAGTACAATGTGAGGAGAAAAATGCTTACTACAATGATCCCCTCTGCACAGTTAGAAAAGCAATTGCATTTATTTTTTATCACTACAGAATTTTAAGTCAGTAACATTTTGATGTTGGTCCCTGGTTTGATTTTCAGTAGGATGACAATAAAAAAATTTAACAATAGGATTATTTGAGATATAATAATTCTTTTAGGATTGTTCGTGAAGTCTTTTTGATACCGTTAAACATGTAAGCGATCTCTGATTTGTTAATTCAATTTTAATTCGTGCATTTTTCTCTGTCGTTCTAGATTTTTGTTTCCTTTGCATATTCTTTATGTTTTACCTTATGTTCTCCTGTTTGAATATGTCTACCTCTGGGTTTATTGTTTTGCGAGAAATTAATACACAATATCGGCGTTTGAAACTCGAAGAACGAATGCTGGAAATTCAAATAAATGCTCCAACGAGTGGCTGGAAACTTTATGAGCTTCCTTCCATAGTATTTTGCAAAGTAACGATAGTTTTCTCATAAACGAACCGTTCATTATACATTTTCATCATGTGGATGTGCCCCGTAGATTTCGATTAGTGCGTCAAGATGTTTTGTCAAACGAGTAGCTAGTAAAGTGCAAGAAAAGCGTTCTACGAACACCAACAAGGAATGTTTAGCGTATGCGATTGATATTGATATTGGCCTAAAGAAATATAAAGATACAAATAAGAAACTGTGCAGACAATATCACAACTAGAGCAAATGTGTTGTTATTCCAGACGTACTTAAACTTTTGTCCAGATCCTCAGGGAATTTAGATCATGGGGGATCCGTGGAAGAATTGAGACAATATCAAACTACTAGACCAATTGTAAACTTACCGTATACGCTAGCTTTTCCGGAGAAGGTATTCAGTATGAAGGCATGGAGTATTCAGTATGAAGGTATTCAGTATGATGGCAAAAACAAAATTACAATCAATTTAATGTGAATCAATTCTCATTGTGACATCTTCATGTCATTAACGTCCTTTTTCTTACTAAGTACTATTGTATTGCATGCCACAAAATAACATGATCATCGTACTGCACACGTCAAGAACTGTTCGGCGATATGTGAGAAATGTTTGCAGAAAACACCATGAAGTAAGACCATATGGTTAAGCAGTGTCCAGAACGCAATCGTGAATTTTATGGTGAAACATCATATACGGATCATCATACTGTACCATATTATAGAGGCAAATCAATATGCAAGGTGGTAAAACAGTGTTCCAAATGGCTACGGATTTATTCGTTTGTCCATAAAGGTGAAAGACAACATGATTTTACAGATTATTTTTGTAATGTGTGTCGTATACACGTTATGTCTAATCACCAATGCTACACGAAGCCTGATAGGACTAAATTAAAACCTGGAGTTCCATCAGTGTTAAATGCCAAGAATGATATGATTCTTTTTATGATATCAAAGCCACACAGAATACTTTGTAATGAAGACACGTACATTCATAAACCCAATTTACTGGTGGCCCAACAAGTGTGTAAAGATATCCGTGTGAAATTTGTAGACAGCGGGAGCATATTTTTCAAGATGAGTCGATCAATGCCTTTCTTGCGTATTTACGTCAACCAAGACATAACATCAAACTTATTGTATTTTGGCGCATAACTCTAAGGGTTATGATGGTCATTTATTCTTAAATCCTTAGTGGAAGAACATGATTTGAAACCTACTTTGATCTTGAACGGAGCAAATATTTTAAGCATGAAACTGAATCACTTATCGTTTATTGACTCCTTAAATTTCATGCCAAGGGCTTTAAATAATTTATCCAAAGCATTTATTTACCAGCTACCAAAGGGTATTTTCTACACTTTTTAATACTGCTGCATATCAAACGTATTTGGGACAATTATCGGAAATCCATTATTATTGTGCAGATGAAATGAAAGTGGATGAACGAGAGAAATGCATGATATGGTTCAACGAAGATACATTATTTTCCAAGAAGAATTGGTGAAATATTGTGTTCAGGACGTCAACTTACTTAGAATGGCTTGTATGTCTTTCATGACCACTTTTGAACAAGAAACCGACATCAATCGTTCCTGGAGGCTATCACTTTGGAGAGTGCGTGCAATTTAATTTTTCGAGGAAATTTCTTAAAACTGAATATTATTAGCATTCTTCCTGCACGAAAATACCGTCAGAGATTGGTTTGAAGGGGCTTGCCTACATAGAGAAAAAAGAGGGACATCCAATTCTATATGCAGCAAGAGGAAAGACGTTTTTGTTTTTGGTTTTCATCTGAACTTTTACTATATACATCCCGACATTGAAGAGGAACACGTGTATGAATTTCGAGGTTGTAGGTTCCATGCCTGCCTTCTCTGTGTCCCTACAGGCCGTGATCAACACATTTATGAGAACTCTGAAGAAGCTATGAACTATCGATACGAGAGAACACAGCGTAAAGTGAATTTTTTAACATGCATGGGATATAAAGTACATGAAATGTGGGAATGTGAATTTCGTCAAGTGTTAAGATCCAATCCAGCATTAAACTCAACTTTAAGCATACATCCTTATACTAATAAGACACCGTTAAATCCAAGAGACGGATTCTATGGTGGCCGTGTTAATGCCATTAAATTATATCACGTCGGATTAGATTATGAAGTCGAAGAAATTCGATATTTGGATATTGTTTCATTGTATCAATATGTCAATAAATGTCGACGGTATCCAATAGGGCAGCCACGAATATATCTTCAGGGAGATCCAGAAATGCCCGCCATTCAAGATGGCTAGCAGAAATGTCTTGCATCCAGTACTACCATTTCCCTCAATTAAAATCTTGTTGTTTCCACGTTGTGCTTTTTGTGCCAGAGCATTGTATCAAGATTCTTAATGTAAACATTCCGATAGTGAACAAAGTCTAACAGGAACGTGGGTGTCCTATGAAATTCAAAAAGCCATTGAACTTGTGTATCAAGTAATTGAAATTAATAAAATTTGGGATTACGACGTCACCGTATATAATCCTGGAACCAATACCGGCGGATTATTCAGCGACTACATTAACACATTTTGAAATCCAAGCTGGAAGCTTCTGCATGGCACGCCAATTGTGTCACCGAAGAAGAAAAGCAGCAGTACATTCAAATGGTACAACAACGTGAACGCATAACTTTATATGCAACAAATATGACATATTCACCACAGCACGCCGTAGTCTTGCAAAACTCTGTTTGAATGCGTTCTGGGAACGACTCACTATAAGAGACAATTTCAGCCAAACGACCATCATTAACGACCCCAAAAAACTGTATCAGAAATTAACTGCTCTAGATATACAAGTCAACCGAATTTTAACTGTTAATGATAGGTTCTTGTACCATTATTGGCAGTATAAAGATGATGTTCTAGTAGAAAATCACAATGCTAATGTTGTCCTTGGAGCATTTACAACGTGTTAAGCTCGACTGGAACTCTACGAATATTTAGAATTGTAGTAAGAAAGATTACAATATTTCGATAAAGATTCCGTGATATTTACGCAGCGACCATCAGGGCCCACAATGGAACCAGACGTATTTCTTGGTTCAAAGTCAAATTAACTGAAATCAATTGGATCAAAACCATACATAAAAATTCGTGTCTGGTGGCCCAAAACAGTACGCTTTAAAAATCTAAGACCCCGACACGAAGTCAACCTGTTATATATGCAAAATTCGTGGATTCACACTCAATTATACAGCAATACAAATGTTAAATTTCAATAGTTTGGAGCAGATGATCGTTAATCAATCCAGTGAAAAAAATCTCCATTAGTATAGAAAGAAAATTTACAGAACCCACGGTCTTCATCTTGTCACGAAATCTCAAGAAGAGAAATATATTTTCCACTATGGAAAACTTCGATTAATACCACATCCATACGAAACATTGCCTGGTGGGTATAAAAAGCCAAAACAGGAAAACTACCATATTTTCCCTAATCCCACCAACATCACCCACCAAACAATTGCAAATAGTCAACCGCAACACGGGACATGCTTCAGCGATGCACGAGATCCTTCTGAGAATGCTTCAGCGGAGACAAACTCAGGTGCAGAAGATGACGTCACCTTGCAGAAACCAGTGGAGAAAAAAGGAATTCAGGCACATTTCCTTGTCTTTTTCTCGCCTCACTCTCTCTTGATCAATAAGCTTATGTTCTTGTTAAATGTTAATAATCTGTTTCCCTTCTTTCACAAGGAAAATAGTTAATATTATCACATATATTCATGTTTTTTTTATTTTCTCTTTACAGAATTTGTATCCGTCACAGACACGTCTTTCCTGAAGAAAAATAAATGCACACAAACATGGAGAAAAGAATTTCTGCATTTTATTTCACATCCTAAATTTAATGTAAAGAAACATGAAGAAAAAAGTAATACTCTATTTTATTTCACATCCTAAGATGAAATTCTCTTTCTGTACTGCGATTTTAATGTCTTTTTCTGAATCAGTTTTCTGGTAAAGTAGAACTTCTGAAATCAATGTTTTGCGGGAAAACTAAATTTTTGTTTAGGAAAATTTTTTGTATAACAAATAAAATTCTCTTTCAGATAAAAATTGTGCACGAAACAAAATTATCTTTCAGAAAAGATTAGTCCACAAAAGAAAAGTCTGTTTTAGAAACATTTTTGTGTACGAAAGAAAACTGATTCAGAATTTGTTTTATGTTCAAAACAAAATTATTTCAGCTTTTTTCTGTACAAAACAAAACACTAAATTTTTTGCTGTACAAAACAAAATTTTGTTTCAGAAAATAATTGGTACGAAACAAAAATCAATTTTTCTCACGAAACTGCTCCGACTAAATGAATCGATTCATTCTGATCGTGTTGGCAACAGTGAAAAATCGCGCAACCATTGTTACTGATTCATTGTTGTTACAGCGAACAGAACTAGACTCGAACGAACAATCCTAAAATCTGATTCATCTCTAAATACAGCCAACTAAACAATAAGTTTATGCTTACAGGTTTCAATGCCTATGTTTAGCACTGAGTCGGGAAGGTTTCCTTCAAGATCAAAGTCGCACACGAAGTAAAAAAGAAGATAACACAGACCTTCTATCTTTCTATATGAAATATAAAATTATTGTAAAACTGCTAGCACTGAATGGGCACGGTGGCTCAGCGCTTATTTCTGACATGTGAGGTTTCTGCTTCAATCCACAACCAAGTAAGTTTATGATGTTTCTTCATTTCATAATTTCTCATCATCGTTTTGCTTAGTCTCAAGAGGGACATTAAACTAAGCATTTCCTTAAACTAGCACCAAGGGTCGAACTTGGACGGTTGCAATGTCTATAACATAATAATTATCATATGTAAGATATCCATGTTGATCCCTGAGGTGGAACGAATATATCACGAAGTATATATCAAATTTAAGGAATTAATGTTAAGTACAATTCCAAATAATCATATAACGTAATAAGGCTCCACAATCAATCATTTATACTCATCAAAGGAAACGGAATATGCATACACCCTATAAGGTGTATATATAAATCTCCAAAATTTTTTACCCATAAAGAGAATTAAAACGACCCCTTCGGTAGGTCTACCTCATAAAGACAGAGCACAGTCTGACCACGTGTGACGCCATGACGTGATCCTAAAGGCGATGGTAAGTTGGGCGCATGGGCATACAATGGGAACAACAATAAGGTATGCTATATATGCATCCTGTAAGATAAGGAAGGGAATAACATTTTTCAAATTTAAATCCATAAAATGGAACAAATAAAAATCCCTCTAGTGGTACTACCTCATGAAAGCGGAGCGTAAACCATGCAAACTACAGAGGATGAGGGCGCAAAATTTCGGCGGGCGTCACACGCCAGAGGACACAAAAGACAAAATCAGGTAACACAGAATAATCTATACATACAACTGTTCTCCATCATAAGGTAACAATTCTCAAATATTATTCCATAAAAAGGAACCAAATACGCCATAGGTGGGACTACACCATAAAGGCGGATGGTGTGTGGCCTAGGGGCACCGAAGGCGCAAAAAGTTGAAATTAGATGTCGCAAGGTAAACTATTCCATCCTGTATTCCACCAAAAGGTATCAATCTCCAAAATTTTGTGGCATAAAAGGAAACAAAATCAATCGCTCGGTAAAACTACCCCATAAAGGCAAGGCCTAACACCACGTACACCAAACAGGCGTGGCTTAATATCACGTGACCCAAAGAGGCTTTGCCTAACATCACGTGGCACTATGACGTCATGCTATGTGAACCTAAAATTTGCGAAGGCTTCCGTGGGCAAAAGTTTGATAGCTGTGGCGTGCACCATGCTACAGGGGAGGAAAACTTTGGGCCAAGTTGGGCAAGTGCTACTATTTCATTAGATTTAATGGTACTATGGAGAGTAGCGAAGTTAAACTGGTAAAATCCACCGAAAAGACAATTTATTGAACAATTAACTCACAAAATACTTTTTTAGCTTGAAAGTGGATATATTGCCAAGTGAAAAATAATATAGTTACCTTCTTTATAAAAGGTTCGCTTTATATAAATCTTAGTGTTATATTTATTACATAAAACCTATTTCGTCAAGCGGAGCTGAGGTATGTGTCTGCATTATTATTGTATTGTATTATATAAAATTCCAAAACATCCAAATTAAAATTCCAAACATTAAAATTCCGATCACTTATTTAATATTGGAGTTATCAGACAACTCCTGAGACACTTCTTTAAGGAATCTTTAACGCCATAACAAATTTATCAAACGGATATTCATTTAGTTGTTTGAAGCAATACACACCAAATGAAATTTGCTTTATATGAAATATATTTCCTGATGACATTTATCAATCTGTTTGTTTTTCAATCTGGTAGAAAAAGAAGAAAATCAAGAGGATGAACTTCAAGCTGTGTTAATAATGTTCTTTTCAAACATGTGCTTCTTCATTATATCAGAATGTATCCAACACTACAACACTGTCATCTTGTTTCTACTGTGTAATCTTCTTTCTAGGATGTGCAAACCAAATCCTAAATTACTTATTGCTATAGTGACAAATGTAGACTCTTCAGTGGTTCGTAGTATTTTCGAGTGTTTTTATAAAGTATTAAAAACAATATACCTCTAACAAAGACGGAGAGTGCAAGGTTAAACGATAGAGATGGACGCATAGATTTCTCGAGAACAAAATGAATACCGTCGATAAGAAATCAAAGAATGTATTATTGCAAAAAAGCCACTTGCAATATTAGCTCTTAAATCATGTTACACACTACTCTCCCCATTCCACGTCCGGGTTGTTGCATAGAACGTTTGTTGGCTTCACACAATTCCAACAAAATTCCGGAATATCATTACCTTCCGCTGTTTTACTAAATGTGGTCCTGTAGTTGCCAAATGGTAATAGCGTTGTGGTTGTGTCTATTATATGTTGTTAATATTGAATCCTGAGAAAAGTTCCAATGAACACAACCACCCATCACTGACCGTTTGACCACTTAAGGACCCCGTTTAATGACAACAGCAGAAGGTAGGTCTGCGTTTCGGCGGATTTTCTTGAAACCGTGATATATTGTACATATTGTGATCCTGTGAAAACGTCTTAATGGCTTGAAGCAATTCCACCGAAATTCAGAATACAGTTACCTTCTACTGTTTCCAAAAAAGCGACCTCGTAGTGGCCGAACGGTTAGCAACATATCACAGTTTCAAGCAATTACACCGAAATCCATAATACCGTTACTTTCTGCTCATTCAACCTTTGTAAGACGAACGAATTCTGAGTTGAGCAAGCAGTTTAAACCTCCATCACTTGGCTTATAATGAATCTAAACAGATGATTTATTTGTGTGTATCTCTTTAGTAAGGATCAAACATTCCAACGGTGTGCACTTTTTCTACATCGGGAGTCCAGCAGCGGAAGGGAAGGGGGAGTAGTTGGATGTACAATTTTCCCCTCCAACTCAGCATTTGAGGGAGAAAGACTCTTCCTCCAAAAGAGCTACAAGCATAAAGGTGATATCAATAAACATACATAAACATCCTAACTAATTAAACCCTGTGTATGGCCATTCTTGCGAACGACATAACAGTATTTGCCAATTTCGGGAAAATGTATATTATATTTCTATTTTTTAAAATTTATTTTTCAACTTCTTTTGCGGGATTGACACGTAGGGCAGATAAATTACCTCGTTGAAATGTGTGTCTCACAAGCTTCCAAATGAGGTATGGCTTCTATCTGCTTCAATTAGGGTACAAATTGAGACATTTGCTCGGGATCACAATATCTACAACATATTACAGCTTCAGTCATTTTCATCGAAATTCAGAGAATCGGATTCTTCGGATGCGTTCAAAAAATGGCCCTGAAGTGGCCAACTTCTCAGTTATTGGTGGTTATGTCCCTTAAGAATTTACTGAAATCTAGAATATGGTAATCATCGACTGTTTTGAAAAAAGTGACTGTGTAGTGGCCAAACGGTCACTGATTTTTGGTAGTGCCCATTGATATCTTTTCTCAGTTACACAATGTCTACAACATATAACGATTTCAAGCAATTCCACTGACATCTAATTTCATTAAACATTGTGCGGTTCCTTTGTCATTTCAATGGGAGTCATTGCACCTTGAAACTCTTTTCCCTCAAAGACGATGAAACCCGTTTTTCTTACTTCGAAGTCATCCATGCATCGGCAGATTTTGTTTCTTTAATGTGTCCCTTTTTATCAAGAGGACCCATTTTAGAAAACCCGAGTTTTGATCCCTTAACCTATTTTCCGAAACAAGAAAAAAATACGTATCGATTTACTTTCTGTTACTATATATGTGCCTAGTTTGAAGAAAATCGGATGAGAGGAAACCGTTGCGAAGCTACCTCCTTTATCTTTTCATTTTTGACTTGATCTTTTCCTGCCTCAAAGTTCTCAATTCGTCACCAAAATAATCAACAAGATGTAATGTTACTCCTCCAGGTCTGACTACAAAAAGTGTGAAGCATCCCTTACGCTTCAAGTGCGATTCTAACTACACTTGATTCAATCACCGTTTAAGGGGGACAACAGTGATTCACTGTTAAAGCGTTTACTTCTATTACTAGAACGAGGTCCTACATTGGATGTCAGTTCGAGCAAATAAAGTTTCTGATGAACACAACACTAATGTGGAACAACTGGCGTACAAGACAAGCGTGCTAGTTTCTAAATAAAACGATAGTATGGGGTGCGAGTACTATATTAATAAAACTAACAAGAAACTATTACTTATTATTATATTTTCATACGTTCATTACTTCCGTTTGAATAACATATTCACTTTTTTCGTATTCCCGTGTGTAACAAATTATAGCACCTTTGAAACAAGACTTGTCCCTTCTCATGGGCGATGTTTTGTCTCTTCTTATGAACGTTAAACAATTTTCAGACATGACGAAAGTCGACCTGTTCTCTGAAATAAAAGAACACACACGTATGTATTCTCCATCCAATTTTTTACTGTTGTTTTTAACAACGAATTAATATTTTTTTCTAATGTTATTCTAGTAAATACAAATCATGTAATCACAATAATATATCAGTATTCGTTATTACCCTTATCCTTCTATCATACTATTCAATGTTATATAATTTTTATACACACACAAGTACTACAGCTCTTTTGTGCCTAAGCGGTAATCGTACTCGGTTTTCACGTGATAGCAAATTGTTCGATTCCCGGCGTGATCTCAGGTGTTTCCGATTACACGTTAATCAGTAGGTCAACGTCTCATTCTACCAGTTAATGATAATAACAATAAATATATTATAACTGTAAGTATTGTTATTATTATTGTTATTCATTATTTACCTCGATAAAATCTCTTTTTCTTTCCCTTCTTTCTATAAAATATTACACACACAAACACACACATTCGAACTACACTATTAATCTCAATATAACATTTGCTCTATACGAATAGACGAGTTATAACATATAAAATATAATGAATTATATACAGTTCACATGAACAATGAAGTAACTTGATTGAAATGTCATACTCCACTAATGGGCCGGGCTGGGTCAATAATAAAGCTTTCACTTTTGTGCATGTCCGTCCTTTGTTTGCATCCTAGCTCGAAATATGAATATTCTGCTGAAAATCGCCCGTGTGCGTATGTGTTTTTGGTGTTCTACCGTTCTCTCTCATTTTTTTCAGTCCACCAGTATTAACGAATGAAAGACTGACTAATCAATCAATAGATATCTTCTAAGGCTACGCTGACATCACATCCTCAACCAAAAAGAAGCCATTCCCACAATTTAGTGTATAATGTTCGTACCCAAAATATCTTGGAAATATTTTGGCTACTGTGCCAAAAGTACCAAGAGAAGACTGCATTATAGGACTGCTTAAACCTCTCCTGATGCTTTGCCACACAAAACCCAATGCTTTAAATATTTAGGAGATCATTACAACCTATGACTTCAAACGGCCACACAAACACTCCTCTGCCGACAAACAAAAGAGCGCATTCTAGAAGCACCTAATGGCCACCCACGATGTGTAATATACGCAATATCCAATATTTTAATATTTTATAAGGTCATTACATATCTGTTTTTATAGGATCACACACAGTGATCGAAGTGAGACGGTATGAGGAGTTATGCCATATCCTTTCTAGTTTTTCAGTGATGAAGTCATACCGTCTCTGAATGTCACTGGAAACTAGATTCCATATATCTTTAATACATCCATTTTTCTACACAGTAATTTACGAATAATTTTACAAGTAAAATATTCTATTTCTTATGTTGAAATAATTTCTAAGTTGTCCGACATTTTTCTTATACTTTTCCTACTTTATGTTTATAAAATGAAGTATCTTTAAAAAGTTAACCTAGTTTATATTTTGATGTGCGATATTTAATTATTTCTTTGTTATGTATGTAAGTATGAGTTATTGCCTTAATGGATATAAACGCCGTGCTTTGAGTATGCGCTGATTTAGGTGTTATCTGCTGATGGGGTTATGTTCCATGGCTTTGGAATACCCCAGAGCCAAGTGTTGGAACTGGAGTTTTCCCGCAGGAAATAGTTGATATATTCATTCGGTTTTTGAACATGTTCGTGTATGATTTTCTATAATAAAACATAAGAAGGTATTTTTCAGAAACTTGTTGGCTCAGAGATAAGCATTTGGATAGGTATATTTAAGGATACTATTATCACAATGAGTACGTAAAAACGGTATATGTACGTGGTTTGTTCAATATTTGATTTGGTGTTTATCATCCTGCTCAACGTTAAAGGTATACGTGAGGTGCACATACAGCCTAGCGTGAAATCCTAACTCCATTTACTCTTTCAGGAAATCGAAACTATGTCTTTATCGTCGAAAATGGGCTTAGTGTCTTATTTCTTGGGATTGCGCAAGATTAGTGTAGGAATTAGAATTTAGTTAGATATGTACGTGTGGCCATTCTTCATTTTTAAATATCACCAATTGAAGTTCATTCTCGAAGCAGATCCTTGAATAATGACTAACGAATTTCGGAGTTACTCTAAGTTTATCATTCAGTTCCAGCATTGCTCTTACAGAATGCGTGAAAATCGAAAATTAAATACAAAGAGGCACTTTGAATTATGCTTCTCGCTACCATTCTTCCTGCAGTTAATATGATATACATTTTAAACATGTTCGCAAATAGATAATTAAATGAATGTTTTACGGCGACTAACGTATACCATTACTAGGTGGATCTTGTGTGCACTTCTTAAAAGATTCCTGAAATCACGTTTATGGTGACCTGGGTTGCATTGTTCCGTTATGTTTTAATCCGTCCGAGCGAATACAACAGGACAAAGAATTAGTAAAATTTAGTTCAATAAACACTGGAATCTCAGACAATTGAATAGTATTACTTTCATTTCATAATTTGCAACACAAAATTACAGTATTCACTATGCCCTTCAGATTTTTTCTACTGATTTCCATCATTTTCACGTGATTAAAATTTCTAGATATATTATTTTCCATTTTGCTGGGTTTTACAAGGAGTTTAAAGCAGATATACAGTTTGTTTGTCATTATTTATTATTTTTCATATAATTACAACTGTTTATTAATATCGATTAACGCTATTACATAACTAACAATACTTTGAGGCTTACAATGCTGAGAAGCATCAACGATTATGAGCTATATTTTTTGTATTTTAATGGAATATTCATTTATATATTATGACATAAGATGCAAGAAACTTGCTTTATCTCTAAAGCACCAAAAAATCGAGAGATTGTCTCGAATCGCATTTTGCTCGAAGATCATCACGGAGTGCGATGGAACGTTTAGGTTTCGAAGCATATCTGCGAAGGGACGTCATCGTTTAAAAGGCATGATTTATTTGAAAGACAAAGGACACAATTTAAAAGAGTTGAAAATTGATTCCACTACACAACAGAAAATTATTGTGCAACATTTTAACATCATAACCTTAACGTCAAATCTAGCATGAAATATTAGTTTCGGTTAGTTTTTCATGTAAATGAAACTGCTCTTTTGTTGGAAGTGTGACTTAATACCTGCATGTCAGTAGGGGTGGGATGGGGATTCTGCGCCACCTCATCATTTTCAATAACAATCTAGCACACCATCAATAATAACAGCGCACTCCTAATAACAATTGCGCATCCCCCTACCTCCAAATAACTTCTAAACTACACCTAATAATTTCTACCGCACTCCATATTTCCCAAATAACTTCTATCACATCTCAAATAACTTCTATCTTACTCATAATAACTTCTAATGCATTCTATCACTAAATCTAGTTACAAAAAATCACTAAATCTGGTTAAAAAAAGTCACTAAATCTAGTTCAAAAAAATCACTAAATCTAGTTATAAAAATCACTAAATTTAGTAAAAGAAAATTACAAAACACTTTTATGATTTTACCATAAAAGTTAACTAAATTCTACATAATTACATAATACTTACAAATTAGTATATTGATTGTTACAAGTTCGGATATTGATAATGGAATCTTCTGCTAACCTCGTTCTCAATAGGAAACAATGACTTCTTAAACTCTGTCCACTGATCATAATTCAAACTGAATAGACAGCCGTTAATATCAAAAACAACTTGAACTTCGTTTTGCACATTTTTCACAATTACATTGAAATTATTAGTAAGTATAAATTTCTTTTGAGGATCCATTCTATTCACTCCATTTTTTACTTCTGACAACATATTTTTGATTATTTTTATTATTTTTTGGATTTACATACAGAACTCAACAGTTGGATAATTATCTTTTAAACCAGTGTATTTGATTTTTATTCCATCTTTAACGATCTCATCAATCATTTTATCTGTTAAGTGTTTTGTAAATCTAGGTGGAAGAAATACCTTAAACTCCTCACATTCAACTAAAATGCTCTTTCCAAACTTAGTTTTAATCTTTTCCATTTTCACAATCTTATATTCTGTATTTAATTCTAATTCTCTTAATTCAATAACCTGTTTTTGTTCAAGACTTCCAAGATAATTTAAAAGTTCAATATGACTCGCCATCGTATTTATTATATTAAAACTTTTTAAAAATCAGTTTCTAATAGCCTCGAATTTAGTTAAGTATGTCATTGATTCTGTTAACAATATCTCTTACATTTTCATCTGTTAATTCACCATTCATGAGCTTAATTACATTAAGCTCATCTTTAAACATCCCAATTCGATTCACCATATTTTTATAATATTCTTTCTTTGAAGCTATATTAAACCGTGTTGATAGACCAGTGATAACAGCAGAAGCCGAAGCAAATGCAGTTGTAATAATTGAATATACTGTAACAGGAATAAATACATTGATGAACCCTGTAGAAGCTGATAATAGAATTGATAACGTAATAAGAGTAATATAAACACATTTTATTCTCTTGAACTTCCTTTTGTTTTTCATTAATAACTTCTCAAGATTTAATATAGTATCTTCAATTAACACAATTAAATTCTCACGTGGAATGTTATCTGGAATAGTCATTTTATTAAATAAGTTTTTATGATATTGTCATAAAAACACTTACAAACTAAACAAATCTAATAAACATATAATTGATTTATATTTTCTCAATTATTTTTTCTTTCTCAACATCATACTCTAAATTTTTCTTACCAATCATAACAACATAGCAAATTGTTTTATCTGGTACATCGCTTTCAAAATTAACAGTCAGTTTCAAATTAGTTCTATCACTTACAGTTACTGATTTATGCTTGCTTGTGTTAATTACGACCATCGGCCTATTTTCTAAAAATTCTTTAGGATAATAAAACATCTCAGTATTTCCAATTGTTACTCACTTATATACCATATACATTTCATAAACTTTCAAATACTTATGTTTTGCAAAATCTAAGTTTAAAGATTCTAATGGGAAAGATTCATTTCTAGAATTACGAAAATGAATATTCTGACCTTTAGAATGATCAAAATAGCTTGAATCTTTTTCTTGATTATCATTTCTATCAGTTTGGGAAAAGGCAATCACGAAATTAGGCATATCAAATTCACTTGAGTTAAATTGTGTGGTTAAATCGAATTCTAAATATTTCCCACTAACAGTCTTCTGCACACATTGATACGTGCTGAATGAAATAGGAATCTTACCTTCTTTTAACATATTAGATCTTAACAAGGTGGCATAGTTAGGTTCATAATTAACAATAGGCATTCTCAACTCCATATTTGTAATCTTAATTTTACCTGGATTCTGTTGATCATTCACATATGTTCCATCCTGTTTTTTGTTTTCCAAATAGAAAATGCGTTATCATCAGAACCACTTCTTTTAAATGTATATTTCAATCCTGCTTTCCACATAATATCTTTAAAATCTGAACAAAATCCTGGCAAAAGTCTTAGCAAAAACACTATTTCTTCATCTGTTCTTGCCCACGTAATTCCTTCCCATCCACGTTCATCATAGTGGTTTGCCTCTGGTTTTGAAATCGTACATGTGTTTACAGCTGTTGAAGTTAAACCAGGATAATTTATAATATCTAATATCTGTCCATACTTACTAACTTGAATTTGAGAAAACAAATGTGGGAAGAAATTATTAATAAGTCTAATATTTTGACCAGTAGTATATTCTCCATCAGCGTCTCTACCTCTAATTTCAAAAGTTACATAAATATCAGCATAATAAGGATGTATGAAGCCATCACCCACGTCAATATCAAATTCAATAGACCTGTTTGGCTTATTTAAATTCTCGATTGTTTTTTGATTAGGTTTAAAGGATTGTAATTCATATGATTCTATCTTATCCATATTTATTATAAAAAATATTTGTAATCGTTTTATGAATTAAGCCCATAAAATAAGCCCATTCCTATTCACCTGACTAATAATTTCTGAAAAACTATACCCATCTGTAAACATTTTTAACACTATAATGCATAAATGTCCACAAATTACCTCGTTAAAATGTTGTATACGGCTGCTATTGTACTCTATATTATGACCAAGATATTTTACGAGTGTTTTTGGCGAATTACCTCCAAATGAATCAAACACATACTTTCTATTTCCTTTTTTCCAATAACAAATCCAATGCGTTCCTATACTTTTAGACGTATCAAAATTAACAATACCACACTCATTCTTGCTTGGTGGTTTAGGCAATTCATCACTAATAAATACACCTCTAAAGTTTGTTATCTTAAGTTTTTTAACAAGTTGTATTAGATCTAAATTACTTAAAGGTTTAGTTTCTTCTTTTTCTTTACTGTTTTGGAGTTTACGTTTTTTGAAAGCTTACCACTCTGTTTTTCTTCCATTGCTAAGTTATGTCGCTTTTGTTCCTCTAATTCCATTTTATTCTTTTTTGCATCATCTACAGTCTTAGCAATAGCAGCCGCACCTCCAGCAACAGAACCTAGAGCACCTATTAAAGCTAAAATCGTTGGAATAGTAAATATAAAAGCACCATAATGAACTTTATTATCATTTGTCTTCATTTCTTTGTTTATTTTCTTAAGCTGTGGTATAAAAAGAGATAGAGACATACATTGTCCAATACTTAGTTTTCCTTCCTTTTGTTTGAGTTGTTTGTTAGTTAAAATATAATCTATATTTAATTGTTTAAGTTATTGATTAGTAATCGTAAATGTAAAATATTTTACCTGCATATTTATTATATAATTAAAAGCTTTTTATGAAAAATTTCCTTAAAAAGTACATATAAACCTAAATCTAAAAAATTACTTATAAACCTAAACCAAATCTTACTTTTGTTACTTATAAACCTAAACCAAATCTTACTTTTGTTACTTATAAACCTAAACCAAATCTTACTTTTGTATTCATCACTAAAGCAGTTCCAACAGAAGGTAGTTTTTCAGTTATTAAATTAGCATCTTTAGCAAAAACTCTTTCCCAAGCTTTATTTTGTAATTCCTTATCTGCAATATGTCTTGATTCTGTATCTTTAGTATGCTTATAGTATATATCATGTTGTTTACAAGCCTCATCTAATGCATTTATACCTTTATCACCTCTTTCTAATCTTACTTGTTGCTTAGTCCCAGGCCCGCAAAATCTAAATCCTGGATTATGCAACTCAAATGGAAGTTTATTAATCAAATCATTTACTAATCCTTTTCCATACTTTTCACTATTCCAGAATCGTGGTGGTAGCGTATTCAATATCTTTATCCAATAACATATATCTTTTGGATCATTAGGTATAAATTGTATAAGTTTAGAATTAATCATATACATAATACCTACTTTCTCATTATAAAAGTTATCATTTCCAGATTTTTCTTCCCCATCAATAACAATCAAGCGATCAATCACTTTTCTCACATCATCCATCCATATGTATTCTTTTGATAATTCGTTATATACCTTTATTCCTTCTCCAGATTTTGGTGTCTTTTTTGAAGGTGTTGGTTTTATATATTCATCCCAAATAGGTTTGATAATTTCTTTATATTTTTTACCTTTACTAGATTTTTGTTTTCTTGTACTTGGATCATTATTATTAAATGCAACACTAGAATCAATTACTATTTGTTTATATTTTTCTAGATCATCATCATCATAATTTGTTGGATTATGTTTTGTCAATAATTCCCATAAACCGTCTGTTCCTGTATAATGTCGATTATTAATAACTAAATCATCACCATGAATTTTAACTTCTGCATTTCCTATCATATGTATAATTTTCCCATCTTCATCATATGGTTGTATTCCAAAACTTTTAACATCTCTAGTTGCATAATATCTTGTGGCAATCTTACCAAAGTGAGTTTTTGCTAAAGATTCTATTCCTTCTACTTTATATTTAATTGGTTTTTTCATGTGTTTTATTTCTTCTGTTATAGGCGTATCACTTTCATTTATAGGACTATCATACATAGGTGGTGTTTCTAATAAGCTTGAATCCACTCTCGCACTTTTATGTACAACCGGAACTAACTCTTGAATTAGATTTTTATTTTCTTCGGCTACTTTTGATATATCTTGCCCTAAATCTTTAATTGCATCAATAACAGGCTGATCTTGTTCTTTAAATTTTTCATACTTACTTCGATTACTTTGTTTAATTTCCTTAAATCTTTTAATAAGATCTTCTTTTAACTTAATATACTTCTTAGCTTTATTAATATCCATTTATTATATAAAGAAAAAATAAAAACATTATATAACATAACATAACATACACGTTCACCTGCATTCATATACGTTTAGTTTACTCTTTTAGAAATTCTTTAATTTTATTTCTATATTTACCATTATTCACATTCCTAGTCATATCTATTGTTAAGAAACCATATTCTTCACTCCAACACTTGCTGCATAATAATTGTAATTTTTCAAACGAGATATGAGATGCAACAAATTCATCATATATATGTTTTAAATTTACATTGTCCTGTCTAAATATACAAAGAAAGTTTAAGTTGTCCCTAATTAATTGTTTTGGTACTTTAGAATATGTTTGTCCAAGATAGAAACAGTTCAAATCCTTATGACGACCTCGAGTAAAATATTCTCTAACGTGGTTTTGTTCTTCTAATATGAAATCATCAAATACTACCACAGAATAGTCCTCACATTCATCTAATGGAATAATCTCTTCATTGTTTCCTTTTATTATTGCTACTGTATCTTTAATATTACGTTCGATATCTCGAAAAAGTTGTATTAAGTGTTGGTATTTAGGTTGATTTAAACTTTTAGAATAGATATAAACATTTGCATATTTTAACCATTTAGGTGCCAACAAAAAATTATCAATCATTAACGTCGTTTTACCACAACCACTAGGCCCAACTATTAAACATCTTATATCATCAGGTAACAACTCAACATTCCTCATCCTCTTCGCTGTTTCTTCTGTTAACCTTACTTTAATATCCCAATTATCCATATTAGTTATTTATTATATAATAAATGAAGGTATTTAATTTAAATGGTTATTTATCTGTATTAAACATGTCATTGCATTACCCATTTGAAAACGATTTAGAAGTAGCTGTTTCAGGATTTTACACAACATATATAACTCCAAACATTACAGAAAAGAACGACAAATTAACATTTTGTAATAGTAATTTAAAATTTACAGAACAACTCATAATTCAGCCTGGTCAATATAGTTTACAAGAATTAGAAGAATATATTAAATCAAACCTTCCATATACCAACAAACCTTTTAAAAATATTCAATTTATTGAGGATAGAAGGAAAAATAGAGTTAAAATATTTAGCCAGCAATGTGATATAACCTAAGATACCATTAATACTGTATTAGGTTTTAGTGAAAAGAACTTGGCTGAAAAGATAGAACATGTTGGAGATAAGCCACCAAGATTTCATCCGTTTGATACTATAAATATTCACTGTGATTTAGCAGAAGGTATGATTTTAAAACACAATGATAAAACACACAACGAAACAGACTTAATTGCAACAATTTAGAACAAATGCAGAGTTTAGAGAACCAATTATATATGAACCTAATGAAAAGATATTTTTCCCAATACATCACAGTAAATTTAATAATTTCAAAGTTTCAATTAAAGATGAGAATGGTGATTTGATTGATTTTGGTGGAGCTCGTATAACTGTTTTACTTACTGTTAAATAATTCAAACTATTATATAATAAATATGGATATTTTTGGTAATGTTAAAAGTAAGGTAAGAGATATTAGTGAAGAGCAGCTGAAACAGTTAAGGAATTTAGATAATGTTGTTAAGAATGAAGAATTTGAAAAATATAAAAGAGAAAATTATTACACACATCAAAATTTAATGAGTCGTACAAATTTTAAATCTGAACTAAATAAAATTTTCACAACAAATTATAGATCGTGGATTGATTTTACACAAAAAAGAATAGATAATATAACTAATGGTATTGATCAACAAGATGCTATTACGTTAAACCAGCTCGAGTCAGTGAAAAGCGATATTAACAACCAATTAGAAAGTGATAGAAACAAATTTGAAGATGTATTAAAATCATTACAAGACACACATATAAAGAAAGATGATATTGAGGTTTTAAAAGGTGAAAATATGGAAGAATTTAAAAAGACCAATAATAATGTTACTATTCTATTTAAAGGAAAAGTTCCTGTTTCAGAATTTAATCAATATAAGTCAGAAATATCATCCCAATTAAATACACTTACAACAAAAGAAGATTTCCAAATGATGAAGAAGGAAGCTTTTAAACTAATTATGCAATAAGAAACTATAAATTTATTATGTCGATTGAGAACTAGAACTGTTCCAAATCCAATCTTCAGAATATTTAATTTATCTAATGATTATGAGTTTCTCTACAATGGAAAAATAATGCATATGGAATTAAGTTTGGATAGATACTTTTTAGATATATTTTTGAACAATACTTTAGTAGTACCCTTTAAACACTAAAAAGGGTGATACAATTATGTTTCAAGCACAAAAAAATTCAGCTATGGTTGAAGGACAATCATTGCAAGTTATTATGTATATAGAAAGAGAACTTTAATGATTTTCTTTTAATAAATAATGATCTATTGCGTTAACTGTAAGAAATCAACAGGTGCAATGAAAGGTACCATTAAAGTAGAACAAACAAAGAATGGGAGATATGTTAAGAAAGGTATATGTGTTGTATGTGGCACTAATAAATCCCAATTCATTAAAAAGCCCGATTGACTATATGAAGTTGAAGGTATTAGAGAAGACATTATAGAAGAAATTCATAAACCATTTAGAAAGAATTATCCTAGGTTAAGTGTTATTGTTAAAGGTATAGATGACTTATGGCTAGCTGATCTTGTAGAAATGGATAGTGGTGTGTTAAAAGGTATTTCCAAAATCAATAAAGGGTATAAGTATTTGCTAACGATTATAGATGTGTTTTCAAAATATGCGTTTGTTGTTCCTGTTAAAGATAAGAGTGCGAAGAATGTTACTGAAGCATTTGAATCAGTGTTAAAAGTAAGAAAACCTAATAATTTACAAACAGATCAAGGGAAAGAGTTTTACAATAATGAATTTAAAAAGTTGATGGAGGTAAATAAGATTAATCATTACTCAACCTACAGTTTTAAGAAAGCTTCTGTTGTTGAAAGATTTAACAAAACACTTAAACAAAATATGTGGAAGAAATTTACTGTTCAAGGTAATTATAAGTGGTTAAAAATATTGCAAGGTTTGGTTGATTAATATAATAACAAAGTATACAGAACAATTGGTGTGAAACCTGTAGAAGTGAATAAGAAAAATGAGCATGTGATATTAAAAAAAGTGTATAAGAAAGAATATAAGTCTGTTAAGTTAAAGTATAAGATTGGTGATTATGTTCGTATAAGTAAAATTAAAGGTTTGTTTGAAAAAGGTTATACACCAAATTGGTCAGCAGAAGTGTTTGTTATTAATGAGGTTATACCATCTAATGCACCAACTTATAAAATTAAAGATTTAAACAATGAAGAAGTTAGAGGAAGATTTTATGAACCAGAATTATTGAAAACTAAATATAAGGATGAGTATTTGATTGAAAAAATATTGAGAAAGAAAGGTAATGAAGTGGTTGTTAAATGGTTAGGGTTTGATGATTCACATAATAGTTGGATAGATAAGAGTAATGAAATATTATAAATGTTATATTTTATGGTTTAATAATTCACATAATAATTAAATAAATAAAAGTAATATAATATTATAAATGTTATTTTATTGGTTATTTCATAAAAGGTAATAAAGTGTTTGTTAAATAACTAGGATTTATTAAATGGTTAGGGTTTAATAATTTGCATAATAATTAAATAAATAAAAGTAATATAATATTACAAATGTTATTTCATTAAAGGTAATAAAGTGTTTGTTAAATAGTTAGGGTTTATTAAATGGTTAGGGTTTAATAATTGCATAATAATTAAATAAATAAATAAAAGTAATATAATATTATAAATGTTATCTTTTATAGTTATTTCATTAAAGATAAATAGGATAAGAAGGTGAATGATAAATATGATGATGAGTGAGTTTATGAAAATGATTCAGTTTTTTATCATATCAATAATGGCTTTGATGGGGTGATCCCATAAAAGCCCTATACTAACACAACACACTAATATATGTAGACAATGGCAGGAATGTACAAGTATTAGCAATTGTGTTAGGATATATATAACTCAAAATAGTACAAAAATGATTAGGAATAATCCGGTGAAGATAAAAAATTGAGTAGTAAGATTTTCTATATAAAACGATAGAGTAATTATAAGTTTAATTAAACATACTGCTGTTGAATTAAAAAACTATGTAAAGAAAAGGGAATCAGAAGATATTCCCGATTAAGAAAAGCAGAACTGATAGACCTTCTTAAACAATATGATGATGAACAAAGCAGAAGGCAGATTAGAGATATATTCCCATTTAAACAAGAAGTAATTGAAGAACCGAAACCAGCACGTATACTTATAAAAGTAGAATTAGAAGAAACAGCACTCAAGAAGCGTTTACAAACTATTAAAGTTGAAAATATAGGAGGATATAAAGACCCAATAAAATTTTTAGATACAAGTGGAAGAGTTGCTATTAACAAAATCAAAGAGGAATTAAAATTCAACCCTGTTAAAGTAAATCTTGTTTTCATTTGTGACTATATTAAAGATAAAAAATACAAGAGCGCAATTTCAAAACATCAAACGAGAGAATATTAGAATCAACTGACTTAAATGAATATATAACTTATGCCAAACAAAAACTTCGTAGAGAAATGGAAGAGTTTGAAGGTAGAGGATCAGGATGGACATTACACCAAATTAAATACTTACAAATCAGATTAAACAAATATGTACCATTACGAGCTTCTTCCTATATTGAACTTCCAAAGCAGATTAAAGATAAGAAAGCAGTAATGAATATTCAAAATAATGATAATAAATGTTTCTTATATTCTATTGCAAGTTATTTAAAACCTATTGATAGAACGGTTTCAAAAATCCTCAAAGACCCTCTCATTATAAACAACTTGTTAATGAATTACAAAAGAAATATTGTGATGGTATTGAGTTTCCTGTACAGTTAAAAGATATAGTTAAATTTGAAAAAAGAAGTAATATCTCCATCAACGTTTACAGCTATGACAAGAACTATAATATATATCCACTTCAAATCACAAAAAATAAGCAGGAAACTCATATCAATTTATTATATATAAAAGATGAAAAAAACAGTCATTTTTGTTGGATAAAAGACTTATCATGATTAATAAGAAGTCAAGTGACAAGACATACTGAGAAGTTATACTTTTGTGATAGATGTTTAACAAGGCACTTTAGAAATGAGAAGCAATTACAGAACCATGAGTTATATTGTAAAGAACATGAGGCTGTTAGAATAGAACTTCCAAAACCATATGACAATCAAATAGAGTTTCAAAACTATAATCGATCATTAAGAGTTCCATTTGTCATATTTGCTGACTTTGAATGTATCTTATGTAAGTTAAAAATAGAGCATAATTGTAGTAAAACAGTAAAATATCAAAAGCATGAACCAATGAGTTTTTGTTACTATGTCAAATATTCAAATGGGAACAATAAAGCCCCTGTTAGTTATGTAGGTCCAGATGCTGCGAAAGTATTTATTGAAATGTTACAAAAAGAAGCACTAGAAATTATGAAAATATATAACAGAGTAGTTGATATGATCCCGCTTAGTGAGAAGGAAATAGAAGCTTATAACAGTTCGGAAACTTGTCATATATGTAAGAAAAACTTGAATGACTTACCACCAGCTGTTGAGCAAAAAATAAATATATTAAAGAAGAAAATACAGTTCTACAAGGATAAAGATGATATGAGTGAAAAAATAAAAGAATGGAAGCATGAATTAAAAAAGCATTTGTATAACATAAATAAAAATAAAGCAAAAGTAAGAGATCATGATCATTTAACTGGAAAGTTTAGAGGTGCAGCTCATAGTTATTGCAATTTAAACTACAAAAATCCCAACTTTGTTCCTGTATTTCTTCACAATTTAACAGGTTATGATACGCATTTGTTTATTAAGGAGTTAGCTTATGATACACAGAAAATTAAACTGATCGCTAATAATGAGGAAAGGTACATAACATATGAAAAATATGTAAAAAAAGCAGGATTAGAAAAAGATGGAATAAATTTAAGATTTGTTGATTCATTTAGATTTATGCCAAAGAGTTTGGCAGAGTTTACTAGTAATTTAAAACCAGAACAATTTCGAGAAACATTAAAGTTTTTCCCGATTGATAACCTTGATCTAGTTAATACTAAAGTTGATTATCCATATGACTTTTTTGATTCATTTGAAAAATTGAAAGAACCTGTTCCATTATCTCCAGACAAATTCACAAACAGTTGAACAGGAGAAAAAATGAGTCCTGAACGCCATAAGCTTCATGTACGAGTTTGTAAAGAATTCGATCTGAAATTAGGGGAAGATTTAACTGAACATTATAACAAAACAGATGTCCTTAAATTAACAGATATATTTGAAAACTTTAGAGATGTGTGTTTAAAGGAATATGGATTAGATCCTGCTTGGTATTATACAGCACCAGGCCTATCGTGGGATGCAATGTTAAAGATGACTAAAATTAACTTAGAAATGTTGATTGGTTATGATAAAATACTAATGTTAGAAAAGGGCATACGAGGAGGAATCTCACAATGTAGTAAGAGATATGTAAAAGCAAATAACAAGTATATGAAAACTTATAACAAAGACGAACCTTCAAAGTATTTAGCTTATCTAGATGAAAATAATTTATATGGATGGGCTATGAGTCAGTACATGCCTTACAAAGACTTTAAATGGGTTCAACCTTACATAAACATAATGAATATTCCAGATGATTCAGAAACTGGCTACATATTAGAAGTTGATTTAGAATATCCAGAATACTTACATGATAAACATTCAGATCTACCATTAACTCCAGAAAATATGTGTCCACCAGAATCTAAACAATCAAAATTATTAACGACACTTTATAATAAGAAAAGATATGTAATTCACTATAGGAACTTAAAACTATATATGTCACTTGGAATGGAATTAAAGAAAGTGCATAGGGTAGTAGAGTTTAAACAATCAAACTGGCTAAAGAATTACATTGATTTAAATACAGAGATGAGAACACAAGCTAAAAATAAGTTCGAAAAAGATTTTTATAAGCTCATGAATAACTCAGTATTCGGGAAAACAATGGAAAATATTTGAAAAAGACAGCCCATACAATTAGAATGTGATCCTAAGAGGGTAGAAGCATTAATTGCTAAACCTAACTTTGATTACAGAACAATATTTAGTGAGAACTTGTGTGCTATACATATGAAAAAAGAGCGATTAACGTTTAATAAGCCAATATATGTTGGTATGAGTGTGTTAGAACTATCAAAACTGTTAATGTATGATTTTCATTATAACACGATGAAGCCGAAATATTGAAACAATATAGATTTATGTTATATGGATACTGATAGCTTTATATATGAGATTGAGACTGATGACTTTTACAAAGATATAGCAGATATAATTGATCAATTTGACAAGAGTAAATACAAGGAAAATAATATATATGGACTACCACTAATAAACAAAAAAGTAATAGGTAAGATGAAAGATGAGAATAAAGGTAAGATAATGACAGAGTTTATTGGATTGAGATCAAAGATGTATGCTTATAGAGTAGAAAGTAAAGAAAAGAAAAAAGCTAAAGGAGTAACTAAAGCTGTAATATCAAAGGAGTTGCAGTTTGATGATTATAAAGAAAGCTTATTTAAAAATGTTAAAACGTATAAAGACATAAACCTCATTATAAGTTATAAGCATGATATATATAGCATAACCATTCATAAGTTAGCATTAGATTCTTCAGATGATAAAAGATACATATTACGGGATGGAGTAAATACATTAGCTTGGGGTCATTATGGGATAGAGTAAAAGTGTAATTATATATAGTGTAATGTAGTGTAGTGTAATTTTAGATGTAAGTTAGTTATAAGTTTTAGATGTAAGTTTTTATGATTTTAAATATCATAAAAGCATATTCAATCTCAATTTGGGGTATCCTTCTGTGTTAAAGTACAATAGTCAGTGGCGGCTTCATAATTTTTTTGACAGTTAGAGGGCGGAAGGGGGAAATTGGGGGCAGAACATACATATATCCCCTACTGGTAAATACTCTGAAAGAATGCACTCATTCCATGAAAATCAATTATTCAATCAATGGATAAATCAACGGAGGTAAGGTATATGCTCACAACAACCTTCAAATCTCACTACAATCCACTGTTCTCTTATGAGATGGAGTTGAAGATATAGTGTTTTAAAGAAACCACGTCTTACTACTTCATAAATGTCGTACAAGAGAGGTGCCAAAGAATTAATACATGAAATAAGTATTAGAGTGGTCACTAGCGTAGAAACTAGATTTCAGAAATGCAGCAATGATTCAGTCCTCACCATTTAGAACATCAGAGATATTATTTCATCTTTTAGCAATATGGAAGATATTATGTAATATTTAACTACCAATACAGAAGAAGAGAATATTCATAACTATATTCCTAATTTGCATATCCCTATATGTGTATAGTTTATAATTGACATTTTATGTTGTTCATATATATAGTATAATAATCCAACTTATATAATTTAGTCCAAAGAAGACGTATGGCTTAGGAAAGTTGGTGACTACAAAATTTAGTTCACTCTCACATGGAATCAAGCTAAGGCCCATTTGTACAAGGGGTGCTCGTTATAGCAGCTAAGGCAGTGGTGAGAGGTAATAAAATTTTAACCGAAATGTTATGTCCATGATAATTTTCAGTGACGTTATTTGCCTTTAATACTATAATTGAAATATGTGGTTGACTAACGTGAAATTATTTCGTAGAAACTTTTTCTGTAATGCCACCAGAAATATTTAACAATGACTTTCTCTCACAAGATTCAAACAATTCAGGTAAGTAATAACATTTCTATAAATTGCTGGAAACACACCGGTGGTATCCAAACTGACGTAACGATGCTGAGGCACCGTAGAACTTCTTCGTAAGCCGGGATGCATGTACTTGGTAACAAATAATAACTCTTCCTAACATACGTTTTTGTGATGAACAATACCTTGTACTTTGTTTTTTCAAAGTTCGTCTGTTCAAATATAATAATCCAACAACCATATCATAGACATTTTTTCACTGACCATTCATCCCAAGGCACAGTGAGGGACGTGAAACTTCCAGTCCTTAATACTAAATATGTGAGAACCCTAGTTTCCTCTTGAACTAAATGATGCTATCTTGTTGCAGCTAATAATAAGTGAAGATTAACATGGGCTTATTGAGTTTAGCTCTAAATATCAGGGTATCGGTGCAATTTACACTTAAAATTATTTAATTGTATGAAAAACTTCAGTGTAATGCATGGCTCTACATTTACAAAAATTAACATTGATCATGTTGAATATACTAGTTTGTTATTTACCTAACTATCCATGTAAGTTGAGATAAAGTTAATAACTTTCTGTTTGGATAATGTCACTGGCAGTACTACTTGTTTTTCGTCCTTTTCGGATTATCCAAACATTCGTTTATAACTGAATTTTGTGTCAGATAGAATCTAATATTTTGTTTTTCGTTTCATAGATTTGGCTATTAGTTCAGACTGCACCTTTTTCAGAAGTGAGTTGCGCCCCTTTCATCATCGTGTTTGCGACTACGATGGAAGATGTTTCAGCTTCTCCTAACTGATTCCACTAAAGGTTTCCTTTTACAATTCTTGTTGGGGAAGTCGATTCCAAATTTGGATGCTGACTTCAACAGTTCATGAACTTGACGACTCGTTTCACCTTCTTTGTCATTATCTACATAATAATATCTTCATTTTAGCCTCTAAGATTTACTTACTTCTAACAAAAATTATCTTGGAATCTTGTACAGCATGGCTTTGGATTTTAGCGCAGGATCTTCGATATTTGACTGAATGCTACAAATGGCATATTTCACTTTCGTTATCATTTGCAATATTTCGAGGAACTGGCGCTGGTCATTCACTTGGCGCTGAAGCTTTGGTTGTTTCATTTGTTTATGTATCATCCCATAAGGTGACATTGCGATTACATATTAGAGATTATTGTTTAAAGCGAATCCGGTCTAATGGCCTTTGATTTCTATTCTCATCTTAAATTTTAAACTTTCTTGAAAAACTTTGATTTTAAAATTTCATTTAATTTGTTTTTAATTACTTATAAACAGGGATTTTCCAAGGATTCTAATTGAAAGAGTGTAGATTTTTACTCGGGGTTATCTCGACCTCTGTATAATAGGCTTCTATTATATATTTTGCATATACACTCTTCATGTTTATACGTATTTAAGAGCTAACATACCTAGCTAAATGAATGTGATCTATAACCCTCTTAATAACTGCGGAGCGTACTTCTCGAGTAACATTACTAATACCCACTCACCGTAAACTTTCAGGTATTGTGGCTCTTACAAATTTAGCGCTTACGACTTCTGGAAGCAGAATTCGATTTTCAACGATCCTTCATATGAATATAAGTCCATAACTATAATTATTTCACATTTTTCGCAAAGGACAACTGGCGATTCAGACACTAATCACCACTTTTTGCTTGCAGTTTAACGATATATAATTTAAGGTTAAAATAGATGAATTTTTATTCGCATAAGTTATCACGCTTGCAGTATGTGTCACCAAACACACCTGAAAATCATCGTTAAAATTCAATCTAATATTTTCCACAACTGTCTTCCGCTATTTCTCAGAAATACGCAAAATTTTAGCTTTATCAACATCACTGTCGACAAAAAAAGGAACTTCTTCTGCAGACTTGATCGATTTTGGCTGACATATCAAAAATATTATTTACTTTTATAACAACAAGTTCTTGCACGGTGTTTAGAGACAAAATGTATCACAGTGTATGCCACTAGTATTATGAATTTCCTTACTGTGTCTATGGGATTCCAACAAATCTGAGAATACTTGCAAAAATCATGCTGTTGAAGGTTGCCTAAACAGAAGCGATAATCCACGTATTAAACACCTGTAGTCTGTACCTTCATTAAATATATTTTTCAAACATGTCGGTGACATATAGTGGTAAAGTGCCTACAGATCACAGCCACTTTAGCGTCAGAAGTCAAAAAGACATGTATTCTTCCCTGGCTGCACCATTACAACTTCAACTGGCTCCAAGATGACCAGTCTTTATTGCTGCCATGAAACAACATAAAAATATAACCAACAGCATTTCCGACTTTCTTAACGGGTGGAGTGGATTCGCAAACGCTTATCGAGCTAAAGTAAATATGATCTACAGTGCAGAAATATCATATAGGGAGAATTTTGTTTTAAAAAAGTTGACTCCCTTATACTTTCATATAAAATTTGAAGCACCATCTATTTTTTAAAAAAGTAAACCAAATTTCTTGATTTCTCTAACAATTACATCTTTTATAACTTCAGCCTTCGTAGAAGTCACAAGGGCACCAGATATAAATCTCTCTACAACCTGAGATTTATCAATAAACCGAACACACAGGCTTAGAACTTCCCTGCCATTCACGCGCGTGCGTTCATCTCCCACGCACGGAGTCCAAATACCTTAGTACTGTCTAAAATGTTCTTCAGAAATAAATGTAATAGGAAATCAGGATCAGGAAATCAGAAGGTATATTAGGATTGTAAATAAAAGAGTGTACCGAATATTTAAAATAGTGACGATAAATGCTTACTTTGATCTGTATTAAAATGCTAATCGAGTTAGTTACTGTAAAAGTTTGAAATCTTTGCAGTATTTAAGGAGATCTTGTTCCCCTATATATTTTAGAAGTGACAAGAGGTTTACAGAAATTTAATCATCTTAATACTAATAATATCATACCAGTGCTGGTATTTGGGATTGACAACGTTGACAAAACAACTTCCGGTAACATTCAAATTATATAAATATAAGTTACTCCTATTATCTTTTTGTATATCCCAGGTAGACAAATGTTCTCATTACTATTTGATCCTTAAGTTATCAGCATTATTATAGTCAAGGTTCTATATTCACTAAGGTATATTGATCTTAAATAATGCTTAATAAGTTTCTAAGGTATATTGATCTTAAATAATGCTTTCTAAGCATCTAAGGTATATTGATCTTAAATAATGGTTAGTAAGTCTCTAGATAGAACTCAAGCTTAAATAAAGTGCCATTGTGTAAATACCAGTATTCTACTCACAATATTATGCCTATACCAGGAGAAAATACATTTAAAAAATAAAATAATAAAATGTACTTTTGAAGTTAACATTGAAAAGGACTGTGACTTTAAACTCATTTTAGGTTGGTTAGCGGTTGTAAATCAGACATGAATATCATGTAAATTTACATTTAATGTCAGCTTGGAACCATTTGCTTTACCTACATTGCTATCGTTACAAAATCAACATTCTAAGATACAAAACATTTTTATAAATATATTTTTTAAAGTATATGTATAACTTCTTCTTCTAACCTATATAAAACAATTAAATAGTTGTCTAGTTTATAACACCTTTGATTAAATATCTAAATGGTGCAGGTAAAGAATAATTCATGCATGCCGAATAATACATGCATGCTGCTGAATGCTGTCGTTCTATCTTATGGCTCCCGACAGGACATCTTGAAGTGATTTTGCACTTCTAGAAAGAATTCTGGACCTTATGACAACTTTACAAAAATAAGTATACATTAATTATTGGATACCCCTCGTATATACAAAATTCACACTACATATAAATACATATCTTTATATTCTTTTTTATTTATTCTTTATATCAATAATATTCTTTTATAATTAATTATACTTAAAATTCTTTATAACACCGTAGAGCAGGGTCTATTCCAAAAATTATGAACAATTAAAAGTTTGTTTTTGGTCCAAGCATAGTTTTTTTAAAGTAACATGGTCGAGGCTCTTTGAGTATTTAAACTCATTATAAATAGGGATGCTACAAACTATATTCCCTGCACTTGATAATCAGGTGTCACATATATTCATTACATAGGTAAAATACGACATAGATAATATAGAATTCAGAAGAAGAAAAATAAGATGATATTATGATAGGAGAAATCAACAAAGTTGATGTTAATTAAATTATAACGTTGTTTAATATTGATTCACAACGGATTGAAATGAAATATCAGTTAACACCCAAATATTAAATTAACATATAAGGATAACATAAACATTAACAAAATCCTAAGTACAATCTAGCATATCAAATCGATTACTTCTATCATAATAGGTTGAGCGCCAAGAATAAGTGAGTTGTACACGCATTTCATTAATTTTTAACATAATCCGCGCTGTGGAAAAGGTTTTTAGAAAAACAAAATCATTTTCAGTGGAATCTATATCTAATTCTATATCATCATCGAATCTCCAAAAGCAATTAACGATCGGTAGGTATTGATACATCGCATTAGTATGCACAACTTTTAATTTGGTTTCATCCTCATTTGATTGATTAGATACACTTAACGCTGAGGTGGTTTCAACCCAACCACATCAGCACCATCTAGTTTAAATTAAAAGGGTTAGTAGACTCCTATAAAGTACATTGTATTCCGCACTCTTGAGTATGTTCCGATCGATTACATAAAGGTCCTGAATTTGAGTTCCTGTTATTGCAAACTTGTCCATCTAGGAATCTATTTTGTGACCAAGTAAGCTGATTCGTATTGCGATTTCTACTAGGATTCCTATTATAATTCCGGTAACTTCTGTTACCGTTACCATATCTATAATTAGGTTGAGTTGAATTGCCGGTACTATTTTGATTATTTGTTCTAGTACCAAAGTAATGGACACTATTTCCTGGAGAATTAACACTCTCTTTATTTTGAATACTTAAGTTTCGAATGTGCGCATAATTAATATTATTACGACTAGAAGTAACCTGGCTTTTATATGGATTTATGCTATTTCTTTGTGCTAGAAATTGACTTTCGTAACTCTGAACTAACAGTTGAAATTGACACATTGAGCGGTCATCAACATTTGTTGTAATCTAAATGGTACGGACAGAAGCTATTATACGTGATTCTGGTTCGTTTGGGTTAAGTGCTTTTAATTCATTGTATGTTGCCACTACAAATTCGGTAACATTTTTATGTATCTTAGGGTTAAATGATTTCGTCCTTAGTAATGCGTCCCTATTTGCTAACATGAAATCGTTCTCATAGTTTGCCAATAACGCCAATAATACCCATTAATGTTATCTCGGATTGCTTTGAACCAAGTCAAACATGGGGGCAATAAGACATGAGGAAGAAGTTTCATGAATTCAGACTCTTTAATTCCCATTAATTCACACTCGTCCTCGAATTTTTTTTATAAATACCCTAGCTGGAATATCGTCAGGCACACCACTGAATTTTGTTAAGGATTTTATTTCACTGAATCGCAAAGGCTTATCAGTACTATAAGATTTAAAACACTTACAGTTACCGTGAGAGTTCATACTCTTCCGTGTAAGATGCTTCGTTCTTCTTCCTGATTCGGTGCTATCTTCACTATCAACCGATGATCCGCTATCTTCAAAAATTGCTTGGGAATGAGGCGTTGGTTCTGTCACATTATCAGGAGGTCGATTGATATTCCTAGGTCCATCATCGCGATCCATCTCCTTAGCAGAAATATACTTTTCCTTGAAAGTATGAAACTCCTCTTGAAGTCCTTTAATCCTATTAGAATGTTCGTTTACAACCGATTCTATAACTTCGACGGCGTTTTGTACTCCGGTATAGGTTTCAGCTACCTGCTCCATTTTCTGTTCGCATTTCTCGAATCTGGCATTAATTTGTATATTCATTTGGTTTTGCTGCTAATGTAACTGTTTCCGTTTATGGTCGTTTCTCTGCTGTAACTTTTCCAGCCGCTGATATATATTATCTTCTAGTTTGCGTTGGAATCGGTTCATTTTGTCATCAAATTGTTCTTCCATTTTATGTTGCAAATCATTCAGATTGTCATTAAAATCATTCAGCTTGTCATTAAATTGCTGTTGAGATGTATCATTTTTTTTTGTTTCAATTGCTGTTGCAAATTGTTCATTTTGTCCTCAAATTGGTCTTCAATATTATGCTGCAAAGCATTCATTTTGTCCTCAAATTGCTCTTCAATTTTATGCTGAGACACATCATAAGTCGTTCAAGTCGTTCATTTGACGAGATATTTGCTTGAGTACAGCTGCCAAATTCTCAGATGAACCAGTTTCACTTTGATTAGTCCTAATGTTGTTAACTTCGCTATCTGATAAATCCATCTTAGCGTTTCTATATATTAACTTTCCACTCCTCAAGATGGTATAATTATTAATCGACTCAATGATGTATGTATTTAACTATACTTTCAAACAATACACAATGAGTAAAACAACTTCGTAGCACTTCGTAAAACAACTTATGTTCTCTGCTACACTTGGTTTACTAAACTTCTTACCAGTTTTTAGCTATTCCCGGTGTGTAGGCACCATTATACAACGTAATCGTTGTTCCCTAGTTCAAATAAGTGAGTTGCATATGTATTAGATTAGCACTAAAACTGCAAATGTTGCTTATTCGAATGTATTTATTGTATAGTTATATCTAGGCTGTTTTACAGCCATCATACCACAATGTATTATCTCGTTGCTATTGTTACACAATCAACATTCTAAGATACAAAATATTTTTTTATAAAAATATTTTTAAAAATATATATATAACTTCTTCTTCTAAACTGTATAAAATAATTAAATAGCTGTCTAGTTTATAACATTTTGATTAAATATATAAATGGTGCAGGTAAAGAATAATTCATGCATGCCGAATAATACATGCATGCTGCTGAATTCTGTCGTTCTAAATTATGAGACGAAGAATTTGCAGAAAATAGTAAAACAATGAAGTTTTACAACCAGAATGGGCTATTATATGATATAATTCTTAACAACTCGTACTTGAAGGTGCAGCGTAGTGATGTGTCAATAATCCCTACAATTTGAGTCGGAATAATATGCATCTATTTGTAAAGAAACAAGGTTTGGACACAGACAAAATATTACCTCCCAAACAAGAAGACCTATATATAACGATCTCCAAAATGTGTGTTAGATGACTGCGTTGTAGTACCTTTTCTTCATTTACATCGTTTCTTCCACACAGTCTCGACAACTTGTAACTTAGATTGTGGAAGTAAGTTACATTTATTTAAGGGGAAGGATGAACGTGGCTACTTCCCATTTGCTATGAATAGTTCTACGAAACTAAAATACCATATAAGTGTACCTTTGAAGATCATGTGAGAGAAATTAATGTGCTTACGCTAAATATTTGAAATACGTTATGCAGGTATGCATGGTTCTCCAGTGCGAACTATCGACAAGTTTTATTATTGTGATTTCTTGTGTAATGTTATCTGTTGTATATTTGAAAAGTATTAAACACATTGAAAGCAATGACACTAATTAGATCTTTGGCCTTTGCTATTCCTGTATCTAATCTTTCCTAGGATATGATTTTAAAATTGACGAAAATAAAACTTGATAAATTTCAGATTTTAACACGTACTTAAGATTCAAACAGGGTATTCGAATTGACAATACTCAGTATAATCTTTGTCATTCTGTATCTACACACTATATCTCCACATTTGATACATACGTACACAAAGTATATATTATGTACGAAAATATGAATAATTTGTGTGAGCATGGAATCTAGGGACATCTTCGACATGGTGATTTTATTGTAATCATATGCAATATGTTCTTAACAGGTATTATATTATGCAATTAAAAGAGATGCAATTAAAAGATCATCGATAACTTCTATAACCACACTTAGTCTGTCAAAGTTTTTCTAGATGGTTTGTGAATTTCTTTTATAATGTCTTTTCTAATACCTTTACCTTCTTCTAGTCAATCTTTCTTTTTAACGAATTTAGATTTAGTAATACCGCATACAGAACAAATACCTTTCTTAATATATTTTCCATTCTTTGTTTGTTCTATCCTAATGGTATCTTTCTTTGTATCTGTTGATTTCGTACACTTAACACAATACATCCTATTTATTGTATAGAAAACCATTTAAGTTCTCTTTCTACGTACAAAATAATAGATAGTAATTGTTCTTCTTCGAAAGCTGAATTCTTATCTGCTTGAAACGTAATTATATCACCATTTTTAACGTCTAAAGTTAAAGTTTCAACTAAAGTTGCGTTCAAAAATATATGTAGATAATATTTATCCGAATTTAATTCCATATTCATTATTTTTCCATTATAGAGAAACTTATAACAATTCGATAGATTAAATATTCTAAAAATTGTGTCTTTAACATTCTTAGTTCTCAATCGACATAATAGTTTTATAGTTTGTTTCTTCAAAATGAACATATTTGCTTCTTTGTTTGATTTTTGGAAATCTTTTGTAACACATTTATCTATATCATTCTTTCTAACAACAACCTCTAACTGCGATGACATTTCCGCTTTGTATTTATTGAATTCTGATATATGAACCTTTGCGCTAAACAAAAGAAATAAATTATTATTGGGCTTTAGGGTTTCTTCCATATTTTCTTTCCTCAAAGCATTACCATCGTCCGTCTTTATGTACGTGTCTTGTAATGACTTTTAATACGTTCTCAAATTTGTTTCTATCACTTTCTAATTGACTATTTATTGATTCAAGCTGATAAAAAGTTACTACATCTTGTAGGAATATAGCATCAGCTACATTAACAAGTTTTTTCTTTTTAAAGTCAACCCATGTTCTATTATTTGATGTGAAACCTTTATATAGATCACTAATGGTATCATTCATCCTACTTTTAATATTACCAAAGATATCCATATTTATTATATAGAAAATTTATACCTATTTAACAGCAAGAAGAACAGTTATACCAGCTCCACAAAAATCAATCAAATCACCATTCTCATCTCGAATTGAAACTTTGAAATTATTAAATATGTTGTGATGTATTAGGAAAAATATCTTTTCTCTAGGCTCATATATAATTGGCCCTCTAAATTCTGCATTTGTTTTAAACGTCGCTATTAAATCTGTTTCGTTATGTGTTGTACCATTATGTTTTAAAATCATACCTTCTGCAAAATCACAGTGAATATTATTAGTATCAAATAGATGAAACCTTGGTGGTTTATCTCCTACATGTTCTGAGTTTCTAACTAACTTCTTCTCGCTAAAACCTAATACAGTGTTAATGGTATCTAAGGTTATATCGCACAATTTGCTAAATATTTTAACTCTGTTCTTCTTTCTGTCTTCGGAGAATTTAATATGTAAAATAGTTTAAAACCATCGCAGTATGGAAGATTTAATTTAAAATGTTCTTCTAATTCTTTTAAATTATATTGACCAGGTTGAACTATGAGTTGTTTTGTAAGATTAGGATAGTCAGGAAGGCTACTACAAATTGTTAATTTATCATTTCTTTCTGTAATGTTTGGAGTTAAGTATGTTGTATAAAATCCTGCAAGATCTATTTCTAATTTGTTTTCAAATAGGTAATGTAAATACATGTTTAATACAGATGAATAACCATTTAAACTAAATACTTTCATTTATTATATAATAAAAAATAAAAGGGATAATTGGGATATTAAAGCAAGGTTAACAGAAAAAGCCACAAAGAGAACGGAGGAACGGTGGGTTTGTTCCCTGATGATATAAGGTGTCTAATAGTTGGAACTAGTGGTTGTAATAAAACAACGATAATGATTGATAATTTTTTGTTAGCACCTGAATGTTTAAAATATGCAAATGTATATATCTATTCTAAAAGCCTACATCAACCTAAATACCAACGGCTAATACAACTTTTTCGAGATATAGAATGTAACATTAAAGATACAATAGCAGTAGTAAGAGGAAACTACGAAGAGATTACTCCATTAGATGAATGTGAGAATTATTCTGTGGTAGTGTTTGATGATTTCATTTTAGAACAACAAAACCACGTTAGAGAATATTTTACTCGAGGTCGTCATAAAGGTTTGAGCTATTTCTACTTCGGACAAACATATTCTGAAGTACCGAAACAGCTAATAAAAGACAACTTAAATTTTCTTTGCATCTTTAGAGAGGATAACACAAATTTAAAACACATATATGATGAATTGTTCGATCAGATATGTCGTTTGAAAACTTACAATCTTTATGCAATAACTGTTGGGAAAAAGAGCATGGTCTTTTAAAAATAGATATGACTAGGAAAACGAATAATGGCAAATAGAGAAATAAAATTCAAGATTTTTTAAAAGTATAGGCTGGAGCGTAACGTAATTCAACGTGTATGTTGTATTACGTAAGGTTACGTTTCTTATTTTTTTATACAATAAATGAGTCAGTTAGATGCTGCTGAAGCTAGGAAATATATAAAGTTAAAAGAACTTGTTAAGAGATTTAAGGAAATTAAACAAGTTAATCGAAGTAAATAAGAAAAATATAAAGAACTCGATCAACCTGTTATTGATGCAATTGAAGGCTTAGGACAAAATATATCAAAATTAGCCGAAGAAAATAAAAATTTAATTTAAGAGTTAGTTCCAGATGTAAATAAAAGCGCGAAAGTAGATTCAAACTTATTAGTAAAACCTCCTGTGTATGAGAGTTCAATAAGTGTAAGTGATACACCTATAACAGAAGAAATCAAACATATGAAAAAGCAAATTAAGTATAAAGTAGGAGTAGAATCTTTAGCAACTACCCATTTTGGTAAGATTGCTTCGAGATATGCAACTACAGATGATAAACTTTTTGGAATTCTACCATATGATGAAGATGGAAAAATCGTACATATGATTGGGGATACGGGAGTTAAAATTCATGGTGATGATTTAATTATTAGTAATCGACATTACACAGGAGCAGAAGGTTTATGGGGACTACTGACAAAACATAATCCAAAAACAGTAATGAAGATGATCTAGAAAAATATACACAAATAGTCATTGATTCTAATGTAGTATTTCATAACAATGATCGAAGTACAAGAAAACAACGATCTAGTAGAAGCGAAAAATATAAAGAAATTATTAGATGGGATAGATACATAAAACCAACTTTAGCTCCAACACCAACAAGAAAGAAAACACCGACGTCTGGAGAAGGAATAAAATATACAACGAATAACCTAAAGAATATATATGGATGGATGATGTGAGAAAATTAATTGATCGATTAATAGTTATAGATGAAGAAGAAAAAGATGGAAATGAAAACAATTATGACGAGAAAGTAGGCATAATCAATGTGATTAATTCTAAGCTCTCGCAATCTATTCTTAATGATTCAAAGGGTATAGGTTATTTGATAAAGATATTGAATACGCTACCACCAAAATTTTGGAACAGTGAGAAGTATGGAAAAGGTTTAATGAATAGGATTTTAATCATGAAGGGAATACCAGAGTTGCATATTCAAGGCTACAAATTTTGCGGGCCTTTTACGAAGCTGCAGGAAAGATTAGAAAGAGGAGATAAAGGTATTAACCCATTAGATGAAGCTTGTAGAGAACATATTATTTACTACAGAGATAATAAAGATACAGCTTCTAGACATATTGCAGACAAAGAATAAGAAAATAAAGCATGGGAAAGAACTTTTGATAAAGATGCAAGCTTGATAACAGAACGATTACCAGCTTTGGAAACTGCTTTGGCTATGAATGCAAAGGTAAGGTTTGGTTTAGGTTTATAAGTATTGTGTTTAATTTTTATGGATTTTACCATAAAAGCTTTAAAATAAATATAGGTATGAAGTAGTTTTACATTTACAATTCCTAACGAGGAAATAAACCAACTAATATTGTTCACATTCTAACTAAAAACAGCTAAATGATAAAGCCAAAAGATGAAAGAAGGTACAAAAATGCATTTAAATCTTCCTATACCTCAAGTTAAGAAAATAAAGAAATAAAGACAAATGATAATAAAGTTCACTATGGAGGTTTTATATTTACAATTCGAACCATTCTAGCTTTAATAGGCGCTCTTGGTTCTGCTACTGCTGGAGTTGCTACTGTGGTCAAAACGATACAAGATATAAAAAAACAATAAACCAGAATGAGAACAAAAGAGACATAATTGGCAATGGAAGAAAAAAAGGTGGAAAGCTTTCAAAAAACTTACAGTCTCGAAGAGTAAAGAAAAAGAAATCAAAGCCTTAAGTAATTTCGATCTAATTCATCGTGTTAAAAAGCTTAGGATAAGAATGGTTAGATGTGTATTTATGAGTGATGAATTGCTTAAACAACCAAAGAAGAATGAGTGTGGTATTGTTAACTTTGATACATCTAAAAATATAGAAACACATTGGATTTGTTATTGGAAAGAAGGAAATAAAAAGTATGTATTTGATTTGTTCGGAGGCAATCCACCAAAGACACTCGTAAAATAACTTGGTTATAAGATAGAGTACAGTAGCAATCGTATACAACATTTTAACGAGGTAATCTGTGGGCATTTATGTATTGTAGTATTAAAAATGTTTACAGATGGGCATTGCTTTTCGAAATTATTAGTCGGGTGAAAAGAAATAAGGATATCTGGAGAAGTTATATTTAAGTTTGTTTTATGGGTTTAATTCATAAACCGATAACAATATTTTTTCTTTATAGTAAATATGGATAAAATAGAGTCATATGAATTACAATCTTTTAAACCTAATCAAAAGACAATCGATATTTAAATAAACCAAACAGATCTATTGAATTTGATATAGATTTTGCGGAGGGTTCGTTCATCCTTATTACGCCGATATTTATGTAACTTTCGAAATTAGAGGTAGATACGCTAATGGAGAATATACTGCTGGTAAAAATATTAGACTTGTTAATAACTTCTTCGCACATCTGTTTTCTCAAATACAAGTTATTAAACATGGACAGATATTGGACATTATAGATTATCCTGGTTTAACTTTGACAGTTGTAAACACATGTACGATTTCAAAACCAGAAGCAAATCATTAAGATGAATGTGGATGGGAAGTAATTACATGGCGAAGAACAGATGAAAAATTAGCATTTTTACTAAGACACTTACCAGGATTTTGTTCTGATTTTAAAGATATTATGTGGAAACGAGGATTGAAATATACATTTAGAAGAAGTGTTTATGATGATAATGCATTTTCTATTTGGAAAACAAAAAAGGCAGATGGAACATATGAGAATGATCAACTACATCCAGGTAAAGTTAAGATTACAAATATGGAGTTGAGAATGCCAATTGTTAATTATGAACCTAACTATGCTACCTTGCTAAGAACTAACATGTTAAAAGAGGGTAAGATTCCTAATTCATTTAACAGATATCAATGTTTACAAAAAGCAGTTACAGGTATATATTTGGAATTCGATCTAACCACACAACGTAACTCAAGTGAATTTGGTATGCCTAATTTTGTGATTGCATTTTTCCAAACTGACAGGAATGATAACCAAGAAAGAGATGCAAGCTATTTTGAACATTGTAATGTACAGTATATCCATTTTCGTAATTCTAGAAATGAGTCTTTTCCTTTAGAATCTTTGAACTTAGATTTTGAAAAACATAAATATCTCAAAGCTTACGAAATGTATACAATATACAAGAGAGTTACAATTAAAAACACTGAGATGTTTTATTATCCTAAAAGGTTTTTAGAAAATAGACCCATGTTCGTAATTAACACAAGCAATCAGTAACTGTAAATGATAGAACGAATTGGAAATTAACTGTTAATTTTGAAAGCTATGTAGCAGATAAATGATTTGTTATGTTGTAATGATTGGCAAGAAAAACCTTGAATATGATGTTCAAAAAGAAAAAAATAATCGAGAAGATATACATCAATTATATGTTTAGTTTGTAAATGTTTTTATGGTAATTATCATAAAAACTTATATATATACCAAGAAGATAAACAGATTGTGATTCAAACCGTACAAAACGGAATGAATTGTTCCACTTGTGTTTAAGCTATATGACTAGAATATTTTAATAGGAACGAATTGTTCCACTTGTGTTTAAGCTAGATGACTAAAATATTTTTTAATAGGAACGAATTGTTACACTTGTGTTTAAGCTAGATAACTAGAATAATTTGTTTAATAGGAACGAATTTATTCCACTTGTGTTCATTTAATGAAAACCGATCATTTGAAAATGATCATGAAAACTTATTTAATAAAATGAATATACCAGATAATATTCCACGAGAGAATCTAATTGCGTAAATTGAGGATACGATATTAACACTTCAAAATTTACTAGCGAAAAATAAGAGGAAATTTAAGAGGTTAAAATGAATTTATATTACTCTTATTGCATTTTCGATACTACTTTCTGCTTCAACGGGGTTTACAGTCTATTCAATTACTATAACAGCTTTTGCATCTGCTTCTGCCAATATCACTGGTTTATCAACACGATTTAATATAGCTTCGAAGAAAGAGTATTATAAAAATATGGTTACTCAAATTGCTATGTTTAAGGAGGAGCTTAATGTTATTAAAGTAATGAATGGAGAATTAACAGACGAACATATAAAATACATTCTTGATAGAATTAACTATATATATAACGAGATAAGATCACTACAAAAATTAACAAATCTTTAAACGCTTTATACATTAAATGAGATATGGCCTCACAATTAAACAAAAAAAACAATATTAACATTTTAATGCTTGTTAAATTGCAAGATCTGAAAGAAGGAAAATCATACGAAATAACCTCATGGAAATTGATACAAACAAAATACACTGGGGAAAGGGTATTAGTACATCTAAATGAGAAATACAAAACCTTATTTCCACAGAGATATATTGAAGATACTGATCAAGATTTAAAAGAGATGAAAACTAAGAAACTGTTTATGAGGTATGATGGAATAAAAGATATTTCTAATGGGTATAAAATGCACCAGCTGTTCTTTAAAAATGAATCTAAGAAGTAACAAAATGATAATGTTTTTCTAAAGTAAAAAAATTGAGTGGTTTGTATGGTTCCCCCAAAGAAGTTCATTCTTACTAATAATTTCAATGTAATTGTGAGAAATGTACAAACTAAAACGGAAGTATTTTTTGATATTAACGGCTGTCTATTCAGCTGAAACCATGACAAATGCACTGAGTTTAAGAAGTCATTGTTTCCCATAGAGAACGAGGTTAGCAGAAGATTCCATTATCAGTATCCAAACTTGTAATTTTAGGTATGTTTTAAATTATAGTTAATTGATTTTAAAGGTTTTGTGGTTACAAGGTTATAAAACTAAAACCTTTAAATATACAAAACACAATGCCATTTGAATTTTAAAGATACTTGTACAAATCAGAGAGTTATTTGAGTTTTGTAACATCCTTATAGTTATGCAACCAACAATACAATCAAAAATAGCAAATTTATTTCTCTATTAAATGCCGTCCGAATTTGGAAATCGGTTAATAAATGACGTAGTTATAATGATTTTAAGAATAGCATCCCTTCGATACGCCACTGAAGACAGGGTTGGTTATCGTGTTCAAAAAATTATTATGTTTATTATTTGGTGGTAATTCCTTGGCAATAGTTTCAAAGCTTAATTCGTAAAATAATAACAATTCTGGAAAAACATGTTAAAAAGAAAAAGTTTCCAGCCCTGTTTTCTAGATTATGTGAACTCTCTAAAGGATTGTACACTAAGGAAGAGAACCAAGAGGTATTTTGTTGCAGATTTAATGACGTCATGTGTGATGTAGTCTAAAGAGCGTTAGACAACGTCATCGATGTAGCGCACTCTGGTGAAGACAATAAAAGTGCTTGTATATGTATGTGTGACGTTGTCAAACATGCATTATACAACGTCATCAATGCAGCGTCCTCTGGTGAAGACAAAAAAGTGCTTGTATATGTATGTGTGACGTTGTCTAACATGCATTATACGACGTCATCGGTACAGCGCCATCTCACGGCTGCTACCTAGAAGCCATATTGAAGAATGACTCTAATGTATATAAGTATGTTGGTGTTAGGAGAAGGAAAAAGAAGCTGGATTGATAATCACGCTTCAAAAAAGAAAGAAAGAGAATCATCATATATCTCATGTACATGTATGTTATTGCTCTTCTCTCAATTGAAACTTGCTTGTACACTGAATGCATGTGTGTGGCGAGAGTGTACATATATATATATATATATATATATATATATATATATATATATATATATGTAACAGGAAGTCAGCATACTTAACTTCAACTTCTCATCATTCAGCTATTTATCTACCAATTTAGATCAAACAAAAACTATCTGTTCAATCAGAGACAGCGCTATAAGTTATAGATGTAAGTTTTTATGATTTTAAATGTCATAAAAGCCTATGTGCAGTGCAATTACTCAATCTACTTTGTGCTATTCTCCTTTGTTAAAGCACTATGGTCAGTGGCGGATTCATATTTTTTGGCAGTTAGGGATGGAGGGGAAAATTGTCTGCAGAACATACATATGTACACTACTTTCCGAATATACTCTTTTTATCACGCATGTCCTATAAAGTAGAGCAATTGAAAGTATTGTTTTATTTTTCTCGTACTAAACTGTACTTGACATAGCCAACTGCTATCAATTTACTTATATACACTCATGTCCAAAATTGTTGTCGCATGTCTATAAAAATGTTGTTGCAGGAAAATAATTTGATAACGAATTTCCTCGATATTTCTTATAATGATAGTATGTGTATAATTGGCAAAGACATGGCAAATTTCATGTCAAAAAGCAGTAAATAAGAACAAGAAAACGAAAATAAAATGTTCTTGTCCATTTATCAACATTTTGTTTTACTCCTTCTAATTCTCGCATTTGTAATCCTTTTCCTATGAAATTAGTCACAAGTATACATTTTCCGATTATACACATAGTATCAGTATTAAAAGTACCCTGCAAAATCATTATCAAATTTTATTCTTACAAGAAGACAGTTATAGATATGCGACTATTAATTTGGACGAGTGTACCATTTTATACGAATCGTTTACAGTTATATATGCTTTTATCTATTCATTTTCCACCTTACTCGGCTACATTTGTTTATGTGTTTGAACAATCTTTAATAAGGCTATATCTGATGTATCTTCTTGCCACTATAAATCTGATGAACAACTGTTTTTGTTCATCCATAAAATTCATTCTTTCAACGACTTATTCAACACAATTATTACCATAATGAATTACGAATATCTACTACCTTTCTAGCACATGTACTTACGCTTCTATATTTGCCAGCTATTTATTTGTATTCTTCAACGTTCTGCTTGAAGTTCGCCATCAGCTTATGTCTCACTATGAAATTAACAAAGAGTTACTAATTTCGGGATTAAAATTGTGGAAATTATGATCTGTACCGACTTATATTCGTAACATTATTATTTTTCAAAATTTGACATGCTACAGGTTCAGATATATATCGCACCATGATTGAAGTATTATATAAATTTGTAGTACTTTATTATTGTTACACGTTGTTCTGGAGTAAGCTAAATACATTAAAAAATAATTTTTGATTCTAAATCGATAGAAGGATTCAAATATAGAATATCAATATTACATACCAAGAGACTTTCACTAATAACTGAGATGCCTAACGAGAGCATTTATCTCTTGTTGCTCTTGTGTTTAAAACGTATTACATTGCAATATCTTCTAAAGTGTTCTAGTCTAAATTATATAAGATAATAGTCTTGTTCGTTGTGTTTTTTTTTGTTAGAATAACATGGCTGCTTAATCTGAGAGTAGCCAGTATTTGACATTGCAATTCTGATGCGGAAGTTCAGAATGAAAAAGAAAAGTAATGAGAAATGGCTTATCTCGTCTCTAGAAATGAATAATTTTACTTACATCAATTTGTTTCTTTTTTTTCTACCAATACTTAGGACCTAGCTGAAACTCCCTCGTCTTAAATTAATGTAGAAACATTAATATTAAACAAACTTTATTTTCCAAGACGGTTTTTTCATAATTATATGTAGCAGTCTAAATTTAGATATGTGAAAACAATCCTTGTGTGTACGCACCGGCAATGAATATGATTTACGTGAAATATTTTATAGAAATTACGAAATATTGAAAACAATTTGTATATAGTTTTTTAGTGTTCTCTAACTTTAAACATTACTTATTACATATTATCGACCGACAGAATTGAAATAATTATATGTGTTTAATTTTCTACTTTCTACAGTTGGATGTGTATGTAAGTATGCAATGTTGTTCTATTACAAATCAATATATAGGAAATATATGCTTTAATAATAATCTAATACAAACATCCTTTAATAATAACTTTACTAATAATCTAGAAAATAGTGAAGTGAAAAGTTAATTTTGTTTACATTTTAAATTTACATTATTATATACACGCCATAAAAATATAGCTGGATCCTGTATATATGTAACTTCTTGAAATGTTTTGTTCTTGTTTACCTTTCATCATAGTATCATAAAAATACATTTCGTTACGTATAATTACAATCACTTTTGGAGCTAAGTAACTTCTGCAATGTTGAAAACGTAGCAGTCTACAAAACATTTTGCAATGTTAAATTGCTGAAGATGGTATTGCGATCTAAAGTGTATACTAAGGAATCAACTATTGAAATGGAAGAGGTAGTTATTTTTACAAATCGGGCTTAGAAATAAAGTCACTCATTAGATACAATGTAATTCTATTCGTGTTCATTTGTAATTAATCTTATTATGATCATAGTATTAGACAGTTCAGTAATTTCGACGTGGATCGCTGCGTCTGTGTAACTAGTAAGACATTAATCCATGTGATAGTGTAAGTTAAAGTTTCATATGCGCATTTGAAATCACAAAATGCAATTTCAAATAGCTAACTTTGTGTAACATTATTGATCTGTTATTTTCTCAGAGTACGTCTGAGCAGTATACATTTTAGAATATTGGTCCATTATTATTATTTATCAAAGGGTATCAAGATAAATGATCCACTAAGTGTAAAGAAAGAAGCATAAACTACACATATGTTCCTTGCGGTTATTTGTTAATATTTGTAGCTGGTCAGATGTGTATGATGTATGGGTATCACTACATTATAGCTTCAACCATTTACGAAAGAATGCATGAGACCAAGTGGCGAAATTTATCGTTGTCTTCGAATCTCAACATGGTTAACCCTATTATAGGTGGAGCATTTTTTGTTTTGTTCAAATCAACGGTCATTTTTGTTTACGAAGAGTGCAGGGAACCTGGCAGAAATCAATGTTGTAGTTGCTGAAGTGGCATGGAACCAATCATTCCCTACTGCGACCGACATCTATGAATACTTTCGAAGTGTAAACTTTACAAAATCAGCCATAACTTATTAGAGAGTACAATACAGATTATAGTCAGCTAATCTCTGAGCCAACAATGCGACCCTATCTGCATGATATATTGATATTCAGTTGCGTTACTATGATACTCAAAGCTAACCCCCACAGATAAGAAAAAAATGCATGTCGTCTCTTCATCTCCCACTTTATTATCTATTGACTTTTTACTTCAGTTGTATCAGTTAAAATAAAATATGAACCCCGCAGAGCAGTAAAAGATTCACAACGTTATTGAACACCACGAAAGGTCAAAGGACCAGTAGCAATAGGTCGTCTTTTCAGACGAATCCAAAATTATACCATCATTTAAATGGCATTTTTTCCAGGCAGCTTTCACCTGACTATTTGAAAAAAAAAACTGTATAACAGATGAAAGTGTTGTATTGTGGTGGGATATTTAAAAGGCTATTGTTCGCGTGAATATTTATCTTTATACAGGTACACATAACAAAATGATGCGTAAATTATAGAGAAAGAAGCGTGGCTATTTGCTCAATCCTTCGATATGGCCATATCCCAGAGAGCGAGTATCAGGTCGAATATTGGATTGTACACCGAGAAAATATTGTGAAGGAACTGTTATGTGAACACAAAGTGGATATTCCACATATCACATGGTCTGCAAATTTTCCTGAACTAAATACTACAAAGAAAAATTTTGCAGCATCCAACAAAAAGTAAAAACTATCAAAAGGAACTGTGGTGACGTATCACCTTATAGACCAATAACATAATAAGCCTTTCGTCACAATTTGTTTCTCGATGTTTTCTTATAACGAGAGATTTCTCTTATTACTATTGAACTATTATGAGCAATATTCAAACCATAATTTTAGCTTGTTTCTACCACTTCGGTTTTGGTACAGACCAGAAGTAAGAGATTAACTTTTTAAATCCTACGCCAAGTTAATTGTTGTAACTTGACTTTATATGTATATTACTGATTCTATCCCATTCTATTCATCGTGAAACTATAAATCTGTCCCTCTCAGGATTAGTAGAAGTGGGAGTGAAGATGGAACAAAGCATAATTATTTATACCCGTTTTGAGTATATTCCTTCTTAAAGTTCTCCAAATGATACAAACACACGCGTGAATATATATTCTATATATTGTTGTGAACATAGGTTCTAATCTCAACGGTTTCAGAGCTACAGGTAGTAAACAATTTTTTAAAAATTCTTGTTACTTATTACTACCCCGTATTTATCCTACAGAGGGGAGACATAGATAATTTAAAAGCTGATGAGAAATATCCTTTCCAAAGGTAGGGAACATATGGCAGTGGTGTCTGTGGAAGCGAAGAGATTGAGGGAAATTTGGGAACCAGTGCTTCCTTCCAATTCCCTTACAATAATCTCAACTTTCTCTCAATAAACCTCTGACCAAAATACCTTACCAACATCACTACTTTTCACTAAATATTAAAAGAGATGAACCGTTGTGGTGACTAGTTGGATTCTACCTAAATTGTAGAATTTGGTAGTTGAAGACATATTGTATCATTTGGTTTAGGTATTTGATATTTGGTATATTTAAGCGAAGAGCGTAATAGCAAAATTGATTTTTGGACGTTAGATATTAAAAAATGTTTTGGGTTTAAAAGCAAACAGATAAAACACTACTATTTTGGATTTTGAAAATAACTCTTATTCTCTTGTGCTGGACGTTGTTAGCCCTTAGATACATTACAGTGGACAAGTTGACTCCCCTGCCTCCTTTCTTCTTGAGTTAGTTGATTATGTTTTATTTTTTCGTAATGACTTTTTGTGACATCTTATAAACTTATTTTGTCAATTATTTCTCATACTCAGTTTCTGATTATTTTAAAATGGGGGAGGGTAGAGCTTGTTTTCTCCTTTTGCCCAGAGTTTACACTTTGGTGGTTAATTTAAACCCTAATTTGTATGACAAGATTAGCGCGTATATACACAATATGTCGGGTGGTATACGATGATATTACTACAGTAAAATATAGGAGAAGAAGAAATAGAAAGAAGAAAAATTTTGCTTTCAAGGCTATGCTGTGGTCAATCAAGGAGTAATGCTGATCGTTTCTCATATATCACTCATAATTCTTAGAACACGTATCTTGTGTAGTGCTTATCGTAAAACATCAGTGGACTTACAGAGAAAGAAATAGCGGACGAACTGTTACTTAGCGAGAGAGAGGATGACTGAAGTGAGACCGAGGACGTGGCACAGGAAATTGCTTGAGATTCTTGAAACGAAATTGATCATTGTGGAGAAGAATTGAGTACCGGAATTGACACGGATGACGATACACTACTTGCCTTTCGGATTGGAATGAAGAATGTAATTACACAAGATAGAAATTTCACATCCAAAGATGTTACAGTTTGGAACAAAAATCCGCCAAAGACTTAACAAAAGCGTAAATGTAATCTGATAAAGAGCGCCCCAGCAACAGCTGATAATATTACCGCTTCATCGCCAAAATCTTAATTGGATATATTCCTGCTCCTGACCTGCTCGACGAGATAATTTTGTGCGCAAACTTAATAGGTAAACGTATTGCAAGAGAGAAAAGAATTAGCTGGAAAGAAATTGATGCTATTGAACTAACTCCTTTTAAACGATTGATTTTGATTGCCGGTCTTGAGAAAAAATTGGGACGTAGGTTTAAAAGAAATATTTCTTGATCGACATTCAACCCAACGTACAGAGCAACAACGTCTGTAAACCGTTTCTTGAACATACTCCGTGTTTTACAGTTTGATGATAAACGTACTAGGACAGCAATATTACAGGCACCAATCAATTTTGTGTGGGACATACGTACAAGAGGCTATTGTACCAGAGGTGAATCTTACAATTGATGAGCAATTGGTGTCATATTGGGGTAGATGCCAATTTATTCAATACATACCACAAAAGCCTGGAAAGTACGGCATTAAAATATTTTGGGTATGTGCTTCTAATTCAAGATAGGGGAATTGTGTACACAGGCAGAAAACTAGGCTTACCGCCACTAACAAATTTGTCCAATAGTGTTGTCATGAAACTGACTAGTAGCATTCTGAAATCTCATCCAGATCGAAATGTAACAACAGATAATTACTTTACAAGTTTGGCTCTGGTTCAGCAGTTGCTAGCCAGTTACATTTCCCTAGTGGGTACAATGACGAAAACCAAAAAGTATGTGCCTCCCATTATGTTACCAAGTAAATCACTTTCAATACATTCCTCGCAATTTGCGTTTATTCATGATGTGACAATGGTTAGTTATGTTCCCAAAAAATAGAAGTCTGGTTATTTTGTCATCAATGCATCACAGTCCTAAGATTGATTCAGAAAATGAGAAACAAAAGCACGAACTCATTACATTCCACAATAAAACGATACAATGGATAAATTTGTAAGAACGTATACAACAAAGCGTCAGACTAAGCGATGGCCGATTTTATTGTTTTTCAATATGTGAGACGTAGCAGCATTGAATGCATTTATTCTATATATAAGCATCAACCCTGGTTACAATGTCAACGTTACTCATCGTCGCAGACTTTTCTTGAAAGATCTTGTAGGTGAAATGGTGAAATCTTTCATGAAAATGCGCGCCAGTAATTCTAGTTTGAGGAAGTGGGTTTCTCACGTCTTAGAAAGATGCGATGTGACAGTGTCTTCGCAGGAAAATGACCAATCAGGAAAAAGAGAAAGGAAAAGATGTTTGATATGTCCACATTCAAAAGATAAAACTTCGACGGTGAGCTTCAAATGCCAAAAGTACGTTTTCCCAATTCACACTAGCTCATTATTTGGAACATGTGTGTAACTTCAAACAAATTTCCAAGCAAATATTCATATTGTTGGTTTTCTGAGCAAATGGCATATAATATTTAAGAGATTTCGTAGTTTAAATATACGTCCTTCTACAAAATTATTATTTATAGTATGTTTTTAAGAGGAAATTTGGAGTACGTTGATAACTCACGCTTGCTCATTGTATGAAAACTGTGTGTAACCTGAAACAAATGTCCAAGTAGCATTCAAATTGCTTTATTCCTGAGCAAACTGATGTATAATATTTAAGAGATCCCGTAGTTTGAAAAATATACCCTTGTAGTAAATTGTATTTTATACTCTGACTTTATAAACAGATTTGGAGTTATTTGTTATGGGTTGTAGTCACGAAATTCATAGCTAATATGCACACTTTATCTAAAATAAGAAATGTTAAATGTACTAAGATCAATAAAAGTTATCGTTTAGGTTTTAAATAATTATTACAGTAAAGTGAAGATTTAATCTCTTGTACAAAAACTAAAACTAGTTAACAAAGTTAGAAAAGCAATCTGGAAACTCGTGTCGAAGAAGGCCCACCATCTTTTGAGTTTATTCTATAAAATTGATAGGGGTTAAATTGCCCCTAAAGTGTAAATGCGCAGGATAAGTTGGAACTGTATGGAAAAAAAAATTAATTGATTCGTCACAGAATGAACGTATCTGTAAACACTGTAGCAGTATGAGGAACCACCGGCTGTGACGGTATTCCTGATAGAGATAAATTGACACGCTAGTTAAGCAGCAGATTTTTTGGGCAATGCTCTTTGAAAAACTAAAATTTGAAACACTAGTTTTTGTGTGTATGAACAGGCCGTGAATAAAATTAATATTTAAGAGACTGATATGTCTAAATATGGGGTTCAGATATCTTTTTTGTACCCAATGGGATTTCTTAGAGTCATTGTTAATGTATTCATTTTTTCTCATAAAGGCTTCTAAAGCCCTGGATATCGACAGCCCAAACGGGGTTCGAAAAATTTACCCAAGATATGTCGTAGCTTAAATGCTTAAGCATCAGAGCGAAGATATAGTGTAGAGGGGATTCTTTCTAATCTTCAAGGAATTTGGCTCCCGTGTACGAGGGCTGTCTAAAAAGTATCCGACCTTTGGCCAGAAAAATAGTTGCGAATACCTGACAGATTTGGGATCCTAATCCCCTTCAAAGTAGGCCCCTTGTGCTTCCACACACTTAGCCCACCGATCCTTCCACTGCTGGAAACACCGCTGGAAGTCTTCTTTTGGAATGCTGTTCAGCTCCGTCGTCGTGTTCCGCATTATGTCTTCTCTACTCTCAAAACGGGATCCCTTCAGAGGCGTCTTCATTTTTGCAAACAAACAGAAGTCACAAGGAGCCAGGTTTGGAGAGTAGGGAGGTTGGCGAACGGTTGTAATTCCATGTTTGGCTAAGAACGTGTGGATCAATTGGGATGAATGTGCTGGGGCGTTGTCATGATGGACGTGCAAGTTCTTCGCTGTCCACATGTCTGGTCTTTTGCGCCGGACTGCGTCACGGAGTCGCCTGAGAACATCTTGGTAGTACTCCTTGTCACTGTTTGTCCTTCCGGTGCGTACTCGTGATGCACAATTCCACGGGCATCGATGAAAACAGTCAGCAACACCTTGATTTTGCTTCGCACATGCCGCGCTTTCTTCGGCCTTGGAGAATCGGGATGCTTCCATTGAGACGATTGTTGTTTTGTTTCTGGGTCGTACCCGTACACCCATGACTCATCTCCAGTTATCACGGAATTCAGATACCCAGAATCAGTGTTGGTGGTGTCCAGAAGGTCCTGTGCAACGTCAAAACGGGTGTCTTTTTGTTCCTGAGACAACAACTTGGGTACAAATTTAGCAGCCACTAATTTCATGTTCAAATCGTCACGCAAAATTGCATGTGCAGAATCTTTACTCACTCCAACATCTTCTGCAATCTCCCGCACTGTCAAACGGCGATCTGCCATCACCAAATTTCGCACCCGCTCAACAACAGCTACATTCCGAGCAGTTTGGGGCCTGCCGCTACGCTGCTCACTCTCGACTGATGTGCGGCCATCTTTGAATCGGTTGAACCATTGCTTAATTTGTGTTACACCCATCGCATCTTCTCGAAACACCTGCTGAATCTTACGAATTGTTTGGCTTTGAGAATCACCCGAATTGTTTGGCTTTGATAGAATTTGATGCAGTATCTTTGCTCAATTCGTTCAGTCATCCTGCGAGAAACACTAAATCCGACGAACACTACCAACAGCACCTCACTTCGCGACCACCAGCTCACGACTGGCACACGCGAACGCGGTGAAAAAATTCAAGCATGCGCATTAAGGTTCCTCCTTCCACCGTGCACGGTGGCGCCCCCTGAGAATTACTACTTTGCGTGGAAAAAATTAAGGTCGGATACTTTTTAGACAGGCCTCGTATACTTCAGCCGTAAGATTAGTAAGTCAGCGCTGATTGGCTTTCGGAGCCAAATCATTAACCTATATTTTCTATATAAATGACATATACAAGATTTGGTAAACAATAGCTCGCATGAAGGCGCAAAGTGGACTTAATCGCCTTTTAACTCATTTGAATGTCAAAATGTTAAATGAATTCGTAGCTATATTATCTATATTAATTAATTATTAACTCTATATATATATATATATATATATATGTATGTTTATGTTTATGTTTATCGATGTGAAATATAAATATTACATAGAGTTGTCTAACCAGTATTTAGATTTTTACCTAGTTATTGGAATTTCATTAAGTGTGTAATACATCTTTTATGTGTTTATTAATGAAAGCGTAATTAGTATTGACATTTCATTTGTATTTTTCAACATATATAGTGTTAGAATATCCTACGGATTTATATTGAATAGTGTACAGCTAGAGTGAAAAAGCTGTTCAAAAATGCACAAATGTATACAGGGTGTCTCAAGAGTCCCTTACCATCTATATTAAAATCCAAATGGGTGTACTTTCAGCAAAATTGATGTGGTAGGTGAACCTGAGGGTTAAGAGGACACTGTCTGGGGTAGGGTCTGGATGCGGCCGCCATCTTAGTGCCGAAATCTTGAATTTAACTTTTTTATTACAAACGCTACGTGGATCATGTGATACATGACCATAGGCTAGAATTTCACCAGAAAATCGAATCTGAAGTCAACATTAATGTATTTTTATATGGCAAACATTTATCCACAATTTGACTGCGTTTCTTTTATGTTTCAGGTTGTGAATCATGCCATTAACGAGGGACGAACGCATCCAGGTCATCAAAATATGTTGTGGGAGGAGTACCCGCGCATTGGCTGCTGATTTCAATGCTCGTTATCCACAACAAGCACATGTGTCACATGTTGCAGTGGCACGGGTTTTGACCAAATTCGAGGAAACAGGAACAGTTGTGGATAGACCACGTAGTGGACGGCCAAGGACAACCATGGACGAAAAAAAAGCTATTGCCGTGCTTGCTTTTCTTCTCGAAATCGCCGCAGCGCGGCGTTTAGTAATGCAGTATGCCGTTAGTCACAGTTCAGTGCACAGGGTGCTCCAAATGTAAAGTGTCATTCATATAAGATGCAATTGCAGCAACATTTGTCGGAGGAGGATCCCGATCGTCGAGTCCAGTTTTGCGAGTGGGCTATTGAGCAATTTAGGGTAAATCCGCAGTTTGCTTTGCAGATATTTTTTTTCGGATGAAGCCCATTTCTACATAAATGGTAAGGTCAATAAGCAAAACATGCACTATTGGTCCCCTTACCACCCCGCTTGTTCAGATCTCTCGAAAATGACCGGTGCAGGGAAAACTATGGTATGGACAGGCATATGGGGAACAAAGATCTTCGGTCCGTTCTTCATTCCAGTAACGTTAAATGCAGACTGATACCTCGCGTTGTTGCAGGAAAACATTTTGCCTGCTCTGATGTCCGAGGATGGTAGTTTCCTCACGTGGTGCACCTCACCATTATGGCATCCAGGTGCGTCAGTTAATTGATGAACAATTCCCTGGGACGTGGATTGGTAAACGTGGACCAGTGGAATGGCCTGCCCCATCACCAGACTTAACCACTCTTGACTTCTAACTGCGGGGATATGTGAAGGCTATGGTGTATCCTGTGAAAATTCGTGAAGTTCGCAATCTGGAACTACGTATCATGGCTGGCTGTGAATAAATATGCCCAGAAACCTTAATAGGTGTCCATAGCGATTGGGAGAAGCGTCTGAACACGTGCACTGCCCAGCACGGACAACATGTTGAGCACATTAGGTAATAATAAAATTAGACTTGCATGATGAGCTTTTCACCTCAAAACAGTTTTAGTAGTAGTTGCTAATGGTTTTCTTCATACGTTGATGTTGAATTGTTTAACTTTCTTTTCAAACTTCCGATATCCAAGTATTTGTACCTACACATTGTGAAAGTGTCGGGAGAAAGGGATGATACTCGGAGTGACTAATGAAAAAGCTAATTTGGCCCGGAATACAAAACAGGATACCGTTGCGAAACATTCACCACGACAATTACTAAAAGAAGGTCTGCAAGCAAAGTGACACCCGTTGTGCTTAGAGGAATCCATCGAGTGCTAAGAAAATCTCCCGATTCAACACATAGAGTCCGCAGATATGTAAAAAAAGAAAGGTCCACAGATTTCACTTGGCACCCTCAAAAGTATACTAAAAATGCAAGCGCCTCATGTTGAAGTGTCTGAAAGCCCATGTACATTATAAAGGGAGTGCCGGGTTCGATACTCGTTTGTTCCAGTTCGAGAAGACCAACTAATAATAATATTGGGATTCGAACCTTGGATCTCTTTAAAAATCTCCTTTACATCATCATTCAAATGCACCAATTGGTAAATAGAAGTAAGAGACTGGTAATAAACAAGTATCTTCACTCCTCCACGGTCCTAAGATTCGAGCGTTACACTAACTAGAGACATTTGCCGTTTACCCACCGTCCCTGCTGCGTCACCTTCAAGGTATACCAGTTAATACCTGTAAAAGAATACAAGTGGGGCAGCAATGCATGATTTACGCCAGATGGATAGTGGGAGACGAAAGTAATGTTTGTTCTCCACTGTTTAGAAATACCTTACCTGTTTGTTTTACTCTGAGCCATGTACACTGTTAGGAGATAATATTCTCCATCAGCTGAGAAAGACAATATAAATCACACACTTTGAAATTGAGAAAAACCACTTTCACTGTATATTGAAAAAGAAAATATTTTGCACAATATTTATATTTAACCTTGAACTTTACTGGATATAAAACATTCACAGGCATATGACAACACAAGACACAATATTTTACTTAAACAAAAAATGGCCCAATCACTGTGGTGAATGTACCGAGACGATACCGAAATTATACGCGCAGTTTCGACCGAACGAAAATGATGGATCGGCTAGCGACTATGCTATTCACTACAGACACTTCACTTCCCTTAATCTGCAAGAGGTTGCAAATGATTATTTTCCATTGCTCCATCTTGTGGTTTTCATTGTCTGTCCTGCTCCGTTTCAGTATTACGTTGTGGAACTCATCTTGTGTTACTTTGCTAATTTAAACACTGTAATTTTAAGGACTCTTCTAACCTCGGTGGAAACAGATACTTAATACATTCAACTTATGCGGCGATTTTCTGCACTCTCTCGTTTGAGAGTTCTTCGAAGATTTTGTTTGTGTGAAAAAATTACTAACACACACACGTTGACTCTTACATTACGAGTGAGTGCTACTCCTCTGCCCTCCACATCGTTGCCAGTTCACAGTGCAAGAATACACTGACTAAACTAAAATATAGTTCGTAGAAAACATTAAGTTTTTGCGTTATTATATTGTTAATAATATATAATGAATGGTTCATAAGTTAATAGAAATCACATTAAAAACACTGATTGTTCGAATAAGTTATACAATCGACGATTATTGATAGACTTTTCATTGTCACGTAAAAATCTGTCATCGTCATGAGGGCTTGTTGCGTGGGCGGACAGCACGAGAGTAGCAAAATTTTTCTTCTTAATATGGGCTGACGGGAGGAAGCGAGACTGTCTGGAAAAGTGAGGTACCTTCTGGGTGACAAATTCTTAAGCATTGTTCTCCTCCAACTGTTGATTAGTCGCATTTCATTTCCAAGAATTGATGTTGGAATAATACGAGGGTTGGTTTAAAAATCCAAGCCAATCCATACTGTTATAACATCATCTTCTGTCTCGTCTCATTGTCGAACGTAAGACGAACAGCAGGAAAACCTGAATGAAAGGTACCTGGAGGATTACAAATGGAAATCCATATCACTGCTGGTGGTCAGATTTGGGCTACCACATACCGTGATCAAGGATGTTATAAATTAGGGGATCTGCCTATACGTATCTTCATCATCAATGAAGCCAAAAAAACTGAAAGAACTCAATGAAGCCAAAAGAAAAAAAAAACAAGCATCGTTTGAGCCGGTACGTTTGGCTACTCTGACATGATTGTTGGCTCGAAACATTGCTATCTTAGTGATGCGGAACAGGCGGAGTAGGTGTCGCGAAACTGTAATTGCTACACGATTTTGTTGTATGGGCAGATAATCAATTTTACAACATCCTTGACCATGAAATTGACGGCAAACGGCGCAGCAACTTTGTTTGTCAGTGCAGGGAGTTTCCCTCGAGGATTTATGGTTCTTACGGGATTCGGATATGAGGGTACGTTGATGATACGCAAGATCGAAGAAAACCTGAAGGTTTATGCCAAATATATCCAAGAATCCATTCTGATATTTACCAAACGGAGAGTTATTCCACAATTATATTTAATAGACCCGGACCAGGTGATGATCCATATGGACAGGGCATTGACTTATACAGCCAGAACATCACTGCGTTTTAATGATGAAGTGGAAGGGGAATTAGGATTTCCTGTGGTTCTGTTTGATGTCGTTTGCTGTATTCTATTTGAAAAATATTTTAGTGTGACTTTTTTCTTACAAATTACATAAATTAAAAATTAAAAGTCTTTGACCTTTATCTCCCTCGTTTATGCTCGCTAGGCTAAAGGAGACGGCGAAAATGAGAAATGAATGAAACGATGGATTGAAGAAAGCAGACGGAACCGAAATAACACGAGGAAATCCACTCACATATTGTTTGTCCACCACAAAGTTCACCTACCAGGAGCAGGGTTTGAACCCGGAATCCCATGCACCAGAGGTGAACGCTCTACAACTGAGCCACCGAGGTCCTCAAGAAATCAAAATAAAACAGTCTGGTGCAGGTTTAGTTTTGGTGCACAACGTTTTGTAAAATTTACAGGTAAAATACTATACATTCCCTGAAAGGACATGTTTATAAGGAAAAATTTCTAGTTCAATTTTATCTTAGGTTTACTAGTGTTAAATCATTACAAGTGCTTTATGATGAATAAAACAAATGAGTGCATATGAAAAAATGTTCTATTAGATGCTATTTTACACGAGTTGCTTATTTCTGCACAGTGTGCAGAACCTGTATTTTATTTACAAGTGGAGATTTACTAGTATGAAACCATAACACGTGCTATTGAAGCTCGTATCATTCTCAAAAAATTGCTTCCACTACCGTAACTTTTAGGCATAACCAATATCGCTGACCCGCGTCCTCCCTTCAGAGGAATCCTCGCGCCGGCCCACAAGCTTCGCCTTGTCAGACTCGTTTAGATCGCATTCGTGCTATTTAGTCGCCACACAGCACAGATTGTATTTTTGCGCTATTTTTATGCTACAGATCTGGAAGCCGTATTTATACACAAATCGTAACAGAATTGTAATTTTTCAACAATTACTTCTAGAGGTCCCCTTAAATTTTATTTATGCCAAGTAAAATATATTCCGCGCGTGGAAATCGTCTAGGGGACAACAGACAGGAAATTGTTGAAACAATTATAATTTTCAAACATTTTTGTCTAGTATTGCGCCACAAGTAAACATGTACACAACAGTGTTTAATCACAACTTCATTTCTCCTGTATTTGTTTTCAATTGGAAGTTATCCCCCACATGTCAAACAAGTCCTGCAGTACATAACCTAGTACCTCTTAGTAGGTTACTAAAGAGACACTAAATACTAGAGAATACTAAAGAAACACAAACCTTGTCATGGCACTAAGCATTATGAGAAATTGTCCACGTTTCTCTAAGATAATTATCTTCGCTTCTTGTTATTTAGGCTTAAAACTTGTGTACTAATCCGAACTTGTCTTCGTGCAGGATTACTTTCCGCGCACCACTCAGAATAATTGTTGGAAAATTACAATTATTTCACTAATTCCTTTCTTATTGCTTCCACAATATTTCCATTGGGCGACATGAAAATATCACACCTGGCATAGATAAAATTATTAACTGGTTCTAGCAGCCAAACTGTCCTTTAACCTCCAGTTTGTTACCGATTAATTTTGTTGGTGTACTATCACCGCGCTGACGTTTCTTCCCTAGAATACAGATTTCTGCTTGGAAATAGCGTTCTTTTGATTGTGTAATAGGGGTGCAGCCTGTATACAATCTCGCTTTGTTATGTATTTTTGCCACAAGGAAACGTTACGGATAACTTTCGTACTCTATTATGGAACCACTATTCACAAAAAGACAAGTTATCGCCACTAGCAGTAAGCCACAGCTCTTAATCTAAAAATTATGCAAACTAACCTAATCTAAATTTACGGGTTTACTGTTTTGTTACAGGACCAATTTGAAAATAAAAAAAAGTACCAAAACGTACTCCAATCGGTTATGTTTGGTTGGATTAGGTTAAGTTACGTTCGAATACTTTACATTAGGTTAAGGGCATAAAAAGTAGAGTACAAGAAAAACACAAAATAATCTGTGCTAGTTGGGGACGGATCCAGGATGGTCTTCTGGGGGACAGTAGATTAAATACTACTTAGAGCTACTTTTAAGATCTGCAAACTCTGGAATGGGTCTTATTTATATAGTAAAATAAGAAAGCTACCTCTTTTGGAATGGGGTGATTGCCTCGATAGCCAACTTGATCCGCCTCTAGTGCAAGCAGGACACTAAAAAGCACTACTTTTATATAACTGAGTCAGAGCAGGGCATCGCTGTTGGACTCCCGGGCAAGGTTCCCTGGATCCAGGACAATGTTCGACTATTTCAAAAAACCTACAGCATTATAATACTTTTTCAAAGCATAAGGGGGCAAACTCCCTTAACCTCCTGAGAAAAATAAACGTTTCTACACGTGTATGACTCAAAACCCTCTAACACCAAAAACTAACATATTCTTCAAAAATATACCCCCCAAAAATAAAAATATTCATTAAAAAAGCGAACAAAAAACACTTTAAAAATCACATTACAATGCCGTATATACCCCACCAATCACAATATTACGAACTACATTAACACACAATTATCCACGCAAAACTCAAGACATTCCCCAACTCATTCACAAAATAATATAATGGATTATATTGAAGATCTAACATTTGTGAACTGCGGGGAAAATTTGGAGTCTGATAGCAAATGCATAGAGTTCTTCCAAAACATAGGATTAATACCGAGTGAAGATCAAAGGTATGCAAATACTTCTATGTATTAAACATATATTGGACCAGAAATCTAGAATCTTCCTGGGGTCGCGCGTTAGCGCGGGGGGTGCCGAATGGAGCATGTGCGTCAGCGACACTAGGTATACGCATAAGAGAGGGTACTGAAAACGTGTGTGCTTTGCTAACCACACATATTTCAATATCACTTGTTACGGTTTCATACTAGTAACGCTTCAGTTGTAAACATAAAATACAGTTTTAGCACACATTGCTGTTGAGTTAAAAGACACTTACCTTAAAAAAAGACTTGTAAACTTTTGCAATTTCAAGAGGAAAATCGTGTACTACATTTTCTTAGTTGTTTCTGGTTCTTATAAATTAAAAATTAAATGAAATCTTTAACGTTTTAGTCCCACGGTTATCCCGCTTAAGCTAAAGAAGACGGTGATGAGTAATGAATGAAATGGTGGAATGAAGAAAGTAGAAAGAAACGAGAGAACCCCGAGGGAACCCACTCACACGGTGTTTGTCCACCAAAAAGTTTTCTTGGCAAAGGATGCGATTAAACCCGGGACACCAAGCACCAGAGGGAAACCCTCTACCACTGAGCCAAAGCATCCCCTACCATTATAATCGAGTTCTTGATATATCTTACGGTGTCCGTGAAGGTAAGCAGAAAAGTAATAATATAGAAGCGAAGTTGACAGACATGTTGGACTAGGTAGTACCATTTAAATCACTTTCTTTCATGTCCTTCCCCGCAAATTTTCACGCAGAGACGCCAGTGTGTGGGAACATACTATAGCCGAATCTTTTTCATGCGCAGCAAGATTAACATATGTAACACAACATATAAAATTTATGACAATTTGAAATGTATATGCATAATATTACATTAACTCACCATTTGTATAGAGCTGTTCAACTTCGTACTAATACCACAATACATGGAATGCTATTAACCGGTTAATATTTAGCTTATTTGTCCACTTCCCCACCAGAGGCACTTACACATAACTTGGCAAAGTTGCCAATGAACGATGTTTTTAATTCATTCAAGCAGTTCCAATGTTGCCACAGTAATAGCTCTGCAGTGGGCTTCAAAATCGTACCAAATTTAAACAAAAAGTACCGAATTCATTTTTTGTCGAAAAGTAAATTTTTCTTCGCCTTATGCTCATCCCTGATCTAGCTTTAGGCATATACATAAAGTTTGTAACAACGCGTCGATATACATCTCTAAAACGCACAAATGTTCAGGTATTTTCATATACGTCAATATAACGTCACAAGTAAATAACTTAGCCCGGTAAGCCGGTAACTGTGTCAGTGAACTTTCTGTGCTATACCATGCCGTTCGGAAGTAAACGGTTTCGGAAGGAAACAAAATACGGCATACCGCGGACGGAACGACCCTTTAAATGCAGTCATTGTACTCCGTTTCTTTTCGTAGATTTGCTTTCTTATGGTTGGCACGCAGTCAACGTTTTGACGTACTTACAACCTTCATTTGGCGCGGTCGTTTCGTCCGCGGTATGCCGAACTTCTGAATACTGCGTTTTAAGAAGACATATTTAATGGAATTAGTATCCAATCACAGGAAAAGGCTTCTAAGAGTTACTGTCTTTACTTCATCATTAAAGAAGATACAGGCTCTATTTATTTTCCAAAATTCAACTCGTTGCCGCTGGTGCGTGAGATTGAAACTTTCGCCGACGTCCTCTTTCAAGAAATTGCCAGCAGTCTCTTTTTGCAGTCGTCGTCCGACATTCTGCCGACTGTTTCGAGAAAGCTTTATACGAGAAATATAAGCCCCAATTCGTATTTTAAAACAACAATTTACCTTCTAACTCTCTTCTTTTGGTGAACGAATCTTTCTTTGCTCGTCGCGGCTGAAAATCGCGTGGAAAAACCCCTGTCTCCGGCACCGGCAATCTTACCGCGGCATCTGGTCGGCATGGACAAATTGTCCGACTACAGGCGGCAGGGTTGATGGGGTATTTCGTCAGGGGAAAGAAAGTTGAGATATGTGTGTGAATTATTATTGTATTGTATTATTTAAATTCCAAAATATAAATCACTAGTTGAACATTGGAGTTATCAAACAACTTCTGAGAATCCAACACTTCTCTAAGGAATCTTTAACGCCAAAACAAATTTATTGTATGGATATTTGTTTGGTAGTTTGAAACAATATACGCCAGATGAAAGTTGCTTTCAATATATTTCCTGATGATATTATCAATCTGTTTATTTTTCAATCTGGTAGAACAATAAGAACATCAAGCCGTGTTTATAATGTTCGTTTCAAACATGTGCTTCTTCATTCTATCAAAATGTCTGCAAGACTAAAACACTGTCATCTTTTTCCTACTGTGTGATCTTCCTACGATGTGCAATCCAAATCCTATTTTTTTACAGCTATAGTGGCAAATATAGACTCTACAGTGATTGCGAGTGCTTTTATAAAGTATTAAAAAGTAATATACCTCTAACAAGGACGGAGACAGCAAGGTTAAAGCGATACAGATTGATGCATACATTTCTCATGAACAAAAGAACTACTGTCGAAAAGAAAACAAAGAATGTATTATTGCAACAAAGCCACTCGCATTCTTAGCTCCATATGCTTAAATGCTGTTACACGCAACTCTCCCCATCCCTTTTCCTGGTTGTTCGATAGAACTTCTCTTGGTTTCATACAATTCCACCAAAATTCCAGAATATCATTACCTTCTGCTTTTTTAAGAAATGCGGTCCTTTAGTTGCCAAATAGTCAGTGATTTCTGGTTGTGTCCATTGAGACGTTTTCTCAGGATCACCATATCTACAATATATCACGGTATCAACCAATTCCACCGAAATCGAGTACTACCTGCTGTTGTTGTCAAAAAACGTGGTCCTTAAATGGTAAAACGGTCAGTGATTGGTAGTTGTGCCATTCAAACTTTTCTCAGGATCCAATATTAAAAACATATAATGGCTTGAAGCAATTACACCGAAATCCATAATACCGCTACCTTCTGCTCATTCAACCTTTATAGGACGAACAACTCAAGAGTTGAGCAAGCTGTTTAAACCTCCATCACATGGCTCCTAATTAACCTAAAGAGATGGTTTAGGTGTGTATCTCTTTCAGAAAGATCAAATGTTCCAACGGTGTGCGCTTCTTCTACATCGGGAGTCTAGCAGCGGAAGGGAAAGGGGAAAAGTTCGGTGTACAATTTCCCCTCCCCCTTCAAAGGAGCTACAAGCATGAAGGTGGTATCAATAAAAATATTTAAATATCCTAAGCAATGATACCCTGGGTATCTTTACTTCCATTCTTGCGAAGGACAAAACATTAATTGCCAACTTCGGGAAAATGTATATTTTATTTCAATTTTATTAAATTTTCTTTTTCAACTTCTTTTACGGGTTTGGTACTAGGGGTACAAAGTTACGTCGTTGAAATGTGTGTCTCACAAGCTTTCAAATGAGGCATGAGTCTGGGTGGATTTCAGATCTCTGCGCCAATCGCGGTACAAATGAGACGTTTACTCGGGATCACCATATCTAGAACACATCACGGTTTCATTCAATTTTACCGAAATCCAGAATACAGTTACCTTCCGCTGCTTATAAAATGTGGCCGTGTAGTTTTTAAACTGTCACTAGTAGCTCAACGATAGTGATTGGTGGCTGTGCATATTGAGACATTTTTCACTATCACAATATCTACAAAATATGATAGTTTCAGTCATTTTCATCGAAATCCCGAGTATCGCAATCTTCGGCTGCTTGCAAAAAATTGCAATGAAGTGGCCAAATGGTCAGTGATTGGTTATGTCCATTAAGAATTTTTCGCAGAATCAATATATCTACAACATACCACGATTTCGGTAATTTATCTGAAATCCGGAATATCGTAATCTTCGATTGTTTTCAAAATAGTGGTTTGTAGTAGCCAAACGGTCATTGATTTTTGGTTGTGCCCATTGACACTTTTTCTCAGGTACACAATATCTACAACATATCACGATTTCAAGCATCTCTAATTTCATTAAAGATTGTGCTGGTTCTTTGTCATTTCAAAGGGAGCCATTGCCCCTGAAACTCTTTTCTCGTAAAAGACGACAAAACCCTATTTCCTACTTTGAAGTCTTCTTTGCAGCGGCAGAGTTTCCTTTCTTTAATGTGGCGTTTTTAATCAAGAGGGCCCGTATTTGAAAACGCGGGATTTGCCCCCCTTAACCTATTTTCCGAAAGAGACAAAAGATACGTATCAATTTATTTTAAGCTTACTACATATGTGCCAAGTTTGAAGAAAATCGGATAAGAGGAGACCGTTATGAAGCTACCTCCTGTACCCTTCATTTTTTGACATGACATCTACATATTGTACCTCCTTCCAGGGTGCAATTTTATAATAACATTTCACAACAGAACAGCGTCCCCACTATAGAGCATCTCTCGGTTTAAAAAATCTTTTCTACACAGGGGTGATGTGCCACAAGTTCTGCGATATGAGAGTTTTTACGTAGTTCATTCTTCTGTTTACAACCCCACATCTCCTGTGCTGCAAAACCCAATTTTTAAATCATCAAATTTAGTGGTGTTTTGAAAACGCAATTCAGGGGTGGTATGTGGAACGATATATATATATATATATATATATATATATATATATATATATATATATATATATATATATATATATATATATATATATGTTTATTACGTCTTGTTCTATAGCATTTAACAAAACCATTGAGAGAACACCCTTCATATTCCCATACATGTATCTCATATGTACCTACAGAAGCGTATCCATCTACTTACAAACTACCATCGAAAACATTTCCCTACCATTTGCCGCATCTTTCTTTGTAATATCGATCTCTAGCCCAGCGATATCCATTATGAGGAATAATTCTTACAGTCCTCTCTTTTAAAAAATGCGTCGAAATACCAGATTACATGCGGAGGCCAAATTAATTGCCTCGACCAGTCGATTGTCATTGGATATTTGTTCAAATTCTATCAAAAGTGCACGCCTTACGTAGACGTTCAACGTCCATCCCACGGTAACAAATCAATTCTTCTTTAAAATTAAATGTTTGTTTTGAGGAATTTGCATACCACCGAATAAACTATTTTTGCTTTGTTTTTCGTGTATTGACAACCATAAAATTTAGGGCCCTGAACATCTCTGATTATCTTCTGTGTTAAAAAGTGGGGATAATAACCTTTTACCTCGTCAATACCAAATTCTTCAGATAGTTTTGCTAGCGCCATAAGGAAAAATTTCAGACTATCAATAAATTTCAAGTATTTGCAATCAACACCGAATATTTTACACCCATTCATAATAACACTTGGAGCCAATCGTTATACTGTTATGATTGCACGCAGAATAAAATGTACGTCATAGCCTTTTGCATAATGTGAATGCAAATTACTGTTTTGATATTGGCAGGTATACTGCTTCAGTATTCAAGAAAGGCAGTAACACAATCTTCTCCATAAAAATATTTTCATGTCTATTGCAAATGCTATATGTAATACCCTCACTATTCTTGAAACAATGGTAACAGACCTGATGAGTAATAAGTAAGTTAGGTACATGTTCACGTAATATTTCTTCCTGCCTGAATTCTATGTGATAAGTGGCCAGTATCCATTTTTCTCTGCCTGAATCTATTTGAGGGCGAATATAACATAGATGACGGGGCGGGATCATATTTTGACAGTTTATGCATTACATTTCCACACAGCTATGAGGATTTCAATCCTTCTTAATAGCATATGATTTATGGTATACTGTACACACTTTCAATTGCGAACAGAAATCCGATTTTAAATGATACGACATACATTCCTTACCGTAAAATCACCTGTTATGTTTGTCACAATTCAGTACTTCATCTGTTTTTCTATACGGAGAATTTTTCTGGCATTCAGGACATAATGCCTTACAATGACCTATATGCTTTTCCTTATGACCATATTTCTTATGACACGTGTTGTAAATGTACGAAGAGCTAAATGCGGCCGATAAATTAGTAATAACATTGCGGTGATTATCTGTGAATTGAAGATTAATTTTCTTTTCATCGCCATCGCCCTCGAAAAATGTTTCACTTCATGGAACACTGTCATTCTACTATAATCAGATAAATATATTTGAATTAGTTTCTACTCTGGTATGCCAACAACATTCACCTAATTAAAGGGAGCATTCTTACATAATAATTTGGCTTTCAAAACCATAAAGTTATTTTTGATTATAATAGGGTTGAAATGCATTTTTATCACCTTAATTATCAATCAGTAATTTAGCAAATACTAGGGCATGGGCAAAGCAACTGCTATCTTTATTCTTAATAATGACTATACCGTGGCACGTTTTCATGTATTTTCCATCAGAGGAAAAGTTTTGCTCCCCCCCTCACCACATGATGGTAATCAATAACATAATGATCTTGTTGCATAAACTTTGCATCAGACTGTATAATTCTGTTCAAAGCCTTCCATACGAAGTCCTCAACATTCGCTGCTTCTCGAAAGGAAAACCAAAACGATCTATCAGGGTTATTCTGATTGCATTATGTCAGTCGTACCTGATGGTGGGAATTTACATTTGGCATTAACATGTTAAATAACTGGGCAATTCCACTTCACAACAAAGTAATAGGGTTTTCCTCTTCAGGGGTTCTCGCAAGCTGTACAGTTATCCTTGTACCGCTCATTCCGATTTTCTTTACATTCTAATTATTTTGTTTATAATTGTAGTTTTACTAGAATTCTCTATTTTTTTATTAGGTACTACTATTACTTATAGTACTATAGTGTAGAAAACACGTAATTTTAAACGGCGTGACAAACATCTTGGAATTTGAAGCCGGTGATCGGAGTCATGGCAACAACGTTTCTTATATGATACTCAATTTTCATAAGTTAACGAATAACTGTTTTAAAATAACACAAAGCATCGTGTCTTATATGTATTTTGTCATTCACTCTGATTGGCTAAACTAAAATTCTTTTTCATTGGAAAAAAATCTGAGAATCAAATATCTCATTGTCTAAAATAAAACCATTTACTATTGGCTCATAAAATAATAAGAACTGTTTAATATGAAATCAAAACAAATGATTGGCTGAAACAAAACTCATTTTCATTGGACAAAAATATGAAATTCAAGTTTCTCATTCTCTAAAATAAAAATATTTACTATTGACTCATAAAAAACTGTTCAATATTAATCGAAAAAAATAACTTCATTACTCGACAAATTGTTATATATTTTCTAAGTTTATTTTGACTGTCCAAAATGCATAAAATGGTCCATATCTCGAAAACGATCAAAAATATCAAACAATAATAAACAAAAAATCTCACCGTACCGCGCACTTTGTCGTTTGTACACATGGTCAACATATGCAACCATGTTTCTACCTTGTACGATAACAGAGGGTCCTTACTAGATCTGATATATTTTTGTAACTAAATTTAGTAACTTTTTACGGACAGAATAATTTCGATTACGCGAGAACGAATCAACATTCCAAGACCTCTCCTACATAATGGACAGTTAACATTTATACACAACCACTTTCTCAAACATCTCAAGAAAGATATAATATCATATGATATAACTGTCAATATTATTCCAAAGACAAATAGAATAATTAGTGTGTCAATTGCTCTGTCCCATCATATAATTCATTGATAAGTTTAAATTTAAAATCGGAAGTGAGTTTCCATAACCTCACATTAGAAGAATTGATGCCCAAACTCTAGATAGAATGAAGCCGTGATATAACACTTCGCCACCTGATATGGTGATCCAAGAAGATTGTTTTTGAAATCTCTAATGAACTGTACACTCAAATTACGGTTAACTGCCAAGATGTTCGAACAATCACTGTCTTTCAATTTATAACAACATTCTATAATGGAACCTTCTGATCATTTGTGGGAAAATTCAACTGTGCCCAAGATCATCATTGAACTTATACTCAAATTCCCTTATAAAGTAGGGGGCCGCGGTGGCTAAGTGGTAGAGCGTTCACTTCTGGCGCTAGGGGTCTCGGGTTCACACCCTGCTCCCGCCAAGCGAACTTTGTGGTGAACAAACACCGTGTGCGTGGGTTTTCTCGGGGTTCTCCCGTTTCCTCCCACTTTCTTCATTCCATCATTTCATTCATTACTCATTATCACCGTCTCCTTTAGCCTAACCGGCATAACCGTGGGACGTAAAACTCAAAATTTCATTTCATTTCATTTCCCTTATAAAGTCTTCTGATAATTTTTGTTCACTCACACTATCAACTCTGTTTTCAAACTCTCTTATGAAGTATTGTGATAACTTTTAATTGCACAAGATTTTCCTTCATTCCACCTTATCTTTGAAATCTCTTATAAAGCCTTCTGATAACTTTTGGTGTTTCCGTACATTATTCCAATTTCTTACATTATAACATGCATAATACATGTTATGTTATTCCTTACATAACATAACATCTCGTCTCGAATCTTCGTCTCCATACATTTTGTTCAACTTGTGCAATAAAACTTTGTCAGACAGTTTATTTATTCAGTTTATAGACTTCTAGCTTCTGTTTTCTTCAATGATTTTTTTGTGATTTATATGCTAAGTATATTATTATTTGTATCAGGTCATATTTTACTAAACATTTTAATTGTGATTTTATACTTTTAAAAAACAATTTCAATTTTATAGACTTTACAAAATGTAGTTACTCATATTTATATACCGGAAATCGTATTCGAAAATATCACTTGCTAAAGAAATATTATCTCTTACACATGTATTCAATCGTGTATGTTATTACTTAGATGATGAGGATGACGATCTTTTAATGAATGTTGAGTATGGTACAGATAATATTTCTTTAACCCAGATGAATATGATAATATAGATGATAATGACGGTGAAAGAGTTAATCCTGATTTGATTAACTTTCCTGATGCTATTGGTATGTTAGATCAGGTATTTAAAAAGGAAGATAAGGAAAATGACGAACGCCTTATAGAAAATATTACTCATAAGTATATTATGAACTTGTCAGATGAATCATTAGATGCACTAAAAGATAAGCAGTGGTTTTACATACGTTTAAGGAAAAAGTTACAGAAGATTTCATACGTAAATAGAAGGCTAAGACCAGTTGGGAATACGTATATGAACATTCCATAAGAGAGTTTGCAGATAGAGTTAACTGCTTGACTATAATATGGAACGATTGATTAGAGTACTTCATAACAGAGTTAGGTGATAAGCTTCATTAGTTAATTATATTTTACAGAAAGTTAATATCTGAAGGTTTTATAAAAAGGTTTTCTGATAAAGTGGATTGGGAAAAAGTTAGCACATGTTCACATTTATCAGAAGATTTTATTAGAGAGTTTGCTGTTAGAGTATGGTGGATAATGATTTCAACGAGACAATGCTCGTCAAAAATTTTTGTTTTAGAACTTAGAGATAAGTTGCGTTACGATCGTTTTTCTATACAGACACTATTTCAATTTGAGTGTATCTGTTGATCCCAAACCTCCAGAACTTCTTTCGCTTTCGTTATTAAATTCTGTAACTAATTCTGTAATTAACCCGGCATCGGTCGGTTATGTTGTGTAACAAGGTCGGTCGGTTGTGAGTATCGTGCTCACACGTACAATATGTGCATTAACTTTATTATTATCATTGTAAAATAGTAACTTCTGTTGATGGTTTGCACAATACAAAGTTTTCACGTTGTATTATTCAATTATTAAATGTTATTTAAAAATTAAAAACGTAACCTAACATATAAAAAGTGAATTATCTATATTCATATTATCAACTTGTACTTGTGTTCGCTATTTAACATTTTACAGGAAGATATACAGGAATAAAATCTGTGAAAATTATTAGAAAAAGTTAAAGTAAATACAAAATACAACATCGTGTAAATTTTTAAAACTTCGATGCGTAAATAAAAGCTAAGGATAGAGTCCTGAAATCGAAATTCACAATTTACTTGCAGCAAACCACTGAGTAACATTTGAACACTTAAAACCACTGAATATCTGAAACAAAATTAAAAAACTTCTAAACTTTCACTGAAACAGTAGACTTGAAGAAAATTTACAAGATTTGTTCCAGAAAACTTCCTTATTTACTACTGTAACACTACCATCTCACTCAAAAATCTTTTAGTCTTCCTTTGTGTCATCATCGCCATTGGTCTTCTGGCTTCTACACTTGTGACAGATTGTGATGACATGCTCTCCACAGATGGGCAGTTGACAATTGGCACATCTTGTCTTCCTTTTCCAGTTTTCTCTCGTGAGACAAAACGCACACCTCACTCGTTCCCTGCTCTGGGTTGGATCGGGGACAGTTTCTTCAGGTGGAAGCTGGAGATGTTTCCTAATACGAATCTTCACATCATTTCGAACACCTGACATGAAAATCTCCTGATCATGTGATTTCTTGTTAGATCCATAGCAAATCCTTCAGGAAATTTCTGCGCGCAATTTTCTGGCTGGAGATGCACAAAAGTATAATTTGGGCATTAATGGCTCCAATGTCCAGTAGTGTGAAAAAAATTCCAAGGGGCCAACGGCAACAAACTCTGGCAACACTGTAGGTGGACTTCATTTGATCTACAACATCTACTCCTCCTTTCGTGAGATTGTAAAATGTTATGACAGACGGTTTAAACAAGTCACCAGTTGTTCCATCAATCTCATCTGAGTCGTGCATGCTTGAAATAAGTATTACGTTCCTATTCCTGTGTGGAACATAGCAAACGATCATAAAGTCTTCTGAAAACGCAAAGAGACTACTGTTGACAGGCCGTTGTTTTTTGTTGACAACTTCCGGTGGCAGCTCTTTCTTGTCTTTCCTCAGTGTTGCTACAACTGTCAAGTTTTCCTCTATTCAACTGATTCACTAAAGGCACAGAAGAAAACCAATTGTCCATTGTAACGTTTCTCCCTGACCCACGGATAGGTTCCACAAGTCTCCTGACAACAGCTGCGGGTCTGGTATCCAACACGAACGGCCCATCTGGTTGGTTACCGACGTACACTTCCATATTTGATGTGTAGAACATTCTGGCATCTACCATGGCAAACACTTTTATCCCATACTTGACTGGTTTTTTAGCCATGTATTGTCTGAGTGGACATCTTCCGCGAAATGATTCTAACATTTCGTCAATAGTTACATATTCACTGACACTATAACAATCTTTACATCTTTGTACAAACTCATCAAATACTTTTCGAATAGGGGCCAGTTTGTCCAAAGCTCTTCGTTCCTGTCTTGTTTTTGCATCATCGAATCGCATAGCCCTCAACAACAGCAGGAATCGTTTGTAGCTCATTACGAGACGAAAGTATTCTGATGCTGTGCCATCTGTATTCCACAGATTTTCTCCTATTTGGTGAGAAGATATTAGAACACCGGCCAAATACAGCAGTCCTATCAGAGCGCAAATCTCATCCGTGTTTGTGTCAGGAACTTCGTTGTGCCTGGTGTAGCTGCTTCTCAGTTTGTGAAGACAGTCGTTTGTAAATTTTGTTATTTATTCTAGTGTTTCATTAGTCACAAATAACTTCCATGCTTCAAGAACACTGTGAGCATTTTTCGCACTTTCATTCTTTACACCAGGAGGGTGAAGAACAATATTTCTTCGTCTTCTACGTGTTGCTTGTCGTGGTGGGTGAGCATTCCACACATACAATTTGCCTTTGCCCAGATAATGAACACCAGAACAAGGCGAAATGTCACCCCACTCATCGGCAGACTCTTCACTATGGCTGTCATGGTCTGTATTTATGTCTTCACCTGCGTCAGAATCAGCAGAATCCTCAAATTCTAACAGCGTATTATTATCATTATTTGTGTCATTCTCTTCTTCCATTAACCATTGTCTTATCTGGGCAGCCTCAGAATCCATTTCACCTCGAAATCAAATAAACGCACTAACAGGATTTGTAAAAAAGAGAAAAAAGAAAAAGAAAAAACACCAACCCAATCGGTCGATTGTTAGCGACCCGCTCACATACAGAACATGTCTGTCACTATGCCGACTCTGCTTCAAACTGGGCACGTGAGAGATTAACGAAAATTTTCCTGGCCACGCACAACATTCCAATCTGCAGTTAGGTGCCAGCACAAGTCAATAGACAAATTTACGTACATACAGAAACGATATAAAAACAAAATTGAGCACATTGCTAACAACCGACCGATCTCGGTTAATAATCGGTCATGTTTAATTAAAACCTACACTACAAGTCTATGAAATCTTTGAAGAATAGTGACATAAATAGGAAGGAAGTTAACATATCTAAGCCTCGCTTTAATTACAAATAATTTACAGATATACGATATTATTGATTTTCTTTTCTTAATTAGCACCATGACTTCTCTCCGTGCTATCCACAGTCTATAACACCTGCACATACATCTATATCTTCCTTTAAACTCAAACTTGATTTAAAAAAAGATTTTCCCAAAGTATCGTTTTGATATGTCTATCTTAACTCCAGTTTTAAGTAAATGAGTATATCCATGTTTTATTCTCAAACTCTCAGAAGAATAGAGATTATACGCAGCAGAATCTTCTACCACAACTCTAGGAACAACACAGTATTCTTTTAGACAAAAACTTTCAGAGACATAATGGGATATTCACTTTTATGAGGTGGTTCATTAAGATTTCATTTTTGTAGTGACTACCTTTTGTACCTTTTGGTTTTAGCTGGTCGCAATTCCGTCCAGCAGAAAACCACCTTGACCAAATATTCAAACACATAATAACCTACCATCAGTTTATTTTTAGGTCTTCTTCTGATAGTGGTCTCCAAACCTCATTACCTTTACCTTTATGGGTATCTAGTTGTTGTTGCATTAAATTAAACAGCTTAGCACTGTTAAGATCTATAAACTCAAACATTGGATATTTCTCACACGCTTCATTAAGAGGTTTGTATAAAGTCTTCTTCTGATATCTGATAGAAGGGATCATCTAGTTTGTTCGTTCTGTGTACGATTAAACAATATTTTAAACTGTCAATTATTATATGGTGCAGTTACTTCTTTTAAAGCATATTTTTGATTTCTTAAGTTTTCCATTGATTGTTCGACTTCTTATACTCCTGATTCTAATTTTTCAATGTTATTACGGTATTGCTTAAAGTCCTGGATAAAGTATTCTTCGATAATGTTACTCCAGTTATCATAAAAATCAACCGATAACCTCGAAGTTATGCTGAGAATTAATCTTTTCTACACTTATGTTCCAGACATTAAATTATTTATTTTATTACCCTCAAGCCTTACTTCATTGTTTCATGTTTAAAGTGGAGCAGATCTGTAGAATATTGTAGATTATAAAAATAGTTACAATATTGTAGAAGATTGTCTCCATTAATCAACCTTATCCCATCTTTAAATGTTTTCCTCCAAGCTCACGTAATTTACGAGTGTTGAGGAATCTAGTACTCTTATCTACAATCACCTTGAAATTACCAAACAAAAAGTATTAATACTTATATTTAATATATTCGTAGCAAATACCATTTAAACTCTGAGAGCTATCCATTGTACTCATATTTTTCATGAAGAAAATAGTTTTATTTTATTTTTATTGGGTCATCCAATTAATTTTTCAGTTTCCTGGAATCATAGGAAGCTAATACTCTAACAAATCATGTGATTCTTTATTTATTCGGAAACCAATTATCCTAAAGCCCAGGATTTACGGCCACTCATTCCCCATCATCTTCTTAGAACGGGATCCGAAACAACTATCTCTATTAAATATGTTGTATTGGCCGGAATGTTGGGCATTAGAGCGATGGACGGAGTCCCGGCCACTGCTTTCTTTATTATATGCCATTTAGATTACCAATCCTCTTATGAGTAATAATCACAAAAATACAAAACATACTAATCTTAAATTAGAACATTATCTATCCAACTACTTTGCGAAACAGCAAACCCTAACCATTTGACATATACTTTATTAACTTTCTTACGTAATACTTTCTCAAAAATGTACTCATCTTTATATCTAGTTCTTAGTAGTTATTGCTCATAGAACCTTCCTTGTACATCCTCGTTATCCAAGTCTTCTATTCTGTATGTTGTTGAATTGGTTGGAATAATCTCTGTAATAACAAACACTTCTGTTGACCAGTTAGGTGCGTATCCTTTCTTAACCAAACCTTTAGACCTACTTATACGACCGTAATCATACATTTTATATTCAGGTTTAATACGCTTATATTCTTTCTTATATACTTTCACTAATGCTATTCGCCCATTCTTTTTATTAACTTTTGCAGCCTATTGTTCTATGTACTTTATTACTGTACTGGCTAACTAATGTTAGTAATATCTCCACCCATGTATAATTTGCTTGTTTAGTAAACTTCTTCCATATATTTTGTTTAAAGAGTTATGTTGTAGCATCTTACGATGAAAGTTTTTTTTACCACTATAAGTTGAGTATTGATTGATATTATATTCCTTCATTAGCTCTTTAAAGTCATTGTTATAAACTTCTTTTCCTGATCACTTTGTAAGTTATTAGGTTTCTAATTTTTAATACTGATTCAATTTCTTCTGTGACATTCTTACTTCTCTTATCTTTAACAGAAGAAGCAAACGCATGTTTCGAGAACATATAAATAATCGTTATTAAATACGTGCAGCCTTTTTTTAGTTTGGGACCATCTTTTTATGCTCCACAATCAATTTCTACGTGATCAGCTTGCCAAAATTCATCAATACCTTTTATAATAACACCTAGTCTAGGATATTATTTCATGTAGGTTTGTGAATTTCTTCTATAATATATTCTCTAACACCTTTACCTTCTTCTAGTAAATCTTTCTTTTTAACGAATTGAGATTTAGCACCATCGCATACAGAACAAATACCTTTCAATCTTTTTTGCTCTATTCTATTGGTATCTTTCTTTGTAAGTGTTGTTTTCTTACACTTAACACAATGCATCCTGTTTATTATGTAAAAAAAAATAAGGAAGTTATCTTTCTATGTACACCTTGTCTCATAAAGGTTGGCCTCACACTTTGTTGTAATTTTGAAGCAAGAATTTACTAACTCCAACTTTGGGTATCTTCGGAAAAAAGTATACCAGGTTGAGCGTTCAACTCAGCGATCGCAATCAGGAAAAAAAATGCCGATGTGTTTCTCTTATTTTAAATATAATAAGGCTTGTTTCCAAGTGATGAAAAAAGCAACATTGATTGAAATACTAAATGATACAGTATTTCGAAACCTTGTTTGTAATTTAGCTCTCCATAGGCTAAAGAACATTTATATACTCAAATAAATCTTTCAATATGTAAAAGAATACTCAAAGTTAAGACATAGAACATAATTCTCGCCTGAGTACTAAAACAAATTCAAAGTAGAACAAAAACAGCGTTTGCAGTGGATATGTCATATCCTCTTGAGAGCCGTTATACATATCTAGAAGCATGTTCTGAAGAGTGCTTGGGTAAGCTCAGTGGTAAGCCGTTGGATTTCAAATGGTAAGGTTGTAAGTTCTGTTCCCACCTGTTTCAACGTCTTTTTATGAAATTCTATTTTCCACAATACATGAAATATTATATTACATAATTACATTACATTAAATATATTATATAATAATTGCAAAAGATTAGTAACTATTTTCTTTAAAATATACATCTGAGATAGGTGTTCACAGTACGTCGATATTATATATGAGAATGTTAAACAAAGATTAGGAAAATCGTTAAACGATAAGTAAACTATGTAGTGTATTTATTTGTTATATAGAGGTTACTTCTCAACATTCATATTACAGCCAGTCATTTATGTTCTTGAAAAGTTTTCTGAGGCATAATTAGAGCGTATAATGAAAGAATCCAAAGTCGGAACTCTCACAAGAAATTCATGAATCCAAACGTTCACGTGAGCAGACTGGAATTGTCCTTATGAAGCATGCCACAGAAGAAAGTTTTTATATAGATTTTCAATTCAATACTTGATATATGGTTTTGCAATCTGTAAGTGGTGATGCCTTGGGTCGTTCTGTTTCTCTCGCTAGCCTGTTCGTACATCTGTATTTATATATATATATACAAGTGGATGTATGTGCGTGTTTCACCATAATTATAATATGGAGCATTTTAACCATATTTCTTACAGTCTGGAAAAGAGTACCGTCGGGATACATATCGTAAATACCAAAAAGGATCGTATTAGTATGGAATCCATAGTTCGTTATCGCTTAGGTAAATAGTTCTATTTTGAATTCAAGTCCATTTAAGCTTTAATTAGTACCCTGGCGGTTACGTAGCGACATACATATACCGAAATCAACCACGTTAGATGTAAATTGTTAGCTTTCAGTGGCGCTGACAGTGCCGCATTTACCATTTGTCCAACTAGGCCCGTGCCTAAATTTTTGTATTTATGCATTTGGAACTACAGCCAGGAGTACCAGTTCAAACAAACCTCGCCAGCCTCGTCGTGAAGATATTATGCTACACAATGCAGAACTCCTGGAGGAATATCACAACTGATTATTTTTTTTTTCAAATCATGTTTTAGCTAAGGAACTCTTGGTATAGAAGGTAACTATTGTTGGCACAATGAGGAAAAACATACGTCAAATGACACCTGCTCTGGTCAATATCAAGACAAGATAGCCTTGCATATCACAATTCGCCTTCATTCAACATTTGAGCCTAATAATCCACATGCCGAAAAAATATCAATGTCATTTTCTCAACACCATGCATCAAGGCAGAGGCTTTGACGGGGAGGATTCCAAGAAGAAACCAGGAATCTTAAAATCTTACAACCAAACAAACAGCGGAGCTGACGCCATAAACAAATTGGTTCAAACATACATCTGTAAGAAACAGACACGTCACTGGCCAATGGCCCTCTTTTCTATTGTCAATAATGTAGACGCTCTCAATGCATACACATGCTACTTATCTCAACATCCTGACTACTATTCAGACATGATTCACAAAAGCCGTGTCTTTCTAACTGAGTTGTCGATGGAACTGATTCTACCCTTCACGAGATTGAGGCGCCGAAGTTTGAACCTGAAGAAACCAATAATTGAGGCAACGAAACTTTTCTGTGTTAAGAAGGAAACAAAGGCTTCGGTCCACAGATCTTCGTTCAAATCTGTACAAAAGAAGATGACATGAATACTTTAAAATGTTCACGGCAGTGTGCTAATACTGTGCTCTGAATGTGAGTGAAGTGTATTAGGATAACAAGAAAAACGCCGATATTATTTTTACATGTTTAGTGCTATTCTTGCCTAGCTTCAGAGGATTTTTTCATGAAGTAACCATTTTGTACAGAATTGCTGAATGGATTAGTGGAAATGAACTGTAACTAAATATTAGTTTGAAGAAGACTGAAATACTTATAGCCCATTAAGACGGAAGGAGAGGAGAAAGAGAAAGAGAAGAAATTGAGATACGTAAAAGTATTTTGTCGTTGTTTTATGCTTTAGACCTATAGATGAATAAAACACGTTAAGCTAAGCAGTTCATTATTCTAATACAACCTAATCTATACTAAATTAAGGTCCCTCCAACTTAACCTAAGCTAACTTAACTAACATCAACATAAATTAACTTAAATAGACATAATCTTACTTAAACTAACTAAAGTAAAGTAGTCTCCATACTCTGCCGTACTTATTTCAATGGTAAATTGCATAAGGTAAAAATGACTCCACACTCGTAAAAGTGCAGGATAAAAACTGCATTTTTCCGAATGTTAATATTATATAATATATGCTATTTTTAGTACTATGTTCCAGAAACTAATGATAAATCGAAATTTCGTTGTATTTACAGTTATTTAACCTTACTTTAAACTGTATTTACACTTATTTCACCCTACTGCAAAGAGTGTAAGTGTCCATAGGAACAGTCTATAAGAAATTTGTCCTTTGATCGCATTGTTCTTAGTTCCTAACGTGCTTATCGTATTTCATGTTCTTTTCAAAACGTGGGAAGAGAATTCATATATGGCGGTGCCTCCATAGACTGGACGCTGAGTGATTAGTTACTAGGTGGAAATAACGTATTATGACTGTGCCTTAGGTCCCAAGTGAAAGTTGTTGTACCATTATCAGCAACGACGAAATTTAGACTTTGTCTTATTCCCTCGGAGATGCCTGTATAAAAAAGATGAAACCTGACTTATTGCTTGTTGCAATGTGCAATGGTCATTTCCCATTTCTTGAGTGAATAAGGACTGTATCGAAAAGTAACTATCAACATGTATCATTAACAGGAATAAAAATGGAAGGAGATGTACAAAGGAAAAAGACAATTTGTTACACTACAGTACTTGTTGAATACAAAGAGAAAAAAAAAATATACATTTACAGTTCGTGTCTGATGAATAAACGAAGCTTTCAACGAACACCACCCAATAGTTTCTGCACAATATTGGCGGTGCATTTTCTCATTGCGGCAGACCAATATTTTCTGAATTCAGCCATGTTCCTGGCAGCTTTACCACCCTGTTTGACATTTTTCTTCACAAGTACCCAATACCGTTCAATAGGTCGGAGCTGAGGGCAGTTTGGTGGGTTCACCTGTTTTGCAACAAAATCCACTTTGTGTTTAATGTACCAATTTAGCGTAGAGTTAGCGTAGTGGGCCGTCGCCAAATGTGGCCAAAACAATAGGGGAACACTGTGCTTTTTATACAAAGGGAGCAATCTTTTCTGTAGACATTCCTTTTCAAATATTTCGGCATTAATAGTTCCCTGTGTATAGAAAATTCCAGATCGTAAGGCGCACGAACAAATTACTTGCCGCACGAGCACTTTTGGTCCAAATTTGTCCACTGAAACACATTTGACCGAGTCATCCACATCTTCATCTTTGACTTTTGTATAATATTGAGGGCCAGGAAGTGTTGTAAAGTCCTCCTTCACGTAAGTTTTATCGTCCATCGAAACACATTGTGCTTCCCTGCTCACAATTCGTTCATACAATTTGCGAACTCGTGATTGTGCTCTCAATTTCTGCTTAGACGATTGTTTGGCTATATTTGCTTTCTGTAGGTTTTCAAATTATTACTAGTTTTAATTCTTTGAACCATTGCGATCGTAGTACCTGCCTTTTTCGCTAAATCGCGAACAGATAATGATGGATTTTGTTTAATTAACCTCACCACTTTCTGGCCCAGTTTTAGGTAACCTGCACCCTTTTTTCGCCCCGATCTCGGCAAATCTGTAAAAGTAAAATGATTACCAAATTTTTCAATAATAGTTTTCGCACTTGCATGTTGCACTTTCATCTGTTTTGCTATCTGATTGTAGGTAGCTCCTTTTTGGGAACACCATTTGTGCAGAATTTTGCACTTCACTTTCCTCGAAATTCGTCCCATAGCCTATGCAACTCCTCACACGGCATTCAACATGCTACAGCAGCTAAGTACAACTTGCGAACTAACCCACAGACTGTGTGGACTCACTTTCAGCTGCCTGGCCCGTGCCTACCAGCGCTACCAATGTTGATAGTTACTTTTCGATACAGTCCTTAGCTGATTATCTCGTGATGAAAGTAGCGAGTAAAAGGATGGTGACGTAGGAAACGGAACCTGGTATGTACACATATGGGTTTCTGTAGATAATTCCGTTACCAGCTCTTGCGAAGGAAGAAACGTCAAATAAAGATAGTCTCGTCAATGAATTTATTAGATAAGCTTCATATGTCTTCGTTGGTTCCTTTTAGAAAAATGCGAGATATAGAGATTGGCATACCAGTTTGCATTGCAAACTGTGAGATAATTACAACTATATATGGCAGAAAGGTATGTGTGGCATTTGAAGAAGGCGAAAAAGAGATTTTACCAGGACGCTGTACTGAAAAATAGGAAGCAGATAATGATACATTATTAACGTATTTACAAAGTGGAAATGTATGTTTAACAAATAAAGGAATGGAGATAAGTTTATCTGGACGTAACATGCACGATCTTGAATCTACTGAATTGGTATCTTCATCGTAAGTATATGAGAGCATGTATAAAGAAGACGAAACATGAATTTTTCTCTTCGTCCTCCCCTTCATGCGTGCACAGTAGGGTGTCACTTATACATACCCAAAAAATCGAAATTCGAGATAATCACTGGACCACCTCTTATATTTTTTCCTTTCCATATAAAATGAATTTGAGCAAAATTTCAGTTTGATACGATAATAGTTAGAGGTCGCTCAAGCTCAACAAAGTTTATTAGCTTTTTTCTGTTATAAGCCATTCACACAATTACAAGAGAGCCTTACCTGCGCAGGTCTACGTAACCGAATGGAAGAAAACATTTTGTTCGTAACACATTTGGTGTAAATACAACTTTTTTAGACACACACACACACATACACATTATATATAATACATAATTACACGCACCCATATATCCCTAAGTTTCTTTCTTGCAGTTGGGGAAATTTCGTTCGTGCTCTTGGAGAACTTGCGGCAAGAATTGTCTTTGAGATTCATCACGAACAATCGCTCTGTTAAACTCTTGTGTTAGAGCAACTGCTCTTTTAGCACTATTATTCACAACGTTCAAACGCCGAACAATTGCCAGTCCCATTTTAAAGTCTTCTCTCATCCCATGTATTTGGATCACTCTGCAGAAAGTTTGTAGGTATGCCAAGCCACTGAAAGAACAGAATCGATTGTTTGGTCACAAATGAATCAATTTCCGCATGTAAGTGTTTGCTTGGGTTATCAATAATCTTGCGTTGAGACGGAGTATTTTATCCTTCACGTTCTTTTAGAGCCTGTAACATTCTTCGTTTACACTCTAGCGACAACGTTTGGTCCCAAAAGAAAGCCAAAGCGACTAATATCTCACTCAAATACCACAATTGTCTCTTCAGCTTCTGAAGCGCAGCCTATGCAACACGTGGGATCTTGTTCTTGAATTGAATATGTCCCTGAAGTAGTTCCAGATCACAAGCGGGAGCAAGTTCAGCATGCGTTGCTGTAAACCGTGCTTTAACATAAAACACAGTCAAAAAATGAGGACTTCTTAGAGTTCCTTTTCTTCCTGTTTGGTTATTCGAAGCTGAGAATTAAGCATGCAAATTTTGAAGCTGTATAGTGCCTTCGATAACCACCTGGCATGATGAATCGCACCTGGTCTTCTAAAGTGAACTCTCTGTGGTTGCTGTCCAAGAAAAATTACTGTTAATTCTAGAAGTTCCAGATAATCATTTCTGTAATGAAGTGACTGCAATTGACGTTGTGCAAAATCCAGAACAGATTCTACGTTGTTTCCCAGTAAATCAGATATAACTTTGTTTAAGATGCCGGGCTCATATTTGGTGAGATCGAGTTTGTCCCAAAATTGTTGTAATGTCTCGAACAATGCGACTTTGGGCCCAGTCGTCACACTACCACAAACGCAAATTTTAAATATATTAGCAAGCATTAATTCCAAAATCTGATGACGACATGGAAAGTTAAGAAGATTTTTCTTTAAAAGACGCTGTAAGTGCGTGCAGGTACCCGATACATTCTCTGTATTACTCGCAGTTGTGTCAAAACACAGTGCAGCAACTCTGTCGGCAATTTTCCAGTCCTTTAACAATTTAACATCTGCTGTAGCTTGTGCAAGACCAGTGGTTCTTTCTAATTTTGCGGCTCCTAGCACTTTGTCTTCAGTTTTACCAGACAAGTCCCTAACAACCACCGGTAAACGTTCAGTTTTCTTATTGTTGTACTCGTCATCCATTAGTTTGCAGTCCCACTGAACCTGAAGTACCCCCTCGGGTTGAAATTTGGCTTTCCGCATTTCCGCTGATGCTTTACGATGACGTTGCCGACTACGTGAACTGTTGAGCGGTTTATAGCTAGTTTAGTTGTATCATGTCCTAAGCTCTGTGCAGTAGCAGTTATTAAATACGTTGCTTTCCTAACGCTCACTTTAGTTCTATCTAATGTTACACACAATTCAGAAGTAAACACGCTCTCTCTTGCTCGTTTCTTTGGTGTTACCTTCTGTAGAGTTGGTTGAAAGTTGTGAGTAAAAGTGTCATTAAAAATTTCATTTGAGTCGTCACCTTCGATTTCATCAGAACAAATACTTGCATCCAAAGTCGCCACTGTTTCCTTGTTTTGACGTTCCAGTTCTTTCTGTTTCATTTTGTTAAATCTTTCTTGTCTCTCTCTAGATCTCGACTTTCTCACGGCAAGTGTTTTATCCACACCACCGATTGTTCCCGGACGGCCAGGTTGTCGTTGCGCTATGAGGAAGTTTTTGTCTTCATTATTCTTCATCACATTCAAAGCATTAGCACAAGCGATATCAAACATTTTTTTCTAATTCACCCACAAACTGTTTTTCATTATTCACTTGTGTACTAGTTTTCCTACTGGCATTTTTCTTTAACTGTACCAATTCTCAAATAACTGTTCAACTTTGGTGACCGTGTGCTTCCTCGCACGTATTGGAATGCGTGCTCTTTCCCACTATTCCTCAACTTCTTGCATTACAGTGTGAACTTTCTCGTAGTCTTTTTCAACAATAGGTGATGATGGAGAAACAATTTCAGGACCTGTTTATTGGAAGGGAGTTTGCTACCTAGTATCACATGGTCTGTGCTGCCCCGCAAGTAAATTTTACTATTATTCCTAGTCGAGTAGTTTTTTTTTCTGTTCCATTTCTCACTCAAAATTAATGCACTGACCAGGGAACTGTACGAATGGGGCACTCGAGTTGCCGGACGAGGTGCATCACATGTGAAAGAGGATGTAAAAAGATGTCCATATGCAAAATTGTAGCGGCTGAGGGCAACATGGACGAGCGTGAGAGGCGGAAGAAGTGGGACCTACAGTGGGACTTAATAACAAATAAATATGCAGAATCACACGTTTCGCTCCCGAATGGTGAAAGAAATGCATGTCAAATGTATAGGAAGTGGAACATGAGAAGATGTGCTATATTGTGGGGGATATGAACATCATGGGCGCCATCTTGAAAGTAGCCATCTTGAATTTGAATTCAAAATGTTAAATGAAAAGTGGGGCATGTGGTATATCAATTAAGACTGAAATTTTACCAGAAATTCATTGATGTGAAAACTGCTATTGTAACTGTCTTGTGAAGTAGAAAAAACGAGCAGGGAAGAAAGAGCACAGAGATGGGTAAACAAATGTCACATACCCATGAAATAAACCTTGAGAATAAATAATCCAAAGGTAATTAGTTTGAGGCTGACGACAGTTTCTGATTCGTATGTATTGTTTGCTGCATTACAAGCCTACAATGATGGAATTTTGGCACATAGGGGTTTGAACACTGGACAACACAAAGAATGTCGGAATAAGTGACTGATATTATAATGCTGTGACTTATAGACTTAATTGGTTAATATTATAACATATTGTAATATAAAATATTGTAAATGTGGCTTTTTGGTGCATTACATTTCAATTGCAATTTCAATGTAGGTCATTATAAACTCTGTGGCTAGATGCAAACTAGTTGTGCGTAAGAAAAAGAAGTTACAAACGATAGAGGTCGGACCAGGTAGTACAGAGCCATCGACAACATTCTGTGCTAACAGAGAGACTGCGCGAGCGATATGAATAACTGACGTGCGTTAGCAGCAAGTAGACAAAAATATAGAGACAAGAGAGTGACTAGTGCGAAGTTTAATGTGACCTAGGTCGTTCACTTCCTGCTAAATAAGTGTTATAAATTGACGTTTTGTGTTGTAGTGCTTGACGTGTAGAAGGTATTTGGGTCCTGTTCGTGAACATGAATCCCCAAATAGTGGTAGCGTTATTAGTTCGTAAGTTTGGGACGTCCGATGATAATCCCCGTCGAGAAGATCGTAATACTTTTGAACGCATCAGACGCTTATTAGTGAATAACGATACGGTGCTCGAAAAATATCAAACATTAGTTATAGACGAGTGTCTAGCATATGAGAATGAGATTGACAGTGAGAGTAGTGACAGTGACCATCGCGAAGAATCTTGTGTAGCAAATACGTCAACTCATTCTCCAAAAGATAGCAGTTGTGAGCAGAGTAGTAGTTCATCATACCCCTTCTCCACCAAAACCACCTACGCAATGTACGAAGGAACAGTTAGAGAAAGCCTATAATTATTGGATTAAGACAAAAAAAACATCCGGTAAAAGAAGAAAAGTATCGTCTGTATTTTCACGGTACAAATTTCTACAGGGGAGTCTGAAGCCACTTGGTACTTTTGAACGCAACCTCAACAAAGCGTCCATCAGCAAAATAAACGACGAGGTGCTATTATGTTTTAAACGAACACGGGCCATGAATGGAATAATTCACGATCGGACAATTCGAATGTGGGCGATGAATGTAAAGAAAGGTATTGATTTAACTGACACTCTTAACTTCAAGGCATCGTCTTCCTGGGTAGCGAAATTTAAATAGCGTAACAATATTGTGTCACGCAAAATTACACACTCCGTGTCCAAATCTGCCAAAAGTGAGCAAGAATTACAGAGAACTGCAGATGTGTTTGTCGAGGAAACAAAGGCTATAATCGTGGAAGAAAACCTCAATTTAGGCCAAGTGGTTACCGCAGATCAAAATCGATTTGATAAGGAATTGCATTCAGGCAGAACACTGGCAACTAAGGGCGTCAAACGGGTGTATTCTAGCATTGGATCACCGACAGCAGTTATGCACTCTTATATGATAATACCGATTATAGCGATGGATGGTAAACTGTTATCACCATTATTTCTATCTGCTGAACCTACAGGTAAATTCCCCGCGAATAAGCGATACACTCCTTCGAATATCAAGGCATTTGCTCGAAAAACTGCAAATATGAGCAAGAATGATCTGAAGTTATTTCTCCAAGACGTATTTTGGCCAACTGTGACGGAAAATCGCCTTTTGCTGCTTGTTGATTCGTGGTCTTGTAACAAAGATGCGCAATTGATACATTCTACTGTTCCAGATAATGTTGTCCTTCACAAACAACTCATACCCCCAAATGCACTGGACATATTCAACCTCTAGACGTTGGATTCTTTCGCACTTACAAGCAGTATTTCCGATTTATCACTGACGCCGCATTGAACATTGATGGGTTTCATATCTGGCATCGAGAAAACTTCATCCGTCTCCAAACTTTCACTCATTTTTCAATTTCGTGCTTCCCGGTTCATTAATTTCATTAAGCATGCCTTCTACGTAGCTGGATATCTCGAAGAACATCCGGAAAAATTCCAAACTCCAATGACCTTTTGTTTTGATTCTCATATATAGCAACAGATTGTCAGGAAGATCAGTGTACTAATCCCAGCTTCGTCAGGTGTGCACACTCCAAAAATGTCTTTTGCTTCCAGCACATTCTTATTGATACCCTCCACATCAACTCTGTTTCATAGACTGGTACGGTATCTTTTTGCGCCTATATTTACTTGTAATTGCCTATGTTATGATTCATGTTATTGTATTTCAAACAACTCACAGTGTAATGAAACGTGTTTTAGGCAAGTGCGTATATTGTTCACACACAGACAGCAATCTTTATCCCCTGCAACATTCCCAGTGAATTGCATGTGAACACACTTTTTGTACTCTTCTTATAGATGTGCATCCAGTGACTACATTATGCGAATAATATGGTTTGGATAATATGGTTTGGATAATATGGTTTTCCACACGATCACTGTCATATGCGTACATTATATCTTTTTGTCATGTATTCTTTGCTGAACAATTGACGTGTACCTTAACAGGACTGAAATGAAACATTGGTTATGTTGCCTATGTCCATATATCCCCTCCAGACGTTGTTGCATGTTCGTATTTCTCAACTCACAATAAAGAAACTATAAAATTATTCACACCAATGCATTTCTGATAAATTTTCAGTCTTAATTTATATACCACATGCCCCACTTTTCATTTAACATTTTGAATTCAAATTCAAGATGGCTACTTTCAAGATGGCGCCCATGATGTCCATATCCCCCACAATATAGCACATCTTCTCATGTTCCACTTCCTATACATTTGACATGCATTTCTTTCACCATTCGGGAGAGAAACGTGTGATTCTGCATATTTCTGTGTTATTAACTCCCACTGTAGACCCCACTTCTTCCGCCTCTCACGCTCGTCCATGTTGCCCTCAGCCGCTACAATTTTGCATATGGACATCTTTTTACATCCTCTTTCACATGTGATGCACCTCGTCCAGCAACTCGAGTGCCCCATTCGTACAGTTCCCTGGTGAGATCCTCTCCAGCGTCTTACTGATTGATGGTACACCAAACACCATGATCTACTAGCGTACGAGATACAGTAGAGACAACGAAAGCTTCCTTACCAAGTTGAAATTCCCAGTTTGCACGTAAACGACAACGGTAGTTTAGATATTTAATAAGAGAAAGACCTTAAAATTGATCTTTAAATATAAATTAGAACAAAATTCTGTACACAGATTAACAACACGTTAAACAAAAAGGCAATTATGTGCACATTGCACAAGAAATTGTTGTGAATGGCTCTTTTCTTTTGTTACAATAGTGCTGCTATCTGTTGGAAATTTCTTGAAGTATATACGAATAGCAACATTCTGTATAACTGATTTCAAAAGGCTTGAGTGACCAGTAAATATTTGAATATTAAAAACATTTTTTATGTGTAACCTATTCTAACGAAAAAGAAAAGAAATAACTGGTGGCCCGCTAATTTTTCCAATTTTCGAAAATAAGAGACACCCTGTGCACAGTTATCTGTATGCATAGTGCCATTATTCTGTGTCCATCAGCTACTGGAGTAACACGTGTTGGAGTGTTTGTGCATCAACCATACATATTAAGAAAGAGTACTTGTTAAATGTTGAATCTAGACTTTATTGGACTATATTAATTTCTATTGGAGTGGATAGTGATACATTTCAGCTAATGATTTATATTCGTAAAGAACTTGTGTTTGGAGTAAAGTTAAATTTGGCATAATGGAAGAAACTTGTACAATTGACCCTGTTTTTTTTTTTTTTTTTTTGAGACTATTTAAAGTCTCAAGTGAAAATCACATTGATAAAATATCTTGGACGAAATAACGAACTGATTTTGCGAAAACTTATTTGTGAAAATGTTAGAGAAGAAAGGAACACTTCATGCTTCTCAAATTACTGTGTACTTAACTTCAAGCGCTTGGCTTTATTTCTTCGAAATATTGCGGTGTATTGAACATGCTGTGAAAAACAGTAAAGTTTGTATTGCAGTGCTACATGAATATTTTGACTTGTGTACAGATACTATTCGCAATCACGTACAACCGCATTGTCTTGCGTGCAGAGGACTTCTTGGAACACATATATGTGTAGATGAACAGAATATAAATTAAAAATGTAAAAATGTATTTTATGATATATTTAATTAACTACGTCATTGATCATAAAGGTTTTTCTTAGGAAGTGGAAAAAATAAAAAAAAATTATAAGTTTCCAAAAAAAAAAGAATTCAAAGTGTTTGTTGAAGATAGTATTTGCACAAAAAGTAACTAAAAGATAGTACATGTTTTAAGAGGAACGTGTTTAAATAATGTCTCTTCTTCATGCTAGCGATGTGATTATTTTAAAAGACACTTTATTTACACACGGTTTAATAATAGTCTTTAAATGTTGATGATGATGACACTAAACTAAGTTTCATACCCTAGAATGATACTGCCCAAGCTCGCGCAGTCGATCTTTCTTTTTCTGAAATGGAACAAATTGCAAATACCTTAAAATTTACTTTATCTATAATCATAAACAAATAAAACAAACGAAGGAATTATAATATATATATATATATACACACACACACACACACATATATATATATATATATATATATATATATATATATATATATATATATATATATACAAAGCACTTTGTAAAAAAGGAAAAATACCACCAGCAGAATTTAAGGTTTATTTTATTTATAACAAGAAAATATCCAAAAAAAGGAATACGAAAAATATCAGTCATAATTATGAAGATATGGTAATATGTATACAAAAGAAAAAAGGAGAAATGATTATATGTAGTGATATATAATATAATTGAGGATCATTTTTTCGGGAGTCAAAGATAAGGTATAATGAAAATAGTTTAAGGACTTGATAACGCAAGTGTTGGAGGTCGGGACTCTCTACCCTTGCACTCACAGCTGAGAGGTATCGAAAATGTGAAGTTCCCAATCATCTCCCCCAATAGGATACATATGCTTTGTCATTTGTTATTTAAACTTGGGAAGATAAATAACTAATTGACAGGCAACGTGGTCGGTTATGTACGAGCTATCAAAGTATTAAAATTTGTTTTAATTATTCATTTTACCTTTTCTATTATTTCTACTTATTGCGAGAGATAGCTTACTACTTCGACGTTGGATGCGAAGTATATCCCGTAACCTACATCCTCGCGTTAACGAAGGAATTGAATTTACAGAACGAAATGATTACTCAAATAGTAAATACGTTTAACTACTCATATGTTCACTTTAAGATTGCTACTACATCTAATATTACATTTTGACTATAACAACTGAATAACCTTCAAAATATCTAAGACAACTACATACGAAAATAATAATATTTACATTTACGCCATACAGGCCGCCAAAATAAAAATATCGAATGTTAACTTTTGTCAATTTCAACTAAATATTTCTCTTTTTCTCCTTGAACGTTAATAATAGGTTCTGCACATTTATTTATCTGTGAGTTGCTCTTTAAGAATGTGTTGTGCGTAAGCACTTGTGCGCTGTTACTCTTTTATACAACGACACTTTACTAGCTGCCGTGATAACCGACCATATTATATTATCCTTTTACTATGGCCTTCCAAACGATATTCGTCTGTCGATCAGAACACTGGATTCTTCCTTTGATATCAGAAATGCAATTTGGTGGCTACTTACAATTCTCTTCAGTTTTCCAACCTATGGCACGGCTTATCCTCTTCCACTGCTTCGGTAACGAGTCCTTCGAAGAATCCTGTAATCGCTGTTTAAAATGATTTGAGTCCTGCCAATCGGCACTCACTAACTTTGTCCAAACAACTGAGTAATTAAAACTGTGTTCGGAGATTGATCGTGATTAAGTACACAAATTCACGATTAAGACCGTATGAAATGGCCTTTAGCGTGTACTAGTCCTATTGGCGGATAACTACTTCTTTGAGCCCTCTGTTGGGGTGGGGGACTTCACACACTTAATTCGTAGTCGTTGCCCGACTTCCCTGTCGTGATGGGGGTTTCAATGTTCGCTACCGACTGATTTGCTCTTCTTCTGGTCACCGTGGGTCACGTGATTAGTAAATACTCACGGAATATAACATTGTCCACTATTGGTCGATGACCAAAAATATCACATACTAGTTTAGATGTCACTTAGGCTACTAAAGGTGCATTTCGCCAGCATCCCCACCTTGGAGTTTCGAAACAAAAACTGTGGCAAGCGTTTGTGCTACGTTTGTGCAGGAATGTACCACAAACATTTTCGTTTGTACCACTTCCGGTACGAAGTTATAAGAGTTTTAAAGTGGGGGGGCTGGGGAAAGGGCAATCACCTACCTTGGAATTTCGAAACGAAATCTATGCCGATCGTTTGTGCTAGTTTGTGCCGGAATGTACCGAAAAAAATTTCGTTTGTACCACTTCCGGTACGAAGTTAAAGGGTTTTAAAGTGGGGGGCTGGAGAAACGGCAGCCCCGAAGCTAGGAGTTTCAAAACGAAACTTATGCCAATCGTTTGTGCTACGTTTGTGCCGGAATGTACCGCAAAACTTTTCGTTTGTACCACTTCCGGTACGAAGGTATAAGGGCTTTAAAGTGGGGAGCTAGAGAAATGGCACACTTCAACCTTGGAATCTCGAAACAAAACCTATGCCAATCGTTTGTGCTACGTTTGTGCCGGAATGTACCGCAAAAAATTTCGATTGTACCACTTCCGGCACGAAGTTTTAAGAGTTTTAATGTGGGGGCTGGGGAAAAGGCAATCCCCTACATTGGAATTTCGAAACAAAAACTATGCCAATCGTTTGTGCTACGTTTGTGCCGGAGTGTACCGCAAAAAGGTTCGTTTGTACCACTTCCGGTACGAAGTTATAAGAGTTTTAAAGTAGAGGTGCTGGAGGAACGGCAGCCTCGAAACTTTGAATTTCGAAACAAAACCTATGCCAACCATTTGTGCTACGTTTGTGCAGGAATGTACCAGAAAAATTTTCGTTTGTACCACTTGCGGTACGAAGTTATAAGTGTTTTAAAGTGTGGGGCTGGGGAAAGGGCAATGCCCTACCTTGGAATTTCAAAACAAAACCTATGCCAAACGTTTGTGCTACGTTTGTTCCGGAATGCACCGCAAAAATTTTGGTTTGTACCACTTCCGGTACAAAGTTATAAGGTTTTTGAAATGGGGGCTGGGGAAAGGACAGCACCCCCAACCTAGGAATTTCAAAACAAAGCCTATGGCAATCGTTTGTGCCGGAATGTACCGCCAAAATTTTCGTTTGTACCACTTCCGGTACGAAGTTATAAGGGTTTTGAAGTGGGGGGGCTGGAGAAAGGGAAGCCTGCAACCTTGGAATTTCGAAACAAAAACTATGCCAATCGTTTGTGTTACGTTTGTGCCGGAGTGTTCCGCAAAAATTTTCGGTTGTACCACTTCCGGTACTAAGTTATAAGGGTTTGGCGTAGCGGGCTGGGGAAACGGCCGCCCCCACCTAGGAATTTCTAAACAAAACTTATGTCAATCATTTGTGCTAGGTTTGTGCCTGAATGTACCGCAAAAATTTTCGTTTGTACCACTTCCGATACGAACTTATAAGGGTTTTAAAGTGGGGATGGAGAAACGGCAGCCTCCAACCTTGGAATTTCGAAACAAAAACTATGCCAATCGTTTGTGGCGGAATGTACCGCAAAAATTTTCGTTTGTTTCACTTCCGGTACGAAGTTCTAAGGGTTTTAAAGTGGGGGGCTGGAGAAACGGCAGCCGCTGACCTTGGAATTTAGAAACAAAAACTATGCCAATCGTTTTTGCTACGTTTGTGCCGGAATGTACCGCGAAAATCTTCGTTTGTACCAGTTCCGGTACGAAGTTATAAGGGTTTTAAAACGGAGGGGCTGGAGAAGCGGCAACCTCCAACCTTGGAATTTCGAAACAAAACCTATGTCAATTGTGTGTGATACGTTTGTGCCGGAATACACCGCAAAAATTTTCGTTTGTATCACTTCCGGTACGAAGTTATAAGGGTTTTAAAGTGAGGCTGGAGAAACGGCAGCGTCCAACCTTGGAATTTCGAAACCAAAACTATGCCAATCGTTTGTGCCGGAATGTACCGCAAAAGTTTTCGTTTGTTTTTTCTTCCGGTACGAAGTTATAAGAGTTTTAAAGTGGGGGGCTGGAGAAACGGCAGCCTCCAACCTTGGAATTTAGAAACAAAAACTATGTCATTCGTTTTTGCTACGTTTGTGCCGGTATGTAGCGCAAACATATTCGTTTGTACCAGTTCCGGTACGAAGTTATAAGGTTTTTAAAATGGAGGGGCTGGAGAAACGGCAGCCTCCAACCTTGGAATTTCGAAACAAAGCCTATGCCAATCGTTTGTGCTACGTTTGTGCCGGAATGTACCGCAAAAATTTTCGTTTGTATCACTTCCAGTACGAAGTTATAAGGGTTTTAAAGTGGTGGGCTGGAGAAACGGCAGCCTCCAACCTTGGAATTTCGAATCAAAAACTATGCCAATCGTTTGTGCCGGAATGTACCGCAAAAAATCTCGTTTGTATCACTTCCGGTACGAAGTTATAAGGGTTTCAAAGTAGGGGGCTGGAGAAATGGCAGAATCCAACCTTGGAATTTAGTAACAAAAATTATGCCAATCGTGTGTGCTACATTTGTGCGAATGTACCGCAAAAAGTTGCGTTTGTTCCACTTCTGGTACGAAGTTATATGAGTTTTCGAGAGGGGCTGTGGAAACGGCAGCCTCGCACCCAGGAATTTGGAAATGAAACCTATGTCCATTCTTTGTACCACTTTTGAACAGGAACGTTTCACTAAACTCTTTTCTGTACCACTTCCGGTGCAAAGATAGGAGAGTTTCAAACTACGGGGCTGTCGTTTTCATACCCCCTCGGAATTTTGATACGAGAACTATGCAAATCGTTTAACAACACTTGTGTCGGAATGTATCGAATACATTTTTGTTTGTATCACTTCGACTACAAAAGAATGACAGTTTTAACTACGGGGCTGCCGTTTCCATAACGCCCCACCTTAGAATTTCGAGATAAGACTATGCCAATCGTTTGTGGTATGTTTTTACCGGAATGTACCGCAAAAAAATTACGTGACTGAAGTTGGCCCCCCACCTCTTACAAATTACACCAAACGTTGGACATCGCTAGTGTATCGTTAGTGCACGTCAGTGCATTTAAATCTAACGTTAGTGCTATTAGCGTTTACGAGATATTGAAGATTTTGGTGGGGGACCAACTTCAGAAATATCAAATTCTATACAAATAGAGGTAGAAACATGGGGTTGACAGTAATCGTTAGTGCATCGTTAGTGCCTTATAACTTCGTACAGGAAGTGGTACAAACGAAAATTTTTGCGGTACATTCCGGCACAAACGTAGCACAAACGATTGCCATATGTTTTGTTTTGAAATTTTAAGGTGGGGGCTTCCGTTTCCCCAGCCCCCACTTCAAAACTCTTATAACTTCGTACCGGAAGTGCTACAAACGAAAATTTTTGCGGTACATTCCGTCACAAACGTAGCACAAACGATTGGCATAGGTTTTGTTTTGAAATTCCTAGTGGGGGCTGCCGTTTCCCTAGCCCCCCGATTCAAAACCCTTATAACTTCGTACCGGAAGTAGTACAAATGAAATTTTTTCCGGTACATTCCGGCACAAACGTAGCACAAACGATTGGCATAGTTTTTGTTTCGAAATTCCAAGGTTGGGGGCTTCCTTTCTCCAGCCCTCCCACTTTAAAAAACTTATAACTTCGTACCGGAAGTGGTTAAATCGAAAATTTTTGCGGTACATTCCGGCACAAACGTAGCAGAAACGATTGCCATAGGTTTTGTTTCGAAATTCCAAGTTTGAAGGCTGCCGTTTCTCCAGGCCTCCTACTTTAAAACCCTTATAACTTCGTACCGGAAGTGGTACAAACGCAAATTTTTGCGGTACATTCCGGCACAGACGTATCACAACCGATTGCCATAGGTATTGTTTCGAAATTCCAAGTTTGGAAGCTGCCGTTTCTCCAGCTCCCCACTTTAAAACCCTTATAACTTCGTACCGGAAGTGGTACAAACGAAAATTTTTCCGGTACATTCCGGCACAAACGTAGCACAAACGATTGGCATAGTTTTTTTTTCCTCGAAACTCCAAGGTGGGGAAGCTGGCGAAATGCACCTGGCTACTAAGGGTGATTTGCTAATTTTCGTTCTCATAAGAACTGAATTAGAATAAAGCTCAGCAACTTTTCAAAGAAAGAGTTCTACGGACACACACATATAAAGGCAAAATTTGTTTTAGCGTTTTTAGGTTGAAACCGATGATAAGACTAATAAAGCAAGTCTTTTAATTTTCTTGCTTCGATGAGCGTCCGCTGTCGATAGCAAATGGCGTCCACAGAGAATTGGCAATATTGCCCTGAAGATATCAAAAGATCCTGTATCGTTATTGGATGTCTATGAATTTGAACACACCCGATATATAGTTAACTTGAATCACTTTGGTGAAGATTGGAATGCAAAACTAGTTTGTTGGAGGATGCGCCACTGCAACACTTTTGAGATATAATAACGATGAATTCGAAGCACTGAATATATATATATAGATATATACGTACTATATATAAGGAAGATTATTCACTTTGCACTTAATGGGAGGCGTGGTGGCTCAGTGGTAGAGCCTTCACCTACGGTGCTTGAGGTCCCTGGGTCGATCCCAGCTCGCGCCGTGTGGACTTTGTGGTGGACAAATACGGTGCTCTTGGGTTTCTGTGGGATCTCCCGTTTCCTCCCACTTTCTTCATACCACCCTTTCATTCATTTTTCATAATCATCGTCTCTTTTATCCTAACCGGCATAAACATGAGACGTAAACCTAACGAATTTTCACTTTGCACTTTTTATAAAATACTATTGATGTCATCATTCACAATTATTGCACGCCTTATCCATTACTTATTTATCTATTCACTTAGCCAGCTGGCCTTTCCACCTGCATGTTAAGCCACTTACGTTTAAAGCCGCTCATTTTTCTTTTTTAAAACACTTATATATATCAATTGTTCTTCTGTCTTTAAATGTTCTATCACATATATTATTATTTTTTTCATGTTTTCTTCTTTTTATCATTATTTCACACTTAGTATTCTTATGTATAATTTTTCATTATTTTCCCATTCTTCAAATTTTCAAAATGATTACAATGACAAATTTCACAATAGCCTTAGAAAGTACTACCACATATATATAATAAAGCTTGTTAGGGGAAGAAATTATGGAACAGAAAACACAAGTTTTAGAGTTCACAAAAACTAGACCTAAACGGACGGATATAAGTATTCTTTCTTTCGGATCGGAAACGGAACAGAATCGCAAGATGTGTGCATTATTTTACGATAATAACATAAATTTTACATTAAAGAACTAAAACAAGTTTCATAAAACACATTTCATAACAAGAAAACCTATTCTCATTTATTCTTTTTTTAAATAACCATTACAGTTAAAGCAAGAGTCATCACAAGCATTTTATCAAACAGATCTCAATTACCAAAGTTTCGAAAACTATTCAAATTTAAACATTTTAATTATTATTACTCTCAACGAAACTTAACAAGAAATTACCGTTCATTTCATATTAAAGCAAAAATTAATTTTTATTCTAATGTGATTTAGTTACGTCAAGATTAATCTAAAACATAATCGTTTTAAATTATTAAATAGCATCCTCACAAGGTTTCGTAAACATCTATATCATACATATGTGTATCCAGAAAATATTATATTTCAACAAACACTTTTTTCTAAAAACCTTTATACCTTTAGTACAAACAATTACATCGAGGGCACAACGTCCACCTCGGAATTCGTCTAACTACATCGACGGCACACCATCTACCTCGGAATTAATTGTTTTCACCAACACATTATTTGCTACTGAAATCTGAGTATAGCCTATTATCATTAACCGTTTCGCAACACATTCTCCCAGACATGCATCGTCAACAGGGTATATACACAATTTTCCTTTTAACCCATTCATGAATACATATCATTCAACCGCCTTTTTTTGCATCATATGAACTTTCTTAACTCCCCGCCCCACAAAACATTTTGCTTCTTTGTTGCGTTTATACCAATCATAAATCTCTGCTACAGACGCTGATTTAAACACATGACCGTGTTTCTTCTAACTGGATCAGATGGTCATTAAAAATGCTGAAAGAACTTCAATTTTCAAACTTTCGACAATTATAAAAAGTTCTTACTATCATAAACTAATTAATATGCTATGAAATAAAACATTTTGTTAATTAACTCCTGGTAATTACTGCTCGTTAATTTATTTTATTTACATATAATTTATTTTATTTATATATTCTTACTCCTTTACACTACAATGTTATTTCAAAAAATAATTTACCTTGGTAATCTATCTCAGAAACAGCTGAAACCTCACTGACTGTGGGCCATGTTGATTTCCCAAGAGAAATCTTCTGTTTGATATGTTATGGGTGAATCCTACAGATTCATATTCATATAGATTTGGCCAAGTTGTCCTCTGCAGGAGAACCTTCATAACCTACTAGCATTTTGCTAATAGGCATTAAAAGGTTATCGAATAGTTAGTTTTATTTAAAAAATCCTGTAACGGTAACAGTAATAGTTAAAAACATTAACTTAGAAATCTCAGTTACCTTTCTTCTTTATAATTTTTCTCGATCTAGGCTTCGCGTTCCTTTCATCCAACAAAAGAGGTAAACACAAAATAGAAAACTAAATGAAATGATATTTTACGAAATTCAACTAAATTGTCCTATTGTCATATCTTTTCTCGTTCTTCATCATTAATATTACTTGAGTTCTTATTCTTTTCACATAATTTCTATTGAATATCAGTTATTATAGACTAAAAGCCATATAAGCAATATACATACAAGTAATAATTAAACATATGTATGCAATGATACTTCTAATTCTAAACATACTACTAATACATTTATTATAGACTAAAAGTCATATGAACAATATACGTACATGTAATAACATACGTATGCAATGATACTAGTAATACAAAATAAAATACTTTGATTCATTGGAAACTGATGCTTAATATTCATTTTCTTTTTTTTTTTCAATACGCCACTAAACAATGAACTAATGAAATTAAAATTCATAAGTTACAAAGGAACGAAACATCTAAATCGACAATACTTCAATTACTATTTAAACGAAATATTTTCAGGCATTCCTATTCGCCTTTTTATGTAGCTCACATATGTATATAATTTTCACAAAATGTTCAATAATGACCGCAGCATTTGTATAAAAATAAAAAAAAATGCAAACTAGAAATATATCTTACCCTGTAAAAATTATATAACAATGACAAAAACTATCAAATTATCGATTACAAGACATAGAACAAGAATAAATAACTTCATTTTATTTTCTAAACGAGCGAAAAATAAAGTACAGTACTCACCACTAGGAAGAAAGAAATATAAAGTTAAGACTTCACACAGATAAAAACACTTTTCATAACGACACAAACATTCATTTCCTCTTTGTTTTATAAAAAGCTGAATCATTATTCTGCAACTGAATGAAAAAAAAATGCTGAGATCTGCATTTCCGCATTTAAAAGGCAACTGATCATTTACAAGGACAGAAAAAAATACTACATTTTCATCGATATTTTTTTCTTTTTTTTTCTGTGAACTACATATTGTAACTGACATTATGCAACTTGAATATTGTACAGGACGTTTCAAAAGTTATGACCACATCTACATTATACAGGATGACCAGGAATTCAGGACCATCATTACTATTGTCATTGGCATTTAAAATTGGATTATTTTATGGAAATACATATCTTTAGTGCAAATATTTTAGAAACATTTACACCTTATACAGGGTGACCAAGTATCACGATGTTCGAATCAGAAGTTTCCAATATAAATTATCTTTATATAACCGTATTAATTACAACTTTTTTAGTATTCCTAAGTCTTATTATTCTATACATATTATATCGTCGTCTTCGCTCGTTACCAAACAAATCTAGAACGAACCGCATAGAAATGTCATCTCCTATTCCATTGGAAACATTTAATACCAATAATACAACTAAGCAGCAACAGCTAACACAGACTTCAACCCCACTTACTATAAGTGAATTAGTTTATATTTATTGACGCCAAGCCAAAAACAGCCCTATCTCGACGGAAATGAAGTATCATGTACCATGTACGGATCCTGCCTGTAAATAGGGACCACCTGTTTAGTGCTCTATTCCGCTACCACATTACTGCTCCGAAAAGTGATTTTCATTGATTTCAGTGCCACAAGTGTTTAATGCTCAGTGATTTCTTTTGTGTGAGTGATTCCTCAGTGTTGCCAACTATCACATAAACAAAAATAACCCTTCGGCTTATTTTTAAACAAGCCAGGGTGTGTAATATCTCATGTGAAATTGTTTGTAAAGAAATACACGCATCAAGTGTTTATAAACACCACCACGTGTTTCATTAAGAGGAACTTCCACCAGGAGGACCTGCAATCACCTGCAGACGACGTTTAGTCCCTCCCACGGAGCAGAAGACAAAATCGAAGCAGAAGCGCCACCGTCACCCAAGGGACGCTATAAATTGGCCTGAAGAATCCAGCTCAGTACCAGTTTTCTGGTGACCCTCCTACTGTCTGCTTCGGGACTTTAGGAGTAACCTATCCCAGGGCCTCTAGTCTGCTACGGGACTACGCCTATCCTTTCTCCTGGCTTTGCCTGCTTCGGGGCTCTGTCTGGGAATCCAAACCTAAGCCACTTTGCCTGCTTCGGGGCTCTGTTGGCCATCTAACCTACCCACTGCTTGCTTCGGAGCTTTGGGAACCTAATTCCACTCCATTTTGCCTGCATCGGGGCTCAGTTGGAGATCCTGTCTGCGACCACTCGGTCAAAAACTACCTTTTACTTACCTTTTTTAAATAGAGAACAAATTGTATAGTATTTTGTACAAATACTCTTATAGTGGATTTTTATAATAAAAACTGGTAGTGGGAGTCGATTCCGGACACTCGTTTTATTAAACTGCTATACCTCTTCCTTATATGAGACGAAATTACAAAAAGTTTTACAATATATTGAAAGAACGAATTTTAAGCTTCAAACTATCCTTGCATAAGTACCAGAAGTCTTAAGAATTTCTGTGTCCATTTGTCGACAAGTATCGGATGAACACGATATGTAATTTCGAGAAGGGCTTCTCTGGAATCGATTCAGAAGAATAGATTCCATTTCCTCCGTTAATCCTCTATTCAAACAGAAAGTGGTTGAAATCAACCATTTCCGACTTCAACGTTTATCGCTATAGTACAGAAACAGTAATAGATAGCAACATTTTTTATTTATTTTTGAAATAGTTTCAGTGTCTCAAGAAACGATACCATCTTCGCAAATTTACTGCTACTTCCGATTTCAGTATTGATCTCCATATAGCAAAACGGTAAAATATTTATATAGTGAGTGCTTTCTAATTTGAATTCTACGTTCGAAGAACAAGGTTTATCCGCACTTTTATCCCTCTTTCAAACCGGAAATATTAGAAAAGTACGATTTCGGTTTCTACGCTTCGTTTCAGGTTCGCGTTTTTTGAAAAATTTTCTAATTTAAATTGACTATTTTCGTTATTCCGAGTTATAATCTATACTCGTTCCTGAGACTTTGTCACAACCTCACCCGCAAAGCGCTTAGAAGAAACAGTGAGTAAGACTAAGAGTTCAGGAAATATAAAGAAATAACTAACAAACTTATTCTGCTCTGATAAGCCACCATGTAAATGAAGAGGTTAGAATTGAAAAGAAAAATATGAGTTTCATAATTTTGAGCGTGCAACCGATTTCTCAGTTAAAAACCCGACAAGTGAAAATTCATAGTCAACCCACAACTCAAAATAATACCTACTAGTATTTACTAAAATCATAAGATAATCAATGCTTAATATTACCATGAATATATTCAGGTAAAATTTGAATAGAGATTCCTTTACATTTTTTGGTTTCGTCTCGTCTCAATTCTCTAAAACTGCTTTCTTATCTCGTCTCGATTGACGAGAACTTCTCGTCTCAGTTTGTACATTTATGTAGAAAAGTTATTCCCTTATCTACAAGTTCTCAGGATTCTGCATCAGGAGAAGTCTAAGAAAGGTATAATCTAACAATTTAAATCATATTTCTTATTGGAGTATATTATGAAATGATTTGATTCATTATCTTAAAACGTTCACAAATGCTTTTCATTGTGAAGTGTTTGAGACCTAACGCTTGGGTGAACTAGCGTTGCTCACGAGATTCGAAAAAAAAATCTCGTCTTGTCTTGTAGTGCAAATTATAAGAATGATAGCGGTGACGTAGTTTAAAAAGTGTTGTTTTCAAAAGTAACTTTTAACATATTCTACCAATTATTAACATACAAGGAGATATATATAAGATTTACATAACGGATTGTGTTAGTTATTTGAACGAAATTAGTTTGGTGAATTTCGTTTAAAACTGCAACAACAATACCCTTTATAATATGTGATAAATATTTCTTATGTGCAAACATTTTTGACCCATTTTTAAAAGTCTGAATACAAATGTCACTTTTGTGTGTAGAAGTTACTTGTTTCTATTTTTACGCACCACAGAAGACACGTGCACAAATTCAAAGAAAGCTCTGCGTCATCACGAAACAAAGTGTCATTCGCCCTCCCTCTACTGACAACACTTTGCGGGCAGCTTCAAACCATCCGAGGAATCTTTCACTCTCTTCCCAGGGGTCCTTCCTGGATCAAGGCCTGGTTTGCAATCATAGATTGCCTTAGGCATTATAGCTGCAGATAAAAGATTTTCTTCGGGTATCGTGAAGTGGATGATCCTTCAGAGGGCTTTTCCAGTAAGTGCGTACGGGTTGGTGAGTAGATGATATTCCTAAAACAATAATGACCCAGTTCTTCATTGCTATATTATAAAAACGGGTGCCCGACCGAACTTTATAACTACTGCATAAGTTTGGATTTTGTTCCGTGTAATCATGTATGCATGCTCAGTTGAACGTAAAGTTTCTGAGATGTCTTCAGAAACCCTACTTCTTTAGAATCTTCTAACACTTAAAAAAACAGAAGAACAAAAGAGAGAAAAATAAATGATGAAACCATTGAAAAGCGAACTATTATACTTAGTTTTGGCATAGAAAAACATTTCACAAATATAGGACATGTGAAAATAGTGTACATGTACAGGTACCCCAGGACACACTTCCTGTAATTCTTCAATTCGATATTGTTTTGACTTCTTGTTTTGGTTTAATTTTGGATACAGACCTACCAAATACGGTTTTCTTACATTTTGCTATTTCCCATCATGATGGAATTTTTAGTTTGTTTGAATTTTACGAAATGGTAGCTAAAGGAGGCGTGGATCTACTGATTATATTGGAATCGTGGACTTTTCTCGTTCAACGTACCAACGCCGAGAATCGAACTCAGGACCATACGAATCAAAGGCAAACGTGTTAACCACTAGACCAAACGGAAGCCCCATCATAATCGAGACATATTTCTATACTTATACGTACCAGAGATGGAGTGGGTCGGTGGGTCAGTGGGTAAGTGGGTCGTGGGTCAACAGCATGTGACCCACCACCCACCATGACCCACTGCGACCCACCACCCACCGTGACCCACTGCGATCCACCTATTTAGTATGATCTACCGACCCTCTCTGCCTATTGCATTGTAGACAGTATCTTTTGAAGACCGGTAAATTTGTCTCCGTTTTACTTTGAAGACCTTCTTTTGCCTTTCTTTTCCACTTTTTTCTGTCTAGTTACTTGAGATGAGTATATCTAACCAAGTGAAAAAAGAACTTCAGACACTTTTGGATATTGATATTTTTAATAGTAATAATAGCAACGGGACTTACACTACAACTTGGCTTTCGAGACCTGTAAGTTTTTAGAGCTAACTACTGGGAAAATACATTTTTGAATTAGTGTAATATATTAATTATTATATAAAAAATTGAATGTAACTGTGTGTGCCAGATCATCACGGTGAAATTGCAAAGTCAAGTGAAATTACTTTTGGTATATAGTTAGGCCTTAATCGAAATTGGAATGTTATATTGCTTTTATTATAATGTATAATATCCTAAGGAGGTAGTGAGGATCAGAATTTTTGCGAAAAAAATGAGTATCTCGCAAGCATTTAAACTTACGGAGCTGAATTTGATTTGGAACTGTAGTGTATCATACATGCCCCACCGGAAGTCAAGGAAGGAACCGTACCACTAGTTAAATAATTTAATAATAAGCAATATTTCTTCGCATCATAGCAGCAGCATATACAACACATACATAACGGCACGCTATTAGATAGGATACCCCCCTTAGGCAGATATAGTAGAAACCAGAGGCTTTTCAAAATCAAAACATTATCCTCAATTAAAAGGAATACCAATGAACAATTTATTAACGAGATCATATACAACAAGCAAACAAAAAATAGATATATAAGTGAAGCTTATATAGAACAAGATATAAATATATAGTATATATCCGCAAATTTTAATTTCAATTAACCTCTCTCTCTCTTTATTAACGCTATTGATACTGTATTAGGTGATTTGAAGGAACAAGGTGTTGAAGTATATGCTGATGATATTGTACTCTATTCTGATACAATTGAACAACATAAAACATTACTTAAGACGGTGCTTGATCGACTTCGATCACGAGGTCTTACAATTTCACCAGCAAAATGTTCCTTCTTTCAAACGGAGATAGATTATTTGGGATTTCGCGTAGGTGGAGGAACTATGCAAATGATTCCGGATCGACTTGAAGCTATACGAAATTTACCTGCTCCTCGTAATAGAAAGGGTGTCAAATCTCTTGTTGGGTTTTTGTATTTCTATAGTCGATTTATTAGTAATTTTGCTGAGATTATGCGTCCCATAACAGACTTAAAATCACCTAAAATTCCCTTTGTTTGGGGTAAAGAACAATCTGAGGCATTAGCTCGTATTAAGGACGCTTTTGGAGAGCAGGTTATCTTGAAGATTCCGGATATGAGTAAAAGGTTTTTTATAGAAGCAGATTCTAGTTTGCGAGGGTTCGGAAGTGTGATCCTACAGAAGGATTCCAGCGGTTTCTATCAACCTATTGCGTTCTATAGCAGAAAACTGAAACCTTCGGACTATAATCGTCCTATTTTTGCCTTAAAGTTGGCTAGCTTGTACAATACTATTACTCGTTTTCAGCACTATTTTGTTTCAAGATTTACAATATTAACTGATAACCATGCTTTAGCTTGCGTGTTGCGTAACCCTAAAAAATTTACACGATATAGTACTATGATTCATAGATTGTTAGAATTTAAATTCGATACCTTGCATGTACCGAGCAACAAGATGATTAACGCAGATTTTATGAGTCGAATATATGATTCAAGTTTGTATGACCTTATAGATGAACCTATAGATGAGGAGGTATACCAACGTGAATTTTTGGCTTCAAGCCTGTTGAATACTCCGTTGGCATTTTATAATGTAAAAAAAGAGCAAATAAAGGATCCGGATATCTCAGATATTTATAAGAAGACTGAAGCTGCAGGAAATGTCTGGAAAGAATATCGTTAGTCACGTGGTTTATTATATAAAAGAACAAAAGCACGGTATAATCCTTACAAGGTTCTATTGCCTAAGTCTTTACGACCTTTGGTATTGGAATATTATCATTCTGGAACTTTGGTTTGAACACATACGGAAAATTTTAAAACACTTAGTAAAAATAAACGTTATTTTACGTGGCCTTCTTTGATTCGTGATGTGCATCAGTACGTGCGCTCAAGTCATGTATGTCAGATTTCGAAACCACGTTTTGAAAAGCCCCAAGGTCTTTTGTCTTCTAAATATGTAACACAACCCCAGGGACATTTATACTGTGATTTGGCCGGTCACTTAATCCCAAGCAATGGCTATAGGTACATAATGCTACTTGTGGATAACGCCTCCCGTTTTTTGCACTTAGTTCCATTACGTAATGCGACCAGTAGAATTATTATTAAAGCAATGAAGGAGATTTTTTGTCGTTTTGGTCATTGTTTTGCTTTATCCACGGATCGGGCTACTTATTTTTGTAGCGAGGAGTTTCGTCGTTTTCTCTTTGGACTAGGGATAAAACATATACGTAGTTCATCTTACTTTGCGTCCGGAAATGCAGCTGAGAAATATGTTCAGACGGTAAAGAATGCCTTAAGATGTTATTGCTCTGAGAATCAGATGGTATGGAGCAATTTCCTATATCCGATCCAATTTTCTCTTAACGTTTCTGAACATTGTGAGTTAAAGGCATCACCATTTGAGCTTTATTTGGGACGTGAAGCTCTAGGACCTTTATTAGTTAAATGGTCTGTAAAGGATCCCGACCTGAACTTACATAATTCAGTAGAGATATGGTCCGATGCCTTAAAAAATATGCATAGAGCTTGGGAAGATAGAAAGCATCTTTTCCTGCAGCGTAATAATCCAGTTACTTTCCAGGTGGGCCAATTAGTTCTTTGGAAATCTCACTTTAAGTCGTCCATAACAGACAAAGTTACTAAACCTTTGTCGCCTCTCTGGCTTGGTCCTTACCGCATCGACTCCTTTGCTGGTCCGAATACTATAATTCTTTTAGACGAAAGTAAAAACAGAAAATTTTCTTCTCATGTTAGCCAATTAAAAAAGTATGAAATGCGTGATTCTCCTGAACCCGAATAGTAAATTTTGGTTTAATATTTGTGAGGTTCTTACACTTATTTCTTTTTCAAGTGTAAGTGAGCTGTTTGATTTATAAAAAAAGTTGTTTGTTTGTTCCAATTTGTAATTACTGGCCACTCTACACTTTTATTTAAGATATATATATCATTCTGCGCTTTATGGATATGAATCTCATCGCCTATGGATATTTAAGGTTTATTCAAGCCTATGTTATGTTTACATTCTATAACATGGTATAACTCTACTCTGGTTTTTGTATTTAGTACTCTACTGTGGTTTTTGTGTTTTACCAAAACTACAATATATTTAATGATATGCTTGATGTATTTTGTCAATTTGGCTTTATATTATTTGGTGGCCCCTTTCATTATTTATTTATGATTTGTTGTTTTGTCTTTTCATACTTCATATTCATCTATCATCCTTACTAACAAAATCGTTTTCATTTTCATAAATGTTTCATATTTCTGGTAATTCAAAAAATGTTTCTTACATTTTTTGAATTCCGGGGGGACCCACCATGTAGTGTATTATACTTTAATATCTCTAAAAAATAAGTTTTCTCATTCTGGTGTTCTATTGGTTAATTGTTCTTGTACTATTGTATAGAACATGACGTGATGTCTGGCTCCGTGATTTCAATTCCTTCTACCGTTTGTCAGATTGACTTCAACCTCTTTTGACAATAAAGCAAGGGGAACGATACTCACTAGTACTCTCCACGATAACCCCGTTATCCAAAAGTTCTTTTAAAATTACACGCATTTCTTGCTTTTGTTTACTAGACATAGGGTATTGTTTTTCACGAAACACAGTATCCTCCTTAACCCGAAACTTGTACTTAAAATCTTTAATTCTGCCGATATTTGATGTAATCACATCAGTATAATCATCTATAATATCCTGTACAAATAAAGGTAAGGTACTATCTTCCTTAATAAGTCCATTATCAATGTTTTCCACAATTAATTTTCTATTTGTATTATCTAGTTGGTTAACAGGTGATTTGTTATTTACATTATGCATAACTCTACTGTCAATCGCTAATACCTCATTGCTGTTCGAAGGTACTTCTGAAACACCTTGTACAACATTACATTCAACAGGTGATTTAAGTTGTAGCTTTTTTTTATATTCTATTACTTTTTTATTTTGAAAAAAAATCTTTATTAGTAGCCTGTGACGTTAAAGTCCAAGAATTTAAAAAAGAATTATAGTCATTAAATTGATTTAAAGCAGAACAAGCATTTTTAAAAATAACAGGTTCTTCAGATAAAGCAAAGTTTTGTTTATATTTAGTAACACGTTCTTTACCTTGCTGTAGTACTGCTTCCTTATCTCCAACAGGTTGTTGACCGGGTAGCAGGGCTGCATTACGTGGCACCTGGTCTAGTGAGAACTCGCTCGTTGTATCAGGAATGCAACAGGTGTTATGACCTTGACCATGAAAAAGGCTTTTATCTTCAATGCCCAGCTGGTTTTGAACATTTGGTTTGTCGCAGGATGTGCGGTTCCTTGTAAGATAACCCATCAAATATGATGTAGAATAAGGACCCGTCTTCCTGCAACCAAAAGGAAAAGGGCCAGAATATTGTCCACAAAAAAGGAGGTTTGGAAACATACGTAATGTTGAAATTGTGATCAGGAAAGAATATACTTCGTTCCTTAACATCCAATATAAAGGCAGTCTGCTCAATAAAAGGCATTCCTAAAGTAATATGTTGGGCACTGGGACAATGTTCGTTTATATACGCACAAACAGTTAACTCTTGCTTATTAATTCTCAACGGGATCAAACAATATTTGTGTAACACCAAACGATAGTTTGTAGCAGTACGTCCCACAAAGTTCTTAACATGTATTTTTAGGTTCGAATCCCGTTGTAGTAAATACTGTAACACTTCGTTACTTATAAAATTAACACCTGAAGCACTATCCAAATATGCAAAGGATTTTTTATCATACAAATCGACTTCAATAAATATACCACCTTTCCCAACTAATGGAAGTACGGTTCGTACACCACAGTCCGAGGTTCGAATCTGCTGAGTATCAGAAACCTTTTGAAAATTAGACACGTGTCCTTTGTGGAAATTACCCGATCTGTTTCGTACATGAGGGTGAACTATACTACGCGATCTAAAGTCACTGCTTGTACGATTTATATCGAATGATGATCCACCAACAGTTGTTTGATGCTGCTTCGTAAAAAGTTCTAACTGTGAGTAAGCCTTTAAAGAGTTCATAAGTTCATCACGCGTTTGAGGATGCTCACTATAAAATACATGCGATCTCACATCCGGTCTACAACAACTAGCCACCGTTAAGATGTACGTTTCATCACAGATTTGAATATCCAATATACGTGATACTTGATCAAGTCTAAGTGAATATTGCAAGACCCCTTCACCTTCGCCCTGAGGTTTATAAAAATATATTGTGGTAAGTTGCTGTATAGCCACGTCAGAAAGCAACTCAGTCATCACATATTTACATAAATCTCCCCAGTTCCTCGTTGTTTTAACACTATCCTTAAGACACTGTAGTAATGGATTTCTAGTTTTTGTTTGTAAAGCGTATACCACAAAACGAATTGGAAATTCATTAACACTTAAAAATCGTCAATTTTACATATAAAATTGAACAACTTGTCAGGGTCATTACCATCACAAATTGGAAGATTTTCCACAAATCTATTTAACACCGTCAAAGCAGTATTATCCTCCAAACGAGAAGAATTGGTACGAAGATAAGCGTCATCGCCTATGTCCTTTGTATAATCACTATGGCATCTATTACCAAAAACTTTACTAGTACGTTTAGGAATAGCACCCGTTGACCTATCAAATCCCATGTTATCCTTATTAACAGGTATCCCAGAAGACATCGGACCCACTTTTCCAGCTATGTCTTCTAACATTTCTCCTAATCTTTCAATTCCAAAAAGTAACCTATCAATTTTATCTATATTTATAGGCGACGTTTTTCCACCATCATCATCAAATCCGGATACAGTATCTGAGGCTACCTTATCTTTATCTACACCTTCGGCCATATTTAATATATAATACGAACAGCAAAGGCATTAACAAACTAATTTAATATGTAAAAAGCCTCGAATTGGTGAGATTGACTTCAAACCAATTATATGTAGTGTATCATACATGCCCCACAGGAAGTCAAGGAAGGAACCGTACCACTAGTTAAATAATTTAATAATAAGAAATATTTCCTCGCATCATAGCAGCAGCATATATAACAAATACATAACGGCTTGCTATTAGATTTGATACCTCCCTTAGGCAGATATAGTAGAAACCAGAGGCTTTTCAAAATCAGAACATTATCCTCAATTAAAAGTTATACCAATGAACAATTTATTAACGAGATCATATAGAACAAGCAAACAACAAATAGATATATAAGTGAAGCTCATATAGAACAAGATATAAGTAGTAGGGACCGGCGTTTGCCCGAATGACTCATCCTCACTCTCTTTTATGACCGGGATTTTTGAAATTTATTCCCTTTTACGGCTAAGATGAGTGCTTTGGTACCTCGATTCTGATTGGCTGAGAGAGGTCACGTGACTTTAAGCCCCGCCCACGCGGGAAATTTAAATTTCTAGGTCACGTGGTATGACGTCATGAGTCACCCTGCGGGGAAAACCCTCACCATGGATTTTTGAAATTTGTTCCCTTTTACGGGTAAGATGAGTACTTTGATACTTGGTTCTGATTGGTTGACAAATGTCACGTGATCTTAGACCCGGGATATTTGAAATTCGTTCCCTTTTACGTGTAAGATGAATGCTTTGGTACCACGATGTTGATTGGCTGACAGAGGTCACATGATCTTAAGCCATGTGACTTTTGAAATTCGTTCCCTTTTTACGAGTAAGATGAGTCCTTTGATACCTGATTCTGATTGGTTGACAGAGGTCACATAATCTTAGATCCAGAGATATTTGAAATTCGTTTCCTTTTACGGGTAAGATGAATGCTTTGGTACCATGATGCTGCTTGATTGATAGAGGTCACGTGATCTTAGGCTCTGGGATTTTAAAAAATCGTTCCCTTTTTACGGATATTTTCTCTGACGAGTACTTTGGTATCACGATACTGATTGGCTGATAGAGGTCACATGATCTTAGACCCGCCACACAGTGAACAGATTACATGGTATAACGTGGGAAAACCCCTCACTCATTTGTTTCCATTTTACGGGTAAGATGATTGCTTAGGTACCACGATGTTGATTGGTTGATAGAAATCGCATAATCTTACACCCCACCCCAATGCTAGACATTCAGAGTGCTATGACGACGATCCACCCTAGACCTGGATTTTAGAATTTTGTTTTCTTTTAATGGTTATCCTTAAAGTTCCCATGGAGGGTTCAACCCCATCCTTAAATAACCTTTTTTGGTATCATGATATTGTACTGAAGTTTACCTTAAATATTAGCATTGTCTTTGACAGATAAGATGATTACCAGCTTTCTTACCTTGATGGAGATCCTGTCCTTGAATTAGTAGCCTATGTCTCTGGAAGTAACAATGGTGAAAGAGGGGTCCATCCTTGTCGTTTGTAGATTTCTTATAACACATTGTTGTGAGTTTAAGCGATTTTTTAAACGCTCAGTAAGCGCTTCATTAATGGAAACAGTGTTGCCAGATTTTTTCTTACCTAAACTGCTCCGATTCTTTTCGAAACTGTTCCGCAGAGTGCAAGAAATTTTAAACTAAAATTTTTTCGAACTAAAAAAAAATTGTAACTAAAAAATTTTTAAAAAAATTCAAACAAAAAATTTTCGAACTAAAAATTTTGAAACAAATTTCAAAAAAATTTCGAACTAAAAATTTAAACTAAAAACTTTTGAACTAAATTTTCAAATAAAAACATTTTCGAACAAAAAATGTAAATTTTCGAACCCAAAAAATTTCGAACTAAAAAAATTAATTTTTTTTCGAAAAATATTTTAAACTAAGAACTTTCGAACTAAATTTTCGAACCCAAAAAATTTTCGAACTAAAAAATTTCAAAAAATTTCGAACTAAAAAAAATTGAAAAAATTTTTTCGAACTAAAACATTTTTAAAAACAAAAGTTTCGAACTAAAGATGTAAATCACATCTAAAAATTTTCAAATCAAACTTTTTATCGAACTAAACTTTTAAAATTTTCGAACTAGAAATTTAAACCAAGTTTTAGAAAAATCCTAAGAAATGTTTTTTCAGGAATCGAACTCAGGTCTTTCAAACCAAAGATGTGTATCCTAACCGCTTAGCTATGAATGAATTCGGTTTTAATCATGCTTGGTGGGTTTCGAACCATGGTTCTTGAAAAGGATACACATATACTTTAAGAAAATAAATCTGACAGTGTAACGCTTTCGTTCGTGGATTAAAATAAAATGCTGATAGACTTCTTTGTATGTTGACATAGAAGCACATATGATTGAAAATGCAAACGTCAGCGGATCGTATTACTTTTGTTTTACTACGAACGTGTCAGCATGATTCATGAAAAGAAAGCAAACATTGACACTCTCGTATGGAATATGAGGAAAATGAAATGTCGTCACAATTTACGACAGGTAGTGACATGATCCTGACAGAAGGCATTTGGGATGTTGTCATGATAGGAATTGCGATACTAGATGTTGTAACTATTGAGAAACATGAATGACGTCACGATCGATTGTTACACATCGTTTTCGTTCGTGATTCATGACAAAAGCAGCGAGCGTTTTGATTGGTTCGTTGTGATGTCATTTTATAAATTTCCTCGTTTCTGATTGGTTGATGATGACATCGTTTTCGCAGCGACCTAAATAAAAATCTAAATTTCATTTTTCAAATCCTACACCGCTCTCAACTGTCAAGTGAGAAGGTCTGCTTTTTAAAAGTGTCTTCATTTAAGAAGCTTTACTGCACCGACCTTTTGTTCATTGAATTTGAGGTAAGTTCAGTGAGATTTTATTTTTCACACAAGATTCGAAAATCATTTTTATTTTATATTTGTGGGAGGATCGCGAATACACTGTTTTACTTTTAGTACGAAATATTTACGCTATGTGGAATTAGTGGAATGGGAAAGTGAGAGTACGAATCAGGAACATTAAACATTAAACTAAGCACGAGAAATGATATGGTTTAGCGTCCCTTCAGCGAGCGCCCGTCGGGAATTGAACCATGGTCAGAAAATATGTATGCTTAGTTTTGAAAAGAATGCATTACAAAATTTCTAAAACTATGCCTGAGAATAATATTGTTCGATACCCTTTGAAACCATTGTTTTAGTTTAACGTCCCTTCAGTTTAACGTGATATTCGAGCAACCACCCCGGGATTGAACCAGGGCCAGAGGTGTGTACGTCAACTATTTAGCTTAGTTTTGAAAAGAATGTATGATAACGCATGAGAATAATACATTTCAGAAAAGGCTTGACAGCACCCCGACGTGGAAAGCAAACCCACCGAGGATTGAACCAGGGCCTTTCACGTTAAAAGCATGTACGCTAACCGCTTAGCCACAAGTGTATGAATATGTGGTTAAAAGTTTTACGCTATACAGATTTTGTTTTGACAATTACGTATGCGTAACGTTAATGCTTGGTGAATCTCTTCAACTTGCAAACGCATCATTTAAAGGTCGTTGTGAGTGGAAAATGCTTACGCGTACTTTCTAACATCTCAGTACTGATGAAACATTCATTCATGCATTCTTTTTATCACTATAGAATGGTAGGTCAGTTACATGCTGATGCAATGGTCTCGAGTATGACAGCAATAAAACACACATTTCAGTCACATAATTATTTAAAAAAAAACACTTTGATTTCTAGTACACGTGCTTTCAAAATGAGATTCTGAACGTCACCGCCAGGGAATCAAACTCAGGACCTTTACATGAATTACTTAGTTAAGAATTTATCATGAATGTTATGATTTCCTGTTTATCAGATGATTAAGATTTTTCTTTCTTCTTTTCTTTTGTAGTAAATTCACGCTGCTCAATTCCTTTTTCCCTTACACATTTATCGCAATTGTACCTGTTTGTTTGTTTTCATTTTAACCATGGCCGAATCGGGTTTTACTGTTCGCAATGAAATCACTCGTCATTATAGACGATTTAACATTGAGGGCAGAATGCTCGAAATTCAATTTAATGCACCACCCGTAGGAACCGATATTATTCAATATGTGCATAATAGTTTCCAAGCAATGCTGGACCATTTATTAGTCAATGTCGACGATGAGGCGATGGTTGGTTTATCAGTAATATCGCCACGCAACACGAATAAACCATTTTGGGTGAGTTTTCGCCAAGCACGAAACTTGACACTGGAAACGATGTGGGCCTCGTTCGAAAGAGTTTTACAAAGTAACAATGCATTTCTCCTGCACGAACCATTCACCGTTCATTTTCATCGTGTGGATATTCCACGTGGCTACGGCGGCGGTTTGCGGCAAGGAGTACTTCAAAATGAAGAATTGTTACGTTGCAAAAAAGGGATTGTACGAGTAAAAAATCAAGATTCAAGGTGCCTGGCGTATGCCCTTGTTATTGCTATTGGCCTGAAGGCATACAAGAATGTAGATGTGCAACGTTATAAGCAGTATCAACGCCAATCGAAATATGTTGTAGACCAAGAAGTCGATGCGTTATGTGCAAATGCAGGAGTCAATTTGGATCATGGTGCCAGTGTAAATGAAATACGACAATTCCAGTCATACCTCAAAGAATATAAAATTACTGTGTATACCAGTTTCACAGGCCATGATATCATGTACGAGGGACCCAACGATGAAAATCGCACTCCCATAAATTTGATTTGTTTGGCTGGCCACTTTGACATCATCCAATCTTTAACTGCTTGTTTTGCAACCAATTTCTACTGTGAAGCGTGCCATAAAAAGTATAGTAAACGTAACAGACATGTGAAAAATTGTCCTGTTACGTGCTCCAAATGTTTACAGAGACCTCTATGCGACAATAATCAAACGCTAGTGCTGTGCAACGACTGCAATCGTCAATTTTACGGCGAAAAATGTTTTAATAATCATCGTAATATTGTATATCATCAAGGGGAACCTGTATGCAAAATGGTGAAGCAATGTACTAAATGCTACAGAGTATATTCTTTTGTACGAAGTGGACAACGCATTCATGATTGTAATGAGATATTTTGCAATGTTTGTAAGAAGATTGTTCCAGGATCACATCAATGTTTTATGCTTCCCGATCAACAATGCTTAAAACCTGGTGTTCCTTCACTCATGCACGCAAAGAAAGCATTATTGATATTCTATGATATAGAATCTATGCAGGACAAAAATATTGACGATAATACGTATGTACACGTTCCGAATTTATTGGTTGCACAACAAGTATGTTATGCTTGTGTTGAAAACGATAATATCCAGCAGTCTTGCAGTCCGTGTGGTCAGCGCCAGCATATTTTCCAAGGAGACGATCCAATTTATGATTTTCTCCACTACTTGCGGGAACGTCGTCCCAATATAAATAGGATTTTCTGTCTCGCTCACAACTCGAAGGGCTACGATGGACATTTTATCCTAAAGACCATGGTCGAACAATGTCAATGGAGACCTGACGTCATATTAAATGGGACCAAGATACTGAGTTTAACCTTGAATAATCTGACGTTTATTGACTCTTTGAACTTCCTGCCTATGGCATTAACCAAATTGTCAAAAGCGTTCAATTTACCCGCAACCAAAGGCTACTTCCCGCATTTCTTCAACACCAAAGAAAATCAATCGTATATTGGACCACTTCCAGAAACGAAGTATTATGGTGCAGATGAAATGGCCGTCGAAGACAGGAACAAGTTCATGCAGTGGTACAACTATCATCGTAATGACACGTTTGATTTTCAGAAGGAAATTCTCAAGTATTGTATTCAAGATGTCAATGTACTGCGACAAGCATGCATTTCGTTTATGACGTCATTTGAGGCAGAAACCAAAGTGAATCCCTTCTTGGAGACGATCACGATTGCCAGTGCTTCCAATTTAGTATTCCGCCGGAATTTCCTCAAACCCAACACCATTGGAATTCTACCGGCACATGGCTATCGATGGAGAAGTACGCAATCGATCGCTGCAATGCAATGGCTGGCCTACATTGAAAAAACCGAAGGAAAACAAATCTTACATGCGGCCCGACAAAAAGAAGTGTTTATTGCGGGATTCCATGTTGATGGCTACTACCAAGATCCTGAGACGTTAGAGGAGCACATCTACGAGCATGCCGGCTGTTTTTATCACGGGTGTAAAGTATGTATTACTACAGGCCGTAATCAGCCCATCTACAGCAATCCAGAAGACACTATGGAATTCCGTTATGAACGAACGCAACGAAAAAATGCAAGACTGCGTGAATTGGGGTACATTGTACATGAAATGTGGGAGTGCGAATTTAATCAGTTCTTAAAACAAAATCCAACAATGGCGACGTATCTGAAGAATCACCCGTACATGAACCGCAGACCATTAAATCCAAGAGATAGCTTTTTTGGAGGAAGGACCAATTGCGTGAAATTATACCACCAAGTCGACGAAAAAGCAGGAGAAGTAATAAAATATTTCGATATTGTTTCGCTTTATCTTTACATAAATAAGTGTGCTAAATACCCTGTAGGCCATCCTAGAATTTATCTACAGGGTGATGAAAATATACCACTAATAAATAAAGTCAATGGTCTGATCAAAATGATGATATTACCAAGTCGCCATCTTTATCATGGTCTCCTGCCTTACCGATGTAACAAGAAACTACTCTTTCCACTGTGTGCTGCGTGTGCCGAAGAAATGAACCCAGACCCTGCAGCAACGTGTACGCACAACGATCAGGAGCGGTGCCTCACTGGAACATGGGTATCATATGAAATACAGAAGGCAATAGAATTAGGATATCAACCGGTGGAAATCTTTGAAATTTGGGATTATGACATTGAACAATATGATCCCATCACTAAAACAGATGGCTTGTTCACGGAATATATCAATACGTTTTTGAAATCGAAAATGGAAGCTTCTGGCTGGCCCAGTTCCTGTGTGACCGAAGAAGACAAACAAAATTTATACAAACCGTCCTGGAGCGTGAAGGTATTGCATTGGATCCGTCCAAAATTGAAAATAATCCTGCACGAAGAAGTTTATCTAAGCTTTGTGTTAACTCTCTATGGGGAAAACTTTCGCAACGTTCAAACTTTAGCCAGACCACAATTATTGGTCGGCCGGAAGAATTTTATGAAAAACTCACTTCCCCCGACATTAAACTCCATCAAATTGTACCCATCAATGATACGATGTTGTATGCGTTCTGGGACTACAATGAACATATGCCTGTTCAAAACCGAAACACCAATGTCGTGTTAGGCACATTTACAACATGTCAGGCCTGTCTGGAACTGTACAAGTACCTGGAAATGTTGCAGGAACGTGTTTTATATTTCGACACGGATTCTGTGATATTTACAGAAAAGCCTGGGGAGCCAACCATTGAACCTTCAACGTACTTGGGATGCTTATCGGATGAGATGGAGTCTTATGGACAAAGAGCATACATCAAGACATTTGTTAGTGGAGGACCGAAAAATTATAGCTTAGAAATATACAATCCAGATACCAACGTCACCAGCTACATATGTAAAATTAGAGGATTTACATTAAACTACAATGCAGGACAGCAATTAAATTTCAACACGCTAAAAGAAATGATTACAAATCAATGCCGTGGACAAGTCACCATTACCATCCCCCATAAGATATGCAGGACCAAAGACCATACCATCGTCACACGCAAAGAAGAAAAAATGTACAGCATCCAGTACACAAAACGTCGATTTAAAGAACTCAATTCCTACGATACGGTTCCGTACGGGTACGTTAAAAAACAGAAGTTGGAACTGGAAAAAGAAGAAGATGAAGAAAAAACTGTAAACACCCAATAAGGCCGCCATTTCTTTTTTCCTTTTCCTTTTTCCACTCCTTAACCACAAAGCAGCAACACCAAGAAGAAAAAAAACGCAGTACCCAGAAGAGTTCATAAACCACCAACACCATCAGTGGAAGAAATGGTGTCATCTCGTACCCAAGGGGGAATCTTGACCATAAAGGAGCAACACCAAGAAAAATGCAGTACCCAGAAGAGTTCGTAAACCACCATCAGTGGATGAAATGCTGTCATCTTGTACCCGAGGAGGAAGATGAGCCTAAACAGATCCATCATTTACGAGTAAGTTTTATTTCTCTCTTATCAATGTTTACTTGTTTTTTATTGTGTCAGAAAAAAAGTAATTCATAAAGTAATCCATTGTTTCTTCTTTTTCTTTACAGGATACGTCTACAACATTCGAAGATGATGACGCGTCCAACATATTCATTAACTAGATCCTGTATTTATTATGTTAATAAAATTGTATGAGAAGAGCACATACCTTTCGTTAAAATACAACAAATAGAAAAAAAAATATGTTTTATTATTTCTTGAAACCTTGAACACTTGTTTTCAAATCATGGTAATCTTGAAAATTTAAGGTGGAAAATATATCCAAGATTTGGTTTACATGATTTTGTTCGAAAAATTAATTAAAGAATTTTTTAGTGTCCAAAATTTGATTTTTAATTTAGTTAAAAAAAAATGATTTGAAAATTTTCAAATGTGGTTTACATCTTTAGTTCGAAACTTGTTTTTAAAAATTGGTTCGAATTTTTTTAAAATTTTTTAGTTCGAAAATTTTTTGATTTGAAAATTTAGTTCGAAAATTTTTGATTTAAAAATTTAGTTCGAAAGTTTTTAGTTTAAAATATTTTTTTCGTTCGAAAAATTTTTAATTTTTTAGTTCGAAATTTTTTTGGGGTTGAAAATTTTTAATTTTTTAGTTCGAAAAGTTTTTGATTTGAAAATTTAGTTCGAAAATTTTTAGTTTAAAATTTTTCGTTCGAAAATTTTGTTTAAATTTTTAGTTCGAAATTTTTTGAAATTTTTTCAAAATTTTTAGTTCGAAAATTTTTAGTTTGAAAATTTTTAGTTACAAATCTTTTTAGTTCAAAAAAAATTTAGTTTACAATTTCTTGCACTCTACGGAACCGTTTCGAAAAGAATCGGAGCAGTTTAGGTAAGAAAAAATCTGGCAACACTGTTTCCATTAATGAAGCGCTTACTGAGCGTTTAAAAAATCGCTTAAACTCACAACAATGTGTTATAAGAAATCTACAAACGACAAGGATGGACCCCTCTTTCACCATTGTTACTTCCAGAGACATAGGCTACTAATTCAAGGACAGGATCTCCATCAAGGCAAGAAAGCTGGTAATCATCTTATCTGTCAAAGAGAATGCTTATATTTAAGGTAAACTTCAGTACAATATCATGATACCAAAAAAGGTTATTTAAGGATGGGGTTGAACCCTCCATGGGAACTTTAAGGATAACCATTAAAAGAAAACAAAATTCTAAAATCCAGGTCTAGGGTGGATCGTCGTCATAGCACTCTGAATGTCTAGCATTGGGGTGGGGTGTAAGATTATGCGATTTCTATCAACCAATCAACATCGTGGTACCTAAGCAATCATCTTACCCGTAAAATGGAATAAATTTCAAAAATCCCGGTCATAAAAGAGAGTGAGGATGAGTCATTCGGGCAAACGCCGGTCCCTACTACTATATAAATATATAGTATATATCCGCAAATTTCAATTTCAATTAACCTCTCTCTCTCTCTCTCTCTATATATATATATATATATATATATATATATATATATATATCACACGGTAGTAACAGTAGGTTCATATCAAATTAGCAAAATTAATGGAATTTAATTATACATTAAATTAACACTACTTTTACCTGTATATGAAACGGGCAACTTCCAACGGTCAACTCGGGAGCGAACGATGGCAGGAAGTTTCCCAAACACAAAACATCATATATTAAAAAAAAGAAAGAAAACACTGGAGAAAAAAAACTATAATAAAAAATCACAAACTACAGAACTAAATAACTGAACACTTCCGTCTTCGATCCATTCCCACGTTGTCCATTGAATTGCGAGGCACAAGTTTCCACTTTAAAAAAAATCCAACCAATACGCAACCGATTTGAAGTCAATCTGACAAACGGTAGAAGCATTCAAATCACGGAGCCAGACATTACGTCATGTTCTATACAATAGTACCAGATCAATTAACCTATAGAACACCAGAATGAGAAAACTTATTTTTTAGAGATATTAAAGTATAATACACTACGTGGTGGGTCCCCCCGGAATTCAAAAAATGTAAGAAACATTTTTTGAATTACCAGAAATATGAAACATTTATGAAAATGAAAACGATTTTGTTAGTAAGGGTGATAGATGAATATGACGTATAAAAAGACAAAACAACAAACCATAAATAAATAATGAAAGGGACCACCAAATAATATAAAGCCAAATTGACAAATAATATCAAGCATATCATTAAATATATTGTAGTTTTGGTAAAACACAAAAACCAGAGTATAGTACTAAATACAGAAACCAGAGTACAGGGATATTTTAATGTGAATAAGTTTCTTGTGGAATGCGTTCAGAAATTAACACTTGCAAGAATACTCTCTTAGTACAAGTATATTTTAGGCACACACTAATTCCCCCCACCACCACCACGAACTGTTTCAATTTCCTCACTCACAAACACTTTACCATTTTATATCGTAAAGGTCAGATCCACCGTTATTGTAACAGCGTAGTGCGTGAGCGATTGACCAGGAAGTCAAACTCCGATTAGTGACAATTTCACAGTCTTGTTTTATTACAAGTGTAAACTCTTTAGTCAGTTCAGAATAGGCCGTGGATCGTGTTCAGAGTTGATGACGATGGATTTTGGTGAGTCAGAGTAGGTCAAAGTGGATGAGAGTGGTTCATGGTGGGTTGTGAGTCAGAGTGGGTCACCGTGGGTGGTGGGTCAGAGTGGGTCACCATGGGTGGTGGGTCACAGTGGGTCACCATGGGTGGTGGGTCATGGTGGGTCACCGTGCGTGGTGGGTCATGGTGGGTCGTGGGTCAGAAAGGGTCATGGTGGGTGGTGGGTCAGTGGGTCGTGGGTCACGGTGGGTGGTGGGTCAGTGGGTCGTGGGTCAAGTTTTCATTGACCCACGCCATACGTACCTAAAGAAATAGGCTCAAAGTAGATCATTAGTAAGACCGAAGCAGTATTCCTAAATTCAAAATCACACCCTACATGCAGGAAACAATATCGCAGATTATAATAACATACACTTGTAGTATTATCACGATTAAGTTATTGGCCAAAAAGTTCGAATTTCTAGATATTTAAGCAGCCATATCTCGAGAACTGTGAGTCATACAAAGATAATATTTTGCTAATTTTTGCGAGAAAGAGAAAAAGTGCAGATAAAAAGATTTTGCAATTTTAGAAGTTGACGCATCTGATCGCGCATGTTCCAGCTTGATATATCAAATTGATGACAGTGGTGACAAGAGAATCATTGGGATGTCATCAAAAGTGTTCTCTGGTCCACAACGAAATTATAATACCACAGAAAAGGAATTTGCTGCATTAGTAGAAGGTGTGTCAAAATTTAAACATTACCTAATTGGAAAGAAATTTAAAGTAAGATCAGACCACAATGCATTAAAATTTATCCTTTTATGTAGATTGACGAATCAGCGCATCACCCGTTGGTGTTTGGCATTATCAAATTTAGATTTCGAATTTGAGCATGTTCGGTCACAGGATAAAATGGCTGATTTCCATTCTCGGTATCCTCCAGATGGAGATTTTGACTTCGATATTGATGCCAAACCTGTTTTGAAAGAATCTCTTATGAGCATCCTTGAAGAAATGCCGTGTGAGTTGAGAAATCTAATATCAATGTTGCCAGAGTTACAAACTTCTGATTCATTCTATGGCAACATAAAAACGGAAATAGAAAGAAATGATGGATCTAAACATGTTCGAGGGAAATATCATTCATATGAAGTTTTAAACAGAAGATTATGTAAAAGAGATAATTTAGGAGTACGCATTTGTATACCAGAAGTGATGATAAATCCTCTATTAAAATATTATCACGATGAAAATGGACATTTATCAGCCAGTAAATTAGTCCCACAACTCAGTGGGAATTATGTGTGGCCTAAGATGAGCCAAACAATACGCAAGTATTGTGGTTCATGTCCAATTTGTCAAAAGGCAAATCCACCAACTTGCTATTACACAGGAGAAATGCACCCAGTACTTACAGATCGACCTGGAAAGTACATTTGCATAGATTTCTGCGGGCCTCTAGTGAAAGGTATTGGAGGTTATTCTAGATATATTCTCTAAATTAGTGGGTCTGTATCCATGTAAGCGTGCTAACACTCGTGTGGTGATTCAGAAGTTGACGGACTTTATGAAATTATGCCCTAATCTAGAAATCATTTTGACTGACAGGGGTTCACAGTTCAATTCTAAGCCGTGGAAGACACATATGCAGTATTTAGGAGTAAAACATTTCATGAGTAGTGCCTATTATCCACAGGGAGAAATGGCAGAAACTGCTGTGAAAGCAACAGTGCGAATGCTGAAGAAATATACACATAACAATCACCGCACTTGGCCAAAACTTTTAGGCAAAGTGGAAAGGTGTTTAAATTCGGCGAAACACCTCAGCACTGGATTTTCACCATTCAAAATTCATCTGGGAGTGTCACAGTCTAGTGATATTGCAAAATTATTTGAGATTCCAGAGACAGAAAAGACAAAAGGAATAAACTACTACATTGATTTAGCCCAGCAGAATTTAAAGAAAAATGTTGCTTCAAGAAAAGCTTATTTCGACAAGCATCACAATCTTATTGACTACAATATTGGAGATCAAGTTTTAGTACGTTTATTTCCTAAATCAGATGCTCTAGCAGGAGTATCAAAGAAACTCATATTATTATATGGAGGACCATATAAAGTGATAGACAAGTCAGATAAGAATGTCTACACTTTGACAAACATGGCCACAGGGAAAGAAGTTATAAAACGCAATACTTTTCACCTGAAAAAGTATAAAGTAAGAGAAGACGAAAAATAAAGCAAGAAGCAGAACCGAATTATAAATAACGAAGACATGGCAGAGTTTTTGTATATGTATCAAATTGCATAGTAATTAGATCATTATGTTTGAAACTTAGACACTTAGTTACTATCTATGTATTGAATTATTGTAACTGTTATATATAAGGTAAAATAAAACTTTTGATAGATAAAATATCTATATATTATTAAAATTGTATTCGATATTTTTCACGTTCATAGTAATTCACTTATTTTATGTAATCTCTTAGTCAGATAGACTTAAGACATGTATGAGTAATATATTAATTATCTCACAGGATATTATACTACTCAAAGGGGGGATTTTGTGGAAGGCATTTTTGCACTGCGTATGCAAATTATTTTATATTTAAATCATATTGTCTTTATATGATTTGCATATCAATATGTTAATTTCCAATAAACATATTAATATTTAAATATTTAATTCTTTTGTGTAAATATATGTGTCTATAAAGGATCATACAGTAATAAAAGTAACTCTGTTTTTGGAAAGTACCGCGAAGTATATATTTATTCCATTTCCGACACGCCCCTCGTATTTGTTTTAAAACTTCTTTTAGTCGCTTAACGGAAACTATTTCTCTGTTATTGGTGGGTTTGATCCGTCACCCTGCTTGAGAGCGGATGACTGGAAACTGCCACACAACTATATTTTTTTTAAGAATACAACTCCACATCTCATAAAATAATTGTGTATATCCAACTATTCGTATTTATACTTTGTGTAGTCCATGGGACGTAAAATTTAAACATTTCATTTCTTTTTGTTATATTTTGTGTATTTTGGAAAACATTTTCTTATATTGTGAACTTTTCAATTTTAAAAACCGCTTGCTTGTTATAAGAAGCAAGAGAACCCTCAGCAAAACGATCCCCTTGACTTTGTAAATGGAGATGGACAAAAAAGAGAAAGTTGAAAGGCCACCATCCTTGAAGGGGTCTGGACATTCCATAGAAAAGAACGAGGGTGCAAAAAAAGCAAGTGACAGCGGGGAGCAAAGGGGAGTGATGGTCATTTTTCCGCATTTGGGAGAAGACAGTTCGTTTTAGGCTCTCTAGAAGAGAAGTGTTTTTTTGTGTGTTGACTTCAACAGTGTCTTTACTAATAAAGGTTGCTCAATTCAGAATTACGGGAAAAGAAATTGTTTTCAGTTTTGTGAGTTTTCTGATAAAATAATGTAAAACAGAAAGAAGATACTGCGAACTGAACATTAAATGTGCATCTATAATGATGTCAGTATTCAAGAGCAAGTTTTGACTGTTTTTCATTTTTTTAAGAGCAAGTTTTTTTTAAAAAAAAATGTTTCTTCAATCTCCTTAGTGCCAAATAGACACACGATGTAAGAACTTTGGAAATGCTTCGGTTCACTATTGTAGCATTAGAGTAAAACAGGCAAGAAGGACTTGTTAAAAGCCTGAATGCTACTATTGAGGAATTTCATATGAAGACTTTTGTGAAAACATCTTTGTCTGCGACCACAAGGAACAGTGACTTGGTGCAATTTATCATAAAATGAAGAAGTGAAGGAACATTCTTATGACTACTCAAAATCTACAGTGAAACCTAGGTGAAATTACAGCGCTGAACTATATATAAAAAAATATTTCTTTAATCTCGCTAAAAAGAAACTTTAAAAAAAATCCTTTCCGTTTTTTTTTCCTCGTGAATATCTCATATATAACCGACCAGTTATAGATATATATATATATATATATATATATATATATATATATATATATATATATATATATATATATATATATATATATATCGGATAGTGTGCAAGTGGTAGTGTTTTAAAATAAATACCTCATCATTTTAGTAGATATGGAGTTGTCTTTTAGCCGTTTGTTTCATCAGTATTGGTGAGTACCAGATTTACTTATCTGTTCTTTTTCAGGTTGATGGAGTCTGGGTTCATCGATGCCAGATATTTCAAAATCTTATGGTAATCACATAGAAGCATATATTCTTTGATACCTAAAGGTGGCAGATATAAGTCATAAGTCCACGTGTCAAAGAAAGTCTGAAAGGGGTACCAGACTTTAAACATGGAGCTCACGCTTCCAGGAATGTAAAAAGTAAACAGTTTTTTTTGCTCTACCGGCTAATTTTCGAAATTTTGTTTTTTTTTTAAATATTATTTGGAAGTAAAGTAACCATTTGTTTTAGAAATTTATATACATTCCTGAAGATAAAGGTGTTATGAGAGGAATTTACATGTGTTTACATATAAATTCCATATCTTCTTTCTTTTCCATACACCTTTACGAGGTCGGACACCCAGCGTGTTAGAAAATAATTACGTCGGCTACTGTCCCACCACAAAATAAATTGGCACAAGTAGTAATGGATTTCTAGTCCCTTACTTGTGAGTATGAGTGCATTTCTGGGCATCTTTCGTTAAGTGTTTCCACACATGCGAATCACCCTGCTTCATCTGTTATGCTCTACCGACACTCCAGATGTCTTTCTAGAGCATTTGAGTACAAATTTGCTACACTTAATACTCAGAACGTCACTGTTGGCCAGCATCCGTACCTGGCGATTATGCAACCACACACACCGGGCATGAAGGTGTCCGCAATTTTGTATTAGTTCCAGATATCGACTTAATACAAACGAATTATTGTTACATGGTAAAAAGCCTATCAATTCATATTCATTTAGACCAAGTTTCACTTGGCAGATTATTCGGGCTCCCTACGTTTCTTTGGGGAATCCCTTGCGCGTGCATGGTAGTATTGTGAAACATGCTAAATTCAATAGAGCAGGTATAACTTCAGTGAATTTTTTACCCGCCCTCTTTATGTTGGATAGTTTCCGAACTATTGGCGTCCGAAAGTCATTTTCCCACGCTTTCGGCACCTTGTAGATTTGAAACTATGTCCGATAGCCGAAAGTTCAACATAACTTTTTTCTTGTCTCAGTGGCAGGAGTCACCTCCCAAGAGTTGTAACACTTATTTTGCAACACCCGATATATATATAGTAGATAGATGGTCATTTTGCGCTGGCTCCACTCGGGTTTGCGCTCACTTGTCTCAGCTGGGCTCATTTCTCTTAATTGGGTTCGCACTTAGTAATGTCAATTGGGCTCTCGCTCACTCGATCTCGATCCCAGTTGAGCGCGAATACCAGGCTCGGGAGCGCCGAACTTGAGAGTTAGACACCTATGTGCCAAGTCACGTTTGTAAAAAGAAATGGAGATTTTACTGTTTTTAGGATTCTTTGATACCTTATGACCTGTTACTGTTGAAAAGTTTGCAAAATTCGAGATTAGGTAGCAGTAAATATCATAAATTTTGTTCTTTCCTTCAATAATTAATATAGTAGTGCAGTGGCAAATTTTTCTTTTTATTTGGAACAGTATAAATGTAGCTTACCACTATAATGCTCTAAGCCTATAGTTGGAAACCTGGAGAATAGGGTTCTTAATCGGGCCCCTCATTATCTAAGCCCATCAGTTTACTTTCGTCCCCTTACTCTGAAGCAAGAAAACTTTACTTTTTAACAGTGACTTCCCTCAGGAGTAGGGTTGCCAGACGTTCCGGTTTTCAATAAAAGATTTTACTGTCCCGAAAATGGCTTTCGGGACGCCTGCTTGTCCCGGTTTTCGTTCTTCAGACTGAAAAGTATTCAAGCCCCAAGAACTAACATGTCTCACCAATAAACAGAAGGTAGTATTTCTGACTCAAATGATGGCGCAACAAAGAATAAATGAGAGAGTGTGACGTAATTGGTGCAATATTTAGGGCCTGTTAAAAAATCAGAATTCGGAATAAGGGAAACCAGACAACTCTCCTTATGTTACCTTTTAATATTTTTTATACATCCTTTGTGGACATTTATTTGTGTTAACTGTATATAGGTATATAGAATGAATTGGAAAATTGTAGTTACTAACCTGGAAAAGACAGGTAATTAATTGATTCTGACCTAATGAGTTGGAACCATAATCTTATATATAGCCTGAGATTAGTGTCCCGGTTTTTCTCTTACAAAATCTGGCAACCCTACTCAGGAGCAACCTCTACTTTTAATTATGTGTTTGTCCTGCTAGAATACATTAAATATGAATATTTCTGAACATTAGATATGAGTATTGAAACTGAAAACTTGAAAGAGTGATTTGATTGTAGCCTGTATTTTGTTAAAACAACACCATTCAAAAGAATTAAAAGCTAATGAAAGCTCAAGTATGATGTTTGTGAATAGGAAATTTACTTCATAACATCAGTTTGAGTCAAGAAGTTATGTCTAATACTTTTGAAAATGATAAGTTTAGTGTGGTTCTAGTTTTCGATTCATCTACACATTTCTTTAAGGACGTATATAAACGCCGGTTCTTATGTAGTGAAGTAATATTAAGGAAGTGTTAAAGAGCAAATGCAATTATGTCAATTTACGTAGTTATCGTGAGATTTAAGATTATTGTGTTTGTATTTCTTTTTTCTGCAGCGAGATTATATGAGATTTGTATCGTTCCGATGGTGAGAACACTCACCACTTATTCTCAGGGTATCAATATGAATGTAAGTCTCTATCAACGTTTAGCTGTTTCATCAGGTATGTGGTAATCTTCATTGTAATATGATCGATAAATCCGCAATAAAAATATTGTGAGACAAAGAACACCATAATCGAGTTGTGGCGAACGACACGCCATAGTTCCAAAGTAGTTTCCGAAAAAAAAACTTTAATGAAAGGAGGTGTGTGCGTGTTTTCTTGGATGTTGAATTGCCATATTTCTTTTCTTTGTATAATATTGATTTGGTTACGTAGTGTCTCGTCCCAAGGCAAAATCTGTAGCATTTCGTCCCCGTATAGTAGTATTTCGTCCCAACGCAAATCCATGGCAATTTGTCCCGAGCTATTTTTATTGTTTAGTGAACAGACTAATAAGTAGAGTTTCATCCCAGCGACACACAGGTGATGGCTCACACGTCGATCAACCGGTACTTCGTGGAACATTTTTTTGAATATTAGCTATGTTTAACCTTAATGACACACTTGAAAAGTCTTAAATTTTCATAAAAAAATCTTTATTTGTGTAGTAATAAGCGCGTAGAACTCGGTTACTGACACTTTATTATATTTAACTTACGGTGCTTTTATGTGGCTAAATTCGGATTATGATTATGTAACATTTGAACGACCATCAAAGTAGCGTTGCGTTTTCTTCCTTTATCTTTGACGAGGAATTCGAAGACTTCCAACAGACAGGATTTGAACTAGTGATCAAAATTCCTCAATTAAGGGCTTTTAAAACTACATTGCACAGACAGCGGCGTCTAGCTCAGGGGCTACAGACAGAGTATAAGTTTTAAGGCCGAGTGCGGTACTTCCGTGGATTTTTAGTTTATAAAAATTTAAAAAAAATAATGAATGAATAAAAGAGGGCACGCTCTGCTAACAATGGCCATTATCAGTATAAACATAATCACTGTATGTGTGTGAGAGGGTGTGTGTGTAAGTACTGGATGAAACGCTACTCGATCAGGTGGCGGGCGGGTTGAAAAAAAGCTTCCTGTTCGTGGAATTGGGATGAAACAGTACTTACTTGGACGAAATGCTGCTTGGGACGAAACGATACGACACGTAGTAGGATTGGAACGGAACACTGCTAGGACGACACGTTAGTTGGGAGGAAACGACATGACACAATTGATTTATATGAAAAAATAGTTTCCTTTTCAATGAATGAGATTTTAATGGTTTAATTTTACAAATTTCTCCTTCTGGCCTATTTATGTATACTTTGCTTTAAAAATATTCTTATATTAAATGTAATATTGCTTAAGTTTTCATTTATAAATATTAAAATTACATAATACAGTAGTTAAATTTTGCTTAGAATACATTTAAAGATCTCATGAAGAAAGCAGTAAAATTAACTTGCTAAAATTCTCGTGTATTTCTAAGAATGAATAGAATGTTTCCTCATATAAATCAACGGGCTGAGAAACCATGATGGTGTCGATATATTCAACACACTTAAGTTATACTCTTGTTTGTTTGGATTTATAAAACCTACAATTAAAATAATACTTATTTTGCTCGACTTTTCTATGAATGCACAGTTTCATTAGTTGCTATTGTGCTGCCAAAATGACTTGAGCCATGGCAAAAATGCGAACTAACGCTCACACCCACGCGTTGAGCCAATAAGTGTTCAGCTGTTGCTAAGCGAGAGAAAGCGAGTGGATTTCCTTCAGCCGATAGCAGCGCTTGCAACGGAAGACGGGATCAAGTCAATGTGGCATATCAATAGTATATAAATTTCCTATCTTGTAAGGTCAGGAGTTTCCTTACTCTATGATCTTTTTTTTTTAAAAAAAATCATGTAATTTGTTACTAAAACAACACACTTACAATAACTATGGAAAACCCGGATTTCTAATTCCAAAGATGTTTGAGCAATGAAATGACAGTCTCAGATGTCAAACACTTATCAAGTGGATGAATATAACACATTATAAATAGTACAGAATGCGCTTCTTCTTCTTCATCTTTTGCACAGCGGTTATAATCTTGCATTATAAGGAATTCTGCACTTGGAATACATTTTGTCCCTGAAGCTAGCACCTGTTTGTTATCGGTCTGCAGCTTAAGCACAGTATATTCTACCGTGAAGAAAGCTATTGCTTTCCACTCTTTCTTTTTTTTTCAGAGTGGATCGATGGAAAGCAATGATTTTAAATGCAGGTACTATCAATATTGTGTGGTTGATGAAAAATAAAGGAAACATCCAAAATAAACAGGCGTACTTTGGCAATGAAGAGGTTCTTAATCTTGAACAAGGAAGATTACTCCATCTTTCACAGATGAGATCAAAACTTTACTTATATCACGGTAGCTCAGTAGTAGAGGGTTCATCTTTGGTGAGTGTGGCTTATGATTCGATCCCAGCTCATGCCAAATGTGTTTTGTGGTTGGTATACATCGTGTGCGTTAGATTTAAAGGATTGTCCAGTTTCCTCCTACTTTTTTTTCATTCTGTAACTTCGTTCATTGTCATCATTAACGTCTTCTGTATCTTACACAGCATGACCGTGTAACGTAAAATTTGAATATTTATTTTTCTTTTACTTAGAACATACATTGGAACAAGACTAATTAACGTACGCAATTTTTATACTTGTAAATGTCACTATTCTGTATTTTCCTACTGATGATATATTTTGGCGGACAATCTTCAAAAGAAATACTGCAAGTTGACTTCAATATAAATTACCTTCCATAATAGTATCTATAGGGAGCAGGGGCTCTAGAATGGTATTGCCCCCTCTAGAAAACCGTTGGACCAAAGATAAGTAGGGATGGGCACGAGTCAAGCTTAAATTCGATTCAATTCGAATTCGACTCCAGTTACGAGCCGAGTCAAAGATAATTTTCTCGAGTTGAGTTCCGAGCCGATTCACTGTTTTGATGTCGAGTTTCGAGTCGAGTCGAGTTTGATACATGGCTCGCTCGTTTAGCTCGTTTTAGCTCGTTTTGAAATCATGTCCTGATTAGTAGGGATGCGCACGAGTCGAGTCGAGTCGAGATTTAAGCCTGCCTCGACTCGTCTCGAGAAAATGTTGTCTCGACTCGAAAATATGTTTCTGTCTTGACTCGACTCGAATTCGAGACGTGACGTCTCGAAATTCGAGTCGAGACAAAATATACGAGTTAAAATATATGCACACATCAGCCAGAATATTATGACTACCTACCTTATTGTCAGTGTGTTCACCTTTGGCACGGATAACAATGGCGACGCGTCTCGGCATGGACGCAAGGATTCTTGAAAGGTCACTGGAGAGACTTGGTCCACACAAGTCACCTAATTCCCGTAAATTCTGGGAACGGGACGGTGCACTCTCACGTCACGTTCAGTCACATCCCATGTGTGTTTGATTAGCTTCAGATCCGGCGAGTTGGGCGGCCAGCACATCACTTGGATCTTGCCCCTGTGTTTCTCGAACCACTCTATCACAATCCTGGCCTTGTGATATGGTGCATTATCTTTTCAAAAAATGCCACTACCATTGGGAAACATGGTCATCATGAAGGGGTGTACGTAGTCTGCAAGCAGTGTGCGATACGCCTCGTCCGTCATGGTGCCTTGCTCGAACTTCACTAGATACATGGATACTCACCTTAATGTTCCCCGGAGCATAATTAAGCCCCCGCCAGCTTGTCCCCGCAGGTGTCAAGAAGCTGTTCCGTTGGAAAACGACGGATTCAGACCCTCCCATCGTCATGATGAAGAAGGTATCATGATTCAGCAGACAATACAACGCTCTGTCACTGTGCCAAGGTTTAATGACGATGTCATGTGTTCATTTCAGTCGTAGTTGCTGATGTCGTGGTGTTAACATTCGCACATAGATGGGACATGGGCTTCGGAGGCCCATCGTTAGGGTTGTTCGGTACACCGTGTGTTCAGACACACTTGTACTTTGCCCAGTAATAAAGTCTGATGTTATTTCTGAAACAGTTCGCTGCCTGTCCTGTTTTACCAGTCTACCCAGCCTATGACGTCCGACATCTGTAATGAGGTGGGGGCGCCCAGCCCCTCGACTTTTGGACGTCGTTTCCCCTTGGTTTCGCCACTTCTTGAAGACACTCACCACAGCACTCCTCGAACACCCGACAAGTCCTGCAGTTTCTGAAATTATTCTGCCGAGTCTCCGGGGGCCATTACAACCTGTCCTCGGTCAAACTCAGATAGATCCCGCGCTTCCCAGTTTACACACGGCCAGCACTCTCACTGACACTACAGGCACCGTACGTGTGACTGACTAGCAGCCATTCGTCGGCAGGTGCCGCGGATATGCCTGGACGGGTTTATATCGATAGTAGGCTAGTAGTCATAATGCTTTGACTGATCAGTACATAATAAATAAATTTAAAATGTAGGACATTTTCAACATTCTGATTAACTTGCAGATAACTTCACAAGTTATGACAAGAAGCAACTAACTTGGACAAGACAACGGTTAGTTGATGAGGCAATCTTTTTTTTTTTAGGTGTGAGCTTTGACCATTCCTTGTGAAATTTTGATGTTCGGTGCTCATCAGTCGTGCTTCCATTTTTTTTTTAATTGTTCCAGTTCATGATAATTAACAATACATTGCGCAGTTTGAATACATGTCCACGTTTTCATTCAATGCAACTCAAGCCGCTTCAGATACTATAGAGTTGTATTTGTTTACGAAGAATTAATTGCGTATTAGAAATACACCCCAACAAAACATTCTACGTGCTCATCTGCTCAGTATTCAAGGTTTTAGTTACAACCTGAATTGTTAAAATGCGAACGTAAGTTGCATTAGCTATCTAAGCAGTTCCTATGGATAATTCAAGCACATGCTAATTAAGGTCTTTCTAGCAAGCACTTGTGCTGTTCATAAACTTTACGCATTCAAGTAGGAGAAAAAAGATCGAAAGAAAGAAGTAAAAATGGTAATTTTGCAACCGTGACTCACTCGGGCTCATGCTGTCTAGAATGGAGCTCGCGTTCGCTAATCTCAATGAGGATCACACAGGTCAAGATTCTCACTAATTCCAGCTTGAGCTTGATATTCACTGTGAAATTCTCTTAGTTCGATCTCGTAATGCCACACGTCCTTTCCTGTTTTTACATTTGTCTCATCATTTTCGACTTATAGGGGTGGCTGTGGACTTTTCAATCAAGTTTTCTTTACATTTTGACCCGCCACCATTTTGCACAGGATTGTCGTAGACAGTTGAGACTTGCTCCATTTTCCTTCATTTTACGCTTTCAAACGATGCGCTTCTTAACCCCCTTGCAATTTGAAACTTTTGAGTTGGATCCCGTCTGGGACCCTGCGTTTTTATCCCAAAAGTGTGCCCTTGAAAGTATGAAAGTGTCCCCGTGATGGGCTACGTGTTCACCGAGTTTACCTTTTACCCGACCGTTTCCGAACAAATGACTCGGTTCAAACTATTCTACCAGGTATTTTTGGTAGCTTTTATATTACAAATAATTTGATAATGCTCCAAGAACATTGCCAGAACGAACATAAAAAGAATGGAGATATTAAGCGGGAAGGATAACTGTCATTGTTCCTAGATGTAAAAGTAAATCTTTTTATCTGCACCTTTTTCTCTTTCTCGCAAAAATTAGCAAAATATTATCTTTTTATGACTCACAGTTCTCGAGATATGGCTGCTTAAATATCTAGAAATTCGAACTTTTTGGCCAATAACTTAATCGTGATACTTACAAGTGTATGTTATTATAATCTGCGATATTGTTTCGTGCATGTAGGGTGTGATTTTCAATTTAGGAATTCTGCTTTGGTCTTACTAATGATCTACTTTCTTTAGGTACGTATGGCGTGGGTCAATGAAAACTTGACCCACGACCCACTGACCCACCACCCACCGTGACCCACGACCCACTGACCCACCACCCACCATGACCCTTTCTGACCCACGACCCACCATGACCCACCACGCACGGTGACCCACCATGACCCACCACCCATGGTGACCCACTCTGACCCACCACCCATGGTGACCCACTCTGACCCACCACCCACGGTGACCCACTCTGACTCACAACCCACCATGAACCACTCTCATCCACTTTGACCTACTCTGACTCACCAAAATCCATCGTCATCAACTCTGAACACGATCTACGGCCTATTCTGAACTGACTAAAGAGTTTACACTTGTAATAAAACAAGACTGTGAAATTGTCACTAATCGGAGTTTGACTTCCTGGTCAATCGCTCACGCACTACGCTGTTACAATAACGGTGGATCTGACCTTTACGATATAAAATGGTAAAGTGTTTGTGAGTGAGGAAATTGAAACAGTTCGTGGTGGTGGTGGGGGGAATTAGTGTGTGCCTAAAATATACTTGTACTAAGAGAGTATTCTTGCAAGTGTTAATTTCTGAACGCATTCCACAAGAAACATATTCACATTAAAATACCCCTGTACTCTGGTTTCTGTATTTAGTACTATACTCTGGTTTTTGTGTTTTACCAAAACTACAATATATTTAATGATATGCTTGATGTATTTTGTCAATTTGGCTTTATATTATTTGGTGGTCCCTTTCATTATTTATTTATGGTTTGTTGTTTTGTCTTTTTATACGTCATATTCATCTATCACCCTTACTAACAAAATCGTTTTCATTTTCATAAATGTTTCATATTTCTGGTAATTCAAAAAATGTTTCTTACATTTTTTGAATTCCGGGGGGACCCACCACGTAGTGTATTATACTTTAATATCTCTAAAAAATAAGTTTTCTCATTCTGGTGTTCTATTGGTTAATTGTTCTGGTACTATTGTATAGAACATGACGTGATGTCTGGCTCCGTGATTTCAATTCCTTCTACCGTTTGTCAGATTGACTTCAACCTCTTTTGACAATAAAGCAAGGGGATCGATACTCACTAGTACTCTCCACGATAACCCCGTTATCCAAAAGTTCTTTTAAAATTACACGCATTTCTTGCTTTTGTTTACTAGACATAGGGTATTGTTTTCACGAAACACAGTATCCTCCTTAACCCGAAACTTGTACTTAAAATCTTTAATTCTGCCGATATTTGATGTAATCACATCAGTATAATCATCTATAATATCCTGTACAAATAAAGGTTAGGTACTATCTTCCTTAATAAGTCCATTATCAATGTTTTCCACAATTAATTTTCTATTTGTATTATCTAGTTGGTTAACAGGTGATTTGTTATTTACATTATGCATAACTCTACTGTCAATCGCTAATACCTCATTGCTGTTCGAAGGTACTTCTGAAACACCTTGTACAACATTACATTCAACAGGTGATTTAAGTTGTAGCTTTTTTTATATTCTATTACTTTTTTATTTTGAAAAAAAATCTTTATTAGTAGCCTGTGACGTTAAAGTCCAAGAATTTAAAAAAGAATTATAGTCATTAAATTGATTTAAAGCAGAACAAGCATTTTTAAAAATAACAGGTTCTTCAGATAAAGCAAAGTTGTGTTTATATTTAGTAACACGTTCTTTACCTTGCTGTAGTACTGCTTCCTTATCTCCAACAGGTTGTTGACCGGGTAGCAGGGCTGCATTACGTGGCACCTGGTCTAGTGAAAACTCGCTCGTTGTATCAGGAATGCAACAGGTGTTATGACCTTGACCATGAAAAAGGCTTTTATCTTCAATGCCCAGCTGGTTTTGAACATTTGGTTTGTCGCAGGATGTGCGGTTCCTTGTAAGATAACCCATCAAATATGATGTAGAATAAGGACCCGTCTTCCTGCAACCAAAAGGAAAAGGGCCAGAATATTGTCCACAAAAAAGGAGGTTTGGAAACATACGTAATGTTGAAATTGTGATCAGGAAAGAATATACTTCGTTCCTTAACATCCAATATAAAGGCAGTCTGCTCAATAAAAGGCATTCCTAAAGTAATATGTTGGGCACTGGGACAATGTTCGTTTATATACGCACAAACAGTTAACTCTTGCTTATTAATTCTCAACGGGATCAAACAATATTTGTGTAACACCAATCGATAGTTTGTAGCAGTACGTCCCACAAAGTTCTTAACATGTATTTTTAGGTTCGAATCCCGTTGTAGTAAATACTGTAACACTTCGTTACTTATAAAATTAACACCTGAAGCACTATCCAAACATGCAAAGGATTTTTTATCATACAAATCGACTTCAATAAATATACCACCTTTCCCAACTAATGGAAGTACGGTTCGTACACCACAGTCCGAGGTTCGAATCTGCTGAGTATCAGAAACCTTTTGAAAATTAGACACGTGTCCTTTGTGGAAATTACCCGATCTGTTTCGTACATGAGGGTGAACTATACTACGCGATCTAAAGTCACTGCTTGTACGATTTATATCGAATGATGATCCACCAACAGTTGTTTGATGCTGCTTCGTAAAAAGTTCTAACTGTGAGTAAGCCTTTAAAGAGTTCACAAGTTCATCACGCGTTTGAGGATGCTCACTATAAAATACATGCGATCTCACATCCGGTCTACAACAACTAGCCACCGTTAAGATGTACGTTTCATCACAGATTTGAATATCCAATATACGTGATACTTGATCAAGTCTACGTGAATATTGCAAGACCCCTTCACTTTCGCCCTGAGGTTTATAAAAATATCTTGTGGTAAGTTGCTGTATAGCCACGTCAGAAAGCAACTCAGTCATCACATATTTACATAAATCTCCCCAGTTCCTCGTTGTTTTAACACTATCCTTAAGACACTGTAGTAATGGATTTCTAGTTTTTACGCACGTGTAGAGAGTCTTTTCAATTGTCTTTTGTGTTACTAATATTTTTCCTTGTGCATGAATTGATATACTGTGCTATATCTTCCATATCAATGTTATGCAGTGCTGGCAACACTGCGGTTCGGATGGCAACCCTGATTATAATCTTTCTTCGTCCTTTATGCCCTTGTAATGTTCAGTATCTTTCTTTTGGTTGACTTTCTTTCCCTGTTTACAAGAAATTAACTTTTCCCGTCATTCCTGACTTTCTTCAATTTTGCCGACATTCAATGTTTCCTCTTTCCTCGCTCTACTCCCTATGGCCCTTAGCACCTTAAATTTCTGTGTTCTTCATATCTTTTCATGCTCAATCAGATGGCGTATGTCTGCATCTGATTTGTGATCTCAACGTTCGTGAAATTCGCTGTTTGGGCACACGTGATCACTTTAAAGGCCTAAAAAACACAATAAGAATTTACACATTGCATTTACACATTCAAAGATATATTCTTCAAAACTGTACGATTTCATCATTCCATCTACCTCCATGGTTTTCAGCAGCCTCTCGTAATATATCACATTATGTCAAAGTTTGTATACTCTTATTTTGCGTTTTACTCAGAGTATATAACTTAAAAACCAAACAGGTCTTGAAATTTCAATTGTGCTCTGTCATTTGTCATCGCAGCACATTGTTCTCTGAGTCTGAGAATTCTGGAATTTCACGAACGTTGAGATCAAACCTGCCATCAAAGTTTTGTTCCATGAAGGAAAGTCACCGAAGTAAATTCATCAGGACATAAATGAAACACCACGAGACACTCCTCCGTCATATGCAGTGATGAAGAAGTGAGTGACACACTTTAATCATGGTAATTTTATCATGAGATGATGCTTTACGTTCAGGATGACCAAAAGCAATGACTCTCCCCGAAATCATGGATGAAATTCGTGATATTATTCTTGAAATTTGCAGAATTTGAGCAAAACGTGTAGACGAGATTGTGGCCATTTCTCTGGAACACGTCGATAGCATAATTCATAGTGACTTTCACAGTGTCTGAGAATTCAGGAACTGAATTCTGCAAATGTGTAAGAGAGAACAATTGACAGAATTTACGATGTTGCATTTGTAAAATTATTGTGAACAAGAAAACACATTCACGGGTATGTAGAAATTGTCTAGAATCATGAGACAGGGCATTCCAAGTGTTGCGAATTGTTGATTTACTATGAGGAACCGACCTCGTTTCCTCAAGAAAGGAGCATACACGTGTCTGACGTCATTCGCCACAGTCGAATTCCTTGGCACTGGAGTTCTCAACAAAAACTGAGGGACAGAGAGAGGTGAGAGAGACAGAGACAAACAGAAGGGAGAGAGAAGTTGGACAGAAGTTAGGGTGACAGACAGTAGCGAGTCAGAAGGAGAGGAGTCCCAATGCTACTACGTTTAGCTAACTAACGTTTTAGTTATCCATTGAGTACATTGGACGTGGGGCTCGATCAGACCATTATCGTCGATGATTGCAGAGGAGTGTCTTATCCATTGAGGCACCAAACCAAGACAGAGATATCAACCCAGGCGATATGTTCCATCCAGAGACCCGTCACAGAGAGGACCACCAAGGACCACCAGCTGAATCTGAATCCAGAGGTATGTGTAACCTTATTGACAGTAATCAACCGCTCAATGCTTGGTTTGCGTTGCTCGATCTGGCGATCATTCTAAATACCCGAAACTAAACATCACATTTTACACTTTGACATTAATTATGAGAAATACAAACATCTATCATTAATTTTATATCTGAGTTGTCATTTTATGGTAAATCCTTGTAAGAGCATGTACGAGTCATTAACCTCTCGCTTAAAAGTATAAAACGTTCGCACTCATTTTAGATGGTGTGTGGAAGGTGACCTTTTTCAGTTCAACATTTTCATCCCCGTTTTAGACACGAACTCAAGAGGTTTTCATGGTAGAGATGCTGTCGGTTCGATTCTAGTCGGCGTAGATACAGGTTATCATAGTAGAAACAACTGTGACTTCGATTCTCGGTTGGTCCAGTTAGTGTTCCTAGTTTGTAATGGTAATTAGTTTTAAATAATGCTGCTCACTATAACCTGTTTAAAGTTTAAGATTTCGGTTACCGATACAAGTATAATTGTTTAGTAAATGCTCGAAAGTATAAGTGTAGTATAATAATAAGAATATTTTATATAGTATTAGATAAATGAGTGACGACGTGACGACGAGGACTAACATTAATCTGTTTAATATAAAAGCATGTCCAAAATATTCAATTTAGCTTCAACAGACAAATCACTAGCGATGAGTCAAAGGTTTCGCTTCACAGCAATAAATATGATTCGTAATTCTACTCCTTGAATTAAAAAATTATCTTGAGTAAAAATATAATGAACATGTTTAACCAAGTCGAATTTTGCACTGTTTGATTAATTGACCACATTGTCAAATCCTCTATTAACACAAGATGTCCAGCAGTTTCTTGAAAGCAGAATACAGATTGAAGCCAAGTATTTTAGGAGAATCACCATAATTTAATATTTTTTCGATGTATGATCGATATGGATAATTATGAGATGAAAATGATATTACTTTGCTATTTGAATACATATCCCTTTCACTGAACATAGAATTTAAAAAGCCATTAATAGGAGCAACAGCTTTATCACTGGGGGCGCGGTGGCTCAGTGGTAGAGCGTTCACGTGCGGTGCTTGGGGTCCCTTGTTCGATCCCAGCTCGAGCCGTGTGGACTTTGTGGTGGACAAACACCGTGCTCGTGGGTTTTGTCGGGGTTCTCCCGTTTCCTCCCACTTTCTTCATTCCACCATTTCACTCATCTCTCATCATCACCGCCTCCTTTAGCCTAACCGGCATAAACGTGGGACTTAAAACTTAAAGACTTCAGACTTCAGCTTTATCACTTTCACCAAATCTGATCCAATAGGCTTAACTATTTCACCGTCAATGTAAAGGAGAGTATGTGGTAGATCTATGTATTCATTACTTGTTCGTGGAATGACAAATTGTATAGGTGCATTATCAGCTAGTGAACTGGTCATAACAACATGTACTATACCAGTATACTGGTGTGTGTTGGTTTTGTAGAAAAATACCTAGTTCACTTTTTACACTCGCAGGATTGATGATGTATGAAAGACATGATGATGCTGAAGATTTAGTCGAAGATATTTACTGATAACTTCCTCTTCTTATAATACTGATTTTCTTTGTTTTTTGTGTACGTTTCATCTTTCCATTCTACTTCTTTCGCTTGATGATGTTTAACGATGAAGGGTTAACAATGTAATGATGTGTAATACTACTTTTCTACCGCTGATATCCAGTTCCTAGCATAGATTTCACTTTATGTTTAGCTTTTTCTTGCAAGGTAGACCTTGCTTCACCCATTCATTGATGAAATTATTCATTAGAAAGTTGTTTATCGATGATGACATCATCAATAACATTTGCTGCAGATTTTAATAATTCCTTTCTTATTGTTTGACCTCTTTGTTTTACTAATGGCATGACAGAACGAAATAATCCTCCAAGGAAACTTGGAATACCATATCGAACTCCACAAGTTGATTCAACATAAACGTTTCCAGTTCCAGAAAAAGCTTGTTTTTGATTATAGTGTAAATATGGATTATTAATATTTGTTGATGTTCGCGCACTGGTGGAATATGTATTTTAACGCATGGAATTTCGAGAGTAAATGCCAGTGGAGAGCCTGTCCTGTCTCTTATATCTATCTTGATGTGTTCAAAACGGATCTTTTCTATATTCATGTAATATGGAGGATTAAAAATTTGTATATCACTATTTCCAAATGTATGATTCACAGGATCAATATTTATGATACCTAATAATGGTGCTACTGTAACTATAAAAATAAGGATTGAATTATATCACAATATACATTGTTCTAGATGTAAATCCTAAACGTAAATTTGGAACTCTGTGGCATTGTTGTACAACTTTCAAACGTTTGGACCAAATCCCAATATTGCACTAATACTTGGTGATAATGCAACGTCCACATCTACGTCTTTATGAAGAGGTCGTTTAAAACAGGTATTACCGTCAGGAATGTAGAAAATATGTAAATTTGTTAATCTGTTGTGTGTATAAATTATGCTTATCAACTCTGAAATGTCGGTATAATAACCAACAGGAATAATTAGAAATTTCCATTCATCACTTTTTGCAAATTTGTAAAAGAGTTCATTATTTTGTTCATTCATATTTAAAGTTGATTGTGGATAATCTCAACAATAGCCACTTCCCACTTTTCAGGGAATATCATTCTTTGATGAATTTTAGTATGTATGATGTTAAGGTGTTGTCAGGAAAATATTGCATAGAAATATTACTGAGAAGTATAACGTAAAAATATCCAGCAAGTTCCATTGTACTTCTTGATCTTTACAAGTGATGCGGGTATCCAAGAATCGAAAGAAGAAGGATACCCTTTCCAATTAACAAGATATTCGTTTCTGCTACCTTTTCTTCTTGTGTGTATGATTTTATCTTTGTAAAACATTTCTTCATAACGTCACAGGTCGTAACTCCTCTCTATAAAACTAATCCATCCAGTGGTTAGCTGTTTAAATCTTCTATTTCATAAACATTTGGCTCTATAGGTATTTATTATATTCTGCACTTTAATTATTACCCAAATCCAGTTTTGCATGTATTCTTTATCAAATGTACGTTTAGTTTCACTAATTCTTACTGTATCATCAATCTTAAGATGTCTTGAGAAATCCTTCTTCTTCTTCTTCTTCTTCATTTTGGTATCATACTGATTACGTCATACTTGTCATAGGTTATTTGAGAACCATTTGCAGGAGACATCTTAAAGCGTGAATAGTAACCTCCATTGTATGATTTTACAGGAAGAGGTAATACATTTATATAATTATACGTTTGATAATTTGTGAAATAATTATATATATACATATTAAATTTATGTTAAAATATTCTACAATACTACTATAAAATTTACATTTATACGTGAGGAAATGGTGTCGTCTGCTTCAGACCAAAGAGTTCCAGTTTCCCACTGAACTGGCGGGAAAAAAGAAGGAAGAGAAGAAAATATTTTCATTCTTTTGTTATCACATACTAAATTTTAAATAAATATATAAGATCAAATAGTATTAATTATATACACACTGTAACATTATTTTCTTAGTAAGTTATTTAACGTGAACTATGAATATTATAATTTAACTGCATACTGTGAGAAAGTAAAGCAAATTCACGGAAATGAAATGAGAGAAAGAAATTCATCGAAAATCTTAGCATGTAAGGTAAATCTTGCAGAATATTAACTCCGAGGTCCTTTCGTCTTCCATTCCTTAGTCCGCTTCATTATCAATTCCTCTCTCCCAAAGGTCACTATCCTCCTCAGAAATAGTTGACGTGTCACCCTCAAGATTTATTAATATCTCGTTGTGTATTATTTCGATAATTCCGTCTGCTTCCCACATTTCTTTTACAACATTTTTACCTGTTTGACGTAACTACTGTAGTCTTTAGCTGTAACCCTTTACATGCCCTCCCTAAGTAATATCTCTATACCACTTAAACTAGTACGATTTTGATTTTCCCCTGCTACGTATCATTTAATTTTGCTCCAAACCATTTCTAAGGCGGAAACTTCGCAATGATAAGTAGGCAGCCGAAGCACTTAGTGACCAGTTACCTTTGCTAAAATGTCATTTTTGTACGGCACCTCTATATTTTGCAATGTCTTATTCAGTTCTTCAATAACATCAAATTTGTTTCAGGTCGGATCTCACGCAATTCCTCTACTTTCTCACCACTGGACGTTTACTTTATGAACAGGATTTTTTAGGAGCTTTTTCAAGTTTCAGGGAATCCTTTGGTGCATTATCTATTACAATAACAAAATTGGGGGCGGTTTGAGACCTACAGTTAGCCCTCCCACGCTTGTTCTGCCGTTTCAATTCATGTGCGTTTCCAAGCTTTTGATTTGGTTGTTCTGGCATTGGCCCACGATTTGTCTGTATAAACAATAGTTCTGCCGTTAGCTCTATAATTTCTTATTTGTCTCAGATACCTATGCCTCCATATCTTCTCTATCAATCAACAATGATTTGCGGCAACGTTTTATAAATTTAAACCCTATATCACTGATGAATCTTCAAAGAGAAGCAATAGAGTATAAACTTCGGTAGATCATTATCTTTATTTATAACGCGCTGAATTTTCGCTAAAGTAGGGAGTTAATTTTTTATACATGTTATGAATTTTGTGCCGTATTGCTGCTTATGTAAAGGTATCGTATTTCTATAGCTGCGTCACTTTCCTATCATTCGGTCTCTTCTTCCTAGGAGTGGACACTTGACCATTATTACTCAAAAATTCCCGATTCACGTTCATAATACTGGAGGGAGAAATAAGAGTTGCTTCAAATATTTGCCTCAAAGTCTTTCTAATAGTTTCACGCCACATAATCCCCCCGATTACAAAAGTATGTATACACATCTAACAACATTCTTTTCTCTCATGTAGTGAGAGGTTTACATTGTTCCGTCGGCTGTTTGTATTACTGAGGAAAATTTGATGCAATTGCGATTTATTCGCAAATTGAAAATCAAGGATAACAACTAAACACAACTCTACACAACAAAACTACAAAACAAAATCCTAAACACCACCGCAAACTAATGAGAAAACAATGTGTATCAAACCACTTGGCACACCACCCTCGGTAACTACAAAGACACCAAAACGTCAAAGTGAATTGACAACCCGTGGCAACGTCTCTGGTCATTGTTGTCGAATTTCCGCAAAGAGTGGGTGAATGCACTAAGCTTAATGTTGAAAAGCCATACGTCATTCACAGCAACACGGGAAATCCGACAACACTGACACCCACCCGTATAAGGGACTACCCCTCTATCAATGAACGGTCGCCAATACATGATTATCCTTCTTAGATTTCGGCTAAAATGGTGTTCTGGGTTTCATCGGAGAATGCTTTCTTAGGACAGTGGGATATTTAAAGTTTTGTTTCAGGGGGCTTTGCTAACTTTATTCCTTGAAATGTGAAAATTGTAAACCTCATATTCATGCACTAATATTGTGGAGAACTTTTACTTAGCGTTGTATAGTACTGGGGGAGAAGGCTGCTTTCTCATTCATTTGTGAAATATATACTAGAAAAAGACATATGTACTTGTATGTTATTTAAGAACTAAGCACTAAACATTTCTTTTTTATTACACATATTTCTGAAAATGAAATAAAAATTTTGAAAACAGCCCTGCTCCCCAGATATTCCACAACATTGTTTTTCAACTTTATAAATATCTTAACCATCGGTTTTATTAAGTAGATTTGGTCTATTTAGTATTTATGTCGATTAAATTTAACCTGGGATAAAATGAAAGACCGAGTATAAATCAGATCACCAATTCTTCTGTGTTTACAAAACAGATCATCATTAAAATCACTGTAGAGTTCTGTGAAAGCAGATAATGAACACAAAACATCACTTGCTATACGTTAAAAATAATAATATGAATTGATATATGTGTTTTAGGCCGTGATATCAAATGATAGTTTTAAATAAAAGTGTCTGTGTGTCTCTCTTTCTGTCTGTTGTATGTGGTCAGGAAACAGATGATTGAATTGAAAATGAATCAAAATTTGATCATGCTCTTACATCACCACGAAGCGTCTTTTGTGGTTAAATTCGAATTCATATTACTTTCAAAGACATCCCACTCCCCATGAGGTAAGGAATACCCCTAATAGGGGTGGTTTATCGAGAAACGTACAAATTATTCAAAATTCTCGATACTAGTGACAAATCCAAAGTTTTCGTGGGCGCTTTGTTCAGTGATGAACCTCCGAAATCATTAACACATAATTTAATGGTATTGAAGTAGGGGTCTTCCAGGGGTAATTTGAGACATGTAAAAATAATTCAAAATGCTTGATATTAGTGCCAAACCCATAGCTTTCGTTGGGACTGCGATCAGTGATTTTTGACATCTCAATTCCATACTAATCCCGGAACACTTTCCGATCCCCAGGATAGATGACATCTTATCCCAACTAAATGGGACTTGTTACATTTCACTGGTGGACTGTAAGAATTGGTTCCACCAAAAGGCACTTCCTCCTGAAGAACATGATAAGATCACGTTCATTTGTAGCCCTGATATTGCTACACAAGACTCCTGATGACACTAACCAATTAACCTTGTATTTTTCAACTCGTTACCATATATCCAGGTTTAACTTGGGATATTCTATTCTTGTATCTCGATCATGTGGTTATATCATCTCCACATTTCCCGGAAATGCTCCGTAGACTCAGGCTCATGTTTGAGAGAACCCTCAAATTTAACTTAAAACTCAATCGTAAGAAATGTTTCATCGCATATGAGGAAATATCCGTGCTCGGAGACCGTGCAGGGAGGTTTTGAATTGAAGTAGATAATGAAAAGGCCTAAGCTATAGAGAAGTTCCTTATCCAAAAAACTATGAAGGAAGTAAGATCGTTTCCTTGCATGTGTAGATACTACAGACTTTTCTGAAAGATTAAGCAGAAATTTCTGAACCTTTGGTGAATTTGACCAAGAAAAACAGAGTGTTCCTGTTAGGGAAAAGGGAAACCCTCAAGGATAAACTTGCTTCTCCACCCATTCTACCATACTTTTATCCCTCTGAGGAAGTGCACGTGCTCACCGATGCGTCCTAAACGAAAATTGGTGGCTACATCGGGCAAAGAAGAGGATGGCGAGTTACATCCTATTCCTTATTTTCTCGAGCTTTAAATGACGCACAAGGGAATTACTCTATTCATGAAAGTTAAAGTTTCGCTGTGTTACAAACCGTAGTGCATTTTCGTTAAGATTTAACGGACAAACCATTGAAGTTGCATTCGCATTGCCAGGGAGTTTGTTATTTGCAAAAGAATAAACCATTGCACTCCAGGTTAATGAAATGTTCATTAAGGCTACAGCGATACCAGTTTGAAATGTCACACTTAGCGGGATAGGGCAATATTACAGCTGACTATTTGTCAAGATATCCTATGGAAGAGACAGAGGAAGACAGTAAAAAGGATCACACGGTCTTCTATGCATCAGAGTCCGTAAATTGGATACATTGGGGAACCAAGGTTGGTGTCGCAAAAATGCAACAAGAAGAAGGTTGGATAAAAAATGATTATTGAAAAAGAAGCAAGATCAATCCGATAGAGAAACAAAAGCTTACGAACTGATCGATGGCGTACTACATCGCGTCACTTGTGTACAGAAGAAACTAGCCATTCCACACCAAACGATAACTTCAATTTTAGAAGAAGCACATAATTTCCCCTTTGCGGTGGACATTCAGGTTTCATTCGTACATATGCCGAAATAAACAAGATATAATATTTCCCTCGCATGGGAAAAATTATACGGGAGTACATACACGAATGTAACGAATGTCAACGATTTAATGTTCCGAGAGAAAAACTGCCAGGATTCACCAAATCTATTACAATACGAAAGGAATTATTTTGCCTTTGGCATTTAGGTCTCTTAGGTCCGTTGCTTAAGAGTTAAGGATATTCGTTCATTTTTAGTAATGGTAGAACTACTGAGTCATTTTCTAGTATTTGTTCGCTTGAGAAATATCAGAACACCTGACGTAGCCACACTGGAAAACTTAATTTCTGTGAACAGTTGAAGAAAGAATTCAATTCTTTCTTTGAGATTAAACACAAAACCATTTCGGCGTATGATGCATCAGCGAATTCTTTGTGAACAAGCAAAAAACTTAGTAGCTGCTTTCTTAACGAAATATTCTTCTAAATAAACTAAGACTTGATCTCAGTACGTCAAAATGTGTGCTTAGGCATACAACGTATCACGATCTACTATTAGGAGATTATCCCATATGAAGTCGCATATAAGTATGCCCGCTCGATTTTCCAATGTTGAACGTTCCCAAGCGTTAGAGAACTCTATAAGCATCAACGATGTATGATGCATTAACTAAGGAACATGAGAAAATGAAGAAACATGGTGAAGAAAAGCGCCAGCAAATCAAACTAAAGCCAGAAAATTTTGTACTTTTGAGGTGGTATCCCCAAAAGAAAAATCTCATCAGTAAGATATTAGATCGTTATAAAGGACCCTAGAAGTTAATAAACATATCCCCGAAGAATGCATGCACAATAGCTTCTTTGAAAGATTATCAATGCTCGGAAGTTGTGAATATAGGAATGTTAAAACATTACTAATAACAAGAAAAGACGGCAAAAAATGCACGTATGGAGAGCCAAAATCACGTGAACCATGCGAAAATTTTCCTAAAAAATAGAATCTATAAATTTAAAGATGCATTGGAACGAGGAAAGAAGGATATTGTTTTCCGAATAGAACGTTAGCGAACAACTAACCGGGAGCAGTTAGGCCCAGCCGAGAAAAGAAGCTGTGTGCACAACTAGTTTATGAGTTTTGGCTCAATGGACCTAAAAAAACCTCTAATTGAAAGGAAGCAGACTAATGGCCACTGAATAATAGGAATTACCACTTATGGACAAATGATCACTATTTCATTGGAAGATTACCTGCATACGTGCAATATAGCTAAACATTTGAAATGTTGCCGACCAGCAGTTATAGTTTTTTTAGCAGACCAAACTTACAGCAAGCCAAGAGAGGCAAACGAAGTTAGTCATGGCTTTTCTAATAAGAATGGAAGCAAGATATACAAAATAACCATGCTTTTTATGTGAATGGGATAGCAGAAAAGGGACAAGCACTGGAATGTGAGAGAGTGCCCTCAGCGCTGTCATTTGTGTGAAGGTAAGAGAAGTATAATGCACCCTCCACTAATTTGTCGTAATAAAGTGCTACTTTCACCGCTTCACTTTCAGTGCTACTCTGAAACTGTGATTTTTGAAGCAAATTATGAAAGTTGTGGATAAGAATGTGCAGTGTTTTCAATATGTAGCAAGAATTTTCGATCACTAAATGCAGCAAAACTTTCGGAAGGTATTTTTACAGGGTCACAATTCAAAAAGCAGTTAGTAAATGGCACATTTGAAAATTTAATTCCTGAATTGGAAAATAACTCCTGGTTAAGTTTCAAAAATGTTCTACGTAACATTCTCGGAAATAAGAAACACCCTAGCTATGTAACACTTTTAGAAGATATGTTGACCCATTTTAGCACACTTGCATGAAACATGAACCTCAAGATACATTTTCGGCATTCTTATCTCTACTTTTCTCCTGCCAATCTTGATGAGGTCAGCGAAGAGCAAGGGGAAAGATTTCACAAAGATAATACTGAAATGAAGAGCAGATATCAAAGCAGATGAAATATTACAATGTTGGTATAATATTGTTGGATGATGAAGATGGATAGAGACAGTTATGACAGAAGTTGTAGGAAAACAAAGATGGGTGCATTTAAAAAGGCATAAGTGGCTTCTCAGTGAACTTGAGAACCAGCGTAAGTAAGTATATTCAACATTATATCCTAGGAAATAAGTTTTTTGATAGTATTATTATGTGTGTATAGCATTGTTTAGTGTAACCAAAGCAACCTAGTTTATTTGTTTAAATTATTTTATTGAACTGTTTCGCAGTATTTTCCGTGCCTTCCGAAATTATGTGATAGTATATACGGAAATTGGATGACGGTAGTGTTCGAATTAAAATTTACCAATTGTTAAAATATGACGTGCTAGACATAAATGGATGTCAATTCTGTAATGAGCGCCCAAAAATCACTTAGGATTACCTATTAGTTTGTGAACAACCGAAAATTTTTCAAAGTGCTGACCAAAGTTACTATACCTTAAAGACAGTGTGTGTATAAATGACTGGCGAAACTAAGTGTTTATTTTTAAGTATACAATGACAGTATGCAAGGTGATATAATTACTACTACTTCGTTTAGCACTATACTATTTTTCCTGCTTCTGCTAGTATATTAGTACTATAACATTACTACTATTAGTAATAGTAGTAGTATTACGACTATCACTACTAGCAACGTGAATCCACTTCTGTGGCTAACTTTTTTTTAGTTGAGTTGCCATTCGTAATACGTATAAGTTACTACTTCAGTATTATTATTACTACTACAGCTACACAAATGATTTAAAATCAAGTGATTGCAGCGTACTAAGCACTAACATAGGATTATTCGCTTTACGTTTGAAACTTGTGAAAGTGTAACCACGTTTACTTTTGTATACCACTTCAATGTACACCCAGGCACAAAAGTGTCTCCTCCCTAAGTGGTCTAATTCCATTACGTGGGGACCAGGTAATTTGCAGTTGTGTGAACGCCTAGGCAGATGCAAACCAACTTACACGTAACATTTCTTGGCACTGACAGCAGTTGGTAGCAGTGGGTCAAGTCTGGAAGTAAAATCGTGAGTAGATGACGCACGAAACATTACTCCATTCTGAGTTCACTATCTCTGGTTCAGAGATTGTTGTCCAATGATTGAATATGTTAATTTCAATATTGTTGTGTATGAAGTGTATTGCTCATTATATATTCAGCATATTCAAAGATATCAAAGTACTGATCACATATGAATCAGTAAATGCTTGAAAGTAGCTTAAATATCAAATCTGCAACTACTGGAAATAATTTTGTAAATAATTACCTCAATTGAGATAACTTCTCCAATTATCCTCATTCCAACATCTTTTTCTTTCTGGAGAAGAGAAGATCTTCCATGTCACACTGATTATGCACTGAAATTGAAATTGAAGCACAAACAGTTGAAAATGTTTCATCCTAGTAGGGATTCGAACCCGAGTTCACCAAATAGAGCTATTATGAGCTAACCACTCACCCACCGCGCCATTTAAACTTCCACCCAAACTAATACTTAGTTAAATTCGTTTCATTTTTAAAAATAAACAAGATACTCAAATATAACAGAAATAAACAAATATAAACATAATATAAATAAAAATATAAATAAGAAAATATAAGCAATTTGTCTGTCTTATGACTTACTTTAGATTTCCTTGTTTAACTCAAAAACAAGTTATATAGACGTTCCTCAATGAGAAAAATATCACGAAACGTTCTTCAAGTTGAGGCTACGCCATCAACAGAGCCGTAACTTATGGAGGTCAGGGAACACCTGTCCCTCCCACAGAGAAGCTCACTGCCGTTCGAGGGGCCCCATTTTCAGAAAAAAAATTCTTACTCCATATACGATAGGAACATTAAATTAGAAATGAAACATCAAATAGGGGCGCCACATTACATAAACAAAACAGCACACGGAAAGCAAGTAGAACAAAAATGCGTCGTGGAACCATTTCAGTAAAAAATGCCTACTATTAGTGGCTCTAAAAATAATATTTATTCGTATGGCTTTGAGATTTATCAATATTGTCTCCGTAATAATTTCTATCATGCACGGAGTCGGCCCAGATAGTAACTAACGGAACATCAGACCTTCCTGTGGGGAGGGTCCACAGGCTGTAGGGCCCAGAAAAAGATTAAGAGAAAATTGGAAAGAGGGGGGCCAAGAATTAGAAGAACAACTTTTCCTAGAAGGCGTAAATATGCTTATTAATGCTTACACCCCAGAAAAAATCTAAGTTACGGCGCTGGTCATCGGTTGCAAGAATTGTTCCGATTTATTTAAATTTCGACTTTACCACAACTTCTAATTTCCAAATAAGAAAACACATTATAGATACACACAACACGAACAAGAAATTATTTCACATTATTTAAATTGTATGAACACGTGTAGAAATAGACAGTTCTATGTATATGTTCCATAACTACTAGTGTGTTTCCTTATGTTCATATGATGAATTTGTATCAAATTGAGGCGACATGATCATGAGGCTGCTGATTATCAGGCGCAATCCACTAGGGAGTCGAATTCCTCTGAAGAGCAAGGTCGGAAATTTAATTGTCCTCAGTATTTCTGTGTTCGTGTTTCTCTAGTGTTGGGAATGTCGAAAGGACACGAGGTGCCAGTGGCGAACAATACTCCGCTTGGGGCGATTTGTTTTTTTAAAAAATGTGAAAGCTGGAAACTCTCATTGCAGCTACCTGGGTTCAAATGCCGTCGTAGCAGTTATTAATTTTTCTGAACGGGAAGATAATGCTTATGTAATTGTTTTAAATATGTCATTTCTTTGTTATAATAATAATAATAATAATAATAATAATAATAATAATAATAATAATAATAATAATAATAATAATAATAATAGTTATTATTATTATTATTATTATTATTATTATTATTATTATTATTATTATTATTATTATTATTATTATTATTATTATTACCACAGAAGGAATTAAATTGTAACATATTCGAAAGTATTCGTAGGAACAGAAATATATAGAGTATGTCAGATGTTTCTTAGGTTTACACATGAACGCAATAATATTATTACGTTTATCGATTTACACATAGAATTATAATTTTATGACAACAAGAAGTAAAATTTAAAGATTTGTTAGCTGATAACAGTAATGCAGTTTGCTTCGCCCTTCTAAGTAGAAAGGTAAGTTGACTTCTGAAATAGAATCATTCCCGTAACTAACTTTGTAAGTTGGATCACAATATGCAGTTTGTGCACAGCTACGAACAATTCCTTGGAACTGATTTTCAGCCCATATTACAACAGTAAGGACGTGTTTAGCCCTTATGTATTCTTCAATTTTTGTCCAAACGCGTTACTTGCCAGATGGTTACGAATAAAGTTGATATGGTTGTCGTAATTTTGTGTTGTTGGCATTTCAACTGTGAAGAAGGTCGTCTCAACTCTTAGACCAAGAGAAAGTGAATATTTTTCATGTTAGTATACATCAAAAGTATCAGTTTTGTAGATTGTAAAAATTTACTGGCTCACACGCTTAATCGAACCACTCACACACTTAATCGAACTGGCGTCCTCAACATTATGAAACTATCGCTGAAACCAATAGTCTAAAACATTACTGTTCTGGGAGAAGGAATAAATAGAGCTGTAGTGAATTCCGTAATTACACACTTTTACGATTCCAGAGTAACAATGCTGAAACCTTCTGATTTCAGACATGATAAAATAGTGAAATATTATGCAGAAAGATTAGTCCAGAGAAGTCAACTATAAATTGACAACTCATATGTACGGAGACGGTGCCATATCCTCTCGCCTTGAGTCTGATTTTTCACGGCACTGCATTGCACAGATACTTATATTGAATGTAATCTTGTGTTTCAGGGCACTGGCTTATTTTTTTAAGTTAATTAATTTAACGAACCTTACTCTCTTATGATCATCAAAACCTTTAGGGTATTTCCCGTAGATGAAATGTAGTATCCAAGTTTCGTGTAGCATGCAAGTAAACAAATAAAATGCAACAGGAAGATATTTCAATTCGCCAAGTCCCCTTCAATGTAGTGTGTTTTTTATTCAATATAAACACGTGAAATCCAATCAGAAAATTCATAAAATATAAAATATGTATCCAAGTCTTGACTTTACAATAATAATAAAATTAATAAAGGAATAACTGAATTACAATATCAATTACGTAAAAAATGCCTTCCAATCAAGAAAAATAATAAATGCCACACTGGGATTCGAACCTGGCCACTGTATTGGCATTTTTCTGCTCTCACACTTTGGCACCAATTCCTCAGACAAAGATAAGAAAATCAAGTAGTTGTTATGTTGGATAATCATAGCACAAATTGTTTCTAGACGTGTTGATATAATTCAAAGGATGTGAAAATAATTTCTATCGTATTTTCTTCTTTGGAAACTACAAGGTAAAGAAGAATTGTAGGAATGGGCTGAGCGAGTTTGAGCGAGTTATCATCTTTGAGCTCGACTCGAGAATTACACTCCAAAAATGTCCTCCAACCTGACTCGAATTTGACTTGAGTTTCGATTCGATTCGATTCAAAACGAAGAAAATCGAAGCAATTGTTGTGTGTAGTTTCAAGTACTTTCTTCAAGTATCCTACATAAACAGTATAATTATCAATGATGCTACTACTAGTGCTCTCGGGGGTCGGGTGGGGTTGAAGAAAGTACTTGAAACCCGTCCCCCGACCCGTGACCCGAATTGACTGACCCGACCCGATGACCCGACCCGACCCGACTGACCCGAACCGTGATCCGACCTGATTGACCTGACCCGACAACCCGACCCAAGCTGACCCGGTTGACCCGACCCAACAACACGATCCGAATAACCCGACCTACAACCCGACCCGAGCTGACCCGACCTGACAACCCGACCCGAGTAGCCTGACCCGACTACCCGACCCGAGTTGGCCCGACTGACCCGACCCAACAACCCAACCCGAGTTGACCCGAGTTGACCCGACCCGACCCGATCCGTTTGAGAGCACTATAGTCACGACACTGGGTGAACACCACTCCCATTGGGAATTAAACCCGGACAACGTGTACCGAATCTTACACGTTAAACACTAGCTAGATCAGGCGAGAGATTTGTATATGCATCTTAATGAATATTTGGCACTTTTGAGGTTTGGTTATTCCTTTTTATAACTGATACCAATTTTCGACATGGGAGAAATTTATTTATTTATTTATTTATTTTTGTTGCTTTAGTTCTATGTGACGAAATTTTTATTCAAGGGCAATATTCTCACCTGCTTGGACGGCAGGGGATCTTCTCGGAAGGCAGTAGCAAGAGTCTCTTGAAGGAGGCAAAAGGAAATCGTTTAACTACAATGATAAGGGTTGAGGAAACAAGAAAACACCTGTGATTTTTCCAACCCTTCAACTTTCATACCAAAATAGGTTCTTATGATTCCGAGGCCCGTGCCACTTTGATTTTTCTTTCTCGGTAATGAAAACTATTTTACAGTATATATAGTTGCACGTAAGAAGATACGTAATATGGATTTTGTAATTTAAAATATAAAAATACCGTATGATATTGAAATATAAAGTACTAGTTTTATTTCATCACTTTCAGCCCAACAAATGAAATTCAAACAATTCGCTCCCTGGGTCTTGGTCATCAATACTGCGTCTTATTCTTTGTCTTGCAGACAAGTCTTGGTCCTGCATCTCGTAGTCGTGGTGGTCTTTCATGCTATACAAGAGACAAGAATGCTCGCCTCATCGGTACAGATGAAGACCAAGTGTGATTTTGATTATGATCTTTCATACTATACGGAAAGCAAGAAAATATGCTTATCGCTACTTGGCAATCACCAAAACGAGGACAAGAGCAATATTACTATGCATTTCGTCTTGCAAATTCAATCTTTAACTTGTTCTTGTATCGATGTCCTTGGGCTTGGTGAAATAAAATGAAATATTCAGTTTAAGGTCCCTCGATTCTGCACCGAGGCTAAGGGATACGGTGACCATGAGAAATGAATGAAATGGTGGAATGAAAAAGTGCGGTGAAACAGGAGGACCCCGAGAAAACCCACTACACATCGTTTCTCCACCACAAAGCCTACTTAGCACAAGGTGCGATCGAACCATGGACACCATGCGTCAGAAATGAATTCCCTACCACTGAGCCACCGCAGCCCTGCTTGGGCTTGGTCATCCATATCCAAACTTTCTTTTGGCCTTGCTTAAACAACGTCTATTTTTGTTCTAAATCCAGACTCCATATCGGCGTAGATATTAATATTACAGTAGATTGGTAAAATCAATCTTCCACATTTACAAATTAAAGTACATACAAGTACAAAAATAAGCCTTTTCCACAAAAACACTAGTTGCAAGTGTTCAAAATAGATTTATGGCTTCTATAAAATCAAGTGAAAATTGCTATTTTTAATTAGGCAGCTAGTGAAAAACAGCAGTTTTCGACTCCAGCTGAGTTTAAGCTCAACCTAAACTCAGTTGACCAAAGTGAACTGACCTGACTAAGCCAGACCCGGTTGACCCTACCCGACAACCCGACCGATAACACGACCCGAAGAACCCGAACCGACAACCCGAGCCGAGCCGACCCGATTAACCCGACCCGAGCTGACCCGACTGACCCGACCCGAGTAGCCTGACCGCACAACCCGACTGACCCGACCCGACAACCCGACCCGTTTCAGAGCACTAGCTACTACTACTACAAGTAATACTTCTACTTATTATTATTATTATTATTATTATTATTATTATTATTATTATTATTATTATTATTATTATTATTATTATTATTATTATTATTACTATGGATCCGTATAGTAAAACTGCAAGCAATTTTAATGAAAAAAGATAATCCTTGAGCAAGGTTTGAACCCATGGCAAAAAGTATTTTCATTACTAGGACGTTGCCCTAGAACACTCGGCCACGAGGGCCGACAGCAGTTTGCCTTAATTTCCGCTATATGTAGGTCATGACTCTAGATGTCCTATCTAGTCAGAGGATGTATGAAATTCTTGGAATCTCCCACACACCAAGGTCTGCAGGGTCGTTAGTTATTGCTCTGGGCCCGTTCCATACGCGACAAATTCATTAAGTCATTAGAATAATCAACACATCAGGGGGTTTGGAGCACGGAAATATTATGCTGTTGCGTTTCATTAGTTTACTTATACAAAGCCTGGATACTACACTTCACTTTCTATATCTACGGGAAATACCCTGAAAGTTCTGATAATCATAAGGGAAAAAGTGAATAAGTGATTAGATCAATGAACTTTGCGTATTAACAACCTTTCAAATATCAGCTTGTCAGAAAAGTCATGACGTATTTCGGTAAAATAGGACAAATGATGATTTGTGGATATACTAGAGTTATTCGGATCATACAATAGTTTTTCATCAATAGCTAAGATATTGAGCGTTTTGTGTAGTAGTGTTATTCTTTGGTTTGGTTTTACAGATTTGATCAGAGATGGCGTGGATCAACCAAAACTTGACCCACCACCCACCGCGAACCATTCTGATCCATGATTCAGCACTCAACTTGGCCATTTCTGACCCACTACACACCATGACAACTTCGACCTACCATCCACAATGAACGGTAGAACCCACTAAAACACATCGCCATCAACTGTGACACATGATCCTCTACCCACTTTCTCAGTCCCGCCTGAAGCAGACAATGAATTTCCCAGTGCCGCCTGACACACTATGCCGGGGGACACAGGGGGGTTATGGAAAATCGAGCACCTTGAACCGTCCACCCACGGTCTTTTGCGACCTCCATTTTAGGGGTGTATTTGTTCCCTTTTGTGAGCACTTTTTAGGGGGTGTACTCGTTCTCTTTTATGAGCACATTTTAAGGGGTGAACTCGTTCGTTCCCTTTTATAAGCATATTTTCCAACCCCTATTTGAACATAGCAGCAATTACAAAAGACTACGAACACACAGCATATTAGAGAATACATAAGACTGCGAAATATAGCAGCCTTGTACTCGTTTTCAACCCTATTTGAACATAGCAGATAATACATAAGACTACGTACTTTTTCAACCCCTATTTTAGCATAGCAGAAATTACACTGAGACTACGAAAACATAGCAGAGCAGAGAATACATAAGATTCGTTCCATTTTATGAGCATTTTTTAGGAGTGGACTCGTTCCCTTTTATGATCACTTTTTCAATTCGTAAGCAGAGACTACGAACACATAACAGAGCATAAGACCACGAAACATAGCAGGGGTGTATTCGTTCCACCCCTATTTAAACATGGTAGAGTATGAGCATATTTCCCAACCACTATTTTAACATATCAGAAATTATATAACACTTCGTTCCCTTTTATGAGCTTATTTTTTCCACCCCTATTTGAACATAGTCCATTTTAGGGGTGAACTCGTTCTGTTTTATAAGCATTATTTTTCCAACCCTTATTTTAACATAGCAGAGCGTTCCACCCCTAATTGAACATAACATAAGACTACATAATATAATAAGGGGGTGTACTCGTTCTCTTTTAGGAGCAACATTTTATTATAGTGTAGTTAGAAAAAATAAGGGACAGAGAACGGCGTTGATTCAGTAGAAATGCTATAAACAGTGAGCGTTAAGAATAATAGCTTAACAGAATAAACACTACTTGGCGTTCTATAGTTGGAAGACTCAATTAAGATTAAAAAAACAGCAAACATTACTTGGTGATCTACGGCGTTAAGAATAATACGCTATTAAAAAAAACACAATTTGGTAATCTATAGTTAGAAGAGTTAACAGTAGCGATAAAATATGGATTCAAAGCAACAATGTGGTATGTGTAACAATTGGATTACAAAGGAACATTAGGGCAGACATATGAAACGTATTCATTCATTATCATCAGCAAGTAATATTGTGAAAAGACCAAAAAAATTAATCAGGCTGTAAAGACTGCATTCGAGCGTACCCTTAGAACTTACATTTTACCAGATGAAAATACTAAATACTATTTATGTGACACACCAGAGTTTTTAAAGCGTATTAAGCCCAATGTGAATCAATTATAAAAGAAGCTTTGAGTATTAAATTTTTATTTAAAGTCAATTGCAGTTTAACCACAAGATTTATACAACCTTCATCACCAGATGTTATAACAAGTTTTCCTGTCGTATCCGCATATCAAGTAAACCTACAGGTTGATGATATCAGCAAAAAAGTGGATAAAATATTCCAGGACTTATGTCACTTTCAAGAGGAAAGATGTATTCAGAAATCAGGCTGGAGTCTATGTTCTGAGCCGGATCAGAAATTAAAAATTGATGTTGATAAATATATTCCATTGAGAGCATCAAGTTATATAGATTTGCCAGATTGGATTAAAGCTAAAAAATGCGTACTTAATATAACAAATAATGATAATCATTGTTTTGTATGGTGTGTATTAACAACGTTACATCCAATTTCACGACAAAATCATCCTGATCGTGTGTCTTGCTATGTTCAATATCAAAATGAACTCAAAGGTATATTTGAAGGTATAGAGTTTCCTATTGCATTAAAAGATATTGATAAGTTTGAGAAACAATATTATGAGCATACTCAAAAATACTATTTCGGTAAACGTATATGGATATGACAATAATATTTATCCATTACGTGTAAGTGATGTTAGCGAACAATGTGATTTACATGTTGATCTGTTATACTTGACTCACGAAGATGGTCGAAAACATTATTGTTTAATCCGAGATTTTTCACGTTTAGTTAATAGTCAATTAACGCGTCATATGCATAAACCATATATCTGTCGACGATGTTTTCAATTCTTCAATACACAAATTAAATAAGATAATCATTTGGAGCTATGTTCAAAGCATAAAGTATCACGAATTGAAATGCCTAATTTTGGTGAAATACTTAAATTTAATAAACTTGTGACCACTTTAAAATTAGATGCAATAATTATAGCAGATTTTGAAAGCATTTTGAAAACAATTAGCGGTTCTGATTATAATCCTGATATATCGTATAGCCGTCCTATTCACCATCATGAGCCTTGCAGTTTTGCTTACAAAGTTTGTTGGAGTGATAATACACCAACGAAACCTGCACTTTACAGACGAAATAAAGACGATGATCGATTTGCATCCGATGAATTTTTGTTTCGCATAGAAAATGAATTATATAATATTATTCAATGGATTCACGATAAAAAAAAAGCAATGGATGTATTGGCATTTGAAGAAAAGGAAATGTATAACAAAACCACTGAGTGTCATCTATGTTGTAAGGAATTTACATATGAAAATTACAATGTTAAACACCACAGCCACCTGACAGATAAATATATTAGTCCTTTATGTAATAATTGCAACTTACAAGTAAAACGGCAACATAATTTCGAGCCTATATTCTTTCATAATTTATCAGCATATGACAGTCATTTATTTGTAAAAAAAAAATTAGGGTGTATGCCTGATAATATCAATGTAATACCACAAACTGAAAAACAATATATGTAATTTTCAAAATATGCCACTTTTGGCAATCAAACTGTACAGCTTCGCTTTTTAGATATGTACCGATCTCTGCCGTATAGTCTGGAGGCTCTGTCATCAAAATTGGTAGCAGATCAAATGAAATTTACTACATCTTTCTTTGGGTTTGATAAAATTCACTCGTAAGGAGGCATTTCCTTAGGAATATATTACATCACTTAATAAAATTGAAGAGAGGAATTACCCCCGAAGGAAGCGTTTCATAATACTTTAACTGGTGTAATAAGTAATGAAGATTATTCGTACGCTCTCGCAGTATGGTATAGATTTGATTGCAAAACACTGGGTGATTATCATGACCACTATTTATTAAGAGATGTATTACTTACTGCTGATATTTTCAATAATTTTCGAGATGAGTGTATGCTAACGTATCAGATCGATCTAGTACACATGTTTACAACACCTGGGTTAGCATGGAATGCTATGTTAAAATTTACTAATATTGAACTTGAACTGCTTTCAGAGATAGATATCTTTATGTTTTTAGATTTGAATATTCGTGGGGGAATCACACAGTGTTGCCAAAGATATGCAAATTGTATTGAAAATGATTCTTGGATTGCGGATTTTGACGTAAATAATTTGTATGGATTTGCAATGGCGGACTATTTACCATGTGGAGGTTTTCATTCGGATACGTATCCTGAACAATATACTGTAGGAGATATCCTAACTTGGTGTATAGATAAGGAAGAATTGTGTTTTCTTGAAGTAGATTTGATATATCCAAAACAATTACATAAGATACATAGTGATTTTCCGATGGCGCCTGAAAATAAAATAAAAAGATGTTAACCCTAGATAATAAATCCCATTATGTTGTTCACTACCGACTGCATATGCAGTTTTACATTTTACAAGGTCTTAAACTTATAAAAATTCATAAAATTTTATGGTTTATACAGGCTCAATGGTTAAATTCATATATTGAACATAACACAAAATTACGAGCACAAGCCACTACATCCTTTGGTAAAGATTTTTATAAACTTATGAATAACTCACCCTACAGTAAAACAATGGAAAATTTAATTGGTATAGGGTTGATATTCAATTGGTATCCGATCGACTGAAAGCTCAGAAACTTTTAGCATCACCTCGTTTAAAATCTAGAGTTATTTATAACGAGGATTTGGTAATGAAAGTGTTCGAAATTTAAATTAAACAAACCTATTTATATTGGTGTTGCAATTTTAGAATTATCGAAACTTTCAATGTATAACTTTCGTTATAATGTAATGAAGCAAAATATGGTGACAACATCAAAATTATGTACACATATACAGACAGTTTCATTTACCAGATATTTACAGATAATTTATACAGTGATATGAGAGAAATGTCTGATTATTTTGATACTTCTAATTATCCGGAAAATCATGGTTTATATAGCACAAAAAATAAGCAAGTTTTAGGTAAAATGAAAGATGAAGTAGGTGGACTCCCCATTATAGAATATTTTGGCACTAAATCTGATAAAGAAAGAAAAAATAAGGGTATAGGAAAAAATGTAACACGTATAATTTCTATCAAAGATTTTAAGGATTGCTTAAACAATAATCGAACTATTAGAAAGAAACAAGCACAGTTTCAATCTAAAGAACATGAAATCTTTATAATATCAGTTAATAAAATTGCTTTAGTTCCTCATGATGACAAGCGATGTAATCTTAATTGTAACGTTCATACATTGCCATGGGGTCATTATCAGATACCATTGAAGTATTGTGATAAGTGTAAAATGTAAAATAAAACATTTTTCCTGAACTTTATAGAGAGCAAATAGTGTCTGAATATAATACTTATAAAGTGTCAATGATCCAATCTTTTCAATCGAAACAGCATAATGATAATCAATGTAAAATATGTAAATAATATTTTAGGAGATATATATAGAAGTAATGTCTTATCAGGATGAAAAAATATTGTAAATTAATTACTTAAATCTGCTAGAATACACTATGCTAGAATTCCTGTTATTACGAAAGGTATTCACGATGTATGGCATTCAGATCTTGTAGAAATGAAGAGTGGGAAATTAAAAGGTCTAGCAAAAATTAATAAAAATTATAAATATTTATTAACTGTCATAGATACATTTAGTTAAAAAGCATGGGCGGTGCCTGTGAAACAAAAAACTGGTGAACATGTTGCCAAATGTTTTGAGTCGATTTTAAAAAAAAAATAGATAAGTCCTAATTATCTTCAGACGGATAGAGGCAAAGAATTCTACAACACGTATTTTACTCAATTAATGGAAAAATATAATATTAAGCATTATTCTACATATACTGAAATAAGAGCTAGTATTGTCGAAAGTTTTAACAAAACGTTGCGTAATTTAATGTTGAAATGCTTTACTTTAGAAGGTAATTATAAATGGGTCGATGTATTACCAGAATTACTAAAACGATATAATCATACTAAACATCGCACTATCAAAATAAGACCTGCAGATGTTACCAAAAAACATGAACAGGTTTTATTATCAACCGTGTATTGTAAAAAATTTGCTTCCTTTAAAAGAAAACCAAAATTTAAAGTGAATGATTATGTTAGAATAAGTAAGGCTAAGAAGCAATTTCAAAGTGGTTTTACTCGTAATTGGAAGACTGAAATCTTTCAAATAGCTAAATTATTCCTGACAAATCCACCGACCTACCACTTAAAAGATAGCAGGCAACAACCTATATAGGGACGTTTTTATGAACAGGAATTAATGAAAACTAAATATCCTCATACGTATTTGATTGAAAAAGTTTTGCGGAAGAAAAATAATAAAGCCTATGTGAAATGGTTAGATTTTCCAAAAAGCAAAAACTGTTGGATTGATTTAAAGCATACTCTATTGTAAAAAAAAAGAAAATTCAAAGAATTTATAGGTGAAGAACATCGTCACAAGTATTTCTTGTAGATTTTATAATTTCAAAAGGTGAATTTTATATTTTAAATTCTAGCAGCACTGTAAATTTTCGTTCCTTAGTTAAATTGTAATCATTATCATCACGAGGTTTATCAGTATCATAAGCAAAAGGTATATTAAATCAAATTTGTTCTTCAACAAACGCTGTGTTTCTATGTAAAGGAGGAAATAAAGCCAAATTGTTAAAAACGTTATTTAAAATAAATGTGATATATCTGTAATATGAAGTGGAACATTCCTTTTACATGTATGGTAGCAGGTCCTACAGACTGTGGAAAATCATATTTTGTTAAAACATTTCTTGACCATTATAGTAAGTTATTTAAAAATATTGTATGGTGTTATGGTGAATGGCAGCTGTTGTATGATACACTTTCAGGCTGCACGTTTAAAGAAGGTTTACCTCAAAATAATGAATTTCGAGCACACGAAGGTCCACATCTTGTTAATATTGATGATTTAATGCGTGAGTGTGACCATCGGATTGTAGCTATTTTTACTAAGGGTAGTCCCCATAGAAATATAAGTGTAAAATTTATAACACAGAATATTTTTCATCAAGAAAAGGGAATGCGGGATATTTCGTTAAATTGTCATTATATTGTTTGCTTTAAAAATCCTAGAGACCAAGCTCAAATTATTTATCTGGCACGACAATTGTATCCAGGTAATACAAAATTTATTCAAGAAGCATATCAAGATGCAACTCGAATTGCACATGGTTATTTACTTTTTGATTACAAAATACTAAATTTAGAATAAAATATCCTCTAACAAAAGTGTAGGTGAAGACAGAAACTATGCCACAACTAATTATGGATAGTACACTTCCAGATCTGTTTTCAGGCATAGTGCCTAAACATATTATTATTGGTTTTGTTACTAATGCTGCTTTCAATGGTTCTTATCAAACAAATCCGTTCAATTTTCAACATTTTAGTATGTCCTTTTTTACACTGTATGTTGATGGAACTCCAATGCACTTCAAACCTTTACAACCAGATTTTGATAATAAGCTATATGTACAAGCATATTCTACGTTATTTACAGGTTCAGGTATTTATTATTCTAATCAAGGTAATAATATTTCACTCGTTGAATATCCTAATGGTTATACTCTACTGGTGTTTGATTTAACTCCGGATTCTAGCGCAAGTGCTGCATTTCATACTAGTAAACAACGGCAAGGAAGTTTACGTTTAGAGGTTCATTTTAAAGAAGCACTGCCATCTCCTGTAACAGCAATTATTTATGGTGAATTCTCCTCAGAAGTAGAAATTGATTTCCAGAGAAAAATATATATTAATCTTTAAAAAATGTTAAATACAATTGAACTTTATGAGGCACTACAACAAAATCTGCCTAAAAATCATTTTATTGGTGTATATGCTGCACATGAGTTACCTCTCTTTATTCATACATTTCCAGCCGCCATAATTATAAATACTGATTCTAGTGATAAGCCAGGTGAACATTGGGTTGCTGTTTATATATCTAATATGTGTGTGGGAGAGTATTTCGATAGCTATGCTATACCTTCCTATATACAACATCATATCAGGTTTTTAAAACGAAACTGTCTGTATTATACATGGAATAATAGACGTATTCAAGTAGATTTTTCTCAATTTGGTGGACATTACTGATTTTTATATCTAACATGTCGTGCATCTGTTTATTCACTGCGCGATTTCTTAAACAAATTCTCACTTACCACTATTGATGCTAATGATATTATGCTTTATTCATTTATGAGAGTATATTGATGGTGATGTTGTTGGTTTTTAAACTCCGCCATTGCCGGTTACATACCTTTTTGCTATGTTAGTAGGGGTTTGAACGAGTACAGCCCCTTTGCTATATAATCTGCTATGTCCGCAGCCTGAGTGGGAAATATGGGTGTCCACAGTCTGCTAAGCCAAATGTTAAATAGGGGTCGGAAACGATGCTCATAAAAGAGAAAGAATACACTCCTAAAATGGACTATGTTCAAATAGGGTGGGAAAATAGACCAACTGCTATGTATTCTAAATTTGCTCATAAAAGAGAACGACTCTAAATGATTTATAATTTATCGTCTAGAGTTCAATAATTGGATGAATTTAGATGGCAACTGTCGTCGATCATTAGAAAGTGAGTATGGCAGAACTATGAAATAAAGCAAATAGATACGCGTCATTTTGTTATAAAATTACATGGGAAACGCATATTATCTTGTGCCAAACAGTTATGGTCTCATATATACGGTTAAAAGAACACTCTGATTGACCAGATTAAAACAATCTCAACGATTTATCTCTTTTCAACCGATGTCTTCCTCGATGTTTACGTGGCGAAGTCGGAGAAACACCCGCCCAGTAAGGTTGGTGATTCAAACCTCGTTCGGGGTAAGTTTCTGGTACCTTTTAGTGCTTTTGACTCACCTTAATGTAATCAAATCTCACATATAGGCGATTTAACACAATTTGGGGGAGTAATTTTGCGGTTCGTTGGCGTTTTGTGGCGTCAGAAAATGCTGTCTACAATACAGTGAGCAGAGGGGTTAGTTAAATGAATTAACCTTAAAGAATAATACAGTTCCCTGAAACACCAGATTCCAATCAATATAAGTATCTGTCCAATGCTGTGCCGGGAAAAATTAGGGCTAGAGGCGAGAGCATATGGCAGTGCCTCCGTACATATGAGTTGTCAATTTAAAGTTGACTTCTTTCGACTATTCTTTCTGCATAATACTTTACTATTTTATCACGACCGAAATCAGAAAGTTTCAGCATTATTACACTGGAATCGTAAAAGTGTGTAATTACTGAATTCACTACAGCTCATCTTTTCCTTCTCCCAGAACAGTGTTGTCTTAGGATAGTGGCTTAAGGGTTAGTTTCGCAGTGTTGAATACGCGAGATCGATTCCGGGTGTGGTAACTCAGTAATTTTTACAACCTACAAAACTGATACTTCTGATGTATACTAACATGAAAAATATTCAATTTCTCTGGGTCTAAGAGTTGAGACAACTTCTTTTACAGGTGAAACGCCATTAACAAAAAAATTATGTGATCTGTTTCAACCTTCGTAACTTGTTGGCAAGTAACGTGTTCGGACAAAAATTGATGAGTAATAAGGGCTAAACACGTCATTACTGCTGTACTATCGGCCAAAACTGAGATCCAAGGAATTGTTTGTAGATGTGCAGATATTGCTAATAGTGATCGAAATCATAATAGGGATCGCTAGTCACGAGAATTATCCTATTTAAGATGTCACCTCTCGTTTCTACTTGGAAGAAGGGCGAAGCAAAATGCATGACTGTCATCAGCTAAGAAACCTTTATATTCCATTTATTGTCATAAAATGATAAATCTATCTGTAAATCCGTAATTGTAATAATGTTATTGCGTTCACATAAAAACCTAAAAAAAACATCTGACATACTCTATCTGACTATATCTTTTCTGTTTCTATGAATACCTACGACTATGCTACTTTTTCTTTCATTCTGTGGTAATAATAATAATAATAATAATAATAATAATAATAATAATAATAATAATAAAGGAATAACATAATTACAATACCAATTACATAAACATTATCTTTCATTCAGAAAAAATAATAATTACCTCGACGGGATTTGTACCCAAGTATCTGCAATGGGAATTTACTGCTTTAACAATCTCTTATAAACAAATCGCCCCAAGCGCAGTACTGTTCGCCACTGGCACCTCATGTCCTTTCGACGTATTCCTTACACTAGAGGAACACGAACACAGAAATACTGAGGACAATTAAAATTCCGAATTTTGCTTTTCAGAGGAAAGCGAATTCCTAGTGGATTGCACCTCATGTTCAGCAGCCTTGTGATCATGTAGTTTCAATTTTCCACCAAATCCTCATATGAATATAAGAAAATAAACTAGTAGTTATGGAACATAAACATAGGACTGTCTATTTCTACACGTGTTGTTACAACTTGAAGAATGTGAAAATAATTTCTGTCGTCTTTTCTTCTTTGCAAATTAGAAGTTATATTAAAAACGAAATGTAGCTGAACGGGACGTTAAACTCATAATCAACTCAAATATTCATCGGGGGGCGAACTTAATTGGACCCTAGAAAAAGTTGGGCTCCCTCTCTTTCTAATTTCTAATTATTGGCCTCCCTCTCTCCAATTTTTTTTTAATTTTTATGGGCCTACAGAAGGCTGTGGGCCCTCCTGCACGGGAATGTCTGCTGTTCCGTTAGGTACTCCCTGGGCTCATTACATACATGGCTAAATTAGTAAGAGGAAAATATTGATAAATCTGAAAGCCATATGAGTAAATATTACACAAACGGATCCATGACTCATTTTTGTTCTATTTACCGTTTGTGTGCTGTTTTGTTTATGTGATGTAGCGACCCGATTTAATGCTTCATTTTTAATTTCATGATCCCATATTATAAGAAGTAAGAAAAGTTTGTCTGAAAATGAGCCCCCTCGAACGGCGGGGAGCTTCTCTGGGGACAGTTGCCCCACCCCACAATTCACGGCTCTGCTGATGACGTAGGCTCAACTGAAAAACATTTCATGATACTATCTTCATTGAGCAATGGGTATATGATTCCGTGTTTTTGAGTTAAGCAAAGAAATGTCGAGTAAGTATTTAAGACACGCACACAAGTTGCTTATATTTTCTTATTTATATTTTGTTTGTATTTTTTGTTATATTTGAGTATTTTGTTTAGATCTTTCCATGAAACGGAACTTAACTAGGTGTTAGTTTGGGGAAGATTTAAATGGCGCGTTGGGTGAGTGGTTAGCGTATTGAACTTATATTTGGTAGACCCGGGTTAGAGTCCTGGCTGGGCTGAAGCTTTTTTAAGTTTTCTCGTTTAAATTTTAATTCCAATGCAAGCTCAGTGTGATAAGCAAGATCTTCTCTACTCCAGAAAGAAGAAAATGTTGGAATGAGGAGAATTTTTAGGATGTTTCTCAATGGAAGCAATCATTTACAAGGTTACTTCCAGCAGTTATTCTAGATTTGATATTAACAGCTACTTTCAGGCATTATCTGATTTATACGTGATCAGTGTTTTATTTCTTTGATTATACGGTATATAATGAAAAAATACATTATATACGTAGCAATATTGAGATTAATATATGTTGTTCATTGTACAACACGTTATGAACCAGAAAGATTGATCTTAGAATGGAGAAATGTTTCGTTAATCGCTTACTTTACAATTTTACTCGCATAAACAACTAGATAAGGGCTACGAACTGCTGTCAGTGCTGAGAAAAGTTACGTGTAAGTTGGGTTGCATCTGTCTACGCGTTCTCAAAACTACAAAAGACCAGGGCCCCAAGCAATGGAATTAGAGCACTTAGTGTGGAAATACTTGTGTGGCTGGGTGTACAATTCGATTTGCGGACACCGGTGTTTCTTAAACCATGGTAAGTCTCTGCGATTTTTTCTAATGGATCGAATAATACTAATGTCTTCTTTCCTCAACTTTTCGGCTGGAGATATCGATATAAAATAATTGTGGCATTTTACATTTAAACCCATCTTCTTATATGGTTCACCGAGGCTTAAAACTACATATTCCGAAGGCTACTGACATTCGGATCGTGTCTCATCTTTCCCAAGGTAAGGGTAACCATTGCGATAATATTTAATTTCTACATCAAGGACTAACCAGCACCTTATTCCAAATTTATCAGGTGTTTTTGTCATGTATTGTACGAGTCTACACCTACAAACCTTTCGGAAGCTTTGCTATAAATAAATGGAGCAAATGAAGCAAACGTGTCATTCCGAAGTATTTCACGTCTTTTGGCCGTAATATGAAACAGCAAGAAACTCATAATTGCGAGCATTCTAACTCTGGATGTTGCTTTCAAACACTCCTTTACCCCACTTTGTAGACCAGCAGCGCTTTATTAGCATGTCTCGTAAGCTCAAATCACCTCTAGCATATGACCGTGCAAAAAATATATAACAGTTCTCCCATAGAAACTATCCAATTGTTAAGTCTCCCGGGCCTTAGCCTCAGTACACCGTTTAATTATAGACAGGAAATGATCATTTACAATCAAACTGAAAGGAATAAAAGGTGAGTGTTCAATAATATTTTGAACAGCATACTGTGTTGTACCTTTTGCTATTTGTAGAATATTTTGAGATGCTCGTCTACCTATTGCTGGTGAAGATCAATCTAAGATTTCACACTTAGTCCCATCCAGAGAAATCTCCAAATTAGACCCAGAGCCTGCTGACTATCTGTGATCATTATATTGATCGTCGTTGAATGATTCTTCACAATCTTCGTCATATATTTCGCTACCATCATTGAACGGTGTATTTGATACAGCATGCAGGTCTTCGCCTGATTCGAGGTGCACATATTCATTTTCACACTTACAACCTTCCTTTTCATTACCTGATACATTTGGAGACAATTGCTGCAATTCTCGTAATATATCTTCTTGAGTACGCAAAAATTCTTGAGCCATTATCTCGACACAACTCACACGAAGGGCAAAATTTGTACTAATGTAGAAACAGAAACACTGGCTTAGATTTGCACAGTAGCTTTCCAGAAAGTCAGTTATTCCATTGCTGTCAGGTTTGGACCGAACAATAACAATAATAATTTGATGGAAACAAAGCGAGTACTTTGAAATCAAAAGGGTCGACAAATAAAAAAGCGACTTTTTGAAAAATATATCGCATTTATAAAACTATTATTTGTGTTAGCATTCTGAAATTATATTAAAATGTTTTACGGGTAGAGTCAATGATGGACCGAGATTTATGCCTTCACCAATTTTATTATAAAAATTTATGTCTTGTATCTACAAAAGTTCTTATAACAAAGTCTATACAATGACCAAGGTTAATAGGTTATAATGTTCTGTACGTGTTACCCTTTAGCTTCATAGCAGAATCCAGATTTATTCAAAGATTTTGTTCTAGAAACCATTAGCTCATAGCAGCCTTCAGGAGATACGGTAATGTCTAGCGTCAAGCACTTAGCATTATAGCAGCATCCAGGGTTATTAAGATATTTTGCGATCAGTTTGTCGACTGATGCCAAGTCCCTCCGTGGTCCTCCTTTTATGTGCCCTCCTCGTTTGGCTCCTGTTCCTTCGGATCATTTCGTGTTGTCCGTCTCACTTCGGTTTTCATCGTGTCTTCCTCTTTAGTCTACATTTGTCATAACTGAAGCTTAGTTGCACTAAAACACTGATACACTTGGAAACATTGTAAAAGACACTGTAAACATTATAATACACTGTAAAAGCACTAAGAGAAGACTATATATATACCAATCAAGATATATATATATATATATATATATATATATATATATATATATATATATATATATATATATATATTGGGAAGAACACTATATTTCCTTCCCACCTAAGCAGGATCAAAGCAGCCATTATCATTTCCTTCATAATGGGAACAAGTGCCGTCACTGTAGTTAAAAATTATACAGCCGTTCATTAATGGTTTGTATTGGTCCATAATGTTCACTAAAATTGAATTTATATTGACGTCACATCCGGCATTTGTATGTGGGGTTTGAATTTCTATTTCAGTATTATTAGTCGGTAACTTAAGTCTAATTTCGTGATTTCTTCGAACGGGACTAAGTGCGAAATCCTAGATTGATCTTCACCAGTAAAAGGTAGGCGAACATCTAAAAATATTCTACGAATAGCAGAAGGTCCCACACAGTATGCTGTTTAAAATACTATTGAAAACTCACCTTTTGTTCCTTTCAGTTTGATTGTAAATGATCATTTCCTGTCTGTAATTAAACGGTGTACTGAGACTAAGGCCCGGGAGAGTTAACAATTGGACAGTTTCTAAGGAACAACTTTTTTTTTTTGCACTGTTATATACTAGAGTCGATTTGAGCTTACATGCTGCTGGTCTACAAAGTGAGGTTAAAGTGTTTTTGAAAGCAATGCCCAGAGATAGAATGCTCGAATTTATGATTTTCTTCCTGTTTGATTTTAGGGACAAAACACGTGAAAGACTTTGAAAAGATAAGTTTGCTTTGACATCCTCAATTTGTGATTTATTTATAGCAAATTCACAGAAAGGTTACATACCTTGCGAAAGTTTACAGGTGTCATTTCATAGAATTCATGACAAGAAACACCTGATAAATCTGAAATAAGGTACTGGTCACTCCTTATTTCAAAGTAAATATTGTTGCAAGGTTATGCTTACCTTGGGAAAGATGAGACACGGTCCCAATTTCTATAGCTTTCGGAATATGTAGTTTTAAGCCTCGTTGAACCATAAAAAAAGTTGGGTTTAAATGTAACATGTAGTAATTTATTTTCTGTCGGTATCTCCTGCCGAAAAGGAAGGAAAGCATTATTATTATTTGATCAATTAGAAAAAATCGCAGAAACCTAACATGCTCTAACAAACAGCGATGTCCGCAAATGGAATTGTACAGTACAATGGTGTACAAAAATCAACTTGGTTACACTGTTACAAGTTTCAAATGTAAAGCGAATAATCCTATGTTAGTGCTTAGTACGCTGCAGTCATTTGATTTTAGCTAATTTTCGTAGCAGTGGTAGTAATAATAATACTGAAGTAGTAACTTATATATATTATTAACTACAAATCAACTAAAACAAATATTTAGCCACAGAAGTAGTTTAGATTCACATTGCTAATAGCAATAGTAGGAATATTACTACTACTGCTAACAGTAGTAATTCTATAGTACTAATATACTAGCAGAAGCAGCAAAAATAGTAAAGCGCTAAACGAAGTAGTAGTAATTATATCACCTTGCATACTATCATTGTATACTTAAAAATGAACACTTAGTTTCGCCAGTCATTTATACACACACTGTCTTTCTAGGTATAGTAACATTGGTCAGCGTTCTGAAAAAAAGTTTCGGCTGATCACAAGCTAACAGTTAATGCTAAATAATTTTTGGACGCTCATTGCAGAAATGACATCCATTTATGCCCTTCACGTCAGATTTTTTTTACAATTTGAAATCTTTATTTGTAACAGTACCATCATTTATATTTCCGTGTATAGTATTACATAATTTTGGAAGCCAGAAATAATACTGCAAAACAGTTCAATAAAATAATTTAAACAAATAAACTAGGTTGCTTTGGTCACACTAAACAATGCTATACAAACATAATAATACTATCAAAAAACTTATTTCCTAGGATATAATGTTGAATACACTTACTTGCGCTGGTTCTTAAGTTCACTGAGAAGCCACGTATTCCTTTTTAAATGCACCGATCTTTGTTTTCCTACTACTTCTGTCATAATTGTCATTATCAATCTTCATCATCCAACAATAGTCTGCCTATTTTGTAATATTCCATCTGGTTTGATATCTGCTCTTCATTTCAGCATTATCTTTGTAAAGTTTTTCCCCTTGCTCTTCGCTGACCTCATCAAGATTGGCAGGGAAAAAATCGAGATGAGAATGTAGATAATCGTGTTACGATGAGATTCGTGTTTCACCGAAGTGCGCGAAAATTGGTCAACACATGTTCAACAATTGTTTCATGGTCAGAGTGTTTCTTGTTTCCGAGAAGTTACCAACAACATTTTTGAAACTTAACCAGGAGCTCTTTCCCAATTCGATCATTAACCCAGATATTCCTACCGTCCTTTTAGAAGACTCTCTGCAATACTTACTTTCAGGCGCCCTCTTCTATGCTCTATCAATACAATGTGCTTTCTAACGGCTCTTGTATTTACGAGAATGTTCAATTAATCACCTGCAAGCTGTCGGTTACTTTTGTTTCAAACATAGGTGTCGTGGTGTTGCGTATTCTCACATGCGATTAAAAAACGGCAGGGAGGAACAGATTTCGTTCTGAAAAGTAAGATTTTATAAATACTATTGAATTTATTTCGTTGTTGAAGGCTTATGCTGATTGAATACAGATGAAATATAATGTCCGTAATGATCTTTATGTAATTTTGTTTTTAACGTCCCTGCAATTCAATTTCGATTCTCCTTGTCCTTTAAAAACGACAGTAGGAACATAAATAGTCAATAAATTACGAAAATCAAATATATTGTGTTTCGTGTTGTTTTTATAAATTTGAATTTCTGCTACTATATTTACATAGTATTTAATAGCATAATGTGAAATTGACATATTTTTATTAAAATAAGAGGATTTGGGTTCTCTTCAGGCGTCATAATAATATTTTGAAGTACAAGGGCAAAATTTTATTCAATTGTATTCCACATAACATAAGTAACTCTTTATCATCTGTATTCTACAGCAAACTAATCTAATTTTCCCTAAGAAATTTCACTTTACATGGTGAATAATCAAATTGTATTTTATGGTGTACAAGGCATAAAATGTTATTAAACATATTCCTCATATTAACGGTTGTAAAAAATTTATAGTGAAACCCAATAAGGGAAACCCAATACGAGCTGTGAAAAATATGTTATTGGGGCTAGGTCAATCTATTTTACTGCAGTATGCTGAAATTCTCTCGTAGACTGCAAAACTGCCTTATCCTTTATTCTTTGACAATTTCTTCACGACTATTCCACTTCTTCTTCTTGAAGCACTCAGGAATCTAGGAATTAGTGGAACAGGAACAATTGGTGAAAACAGAACATCAAAATGTCCCATTATGTTCAATATTGAAATAAAAAAAAGAAGTCTCGTCGAGGGCATTCATTAAAAATTAACGACAATCGAGAAATTATAATTACGAATTGCAATGACAACAACATTGTAGAGTGTGGCTTCAAATGCTATACCAGCAACTCGCATGCATACTGATTCCAGATTTTCTCGAAGGAAGGCGAATGTTACAATCAAACAGCCTCATAACATATATGTGTGCAATACTGGAATGGGGACGTTGATCGTTTTGACAAAATATCAGTTTGAATCGCACTACAATTAGACGAGTAAATGGTACTTGTCATTGGTCATTTTCTTACTAGATGCTGCAACACAAAACTCATGGCAGTTACACAGAAATTGGAAAGGGAATATGATCAACTGACATTTCGGAGAAGAATTGCAGTGACACTTTTGGAATCCAGCAAATCCAGAAGGAAAAGTAAACGCTCGCGCCCTTCCAGTTTTGAAAAATGCAGACTCGCGATTTGATCGATTGTATCATAAGTTCGTGTCTCAAAGAAAGCAGACAAGATGTCCCAAAAGAAAGTGTCAAAAAAGTGTGTAAACTGTGATGTGACCTTACAATTTGGTGGATGTTTTGATGCATACCACACGCCAAAATGAAAACAGAAGTGCAAGGAAAAGGATATGACTGCAAAATGTGCAATTTGATACCACTAAGCGTGTGTATTTTGAAGAATAATATGTAATATTTTCTAGAGTATGTAAACAAAATCTGTAATGAATAAATATATGTATAATAACTGCCAATATAGCTGGGTTCTTCGTTACTTTACTTGCATTCTACCTTTCTTTCTAGATAACATATCCAAATAGTAGACAAAAGTTGTTTAAAAAATATATTACTTTTTTTTCGTGCATGTGCCTAATGTCCTTTTTAAAGTACACCCCTCCCGGTGAAACTGGAAGTGGGGATTCATCTTTTTTGCCTTTTTTTTGTCATAAGGCAGTAATATGAGCCAAAGTAAAAAGATTAAAACAATTAATAGTATAATTTTTCTGGCATAACTGGGTTAAATTTTCAAATGTGCCATCCACTAACAGGTTTCTAATTTGTGGCCGTGTAAAAATACTTTCTGAAAGTTTTGCTGCACTCAGTAATCGAAAAAGTTTAGTTATATATTAAAAACACTGCTCATTCTTACCCACAGCTTACATAATTTGCTTCAAAAGCCACAGTTTCAGATAAAGCGGTAAATGTAACACTTTATTGCGATCAGTTAGTGGAGGGTGCATTATACATGCCTCACCTGTACACAAACCACAGCACTGAGGCCACTCTCTCAAATTCCAGTGCTTGTCTCTGGCCTTGCTATCCCATTCACATGAAAGCCATGGCTAGTTTGTATATCTTGGCTGTATTCCTATTAGAAAACCCGTGACTTTGAAGTCCCCGCAAAGAGACCAACCGTTTTCTTTGTATTTAAACTTAGAAAATATTAATTTTAATTATTGTACGTTCCGTTTCATGTATCTGAGTATGCTACATAAAGTTTGTTTACATTATGCAAAAGAACTCCTCGTAGGTAGCACTTCGAAACATCTGTAAAGAGTCTCCATCGGATGCGTTATAAGAAGCTCCCAATGAATCCATAACAGCTGGAATGTGGTTGCAGAATACTAACCCGTCTTCTTCAGAGAAATAGGAAAGAAATTATCTCTCTCGGTGTCTATGCAATGAGTAATGTGTCCTACTGGCCAAAAGTTTTTTCCGAACTAAGTCTAGACCCCTAGTACTTCTGCACTCTCCTTTGGTACACTTAAATCTGGAACTAGATCATTAAGTTCTGATTGTGTAAACGGGTGCGGAATCGTGCTAGTATAGTTATCATTCCCACATGGAACACTACCATTACTACTACTACTAGATGGCGATGAAACGTACATAGAGGCTGGTGGATTTGGAATCGGTATATTTTCACTATGAGGAACGGGCCGAATTGCAGAAGCTACTTATCCGGATACAGAATACCCTTCTTGTCCTTTGCATTGTATCCTTTAACATTTATTGCACAGAAATAACAGGATCATGATGGTTTCAAGGCTCCCTCCACACCATAGATATCCTGAACTGCATTCCCTTTTTACCCTTTGCCCAGGATCTCAGTGTCTCTACACATATACTGAACACACTGTGGGTGCCCACAATTTTTCTTGATCGATTAATTTGATACCAAAATAAGCCAAGTACAATTTCTTTGTGAAATTTGTAATATGGATTCTCTGTTTGAACACAGTGTAACTACCACACACATAACAGAAAATATCAGGGTCATTGAAACATTTACGTGATGTCATTTTCTAACAATAGATTCACTGCACTGACCAGAAACACACAACACTATCAAAATAAGTACCAGCACATGAAAATATTTTAAATAACTAACTTGAGTCGCCGCAAGTTATCCAAGAAGACACAACATTTGCTGAAATAAGTACAATAAAACATATTTGTTATCTATTTTAATTCACTACATATTAACTACACAACACTACACGATCAAAACATGCACAATAGGAACGTCTTTTCAAATTTTCTAGCAGTCTAGTCAATGTCCATGAACCAGAAACACCAAACACTGCCCAAATAAGTACTTTTTTTTATTTTTAAGCAAATCAAGGAACAACACAGCACTTAGAACTCGCAAAATAATTACACGCTCCACAGTAGTAGGAAAAATTCACTTCGTCAAAATGTGACCTTTGAAACTTAGGCCCGGCCTAGACCGGCCGAAACTAGTATGTTGCTATGCAGGAATAATATTTTGCTAATGCTCTTGGATGCCTACCGGATATACAAACAAGATGAAACATGTTGTTTCCCTCTTCTTCTGGTCTTGAATCGGGTAGCATTTTTGGACTCCTAATACAATGAGCGTAAGTGTGCATGGGATCAGCCTATATAAAATGTGTCCTTTGATCGAATAGGTCTTAGTTGTTAAGATGTATATCGTATTTCATGATTTTTTTGAAAACGCGGGTGATATGCCCCCATAGACTGGACGCTGTGTGGTTAGTTATTAGATGGGAATAACGTACTATTACTGTGGCCTTACGTACTACGTGAATGACACCAGTTTGAAGGTCTATTAGCCCACACAGCACACCGACGTCCAAAGTATAACCATTTAACGTTCGGCAAGGATTTACGGGATGTCCAGTGGACGTGTGGTTTTGTTCCATACAAAGTCTAGTGGATGTGCACTTGAGAGTACAGGTGGCACAGTTGCCATGCATCTACTGGAAATCCTGAGCGTACATATTATGTCCATATGTGGTACCAAAACGAACTAATTATGGACGTACGGACATCCAATGGACGTTCAGAGGACGTGGGCGTTTGGTACATACGACGTCCACTGGATATATAATGGACTGTTATTTTGAGACAGTTGCCATGCATCTCCTGGACTCCATTCGGAGCTAAAATGGACCTATTATAGACATCAAACTGATGTAGAGGATGTCCATGTGTGCATATCATTGGAACCTGAACATACAAATTTTGACTTTTTTTGGTTCCTACACGGACCAATTATGGCCTTTCACTGAATGTTCTAAATGACTCCCACAGAAGAATTATTCAGTTAAAGTCCGTTACAGAAGCCATACTATCTAGCATCAATCTATTTTTAACATAGGTTAAATTTTAACATATCAGTCAACAAATGCACACGCCAACATTTATATTATAAAGTTTCATGAGCAAACAAAAAAATGAGAAATATTTTTAATACGTTTAATATTTCGTACCTTTCCAGTCAAAATTCTTGTTCTGTGTCCCACGAAAATAATTGGTTTTCGATTTTTTTTGCACTGAATGGTCACACTATTTGAAGATTCGGTACCTATAGTAAATCTAGTTCCAATTTTACATGAATTAATCCTTCCTTACAATAATGCTTCCGAAAATGAGAACTCAAAATATAACTAACAAAGTAAAGTATTCTGCCCATAGGCTTCAGTTAATACAATTTGTTGATTAAAAAGCTTCAAACCTGCATCCTCTTCCACTCTTTGTAGATGCGTAGAAAGATATCACAAACCGAAACTTCCCTCGATTCACTCTAAAGTTTTTAAATTCATTTGGAAATATCAGTTCTCTCTTTCCGGTAGTATTGAGAACAGACAAGACACCTACGCTTCACTTCTCATATTGAAACAAATGATGACCAAAACTTTTTAACAATATCCCATAACTTTTTTTTGCATATTATCATACTCATAGGAGAAACAATAACTTCAATCAAAACATGCCGTCCATTAATGGCCGAGAACGTTACAAATTATCGAACTTGCATACATTAAAGAACAAGAAAGGCGTAACATAGAAAGAAACGAATAACATAACAATATACTTTATTCGATTACCTCTAATTCCGTATACTGCTCCACAGTATTTGTCTTTTTAATATATTGAATATGATTGTAATACGATTTTTTCGCATATCAATGATATTAAAAGTTTGGTATACCTGTTTTATTCTTGATTATAAAAGGTATTATAAACGCATAATATTGTTATTAAAACAAATACTTTTTTAAAAACAAGTGAATTTTAACCTTCTAGATGTAGGAGTAAATATATACAAAACCATTCCCTGACATACATAACATTCTTTCTTCGTGGGCTCCAGTTTTCTTTTTTCTGAAATTAAGAAAAAGGGAAAATTAATTTTAGGTATAATCAACATCACAACGATCAAAATTAAAATCAGATTATGGGATTGCTGTTAAGTAAGGTTCTTTATGTTTAACTTTAAAGAGTAAAACTTACATGACAGATTCAACTTGGGACCTTTTGGCTTTAAATTATAGAAACGGGACTCAAAGGTATACAAAGTTACAATTACAAATTACAAATTGAACTACAAAAATGAGCTCCCCCGTGGCTAAGCGGGTAGTATACTCGCCTTTGGCGTGTGAGACCCGGGTTCTATTCTCGGCGGGAGCCCACGTGGTTCGGATTTCACGTTAATCAGTAGGTCCACGTCTCATATAGCCTCGCTGCTGAAACGGACGTTAAACTCAAAATCAATTAATCAATACAAATTACAAAATATATTATTAGCGGCAGTTTCTGAAAATCTTCTTTTTTCTTGCAGCCTTGGGCCAGAAAATGTATTTCCTTTTCATACTTTATTCTGTTCAAGCAGAATACAATGAATCTCAAATTTCAAGTTTAACTCCCAAAAGTCGTTCAATCTAAGAAACAGGCTTTCTCATTTCATTGTAAGATCGAAAAATGTTAAAGGAAGGGGATTATTTTCTATAATATCGGAAAAATATACACTGTAAGTACGAATATATCCCCACCCTTCCGAAATAATTTATGTAAAGGTGGCAGCAGTGCGATGCTGAACAGTGGCGTTACTTCCAAATCTTAACCCTTTTAGGCTTTATAATAAATTCTGTACTATAGTAACTTCTGTATAGTAATACGGCGTAGTATCGTATTTGATCGCTTATTTAGGTTCTATAACAAATATTTAAGCTAGTTTTTTTATTGGTCAAGTCTAGGATGGACCAAAGAAGACCCCAGATGCGTTTGGCAACCAGATGGTGAACTTGGCGACGCCAAATGGGGGCGTGACATTTTTCTTAAAATAAATTTCAGAAATTTTTCACGACTTTGAGTTTCAAGATATCAGATTTAAACTTTGCATACGAATTTCGTGCACCATTAGGTATTTCTCAATTTTTTTGAGATCCCTATGTGAAACCAGGGTCCGGTACGAGGGGCACAAGTGTTTTTCGGAAGGGTCCGAGGGTGTGAGTTTTTCAGAAAAATTCCCATTTTCTGATTGTTCCGGTTCTTGTGTACGATATGGACAGGTAGTGGCACCGTTGGACAGAGCTCGTTATACTGAAGAAAATGACGTTTGTTCCGTGACTGTAGGTCATACAATAATGACGCAGTACATTTTTGAATTTTATATATATGTCGACCCAGGCCCGGGCCACAAGGGCGCAAAAATTTCGATTTCTTTTTTCCAAAAAAGCTCCCAGTTTTTTCTCGTTTCTCGTGTATAATACTGACAAGCGAGTGATACCATTGGAAAATGTCCTCTATCCTTAAGAAACAAGGTATGAACCGTGATCCTACGACAAATATTAAGGAAGCAGTAGCTGTTTGAGTGAAAGTCTCAGGTTAACTCAAAAAGTGGAAATCCTAAAAGGTTGAAACATTTCTATGCATTTATTTATAGTTTCATATCTTAATTTACTACTTGTGTAGCATGAAGACAAATTAATATCAAGCTGTTCGGTGAAACTATCATTTTTGTTTTCAAAAGTTTTGCTAAACACCGAGTAAACACCCTGACATTTTTAAAAAGAAATAAATTTAACGATAACTGTAAGCAAGTATACTATTTCTTCAATACAACACAGCTTCTTGGTATAGTAGAGTTTATTGCCAGAGTACATGAAACTTCAGTTTCTATTCTTAATGTTATCTTGTTCGTCTACCTGATGTTCTACGCAATCTATTAAAAGAACCGTAATATAATTTTACTACTTTGGGAATTTGTGGAATTTTATAACTTAAAACTAGACTTGTTCAATAAATCATAACAACTTACTTTTGTTCTCTAACCTCCTGTATCTCCTTCGTTCGTCGCAGCCACTTCCGAATTATTGTCTCCACTTTTTCTCTGTAACTCTGCCGCAAGCTTTTTCTACGGATTTTCTATGTGCAAAGAAGAATATGTGTTATAGTTGAGTCTGTGTGTATTATTGTGACATTCTAACATCTGCAAATCTATGATATCGAAACTAGTTATAACTGGAAAATGTAAAAACAACAAACTAACGAATTTTGTAGCAATTGACGTAATCATGCTTGTTTGCCTCTAACCAGGAGTGTAACTTCTGGGGGGCAGGGATGGCAACTGTCGTCCAGGGAAGCTCCCCGCAGTTCGAGGGGGCCCACTTTAAGACTTTTTTTATTCCATACACTGTACATGTAATTACAAATGAAGCATCAAATAGGTTCACTACATTACATACACTACATTACATACACAAAACAGCACACAAAAGGTAGATAAAACAAAACTGTGTCGTGGACCCACTTCAGAAAAAATATCTACTATTAAGTGCCCCAGAAATAATTTTTATTCTTATGGCTTTGAGATTTGTAAATATTGTCCTTTTATTTAATTTGTCATGTATGGAATGGGCCTGCAGAGCTGGAGGGCCCACCAAGAGTAAGAAAAAGATGGAAAGACGATCAATTTTCGAATTTTGAGGGACTCAAATATTAATGCTTGAATGTTTTAATATAATTTTCATTCATTTACGAAACGACGGAGCATAAGTGATTAAAAGGGGGAAGGGAAAGCAGGTAAAGGGAAGAAAGGTTAAAGAAGGAAAAGAGGTGGACTCAAGGAACTGGTGCTATTGTAGATTGTGGCCAGAGGGAGGGTTCATCTTTAAATTATTTCTTTTTACTTTTCTACTCCTTATTTAAATCTAACGATACACATTACTGGGTTGTGCTGTATGCAATTTCGGTAGAAACTAAGCACCGCTTGGCGAATACAGGTTCACCCCACTCCTCGGAGCAGACGAGAAATGATGCCACAAGAGCTTTTAAGCGATAACTAGAAGTGTAAAACGTCAAAGAGCTCTCATTATACTCTAAAACAAACTAGGCCTAACCTAGCCTGATGTAAATGCCCATAATAATGGAGCAGTTATCTAGATCCTCCCCAGAACGTTTCATATAGCATCAACATATTCAAGAGGGAAGGGGTGCAGAACACTGACTCGCCTCCCATTCAGTTGTAATAAAAAAGAGAGTATTGTGCCCTACGGGGTTATAACAACTCGCCTTTACTCGCTAACGCTCTCCATGTGAATTGAGGGGTTCCTCCGAGCAAACGATTCCAAATAAAAAAAAAATTTATGGGTAAAATAGGATGGGAAACACATTTTGTGAAGGAATGAAAGTGTGAAAATGAGTAATTACTGTCAGTGCACACCACATTAAAATGAATTTCAGTGACAGTTGAAGTATTTTATGTGTATATGTGCTTTTCCACTATGCGTATAACTCCAGTAGTCGAGACGCCAGCTCCCTACGGACGTACGCCCTACCTACCGCTCAGCTCCCACTGCTGCGCCCCAGACTTGATTCATGAATACAGCAGTCGTGCTTCTTATTGGTCACCTAGGACAAGTTGGTATATCATTTATGCACTGTAGGCTTTATGCTACGCACTCGTATTTTTTATTAGGCTCAGGCCCGTCTTTCAGAACCGGTATCCGGAATGTCGTTGATGTTGAGTTTAATGTCCCGTTCATCAGCAAGGCTAGATAAGACGTGAACTTACTGATTAACGTGGAATCCGAACCACCAGAGCTCTCGCCGGAAATCGAACCCGGGTCTCGCACGCCAACTGCTTAGCCACGGACGAGCTCTCATCCGCAATGTATTTATACTTATAACAATACTGCTGTATTGCCAGAATACGAAAATAAAAAAGCGAATATTATTTAGTTTCTCACCCAAATTACTAGATATTGGCCCTGGCTCATTTAATAATGATTATTGTTCGAAATACGATGTGAACGTATGGCATAAAAAGTCCATAAAACAGTGACTAATTTGTGCTACGTGGCAAATAAAAAGGACGAATGGCATCCAACCAAGGCACAACAGGAGAGCAGAAAGAGCGTCGGTAGGGAGCAGGCGCGTCATCAGCAATGGGTATACGCATAAACGAGGATGGTGGAAAGACAATTTCATCAAACAGTTCATTTCATAAAATGCACGCCTTATGTGTTGCACAGCCTAGGGAGAGGTACTAAATGTAATCCAAAAAAGTACCAAACTGTAGTAAATTAGATTATACTCGATTAGGTTTGGTTAAATGTTCCTCTTCTTTTATGTTTCATTTCGTTCAATTCGTTTACACTAGATACAATAAACTTTTGCCTGTTGAGTAGATCATGCTTTTCACACAATTTCGACAACTGACACTTATTTTTGTATAACTTCATAAAACTCAATCACGATATGACACAATCTTGTCATTTACGCACTGCCTCTCCCAAAAATCATGACAAATATACTGCCAAATATTCCCTTCCGACCCCATATATATAGTGTAGCTTACAATATCAAAAATAACTAACAACAAGTATTTTGGTAACTATCACCCTCAACTTATTTTTACTCACGAACCAAGAGAATCTCTCGAATTTATCTGGTAAATTTTCTAAAATTGGTCCGGCGATACAGTAGTTAACCCATACTGACCCCTCATGAAGTCAATCTGCAAGTAGTAATGAAACTCTTCATTTTGTGCTTGCTGGGGTAAAAGAAATACAAAACACTAATCTCACCTGGGAATGTAAGAAATCTGTCAAATTTTTGTAGAACCGTCTTCTCGAGTAATGTCGAATTGAGTCTTGAGCTTTGGTACAGAAGAAACGAACCTTACTAGTGTCTTATATGAGGGTGTTATTACACCCTTCACCATCCGAATTCACTGATATATATATATATATATCCAATACCAATTTCCATGTGCCCATCTACGTTACCCCAGCCTATTATAATACACCCGAATATAAAATTAGAAATGGCATGTAGTAATTAACAGTCGACGTAATCCACGAAATCGACGTAATCGACGCAGTGAAGTTATCATCGTTTTGAATTGTTCCTTCTTAATTAAGAATTGATTGATAATTGATAATGACTTACTTTTTTCCACATACACAGAAACTTTCAGTTCTATAATAAATGGTGCACCGGAATAAATCTATATAAACAAATCACTCATCATATCTTACCTTTTTCGCAGTTACTATTCTCTCTTTCTTCTTTTCTATTATTCTTCACTCCAACATAGAAAGATCTTCGTAAACTAAAAGTGTTATATTACTGAAATAGATTCCACAAGCTCCTAATCAACCACTCAATTCAAACCGGCTGACAGTGCACTGTGCAAGGATCTGGGCAAGTGCCGTCACTAACAATTGAATGTTGTTTTCCATACATCCCTTTTTTATCCAGATAATTTAGGTCCGTGGGCGTTTCATTCGTGGATTAAGTATTGACATCCAATGGACCATCCACTGAAATCCAGAAAATGGATATTCATTTCTGAACTTAATATGAACATACAATAGATGTTACCCTCAAGTCCACGTACTAAAATTGGACTTTCTGGATCTAATATGTACGTCCTCTGGCTGTGATGTGCTGCGTGGGAGGGTGCTTGGCGTCATGAAGAAGACAGCGTCCAGTATAGAAATAGACGCCTCTACCATGCAATATGTGATAGGCGAACTCAGGCGAGTTGGATGGTTCAAGACTCGATAATTTGATACGTGAGAGACGCCTGGAAGTCTTCACCAATTGATATGCGATTGTGTTAATGTAAGGTGCTAGTTTACTTAGAACTACAGTGCTTTGGAATCTTCCACCGTGGAATTGGTCACCAGCCATGTCACAGTCTCTTACGTCCCATATTCCTAGAGCTAAAATACAGGAATCACTACCGGGAGTACGTACAGATATATTCGCACTCCTGTTCCTCACTTAAGTTACTATGACTTCGCCTTTCTCTTTTGAACCTTAATTTTTTTGTTTCTCCAAGATATTTCTCCAGTACATTAACGTATGTTGCTCTACCACTCGATTATTCGGATTAGGAGATGAAACTGATTTAGATTTGTATGCAATTACTTTAGAAACCGACTTCTGATATTAGAAATTTATTTTAAATTACTATAGTTCTATACATAAATGTTCTGAAAAAATCAAACATGTCCAATATTATGGTTTAATCCAAATCTCGTTAAAGTTATAATATGTTAAAACAGCGTTATATCTTCTACAATAGACTATTTAATAAATTGAGAATTAAGTTCAGGAACGTTTTGTCTCTTTATGAACAAAGTCAGATTACTAAGAATTAAATGATTATGATACAGCAAACGGAATCGCAACTAGTAAAAAATCAAAAGACAAAATTTCAAAGTTCCGAATGACAGTGGTGTAGTGGTAGTGTATTCATCTTGCTCAAATATTTACAAATCCAAATTGAAGTGACTTTGAATGAAAGCAACTAAGCTGAGAGCCAGCCTAGCTCTGTTGGCGGCTCTGACGTGATGCGTAGCCTACAGTGGTCCAGAAAATAAGTCCCTATGCTTACGGCTTGTCGCTGAGAGCGAAAGTTCATCGGAGGTTGTCAATTTCCATTTGCGAGAAGAAATGCTAGGCATTGACCGGGAGCGTGGACGGGTCGTCTACCAATTCTACTTTCGCTGAGTAAGAAAACTACATTTTTCTTACCGAGAACGACAGTTTCTTCGCCGCATTGTCCTAACTATATTCAAATGGTAGCCAAACTGAATATTTAGGTGTGATGCTTGATTCGGATCATGACCTAGGTTTTCCTGTGAGTAGGCGTTGAACAGAGCTTTCCATGTTGTAATTTTTCAGGATTGCCAAATTTTGAAATCTCTATGATACGTGCATACCCAGGCAGATATATGCATATTTTTAGGGACATATGTTGCAAAGATTCCCACATCAAAACAAAGGCACCGTAGAACAGCTGCTATTATTTACGACAGCAGATGATACACTAAAGAGGAAGACACGAAGAAAACAGAAAAGAGAAGGCACTAAAGGAATGTTAGCCCCCCGAGGAGAACACATAAAAGAGACACCACGGAGAGACGTGGCAACAGTCGATCAAATAATCGCAACCCACCCTAATAACCTTGGAAACTACTATGAATTTATATATCCCCTAGAAACACCTAAGCCTTGGAGTCTGCTATGAAGCTAAAAAGTTTACCTTCGGCATTACCGTACGTGTTGAAGTCTGCTATGAGCTGAGGATTCCTAGAACTGAATTCTTGAATAACCATGGGGGATGCTATGAAGCTAAAGGGTTATCTGAACAGAGCATTATAACCTAGAAAATTAGAAACATTATAGACCTTTATAAAAATCGTAGACACAAAAGAATTAATTTTATAGTCATAGATTCTATGCATAAAACACTTCATGGTAATAGGCTAGGGAGGATTGTACGTGACGCTCTTTTCATTAACCTTTTTTTATCAGCACCAAAACTAAAGACGTCAGTATCAAAATTCACCTAGTTTAATTGAATGTCCTTGTTTCCTTTTTTACTTTTCTTGTGTGAGGTTTTAAGCCGGAAAGAAGGTCTGAAAATACAGACATATAAGTGAAAGGGTTGCCTCTCTATGCCGCTCAATTTTCAAATTGTACCTATCTAATTAAAGTGATTCAAAACAAAATTATTACTTATATAATTATAGATGTAAATATAAGAAATTATAAGTACTTTTAAGTCATTGACTTGTATTACTCTTGATTGGTTTTGGACTTAATGTTTTGTTCACGCTCCAAGAATAACAGGATGGTTTTGGTTTTCTACGGGAAACAGTTTTTTCACTAAGACAAACCACAAGGGTTTTGTCATCCTAAATTGTGATTATTGTGGTTTACTACGGGAAACATACTGTAGGGAAAATGTGGTTGTATCGACCACAGGAGTTTTGTCATCACAGATAGCAAGAAAATAAAGAAATCCGGAAAACGGATATTCTTCCAACCTCTACGTTTCTATGCCATCATCCCACCTATGCTCTGATGCTCAAGTTCATAACCAATCACGATTAAACATGTCAAAAGAATCACCATAAACTCCACTTAATTGTACTATTCGACCCACCTTTTATATTTCTGTTTACGTAAATGAACATTGTGTGACTATGTGTTCTTGCCAATGATTTGTCACTAGACATAAAAACATTTCAGAAGAGTGGCCAGGCATCTTTTTCAACTCCGAAGTGCTCTACTGCAGGAGGTAACTATGATTTTCATTTAAATCATTATCGTTGCTATGAGACTTAAAATTCAATTCCCCTAGACATCAAATTTTAAAATCTTGAGCAAAGATTACTGTTTTTGAAAAATGTACTACAAAATTCCTCGATACAAACTAGAAAAGGCTCGCTTGGGAAATGCGTTGCACACTTAAAGTTTTATAGATGTGTTGAACATGTTGAATAGATAACATGCTTTCAAGTGTTATTTGAAATTCAAACAATACTTTCAAATCTTTTAACTAAACTAAAAAGGAACAAAATCTTTTTACATGGTTTGATAAGCTGTAGGTACAGACGCAATGGTATACAAGTTTTTAGGAATGAATATTCTACTCCCAAATATTAGAAAATATTTTTTGTATAGTGTTTTCTTTTCTTGTTGCACTTAATTCTCATATTATTGTTATTATTGATATTGTTATTATTGATTTTGTTCTCTACATTCATGTAATAATCTTTATCATATCTAACACTTGTCTCATTGTATGATTCTAACAGTCAGAGCTTATTTTCCCCGAGGTAATTGAAACTTAGAAGAAACTACTCCGAACAGCTCCTTATGAGAGAGGGCCTGGGTACGTGACGCTTCTGTGTTTGGGTGACTCCGTAACTTCACCATTCAGTGGAAGATTTCGTTCCATGTGGAGGCTCTTAGTCCGGGATGATAAACATAAAAAATAATTGCAGTGTTAGAATTCCATTACCCTTCACCTTACGTGTGGCACAATGGCAAGCAAAACTCATAGCAGCGATATATATTATATTCATTCATTTATTATTTTTTAATATGCATGTTAGATTAAGATTGTTCTGTTCCACATTTTACTTTGTTGTTGATGTTTTTATGTGCTCTGTATTACGTAAAATTCATTATTCTTTTAATATATTAGATTATTAGAGACTTTGTATTAGATTGTATAGCGTTTTTCTAAAAGAAACCAACAATGTCTTTCGTTAAGAAAGTTTTTTTCCTCAGGGAAGACAAGGTTAAAAACTCCTAAGTCTAGTAGCCTAAATACTACAGAATACAAGGAGTTGTCCACTCCTTCTCGCGAGAGGCCACACGTAGCCCCTCGAACGAGTATTTAGGAAAAGATGAAATAGAGTCATCTACTACTCCTGAGTGAGATAAACCTACTGCAACATCTACTCCATTAAAATCAGAACTGCTACCCACTGTATCGCAAGGAGAACCACTAGTGCTTCAAGAGTAAAATACAAAAGTTGACCACCTCCGGATGATTATACGTGGGTACGTCCCACACATTTTCCCTTAGAACGTTGCGAAACCTCAACTCAAGTTGATAGTGAATTAGAAGGTGCATTTGAAAAAGATAGTAATGAGCAACGAGATAAAGAAACTATAATTAACGAACCTCCTCATACTAGCAGTCGGGAATTGATCTCTGAATCCGTAAATGTAGTTGAGGATAGAATCCAACTGTGGGTTGATTTTAATGGAGTTGAGTTTAGTGGAGCAGAGAATGAAATTTCGAATCCATGTATTCAAACCACGGATAGCGTAGTGAAAGAACAAATGAGTCAACATAGTAATTCAGCTGTACATCAAAGCTCTTTTGACACTCAGACCCCAAAATGTTTCGTGCCAAAATTAAAATTCCCACACTTTTCGGGCTCTGCGGGAGAATGAGTGACTAAGTTCATTAACGAATATGAAGTTTTGGCTTTTAGCTATTGATAGACAGAACAAGAAAAATTGGATCGCATTGTCGCCTGTTTTAGTGGTGTTGCAGCTCATTGGTATTGGTGTATACGGGATATCTTATTGGGAATAATATTTTTTTCTGAATTGTTATTTCTATACAAATATTGTGTAGAACCTTTCCAGACAACTTGTATAATGCCAAATTGGAAAACGAACTAAACAATAGGAAATTAGAAGCCGGCACTCCAGCTGACTATTTTATTTATTCGCTAGTTCGGGATTGGAAATTAGTGCATGTCGAAATATCAGAGAGGGAGTTAATGACGCAGCTATATCAATCCCTGCCATCCAAATATGTAGAGACACTGATAATGAACGAGGTTCAAACCATAGAGGTTGCTATTCTTAAATTACGCTTATTACGCCAGGCGGAGATTTACAGAACATCACATCCTAATAATGAGGAGAAAACCGGATTAAGAATAAGGGAATCGAAATACGGATTCCAATTACGAACACGTAACCCGCGTTGTAATGCTTACCGAGATATATTTTATGATAGACAACCATCTTCAATAAAGAAAGTACCATATAAAAAAGGGAATGCGCTACCTGAAGTACTAAATATACAAAAGTAAAACTTTTGGGTTATTGGATACGGGAGCCGAAATGAGCATTATTCATGAGGATCTAATCCCCACGACCTTTTCCATTGCAAAGAGACTACGTTCAAAAGTTAGAATACAAACATTAGGGGGAGCACTCACGGAAACCTTGTCGGTCATTAGGCTCTGTTGTCATGTGGGAACTTCAAGCAGTCAGTCCCATATATTATGCCTTAATATGGCTTTAGTTAAAGGACAAAATCATTCGCATAAGATAATTTTGGCCATGGATTTCATATCAAAATTTACTTGTAGGGTGGGTCTGAACTACATCATTATAAAAGGAAATTCCAGGAGGTAGTCCATGAAATTTTATTTAGGTACTACTCAAATAAAGAGAAATACCGCATCTCATCCTGCATTGAACTTGTATCAAGTAGAATATTACAATAAAAGAGGAATTAGGAAGAGAGCCCCTTCTTTTGTTCAGCCGGATAGAGTAAGACCTAGAAAGGGCCGTAATTGTCATTCAAAACAGCGCGAACAAGTAAAAAATACTGTAGTAGGTAAGCAGATGACACACAGAAGCGTTAACATTTCTGAGGCAGTGAGTAGGGTAGGCACTTGCAGTCTTCTATAATTCAAAACCAGGCGCGAGCAGTTAAACAGATGGAGGTAGCAGAAATACGGGAAACTGATAGTGAAAACGATAGGAAGAACTAAGTTACATCGGTTCAAACGAATGACATCGAAATTGACGAAATTTCCTTACGTTTAACAGATTAGCAGAGATCAAATTATTACAGTTGTTGGAAGAATATAGGGATATAACGGCATTTAAATTTTCTGACTTTACGGTCACGGATGAATGCGTACCCCTTATAGAAATGTCCACCAATGTACCTATCTCCTCAGCTCCGTACCGCGAGACACCAGCGCAAAGAAAATTAATACAGGAAGAAGTTGACGAACTCGCACAAGGAATCATTTTCCCGATACGTAGTTCATATGTTCACCTTCTCTAGTGGTTAAAAAGAAAGATGGATCCGCGAAAGCAATATATCAAACACAATAGATACAGACTTCCCTTAATTGACGACTTACTTTCATATTTAGGGACCGCGCAAATGCTATCTTCGTGTGACCTCCGAAGCGGATTCTGGCAGCTTCGGGTTACAAAGGAGGATAGAGAGAAAACTGCCTTCCTATGTAGCGCAGGATTATTCGCATTTAACTCTTTATTAATGGGGCTGAACAATGCCCCTTCATATTTTACCCGCGTTATGGACAAGGTCTTTGCATCCTTAAAATTCAAAATTATGATTTTGTATTTAGATGTTTTATGCTTAATCGTTTACGTTTAGTTTTTGATAGGCTGAGAGAATCGAAGTTGAAACTTCACCCTAAGAAATGTTATTTTTGCTACCCTCAACTAGAAACTCTCGGGTTTCTAGTAGGGAAGGATGCAATAAGACCTGTTCCAGAAAAGGTGAAAGCAATAGCCGATCTTCCAGAACCGAAAACTGTAAAAGATGTACGTTCATTTTTAAGCTGCTGCTCCCAATTTCGGAAATTCGTTAAACACTTCGCTACGATTTCGAAACCACTAACCGAGGTAACTAGACCAGATGTTCCATTCGTATTCGGAGAGAAAGAGAAAGAAGCTTTCAATACATTAAAACAAAAATTAGTCGAAGCTCTGGTTTTATCATTTTATGACCCTGAAGCTCGCACTGAATTACATTGTGATGCCTCTGAATACGGAATCGGGAGTTTAGTTCTGCAATTGAAAGATGGCCAGAAGAAAGCAATAGCCTATTACAGCCGAATGTTATCAGGACCCGAACGTTCTTATTCTATTCCAGAAAAGGAATGCCTTGCACTGGTCCAAATTGTTTTACACTTTCATGAGTACTTGACCGATATTCACTTCACTGTGTATGCTGATAGCTGTGCTCTATGTTACTTAAGACATATGATTAATCTTAAGGGCAAGTTCTTACGATGGATGATTCGGCTACAGAATTACCGTTTTGAAGTAAATCATTTAAAGGGAACAATGAATAAAGTCCCAGACTGTTTAAGTAGGTATCCCGTTACGGAGCTAAAAGACGAAGAACGCAATCTGAGGGAGGATGGGCCAATGGTTAATGTAATGGAAATAACTACTAACGATGTGGCACAGTCACAAGCAAAGGACACATACTGGTCAACAATTTTGGAACAAATAAAATCAGATCCTACTTCTAGTATGACGCGACCATACAAGGACGGTATATTCTACCGCCGTATGGGAGACGAGTTGAAACTATGTGCACCACGAGAAATGGTACCGCAAGTTTTGTATGAGGTACACGATAGGGCCCTTCATGGGGGACACTTTGCATTTAATAAATCATATGGGAAGTTAAACGATCGATTCTATTGGCCAGGTTTTGGTAGAGATTTAAAACAGTATTTAGAGTCATGCTTGGAGTGCCAACAGAGAAACAGAAATACCAAAAACAAGGGTTAATCCAACCTCTTCCAATAAAGGCTCCCTTTCATACAATTGCAATGGATATTAATGGTCGCTGCCATCTTCTAATAGCTATAAGTACATCATTACCGCTTGTGATTACTTTACTCACTTTGTGATGGCTAGACCATTACGAACAATCATAGCAAGAAATGTAGCAAAGTTTCTACTGCAGGATATAATCAGCGTGCATGGGCCGCCAAGGGTTATTCTTACGGACTTAGCCTCTAACTTTACCTCCACCTTGATGAAGGAAATCGCGGCAATATTGGGATTAAAACAGCGTTTTACTACTAGCTACAATCCGAGAACGAATGAGAAAAGTAAGGAATACAATAAAACCCTAGCAAAATATCTTGCTGAATATGTGAGAGCCGATCAATAAGACTGGAGTGGTTATGTAAAACTAGCTGCCTATGTGTATAATGTGAGCAGACATGGAATCATAGGTACAGTCTTTATGAATTATTGTATGGTAGGTAGCCCATATTTTTTAACCAAGTCGATGTCCCATGTTACAATCCAACTTCTCAGGTGGTTAAAAAATTGAGGAAAATAAGGAAAATAGCAAAAAGGGAACTCATAAAACAACAACAACGTCATAAGGAACGTGCTGATACGAAACGAGTAGAATTCTCATATATGGTAAGAAATTTGATATTAATTCATAATCCGGTGACCCTGTCAGGATTATCTCCGATGTTAGTACGGGCAAGATATGTAGGCCCATACCGTATCTTGTGTATTCCATCAAAGAATGTTGTGGAAGCACAAAGAATGCATGGTAAACATAGTATAGTGAAGGTAAATGTAGAACGCTGCAAGCCATATATAGACTCCGTGTAATGTACCATTACAGTTGAAAGTAATGGCAATTTTTTTTACGCACCCTGTACCTAGTAATTTTTTTTCCAATCTCGGTTTAGTTACACAATTTATTTACTCTCTTTACTTCGAATTAAATATAATGAATCCAAAGGTTTCATTAGTAACCATATTCCCACTGAATAATATATTTTATTTATATTTTGATTAAGTGTAAATCCCATTTTCGGATATATAAGTTGAATAGTTACAAGGTTTACCATTCTGACGTCATACCGAAACATAGTTCCGTCATTGGATGTAAATTTTCTTAATTTCAGACCAATGTAGAATTTAGTCAGGTACCTAATCTTTCCCTCACCCCCTCTCATTAGTCCATAGTCACTTTCAGATCCGGTTATATCTGGATTTGCCAAATTTCTATTTGTTTTGTAATTTCCGCGGCTAAAGTTTTCGTTCTGATTGGAGGAATTCTCCTACCTCTGGCTTTTTCGGCGCAATGTTATCAGAATAATGGAAGACACACTACGAGGAGCAGCCCGTGATTTCTTCTTCTACAAATCTGCGGTAAAAGGATGGAAATTCAAACGAACTTAAGGTAATATCCAGTTAATTTCATTGATAAACGTCGTGTGATCATATAGGAGCCAGAAACACATATTTTTGTTCAAAGAACTGAAAACCAGGGGAAAATATCTGACTTCCGGATTTCTGTTTTCTAGGAAGCCATGTTTGCTGCCTATCTAGAATAGACAAGAGTGAAATAGTGACTTTATTTTTTTTTTATTTCAAATTCAATTAGGGATTAGGGAAATTACGACCTGTTTAGTGTATGTTGTTCGTGTATTAGGTAGATGTGATTTTTTTTTATTTTACAGTAAGTGCATGTATGTAGTAGGTTTTGTAATGTTAACTCTCATAATGGCAGCTTAAGCTAGCGTAAAAGGGCTCCTATCCCCTTTTCCAAATTGAACCAGTTCTAGCGGGGGATGGGTTAGTTATTGTTTGTTTTAGGGCCTTTTCCCCTCTCAGGGGAAGGGTCCCTCAATAAACCTCGTTAAGGTGCCCCCAGGGCATCAATCTTTGGCAATCATTATGTAAATAATTGGTCAGGTCAATTGGACCTAGGGTTACCATTCTCATTTTGCCCCCCTTTAAGTTCAATAGAGCCAAAATTTATATAACAACAAGGGAGTATTTTTCGTCAACATGCATGTAATTCAATGGTGCATGTTTGGTTTAGTTAGTTGTCTTTATGTATAGTACTAACAGTGGTGTATGTAGTTAGTAGTTTTGTGTGAGTGTGTGAATTTTCGGTTAGGACAGTGTATAAATATGCGTTATTTTAGTACCATTTGTCTAACTCGAAGTATACTAAACCGGAGTAAATATTAAATTTCTGATTAATGAGTACAAGTATATATTTCAGTACACGGTAAATTATGCCTCCACTACAGCGCCATAGTGTCTGTTTTCGGTAGTCAATTGTTTGTTGACATTACGACATCGCATGACTTAGTGATCTAGATTGTTTGATTTTGGCCATTTATTCTCAAATTACATCCCGTGGACATGGTTTTCGGTTCAGATGAGTATACATTCATATAAGATAGCATGAGATCTTACTATTTGGAAAATTACAGCTTGCTATGTCGTTTAGAACCCGAAATATCCATTAAAATAAAGAATGCCTATTTTCTTAATAGAAGTAAAGCCCATATGCTGTTACTGTTTGTTTCAAAATGTAGTATTAAATTCTCTTTTCCCGTGGCTGTAGAAAATTCCATTGTTGCTTTAGTTTTATCAACAAATCAGAAATAGATTAATCGTTGACAATTTAACTTTCAGTAAATGCACATATGATTTTTTTTTAAACTGCGAAGTAATACAATTTGGGTGTTTCGAAACAAGGAGTACGTGGTTCGATGAATGTTATTGTGTAGTAGTTTGAGCGTGATAGATTATGATAATTATATATTTATTAGTGTGTAATATAAATATGTGTATAGCCTGCGTGTAAAATGTATGAAATAGGGTGTCTATAAAATATTACTTCGCGCGAAAATTAGTAGATAATGAATGAATGTAATGATATATTAATAATATGATATAAAATAATATGAATGAGATGATATGACACCTACATTTAAATGGATAGGCCTAGTGTATGTTATATAGTGAAAATATGAATACGTTTACGAAAAAAAAAATCTCTCGCGTTTTGACTTCTACACCAGTACATTCATCCAACCGAGTTTGCTACTTGGATAGTAAATTGTAGTTGGGAATTGTGTGTTACTTCGTATTTAAGTACCTCATAATAACAGCCCCAGATCTTAAGCCTTTCAATAGATAGGGTAGCATCATGTGGGAATTACTTCTAAAGATTGACAGAAATGATAATTAAGAAAAATAACTGCTATTTCCTGTGATCATCGAAAAGTACAGGTTTCGGTCATTTGTACCTTTAACATTCATAGCCTCTCCGAGATTTTTTTTTCGTTGCTTACCTTATTTATTTATTGTGCAGTGTTCATATAACTCAGTTCGGACTATCCGATTAAATCAACTGCTACTAAATTAATATTCACGTCATTAGCGTACCCGGACGTCGACCCCTAGTCCCCTTAAGTATTTTCATGTCTTTTCTAAGTTTAATTAGATGAGGGAAATTAACGACGTCCCAGACTGTGGCATGTCTGCGCGGGGTAGCCATCGGTGATGTTTGGGTTATTGAAATCACCGATCCAAAATTCAGTTTATTTAATTTTTTTTTTATTTTGGCAAATTCTCATTAGGGATATCTTAGCTATTACTCTAATTTCATTACTATTCTGGAATCTTCTAGTTTCCAAGAGGTCGGATGATTTTTTTCTTTTGAAATTCTAAATTAACGCCGTCTCTAACCTTCCGGAGGATTTTCGGGACCCTGCTGGTTTGGGCCGGATACGGGGATCGGATTTCAATCTTACAACCAAACTCTTGTGGGATTGGGATCTGATGGACACAGAACTTGCATCCTTGGCAGCAGGGCGCTCCTTGGGTCTACGTATTTGAGTAGACCACCCTTTTGGCATGTTAAGAATATTTTGGCTATGGATTTTGTTGAGAGCGAAATTCGACTTTTATCTTTGTAGCGTTAGTTATTTCCCACTTAAGTCTTTGGCGCCCCTATTCTTCGTCTTCCTTCTTCTCTATCTCTCTCTCTGTCTTCATTACTTCGAGATTTTTTTTCAAATTTTTCAACCTCCCCCCCTTGGTTTCTGAAACTCATGAAAACGTACAATATTCATATCACTTATTTCGATCGTATGTACTAACTGAGACATCGAGGGATGCGATTCGTGGAGGTATTGCAGCACAACTCAGGACCATTTTCGCGATATTCAATCCACCACGGGAGAAACTGACGAGAAGGTACACTATGCTTTCAGATTCCTGAAAACATTTGTTATTCATTGATCGTACAAATTATATCCATTGATTACTGATTTCTGGTTTTTCTTTCTATTGATTGGTCATATAGTGTGTATGTATTAATAGTTTGGGCCCACTAGTTTCGAATAACATTGATTTTTTTTTCTGTATATACATCTATATATGTACTTACATAGTTTTAAAAGTTACGTGCCTGCTCTATTTGTTGTATTTCCACCTCTTATGTCAACTTACTAAATAACACCAACTATTTCTTTATACGCGGATCTTTAGTGAATTGAGAATGATTATTGATTATCGGGTTTACATATAAAGTACAATATTGCAACCTTATGAGAAAAAAAAAGTGAATTTTGATAGTCAGGGTTTTTGTTTTGTTTTTGAGCCAATAAAATATGAATACTTGTCGAATATAAAAAGGTTATGTAGATATTAAATGTCGACGAAATACTACGATGGATATTAAAATGAAATTTATTATATTGAGTAATATGAATATATATATATGTGAGTATGTATGTAGAGGGCTCGGTATTTACTCTGGTTGTTTTAGGTTGCCATAGATTTTTGACACCCGACATTTACCAACTATTTGTGATATACAGTATTACCGCGTAAATTGTAATAAATGACATTTTGTTGAGTTATTATTAATGTTTGTAACTATTAAAGTTGAATATCATGTTAAATACTGCATGTAAATAAAACAAGTAGCAGGTCGTAAGATAAGTAAAAATAACCCTAATCCTTATCCAAATTTATTTGCGAGATCATAGTGAAATCAGTAAGCTACGAAACAGTGTGCCCCTCCAACGAATCTTTCTATCAGTAAATTATGAAACAAATCCTTCCCCTACGATCGGAAACCTAACTATTCAGTGACTAGAATCTTCGACTACACGATCTATACTAGAAAAAAAGAAAATAGTGATCTTAAATTCAACGAACTGAAATTAGGTTAATAATTTAGTAATGTGAATACAGGAATATGGAAATATGTTCCCAATGTTTGGGACTGGATTCGATAATTTTTCTTTAATCTTGATAAACTTTGAAATTTTGAATCAAGTGCGTCAAGTGACGAAATGAGAAATATAAATATATATGTGATATGAAGCAACTATTTGTCTATAGTTAAAACAAAAACGATTAAATACTCTCATGGACACAAATCACAGTGCGTAAAGAGAGTTGAAAAAAGGAGTTATTATCGACGTGAGAACAAAGACTCAAAAAATTGTCGAAATGTCTCCTCTTGGGACAGAGACTCAATAAAATGCTACTAAAGTGTTTGTTTTAGAATGATTAACCAATTATATTTTTTCTTTCTTTTGCCCGCAATGATATGTATTCATTGCACTGAATCTTAAATATATTGACCTTTGAATTTTCTTTTTTTTTCCTTTATTTTCTGTCTTTCGTTTTTTTTGTCGATTTTTTTTTCATGTAATCCAACTTTTAATATATCTAGAAAGAGAAATGTGTTATTTGATTTTGTTGAAAGTAGCGGATTTCTGTGCATGCTTATGAAACATTCTTTTCATGTATTAATTTTTTTTCCTGTTATGTCAAACTAAGTTTTCTTTTATTGAAATGTAATAAATGTCTATAGAAATGTAGTTAGGTTAGTTTAATTCAACTAAATACAACCTGAAGTATACATTGTCCTGTATGAATGTGTGTGTGAGTGAAATGTAGGTTTAGTATTAAGTGCACAAATTATTTTGACATATATGTGTGACTTATTATAATTAATGGTAGTTGGCAATTAAAGTCATTGAATGTCAATACTAACTTAATTTAAGTTGGCTCTATGAAGGAAGTAAAAAGGACTGAAGTAGCCTGAACGAATGATCAGCATGGGAGAACTGTGAAAGTCAAAATCTTCGACAAATATGTGATACTCTGATTCTTTTTTTCTCTGTGGTCGATTCTAACATGCCATCAACTTCGTCGTTCATTTTTCAAATATTAGATATTAGTCTAGAACTTCTGGAAATATTGAATAAACGGTAAAATTAAACTTTCTCATCTATCTCAGAGCTAGTTTGGGATAATTCGGTAGTTGGGGTCAAATGGATCTAGATCGGGGATGTATGGGTTAACATGTGTCTACCTTTGATCACCTTAATACCAAATATTCACCCAATAGCTATTGGAAATGATCCCAATTCGATAATTATTCACTTTCCCTTTACCATATTTCTCAAAATATCCAGTAACAGTTTCCTCTTTATCACCTTCTTACTTTACCTCTTTTCTCTTCTATCTTCCTTTTCCTTTCTTCATCTTCTTCTTCTATTTTTAATAAAACTGAAAAGGGGGTCGTGACTGGGAATTCTATATGTAATAAACACGGTCATGTATTCATTTGGTTTTTATTTTCTTTAGAAGTCCGATAAAAAGTTTTCTCGTTTCGATCGAACCTAGTATGTTCGAAATTAAGAAATGGATATTATATTCCAATACAATTAGACATAAGCTGATAGCTTCATGAATATCCCCAGCAGGGGTGAAGGGTTCCCACTCACGACTTATTCCAGGCATCACATTTGTTGCAAATTCTTTTTTTTTCCCTCAATCAGTTTTAGATTGACGAGCAGTGACGGAATTCGTTGTTATGGAAACGGTGGTTTCTATGGCAACGGCTCCCTCCCTTTTTCAGTTTTAGAGTGGCGACACGTGACAAGATTGTTGCCATGGTAACGCATGTTTGCTGTGGTAAGGGATCTGAAAATGCTTATTGAATAATACCAGTTATCATGCCAATCAGTTTGAATTGGTGAACCGCGACAAGAATGGTTGTCATGGCAACGTTTGTTCCCATGGCAACGGATCTCAGTTTAAATGGCGACCGATAGATCTGAATTTTTTTTAAGAATGTCAAAGAGTGAGGTTGAAGGCATGTTGAATTGATTACAACATTGAAATTAATAAGAGAAATTTTATAGTCAAGTGAAACAAGTAGAGTCGTTGGCTACTTTGTCATTTTTGCTTCCTTTTCTAAGGGGGAAAAAGGGAAGGAGTGTCAAAATTTTTTCTAAATTGGAACTAAACGCTAGAAGGGTTTCAAGGAAGGAAAGAGAATGGGAGTCCTTTAATTTATGAATAATACTTGTCTTGATAGCGAATAAGTATTTTATAGTATATGTGTATTTTTGATATATATCTTGTCTTTTGTAAAGTGTATAGTGTGTCAAAGCTATGGCAACAAATAAAAAAGTTGTTTTGTCACAGGACGAATGTGAAGTCACGTGCACTCAATGCACGTTAGATGAAAAAGATAAAAGATCTCGCGCCCCGCGGAGATTAATAAGATGCACCGGTTGTGGACTAAAATGGATCCACTTTGCTTGCACAAATTTGGATGATACTGCTGAAAATGCAGAAAAAGTTCAAACCGGCGAAATAATAAAATACTGTGAGGATTGTGAAAAGGACCGAGGCCAAATATCTCCAGCGGAGATATCTGACCTCGATGATGAGGAAAAGAATGGAAATCACAGTGATTCTCGGGATCAGACGGCAAACCCGAAGGAAGGAATGTCATCTGGAGGGTCTGACACGTCTGCATTAATTCGCCAAATGATGCAAATGATGAACAACAAATTTGATGAATTGAAACAGAACGGTGCAGATATGAGGCGTGAGATAAATGAGATAAACGAGAAGTTAGATCAAAATAGTGCAGATCTGAGGCGTGAGAATGCAGAAATGAGACGTGAAATAAATGAAAAGTTTGATACCTCGAAACGAGAGACCGATGCTCGATTCGAGGTACTAAACAATAAATTTGACCAGATCTGTTTAGACTTTGCTTCTTCGATTAGCAAATTGAAAGAGCAAACGTCTACTGAACTAGAGCAGGTTAGATACCAGGCCCAACATTCTACCGAGCAGCTCAGAGACGAAACAAATAAAAAATTAAATGAAATAGATGTAAGGTTTGAGAGCACAAACAAAAGATTTTGTAACATCGAACAAAAGGTTGAAGAGCAGCAGGCTGAAATAAGTAAATTAAATGTTGTAATATCTAACCTATCAATAGAAACCAAACTAGAGTCGGTTGATCAAAGAATTAGTCAAATTCAAACCGAAGTAGACAGTCTTAAGGGGAATATTACTAAATTGGAAATCGTCAAGTCTGATATCTCCTATCCTTTTCCTGATGGCGATTCTCCAGGGAAAATTTTCCCAGAAACAAGTAACGTCCTCCCGGGAAAGAGTCAAGTGTTGCCTGATGCACGGGACACAGCAATGTATTGTCCCCCGCATCAGCCAACCTCGAAATCATGGTTGAGTAATTTCGATGTACCGATGCAGTCGAGTGTTGTGACTACAACAGTCACTAGCGTAAATGCTCACTCTACCTTTGGAATGGTACAATCTTACAGCGTGCTGCCAGGAGGGGAAAGGAGATGCGCCGGACCGTCGGTTACTGCCGTGGTGGGTCCTAAGTTCGAACCTCACATGGTCAACACTAATTATAAAACTTCTCTTGGTCATATGGGAGCGTTCAGTTCGGTGACCACTCCGTCAGTGGCAAATCCGGTGACAACCCCAACCGCTCAGGATAACGCGTTGATTCCACTAGATTCTTTTCCTGCCCCGTATAGTATGAGCTCTAAAGTTTCCCTCCGGGATATTGAACGTTTTCCCACTTTCGATGGGAACATTGCTAACGGGTTACCTCGAGTTTTCCTGCGAAGATTGCAGCAATATCTAGATATGTACAAACTTACTGATGGGGAACGCCTACAAATAGTCGAAAAATGTTTGATCGCCGCTTCGGGCGCATGGTTTGCTTCTGTTAAATACCAAATCCGGACGTTCAGTGATTTTTTGATTCTTTTCAAAGAAGAGTATTGTAATGAGCACATCGAACGGCTCCAAAAGAGAAACTTACAATCACTCCGGTATGATCGCTCCAAGTATGGGTCCCTCTTGGACTATGCTTGGAAAATCATTGAACTATATTATCAGATAGCTGAACATCCCTCTCAGGCCGAACTGGTAGATATTATAGTTAACGCTCTTCCACCCGATGAGTCCCGGGCCATAGCGTCCCACTTGTGCCAAACGGTGCGAGAAGTCACCTCACGTTTAGCTGCCTTGTGCGGCAAGGAAGTTGGTGGTCCACCAAAACGATACTTCGCCCGACAGGCAAAGATTCTAAAACCGACGAAGACGAAGGTAACGGCAAGTTGCCAGACAGATTTCCTGAGTTATACCCAAGCTGGATCTCGTTATCCTAGTGGGTATGGCTCAGAAAACAACACTAATGGCCGGCGACTATTCAGGAATCGGCCCATGTTCAACAATCGCCGGAGTTATCGTCCCTATGACCGTACCAACATGGAATCGAACCCGGATAGGGGCGATAACACCAGGAGGAATTTTAACAGGACGTACGGAAGAAGGGAGAACGGTAATAGTCAGGGCAATAATAATAACAATAATAATAACAATAATGTAAATCGACCCCAGAATTCAGTCCCTTCGCAAGTGCGTGGTAACGGTGAGCCTAGAACAATATTAAATGGCAGTGATAGACGGGAAACTGCGGCCTAATGTCATCAGATATACTAGTCGACGGCTGAAGCCTTACGAATTGTATCTGTCGATTTCTCAGTTATAACTTCTGTCCGCTCTATTGCTATATGAACACTACTGAAAAAAAAAGTATCGGAACTCACAATTTTCGAAATTTAAAGATTTTCAATTGTACAGAAGATAAACGTAGTGAATTACTCGCGCAATACCCCAAGTAGATATAATATACTGTCCTAATGTGACTGGTAACGTTTGAATGGGATGAATGAGTGTGTTAACTTAACAAGCATCAGTAGTTAGTATTCCCAATTAGCAAAATTTTGTTATTCTAACAAAATTTTGTTAATGGGCCGGGGAAAACTGTAATGTACCATTACAGTTGAAAGTAATGGCAATTTTTTTTACGCACCCTGTACCTAGTAATTTTTTTTCCAATCTCGGTTTAGTTACACAATTTATTTACTCTCTTTACTTCGAATTAAATATAATGAATCCAAAGGTTTCATTAGTAACCATATTCCCACTGAATAATATATTTTATTTATATTTTGATTAAGTGTAAATCCCATTTTCGGATATATAAGTTGAATAGTTACAAGGTTTACCATTCTGACGTCATACCGAAACATAGTTCCGTCATTGGATGTAAATTTTCTTAATTTCAGACCAATGTAGAATTTAGTCAGGTACCTAATCTTTCCCTCACCCCCTCTCATTAGTCCATAGTCACTTTCAGATCCGGTTATATCTGGATTTGCCAAATTTCTATTTGTTTTGTAATTTCCGCGGCTAAAGTTTTCGTTCTGATTGGAGGAATTCTCCTACCTCTGGCTTTTTCGGCGCAATGTTATCAGAATAATGGAAGACACACTACGAGGAGCAGCCCGTGATTTCTTCTTCTACATATCTGCGGTAAAAGGATGGAAATTCAAACGAACTTAAGGTAATATCCAGTTAATTTCATTGATAAACGTCGGGTGATCATATAGGAGCCAGAAACACATATTTTTGTTCAAAGAACTGAAAACCAGGGGAAAATATCTGACTTCCGGATTTCTGTTTTCTAGGAAGCCATGTTTGCTGCCTATCTAGAATAGACAAGAGTGAAATAGTGACTTTATTTTTTTTTATTTCAAATTCAATTAGGGATTAGGGAAATTACGACCTGTTTAGTGTATGTTGTTCGTGTATTAGGTAGATGTGATTTTTTTTATTTTACAGTAAGTGCATGTATGTAGTAGGTTTTGTAATGTTAACTCTCATAATGGCAGCTTAAGCTAGCGTAAAAGGGCTCCTATCCCCTTTTCCAAATTGAACCAGTTCTAGCGGGGGATGGGTTAGTTATTGTTTGTTTTAGGGCCTTTTCCCCTCTCAGGGGAAGGGTCCCTCAATAAACCTCGTTAAGGTGCCCCCAGGGCATCAATCTTTGGCAATCATTATGTAAATAATTGGTCAGGTCAATTGGACCTAGGGTTACCATTCTCATTTTGCCCCCCTTTAAGTTCAATAGAGCCAAAATTTATATAACAACAAGGGAGTATTTTTCGTCAACATGCATGTAATTCAATGGTGCATGTTTGGTTTAGTTAGTTGTCTTTATGTATAGTACTAACAGTGGTGTATGTAGTTAGTAGTTTTGTGTGAGTGTGTGAATTTTCGGTTAGGACAGTGTATAAATATGCGTTAATTTAGTACCATTTGTCTAACTCGAAGTATACTAAACCGGAGTAAATATTAAATTTCTGATTAATGAGTACAAGTATATATTTCAGTACACGGTAAATTATGCCTCCACTACAGCGCCATAGTGTCTGTTTTCGGTAGTTAATTGTTTGTTGACATTACGACATCGCATGACTTAGTGATCTAGATTGTTTGATTTTGGCCATTTATTCTCAAATTACATCCCGTGGACATGGTTTTCGGTTCAGATGAGTATACATTCATATAAGATAGCATGAGATCTTACTATTTGGAAAATTACAGCTTGCTATGTCGTTTAGAACCCGAAATATCCATTAAAATAAAGAATGCCTATTTTCTTAATAGAAGTAAAGCCCATATGCTGTTACTGTTTGTTTCAAAATGTAGTATTAAATTCTCTTTTCCCGTGGCTGTAGAAAATTCCATTGTTGCTTTAGTTTTATCAACAAATCAGAAATAGATTAATCGTTGACAATTTAACTTTCAGTAAATGCACATATGATTTTTTTTTTAAACTGCGAAGTAAATACAATTTGGGTGTTTCGAAACAAGGAGTACGTGGTTCGATGAATGTTATTGTGTAGTAGTTTGAGCGTGATAGATTGTGATAATTATATATTTATTAGTGTGTAATATAAATATGTGTATGGCCTGCGTGTAAAATGTATGAAATAGGGTGTCTATAAAATATTACTTCGCGCGAAAATTAGTAGATAATGAATGAATGTAATGATATATTAATAATATGATATAAAATAATATGAATGAGATGATATGACACCTACATTTAAATGGATAGGCCTAGTGTATGTTATATAGTGAATATATGAATACGTTTACGAAAAAAAAAATCTCTCGCGTTTTGACTTCTACACCAGTACATTCATCCAACCGAGTTTGCTACTTGGATAGTAAATTGTAGTTGGGAATTGTGTGTTACTTCGTATTTAAGTACCTCATAATAACAGCCCCAGATCTTAAGCCTTTCAATAGATAGGGTAGCATCATGTGGGAATTACTTCTAAAGATTGACAGAAATGATAATTAAGAAAAATAACTGCTATTTCCTGTGATCATCGAAAAGTACAGGTTTCGGTCATTTGTACCTTTAACATTCATAGCCTCTCCGAGATTTTTTTTTCGTTGCTTACCTTATTTATTTATTGTGCAGTGTTCATATAACTCAGTTCGGACTATCCGATTAAATCAACTGCTACTAAATTAATATTCACGTCATTAGCCTACCCGGACGTCGACCCCTAGTCCCCTTAAGTATTTTCATGTCTTTTCTAAGTTTAATTAGATGAGGGAAATTAACGACGTCCCAGACTGTGGCATGTCTGCGCGGGGTAGCCATCGGTGATGTTTGGGTTATTGAAATCACCGATCCAAAATACAGTTTATTTAATTTTTTTTTATTTTGGCAAATTCTCATTAGGGATATCTTAGCTATTACTCTAATTTCATTACTATTCTGGAATCTTCTAGTTTCCAAGAGGTCGGATGATTTTTTTTCTTTTGAAATTCTAAATTAACGCCGTCTCTAACCTTCCGGAGGATTTTCGGGACCCTGCTGGTTTGGGCCGGATACGGGGATCGGATTTCAATCTTACAACCAAACTCTTGTGGGATTGGGATTTGATGGACACAGAACTTGCATCCTTGGCAGCAGGGCGCTCCTTGAGTCTACGTATTTGAGTAGACCACCCTTTTGGCATGTTAAGAATATTTTGGCTATGGATTTTGTTGAGAGCGAAATTCGACTTTTATCTTTGTAGCGTTAGTTATTTCCCACTTAAGTCTTTGGCGCCCCTATTCTTCGTCTTCCTTCTTCTCTATCTCTCTCTCTGTCTTCATTACTTCGAGATTTTTTTTTCAAATTTTTCAACCTCCCCCCCCCCGGTTTCTGAAACTCATGAAAACGTACAATATTCATATCACTTATTTCGATCGTATGTACTAACTGAGACATCGAGGGATGCGATTCGTGGAGGTATTGCAGCACAACTCAGGACCATTTTCGCGATATTCAATCCACCACGGGAGAAACTGACGAGAAGGTACACTATGCTTTCAGATTCCTGAAAACATTTGTTATTCATTGATCGTACAAATTATATCCATTGATTACTGATTTCTGGTTTTTCTTTCTATTGATTGGTCATATAGTGTGTATGTATTAATAGTTTGGGCCCACTAGTTTCGAATAACATTGATTTTTTTTTCTGTATATACATCTATATATGTACTTACATAGTTTTAAAAGTTACGTGCCTGCTCTATTTGTTGTATTTCCACCTCTTATGTCAACTTACTAAATAACACCAACTATTTCTTTATACGCGGATCTTTAGTGAATTGAGAATGATTATTGATTATCGGGTTTACATATAAAGTACAATATTGCAACCTTATGAGAAAAAAAAGTGAATTTTGATAGTCAGGGTTTTTGTTTTGTTTTTGAGCCAATAAAATATGAATACTTGTCGAATATAAAAAGGTTATGTAGATATTAAATGTCGACGAAATACTACGATGGATATTAAAATGAAATTTATTATATTGAGTAATATGAATATATATATATATATGTGAGTATGTATGTAGAGGGCTCGGTATTTACCCTGGTTGTTTTAGGTTGCCATAGATTTTTGACACCCGACATTTACCAACTATTTGTGATATACAGTATTACCGCGTAAATTGTAATAAATGACATTTTGTTGAGTTATTATTAATGTTTGTAACTATTAAAGTTGAATATCATGTTAAATACTGCATGTAAATAAAACAAGTAGCAGGTCGTAAGATAAGTAAAAATAACCCTAATCCTTATCCAAATTTATTTGCGAGATCATAGTGAAATCAGTAAGCTACGAAACAGTGTGCCCCTCCAACGAATCTTTCTATCAGTAAATTATGAAACAAATCCTTCCCCTACGATCGGAAACCTAACTATTCAGTGACTAGAATCTTCGACTACACGATCTATACTAGAAAAAAAGAAAATAGTGATCTTAAATTCAACGAACTGAAATTAGGTTAATAATTTAGTAATGTGAATACAGGAATATGGAAATATGTTCCCAATGTTTGGGACTGGATTCGATAATTTTTCTTTAATCTTGATAAACTTTGAAATTTTATATCAAGTGCGTCAAGTGACGAAATGAGAAATATAAATATATATGTGATATGAAGCAACTATTTGTCTATAGTTAAAACAAAAACGATTAAATACTCTCATGGACACAAATCACAGTGCGTAAAGAGAGTTGAAAAAAGGAGTTATTATCGACGTGAGAACAAAGACTCAAAAAATTGTCGAAATGTCTCCTCTTGGGACAGAGACTCAATAAAATGCTACTAAAGTGTTTTTTTTTTAGAATGATTAACCAATTATATTTTTTCTTTCTTTTGCCCGCAATGATATGTATTCATTGCACTGAATCTTAAATATATTGACCTTTGAATTTTCTTTTTTTTCCTTTATTTTCTGTCTTTCGTTTTTTTTTGTCGATTTTTTTTCATGTAATCCAACTTTAAATATATTTTAGAAAGAGAAATGTGTTATTTGATTTTGTTGAAAGTAGCGGATTTCTGTGCATGCTTATGAAACATTCTTTTCATGTATTAAATTTTTTTCCTGTTATGTCAAACTAAGTTTTCTTTTATTGAAATGTAATAAATGTCTATAGAAATGTAGTTAGGTTAGTTTAATTCAACTAAATACAACCTGAAGTATACATTGTCCTGTATGAATGTGTGTGTGAGTGAAATGTAGGTTTAGTATTAAGTGCACAAATTATTTTGACATATATGTGTGACTTATTATAATTAATGGTAGTTGGCAATTAAAGTCATTGAATGTCAATACTAACTTAATTTAAGTTGGCTCTATGAAGGAAGTAAAAAGGACTGAAGTAGCCTGAACGAATGATCAGCATGGGAGAACTGTGAAAGTCAAAATCTTCGACAAATATGTGATACTCTGATTCTTTTTTTCTCTGTGGTCGATTCTAACATGCCATCAACTTCGTCGTTCATTTTTCAAATATTAGATATTAGTCTAGAACTTCTGGAAATATTGAATAAACGGTAAAATTAAACTTTCTCATCTATCTCAGAGCTAGTTTGGGATAATTCGGTAGTTGGGGTCAAATGGATCTAGATCGGGGATGTATGGGTTAACATGTGTCTACCTTTGATCACCTTAATACCAAATATTCACCCAATAGCTATTGGAAATGATCCCAATTCGATAATTATTCACTTTCCCTTTACCATATTTCTCAAAATATCCAGTAACAGTTTCCTCTTTATCACCTTCTTACTTTACCTCTTTTCTCTTCTATCTTCCTTTTCCTTTCTTCATCTTCTTCTTCTATTTTTAATAAAACTGAAAAGGGGGTCGTGACTGGGAATTCTATATGTAATAAACACGGTCATGTATTCATTTGGTTTTTATTTTCTTTAGAAGTCCGATAAAAAGTTTTCTCGTTTCGATCGAACCTAGTATGTTCGAAATTAAGAAATGGATATTATATTCCAATACAATTAGACATAAGCTGATAGCTTCATGAATATCCCCAGCAGGGGTGAAGGGTTCCCACTCACGACTTATTCCAGGCATCACATTTGTTGCAAATTCTTTTTTTTTCCCTCAATCAGTTTTAGATTGACGAGCAGTGACGGAATTCGTTGTTATGGAAACGGTGGTTTCTATGGCAACGGCTCCCTCCCTTTTTCAGTTTTATCCGCTAGTGTTCCCGGTAGGTTGTAAAAAAGTAGAATAAAATGAAAAGAGACCTCAATATTAATATTAACTCAGATTACTTGTTTGTATGTATTACCCATCTCAATGGAAGCTGCGAGCAAACTCATTGATTATAGAGCCAGTAAATACGCACCCATGAGTACCCAGGAAAACCGGAAGCAGAAAAGATCACAGGAAAATTGCGTCTTGCAGGCTACAGCAGATTTGCATAAACATATTTCATGGCATTAAAAGGCTTTTTTATTAATCAGGATCTTTTTATCGCTAAAGAATTATCACTTGCGATAATGAAGGAGGAATATATATGTCCTGTCCGACCCCCTGCAATTTTATCTTACGTATTGCGTCCAACAATCTCCTATGAACACTTGTCCGGTAAAGACCAAATATCCGCATGGAGTTTTGAAAGGATGACAAAAACTAAGTAATCAGAGGGAGAATTAACATATGAAGACGCGATTGAAAAAGTGCGTCCCCTGATTCAATACGGTGCGACCATCTTTACTATAGGAGATAGCCAGACGCAAATGTTTTCGAAGGCTTTCCCACAAATGTATGTAATGGATATGAGACAGTTTCAGATGCCTCATATTAACTGTGAAAATCAAAGATAGCAACCGGGACCTACAGGTGAACGGTATTCACCAGGTTATGGCATATGCTTATGATGTAATAATAATAGGGGATGATAGGAGTACAATAGAGAGAAATGCAGGAATCTTATTAAACACTTGCAGGGACTTGGGTTTAGAAGTAAATGCAGAGAAAACTAAATACATGGAAGTGTGTCGCGACCGTAATACGACAAATTATGGATGGGTTAAAATATTAAATAATAGTTTTGGTAAAGTGGATAGTTTCAAATATCTAGGATCAGTATTAACAGAAAGAAATCATATTCACGAAGAAATTAAATGTCGACTAAAAGCAGGGAATTCGTGTTATTATTCAGTTCAAAATCTCTTGTCGTCGCGAATTCTATCGAGGAATCTGAAGCTTAAAATATACAAAACGATAATCATGCCTGTTGTTCTGAATGTATGCGAAACATGGTCACTTACTCTGAGGGAAGAACATAGACTGAAAGTATTTGAGAACAAGATACTGAGACGATTATTCGGACCCAAGAGGAACGGAAATGGGGAATGGTGGAAACTTCATAACGAGGAAATACATAATTTATGGTCTACCCAACATTGTTAGGGTCGTCGAGTCTAGGAGTCTTAGGAGGGCGGGTCATGTAGCTAGAAGGGAAGAAAACAGAAACGCTTTCAAAGTCTTGACTGGAAGAAAAATCGGAAAACGACCATTAGGAAGACCTAGGCGCAGATGGGAAGACAATGTTAAGATGGATCTCGCAGAGATTGGAATACAAAGTAGAAACTGGATGCAGTTTGCTAACGATAGAAATCAGTGGAGAGCTTTTGTGAACACGGCATTGAACCTCAGGGTTCCATAGGCCATAGAGTTAGTTAGTTAGTTAGGTAGGTAGTTTTCATATTAACTGTATCCGAAAACCAGGGATAGCATGTAGCTATAAGCAGCACGGGGCAGGCACAATTGGATGTAGTATTACTACTGTGTTGAAACTGTTTGATTAAAATCAAACGCGTGCTCTTCGTCCTGTGCCCCCGTATTTTAGCTGGGACCCCGTCTATGATCACAAAAAATTAATAAGGTACCCAAAGAGTTTGAAGTACCTGATAATAAAATTGGATGGAAAGCCTTGTTTTGAAATTGAGCACCCCGCCTTTAATGCGATAATAATGAATGAAATAAATCGGGAACTAAATAGAAAAATCCATTGGTACATGATCGAGTTGGCCAAATGGAAAGAAAATCTTTCAGACGTTATATATCATGGGTTGCAGACTTTAATTCTGCACTATGCAACCGTTCTCACAAACCGTAGCGACTTGTTCAAACATTGTATTCTGTATGCGATTATAACACCAGAAAACAACCTCAAATTCGTAATAATGCTCACAACAGGAAGAAATACAGATTATGTAAGGGCGAAACTCGACACCTTCCGGAATCTTTTCAAGGTAGAACATCTAGTGCGGGTATCGGATGTTTCGCAGGCGATGGAATTTTATCAAATGAAGGCAGCAGCTAGTATAGCTACTAAATCTTTATACCTAACTATGTCCGCTTTTGCTACCTTGACCAGCGAGCGCTTGAAGAAGGAACAAGAGCACAGCTCAGCTTAAGTTAAGTACAGCACTGTTCTGCCTCTTAACTCAAGAACGCTAAAACTTTTCATTAAGTAAAGGTCATAATGTGTATGTAAGGAAATATAAATCTACATAGATACAAATGTTAAGTTTGTAATTTAAAAAAAGAGAGAGAGCGAGAGAAATTGTTGACTACACTAGCAATACACTCACTGTTTACGTAACATCATATTCTAGATCTTAGAAGTTACTAGGGAAGAAGCAATGGGCGTAACTTGTTAGTGTTAAAGAAATAAGTAAAGGTGATTTTAATATTGTTTTAATATTAATGAAATGATCCTCAGCTATGCTTCGAAGTCATGGAATTTCACCCAACCCTGACCAATAATTACCGTTCATTTCAGGCTAACATTGGTCAGCGGCTTTAGATTCCGATCTAGGATTAACCAGATGTCCAAAAAGGGACAACAGTTCGTCCAAAGCAGTCCAATTTTTACCAGAAGTAAGTGTCATTTTAAAACTTGTGAAAATACCGCAAACCCTAGGGATATATTTTAAAACTGAAGAGAGAAACTGAAGTGAAGTACAACGATCGAATCTTTTTTCAATGATCATCCAACATCACAAATCGTGCACGTTCAGAACAAAGTTGCATCGTTGACACTCGTGTGTTATGGTGGGCGCTCACATGAAGATGTAAATGGATTTTTAGAAAACTATAAAATGGGTGAAAATATTTTTGGATGGACGACTGAGGAAAAGAAACGTTATATTATAGCCTATTTACAGACTTCTGAAGGGATTGGTATGAATTGCATATGAATGAATTAAATGCCTTGCCTGACTTCAACGCAATTGCTGAGATATTACGAACTGCCTTCAAGTCATCAGCAGAAGTAGGGGGCCCATATTTCTTCCTAGCCCAGCGTAAGAAAATTCCTTCAGAAAGTTACGTGGAATATTTGTATGATGTATTGCGTCTTTGTAAGAAGGTATCTGAGGATATGACAGACACAGAGATAATGAGACACATTACAAAGGGTCTTCTCCAGATGCATTAGAATATATCATTACGAAAGAATGTAGAACATTAGATACATTGGAACCATAGTTGAAATTGTATGAAGCCGCAAACACCCAGGCTGGGTTACAGGCAATAGGTTGTTTCCCTCCTTCCCCCGATATAGGGGTTCGATCGAATCCCACTAACAGCAAACCTAAACAGAACAGTTACACTGGTCCTCGTAATTACAAGTACCCAAAAATACAAAATTTACAGATAAAAGAGGCAATCCAATGCTATCGTTGTGGCCGTTTTGGCCACATTGCCCTTATGTGCTTAAAGCAGATACCATTAGTTAAAACCAAAGGAAATAAACAAAGAATTAATCAGGATGAGGGATGGTGGCATAACAATGCGAAAACACCTCCCTCACGGAAACAAAGGTGTACGAAACCACACCATAAAATCTCTCCCCAGGTGTCTAAAGAAGATGGCGAGAAACAGTCAAATTAAAAAAATAATGGAAAGATATTATGACTAAGTATTATTGTACAGTCATGTTAATTTACATTCCAAGAAATCATTGCATTTTGTCTTGTCATCTATATATCTCTATACCCATAGTAACAAATAACCCAAAGAGTAAATAAGTCGTTGAGGAAGATTGTCACATACAGTATTACAGTTAACCCGAGATTACTAAGCCTGTTTTTTACCACTTATTACTAACTATGCGCAAAACTGGCGCATATATCCAAAAATGGGTTAAATAAATAATGGAATAATAAAATGAAATATGGAAAAAATGGAATAATAAAAAATATTAATATTGAATGTATTTTATTGCATTACAATACTAACATAAACAACTTACTATGAGATATGCATAAGCAGTTTCTTTGATTTATGTTTTACACTATGTTGCCATACAAAATTATGTGTTGAGTATAGAAGCTAATTTAATTTTATGCTCATATCACGTATACAAAATTTTCCACGAAAACAGAAATATTTGTCTTACATTAAAATGAAGATTTTCAGACTGTCAATAGATTGTTATCAGTTTCACTCATCTTCACCGTCATTTTAACAGTTTGGACAAAATTTCCTTTGATGATCACCAAATATCGGCATCTTACATGTTGTACAGTATGTTGTAGTGAATCGCCGTTTCGAGTAATGACACAGAAAGCAGTATTTGAGGTTTCCTTTTCAGGTGACTGGCTCGACTTACTGTTTTTCTCTTATCCCCAAGAGCTTAGTTATTGTAACTTTAAGTTCTCTGCTTATAGACGGTGTGCCAATTCTTTGCTCTTGCCAATGTGCAACCAATTGCTTGTGTAATTCTATCATGATATGCAGTCTTGAAAGGAGTTGTAGTTTTTTCTTTGGATCTTCGAAAGACCTGATGACAATATATAACATAAGTATTAATTCCTGCAATATTTGGCATACCTTAAAACATGCAAAGTGGTCAACGTTTTGTTTTCCTGCTGCTATTCATGTCTCCACACATGTGGTCAAATGTGTCTACTGACCGTTTTGTTTGGTTATATGTCAGTATTATTTCAGGTTTGTTTGATGTCTTATCTACGAACATTCCGTCGTGCATAGTTGACAAGAGCAAGACCAATTTATTTGACTTAGCTGTGAGTCCTTCTGCGAATAAGAACATAGAACTATTCACTTCTCTGCTACGGAAATGCACATCAACAAACTCCCGTAGCAATACGCGCTTATTGCTTCTTGTGGTTCCAACATCAGTTAACCCATACTCAGAAGTTCCTGGCAATGAGGGACGGTCGTAAACCAATTATCCATTGTTATGTTTCGGTTGGTATTTTTGACGCATTCGACAAGAGATTTTACAAAATATCTGGCAGCTTCTTCTCCAGGAGGTGTGATTCCCTTACCTAAATAGGATATATCCATGACCATGTATTTAGTTGAATTATCACAAAGCATGATAATTTTTCAACCTCATACTTTGTTTTGTTACTCATATAGACTCGAAATGGACATCTAGCACGAAACCCTAGTAACTGCTCATCTACGGTGCAATATGAGCTTGGCTTGTAAGTTGTTTCGCAATTAGACACAAAAATATCCGACACTGTCTTAATGGGAGCTAGTTTACTTTCAGCCTTCCTATTTTTCTCTTGTTGATTTGTCATCTGAGACCATCTGAGACAATTTTTTTAAGAAATCAAATCTTTCCATCGACATCGTACCTCGATATGTATCTCCACAATAATCACTGTTAAATAAAAGTCTTGAGGGCAAATGATTGTCCTTGAGCGCTGCAGACAGTATGAGGATTCCTATTAAGGTTTTAATTTCGTCCTAAGAGGTGTTTTTAATGGTAGCATTACTAACTCGGTACTTCGTTTTGTTTCAATTTCTTCATTTGTGCTTGTCACTATTTCATTAATTATATCTTCTGTGAAAAACAAAACACTCCTTAGGGTCGAGACATACTTCTCCGTAGGTCCAGGACAAATGTGAACTATATTTTTACTTGGAATTTTCCACTGGATTTGATGTGAGAAGTTCCCCATCGAAAACCACTTTTACCTATTGATTCCTCTTCCTGAAGACATAGAACCGTTGAAGGACTCTCTCCATCTAATTGTGTTCAACTTGAAGACTCGTCTTCTTTAGAAATTTTCTTATTCTTTACATTGCCACGAGTTTCTACACTTTGTTTCACGGATCGCTCAGCCTCATGAATATTCTCCACAGTTTGCTTTCAGTTTCTGATTCACTCGGTACGTAAATCGGATCCACATCACTATCGTCAGACCAAAATTGTTCTTTAACACAATCCTCCTCTCTTCCATCACCGTCATCTATTTCATCAAGCATACGCATTATTCGTCCTTCCTCATTCATAGCCATTCGGTAATTTAAAAACTGAAAAATGAAAAGGTCTCATAATTACAGCATTCTTTTCAACTTATGTGAGAATGTTGCGCCTGTTTTACGCAGAAAGATTCACTGTTAATCATATTGCATACATAACGTATTATTTATAACCTCTTAATACTAACCATGAGTAAACCATACGTACAACATTTTCCTATAAATACTAACCATGTGGCAAATCGACGCACTAGCTTATAAATAAGCACCTGTTGCGAGCTGTCCCGCTGTAAAAATGAACCATGACTTGCACGAGCAGACAACCAAATGAACGGAGGTAGCACTGCTAGTAGGTTATTAAACTAGGACATCAGGGTGGGAAACAACACTGAAATTGTAGTGACTATGCGTAAAATTTACGCAGTGTTAGTAATCTCGGGTTAACAGAAGTATCAATTCCTTCCACTTTATTATAGTTCACGCTAAACCCTTTTACGCCATGGATTTTACCGGGATATATGGAAATGATGGAGTTTTCCTAATGAGAGAGATTGCCGTAATCTCCGTCTCACCAGAACAGGTATTGTTACAACTCAGTATCAGTTTATTCCATCTGATTATACGAACACCATACCCTTGGAGAGAATTGAACCAAAGATGGGTAGTTCCCAATTCCATGTACGAAAATTTATCAAACATTACTTGGGAAATGGGGATCAGGACTGACCAAGAGTTATGGCACATTCACAACAGCGTTTAGCCTTCGGACATATCATGTATGTGTTAGGTGAACAAAAAGTTCCATTAGCTCACGAATATTTTCCAGAATCTGTGGTAATAAATGTGCAGCTGATTTCCGGGATTAATTTGGAACTTCTTCCGGATATACAGTAGGAGTGCCCCTATCATCGTCGCATTATTTAACTTTGTCCTTTGCCAACTTTAGCATATATTTTTAGCGGTATAAAACGACGAATGACAGCAGGGATTCTGTAAATGATTCCGAATGTGATAGCGGATATGAAGAATAAAGATAAAATAATCTTATCACTACATAGGAATATTGTGTTCAGCATCTTTTTCTAGGTTAATAGGGGTTCTGAGGAACAACTCGCCCCATCACTGGATTTCTTAGTATGAGTAAAGCTATCTTATTTTTGTGAAGCTTCCTCGATAGTTGCTTACATACAATCCCGATTTCCCAAAGAACATTTACCTGCATATTTAGCCAGTGGGATTACTTTAGATATTGCTAGAGCTCTCTATATATTACATATCACGTCATATGATAGAGATACATACGAATATTTTAAAAATAGAGTCCAAGAAGCCTTGAATATCGCGGTCAACACGGCCATCATCGCCTCAGCAACAGAAAAAAAAATATACATAAGATATCTGTCTTAGAGGTGGGCATTGAATGCACTTTTTATACACCGTTGTCCTCGAAAAGGTCGGTCAACCCTCTTGTCCAAGTGGAATGTCCTCCCCTAGAAGTCCTCCTCCTTTAGATTTCCAAGCATTACCCCGACCATACATTATCAGGCAAATTTACAATTGGCAAAAAGAATTATGGATTCTTTGTTTTCGCTACATCTCTCCTAGCTTCTTACCAGATATGTTGCCACAAGGATTTGACCTTTTTCTAATTCAGGAAGCACAATTAAAATATATGACAACGTCTTATAAAATCCTTTTTCCCTATTGGTTAAGGAAAACGAAGAAAGAATTGGGAAAATTAATAAGAAGGGCAACGGCAAGGTACGGATTTTGCTTTTCGGTTGTGTATTCGTTACAACAAAGACACTAACAAATTTCGCGTTTATGTTTTAGCACGTGATGTCACCTGGAAAGTATTTGTCGCGGAAGGATAGGAACAACCCCTAACTGTATTCCCTTCTCCTCTTGCAGGGATGGCGTGTCACCCAGTGGTAGCGGCAACATTAGCAGTATTAATTGGAGTTTGCAGTTTTTCATTGGCGTAGAACCTTTCTGTATTGGTCACACCCGGAGTTTGTTGGGCAAAGTTACCGGACCTCATTACGTATGATGCTTTCATTCCTGTTATTTATGAAATTGACCTGATGCCCGCCACAACAACAGACGAGGTATATAAAAATATCAGTAATGTGCTTAGAAGTACTGAATGCAATTGAAACAACAGCAAGGATTTCTTCTGTTCCCTCACAAGCCATGCCGATGAACTAACAACTATCCTCTCTTCTCATAGGCATACTGGATTACATTATGATACCCCTGACACTCAGATAAGCCCTTTGTCGCGTAACAAAATGGGCTGGCGTTTCTATGCTTGGCAGGACGATGGTGCTGCAATTTGGCAACCCAAGATTTAGACGATAAAGTCAGCTTACGACAGGACGAATTGGGGAAATTTATTACCGAACTACAACATGAAATCCATGAGGACCATCAGAAATTAATTACTATTTCAGAGGGTACTCATGAATTCAATGTCCGTCTTAATGCAGCTCTTAAGAAAGTGGAAGATCAAGTGAAAGTAACACAAAAACTCGTAAATTCAATAACTTTCCAGCATTTGTCAGAAAAATGCACGCATCAATTGTTGTATACGGTACGAATCTTAACGTCATTATTTTCATTGACTAAAAATCAGATTGAAAGAAAGCTTACGTTACCATGTGCTGAAAAACGTTTAACTCCACTAACACGACCGGTTGAGTTGTTACGGGAGGATCTGGTATCATTGACAAGAGAGATTAAACGGTTTAATTATCAGCTTGCTATACCTATTGCAGATCTGTTAAAATATTATACTATTCCTACTATAAGTTGTCACTATTCGGGACATAAAGTACAATTTGTATTTAAGATACCTATACAGAGAACCTTGCCATCCGCAGATGCCTACGAACTAATTACTATTGCGTTTAAATTCCAAAAACATACTTGTCTCATTTCTCATCGAGCTACTATGTTAATTAAGAGGGATAGAACTATTTCTATATTGGGAAATAATGAAATGCGAGCAAGTGAATCCTCTGCTTTGCTATCTACCCCGCTTTTTAGGTAACTCCGTGGCCTCATCAGGTTGTCCCCGTATTGTATTCGAAGGGGCTACGGTTGAAAGAATCAGCCAGTATTGCATCTTCAAATGTGAAGAAGGAAATGATCTTCTCATAACCCAGCTTCAAGCAAACCTTTATGCTATAACCAATGCCCCCGAAGTCATTCGAGTGAAATGTCCAAAATTCGAATTAAATTGGAACTCACCGAGCGGTGTCCAGTTATATCTTCCTTCCGAATGCAGGGCTATTCTAACCAAGTATCATGAAATTCCGTCATTGTTTTCTTGTCCAGCAGTAGCTGAGACAAACGTTATCATAAAACGGATAATACCGGCTTCCTGGACCCTTATTCCTAGTTTCACAATTGCAAATAGTTTTTCGGAAAATACAGAATTTCAACATTTAAATCAGTGTTTAGACGAAACATGGACCTTTAAAACCCCTTATTTGAAAGTAGATGGACAGACGCAGAAAAATGAACCCGTATAACCTTTTTTCATGCCAGGAATCGCTAATCCAAAACGCAACTATATACCTATTCTTTCTATTTGGAACACCATAATATCTGTCCTTTTAATCTGGATGTTGTGTAAATTACAAACCATAATATGCGTTCCGTTATGTATGATTCCACCGGCGAGTGCACAATTTCTTCACTAAGAGACAGAATTCGCAAGCTATAATCACTCAGTTTATGTCTTACTGGATTTTTACTTTACTTTCTCTATATATTATGCTGTAAGAAATGCAACTGTTTTTTTTAAATATGCGTAATGCAACCATGAGCAATCCAGATGAAACTCAAACAGTCGACTTATCGTCTCCCCCGCCTACACCCATGCTGACTCGACGTAACATAGCAGATAGTCAAACAAATGAATTCACCCAATTATGACTATGTGCTGTGATCACCCTCTTAAGCAACGCAGAAATAGCCCAATCCCTAGACATGCAGACAATAGCCTCTCTCTCACCCAGCGGCCTATATAACTTTCCTCTTATGGAATGCTTAATAGGTAGAAATTTTTCTCTAGTAGGCCTTAACATTCCTGTAGTTTTACAGACAGTCTCTTATCAAACAATAATGCTTTCCCCATTATTGTTTCGACTGAAAAATAATGCTTGCTATATTTTGAGTCGGCCACAATTAATTATCAAACAAACAAACGGTACACAACTATTTACCAGTAACTGTGACATACTAAAGGACTATTCTTGCCTAATACAAAGAATTCAACTGAAATACGTAGATCAGTTACATTGTATCCGTGCACAAGTTTCAGAAAAAAGCATTGGTATCATAAGACACTGCAAGTGTACTTGTTTGATTTTAGAAAATGTATTGCCTTACCAGTATGTAAATTTTATAGCAGTAAACTTATTAACTGATCATAGCGATTATTTGCGAGTCCCCTTCTTTCTGCCCCTTCAGTGTCACTGTTATACATTGATATGTCTTGCGCTTGCGAAGTTATGTTCCGCAATGTAAGTTTGAAGCCAAAATTCCCATGTCTCTGTATCACAACCAAACACGGTAGTGTCTATCAGATGATACCAGTCAGCTGGCTAGATAACTTCCCCTCTAAGTTCCCAGGAGAAATTTCAAAATATCAATTACAATAGTGCTCTCAAACGGGTCGGGTCAGGTCAGGTCAACTCGGGTCGGGTTATCGGGTCGGGTCAGTCGGGTCAACTCGGGTCGGGTTGTCGGGTCGGGTTGTCGGGTCAGGCTAATGGGGTCGGGTTGTCGGGTCGGGTTGTCGGGTCGGGTCAATCGGGTCAACTCGGGTCGGGTTGTCGGGTCGGGTTATCGGGTCGGGTTGTCGGGTCGGGTCAGTCGGGTCAGTTTACTTTTGTCAACTGAGTTTAGGTTGAGATTAAACTCGGCTGGAGTCGGAAGCTGCTGTTTTTCACTAGCTGCCTAATTAAAAATAGCAATTTTCAATTGATTTTATAGAAACCATAAATCTATTTTGAACACTTGCAGCTAGTGTTTTTATGATAAATGCTTATTTTTCTACTTGTGTGTACTTTAATTTTTAAATGTGGAAGATTGATTTTACCATCTACGCCAATATGGAGTCTGGATTTAGAACAAAACTAGAAGTTGTTTAAGCAACGCCAAAAGAGAGATTGGATATGGACGACCAAGCCCAAGCAGGGCCGGGGTGGCTCAGTGGAAGAAAATTCATCTCTGGTGCATGGTGTTCAGTAGCGTACCAAGAGTTTTTTTCAGGGGGGGCCAATGAAGGGCCCAAGAGGATTTTGAGGGGGACATCTCCAATATATATATATATATATATATATATATATATATATATGTGTGTGTGTGTGTGTGTGTGTGTGTGTGCGTGTGTGTGTATTCAAGGTGAATGTTTCCATCTTTATTGTTCATGATTTTACTCTTTGGAAAACAGTGAAAATATAAGAATTTAGTACCTCAAACAACTATGATTCATTAATGCAATTGATTTGTAATATAAGTAAATAGTTATTTAATCATGGCGTTTAAAGTATGTGTAGCTGGTTGACTTAAGTGGAAGCAAATACACTTTTACAGGTAAAGAAAATAACTTATAGGTTCATGCCTCTACTTGAAGAGGATCTTTCTATTCGTGTGGGCAGCAGCAAACATATCTACAACTTGTTAAAGATCTAACGATTTAGCAATTTTCTTCTCAATATAAAGTAACACTAAGTTTTTCAACCTATCATGAGTCACTGACTTGCGTATACAAGTCTTTAATCTTTTCAAAGAAGAGAATGACTTTTTACATGTAGCACTAGAAACTGATATAATCACAGAGATGATACCTAGCTTGTAGGTTTCTAGGAATGCGTTTTTGTACACACAAAGATCAACGAAATTCGTTAAGGAATCAGCTTTCGTTTTCTTCTCGTCTTCATACAACTTAATTGTTAGAGCAACTCATATTATGCTTTATATCTTGTTTAATTATGCTTTTCTTTAAATTATGCTTTATTGTTAATTTCAATGATTATTTTACATTAATCGTGTATAATGTATATTTATTATACAACAAATATTCTAAACATCTTGATTTTTTTGTTGATATTTTTTGCAACTAGTTTCTCTCATATTTAATGAACTTTCTACTTAATTCATTGTAAAGAGATGTGCTTTGCTCGAATAAATTTTTTCTATCATTTGTGTGCGCCTTACAGGTACATATATACAGAAAGGGAAAGTAAAAGATGCCACCAAAAAGTACAGAAAGTGCTTAAGTTCAAAAAGTAAACATTACAATACAGTGATGACGCCAAAGGGGGCAAGGGGAGCGAGCACCCCCTAGTAGCTACTTCTGCCCCCCTGACTGCCTCCCAGACTCATACAAACTTGAAACATTCTTCATGTAGTATTATATATCAGTATCATAACCAATCTCATTGACAAATTGTAGTCCACTTTCCATGAATTTACTATGTGGCAGATTAATCCTCAAGCTTTCTTCTTTGAGCGTCTGGGTATATTTGTTTTCTAATTTAGCCTTTTTGAGGTAAATTTTAGTTATACTTCTTTCTTATGATTTTTAATAATTGTGCCTAGCGAACAATAGTAGATTTGGTCGACTTGTTTTCTTCTCATTGGATCAACTTCGATTGGAAACAAAAAAAGGTAAAACCAGTTACGTAACTTGTTTGTATTTGTCCAGGTTTGAAGTTTTCAGTTTCATATTTTTAGTCTAGTAGCTTAGCGACTCGATCATGCAAAATGTGATACCAACATACCACTTTCAGGGATAATAGACCTATTAATAAGAAGTAAATCCTGATATAGACCCAAATCTGCGGGGGTCTTGTTTTAGGTATATGACGTCATAAATATGGCCGCCAACGAATTTCGACTTAACTGAGTTTAAAAATGTATAGCTCCACTACCATTGAAGGTAGAAACTCCCTTTTACCTTTATTTTGCAGAGAATACATAGTACCTTTATTGTCATTACAAATACTTGCCTTATATTGCCGCCATTTTTAAATATGGCGTCTCAAACTGGAAAAATGTTTATTTTCAAAACGATTTTCTATGTTTTATAGCAAATAACTTTGAAACTGCTATGATTATTGGAAAATACTTTGATATAATCGTCAAAGGTCATTTCAATAGCTTTCGAACGCGACCAGAATCATTGATGCATCTCAACAAATAACCGAGATAATCAATTTTTTGTAGGACTAAATGTCGAACTTTCGTGAATAATGTTCGAATGTATCCGTAGATGTAGTTATATGGCATTTGTAGTTCCATTGGCCCTTTGATAATAGGAACATAGTACCGCACGCTACCAGTATGTTCCTTTTAACGTGGAGAATAGTAAATCACAAGTGTTTATCTTTTGTCCGTGCTGAAAACCCTTTATAATGTCATAAATCCAAGATGGCCGTCGCGGTTTATATCCGGTACGAGAAATGAAAATTTCTCGCCACAGAAAAATAATAGAAACATGCAACACAAGCCAATCTCTTTCTTTGGATGTGAAAAAATCTTGACATACATGTGATTGACTCTCCTTTGTGACTACAAGCCAGTATATGACGTCATAAACACAGTATGGCGCCATGGCTTACATATGGATTATGAAAATTATTTATTTCTCGCATTAGCATAGAAACGTGCAACAACCATCAATATCTTTTTTTCATATGTAGAATCATAAAGACATAAGTTTTGTCTTTTCTTTCAGGCGAAAGGCGAGTATATGACGTCATAAACCCAAGATTGCCGTCGACTCTTAAATATGTGTAATGCATAATATTATATGATTTATTTTTCTCGACAAAATTCAAATTTTGGTACACTGCCATGAACCTTGAATCATTTCTTTTTTTTATTTGCTGGACAATCGATTTTATTCGATCGGTGAAATTCTCCTCCTATTGTAGTGCATTGGATCAGATTTGTCCCTGGATGTTCGCCCTGGATCATATGAATTATGCCCGTTGGATGTCAGTATTCGTAAAGTCTTTGGGAGAATTGAATGTACGAAACCGACAAGTATATGATGAATTTCAGAAAGGTAATTTTGTGGAAAGAAAGACTAACAGTAAATATTCGTACATGTCCCACGACCAGTTACATGAACAATGTAATAAGGATCTAAAATGTGAAGGAGGTGCCATTGGTCTATTTGATAATGAATGTGCTCTTCTGCGTTGGATGGTTTCGGGTCCAGTGATTGCAGGATTACTAACCGAGCTTGAGAAAGAGGCAGAAATAAGTGACGATTCAGATTGTCACAGTCATCATGAAGATACAGGCGCTTTTTCCTCTAGGTTCAAAAAACATGTAAAAGCTTTAATAAATGCATGTGAAGATGATGAAAGAAATACATTTGCTCAAGAAAATGGTGCCCTAATATGCGTCGCCACATATGCTGTTATGGATGAGAAAGCAGCTGAGTCTGTCTTCAAAGCAGAAGAATTGGGAAAGCAACAGGACAAACATTTGTTCGGAAACGGCTCATCGAATGCCAGACGCCTTTAAGAGAACCGATTAAAAGAAATAAACTTTCGCTTTTTCACACATCGCAAAAAGAAGGAACGAAGAAAGGACTCAAGGAGTCAATTTTAAAGTGTTACTGTAACCTGTTTTCTCGCTTATACATAGCTTGTCAAAGTCGAGGTGGAAACATCAAAGATTTCTTTACTCACGAAACCTTTCGTACCCTCCGTCACTCTGTTCAAATGGTGAATTGCGCAAGGGAGCAAAATCAGATATTATTTCTTGCTTAGAACCACTTGGAAAATCACAATACGATGTACCTAGTGTATCGTGTGTTATATTTGATGAAGCAGTATTAGCTCACATGCTGAAGCCTATTCCTGGACAGGCGTTTTCTATGTATTACACTAACACATTTCAACCATTTTTAGAAAAGTTTGCGAGTGATGTCGTCAGAATAGACATAGTCTTTGACAATTATGATCCCGACAGTCTGAAAAAAGAAGAACGAGACCAACGAGGAAAAGGACCAAGAATACTTGTGAAAGACTCCACACTGACTCCCAAAAAATGGGCATTGTTTTTGAATAATTCTGAAAACAAAACTGATTTATTTTGACTTCTGTGTAAACATTCACAGAACATAAGTGATTCTGGTGGTAAGAGAGATTGTGTATGCATGTGATGATACCGCAATCAGCAAACTCTAATATGGACGTGATAAGCCTTATGCCCTGCAAATAAGAAGAAGCAGACACACGCATGTTCTTGCATGCATGGCATGCCAGCAACCACGGACATAAGAATATCTCCATTAAAACTGTAGCTTCTGATGTTGTTATTGCCGTTGCTTTATTCTTTGAGCTCAATGTATCACACTTGTGGATTGAATATGGGAGTGGTAAAAATAAGAGATATATCCCTGTCCACGCAATTGCAACAAGCCTAGGAAAGTCTCACTCAAAAGCCCTGCTCTTTTGGTACGCATTTGCAGGGTGTGACACAATGTCCGCTTTTGGTGGTCATGGCAAGAAGACAGCTTGGCAGGTGTGGCAAGAATTCCCTGAAATAACGGATATATTTATCAAACTTTCAGTTACTCCTGCTGAAATTTCAGCTCAGGACTTTGCAGCTCTTCAACGCTTCACCGTACTCCTGTACGATCGCTCTAGTTCTTTACTAAATGTTAAAGACTGTCGACAAAGATTAATGACGAAAAAGAATTGTTCTTACGAAGGGATCGCACCTACATAGACAGCCTTATTTCAACACTGTCTGCGAGCTGCCCTACAGGCCGGGTATTACTGGTTTCAAGCTCTCCAGAAAGTGCCCATAATACCCGAAATTTGTAAAGGGGTTGAAAGAAGGTGGATCGTGGTTATTATTCTCTGTTGTCCTTACTTCCAGAAGTTTCTGCGCAGTGTAGATAACTTATTCGCTGTGGTTGCAAGACTCTTTGTCAACATTCTTGCAAGTGTCAAAACTTGGGATTAGTGTGCACTTTATTGTGTACCTGCGATGGACAGTGTGATAGAGTAGATCATTTTATTGTGGGTTGATCTTGTCTCAATAAGAAATGTGATTAACAAAAATTACTTCCCCTAGTTCTCTGAAGTACGTTTCAGATGTTAAGTTAATAGTCATACTATCTCACAAATATTTTCTCTTCCAAATTCTTAACATATTTAATTGTATAACTGTTTATTGTGTTGCAAATTTATCTCTCGCTGATATATTGTTAAATTTATACATTGAGTCTGTTCCATAAACATTTTAATACAAACTCCAAAAATATCAAATTAAGCTGGGCGGTGGTTTGAAAATGTGACGCCTTTTGCCTCGATATATTTTGTAAAATAATATGAAAAGCATAATTTTCAGACAATTACATTCTCAATGGACTGATTAAAAATATTTTAAATGTAAAATATGTCTTTCGAAATGCACAGTTCCCATATTCCTTGAAACATTAATTTAGCGCAAATACTAGTGCAAGCCTTATACTTTCATATAGAGCATAATTCTTTGTTTAATAACATGAAAAATATTCACTTTCGGACAATTAGTATTAAAGGGAATATATTTCAATATTATTTTCGAATAATGCATAATTTCAGCTTTGTTAGTTTTTCAGTTTAATACATAATATAATATTCAAAATACATACAGCGGTTACTTTGTATAACGATGTCATACACTTCAACAAGACAAATACTAACCTTTGGGCGCAAACACGATACACCTTTCTGTTACTTCATGATTTAACTTATTTAAGGAGAAAAAATAGTTGCTTTGCACGTTTCTATTACCTTTCTTAGGTGAGAGAGGCATAGTTTTCTCCATGCATATTTAAGAGTCAAAGGCAATCTTGGGTTTATGACGTCATATACTTTCGCCTCAAAGAAAAGACAATAACTTATGTTACTTTTTGATTCTACATATAAAAAAGATATTGGTAGTTGTTGTACGTTTCTATCGTTTCTCTAATGCGAGAAATAAATAATTTTCATAATCCGTATGTATGCCATGGCGCCATACTCTTACGCTTGTGCATTCGGAAGGAATGCTTTCGTCGTCGTTTTGTAGAAAGAAAAGAAACTATAATCGTTAATTTTGGGAAATACAGCTCACTGGTAGAATTGAGAGGTAACTGAGATGACGACGAGCGTTTTTAGTTTATAGGGCATGTGGGTAGAAATAAATAAAAACAAATAATTAAAAAAGAGAGAGTCGAGAGTTTGTTTGGGAAGAAAGAAAAGGAAGGTTGTTTGGGCGTTTAGGACCTTGGATGTGTTTTCCGTACCTCCGTTCCTGGTCGTCGACTGGTGGTCTCCATGTCTCGGCTTCTGTGTCGAATTGGCGAGGAACTTGGTATAGGTCTCTCCTGTCGTTGCTCACACTCGCTCCTCGTGTATTTCACCGCTTCTCGAGTGCTACTCCTCTCTTCCGGGTCCTGGGACGTTTTTATAAGAAACAAAGTAGGAAGATGGCCGACGAAATTACGGAAAAACATCCAAAGTACGCACGTGTAGGATTCAGGAAAGTGCAAGGTAAATGGAATTCTCGACTTATTTAATAATTTGTCAACAGTTACAGAATGCTTTGGTTACATCAGATTACATAAGTTACATAAATTTACCAAGAATGAAGAATGAGGAATCGTCTACTAAAGAGAATTTTGAAATGTTTGCTGACTGTCTTATTATTCCAAGTTGTGTCTGTCTCTCATCATCCACAGAAAATAAAGAAAAAAAGTAAAAAAAAATAATAATAATAAAAAATAAAATCGTTTTTAAATCTTGATTTGTTTATATACTGAATATTAATAATATGAGGGAAATCCAATATCTCTACATTCCCGCCACTAAATCTTACTGAACGACGAAAAGAGGAACGCTGTCGTTTCAGGTCCAATTACTTATTGAACGCACTGTATATCTTTATGTATGTTAAATACATATAAAAAAATAATTAATCACACATCACTAAAAAAAAACACTTAAATCACTAGCGTTAACAGATAATAAAATGTAGCACTAAACCAATCAATCAATCAATATTTGAAGAATAAACACACAAGAAAGTTAATTTGTCAATTTGAAAGCATCATCTTTCAATGTCTTGGATAGTTCCTGTCTTTTCTCCCATTTAAATAGTTGACGTAATCGTTAAGATACTGAAGCACATGGTCTTGTTTATAACATTGAACTTGAAACTGTAGAATGCTGAATCGGCAGAGTCTCAGCTGCAAGATAATCTACTCCAGCTTGGTCGTTGACGTAGTGAAGTTGAAGTAGCTGTCACCAGATGGCAGATGTTATCGGCTGAACTGGAAGGATGACGCTGGGGGTGATGGGGTGTGGCTGTGAGCTTGCTTGAAGATGTATAATTATAATATATTTATAATAGCAATATTTATGTCCGTGACGTGTGATAAGGTGAGTTTTACGTGCATCAAAAAAAATTAGTGTGAACAAAAAGTGAGAGAAAAAACGTTCAGCAACATATCATTCCTTGCGTCGGTTGGTGGGCAAATCGTGAGGTTCAAATCTGAGCGTCGATATCTCTTGATGTCCATAAATCCTCTTCTTCATAGTGGTGTAATGCTGCATTGAGGTACGGAAAGGGGTTGTGGGGAGATAAAATTTTTTTATATAAAAAAATATTAAAGGAAAAAACGAATAGTGATTGAAGTTATCAGAAACATGTGACTCTGTATATGTGTATCTAGGATGAAGATTAAGAAAGGGTGTGTATCAGAAGGGGCAAAAAGTGAAATTATAGATGTTATAATATAAAGAAATAGGAATTGTAGCGAAAATATGGCAAAGGAACACAGTCTCTAAGCCGTGGGAAAATGTAAACATGAAAATTTTCAAGATGGCTGCCATGACGCTATGAGGGAGGGATGGGAGTTTTCGCAAAGGCTCTCGGTATAGTAATGGCCAATGTTTGTTTACAAACAGAAGGATAAAAGCAAAACGAATGACAAGTTATAATGGCTGTTTTTAATTTGGGGGGGGGGCACAAGAGTTCAAAAACAAGGATAATGATATTGGGAAAGTAAGATTTGATTAAGATAACTATTATTAGGCTTATAAAAGGCGATTTCAAAGTCAAGGTACCTAAACGTGAATCCAGTGGCGTCTCGGGGGGTTGGTTTTACAAAATAGTGGAATTGTGGAGAAGATTTGAAAGTAAGGAAAATTAGAGTGAAATACGGTAAGGTTATTGTCCGAAGACTTACTTCCGGTGAGAAACAGGGTTGGCAACTCAGGTAAGAATATCAAGGTATCGTAAAAAAAAAAATCAGGGAAGATAAATAAAGGAAGTGTCGTTATTTGAGGACTGTGAGGGTGATTTTTATGAAAGTCTGAGAGTGATCGTAGTATTTCAGTAGAGGTGGGTAGGAGGCATCAGAAAAATTAGGACAATAGAGAAACATAAAAAAAAGAAGAAAAAGAAAGAATTAGTATTAGTATAAGTACTTCACATTCATGATCTGACCAAATGCCCAAAATATCTAAACAATTTCCTATTAAAATCTTAAATAAAATTTCCTTAATATCATATTCTAAAGGGGGCCGGGGGGCTCATTATTTCCAACATAAACCTAACCCATTTCCTGATTAGGTTGGGAATTTAAGGTAACTAGAGGTTGGATTGGGTTTTATCGCCCAATACTCGATTGTGTTAGTAAAATTATGTTGGAAATAAAAATTGTGGGGGGGGGAAGAAGGTCTCTAAATTCATAAAAATAGGTATGTCCGGTAATGATTCTCAATTTTATATGGTCGTGCGTATATACGTTCTAATATCTTCTTCTAGATGCTGTTTCACAAAATGCGTGAATTACTCGACGTCTCAGTTTCCGTATCCGCTTTTAAGAATACACTATGTAGTTGGAAATGTACGTAGATTTTACGTTAGAATTCCTTAATTCCAAGACGGTAGAAGGTGGTACTATAATCTCTGTACCAAAACTTCCGTCATTAACTATCAATTCTTCCGGAGGAGGAGGTAAACTCAATTCTGACACTGAATGTGCATCCTCATTTCTGTTCGACGTGGTGAACTTTTCTGGGGTCACTTCAGGTTCTTGATCTCTTTCTTCAATCCTCTCGTTACATTTATTCTCAAAACTCTTCATCTGCAGTGGCGTATCATCACCAATTTTTTTCATTAAACTTTTCATAACTCTATAGAGCAAAATTAGACTTACAATTGCAATAACGGTTTGCACAATGTCTAAAAAGTAGCTCAATTCTTGCAAAGAAAATTCCGTAGACGCATTACATTTTCTACAAAACCATATAAAATTGAAAATCCCATGTTCTCTTAGCAAATAAATTAGTAGAAGAGTTATGATGATATTCCAAATAATAATAATTCCTGGTATAAAATATTCATGCTTATAGATAGGCATCTTAATGGGCGTCTGGTCAATTATCGTAAATGCTGATATATTCATATGTCGGATTGAAGAACTCCAAACATCGTTAAGTAAAGATGAAACATTAAAAAATTCATTCCCTTTATACGTAGATCGTAATAGCATCAGATCATTAGAGACTAGCTGGCTCGGAAAAAGATGTAAAAATACAGGTTCCGTAAGATCATTGTCGAGACACGGAAAATCCGATCTGACGAAAAGATTTCTCTCCACAATTAATTTAGTATTGCATGGTATTCGAATTTTAAGGGCTCCGTATAATCTGGCTTCTTCTGGAACTCGAATGGTAGACACATTTTCTCTAGTCTTCAAAGTTAGAAATTCTGGTGGGTGTATTAAAACAAACTCATGCGATCCAATGTCTATAATCTGTGCCTCTTTCGAATCATAGCACGTATGGTCACAGTTGTGTAATATTTCCCTGACTGTACTGGCAACGAAAGCTGCGTGAGCACAATTTATTAAACGAGAACGTGTCACAGTGTGTGTAGGTATCTTACATAACTTTGATTGGCTATAATGACAAGCAAGTAAGCTTGTTCCTGTTATTGGTATAAGATCTTTTTTATCTTGAACTACCATAACTAAAGGCTGGATATCAACGGTACAAGTTTGGTTGTATACAGCAAACGGAAGTGGCTGCACATCATATAACTCAAACGAAGGCTGTATTTCAACGATCGGAATTTTCATCTGTAGATAAATGTACGTGTCGGTGATTGAACAAGTCAAAACATTAATAGAATAATACATCTCCAATAACGACTTATCTATGGCTAACTTATATCCATTTTTCAAAATGATATTCTCAAATTCAGATAAATGTGCGTGCAACACTTTATAAGGGATTATATTAGGGTTCAGCCTAGCATCTGTACACATCTGGATTGTCAGATCATATTTAAAAATTTGAAGAAACTGTACAAACTGCGTTGAAATCGAATAAAATTCTTGAATGAACGAAATGACCTCTTTATGTACTCGATTTGCAAGCTTATTAAGATGATCTCCCAGATCATGTTCTTGATCCAATATTTTTGCCGAAAAATTTCTAATTTTATGAAAATTATCCTGTATCTGATCTTGAAAACTTAAAAATTCTGAAGTTGTGTTTTGAATATATAAATTGTTTTTTAACAATTGTTCTTGTAAACCCAGTACAGTTTGTTCCAAATGAAATTCCTTCTTATTTATCGAATCAATAGAAGAACTGTCAGCTACGTCACAACACCAATTCAATGCTTTCCCAATGAACCCTAGCAGTGCACGTGGAGATCTGGTTGATAATCGATGAAATCGTGGATTTGGAGGCTTTAAAAAATAATCGTTAATGTGGACTTTCAGATCATGTAAGTCTTTTGCAGCTTCGCAGACATCTGGAGCTAGAGTGTCATTTTCGTTGCAAAGCAGAGATTCAAAAAGAGAAGAAACCTTAACATCATGCGGAAAGGAAAATGTCAAATTAAAAGATATCGGTAATGAGTGTTGGTACAAAATAACATTTGGGAGTTTACGGAAAAATAAACCAGATGTTATTTGGAATTCGGTGTTATTAGACGTCACATATGGGAAAGAGAAAGATAGGATAATGCAGCTTAAAACAAAATAGGTTATCTGAAACACAAATTAAATATAATGAGAAATTTAGAATTTTCACATGTTCTATAGATTATTATCTCTGTTAGCCTAAGTATATATGTTCCTGTTAAATTGCGTTACTAATTTCAATGTTTCCTTTTTTATAGGTAAGTGGAATGCCTACTAGTTCATCTCAGTACTTCACCTAATTTTATTTTCAACAATGGAGGTAGACAAGTCATAGCTGAAACTGTTTTTGGGAGATGGTTTAATAATTCCTCTGGACCTGCACTCTAACAGAATAATGGACACAGGATTTTTTTTGTGGTAAAAGTTGTACTAACATACTGCAAATTAACATAGAAATAACTCCCTGTTAGGCCAGTAATAAACTAATCTCTAGGTTAAGTACATTATATAAATTTTATGCTCTTGTAAAGGACAAAAAAACTCATTTCGGGAAATATTCGTGCATCACTTTTTCGTAAATAATTTGATTTTGTTTATCGAATTGAACAAAAATTATTTTTTCAAAATAATCGAGGTACTCCTCGAGATACTCCCTTACTACGTTCAAAGCAATTCTTGCAGCCTCCAATTTCGGGTAGTTAAATACTCCTGTAGCTATATTTGGAAAGGCAATGGTCGTTATGTCATTGTCCATAGCCAACTGTAGGGATTTCTCATAACACATCCTTAGGCGCTTAGCATTTTTATCATCGGGTGCAGATACATGTATAACATAATCTACAGGTAGATTATATCCTGAGGTTAATACGGCATTACCTGGGTTCAAGTGACCAATTTTCTTGCACTCCTGCCTCATTTCACTTCCCGCCAAAGACTGTACCATCAAGTCTACACCCCCTCTTGGTTGCAACTGGGTGTTGGATGAACTTACGATCGCTTGTCCTGCCAGTGATGTAATAGACCCATAATACAAAGCCACTTTCCGGTTAATTTCCTCGTTGACGGCAAACTTCGGTTTTTCAACATCAGCCATCGATTTGGTATCAGGTCCGGTCTCGTCCCACGACGGAATTTCGGACATCAATTTCACATCTCGAATGAACAATGAATCCGCTTCCCCCGTGCTTTCCTGTTCCTGATACTCCATCAAAAAAGAAGTGGACTCCTCCTGCTGCTGAAAATCCTTTTCCTGGACTCCTTCACCCAATATTTGTGCGTCCTGATTCTCTAACTTTTGCAAGTCCTTAGATATTCCCTTCTCAGGTGGATAATACTTCTTAAGCCGGTCTATAGAAAATGAGTCTATCTTAATCTGTCCTCTAGGTGTTCGAAACTTAACATAATAGCTGTTGTCATGTTTTTTGGACACAATTTGACCAGGTCCAAAATACTTTCCCGAGAAAGCAGCACATTGTCCTCGTTTTCTAGACAGATCAAAAATCCAAACCGCTTCACCCTGCTTGAATTCTTGTTGTATTCGCTTCTTGTCGTAAGACTTCTTGGACGTCAGATGTCGGTTGTACAAATTTTCTTGGGCTTTTTCGCGTATATACTTCATTCGTTCCAATCTGTCTTGGTTTTCTGAAAATTGACATTCCATACCCAACATGGCGGAATGCAACAACCGAGGAGAAAAGCCGTGGAGGAGTTCGAAAGGAGAATATTTCATGCTCAAATTGCACGTGACGTTATAGGCAAAGGTTACTTCTGGTAGAAGTTCAATCCAACGTGATTGGTCAGTTTTGTCTAAGGCGATCTTCAATTGCTGTTCTATATTTCTTACTGCGATTTCTACACTCCCAATAGAAAAATGCCCTTGAACGTCAGCGAAATGTATTTGAGTCCCCAGTATTTTACATAACTCCTTAAATAATTGACTGGTAAATGCAACACCTCTATCACAACAGATTTGAGTTGGTATCCCATATTTCAATATGACGTTGTCATATATGAAAGCACTAACAGAAGCTGCAGAAGCATCTGGTAGAGAACCAGTAATACAAAAACGAGTTCCTTCATCTATGACTATAATTAGAAATTTGTGGCGTAAGATATTATTACTAGGGTAGGTCCCACCAAGATCCACATAAATTCTAAAGAAAGGATGGACGCTAGGATGTGTCTGAAGACTACCGAACTGTTTTCCACTCCTCTTTTTTAGCAATTGACAAGTTACACAAGATTGGCACTTATCATACACAAATTTTTTCATATTGGGGAAATAGACAGACTTTAATAAAAGGTTGTATGTTTTCGAAAATCCACCATGGCACGCACCCAGTTTCCCACAATGCAGTTTCTCAAATACAATGTCTCGCAATTTCGATGGTACTGCTAACAAATAGACTTTACCGAATGGTGTCTTATTCACTTTGTATGCTACATTATTCTTCAAAACAAAATACGATGCCTGTCTTTCATAGGCTGGATCCTTTTCTGCTTGATCCTCCAAGTGATCAATAATTTTCTTCAGTACTGCATCTTCTCGCTGTTCTTTTGCGATATCAATGAGGTCCATGTCTTCGATTAGGAAAATTCTCGGGTCAGAGGCACTCTCTTCTTCATCTTCCTTGTCGCGACTATGTTTAACAAAGCGACTCAAACTGTCGGCTTCTATGTTGTCGGTACCTTTCACGTGGGCGATGGTAAAATCGTAACAATCAATCTCAGACATCCAGCGTGCTAATTTACCTGTCAGGTTCTTACTGTGGCGAAGAAACGTAATAGCTTTGGAGTCCGTATGAAGATAGAAATGTCGACCCACCACGAAATATCTGAAAGATCGCAGTGCATACAGCAGAGCCAAGAGTTCCAAATGGTACACTGACAAATTTTTTTCTGAAGGTCCAACTGCTCGACTGGCATATGCGATCGGTACTAGTTCAGCTTCAGGATCGTCTGAAATAGGTTGTTTTGCTACAGCTGCGAGGCCCTTCTTACACGCATCGGTGTAGATATGTAGATCCCTCTCTGGTTTATATGCCATCAATGTTGGGGCTTCCAAAATTGCTTTTTTCAGAGCTTCAAAAGATTCTTGTTGCTGGGTTCCCCACTTAAAATCTTGGTCTTTTCGAAGCAGAGTTTGAAGAGGATAAGCGATTTCCGAGAAATCCTTAACATACCTTCGCAAAAAGGAGCACACCCCTAAAAAACTTTTTAAATTCTTCTTCGTGCGTGGACGTTGGAAATTCTGAATCGTGGCTAACATTCGATCTGACACTTGTACTCCAAATTTTGATAAACGATGTCCCAACACTATCAAAGAATAATGTGCGATCTTTGTCTTCTCGGGAGACAATTTTAGTCCCCGTTCTCTAAGTTTTTCAAAAAGGACCTTGCACCAATGCACCATCTCGTCTACAGATGACGCGATAATGTAGAAGTCGTCCACATAATGCATAATATTTGTACTTGGAACGCCTGCTAACGTCAATTTGACCAGTCTATTAAGCGCTGCTGCGGAAGAAATGTGTCCCATAGGTAGGACACAATATTGATAACTTGACATGCCTGGTATCGAGAAACCTGTACACTCTTTCGACTCCTCTGTAATCGGAATTTGGAAGAATCCTTTGGTCAAATCACTCGAGGTATAACGGAGATGTCCTGCCATACGATTGATTATGTCATCCACCGACGGTGTCGCAAAATTCGAAGGATGGGACTGCTGATTGAGACCCCTCAGATCACTTACGAATCGGAACTGATTATTACGCTTCCTAATCAGCAAGATGGGGTGGTTCCAGGGCGAGATTTTTTCCCTCAGAATCCCTTGACGAAGCATCGTGTCTAACTGCTGCTTGAGTATTCCACGGAGATGATAGGGCACTGAGTAGGGCGTCTTATTCACGGGTGTGGGATCGGATAGACGAATTTCATGACGGTAACCTCGTGCGAGTCCTATGTCCTCCTCAGACCAACTCCAAACATCAGGAAATTCTCGTATGAGACTGTAGAATCTTTCTTTGTCTTCTGGAGGTAGCTCGGGGTTGACGTCGACACGACTAGGGTCACAAAGTCGCCTGGACAGCTCCATCTTCTCCGGGGACGGTAGGTCCTCTTCTACCGACGAAAAACTCCTCTCCTCAGGCTCCTCTGGGACCTCCTCAAAATCTTCAGCATCCCCAATATGTGTACCTTGTCGCAGTTTGATCTCCTTAATGGTGGGATTCGTAACATACACCACGGGGCATCCTCCATTCACTATCGCACATGGAATAAAAATGTCCAGTATTTCTTCTATCCGGCGAGAGGGCGACAATAATAACTTCTTCCCCAAAATATCCCAACAACTGCGTAGCTTCACCAGAGTATGCGAGCGAGGTGGTAAAATCGTGTTTTCCAATACTCTAAAAATAGCCCGAGATCCCTGCGCAAGCCTGGATGTTAAGACTTTTGACAAATTGACTTCTAAATTCCTCGGAGGTAACGTTTTTGAAGGAGGGCGTCCGAATCGAAAAAGAGTTAAATTTTGCTTATTGTAATCTAAAACAGCCCTGTGCTTTTCCAAAAAATCGGCGCCAATCAAAGGCCCATAATCAAAATTTGGAATAACTCTGAATACATGAGTAAACCATTTTTTACCAATCCTAAATTTTAATAAAGCTATCTCAGAAACTTGTATAGACTTCCCTGTTACTCCCCGAAGTCTAGTATTAATACGGAAACGTTTAGCATTTTCCGGGACCAAATTTTCCCCCAGACAACTGATCTGGCTGCCGCTGTCAATCATCAGTTCTACGTCTTTCCCGTTCATTAAAGCTGACACATGAGGCAATTCGTTAAAGGACACTATAGGGACTATAACAGAACCTTGAGTAGATTCGTCCCGACCATCTACTCTGTCTGCATGTTTAAAGAAGGCATACGACAATATCTCGCAATATGATTCGGTAATTTGCATTTGTAACAAATAATTTGGCCTCTATCCGGAGTCGAACCCTGACCTGGCGAAGAATTACTATTACTTGAGGACGCAAAATCACTGCTGGACTTTTTATTAGTATCAGCATTATTATTCTGACTTCTGTTGTTTTGATTACCGTTCCGTTTTCCTTGGTAATCCTGACCTACATTTTTCGGCTGATTAAACTGCTTTTTCCTATATTGAAAATCATCGCTTCTTTCACAATTTGTTGAAGGAGCTAAGGCTGAAATCTGCAGCGTCAACTTTGACAGTTGTTGCTGTATGTCAGTCAACGGGTAGATTACCGGTTGGTTCTGTTGAGTCTGCTGGTTTTGCAAGTATGCTGACTGTGTATTATATGGTTGAGCAGTAATCGGACTTTGAACCCTTACTTCAGCATTATTCTGAGTATGAGCATCTATGCTAGCCGGAGAAAATAAAGACGACTGCAAAACAGCAGAATTCTTTTTCAAGAATTTCTCTAATTCCTTACGCTTCAGTAACAATTTAGTCCTTTCCTCGATAATGAGATCGTTCAAAAGGTCACTCACCGTGTTATACTCCTTTCGTACTACAACTTTAAAGTAATCGGGTAAAAGTCCTTCCACAATAAATTGTAATTGTTTCTTTTCATCGGCAGTCGGGTCTGCGCGTAAAATCAAATCCTGCTTCGCATAAACGTACTCTAGAACGGATTCTGATTCATTCTGTTCACGGGCTCGCATCTGAGCTTCAGATAATTGTGGCACCAAATTGTCCTTAAAAGCGTTTATAAAAGCTTGCTTGAACTGGTCGTAAGTCATTTGGGCAAATTCTGGCTTTCTTTCTATGCCAGCAAACCAGTTTTCAGCGGGGCCACGGAGTAGGCTCCCCAGCACCAATTTTCGTCTCATACCATCCCATGAATTAATGCTAGCGATGGTCTCATATCGTCTGATGTACGTGTTTACATCGTCACCCAACCGGGCATAAAAAGGCTCTGGTTTCACAATCGTGCCGTGCATGGACGGAGGTGGATCGTTTCCTCCTGTGGCCATACTGCTAGAACTAGAACCACGAACAGTTACGTCTAAAGAATCAGGAGAAATATCCGAAAATGATTCCGAAAATTCTAGCTTCTTTTTAAGTTGCTCTAAATAATTACGTGTGAATTTAGTCGATTTAGGAGATGAACAGGCCGCGGGATCGAAATAGACAGTATCACTTAAGTTAAAAATATCCTCTAAAGGTATCAAAAATTCGTCCGCTAATCTTCGCAACATATAACACAGGTAATAAAACTATTGGGCACAAGTCAAGACCTTAAATATGCTATACCTACACTAAAAACTAAATACAACACATAAAACATACACAAGAGGTATTGGGGCTCCACCACTCTCCAAAAAGGAGAGAAAAAGAAAGGTAATTATAGAATAGCATAAGAAAGATTGCTCAAAAATAAAAAAACAAAAGAGAAGAAAACTAGTTTCATAGAGGGTTGGTGGCGGGGAAGTTGGAGGTGATTCTAAAAAGCCTTAAAAATGAAGAGAAAACAGTTTAGAGGTTTGAAAGAAAGCTAGCATTGATCACCATCTTACGCTGATGAGAGAAAAAAGATCAGCATCTCCATCATCTTACGCTTGTGCATTCGGAAGGAATGCTTTCGTCGTCGTTTTGTAGAAAGAAAAGAAACTATAATCGTTAATTTTGGGAAATACAGCTCACTGGTAGAATTGAGAGGTAACTGAGATGACGACGAGCGTTTTTAGTTTATAGGGCATGTGGGTAGAAATAAATAAAAACAAATAATTAAAAAAGAGAGAGTCGAGAGTTTGTTTAGGAAGAAAGAAAAGGAAGGTTGTTTGGGCGTTTAGGACCTTGGATGTGTTTTCCGTACCTCCGTTCCTGGTCGTCGACTGGTGGTCTCCATGTCTCGGCTTCTGTGTCGAATTGGCGAGGAACTTGGTATAGGTCTCTCCTGTCGTTGCTCACACTCGCTCCTCGTGTATTTCACCGCTTCTCGAGTGCTACTCCTCTCTTCCGGGTCCTGGGACGTTTTTATAAGAAACAAAGTAGGAAGATGGCCGACGAAATTACGGAAAAACATCCAAAGTACGCACGTGTAGGATTCAGGAAAGTGCAAGGTAAATGGAATTCTCGACTTATTTAATAATTTGTCAACAGTTACAGAATGCTTTGGTTACATCAGATTACATAAGTTACATAAATTTACCAAGAATGAAGAATGAGGAATCGTCTACTAAAGAGAATTTTGAAATGTTTGCTGACTGTCTTATTATTCCAAGTTGTGTCTGTCTCTCATCATCCACAGAAAATAAAGAAAAAAAGTAAAAAAAAATAATAATAATAAAAAATAAAATCGTTTTTAAATCTTGATTTGTTTATATACTGAATATTAATAATATGAGGGAAATCCAATATCTCTACAATACTGTATTTATAACGTCATATACTGGCTTGTAGACACAAAGGAGAGTCAATCACATGTTATGTCAAGATTTTTTCACATCCAAAGAAAGAGATTGGCTTGTGTTGCAGGTTTCTATTATTTTTCTGTGGCGAGAAATTGTCACCTGAGATAAACCGCAGCGGCCATCTTGGATTTATGACATTATAAAGGGTTTTCAGCACGGACAAAAGATAAACACTTGTGATTTACTATTCTCCACGTTAAAAGGAACATACTGGTAGCGAGCGGTACTATGTTCCTATTATCAAAGGGCCAATGGAACTACAAATGCCATATAACTACATCTACGGATACATTCGAACATTATTCACGAAAGTTCGACATTTAATCCTACAAAAAATTGATTATCTCGGTTATTTGTTGAGATGCATCAATGATTCTGGTCGCGTTCGAAAGCTATTGAAATGACCTTTGACGATTATATCAAAGTATTTTCCCATAATCATAGCAGTTTCAAAGTTATTTGCTATAAAACATAGAAAATCGTTTTGAAAATAAACATTTTTCCAGTTTGAGACGCCATATTTAAAAATGGCGGCAATATAAGGCAAGTATTTATAATGACAATAAAGGTGCGATGTATTCTCTGCAAAATAAAGGTAAAAGGAAGTTTCTACCTTCAATGGTAATGGAGTTATACATTTTTAAACTCAGTTTAGTCGAAATTCGTTGGCGGCCATATTGAAGACGTCATATACCTGAAACAAGACCTCCGCCGATTTGGGTCTATATCAGGATTTACTTCTTATTAATAGGTCTATCATCCCGGAAAGTGGTATGTTGGTATCACATTTTGCACAATTCGGCCCTTTTATGCTGCTAAGCTACTAGACTATTTGTTTTATTTAAAACTTCTTTTTTCTGAAACATTATTCTCGGCTTCCAATATTCAGAGGATGTGCTTATAACAGCTTAGTTTGCAACTACCAGAACTTAATTTTTTGAAGGAGATAAAAATAGTTGTGTTTTCCCTTCCTGCAAATGATAATAATAAAATTATGGAATGAAATTTTTTCCCAATAAAATGTATTGTCAGAGTGCTGATCTTTAGTTAGTAATTGGTTTATACTAGTGCTACTTTACTTATTTTGTTTCAAAGTACTGACGTGACGTCTACCATATTGACTAGGAACTGCTGAAAAACTCGTAGCCCAACCCAGAAGGAGTGCACGTGGATTGGTGAAGTTTTACTTCTTCTTCTCTTCCCCCGAGAGTAAATATACTACCTTGCACAGAGCTCCAGCTTTTGCAGAAAATTAAAAAAATCTAGATTTCCTCGCACCACTGTTCGTAGCACTACCCCTTTCAGATCTAAAATGGCGTCTTTCAAGTGTTATTTATATTTGGGAAATAAGTACACGTAATAGTTAGACGGAGCTAAATCTGCGGAATAAGAATGATGATCTAGACATTGAAATCCTAGATTATGCAATGTCAGTTATGTTCGCTGGGGCTTGATGGACAGGTGTATTCTCCTGAAGGAACAGAATTCCTTTCTTTTCATTTTCCGCAGCGTTGAACTTTGAATTTTTCTTTCAGTTTTGTAAGTAATGTAGAGACTGTGGATTAAATATCTGACCATTGAGGAGGTAGTCTACCACTCCATACTTATACCAGAAGAATGTTCCAAACAATTTCTCAACCTACTTCTGTGTCTTGAACTTCTTGGGGCGATGGAGAAATGAGTGCTACTACTCCATTGACTGTTGTTCCGATTCAGGATCATAGTGGTACAACCATATATCATCTATTATTACTATTCGTCAGCGAAATTGATCAGCATTACGGTCAAATTGGAAGAATACTTCTCTTAATGCCGTTACCCTTTTATTCTCCTGACATATATTTTGGGAACCCATTATGCCGAGAACTTGCGCATACCCAAGCCATTCTGAATTATGCTACCGACGAGTTCCAAAGAAATGCCCAGAATCCCTGACACAAGTTTTGCTGAGAAGGTAAAAACTGAGAAAGCGGGGTCCAGACCTCAGACTATAATAAATTTAAATAGCTTAAATTATCTTTGTCACACAAAAACTGGGGTGGCTTAGGCCCTCCGGCCCCGGGCTATATCCACCACTGGCTGAAATGCTGCAATTTTCAAGAATAATGTTACAAATTGCATCCATGATTCCAGGAAGTCATTGCTTTTAATCATCCTGGATGTAAAGCATAATTTGTTGAGAAATTGGTACGTTTATACTAAGCCACTTACTTCTTCACCACTATATATAACGGAGGAGAGTCCCGTGGTGTTTCACTGATTTCCTAATTAATTTACTTCGGTGACTTGCCTTGGTGGAACAGAAATGTTATAACAGTAAGGATCTGGATGTTCGTGAAATTATCTGTTTGGGCACACATAATCACTTCAGAGGCCTGAGAAACAATAAGAATTTCATTATTAATATGAAAATTTACATTTGTACATACAGAGATATGTTTTTTCTAAACTACGGTTTCATTTTTCTAAATAGTACCTACACTCCTTCTGGATTGGACTACGACATTTTCAGCAGCTCCTCGTAAATTCTCTCTCTGGCTCTCTCTCTCTCTCTACATATATATATATATATATATATATATATATATATATATATATAGAGAGAGAGAGAGAGAGAGAGACGTAGCATATAGGCGAATGTGTTGAAAAATATTTCATTGAAAAGTTTCATTGAAAAATATTTCATGTGCAGACGTTACTTATTTGTTAGTTACAAATTTTATTTGAAATAAGTTTAATTTATAATCATATAGATGTAACATAAAAACAGCAACGAAATACACAATGTAATGTAAAATAAGTCAAACGTAATAAATATGTCATTTTTGGTATGGCAAATAGCCGCCCCCCGAAAATGTATCTGCCCCTCCTTTGCCCCCCTAAGAACTTAAAGCTGGCGTCGTCACTGTAACTATATAGTATGGAGTTCTTGCATACTATTCATTGTTGGCGGAAAAATTTCTTCTTTTACTTTCTTTTCTCCACATCAAAGGATTACACCGAAAAGTTTACAGAAATGAAAATAAGCTTTTCATTGTTGCATTGTTATGTTCTCAATGATTTTGCATTGTAAATATTGGCTTTAAAAATATTAACACAGTATGTTAAACTTTCAGTTAAAGAGAATTTTCCAAGAATTGTGCTATATATTTTAAATTATGCTTTATGCTTTATTTTCTAAACTTATGTTTTTAAAACTAGTTTCCCAATGTGAGTGCATTTTGGCATTCACCCAGTGTCGTGACCATAGTGCTCTCATACGGGTCGGGTTGACCCGACCCGACCCGTGACTCGACCCGACCCGACTTGGATGGGGTCAATTCGGGTCGGGTCACGGGTAGGGTCGGGTCGGGTCAACTCGGGTCGGGTTGTCGGGTCGGGTCAGTCGGGTCAGCTCGGGTCGGGTTGTCGGGTCGGGTCAATCGGCTCAGCTCGGGTCGGGTTATTCGGGTCGGGTTGTCGGGTCGGGTCAATCGGGTCAGCTCGGCCGGGTTGTCGGGTCGGGTTATTCGGGTCGGGTCAACCGGGTCCGCTCAGGTCGGGTTATCGGGTCAGGTCAATCAGATCGGATTACGGTTCGGGTCAGTCGGGTCGGGTCGGGTCGGTCTTCAAGCCGACCCGACCCGACCCGTTGAGAGCACTAAATTACAAACAGAAAGACAAGAGTCTCCGATTATACAGAATAGTATATTAGCTATAATAAGCCTGTTAGTTGGAGTTCTTAATTTTATTATCATCTTGTCAATAACAACTATACTGTATAGAAATAAGAGAAAAAGATCGTTTCGTTCTCCTACGCAACCTGATCCTATTACTGTGACGTGATATAAAAACAAGAGAGAAATCATAACAGAAAGTATTGTGTTGACAATCTCCATCTCTTTTTTCCATTCCCCTGTTGAAGCACGAAATATATTGATAATGCTTGTTAATCTTACGTGTACAATTACATTTATTTTAAAAAAACTAACTTAAATAGCGTATATAGCTGTTGTTGAGTGTACTGCTAGTCGTGGTCACAAATTTCAATTCAATATGTAGCTTGCTAATTTCTGTTGACTTGTATCTCTTTTGTTTTTATTTTTGTTTGTTTTTTCTTTTATTCTAGTTTCCTTATATGTCAGTTCCATTATAGTTACATTAATGTGTGTATTAATTAAATTTTATATTTATTTTTATTTTGTGTATTTTGCTTGTATCGATAGATTGATACCAAATTACATATATAAATGCTGTTGCAATATGCTCAGTTTTACTTTAATGCACTCCTTAAAAATTCACCATAACACTAGAGTGACTCCAATAGATTAAAAAAATTAACACAAAAATAATACAGTAATAATAATAAAGTAAATAACACTAGATTGACTCCAATAGATTAAAAAAATTAACACAAAAATAATACAGTAATAATAATAAAGTAAATAACACCATTAAAAAGGATACAGAAACGCCAACACTCCTTGTGTGCGTGATTAAAACTGCATTCACAAAATCCATGCTGTATGCCACAGGCTACTATAAACTCAAGAGGCCAAGTGTGAGATTTCAAATACACTCACATAAGGTCCCCTTGTGAAAAGAGTGCCAGAGCCAGAAGTCCACAAACCACCAAAAGCGCCGATACTGAAGAGGATTCCTTAGCCTAGACCTAGTATCAATAAAGCTATTCTTTTTATTTTTGCTATTCTTTCTACCGAGTTAACCTTAAGCAAGTATCCTCATACTAATTCAAGACTAACTGTCATGTAATTACTAGATACATGTATCTATATTAATAACAACATGCACCAAATAATCCTTTAGGTAGTACAAAGCCAGCATGCAGTCATACTCCTAAAAAATTACGGAGTACACATGGGGTCGAGCCCCGGACGAAGCTCACGTACATTATACAATCACCACTTATCAGAAACTAAAATGAATGTACATACAAAAAAATTAAAAACAAACACACACATACACACACACACACACACAACAGCAGGAACAAAAAAAAACTGAGCATAAAAGTAAGCAATGTTGGCTTAACATTAGTAAAGTAAGAAATATACTAAACCCCTTCCTCATCCACCAAATGAGTGATTGGGTTCGTTGATTTACGCTATCCCGATTGATACGATTGCTGGTATAATGTCATATCTATATTATGTGTATGTATTCTAATCAATAACTGTCTTCCAGAGCCAAGGACACAATTAAAATCAGAGCAATGTAGGTGAGAGATGAAGGAACTTCTATATCGAGGTCTAATGTGTGGAAAAGCCGAGTAAAAACATAAAATATGCGATTACAAGAATAAGGTATGGTATTGAAAGGAGCATTCTTGCTTGAGTATTCTTAAGATGCTCCAATTGTTCACTTTGGAGATGCCCATGTTGTTATATCTCGTCTCGAAGAAGGGCGTATCGAGGCATAGTTAATACGCATCGATAAGTCCTCCTACTACTATAACACTAATATACAATTATTTAACCTAGTGTCATAGGTATTTCAGTATTTTAGTTTTAGGAAATAAGATTAAATGAGTTTGCACTGAATATAATTCTATTTTAATTTAAATTGATATTTGACAACTAATTTCTTGCGATATTTTAGTTGTTTGTAAATAAAATTTAATGAGATTTGCACTTAAAACAGTACAGATTATAAGCAGTTAATTTACGAAGTGTTTTACTTTTTATTGGAAATTGACAATCACATTCTTTTAGTAATCAATAAAAAATAACAACAATAATAAACCTATGACACCCAGCATGGACTTACCTTATTCTCCTTGCTCCAAACTGGAACAGTCACTAAGTTTACAAGCACACGCACACGAACAAGCACAACTCGATCGTGTCGCGAATACTGATAAATTGCTTAGGGACTCAAATGAAGCTGCACAAGAAACAAGGAGTAGTTTTAATTTTGCATTAATTAATGTTACTATAAATATTTTAATTTCACAATATACTATCTCATCGCCTTGTTACACGCACTGCACTAAAGATAAACGAACCCACTTCCGTACGACAGTCTCTGAAACGAGTCGTCTCACAAGGAAGGAGACAAAAGAAGCCGGAAGTAACTGGTGAGTGTTCACCTTCCAAAAAGATAACCAGTTTGGCAAAAGCAAGAATTATTGTGTATTAATCTTTTCTTTTTCTCTGTGCTTGGCAGACCACGAGATGCAAAATATCACACTCTTCAACGTTTTACGCATGAATCCGCCTATCCACGAGCTATTGGAGTCCTTGAAAAATATATATTTCTAGATCAATAATCTGAATTGTAATAACAAAGCATTGACCTGTAATCACCTCCTAAGTGTTGTGTCTGAATTAAATATTTATCATGATAGCTATATATGACATCGGGAAATCTGTGCCAAGCAATATGCCATTCATATTTATTTATGCAATTTAATATATAGTTATAAGCTTTTGTATTATCATCGAATCATAATCAATGGTTAACGTAAATATTAATGAGTTTTAGTACATATAATCGATCATAGACAAGTAAATAACCATTTGGTATATTTAGTAATATTAAGACTTACAAAAAATACAAAGAGAGAGAAAGATTGCCGGCCATGTGTGCACACATAGTTTTTTTTTATTCTTATCGTTATTTTTATTTTTTCATTATATCATTAGGCTGCAATTACATCACCAGGCTGTCCTTATCAAAGATTACTTATATTACTTATATAATATTACTAATATTACTACTATTAAATATTATTTACTTATAATATTTAATATGCTTATTAGATGTACTACTGTGTATTTGAGATGTAAAGCATCACGGGCAATAGCCAATGGTGCGCGATATTCCGCCCGGTGTTGCCGGATCATGGACTCCGCTTTCCCTTCTCACTCTTCCTCCAGTTGAGATTATGACACATACATTTGCAACATTATTCGCAATGTAAATATACAATTCCAGCAAACTCAAGAATTTTGACTGTGTATCCTAGAAGTATATATAGCAATTAAATTACTTACCTATTAACTTTTCCAGTGGATATGCTAAACACTCGTCTTCAACACTACTTTCACTATCGTCTATATGTCAGTTAATATTTCGTCATTGTCTGAATCTGAGTCTTGTAAATTTATTATCATCGGCTGAAAAAATGTAAACACAAAAAATAATTCTTCGAGACTGATTTCGTAGCACTTTTTTTTAAAGAAGGTACTGTACTCGGTTTGCTAAAGACATTGTCAACTATAATTTTGGAGAAGAAACGAACTACCACGAAAGAAAGTAACCCAGACACTGATGAATTTTGTTTATGCTAGAAGAGAACTTACGTTCCAACACAACTAGCAGCTTTGTTTCCTTCTCAGTTTTCATAACAAATAACATTCTTGGGCTTGGTCTAGGTCACACAAAAACAATCCGTCTGATTCCTTAGCAAGTCCATAAGATCGAGTTTGTTTTGGGATACGATAATTTACAACACCATTCAGACGCCTGGTGCTTTTGAATCCCTGCTGGAGGAGGAAAGAGGGAATAAGTGGTCGCATATATGTAAGGTAGTGAAACGTGAAGAAAGAAAGAAAAAAACATACTGCGTTTTTTCTGTCTAGTAAGGAAGAATTTATCCCGAAGTAAATTTCAAAACGATATTACGAACTTCCGATACTTTGTTCTTACGATTTTAGGCATATATATATATATATATATATATATATATATATATATATATATATATATATATATATATATATATAAATGAATCAGATTCCAAAGGCATGTAGCCACGGGAGAAAAGAGGGCCCTGTCTTTCCAAACTATTTCCAACTCCAAAATGAGGTTCGTGGTATGTGTTGAATAGACTTATTTAATAGTTAATGCAAATGAGGGACGTTTATAATAAAATATGAAAATTAAAAAAAAATCAAACATCATCAATACGGTTTTTGAACCTAATAAAAACAACTAAAATTAACCATATGCTTTATATTCTCATTTCCCTAACCGGGAGCACACCGTATGAACTCTCTATTAGATTATTGCATAATAATATCTGAGTTGATATTTTTTCGAGTTTTTTTCCTTTACTGTTTTAACCCATATAAATACAAAGTCAGATAAACAGACTGCCATAAACAGCATTTGCTTTCTTATGAATAGATTATTTATTCATCTACAATCCGGTTTTCAACTTAGTACTGTCAACATCCGTCTTTTGATAAGGTAGCATCGTGAAAATATAACATGTGTATAGTATGTATGTTGAGTTAAAATGCTTTCATATTCTGAAAGTGATCATTTGTTCTATTGTAAATGTGTGAAAAGCTTTCCTCCCCCTGAAAGTAATGTTCCCCTAGAACAACCTGCTGGATACACCCATGATTATTCTGTAATAAAAGTTGAGTTATATTTCCAAATTGAAGAAATATCCACTGGAAATTAGACGCGGGACTCATCGCTCGTTTTACTAATTGTTTTATATGGAAACCTTTAAAAGCGTGTATCATAACAACCAGTTGACATAAAAAGATGTAGTTTCCACGTATGTGTTCGTAATTCTTTTCTCTACTTCATAAAGTGAGCAGTTGATGTGCTAATACAATATTTCTAATAAGCGACTCTGGTATTGTCAAGATACGCAGTAGCGCGAGAAGTCAGCGTGCAGGACTGCTTGTCGCGAATTGACAACACCGCTCAAAGCCAATTGGACGCCGCGCGAAGCCAACTCAAGGCCATGCCGCTTATCATTTTCTGGTATAGACTAAAGATGATATTAATCATCCTAGTATTATATCATTGGCCCTTATGTTAAAACATTGTTGTCGTTAATTAACTGTATGTTTGCCAAACAGTACACAACAATACTACCTTATCGCATAGCAAAGTCATATGCTCTTATGATTTAATGTTGTCTTGAAATGATGTAACGTAATAGGGCGCGATCAAAAGGTATTTCACGAACTTCACTTCCCAAGCGATTTTGTTCTAGTATATTTATTTTATTTTATTATTTTCTTTGTTTGCTACATAAATCGTTCAAAGTCTAGAATATTGTCTTCAATGATCATAATGATTATATTCAGTCTCCGACCATTAAAGTCCGGGAGACTGAAAGGATTGTCTCTCTATGCCGCTCATTTTTCAAATTAGAACTAAATAATTAACGCGATTTAATAAGCTCAAGACAAAATTATTAGTTATATAATTATAAATATAAATATAAGAAATTATAAGTACTTTTAAGTCATTGACTTGTATTAATTTTGATTGGTTTTGGACTTAATGTTTTGTTCACGCTCCAAGAATAACAGGATGGTTTTGGTTTTCTACGGGAAACAGTTTTTTCACTAAGACAAACCACAAGGGTTTTGTTATCCTAAATTGTCATTATAGTGGTTTCCTACGGAAAACATACTGTACGGAAAATGTGGTTGTATCGATCACAGGAGTTTTGTCATCACAGATAGTAAGAAAATAAAGAAATCCGGAAAGCGGATATCTTCCAACCTCTACGTTTCTATGCCATCATCCCACCTATGCTCTGATGCTCAAGTTCATAACCAATCACGATTAAACATGTCAAAAGAATCACCATAAACTCCGCTTAATTGTACTATTCGACCCCCCCCCATTTTTATATTTCTGTTTGCTTAAACGAACAATTTTGTGACTGTGTTCCGGCCAATGCCTTGTTACTGGACATAAAACCATTTCATAAGAGTGACCAGGGATCTTTTTCGACTCCGAAGTGCTCTACTGCAGGAGGTAATTATGATTTTCATTTAAATCATTGTCGTTGCTATGAGACTTAAACTCAATTCCCCTAGACATTAAATTTTAAAATCTTGAGTAAAGAATACTGTTTTTGAGAAATGTACTACAAAATTTTTTCGATACAGACTAGAACAGGCTCGCTTGGGAAATGCGTTGCACACTTAAAGTTGTATAGTTGTGTTGCACATGTTTCTGCTTTCCATGATAATTGCTTTCAAGTGTTATTTCAAATTCAAACATTACTTTCAAATCTCTTAACTAAACTAAAAAAAGAACAAAATCTTTTTACAAGGTTTACTAAACTGTAGGTACAGACGCAATGGTATACAAGTTGTTATGAATGAATGTTCTACTCCCATATATTAGCAAATATTTTTTGTATAGTGTTTCCTTTTCTTGTTGCACTTAATTCTCATATTATTGTTATTTTTCATACTGTTATTATTGATTTTGTTCACTACATTCATTTAATAAACTTTATACTATCTCATAGTATGATTCTAACAGTCAGAGCTTATTTTCCCCGAGGTTATTGAAGCTTAAAATAAACTACTCCGAACAGGTCCTTATGAGAGAGGGCCTGGGTTCGTGACTCTTCTGTGTTTGGTGACTCCGTAATTTCACCTTTCAGCGGAAGATTTCGTTTCATAAGTCAGCAGGGAAATAAAAATACAAACTTTACTATGACAGAGGGTGCATCTAATATGTCTTTTGATATGCCTCATCTTAGAAATTATTCGGGACACGTACATGAGGAACCAGACAGATTGTTTATTTGTTTGATCACATGGCAACCATTCCATTATGGTCACCAGACAAAAATGGCAAACCTTTTCAAATATACCTTTACTATACAGCGTTAGATTTAGTGTTATGAACATATGAACCAAAATCAATACGGAACATTGTCTTATAAAACTTTAAAATCTAAATTAGTTGCATTAAGCTGGCCGAAGATTCCATCACACAAAAGCAGAGCACGAATTATTGAAATTTCAGCATGTAACAGATGAAACCATAGATCCGCTTTTTTTTTTTTTTTGCGTGAAGTCCGAAGAAGAATAGTAGAAATTTCCCCACAACGAACGAATTCCTGAGCATGATATATATACCTTGGCCAATAATGTGGCAGAATTATAGTTATTAATACCGCACACAAGCTATAGAAGGAAGGAAGCATGATCTAGGTGAAGAATAATCGATACCCTAATAAAGGAAAAAGAAAAATAGGGACCATCCCAGAGTAGTCAACAGGGCACACCGGTGGAGGATCAAATATTAGTAAGTTCTAAACACAGAAAACGGACACATAGATGTTTGATCACTTGCCAAGTGGGCCGGCAGCCAACTTCATCCGAACAATGATGAAAAACAAATAGAAAGTAGAAAACACAAAATATAAACCATAAAATTACTGCAACGGAAAAAACAACAAGATATTTGAGAGAAAGAAACGAAATCATCACTCTAGAACAGGAGAATAAGTGATCAGGTTTAACAGTTAAAACAAAAAATGGAACCCGAAACGTAATAATCGATACGGGAAGTACAATTTCAATATGGCCGTACAATCAGTGCCATCTGGGATAGATTTAATTCCATTTCAAACAGTAGTGAATGGAATTTAAGGACGGAATATTTGTTTGAAGCAAATAGTAGTAATAACATTTAAATTAGGACAAGCAATATTCAGTCATTAATATCGAATAATTAGGAAGAAGATGCCTGTAGTTTTTGGAACTGACTTCCCCCAACATTCCCATACCACAATAGACTATACATGAATATGATTTACTTCTTTTAACATCCACTGAAGCCTCAGTTACGAGTTGGAAACACGGAAGATACACTGTTGTTGTTTACAACTCGAATTATAATGGAACTACAACTAGAGTGTTTACGTAACTAAACATATTACCCCATCTCCCCGTTCACATAAATTAATTCCAATGACAGCAAGGAAACAATAGCTGACAGAAATTTCTTATGGCCGTTGGTTCCTAATATACTTGGCTGTATTTCGAGACCGTTAATCGCCGATTCCACTTCATACACTGAGAAAAATCCATTATCCGGACAGCGGTATATTGTACAAATACAAGGATTCGTTATGTTTACTAAGGAAATCTGTACGGAGCGTACTTTATCCATATGCTACACAGGTATTGCCTTTTACCCGCTTAGATATTACATCATGTCGCTGCAGGATGTCTGATATCTAACAATCTTCTGTATTTTACATACGTATACGTATGTTAAATACTTCAGCTATATGTTATATACGTCCATCTGTGTGTGAGGTCCTGACCGCCTATAGACACCTCTTTCTTGCACCATAGATGACGTCATGAAACAACTGTCGTATGCTTGCGAGCTGGTTTATAAACGAGGTTGTTTACAAACGGAAAAGAAGAGCGGAAGGAAAGAAAAGCCTGGGTAAGTGCAATAGTAAACTATCACTTTAGTTAAATATTCCATTAATTATATATTCCTTTAGTATAACTTGCTTTAATATAGTACTAAACAAGTAATGTGATTTATGACTACAATTCTTACTATTGTAACTCGTTAATGGTTGAGGAGAAAGAAATGGGTTAATCTGAATTTTGAGAAATCTTTGAATATTAATGTTTTGTAACTTTTTACATTTCAAGGTACGCAAAATGAATGTTATGTGTTTATTCTTTCCTTTTTATATGTGACGGTTTATTACTTGATGGAGATTTACTACAGGACTGCTTAACATAATTGCTAAGAAACCGTTTTCAGCGCGAACATTTTCTTGTGTAGTGAAGATTTAGGATTTAGATTTCTGGGCTTTCGGCATCAATGACCTTGTTAGCCCGTCACATGTGAGTTATGACGTCCCTCGGTGAGCACACTATCCGGGGAAAGGGAAGGAAGCAAACGGCCTGGGACCTATATGTTGGGTACCACCCGGCATTTGCCTGGTATGAAATGAGGAAAACCCAAGAAAGCCTCATTCAGGATGTCTGGACTTAAAAGCTTTTGATACTTTTTCAACCGAGTGCCCCTACCGGAATCGAACCTGGGTCCGCTCGTACCGAAGGCGAGAGCGTTACAACTACGCTACGCGGAGCCACTTGTGTCTAGGAAACCTATTTTTACTAGGATATTTGCAACAAAATTTATTTCCTTTCTTTCTTTATTTTTCTTTTTCTTTTTGTTTTTTAACAATAAAACAAAACATATTTTACAGCCTCACTGAAATTTAAAAACAGCAGTCAGGGAGAGCTCACGTTTAAGATTTGAGTTTTGTTTTGTTTTGCTTGTTATGTTCTCTAGTTAACTAATGTTTGAGTTCCTGAGAATTACATTATTATTATTATTGTTTCATAATTTTCGAACCAAAAATTAGATGTTTTTCTTTTTTTCCTTGTGTTGACGTCATTGTGGCAAGTTGGGGTGTTTTATCGTACCTTGGCATTAATTTGGTTACTAGCACATAGTTTCAAGGTCATAAGTTGTAGGCCGCTTGAAACAGCTATTACACAGTTTGAAGAGTTTCAGCCAGGCGGAGTGTCAGGCGTTTGACTTGCAGCTTTCGTTACAGCGTCTAAATTGCAGTATTGGATTGCGTCCAGCTTCTATGGCTGGTAAAAAAGTTATATCGCTTTCGTAATATGGTAAGAAATAAAATGTAACAGTTAGGTATAGTATATATGACTAGTTTAATTAGTCGGAAATTACTCTGTTTCCTTGTCTTATTCTTTCGATTATGTTTAAGTACTGTGTCTTCATAGTATTGTTTCACTATTTCTAGAAGGAATTAAGTATTAATGAAGTAAAGAATAAGCAGAAGCCCACTTTGATTGACGTTTACTATTTCTCATACTTCATTGAGAATGTTTTGATCCCCAATTGCGCAAACTTCTAGTATGTGTGTGTGTGTTTCTTTTTGTTGTTGTTGTTGCTTACACTGCCATAGATATGAGCTCCTTCATGGCTAAGCGGTTAGCGTACGCGCCTTTGGTGTGGGAGACCCGCGTTCGATTCCTGGCGGGAGTGGTTCGGAGTCCATGTTAATCAGTAAGTCCACGTCTCATACAGCCTCGTTGCAGAAAAGGATATTAAAATCAACTCAGCACTGCTTTACAGATGGAGTTGTTTGATTCAAGGTTCGAATGATGCTTTTTACGGGAAGCAGGCACGTAGCCAAGGTGTGGGTCAAGACCCCCCCCCCTTCGGATCCAGAAATGAAAAATATTAAGGAAAGATGAAACAGAAAGAAACAGATGAATCAGCCTCAAAAATATAAAGCTACAATAAGCGTTTTGGTTACTCTTTCTTACGAGGAGCTTTGTGTGGAGGAAACGGGAGGGGGGGCGGATCAAGTTGAAATTGGATATTATTATAACGGAACATTCCGAATTCCATCTAGCTCCATGTTAACCGTATGCAGCGGCTCAAATCTGTCTTCAACATTGGGAGGGACGGGTAAGACAGTTCTCATATTTTTTTTTAAGGATGTTCAAATTATGAAGTTGAAAAACAATGCTGCGGAGGATCAGGGGAGCAGAGTTGTCTTCAAAATTGTGAGGCGGGCAGATTTAAGGCTTATTCTGGGGTGGGGACATCAATTTCATCTTACTTTCCTTTGTGGCAATCGGACACAAATCATCACATTTCTCTCCAAAAAACGCATTTCAAATCGGATTATTGAGGGGAAAGTCCCCCCAGTTCTAAGATTGGAGGGGACATGTCCTCATCCCCACGGGATTTGCGCCAGTAACCCTATGGACTACAAATGACGATCGATAAACCGGTTCTTTCAGATAGCCTGTCAGAACTTAAGCAATGCCCAGAATTACCAATAATATGAACCATTTTGAATTTCGCGGCAACACTAATCCATTTTATAGGATGTCTTTACTCCTGAAAGAGATCTCGTTACTATCCTTGACGGCATTGAACTAAGATAAGAGAAATAGAAAGAAGACGAGAAGAACCGAGTTCGAATGACGTCGGAAGACTATGTCTTTGTCAATACATTTTTTCTATTCTTTTACGCAAGATTTCTTCATAATTCTTTAATTAAAATACTTACTAACATATCCTCATTTTATTGCCCTAACAAATCAATATGGATATGTTGTCAGTAAAATAGTTTAGATTGATCGAACCCCTGGTGTGATAACCACAGTATTTCGTCACGGACCTCCCGTATTGCGAAATCGTGGCTACGTGCCTGCGGGGAGGGGGCGACTTTTCAGATATACAATCCAAGCATTTTATTTCTCAGTGATGCAAGATATAATATATATATATATATATATATATAGTATATATAGTATATAATATGTAAAATATGAAATGAGGGAAATATTTTCCCGGCAAGGGAGAAATTCTTTGGTGAGTTGGGGAAATTACTTGACGAGAGGGAAAATCTTCATCCTCCCGTTGATTCAAATCTTGGTCGAAGATAATGCGAGTAGGATTCCATATTATGCTGTAGGTGTAGGTCGTACACAGTCTTGGCGCTGAATAGGATGCTAAGCTTCAAGCCAACCACACGTCTGTAATAACCTATTGCGATTGAATGGTAATGTAACGTAATGTACGATATGTGCATTTTCTAGATGCCATAAAATTATAATATTAGTTAAACATTCCACGATTATGTACTTCAGGTTAAAGGAGTTTGATGATTAATTGAAGTGAATAATCGAGGCAGTGATTCTCAATCTTCTTGACTTACGATACACTTTACTAAACCCCAGTGACATCGATATATTTGTTTAGATTTTGGATTGCTTTCCAACAAGTCGAGCCGCGCCAAAGCTGTGTAGGCTTACTAAGTTAAGTGAACTAATCCTAATCTAAATCCATTGTTTTCGGGGGCGCAGAAATGGACAGTGACACTTCCGATACTATTTAAATCAAAATTCAGCCAAGCAACTTGGGGAGGGAAAGAGGGGAGACGGATCTTACAAATGATCGAAAATAACCGATATGAGAGAGCGTTTCGTAATAGTAAAAAAAGTGACTGACTAACGTAACATACATGTATTACTGGTTTTCTTATTTTCACCCAACGAAGCAGGTAATTAACGCTAGTACTAGGTATGTGTAGACTAAATGAGGTGATTTGTTTCGTGACCCTTCGAACAATGTACGAAGCGGATGCAAGCAGTTAATACATGGAGTTAGCTTACCTAAATTTAGATTTCGCTTTCCGAAATCTTAATGGATGTATTAAGTGATTTCGTTACTTACACTCTTCATCTCTAAATACAAAAATTCAAAACACATTTTCGATTCCAAACTATGACTCTGCTAGACAAAGAAAGCATAGGCCAGTGTATGTTTTACTTCATTTTCATATACGTGCTCGTAGGTTTTCTCGGGGACTTGGTTTCCTCCCACTTTCTCATTTCACCAAATATTCCATAATCATTAACTTGCTTTAATCACCGTCTCCCTTAGCCTAACAGCATAATCGTGGGATCGTTTTATTTTTATTTTCAAGTAATTACTTTTCTCTCTTTTATTTATTTTTAATTTAATTTCTCTTTCAATTTCCCTCTTTTAGGAACATGAACATAATTTGCAATTCTTTCTCATTATAATAACACTATTAAAAGTCCCATATGCAGCTCACCACGTTGGAACCCAGCGGAAACAGATGAACAACGAATATTGTCGAAAATATGTATTGCTTACAGCGGCGTAGTGAGCATTACAAGATTGGGAGGGGGATGAAACTTGAAATTGCCAAGTCTTGATTTTTATCTTAAAAAAAAAGTCAAGTCTTGATAAAAAAAATTGCCAAGTGTTTCGAAAATCTTGCAAACCCTATGAAAAACTATTACAGCAACCTTATTTTCATATTCGTTCCATTCCACGCCCCGTCTGAGACACGAATAAGATCAGCCCTTGTTCCGCTCTCGAGTCCAATTTAACATCTAACCTCAGGATCATTATCATCACCCACGAAGCACAACTATTAATTTGATAACTCATGGCTATGTTAGGTAACCTCCGCCAGCTAATCTTCACGAGAACCTTTAAAGTTACAATCAGTTGTAGAAATGCATTTAAAAACGTAGAATAAGGTAGGTTATATTTACTGTTTGTGATGTAGAAGTGCCTAATTTACATATGAAACATTCAATTGAGTTGTTCAGTGAGAGACCAGGCTAACTTACATCCAGGTCAAGATTGAGATTTTGACGGAACAGCATACTAATGTCATTAATTGACCTTTGCCTCAACCAGTTGTCTGTGTGGCTTGTCCTGAGACAGGTGCGGATCCAGGGAGGGTCTATCTCCCCCAAGAAGAGGAAACTTTGTGTATTTTAATATAAAATAAAACCCACCCAGAGTTGAATCTCTTAAAAGTAGCTCTATCTTGTAAGTAGTGGCATTACAACCCACCGCCCCCCAGTAGTCCATCCTGGATCCACCCCTGTTGTATACTAAGCCAAACTATGAATATCAGTCGTATCCTTTGTAACGTGCTGTTTTCATTTGTTTCCTTTTCTTTCAGAAAGTTAAAATTGTCAGTTAGCCTAGTCTCTCGCTAAACTGTCAATTGTGACAAAAACACACCAATAATTGTTGATGCCAACTAAAACATACATATCCAAAGCCTACAAAATATATCACATTATTTAAGTCTTTTTCTTTCTTTTTTTTTCAAAATTGCTTGCAATGTTTTTCTTCGTGCCAAGCATCCGAATGTCATCTTGAATTCTGACCTTTTCATTTCACTACAATTCTTTGAAGTGTAAGACTGCGCAGCTTTTTTTCCCCCTCTCTCTCGTTCTCTTCAGTCCTTCAGTCTCCCCCACTTTGATTTCATGATTTCGCACTCTGATGAAAAGTATTAAACACCAAAGTGGAAAAGTACTAATATATAACCTCTCTTTTAGTAGCCCCTCCAATCACACGCCCGGGGCACGTGCCTTGCTTGCTCGCCCATAGCTCTGTGAGCTATATAAGTAAAATACAATGCGCGCGCATATGTAAACTTGGTGCCAGCTTTGATTCTCACTGAGAGAGTATACATATAATGTTGGTTCGAATTCCATCAAAACCATAGGCTCATTTTTGTGTAACCTTGGTACTGAAGAAGACAGTAGACTTCAACAAATATTCCTGTCGGGCCTCGATTTCTCAGTGGTAGAGCGTTCACCTCTGGTGTTTGGGGTTTTTGGTTTGATCCCAGCTTGCGCCAAGTAAACTTTGTGGTGGACAAACACCGTGTGAGTGGGTTTTCTCGGGGTTCTCCCGTTTCCTTCCACTTTCTTCATTCCACCATTTCATTCATTATATAATCATCAGCGTCTCCTTTAGCCTAGCCGGTATACCCGTCATTATTGATACAACTATTATATACAGGATGCATCAGAAGTCCCTTGTCATCCTTTCTGAAAACTACAGGGATGTAGTTACATTGACTGCGAGATAAGAGATACACATTAGGCCCAGAGGGATACTTTCGGATTACATCACGCGGACGGTCGCCATCTTAGATTCGAAATTGTAATACGGACGATAAGTGGGTAGTGTGATACATGGCCATGCACTAAAATGTTCTGAGGATGTCAAATATGCAATCAGATATCATGTAACTTATTCTGGTGAAATATTATTGGCAGTGAACCAAGTGAGACTATATGTAGTGGTATGTCATACCCTTCTGTTTTTTTTTTCAGTGATAGAGACATACCGTTTCTGGTTTTTTAATGATCAAGATATACCTTCACGGAAGAATAAATGCTAAATACCATTAATAAATCCATTTTTTATACGTATTGACGAATAGCTTTGCACATAAAAAGATTTTATTTCTTATGTAGATTTTAAGTTGACAATACTGACATTTTTACCTTTTTCTACCTTTTGTTTGTAAAATGAGGTGTTTTCAAAGAAGTTAATCTAGTTTATATTTTGATGTGCCGTGTTGAATTGTTTCTTTCGTATGTATGTATGTGTCGTCTTGTCTGAATTCTTATAAGCGTCGTGTTTTGAGCATGGGCGGATTTAGGGGATTGCTGTGGGGGCAGATCTTACGGGAGTTTGAAATACCCCTCATTCGAGTGTGTGGTCCAGGAGTTTTCCCGCTGGAAATTGTTAATATTAAAAGTCGGTTTTTGAGCACTTTCGTGTATAATTCTCTGATACAAGGTAAGGGCTATTTTTATTTATTTTTTTCCAGAAAGTTGTTCACGATGGATGGATCAGTCTCTCCGTTTTTTTCTCTGTAACTAAAAGAAGCTTTCCAGTGGTTTTCAGACATTATGTAAATAGAAATGCAATCTTGTAGGCTTCACACCTCACTGCATTTGAACATTTAGATAGCCGATATGTCGAGTCAAAATCGTAATAAAACACACCGCCTCTGATTTTTCCTACTTCGAACACATTTCCCTGTTATAGTCAGGGGTAAAAGCGAGAGGGAACGCGGGGGACGCAGTTCCCCACCTCGAAAAATATGTACTGTGTCCCCCAGATCCTAAAATGGTACAATGGGCAGAGATAGGCAGGAGGAACGGCGTGGAGTGATGCCGCTACCTACCGTCCCCCCACCTTTTCAGGTCCACTTTTACCCCTGGTTATAGTATATGTTCCACATGTTCCTACTGAGCAATAAACATTTGCAGAAGCTTCTTCCAATTGCTGTGGACACAAAGTAGGATATAGGGTCAAATTTGTGCACAGACGATGGCGATACTTTGTTCTAGATGATAAAAATTATGAATATTTACTGCACAAACCATAGCCTTAACTTTTCCACTTAGCTAGAAATTGAACAGCGTTAGGTCCGGTGATCGAGCAGCCATTCAACTGCCTCTCGTCGATCAACCCATGTTCTAGAGAATTGTTCAAGTAGTGACGCAATACGAATCCATAATGAAGAAAGCGCCATGGTGTTGAAAAAACTGCGAGAATGTACCATCCTCGGGCATCGCAGCTCGCAATATCTATCCCTGTACGAGCGTGAGGTATTATTCCGCAGTTAATTTTATGGAATGAAAAAGTGACTGATTAGACCTATTCCTCATTTGTCTGCCAACAACATAATTAATTTTCTTTGCGCTGGTCATGTTGGAGGGGTCTTGCACGCGGGGTTGTCAGGTGACCAATTGTGCATGTTCTGCCTATTAACCTTCCCATTTACGTAGAGGTCAGCTTCATCTGAAAAGAGTATTTGCATAAAAATGTTAACCATAATTACTCACTGCACTTGGCGATCAACATCGTTCTCGTGGAGATGTTGCTTCATTTGCACCTTGTGCGGATGCACTTATACACGCGCAGACCCTATGACTCAACCCACATTGCATTAATAAATGACGCGTGCTCCTCTGGGGCCACATCGAGAAAGAAGTCAGCACTGCCGTAGGCGTTGCTTCATCTGTAGCTCTCTACGATCGTCCGCTACGACGTATGTCCACGAATGTGCCCGTCTCCTCAAATTTAGTTAATTACTGTGACACTGCAACATGTAACACAGTCACATTGTGGATGATTCTGTTTGCAATCGGTAACCACTGTACAGGCACTCCTCCCGCTCCACAGTTTGAATATTTCGATGCATTCCTCACGTGCTAACGGTATGGTTCTACATCTAGAAGAAAGAGGTAAATACAACGTTCAATTGGCAATAACTTTTCACCAAATTAAGCTCCATGGAATCTGATTGCATATTTGACATACTGAGAAAATTCTAGCCCGTGGCCATATATATATCACATTACCCACCAGTTTATAACAAACAAATTTAATCCAAAATGGCGGCCGTCTGAGAGAGTATTTCCAAACGGCCTAATGTGTATCACCCATCTCACATTCAATTAAACTACACCCGTGTAGAATTTAGAAAGGAACTTCGTATGATGTATACAGGGTGTATATTTCGAAAGTCCTCTGACGTTACAACAAAACGTAAGAGGAAAAACCATTTCTAAATATGTTGTTTTCAATCTAAAGTGAACACTTTTTAAATCGGAGGAGCCGTTTGGGCTGTACTCTTTATGCGCCCAATGTGGAATGAAAATGCAATGTTACATTTACCTGGACCCACAACATATGTGTATGAACTTACTGTTTGAAATGGGGGCTAGCCATCGACATGTTAGCGTAAAAATCAGTAACTTCATTCACTTATGTTGTGGGTCCAGGTAAATGGCAACGTTGCATTTTCATTTAACATTGGACGCATAAAGAGTGTACAGCCAAACGGCTCATCCGATTTTGAAAATTCCTTCAACTTACATTGGAAACATCATATTTGGAGACGGTTTCCCAATTACATTTTGTTGTAACTCTGATAATAATCGAGTTACTTTATGCCAGGGGACTTTTGAGACACCCTATATATCTTATGGAATATATGTTTGATGTCCCTATAACTGTAGTATAATTTAGTTTGTTTAAATTTACAAGTTATTACAAGTAGATTCTGACTTACATGCGTAAGAGTTTGTATGTAACTAACTAATGAATTCTATTTCATGAAATTTACATTGAAATATTTAACACAAAATCTTTTGTATTCATGCTTAACTTAGTGACTTTGCTTTGGACTGCAACTGATTATTGTACCCCATTATTGCTTGAGAAGAAAACCGATGTCCGAATCTTCATTTGGAGAAACCAAAGAACTATTGGAATGCTGAGGATTGCAATCATTAATTTCTACACTTCAAGGTGCGTAAATTATATCTAGGTATATTCTGTGTTTATTGTTATAATTACTATTACTATTACTATTATTGGGTTTAGAATCAATCAAGTACTTCATGATATTTTAGAGGGATCAAGATGGCTGCCAGATAGATAAATATTTGAGCGTCAGGCCCTTATTTCTTTTCAATTTTATATTTAATCAATGTCTATTCCCCCCCCTCATTATTCCACCAAATCGTATTCCAAGATCATCAATTTTCAATACTCATTTGTGACTGTCAGCATACATAGCATAACCGTAGGAAGTAAAACAAAGATTTATTTTTATTTTTCGTTTTCATGTATTTTCTCCATAGCTGTGAAAAATAACGCCTTCAACATCATAAATTTGTATGCTACTTGCCTGCTTTCGAGCACAATAATCAACTATTTGGACATTACGAAGCAAAGCAGGTCTACGTTGTAGTTAGCATAGTTAAGGATGTGACATAATGATATTGGTGTTGCGATGTTCAGCCTAAACAATGCAAGTAAATAAATCTGCAACAATTGTATTGGTGTTTAGCTTACATGTCCTCCAGACGGGCCATTTTTTTTTTTACATCTTGTTACTTCTACTCTATATGAGGGGTCGCGGTGGCTCAGTGGTGGAGCGTTCACCTCTGGTGCTTGGGGTCCTGGGTTCGATCCCAGTCCCCGCCAAGTGAACTTTGTGGTGGACAAACACCGTGTGCGTGGGTTTTCTCGGGGTTGTCCCGTTTCCTCCCACTTTCTTCATTCCACCATTTCATTCATTACTCATCATCACCGTCTCCTTTAGCCTAACCGGCATAATTGTGGGACGTAAAACTCAAAGATTTCATTTCATTTCTACTCTATATGAAGTATATTCTGAGGTTGTGTTTTTGGGGACGTGGTAGCTCAGTGATGGAGCGTTCACCTCTCCTGCATGGAGTTCCTGGATCGATCCCAGCACGTGCCAAATGGGCTTTGTGTTGGACAAACACTGTGTGTGGTTTTCTCGGGGTTTTCCCGTTTTCTCTCACTGTTTTCATTCTACTATTTCATTCATTCTCATGATTATAGTCTCCTTTAGCATACCCGGCAAAGTCGTGGAACGTAAAACTCAAAGATTTCATTTCATATAAACTTTGGTGCAAAAATAGATGAAGATATTTTGCACCACATACAAAAAAGTATGTTCAACATACTAACATAATGTTTGTTTGCAATGTTTTCTCTACTGTATTTATACATTTCACTTTTTACACAAAACTGCATGTGTAACGAATTTTTGTTACGAAATTCGAGACGAGACATAGCTCTTCCAATAGAAACAGATACAGTTTTCGAGACGAGGCAACTTTCGCGACACCTTTGCGAGAGGTGACAGTCTCAAATCATTTCTCGTGCGTACCCCTAGCCCATATCGTGCGTTATCAAAAAGCATGTTAATGAGAAATAACAACATGTAAATACAATATAGGTAGTTAAAAACATTTTTGTTTTCATTCTTCAGTAATGCATTATTATTAACCTCAGTATTTTATAGTCCATTCTTAATCTTAAGGTGATATATAATTAAGTTTTGAATTCGGTTAACTTATTTTGTTTCTCAAATTGTATTAAAAATGTATGTACAAACATGTTTATTTTCATTCTTGAGTGCTTAAAGTCACTATAGTTATTAAACATAGTAATTAATATTATACTCTTAACGTTAAAATAATATACAGTTAACTTTTGAATTCAGTTAACATTTTTCTTACTGAAATTGCTTTAAAAAGTATGTAAAAACTTTTTTATTTTCTTTCTTGAGTGCCAAAAGTGACGCACAGTTATTAAGATTAGTACTTTATACTCTATTCTTAATTTTAAACTGATAAACAGTGCGTTTCTGAATAAATTATGTCAAGTTATTTGAGTGACGAACACTGGTACAAAACCCTAACTACCACTGGAACATTTCGATTTTGAGATGACTACTACCGGTGCAATACAAGGGATTTTAAAATATTGTTTTTCCTTCAACGGCTATTCGATTTTGAATTCTGACTACATGGTCATATAGGAAGGATCAGTGTCTCTTTCCAACTATGGTACAGCTCCGACCGATTCACGGTGCTCACAGAAGAGACAAAAGAGTATGTTTTCAACCTTAAAGTAACGACTACTGGTGTTTCTGCCCTGGTATGCAAAAGTAAGTGGGTACCCCAATGGGGTAGAGGGGTACTATGCGGTACCTAATTTCTGCATTTTAGATATATGGAAATACATGTGTCTAAAATGTAAAGAACTGATATTTGTTTACCGAAAACTGTAACTCGGTAAGCCTTACGGATACCGAGATATGGGAAAATAAAGAGCGACACGATATGTATGTGGGGCTTGCATACTTGAAGGTACAATTTGGAAAATGAATTCAAATATGACTAACGGCTATCAAGATATTGTCAAATAAAGAGAGGACCAATACAGGTATGGGATTTTCGTATTAGATGATAAAATTTCCGAAACCGGTCATGGAAAGTTAATAAACACCAGTAGCAATTCCATCTTCAAGTAATTAGATATTTCCATGGGGTGTTAGAACATCTTACAGTCTACCAAGATTAAATTTTAAAAGCTTTTGAAAATATAACTTGACATTTGTAAAGAGTATTAGAAATATGTATTTACCTAAAACTTGCAGCTAGTACATCTAACATATAGGGAAACACCGTGACATAAAAGAGTATGAGATGTTGAAACTTCGGAAAAATTATTGGTCCCAACAAAATTAAATAAGATGGTATTTCTATGGGTTAAGTAAGTACCTCAGTACAATTTCGATGGAAAGATTAGTTCTAGGTTTTCTTCAGGCAGTTCCAAAGGTTCATCGAGCTGTGTAAAAGAGTGAAAATTCCCTGTGAATATCTAATATAGTAACCAAAATATAACGAGTCATTTATTTTATGACGTAAAAATAGAGATCTTTAAGGATTTGTACTTCTGGGTCTTTGCTATAAGAAAGAAATTCAAAAACCTACTGTATATACCTTAATATGCAATTAAATCAGTGAGGACACAGTAACTTAGTGGTGGGGTGTGTACCTAGTATGTTTTGCAGAAACTACACTGGAGTATTCTCTTAATTCCCAGAGATACGATCACACTTAACTGCCCATTTAATTTTAAAATGAAATTAAGGCAAGTGAATGCTGATGATAGAATTGATGGAGTGTAAAGGTGGGAGGAAACGGGAGTACCCCGAGAATACCCACAAATACAATGTCGACTACAAACTGACTTGGACACGGATCAAACCAGGGACCCAATACACGAAAGGTACGCACTCTACCACTAAGCCACCGTGCCTCCACCCATTTAATTGTCTATTAAGGTGTATACGGTAGTTTTCTGAAATTTCTTCTCCTTACAGCAAAGACTCAACAGTACAAATCCATGTGGGTCTCCATTTTTACGACGTCGTAAAATACATAATTACTTATCTCGGTTGCTATATTAGATATTGACAAAGCATTTTCATTCTTTTTGTACGCTAGGAATTATCAAGCTTGGATTTACCCGAAGAAAACTTCGAGCTGAATTAATCTTTCGATCGGAATTGCCCTGACGAGTGTGAGGTACTCACTTAACCCATATAAGTACCATCTTATTTAACTTTTATTAAGATCAAAAGTTGTTTTATGAAATTTCAAGATCTAATACTCTTTTATTTCACGGTGTCTCTCTAGCTGTAAGATGTACTGGCTGGAAGTTTTGGGTAACTCTATTCTCTTTTCTAATACTCTTTACAAATGTCAAATTATATTTTTCAAAGCTTTTAAAACTTAATCTTTTTAAACCAATGATGTTCTAAAATCCCATGGAAATACCCAGTTACTTTAGGATGAAATTGCTACTGGTGCTTATTCAGATTTCATGATCGGTTTCGGAAATTTCACCACCTAACACGAAAACCCCATAACTGTGTGGGTCCTCCCTTTATTTGACAATATCTTGATAGCCATTAGTCATATTTTCATTAATTTTCTAAACTACTGTCAAGTATGGAAGCCCCACATACGTATGGTGTTCCTATTTATTTCACCATATTTCGGTAACTGTTAAACATAGCGACTTGCGGTTTCGGTAAACACACACCTGTAACGTTCTTTATAAGTTTATTAAGATATATTTTAGAATGTTTAGAAATGGGAGGTCTGCGAATGCCATAGTACCCGAAAACCCCCATAAGGACGTGTGTGTGTAGTGTATTGAATTGAAACTACTTTTGAAGTTGTTGTTAGCCCTCAGTAATTACGTTTTCGAAACTGCACAATCTAGTACGCAAAACTCACACTTCTATGGTGTTGTCCTTTATTTTCTCATACCTCGGTATCCATAAGGCTTACCGAGTTGCGGTTTTCTGTGCTAAACAGATATCAGTTCTTTACATTTTAGAGACATATATTTCCACATATCTAAAAATGCAGACATATTAGGTACCCCATGGTACCTCGAACGCCAGTGGGTACCCACTTACTTTTGCATAGTAATACATTTCGAGTTGTTCAGCATCAACAAACACTTTTTTTTAATTCATCATTTTTCTACCAGAAACCCAAAAGTCCATACCTGACCGAACAGATTTTGTCCATTTAATCTTAAAAAAAATGTTAAATATTTTAAAATGTAACATTTTAAATATTTTTGGATTTTTGTTTCAGGTATTTCATGTATCAAAACAAAACCAGGATTCTGCATGAATGACAGCGAAAAGAAGCAGTGTAATTTGTGGCTAAAAGCACGTCCTTTCTGAAGACAGACCCGATTGTATTTACATTCTTTTGTACAAATATGTAACCTTAATAAATATACTGCTCCGCAAATTATTTCTTTCTTCCATAAATTAGAATAAATGTATGTCTGTTTAAAGAAAATCTTTGTTAGCGTTAAGTCTTTTCAACTCTTTTTCTCTGTAAATAAGAACATTATACCTTGCTACATTTTTTTTATCATTGTGCAATTCCGATTGGATAAAGTAAATCTGCACGAAGCACTATTATTTCAGTCATACATTAATAACTAATGTATTGTTCTGTGAATAAGGCAATGGTATAGTGAACATGTTTTAACATAAAATCTGTAACTCAGCTTTTCAGTAGTCAACTTTATTGAGAATCCGAAGAAAGAAAGAAAAAATGTTGGACTTAACGAATTTCAAAATTATTTTTATTCGAATTCTGGAATAATCCAAATTATCCAGAGAAATCATTTATGTTGCTCTCTACAGATGTATCCTTCCTCCAAATCGTATGAAAAGGAGACTTCATACATCGTTATATTTTGTATGTACTGTGTTTCGTATTTATTTAATCACTTTGTACCTCTCTCTAGTGTTGACAAGGCCGCAAGTGTCAATCGAATAATTTAGCGTTTCACTCATGTAACCTTGTGACTAACGTACGTCCTGTCGGTATATATATGTTACTGGGTTCGATTAGCGACAAACAATTTTTAGCGTTAAACAAATACAAAAATCTACACGCAATGAGATACGATGATCTTTGCCTCATAGACAATACCAAGCAACTAACGGTACTGAGTGTGGTTGAGTTTACTAGTGGTATTATCTGGCTAAAATCAATGTTCCGAGAGCTATACTTCTTTTTGTGCTCTGAATGCAAACTTTGATATAACCGTTTTAAATTATTGTACATCTATCTATCTATATAGCTATATCTATATCTATCTATCTATCTATCTATCTATATATGTATACAATTGTAAACTAGAAACTTCCGAGTAATTCTGAGAATCATCGCTCTTTCTTTAAATAATGTATGAGACTATTACACTGCTCGTTACTTAAAATGTTGAACTAAGAAGGATACATCCAGGAAAGTCCAAATTTGCAGAATGTGTAGAGCAGGGAAGGATAAATATGTTTGGTCGATGGCTGCACAGCTTCTCATACCTGTGAACTCCGCCAGCTACAGTTGATGAGCTGTGGCATTGGATCGTAAGACGCATGGCTTACCATACCAGAAGAGAACATCCTCTCGATGTCTCGCTGTGTTACAGTCGTTCTGGTTGTCAATGTTGGGTCAGTTCTGCTCTGCTATCACCACGTTGTCACACAACGAATACAGCGGTAAGTTTAACCCTTAACGTAGCAAGCCTAAGTCGTCAAAGTTGTTTACCAAGCTGGAGTCTTCTGGGGACCCCAAGTATTATTTTAATTTCTCAACATAGTATTGCAGAGGGTTACTCCAACTATTATTTTTTGGATGTCTAGAAGCATACTTAAGTTAAATGAACATTGTTGACGTCAAATATTATGTATATTTGAACACTATTCAGTTCTTCATACAATTTCATACTTGTGTGTTCGTAAATCTGAAACACAGGTTTAACAATGGAGTTTTTACATTTGAAGTTTGTTTTTATTTTTTGTATTTTTTAAAGAAACGCATCGTTGATCTAATCATGTAATTGATATCTCAAAGGGTTGCAGGATACATATAAAAATCGAGAATAAATTGATTCTTATAATTGCGGCAGTATCACCAAATATCACTCTCTGGGGTCCCTAGAGTACACCGCTTGGTATGTTAAGGGTTAAGCATATTCGACACTTACTATTAGATATCGGCTTGGGAACTTTGGCGTAGCTACCCTGTCTCCTTGAAGTTGCATTTTTAATGGGGAGTACTGTTTAGGAATCATCTTGTGAGGGAAAACGTTTTCAGCTGACACCATGTTTTTAATTATAGCTTCATTTAAAAAATAACTTATCTGTTAATTAAAATGTTCAGAGAAGTTATTTCTGGAAAATCCTATTCACGCCTCTTGTGGTAACAACTTCTGCATTTTGGAAGAGGATATTATTAAGGAAAAGAATGAGGTAAAGTCGTCTTTATATAGTACACACGGAAAAGAAAGTATTTGACAGTTGACAAATTTTCTTTTGCCAATAGCTCGGCAACAAATTAATTAATTTGGATCTTTTTGTTGTTATTCTTCGAATAGTTATAACTTGACAACCTGCCAAAGTCGGTACTCTGATAGGTTATTGTTGAGTTTTTAGGAAAACAAATTTTGTCAACTGAAGAATATTTTCTTTCGTGACTGTACAAGCAATGGATGATAACGGCTTAATAAATGACTGTACGTAAGTCTTTTTTGAGTTTGAACATAGGACTGTACGTGGCTGTGCATTTTGCATTATTATTGAAGTGCTGCAACTAAGTTATTGCAAAAGGTATGATAAATTCTTACAGTAATATTGTCACATATTGATTTACTCTGTATGAAAACTAAAATAGTTTAACGTATGGTTACCCTCCTTTGTGCCAATAATTTTAAAATTAACTCTTGTGCCACTTTTCAACACTTGGCTTTGCAGTAGCTTTCCAAAGAATTAGCAGGAAGTCCAAACTTACACCCTGCAGATAAATACATTTCTCTGGACTGTTTCACTGCTCCAAACTAAGATTTGAAAAGTGTAGTATTTTTAGTTTTATTATTATTGGCACAAAGGAGATCAACCATATTTTAAGCTATTTTTGTTTCCATACAGAGAAAAACAATATGTGGCAACATTACAGTAAGAATGTATCATGCATTTCTCAGTATGTTGCAGCACTTCAATAATGGTGCACTATACGTACAATGTAGATCCTGAATATGTCCAATCCATATATTACAACAAGGCAATACGTATGCGATACAGATAAAAAACGTATATTTCATATGGACAATCTATAAGCTACATACATCCAATCCATACATTACATATGGCCAGCCTGTACGCGACATACGTATAATCTATATGCTGCATGCAGACAGTCTGTAAGCTGCATATGTGCACTCTGTATGGTGCATACGGATATTCTGTATGCTGTATCGGGACAAGCTGTGTGCGACATAAGGAAAATCTGTATAATACATACGTACATGACGCATACTGTATCTAGTCGTACGTACGGGGCACAAGTACAATATAGATGCTGTCTCGGGGTTGAACGCAAGAAACACACGTACAGAACGTATATTGCATACTTCTTGAAATTATGCTCCGTTCTGATAGTCAGTGAGTGTCGTCATTATTAACCCACATGCTACATACAATCCTGACGTCACAAAGCTAGATATTACCTCCGTATATACTTGTTACTGCAGATGACGTCACACGAATGACGTCATTGCACTTATGCAGACAGTACGTATAATACATACTTTTTCAGCTATACGTTTGCTGCAGGATGTTATATACGGTTGTACGTTAAGTCCGGAAACTACAGGAATTACGAATGTAACCTACGTTTTTAAGTATGTCACCTACATTTTTTTTTCTCAGTGTGCACGGCATCAACCAGACAGATCCAAAAACTCATTAATGCAAAAATAATTAAACCGAAGGATAACAATGAATTTAGTTCTCCAAATTTTGGTACTGCAGAAACTAGACACCCAAGGATTTCAGATGGTACTCAACTTTCAGAAATGTAACACTTCTACTAAATAGCTTTCGGTAAACATAACATCTATAGAAGACAATTTAAGCTCTCTAAAGGCAAAAAAAAAAAAACTATATAACCAGCATGGAGCTTTCGGGAAGTTACCAACAAATTTTGCTGCATCCCAAAACTCGAAAATAAATGACATTCGATGTAAAATCTTTTCGGAAAGTCGTAAAAGATTTTGAGCTGCACGATGGGCCATCGACCCTTAGGTCAAGTATTCAGTATCGCAACGAAGATGATTTTGGATGACCGAACTAATAAGATTACTAATGCGGATGATATCATTTGCAGCGGTTACAACTTTCAGCAACAGTTACAGGACTTATGATTAATATTCAAGAATCTTAGAAAACACGACTTTCGTGCATAACCTCAGGAAACACATTTATGGTAAAAGGAACTTCATATGTTAGATTTACTCGGCAGTTTAAAATCCATTATAATATCACCAAAAATAGCTAGGAAAATAAGAAATTTCAAAAGACCAACTACAAAACGGATTCTCAGAAGTTTCATTGGATTGTCGTGATTGCCTTGCTCTTTTGTAGCATTTGCTAGAAGGTTGTTTTTAACTTGTAAAGTTATGACTTGAAGACTGTTTGATCGTAGGGCATGATAAACTTAACTTTTTTTTTCACTAGTGTCTTTACTTTGTTCTTCCTTTATGATGTCTTCTGTTTGTTTTAATCTACTAATTACGTAAGGGGGATTATTAGATTCTGGCAAATACTATATGTTAAAATCATAGTCGGTTAGGAATAATTTGTATCTCGTATGTTTCCCAAACCTTAACGACTTCTGTATCTAATATAGTTATACATTTGGCATCCACACAGGGAGTGGATTTTGTACTGTATTTAGAAAAAAGTAGTTAAATTTCCGAAAGGTACATATAAGAGCTTATAATTCTTTCTGCCAAATATTGGACTTCTGTTCACTTTTCGTCAGTCTCCTAGGCGATATGTCACTACTTTCTCTGTGTTTCCAACTGGTAATTGAGGCTTCAGTGTATGTTTAAAGAAATAAATTATATTCTTGTTCTATTGTGGCATGAGAACGTTGGGGGAAGTCGATTCCAAAAGTTATTGGCATCGTCTTCCTAATTATTAGATATTAATGACCTAATGTTGCTTGTCCTAAGTTAAATGTTATTAGTGCTATTTGGTTTAAACAAGTATTCCGTCCTGAATTTCCATTTAGTACTGTTTGAAATGGAACTAATCTGTCCCAGGCGGCAGTGATTTTGACGGCCCTATTGTAGTTGTACTTCTTGTATGTATTATTGCGTATTGGATTCCTGATTTTGTTTTAACTGTTAAATTTGATCTGTTATTCCCCTCTTCTAGAGTGATGATTTCGCTTCTTTCTTTCAAATATCTTATTGTGTTTTCCATTATAGGATTTTCATAATTTATGTAATTATGATTTCTACTTTCTATTTTTTCTTCATCATTGTTCGGATGATGTTGGCTGCCGGTCCGATTTTTTGGTGTTTGAAACAACTGGAACCATTATTAGAGTATCGATTATTCTTCTTCGTCGATCATGTTGCATTCTATAGCTTGTGTGCGCTATCAATAACTATAATTCTCCAATATTATTGGCCGAGGTACATATATCATGCTCAGGAGGATTTCGTTTGTAGTAGAGAAAGGTTTTCTATTCTTGGCTCATATTAAGATATTCTTATTGATTATTGGCTTATGGTTGAGAGATCATTACCCAGGCAACAATTTAAATTTGTTGCAAGCTTGTAGCAAATTTACCTTTACAGATCAATTTGCTTGCCGCAAACTTTATTACACAATCCAATTTCCTTGCTGTAAGCTTGTGCAAGCTAGTTAGTTAGATCAGGGGAAGGCTTACGGCAAGCTTGTCTACACAAGTAATACGCAAGTCAAGTTATCTCAAACGCAAGTCAAGTATAAAATGCTTATTAACGCAGGTTTATTCATCAATGGCAGGCCTTATTAAGCTTATTGCAAGTAAAGTACACCCCAAACAGGCCATATGCAAGCTTGATGGAAGCGAATTTTGATTAAAAAAATAAATCGGTAAGAAATCCGTATATATACTGTAGATCGTCTGACTGAATTATATAGAAATGCTGAGCACATCAAAAACATCTATGAAAGATATATATGTTGACCTTCCCAATGGTTGAAGCAAATGCATAGCCATAAGAGCATATAGGACTGCGATCTGCTCCTACAATACATCAAAATAATCATAACGGCTTCTTATGATTAGCAACACGCTCAGGGTCACGGTAATTTTGTTTTTTTTACAGAGTATCGGGCCGGAGCCCTTGACTACATGAGTAATGTGTTATAAAGAATATTTCAAGTTGTGCTGGTGGTTTGTTGAGTGTTAATATTGTTTTGTTTTATATGGGAGACTACATCTGCAACTGTCCCTGAATAGCTGATTATGACTTCTTTACCACATCTGCAGAGATATTAAATGCTTGGTGTTCGATGGACGTTCCGCAGAGCGCATTTGTGCCTACGTTAGCTATAGCTGGATTTAAATATATGTGCTAAGTACGCCAGAACTTATTGTGGAGATGTTGTAAAAAGTCTCTGACAGTGGGTAGCTCTAAGTCTTCCAGAATCTGGCTGTTTCGTGTATATCTGTCGTGACTAGTGATTATACGACCAGCCTGAGTTTGTACACTTTCGAGAGTTTGTATGTGACTATGTGAAGCATGTTGCCAGCCAGGGCATGCATAAGAGATTTTAGCCAGGACTATGATTTTAAAGATGTGAACTCGAATCTCGTGAGAAAGGGAGCTACAGCGCAAGATGGGGTACAACGCTGAGATTTTTCGTAAGGCTCTCTGTTGTGTGTGCGGCGAACGATCTAAAGTTACACCCAGGTATTTGGCATGCGTAGTATGAGGATGACAGCACAGGTTTTGTCTCCATTGATTTAATTCTCCAACGTCTTGCCTATTCCATAAAACCTATGAGTTGACGTTGCATGTAGATGTAACACTGCGCAAGTGAGCTTCTGGTCGTGAAAAAGGGAGTGTCGTCGACATAGGTTGCAACAAAGCAATGAGGCAATGTCGGGATATCGGCTGTGTACAAATTATATAAAAGCAGTGAAGGTGCAACTCGTGGAACACATGCTTTAATATGTGTGGACGTGGATTTAACACTGTCAACAGACACATGAAATTTTCTACCAATACGGTAGGAACGCAGTAAATGCAGAATACAATCTGAAATTCTTTGCGTGCATAGTTTATATAAAGGTAAAGCTAACCAGACTTTATCAAAGGATTTTGAGACATACTCCAAGGGTGTTTTTTTTGTTGATGCGCTACTCGTACGTGGGCAGATTTAATGGTGTCTTTCAATTATGCTATATAGCAGAGCTATGTTGGGCAAGAAACCCGAACTGATGGAATGGTAGTTCTCTAGTAACTACATGCTGTTTTAGCCTCCAGAGAAAAACACGTTCAAAGAGTTTTCTCAGGTGAGGCAGAAGCCTTATCGGCCTATAGTTTTCCGGGAGAAGTGGATTCTTCTCGGGCTTATGGATGGTGATAATACGAGTTTCCTTCCAGGTCTTCCGGTAATAACATAATTGAAAGATACCATTAAATAAATAGGTTAGGAAGACAAGTAATTTTCGGGTTGGGTGTATTAGTATCTCACAGATGCTGTTTTGGCCAGCTGACATTTGATACGACCTTCTATTTCTCGAGGTGTAACTAAGATGGCAGGATTTTGTGTATTTATGCTATATAGTGTGGTTCGGATGTGCTGTTTGAGATAGGGATCGAGACGTGCTCTGTTAGATTGGAAATGTTCTTCCAGAGAGTCAGCGAAAGTATTCGCTTGCGACTGAGTGTCTTGAGTCAGTCCTTGTTGTCCTTGAAGGACTCTAGCTCTGGAGGCATTTGTAGCACGCTGAAAGGATTTAGAGCATGTCCGAATTTTACGATCATTTGCTGTGATATTTCGAAAAGTATGATCCCAATACTGTTGATTTTGTCGCTGCGTGAGTATCTTGAGGTTCGCACATAGTTTATTCCATAATGTTTTGTATGATGGATGTAGTGTGTGCTGCCATCGGCGTCAATGGTTTAAATGAAGAAAGATCTGCAGATAGATCTGTCGCTTTGTCCTATGTGCGTTGGAGAGATATTTAGAGTGAAGTTCGCTGCCTCTGCTGTTCGAAGTGCTAATGTGATGGGAGAAACTGCGTGGTCGGTGTCCTCAATAGTGGCTGGCCTATCTCGTAGATCGATCATAGTGTTAATTTTTTGTTGAAATATATCCCAATCGGTTTCTTTTTGCTTAACGATAGGGGCAGAATGGGCGATGCTGTGTGTGAGACGTGAAAAAATCTGAGATTACATAAGGATGGACGGTAAACAATACATCTTTACAAAGAGCCACGTCAAGCACATCGTGTTGTCCGCCGAACTTTGGTCTGGCGTATGATGAGTTTGGTCTGGCGGAGCAATGATGATGATGTTGGACATGAGCAGATATTGGTGTAAAGCATCTCCTGCAGTGTTTGAAGTAATAGAGTTCCATTCTCCTTGTTTAGAATAGATCTCGAGCTAAGATGACTATTGGTGCTACGTTACAAATAACATCGAAGTCAATGGGCTCTAGTTGTGTTGCCGAGGATCTGTACAAGGGGAGCAATATTAATGGAACGCCTGGAGTGATTAGCTCAACAGCAAGTGTCACCAAAGTAAATAGGGGTGGTATTGTAATCCATCTGACTGGGAATGCCTTTTTGATTGTAAGTAGTAATCCTCCTTTCTGTCTGCCCACTCTATCCTGTCGATAGACAATGTAATTGGGTAGTCGCCAAGTAGTGATCCAAGCATTAAACTGTGTTTCTTGTAGAAGCATGTCATCAGCTCTATGGTGTGTGAGAAATCTAACTAGCATTTGTTTCTGCACCTCGAGAAAATCTGCATTCCATGTAGCAAGGTTAAGTGTATGATGTAGGACGCTGGAGATAGAAACAGCCATCGTCAACCATTTCCCTTGTTGTTTCTATTACTGATGCAGCATGGAAGCTGAATTTGCTGCTTGGCGGAAACGGGTAATACCAAGTTTAATATGCGTTATTATTTTGTGGAAATGTAACACTCTGAGGAATGAAAGAATGGACTATAGGTCCAGGTCTTCTTTAGGGCTCTCCTGTTTTTTGGCAGAAGCTGAATGGGTATGAGGAGCAGTGGGAGCTTCAGCGTCTTCATAGTAAGTAGCCATAATTTGGATATTAACAATAGTGGGACTGGGAACTATCTATGGTGATGGTTTGTTTTCGGGTGATCTCCCTGACAGTTTGCGCAAGTGGCGGGTGTGGACGTGTCTGATTTACTGCAGGACTAGGTAAAATGAAATTGCCCATATTTGAGACAGCGCGCATGCGCTTCACAGGTTTCCTGTAAATGCCCCAAGCGTTGGCATCTGAAACACTGTAGCACCGAGGAATGCTTGTGTGGTTCGATTTGGACCTTGTAATTAAGTAGGTTCTTGATAGCATGTATCTCTTTAACAGCTGCAGTTTGGTCCAAAGCAATCTAAAACAGTGAAATTATAATTTTCTTCTTATCCGTCTTGCTTTTGCGAGACATTTGATGAACGCCTGTTGATTTATAGCTCAGTCAGATACATTCATCCATGAGATCGTCTAAGTCAGTGACAATAGGTAGTTTTTGGACAACCACCTGAATAGGACTTTCATTTTTTGGTACTCCTGTGGCATACTCAGTTTCCATTTGTTCCCAATAAGTCTTGATAAAATTATAATCTTCTTTGTTTTCCGCTTGAATTCGAATTCGCTCCTTATTGAGCTGGGCTAGAGGGGGCTCCTTCAATGCTCGTGACAAGGTCTTAATAAATGTATAAGTGTTGGTAATTCCGTAGATGAAAATCGGTGGAGGCTTCAAACTGAGTGATTTGTCGTTGCAGTTTTAATGTTAGTACTAGCGTTATGTGATTGACTGCGGCTAAAGAAGACCTACGTCACTTTAGCGTTCCTACTACCGTGAAATCCATATCTTCTGGCTTACCCGAGGTGGATGGTTGCGAAGCACTTTACTGCTTAAATGTAGTGGTTTTCGATTTTGCAGGGGCAGCTGTTTGCTTCTTGTTACCTAAAGCCACTAGAAAATCTTCTGGTTTGCACGTGGATCCCTAAGACCTGGAATCCGGGGTGATTACTTTTTTAACTGATTTTGATGGTGTCTTCTGAGAAGCCGTCTTTATAACTAAACTGGAAGATGGCGCCAGATTACCACAAAAGAGGGTACTGACAGTCCCTGTATATGCTTAGAGCAAGGCAATAAAGGTGGAGTTTATTAAGGTGCCTACTCCTCCGAAGAGGAAGCACGAATATGAATCGTTAACCGGTGGAGAAGCCAAAGTCGTCAAGTAGTTACGGTGACATCGCCTTCGAAGAGAAGAATACCAAAATCAAATCGTTAATCCAAGAGAATAGCAAGTTCGTCAGCAGTAAAGATAAATTTGGTGTGTTAACTTCGTAGAAGCTTAAAATAAACTCGACGGTTGTTTCCTTAATCCTCAGAGAGGTAAGTAATCTAATTGTATTTATGAAATTCGCGATTCAACCAATAGGAATGGAAATACTAAGTCAATCGCTTATTTTTCTCCACCAGCTACGGATACCTTATTTTGTAACCTGGCTAGAGCTTCAGGTGGAATATGCACAACCATAAAATCATACACGACTCCGATCTGCTGCTACAAACCGTCAAAATAATCCTGACTGTTTCTTATGATTAGAAACGCGCTTATTTTTAAGGCTAGCCATCGGCTAGCAACCTGTCAGAAGGCTACATACTCTTTTAGGGAAGAGGAGTTGTAGGTCTAAGAGGAGTGGGAAAAGGAAGGATGGGCTATGGGCTTTTTGATTGGTAATTTTATTTAGTCATTTTTTTATTTTGGGATCTTTATGATCTTTGCGATCATAAACATACAGAAAGGTAGAAGGAACTACGTATTGTACACAACTATCGACATAACAAAAATATTACAGTAAACGAAGCAATAACGAAAAAGGAACGAGAGGTTACAAAACTATCCAAATTAAGAATATATAATGACGAATAGAAAAAAAAGAATGAACTTTAAATAAGAAAAAAACGAAAATGTCAATAACTGACGAGATTAGACAATGACTAATGTAGAAATTAGAAATCAAAAGCACTGATAGATGTGAGAGATGATGTGAGGTGCACTTGAAGCCACAATACATCATGAGGAATGTTAGAAGGACAAATGCTGTTATCTTCTTCCTAGAGGCTGCTCTAGGCTGATGACGCGGTGAGCCTTGTCACTGTGCACAAAATGATGGAAAAATATGAGGGAGACGAACATGCAGGTGATAGTCGTCAAAAAGATGTCGACCGAGGTGGTCAGGTGGTTCAGTGTAGCAGTATAATGTAAACAGAAGGTGAAGTGGGGTATAATGTATCGTGCGGGAGCGGAGTGAAGTGCCGGATGATGCATTGTTTCAAAGAGAATAGGTTGATAGTGTTTGTAACGGTGAGTGATAAACTTCAAACGCTGTGCTTGAAAGTGATAGCGGATCGTAGGAAATGAGATCAACAAATAGATATCACGAATCGATATCACGAGATATCACGGACTTGGCAGAGAGATTCGAAAGGCAATGCGAAAAGCATTTCTTTCAAAAATGGCTAGCTGGCCATTATGGTAGGATGAAGCGGAAATCCAAGCCGGAAAGCCATATGTAAGAACTGGTCTGTGGAAGACTTTGTAGGTGTTTAATACAACGTTGGCTTTAAGATACCAGGTAGTACCAGTTAAGCGTTTCAGCAAGTTCAGTCGATTGTGACAGTGCGTCCTAAGTATGTGACAGTGCGTGTTGGAGTGAGGAGTGTATCATGGACAGTGAGCCATAGGAGGGATGGGTTGCGATGAACTTTAGTACTTTTCCGAGGTGGAACAAAAGCAATTGCTTGAGTTTTGGAGACATTTATTTTGAGCTGCCATTTAGATCTCCAATGGGTGAAATTGTTTATAGCTTCTTGTAATGAAATATTTATGACTTGGATGATTTTGCCTAGAGCAAGGAAAGCAGTGTCATCAGCATACTGGAAGAGGTGAACGTTGGGAGGCAGCTGCGGAAGATCTGCAACAAACAGGATGTACAAGGGAGGGGAAAGAGCAGAGCCTTCAGGTACCCCACACATTAGAAAAATAGGATGTGAAAGCTGCTCATTAATGGCAATGTATCAGATGTGACATACAAGGAAGTGATAAGTAATGGCAAAATAGGTTATCGGTAACTTAAACTTGATGAGCTTGTATATGTGTGCTTCATGCCAAAACTTGTCAAATGCTTTTCCATGATCAAAGAGAAGAAGAACGGAAGGTTGAATGGAATTGTAATGATTGGTGATGAGAGTTATGAGGCGGAGTAGTTGATCGTTGATAGAAAATGATGGTCGAAAACTGGCTTGGTGTGTTGGGAGTAGTTGGCGGTCGAGTAAATAAGGATGGGGGCGTTTAACTAGTAATCGTTCGAATATTTTCCTGAATGTAAACGTAAACTGTATGGAACGATAGGACGAGACATTTGATGGAGACTTATTACATTTTAAACACTTTCCAGTCGGATGGAAAAAATACCGTTCGGAGGATAAACGTATAAATAAATGACAAAAGTGTAAGTAGTGCTATAGGACTTTCTTTAATGTGTCAGTAAGTGATAGAACTAAGCCAGGTGCAGTGTTTCGTTTTCGCTGGATGCCAGATGAGATTTCGGAAACTGTGATAGGACTAGTAAGAAAATAGTCGGGATGGACATGAGTGGTGTTCGGTTGCTAAGATATAGAGTTAAGATTCACTTGATCGACTGGATGAGGTATGCCTGTGTTGTCCGACTCGGATGGGGTGAATATTTCCTGCAGATAGTCAAGAAAGGCGTTTGCTTTATCTGTGTCAGAATGAAGTGGGGCATCGTCTAGTAGGAGAGAGTATGGAACCCTGGCGTGTTTGTCACAGAGTGCATTCAAGCACTTCCAGTACAGGGTAGGATGAGCTGTGTCAGAACGATGATTGCAGGTTTTCACCCACTGGCGTAATTTATAGTTATGAATGTAGTTATGAATGTAGTTATGAACTGTTCTTTCGAGGGGATGATGAAGGCGGAGTGCTTCAGGATCCCGGGTGCGCAGGAATTCCCGATATGGCATGCGTGAGCGACGGACAAGAGCTAGATATTGTGGTGGGAGTCTCGGCCGGTACGGGATGGATTCAGACTGTGGAATATATAGAGAAGAAGACTGTTGAATTGCAGTTGTGATAGTATCGACCTGGTGCGTTAGATCGTCTTGTTTAATTGGAGATTCGTAATGTGCCAGTGTGTTTGATATATAGGAGTGATACGATACCAATCAGCTTTTTCATAACGTAGTGATAGACGTGGTAAAGGTAACGATGTAGGAGAGGTAAGACCGGAGTGATAAGTGAGCTTGATAGGCGCATGATTGCTCCCCATTAAGTCCAGAACAATTACTGTAAACGGCTGATGATAGTGTTGGATACCAGTGCTCTATCGAGTGAAGTAATACCTATGGGACGAGTTGGGGACGGTAGTGCAGGCAGAGTACTGGTAGTATGGACCGTAATGAAGTGCGTAAAGTCATCGAACTCTGCTTGAGAACGACTATGAAGGTTGATGACGGTGAGTGTAGTAAAGTATTTATGATTTAGAGGTATGTGAAGAAAAGTCATGAGGAATGGGAAAGCCGGGGAGGATGTAGATTGTTGTGATAGTAAGAGCGATATTTTTGAAATATAAGGTAGTGATTACGTGTTCTGGGATATGTAACAGAGGACACTGGTCTGATCGAAATGGAATTGAATGACGAAAACCTATCGCAGCACCTCCATTGGCTATGTGTGCTGCGATGTGACTATAATGACGTATTAAGGTGTATCGAGGGATAGTGCAGAAGATAGTGTGCTTGAGAAAGGCTTCGTTTAACAGAAATGCTGTGAAGTTTCCGTGTAACGTGGGTTCCTGTCACCACGACATGGCGCGTCCTCAGGTTGCCGATCGAGGAGAAGGCCTCTAGATATAGAGGTTAGCTGCGAATATACTGAATAAGAAGTCGCGGACAGACGACTAGGAGTGGTCCTCCAGCTTGGGGGTTTGGGTAAGGCTAACACCCTCATCCTGTAAAAGAAGGCACTTGTTCAGAAACATTCACAAAAGCCTCGGACAAGGACTGATAATTTGGCACGACCTCAGCAAAAGAAAATGGACATGAGATTTGGAACATGGAATATTAGAAGTCTTTATAGGGCAGGCGCGTTAAAATCTGTAACGAGTGAGTTAGAGAAATACAGGATGGATCTAGTAGGAGTTCAGGAAGTTAGGTGGGAAGGAAATGGATCTGATAATTCCGGAAATTTTACGTTCTTTTACGGGGAAGGAAATAAAAATCACCAATTAGCAACAGGGTTTTTCGTTCACAAACGAATATTACCAGCAATAAAACGGGTTGAATTTGTTTCTGACAGACTTTCTTTTATTACTCTCAAGGGACGGTGGTGCGATATTATTGTTTTAAATGTACATGCTCCAACTGCAGATAAGGGTGACGATATAAAAGATAGTTTTTACGAAGAAGTGGAACGTATATTTGACCAATTCCCGCGATACCATATGAAGATTCTATTAGTCGATTTCAATGCGAAGGTAGGACGAGAGGATATTTTCAAACGGATTATAGGGAACGAAAGTTTGCATAAGGAAAGTAATGACAACGGTGTTAGACTCGTGAACTTTGCAACATCCAAAAACCTAATCGTGAAGAGTACAAAATTCCCACATCGCGACGTCCATAAATGCACTTGGACATCACCAGACGGAAAAAACACATAATCAAATTAATCACGTTTTAGTAGATAGAAGAAGGCAATCTAGCATAATTGACGTTCGGTCGTTTAGAGGGGCTGATTGTGACACTGATCACTACCTGGTAGTAGCTATAATACGTGAGAGATTATCGTTCAATAAATGTAATATTCAATGTCCGAAAACGAAGAGATTTAATTTAAAGAAATTAGAAGAGAGGAATACCAGATCGAAGTTTCGAATAGATTCTCGGTTTTAGAAGACTCGGAGTGCACTAGTGTCGAGGATACTTGGATTGAAATTAGAGACAGCATTAAAAGTTCAGCAATAGAAAAATTGGGACACGCGGAAATACGTAGGAACAAACCATCGTTCGACCAAGAATGCATTAAACTAGCAGAGAAGAGAAAACAGGCAAAATTACGCTGGCTACAAAATCCGAATGTAATAACTACACAAAATTTTGCGGATATCAGGCGGGAAACTTCCAAAACTTTTAGAACAAAGAAACGCGATTTTTTGAAAGATAAAATTAAGGAACTTGAAGATAATAGTAAAAATATTCGAGACATGTATAAGGGGATCAGCGAATGTAAGAAAGGCCATGAACCTCGTGCTTATATATTAAAGAAAGCTGACGGAACAGTTCCCACTGATACGGATAGCCTCTTAAATAGATGGAAAGATTTCTTTGACGATTTGCTGAACACGCAGCCAAAAACTAATGTGCGTGGACAAAAGGAGATATACACCGCAGAACCGTATATTCCAGAACGCAACCGAAAAGAAGTAGAAACCGCTATAAAGAATTTAAAGAAACACAAATCTCCGGGTGTAGATAAAATACCGGCTGAGTTAATTTTAGCTGGAGGCGAAAAATTGTGGAACAAGATACACAAACTCATTCTCCTTATCTGGAACAATTAAGAATTGCCACAAGAGTGGAAAAGATCAATCATTGTTCCAATTCACAAGAAAGACGACAAAACTGACTGTAATAATTATCGAGGCATTTATCTTCTGTCAACATCCTACAAAATCGTTTCAAATAAAGCTGACGGAACAGTTCCCACTGATACGGATATCCTCTTAAATAGATGGAAAGATTTCTTTGACGATTTGCTGAACACGCAACCAAAAACTAATGTGCGTGGACAAAAGGAGATACACACCGCAGAACCGTATATTCCAGAACGCAACCGAAAAGAAGTAGAAACCGCTATAAAGAAATTAAAGAAACACAAATCTCCGGGTGTAGATAAAATACCGGCTGAGTTAATTTTAGCTGGAGGCGAAAAATTGTGGAACAAGATACACAAACTCATTCTCCTTATCTGGAACAATTAAGAATTGCCACAAGAGTGGAAAGGATCAATCATTGTTCCAATTTACAAGAAAGGCGACAAAACTGACTGTAATAATTATCGAGACATTTATCTTCTGTCAACATCCTATAAAATCGTTTCAAATATTCTATTAGCAAGATTGACCCCATACGCAGATGAAATTATCGGAGATTATCAGTGCGGATTTAGACGAAATCGATCAACTATCGACCAAATATTTACCATTTGCCAAATACTCGAAAAGAAGTGGGAATACAATACCCCGGTACATCAACTATTTATTGATTTTAGAAGAGCTTACGACTCGGTTAGGAGAGAAACATTATACAACGTTCTTACAGAATACCGAGAAAGCTAATAAGATTAATTGAGATATGTTTAAGTGAATCCCAAAGTAAAGTCAGGATAGGATAATTTTTGTCCACGAGCTTTCACGTCGAAAATGGCCTGAAACAAGGAGATGCGTTGTTGCCATTATTATTTAACTTTGTGTTGGAATACGCCATAAGAAAAATCAAAGATAGCAACCAGGGCCTAGAGTTGAACGGTATTGACCAGGTTATGGCACATGCTGATGATGTAAATTTAATAGGGAATGACAGGAGAAGAGTAGAAATAAATGCAGATATCTTACTAAACGCTTGCAGGGACTTGGGTTTAGAAGTAAATGCAAAGAAAACTAAATACATGGAAGTGCGTCGGGACCGTAATATGGCAAATTGTGGAGGCGTTAAAACATTAAATAATATTTTTGATAAAGTGGATACTTTCAAATTTTTAGGATCAATATTAACAAACGAAAATCATATTCACGAAGAAATTAAATGTCGACTAAAAGCAGGTAATTCGTGTTACTATTCGGTTCAAAGTCTCTTGTCGTCGCGAATTCTGTCGAAGAATTTGAAGCTTAAAATATATAAAACGATAATCATGCCTGTTGTTCTGTATGGTTGCGAAACATGGTCGCTTACTCTGAGGGAAGAACATAGACTGAAAGTATTTGAGAACAGGATCCTGAGAGAATATTCGGACCCAAGAGGATCGAGAATGGGGAATGTCGGAAACTTCATAACGAGGAACTACATAGTTTATACGGTTTATCCAACATTGTTAGGGTCGTCAAGTCTAGGAGGCTTAGGTGGGCGGGTCATGTAGCCAAAATGGAAGAAAGTAGAAGCGCTTTCAAAGTCTTGACTGGAAGACCCATAGGTAAACGACCATTGGGAAGACCTAGGCGCAGATGGGAGGATAATATTAAGATAGATCTCGAAAAGATAGGAATACAAAGAAGAAACTGGACGCTATTAGCTAAGGATAGAAGTCAGTGGAGAGCTTTTGTGAACGCGGCACTGAACCTCCGGGTTCTATAGACAATAGAGTTAGTTAGTTAGTTAGCTGAGACGTTTTCTTCTAGTAAAAGAGTCTTAAGAGTGTTTTGTTTTTAAGAAGAGGACGAATATTGAACAATAAGAAAATAATATCCATAGTTGATATAAATTACACTGCTGCTTCGAGTTTGGTGGTGTGGAAGTGGACATAGTTGTAGGAGTATGTAGCGTATAATGACACATGAAAAGTAGATTTGGCGAAAAAAAAAATATATGTTGAAGAACATGTTCACGTTAGAAATGTCAGAGCTATGAATTCAAGTAGTTTGCTAAAGGTGACAGGATCTTCAACAGTGCGATTTTTAGAAGCTGTCTGTTCTGCAGCCCCTTAGGGTACAACCAACTCTGGATGAGATTGTTGAGCTGTAGTTTGCCCTTAGATTTATAACTATATGCGGGGTTTTCATCAGGCATTTCGGAGATTGTGTCATGTTTGGGCAGATGCGAGTTTGATGGGGCCAAGAACAGTAACCGCAGACAGTAGAGTTTCTACACTGTGAAGTGAGATGAGAATTGTATATCTGTTACTTATCACACCGGAGAGGTAAAGGTGGAGAAGAACGCGAAGGTTGGACGCGATGTTCTCGTTTATAGATTTCGTTCGTTCAGTGCCCTGCCATGAGGAGGTTATCAAAGGTGTCTTGAGATGAGTTGAGGACACGTACCATGTAAGTAGGACATGCATTGTTTCGAATACGTATGATATTGCTGATCGTGTGTCCTTCATATTGAAGTACCTCATGAATCTCCTCATCAATGTAAGTCGGGTCGACTCCTCGAATCACAACTGAAAGTAGTGGAGGTCGTTTTGGTGGTGTGCTTGTTTTCGTCGAGTATAGCTGAGTGATGTGATAGTAGCCTGTTTGCCGAAGATTTCGAAGGAAGCCTTGTTCCGGACTGTAATCGCGAATTGTGTGTTTGGGGATTTGAAAAAAAAATCCGTTTCTTTTTTAAACGACTTCTGTTAAAGGTATTCTAGGTAGATATTTCCGAAGTTGAATTGCTATGAACTTTTCGTTGTTGAACTTGGTATCCATGATGTGATTGTCCATGAGAGATGGTTGATTATGGTTGTCGGCGTTAGCAGTGTGGTCATCAGCTGCATCCATATCCGAAGAGTCTGACATTTTATCTCGAGGCTGCATTATAGTATCAGAATATAACTGCTTGCTTCGTGGTGATCTGGACCGCGTGGAAATGTTTGATGTAGTAGGAGCAGTTGAACTGTCCGACTGGTTTCGTTGTCTGTTACCTGTATCCTTCCGCTTGACCACCTTGGTGGCCGAAGCGGAAGGAGAGAGGAAATATGGGGTAAATTAGCGTGTCGGCCATCCACTATGGGTCACCAGAAACACAGGGGTCCGCCCTCTTGCAGTACGGGAGAGCCGTGACTCTGATCGGTGAGATTCTGATGAAAGATGAATGAAATGATGAAGGTAGGACAACCCGTTTGGTTAACTGTCCAGGTGCAGCAGCCCCCTGGCTCGATTCGTAGACCCGACCGCCCTTGTCTGAATAAGTCTGAGGAGAGGATCTCAAGAAATAGACAGACAAGAAGCCCAGGATGTGGAACAGGAAAGACAGATCGAAACTCGTTATCATGGAGTTGATAATGCTTCAGAAGAAGCTCTGGAAATGTATCTAAGAACGCGACCTTCCTTTTTTCCAATATCCATTATGTTGCGGTATTAGCCAAAAGTACATGAAATTTTTACCTTTCTATATATAAACGCAGAAAAATGTTAATACTTTAAACAAAGCATTCAGATAAAGTTTAAATGTAAGTTAAACTTTAAATTCATATTAAAATATCTGCAACAGTTCTGTATTCTTTCGCGAAATAAGTAGGCTCAAATCTGCTGCTATCTATGTTCACATTTTTAACTTATACATAAATACCACAATACGTTATGCCTCATATTTACCGAAATATGAGGAAATAAAAAGTGACATCGGACTAGAGTACTAGATTGGATAGAGTAGATCGACACAATTTAAAAAAAATAATTAAGTTTTGTTCTTTATTCAAGGTGAATGCTAAAAGGCACTAACAACGAGAATTCTACCTTGTCACCGAAAGTTATGAGGTCTGCAGCACGTGGTTTTTGAGAACAACTGAAAATCGAACTCGCGCTCGCTTTTTACTTCAATTTAAATAAAAGCGTCTCGCAAGTGAAGGTTGTGTTGCCTCACTACAAGGGGAAAGACGGGTAAGTCGGATTAGACTGATAGGGGTTAAATTTTTTGGGACACACGTACATACAAGGTCTGTATGATAAGTAATGAGACTCGCCGCGCCGCGGCGCGCGTGTCGCTGGAGCGGGTTTGTCGGTGATGGAGGATGTAGGGGGGGGTCCGAGCAAAGCAACGCACCGCGCGTCAGTTGGCTCCGAGCCTTAGTGGAGCGCGGACAAGCCTTGGACAAAGCCCTTGTGAACATTCTTGTCACGGCGGAAAATCAACAAACATGGAGGGTTCCATCGAACAGCGTTATGCGATCAAATTTTGCGTTCGCCTGGGGAAAACGGCTACTCAGACGCTTTCTCTCATCACGGAGGCCTACAAAGAGGAAGCCCTATCCAAAGCCCAGGTGTTTCGTTGGCACAGTGCGTTCCGGAACGGCCGGGAAAGCGTTGAGGATCTGGAGAGGGCTGGACGCCCGACAACAGTGACTACGGACGAAACTGTGGCAAAAGTGAGGGATCTCCTGAACTCAGACCGTCGATTATCGTTGAGATTGATTGCTGATGAACTCGATATGAACCACACAACAGTGCACAAGATTGTGACGGAACAATTGGGAATGAGAAAAATCTGTGCGAAACTGGTGCCGCGAGTGTTGACTGACGAAAAAAAGCAACGACGTGTTGATTGTTGTCAGGAACTGTTGAACCTCATGAACAGTGACCCTAACTTTGAAGATGACGTCATAACAGGTGACGAGTCGTGGGTGTTCCAGTACGACCCTGAAACGAAACGTCAAAGCGCGGAGTGGCACACTCCTGCGTCCCCGCGCCCCAAGAAGGCCAGAATGTCGAAGTCAAAGGTGAAAACAATGTTGATTGTTTTTTTTTGACAATGTGGGGGTGGTCCACAAGGAGTTTGTACCCCAAGGACAAGCCGTCAACGCCGCCTTCTACAAACAAGTCCTTGAGAGACTGCACAGGAGCGTCAAGCGGAAAAGACCGGCGATCGCTAGCCGGTGGAAGTTGCATCACGACAATGCCCCTGCCCACACCGCCTTCTTAGTGACCTCCTTTTTGACCCGGATTGGGGTGGAAGTCCTTCCACAACCACCCTACAGCCCAGATGTGAGCCCGGCCGACTTCTTCCTCTTCCCGAAGCTGAAGCCACGCTTGAAAGGAACCCGTTTTGCAGACGTCACAGCCATCCAAGCAGCCGTGACCACATTTCTAAAGGACATGCCGGCTGCTGACTTCCAGGGGGCGTTTGCAGCGTGGAAACATCGATTGCAGAAGTGCATCGACGCAAGAGGAGAGTACTTCGAAAGCTTTTAAGTCCCTGTACAGATCAGATCAATAAAACAATGTTTCCAGACCTGGTCTCATTACTTATCATACAAACCCTGTATCTGCGCATCTGTTGCAAGCCAGGTTGTGTCTGTATAGGATACGTATGATAGTATGATTATTGAATAGGATATGTAATTTTAATAATCTCTTTGATAGATACTGTGGGTGTGGTATAGGTTTTGGCCATATAGCGTGTGCAGGGTCTGTGACATCTCTGCATGATTTCTTTTTGTAAAAGGTCATAGGGCGGGTTCTACTGTGTTAAGCTTAGTTTGTAGAGCGTCTACTGTTTCAAATCACTCTAATGTCAAATCCTGAGGAAATCACTTTGTAATCCTTAAGATAAGTGTAGGATCTTCTTTTCTTCTGACGCATCTGTTATTCAATGTCAAATCGCACGGAGTTTACACAAAACAAAAAAAGCGAATCCATGGTTTCATCAATTCCCTGCTGGAATGTCAATAGTTCCTGCTCTGTCTTGTATGATGAAAACTTCGGGCTGCTTAATGAAACTAATTTAGATTTTAAAGTTTCGTAAGACAATGTTCCGAATTAATTTTGGTTCATAAGTTGTAACACTAAAACTAGCGCTGTATCCTGTAAGTATATTCGTAAAAATTCGTCCTTTTTGGTTGGTGACAATCATTGCATAATTGTCATGTGATCGAAGAACATGAAAATCCTGTCCGTGTCCTGATGGACGTGGCTCGCATAATTTGTAAGATGAGGCATACCAAAAGACATATTAGATCCACCCTCTGTCATATAAAGGTTTGTATTGTTATTTCCTGCTGACTTATATGTCTGTTTTTTCAGACCTTCTTTCCGGCTTAAAATCTCACAAAAGAAAGGTAAGCAAAGGAAACAAGGAAATACAATGAAACTTAGATGAAGTTTGATACTGACTTCATTAGTTTTGTGGCTGATAAAAAAGTTAATAAAAACAGCGTCACGTACAATCCTCCCGAGCCTATAACCATGAAATGTTTTATGTATAGAATAAATGACGAAACAAGACTTATCCCTTCACCAATGTTATTATAAAATATTTTTTTGTCTACGATTTTTTTATAAAATATGTATAATGTTTCTGGGTTTCTAGGTTGAAATTTTCTGTACAGGAACCCTTTGTTTTATAGCATCCTCCATGCTTATTCAAGAATTCGGTTCTAGGAAACCTCAGCTCATAGCAGACTTCAATAGGTACGGAAATACCGAAGGTGAACTTTTTAGCTTCATAGCAGGATCCAGGGTTTAGTTGCGGCTAGAAAAAATAGACTCAAAGCAGCTTTCAAGGTTATTAGGATAGGTTGCGATTATTTGGTCGACTGTTGCCATGTCTCTCAGTGGTGTCTCATGTATGTGTCCTCCTCCGGGGGCTAATCCTCCTTTCGCGTGTTCCGTCTCCTTTCAGCTTCCTTCGTGTCTTCCTGTTTACTGTATGGTATACGGTCGTAAATAATGGCAGGTGTTAAGCAGGTGCCTTTGTTCTGATGTGGGAATCTTTACAATATATGTCCCTAAAAATATGTATATTTTTGCCTGGGTATGCATGTACCATAGATAGTTCAACATTTGACAAATATGAAAAATTACAACATGGAATGCTCTGTTCTTTGTCAATAATAATAATAATAATAATAATAATAATAATAATAATAATAATAATAATAATAATAATAATAATAAAAATGCGTAGACCTTTCTCCTATCAAAGCTTTACGCAACTAAAGATTCTAGTTGGTATAATTGATTTTTTTTTTTAAAAAACTCCTATTCTAATAACTATGAGTCGAAACGACTCTCACAGTCCTTGTAGGTATATATAGCAATATCTCGAGAACTAATCATTGAAATATTTTTAAAATACATATACAATATATTGAGCAAATATATGATAAAATCAGGAAAGGTCGTAAGAACCAAGTGAAAAACATTAACAATATTTGCCATTTGAAAAACGAAAGTAGTCGTTTTGACTCGTGCAATCATTTCTAGTGTTAAGCCATTTCCGCGAATTGAAAGCCTAATCTGTTAGATGCAAAGTTCCGTCTCTCAGAGTTAAAAATAAGACAACACATGGAAACATAAGGAACATCGTAAATTCGAATTCACGATTACCCTTCACAACAAAGTAGCGTAAGTCACAGTATCTAAAAATATTTCAAAACTAACTTACACGACATTGCCATCCAACGCTTCATATATTTGTATTATATTTTAATAGTTATATATTTTGGATATTGTATTTGAGATGAAAGAAAATTAATAAATTAAATGTAAGTGTTATGAAAAGCAACTTTTAGTTTACAATTTGTTTTCAGATATACTAAATTGTCAAATAATATTGTTAACCAGTATTTTAAATGAAATATAATATTCAGATTTTAGTTTTATATTTATGTTTCATTTTTCCCTGAAGGAAGAATTCTTATTTTAGGTTTTGCGCATTTTTCAGAGGATTTCATTCTATTTTTATTGTATTATTTATTTATTGACTTACTTTTTAAATATGTATTCATTAGAAGGTATTATATTCAGGTTGTGAATAATTTTGATTCACATGTACTTTATGAACATTCCAAAGCATATACGATAATAATAATAATAATAATAATAATAATAATAATAATAATAATAATAACAATATTTAATTTTAGCTGCACTGTCAATTTGCTCTATGGAAAATTTCATAACCCTTATTTACAAACATTTGAATAAGTTTTGGCAAATATTTACTATAAAACAGTTAAGGAGACCAATTTATATAAAAAATAAAGATACAAATATCTGTTGAAGTTTCCTTTATACAAAACATCGTACACAGGCGCTCGACCAATCAGCGATAAGGATTTGTTTACATTTTCCAGTGTTAGCCAATCACAAACATGAAATTGCTTATATCCATCAAGTTTGTCTACACTGTTATTGTAGTAAGTGCCCTTTCAGTTTTTTTCTGTAATTGATCCCAATAATTGACTTTACATCTTACTAATTGTTCTTAGGAGCGTGCAGAAAGACTTGGTATATACGTACATTGTATTAAGTAATCGTTAAAGTAATTTGAAGTTAAAAATTATCAATAAAATTATATTTTTACTTACTACTTATTATGCATTATAAATCACAGCAGAGTCCATGTCAATCTCCTGTCATTAATTCTTTACAAATCAGCGGTTTGGAGAATAACCACTGAGCCTCTTTTTCTTTGCTTAGTACGCAAATATGAATTTTAAATCTTTAAATTTGATTTTCTTTTATAATAAATTTTCTTTACATATAAACTGCCTACGTAGTTCAATCCAAGATGTAGAAGTTTTTTTATTTAGTTACAAGACACAGTCGACAGTATTATGATATATCGTAATAATTGGAATTTGATCTTGTTTAGTAATTAAATACCACAAATTATTATGTCAAGACGATAGTTAAATTGAATTGTCAAACTATTTTTGTGTACATTCCCAAGATGTGTTATTATGTAGGCCTAGTTAATTGTGCGGAACTTTGAAAGCTCAATTCTAGTAGTCGACAATCATAAGAACCGTTTTAACAACACAATCCTTTTACCTTATATATGAAGTTCTAAAATTATATCTAAAAATGAGTTGAGTTGAATTTCATTTTAACGTCCGATTAAGTAACTAGACTACACGGGATAAACAGTGTAAGTCAGAAGTTTGTCAAAATGTGGCAAGTCAAAATTCGAGATCTACGTGTCATGCTCTACCTCCAGTTAACTTGGTATAAGTCAATTCTAAACGTCAGTTGAATACTTGTGTCTTGGTAATGTTAGTATATGGAAATCATACTTATGGTTTGTAAAATAAAAATCGCCTCCTGAAAACCTGTACTTCTTTAGTAATACTGTTTCTCCTACGCAGCCTACGTAGATAGGATATATCGAACAATTTAGTCATTAATGGTTCCCTCTCTTCTCCCTCTTATTAAAATACACTTAATAAGCGAAATCACTTAATGAAGAGTTATTATCATTAATTTAGAAATTATGTGGAAGTAAAAAAAATCCTGCAGTTAAGAATAAATATCATTTTTCTTCATCACCATAAACTCCTATCAAAATTGGTAACACCGCGTGACGAAAAAGGAGTTCCATTTGGTAGTAAGGTCATAGCATCATTATATTTCGAATTCACCAGGTATAGTTTACATTGATTATTCTTTAAAGAAAAAGAAAATAATGAATGGCAACTATCGTGAAAAACTGTTGAAGGGTTTCACAAATGCTCCCAGCAAAATCACTTCCATGTTTGCACAACAAAGAAGCTGTGTCTCATGAAGAAAATACATCAATACACATATATGTATTCACGATGGTAAAAATCAGTCAATGAATTAAGGAAGAAGTTCCCTCTTGATGCAAATATTTGTCAGACGTAGACGTAGAATTCTTGTTTCTAAATTTCAGACACTTGCATGATGGTAAAGTATTTGACAAAATTGAGAGATAAAAAGTACGAAACTATAGGTAGTAAATTTGTTTGAGTATTTCGAAGGCTCGCTCTGTAAATGTAGTTTCGAATAAATTTAAAATCACTGAACATTGCATCAAGATTAAACTTTAAGTAAGTATCATTTTAAGCTAGGCTTGTGGTCTTTACATAATTGTAACTAACTTTGTATCCTAAATTTTATATATATATATATATATATATATATATATATATATATATATATATATATATATATGTGTGTGTGTGTGTGTGTGTGTGTGTGTGGCTGTGCATTAACTGTATGTGTTAGTATCATTAGGATATGTGTTATTGTGCAAAGGGAAGTACTAGGCTGCATTAATAATACATGAAAAAGCGAGGAATTTTAAAATTAATAATATTATATTATATTATTTGTTTTCTATCTGTTACAGATTTCTGCAGTGGTGAGTATGAACAATTGTTTCATTACGAAATAATGTGCTAATTAATTTCTTTTAAATCATTAATTTTATGAGTATAAAAAAAAACATTTTCAAATTACTATAAAATTTCCACCTATATAACACTCTAAGTTATTATTTTCAATCCTGGTTCAGATAACATTTTCCTTTTCTAAAGAGGAAACCTGCTATTTAATTCAGCATTTGAGAACTGGTTTAAATTATGTTAAATTTCTTGCTTTACGAATCTATTAAGAGCAACGTAAATGTTTTTTTTTTTAATAATTTTTGTATACATCTTGGTAATGTGTTCAAATGCTTATAAAGAAAGTGAATGGAATAGGATAAGAAACAAAATATAAAATATGAATGTTACAAATGATAGGAGAGCATATTAGTTCTCATAGTGGTCACCACTTCTTACTCTACGGATCTGAGGAAGCATTGTTCGCATTTAACCTTTCTACTTTACAAGCAAAGATAAATTTCATGACGAAATTAATGTTTATATATGATACGACACAAAATTGAATGTGTAAAATGAACATATCATTTTTCTAACACACGTCAATACGAATCTGCAATAAATAAATAACCAAGCAAATTAAAATTTAATATTAGCTAATTTTAGCAAAATGTCTACTATTTTTCCAGCGAATATTTCGTATGCTTTGCTCCGTTTGGTAATTTATTAACGCAGTCATATATCCTGTGAAACACAAGCTCGTTTTCCATTATACCTCTCAAATAAAATTAGGTGCTCTTTCGCTTCAAATGTAAAGAAAAAAGCGTATAGATTTAAAGTTGAAAACACCAGTTTAGAGTATTAGAAGAGATTCATGATTGTATTATTATTTTGAACTCTATAGCTAGCAAATTTCTAATATCACATTTATTGCAATCGAATTACAACTTCTTATTATTTTTGCGATATTTTCCATTACTAGCTTCTGTCATTAGTAGTTTGAACTCACATCATTATTTGAAATATGCATTACTTTGATGAAAGCATTATAATTACATATTTAATTTGAATATACCGTATTGATGGATTTCAGTTCTGCATCTTTCAAACGAGAGTCAGTTTTTGTTCTCAACGGAGCTCTTCTGAAACAAATCCTATTAAACTGTATATATAAATCTTAAATATCCCTCCTAATGAAAGGTAACCTTAACTACAACAAAATCAAAATTTAAGAAATTAATATTTTCAAATGATATACTTAACTGAAGCTTGCATCATTCTAAATTGCTTTTCTGCTAATAGGTCGCCGGCACTAAAACCAATCTATAACCTTCTGTAATTGTTGGCATATAATTCTTATTTTAGTGTGTATTCGTAATATATATCTATCTCTCTGGCAATTGCACAACTCTCGGGGGATGAGGGGGACATGTCCCCTCCAATATTGGAACTGAGGAAACTGCCCCCAATAATCAGATTTGAAAAGTGCTTTTTGGGGATAAGTGTGATAATTTGTGTCCGATTGTTACAAAAGAAAGTGAGATGAAATTGATTTCTCTTGGCTTGACTGTTTCACCTTAACGGTGTTACTTTGCTCCAATTTTTAAAGAAAATCGCATGTAACTTATAAAGGTAATGGTTTAGATCACTGTATATAACATGATTATATATATAAGGAAAACATTTATTCAAATGGTTAGTAAACCTTTAATATGAACATAATTATTGAAATATAAACTTGGTGTAGTTACCACGTAGGTGAGGATACTTTGCACCGCATGCATCAAAGTAAGATCATAATATGTCAAAGTAATATTTAACTCCAGCGTTTGTAGATTTCACATAATACACCAAAATGCATGCAGTCTACATATATTGATATTAGAATGATGGTATAAGTATCGGTACTTAGTGTAAATTACCGATATTTGTACAGAAAATTATGTCTTTGTATTTTCTGGTTACAGCACAGGAACTACATTCTGATAGTTCATCACATGTCCGACAAAAATGTCAACTCAGAAACAGAAAATATCCCCCGTGAACAGATTTATCTTGGTTACTTTTTATGTCCAACAACATCATGTCACCAAGAACCCAGTAAGTCAGTGGAGGATGTACTGGGTTTGGGGCTTTCAGGCTAAAGCCCACATTCCAGGATTTCTTTATAAGATTCTAATGTTAGTCATTTCTATGCGTAAGACCCCTTCCCAAAAGTCTAGTGATTTAAAGAAAGCAAAGCATTTTTGAGTGAAGCCCCTCTCAAACTATTTTCCTTTATCCATCATTTTTCGTAATTTATTTTCCAAGAAGAAATCTATTCCGGCATCTACTTAAGTATGAAATTTACCAAAAAATTAGAAGGCAGGAAATATCAGTAGTAATAACTTCCTAGCAGTCCCGATTAGATACTAAAACAGCAATTTTCAAGTTTTATTTTTTTCTATGATGTTAAAACACTTCAATTTCAACTATTGGTACAAAGCTCCATTATACATAGTAGTATTCTACGCAACTGACTTTACGTTATCGTAAGTTCTTGTATGTGATATCTTTAAAAAATTCTCGATCTTTACGGTGACTGCTTACCAAACCTTTACAACAAACTCTCCAGGTAATTAAAACTGATGTTAACTGCTTCATCAACTTCATAAATATTTTGAACATTGCTTTATATATATGGGAACGGTCTTACACGTACTACCGAATGTTGAGACCAGATTTCCGCCGCTGCTCTCTGGCAGGATGTGAGCATGAAATTTTCGCACAGGAATTGTTCTATGGCTCTGCGTGCTAGTACCCCTTCATGGTATTTCTTAAGGCCAGTTTCTGATAGAGGAAGAGGGGAACGTGGTTACGTATATTGCACCTTATGATATGATTTAAGTACAATTAATGCGATATTTTATTAGTCCTATAATGATCCTGTTTGATGTACCTATATTGTACCTCATCGAATGATACTAATTCAGTTTAAAATTAGTTTGTATTTTTCCAATTAATAGAGTATCGATCTCGTCGAATGTGTCCAGGTTCCAATTACACTTATCATTATTCTACTTTAACGTCTACAATAACACTACTAATGCATGTAAAATATTAACTATTAAAATAACTTAACACTAGAACGCCCGGAAATTCGTTTCACCTAGATCGCCCGTAGGGATTAATTTGATATCTAGCTTCTTTCTGTACATACCTACCTTTCTGCTAAACACTATTCGAGGTCAATTCCGCGGTAAGTGACCCTACGAAGGGAAAATTTAAAGTTTCACCTTGGCCTAGATAACTATTAAAATTCATTTTTAAGAATACTGAATTTTTCATACATGAACAACGTGATACCAACATTGATTTGTAGATGGCTCTGCAGGAGGTAAAATATGGCCACTTTCATGTCGCAGAACATCGTACCTACATTTGGATTTTAACACAAAGTTTTTTCGTGCTAACACCTGTAGGTAAGTGAAGATCGCGTATGATATTTATTAAGGTAATGTTTGTGTTTACATCATAATTCATTACATCATAGTGACATTATTTTGCACATAATTTAATAATAGCAAGAAAATTATAATAATTGATTTATTCAAGTAGGCTGTCGTGTAAGTCACAAGAAAACATAAATAAGTTTATGTATTTATATACATAATTAAACAAAAAAGCTGTAATTTTAAATTTTCTTCATTTGGACAGACGGTAATCAAAGGCCGTGCAGAAAGTCCCGAAATAATATGTGTAACTCTTTTAAAAAGAAAATATAATATGTCGTGTAAGTCACATTTTTTTCCTTGTCGTGTAAGTCACATTATACGTGTCGTGTAAGTCACATTTTGTTGCAATGTTGCCACATTGCCAATAGTTGCTAACTGCAGTAAAACGTATAAACAATAAATTGATAACTTAATTAATGTATTAGGTGCCATGTTTAGTGTAAGAGAATGAAAGATAAAGAGGATAAAAGCAATATTATGAAGTATGGGTGTAAAGTGTACTTGACTGGAATATAAATGTAACAAATGAATGAAACGTTAAACAATATGAATCAATGTGATCTAGATAGAAGTTTTAAAAAGCGTGACAGGAAGTATCTACTGTCTCTGGAAATATGCCGGCATATGTGATTCCGAAGTTTCCGGCTTCAGCTACTTTTAATACTATTATTGGTTTTCTCATACTCTTTCGTTGTTTTGGAAACATGCTTGTAAATTGGTATTTTTTGCCTTTAGGCATCTAAAGCTCAGGCCGGTATAGGACGGAGGTGGGCATGGGGAAAGGATTCGTTCAGATCTATTGAAAGGATATCACCTCGGCATTTGCCTGGTGTGAATGAGGAACACCTCAGTCAAGATTGCCAGCTATATGTTTTAAACCCGCAACCTACCGAGCCAAATCTAACACGCTACTACTCTGTCACGCTTCCTTGGTAGACAACATGCTTATTCAAACGAAAATATGTAAGTCACAAAAAAGTTTACTTTAAGATTCTGAAATTAGAACATGTCAGATATGTAACACTCGTCTTTTCTAATGCATTTTCAGATATGCCTAGTTCAGAAGCTGAATGGAAGCGGAAATAGATAGAAAAGTTGAAAAGAATGATATTGCATCAAATGGATTTTAGTGGAAATTACTGTCTTATGTACCAAGAAAAGATACAAACCGCCCACTGGATATCACACAGTTCTACTATGTAAACTGCAATAATATATTTTCCAGAAGAAAAGGAAACCACAGAACATGATTCGTGGATAATTATATCTGATTGTATGCATCAAAATATGTTTGCAGTTGCTTGTTTCAATTCTATACTTATGGAAGTTTTGAAGGGCGTTATCCGGATTTTCAGATCAAGAATGTGAATTATTAGTCGGATGATGGTGACAACAATATTCACTTTGTACAATAACATCGCAGAAAGTTGAAATGTCTTGGCATTTTTCGGCTAGAACTATGGCAAAGGCTCTCAAAGACAAATTGATCCTCAATCTGCTTTAGAATTTATTAAGAGTGCACGCAAGTTATGTCCGAACATTAATGTAATATACTGTAGTAAAGAGTATTACTTCAAAATTTTTTAAGTTGATGCGCCAATGGAAACATCATAAGAAAGAAATATGTAATATTCCAAAAACACGAAACTAGCACTACTTTCATTGTGTTTCAGCGTATACTATTGAATGTTCTCTCATCTAAGATATTTTTTCACCACGAAGGAAGTTTGGTTTCATTCCAGAACAGTTCATTGGTGCATGTGAAGGGAATAAGCGCAGCGAAAAAGTGATGAAAATATTCGACTGGAGACAGGATATTAGTACCCTTTGCAAAAAAGAAAAAAACCCTATTAAATACTTGTTAGATGTGGAGAAAAGATTTAGAAGAGCTGTATGTAACATTTCTTCGCCATTACCATCAGGATAAATAATTTTATTTGCCGCAACAGAAAGATTAGGCCTATGTTGCATTAACAGACGTCGATCACAGACAAAGTAGAATTTGACAAATTTTGCTCGAATAAAAGAACTGTTAACTTCTTGTTTGGTCTGTTAACTCCCTTTTATCTCTCTAAATCATTAGTGCCACTCTATCCGCCAATAGATTTTGAAAGTGTAATTAAACGAAGACATGATGTTAGACTTGTCGTGTAAGTCACAAATTTATGTCGTGTACGTCACGTTATATTTGTGGCATATATTTTAAAATAAATACAGAAAATATAATAATTTTCTTTTGGTCTTGTAGCTTGGTATCTACTTATTATATGTAAAAAGTTTTAGTTTCCTTGTAGCAATAGAAGAACAGAATTTTCATATAGTTAACCGTTATTCAAAACACCATGTCTCCTACTGTCGTGTAAGTCACACATATATTTAGAGACTTGTTTCAGCCATTTTGTTTACATATTTAAATGCTGCAAATAAAAACGAATGAAGGACTTACTGCCCCTTATTTATAACCTAAAACTTTCCCATGAAAATATCTTATAATTTTTCTAATACATAATATTTACTACCGTCTGACGTCTGTTGTCGTGTAAGTCACAAATGGAATTGGTCTCAAGCTTTTTTCTTTCCTCACTGTCTAAGAAAACAAAACCAAGTTCCAGTAAAGTTTTATTAGCAAGTTTATTAATATATATATATATATATGTGTGTGTGTGTGTGTGTGTATGCATGTATAATGTGAACATATATTTTTGGAGTGTTTACCACATAAGAAGATAGTAGTCATTACTTACACCTCATTACAAAATTTATTTTGGAAGCTCTGTAACATATTGCTCTGTGTGACCGTGATTACACATATTTTCTGCATACTTTAGGAGCACATTTTCCACAAACTACCTTTTTCCAAGTGGCACAGTTTGCATACGCCTTGTTTCTCTTGCAGTTTACAACAATTTGGCAATTACGTTGTTTGCGCGGTATTTCTGAATTTGAATTTATGTCGTCTTCTGTTCTTGTGGCTTCATTTGAATCCTCAGACCGAAGCAGCAGGTATTATGTCCGGAATTCTTCTGCTAGCCTTTGAGTAAATTCCTTTCGTGATATCTTCATTCCATTGAGTCTATATATTACAACTGCATTAATTGCTGCAAGATCAAGTACATTATAAAAAGTATGAATTGGCCATCTTCGTGACGAAACTTTCACTATATATTGCTTGGCCATTTTGTCTACAATATGAACTCCGTATTTTGTTTCAATATAAGAAGCAATGGTTTCAGGAACTTTCTTATTATTGTCGATTATGTTCACGGTGTACCAAAACATTCTTACTTTTCTTACCTTGATAAACCGTTATTGTTACGTCCTTGCTTTTGAGAATCTCTGTCGAGCACAAAGATGCTTAGTAGTTAGATATGGTTACTACGAGCTCACTTCCTCCTTCCACCCCCTAACTAACAAAACATTATGAACCCACCACTAACCATTACACTTTAACGCAGAAGGAACCAACTAATTATACAAAGTTACACGGTGCAAAGTATTCCCATAACTACATTGTTAAAGTGAGATTGAATATGCTTTTATGACATCTAAAAACTTACAATGGAATCCTTACAAAATATATTTATTGCATCTTAATCTCCAGTTTATAAGCTTTCATTTGACACTTGAATCATGAAAATCCGTTAATAATTAGCTTTAAAAACTGAATGAGAAAAATACATACAACTCCGGAACAGGTGATCTGTCACTGATCCATTTTGAACGATTCCAGTACTAACATCGGAACACCACAACACGAACAGCAATTCAATTACATACTAACACACAACCTGCTCAGCGACATCCTGGAGCATGCATGCATACTACCATCCCACACAGCCAGTAGTCACCAGATGGAGCTATTAATGATGTAATCCCGCGAGATGGGACTACGCAATAACTATGACATAATCCCACCGCATGGGACTACGTAATAACTATGATGTTCGTTGATACACGTCTTTATATCCTTCCACCTCCAGCAAGAAAGAGAGAGAATGACTTACATATAGCTCAACATGATTTCCTCAAATAAAAGAAAGAAATTCACAACTCACATGCTGTTCTCACTAGATCTTTTTACCATGCAGTGTCTCCAACTCAATATATTTTTTCGGAACGTTCCAGGATTTTAATTTTTCAAGATATCGCTTTAAAACATATCGGGATGAATTCACCCCATTACTAATAAATATGATAATTGTTAAAAGTGAGTTGGCAACACTTGCAGTCGCACCCCAAATAACGTTATTATTTAATATCTCAGTCCCTAATTAACCGATTTCAAAAATTCAAACGGCAAATGAATACTAATAACATAGCCAATTTTCTAAATTCATAAACGGTTGCATAACCCACAGGATACCTTTCCCTTTTTCAATATCTCCACAAAATTTGAAGAAATCGAAAAAATAAAAATATTACCATAAGAAAAAAAATTTAAGACTTTTTTAAGAAAATAACATTTTCCCGAAAATTCAAAAATAAACCCGTAAAAAATTCCCGAAATTTTGAACTTGCTATAAAATCGTCAAATATTAACCGATTTTCAAAATTCAAACGACAATCAATAGACAAATAAATTTCCTATCTACTGAATGTCTTATAAATTGCATAACTCTAAGGATATAATTAAAAAAACTCAAATAAATCCCTTATTTATATATGTATCTTTAAAATTCAAATGACATTGTGTTCTATATATCAAAAGGTCTTAGTTTTTTATAGTCTGATACTATAAAAACACTAATAAACTTAAAATTACAAGTTCGGATATTGATAATGAAATCATAAAAACTTTTATACACTTAAAATTACAAGTTTTATTTTTTGGATTCATTTCTAAAGTAAAACTGATGTATTTTATAACCATTATCTAAATCTTTCAAACCTTCATACTTAACAAACAGCTTATACTTTTTCAAATCTTTCAATACTTGCTCAGTTTCATCATTATATCTTTGTGGTAATAACGTCTTATATTTCTCATCTAAGTGTACTAAAACTCTTTGACCATAACGCTGTGTTTGAATCAATTTCCATAAAGTTATCTCGTACGCTTTACCTTTTTCTAACTCATCTATGCGAAGGAATCTCAATGCTTTAACATCATTTTTTTATTCAAGTAATTAGCCATAGTTTATTTATTATAAGGAAAATGCTCGTTTTATGAGAAATTCATAAAACCAATCCTCATTTACATATAGAAAATTTACATAAAATTTACATACAGAACTCAACAGTTGGATAGTTATCTTTTAAACCAGTGTATTTGATTTTTATTCCATCTTTAACGATTTCATCAATCATTTTATCTGTTAAGTGTTTTGTAAATCTAGGTGGAAGAAATACCTTAAACATTTCACATTCAACTAAAATGCTCTTTCCAAACTTAGTTTTAATCTTTTCCATTTTCACAATCTTATATTCTGTATTTAATTCTAATTCTCTTAATCCAATAACTTGTTTTTGTTCAAGACTTCCAAGTTTATTTAAAAGCTCAATATGACTTGACATCGTATTTATTGTATAGAAAATCAACGAACACTCTTCAATTTTTATCTTCACCAAAAAATATTTAATCATTTTTTATCAATTTTGTTTATGGAAAACTTTAATAAAACATACATTTAACTATTTAAAACGCTTCTACTACTTTCTCATTCTTAGGATCATATGTAAAGTTCTTTTGTCCAATTAAAATCGCATAACATATAGTATTAGCAGCCACAGCTTCTGCAAAGTCTACTACAATCTTTATGTTTGTTCTCTCATTCTCTTAAATGCAGTATAATCTTCGTACATCTTAAAATAATCCTTGTTAGTAATATCTAAGTTTCTTGATTCTTTTGGAAATACCTCATTCCTTCCATTCTTAAGATAGATATTCTTTACCTTACAATGATCAAACTTACTTGCATCTGCTGTTTCTTTGCCACTTCTATCAGTTTGGAACATTACAACTACGAAATCAGGCATATCAAATTGTCTAGAATTAAATATTGTAGTAACATCAAACTCCAAGAAAGAGCCTACAACAGTCTTTTGAACACATTGACAAGTATGGAATAAAAACATGATTTTAGGTTCTTTAAGAATATTCAACTTTAACTTATTTTCATAATTAGATTCGTATTCAACAATAGGCATTCTTATCTCCATACTTTTTATTGTTATTTTTCCATCATGAGGAGCTGCTGCACCTGCTCCTGATCCAGTCCATTTATAAAAGACATCGTTATTGTTGTTAGCTTTTGTAAATGTTATTCTCAATCCACCTTTCCACACAACCTCTTTATAATCACTTAAAAAGCCAGGAATTAATCTTAATGGATATAAAACACTAAAGTCCTTTCTTAGACCAAGTTTATCATCTGTTTCAAATCCTGCTTGTTTTAGATATTCAACTTCTGGTTTGGAAATCTTTAATGTTCCGAAAGCTGTAGATGTTATTCCTGGTAGCTCAATCTTATCTATAACAACACCATGCTTTCTAACCCCAATTTGAGAAAAGAAGAATGGTAAGAAGTTATCTACAAGTTTTATAGTATCATTTGCACAATATGTTCCTCCGACTGATGCACCAACAACTTCAAATGTCATATGACAATCTGCTTTGTGTGGATGTATAAACCCATCCCCCACATCTAAATCAAACTCAATATCTTTGTTAGCTTCATTCAAATTATTAAATGATCTTGTGTTAGCTTTAAAGCTTTGTAACTCGTAACTCTCAACATTATCCATTTATTATAAAGAAAATCTTGAAACAACGCTTTTATGGGATATCCCATAAAAAGAATCATACATAATAACAATTAAAAACTTATAATCCCCATCCTAACTTAACCTTAGCATTCATAGCAGTACCAACCCCAAAAGCAGCTATACGTTCACCAATTGACGCATCACTACTAAATGCTCTTTTCCATGCTTTAGTTTCTAGTTACTTATCTGCAATATGTCTTGACTCTGTATCTTTATTATCTCTGTAGTATATATCGTGTTCTTTACAAGCCTCATTTAATGGATTAAGACCTTCATCACCTCTCTCTAACCTTTCTTGAAGCTTAGTAAAAGGCCCGCAAAATCTAAAGCCTGGTATATGTAACTCCGGTATTCCCTTCATGTTTTAAATCTTATTCATTAGTCCTTTTCCAAGCTTCTCATCATTCCAGAATCGTGGTGGTAATGTATTTAAGATCTTAATCAAATAACCTATACCTTTTGGATCATTAGGAATAAATTGTGAAAGCTTATTATTAATCATACTCACTATACCTACTTTCTCATTATAAAAGTTATTATTACCAGCCTTTTCTTCTCCATCTATAACTATTAACCGATCAATTAACTTTCTCACATCATCCATCCATATATATTCTTTAGGTATCTCTGTATATTGTTTAATTCCTTCACCAGTCCTTTTAGGAGTTGGAGGTAAAGATGGTTTAATATAATTATCCCAAATAGGCTTGATAATATTAATGTACTTAGAACCTCTATTAGATGCTACTTCTTTATCTCGATTATATTTCTGGAAGGCAGCATCTGATTCTATTATTATTTCCTTCTACTGTTCAAAATCATCATCATCATAATCTTCAATGGTTTTATTAGTATTCATCGTTAACAATTCCCATAGACCTTCTGTTCCCTTATAAGTTTTACCATTAATTATCAAATCATCACCATTCACTTTAACTTCAGAATTTCCTATTTTATGTATTATTTTTCCATCTTCTTCTACAGTTCTAATTCCAAACACACTATCATTTCTTTTACTAGAATATTTCGTTGCAATCTTACCAAATGATTGTGCTGTTGTTAAAGGCTCTACTCCTTCAACTTTGTCTTTAATTTGTTTTCTCATTTGTTTTATATCCCCGTTATAGGCGTATCACTACTACTTGGAGAACTATCATAAGTTATCTTTTTAGGTGTTTCTAGTAGACTAGGATCTACTGAAGCCGTCTTATGTACAACTGGAACAAGTTCAGTTATTAGGTTTTTATTTTGTTCTGCTACTTCTTTGATCTCACTTCCCAAGTTTTGAATAGCATCAATTACAGGTTGTTCTTGTGTCTTAAATTTATCATATATACCTGCTCTTTCTTTCTTCCAAAATTTGAAGCCCTTTATCAAGAACTCCTTTAACTTAATATTCTTATTAATATCTTTCTCATCCATTTATTATATAGAAAACGAACAAACGTCAATAAACGTCAAAGAACATAAATAAACGTTAATAAACGTCAAAGAACATAAATAAACGTCAATAAACATCAAACGTTTAAGAAGTGTTTTATCTTGTTCCTATACTTAACATTGTTTACCTTCCTTGTCATATCAATTACTATAAAACCATAATCTTCTTGCCAACATTTTGAACATATCTCTTTAAATTTATCATAAGACATATCTCCTCCAACAAACTCATTATACACATGTTTAAGATTAGTATCATCTTGTCTGAATATGCATAGGAAGTTAACGTTATCTCTTATAAGCTGTTTAGTTACTTTTGAATATGTTTGTGCAAGATAGAAACAGTCTAAAAGTCTATGCCTACCTCTTGTAAAGTAATTTCTAACAGTATCTTGATTTTCCAAATGTAATCGTCAAACACAACAACAGAGTATTTTTCACATTCATCAACAGGTACAATAGAATCATTACCGCTTAAGAACGTTGCTATTTGTTTCTTAAACTTTAGTTCTGCCTTTTCAAATCGATCTTTTAACTGCTCATACTTTGGCTGGTTCATGCTTTTAGAATATATATAGAAGTAATTATTGTTTAACCAACCTGGCTGTAATAAAAAATTAAATAACAAATACGTCTTACCACACCCAGATGAACCCACTATAAGGCATCGAATATCATCAGGTGTAAGTTCTCCATTTCTTTTCTTAACTGTTGTTTCTTTTATCATCTCTTTTACATCCCAATTAATAGTTTTCTTACTCATTTATTATAGAGAAAATCGACTTTTTTATGATCTTATATCTTTAAGTTGTTCTCTGATCTTAAGCAACGTATCTTTTATATATTTGTTATCCATTTCACCATTTAATGTTATTTTCATCTCTAACTGTTCTTTAAATGAGTTAATACAAGTGACAATGGTTTTATATTCGTCTTTTCTTTTGCTTATGTTTAACTTAGAAGACAAACCTGTTATTATAGCACTTCCAGTTGCAAGAGACGTTGTTAATATTGAGTAAATTGTTACAGGTATAAAAATATTAGTAAATCCAGTTGTTGCAGAAAGTATGACTGATAACATGATCAAAGTGTAGTATGCATATTTAACAATTCGTAGTTTTCTCTTTTTCTTCTTTAAACTGTATTCTAAATTTTGAATAACATCTTTTATTAACTTGATTACTTTCTCTCTTGGAATATCTCTAGGTAAATCAAACTCACTCATTTATTATATAATAAATGGCTAAGGTATTTAAGTTAACGAGTGATACTTCTGTTTTAAAGAAGAAACTCCATTACGAATTAGACAACAGTAGCAACTATTTAAGTATAGGACTAGTTGGGTTTTACAGTACATATCTAACTCCAAACATAACAACAGAAAAAAACAGTTTCTCATATGGTAATAGACAAGTTTTTATACCAGAAGGTCAATATAATTTAAAATCACTTAATGAATATTTAAAATCTCAATCCATCAACATAACATTATCAGAAGATCATTTAAGAAATAGAGTTAAAATTGAAACTGATAGTAATGATGTTACAATTGGGAGTATAGGTACTGTCCTCGGGTTTAATGTTTTTGAAGTTTTAGAAAAGAACAAAACACATATTGGAAGTAAGTTGCCAAAGTTTCATCCGTTTGATACTATAAATGTTCACTGTAATATAGCAGATGGCATGTTTGTTAAAGATACAGAATATACACATAGGGAAACAGTAATTTTAGCATCATTTAAAACAGATGCTGAGTTCAAACATAGTATTCTTTACGAGCCTACTTATCCATTATTTTTCCCTATATCCAAAGACAAGGTTGACAATTTTGAGATAAGGATAACAGATGAGAATGATTCCTTAATTGATTTTGGTGGAGCAACAACAACTGTATTTTTACAAACTAAGATTTTCTCTTAAATAAATAGGAAGATGTTTTCTATTAAAGGCTGTATGTTTAGTGTTCCTTACAACGAACTAAAGAATTTAAATATTGATCATGTATTAACAAAGAAACAACTTAACGATAAATCTAAGAAAATTAAAGAAGGTAAAGGAATGGATTTAACTTTAACTACTGCACAAATGAAAAAGATTAAGAAAGAGCATATGCGTGGTTTTATCTTTACAATTCCAGCCATTTTAGCAGCTTTAGGAGCAGTTGGCTCATTAGCAGGTGGTGCAGCAGCGATTACTAAAACTGTACTGGATGCTAAGAAGAATAAACAAGAACTTGAAGAACAAAAAAGACACAATATGGCTATGGAAGAAAAGCAGTGAGCAGGTAAACCAAAGAAATCAAAAAACTAAAACCATTGACCAACTTCGATATAGAGAGGTTGGTTAAAGAATTAAAGATAAAACAATTTAGAGGCGTATTTATGAGTGATGAACTTCCATAAAAACCCTATATAAACGAATGTGGTGTAGTTAACTTCGATAAATCAGAAAACATTGGTACTCATTATATATGCTCTTGGAAAGATAACAACATAAAGTACGTGTTCGATTCTTATGGCGGTGTTCCTCCTAAACAACTAGTAAAATATCTTAGTACCGATAACTTATTTTACAATGACGAACGAATACAAGACTTTAGTTCAGTTATATGTGGTCATCTTTGTGTTAAAGTTTTAAATCTTCTAAATCAAGGGTATTCTTTTAGTGATGTTATGTATATGATTAAAAATGATTAAGTTTAAGTACTTTTATGGTTTATATTCATAAAAGTTTTGTTTTAAGATAAATATGGAAGCTATAGACAATAGATTTTTAGATTATTTTGAGAAAAATGAGGATGAACTAGATGCACTAGTTATATTTAATTTTAATTGGTATTTTCGGGATGTTAGTAAGATAGACTTAAAAGATAAAAACAACGCATATACAGTTGTTCAGTTATGGAAAATGTTTATACCTAAATTTTTGTATACGGAAGAAGAGTTGGTAAAGTTATATCCAATAATTACCTTAAAGGATATGTTATCAAATTATAACACCGGACCATTAAAATGCAGTAATTGTGGTAGTAAGTCATTAACAAAAGGCAGGAGTACATATATTTGTCATAATTGTTCTGTAGCGAATGGTTTTGTTTACAGTACTTGTGAAGGAATGAGAGCTGCTTGCGTAAGAAAACCATGGTATGATACTATAAAAAGATTTAAGTTACAGTTATCTCGTTTACAAGCTTTAGAGTATAGAATTATTCCTGGAGAGGTGTTCAAGGTGTTAAATGATGAATTTAGAGATATATCAAAATATTTAATATCAACAAAAGATATTTTAGAAGTACTAAAGAAAAACAAATACACAAAATATTATGATGATGTCTATTTAATACACCATCACCTTACCGATCAAAAACCATTAAACTTACGACATATGGAAGAAACACTTATAGACGACTTCGAAAACTTATACAAAACCTTTAAAGAACTGTATCCGAAAAGAGTATTGTTTATTAACTTAAAATGTGTATTGTACCATCTGTTGAAAAAGCACGATGTTCATGTTGATATTGATTTTAAACATTCATCTAAACAAATAGAGATGTTAAAGAAATGTTTTGAAAAATTAGGTTGGACATTTTCTGTATAATAAATGAGTATGGATATATTTGGTAATGTTAAAGATAGAAAAGATAATGTTGATATTAGTGAAGAAAAATTAAAGTTGTTGGAGAATTTAAATGATGTTGTTAGCGTAAGTCAACTTAGATCAATAGAAACCCAATTAGAGAACGATAGAAAACGATTTGAGGATGCATTAGAAACGTTACAAGACACATACATAAAGAAAGAAGATCTTCAAAAGGTTAGGATGGATACTACTAAATTCATTATACAGAAAGAAACTGTACCTCTACTATATCGATTAAGAGCTAAAAACGTTAAGGAGCCAATCTTTAGAATATTTAATCTCTCTAACGGTTACAAATTTCTCTATAATGGGAAAATAATGCATATAAACTTAAGTTTGGATAAATACTTTTTAGACATATATTTAGGTGATACTTTGATTGAAAATATACCTTTTTGTTTTAAGAAGAATGATATAATAACGATTAAACCAACTAAAAATTCGGCTATGGAAGAAGGTCAATTATTGTTTGTTGTGATGTACATAGAAAGAGAGCTTTCCTAAAGACGTTTGCTATATAATAAATATGGATATTTTTGGTAATGTATCTAATGCTATTGATAAACAAGATGTTGTAACATTAGAACAGCTTGAATCAGTGAAAAAAGAGTTTAATTTACTTACAAGAAAAGAAATTGTTGAAGTTCCATGTCGATTGGCAGAAGATGATCTTGGGAAACCAGTCTTTTTTGAACATAATTTAGCTGCTGCCTACAAATTTCTTTATAGAGGTAGGTTAATGCATATAGAATCGAGTTTTAATAAACATCTTATAGACTTATTTTTAAATGACGTTTTAGTTGAAAGTTTTCAATTACACTTTAATATAAATGATCAGTTAGCAATTAGACCACCTAAAGATTATGAATTGAAAGAAGGTAAGTTATTATTGATTATTATGTATGTAGAAATAGAAGATGAAAACAACTCAAGTGATGATGATGATAATGTTAAAAGTATAGTATTAGGTAATGATAAATTTTAATTTTTTTTGTTGATTTTCTATACAATAAATAATGATGATGTATTGTGTTAAGTCTAAGAAGTTAACAGATACGGAGAAAGATACTATTAGAATTGAACAAACAAAGAATGGAAGATATCTAAAGAAAGGTATTTGTTCTGTATGTGGTGTTACTAAAACTCAATTTGTTAAAAAGCCTGATTGACTAGAAGAAGGTAAAGGTGTTAGAGAAGACATTATAGAAGAAATTCACAAACCATCTAGAAAAAACTTTGACAGATTAAGTGTAGTTATAAAAAGTATCGATGATCTTTGGCAAGCTGATCTTGTTGAAATGGATAGTGGAGTATTAAAAGGTGTTTCCAAATTAAATAAAGGTTATAAGTATCTGCTAACGATTATAGATGCGTTCTCTGAATATGCGTTTGCTGTTCCTGTTAAAGATAAAAGTGGTAAGAATGTTACAGAAGCATTCGAATCCATATTAAAAACGAGAAAACCTAGTAACTTACAAACAGATCAAGGTAAAGAGTTTTACAATAAAGAGTTTAAGAAGTTAATGGATGAAAATAAGATTAATCACTACTCAACCTATAGTGGTAAGAAAGCTTCTGTTGTTGAGAGATTTAATAGAACACTTAAACCAAACATGTGGAAAAGGTTCACAACACAAGGAAATTATAAATGGATAGAGATATTACCAACATTGGTTAGTGAGTATAATAATAGAGTACATAGAATAATTGGTTTAAAGCCTATAGAAGTTAATAAGAAGAATGAGCGAACAATATTGGAAAAAGTGTATAAAAAGAATATAGACGTGTTAAACCCAAATACGAATTAGGTGATCATGTTCGTATAAGTAAATCGAAAGGGTTATTTGAGAAAGGATATACACCTAATTGGTCAACAGAAGTATTTGTTATTAGTGAAGTTATTCCATCTAATCCACCTACATATAGAATTAAAGATTTAGAAGAAGAGGATGTACAAGGTAGATTTTGTGAACCAGAACTATTAAAGACGAAACATAAAGATGAATACTTGGTAGAAAAGGTGTTGAGAAAGAAAGGTGATAAAGTGTATGTCAAATGGTTAGGTTTTGATGATCCACATAATAGTTGGATAGATAAGAGTAATGTTGTAGTGTAAATATAAATGTTTGTCTTTTATGGTTATTATTCCATAAAAGCTAATCAAAAATGAAATAAATAATTATTTTTAAATAATAAATATGAGTACTATGGACAATTCGTATAGTTTAAATGATATTTGTTATGAGCAGATTAAGGGTAATTATTGGTATGGTGTTTTTGGTGATTTCAAGTTGATTATAGATAAGAGTACAGGATACTTCAATGCTACTAAGTTATGTCAAGACGGTGGTAAAGAGTTTAAAAGTTGGTTTCAAAACAAAGAATCTAAAGAACTAATAGCATACATTTCCAGCGCTGGTAAACCGCCTGTGGCAATTATCAAAAAAGTAGCAGGTGGTAAAGGAGAAATATGGAATGAAATAAGAGGAACGTATGTTTGTAAAGAATTGATTCTAGATATATCACGATGGTTATCTCCAGAGTTTTATCTTAAATGTAATCAAATCATTATTAACTACTTCGTTAAAGACTTTCAACATCTATACTTTACTAACAACGATCAACTTCAAACAAGACTACAAGAAATAGAACAACAAATGAATGAATTACGTATAAACAATGAGAAACAAGAAAAGGAAATAAATCATCTTAAAACAATCGCAGCACCATATACAAACGATAATTCAAAAGATAATTGTATAATCATATATAAGAAAAACAAACCCAATGATCCTTTCCCTTATTATGCTATCAGATGTCAAAAGAGAAGTCTATATAAGCCTCTTAATGAAGCAGAAGAAAAATATCCGAATCATGTAATAATATATGAAAAGTTTAGAGATCCTAACAGTATTAAGCTGTTTAACCTAATGCAGCAAGAACTAGATATTCGTGAAGGTAAGGGTAATGAGTTTTGGACGCCACTATCAGAAGAAGAATTGATTAAAGAAATTGATTGTTTATATGAAAGGTTGTTATCTGATAATTAAGGTTAATATTAAATAATTAAAGTTACAACTTTTATGATATAATAATCATAAAAGATAATTAAGGTTAATATCTAATAATTAAGGTTACGACTTTTATGATATAATAGTCATAAAAGGTAAATAGTTAAACATTGAAAAAAACATCTGCTGTAACATCGAATGCTAAATTCAATATACCACCTAAATCAGGATTATTACGATATTTTCTTATTATAACTCTCCAATCTACATAATGTCTAAATAAATATATAAACTCTACAGAGAGGTGTTGAAAAATTGAAATGTTATGCCAATGAACTCTGTCTTTGAACTGTGCAATAAATCTTTCTGTTAAATTTTGAAGTATTTAAATTATTTCCCAATCTACTTTGTCAGCGTAATCTCATATAAGGTTTTCTGATAAATGTTGAGTTCCAGATAAGCGTCCCCAAGAAACTTTATCTGCATGTTCTCGTATAAAGGCTTCAGAGAGTTTGCTTCCATAAGATATAGCATCAAAATCAACTTTATCTATAAACTCATTAATAAATTCTTCAGATAGCTTTTGGTTATAGGATACTTCCTTCCAATCAACTCTATCTGCAAATTCTCTTATAAAGTCTTCTGATAAGTCTTGGCTTCCTGAAATAATTTCCCAATCAACTTTATCAGCTAATTCTCTTATAAACTCTTCCGATAACTTTTTCCATAAACATATTTCGTTCAAATTAACTTTCTGCAGATATTTACGTATGAAGTCTTCTGTAATGTGATCATAGTTATATTCCCCCTCATAATCATCATAACCTATAGATAACCATTGTTCATCAGTCAGTGAATCTAATATCTCATCAGACAAATTCATAACATTTGCATAGAGAATGTTTTGTGTAAGAAATGAGTTGTTTTCTTTAGTGGCTTTCTTGAACAAATGATCTAACATACCTATGGACACCCTAAAATTTATTTTGTCTTCATCATTATAACCACCAATATCTAAATATTTACATACACAATCAAATACAGGTTTGTAAGATAATATTTCCTTAGCACTAGTCATGTTTGTTTTTATTCTTAGATTTTAAATTTATTTCATTTTTGTTGGTTTTCTATATAACAAATATGGAGAAAGAATTTGATTTATTACATGATGGACTTAAACTTATTCATCATGATCTTAAACTCTTAGCAGCACTAGTAGAGAAGCAAATGATGTTAAAGGAAAAAGAATTATTAATAATGCAACAAAAAACATCTGATTTGAATAGTGATGATGAATATAAATATGGCAGTGATGATTATGATGATGATGATGATGATGATGAATAAGTTTACAAAAATGATTTAATTTTAATATGTGTATATGTGACTTTGATGGGTCTTCCCATGAAAGTTCTAGACTAACACGCAGTTTAAACATATGTAGGCACATGCAGATTTTTGAACGATGTGTTAAGAAATGGACGAAAATGAAGTAAAAAAAATTTTGTGTAGGTAAAAATTGAAGAGTACAAAGATTTTCTATATATTAAATAAGATGAGTAATTATAATAGATTTACTGTAGTAGAGTTAAGGCGACAATGTAAAGAAAAGGGAATCAAAAGATATTCCCGATTAAGAAAAGCAGAACTGATAGACCTTCTTAAACAATATGACGATGAACAAAGCAGAAGGCAGATTAGAAATATATTCCCATTTAAAGAAGAAGTATTTGAAGAACCAAGAATCAAAGTTGAATCAATACCAATCGATGTAAAACGTCAGAACATTGCATTAAAATCAAGATTAGAAACATGGAGATTTACAACAGATTACAAACCACAAGATCCACTTGAACAATATATTACTGCAACATCTAAAGCTATTTTAAACAGATTACAAATTGGCTTAAGTAAACATAGTTCATTGAAAGCTAATCTTTATATAAGTTGTACAAATAAGAAAGGTGAAGAAACTCTAAACTTCTATTTTAACACTGAAAACCAAGAAATATATCAATCAAGTAATTTAAAAGAAGAAATAACTAAGATGAAACAAAGATTAAGAACAAGAATGGATGAGTTCCAAGCTAGAGGTTCTGGTTGGGCTCTTATAAACATTAACTTTTTACAACTAGCAATCGCCAAATATACACCATATAGAGGATCAACATACACAGAATTACCTGATAAAATTAAAAATAAACAAGCAGTCATAAATGTAAAGAACGAAGATGAAAAATGTTTCTTATATTCAATCGCTTCTGCATTACATCCTGTTGAAAATAATCCACAACGACCACCGAAGTATAAGCATGTTGTTATAGACTTGGAAAAAAAATTAAAAGGCATCAATTATCCTGTAAAACTAAGTGACATCTCAAAAGCTGAAAAATTACTTCATATTTCTATAAATGTCTATGCATATGATAAAGACTATTCAATTTTTATACTATATCATACACAAAACAAGCAAGAAAATCATGTCAATTAATTATATGTAAAAGAACAAAATGAAGACCAAGTTAAAACACACTATTGTTGGATTAAGGATTTAAGCAGACTAGTATGTACACAGTTAACTAAAAAGAGAGCTCGAAAATATTTATGTGATAGATGTTTGTTATACTTTTACTCACAAGGCGCTTTAAATAAACATGAGCAAGATTGTTCGTTAAATGAGCCAGTAAAAATAATAATGCCTGAAGAAGGTAAATGCGTTGAATTTAAAAACTACCAATACATAATGAAAATGCCATTTGTGATTTATGCTGATTTTGAATGTTTGTTACATAAAGTTATGGGTTGTAAAGAATGTTATCCGGATAACGAGCCATATACGAAAAAATATCAACAACATAAACCATCTGGATTTTGTTATTATGTAGTAAAGAGTGATGGAAGTAAAACCAATCCAGTTTTGTATAGAGGTAAGAACGCTGCTACTAAATTTATAAGACTGTTAACAAAAGAAGCCAAACACATATCGAACATATACAAACAAAATAACGATTTACCATTAACAAAAATCAGAGAGAAGAGTTCAATGAATCTAAATGTTGTTATTACTGTAAGCAGGAGTATACTAAAGAAAATCATAAAGTTAAGCATCACGATCATATAACAGGAAAATTTATAGCACCACTATGTAATAACTGCAATTTAAAAGTTAAAGTACCAAAGTTTGTACCAGTGATCATACATAACTTAACAGGATATGACTCTCACTTGTTTATAAAAGAGCTTGGATGTAATAAAGAAGAAATAGATCTAATACCCACTAATGAAGAAAGATACATATCATTCAGTAAAAAGGTTGGAACTATTAAATTGAATTTGTAGATTCATTTAGATTTATGGCTTCTAGTTTAGACAAATTATCATCAAACTTGAAACCTGAGCAAATGATACATACCCAACACTTTTATCCTAATCAAGAACAGTTTCAACTTGTAATAAGAAAAGGTGTTTACCCATATGATTATGTTAACAATTGGGATAGGTTTAGAGAAAGAAAATTACCGATAAAGGAAGCATTCTGCAACAAGCTTATGAACACACATATAAGTGATGAAGATTATGAACATGCAAAGAAAGTATGGGAAACATTTGACATTAAGAATCTCGGACAATACCATGATTTATATTTGAAAACAGATGTATTATTGTTAGCAGATGTGTTTGAGAACTTTAGAGGAACATGTCTTAAAGCTTATGATCTTGATCCTGCTTGGTATATGACGGCACCAGGTTTAGCTTGGGATGGAATATTAAAGATGACAAATATAAAATTAGAATTGTTGTGGGATTATGATATGGTATTAATGGTGGAGAAAGGTATAAGAGGTGGGATTAGTCAATGCTCAAAAAGATATGTAAAAGCAAACAATAAGTATATGGAAGATTATGATAAGAATAAAGAAGATTCTTACTTAATGTATCTAGATGCCAATAACTTGTATGGGTGGGCAATGAGTCAATATTTACCGTATAAGGGATTTAGATGGTTAAGTGAAGATGAGATTGAAGAAATAGATTTTACAAGTGTAACTGATGATTCTGATACTGGTTATATATTAGAAGTTGATCTTGAATATCCTAAAGAATTACATGACTATCACAAAGACTATCCATTAGCTCCTCAAAATATATGTCCGCCTGGTTCAAAACAATCGAAGCTATTAACAACCCTATATGACAAAGAAAAATATGTAATTCACTATCGAAACCTAAAACAATGTCTTTCACTTGGATTAAAACTTAACAAGATACATCGAGTAATAGAGTTCAAACAATCAGATTGGTTAAATAAATATATTGATTTAAACACACAAATGAGAACGAAAGCAACAAATGATTTTGAAAAAGACTTTTATAAGCTCATGAATAATTCAGTATTTGGGAAAACTATGGAAAATATTAGAAAGAGAGTTAATATTAAACTTGTAAGTGATGAGAAAAAATACGAGAAGCTTGTAGCAAAACCGAATTATAAGAGTACTACAGTTTTTACGGAAAATTTAGTAGCAGTTCACATGAACAAGGTTAAAATGCAATTTAACAAACCAATTTATGTTGGTATGTCAATTCTAGATTTGTCAAAATATTTAATGTACGATTTCCATTATAATGTGATGAAACCAAAATATCAAGACAAAATAGAAGTATGTTATACAGATACCGATAGTTATATATACCATATCCAAACAGAAGATTTGTACGAGGACATGAAAAATTATATTGATTACTTCGACACGAGTGATTACCCTAAAGATAACAAATATAAGATACCACAAATCAATAAGAAAATACTTGGTAAGATGAAAGATGAAATTAACGGTACAATCATAGAAGAGTTTGTGGGTTTAAGAAGTAAGATGTACAGTATAAAAGCACCTCAAATAGATTTAACAGATAAAGACTTTAAAGGTAAGTTCGATAAAGGAAAGTGTTGTAAGAAAGCTAAAATTGTTAAGAAGAGTGTCGTGTATAAAGAACTTACATTTAACGAATATAAGGACTGTTTGATTAGCCAAAAAGAATATTATAAGAAGATGAATTTGATTAGAAGTTATAAGCACGATTTGTACAGTATAGAAGTAAATAAGTTAGCTTTAAGTTGCGTGGATGATAAGAGATGTGTTTTAAAGGATGGGATCAATACCCTACCATGGGGTCATTATAATTTAGAAGAAAAATGAAATATATATACAATTCATTTATATAATAAATGCCTAGACAAAACATAATAAAATTAGACTATTTTCGATATTATTGCACAACATGTAAATCAATTGCAACGCAAACTAAAAAAGAATGTACAAGTGACTTCTGTAGCTTTGGAAGATGTAGTAGATGTGAAAATTATGGATATGATTATATTTGTAAATGCGTAGAATAATTTAATTGTAGTTTTAGATGTAAGTTTTTAGATGTAAGTTTTTATGATTTTAAATGTCATAAAAGCATATTTAATCTCACTTTAACAATGTAGTTATGGGAATACTTTGCACCGTGTAACTTTGTATAATTAGTTGGTTCCTTCTGCGTTAAAGTATAATGGTTAGTGGTGGGTTCATAATGTTTTGTTAGTTAGGGGGTGGAAGGAGGAAGTGTGCTCGTAGTAACCATATCTAACTACTATGCTTTGTCTGATTTAATTTCTTTCGGTATTTCTCTTCTACTTTTATGCACTGTCCCAACAATGGTAGATGACTTTGCTTTCAGATTTTCAACAAGCTTTAGTGACGTAAAATAGTTGTCTGCAGTAACGTTTCTACATTTGCCAGAAAATGGCTCCACAAGACGCATGACAACGTACTCCGGAATTCTTTGGTTGGCAGGGTGTTCTTCTTCCTTACCAACGCAATGGAAGCCGTTCAAAATATACTTCGCATCTACACCTACAGCCAGCCAGAATTTTTGCCCGATGGACAACGAGTTTTACTAGGAAGCAACTGTTCATCTATTGTAATGTTCTGTCCTGGTTTATAACATGCAATACAATTTTTAGTGAAGCTACACCAAACTTGAGAGACAAGAGCAAATTTCACGAATCAATCTGTCAGCTTTAATATCAAGTCTTAGGAACCTCACTATTTCGCAAAAACGATTCTTGCTCACAGTCTCGGGACAAAATGGCAATCCTCAAGGCTTCGACCACATTGTATGAACCTCAATACTTTCAATGCCACTAACGCCACGAGCATACAGAATTGCTAGGAAAGCTTCGAGATAAACTTTGTGACCAAGTATCGTTCTTCAGGACAAGACGCGTTTCTGCTTCGGTACACTTTATGTGGGTAAGTATGCGTTTGTCTATGAATAAGCGCTATTCACTTGACACTGATTCACTACTTACATTTCTTGTGGCATGCGGTGTTGGCCCTGGCAATTTCTCTTAGAATGTTATGAAGACATTTTCCACACGCGTTTCTAACATTAGCAGGTATTTCCTCTCATACAGTACCGTCCGGAGCTGTATATTATTTCGCCGCCGCATTGATGCCTTCACCTGAACATCCACACATGCTTCCACCTTGTTCTAATCTCACTTCATTATGTACTGGGCGCCTGCAGAAAAAGCAGAGAGAAAATTTCGTATTTTACAAATAGATAATGTAAATTTATTATATTATTTTATGAAATTATAAAACATTCATGTAAAGTATATGATTGATCCATAAAATGTTCACTGGATCCATAAAATGTCATACTTCACAAGGGACCAAATAGGAAGAAATGTTATTACTTTCGTAATGAGTAAGGTTGTTTTAGCATTTATAAAATAAACTGAGACAACGCGACGAACCTGGAATCGATATATTGCATAGGAAGAATCATTCATGTGTAAGAGATGGTTACGAGTAATGTAAAAATAATATAATATATCAACGTACGTAATATTATTTTAGTGCCAACTCTTTACTTTGACCATAGCAGTAATACGAACCAATTTAGTGGCAGTCTGCTTATTTTTGTTTTGCTTTCTGTACAAGGGCGATTGTTAGTTTTTCTAGTACTGTACATACATGATAGATAGCAGCTTTCTTTGTAGCATATTCGCCCTTGTACACAAAACTGAACTGCACAGTTCTGCTCAAAGTAAAGATTTGAAATTTTAGCTAAACTCTATGATAGGTAAATCCTGTAATACATTATGATTTTGGTATTACAGGAAAGTGAAATCTAAAAATTTACTGTTGATCCCAGTTCTATGTAACGAATATTTCATCACATTTCTTGAATAGTTGTCTGAAATGATTTGATTTTCTTATTGACTTGTAGAGAATTTAAACATATGTTGAATAAAACAAATTGAGATAAAATGTACTCATCTTCGGTAGTTTCATTTTCAACTGAAAGATTGACTTCTTCAGAAGATTGCTCACTACAATAAGTATCCCATTCCAAATTGTCTTCTAAGTTCGATGACATTTCACCGCCATCAGATTCGTCTTCGCATATTCTTTGAAGCTCTTCAAGAACTTCATGAGGATTTAATTGTTTACTCTGTGCTATTCTTGTAGATGCTTCTTCACTATAAAATTACTTATTCATAGATTTTATTTGTTACACCTTGGAACGAAATGCAGTGCGCCAATCGCGTTGCCACGTGACTACCACGTAATGTCAAATGACGCTATGACTGCACATTGTAACTCGATAGTGCCTAAGAGATGTCCTGTACCGGGAAAAGAACATTTCGTAAAGTTTGGTTTGACAAATTAAATCATTTTATAAAAGCAGCTCAGGTAAAAGCAAAATAATAATCGATGCGAGGAAGTATAATAATATTTTCAACTCCAGGATCAATTTGATCTCCTGGGAGTTTAAGGCAAATCGATCGATATCACATTATTAAATTGCACAACCACAATATCATTTTTTTCGCTATGCGACATCAACAATTTAGGAAAAGTCAGGTAAGGACACATTACAATTCCTTAAAATATTGTAGATATGAAAATATGAATTTCGCAAAAGGACCAAATTGATCCCTTTGGGCGTTCTATTGTTAAACCACCGGGTACCAAAGTATAATTTGGGAAATAAACAACAGTAAGCTCATTATGTTTTCAAAAACAAAATCCTTCTTTCTTTAGGTAATTCATATGGAAATATAAGTTTACAAACACACTCTTATAACCACCTTTTAGATAACAAACACGCTTATTTGCGGGGTGGTTCTTCTTACTTACTAATGGTCCTACATATTTAAAAGACCCAATCTCTTTAACAGTAAAAGCAAATATATAATAAGAAGACTCAATATCAAGTTGGCACCATAAATTAGAAAAAAAGTACTTTAGCTCTTGTTCTTGCTGTTTCCTCTCTTTTACAACGGCTAATAATTCTAGATATCTACCGTTTCTTTCTTCAACAGTCTTCGTATTTAAATCTCTATACTCTGCATGCATTTGTTGTATTTTCAGCTCTTCCAATGCTTGCATTCTCTTCTTAATAAACCTTATTAGGTGGAGATACTTCTCGAAAAGTAAGTGGATACAAACGGTTGGTAAGATTAAAGCTTTTTCGAAACAAATCTGGAACAACATTACTCGTATCCACTAGACCAAGAAGTGCAAGGTCAACATTTTTCAAAACAGTAGGGAAGAGAGAATTTATAATAGTAAAATATGTATTTCCCTCCTTTAAATAACACTCATGCTGGATAGAAATTCGATTCTTCTTACACACCTCTATAGCAATATAGTTAATAGGCAAGTATTTAAACTAAAAGCAGAAAGTACAAACATTATTAACTTCTTTTGATTTTCTTTTTTATCTGGCAACTTTACCTTGAAGCCTGTTAGCTTTTCATTATGTAAATTACCCGAATAAGTATAACGTAAAAGTTGTGGGATCTTATTAACTACTAGAAAACTGTTCTGTAAAGCATATGTTAGTTTATCCACATCTTAGAAATCGGGACTTTATAAAACTGAGCTTCTCTAAAATATTTTTGGTGTGTAAAATTAGTTCTAAACAGTCCTGATCCCAGTTATTAGAATTTGTTCACTCATCAATATAGTAGTTAAAGATAGTAGATTCCAATCTCGTAATTCTATGTTCCTGTGCTACGCCACTCTCGAAAGTTTCCCTTAGACGCTTGTCTGGGCAATTAAGAAAATCAAATAAGTAATTGCCCAATACTTTAGATACGCCTGGGGAAGAAATTTGGCAAAAAAAATCGTACATTTTAATGAAAGCATTAACTGTTTCACATTTAGGATAATCTAAACCCACGGAATCGTTGTTACAAATAATGTTAATAGGCTTGTCCTTCTCGAAGTTAGCTATAGAAGCATAATCTATTCTAAAATTAAAATTACCAATAAGATATTTTTCCATTTCTCTCTTAATAAAAATACCTGCAAAATCTTGTGTAATATCGAAATCTAGAAGAAAATAATATTCTGTTTGTAAATATCCTATAATTTCTGGTAAACGATTTAGTAATTTTTCTATTGCACATATGCTAATTCCACTTTATATAGTATAATGATCGGATCCTTGTATTTTTTGGTTATATCTCCAAATATTTTTGCACAATTTGCTGCACACCTCTTGCTATTTTAGTACAAGAATATAGAAGGAAAAGTAATTTAGTACTAATACCGTGCAAGTTAAAGAAAATCTGAGATATTGGATCGTATAAAAGTGTTAAAAGAACTGCAAATTCCTCCTTAATTAGGAATTTATTGTTAACTCTTTGTCACTAGCAACATAATTCCCAGGTGCTTACCATAAAAATAAGTGAATTGTCGCAGAATGATGGTGTAATTGGTTATAACGATTGGGGTCATGGTTCTCCACTAGCATAAATAATACCTCCAATGCTCTTAAGCAAAGTGATATCGTGTAAGTTTTCTAGTAATAACCAATGGTTAAATCTCTCTGTTGTTGTTTTATTTTTAACTCATAACTCTCTAAGAGAATAAACTGTAGAATTCTCAGGGGCCACTTATTATATAAAAAAGAAAACCAAAGAACTTATTCTGCTGCAATTATTGCTGATAGACTAGAAAATGTAATCTATAATACTGTGCCATCAATTGTAGCTCAGAATACTTATTAAATGAATGTAAACAAATGGATATGAAACTGATGCACAACACGGTTCTTAACTGTAAAATTTTGGTTGAATTTAAATAAAATTCAAATGTTCCTAATTTTGAAAAATGACTAGTTGCGGAAAATAGGTGAGAGAGAGAAAGAATAAAATTAAGAAATAAAGGAATGAGCACTAGCCTGATAATTCCAACGAGGCTGGCGTCGCCCTGGTCACCTGGAACGATGAACGGTTTGGAGCAACCTGGATGTTTTGGCTTCAGCCACCAACTGGAACTCAATCCTGTTGGACTGCTATGGGCGTCGAACTCCCTGTGATACGTCTCTGCGTAAAGATTATGCTTCACCATCATTCTACTACTCTGCTGACAAACTAAAAAGTGTCTGCGGCGATGAACAAGCAGAATGGTATTCTTTAGACATGGAGACGGTCGTCCTCCAATGGTTGGATCTGCTTGCCTCCGACGATCCTGCCTCTTCTCAATTTCGTGGCGAACACCCCTTGTTGTTGTGTCCCCTTTGGTTTCGTGTGACTGAAGAATGATGACTTTTGTCGAGCTTATTAACAAATATCTGTTTATAAAAGGTGAGTGAGTAGTGTTGTAAATATAAGAAAAAAACGTTCGTATTTTTTTCAGAAATGTACGTTTTTTTAAAAAAAAAAAACAAAACATTCCCTCTCCTTTTCTTGTAAATTTAGCTTTTTTTTAAAATAGTCATTTGTAATGCATCTTACGTCTGTTTAAGTATGAAATATTTTTATGTAGGTGTAATCACTGTAAAATGCAACATAAATTAAAAACTAGATACTGATACGATACAAGTATTTTACAATTTATTTGACTAGCATACCAACTAACAATTCGGCCTCAGCAGTTTTAATCAATATTAACTAAGAAATAAAAGTGGAAATGAAATTTTGTTTTTTCGTGAAAGCAGGCCTCTAACAAGTACGAAAATGATGTCACGAACAGTATAAAATTCAAATAACTTGTCTAAAGGTAAAAACTAATATTAATTTGCCAAATATTATTTTTCTAAACATCATATATGAATTGTTTCTCTAGTAGATATATATGATATGCAGAGCCGGCTCTACCATATATGCAACACGTGCATTAGCATGGAGCAACAAGTTCGGAGGATCCGGTAAAATCTGTCATAAGAAAAATATTTAAATTAAGAATTTCTTGTTGGAAACAGACTTCATGATGATGGTAGTTACAATTAGTAAGCTGACCTATTAGAATACTACATTCATAAATTATATATAGGTTGCATTAATATAAGGTCAATGGCAAAGGCAAATGGTCGAATAAATCAGAGCACAAATTACTTGATTGTTGTCAAATGCAAGAATTCAATTCTCGAATAGTAGCGAATCTGTTCCATTTAGCAAGTTATCACAATATTGATATGACAACTAATCTTGTTTTTGTCCGAAACAAGTTCCGTATCATTGAAGATAGAAACAAGTTTTTAAAGAAATGTTAACAGATGTAGAACAAAAATCAAGAAATAAAGATCAAAGAGCTAGTTGTACTGTAATTTCAAACTGACACATTGAAATTGAAGCTCGATATTGAATTCCTCTACAGGTGTGTTTGCTTTATCTATCACTAACATAATAGATTATATTTAAAGAAAAAACAGACACAACGGGATTGTATTTTAAGTAAGTATTTAAGCCTTTCTGAGTGCGAGTGCATTTTACTTCTTCCCCTTCGTTGTTCATACTGGAAAAGCATACTTAAAATCAGGACTTGTAAGATTTATTATTTATGGAGAAAGGGGGAGGCGGCAAATTATGCCATTGCACGGGGTGACAAATTGCCTAGGGCCGGCCCTGATGATATGTAAGTAGTATGGGGGTCCCAACGTCGCCTTCCCAACTGCGTCCACGTATGTTACCGGAATTAAACTGGGATCTCCTTCTTTTACCTTCCCCAAGTATGCTAAGGGGATTAACCGATGATTACTGTGTTTTATGTTCTTATTACGTTAGATAACCAAGAGATTAACATGGATTTAAGCCAGAACTTTTGTTTAAAAAGGCGACATTTCATCATATAGTATGATGTACATAGGTTAATTACATTTCAATTGAAGTAATGACTTTGCAATTATCCTGGATTGATAACGCGTGTCAGATGATGCCGCCGGCGCCATTATTGTTTGACCGTGAGGCGAGTTTCCTTTATACTTTTCCCGCCCGCCACCCACCATTTGCACAGCACCGGCCGGTTATGGTATTTTCATTTATAGATACCGGTGTACTTTGTATGTTTACGTTTACCCACATTTGCTGTGGTTAGCTTTATATGTGTAGACTTACTCTACGCCCCATGTTTGTGTTTATGGTTTGACCTTCCTGCTAGCGCCATTATTGTTTGGTAGTGGTGCGATTCGTCATACTTTGTTTTAGCCCGCCTGGCAGCCGCGTTGCACCGAACGTTAGTTTTTGCTGGCGCCATTACCGTCGCGAGTTTTTCTGCCCGCCCGCCCGCTTTGTAAATCCGGCGACTGGCACTTGCGCTGTACCGAACGTTAGCTTTGCGCTGGCACCATTACTGTTGCGTACTTTGCGTCACTGCCACTACGGTTAGCTTTAAGGATTACACGTTACACATGTATTTTATTTGGAACTATGTATTGGTTTACATTGACTTAGTATTGAATTGACTAATTATTATTATTATTATTATTATTATTATTATTATTGTTATTATTGGTAACGATCCTAGCATTAAATTATATAAAAAATAGTTTTCGTTGGCATGGATACGTTTTAAATTCACAATCCTTGCAATACTGATCCATCATCTTACCGTTTAGCTACGGAACATATGGTGAATACAACTGTTTCTTTGCCACTAGTTGAAAGGACCTGTAACGCTATCTATTTGCTATGTCTGAAAATGCTTCACTATCACAGATCCATCTAGCGGTAAAAGCTTGAACTACGTGGTCATTTGTTAATTTTGAATAAACGAAATTTAGTTTTAATGACCATATATGATTTGTTGTTATGAACTACAGAAAATACATTTGCATTGTTGATTGATGCCCCTTTGTTAAAAATTGAAGAGGCCATACATTTTTAACATTCTCTCATATGATTTTTGTGTATTACGTCTAGAAAATGCACACGGATAGGTACAACTTATAATTATTTCTAGATTATATGACACTGGACGTATTTTTAAATTGATTACGTGATAACACTACGTATTAATGGATACTATTTGAGGTACAATACTAATATTGTGGAAGGCATATGGCATTTAGTATTGTCATGTATTAGAATGTTTTGTGATAATACTAGTTAAGATTTAGATTTGGCTTTATGGACCATTATGTATAACATTTCTTGGCAAGCACACTATTACGGGAAGGGGAAAAGTAAGAGGTATATAAGGTAGGTACTATACAGACATTTGTTTGGCCTAAGAAAAATTTATTTAGGACATAAAAGTGTTTTACATTTTGATCGAGTGCCTCACCGGAATTGAATTTTGATCTTTTTGCACCGAAGGCAAGAACGTTAGCGAGTATCCTTCACAGTGATTAAATTATACCTCCCACTATAAAATATCTGAGCAGTTGTCCATTTCGAAAATTGAACATTACTTTTAAATAAATGAGATTACTTGAAACCCCACGGACTGCACTTGAGCTGTGCATATTTGGGTTTAAACAAAGAGGTTATATAAGACATAGACCTATTAACGGTTATTGGAAACTTTGAGACTAAAGATACGTAGACTAACGGTTAAGTTTGAATTGGTTTTGAGTTTAGCGTCCAGTTCACCACCAATGCTATATGAGACGCGGACCTAGTAATTAACATAGAATATTAATTATAGGAGCTCCCGCATGGAATTGAATTCGGGTTTCCACATCAAGAATGCATATTATTGTGTATTTAGCGCTTCTTTTAGCACCGAGGCTATTTGAGACATAAACCTACAGCTTAATGTAGGCCCCGAAGTACATGAGCCGCACCTAATCTATGTAAATTATACTTTAGCTCCGCTCAGACACGGAGGAAATTTTCCATTGTATATGGAAAACAAGTGCATGGCCTCAGCTGTTACCAATTTGTCATTTAATTGTTTGGTTTTAATGAGTGAAGACCGTAGCTTACTTAGGATGAGTAAGGAGATAGAGGTCAGTAATATAATTCATTTCAACAACGCTTGCATATGTGACAATGAAAAAGCATGACTGCATCATCTTCTCCCCACCTCTTTGAGAGAGGGCATAATATGTATTAACTATAGTACAACGATATTCAACCCTCCTTTCTATTTAGATCGTGGAGAGTAAGCATCGGAAGATTTTAACTGGTGATTGTGTTACTCTGTGTAGTGGTTGTTAAATTGTTTATTGGCTGTTTAAGTTCTTCGGTAAGTTTAATTGAAATTTTATTTTATATTTAAAACAATTTTTGATTTTGAACGAACACTTAAAATTAAAAAAAAATGACGCGCATAATATTTTTGTTTTGTTAAGTGTATTGTTGAGGGTATTGTGTTTAATAGACAGAACCAGATGTTACTATTTCATACAGAGTTGAGTTGAATTTTAGTTTAATATACTTTTTAACATCGAGGCTCCTGATCCTTTTGCTTGACATTGAATGTGGAAATATAGAAGTTCGCGTTGGAAATGGAACTAGGGTCAGTAAAGATGACTATAATATAATTGATTGTAAATTTAGTTTTTTTTCCACCACCAAGGGTATTTGAGAAGTGAATCTACATATTAATGTAGGCCACGAACCACATAAATTTATACCATGGGGGAATTGACCGGGGTTTTTCACACCACAACTTAACCACGGAAGAGCTTTAACTAATAAGAAAATAAAATCTGTAATGGTAGCTTAATGGTTATGGATTTATATTTTAGGCTTTCCTTTAACGATTCGAAGAAAGCGGCCTGAGCCTTGACATTTCTTTGTTGTAAAAACGATGAAAAGTTGGTTAAAGACATACACTTTTTCCGACCGGGAATTGAACTGTACGTGTACGTATTTTAGGCAGAGATATTTGAGTGGGGAAATTATTTACTTTTGGGCACTTTTATGAAATAGTATTACATATGTTTCTTTGAGTATTAAGAGATGAAAGCTTATTAATTAATTAATGAGGGGCTCGCAACACGAATTGAACCACTAGTCCTAATTAAAAACGAATTTGCTTGATGACAATGAACAAATGTTTTACTGTAGATTGATTTAATACAGATAGCTTGAGAATGCAGAATTAGAGAAAATCCGATTTTGTAAAAAAAAAATGAAATCTTTAAGTTTTACGTCCCACGGTTATGCCGGTTAGGCTAAAGGAGACGGTGATGATGAGAGATGAGTGAAATGGTGGAATGAAGAAAGTGGGAGGAAACGGGAGAACCCCGAGAAAACCCACGAGCACGGTGTTTGTCCACCACAAAGTTCACTTGGCGGGGGCTGGGATCGAACCCGGGACCCCAAGCACCAGAGGTGAACGCTCTACCACTGAGCCACCGCGCCCCCCCCCCCGATTTTGTAATGCTACCTTATTTAAAAATGTGAATCTATTAAATTATTGTATTACACTAGGATTTATACAGAAATTATAAGAGCTCCACACTCTGCCACACCACCACTTGATAATTTTAGGCGTCATACAATTTATACGGCGAGTCGAAACTTTAGGACGCGTTTTCTAGGCAATTTCTGGTTATTGCGTTCTCCCAGTTTGTAATATTAACACTTTAAATATGCACTGCTACCTCGCAAAAATTCATTTAACAAAGTCTGCTTTTTCCTTGTAAGATATGGTCATCTCAGGTAAGTAAATTGAAACAAATGCCAAAAAAGAAAAAAAAGAAAATAGAGACCCTAAAATTAAATTTTGACATATTCACCACTGTTCAGATTGTGCTATATACAATTGCACTAAGCAGAGTGTGTCCGTGGGTCGTAGTGAGTCTGTAGGTTATGGTGGATCGCTGGCTTATGGTGGGTAACGGTGGGTGGTGGATTGCAGTGGGTCACATCCTGTTGACCCACGACCCACTAACCGACTTACACATCTTGACCCACATGTCTCACTTGACACAAGAACCACTTCAATTCTGGTGAGAGGTTTCCAATTCAGCATGGGAGAGACAATATAGGCTTTGTTAAATCCGAGACGAGACGAGACATGTCCTTGTCTGGACTCATCGCGTTTTAAAAGTCTCGAAAGGATTCCATAGCCCTCTCTTGTCCGATTATCAATTGTGACCTGTAAACTTCTTTACATTTCGAATTTGCATGGCTTCCAATTTTACTTCTATTGTTAAGAGGTTTACGAAAGGAAATTAGAGGAAAGGAGACGAAATAACAAATTGTCTTATTTCGGAAACACGAGATGACACTGGGTTAGCCACGAGACGAGACACAGGCTTCGTGTCGCATCGCTAAAATGAAATAATTTAACATGAGGAGAAGAAACAGGCAATCATGTTGTGTCTAGTGCATCATAATAATTTCTTTTCTAAAGTTCTGTTTTCATTTCATTATCAAATTATTTCTCGACGTCCGACATCGGATCATGTTTCACTAACCGTCACGGTTCCGGAATTTTAGGTGATAATGCTTGCAATTATCACTTTGATGTTTTATAGATGTTTGTTGTTTGTATGCCACATTCTCATTATGTATGCGTCTATTTGTCAACTACTTGATTTGAATGGAAGCACCTCACTCTCAGTTCCGGGAATATCTCTCACTTTCTCTCTCTCTCTCTGTCTTTCCGTTTTTCTGGCTAGATGGTCTCTGCGATAGGCACATTTCTGAAGATTGATATCCCTGATTAAATATACTTGCTTCCTCGTTTTCATTGTTTTACTTCTCTAATAAATTTCACCGAAATGTTTAACTCTTTTTCACTTGACGTATTAAACGGATAATATGTTCTCTTTCACTACCTCTCATGTTCTCTTTGCGTTAATTTTAAAACCTAAAAAATATATTCCTTGGAGCAATTCGAACCGCCGTCCTTTGGATTTGTAATCTAGCGCCTTAACCACTATACGAAGATCGTTGCTTGGTAAACGTTTAGTTGTTGGAATATATGTTAGTATTTGCATTTTATGTTCCCATTGCGACAATTTCTACTTTCCTTTTCTCCGCTTTCTCTCTACTGAATTAATTCTCATATTCTCGATGGTTAGAACGCAGGAATGTAGTGGCTAAAACGCTAGACTGAAAATACAAAGGACGTAAGTTCGAATCCACTACAAGTAGAATGATTTTTTAATAATGCATACAGCACATGAGAGGTGGTAAAAGAGAGCGTATTACCCGTTTGAGTTGTTAAGTGAAAACTTGGTAAAAATTCCACTGATATTTATTAGAGAAGTGATACAATGAAAATGAGGAAGCAAGTATGGGATAATCAGGGATATTAATCACAGGACGGTTATCGATAAAACGAAATTGTTCCGAATTTCACACATATGAGTCTCTACAATAGGCAAACTTCTTCTAAAATGTGCCTATTACAGAGACCTTCATATTCCACCGATTGCGCTAGCCAAAGTTAGTTTAACAATAACAAATGGTGTAATGTATTTTCCTTAGAACGATCAATTAAAAAGTGCATACTGCAGATGAATGAAGTGTTTCGAATGTCCTAGTAATTTCCTTGCCTTTTCCCAATTAACATGCGTAAATCGTCTCTATCATGATATAAGTGTTTGCGTCCACTTTCCTAAGGATTGCTCATTTAGTATGAGAAGTCACTCTTTGATTCTTCATGATTGCTTTGAAAATAAAATAACTTGAATATGATTTGAAACTATATTGATTACTCTCAAATCCAGCACTTCACCCCTACATTATCTTCTCATGCAACATCATAAGCTAAATATTGCTATGTTCAGCTCTGATGTTTGGAAAGAACCGGTAATGCTAGCGTAATGATATTTCCACCAAAGTGCAGGCCGAAGTTAATTTATACGATGATCTGGAGACAATTTAATGGCGATTACTAAACTAAATAATATACAATGGAGTAAAATTACAGAAATGATATCGTGTTATACAGTAATTTCGCCGTGCAAGTTCAATAGTATAATAATAATAATAATAATAATAATAATAATAATAATAATAATAATAATAATAATAATAATTTTTCATCGGTCCTGCGCGGAAAGTGAGAATTGTAGTCAGGGTAAGGAGGAAAGCCTAAACTGAATAAGACATTGAAGCGGGTCACAAGCTGGGAATAAGAATAGTGCATGGTGTAAATAAAGGACGACACCGACAGAGAAATCGAGAAACAGTAGGTAAACGGAGAAAAAAAAGAGTAGAAATTGTTGAAGTGGAAACAAAATACTATTACGAATACGGATGAGCACGATTCGAGCCAAAGTTCAATCCGAGTCGAGTCAAAGGTATTGTTTCTTGAGTTGAGTTCCGAGCCAAGGCGTTGTTTTCGAGGTCGAGTTTCGAGTTGAGTCGAGTTTGATAATGGCTCGCTCGCTCGTTCAGCTCGCCTTAACTCGTTTTGAAATAATAGCCTGATCAGACTGGAAAGCGAAAGCCATGAGATATGTAAGCAATAATGTGGAACGTTTTTAGTGTTGCTCACGAAAGGGGTGCATCTCGTCTCGTAATTTTAGTGCATCTCGTGGGGCAATTTTAGTGTATCTCGTCTCGTCTAGATAACGAGAGGACAAGAGTTTTTTATTATTACGAGACAGCTTCAAATGTTGTAACCATCAATATACTGTAGTTCTTAAAATCAAGGCTGAGACCTTCACGGTCGAATTCTTGAGCCCAAGCAAAAGACCAACCAGGGTAGTGATGTCAACCGGCTCGGCTCGTATCAACTGAGCGAACAGCTCGAGTCGGCTTGGTTGGGATGAGCCGTCGGCTCAGAACAATTAAGCCGATGATCTGAGCCGGGTCAGTTGCAACGAGCCATCGACTCGGCTCAATTGAGCCGATCGCTCGAGCTTTCTCGGTTGGGATGGGTCACCTACTCGGCTCATGTGAACCGGTTCGAGCGAGGTAAGTTGAAACTAGTTCATCGGCACGGTTCGACTCAGCTCAACTAAGCCGAGGGCTCAAATCGGCTCGTTTGGGTGAGCTGTTGGCTCGGCTTACTTCTCGGTTCGATTCGGTAGTTAATGAGCTATAAGACGAGCCGTTCGAGCCGTTGAGAGGCCTAAACCCGGTCCCAGCTGTTTTGAACATGTTTGGCTGAAGCCTATAACTTTTAATAATTTTTGGCTCGAATCCGAATAATTGTCCCTTCGGAACTCAAACCCAGAACGTGACCTATGCCTTTGCCTCTTGAAGACTTCTCGACAACCGAGATCGACAGTCAATTAGCTTTTACTATTCAGATACAAACCGCTAATATTTTAAAGATTATACAGTGTTGATATAATAATAATATTAAAAGTTTTATACTTGCCCTAAAATTTAGCAAAAATTACACCCCTGCAACTACCAAAATTTTAAACTAGAGCATTCCACTGAAGTTTCATGTAGAAAGTATTCTACCGTATGTTTTAAGAAAAATAACTGTAATAAAAAAACTGAATATCACGCAACAGTAAGGCATATAATAAACTAATTTTTTGGATATGCAGAGGTAAATATAAAAGCTTTGCTACAAAATACCTATACCGAACATAATTCAATGAGCTCTGGAATACAATGTAACGAAATAGCCTATGATATTCAGTCTACAGAGCAATTGTTACTTAAAGAATGGTCTTGCACTATTTCGAGAATCGAGACAAGACGAGAAATATTTACGATACTTTTAGTCTCGTATCGATTCTCATCTCCAAAGAGAGACGAAAATTTTGAGTTAGCCTTGACCCGTCTCGAATGTAAAATGTTAATTCTCATGTAATTTTACTTGTTTAGAAACGAGATGAGAAACTCCTTTTCTCGCGGGCAACATTAAACCAAACCGAAATATTCTTTCCAAATGTCACGTTTCTGCTTGTAATGGTATGTCCTGAGGGATAATTAACTCCTAGCTTTTAATCTTCTACGAGATAATAACAATTATTATTAGTTTGTCATTATTACTACCATTACTCCTGAAGATTTGATAGTTCAAGTATTGAAAAATACGAGTATTCAAATATCTGAATATAATAAAACTTATGTCATCGCCGATCAATCGCCATCAAAAATCCTAAAGTAAAAAAAAAATAAAAAATGGGACGTGGATTCGCACAAGACCTTGACCACTGAACCGCGATCGCTACGCGGTAAACGATTCGTCTTTAGTCTTGTTACGTTAGGTTTCTTTGTCTCCGCTTGCAAACTTGTATGTTTTATTTCTTCGATTCAAACTGTCTTTCGTGTTTCTTTCATGATGTCGGCAAAGTTTACATTAATAACTTGAGCTGTTCTTAAACCGTTGGTTCACAAGTTTGTTTTTTCTCCACACGAAACTACAGATATGACAGATTGAATACTCGTACCCTGCATTTCTTTCAAAGCAGTCACTTTTACCTAGTCAAGACTTATTTCCGCCATTATTCATATTAAACAAAATAGATTAATTTTTCGGAAGAGGAATTTTCACTTTCCGAATTTCGGATAATTATGGAATTCAGTTAAACTCCGGAATTCAGAAGAATTCCGGAACTCGGAAGGAATCCGGAATTTAGAAAATTCCGGAATTAAGAAAAATTCCGGATTTCAAAAACTCTGGATTTTTTCAAATTCCGGAATGTTAACGAAATCTCAAATTTCTAAATTCGGATTTTTTCGAATTCCGGAATTATTCCAAAATCGGAATTTTCCGAATCCAGAATTTGTCCCGTTTTACTTTCGGGAGTCCGGAAAGTAAAAATTAGGGAATTGGACATCACTAGTTTATACACAACCTTTCATATCAATAAGCAAGTATCTGTCTACAAACAAACAAGTAATGCAAAGCATTTTGTATCCTGCAATATGTCATGTATTAAAATCCGACAGGAGTTTCAGTATCTAACCAGAAATTGCATGTATCTATCTACTGGAAGCCGAGGTATGAAAATTTGTATTGCGTCTTACCTTTTTGTGCCTTATAAAACCCTGCAAACCACTGAATATCTAAACGGCTTTCGTTAAATCCAGGTTGTAGTACTCACAGTTTCATCCATTTGTGTCTATATGATCTTGTTACTAAGGCTTATTATATGATAACGTTAATATGTCTTTCTCTGCTCTCCCATAAAGTTGTGATACTATCTACTACATGATAGAGAACAAATTATCAATTTTACCAAGTTGCTGTATTACTACACATCTGCTTCCGCCTCTGTCAACTCTGGTCGATCTCGTTGATCGCGACATATTTGCCTTTTTATACCCCTTTCTTCGTTTGCTGAACTAAACAGTAACTATTCTGAATTATACTACTACGCATGCCTCGTAGATATATATTTCCGATGCCAATAGTTTCCGTTTCGTCCAAGTAATGTTCTTTTTTTATTCTTTTTCTTACGACTTCATGTATTACATAGAATGTAGGTTTTATTCGTCCAGCAAAGAAGGAAAATGTGATCATAGTATACAGCCCACAGAAGTGATAGCTGGCAATACAGTGCTCGGAATCCCTAACGAAACAGGGGGTGAGCGGTGTCCTACCCGCTGGTCAAGCGGCTAGCGCGTGCGCCTTTGGTGTATGGTGTCGCGGGTTCGATTCCCGGCGGGGGAGCATTTATGATTTTTAACTGTCCTCGATGTTTCTGTGTTCGTGTCCCTTCGTTATAAGTTATTAGAAAAAACATAGTTAAACGAGTGAAGCAAGTAAAATTAGCAATAAGTAAGTTACTGAAACACGTTCAGTTAAAAAAAGAGAGGACAAAGCACTGGCTTTTTGCGCCGTCCATGCGAGTTCGAACCTATCTCAGCTTGATGTTTTATCCATTTGATATAAAGTAATGTTTCTTTTCGCTACAGGTAGTCACTCTTTTCGTATTTTTCGCCGTCCTTCACAGTTAAAGTAACCGGCTATTCTTATTCTTTCTACGAATGATGGATCTTATCTTTGGTTTCATGTCAAACATGCACGCGTAATGAAAAGACATTGTTGATAATAACAACAATAACAATAATAATAATAAAATAATAATAATATTAAATATTACTAACTCGTGTGTGTATTTCGACAATATAATTTTATATTATTATGTGGAAATAACTATGGCTGTCTAGCGCCCCCCCTTTTAATTTTTCCGATGCGCCTTATAGGTCCACGGTGTCCAACGTTGGTCCCATCCCACTGTCATCTCCTGTTCTCTCGATATAAGTTATCGACATTTTGCCTAAGAGGGCTCTGCAGTGGCCCCATGACTCCCCATGACATGACTCTTCGTTCATTTTGCATTGAAATCGCTTATTTTTTTGAGTACTATGAGTGCATACTGTCCAACATTGCTCCCATCACTCAACAGTTTCGCGTTCTCTCGATATAAATTGTTAATATTTTGTTTGTAAGGGAGATATGGCGTTACAATCATTACGTTTGAAGAAGAATTGATTAATATATTGCCTTGGCACAAACAACACCTATGATGATGAGGATTATTATTATTATTATTATTATTATTATTATTATTATTATTATTATTATTGTTGTTGTTGTTACTTACCACTCATGTTGTCTACCTTTATTTGCAATGCAATGTGTTACTAAAAAGCAAATCAAATAATACTCCTCGCCATCCACGCTCCCGAACTCGAAATACATGATTTACAGTTCTCTGTGTTAGGAGAAAGCGTATTTGTTATATTATTCTTTCAAATAAGATTTCACAAGTTACTTCACTTTCAATGTGTAATTTCATATCGTCACTAACAATCATCTTGTTCCGATAGGAAAATATCCCCCCTCCTGCGAAACAAAAGCCTGACCGTGGCGAAAGGGCGCGAACCTTCTTTAGGCGATTAATTGGGTCCAATATTTCAATAAAAGAGAATACGTTTCTGCACACAAACATTTCAGTAAAAGAGGAAAAGTTACTCAAACTTTTTGAATACCTTTTCATGGGCGAAATTTGATTCCCTTGGAACTTTTTAAGAGTTTGAAGGGCCGCCATTTTGAACATTTTCATCTGATTATTCTGGTTAACGAACTCATCAAGATATTTCAACAGTTAATGTTTGTGCCAAGTTTCGTCTCAATCCGCTGAAAATTAGTGTGAAAATTATGGCATTCACAAATAGCGTTATATATATATATATATATATGTATATATATATATATATATGTGTGTGTGTATATATATATATATATATATATATATATATATATATATATATATATATAGAGAGAGAGAGAGAGAGAGAGAGAGAGAGATAAATAGACACACAGAGGGAGAGAGAAAAAGTGTTTTGTTCAATTCTCCCTTCTCGCACGTGTGCTGCGTCAGAGGTAAACCGGGCCTCTTTGCGAAACGTATTGACCAGCCTCACCTAAACACAAGCCTGTTATTTCTTAACGTAGAAACATGGCCCAGAGGTATAAGGCATGTAGAGATTGTATTTTTAATAACCATGAGTATGAGTTCGAACTCCTCAACTTCCACATTTTTTTACTTTTTGCAGCTACGTCGGAACGTTCAATTTTTATTCTTTACTAATTGCAAATGGTGTTTATATTCAAAATAAGAGGAATTTCGGTGGGATTTGTTCGGATATTCTTCTCTTTCTAAATGAAGACAAGAATAAAAGCAATACGCAAAGACAAAAAGTACTATCAGTACTAAACATTACAAATAAAAATAGCTACGAAAGACTAAATACGACGTCTTTTACCATCTCTAATGAGCTGTATGTATTATTAACAAAAATGTTTAAAAATCTCCTTGCTGGGTATTCGAACTGACGTCCTTTGCATTTGTAAGCCAGCACTTTAACCACTACACCAAGATCATGGCTTTGTAAACGTATAGTTGTCGGCGTATTTGTTGTGTTTGTGTTTTAATGTTACCACTTCAACAATTGTTACTCTTTTTTCTCCGTGTAGCAGGTGTTTCTGGCTTTCTCTTTGGGTGTCGTCCTTTATTTACAATATGCACTATTCGTATTCACAGCTTGTTCCCCTCTGCAATGTCTTATTCAGATTACACATTTCTATTTGTCCCTCAGTAAACATTTGATTGATTTAATTTTCATACTCTCCACGGATGGAGCGCAGGAATGCCAGACTCGAAAAATAGGTGTACATTTACTTTTCTGACAGATAATACCTTTTGTGTTTTAGTTCATTCAAAGAGCATACTAATTACTTACAGAAACGAAATTTCATAGGAACTGTTAAAAGTTTGATGAAATGAGAATGTGGGTTTAGAGAAACTAGTAATTATTCATGAACTAAGATTAAATTATTGTTTTCTTTTTTAAAACAAAACCTACAGGGTCCTACAGTTTTTTTGTACAGCATTAATGTTTAGTTGTTACAGCACTTTGTTCGTAGTTATTTTAAGAGCAATTTAAACTGTTCTAGGAGACACTTAGATTTGAAACGATCCCACCATTATAGTGGTATGGATAGCTTGTTTATTGGATATATTGGAATGTATTTGTAGGGGAGCATCAGTGGTGAACGCTCTGCCCTGCCCTAAAATATATATTTGAATTTTCCATGCTAAGACTGCGAATAATACGCGTCATTTTAATATTTAATACGTTTCTTGTAATAATTCAGACCAATTTAGGGAACTTAGGTTTGAATGTTCGTTGAGATGCTTGCTTTGAAGATGTTTGATTAGCATTCCTATTTCTAAGATTTTAACTTCCTCGTCATAAACTTGTTGGACAAATACTGTTTTATTACAGATAATTGTACAAATTATGTTTTTACCCATAATTATTAGCACAATACGAACCGCTAAATACTAAATTTGTTTTGAACGAACAAAATATATTCTGGCATTGGATGTTGGTAGACATTTATACAACTAATTAAAACAACGTGCAAACACACTTAATGTATCTTCTATACATTGTAAAAATTAGTCGGAACGGTCAAATTATTTCTTGTTTGTCATAGAAATCGAATGTACTGCCATATTAAAAGCAAAAATATATAATTCGACTAGCATACTGAAACAATTTTAACCGTAGTAAAAATAAATGCTGAACTTGGATATGTTGATACAAACAGGCGGTACTTAAGAAGCATAGCATTCAGATTTTGTCGTCCCGGATTAAAGCGCTGGACTCATACTCTAAAAGTTCCGACATTCTCTGTGATTTACTTCTGTTATAAGTTTTCTCTTGTCTTCCGTGAAAAAAAAAAACATTTACAAATTCCTAACTTAATCTACTCAATTTTCAATCTTCAAAATTATGTATCCACGGAATTATTTGTAGGTTCACACTCTATTTTAACAAGGTGTTTGCACAGCAAACGATTCATTAAATAACTAACGACTTTTCATAGAAAAGGAGAATATTAAAATATAAAGCGAGCGAACAAATAATTAACACGGATTTTTAAAACGTTCACAAATAAATTTGTTCAGAGTATGTATCCGTAAAGTATGAAGTGATTGAAAAAAAGAAAAAAAGAAAAATTCCTATCAAAGCCTGACCGAGCTCGGCGTTTGGGCTGGTTGCAAATTCGAAAAGCGTTGGACTAAACCTCAATTTTGTCACCGATATATCAGTGTGGCAAACTGCAAATAAAAGAATAAAACAAATTGTTGAGACTGACAATTTTATTATTGTGACGGAGTTGAATGACATCAAAAGTTACAAAATGACTTACTTAAGCAGTTCAAAGAAATGAATGGTGAGAAACGGATATAAGAAGAAAGCATTTCTCTCTTTCCCCCCACCCCCAAAAGAAGAAACTCATAAAAGGAAAAAGTTATATAATATAAAGGTTTCATATAAAAGTCTAACAGCACAAAAACAAATAGATAAACGAAACGAAAAAGAGACAAACACAGAATAGTGGACACCAGTGGCGTAGCAGACTTGCGACCCTCCCATGCAAAATAAAGAAATGGCACCCGAGTTGTAAATCCTATTTTTATTATAATAATAATAATAATAATAATAATAATAATAATAATTATTATTATTATTATTATTATTATTATTATTATTATTATTATTATTATTATTATTATTATCAAAAAGTCGTTTCCTTTTCAAAATCTCTGACTCTGTCTAAGATCATGAATGCCTATAGCGATCATGTGTGGACGTTTTTCCAATGAGCGGTCCCAAAGGCCATAAGGGGTGTAAATCTCCAAGAGAGAGAAATAAAAATCTTTCTTATGGTAAATTCTAGTTCAAAGTTCGAAGCACTTGCTTTTGCGCGTATTTTTTTTATTTCTTTTTTTCAGGAAACAGAAAAGTTCTGGTGCTTAAGAAATTATACCCTATAATATTGCAAATTTGCAAGTGGATGTATTTACATTGCAATTTGTGGTAATAAAGGTATTATGATTAGAAAACAATATTGTAAAAAGTAAGTTTAATTTCTTCATCCATCGCAAGTCTCAAGGGCCCCTTATACCTGGCCACCCCCGAATATCGATATCGAAAATTTAGAATGGTGTATTCATGACCATATATTCGCGATATCGAATGTTGATATAATATAGATATCGACGATAGCAATATATAGACATATCACAAGCCCAGGTCCGAGAACTGATGCTGGAAATATACTGGAATCAACAATCAAATTCTAAATAAGTTCTCCATTTCCGTATTCAATGTTGAGGGGGAAGGGTGTGAACCCGAATAGAAATTTTAAGAAAAACAAATGTTAAGATAAAAGTAGGTTTTCCGTCTCCCCTTGAATATAAAAATTAACAGAAAACTATTACTATAATTTACCTTTTACTTGTGCTTCTGATTGTTATCACAAATCAGCGACAGTACACATACTTTACATAGTATACCAATACATTCTATAACTTTTCACAACCAAGCAAGCCGGAAGATGAATTTCCTCTGATATTAAATTGGAATATTCTACAAAATAGTCATAATTCATTGACCATATTTCTGCCAGTACTATGGTACGGACTAAGAGCTACAAGACTGACAGAACTAGAAACTAGAGATTTCATTCCTTTTTCCTCTCAGACCAAAAGACTTCTGCATTTTCGTGAGAGTTTCAGTTTCTTAATATAAGTCCCTTATCCTGGACTAATTCTGGCTACCGTGGTTTCGAGGTAATCGGTAAACGAAAGAGCAAAGTTTTGTCGACTCTCAACTCTCGACAGTTTGTGAGAAGATATTTCACAGTTCATGTTGTTTTTCTTCGTTACAAAAACACTTCTAGTTTACTCTATTCATGGTAAATTACTGAACTTATAAACATTTACATAATTGAAAAATGAATGATTATTTCTAAACATAAAAAAGTCGTTACAGTTCAGTAGAATGCAGTAGTAGAATGCAGAAGTGAAATAAAATATTGTTTATTTGTTGAGATTTGCATACTGAAAGTGAATAATGTTTCCCATTCTCTTCTCCAGAGGCGGATCTACGATGGACTTCTGGTTGCTCGGTGGTTGGTAATACTCATATTTAGAGCTACTTTTAAGAGCTCCAAACTCTGGAATGGGTTTTATTTATGTATATAAAATAAGAAATATCCCCTTTCTGGGGAAAATCGCCATGATCACCCCCTGGATCCGCACCCGCTCTTGTGTAGCAGACTCTGAAGATATTTAGCTCCTGTATGCTCCTGTCGATGCTGATTAGTGATTGCCACATATGGATATTTTTTATGCTGAAATCGGATAGACACTTACCCGGATTTGCAACATCCGTTTGACTGATAACTAAACGGATAACGGGTAACGGATAATATCAGGATAACGATGACGGAGAAGATTTCGATAGCGGATGATATCCGGATGAGGGATAATATCCGGATATCGGATAGTATCCGGATAATGGATTTATCCAGATAATTTATAAAATTAAGATAATGGATAATATCTGGATAAGAGAACATTCGGATAACTGATTACGTTCCGATGACGAATAAAGGATAATATCCGGATAACGTATATCGTTTGAAAAAGATCATATAGAAGAGGAACATATCAGTCCTTTCTGCTCATGGAGTTATTAAAAGACGATCATCGGGCAGTGGTCTTTACCATTGAAAGATAATGCTTTTAAAATATTTCCTAGTCACTTCCAATTTTCTTGTTCTTGTTCTGAGGCTCAATGGTAAACCGCTTCCTGTTGTGCCTGGAGTCCTTATTGTTTCGATACCTGGCCAAGTAAGTTTGGGGTGGGCAAAATCGTATTAGTGGGTTATCTCAGGGTACTCCCGCTTATTCCCACTTCTCATTCCACCAATTCCTCTATTATCATTCACTTGCTTTAATCATTGGACGTCGTGACACAGGGGTAGAGCGCTTCTTCTCGTGCATGGGGTCCTTACTGTTTCGATACCATGCCTAGTAAGTTTGTAGTGGACAAAATCGTATCTGTGGGCTTTGCCACGGTACTCCCGCTTCCTCCCACATTTCATTTCATCATTATTTCTATTATTATTGACTCGCTTCAATCATTGGGCGCAGTGGCCCAGTGTGAGAGCGCTTCCTCTGGTGGGCCAATTAACTTTTTGGTGGACAATATCTCATACGTGGGTTCCCTCTGTGTACTCCTGCTTCTTTCCAGTTTTCATTACACGAATTCATCTATAATAATTGAATTACTTTAATGATTGGACGCGGTGGCTCAGTGGTAGAAAGCATCATCTGGTGTGCCAAGTAAGCTTGTAATGGACAAGGTCGAATTCGTGGGTTTTTTCAGGGTATTCCCGCTATCTCAAACATTCCATTCCACCAATTCTCCTATTTTCAATGACTGGCTTTAATCATTGAGCGCAGTGGCTCAGTGGTAGACCGCTTCCTCTGGTGGGCCAAGTAAGTTTGTAGTGGACAGGTGGTATCTGTGGGTTTTCTGAAGGTACTCCTGCTTCTTCCCACTTTCCATCCACAAATTCCTCTATTATCATTGACTTACCTTAATCATTGGGCACAGTAGCGTACTGGTAGAGCGCTTCCTCTGGTGCGTGGTGTCCTTAACCTTTTGGGGATTCTATGTTACAATATGCACCGAACGGGTGTCTCTTGTGTTACACAGTTGTGCCTCGAAGTCCTAAGCCGGACTCAAATTATGGGGCGAGACGCCAGCGCTTTTCAAATTGTGTGTGCAGTAAGGAAAAGAGAGAAAGGGAGAACGGAGTCAGTTGAGGTTCAGATTGAAATATCAACCTGATGCCTCATTGACACCAACCCTCACGCATGTAATAGTGGTATGACCCTGGCTTTGATTTACTCAGATCACAGCGCCGGGTCCCCGGATGCAATATTTAGGTAATACCACGCAAGCGATAAATACATGAAATCTATTATGTATTTGGAGCTATGCGTAAAATAAAAACTGTAAAAATAAATGTAAAATAGGAATTCCAACCCCGGCGTGATAGGGAAAAATCATAGAGAAACTGGATGTCTTAGCCACTATTGAGCATGCGCGAGAATAGGTTCTCCAAGCTCGCCGAGGCTCGTGATGTAGAGTTCGAGCGACATCAGAACTGGCAGAAATGCGTGGGACGAATCGCCTATATAAACGAGGCTTGTTCGCCGCTCCGGTTGATTCTGAAGCCGACGGTCGACGAGTGTGTGTCTTCCTTAGTCACGGCCGCTCTGTATAAACTCAGGTATGTGATTATTTTTTCTAAGTCCCCCCTCGACTTGGGATGAGTACCAGGAGATTTGTTAGAAACACCTTGAGAATGTTTAGTACAAATATGAAGTTAATTTAACTCGAGGCCAAATTCCCTCTTCGAGAATTAACACTTTTTCCCTTTGAGCCAATGCAAGTTGCGATGTACGAAGTTGAAGTTCACTCTTTCCAATAAATCGCGGTTTAGCATAAAAACCTTCTAGCACCCATTGAATAACGTAGTGGTTGTTCTCCTCTTTACGTGGTGTAGTAATACTTTCAAGTTGTAATTCAAAGTAACCGATTTGTAAAATTCATCTGTATTCTCATTTTTATTTTTTTATTCTTATAAATAAAACGTAAAATGGAATGGCCTCTTTAATTTAGACAAGCCATCCCACTTATCTAGATTCAGCTCACAGTCTTCATATGTTACCTGGGTTTCGATCTCCAGTACAAGCTCTACCACTGAAATACGAGTCTCCCCCCATTATTGAGACTGTTAGTGCACTTTCTCATCATCTTCGAACCAGTAAGCCAAATACGTTTTCAATACCGAGGCTAAAAAGGAGTTGGACTCCGAAGCAACTTTGTAATACTGGGTGGAGAGTAGAGGAGTGATCTCAAATACGATTTCACAAAAGAAAGTGTACACAATTGCTACGCCAATCTCACAACAAAACATCATAACAGTTTTATGGTGTTCGGTGTTCGCCGGGTAACGAACTGTGTGTTCTTGAATCTCTAAACAAATCTCTGGTGCTCATTCACTTTTTAGGGGAACTAAAAATCTCGGTTGCGTTTTAGGGCAAATCGGGAGTGATTTTTTTTATCGAAGAGCTTTCAATAGATAAAAGTGCACAGTGTACGCGAAGTTTTCTTTTGACTAGTCAAGTGGTGTATCTGTAATATGTAAAGTCAGTACAGTTCAGTGGCGTACTTGGACTAGGCGGTGTTCAGCCTATGACTCTGATATACAAGTATAATTTTTCTGCTCTAAGTAGCGCGATTTACAAGGAGTGAAGTGGCGACGAAAACTTTTCTATTCTCAACTTCTCTCGCTTTAAGTTGTTATAAGTCAACGGAATAGTTGCTAGGTTCCGCAGAGCAAAACTCAGTTTACCTCACGACGTTTTCTTGTGTAGTGATGGAAATGAAAAATCGGGACGCGAGTGTTAAGACAGAATTCGGCTCTTGTCTCATGTACTTGCAAAACCCTAAATCTGCTTATGCTTCTGCTCGCTTTGGTGGGGTCACAGTCAGTTTTATCTCTGGGCAACAGAACCTCCCGTTTTACGGGATGAAAGTTCGACTCGTTTGTCCGGCGATAAGTGGCTAATATCCTTACCATTTATTTGGGAAGGATCACAGGCAGTTTTATCTCTAGACAGCAGAACCGCCCGTTTTACGGGATGAAAGTTCGACTAGTCTGTCCGGCGATAAGTGTCTAAAATCCTTTCCCATGCAAAGCTTGGGGGTCACAGGTATCTTATTCTTTTGGTCCAGCAGGGCCCCTCTGTACTAGGGGTGCATGCCCGACGGCTGCCTGGGAATAACTGCCTAAAACTCACCTTTATGCAAATGCAATACCAAAAATCAAAATGCAGGTACATGATCCAATGGTTGGATGTTCATAATCCCCCTGTGTAAATTTTAAAAAAATAGTTAAAAAAAGAAAGAAAACAAGTTAAAGAATAGCGGTGAAAAGTAAAATCATCATAAGTGAACAAATAAACATTATCTGTTATAAACAGCTGTCTAGTCACTTTCCGTTTCCCGTTCTAAAAAGTAAAGCAAAATTTATAAAGAAAGGGAAGTTGAGTATTTCAAGTTCAAAGGAAGTTAAATAAAGATATTGAAATAATAATAATTCGCATAATACGTAAAAATTGGACGTAGCATTTCCGAGGGAAGTAGCTATCAGTGATTAAATTCTTACCATATCAGAGGAAATAGGTTGATTACCCACTGCCCTGGTTTAAGAGGCCACTGACTTGAAAGAAAAACAGATTTATTCATCAAAAATGAGTTTCGCGCAGAAAATAAAAGAAAAGCTATTAGATTTAGGGCAATCTCATTGTCCTAAGACACCCATGGGCAAACACCGTTATATTTTGGATCGGTGGAATAATTATTATTGTATTGAATGCAATAAAATAAAAGTCCATGGGCATTCTCCTCCTGAATTTGGCCGTTGGAAAAAGAATCCATTACCGAGATACTTGGATACGTGGAGTCAGCCAAGATATCGTGAACCAACGACCGCTAGCCCGCAAACTCCAGACGCTCCGGCGAGTGGCTGCGATCTAACGCCGCTGGCCGCGTCTAGCCCTATCCCGACTAGAAATGAGATAAAAATGCAAAGTGCTGGTTCAAGTGAAAAACCAACGCCAGCTCCGAGGACGATATATGTAAATTCTGATACTGACGAGACCCCACCGGGGGTAGATCCAAAAACTCTAGTGAATGAAGTAAATTTAAAAGATGAACTAGAAATAGCCGAACTAATAACTGCAGGTCAGGAATGCCCTCAAGCAACAATTGAGATAGAAACAACAGCAGGTGTAATGCCTGATGTTCCCTCGAACCAAAGTCCCTTAGATAATAATAAGTTAGCTGATAAGGAAAATAGACTAAGTGACTTAGTGTTAAGTTCAGAAAATAAAGACATTGTTGTATCAAAAGGACCAGATAGCCCAGTAGCGCTATATTTTCCTATAAAATACAAAGTGTCAGATCCTACCACGCCGTTAGAAATGCAAAGACCGACCTTTCAATCTTTTTATGCTGGTAGTAGTGATGAAACAGTTTATGCTGAGATCGGTCCTAGAACAATGTATGCTAACTTAAATACGGAATCACGAATCTCAATGAGTAAAGAACAAATTTATGAAAATATTGCTTCCGAACCCAAGGCTTTCACGAATAAAGAGCCAATTTATGCAAATATAGGAACCGAACCAAGGGAAACGAAAATTGAGAACCCTGACGAGAATAACGAAAATGAATTGCGCTCTCTGACACAACCTAACGATGAAGCGTTAATAGACCAGATTAGGCATTCATTACAAACGGAACTGTCCCCGGCAGTAGGAAACTTAATTCGACCTTTAACTAAACAGCTACGGAACAAGAAAGTGCAGGTCACAGTTGTTCGTCGCCAAGGTGACGACGAAGAGAAATTAGGTATTCTATTTCAAGCTGACCCCTCAGCCCCCTTTGAAGATTTATTACCTAAGGAAAATGTAGTTGGAAATTTTGATATGGAAATACAGACCGACGATTTTCGCAAGAATGATGTTAGCGTTCAGACCGAATATAAGTTTCCTAAAATGATCCGGATTGACACAAACCGTGAACTTAAGGTTATTCGTACAACCGCTACTCAAACCAATCCTGTCATATTTGAAGATAGCCTTACCCTCCAAGAGAAACTGCAATATTTGGACAGTATAGATAACATACTCAGTGTAGTTAGTAAATTTAGGTGGTCAAACGGATATTAGTAGTGCAGATTCAGATGGGGGTGAATTGTTGAAAGACGATTGGTTAGGATACGAATTACAGAAATTACAAAAGGAAGAAATAGCGCAATTACCAGACGACAACCCGGAGTTTCCTCCCGCGACATCCCTGGAGAATGAGTCAAAACCTTCGTGGAACTCCGAAGAAGAACTCCGATATGACCATTGGGATCCTCCCACGGTTTCTACTCTCCGAGCAGCGAACCAAGACCCTCCCATGGAGGACGCTGACCAGAGAAATGACCTCGTCGCCCCTGCTCCAGATGAGAGGAGGTTAGACGAAGAGAAGAAAAGTGATTATGCTTTTCCCTCAGTTTGCTCCGACCACCAGAAGCAAATTGAGAAAGAAGAAGATAACGATTCCTGGTCTGAGAGTAGAATAAACGAAAACATTGGTAAAATATTTGATTACGCGGAATTTGGTGCGTCAGTAATTTGTTTAAATGAGGTAGAGAATAGAGACGATCCCTCAACCTCTCCAACCCAAAGAGAATCTAACAAGCAAACTGATAGTGTTAAGAATATTGGTTGCTAGTGCTAGTTCTAAATTTAGTTCCTATAATGAAACTGGTGAATCACCTGCGACCAAAGAAATGAAAAACTACCAACAAGAGGAAAAGTTAGAACCCTTACAGATAGTGTTTGTTTCGCCACCTAGTAGCGTAATTACACCCACGACCCCAGTGGAGAAATTAGAGTTTAGCGAAGGGGAAAAGACAGAAAAATCAGTACTTAGCGAACAAGATAAATCCTATACATCAGAATATAGTTCAGAACAAACCTCCGAGTTAGAAAATAGAAGCGTAACTGATACCGACTATAGGTTCGTCTCTGAAAATTTCAATACCTCGGCTTCTTTAGACAGGTCCTTAGATCTGAAAGATGAGCCCGTCTCACATTCATCAAGTGGAGATAAGACCTCTGATAAACAAAAATCAAATTTTTCGTCCTTGAAAAGTAGATCCTGAGGATAAGCCTCACATAAATTTAAAACCTGAGCAAGAAATTAAAACTAGTCCTGTTACCGTCCATCAATACCATATAGTTTTGAGAAACCTAAATTTACAGATACAGGAGTAACAGGCAAGGTTAGCAACCCTCCTCCCGAGGGAGACAATCAAAATTCTACTATTAGTGCTAAACCACAAGCCTTTAAGATTTATCCAAATGTTGAAATCCCCTCCTTCTCTGACAATAGACATGAGTGTGTGGAACTTTTCCTACAAGAATATGAATTAGTGGCTAGCATATACGAATGGTCAACCCTAGAAATAGTAAATTATCTTCCTTACTGTCTGAAAGGGGAAGCTTTCTCCTTCTATTTAGTAGACCTAGCAAACATTTTACCTTTAAACTATAGCGAGATGAAGGAAAAACTTAAAAAGGCCTTCCCTAGTATTGAGTATACTGCAAAATTAGAATACGACGTTGATACCAGAAAACAACAACCCAATGAAAGTACCTTAGCGTTCATTTATAAGTTAATAAAGGATTTGAAATTCTTACGAGGTTGGGTTAATGAAAGTGAATTGATGAGTAAACTTAGAATGAGTTTGTTGCCAGACATCCTAAATAAGCTGATGCTCGAAGTGGATGGTTGCGATAATCTCGAACAGTGCCTACAATATCTTAGAAAATTTCACACAGCACAAAAATTAGTTAGTCAGAGAATTAGCCATGACGTATTATGAGAAAATGACCGCTTGGACTGGTCATGCATTAAAGAACAACACCAACCGGGATTTGTACAGGTTAGTTCTTGTTACTCAGACGAAGTAGTAGCAGAACCGTTTTACAAAATGTATAGGAACACTCACAAAAATACCTATGGCTTTGGCCATGGGCAGGCACAGCTTTGTACAGTCAAGATAAAAATAGGAGACCGCTGGGCGCAAGCTCTTATAGACACAGGCTCGGAAATTTCGCTGGCTTCGAAAACCCTCTTACCCCCAAGATTTCCACTAACGGAAAGACTGAAGGGTTATGTTAAGCTTCGTGGCGTAGGTGCTCAGCCCACAGATTACATTCCTGTGGTGAGAATAGCTTGTTGTTTCAAGGATCACTTGAAAACAACCAAACGAAGATTCCTAGACGTAGCTATAGTTGACCCACAGTTTTGCGCCTAGGACGTTATTTTGGGGATAGATTTTTTGCACAAGTATGTCACAACCATTCATTCCAAATACTTGGAACTAGCAGATAAAGACGGGAATCATGTTGAAGACCTATGGTTTACAATCCCAAAAAGTACATATGGGTATCGTCAAGGTGTGATTCATACCTTAGATTTAAGACATGTTGAACGATACCCACCATCAGTAGGAAAAAGATCGTTTAACGATTCCCAATCAAGACAGAACGATAATGCTAGACAAACGGCTTTCTCTATCCCCCCTCATACAAACAAACCAATTTATAGGAAACGGAACCTCCCACTTAGGAGTAAGGATCCGTATCCAAAATTGGTCACCGGAAATCCCATAAATCCCGTCGCTAGTGTAGCCGATAAGAGACAAAAACTCCATACTGAAGAAACTACCTCTCGAGTATTCGTGTGTTCCAGGGAAACTACCAAATTTCCCTCGGAGCCTACGAATAAAACGAATAGAAAAGTCAATAGATGTAGAAAGGCAAGACGTAAACGAACTAAGAAAAGCAAGGTGTCTTCCAGTGCTCCTGAGCTGGAACTTACCAATTCGCCTGACTTAGAGAAAGAGGAAAAGAACCTATCCAACTTTGACCCTCAGCCAGGCCCTAGTGGAACTTTGGTAGCTAGTTCTACAGAAAGTTCGAGTACAGTAATTATTCCGAGAAAGAAAAAGAATGCGTCTTATGCGACAAGATATAGCAAAACAAGCCAACACTCTGTAATGCCACCCCTGGCCTCACAGGCGATAGATGAGCCTGTAGAGGACCAATCAAATAGCGGACATTTAGAAACATTAGAAAAAACAATTGATAACGCAAGGAAGTGTAAATGATCCCGCAACCCTCCCTGATCTAGAGAGTTCTGCTCAGGATCATAGTCAGAAAGAGGTCGTGCCAGACCCCTTGGGGCTGAGCGACGAACTTTTTGATATCTATCCGGACACAACCTATAAAGTACACCTTCCAGCAAATGTCCGCGTGCCGTCCAAGGCTTCGTATGACATAGAAATTACCGCACCAACCGGGAACGTGCATATTTGGGAATTTTTACCGTCCAAAGGAATTCGATATTGGCACTCCTGTTTGATCCCAAGAGGTCCAGTTTTTACTGACAATGGAAATATTACTCTGACTATTTTTAATAGTTCAGATCGAACCAGATCTTTGTCTAAAAACCTTTATTTAGGGAAACTTGTTCCCCAGGTCGAGTCCTTAAATGACGAAACGGAGAATAAGGTACAGGCCGTTAACCAGATCATACACCTTACTAACAAACATGAAACAGATGACGTGGAAGTCCCTGAACAACCCCAGAAATTCCCCCAAACTAAGGAAGAATTAGCTCAAGTACTAAATATTGGCCCAAACTTAAACCCAGAAGAAAGAAACCAATTACTGGACCTATTGAAGGAATTTAGGGATGTAGTAGCCTGGGACAAGTCTCGTCTGACTGCGGCTACCGATAAATTTATGTGTCCCTTAGAGGTCATTACAGATATACCTGTTTCTCACCCACCATATAGAGAAACACCAAAACAGAGAGAGATCGTCGTGGCAGAGATCCAGAGAATGTTAGACAGCAATATTATCCGGGAAAGTCAGAGTCCATATTCTGCACCAATTATGATAGTACCTAAAAAAGATGGCTCCCCGCGCATATGTACGGACTTTAGAGGATTAAATAGGATATTAAGGCCCAATTATACGCCAGTGCCGCGTATAGATGACATACTAGCGTTTCTGAATGGTACCAAATATATAAATACTTTGGACATGCAAAGTGGATACAATCAATTATTAATCCGCCCGTGTGATATGGAGAAGACTGCATTCATCTGCAGCCGTGGAAATTTCGAATTTTTGAGACTACCATTCGGCCTAAGCACGGCCCCGGCTCTTTTTCAAAATATGATGAACGTTATCTTTGGTGACATTATGTGGAAGTATGTAATTTGTTATTTAGACGATTTGGTTTGTCCTAGCCCTTCCTTCCCAGCTTTAATAGAAAGAACGAGAATTATTTTATCTCGACTCCGGGAGGCCAACTTAAAACTCAACCCTAAGAAATGTTACTTTGGTTACGAAGAAGCCTCGGTGCTTGGCCACATCGTCGGTAGGCGAGGAATTTGTGTAGATCCCGCAAAAACGGAAGCTATATCAAAGGTGCCGTACCCCACTACAGTCAAAGAAATACGTAGTTTTATTGGACTTTGTTCATTTTACAGAGCTTTTGTTCAAGGAATTTTTACTATTGCAAAACCACTCATTTCATTGACTAAAAAGAAAGCCAATTTCGAATTTGGAGAAACTGAGAAACAAGCATGGGATACTTTGAAATCTTGTCTTATCTCTGCTCCGGTCCTTGCCCACTTTGACCCAAATCAGGACGCCATAGTCTATTCGGATGCCTGTCGAGACGGAATAGGTGGATACGTTGCACAAATTAAAGAAGATAACAAAGAACACCAATAGCCTATTTTTCGAAATCTTTGTCTCCAGCGGAGCTCAATTACTCCACGGTTGAGCTTGAAGCGCTAGGAGTTACCAAGACGATTTTGCATTTCCACTTTCTATTGGCAGACCGTCCATTTATTGTGCGGACCGATGCTCACGGCATATGTTACCTAAGAAACAATAAGATGCTAAATTCTCGTTTTATGCGTTGGGCAATTCGTTTACAACCTTATCAATTTACAATCGAACACGTCAAAGGCCGCAATAACGTGACAGCAGATTTTTTGTCCAAGTGTCCGTTAAAGGATGAGTTACCCTCAAAATTTGGTCAAGAAGAAGATTGTGCAGACGTGTGCAACCTAGTGTTATGTCCTAAAATAGATATCAAAACAATGCAAAAAGAGGACGATAAAATTAGAGAACTAATACAACAGAAGAAAGATAACCCCACTGATCGTGCTCTAAAACCCTATGTTGTAGTTGACGATGTTTTATATCGAGTCATGAACAAAGATAAGAAACTAGTGATACCGGAAAAGGCTATTCCCGACATATTACAAGAAGCCCATTCGTCTCCGCTGTGTGGAGGCCATACGGGATTTTCTAGCACTTACTCTAAAGTGAACGAACGTTATTACTTTCCTAACATGGGGAAAATAGTTAAGGAATACGTGCGCTCTTGTGATGAATGTCAGAGGGTGAACATCCCTCGAGAAAAAAAACAAGGTTTGCCTCACCCTCTACCTGTAAAAGAGGAATTGTTTTCCCGCTGGAGTTTAGATATTTTTGGCCCGCTACATAGTAGCGCAGGCTACAGTTATATTCTGGTTATGATAGAATATCTTAGCCATTTCGCGATATTGGTCCCGCTGCGAAATATGAAAGCTCCGACAGTGGCTAGAGCCATGCTGGACGAGTTAATCACGCGTTTTGGCCCCCCAAAAGAGGTACTGACGGATAGAGGTACAAATTTTCTCTCGGCGATAATGGCCGAACTAAATGACTTATTTGACATTAAACACGTTCGGACTGCAGCATTTAAACCGTCAACGAACGGACTGTGTGAGCAATTTAACTCTGTCATTGCAAATTTCCTAACTAAGTACACGGCTAAACAGCCTACTAAGTGGGCGGAATATGTCCCCTTGTGTGCATATGCTTATAATATATCAACCTCCCCTATTAGGAAATACTCTCCATATGAGATTGTCTTTGGTCAAAAGGCAAGATTTCCCACTCAGTTGGACACCCAGTATCAATTTACAAAAATACAGGAACATCAAAAACAACTAAAGATAATCCGTAAGTTAGCCCAGCAGGCTATGACGCATGCACAGCAGCAGACTAAGTTACGAGTTGATCGTACTAGACAACCTATTAAATTAAAGGTTGGTGACTTAGTATTGTGTAGAGATTATCTACCTAAGAAGGATATTTCTCCTAAGTTGACACCCAAGTTTATGGGGCCGTATTACTTAAGGGGTATTTCTCCCACAAATGCTTGTAAAATTGAATTAGTAGCAAACCCTAACCACACTCAGATTGTAACTATTGAAAGGTTAAAGAGGTATTTCCCCCGAGCCAACTCACGCGAGCTGGACGATTCTAGCGATAGTGAGGACGATGAATGTTGAACGTGACGTACAAGTTGACCATGAATCATCGCCGCCTCCAATTAGGCAAACTTATAAAAAAGGGAAAAAAACTTGGCGTATATTCATTAGTGACTGTGTCGAATCTCTCATACATCACATAGACCACTAAAAAGTGGAGTACACGTAGTTACGCAAGACCTCTGGCATACCGGAACATGTGCATACAGGGCTATAGGTAGAGCCTGAAAAGAATACATTGTGAAATTGAAAACAAACAAAAAGTTATAATATACTCTTTATCAATCAGAAACAAAAAAAAAAGTTATTTCCTGGAATCCATTCTCCTCTCCCCCCGATGCTGTAAAAGGCATTAATGGGCTATGAGTAATAGGCACTCATCTTAGTCGGCGGCGCTAAAAAATTGATCGGAGGAGCAAATAAGTCATCCTTAGAATCAGGGAAAAGTTAGACGCGTCACAGAAAAAAGTTATGTCGAGTAGATACCAAAATGAATGTTTTGCCACCATATTGGGATAAGTATTTTTTTGTTCTTTGTGTGAACGTGGCCGGCCACGAATGAGTTACCCTTCCTCTTCTACTATAGGACTCCCAATATGCTGCCAAACACAGAGAACCTATAAGGAAAATAAGTGTTGACATAGCTGAAAAGTAAAATATTATTAGTAGCTACTAACATTAATACGTACAGGTGTAACTTAACTCCGACTTTAAGTATACGTCGTTGCAGCTGCACACTCCTCATTGACAGTACAGGATTCCATCCGTTGCCGCCGCCTGATTAATTCATTTCCCCCTTTCGAGAAACTCGCCGCTCTCCCTCTTCGTGTCTAGGACTGCATTAACCTGGAAATTAAAGCAAAGTCAATATTGCCCGTTCTGGGTTGTTCCGCTACAAACTTATGCCTACTTATGATACACGCGTGCGTACGTGTCGCTTTCTTTTGACCCGGGTTATCTACCTGTTAAAGAAAAAGAGAGAAAAGGGAAGCTGGATTCCCCCCACCAGATATTTACATAGGTTACTCCACACAATGATTACCCCATTTGTTTTTCCTTGAAAAATTACTATTTTTATTTTATTTTTTTTCCGCGTAGTTTGGGCGGGAAGCATATTGGTTAAATTAAAAAAAAAATAAAATAGAAAACGAAATAAGGAGAAATACGCCTTAGCCTTTGACATGTTGTTCTCTGCTGCTGCTGTGGACTCCATATCCATATATATATGTGAACATTTTTCTGCGACACCTTCTGGGTGAACACAAGTGACCTTATGCTGCTGTAAAAATGTCCAATCTCGTAGCGATGGCCAATCTATTGGCAAACTACGGCAATGTACTAGCATACTGCGCATATTGTACATAATGCATTTACAATTAAATGAGTATCGATCATTTTTTTTTCTGAAGAATGTAAATAGCTACTGTGTACTATACTTCGCTACATTTAGTCAGTAAGATTATATTACCTTTAAGTTATGTTCAGTTCATGTTGATCAAAATACTAGATAGTATCATATCGTATCATTATTTCATTGTGGCAAGAGAAACTTAGGCTAGGTTAAGGCTACCATATGTATTTCGTAAGAATAATGGGGGTAGATCGAGCCCCCCCATTTTTGTTCTGTCCTCCCATCATTGGGTAATGGGCTAGAACCCGCTGATTGTAACTAACTTGAGTATATTACTCTCGCCATGTTATGTAAAGTAGCGGTTACAAAAATGACATCATTGTGGGCTATAGTAACATTCAATATACTCGTGTTTTTCAATCATCCCTGTGTAACTGCCTTCATGCAATTTAAAACCTTCGCTTGATTCGATTAAAAGGCACATAACGCTGATAATACAACACACTATCACTGGTACAGTTTAATAATAATAATAATAATAATAATAATAATAATAATAATAATAATAATAATAATAATAATAATAATAATAATAATAAGAAGAAGAATCATGAGACTTTCAAAATTTGTTGGACCCCTCCATAAGCGGCCCTGGTTAATAGGTGGTAAACACTGCTTGACAACAGCGCATGGCGCACACGAACTTTAGTTATAAATATAAGAACGTGATGGTAATTATCCTTTTAAGTGAAATAAATTGTCCAAATAAACAAACCAAAGTATTACTCTTTCAAACTTAAAAGGTAATCGAACATCATTTGGTTTGATCCAAATTTTTAAATTGTTCGCGGATACTTCCTCAACACTCGCCTTTCATTCAGCGTTAAAACTAAAAGCAAATCACCTCTTATCGGGTGACGGAAGTAAGTCCAGCTGCTAACAAGGACTCAGGATGTTGTTGCGTGTAGCTTCTATACACACCAACATTTATAACGGGAAAATAGATAAATAAAGAAAAAATAGGGAAATGACATCACAACGAAATGAATAATAATAATAATGTTGCCCCATAAATCATCACGATTGGGAGACACCGTGGTATCAGTTGAGCAATTGGTTCTTAACGATTCCTGGTTCGATCCCCCGATGGATCATTTCTTTTATCCTATATCTAAATTATTGCTCCGCACGAGCGCAGGTTTATATTTGAATTGGTTATGTGAAAGTATGTTAGAATCAAATACTTTCAATAGACATTTAGTCTACCACATATCATCACTATCTACCATAGGGGTCTCGAGTTCGAGAACCGGAGTATTCCTGTCAAAATTAGTTTCGTTGTAAAAAATGATCTCAATTATCAGTGATTATTGGCAGTTACGCAATTGTATCTAACTTTGAAAGACAACAGATAAGTCTGAGATCGAGTCCCGACTCAGGCACTTTTTGTATGAGTGACACACACTAAACAACGTTTTGGTTTTTCTTAGGGAAACACTCACTAAATTCACAAGTAATGCAACACGCACTTCTTATAATCACTGATTAACTATGACTTTGGTCACTATCTTTCATTGTGGCTTTCACTTAATTCAGTGATAATGAAAATCGGTATGGGATATTCCCAGGATACGAACTGCGATTTCGTTGCACTCGAGTTCAGCACTAAACTATGTTAACACTCACTAGTAAAACGAATTGGTAAATTGACGAATTGACGTGAAGAAATGGAAAACGCATGTTTCAAAAATAATACACTAACAATTCAGGGAGATGGTACTTACCCCGTAACAGGAAACCTCCCCTCATTGTCTCTGGAAACATAAAGTTTTTCTTTCTCTTTCCTGTGCGTTCTTCGAGCAAAGGACGATACGTATACTCCAACAAGCTGAAAAATATGAACCACAAAGTTAAGTTCTTATTTAAACTCATTGGTTATCATACTTAATAATTAGCATAGTGCAATAATTAGCATCATACTTAATATTTAGAAATTAGATAAATCTAACTACTAGTTAAATCCAGTCATGTCTTAACTACCAAGTTCGTTAAATTTTGACTATTAAGTAGCCGGGACACTACACTCAACTTCAGGTCCCCGCGTCCAATCTATAATACTATGTGTGTGTGTGAGAGGTTTTCGTTTCAGGCCTTTCCTTTCAGAAGTCTAACAGCAGAACCTGCCCAGGTGGGAAGATGTGAAAGGACCTGCGCATTGGAAATAACTGAGTATTCATGTTCCTTTTTTATATTTTTGTTAAAAGCTATTAATTTTTAATCATTTGATTATCAATTTACTTGGAGATAACTGACTATTCATTTTCATTTCTTATGTTTGTTATAGGTTAAAGTTAATTTTTTTAATCACTTGAATATCAATTTAGTTAAAAAAAGGGAATTTGACATTTTCCTTTGTTATTCTTCCTAAGCTACCTACAAAAGGGGGTGCAATATAATGAACAAATCAAAATGTGCCCAAGATAAGACTGCCTCCTTTGAGGGCCTCATTTGTCAATAATTAACTTTACAAAGCTCCCGAACCTTACAATATTAATTCAAGAAACCTATAACAATTGAGACAACACATTATCAAAGATTTAGCGAGACACTACAATTGTGAAAAAAAATAATATGCACGTTAACTGAGCATTTATCAAGTGCTAGATTGCCCTATTATGAGATACGTCTTATCTTGAACACTATGGGTACACAAGGTGTAATAAAGTGTAAAACTAGAAATGCAGTTCAATTATGAAATTTTGCATGTTTAAAATTTATATCAGTTTTTCTTGAGTTTCTTTTAAATTTTTAGTTCAATTAATTGCCAGAAATTTTGACGATACTTTGGAACTAATCCTCTTAACTGGTATATCTGTAAAGGTATAATTAAATTTAATTAAATCTTGTTGAATCTAAACTCTGTTTAATAGTTCTGTGGTTTACGAAGTAACTTAAAAGTATGGCATCAACTTGCTAAGTTTTATCCTTGTTAAAATTCAATTTAAAAAAAAGGGTAAATAATATTAACATTTCAAGGTATAAAAGACCGTATACAACAAACTTTTCGTACTCATGCATAGCAATCCAAACGACTGACCACTCCTATCCTCTAAATTAGAAGAACAATGCAAATATACTTATCTGACAAAGTTAAGATGTCCCTGGTCTGAAGCCGGCGTCTGTAACAGTATACTAGATGTATTCTCTCAGTTGCGATGCAAAAACCCCCTTTGTTTTCCCTCGCTCTCATAACATTCGTCAGCTGAGCTGATAATTTACAAGCCACTTATCATTATACCAAGCTGTATAATTAGCTAACTTCCGCCTCGCAGACTCATTCAAATTTCCTCTTAACACGCTAATCCTCAACCAGACTACATCTGAAAACAAAATATACGGCATATGTATGTCAATATGGTAATTACGTCCTGAGGTACTCATAACAAACAAGGTATTGCTCATCTTGTTAAGTACCTTGGATTTACTCACCATATGATTCATCACCCATTAATCATTGCAGTAAATGAAAAGAATAGTTAATAATTCAATTTCCTCCATCATTATCATTCCACTCACGAAGAAACAACCGAATTAGGTACATAAATCATCTTGTGAAGAACTTGTTTTACCATGATGTTATCCTTACCTTCACCCACAGTCACAGCTTGAACACAAGAGGCATCCTAACAATAATGTGTGGTCAGCGCACATACATTTATTTCTAGGCTTCCGGTTTAGTTGTCCATGGGACAAAATTGATTCTTGTGATATTACTACAATCACATACATTAATTAAATAGGTTTCTATACCTAGACTTTGACGATGTGTTGACAGCACACCCAGGACATCTGAATGAAAAGAAAACATTTTTGTATTCGACTCTCATTTTCGAATAGCCTCATTTTTTGTGGGTAACCCTCGCAGGTTCCCTCGATCACTATATCTTTCTTAAAATTGATGTGTGGTCAGCCCCGTTAAAAAATATATATATGGAACAATTACAAGAAGTATTCAGTGGACTTCTTATATAAACAAGTACTCTGCATAGCGCATTAATGATTATGTAGTCTAATAGTCTCTTTGATTGCAGATCTATAACCATTGCCTTCCCAGTGTGATGTCTAGAGTAAGGCCCCCCACCGACCTGGTATCTGGAGGTATCCAAGGATCCAGATCACAGCCTATCGGCGCCATCCAGGGCTGACCCAGAGGGACGATATGGAAATTGACTATTGTTATTGTTTCGATCCATCACTGTTTGATAGTGGACAACAGTTATCTATAAAATCTGAACTTTCATCCGGATACAAAACTTTCTCTGTGCCACAAAATATATAAACTTCTGCAGTGGCAAGAAAATCTCGTTTATCTACGGACAGACTCCTATTTACCTACATCAGTTCATTGCTTACAGGTGAAAAACTCTTCTCATACCAGGACAAACACAGAGATTTGGACGAGTGATAATACTCAATGTAAAAGTAATAAAATCTCTTTCAAATCAGCGTTATGACAACTCATAAGAACATTATAACAAAACCTTTTTTCAAATCACCGTTGTGACAAATCATAAGAAGACTGTAAGCAACGTCAAGAGACTTTAAAACCTTCTCAATATATGAAATAACTCAATTTCATTGTAGTAAGCATGATCTAACGTACCAAAAACCATGGAAAGTTATAGTCTAAATTTAAAAATTAAATCCTTATTGTTTGGACAAGTAAAAGCACAAGTTTTGTGTTTAGACATTTAAAGAAGCCTATATGTGAGTATGGTAATCGACTTTCCACATTTTCATTCCACCATGTTAAAGACCGTAATTTTTGGGACCCTCTGTATAGCTATCTTTTGGCAAACACCGAAGTGAAAAAGACAAGGAAGTAATTTATTAAATTATCCATTGCACATTGTATTTAACTGTTGCTCAACAACAGGTCACCGTGACGTCTCCATATAGAATTATTCTCCGCATAACTAAATTACTTACACTATGTATTTAAGATTTAAAAACAGAAAAGTTCGCCACAAACGGAAACTTATGGTTGTTATCAGTCAAGGTTAGTTGAATTAAACGAAAGAACGGAACATACTTCCGGTGTGTTTTAAAAACATATCAACCATAGCTTATATTGTGGTTAACATTTGTGTTTAAAATCTATCCTATAAAACAACAAGAACCACCAACATGATGAAACATGATGTAACTTTACTTCGTACATTTCCTTTGTAACCACAAAGAAATCCCTCTCGATTTCGAGTTGTATTTAAAAAAAAGGACATAAAATACGAATGCTAATACCATTTTTCGTAATAATAAGAATAGGAATACTAACAATACTAACCTATAAACCCCCTAACATTCCCCCCTAATTATAAAAGAAACGTTATACAGTACTCTGTAAAAGCATGTACTCTAGTATAGTAAATGTAACTGCATCCCTGATTGTTAGAATTTGAATCTGTTATTATCGTAGGCCATTAGGGCGTAAACTAACACACTAACCATAGGGTCAGTCCTTCAACCATTCAGTCTCCCTCCTTGCTAACAGAACCACTCATGGAAAAAGAAATCTAAAGTAATTGTATATATTCCCTAGGTGCGCTAAAATGCACTAATCAGTTGGTAATGTCTGTATATTGCCAGTATACGAAAAATGTCAATATGTTTAGCGTAATGCATACCACACAGGATGAGAGAAACCAAATCGAAGTCGAAATAGCAAACAGACTGAGTAGAAGTTAAAAAAAAACAAGTTTATAAAAACAGATATACATACTGTGATCATTTGTATAGTACAGAGATATACAGTAAGTTTGTAATATATTGCACATATTGCAACCAATGTAGAGAGCAATAGCTAATAATGTGAGATTTATTCTTCAATAACATTAGAATGAGTTTTAATATAACATGTGTATAGACACACTTGAACATTTATCAAGCATTGTGTTTTAACCGCTAGTTAATCATCAGTCAATTGCTAGTTATTTTACATACGTGAGTTAAGCATTTCGGATACAATCGTTTTTATATTACAAGAATTATATTACAGGATATGTAATGTTGTACTCAAAAACTTTCGACGTTCTAGTTCTTTATATGCCATAAATATTCAATATTCACTTGATACTGGTTTTATAGGAAAGTAGAGTATCACCTGAATTTTATTACTTATAAATGGTCTATTGAGACAACCTAATGAACTTTGTTCACAAATTGTAAGGCACAACCCCGCAATATCTTAAGAATTAAGGCAAACACAATACAGTATACTACTCTATATCATTTTGTGTTTCCCATTTAGTTTATGCTAAAAACAAGGAAAACTGCTATTGTAATTTTATCTCTGTCAAACTTTAAAGCGCTTCACGCTAATTTTGTTTGAGTGTATTTAATGTTGATTTTCTTTCATTTTTAGCTGAATCATATTAGTAGCATGAGACAATCACATTTAACACGTATGACTATAATGGTACTCAGTACAGTAAATATACTGGTAATTAGCAAGTCAGTAAACTCACAAACTCTTAATTTTCTTTATGGTACTAAAAGTTGTACTCGTAAATGCTTCAAATGTACTCGTAAATGCTTAATACTATGGTTAGGAATTGATTACAAAAAAATTGTTTTTTAAAAATCTACTATTGTGAGTTCACACGAAACCTTTTGACAATTTTAAGCTAGAAGGATACATGATTGTAAGGTTTCATTCTACAAATTCCAAATCATAAAGCTTCATACTAAATATGGTTCGTTTATCTACTATTTTCTTAGTAGAACTGTTGTAGAATTTAACTGTAGTATAGTCAAAATGTATGAGATCTTACAATCCCGCTCTTTGCAATTTATCCGTTCATAATCTCCAAAATTTTGTTTTTAGTTTCTTCGCGCCTTACGTGAGGCCCGTCTATATTAACCCTTTAACTCCCAGCAACTTGCCTTGGACAACCGTTTCTGTAATTGGATATAAATATCAGGAAGATAACTTTCGACATTTTTTTTGTTTATTTTTTTATTTACGAGGTCGGCGGATAACTGTTACACAGTTGTGCCTCGAAGTCCTAAGCCGGACTCAAATTATGGGGCGAGACGCCAGCGCTTTTCAAATTGTGTGTGCAGTAAGGAAAAGAGAGAAAGGGAGAACTGAGTCAGTTGAGGTTCAGATTGAAATATCAACCTGATGCCTCATTGACACCAACCCTCACGCATGTAATAGTGGTATGACCCTGGCTTTGATTTACTCAGATCACAGCGCCGGGTCCCCGGATGCAATATTTAGGTAATACCACGCAAGCGATAAATACATGAAATCTATTATGTATTTGGAGCTATGCGTGAAATAAAAACTGTAAAAATAAATGGAAAATAGGAATTCCAACCCCGGCGTGATAGGGAAAAATCATAGAGAAACTGGATGTCTTAGCCACTATTGAGCATGCGCGAGAATAGGTTCTCCAAGCTCGCCGAGGCTCGTGATGTAGAGTTCGAGCGACATCAGAAGTGGCAGAAATGTGTGGGAGGAAGCGCCTATATAAACGAGGCTTGTTCGCCGCTCCGGTTGATTCTGAAGCCGACGGTCGACGAGTGTGTGTCTTCCTTAGTCACGGCCGCTCTGTATAAACTCAGGTATGTGATTATTTTTTCTAAGTCCCCACTCGACTTGGGATGAGTACCAGGAGATTTGTTAGAAACACCTTGAGAATGTTTAGTACAAATATGAAGTTAATTTAACTCGAGACCAAATTCCCTCTTCGAGAATTAACACTTTTTCCCTTTGAGCCAATGCAAGTTGCGATGTACGAAGTTGAAGTTCACTCTTTCCAATAAATCGCGGTTTAGCATAAAAACCTTCTAGCGCCTATTGAATAACGTAGGGGTTGTTCTCCTCTTTACGTGGTGTAGTAATACTTTCAAGTTGTAATTCAAAGTAACCGATTTGTAAAATTCATCTGTATTCTCATTTTTATGTTTTTTATTCTTATAAATAGAACGTAAAATGGAATGGCCTCTTTAATTTAGACAAGCCATCCCACCTATCTAGGTTCAGCTCACAGTCTTCATATGTTACCTGCGTTTCGATCTCTAGTACAAGCTCTACCACTGGAATACGAGTCTCCCCCCATTATTGAGACTGTTAGTGCACTTTCTCATCATCTTCGAACCAGTAAGCCAAAGACGTTTTCAATACCGAGGCTAAAAAGGAGTTGGACTCCGAAGCAACTTTGTAATACTGGGTGGAGAGTAGAGGAGTGATCTCAAATACGATTTCACAAAAGAAAGTGTACACAATTGCTACGCCAATCTCACAACAAAACATCATAACACTTGATACATTGCGTTGAACACTTGTATTTGAGCTTTCTCGTCCGTTTTTTTTTTTGTTTTCCAAGTCCAGAGGCATTGTAGAAGACATTACGTATTGTTTCTTACCTTCATGCGTCCAGGGAGGTGATGACGTCATAAGTCTAAAATATATATTTTTCATTTTTTAAGCTTATGTTTAATATTTTTGGCGGGCTTATATTTGCACTAGAAGATTGAAATTTTGCACAAACTTTCAGTCCGCCGAGTAGTATTCGCCAGCTTTTTTCCAGATTTGTGAGTTAAAACAAGGGGGAACCAGATGGTCAAAGCTTTGAGGAAAGTGATATTTTTACCCCCTAAACCCATTTCTTCGGGATTGTATGCATGATGCAGACACGAGAGCCATACTGTCTGAAAGGCAATTTTATTCTAAAGACAATGATGTGCAAAACATGACCCTAGGGTAATTAAGGAACGGGAATATCGTATATATATTTTTTGGCTGGCTACATTTGTACCTTGAAGATTGAAATTGTGCGCAAACATTCAGCCTATCTAGTAGTATTTATCAGATTATTTCAATCTCTGCGTTAAAACAGGTGGTCCAGAGGGGCTAAAACTTGAAAAAATAGGAATATTTAGACCAAAATATCCTTTTTCCGGGAATTTCCAGCATTATATACATGATGGAGACATGTGAATGATACCGCCTGAAAGACAGTTCTATTCTGAAAAGAATAAAGGGCGAAAGATGACTCTAGGATACTTCGGGATGTCTCAGGATATTTTTTCCCTGAGATCATTGTGTTTTGTGGTAATTTAGGTCATTGTGGGAAATCTTGATAAAACTTCTCCCGCCCTTACTATTCAATATAGAAACTTGAAATTTGGCACACACATTCAGTATACCAAGTGCTATTTATCAGATTTTTTTAGATGCTACGTTCACACAGGGCCGCTCCAGGGGGGCAAGTTACGAGAAAAAAAAACATGCTAATATTCATTTGACATCATTTTTCCCACTCCTGGTATACGTTATGAGCATGCAAGTGGAACCATTTCAAAGCCACCTCCATTCTGAAGAAAATGGGTTATGAACCATGATCCTAGGATAAATAGTAACGATGCAGTAGCTGCTTGACTGAAAGTCTAAAAAATATCCCAAAATGTCCGAATCTGAAAAGGGTTAATGTTTCTGTCTCCATCCCAATATGTTTGTGGTGGACAAGATACTATCCGATGGTTTATTCAGGGTATTCCCGCTTCCTCATATATCTCTTTCCACCAATTCTTCTATTATCGTTGACTTGCTTGAATCATTGGGCGCAGTGGCTCAGTGGTAGAGCGCTTCCACTGGTAGGACGAGTAAGTTTGTGGTGCACAAGATCGTATACGTGGGTTTCCTCTGGGTACACCCGCTTCTTCCCACTTTTCATTCTACGAATTCCTCATTGACTTGATTTAATCATGGGCACGGTGTCTCAATGGTAGAACGCTTGCTCTGTTGCATGGGGTCCTTACTGTTACGATCGCCTGCAGTTAAATTTGTGGTGGACAAGATGGTATCCATGGGGTTTGTCAGCGTACTCCCGCTTGCTCCCGCATTTTATTCCACCAATTCTTCTATTATCATTCATTTTCTTCAATCATTGGGCACGGTGGCACAGTGATAGAGCGCTTCCACTGGTGGGTCAAGTAAGTTTGTGGTGGACAAGATCGTACCCGCGGGTTTTCTCAGGGTTCTCCCGCTTCTTCCCACTTTTCATTCCACCAATTCCTCTTTTATCATTGACTTGATTTAATCATTGGGCACGGTGGCACAATGGTAGAACACTTCCTCTGTTGCATGGAGTCCTTACTGTTTTGATCCCCTGCCAAGTAAGTCTGCGGTGGACAAGATCGTATCCGTGGGTTTTGTCAGGGTACACCCGCTTCCTCCCACATTTCATTCAACCAATTCTTCTATCATCATTGACTTGCTTTAATCATTGGAGCGGTCTTGGTCCCTTGAGCATTGCGGTGATGTCAGAAATCAGATTCTGTCCCAAGCATTTCGGTTGTGTTGTAAACTTTTGCTGTTGTTTAATCACAGCATTTTATTACGCGAGATAAAACCATCCATATAGGCCAGGCAACGAACGAAAAATAGGGAAAAAAAATCGTGTAGTTCTGAAATTTGGCAGAATTGTTGGGGGAAGTGTCTTAAACAACATACTAAAAGTCCCCGTGGGTGAGGGGTCGGCAACAGGGTGGGGGAGGGATTTAATCCTTTTAACGATGGAATTTTTCCAGGAGTTTGGGAAGTCTTTGTTAAGTAGCTACTGCGTCAGCACTACTCACCCGAATTGCATGATTAGTACGTCATTCTCTTCAAAACAAGGCAATCTGCTAAATGGAACCTTGTCCATAGCCCTATGACATACACGGAGAGGGAAATTTGAAAAAAAAATCGGAAAAATTTTCTTTAAAAATTCCTTTGTAGAAGTTTAGGACCTTCTAGAGCGGCGCTGGGTAAGAGCACGCGGCCTTAATGTGCCCTGGAAAATACATTAGGGTATTGATGATAGTTTTGCATAATACCATTCCCATATATTTGATAATCACCTGGGCAAAAATATTTCCCTATTTGATTATATACGAACAGGGGAAAAAATAGGGTCTAAACTTTCTGGACAAGGTACTTTTTATTCGAATTGTATGGTTAGTATGTCGTTCTCTTTAGAATAAAGAAAGCTTTCAAACGCAATATTGTCCATGCCCCTATGACTGTGCTAAAAGGGCAATTTGGGAAATTGGGAAAATTTTCTGAAAGTGACTTTCTGGACACTTGGAGCTTCTTAGAGCACCCCAGGAGAAAGTACACGACACAAATGTACCATCCCTACCATGAAAAATACTTTTGGGTATTATTGTGATATAAAGTGACGTGGGAAAATATTTCCCCATCCTGTTTGAAAGTACAAAACACACAAATATATAGTAATTACATCAGTACACTTTATTAAATATATGAGTAGTGGGTTAGGTTAAAATGTCTTGAGCAACATACTAATAGTTCTCGTGGAAGAAGGAGTCCAGGCAACAAAAAGACAGTTTATATAATACACATAATATAGAATTGAACAATTACATTAGGCGCAACATGAACAGGCTCTCAGAATAAATGTTAATTTGTCCATTGACATGTAATGTACATAAACCATTCTCACAACATATAATTAAAACTCAACTTCTTCTGAGACATGATCAAGTTCGAAATCCTCATCCCCTAAACGTACACCGTTAGTGCACGTACCGTGACAGGTACCACAAAAAGATGAGCATTCCATACCAGCTTTCCGGCACTTACATTTTTTACCACATACAGTTGTCGTACAGTAACAAAATATGGATTGTAGAATTTTGTCTGAGGCTACCGGGTCGTTTGTTGTCACTGGGAATAGGGATCCATTCTCTGCACGGGCCCACGCCCACTGATCAGGAGGTAAGTTGTTACCAAGCCACTGCTGTATCTGTAGGTACACTCTAAACGAATGTTGCTCCGCCGCGCCTTTAGTTGAAGGAAGTGAAGGTAGGTCAGTTTTGATTTTGGTTGATGATTTAAGGAATACTGAGTGTCGGTGATGATTCAAATCATGTTCGTTAGCAGCGGCTTTGTATATAGAGAGGAACATCTTCTGGCGACTTGTGATACAGCATCTGGTGTCGATGAAGAGTTATAAAAGATGTCAGCAATGTCTTTTACCTGACTCGATTGATTTTTGTACACTGAAACTATTGTTGCTTTGCTTTTTATGTAAATGGCTGACGTGGTGTTGCATCCGCTGAATGCGTGTAGGAGGAGGATACTTTGTGTAAAAGGAAGTTCTTGCAGTTTTCTCATCGAAAATAATTTAGTTTCTACTTTTCCCCTCCCAGGCTTCATGAAGTAAATGTTGTTCTCTGGTGGTGTCAAAGCAACCAGTAGAACGATTAAGTCCACATCTTCCCCTATTATGGTAACAGTAGGATGAAAAGTTGCTTTCTCTAACCCACATCTCACAATTGTAGTATCAGCATCCGCTGTAGCGACTCTTGTTTGAATTCCTCTTGCAGCCATTGTTTGTGTAAGTAAGTGAATAAGTTTAGTCTTATTCTTTTCATTTGCAAGAAAATCCTTCTTTTTAACCGTGACATTTACGCTCAGATCACAATTTATATCAACTGAAGTTTTTGTTGTGCCTCTTCGCTTCTGTTCTGCGCGCTTCGTACTGTTGACATCGCCGTAGCCATCAAAGATCACAGTGCAGTTTTCACCATAATGATTGACCAGATAGGCCATATACTGGTCACAAATGGACGAAAAACTACTGCCAACATCCCATTTTACACGGTGGAGGAAGAAGCCACCGTCTACAACATTGGCACTCATTTTAATATTTATAGTTGTATCGCACTACAGGAAGTACATTGTAAAGAGATGATTTTTTTGACTTCCTCATTCCACCTTCATTAAAGAGAGCTAGTGGGAATGAGGATAATTCATATTGTGAAAGATCCGCAACATCCTCATCACCCTTTTTGGCAATCATAGCTCTTTGGAAGATCATTAGAGGGTCAACGATGATTGTCTCATTGTTCAACTTGATTGCATTGTTCACAGAGGCAAGTGACATCTCTACATTCTTTTTTGATTATTTTATGATACCAAAGTTACTTCCAATAAAACTTTTCATGGTTTCGATTCCAACTTTTAGTGCTTGGTGACAATTTGTTTTGGAGTTTCCGATGATACCTGTCGACAGTGACATCAGCGAAGCCAATTTGGGAAAAGGGAGATGGTTACTGAACCACTCATAAACTTTTAGACGGTCCTGCTCATCTCTGTTTTGTCGTGATGCAGGTAAATCAACATGCTGCTCTCCACTTGAAAAAACTGTTCCAGCAAATTCCTCCAATGAAGAAAAGATGCCAGAAGCCGCAGGTGACCCACCAACCCACTTTGCTAATACAGAATCGCTGATTCCTCTTCCTCGTGTCAGTCCGCCAGAGCTTTTCATGGAGCACATGAGTGTCTGCTCAATAACCATGTCAGACCAAACTCCTGCCCATGGTGAACCACTTCTATTTATAGCAAAATATCCCTTTTCTACAAAGTCTTCTAACATCTGGATGGTTAGTTGCCAATTCAAGCATATCTTGCACGTGAAGATGGGCGCATTTTGCATACTGAAAGTGGCCTATTTCATGGAAGGACGGAATTATTTGCTGGACACAGAACAAATGGCTATTCCAGTCACCACAACGTTCTGCAAGAATGAACTTCTTCATCAATGAAACCAAATTAAAATACTGCACCCACAAAGCTGCAGTAGGTCCGTTTTTATTTACACGATCAAGCTCGTTTTTTAGTTTGTTTCACCAGGTGTAGCCAGGCATTCTCCTTTGAGGGGCTTAACTCATTCCCTTATATCAATATAATAACAGTTGCTTTGACTTCTCAAAACAGTATATAGACACGCTTGTTTTATAAAACACAACTATTGCTCTTTATTTGGAAATAATATGCTCATTTCCGGAGTTTGTTTTGTAATTCTAATTTTAATCCGAGGAAAACTATGAGTGTTCTTTTTTTTCGTACATGTCTTTGCTCAATATAACACGAAAAATTATTTAAGCGTTCTTTGGGGGGGGGGGGGAAGGGGTTGAGATCTGATTTTAGGGGCTAAAACCTCACTAAAAAGGGCCTGGCGACGCCACTGCACAGGGGCATGGACAATATTGCGTTTGAAAGCTTTCTTTATTCTAAAGAGAACGACATACTAACCATACAATTCGAATAAAAAGTACCTTGTCCAGAAAGTTTAGACCCTATTTTTTCCCCTTTTCGTATATAATCAAATAGGATAGGGAAATATTTTTGCCCAGGTGATTATCAAATAAATGGGAATGGTATTAAGCAAAACTATCATCAATACCCTAATGTATTTTCCAGGGCACATTAAGGCCGCGTGCTCTTACCCAGGGCCGCTCTAGAAGGTCCTAAACTTCTACAAAGGAATTTTTAAAGAAAATTTCCCGATTTTTTTACAAATTTCCCTCTCCGTGTTTGTCATAGGGCCATGGACAAGGTTCCATTTAGCAGATTGCCTTGTTTAGAAGAGAATGATACTAATCATGCAATTCGGGTGAGTAGTGCTGACGCAGTAGCTACTTAACAAAGACTTTCCAAACTCCTGGAAAAATTCCATCGTTAAAAGGATTAAATCCCTCCCCCACCCTGTTGCCGACCCCTCACCCACGGGGACTTTTAGTATGTTGTTTAAGACACTTCCCCCAACAATTGTGCCAAATTTCAGAACTACACGATTTATTTTTTCTAATCAGGGTTTTTTGGCCTTCGTTGACTGGACTAATACAGCTATAAATATTGTTCTATCCTCCGCAACCAGGTATTGATATTGAGCCAGTTCGGAACCTCATTTCTGGCGCTTTGAGGCCAGGAAACGATTTCGGATATTACGCTGAACTCAAACGACTAGGATCTTTCCAATTTTACCATCCGCGTACAACAACCCCATGTTTAAAAGGGGAATAGATAGGAGTCGTGTCTAAAACTTCCGGACCAAGTTTCTTGAGGTTCAAGTCTAGGGATCGATTGCTGGCATCAAAATTGTGCTGAATGGACCAAAACCTTTCAAACGACGCCAATGCCGTCCAACAATTTCATCTTTAATAGGTGAATAAAAGGGACCCGAATCCAAAACGTCAGGACCCCATTCCTTCAGCTTCGTGGCCTGGGGCAGACTTTTGACATTACTACAACACTCAGGGGACTCGGTCCTTGTCAGCGCTACCACTCGCGTTCAGCAACTCAATATCTAACATGATCGTCCTGACGTAGGAGAATCGACTCCATGCTTTTTTCATAATTATTCTCCAAATGGATTTGTATACAAGGTAGTTTAGCAAGTTTAGCAGCAGGACTAAAATAAGCCTATTGAGAGGGGCTCTTATTTGTTAAAGAATACATAACGATCGCTTTTGGCTGTTGCAATGGTCTGTCCAAGCGGCTTGGTAAAAAAAAGAAACAGCGTTCATAACAACAAAAATGTGTTTCTCTTAAATGTTAAAAATAAAAGCACAGAAAGGAAAAGTCAAAGTTTGTTAAGGTCAGTTTCGGGAACGCCAAAATATACATCGCCCCGGGCAACGAAATTTCGAGCTACGGCTCTGAGCTCCAACACTTATCGGTCTTTCAGAATCTCATCCCTTACCCACAACAACGTAGTTTGATTAACCTGTTATACCTAAACGTTTGGAAAGAACCTGTGAGTGTGACTTATTAATAGCTATGTAATATGTTGACAGAGTGCTAGTCTTTGCAACGAAGGTGCCCTTAGGCGAAATATCAGGTTGCTCTCTAAATTTTTCTCTGCTTTGTAAATCGTAACATTGTGTTTAAAGGCAAACAGAAACAACGTCTGTTGTTTAATTTCTCTTTGTAGAACAACTGATAAGGCGTCTGTGTCTTTTACACAAATACTTTTTTGCCAGATTGCTGTTTGAAGCCTTCTTTGCATTATACACTATGAAACAACATATCGAGATTGAGAGAAATATACAGAAATTTTAAAGAAGAGTGAAAAATATGTTTATTATTCAGATGCTTTATTATTATTATTATTATTATTATTATTATTATTATTATTATTATTATTATTTCTTAAGTACAGAAACACAAAGAACAAGAACTCCGTCACCATTAACCTGGAATCGAAAATGACTTCGTATTGGAAATAATACATCAATGCTTTTAATTTCGGGGAGAGGCTATAGGGCAGGGACGAATCCAGGGAGCGATCGGGGCAATTGCCCCCCTCCCATGGAAGACGAAGATTTCTTATTTTATATATAAATAAAACCCATCTCAGAATTTGGAGCTCTTAAAACTAGCTAAGTAGCAGTATTACAATCCACGCTCCCAGAAGTCCGTTCTGGATCCGTCCCTGCTACAGGGGTACTTTAGGCCTCACTGCTTTTCCTTGTAATCCAGACTCATTGTTGGATAAGTATTATATTTTATTTTATTATTTGTCAAATTGAGCGAAATAGTTTTACCACAGCGACAAATTCAACAATTAGGATTAGGAAAAACAACGCATTGGTTCAAACACACACAGAGAAAGTCCATTTGTTCGGGATGTTTTTTGAGGTTTGCGGCGTTTTCCAAAAAGAAATCTTGCTAAAACATATGTTGGTTTTAACAAGTAACGTAAATGGGCATCCGGTATATCAGTACTTCAAATGAAAAGCAAAAAGAAAAGAGGGACAAATATGAGTGTATTTTCCTATACTGTATTTCCGGCATTGAAAAATACCATTACTGTTTTACTGATCTACTCTACGCACTTCTGCGTTTTACTAACCAAGTCCCAATCATGCTATATATACAATATATCGGCTAGGTCCAATCTGCTGCCACTGCGCCTTTTCTTCAAGGAACATTTTTTTATTATTACACGCTCAGAAACAAGGATAACGACCCGAAACCTGAGAAGATCTGGAGAATGACCCAGTATCAATAAACTGACAAAGGGAAGGAAAGACAAAAGTGGAAAACTATTGTAATCCAAATTCGGGGAATTTTTTCTTGCAATGACCGACCCTTCAAGTCGGGGGAAGTTTCTTGAAATATAGTAATATATTTTTGCTCCTTATTTTAGTTTAGGTAGTGACTTAAGACACAAAGATATATCGCAATTTGCAATACATTTTTCAATTTGCATTGCATTTCCATGTTTGCACTGCATTGCATTCCCATTTGCACTGCAAACTGCGATGCGATACTCAATTAAAAATGCTAGAAGATTCCTGACCAGTTGTTCTTTCAGATAAAATGTTCCGGGTGGGGGGGTCACTGCTGGTACTATTCTATTTATTATTGTATTATAGACGTATTATTTTGACATCCTCCGGGGGGCACTCTCAGAGCTCCGGGGGGGAAGTGCCCCCCAAAACATATCTGGTAGCAATACTGTTCCTGACACCAAGATAAGACAAAAGGTAAGAATCAAAATGGGTGCATAAATGCTTAATTTCGGAGTTAAAGGCTGCCAACAACATAAAGAAATGTACTTTAAAGGTCAATAGCTCCAAAACTAGGCGACCTACCGTAGTAGGGTCAAGACTTTACTTAGGAACAAGTATGTGCGCTATCCAAATATCCATGTTTCAGAATTCTGCCATACTTCTGCAACAATGTTTATACAGGTACTTGGTGAGTACTTCAAATTAGAAGCATATAGCTAAAGTTCCTCTTGTCGTGTGTGTACTTTAGATTCTGAAACATTGTATTTTTAATAACGACATATTAGTTTCTGAGTAAAGTCTTAACCCGACTATGATAGTTAGGGATGCACACGAGACAAGATTTGAGGCTGTCTTGTCTCGAAAATGTGCTGTAAAAGTGATGTCTCTACTCGAAAAATGTATTCTTTTCTATTGGAAGAGCTGTGTCTCGACTCGAAATTTGTCAGGAAAATTGTGTCTCGTCTCGTCTCGTGCGCAATCCTAACGATAGGTCCCATAGTTTTACAGCTATGGACCCTTAAAGCCGCGAATCCAGGATATGATCAAGGGAGCGACTGAATCAGAGTTTGCCACTTTATCCTGTGTAAAGCAGGATTCAAGCATATTTTATCCAGTGAATACCGGGTTGTCAAGAGGGCTGTAGCTCCTCTTGGTTGAGTTCAACGTCCCTTTCAGCTGCGAGGCTATATGAGACGTGGACCTACTGATTAAGTTGGAATCCGAAACACATGACCTCCCGCCGGGAATCGAACCAGGGTCTCCCACGCCTGAAGCGCGTATGCTACCCGCGTACCCCCAGACGAGCTCTAGATCCTCTTGGATCCGAACCTGTATAATATATATATGTATGTATGTATGTATGACTGTTTGTGAGTGATTATTTTCTCCAAAATTATTTTTAAAAATATGTGAATTTTCAGACAATCGAGTGGAATCAAGAATTTTACGAGCAGTCTCGATTATACTCGAATTTTACAAATTGTGTCTCGACTCGTGCGCATCCTTACTTCCCAGTTCGGATTGATATTGAATAAGCTGTGACCCCAAGCCGCACAAGTCGTTGACAACCGTAAACCCAGGCAGAACAGTTTTAATCATGTTTGCCTGATACGCTATAACTTTTAACAAATTTTGGCCCAAGCACGAAAACTTGTTCCTCCTGAACTCAAACCGAGAACCTCGTGAACGATGTTCTTGTGTCCTAGATTTCACGACTACCGAAATCAGCAGACAACTAGTTTTTAGTATTCAGATGCAAACCGCCTATCTTTCAAGTGTAATTACAGAATTTAATAATAATAATAATAATAATAATAAGTTGTAGTGGAAGTAGCAACATTGATAATAATTATATTGTTTATGTAGAGTAAGCGAAAAGAGAACTTGAAACTACACACAAGATTTGGCTCGATTTGGAATCGAATTTGGATCGAACCTCAACAAACTGGGTCCGCAACTTTTAGACACGAGTCCTTTCTATTCCCCTTTTAAGCATGGGGTTGTTGTACGCCGAAATTAAAATTGGAAAGTTCCTAGTCGTTTGAGGACAGCTTAATGTCCAAAATAGGTTCCTGGCATCAAAGCGCCAGAAATGAGATTCCGAATTGGCTCAATATCAATACCTGGATGCGCAAGATAAAACAACATTTATATCTGTATGGATGGTTTTATATTGCGTAATAAAATGCTGACTTTGAACCACAACAAAGTTTCACATCACAACCCAAATGCTTGGGACCGAATCTGATTTCTGACTTCACCGCAATGCTCAAGGGACCAAGACCTCTCCAATGATTAAAGCAAGGAATGATAATAGAAGAATTGGTTGAATGAAATGTGGGAGGAACCGGGAGTACCTTGGGAAAACCCACGAATACCACCTTGTCCGCCACAAACTTACTAGACTGGGAATCGAAAGAATAAGGGACCCATGCACCAGAGCACTACCACTGAGCTACCGCGCCAAACGATTAAAGCAAGCCAATGATAAAAGAGAAATTGGTGGAATGAAACGTGGGAAGAAGCAGGAACACACTGAAAAAACACGAATACGATCTTGTCCACAACAAACTTACTTGAGCGGGAATCGAAACAATAAAGACTCCACGCACCAGAGGAAGCGCTCTACCACTGAGCCACCGCTCTCAATGATTAAAGCAAGCAAATCATAATAGAGGAATTGGTGGAATGAACAGTGGGAAGATGCGGGAGTACCCTGAGAAAACGCACGAATACGATCATGTCCACCACAAACTTACTTGACCGGGTATTGAAACAATAAGGACCCCACGCACCAGAGGAAGATTCTACCACTGAGCAACCGCTCCCAATGATTAAAGCAAGCAAATCATAATAGAGGAATTGTTGGAATGAACAGTGGGAAGAAGCGGGAATACCCTGATAAACACACGAATACGACCTTGTCCACCACAAACTTACTTGACCGGGGATTGAAACAATAAGGACCCCACGCACCAGAGGAAGATTCTACCACTGAGCCAATACTCCCAATGATTAAAGCAGGCAAATCATAATAGAGGAATTGGTGGAATGAACAGTGGGAAGAAGCGGGAATACCCTGATAAAACGCACGAATACGACCTTGTCCACCACAAACTTACTTGACCGGGGATTGAAACAATAAGGACCCCACGCACCAGAGGAAGCGCTCTACCACTGAGCAACCGCTCTCAATGATTAAAGCAAGTAAATGATAATAGAGGAATTGGTGGAATGAAAAGTGGGAAGAAGCACGAGAACTCTGAGAAAACCTACAGATACGATCTTGTCCACCACAAACTTACTTGTCCCACCAAAGGAAGCGCTCTACGACTGAGCCACCGCTCCCAATGATTAAAGCAAGTAAATGATAATAGAAGAGTTGGTGGAATGAAAAGTTGGAAGTACCTGGAGAAAACCCACCGTTACGGTCCTGCCCACCAGAAACTTACTTTGCCGGGGATAGAAAGAATAAGGACAACACACACAAGAGGAAGCGCTCTACCACCGTGCCACAGTGCCCAACGATTAGAGTAAGTCAGTGATAATAGAGGGATTGGTGGAATGAAATGTGAGAAGAAGCGTGAGTACTCTGACAAAACCCACGGATACGATCCTCTCGACCACACAACTTACTTGGCTACGGATCGAAACAATAAGGACACGACGCACGAGACGAAGCGCTCTACCACCGAGGCACCGCGCCCAATCATTCCAGAAAGTGAATGATATTAGAAGAATTGCTTCAATGAAATGTAAGAAGAAGCGGGAATACTCTGAGAAAACCCAAGTATACGATCTTCTCCACCAAAAGCTTACTTTGCCCACCAGAGGAAGCGCGATTGCACCCAATGATTAAAGTAAGTCAATGATAATAGATTTATTGATGGATTGTAATGTGGGAGGAAGCGGGAGTACCCTGACAAAAACCAAGAGTACGATCCTGTCCAATTCAACCTTACTTGGTAAACCACAGAAAGCACTCTTCCACTGAGCCACCGCGCCCAATGATTGAAGTAAGTCAATGATAATAGAGGAATTGGTGCAATGAAAAGTTGGATGAAGCGGGAGTACCCTATAATACCCACGGATACGATCTTGTGCACCACAAACTTACTAGGCCCACCAGAGGAAGCGCTATACCACTGAGCCACAGCATCCAATCATGAAAGTAAGTCAATGATTATAGATGAATTGGTGGAATGAAATGTGGGAGGAAGCGGGAGTATCCTGACAAAAACCATGGATACGATCTTGTCCAAAACAAACTTACTTGGTCTATCAGAATAAGCGCTCTACCATTCAGCCACCATGCCTAATGATTAAAGCAAGTCAATGAGAATACAGGAGTTGCTGGAATGAAAAGTGGAAAGAAGCAGGAGTACACTGAGAAAACCCACGGATACAATCTTTTAAACCACAAACTTACTTGACCCACCAGAGGAAACGCTCTACCACTGAGCCACTGCGCTCAATGATTAAAGCAAGTGAAAAATAATAATAGAAAAATTGGTGGAATGAAATATGCGAGGAAGCGGGAGTACCCAGTCAGAACCCATGGATATGATCTTGTCCACCAAAGACATACTTGGCCATCAGAGGAAGCGCTTTACCACTGAGCTACCGCGCCCAATGTTTAAGGTAAGTCAATGATAATAGAGGAGTTCATGGAATGAAAATTGGGAAGAATCGGGAGTACCCTCACAAAACCCACGGATAGGATCTTGTCCATTACAGAATTACTTGGCACACCACACGAAGCGCTCTACCACTGAGCAACAGAATCCAATTATTAAAGTAAGTCAATGATAATAGAAGAATTGGTGGACTCATCCACCTCAAACTTAATTTGTCCACCAGATGAGGCGCTGAGCTGCCGCGCCGAACGATTAAAGCAAGTCAATGATAAAAGAGGAATTTGTGGAATGAAAAATGGCAAGAAGCGGGAGTACACTGAGAAAAGCTATGGATACGTTCTTGTCCACCGCAAACTTACTTGGCCGGGGATTGAAACAATAGGAACCCCACGCGCCAAAGTAAGCGCTCTACAATTGAGCCACCGCGCCCAAAAAGAACAAGAAAATTGGAAGTTACTAGGAAACATTTTAAGAAGCAATAGCTTTCAATGGTAAAGATCACTGCAGCATGATCGTAGATCGTAGATCCGCCTCTGGACAAGAGAATGTGAAAGACTTATTATTCACATTCAGTTTGCACATCACAACGAATGAACAGTATTTTCTTTCACTTCTGCATTCTACTGAACTGTATCGAGTTTTTATGTTTAAAAATAGTTATTCATTTTTCAATAATTGTAAATGTTTATAAGTTCAGTAATTCACCATGAATGAGGTCAACTAGAAGTGTTTTTGTAACAAAGAAATAACAACATGAACTGTGAAATATCTTCTCACAAATTGTCGAGAGTTGAGAGTCGAAAAACTTTGCTCTTCCGTTTACCGATTATTTCGAAACCACGGTAGCCAGAATTAGCCCAGGATAAGGGACATATTAAAACAAGGAAAATCTCAAGAACATGCAGAAGTCTTTTAGTCTGAGAGAAAAATGAAACCTCTAATTTCTAGTTCTCTTAGTCTTGCAGCTCTCAGTCCCTACCAATTTACTGATAGAAATATGGCCAATGAATTATGATTATTCTGTAGAACATTCCACTTTAGTATCACAGGAAATTCATCTTCCGGCTTCCTTGGTTGTGGAAAGTTATAGAGTGTATTAGTATACTTTGTAAAGTATGTGTACTGTCGCTGATATGTGATAACAATCAGAAACCAAAGTAAAAGGTAAATTACAGTAATAGTTTTCTGTTAATTTTTATATTCAAGGGGAGACGGAAAACCTACCTTTATCTTAACATTTGTTTTTCTTAAAATTTCTATTCGGGTTCACACCCTTCCCCCTCAACATTGAATACGGAAATGGAGAACTTATTTAGAATTTGATTGTTGACTGCAATATATTTCAAGCATCACTTCTTGGACTTGGGCCTGTGATATGTCGATAGATCGCTATCGTCGATAATTATATTATCATATATCAACATTCGATATAGCGAATATGTGGACATGAATATATCATTCTAAATTTTCGATATCGATATTCGGGGGGCGGCGAGGTATAAGAGGCCTTTAAGGCTTGCGATGGATGAAGAAATTAAACTTACTTTTTACAACATTGTTTTCTAATCATAATATCTTTATTACCACAAATTGCAATGCAAATACAATAACTTGCAAATTTGCAATATTATATGGTATAATTTCTTAGGCCTTGGGAACTTTTCTGTTATGTATTTATTTTCGTTTGCATTTTTAATTTTTTTCTCTTCATTGCTCTTTACCTACACCATACACAAGTATTTCCTTTCTTTCTATCTACCTATTTTCATAGCTATCTTTCTTTCCGGCTATTTGTTCTGTTTTTTCCTTGCTTTGTACGTTTATTCCAATTATCTTTCCTTTTTTATATCGTAACTTTATTTGGTTCATATTTCCCCTTATATTTAATCGCTTCATATTTTCATATTCTCCTTTCCTATGGAAAAGTAAGAGTGTGAACTATTAAATAATAAGTTCGTGTTATATATAATAACACTAGTAGCTAATATTGGAAAGTCCTAAGAACAGCTGGCTGAACCTAACCCAAGCTAATCTTACTCTGTACTTATGTCTGATGTTAGTTGGCTTCTCTTTCGTTTTGTGTTTCTTTCCTTTTCGTTGGTTTTTCTCCGGATGTAGTCCTACAATATTTCTATGCCTTTGTACTAAGACTTAATGTACTATGTCATTCCTGTTTGGTTGTATTATCTGTCAGGAAAGTAAATGTACACCTATTTTTCGAATCTGGCATTCCTGCGCTCCATCTGTGGAGAGTATGAGAATTAAATCAATCAAATGTTTACTGAGGGGCAAAAAGAAAAGTTTAATCTGAATAAGACATTGTAGAGGAGCACAAGCTGTGAATACGAATAGTGCATAGTGTAAATAAAGGATGACACCGAAAGAGAAAGCCAGAAACAGCTGTTAAACTTAGAAAAAAGAGTAGAGATTGTCGAAGTGGGAACATAAAACTCAAATACAACAAATATGCCGACAACTAAAAGTTCACCACGCCATGATCTTGGTGTAGTGGTTAAGGTGCTGGCTTACAAATTAAAAGAACGCGAGTTCGAATCCCCATCAAGGACGTTTTTTAAAAATTTTGTTAATAATACATACAGCTCATGAGAGATGGTAAAAGAGGTCGTATTTAGTCTTTCGTAGCAATTATTATTTTCAATGTTTAGTATTGATAATACTGTTTGTCTTTGCGTATTGCTTTTATTCTCTTCTTAATTTTGAAAGAGAAGAATTTCCGAACAAATCCCACCGAAATTCTTCATATTTTGAATGTAAACTCCATTTCCAATTAGTAAAGAATAAAAATTGAACGTTCCGATGTAGCAGCAAAAAGTAGAAAGAAAAACATGGAAGTGGAGTGTTCGAATCCATACTCATGGTTATTAAAAATACAATTTCCACATGCTTTACACCTCCCGATCACGTTTCTACGTTAGCAATTAAGAGGTTTGTGTTTAGGTTAGGCTGGTCAATATGTTTTGCAAAGGGGCCCGGTTTAGCTCTGACGCACCACAGGTGCGAGCAGGGAGCAAAACACCTTTTCTCTCTCCCTCTGTGTCTATTTGTCTATCTATCTGTATATATATATAACGCTATTTGTGAATGCCATGACCACCCTAATTTTCAGCGGATTGAGACGAAACTTGGCACAAACATTAATTGTTGAAATATCTTGATGAGTTCGTTAACCAGAATAATCAGATGAAAATGTTCAAAATGGCGGCCCTTGAAACTCTTAAAAACTTCAAAGGGAACCAAATTTCGCCCATAAATAGATATTCAGAAAGTTTGAATAACTTTTCCTCTTTTACTGAGATATTTGTATACAGGGACTTATTGAAATATTGGACCCAATTAATCGCATAAAAAAGGTTCACGCTCTTTCGCTACGGTCAGGCTTTTTTTGTTTTTTGCAGGAGGGAGTTATTTTCGTATCGGAACAAGATGATTGTTATTGATGATATGAAATTACACATCGAAAGTGAAGTAACTTGTGAAACGTGTTATTTGAAAGAATAATATAATAAATGTGCTTTCCCATAACACAGAGGACTGCAAATCATGCATTTCTAGTTCGGGAGCGTGAATGGCGAGGAGTGTTATTTGATTGGCTTTTTAGTAACACATTGCATTGCAAATAAAGGTAGCCAACATTAAGGGTATGTAAAATATTATTATTATTATTATTAATAATAATAATAATAATAATAATAATAATAATAATAATAATAATAATAATAATAGGTGTTTTTTGTGGCAAGGCAATATCTTCCTCAATTCTTCATCAAACGTAATAATTGTAACGCCATATCTCCCTTACAAATAAAATATTAGCAATTTATATCGAGAGAACGGGAAATTGTAGGGTGATGGGAGCAAGGTTGGACAGTATGCACTCATAGTAATCAGAAAAATAAGCGATTTCAATGCAAAATGAACGAAGAGTCATTGTCATGGGTAGTCATGGAGCCAAGGCAGAGCCCTCTTTAGGCAAAATGTCGATAACTTATATCGAGAGAACAGGAGGTGACACTGAGATGGGACCAACGTTCTGCCTTGTCATGACAAAACGCTGTAACTATGGCGGAGCAGGTTTGCGAAAATGAGCCGTAAAGTTTTCATCCGCAAATGTGATCTGTATCGTGTAGAACAAGTGTAACTGGGCAATAATGGTCAACCACTCAATTTTCACCAAATTTAATCACACAACATTCATTTACGTAACATTACATGTAATCACGTGTTTCCAAAGTCAAGATACACTGGTTCAACACGATACAGATCACATTTTCAGATGAAAACTTTACGGCTCTTATTCGCAAAACTGCTCCGCCAAAGTTACAGCATTTTGTCACAACACGGCAGCGTTGGACACTGTGGACCCATAAGGCGCATCGAAATTACTGGGGGGGCGCCGCCAGCCTTACTTATTTCCACATAATAATATAAAATTATATTGTCGAAATACACACACGAGTTCGCTAGTAATATTTCATATCATTATTATTATTATTATTATTATTATTATTATTATTATTATTATCGACAGCGTCTTTTCATTACGTGTGCATGTTTGACATGAAGTCAAAGAGAAAATCCATCATTCGTAGAATGAATAAGAATAGTCAGTTACTTTAACTGTGAACGAGAGCAAAAAATACGAAAAGAGCGATTAGCTGTAGCGAAAAGAAGCAATACTTTCTCTCAAATGGATAAAAAACAAAGCCGAGATAAATTCGAACTCGCATGGACGGCGTGAAAAGTCAGCGGTTTGTCCATTTTTTTTTAACTGACTCACCGAACGTGTTTCAGTAACTTACTTATTGCTAATTTTACTTGCTTCACTCGTTGAACTTGCTTTTTCTAATAACTTATAACGACAGAGACACGAACACAGAAACATAAGGAACAGTTAAAAATCATAGATGCTCTCCCGCCGGAAATCGAACCGGGACAAAAGACACCAAAGTCGCACGTGCTAGTCACTAGACCATAGGGGAGGGCACTGCTCACTTTCTGTGTCGTTAGGGATTAGGACCACTGTATTGCCAGCTATCACTTCTGTGGGTTGTATACTATGATCACATGTTTCTTCTTTGCTGGAAGAGGTAAACCTACATTCTATGTAATACATGAGGTATTTAGACCTACATGCGCTTCATATAATGTAATAAAAGGGTCATGCTGGGAATAAGAAAAAGAACATTCCTTGGACAAAACGGAAACTATTGGCATTAGAAATATTTGTCTACGAGGCATATGCAGAAACATAATTCAGAATAGTTACTGTTTAGTTCAGTAAGCGAAGAAAGGGGTATAAAAAAGCAAATATGTCGCGTCAACGAGATCGACCGGAGTTGACAGAGGCGGAAGCAGATGTGTAGTAATACAAAAACTTGGTTAAATTGATAATTGGTTCTTTATTCTGTAGTAGATCGTATCACAACTTTACGGGAGAGCAGAGAAAGACTTACTAACGCTGTCATATAGTAAGCTTTAGAAACACGATCATATAGACACAAATGGATGTAACTGTGAGAACTACAACTTGGATTTAACGAAAGCCGTTTAGATATTCAGTGGTTTGCAGGGTTGTATAAGACACAAAAAGATAAGGCACAATACAATTCTTCATACCTCAGCTTTCAGTAACTAGATACATGCTATTTCTGGTTAGATACTGAAACTGCTGTCTGATTTTAATACATGACGTATTGCAGGATACAAAATGTTTTGCATTACTTGTTTGTTTGTAGACAGCTACTAGCTTAGAGTTCTGAAAGGTAGTGTATAAACTACGGATAGCCAATTCCGGAATTATTATTTTCCAGACTCCCGAAGGTAAAACCGGACAAGTTCCGGAATTCGAAAAATATCAATTTTGGAATAATTCCGGAATTCGGAAAATCCGGAATTTAGAAATTTCTGATTTCGTTAATATTACGGAATGCGGAGCAATCCGGATTTTTTCGAAATCCGGAATTTATCTCAATTCCGGAATTTTCTAAATTCCGGATTCTTCCCGAGTTCTGGATTTTTATCTGAATTAGGGAGTTTAACTGAATTCCATAATTTTCCGAAATCCGGAAAGTGAAAGTTCCGCTTAAAAAATGAATTTATTTTAGTTAATATGAATCGTGGTGGAAATAAGCTTGAGCAGGTAATGGCGACTGCTTTGAAAGAAATGGGGTGTACGAGAATTCAATCTGTCATATTTGTAGTTTCGAGTGGAGAAAAAACAAACTTGTGAACTAGCGGTTTAAGAACAACTCAAGTTATTAATGTAAACTTTGCCGACTTCATAAAAGAAAGACGAAAGATATTATGAATCGAAGAAATATAACATACAAGTTTGCAAGCGGATACAAAGAAACCTAACGTAACCAGACTAAAAACGAATTTTTACCGCGTAGCGATCGCGGTTCAGTGGTCAAGGTGCTTGTGTGAATGCACTTTTTTCTTTAATTGAGGATTTTTGATGGCAATTGATCGGCGATAACATAGTTTTATTATATTCAGATATTTGAATACTTGAACTATCAAATATTCAGGGATAATAATAGTAATAATAATAAACTAATAATAATTATTATTGTCTCGTAGAAGATTAAAAGCTATCAGCTAATTATCGCTCAGGTCATACCATTACAAGCAGAAACGTGACATTTGGATAGAATATTTCGGTTTGGTTTAATGTTGCTCACGAGAAGAGGAGTTTCTCATCTCGTTTCTAAAACAAATAAAATAACATGAGAATTAACATTTTACATTCGAGACGGGTCAAGGCTAACTGAAAACTTTCGTCTCTTTTTGGAGATGAAAATCGAGACGAGACGAAAAGTATGGTAAACATTTCCCGTCTTGTCTCGATTCTCGAAATAATGTATGTCCATTCTTTAAGTAACAATTGCTATGTAGACTGAATCTCATAGGCTATTTCGTTACATTAAATTTCAGAGCTCATTGAATTATGTTCCTTGTAGGTACTTTGTAGCAAAGCTTTTATATTTACCTCTGCATATCCTAAAAATTAGTTTATTATATGCCTTACTGTTGCGTGATATTCAGTTATAATTATTACAGTTATTTTCCTTAAAACATACAGTAGAATACTTTCTACATGAAACTTCAACGGAACGTTGTAGTTTAAAATGTTGGTAGTTGCAGAGGTGTCTTGAAGGTACGGAACCCTGTCCTCGAAATCTCTATTCGGGCTCGAGCCAAAAATTGTTAAAAGTGTTTAGTATTGCCACAAGACGAGACGAGACGAGACTTCAGACTCTCGTGTCTCGTCTCAAAAAATTAGTTCGTCCCGTCTCGTGTCTCGTCTCGGGTGGTTCTGTCCGTCTTGTCTCGTCTCGTCTCGTTTGTCTCATTTTGTCACGTCTTGTCTCGTAAAAATATAGCAGCATACCATGGGAACGAAATTAAAATGTAGCAGGTTGCACCATGCTAATAAAGATACAACATATACAACTTTGTATATACATAGCTTTGAAAATAAACATTTTTTTTTAAATTGTGTATAAAACCCTTAAAACAGATATAAATACAATTATCTACAAGAAAGGCAGAAATATTAACAAAACTAGGCAACATAATAAAATAAAAACAAATGGGCTACAGTGGTAGCCCGCGCGACTATCCACGTCACAAAAATCCGCGCGCGTATTGCAGGGTCAATCGATTCACAAAGTGAGTTTTACCAGCACGGGAAGGACCAGCTATGAGAATAGTGCACGGGTGTTCAAAACGTAACATCTTCGTTGCAAATGATACAATGTGATAGAGACTCTGCTTTTTATCCCCCCCCAAAAAAACGAGTCTCTGGCCAATCATTTAAGAGATCTATAGCCATACGGAACAGTAACACATTTTGGTACGTCAGTCACAATGTCAGCGTCTATTCGTCTGCGTTTACTGGTCACCATTCGATGTGTTGTAATGCCCCTCGATCTCGGTCCGATAGGACTCAACACTGAATTTAAAAATAAAAAAAACGAAAAGGAATCCTTACCCCACAAGACCAGAGGCTCGTATCCACTAAGGTTACCGCAAGCAGCCGTGAAATTTTCCAGAAAACAAGACTTAATATTATTCAGTTTTTAAAAATATTATGGCAAATCAGAGCAAAAATTTCATCTGATAACAATTTATTAACAATAATTCAAAAGTCAAAACAGCTGAATAAATAATTTGAATTAAAGATTGAATTGAATATGTATGTAGTGATAATTTCCTTCAATTCAGCAATCTACCTTACAATAATTAATATTTAATTCAAGATACAATATACACCTTTAACAGATCAATTTTCCAATTTAATCAAGAATCTTAACGATTTGACAACTTACTAATTTATGAACGATGTAGCAACAAATGACGTAAGGTAGTATTTTCGGAACTAATTACTTAATAGAAACGAGGCAGTAATAAACCTCATACGCTACTAACTTAAGTAATGATTACTTAAATAGTTAAATACGTTAGTCTTTCTTAAAGCTTGTCTTGCAATTTCTGGAATTTTACTTTTTTTTAAGAAAAAAAAATACAGAAACGGATTCGAGTTCGATTTCTTTAACAAATTAGACTGATCAACCAAATGGAGCAAATAACACAACCGAACACATACATTAACTGTCACAAAGACACAGAAAGGATAGAAAAGGAAGTTAACAAAACTGGTTTCTTACCTTTAATTATCCGCAATCTGCTCACCCTCCTATTTACTTCTCTGTCTGTGCCCAATGTTAATAAATTCAGGAAAGAAATACAGAACCAACAACCAGCAAACAACGACAGGTTCCTTCAACAAAATCCCTCCTGGACTCGGCCATTCAACAATACTCGAAGCGAAGGCAAACGGAAACTACTCGCAGCAACACCCAGCGGAAGCAGCGACAGGTCACAACTGACCTCCCACTACCTACGGAGCCACGAGGCAGGGAAGAAAAGCGTTGTTGCCACATCGCCATAACTACAACCTCTTATTACTTCAATTCACATAATCGAATATTATTTCTGTTCACAACATACATTATTTAATTATTTCTTCTTCCTTTTCATGTCCATAATAAGTATTTTATTTAACAATTCTTATTCATTTATATTCAACTTGATTACGTTAAATAGACTCGTCCATATTTCTGGGGGGTGTTTCCTAAGCCGTCAAACCAGCGCAGAAGTATGTCCCAAGGAACGTCATCCAGTGGCGGCTCGAAGGGAAGTCACATAAGTGGCGGCTCCAAAGTATGAACCATTACAGTGTCTTTAGTTCTCTTAGAGAAAAGATGAGCAAATCTGGTTTCCGAACAATTTTGGATGGCATTTCGATTACAGTTGCCTCCCGATTCCCCGTCACTAAATCATAAAAACTATCAAAATTAATTTTATCACTTGTTCTGTGATTTAATGTTATTCCACGTATTTTATATACATATTTCACTCCCCCACTATCATTGCGTAAAGCGTAGACGTAATTCTTTGCACCTAATGCTATTACTTTACGTACTTCCCAACCTTCGGGAACTTCATTTGTTAACCCACCCAAATACGAACTTAATTTTAATGGGAGTTGCTCATCTTTTCTTTGTATAAACATGATACTGTCCGTATCGCAATAGATTACATTCTCTTCTTCAACACTTGTTAGTAGATCATAAAGCCACAGTCGTGCCCATGAGGTTATAAATACTGCCAGCACAACATTTGAAAATGCTAATGGGATATTTTCACTCTCACAGTATTTATATTGAACAATTAAATGAGTTTCACCAACTGGTGTTACAGCTTGAATTTCATATTTAGGATCTGTTAAAATTTTAAAAAAATCCTCTGCTGTATCAACCATTGTGCACTGTGAAAGGTCTTTTCTTTGTCCCCATTTCCCGTACAGCGAATTCAAGAACAGTTTCGCTGTACTGCGCAGGCCTGGATTATATTCTATGTTCTCATAATTTAACTGTATTCCCTCATGCCTGAAATATTCTTGAATGTACTTTTCCTGCTCTTCTTTTGTACTGCATTCTGCAGGAAAGCCTGAAGCTTCTTGTTTCATTTGTAAAAAAGATTTTACATATGACCCAAATAATCCTTCACAAACATCTTTTTCCGGGACTAATAAATCAAACTCCCATATTTCATGAATGTCAATTACCTCATACCCATTGTCTAATGCTTTGTGCAGTTCGGGGGTACAAAACGTACCGGTAATGATACGTTCAAGATCTATATGCGTACATTCATCATCATTTTGTTCATCCATGCACGATTTACACAATCCAAATATTAATCTTCCACCCGTAACATAAGGGAGGATTGGAAAATATAAATCGGAGGGTGGAAGAACACTGCATTTTACAAGTCCATGAATGTTTCGCACAATGGGCAAATTGGGGTCATTGTGTACTTTCGGTACATTCACAGGCATGCCTCGTTTACACATTGTTGCGGGGTAAAGTGAAGTGGCATCTACGTAAACTACGTATTCGTCTTCTGCACAGTCTACATATAACTTAAATTTTCTGTTCTACCTCCTTGGTAGGCAGATTTCGGAATGAGAGGATCACGAATGTTTTCACCGTTGTTCGAGGATCCTCTGTATACGTTTATAACGTTCTACAATTGCATCCCATTCACATTCCCAAATTTCTATTAAATTATAACCTATTTTTTTCAAATAGTTGCGGCAGTGCACTGTTTGTTCGTATCTCTTTTCAAAAGTGTTGTACGCACCATTTTCTTTGCATAAAATGCTATTTCTATTATCTTTATAACAGCTTTTACAACCGTGCCAAAAACATCCCAAGAACTGATATATAGTGTTTGTTTTAGCGTCAAAACTATCGACTTTATATCTGCCAAACCGTTCCTCCAACGCATTATTCGAAGTAACAATAGATCTCTTTGTTACATGTTCCCTATACTTTAACCATTTTAATGCTTTAATACTCTGTTGTTGAGTAAGTTGGAACCCGTTTGGAGGAATAACTGGAATTGTGTTTTCAATCAGGTGATGACACCGGTACGTCAACATTGCTAGACTAGCGATCGTCGAGCTGGAAATAAAACATTGAATACCATTTGTTTTCTCTTCAATCATGGAGGTAAATTTAATTACTGCCTCCGCCAATATACGCACATCGTTCCGGCAGTACTCCAACAATTCTTTCTGAAAATCAAAAATATCACCATTCCGTACTCGCTCTTCATGCCACAGCAAAAATTCTGCCCGGTCTGCCGTACTACGTGAGTCCGGGTCATTATAATACAATGCCGGCCATTCTCCAACATAATTTTGATGTTCCTCTGTATTAGAGAGATATGGAAAATCTCCTTTTTTCAATTCAACATTCAATCCTAAGGTTTTCGGTAATTTGGATAATTTTACACCAAGATAAAGAAACGTGTCCCGGAAATAAAAACGATTACTAATACTAATTTGAAATATCTTTTGGCCGTGCATAAAAACATGTGGAGTTATTTTTTGTTTCTCAATAAGTGTCCGCACACAAAATAGACCATCATATCGCGAATTATTGTGAACAAGTACCACAATGATCTGATTCTCTGGTCTTTCCATAAGCATATGTTCAATAAACGCCTCCATGGTTGTGAAAGAAAACATACGGTTCCCGGATATTTTATCTCTGCACTTGAAACACAAGCTATCTACTCCAGTATTTATGCAGTGGAAACATACATTCAAAAACAACATTAATTTACGGCATGCACCCGATCACCTTTCTCATTTGGTGCTAATAGCATGGTTTCCACATCAAATATAATGTACAAAAACCGTTCAGTGCGTTTTAGTTTACAGTTTTGAACGAAACATCGATGGCCAACAGTTACGTGCACTTTACAGAGACTACAATAGTAGTCGTCGCATACATGAGCTGATTTTCTTTTTCTCACATCGTAAATTACACCACATGCGTTACACAATTTCACGTAATCACATGTGGATTTCTTCACTTTATTTAGTGTTAAATGGTTATTAAAGCAAATGCCTTCAGCAAAGTTTCTATTACATTGTGTACAATGTACTAGTTTCGCGATAGTTTCTTTACTATCAAAATGTTCGCAGTACGAACATCTCATCTGACATTGGTGAGCCACACGTGTTTCATAAAATCCTTCCAAGCACGAAAAGCAGAAATTCCTCTTACCCATAAACGAATTAATATTCTTAATGGGCTGGAAATGGCCCACAGTATCCCCTCTCTGATACAAAATAAATATCTTTTTCTCCGCATTTATTCCTGCGTAGCGTACCACAGATGTTCTGGAATCTTCCGGTAGTTCGTATACTACAATTTGATAATTCTTTTTCACTAAATAATTTTGAAAAGCAACTACATCTTCCAAATCAAATCCCTGTTTCCGTTCAACGTACATTTTCGCATCGTTACACAATTTTTGTGCTTTATCTTCCCACGTTTTGCGTGTAGACAGGGTCATATTGTATAGTGCATCCTTACTTTCTTCATGCTTTGTAATCCAATATACTATGGATTTTGGCAGACAAAGAAAATCACTAGCCTTTGTGGCCACCACATGATCCTTGAAAAACATACTCATTTCTGCATATTTTCTTACCGCTGCGCGTTTAGGTATACCCTGTCCGTGTAATCCATCAAAATGTCAAACCGAAATTCTAATTGATTTCCTAAAAGAAATGATTCGTTGCTATTTAGTACGTTCTCCACCGTTCTAACAACCACATCGGTATTCAAATTTTGACGTATTCTCCATGGAACAAACACTTCTTTATTCAGGAGATCTCTGTCGGAATTTATTCTTAAACCGACAAAATCGTGGGGTCGTGTATCCCTCAGAACGGTAGAAAGCGCATAATCCATCATGGACGTAATATAATCCATGGGATTTGTAATTATATATTGTGCAGTTGGTTTTACAATAATTTCCACCCCTTTCATATTGAAACGCGGGTACTCTCTTACATTTCTCCCCACAATTTCAAACATATTACACTCTCTTTCATTTCCTCCGTACCCTCGCAATGGAGGGCGCTGAGAAGTTGTGAGCCGCATATCTTCTGAATAATGTGCATTATTCAGACGATCAACACGAGCATTTTCATCCTCAATTTCTTGTAACTTTTGCCTCAACATCTCTGTAAAGTCAGTTTCGGAATTTTGAATTTCTAATGGTTCATCCAAATTAATTTCTTTTAATAGTGCCCAATCAATATGTAATGAGTCATCATCATTGTCATTTTTTCTGATTGAACATTTTCTCGATTTCCCGTAAATAAAAAGAACGCGGATACACTTTTATCACTCACTCGCACTAACTGCCCCTTCTCAGAGGCCATATAATTTAAATATGACATAAATGCCGCATCGTGCAGTCGATCTTCACGGAAAAATCCGTGGTCAAAGAGCTCTATAATGTCCGCTGCTGAGCGAACATTATTCAGTATGATATATTGATTATTTCTAAAATATAGGTACAAAGGCGATAGTAGATCACTTACAATTTCAGACGATCCAATATACCCTGCTGCTTGCAGGTCCACTACCTGCTGCCAGGTATGTAAAACACGTTCAGCAGTATCCAAGCCTCTCAATCTTCCCTGGAAAATGGTTTCATCAATAACGTTAAATTCCTCGAAGTAAAACTCCATTTTTTTCTGTAAAATACAAGACAAAAAAGTGCAATCAATATATGTATACAATTACTAAAAACCTGAAAACAAACAAAATTTTGAAAATTATAATTATAATAATAATAATAATAATAATACTTACCGAATATTAATTTATACCTGTTTAAGTGATGATCCAATCACAATCCACGTCTTTCCTGCTCTCTGCTTCTTTTCTCTTTTCTTTCACTTATTTGCTTCAGCACCTAAAACAGAAAAGAGAAAAATGTACTTAGTTACCGTATTACGACTTTTCAAATTACAAAATATGATATTCAACGTAACACTAACGTTCTCAACCATACTGGCTTTGCATGTAAGAGAGACATGGTTCGATTCGCGGTGCAGATTCTGTTAATTACCTATCCAATATAAGTTTGTTCATACACAGTAAAAATATACCATTTATAACTGAGAAAATTCTACAATGAAAGCAAGCGTGCGGTTCTCCACGTGGAACAACGCTGGTTCGAGTTCTGGCAGTGTCATGACTCCCTACTCATTAAAATTTCATTCTTACCATATACTTTCTAAATATCAGTTATACGTCTTACACAATTCATAGCTACATACAAGTAACAATATCTGCTAATAAAAAGGTTTATCGTACGGTTTTTCACGTGCACAAGCCTTGGTTCGATTCCCGATGCTGATTCTGTTGACTTACTGTTATATCATACACAATTCATAGCTATATATAAGTAACAAGTTCACACTTGAAGCATAAAATTTAGCGTACGGTTCTCCACCTGGGAGAATACTCATTCGAATCCCGGTGCAATCATTAATGATGATTCCCTCTAGCCTAAATATTACATTATACTATATCTTAGTCAAGTTATAATTCCATAAAAGTACACCGAGTCATATCATTTTCAATGCCGAAAAATCCGTAATCAATTTCCGATAAAACAAAACAGTTCCGTCCCCCTTATACTCCCAACAATTACAATATGTCCCTTTCCCATATAAAAATGAACAAGTATAATACAAGAAAACTACAACGTTAGTACTTACCAATCTTCCAATCTCTCCTAGTAGTAAAATATCTTCTTCGTAAAGTTAACACTTGTTCTTGGTGGACTCTTCTTTCTAAATGTACACATCATGCAAATGCATCAGTATTTATATGCCCTTCAATCTTTCCACTTCCATGTTTTTTTTTTACTTTTTGCAGCTACATTGGAACGTTCAATTTTTATTCTTTTCTAATTGCAAATGACGTTTACATTCAAAATATGAGGAATTTTGGTGGCATTTGTTCGGATATTCTTCTCTTTCAAAATTAAGAAGAGAATAAAAACAATACGCAAAGACAAAAAGTATTATCAGTACTAAACACTACCAATAATAATTGCTACGAAAGACTAAATACGACCTCTTTTATCATCTCTCATGAGCTGTATGTATTATTAACAAAATTTCTAAAAAACGTCCTTGATGGGGATTCGAACTCGCGTTCTTTTAATTTGTAAGCCAGCACCTTAACCACTGCACCAAGATCATGGCGTGGTGAACGTTTAGTTGTCGGCGTATTTGTTGTATTTGAGTTTTATGTTCCCACTTCGACAATTTTTACTCGTTTTTCTAAGTTTAACAGCTGTTTCTGGCTTTCTCTTTCGGTGTCATCCTTTATTTACACTATGCACTATTCGTATTCACAGCTTGTGCTCCTCTACAATGTCTTATTCAGATTAAACTTTTCTTTTTGCCCCTCAGTAAACATTTGATTGATTTAATTCTTATACTCTCCACGGATGGAGCGCAGAATTGCCAGACTCGAAAAATAGGTGTACATTTACTTTCCTGACAGATAATACATATATTATTCAGCATGGTTCCTATACTTCTACGAAACTACACATTATATTAGCCCTATATATTCAAACCTTCTCCTAAGACTATTCATACTAGTCTTGGATATTTACCTATTGCTTCTACTAAGCTGAACTACTTGTCGTTACATGTCCATACTTTAGATGGCCGCCTGAAAAATTTCTGTTTTAGATTTAATATAGTATTTGATATAATCTTTAACACGACAATCATCTTAAAGCTTGAAAATAAATCTGTTTGAACTTTAATTCAATATTATTTAAGGGACAATTTAAATATATACATGCGATATTCATATAAGGTAATCTATACTATATAGTGTAAGCATCTAATAATCTATAGTTTATATATATATATATATATATATATATATATATATATATATATATATGTAAGAATCTATACTACATACATACATACTACGTATATACACATAACAATCTATAGTACACACAATGTATGCATATAAGATATTCTAAAGTAAATATGTATACATACAGTATGCCTATAAAACAATCTATAGAATACGAATAAGATATTCCATAGTCCTAATACAAACTATGTTATATTTTAGGTTGTCCTTTGTGGAACTTTTATTATTGCTGACGTACTGCCAGAAGTATCAGAGGTTCTGAGGATTACTACCAAAGGTATTTTTCTTGACCAGTTCGTAATAAATTACTCAAAAAGAGCAACCTTGTGGGAATATAATAAATAATTCGTATTGTTTACAATAATACTCTTAGAACTGATCCGTTGTGATTAGTTTATTCGTTCGTTTGTTTCACAAACTATGTTGTTTTTATATTCTCCTTTCCCATGGAAAGTCCTAAGAACAGCAACGTTTTGAACTTTTAAATAATTCGTTTCCTATTTTTATACCCTCCTTTCTTATAGAAACTCGATCTTTTTTGTATTCTCCTAATAAATTAGTCGGAGCAACTTATTTTGATGAATCTATTTCAATGAAACCTTATAAAGAGAAACTTGTTTCGAATATTTTTTAAAAAATTGCGAACTTGTAAAATAAATCGTTTGCTGTGCGAACTCATTCTTAAAATTGATTGTGAATGAATGTAAATAAAAGAATGTGCGTCACTGAAAAAATGTCTTTTTGTTTTAGGATACTCCAACAGACAGATTGAACTTTCAAGTTTTGTCTTTGGGACGTTTGAAGAAATTGGAATTAAAAATTTGCAGATATCCTGTAAGTATTCAATTAATATTAATTCCGTTACATATCTTGTTTCATAATATAGTTTCTTGAAATAATCTTTAATTTCTTTAGGAACTCATTTTTAAATTCTCCTTTCCCGTGGAAAGCCACACTCTATGAGTGTGAACTATGAAATAATTCGATTCGTTAGAAGCTCCTTGTTAAAATTGATTGTAAACTTTCAAAAATTTCTTATTTATTTTTAAATTAGATCATTTGCTCTTGCAACTTATATTTAACGGACCGCATCTTTTAATTCCTCACATGTATAACATGTTCGAACAATATGTGAGTGTACTAAAGAAAAGCTCGTTGTCAAAAATTTATTGTATCGTGTTATTTATCTTAAATTGGTTCATTTGCAAAGCAAATTCAAAAGAGAAACTTTGTTTCGAATATACTAAAATGAGATCGTTGTTAAAATTGGAAACTCATTTTTTGACATTCAATGAAGTCTCGTAAATTATTCATTGGATCGTATATTTCATTGATTTGTTTGCTTTGCAAACTGTGAACATTCATAGATTGTAAATTTTGGAAATTTTCGTGTTATTTGTAATAGCACTCATTGATAGTTATTTGTTGTATCGTTTTCATTAACCTTCCGGTAGTAGCGCTTACCTCTGTCACACGAGTAGTCGCGCGTTGTAATTTTTACAACACCTAACATTAAACATGTTAATGACTTAATATATAATAATAAGTCAATATAAAATATATATAATATGTTAACATATAATAATATATATGTAACTGATCGAATTTATTGAGTATGTTGTTTTGTATCCTCTTTTATTTTTACTCTTTTGAATGTTACTATGGGGACACGAAATAAATCTGTTATGAACTTATGAATATATGGGTATTCATTACCAAATTTGAAGAATTTAACAATATTTATTATTTGTATATACAAAATTGTCAAATAGAAACTACAACCTCAATAATATTTTTCATAATTATTTACTCGTTTATCAGTTCTTACAATTCATAGGCTGCACCATTTAGTTCACCATATCTCAAACACATAGTTTGCTTCTGGATGTGAGTTTTGCATAGAAAACTAGTTAAGTTGTCACAATTTATAGGAACTTTTTTTTTGTCCTTTCAGAGTCAGTAGGTACCTATTTTCTTAGTTGGAGGTTCATTTGAAGTAGAAGCTTGTTTCGCAGGTTCTTGTTTCTAGCGCTCCAAGTAAACAAAAATATCCTGAGGTAACGATTTTATTTGCGCTCTATTTGTCAGATGCCCTTTCAGTAGGACTGTCGCAAGATGTTTGTGGAACATCTTTCTTCCTGGAATGTTTCCAGGATCACTGAAGGAAAGAATAACTAGCATTTGTGCCAGCAATATTCATCAATACAAAGAAAAATTGCTTGAACGCATTGCCTTGTTATTCGGGACACAATATACGCTGCACACATTTGGTCACATATTCAAGAATGATCTCTGGTTTACCCGTAACTGGGTCAATAGTTTTCTTGTCACCGATAGATGAAACTAGGATGACTGCTTTGTTTACCTTTGTAACGTACGAAACAATCGTTTCTCAGCGCTGAAACCAAATTCTGAGGTGCCCACTGCTCGCTGCTATTTGGGAGAAATGATACAGAGTTTTCGCCTTGTTCTTTTTCAAAGTAACAATCATAGTTACTTGTTTCGTTAGCATATCCTCAACTAAAGGATACTAGTGTACCAATAGTCAATTGTCAGGCGTTTTGTATATACCTCTTACTTCTGTTTTACTCCAAATATCCTTTCCAAGGACAAAATCTTGATCTCTATACACCACACCATTATCTTCTTTCCCTTCTTTCACTTTCGTCTGAACGACTATCATTTTCAATATTTTTATCAGTTAGGTCACTGTTGCTATCAAGCTCCAGGCTGCCACTATCGTCCTCTTCTTCAATACCCCGTGGAATATCACTCAGCCTTACAATTTTGGAAAACACTCACGAAAATAAAATATTTATCGAAATATTTGTTATCAAACAACTAACACAAGTGGTCGCGCGTTGTAAAAAGTACAACAAGGACGTTCCATCTCGGCCGAATGGGCGTCTGAGGACTGAACCGTGGCATGGCAGGGGCTGACATCCGGTGGAGTGGTGGGGAGAAAGGGAAGGAAGGCATACATAACACAGCTAGCTTTCCCACTTAATCGAATAGTGACGTGCAGAAAACAATCTAACACTGTTGTACTTTTTACAACAGCGCGACTGCCGGAAGGTTAAAGAAAACTCAGAGGAACTATATTTCGAACTTGTAATTAAGCTCATTGTTAAACTGAAAGTTCGTAAAAATGAATATTAAATAGCATACTGCGCATCAAACTTGTAACTAATTATTTATATAGAACTAAAATTGTATATAGTTTCAGTGTTGACAACGGTATAAAAGTGAGTCCTGTTGAACTTCTCTACATCTAACCAGCGGTGGTGAGTGTTTATATAATTGTATTTGGTAAACTTTAAAATGTTTAGTTTAAAGATTACATAAATAAAATTTTATGAACATTAAATAATTAAAAATAATTTTAACTTGCTGAAACTATAATATAAAATTTTATATAATTAAAGACATACTGACAAATAATTTGAGTAAACTAACTTTACATGTGTTTAAATACGAAAACTTAATGAGCATTTCAAGAACATGTAAAATTATATTTTGCATTATCGTTTTTTTATTTTGCAATCAAAGAGCTTCATGTAAACATACAAAGAATTGCATTTTACAATAAAAGAGTTTCATGTAAACATATGAAAAATTGCATTTTTAATTTACACTTTGCCTAAAGAGGGCTCTGCCGTGGCTCCATGACTACCCATGACAATGACTCTTCGTTCATTTTGCATTGAAATCGCTTATTTTTCTGATTACTATTAGGAAAAATAGAGATTAACATTTACAGTTAGGATACAAATCAATATGAAAGTAAAAAGAAAATATTAACTAAACATACAATAGCAATATACTACTTTAATTGTTTTGTTAATTTAAAATGCTTTTCTAACCTTGCGTTTTTAAAATCTGTTATTTGATCTTTTAAATAATTATGTTTTTTTAACCTAACTTATTTGATTTAATTATTTTAATTTTTGCTATTCCTATTTAATAAATTGTCTCTGCTGATTGATGTTTAACTATGATTTGTAAGTAGGCCTAACTGAACATTCATTCTAATCATACGTAATTTTGCTTAACTATAACAATTAAGAACTTGAATGTTATCTTTTGCTATCTCCGGAACGGTTGGAGATTTCTAATAACTAATACAATTTTCATTGATTGGTAAGAACATATTTATTTAACCCACCAGAATATAGTAGAGGATACTTTAAAGTCTACATTTTCATTTGGCATGATTATCAGATAACACATCATTTAACCGCCCACCCACCCGCGATTGTTGTTTATTTTAACATTGTACACATACACGCACTACGCATACATTTTGATCCGTGTTTTGATATTTACGTGTTAATTATCTGGAATAATGATGGTGTAAAATTTTAGTGCAATATATAATCAAAATCTATTAACTTTATTTTGGTAATAACTGAAGGTATTTTGACTAGAAGTAAGAAAGCTAACAAGGACATTGATGTTGACATAGAATATATTAGCAAAATATTAACCCCACGGCGACATGAAAGTAGGAATACTAGAGTTTTGAAATTTCCTAGCATAGAATCTAACGTACAAAATATGGCAAATCAAGGCGGTAGTACACCACCAGATCAGAAATAGCAATTACAGTATTTTCGGATTACGGTAGATTACCAAGATTTGATCTCACGAATGATAGCGATATAGTGTCATTTCAGGAAGAATTTGATGATGATTGCGACATAGCAGGTTATGAAGATAATAAAGGAAAAGCATTATTACCGTCAGTATTTAAAGAAATTAGCCGTCAATCGGTCAAATTATTTTTGAAAAGAAAGAATACTGAGACCACACCTTACGCGACACTAAGAAAACAGCTTATAGACGAATTCACAGGTTCATCATTTAATGTAGACATGGAAGATCGGTTTAGAGATAGACTCCAAAGGGAAGACGAACCAGTAATCAATTTTGCATATGACATTCTAACCCTAGCCGAAAGACTAGATGAGAAAATGTCCGATATAAAGAAAATAAGTCTTATGGCATCAGGTTTATTATCTTATTATATTGATAAGGTAGGAACGAATCTTATGCTAGTTTAGATGAATTTCTAAACGATTTACAACTTTTAGAGAAAAATAAGGTGTAAATAGTTAGGAGGAAAAATCGTACAAACAACGAACCTAAAGAAACTGTTCGAAAAATATTAAGTAAATTAAGAAAGCAAGACAGTAATGACGACTCAGATTTAGTAGAATGAATGGCGAAAATTTCTAAGAAAAAAGACGAAAAGCAGATTAAACAAAAACCCGCGAGTTTAACTCAACTAGCTAGCTTCGAAAAGAAATTAGAAGAATTGCAAGTAGCCCTAGCCGAATCAAAAAATAATGGTAATCATAGCCAGAAAAATAATCAGGCGAGAAATGAAGATCAATATAATAATAGAGGAAACAAAAATAACAACAGGAGACAGTCCAAAGGTAGAAATTTTAGAAATCAGGGAAATAGAAATTATAACAACACCGGAAATAACTTTGGTAATAGAAATTCTAGACAGAGAGGTAATAGTAGAAACTTTCAAAGAGGTAGAAATTTCAGAGGCAAGAGACCCAGATATAATAACTATCAATATCAGCAATACAACAATCAAAACTATGAAACACCTTGTTGTAATCATCATAAATATAATGCATGTCAAGGAAATTCAAACACTCAATTAAATTAAAACGCACAACCATTTGTTCCAAATAATGCAAACCAACATCAACATCAGTGTTCATGCAATAGTTCTTTAAACTAAAATCTACAGTAAATGGCAGAGACACATTTACTGCGAACAAAAATAATAGAAATAGAGAACTCTTGGCCTCTATCTGTTGCGAAAACAATATGGTATTTTTAATAGTTAATATTCACGGAACATCTGTAAAATTAATCATTGATTCTGGATCGCAAATATCAATAATTTCTAACGATATTGTGCCAACAACAGCCAAAATAATTAACAGAGAAACGAAAATAAAAGGAATTACACAAAATATGCTCAAAATAGATAAAGTCGATATAATAATATTCACTATTGCTGGAAAATTTTTATCTTTTATTTCGCGTAATCAATGGGTTTCCCAATAGATTATTAATTGGAAACGATTTCCTTTCTATACAAAAAGCTCAAATCGATTATGTTAGGAAAATGATTAGTATTCAAAGATTCGGTCGTCCACCTTTACCATTAATTAATACAAATGGGTCAGTCAAAACTTCGGCACAGGTTGAAAATAACATCAAATCCATGAACGTTTCAAATGAAACGGCAAATATTTTAAAAGCATGTTTAGTTCCTGTACTTATTACACCCCGAAAATGTTTCATTTGGCCAAAATCAACTGTTACCATCCCAGTAAAACTTAGAAATTCTTGGTCGGGATGTGAAATGATGGTAGAGCCTAATACGCTGATGTCTTTGCTTGGAATAAAAATACAATTGGGAATGTTAGAAACTATGAACACCACATTGAGTTGAAAACGAAAGTTCCGTTTCAACGCCCACAATACCAAGTTCCCGCCGCTCTTCGTCCTCCAGTGCGAGAACAAATCAATATTTAACTAGACCAACAAAACATTGAACGATCTGAAAGTCTTTTCAATAACCCGATGCTATTTATTCAAAAAACAGATGGTTCATTACATTGTTGTTTGGACTCCAGAGTTTTGAACAAATACGCTGTTACACACAATTTCTCTACCTCCAATTCATCAAATTTTGACAACTATGAGTGGACATAATTGGCTTTCGGTCTTCGATAAATAAACGGCATATTTCACCATCCAAATTACACCTGAATCGAGACGATGTACAGCGTTCAACATTCCTGGTTTGAGTAGTTTTCAGCTCCAGCGACTTCCTCAAGGTTTCGTTTCTGCAGGAGCAATATATCCTAGCATTATGGCAATGACCTTAGCGAATGTTCATCCAGAGATTGTCAATTGTACCATTGATGACGTATTCCTATGATCAAATTCGCAAAAGCATATGATAGATATATTAAAGGCAATCTTTGTTCGTTTGCGTACCGCAGGACTTAAACTATTAGTGGAAAAAGGCAAATTTGTACAAAAAAAGTTTTGGCTTTAGAACAGATAAGTGAAAAAACTATTAAAGCAATAAAATCATTTCAACCACCTAAATCTAAAAAAGAATTAAGATCTTTCTTAGGCCTCACGAACTATGTGCGCCGATTTTGTAAAGATTAGTTGCCCCATTACAGCGCATGAGAAGAAAAAATACTGAATTCATTTGGGAAGAAGAAAAACAAAAAGTATTTGAAAAACTAAAAGAAGTTCTTTTAGACGCACCACTTTTAGCACCCTATGTTCCAGGAAAGCCTCTACGCTTATGCAGAGATGCTTGCCACAAATCCATTGGAGCGGTCCTCCTACAACAACAATCGTATGGCTCTTTGCCCCCTTTAGTCTATTACAGCAGATTATTAAGACCGGAGGAAACAGGACGCCATATTGTAGAAATAGAACTTTTAGCCATTCTGTCTGCTTGCAGAGCATTCAATTTCTTTTTGACATGTAACGCATTTGAACTGTTAACAGACTGTAAGAGTTCTACATATTTAAAAACATCATCCAAATAATCATCAAAACTCCTTCGTTGAGCACTTGAACTTGAAAGTTACCGTTACATTCCTATACATATAGCTGGTAAAAATAATCCCGCCGATATTTTAAGCAGAAATACGGACATCGAGAACACTAAAGAAGATTTCGATTCTGAAAAACTAAACGTATTTTTAACATTCCAAGAAGGCTTAGATGTTGCTAGATTGCAGAAAGAAGATAATTTTTTTGGAGAGATCTATGAAGCGATTCCAGATCCCGAAAATTGTTCCACCACTTTAGAAAGAGCGAAGAAAATGTATGAAATTAAAGATGACCGTTTATACAGGATTCATCGTTTCGCTAATCTAAAGAAACTTCTTTTGTGTATACCATACTGCATGAGGGATGCAGTTTTTAACCAAGCTCATTCTGAGCCCATGGGCGGAGGTCACTTTGGATACAGTAAGATGTACAATGCGTTATATAAGAAAATCTATATTCCCAACTTGAAAGGTTTTCTACATGAGAAATGTGATTCCTGCATAACGTGCCAAGTTTACACATGTTAACAGGGAAAAATAACGTTACACCTACAAACATACCCTCAATATGGACTAAAGATGTATTGAGACGTGGCAAGAGTGTATGTGATTTAGTCAGGGTTTGTAACGAGTGTGGCGTAAAGTATAATTTACAACGACGAAAATCTGAGCACAAGTGTGGTGGCATTGTCGGCGGTGTTTATGCATCCTGATATGACTCCGACGTATACTGTAGATATTATCTTATAGTTTATGTGCGATACGCCCTTTTGTAACAATTTTAACTGATTTGGATGAAACTCAGTATATATAGGTTTTCAAACATGCTAAATACGTATATCATCTTTGCTTTTACCTAGGCCTTATAGTTTATGTGGGATACGCCCTTCTTCTGACAATTTTAACCAATATGCATAAAAATCGGTATATAGGGTTTTTCGAACATCCTGATTACGAATAGCATGTTTGGTTTTACGTAGGTCTTACAGTTTACGTGGGATATGAACTTTTTTACGATTTTAACCGATTTGGATGAAACTCGGTGTATAGAGGTTTTTGTACATCCTGATTACGAATATCATATTTATTTTTACGTTGGTCTTATAGTTTATGTTAGATACGCCAATTTGATGATAAATTTAATCAATTTGCATAAAACTCCGTATATAGGGGTCATAGTTCATGCTGATTACCAATACTGCCTGTGCATTTGCCTAGGTTTTACAGTTTATGTGGGATACGCACTTTTATAACATTTCAACCGATTTTCATAAAGCGCGGTATATAGGGGTTTTCAAATATGCTGATTACGAATATAATATTTGTTTCTACCTTCGTTTTACAGTTTATCCGAGATACACGCTTCTTTGACAACTTTGTTTTCATAGAATTTTAAGATAATTTTTTTTCATATACTAAATAACATACATTAGCTAAATATTTTTATAGGATCTTATGTGATGTCATATGATACTTTAGGATATTTATGGGAAATTATTAGATATTATAGTATTAGATTTCAATTTTTGGTGAAATTACAATATTTTATGTTATTTAGATTAATTTTATTCACATCATCATTTTGATCATTTAAATCATGTCACACAAAAATACAAAAACAATATCATGTTATGAAAATCATTTATTTTGCTGACATTTTATCATTTCATTACGAAAAGCAAATGCTGCAACCTAGTTAGCATAATGTTAACAAGAGAATGTATACAATGAAGTTATTATGTCTGTCCAACAATCAGCGTATTTACTTTCAGAATTGAGAACAGAATGTCTATGAAATTGTAAGAACTGTGTATCTTTCTGTTTTTTAAATATTCTTAGATTAACAAAATTTAATCATCCGAGATGTTGTGTCTGGAGATTCTAAGGATTTTTGTCAGCAGAATGTCCTGTCCCAATTGAGTTTCTCAAGAATTCCACGTGCTAACTGGAGTCTATTGTTGTCATGAATATCTTTGAAATCTGCAACTTCATTTCTTGATTATATAAACCCCTATTTTTTGTCCTAATTTTTTCGTATTCTTTAGTCGTGGGGTCTCACAGGCCCCAATATCGTAGACTGTATCTATATTGAAAATTACTACTAACAATTTATTATTACAATTTATAATAACCATCTTAGACTGTATCTATATTGAAAACGATGACTAACAATTTACTATTACAACTTACAACCACAACTAACTTTACCTAAGCTAATATCGTAGATTGTATCTATATTGAAACTCACGACTAGAAATTTACTGTTACCATTTACAATGACCACTAACCTAACCTAACCTAACAATTTATTATTTCGCTTAATATTTATTTAAAAACCAAATCCTCTTCTGATTTACAATATATCTTTATTAATGCTCAAAATACAATTTCACATGTGGTACATTTCTACCTATTTCTCATTATTACAAGAGAACTAAGTTTTTTAATGTTTATTTACATGTTGCAATAAATAACTGCTTGGTGCTCTGCAAAAAAATGTTTGTTGCATTTTTCACAAACTAGTCTACTCGTTCTGTCATCTTCCTATCACAAAGATGACAACGCTTTCTCTGTTTGCAGATGACGCTGAAATTGTAGAAGTCCTTTCAGTTTTGGAGATTCAAAATAGTTTCATTGCTTCAGTCACTGATTTTGGTAACCGTGCTGACATCTCGCATCTTCGCTGCATGTGCGGCCTTACCATGTCCTCGACAAAGCTGGTTAAAAATTTACGCCTCGCATTGAGTTTATTGCATAAATCTGGACTTTGAATTTTGAAAATTTCAGATGCAGTCAGCGCAGAAGCATCTACCATATTGAAGAACACAGCTAATGGCCACCTTCTTGTTTGCCGTTTTGTTGTGAATTCCCTCACCATTTCGTCAAATTTATCCACCGCCCTATTGGTCTTGTAATATCTAGCTTTTTCTTACCTGTGTCAGATACAGTGGTATCATGATGCCACGTGAAGAGTAAAATCACAGCTTTGTTTCTCTTAGGTGCATAACTTACGATCGTTAGGTCTCTGTTGAATCCGAAGACAGATGTCAATGGACTACGAGATTTACTAGGTTGCATAATGTCCGAGATTTCACGTTTGTTCTTTTTCATCCTTCCAACGTGAGTGAGATTCTCAGTTAGCAGGTATTGAGCAAGTTCAACACTTGTAAAATAATTTTCCATAATAAGGTTCCTTCCACTTTTGAAGAAATGTTTTGAAAGTTTCAACACAAGGTTCTGAGCCGGAAGAAGAAATAATTGCATCCGAAAAACTAATTGTTTGGAAAACCAATTAGGCATAAACTACACTACAATGATTGCTTCAGGGAGAGACGAAAACAGTGGTCACACTGGCAAATGAAGAAATTCTTAATTTTTCGACTCAGATTGGAAGAAATTGAGATCAACTAAGGTGTTTTACACGACCAAACTTTCCGTTTACTTTGCATGCATCAAATTCGGGATTCTCGTATTCCTAATTCGATCAAATAACTTCACGAGAGGATGCAAGGTATATTCATTTGTAGATAACACAGTCCCATCTTCTAGATTGTCAATGATATATTTGCAAGTCACACAAAGTTACGTCACTCCGCAATTTTCCAGTGATAATGTAGAGGGTAGGACTGTGTTACCAACAAATGAATATATTTTGGATTTACCGGTGAAGATATCTAACTTGCCTGACTGAGGTAGGGCCACTTGGTCGATTTGGTGGTAAACTAACCTACATAAATACGCTGAAAGAAGACAAACGTTCTCCCATCAGCCTTATTTGGAAACATTGTGTGATTATTAGAGTAAAAGAAAAGCTAAAATCACAAATTTATAAATTGTCTTTTGCTATTACTTTACCCCTTGCAACAGACAATTCGCTCTAGTCCCTTAGCACCATCAACCAGTGACGGATCTAGGGGGTAAAATTGGGAGGTGACCAGATTCCAGTCTATGATAGGTATATCATGAGTTTAAACAAACCATTTTAATTTGAAAAAAATATATAAACAGTAGCTTCAATTGTTTTTGACGTTCAAAAATTTGAAGAGGCCTGGAACACCCAGCCCCGGCTAGATCCGCCACTGCCATCAACAAACAAGTATGAACTATTTTGTAATCATTTTACATTAGGTTAATTGTCAGAAACTCTCAGTAATATATTTTAAAATTTCCTCGTAACTATTAGCAAACTGACTCCCAGTTGCGGTCACACAGACCCCACGACAGAAAAAGCAGTGTTGTTTACAAATAAGTTAATAAGTATGGCTTAGGCGAAGAAAATTTGTTATAATCATAAAATGTACCCCAAAATTGAATTTCTGATGGTGTCAGAAACGTACTGTGCTTTAACTATCAAAACAATGAAATAATCGAGCAGTATGATTCCTTGGGTCTGTGAGACCCCACGACATAAAAATGGAGTTATATAAAACTGTTTCCTTGGAAAGAGAGATCAGTTAATAAGAAATCAGTTATTAGGAGGTCATTTAGGCAGAAGTCAACGAGAAGTTTAAGAGAGTTATCAAATTAATATTTATTATATCACGCGTCGAAATGGCTAACATGTTGCTTTACGATACGTACTTATATCCTAAGTAACGAGTCGGGATAAGTTATTTCATTCTAAGTTCCGAAAAGTTCGTAAACGAGGTTTTGTTCGAGTGACAAGTTTACATCTTTCCATGGACGCTTTATAGAATTTGGAACTGAAATGCAGATGAAATTTCCTGTCAGCATAGAACAATTAGTAATCAAGGTACGATATTCTTAAGGCCAGATTTCTTTACTTTTATTCCTAATGACCTTTCGGATATTTGAATTACTTAAATCTAAGAACACCAATATCATTAACCAATAAATTGTTACTAAATGAACAATATGCCTTTCTCTAACATTTCCACTGATCACAACTAAATTATTCTTGAACTACATGCTACATATTTTGCCTAACTTTCAGGAGCATGTTGAGATAGAAATTCCAGATATTTCTCTTAGATTAGTTTGGTCTTCTTGCTACTATCCCCACATTCATTCCGTGCAAGAGTAGACCAGGCTAAAATGGTGGAAGATGCTTTAAGGACTAAACGATTCTAAATCCCAAAACATTTTGTATATTAATCAACCGGAATGGTTGGAGATTTCTAATATCTAATACAATTTTCATTGTTTGGTAAGAACATATTTTAATTAACCCACCAGAATATAGTAGAGGATACTTTAAAGTATACATTTTCATTTCGCATGATTATCAGATAACACATCATTTAACCCGACCACCCACCCGCGATTGTTGATTATTTTAACATTGTACACATACACGCACTACGCATACATTTTGATCCGTGTTTTGATATGTATGTGTTAATTATCTGGAATAATGATGGTGTAAAATTTTAGTGCAATATATAATCAAAATCTATTAACTTTATTTTGGTAATGACTGAAGGTATTTTGACTAGAAGTAAGAAAGCTATCAAGGACATTGATGTTGGCATAGAAAATATTAGCAAAATATTAACCCCACGGCGACAAGAAAGTAGGAATACTAGAGTTTTGAAATTTCCTAAAATAGAATCTAACGTAGAAAATATGGCAAATCAAGGCGGTAGTACACCACCAGAACAGAAAATAGCAGTTAAAGTATTTTCATATTACGGTAGATTACCAAGATTTGATCTCACGAATGATAGCGATATATTATCATTTCTGGAAGAATTTGATGTTGCTTGCGACATATCAGGTTATGACGATAATAAAAGAAAAACATTATTACCGTCAGTATTTAAAGGATTTGCCAGTCAATGGGTCAAATTATTTTTGAAAAGAAAGAATACTGAGACCACACCTTACGCGACACTAAGAAAACAGCTTATAGACGAATTCACAGGTTCATCATTTAATGTAGACATGGAAGATCGGTTTAGAGATAGACTCCAAAGGGAAGACGAACCAGTAATCAATTTTGCATATGACATTCTAACCCTAGCCGAAAGACTAGATGAGAAAATGTCCGATATAAAGAAAATAGGTATTGTAGCATCAGGTTTATTACCTTATTATATTGAGAAGGTAGGAACGAAATCTTATGCTATTTCAGATGAATTTCTAAATGATTTACAACTTTTAGAGACAAAAAAGGTGAAAATAGTTAGAGGGAAAAATCGTACAAACAACAAACCTAAAGAAACTGTTAGAAAAGAAATTAGAAGAATTGCAAGTAGTCCTAGCCGAGTAAAAGAATAATGGTAATCATAGCCAGAAAAATAATCAGGCGAGAAATAAAGATCAATATAATAATAGAGGAAACATAAATAACAACAGGAGGCAGTCCAAAGATAGAAATTTTAGAAATCAGGGAAATAGAAATTATAACAACACCGAAAATAACGTTGGTAATAGAAATTCTAGACAGAGAGCTAATAGTTGAAATTCTCAAAGAGGTAGAAATTTCAGAGGCAAGAGACCCACATATAATAACTATCAATATCAGCCACACAACAATCAAAACTATCAAACACCTTGTTGTAATCATCATCAATATAATGCATGTCAAGGAAATTCAAACACTCAATTAAATTCAAACTCACAACCATTTGTTCCAAATAATGCAAACCAACATCATCATCAGTGTTCTTGCAATAGTTCTTTAAACTAAAATCTACAGTAAATGGCAGAGACATATTTACTGCGAACAAAAATAATAGAAGTAGAGAACTCTTGACCTCTATCTGTTGCGAAAACAATATGGTATTTTTATCAGTTAATATTCACGGAACATCTGTAAAATCAATCATTGATTCTGGATCGCAAATATCAATAATTTCTAACGATATTGTGCCAACAACAGCCAAAATAATTAACAGAGAAACGAAAATAAAAGGAATTACACAAAATATGCTCACAATAGATAAAGTCGCAATAATAAAATTCACTATTGCTGAAACAATTTTCATCATTTATTTCGCATAATCAATGTGTTTCCCAATAGATTGTTAATTGGAAACGATTTCCTTTCTATACAAAAAGCTCAAATCGATTATGTTAGGAAAATGATTAGTATTCAAAGATTCGGTCGTCCACCTTTACCATTAATTAAGACAAATGGATCAGTCAAAAATTCGGAACAAGTTGAAAATACCATCAAACCCATGAACGTTTCAAATGAAACGGCAAATATTTTAAAAGCATGTTTAGTTCCTGTATTTATTACACCCCGAAAATGTTTCATTTGGCCAAAATCAACTGTTACCATCCCAGTAAAACTTAGAAATTCTTGGTCCGGATGTGAAATGATGTTAGAGCCTAACTTAGAACTTCAATCGAAAAAGGGAATTATTTTTCCTCGCGTTCTTTTTGGAAAAAATGATGACGTCATAGAAGTGACAAATTTCACTTGTGAGAAAGTTGTATTGAAACAAGGTACCGTTCTAGGGAGAACACAAACGTGCGTCTCAAAGAAAGATCTAAAAGAACCAATCTTAAGAAAAGAAGAAATTGACGAAATAGTTAAGGCAAGAAAGGAATTCGATAAATCCCGTTTGCTAATTGGAGATAAGACCGATCCCGCAACCAAAAAACAATTACAAGATCTTTGTTTTGAATTCGCAGATGTCTTTGCTTAGAATAAAAGTACAATTGGGAAAGTTAAAAACTATGAACACCACATTGAGTTGAAAATGAAAGTTCCGTTTCACCGCCCACAGTACCAAGTTCCCGCCGCTCTTCGTCCTCTAGTGCGAGAACAAATCAATGTTTTACTAGACCAACAAAGCATTGAACGATCTGAAAGTCCTTTCAATAAACCAATGCTATTTATTGAAAAACCAGATGGTTCATTACATTGTTGTTTGGACTCCAGAGTTTTGAACAAATACGCAGTTCCACACAATTTCCCTACCTCCAATTCATCAAATTTTGACAACTATGAGTGGACATAATTGGCTTTCGGTCTTCGATAAATAAACGGCATATTTCACCATCCAAATTACACCTGAATCGAGACCATGTACAGCGTTCAATATTCCTGGTTTGGGTAGTTTTCAGTTCCAGCGACTTCCTCAAAGTTTCGTTTCTGCAGGAGCAATATATTCTAGAATTATGGCAATGACCCTAGCGAATATTCACCCAGCGAATATCAATTGTTATATGGATGACGTTTTCCTATGGTCAAATTCGCAAGAGCTTATGATAGATATATTAAAGGCAATCGTTTGCGTACCGCAGGACTTAAACTATCAGTGGAAAAATGTAAATTTATATAAGAAAAAGTTTTGGCTTTAGGACACATCGTATCGAACAGCGGATACCAGATAATTGAAAAAACTATTAAAGCAATAAAATCATTTCAACCACCTAAATCTCAAAAATAATTAACATCTTTCTTAAACCTCACGAACTATGTGCGCCGATTTTGTAGAGATTACGCAGAATTACTAGCCCCATTACAGCACATGACAAGAAAAATACTAAATTCATTTGGGGTGAAGAAAAATAAAAAGTATTTGAAAAGCTAAAACAAGTTCTTTTAGACGCACCACTTTTAGCACCCTATGTTCCAGGAAAGCCTCGCTTATGCAGAGATGCTTGCAACAAATCCATTGTAGCGGTCCTTCTACAACAACAATCGGATGGCTCTTGGTCACCTTTAGGCTATTACAGCAGATTATTAAGTCCGGAGTAAACAGGACGCCATATTGTAGAAATAGAACTTTTAGCCATTCTGTCTGCTTGCAGAGCAATCAATTACTTCTTGGCATGTAACGAATTTGAACTGTTAACAGACTGTAAGAGTCTTACATATTTAAAAACATCACCGAAATAATCACCAAAACTCCTTCGTTGAGCACTTGAACTTGAAAGTTACCGTTACATTCCTATACATATAGCTGGTAAAAATAATCCCGCCGATATTTTAAGCAGAAATACGGACATCAAGAAGACGAAAGAAGATTTCGATTCTGAACAACTAGACGTATTTTTAGCATTCCAACAAGGCTTAGATATTGCTAGATTGCAGAAAGAAGATAAATTTTTTGGAGCGATCTATGAAGCGATTCAGGATCCCGAAAATTGTTCCACCACTTTAGAAAGAGCGAAGAAAATGTATGAAATTAAAGATGACCGTTTATACAGGATCCATCGTTTTGCTAATGGAAAGAAACTTCTTTTGTGTATACCATACTGCATGAGGGATGCAGTTTTTAACCAAGCTCATTCTGAGCCCATGGGCGGAGGTCACTTTGGATACAGTAAGATGTACAATGCGTTATATAAGAAAATCTATATTCCCAACTTGAAAGGATTTCTACATGAGAAATGTGATTCCTGCATAACGTGCCAAGTAAACAAACGTAAACAAGGAAAAATAACGTTACACCTACAAACATACCCTCAATATGGAGCGATGGAGTCGATCGTTCTCGACGAAATAGGACCCCTTCCTTTATCTGGAACCCATAGACACAAAAACATTCTTGTAAAGACTGACATGGCCACACGTTACATCATCGCGAAGTCAATTGCTAATGTCAAGTAGAGAGAATAAACGCAATTTTGCAGGATACGTTAAAACACTACGAAGATAAAAAGATAAATTCTTGGCACATCGTTCTTCCAAGCATAGTATTTACTTTGAAGACCCATGTACATGATGGGACAAAATTTTCTCATTTTTATTCGTGGTTATGATGCGAGAATGAAAATAGATCACGTTTTTGACTTACCTTATAATCATCAAGAAAATTAACGTTTCACAGCGCTAAAAGAAACTTGCCATTTACCTTACAAAAATTTGCAAAAGCAATATAAACAACAGAGACGATACATGGAAAAGAAATATAAACAAGAGAATTTCATTCCAGGTCAACGAGTCTTAATCAAAGAACTAGGACAGAAACCCGGAATTCCAGCTTGTTATTCCAATAAATGCAAATTAATAGGTGAAATACTAGAAAAAGTGAATGAAAATTCATATAAAATAAAATACGTAAACGGAAAGAATCAAACCAAAATTGACACTTTCGATATCCGAAGATTAAAATTATACAATGAGGAATGTGAGAACTTAATTAAAAAAAAGAATCTTGTTTATCCTATGGCAGTATTATTGTTCTTCTTTTACCGGGGAGTCGGTGCGCACGGCTGAGATACCTTCTCAGAAACATAACACCTTTTTCTGACATTCAAGAAATGGGATGTCTTTTGAAGACAATATAGTGCCATTGATAATCTAATACAAAAAAACGTTGGCTTAGAAAATGCTATTTAAATAAACTATCAACTTGAAATTTTACATTTGTGTCTATCTGTTATTTGAGGTTGTTGACTCGGTCTTCGCTAACCGAAAAGTAGGCTGCTTATAGCAAAAGACTAGAAATAAATGCTGGCGAGCGTACTCACATACGTAAAATTTTGACGAGATCCCACAGAATTAATGATTGAAATTTAGCTTTTAGCATTAAAAAAAAGGCTTTAAAAATTGCATATATAAACATCATAGCAACAATGTAAATAGAACAGTAAAGAATAAATTGATATGTTAAAATAAATTATGGTACTCACCTAAGTAAGATTCCATGTACCTTAATTGTAAGCGCGTAGCCATCCATCATTATTCTAGCGCGTAAGTTCCATACACACTAACTCTTAAGGTTCTATCACTTCTTTGGTTTCCATAAAGCTCAAATATTTAATAATAATATTATATTTATACTAAGCTTCATGTCTGTAACGAACTTTATCGTTCATATGTAGGATCATAGATTTAAGATTCATTTTCAATCTTCTATTTAATAACATAATATTAAAAAACAAAAAAAGACAAAAATAAGAATCTGTAGCTATAAACATTTGATATGTTGAAAATTAAAGCATTTAATTACTTAAAAGCTATTGACAGATTAATATGTTATTAATTATTGATTATTTACGTTATTAAGCTATTAACCATCTAGCTACGATAAATATTAATTTATGGCTTGAATATATGCTAAGCATATTTATATGTTGCCATTTTTAAATAAAAAGTATAATAATAAATACAGTTTAAGAAAATCGATCAAATACTCGATTTTAGATGCAGTACTACGGTGTAATTTAGAATATATAATGGTTAAATATTCATACTATTTATGAATTAGGATACAATTTAGTATTGCCTATTTTGGTTATTTTTAACTTCTAAGGGGTTACATGGAACCAACAAATTAACATCAATATTTTAGAACCTACATCCCAGTGTTTCAACCACGATTAAATTATTTTTCGCATCGTAGTTAATACTTTCCAACTATACTTAATTTATGAGTTTCTCTACAACGAATACAGATTATGGTAATTCTTCAACCACGATATTAGTATTAGGAGTTCTTATTCCCCTAATTTCGTTTTTGACTTCGGAAGAGAAAAGCTAAAAAGAATAACGATCCTTTATATTAACTATTATATGTTAACACCACTAACTCTTCAACATAATTTCCTTCAAGCGCATTCTTGCACGACACACACTGACCTACATTCTTATACACAAGGCCAAGGCTCATCACGGTCAAGCACTCATTTAATAAACACTATCTATTTAAATGAATCTTCTTCCACCATCACACAGCAAATTTCAACACCTTTTCTTAGATTTCTTTTATCCGAATCCCTATCCCTAACACCTAAGTTAACAAGAGAATATATACAATTAGGTTATTATGTCTGTCAAATAATCAGCATTTTTACTTTCAAAACTGAGAACAGAATGTCTATGAAATTGTAAGAAGTGTGTATATTTTTGTTTTAAAAAAATTCTTAAATTAACAAAATTTAAATCATCCGAGATATTGTGTCTGGAGATTCTAAAGATTTTTTGGTCAGCAGAATGTCCTGTCCCACCAGAATGTCCTGTCCTGTCCTGTAAACATCTTTTTACTTAGCTTATCCGGCATATTTGTGGGGCGTAAAATTTAAAAATTTAATTTCGGCTCACACATGCACACACACACACACAGAGGCACATTTTTCCCGAGACCTTGGTATTGGATGCGCTATTCCTATTTAGTAGAAGTCACATACATGCGCAGACAAATTGTAGATCCAACTCCCACTTCAGGTTTCAGTTGAACAGAGTATCAACAGCCGATATGGCAACATGCAGAAACCTATGGCATATTTCGCAACTCTAGAGAGGAATACTACGAACACATATTCCATCACAATATTACTATACAAATGGATTCTCAAGGTGATCTGTGACCTTGATCTGACAGTGACCTCTGACCTTGACACTTGATTGACGCATATGTTGTCGGCTTGCGACGTACAATCATACCATAGTGGTAAGCTCTTTCAGAATTTACCATTGCAGTCCTATAAGTAAAAAATCGAAATTTGACCTTTGACCCTATATCTCTTCCATCTTTAGTACAAGTGACATGCTTCTATCGCGGAAACAAAACTTATGTTTTTCGTCTAAAGTTACACCAACTTGCACGGCTTTATCTCCTACCACTTTTGCACCGTGAACAAATGAAATTGACACACGAGTTAATCAACCCTCAGTATGTAGGGAGTATCAGACCACCAGTCTTGGGAATTTTTCTCAGTTTGTATTCCACGTAGACACTGGAAACAAAAAGTGGATGACCAAATTGTAAATGAAGATCAAACGGTAATACTTCCATATCCAGTGGCGTAGTAGGAATACACCAATCGGGGACAGTCAACTCAAAAATTTTTAATGGAAACTGATATCAATTTCGACTTCTTTGTAAGTATTACAGATAAAGAAACAACTTTTACGGGAAACACTTTTCGTCATATTCTACTTATGTTATTTGTTTTTAAAATTGCCACTTTTAGACCACGCGTCTCAGGCATTTCTTTCTGTTCGTAGTGTACGCAGACACTTCAAAAAAACTGAATAACCAAATTGTATGTTGTGTGATAAACAATTTGTCGCGAAAAATAAATATGTCAGAGGGAGACGGAACAGTAAGAATAGATATGGATGACATAGAAGATCGTGTATATACCTTAGATCAAACGGGATTCGTATCTGGAAATAGTTTTGCTTGTATTCCTATGAGTTTGAACCCCCATAATTCATTTTTCACATAAATAATAGAGAAGAGAATTTGGTATTTAATACATTGCATTCTTATTCTAATAGTAATAGAAGCAGTTTCGAAAATCCATGTTTTCCCAACCTTGGTTGTGTTGCTCAACCTCCAACTTCAAGACCTTCAGAAAATTCATGTTTTCCTAACCTTAGTCGTGTTGCTCAACCTCCAACTCCTGAACCTTCAGAATATCATAATGAAATTATGAATAGAGATAGCTTCAGAGTTGGTAACTGTGTTCCTAACGTAAGAAGGTAGGTCGGGTTTCAATTATCTGATGAAAGTCCTGAGATAGTTTCACAAAATAGAACAAGGTCAAATTTTTATCACCTTTCGGATTATTATAAGAGGGTTTTGGTCATTAAGAATTCAACACCTATAGGAAGGTGAAGGCATTTGCCTCAAGACTATAATTATTTTAGTTCAATTCCGATAAATAATCCAGATACTAGGAATTGTCAAGGGAATGTTGCGAGTTCTAAAGTGGCGTTGAAATATCTGGATAAATATACATTTCAGAAATTATTAGAATCATTGGAAAACAAGATTAAGGGATTTACCAAAACAGATGGAAGGACTAGTAACTTAATATTTGAAATTTTGAGGGCTTTGGAAAAATTAATAGAACAGTGTAGTTAACCGGTTGGAATTTTTGTATGGAGTTTTGTTATCGAAGAGTGAATGTGAATTTCAAATCGAAGTTCAACATGCTATTAGTGCAAGTATTTCTTGGGAGGATTTTTGGAAGATAGTAGTAGATAAGTTGATATCAAGTACCGCTAGACATTCATTAATGGCCGAGAGAATTTTTAGAAAGCAAAAATTAAATGAAGGGGTTGATATGTTTATAGAAGATGTTTATTACTCTTCGGTGATTTTGAAATTCAGTTGTACTGAGGGGCAGTTAATTCGAATTATATTTAATGGGATGAACCCTTCCATAAAGTTTAAATTGTTCTCTAATCGATTGCCTCAGTCGTTGAGTGAATTGAGAGAATTTTGTAATACATATGCGAATAAGTTTAAAGAACAATTAGAGTATATGAAGAAAGTTGAGGCTAAATCAGGTGCAACTGTCTCAGTAATGACAAGGTCATGGTTTAAATCTAAAAATAATAGTTAATTGGGAATTAATAAAAAGAAAATTAGTACGAGGGTTAATGAAAATCGAAAGGAAATAAGTACAAGTCGAATGCCATTGACGAAGCCTGAACGTCTTAATGGATCGAATAATCGGGTAGTTCCTCCGAAGACAAGTGACTCTATAGCTTCTTTTGTGGATGCAAGAAATAATAATACAAGGGTGATGATCTGTTTGGATAGTGGGTCCTCCTATAACCTGTTAACCTAGGAATTTGTTCGGAGATGTGAGTTGGATCATCAACTTGTAGAAACTTTGCCTAAATGATTTCTACTCCTCTGGGATCAAAATATCATGCTAGCAAGGAACATTGTGTTGTGGTGAATTTGTCAGGGTGGTTTGAACTGATGATCTTTAAGGTAGTGGCCGACCTACCATGCGAATGCATACTTGGTGTGCCTTATTTGAGAACAACGTTTTCAGTCATTGATTATGCTAGAAATAAACTTTTATTAAGAAATAATAGGAAATCAGTTATGCTTTATATGATGATAAGATGGGAAAACATTTGGACAGGAAGAATGTAGGTATTTCAAGGTTTAGTTCCGGAGACCGTGTTGACCAGTTTAGTAAAAATCGTGAATTTGATACGAAAGGAGGTGATACGATGACTTCTTTGTTTTTGAAGTGGATTCCTGACAAATCAAGTAAATGTGATCGTTCAATTCAATGCGATATTGAAATAAACAATATCGAAAAACAATTTTTGGAGATTAAACCTCCTAATGAGGAACAGTTGAGGAAACTTCGGACAATGTTTGAGAAAAACGTGCAACAAGAATTCGGGTTGACTTATACTGCAGTTGAATCAGGTGGTCGTTGTGTAGATGGATCTTCTGTTAAGGACAGTTTAGTGGATGTTCCTAAACTAGAATTTTCTTCTGTGAAAAAAAATTCTGATTTGAAAGGAGACTTTGAATATTTAATTAATTCAATTCCAACGACTAATCTAGGCTTAGGATATGTGTGTAACGAAGATCAAATCCAAGTTCAAAGGGAAGATTCCTGTGAAAGAAAGGTTGGGTATTGTTCGGAACCGGGGACTTTTGAAGGATTTAAGAATAAGAAGAACATGAAGAGGAAAATGACAAAAATTAGAAATGATCAAAAAGATGATTCAAATTCAACTCGGGATCAGAGTGAAATTAAGGAGAAGGATAAACATTTAGCTGCTGTGTTGTTAAATGGGCAATCAGTTCAGGAGAAATCAGGAGACAATTTTGTAAATGTTATTCAAAAGGTTGAAAGTGATTCGGAAGTTCCTTATATGGATCTTGAACAATCTAACAAGTTTTATGCGCTTGTTAAGAAAAATAAAAAATCATTTGCTTCTGATTTTGAGGAAAAATTAACGAAATTAGAACAGAAAGATGAAAGGTCACAAAGTAGACAATATTCGAATGGTTTAGAAAATTACGTGAATAAAGACGTTCAGGAATTCGTGAATGATATTCGAAAAGAATTTAGTGATGTAATATTAAATGATATAGGGTGTGTAAAAATTTTTTGCCAAATTGTATCTAAAGGAAATTAAACCCTGTAAAGAAGCTCCGCTTCCAGTACCAAAAATAAGGAAACATTTTTGATGAATTTATTAAGGAACTAGTTTCACAAGGAACTCTGGTTGAGGTAGATCATCCTAATTTCGGAAGTAGTTGCTTCCTTGTAAAAAAACAAAAATAATACGCACCGTATTGTAGGAAATTTCTGTAAAGCTAATTCTTTGATTATAGACGATGTGTATCCGTCTAGTAATATGGAGGAGTGTTTAAGGAGCCTTGCAAGGAAGAAAATCTTTAGTGTTTTACACTGCCGAAAAGCATATTTTCAGTTGGCCCTCTATGAGGATTCGCGAGAGATTACTACCATCGTAACTCCGAAAGGATGTTACCAATATACCAGAGTTCCTGTTGGAATTAAGACTGGTAGTAGTTTGTTAACTCGTGCGATGGAGAAAGTCTTTAGAAATCTTAAAGCTGAGGGTGCAAGATGTTATTTTGATGATCTCGTTATAGCTAGTAGAAATATGGAAGAACATAAAAGAATTTTGCGTTTGGTATTGGAAAGAATAAGGGAAAATGGAATTACCATTTAGCCGGATAGAAGTTTATTTTTATAAGAAAATTAAGTATTTATTTTTTGTGGCGGATGGTGAATCCATTGAAATAGATCCGTCAAGAATAGCTGCCATCAAAAACATACCTCCTCCTAGAAATAGGAGAGGTGTTCTGAAAATGTGTGGGCTATTCAATTATTATTCCAAGTGTGTAAGTGGGATGCAGGAAATAATGTCTCCCATAAGTGAATTACGTTTGGAGCGTAAAAAATTGTGTGGTCAAGATAACCCCAGAATACATTATAGAAGTTGAAAGAAATGTTGATAAATAGTGTAATACTAAGAATTCCCGATTTGAATGAATTTTTTTTTGCATTGTGACGGAAGTGGGAAAGCGATTGGAACTTGCCTGTCACAATTAGATAGAGAGAAAGGACTCGTTCCCGTATCGTTTTATTCTAAAATTTTATCGTTTTATTCCTAGTAGCGGAATGATGTCTATGGAAGCTGTCGTGTAGAATTCAGACTATATTCAAGTTTTGAATGTAGTTTCTCACTCTCAATTTGGTCTTCTACATCTTCGAAAGAACACGAAGTCTCAGGGCAAGTAACGAGCTAGCGAGCAAGAACGGTTAGAATCGTTTGCACTCTGGCCTTTATCCGTAAGCCATAGACCAGATTGAATGTGTACTGTTGTTTTGTATTCTCGCAAGGACGTTGGCATCACTTTTTAATACTGTGGATTAGAACTCCACAAATGGATCCCAGAGGACTCCTCTGGGTCGAGCATACCCGATCCGTGTCCTCCTGTGTCTACCTGATACTTTAGAAAGGTCAAGTATTTATTAACTATATTCGTTAGCAATCCCAAAAAACAACTTCACCTACCCTCCCACCGGTTGCCCGATAATCAGTATACAATGTTCTAGACAATGAAAGTATTCCTGAGGCAAACTATACAACAGCATCTTCCATGGCAACACTCATAACGAATCATCGAAGCTCCGCGGTTTGTAAAATTTCGTTTGTACAAGAAGTGCGAAGTACTCTTAACCTCTGTGATAATGCATCGACATTCTCCAGCTGTGAGTTAGCGATGACATATCTTTTGCCTCTAGCCACCCGACTCAATCAATCATTAGGATTTATATCCCGTAAATGTGATCGCATATTGCTTGCTGAGCTATTTTAGTTTTCTTAATATTCTTGTTCTCGTCCTAACGAAGTATATTTGTTAACACAATTTAAGATCTTGATCATAAATACATTATGCAATGTTCTAAAACAAACATTGATGTGACCTGCCAGGCTTTCAATTCACTTGCCAATGATACATAAGCTTTTAACGTATACCCATTCGTGTATAATGTCTATTCATTTATTTATAGTATGCATAGATTTATTTTTTTATAAACCTATTCGTATATTTTATTATATTCACTATATTCATTACTATTGGTTTATGATATAAATAATATATTTACGATGAATCATTTTCGTATGTTCTTATGTATAAACCTGTCTCCTCTTACCATCTCTTGTTTTATTTTTCTTTCCACCTGCTCTTTGAGCGAAATGTGTCTATAAAGGACGATATTTCGTAAAATAAGTAAATAAAAAAATGAATTAAAAATAAGATAACCTACACCAGAACGGATAGGTAAAAGAAGTATAGTATTTAGCAGGAGCAATATACCATTCTCAAGAGCACTCAACATGAGAATAAGTATATACAGAAACATGTATACAGTTATAAAATGTATAGCAATAGTACAAGATAGCGCAACAATTTATATATATATACAGGCACAAATGTATCTTAATTGTACAATTTAATAAGAAGGAGTCACAGAGCATCCAGTTTAGTCAAGTGAAGGCCAATGTCGTATATAGGAAACAACATGGAACATGGTATTTATCATATTCAAACCCTAGGGTTTTTATTTCACTAAGTGCCTACATGTATTTGTTTCTGTGATAATTGTTACTTCGGATGCTGGTATAATAAGCTAGGATTACTATATTCTTGTTTTGTAATGTTTTCTATCATTTTTTTTTATATTTGTTAAAAAAGTATTTGTAAGTACAATCACGGTAGTGTGTTATTTTAAGTTGTGCCAAACGCAGTGATCTAACTTTCAATATTATTAAATTAATTAGTTATTCAATATTATTAAATATTATTAAATTAAAACTGTGTAAATTGAATTGGTATATCGTGACAAAGTTTTAACATAACTTTCCTCAATTGAAGCACGTAAATAACACCTGCAGCCAACCATACTCAAACAGAATACACGTACTATGGTAGTAATATTCCAAGAAATATTATAGACAGTCAATAGGAAGAAAGTGTTTATTCGATTAAGTTTAGTAACACTTTCACAAAGGTAACTATATACATTAGTACATTATTAGTTAATCGCATATGACATTTTCTAATTAATTATATTTATGGAAGATTCAAGTAAATCAACAATATAATATTTTTATTTAAGTAATGTACAACAAGATATTTTGTTTGAAAAAAGTATGAATATTGAAATCTCGATTTTAAAGACAAAGTCTATTTCGTATTATAAAAGTCACATTCTTTGCCTAAGATCTTAAATTAGAAATTATTTGGCAAAGTAAAATTAATTTGAACAGTAAGTTTTCATTTTGAAAAATCAATTGAAAAGGTCCAATGAAAATATGAAGGAAAACTAAGAGAGAGGCCATAGCCTCCTGTGTCCTTTCTCGGATTCTGAGGTTAATTTAAAATAAAGACCGAACGACAAATCAACATTTAAAATTTAATTTTAAGTCATATGAAAACTCAATACTTGTATAAGAAAAATGAAATAAATATGCTAACACACCATGATTAACCAAAATTATTCAGCATTAATTAAAGTGAACTGCAAGGAATTTTTTCCTAACCATTAGAAATTGTTCAGCATGTTAACGACTTTCAGTCAAAATTCACAAAAATGAATAAAATTATTTTTTAAAACATTATCATGTAAGGCTGATTGGTTACTGAGTCAATATGCTGTTAAAACAAGGAATAAATTAATTCATACCAAATCGTAATAATTACCGAAAGGATTATCCAGCATAAGGATTAAAGCCCAAATAATCATTCAAGACGAATAAATGTTAAGAGATACCAAAAGATGGACTAATGATTCGTAGCTGGTACGTCGGAAATAGTAGTTGAGGATAATTACCTCAAATACTAGTAACTCATCAACTAAGGTATCGAAAGCTCACAAAATAACTATTTATATCAGTACAAAACAACATGCTAATCTATATTATAAAATTGAAAGTAACTACGTTTACGATTCCTTATCTATTCAACCACCAGACCTGTCTGGTTCAATATTTTGAGGCAGTTCGGTCCTTTAGTGTTTCTAGTCGTTTTCTCTAACGGTAAAACTTAGGAGAGGATAGAAGGGGAAATTAAAAACATAAATAAAAAATAATAACTATTGAACTAAACAACCAATTTTGATCAAACTGTCAACATAGATGCGGTTCGTGCTTGGGATGGATTTTAGCATTTCACTTTGAGGGGGTTGGGGATGGGGGATATATAAAAATTCAAGAAAAATAAAAATAAAAATGGAAGTACGAAATATGATTTTGTCCCTCTGTACTTATTATTAATTTTTATAAATAATATGAAAATCAAATAATATGAACATAACATTATGAATATGCACAACAGTATTGTCATGGTTGTTCTTCTCGCAAAATTAAATGTGAGTTGTAATCATACTATTATAAACAGATAGAGGATATGTTGTAATATAACCTTTTCTTAAGATTGATGGTATAATTCAAGGGTTTGATCTAATTCGCATATTGTAACTCAAAAAAGTGGTAAGAAGGAAACATTTGGAGTAACAGTAGGAACACGGATATTGATAATTTGTAGTATTGTGGGTATTCTTTTCATGATTCGTATTAACTTTTGGAATTAAAATTTCTTAAGCAATGATGCGCATAATTTAAGAATTAAATAAAATTTTAACAGGTTTAAGCGAACGACAAAATTCTGATATTTTGTTATTAGCAAATATTATACACCAGGAATATTCGGGTTAAATTAATTATCCTTATTTGTTACAGGCTGGGCATGCCCCGGTAAGTAAAATCTATTATTTATTATTTCAATTAATATGCTAACATTAAAAATGCCGTATACACAATATTAATACAGTCTAGAGCTAAAATGTTTATCGTGTATAAATTCTAAGTTTCGTTTATAATAAAATGTAAAATTTACACACATATAGATATTACATCTCTTTACCATGGTGTACAGAATTTTCAGTGATTCTTATCGTTTAAGAAATTATTAGGGTCTATTCATATTTAGACTATTCCATTGAAATTATCCTTGAAACATGTATAGACAATACTAAGGGTAGCATGATGTAAAAAACCTGAAGGAACATCTCACGCAATATCTAGAAATGATTCATGTTGCCAAAGCATTGATCATTAGTGGAATACAGTAACTTACAGTATCTTTTTTAATTTTATGCAGTTTAATAAACAAGAAATTATATTTAGTCATATATACTATGAGTACAGAAAATGTATACATGATTGGAGCTTCAAATTAACATATTATCTTGTTTTCATATTTAGTTTAATGTACTTCGTGAAAAGATAAGCAACATATATATTCAAATATATGTTTTCAAATGACTACTCGTTACCATCCACTTGCAAACTCATAGTATCATTTCAAATAGATGCTGGATAATTATTGTATATTTATGTGAAACTGATAACGATCATGGTGAATTCTGGAAGTGATCTTCTCTTCCTTCCGTTTTGGTATCAGGAAAAAACGTCTGTCGTTACCGAACATAACAATGTCCTAAATCAATATAAGGTTTTGCAAGGATATAAGATTAATAACACCGGCGTGCAAAATAGTAAATAAACAAATAAAACAAATAAATAAAATTTCTGCTACAGAAGCAAAAGAAACTTATATAATTTGGCCATGAATCTAACTCTAATTGCTGTCTAATTTTTTTCATCTTCCTCAGTTTTCATGTGAAAGTGGTTTTCGTGCATGCCTATGGCAGCTTACATATTATATGTATTTGTCATAAAGACATGGTCTCGCAATAACGTTAATAATTTCTTAAATAAAGTTTTAAAGAAATCAACATTAGTACACAAAGGATAAAAGGAATGAACAGCATCAAATAATATAAAAATTAAGAAACTTCCCTTAAATTACAATATATTCAAGTACTACTTCAAGTACAATATCGCCATAATTCCCTTTCTTATGATTGCCTAAGAAGTTCTTCCAACCATTAAGAAAGGACAGACACGCCATTTTCTCAACATCATTCAACAAGTCAACAAAATTCTCATCATTCAATAATTCCCTCATTTAAAGTCTTACAAATATTCCTTCCATTATTTTAGCATCACTGATCTTTGGAAACTTATATTGCAAGTAGATGAATGCACGTACTCTTTAGCACATGCCTTACACAAAGTTTTATGAAAGTCCCTATTTAAGGTACATTTTTAGGATCAGCAACAGGAGTGTTTGCCACGCTTCTATTTCGAGATTGCAGTTCAATGCTAGCAGACTATTATTCCACTATAAGATTTATTTTCAGACCTTGCTGTTCCATCCCCATAGCAAGCGGAAGTACTTTATGTATCCCTGCTGGATGCTAAGCAGAATAGCAATTGCCTTTAGATCTCCGTTGATATTTTATTTGAATTTATCATATTAGGTAAAAATGAGAAGCAGTTTAAAGTTCTCATAAGTCTCCTTAAGGTTAACTAAGTGAGCAATCGAAACAGAAGAAAATTCTTTCCCGTTGTAAAGAACTCCCTTGAGACTCTATTTACAGACACACAGACGTTCTCATTATACTGTATACATGGTATTTCGTAACGGATTTGATTTTGCTACAGAAATACCTTCCTTGGAGAAATATTCCGAAAAAAAATCCATTCCACCTTGCAACCGGTGAAAGAAAGTTCGCGAACAAGACCGTCGTGATAACTTTGTGTCAACATGTGATGGGAATTTGATTCACAGAGCATTTCAAATGTTGGCTCGGTTTGTGTGTATCCCCCATCTCATGATCCTACTTCTCGGTCCTCACCAGGTTCATTATACCTACCCATCACATTTTCTGGACGGCCAATATTTTTTTTCCGACGTGATTCCACTATTTTTGCTAGACAAAAATAAGAGTGTGTTGCATGATCCGTTCGTTGCCGCCAAGTCATGGGAGGAACGAACGGCAAACGGTGTGAACCTTGTACGCACCTGTCAGGAGTCTAAAACATGTCAAGGAACATATGTGTATGTGGGGGTGGGGTGGATTTCTTATCTTGGTCGCCTATCTTACAATGAAAATTTGCAGTATTCACACATTTTTAGGACGCGTCTACTACTTGCTGCGATAGTACTTGTTTTCTTCTCAACGACCACAATACTCAACGTGAACTAACCTAGAACAAAATGAAACCAGTACTCACTCTGTCAATACACAGGATGAAAGAAACACAATCGAATTCGATGTGATTATTTATGACTAATCGGCAATGTTGCCAAACGTCACTCTTTTTCCAGGTGTGTGTTCCAAGTTATCCGAGACATTCATCGAAATTCCTATCAGTTTCCTGGATTTTCTCACTTTCTTTCAACTTTATGTCAATCAAAAATCTGCAAGTTATTTAAATTCGACCATGGCAGAATAAACCACATACAGCTTTCTCACCTACTTTCAAGGATTCCCATAAGAAGAGGGTAGCAAGTCACAAGAAAACTCAGCCCGGTAGACCAAATCTGATTTCATTTTCAAATGTAGTACACTCGATTTTAGTATTTAGAATCACTGTAAAAAAATCCATGTTTGCCAGTGTTGTCAGTGTTATGGCAAAACTAAGTTAATATATGTATTTGCTTTCTAAAATGAAGTTTTTCACTTGTTGTGCTACTACTGAAGTTCTAGCAGTGAATACTTTACACCATGTACACCCTTCGTGTTTTTCATTTTCCTTTTCGTTAAACATACTTTTCATGCCTGATTGGAAATGCGTAATATTGTTTCATGCTTCATAATTTGAGTTGAATATTTATCGCCAAATACTTTTCAGCTCCATTTATTTGTAATATGTTATTTGGTACAATTGATAAAACGATAATGGTCTAGTCTGTTTTATAAACTGATAACAAATAGAGTATTGAGCACGGAATGTTTTATTTGTCTTATTATTCCCCAAACCCACAGACTGTCTTCACGAATTTTGTAATGATTTAGTAGAGTCAATAATGGATCTAGATTTACCCCCTTCACAAATTTATTATTAAATTGGTTAAATACAAAACGTCTTTGATTACAAAGACTAAAATAGTATCAATCTCGTTATATGCAGATGGAAGGAAACAGGTGTCTTCACGGTGTCTCCTCTCTCAAGGTAGTCTCCAAGTCACCTGCCGCTTCTTGTAAGTCTTGAAGGATAGTCCTTAGCTCAAGGCAGTTTGGCAAGGCTTGGTTATAGAAAGGATTCCTAGTCCAGTGCGACCTCAGGGCAGTGTAGGTGATTTGATCAGTTGTACGACTGATGAAGGGTCCCTCGGTGGTCCGCCTTTTGTCTATCTTGTTCGTGTCCTTCCGTGAGGCACGTCTTCTTTCGTCGACCCTCGGTGCCTTTCATGTCGGATTTTCTTCTGCTCTTCAGTTTATAATAAATAGCACGTGTTGTGTTGACATATGCTCTTGTTTCTTGGTGTTTTCTTTAATCTTGGCAGTCCTCACACGTGCGTATGTTGTGAGCAAGATAATTTTTGAGATACGGCATATATAATTTCTTGGTGGTGGTTTTGTACGATTTCGAGAAAAAATGCGGGTTTGTTGCCTGGCGGCGAAAGGTTATGAACCAATAATTGGCTAACGATTTCGGTATACATAGGAGGTATAGAAAGCACTAATCATGGTGGTTTTCTTTCCTATATAAAATGCCGTCTTTAAAACTTTGCTGATCTGACAGTGGAGATTTTGTCCGGTTCCTTCCCATCTAAAACAGAAATGACATCTTTGTAATTGTTATCTTTACGCTTTTTTCTTTGCCGGGTTGGTAAAAGCTCGTGATCTCCTGCTTCTGCAGTATTAACTTGAAGGCGGTTTGATTTCAAAGCATAGTAGTCTTCCCCCTTTTCTTCGTCATTTTTTTCTTTGTTAATATATTGGGTTTGATCAAGACTACTAATTATATCTGCAGGTTGTTTGGACCCAAGTAAATACTGTTCTTTAAAATTTTAGTCAGCTAAGAATAGCTCAGATCTTATGTATCTCCCGACTTTGTCAGGCTGGATGTTCGTCGTCGCTATACACTTTGCGTCTACGTACAGATTAAATTTTCTATTTAGTAAAACGTTGCGAAATTTGCGAAATGTGTATATGAGAGCATACAACTCTTTTTGCCATATGCTAGCTTTCTCTTCGCTTTTTGTCAATCTTGTAAAACAATAAGCAACAACCCTCTGAGTGTCGATTTTTGGGTAATAGCAGGCAATAATTCGTGCTGTTTTTATTTGACTGCTATCGCCGTAGACGCGGATATCAAGCGAGTCGTTAAAATGAGCGAGTGATGGAGCGTTGAAGATGTCCTCTTTCATTTGTTGAAAGAGAACATCGTGCTTCTCCGTCCATTTAAATTTAGACTTAGATACTACTAATTGCTGGAAAGGATCAATTTTTATCGTAAATTCTTTGATGTGTGCTCTAATGTATGAACAGAGGCCAATAAAGCTTTTGAGTATCCCCTTAGTAGTCGTTTTCTTAATATTTGGTATCTTCTTATCAATTTTTGGAGATATTTTAATGGATTCCCCACTAACAATGTGTCCTAATACGTTAAGTTTCTGGTGGCCAATGTGTGTCTTCTTGGGTGATGCCATGAAATCATTTTTCCGAAGCTTCTGAAATAATAATTTTAAATCCTGTAAGAGCTGTGGAAAATTATACGAACTAGGGACAAGGTAGTCGGCAAAACTTGTAATACTATCTGGTAGTATTTACAAAATCATTATTGTAGCAAGGGAGAAACTTTGACCCGATTTACAATAGCAAATCATACACCTCAAAAATTTGTATGATTTTCTATTATGATTCAGCTCCAAAGTCATATATTTACGTCTCTTAGGCTGCAACAAGATTTGGAATAGAAATTCGAGATATCAACAGTTGTTATGAAAGTTTTCCCCTTTAGAGAGTTTAGAAAGTCCTCTGTCGATTGAAATGGCACTGATAAATATTGGGTATATCTGTTACATTTATGTGGATTGAGAACTAATCGAAATTCGTTTGCATTAGTCTTCTGGAGCACGAGAAGAAAATTCATTATTGTCAGTAGGCCTGATTACTTTCCTTTTGGTAAGGTGTTGAATCTGTTTATCTCCTTGACTTCTAATATCTAATGTAATCGGTGGGGAACGGTCGTGGAATATGAAAGATTTAGAAATCCTAATTTTATAAACTTATGCAGTAAAATATCCGATGCTATCAGAGTCATACGTAAAATCGTCTCTATATTTAAACAAGATCTGCTTGTTTTTGCTTTCTGTCCAGGTCGGCTTTAACGTGAAAGACCTTTTTATTAAAAAAAGTGTTTTTTTTTTTGTAATTTAGATGTTCTTCCGTTTCCTCTTTTGTCTTCAACTGATATGGTTTTTCTAAAAAGAATGGTTCTTCTAAAGCGTTAAAAGATATTTCGTGCCCTTTCTTTGAGAACAGCAACTGGTGTATTCTTCTTAATATCATACTGTTGGCATTGAGATTTGTAATAAAATTGTCACTTTGTTTGCTTCTATCTTCTGATCGAGTTCATTAAACTTATATTTCTCGCGTATTTCAGGAAGCAGTGATACATACAAATTTTCTTTATTACCTATTTTTTAATTCCTGCTACTTGAATAAATGTATGCAAACGTGGAAGTGAAGTTGTTTGCTTTGTCACGTATAAACTGTTGTGGTATGTCTGTGATAGTTTCTGAGTCGTAAAACTGAAAATGTATTTTCATTGCCCTCGAGTAAAAGCTGTGGTTTTCTTGGACGCTTAAAGAAGAAGATTGTATTCATGTTTAAATCGATGATAGAATGCAAACGTTGTAGAAAATCTATTTCTATCATTATTGGCATTGACTTGTCAATTACTCTAAAGTAATGAGTAAATGTTGTTTGACCAATTTTAAATTTTATTAATGTTATTTCGTTCAAATAAATATTATTTCCTGAAATTCCTTTTATTATTTCTGAAATGGAATTGGATTTGTCCCAGATGTTACGGCATCGGCTGACCAGAGGAACACCGTACTTCCTGTATCAATTATTGCATTCTGAGGGCCTGATGTGGTTTTAATTGTTAAATGTGACCTGTTATTTTTGTCTTCTAATGCAATGTTTTCTATGTTTTGCTAATTATCCTGATTGTTCTTTTATTACAGGAATTTCGTAATTTTTGCCTGTTTTCATTTGGTCTTCCTGTTCATAGTGAGCATAGTAATCACCAGCGACAATTCCGACGTTTTATTGGCCAAGGTAGAGAGGTAATTTTGTGGATTACTTTGCTCATGATGCGGAATGTTGTTAGATTCTCGGCTTGAGGATTGTAATTCTTGAGGTTTGGGTTGAGAAACCGCTATTGAAGGATTAATTTGTTGTTGATATGTAGGTATATAGCTGTCAATCGGTTGTCGAACAGGTTGCATTTGCACAGGATCTGTATGATAATATAACTGTTGTCCAGAATACATTGTATTGGGTTCGGTTTGTATGCCACATGATATATTCTGTTGGTTAGGTATATGATTCTGGCCGTATAACATGTGTATTTTTTGTGATAGCTCTATATAGTCTCTTTCTCTTATAACGTCATTGGTGCTTCCAAAGTTTTTAATTTAGTATGTAGCGTTTGAATCGTTCCAAACTTTTGTAATGCTATTTATTAAGGAAATCCCCTTGCAATCTCAATGATAAATTATAGATCTTTTGTTCTTCAGTCGCTTCATAGCCTGTATAATGCTACTAACTTAGATTTTAAATCGTCATATAATATTCTATCAAATTGATTCTGGTTTCTAAGCTGTAAATCGAGATCTATTGCTGTGTCTTGCAAATATATTGGTAGACTGCATGGTTGCCATATGGTCGAATGGCATAAAAATCTCTCCCGGTCTTCATGTACGTCTCTCGCATTCTTGGTCAATACGGCGAGATGTACACTCTGTCATATTGGTGTTATTCTCTCCTGATCTGTATGTTTGTTTAATGATCTAGTTTCCGGCATAAATCGCACTCAAGGAAAGTAAGAAAAAATGGAGGGAGGGAGTTGATATAAATTTAATTATATTTTGATAGTAAAACTTAAATAAATTTTGATACTGACCTTGTTCCTGTTAGAAAGTTAATAAAAAGAGCGACCCGTACAAACTCCTGTGACTATCAGCATGTAATGATTTGGTAGAGTCAATAAAGGATCGAGATTTATCCATTTCACCAATTTATTATAAAATGTGTTAAATACAAATCGTCTTTGATTACAAAGAGTGAAATAGTGTCTACCTCGTTATATCCAGATGGAAGGAAGTAGGTGTTTGCACCGTGCCCCTTCTCTCAAGTCAGTCTCCAAGGCACCTTCCGGCTCTTCTGAGTCTTGAAGCATAGCCCCCTCAGCTCAAGGCAGTTTCGTGTGGTTTAATAGTAGAAAGGATTCCTAGTCCAGTGCGACCTTGAGTAAGGATAGGTATACCTCTAGTCCAGTACGACCTCACTACGGTGTAGGTGATTTGATCAGTTGGATGCTGGGTCCCTCGGTGGTCCGCCTTTTATCTCTCCTCTTCGGGTCCTTCCATGGGATCCGTCGGCTTTTGCCGATCCACTGTGTCGGCTTCTCTTCCACTCTTCTGTTTATAATCAATAGCATGTGTTGTTTTGACATGTGCTCTTGTCCTCATGTGGGGACTCTGCCAACATAGACACAAAAAATTGACGTCAGTACATTGTGCACAATCTATATACAATGTGCAAAAATTCCATATGCCACAATTAATCATAGTATAATAACAAATTATGGATATTGATGAGAAGTAAAAATATAATATGCATAAGAGCTTGATAAAAAACAAACGCTGTATATATCTTAGTACAAGGTTATAGAAGGAGGATGACCGTTAATTTAAGGATAAAAATGGGACACTTCCGCAATGATATATTCATTTAGCGCAACCTATTTGTTTGTAGTTTTCCTGTTTCATGGGTTGGAATACTATCTACGGAAAATCTTTTTAATGTTAATAAATAGTATTTATTATATTCATGCTTGCATGTATAGATGTAAGGAAACTACAAACGTAACATGTATTTGGTGCATACTTTTCAATTCTTATTATTTGCGAATTATCAGAGAAGATAAATAGAAAAAATATTACTTTAATATAATAAATAACAATTTTAGAAGTATTCAATAATTTTGAAAATTAAGTTGAACTAGAAAAAACGTGAAAACAACGCTTCTCTATCAGGCCTGCTTGAGTTGTTCTCTTATGATGTTCTTTTGGTCTTAGACACTATGCTGTGCCCATAATTTTTATTAAAAATTTTACACGAACTGTATATTTAATAGTGCCTGAATTATGAATAAACTACTGCCCGTCAAGTCGATAGTATAGGGGAAAGCAACAAACAATTATAGTTTCGGAAAATTCAACTAGTTAATCTGATGCTGCAACTCTCTGTATAAACCGTATATTTACAATAAACTTACGGCTAAATTTGGAATCCATGGATGGCAACAATGTACGTATATATTCACACTACATTTTATCGAGTATTTCAAGTCCTGTCTACACAAACGGTTTAGTCGCTAAAATTTTAGCTTTAGTTTGATCTATCATGATTATAAGCAAGAATGTACCCAGGTGCCAATTACAAGTCCTTTGAGCATCGTTTCCTAAATGGTCCGAATTAATGTGGCAGCAGAACAAGAAATAACAATTTATCATTAGTAAAAATGCCCCACTATACCCACAGTTCCTAATTAATGGGATCTTTATACAATAAAAGGGACTATATATAAATTAATAACATTTCGAAAGATTATGGGCCATAATTGGAAAGGGCTTCTAGAAAGAAAGTAAGACAACATTACCTGTCTACGATGTGGAATAGAAAAATATATGTGGGAAGTTAAGGAGTATCCAAAGTTAATTTTTCCCGCGCCATATTAGCACGCGCGCTAGAAATAATTATTTAAAGGACGGTTTTCGCAGCACCTTGCCCGATATAATGGCTGAATAACAAAAAGAAAATCAGGTAATATTACATGAGAACTGTCTCCACAAAGAGACGCAAATTAACGGAACCAATACCAATTATAAATAGCATAAATATCATCAAAATTACATGATATATTTGTGATCATGGCGGAACAAGAACATCACTGAAAAGCAAAAAGCATAAATTTAGAATCCATCATTGTGCTTTCTTTAAACAGGGCCAAAGCTAATCTTAGCGAGGCAAAAATACGTAATAAATAATTAGCACAAAGTATGTGGTTAATGCACTAAATTCACAAGGAAAGAAAGGAAAATAAACAATCGACGTCTCTAAAGGACAATACTATCTACGTCTCTAAAGGAGCACAACAAACAGTACCTAGGGCTGGACAAAGATACCGAGGTCCCGAGGTCCCCTTCCACCAATTTAAACCACTCAGTGATTTTATTTGTCGGTACGTACATAGCTAAAGGTAGGCAAGGGTTGCGGTTGGTCAGAGTCTATCTACATTTTCAAAGTGTTCAATTTTGAGAAATATATGCCAAAATATATTAATTTATTCACACAAAATACAGTACTTAATACATTTAGATTGAATACTATAATACTGTTTTTAATAAGAATATGTGCTTAATATTGTTGTTTTCTATGATACAGTATAAGTGGGTGATTCATAGTATGTATGTATTCTGGAAGATTTTGTGTTAGTCCAACATGCTATGCCACTTGGAACTAGTCTTTTACTTCCCTTGCAGATGTCGCTCAATGTTTATGTACATATGTTTGCAGGGCAAACTCGAGCAAGCTCCCTAGAAAAAATCCCGGCCATACATTTTAGATTTCCAGCTACGTGAAATTAAACAATAACGTTTGATTGGCACATTGCACAAATGACGGACGTACTAGAACAAAGTAAAACTAACATAAACGACATATAAGAAATGTCTCCGCAGAGAGCCATAATCAAACTGGCCTCCAGTCCAATAATAAATATGTTAACCTATCAACAGTACATGTTATGTAAATGATCATGACTAAGCGAGGATATTAGACAAAGGAAAGAATGTAAGATAATGTTTTTCATGGTGTTTCCTTGAACAGATCCAAAACTAATAAGGTTTCTGCAATCCGTTCATTAAATTAAGGTGGTTCCCAAAGCAAATAATGTTATTAGATTGAGAATAAGTCAACTGCGTCCCTCCAGTCCCCCTAAATTACTAAGGGTGCCAGAAATAACGATCTTTATGGAAGAATTTATATGGAACCTTTCCAAAACTGAGGCTGTACCACAAAAGATAAAAAATGGTAAAATTCATAACAATATGAGAATTCCTCACGCAAAACTGAAATTTAACTAGCGCCCCACACCATCAAAAGATACATATTATAAACAAAACACCGTATGTATATTATCAAGGTGAAACCAGTGTATCGTATCAAGTAAACAATCCAAATTTAGGTCTCATAATAATAAGGTCAAAAATATCGTGAATATATTTATAAAACAGTTTATCAGGCACAGTTTACATTTACAACTGGTTTCGTAAACGTCTTTGCACTGGACCAAAATCTAATGTAGGCCCTAGAGCAACAATAAATAATATATATTGAAATGGGAATAAAAAAGGAAAGAAATAATTTAAATTCGAGGGTTCTTCATGATACCTTCTTAAACAAGACACAAAACAAATTTGGAAGGAGAGAAGTACATTAAATTCTTGTATACATTAAGTACAGCAGTCAGAACATCAAATCAAGTAGGGTGTCGAAGAAAATGAAAGATTTCAAACTTGGCTATATGTTTCCTCTGGACGTCAAACTAATAACGATGTCAGAGCAAGGATCAAATAATTATTGACTTTTTTACGGCACAACTTTCAATTCGTTAATAGTTAAAAATCAAACTATTGGCAGATAAAAGCAAAAACGCCATATTTTGTATAAAAAACATTTTTAAGAAGAAAGGTCCATTTTGTTCAGCGGTCAAAGTACCGACATGAAAGCATCAATTTCTTTTAATAGATTTACCATAGAATAATCAGAGATAAAGAAGTATATTTTTTCTCATAGGTACTGATTTTTTTAAAAAATCATTCATTTTGCAGTTTTGCTTTGCTTGTTTTCAACCAGTATTAATGAACACAGAATCTTTTTTAAATTTTAGTCTTTTTTACAAATTAATTATACTGTTTCCTTTCTTTATAAATATTATTATTTAACTGAAGCTTGAAAATAAGTGACTGATTCTTCCGTTTACAGAATATTTGGCTGCTGCTTGAAAAATAACTGATTGATCTTTCTTCCTTACACAATATTTAACTGTTGCTTGAAAATAAGTGATTAATTTCTGTTTTCTGTTTCTTAATAAACTAATTTGATTGCTGTCTTTCTCTTAATATATTATTATTTAACTGAAGCTTAAAATAACTGACTGATCCTTCTTTATACACAATATTTAACTGCTACTTGAAAATAATTGATCTTTTTTGTTTCTTTAACAATTGATCTCTTTCTTAAAATGTTTATTTCATATTTTGATTGCTCTCTTTTTATATATGTATTTATATATTACTATTACTAAAAGTGATCTTGACAACTCAAAATAGTTATTTTTCTTTTAGATGGATCTTTCTGCCTAAGTGTAGATTTGAACCTTAAGTATGAACTTTACCTGCCGGACCTGGTGAGTTGCCTGAAAGATTATCCGAGATTTTTAGCACTTGAAAAGGTATAATGGAGATGCAAAGATAGGACATCGGGGATCGGAGAGGTGTGACACGTTGGTTCGCCCCCTTCGTGTGTTCGATGATAGAAACGTATTAATTTTGTAGCACTGTATGCTGTGCTGATATTTTAGATGTGTTTGACCATGGATTTTCCGTACATGAGAAATGTATGATCATGCTCGAGAAAACTTATGTATTTATTATGTTGTAGGAAAGGTCGGATTAGACAGATTAATGGTTCTCATACCTTTTCGCTTTTGGGAAGCGCTTTGTTTCGGAATATTGCTTAGACCCATCTGAAAACAGAATAGTCATGACCCTTCAAAAATCATAACTTGATCAATAATATAAATAAATAAACTAATGAACATTTATCATTTTCAGATGAATTACATTGGATTATTGATAAAATTTTCTTGAAAAAGAAGAAATAAAGAGATTGGTTGAAAATGAGGAAGAGGTTCTGGTGACACTCACACAGGGGTCTAGGACAAAATGCTGTATACAACTCTCCTCCCCAACATTGTGTACATTATAATCATGACCTTGGTAACCAATCTGCAGCTCAGCCTGCTCTGTGATACACACCTGTTCCAATATCGTTAGAATATTGGAGCAATAGTGGTAATAGTAAAACTGGTCTTACTAGTAGTATTAGTGGTGGTAATATTAATGAGAATAATGAAAGAATAATCAAAGAAAAATAACTTTGAAGTTAGAGAAAGCAGAAAAAGCTTACGTAAGTTTCAACTTTCGGGCCATGAAATTGCCGTCCGACACGTGAGTGAAGAAAGGACTATTGAAAACCCAGACACTCATATTGAAATGTAATTCATTTTGCGTTGCAACATATAATTGTGCGTTGCCAATTCGTGCCCCACGGATTATATCGGAATATACATAGATAGTAGTAACAGTACAAACAACAAGCCTGTGTATATTCCATGGAGAAGAAAGGGAAAATTCTCTGCTATAACGGTTCTTACCTCAATTGAATAATTATGAAATAAAAACTAGGAGTTGCTTTTGGGGCATTAAGTACACTTTCCGTTTCACCTTGCGGACAACATGTACGGAAAGAGAAGAAATGCAACGAGTACCGTTGACAAACATTCAAAATAGCATGATTGTTTGGAAAAAACGTTCAATAGGAATAGAAAATAAGAATATTTATTGTCTCCCCATGGCGATTGCTGGTAGCAGGTACAGCTCCATGGCAAAAAATATATGTAAAACTTAAAGACAAGACACCCTCACGTGGCTTGTTAGAGCAAAAGTTCTTTGTCAGTTCGAGGGAGTTTTCGTTGAAAATAAGGGAGGCTGTGACTTTAGAAATGTTGGCGCTTTCAAATATTATTTCAAAGAATATTATAAAGTTGTAATTTATGAGGAGCATGAAAAATAACATAGTTCGTTACTCAGGAGAGACAGCAGAAAATAAAATATTTAATATCAGAGAGGTGACACTGTTGATCATTTCGAACCGATTCACAACATTAAAACATTTCTCAATAAAAGGAAGTATTTTTACTATTGTTTGAAATCTTACAATGGCCAGTCTTATAAACACAAGTATGAAACTCAGTGTTCTCTCTGTGAACATAAGCACGAACGTGATTATACTACTAACAAAATTAAACGTGGTGCATGCAATCGTTTGCTGAAGGTGTATGTTTTGAAAACAGATTTCGACAATCTGATATCATGTATGTTTTGAGAATCATGTGAAGCGTAATAAAGTGGGTAGGTCTATTGTGATAATGTTCAAGTCTGCATTGAATGTGGCGTTATCTTTGATAACAAATTTCGACAATCTGATCCAGTGTGTGCTCAACATTTTTGTTCAACGTGTAGCATGCATGTTGATATATACCACAAGTCTTGTTCGAAGAGAAAAGCGTTTTCACACTAATAAGTTTATAATCTTCTGCTATCAAGTAGAGACTATGTTGAAGGCACCGAATGCGCGCGTTGGAAGTGAACATGACGTATTTTCTCGTATTTTTCCAGAGATTATTTTCTTCTCCATGGTGTGAAACTATCCAATTACCCAAAACTTTAGGCCTTAGTCAAAATTTAAACAAGCGAGATGTCCCATATTTTTTAATACAGTAGCAATCAAAATTATGTTGGTCCCTATCCCTGGCTTGAGTTCTATGACTCTGAGTAGTGGTCAACTGAAGAAAACCAACAATTCACAGCCTGGCATAAAAGAGTGCTCTAAGTAATGAGGAGTTTAACTTCGGAAAGGAAATGCTCTCTTATTCTGAGAATGACGTTAGAAATCTAGCACAAACGATCATTGAATTTAGCGACATTATCGAAGCTAAAACGAATGGTTTACAATATTTCTTTGCTTCTTGCCACCATTGCAAGTTTTTCGATACGTACACATTGTACTTTCTACTTACTTGAAAATACTATTCCCGCATTGGGTTTAGATCATATAACTAACTATAGTACTAAAGCTATGCAATGGCTTATGTATACGGAAGAACAATTAGGGATAGAATATCCTTCTACAAAGGTTCCGCAAATTCACTATTTTTACTTTTTGTCCATTGGCGTAGTGTGATCGAAAACTTAGAAAGGGCATTATTTCCTAAACTATCTTACTAATATCTGGACTTTTTATATTAAGCACGCAGTCTCTAAATCTAGCTTTAAGCGCCTACTTCTTGCATCGTCTGAGAATGAAGCCTTCATTTGTTATAGGACTTATTACAAGAAAGACTTCAGAAGTCACGAATTAGTAAAACTATGGACATTATGTGCTTCTTTAATCACTTCTTGGCATGTCCCCATCCATATTCTTACTGAATGTTTGCGGAAATTTGTGATTGATATCTTACCGCTCTAACGCTCTAAGTGGATGTGACACTACAATCAAAGTTGACAATAATCATTCCACTTCTACCACTGCAAAGAACATGGCACACCATCTGACTGATTTCGCAGAAGAAGAATTTCCGAAACTATGATAATGTCTGCAAAAACCTTTCTAGTGCAGATGATATCAAGTAAATTCTCATCGGTAGATAAATATACAATGCACCAGTATTATCACATGAAACATACGGATTGCCCCAAATTACTGCCAACATCCTCTATAGATCATCACATCAGAAGAGCTTACTTTCAGTGCTACGAGTGGTAACACATAGTTGAGGAAGCCTCAGAACTCGACCCATCTGTGTATGGCTACACAGACAATGGTGATGAATGGATCCCCGAAATGACATTTGGAACTCTTCCTATCGACTTCCCATTCCCATGCACTTGGAGAAAGTTCAAGAGACACATCTGTAAGTGTGGTAATAATGTCATGTCTTGACAATTCTGTAGTTGTGAACCAGCGAGTGGAAATATTTCTTCACGTAATTTTGATGTTACCGAGTCATGTCTATGCGCACCTATTCGTGTAAAAATATTAAAATAATCTAAACTAAATAACACCACATTAACATTTTATTTGTTTATCGATCCCAATTATATTCCAACTTATTGTTATTCCTTGTAAACATAAATGCACATAATGTCTGTGTTTGATCGTTCAGCGTAATCAGTACGGGAGAGAACACAATACACACAATTAAAAATAATAAGCAAATATCAATGTATATAAAAAATTAAACTTAACATGTTAAGCACGGAGAATGCAATTTAAGTACCTTTGATGAATAAAACTACTTTCTTCAAGGTAAAGAGGATTTATATTCAAAACTGATAAGAAAGATATAAAAATGTAGGTTACATAGAAAAAGAGCTAGTGAAAAACTGTTTTACTAAACAGTACTACTGTTTCTACTAAACCTCTGATAAATTACAGTGAGTTGCATGTAACTAAATACCGGAAAAGTAAATAAAATAAAATGTAACGGATGCATTTAAGTTATATATCAGCATTTAACTTTGCGCGCATTTTTGCGATTAAGACATGTTTTATGCAAGAGGGTAGCGTATTGGGAAGGGTAGAACAGGGAGGTACGTGTAACAAATTTCCCCCTTGCAATGTCTACTTACCTCTTTACCAAATTAACATTTGTATGGTCCAGATTTTTGTAAAGTAGTTTAGGAAATAATGCCTTCTCTAAATTCTTATCACACTGCGCAACTGAAGAAAGAGGTAGAAATAGTGAATTTACTAAAATTTTAGTTCTGACCAACTTTTGTAGAAGGCTATTCTTGAAAAAAATCAACGTTCTAAGATTTAGAGATTTCGGATAGAGTAATTTGTCAGTGACCTTTGACATTGGCAGCTATATTGCCAAAGAACTCACCGTTCTCAGAACATGTGATCAAGGCAAAAATCATCCATTAGACAAAGTACAGTAATAATTTGCTCTCGAAAATGTAGATCCAACAAGAGCAATGGGTGGCTTCCGGCAGTATGGGCTAAGACTAAAACTGGCTGATATATCAACATATTTTTTTACGCAAGAGTTAGATGTTGTGGTGTGCCGAGAGGATTTACTTACTCATATAAAATGAAACACGTTATTCTGTTAGTTTGGGATTTTTTTAAAATATTAGCTTTGTTTTTGTTTTTTGTATGAGTTTTGAGTGCAAGGTTATTAGTAGATGTTTAGATTAATACACAGGTAAACAAGTTTTCAAAATAATTTATAATTCAGAAATCCAAAGAATCACCATTGTTTATTCTTTTCCTGCCTAGTACGAGTGTGTAAAATGTCACCATTATTTAGTCTTTTCAAAAAAAAACGTTTGTAACATATTTATTATGAGTACATTCATTCTGTATGCGATCTATGTTTAAATAATTTTGATTCTCAAATTTGTGTTTATAGTGCCTTTGTTGGCGAGTTTCGGATATTTTACCCAGCACTTCAACTATACTCAATATATATGTGCTGGAAATCGTGCGAGACGAAACATTAAAATAGTAACGTGTTTCTATAGAACGTACTATGCAACTATTGGGTTAAATTATTAAATTGTTCCGTGTTGTGAGCATAGCAATTGAGTTGATATTGAAAGTATAAGGTGGGGATTGTTTTATAAAAGTTTTATATTGGTGAGTTTTCTAATTTTGTTTAATTGCTTTAAAAGATATATGTGTTCTAATGGAGTCTTTAACTATATATTTGAATGGGATATAAGCCACATTTCGATTAGGCACACTAGTAACTTCTTAACTTTGAGCATACGTAAAACAACAAGATATTTGTTATTAAAATTGTTTCAATTCATTGTATGTTTCATGGCTAAGCTTGCCTTTTCTTTTATACAATTAAATTCGCTTTGATTTTTGATTCAAATGAGAACATTTTATAGCATTGATTTTAACGTATTCGTTTGTAAATAAATGTAAATGCATGACTGAATTTTTTGTTACAGGACGAGTGACGACTTCCTTTCTAGAACGAAACGTTAAAACAGGAACACAAAATCAATTATCCTTTTCATTATTATGCTATCAGATATCACAACACGGATCTATATAGAAATCTTAATGATGGATATGAAGATATCCAATCCTCGACAAAATATATGAAACGTTCAGAGACCTTACCAGTCTTAAGCTCGATATTCTAATATAACAAGAGCTAGATAATCGTAGAAGTAAGGGTAATTAGTTTTGGACGTGGTTCAGAGGAGAAGAGTTGATACAGAGATTTATTATTTATATGATTAGTTATTCCACTGCTCTGCATCCATTCTGATATTTTCTATCCAATAACATTTTCTGAACTGGATTTTTGCATTAATTACAAATACGTATACGTATCACCTTAGGTTATTTGAGAATACGACACGTTCAAAAATTAACGTTTAGTAGAAAAATACTATGTCTATGGAAAAAAACTACTAGAAGACATAAATATGTGTTAGTATTTGCTAGGAGCGTGACGTTAATTTTACTACGATCGATTCCTAAGACGTCTTGATATTTTACAGTCAGATAAAATAACGGGATTGCAAAACTGTTCGCAGTAGTAACGTACTATTTTGTATAGAATGAGTTACTGCCGCGGCATGTGTCCCATGCCCCTATATTAGTGCGTCTCCTGATAAATCATTTGACACTGAAGAAAAATCAAATGGCTATCAATCTTAAAGTGATGATTTTATACAACATGACAGTGATAAACTACAACTATTTAACCAGCAAGAACCAAATGACTTGACCCGTGATTTGTATGTACGGCAAGGAGGTGCTGAAGTTTTAAACTTAAGACTCAAGGCGAAGAACTTACTTCTACAAGGGACTACTTTAATTTGGTATACGCGAACAGATGATGAGATCATTTCTTTTCCTTTTTCTTTTTCTTGCTGAACATGGATCAATAGTTTATTTCCGTGACATGCCCGGACTCATTGATTTGATTTACAATGCTTCTCATTGGATACTTTTTATTGGTTCATCGAAATCAAACTTGAAAGACACCACACTTCTCAATGGCAATATCCTTGGGTATATTCCTGTTGCACATTCTATTTATATGAAAGACAAATATGTAAATACTAAGTGTTTATTAGATTGGGTGCATTAAAAAGAACAACCAATGTCTTCTGTGTGGCGATTTGAAAGTTAATGATGTCTTGCTGGGACTAGAATCAGGCTAGAGAAAATACCTTTGCTATTTTTGTGAATGAGACAGTCGTGTAAAGATACGTTGGGTTAGGAAAGAATGGAATTCCTGAAAATCTCTCTCACCTGGCGAGAAGAATGTTGAACACGAAGCACTCGTGAAGCGTTCAATAATGTACTCCTCTTCTCCAACTGAAAATAAGAGGGTAACGTATTACTTACTAGAATTTCTTGGTACATTTATATTACTTCTTTGGATAGGTTTTGTAAGTGTCACTCAATTGTCACAATTTTACCACTATTATTTCGTTTTCTGAATTTTTTCAAGTCCTACATATAAAAATAAAGGTAATACACCTTACATCTCTACAATTTCATTTTGGTTATACATTTAATATAGGGTACAGATTACTACTGTACGGTCATTATTATTATTATTAATATTATTATTATTATTATTATTATTATTATTATTATTATTATTATTATTATTATTATTATTATTATTATTAGCTTGATAACGTAATTAATTTAAATTACATGTAAAGGTGAGAAATATAACATCTACTTTCCAGTTTTCAATAAAGTGTAAATTTTGACAAAGTGATAAATTTTCCTACTATAGAATTCAAATTGTATTGTGGCGGCATACAATAAACGAAAGATGTAAATAAGCATAAATAATTATTTTTGTCTTTTTAATAAATCTATGCTAGTAAAACATCCTACTTTTCAACCTCTCAACCTATTAAGACCATAATAGAAATACATTTCTTAACAGAATAACAGTTTCAGAAATAAACTAAACTACTTAACGGCAGCAATGCACAAAATGAAAAATTTTCGCACAGCATCCGGCAAGGAGAAAATGCGAGATGAGAGAAGGCAACCCTGCAAACAAACCAACTGTTCCTCGAATGTTTATATACGACTTTTTCATTAGTTTTGAGGCAGAAACATTAGATCAGAAGAGTACAGTAAGTTACAAACAACAAATATTTTCCCGGCAGCATCCCATGAGTAAAAAACGTGATATGAGAGATGACAAAACTGCAAAATAATTAAGCACACATAATATTTACCCATTGTTATTTTATTCGTTTCGAAGCGCGAATTCCAGATTAGAAGAAAGTATTCATGAATATTCCAAGAAAATTTCATTTTGTAAAATCCGACAAAGAGGAAAAATGCTATATAAAATGGTTTTCTAACAAATATGGCTTGCATAGATCTTTCGTTACTTTAAACCATGAATACTGCACGGGTTCTGATAGAATGGGCTTGAAATGCCTTTCCATTAGAATTTCTCTTTCCACCGCCTCTCACGATTATCGTTTCCTGTACCGTCTTAGTTATATTTATTGTTTATGCCAGTTACGCGAAAGAAATAAAAACGTAATAAGGTCCACATTCTCTTGTTCGGAGTCTAATGGACGCATTGCATTAGTTACGTCAATGTTTTACTGGTAGTTTCGTTCACTGTGTGAAAGTATATTTCTTTGTTTGCAGACACGTGCATTAACGTTTCACAGTTACTTTGCAATGAACTCACAGCCAGGCTTGGGACAAAAATTCCTGATAAAATTGGCAATATGTTTAATGAAAGTGTTGCAGCGGAAATGGAAAACAACGATTATGATGTTCAGGAGGTAAACAGTGGTGTTTTCCATTACTTCGCCGTACAATTCTGGTAGTTAAGGACCAAAATTTTGTTGAGAAACTTAAAAACTATAGATGTACTCCATGAGAATGACTTTGATTGTGACGATTATGATACTGATACTGATTCAGATTATAGAAGATACAGATAATTATTGAATATACAGACCCTGAAAACGAAACAACAGAGGAAGCCAGTGGAAACGAAGACAAGAAAGTTAACGATGATCCATCGTGTGTTGTTTTGCTCGACAAGTGTAATAATGAAGAATTATTTTGAAAGGGACATAAAATGGGAGGGAAGTACTTTTACGAAAAAAAATAATGCTTTAACTGGAGAAAAGAACAGCCTTCTGCAAACGTTTGAACTAGATGTCATAGGATTTCTACCATGGTGTGAAGACACATGCCAAACCACTCGAAACTAATCCCGAACCAGAGAACATCTCGGGCCTGTTCTATACAACGGAAATGCTTGACAACATTGTCATGCAGACAAACGTCAAAATTGGGTAAAAGAAAATGCGGGATACGTACAATGCATATAAGAAAAAACGATACTTGTACGTCCAACATGATGAAATAGCACTTAGAATTTAGATTTTTGGGCTTTTAGCATTTGTGGCTACCTAGCACATCACGTACACTATAAAGGGAAGAGGAAGGTAGTATTGGGGAGAGGAGGGAGCGGCGTGCGAAATAGAACTTTGGTACTATCATAGCATTTGCCTGGTCTGAGTGGAAAACCTAGGAAAACCTCATTCACGATGTCTGGGCTGAAAAAAATTGACACTTTTACAACTGAGTGGACCTTCCACGAATCGAACCTGCGACCCCTTTCAAAAATCCCATCTTTTCTTTAAGTTTTGATAAAATTAAAGGCAAGTTTAAAAATCTTAATGTCATTATTGTTATTATTATTATTATTATTATTATTATTATTATTATTATTATTATTATTATTATTATTATTATTATTATTATTATTAATAGTAGTAGTAGTAGTATATCATGGTTACTTCTGGGCCAAAACACTAGACCAACTCATTTCGGACATATTTTTAGCCAGCGCAGAAGGATCCAACTAACCATACAAAGTTACATAGCGCAAAGTATTCCCATAATTACAATTTTATAGTGAGATCGCATAGGCTTTTATGACATTTAAAATCATAAAAACTTACATCTAAAAACTTACAATCTAAAATTATTTCTCTTTAATATTATAATGTCCCCATGGTAGAGTATTTACTCCATCCTCTGAAACACATCTTTTATCATCTACACAACTTAAAGCTAACTTATTAATTTCTATACTGTACAAATCATGCTTATAACTTCGAATTTAAATTCATATTTTTACAATATTCTCTTTGTCTAATCAAACAGTCCTTATGTTCGTTAAATGTAAGTTGTTTATACACGACACTCTTCTTAATACCTTTAGCTTTCTTACAACACTTTTCTTTATCAAACATACCATTAAAGTCTTTATCTGTTAAATCTATTTGAGGTGCTTTTATACTGTACATCTTTCTTCTTAAACCTACAAACTCTTCTATCATTGTACCTTTAATCTCATACTTCGTCTTACCAAGTATTTTCTTGTTGATTTGTGGTATCTTATATTTGTTATCTTTAGGGTAATCACTCGTGTCGAAGTAATCAGTGTAATTTTTCATGTCCTCGTACACATCTTCTGTTTCAATATGGTATATATAGCTATCAGAATCTGTATAACATACTTCTATTTTGTCTTGATACTTAGGTTTCATCACATTATAAAATAAGTCGTACATTAAATATTTTGACAAATCTAGAATTGACATACCAACATAAATCGGCTTGTTAAATTGCACTTTAATTTGTTCATGTGAACTGCTACTAAATTTTCCGTAAAAACTGTAGTACTCTTATAATTTGATTTTGCTACAAGCTTCTCGTATTTTTTCTCATCACTTACAAGTTCAATATTAACTCTCTTTCTAATATTCTCCATAGTTTTACCAAATACTGAATTATTCATGAACTTATAGAAGTCTTTTTCAAAATCATTTGTTGCTTTCGTTCTCATTTGTGTGTTTAAATCAATATATTTATTTAACCAATCTGATTGTTCGAACTCTATTACTCGATGTATCTTGCTAAGTTTTAATCCAAGTGAAAGATATTGTTTTAGGTTTCGATAGTGAATTACATATTTTTCTTTGTCATATAGGGTTGTTAATAGCTTTGATTGTTTTGAACCAGGCTGACATATGCCTTGAGGAGCTAATGGATAGTCTTTGTGATAGTCATGTAATTCTTTAGGATATTCAAGATTAAATTCTAATATGTAGCCAGTATTCAGAATTATCAGTTATACTTGTAAAATCTATTTCTCTTATCTCATCTTCGCATAACTATCTAAATGCCTTATACGGTAAATATTGACTCATTGCCCACCCATACAAGTTATTGGCAACTAGATACATTAAGTAAGAATCTTCTTTATTCTTATCATAATCTTCCATATGCTTATTATTTGCTTTTACATATCTTTTTGAGCATTGACTAATCCCACCTCTTATACCTTTCTCTACCATTAATACCATATCATAATCCCACAACAATTCTAATTCTATATTTGCCATCTTTAACATTGCATCCCAAGCTAAACCTGGTGCTGCATATATCAAGCAGGATCAAGGTCATAAGCTTTAAGACATGTTTCTCTAAAGTTTTCGAATATATCTGCTAACAATAATACATCCGTTTTTAAATATAAATCATGGTATTGTCCGAGATTCTTAATGTTGAACGTTTCCCATACTTTCTTTGCATGCTCACAATCTTCATCACTTATATGTGTGTTGTTAAGCTTGTTGATGAATGCTTCCTTTAGCGGTAATTTCATTTCTCTAAACCTATTCCAATTGTTAACATAATCATATGGGTAAACACCTTTTCTTATTACAAGTTGAAACTGTTCTTGATTAGGATAAAAGTGCTGGGTATGTATCATTTGTTAAGGTTTCAAGTTCGATGAAAATTTGTCTAAACTAGAAGCCATAAATCTAAATGAATCTACAAATTTCAATTTAATAGTTCCAACGTTTTTACTGAATGAAATGTATCTTTCTTCGTTAGTGGGTATTAGATCTATTTCTTCTTTATTACATCCAAACTCTTTTATAAACAAGTGAGAGTCATATCCTATCAAGTTATGTATGATCACTGGTACAAACTTTGGTACTTTAACTTTTAAATTACAGTTATTACATAGTGGTGCTATAAATTCCCCTGTTATATGATCATGATGCTTAACTTTATGATTTTCTTTAGTATACTTCTGCTTACAGTAATAACAACATTCAGATTCACTGAACTCTTTTCTCTGACTTATTTTTAATGGTAATTCGTTAATTTGTTTGTATATGTTCGACATGTGTTTAGCTTCTTTTGTTAACAGCCTTATAAATTTATTACAAGCGTTCTTACCTGTATGCGAAACAGGATTAGTTTTACACCATCGCTCTTTACTACATAATAACACAATCCAGTTGGTTTATGTTGTTGATATCTCTTCGTATATGATTCGTTATCCTGATAACATTCTTCACAAACCATAACTTTATGTAACAAGCTTTCAAAATCAGCATAAATCACAAAAGGCATTTCATTGTGTACTGGTAGTTTTTAAATCCAACACATTTACCTTCTTCGGGCATTATTACTTTTGCCGGCTCATTTAACGAACAATCTTGCTCATGTTTATTTAAAGCGTTTTGAGAGTAAAAGTATAACAGACATCTATCACATAAATATTTTCGAGCTCTCTTTTTAGTTAACTGTGTACATACTAGTCTGCTTAAATCCTTAATCCAACAATAATGTGTTTTAATTTGATCTTCATTTTGTTCTTTTATATATAATAAATTGACATGACTTTCTTTCTTGTTTTGCGTGTGATATAGTATATAGATTGAATAGTCTTTATCATACGCATAGACATTTATAGAAATATTAAGAAATTTTTCAACTTTCGGAATATGGCTTAGGTTTGCAGGAAAATGAATATTTTTCAGTTTAGATTCTGTTTAACAAAAGTTCATTATTTTTTGGTACTCGTTCAGGATGTGAATTTGTAGGATATAAGGCTCTGAATAATGAATATAAGAAACATTTTTCATCTTCATTCTTTACATTAATTACTGCCTTTTTGTTTTGGATTTGTTTAGGTAATTCTATGTATGTCGATTTTCTATATGGTGTATATTTGACGATTGCTAGTTGTAGAAAGTTTATAAGAGCCCAGCCAGAACCTCTAGCTTGGAACTCATCCATTCTTGTTCTTAATCTTTGTTTCATCTTAGTTATTTCTTCTTTTAAATTACTTGATTTATATATTTCTTGGTTTTCAGTGTTAAAATAGAAGTTTTGAGTTTCTTCACCTTTCTTATGTGTACAACTTATATAAAAATTAGCTTTTAATGAACTATGTTTACTTAAGCTATTTTGTAATGTGTTTAATATGGCTATAGATGTTGCAGTAATATATTGTTCAAGTGGATCTTGTGGTTTGTAATCTATTGAAAATTTCCATGTTTTTAATCTTGATTTCATTGTCGTTTCTTTGAGCTTTACATCAATTGGTACTGACTCAACTTTGATTCTTGGTTCTTCAATTACTTCTTGTTTAAATGGGAATATATTTCTAATCTGTCTTCTGCTTTGTTCATCGTCATGTTGTTTAAGAAAGTCTATCAGTTCTACTTTTCTTAATCGGGAATATCTTTTGATTCCCCTCTCTTTACATTGTCGTCTTAACTCTACTACAGTAAATTTACTATAATTACTCATCTTTTATTGTATAGAAAAATCTTAGTATCACTATCGTTTTTTATCTTCACCAGATTATTTCTAATCATTTTTGTATTATTTTTACTTTGATACGTCCTAATACAACACTTTACATTGTACACTAGTAGTAGAAAATGGATCGATCTGGCTCAGCGTTTAACAACTCACAAGCCACTGGGAAAATGACCACCGTGCACCGTGAGCCCACGGTCTTTTACGACCTCCATTTTAGGGGTGAATTTATTCCCTTTTATAACCACTTTTTAGGGGGTGTATTCGTTCTCTTTTACGACCTCCATTTTAGGGGGTGAACTCATTCCCATTTATCAGCATATTTTTCAACCCCTATTTTAACATAGCAGAAATTACACTGAGATTATGAACACACAGAAGAGAAGATAACACAGCACTATTTTAACATAGCAGATAACATATAAGATTACGAAAACATAACATAGCAAGGGTGTACTCGTTCCCTTTTATGAGCATATTTTCCAACCCCTATTCTGAACATAGCAGATAACACACAGAAGAGAAGATAACACATAGCACTATTTTAACATAGCAGATAACACATAGAAGAGCAGATAACACATAGCACTATTTTAACATAGTAGGTAACATAAGATTACGAACACATATAAGAGCAGAAGACTACATAACATAGCAGGCCTCCATTTTAGGGGTGAACTCGTTCCCTTTTATGAGCATATTTTCCAACCCCTATTTTAAGATAACAGAAATTACATACGATTACGAACACATAGAAGAGCAGATAACACATAAGAGTACGTAACATAACAAGGGTGTATTCATTCCCTTTTATGAGCATATTTTCCAACCCTTATTTTAACATAGCAGAAATTACACTGAGACTATGATCACAGAACATGGCGTATTTTCCAACCCCTATTTTAAGATAACAGAAATTACGAACACATAGAAGAGCAGATAACACATAGCACTATTTTAACATAGTAGGTAACATAACATTACGAACACATATAAGAGCAGAAGACTACATAACATAGCAGGCCTCCATTTTAGGGGTGAACTCGTTCCCTTTTTCAACCCCTATTTTAACATAGCAGAAATTACATAGCACAGCTAATAAAAGAACATGGTTTATTTCAGAAATTACACTGAGACTACGTAACACACAGAAGAACAGATAACAGATAAGAATATGAAACATAGAAGGAGTGTGTACCCCTATTTAACATAGCAGAAAGTACACTGAGACTATGAACAGAGATAATACATAAGAATACGTAACATAGCAAGGGTGTATTCATTCCCTTTTCCAACCCCTATTTTAACATAGCAGATAGCACAGTTAATAAAAGAGCATGGCATATTTTCCAACCCTTATTTTAACATAGCAGAAAGTACACTGAGACAATGAACACACAGCAGATACATAAGACTTGTTCCACCCTTATTTAGAGTATGGTATATTTTCCAACCCACGGTCTTTTACGACCTCCATTTTAGGGGTGTATTCGTTCTCTTTTATGAGCATATTTTTTAACTCCTATTTTAACATAACAGAAATGACATAAGAATACGTAACATAGCAGGGTGAACTCGTTTTCCCAACCCCTATTTTAACATAGCAGAGAATAGAAGTGTACTCGTTTTCAACCCAACATTATTTTCTTTTACGGGGGTAGCAAGACCCCCAACCCTCCTCCTTTCTCATCCAGGGCTTGGGACCGGCAATGGCGGAGTTTAAAAAAATAACATCATCATATTCTCATAAATGAATAAAGCATAATATCATTAGCATCAATAGTAGTGAGTGAGAATTTGTTTAAAAAATCCTGAATCGAATAACCAGATGCACGACATGCTAAATATAGGAAACAGTAATGTCCACAAAATTGAGATAAATCACCTTGAATACGTCTATTATTCCATGTATAATACAGACAGTTTCGTTTTAAAAACCTTATATGATGTTGTATATAGGGAGGTATACCATAGCTATCGAAATACTCTCCCACACACATATTAGATATATAAACAGCAACCCAATGTTCACCAGGCTTATCACTAGAATCAGTGTTTATAATTATGGCGGCTGGAAATGTATGAATAAACAAAGGTAACTCATCAGCAGCATATACACCAATAAAATGATCTTTAGGCAAATTTTGTTGTAATGCTTCATAAAGCTCAATTGTATTTAACATTTTCTTTAATTAATATATATTTTTCTCTGGAAATCAATTTCTAATTCTGAAGAGAATTCACCATAAATAATTGTTGTTACAGGAGATGGCAGTGCTTCTTTAAAATGAACCTCTAAACGTACACTTCCTTGCCGTTGCGGACTAGTATGAAATGCAGCACTTGCGCTTGAATCAGGAGTTAAATCAAACACCAGTAGAGTATAACCATTAGGATATTCAGCGAGTGAAATATTATTACCTTGATTAGAATAATAAATACCTGAACCTGTAAATAACGTAGAATATGCTTGTACATATAGCTTATTATCAAAATCTGGCTGTAAAGGTTTGAAGGGCATTGGATTTCCATCAACATACAATGTAAAAAATGACATACTAAAATGTTGAAAATTGAATGGATTTGTTTGATAATTACCATTAAAAGCAGTATTAGTAACAAAACCAATAATAGTACGTTTAGGCACTATGCCTGAAAACAGATCTGGAAGTGTACTATCCATAATTCCTTGTGGCAGAGTTTCTGTCTTCACCTGCACTTTTGTTATAGGATATTTTACTCTAAATTTAGGATTTTGTAATACTTTATTTTGTGTTATTTTAACTGCTGCTGATACATCAACCTTTTTCACAAGCAATGTTGCATCTGTAATTACAACTTTTCCATCAGCATCTGCGTCACCCATTAGACAAAATGTAGGTTTAGCTGGAATTAGTTTAATGCGCAGTTGTACACCATTCAGTAAAAATTTCTCCTGCTTAAAAATATCAGCATGAATATAGCCCAATAATTCAAATGACTGACTTAAAGCAGTGAGAAGAAAACGTTGTTTAAATCCTACATTAGCATCGGCCACACTGTCCATATGCCCTGCAGTATCTTTAAACCACATTGATGTTTGAAGATGCGTTGATTTAGCTTCAGTATTATAATTTAGTAGTTTTTCAATATACGATCGATATGGATATGTATGTGAAGAGTAGGAAATAATTTGATTATTTAAATATAATTGCAATTCACTGAACATTGCATTGAGAAAATCATTTACAGGGCCGATTTTCTTATCGGCAGAAGTTAAATTAGAACCATCTGATTTAGTAATTTTACCTTTAACATATAACATTGTGTGCGGTAAGTCAATATAGTCATCCCCATGACCGGGGACTACAAATTCTATTGGTGCATTATCAGCTATTGAAGCCACAGGTTTATATGGAACTATTTTATTACCTATAATACTGGTTTGAGTGGGTAAACCAGCAAATAAATCTAATTCTGATTTCATACACTCACACTGCATTTTTGTCTTTTTCTTACTATTAATATTCACACATGGTAAAATTTACAATACCATATTACGTCTACGAAAATGTAATTTTACACATACACTGCCATATTGGAAAGGAAGTGGATTACCTGTACTATCTCTTAAATCAATAATAATTTGATCAAATTGTTTACGTTACACAGTGACATAATGAGGATTATCAAAAATATGTACATTATTAATACCATGCTCTGTAATATTTGTATTTATAATACGTAACAATGGAGCTACGGTGTCAGCCACCATTTGTGGTTCTACAATATCACTGTAAATATACATAAGTGTAGGTAGCGCTTTTTGTAAATCAGGTGGATAACGAGCATGATGAACAACTGCAATATCTTCCTGCTGTATATGATCAAAACCTACTATTCTGGCTAGTTCAGGAGATAGGCGTACTTGTATATGCTTCTCTTGATCTTTTATTACTCTATTAACCTCAATTCGTTTCACTGATGCTTTGACTTTTAATTGTAAATTTAATATATCACTTTTATGATTAATTTGAGATAGAATATCATCAACATTATAATAGTGGCCTGGTAAGATTTGAGTTATGTTCCAGTTTTTTGTATTCATGAGACGATAATAAATATTATTTGTATATTTGGAAACATTCTGAAATGAACTTGTATAATGCACTTCAACAACAGCTGTTTCCCACACTCCTTTCTCCAGTACAATAGGTTGATATAATTTAGTAGTATAACAAGCAAGAGTATTTTGAGGAAAATATTCCATAGAACTATTGCTAGGAAGTGTGAGATAAAAACTTCTCCATAATTAATCACTTTGCTCCATAATTAATCAAAAATATCTTTGGATCTTTTTATCCGTTTCACAACACCACCAGCACCACTAAAATGAACTTTCTTTCTTTTTCTTCTTCCAGATCCTTCCAACACCTGATTTAATTTATTTTGAGCTTTATTTTTTAAATTTGTTTTAGCTTCTTGCCATCGATCATGCAAAGACTCTTCAATAGGTTTATTATTATCTAGTACATCTCCTGCTACATTAATTCCTGTACGTATCAATTCTTTACCAACAGTTTTTGCACCTGGTTTTAATAAAGGAAATACAGTACGAAATAAACCTCCTAGAAAACTACCAATGCCATAACCTTCTTGATATGGTGTACCTCTATACACGTTATAATTACCTCCTGCTTGATGTATGTAGTAATTGAGGTAGGGCTCATTCATCTTTCTTTCTATATACTTAAAAATATCAATAGATTACAATAGAATATTATTATTATTGCTTATAAGTACACCATTTGCGTTTACGGGGTGGAGGACCATCTTCTTCTTCGTCTTCTTCGTCTTCTGTTAGTTTTCTAATATAATCTATTCGTTGAGGATTACCAATGTACTCTAAAGGTATATTGGCTTTTGCTAATAATGTAGCAAAAGGTTTCCAGCCAGCAACTGAAATATTTTTCTTACGACATCTAACAAAATCGGATATCAAATCCACTATATTTGCACCTGGAATTAATTTATTATTAATATTCACATTTCCATTATCGTCCCATTGAATATTTGGATTTGGTTTCAATTTACGTAATAAAGGTCTTGCTTTACGTTTACAAATTTCAGGGAGAGTAGATATTATTTCATCATCCTCCTCCTCCTCGTCCTCTGGTTCTTCTTCCTCCGTAGTAGTAGTAGTTGTTGCTGTTGTTGCAACTGCTGCCGGTTTTTGAATAATATTTAAATATTTTTGTAAGACTTCTCTATATTTTGTCCATTTTTCTTCTACATTTAAACTTTTATTATTTAAAATTTCTTTCATTTCATCATCAAGATTAAATATCGTTTGATAATGATGTAATTTTTCTGGTGTGATTAAAATAAGTTTTTGTGCGTTTTGCATAATTATTTAATTAAACTAGATAGTATACCTCCAATAATAGGTGCAAGCAAAGCAGTAAGAAAACCACCTTTTTGTATAATTATTCGTTTTTTCTTTTGTTTTAATGACGGACCTTTTTTCACCAAATATCTCAGTTCCTTTTTAATTTTTTTAGCTTATTTATCTCTGTTTTATTTAATGGAACATTTCCCTGTAATACGTTATAGGAACATTCACAAATAGAGCGAATTAAATCAGGATCTGCATTTTGTAAAATTGCCTTACGTGCTTTCGGTTTTGACTTTGCTAAAAGTTTTAACATATGTGCATTTTCCTTACTAATCATTTTTTACGGCTATTAAAGCACAAATAGTTGCTAGAATATAAACCATATTACAATTATTATTTTTTTACAGGTACATAAACATAATTAAAAGAATCTGTTGGAAAGATATTTGTTCGAACTCGCTGCTCATCAGGAGTATTTTGTTTTAAATCAAAGAGTAAATAACCATGTGCAATTCGAGTTGCATCTTGATATGCTTCTTGAATAAATTTTGTATTACCTGGATACAATTGTCGTGCGAGATAATTAATTTGAGCTTGGTCTCTAGGATTTTTAAAACAAACAATATAATGACAATTTAACGAAATATCCCGCATTCCTTTTTGTTGATGGAAAATATTCTGTGTTATAAATATTACACTTATATTTCTATGATGGCTACCCTTAGTAAATATATCTACAATCCGATGGTCACACTCACGCATTAAATCATCTATAATGACAAGATGTGGACCCTCATGTGCTTGAAATTCATTATTTTGAGGTAAACCTTCTTTAAACGTACAGTTTGAAAGAGTATCATAGAACGGTTGCCATTCAACATAACACCATACAATATTTTTAAATAAGTTACTATAATGGTCAAGAAATGTTTTAACAAAATATGATTTTCCACAACCTGTAGGACCTCCTACCATACATGTAAAAGGAATTTTCCATTCCATCTCTATTGCTAGAATTTAAAATATTTGTGACGACATGCTTCATCTATAAATTCTTGACTTTTCTTTTTTTTACAATATAGTATGTTTTAAATCAATCCAAGAATTTTCACTTTTTGGCAGACCTAACCATTTCACATAGGCCTTATTATTGTTCTTTCGCAACACTTTTTCAATTAAATATGTGTTTGGAAATTTCGTTAATTGTAATTCGTGTCCGTAAAATCTTCCTTCAATAGGTTTTTTTTATTTGAGTCTACTAAGTGATATGTCGGAGGATTAGTGAAGACAACTTTAGCAATTCGAAAAATTTCTGTACTCCAATTGCGTGTAAAACCTCTATCAAAACCAGGACGCTTAAGTTTACTAATTCTTACATATTCACCTATCTTAAATTTACTTTTTCTTTTTATCACAGGAAACTTTTTGCAATAGATGTTTGTCAATAGATGTTTGTCAATAGATGTTTTTCATTTTCTTTTTTAATAGCGTCGATAGGTTTCATTTTAATAGTGGAATGAATAGTATTATTATATTTATGTAGTAATTCCGGCAGAATGCCAATCCATTTATAATTTCCCTGCAGTGTAAATTGTCTCCACATTAAGTTACGTAATGATCTATTAAATCTTTCAATAATACTTGCTTTCACATCACTGTACGTGGAATAATATTTAATGTTATTTTGGTTCATCGCCTTCTGAAACTCTGAATTATAAAATTCTCGACCCCTGTCAGTTTGTAAAAATTTAGGGTTTTTGTTTGCTTTTCTCAGCACTGTTATACATGCTTGTGTAATTTCTTTCCCAGTTTTATTTTTCACAGGAATAGCCCAAGCATATTTAGAGAATGTATCTATCACAGTTAATAAATATTTGAAATTTCGATTAATTTTTGCTAGACCTTTCAATTTTCCACTATTCATTTCAATTAAATCAGCTTGCCATAAATCATGAATCCCTTTCGTTATAACAGGTATTCGAGGATAGTTTCGTCTTGCACTTTTATGTAATTCTGCAACTATTTGTTCTCGAACTGATTGTGACATTTTTTTTAATACTAATATATCCAAAAAAAATTATATCGTATTTACAATATACAAATCGTACATTTTACATTTTTATTATAATACCCCCAAGGAACAGTGTGTATATTACAATTTAAAATTTTTCTTTTGTCATCATACGGATCTAACGCTAATTTTCTCACCTGATTTGTTGTTAAATTATGGTATTTACTTTTAATTTCAAATTGTGTTTTATAGATCGTTTCGTTTTTAAATATACATGATTTATAATCGTCAAAAGTAATTTTTTCTTTAACTATATTTTTCTTGATCCCTTTACATTTTTTCAATTCTTTATTTTCACCAGTTTTTATAGCATAATTTTTTGCTCGTAACCCAACATATCCAATCATAGGAACTCCACCTTATTCGTCTTTCATTTTACCCAAAACGTGTTTATTTTGTGTGCTATATAAAGAATTATTTTCAGGATAATTTGAGGTGTCAAAATACTCATTCATATCTTTTATATCGTTATAAATATTGTTAGTTTTAATTTGGTAAATGAAAGAGTCAGTATCCATATATGCAATTTTAATTTTATCTCCATATGGCGGTTTCATTATATTATAATGGAAGTTATATATAGCTAATTTTGATAATTCTAAAACTGTCGCTCCTACGTAAATTGGTTTATTAAGGGTTACCGATTTTTTTACCATATGAAACAATGCCAAATTATCAGCCAATTTTACCCAATTTTCAAACTGATTTTGCGCTACTAATTTTTTACACTTTTTTCATTGTTAATTAATTTTATATCAATTCGTTTTCGTACATTCTCCATTGTCTTTCCGTATACAGAATTATTTAATAACTTATAGAAATCTTTTTCAAATTCAATTGTAGCATTTGCACGGCGTTGAGTATTTTCTTGAATATAAGATGCAAGCCATTTAGATTGACGAAACCATAATATTTTATGTACTTTTACCAATATTAAACCTTGTTTTAGATAAAATTGTAATACTCTATAATGCAAGATATAATTCGATTTCGATTTAAGTGTCAATAGAATTTTCGAATATTTACCATTCGGTGGAACTTCATTAGTTGGAGAACACGGAAAATCAGAATGGTATTCGTGTAAATAATTTGGATACTCTAAATCCACTTCTAGAAAAAATCCCCATTCACTATCCGTGGGCCAATTGATAATTTTATGTTTGTCTTGCCAGTTGTCAATTTTATCCTCCCACCGAAAACCACCATATGGTAAATAGTCAATCATTGATAGTCCGTACAGATTGTTCATGTCAATATACAGTAAATAAGATTTTTCTTTTTCCGCATCAAAATCATGTACGTAAGGATTATTAGCTTTGGCATATCTTAACAAAGCTTGAGTAATACCTTCGCGAATCGATTTTTCTACAAACATATACATATTGATATCTGATAAAAGTTCAAGTTCAATTTTTGTTCTATATAACATGGCTTGCCATGCCAACCCAGGTGCAGTAAAACAATTAATCGGATCAATACAAAAAGCATTTAAACATGTCTTTCTAAAATTCTCCAACACATCTGCTGTGAGAAGTACATCACATTTTAAATATAGATCGTGGTAGTCCCCTAAATTTTCACATTTAAACACACGCCAAATCAGTTTTGCATATTGATAATCAGTCTCGGAAATTTGTGTTCCAGTCAATTTGCTACTAAACTCTTCTCTTCCAGGAAATTCAGTTTCTTTAAATGTATCTAAATGTGTTATGTATTCATAAAAATAAATTCCCTTACGGAGAATTAAAGGAAACGTTTCATCAGAAAAATATTGCTTTGTATAGACAAATTGCTCAGGTTTTAATTTTGACACCAAATTTTCGAGACTATACGGTAGGAATTTAAATAAGTCTACAAAACGTAACTCGATAGGTCTACCATTAAAATTAAAGTGCTTAGAGAATGTTATGTATTTCTCAGTGCTTTCAGCAATTACAAAAACATTTCCAGGGGTGCAACCTAATTCTTTCGCAAATAAATGTGCATCATACCCAGACAAATTATGGAAGAAAACAGGGATAAAATTACTTTGACGCTTAATTTGTAAATTACACTTGTTGCATACCGAGGCAATAAATTGACCAGTTAAATGGTTATGATGTTTAACTTTTCTATTTTCACTCGTATATTTACTATCACAAACTGAGCATTCAGTGGATAGGTTAAACTCCTGTAACTGAGAACTATTTAATGGTATTAATGTTTTTTCTTGATCTAATATGTTTATGATTTTTCTTAATTCATTCTCCATAGCAGACATAAACTTCATCGATACATTTTCTCCCCGATAAATAACTAAATCTGATTTCATATAGTTGTTACTCCAACATACAATATAACCAAAACTGCATGTTATATGTTGGTGAATTTGTATTGTATGAGATCCACTTTGTTTATTTATAGGTTTTAATAAACTTTCCATATCTGCAATTATTATTACATCATCCTGTAATAACAATTTCAATTTTCGAAATTTTAAAACTTCTCCTTGTTTCGGCATGTTAATTTTGGTTGGAATGTGTACTTTACATAATTTGTCATGTTCATCTAATTTTGATTTGTTATAAAAAGATATTAAACATCGTCTACAAATAAATGTTTGATGACTACCTAACTGATGTCTAACTAAACCATTTAAATTTGTAATTAAACAATAATGAGAGTTTAAATATAATAAATCAATATGTTTACCTACAGCTGTGTTTTCGCTTATACGTAACGGGAAAATAGTTTCATGATCATAGTTAATGCCATATATATTAATGGAAATTTGTTCCTTAGGAAATACGGAATTATACATATGTTCAAATTTGCTTATGTGTGCTATTTCGACTGGAAATTTTTCAAATAACGGTAATAAAGTATTAGTATATTGTATCTAATTATTCACACGATTTGTATTTTCTTTTACTGGATATAAAGCAGCTAGAATACTATACATAAAACTTCTATTATCGTTATTTTGAATATTTAAAATACATTTTGTGGATAAAATCCATTGAGGCAATTTTACATAAGTTTTCTCTTTATGACTCTTCAATAACGCATTGATATTTTTTATTAGACAATAATGACTGTTGCAATTTTCTTGACAATACAGTAAATCTATACGTTTATCTACACATGTGTTTTCGCTTATACGTAACGGGAAAATAGTTTCATGATCATAGTTAATGCCATATATATTAATGGAAATTTGTTCCTTAGGAAATACAGAATTATACATATGTTCAAATTTGCTTATATGTTCTACTTCGACGGGAAACTTTATATTGTTTTTTTCAAATAATGGTAATAAAGTATTACTATATTGTATGTAATTATTCACACGATTTGGATGTTCTTTTTCAGGATGCAACGCAGCTAGAATGCAGTACATAAAACATCTATTATCGTTATTTTGAATATTTAAAACACAATTCTTTTTGGATAAAATCCATTGAGGTAAATTTATAAAAGAAGAAGCAGAAAGAGGATCATATTTACTGATTTTAATTTCTAAGTGATGATTTGGTTCAGAACATAAAGACCACCCTGATTTCTTAATTGCTCTATTTTCTTGTTCAACTAAAATTTTATTAAATATTTTTTCTATTATAGAATTCACAACTGTACTCGGTAAAATAATTTCGTTACCACTATTTACAAAGTATCGACATGTTTCTAAATCTACTGGTTTTACAAAAGTTGTAGCCAACGAAAAATTTACTTTAAATGCTGAATTATCTTGTTCCTGTTTTAATATATCTAAACAGTCTTTTCTTTTATTCTTTAAAAAACATCCACTATCCTCATTTAAATCAGTATCACATTTTAAAATATTTTTTTTAAATTATTATTAAATAGTGTATCGGAATTGATAATATTTGATTTGACCTTTTTTGTTGCCATTTTTTTTAAACTAACTCTTCAAAGTTACTATAATAATTTTGAACTGAGTTTTTATAATATAATATTAATAGTATTATTATAAAATGTCTTACTTACAAAAGAAAACAAAACCACACTATTAATAAACCACACTAATAATATAAACGCACACACAAAAAATATCTGAACTTTACGCTTCACACGGTAAACATGAAGTGATTACAAAAAAACATGTCGGTCAGTCTTTTATACCTGTCTGACAGCATTACGTCATATTGCGCAATAGTATGAGTCATCCTCGGGAATTCCCCTCTTTTTTTATACCTTTGTGATTGATTACATTACGTTCAGGGATTCCTATCGTTGAATGACAAGTTATTGTCTGTTAAAGAGAAAACTAGGTCAATGTTTTTTAAAATCCGGATAAATGACGTAATGAGAATTATCTACATATGGCGGAAGTTATTATGTAACTGATAACAAAACACGGAAGTTTCGCATTCTTTAAATAATCATCTCTGCTATGTTCAAATATAGGTTAAAACAAGTTCACTCCCTTAAAGAATCTTTGCTATAGGGTTCGAATGTATTATCTGTTATGTTCAAATAATGGTTGAAAAATGAGAACGAGTACACCCTCCCTCCGTAGTCTTATGTCTGCTATATGTTGCTGGAAAATAAGCCATGTTCTTTTATTAGCTGTGCTATGTATTATCTGTTGTGCTGTGTGTTCATAGTCTCAGTGTATTCTCTGTTATGTTAAAATAAGGGTTGGAAAAGGGAACGAGTTCATCCCCCTAAAAGATCATGGGTTCAAATAGGGTTGGAAAATATACCATACTCTAAATAAGGGTGGAACAAGTCTTATGTATCTGCTGTGTGTTCACCTCTGCTATGTTTCGTAGTCTCTGTCATGTTGAAATAGGGGTTGAAAACGAGTTCACCCTAAAAATGGACTATGCTCAAATAAGGGTGAAAAAATAGGCCCACTGCTATGTTACATTAAAACGAGTACACCCCTAAAATATGCTCGTAAGAGGTAACGAAGTTCAAATAAGGGTGGAATCCAAAACGAATACACCCCCATTCTCTGCTATGTTCATTATAGTCAAATACGGGTGGAATACACCCCCGTAGTCTTATGTAACTTCTTCTATGTTTTATGTATTCTAGGCTATGTTAAAAATAGGGGTTGGAAAACGAGTTCACCCCTTAAAAAGTGGTCATAAAAGAGAATGAATACACCCTTGTGTGTTACGTATTCTTATGTATTATCTGTTCTGCTGTGTGTTACGTAGTGTCAGTGTAATTTCTGCTATGTTAAAATAGGGGTTGAAAAATATGCTCATAACAGAGAATGAATACACCCTTGAAAAAGTGTTCATAAAAGGGAACGAGTTCACCCCCTAAAATGTGCTCATAAAAAGGGAACGAGTACAATTTGCTCTTCTGTATGTTCGTTATGTTACGTAGTCTGATGTTCTGCTGTTTGTTCATAGGGGTTGGAAAATATGCTCATAAAAGGGAACGAATTCACCCCTAAAATGGAGGTCGTAAAAGACCGTGGGCTCACGGTGCACGGTGGTCATTTTCCCAGTGGCTTGTGAGTTGGCTAACGCTGATCCAGATCGATCCATTTTCTACTACTTACACTGCTCCCATTGTCTACATATTACGGGTTGTATTAGAACACGGCTTTCATGGGAATAACCCATCAAGATAAATATATACATATTAAAATTAAAACATTTTTGTAAACTTACTCATTGTCATAATCATCGTCATAATCATCACTACCATATTTATATTCATCATCACTACTCAAATCAGATGTTTTTCGTTGTATTATTAATAATTCTTTTTCTTTTAACAGTATTTGCTTCTCTAGTAGTGTTGCTAAGTGTTTAAGTTCTTCATGAATTAGTTTAAGTCTATCATGTAATAAATCAAAATGTGCTTCCATATTTATTATATAGAATACCAACAAAAATGAGATAAATTTAAAAAAATCTAAGAATAAAAAACGAACGGGTGAATATGACTAGTGCTAAGGAAATATTATCTTACTAACCTATATTTGATTGTGTATGTAAACATTTAGATATTCGTGGCTATAATGATGAAGACAAAATAAATTTTAGCCTCTCCATAAGTATGTTAGATCATTTGTTTAAGAAAACTACTAAAGAAAAGAACTCATTTCTTATACAAAACATTCTCTATGCAAACGTTATGAACTTGTCTGATGAGATGTTAGATTCACTGACTGATGAACAATGGTTATCTATAGGTTATGATGATTATGAATAGGAATAAAAATATGATCACATCACAGAAGACTTTATACGTAAATATCAGGAGAATGTTAATATGAGTAAAATATGTTCATGGAAAAAGTTATCACAAGAGTTTATAAGAGAATTAGAAGTTGATTGGGAGATTATTTCGGAAAGCCAAGACTTATCAGAAGACTTTATAAGAGAATTTGCAGATAGAGTTGATTGGAAAGAAGTATCGTTAAATCAAAACCTATCTGAAGGATTTATTAATGAGTTTATAGACAAAGTTGATTTAGATGCTATATCTTATAGAAGCAAACTCTCTCAAGCCTTTATACGAAAACATGCAGATAAACTTTCTTGGTGGCGCTTATGTGGAACCCAGCAATTATCAGAAAACCTTATAAGAGATTACGCTGACAAAGTAGATTGGAAAACGATTTCAATATTTCAAAATTTAACAGAAGGATTTATTATATAGTTCAAAGACCGCGTTTATTGGGATAACATTTCAATTTATCAAGACCTTTCCGTAGAGTTTATATATTTATTTAGACACTTCGTGGAATGAAGACTTATAATAAGAAAATATCATAATAATTCTGATTTAGGTAGTATATTGAATTTAGCATTCTATGTTACAACAGATGGTTTGTATAATGTTAACTAATTACCTTTTATGGCTATTATACCATAAAAGTCGTAACCTTAATTATTAGATATTAACCGAATCTTCTTCTGATAGGGATGTTTAAAACTCATTATCCTTACTCATCATCACTGTCTCCTTTAGCCTCTCCGGCATAACCGTGGGACGTAAAACTCAAAAATTTCATTTCATTTCATTTTCATTATATTTACCTTAACGAATATCTAAATACGAAACTTACTGTTAATTGTCTTTTATACTTAAAAAACAAATCAATAACAAACTCATCATCTTCTTCTCCATCCGCATTCTTTAGGTCTACATGACAACTATGCGAAATAACACAATCATAATTTTCTTTTACTTTATTTAGAAAGTTAATCGAGTTTGGGTCTTTGGTTTTAGACAATGTAGTCATGTCTGGATATTTTTCTTGTAGTCATTGTAATCTTGTTTTTATATTACACTCTTGAAATCTTCCAATCCAATACCTGTAACTCTCATAGCTCATTACTTGTTCTCTTTTGTCTGTTTCGTACTTTTCTAATATCTTTTGTAGTTGAATAGGGGAGAGATTCTTTTTAATAATAACTACTTTGTGTACTTTCCCTGGATCTTCTGTATGTTGAGCTGCTATCTCTCTAAGTCTTGTGTTTTCTGTTCTTAAATCGTTCATTTGTTGTTCTATCTCTTCTACTCTTCTTTGGTCCTCTTGAATCTGTTTAAATTCTTGAGTGAAGTAATTAATAATAATTTCATTACATTTAATATAAAAATCTGGTGAAACCCATTTTGATATATCAAGTATTAACTCTTTCGGAACATATGTTCCTCGTAAAATATCTAATTGACCGCCTTTAACAATCTTAAAGTCATCTCCGCGAATTCGGTGCGATGACGTTATATAAGAAATTAACTCTTTACATTGTTTATTTTCTAACAATCTATAAAATTTCTTTCCTCCATCATAACACAACTTATTAGCGTTAAAGTATCCTGTACTCTTATCTATAATCAATTTAAAATCGCTTGTAAATAATACTATGTTTAAACTCGGCATCTGTTTTAAATGATGCTAAAATTCCTGTTTCTCTATGTGTATACTCCGTATCTTTAACAAACATACCATCTCCTATATTACAGTGAACATTACTTGTATCGAACGGATGAAACTTTGGTATCTTATCTCCAACATGTTCTGTGTTTTTAGCCAAGATTTAATCACTAAAACCTAATACAGTATTAATGGTATCTAAGGATATATCACAATGCTCGCTAAATATTTTAACTCGATTTTTCTCTTTGTCCTCAGTAAATTTAATATTTTTAAAAGCATCGGTGGAGTATGGAAGTTTTGATTTAATATATTCTTCAAATTCTTTTAAATTATATTGACAAGTTTGAACTATCAGTTGCTTTGAAAGTTGTTCATAACTACAATTGTTAACTTATTATTTCTTTCTGTAAGGTTTGGAGCTATGTATGTCGCGTAAAACCCAACTAGTCCTACACTTAAATAGTTGCTACTGTTGTCTAATTCGTAATGGAGTTTCTTCTTTAAAACAGAAGTATCACTCGTTAACTTAAAACCTTAGCCATTTATTATATAATAAATGAATGAGTTTGATTTACCTAGAGATATTCCAAGAGAGAAAGTAATCAAGCTAATAGAAGATATCATTCAAAAATTAGAATACAGCTTAAAGAAGAAAAAGAAAACTACGAATTATTAGATATGCATACTACACATTGATCACGTTATCAGTTATACTTTCTGCAACAACTGGGTTTATTAATATTTTTATACCTGTAAAATTTACTCAATATTAACAACATCTCTTGCAACTGGAGGGCTATAATAACAGGTTTGTCCTACATAAGCAAAAGAAAAGATGAATATAAAACCATTGTCATTAGTATTAATTCATTTAAAGAACAGTTAGAGATGATAATAACATTAAATGGTGAAATGGATAACGAATATATAAAAGATACGTTGCATAAGATCAGAGAACAACTTAAAGATATAAGATCATAAAAGATGTTGGCAAATAGGGACTGGACGATTTTCTCTATAATAAATGAGTAAAAAAACTATTAATTGGGATGTAAAAGAGATGATAAAAGAAACAACAGTTAAGAAAAGAAATGGAGAGCTTATACCTGATGATATTCGATGTCTTATTGTGTGTCCATCTGGGTGTGGTAAAACCTTTTATTTATTTAACTTCTTATTACAGCCAGGTTGGTTAAACAATAATTACTTCTACATATATTCTGAAAGCATGAATCAGCCAAAGTATGAGCAACTAAAAGATCGATTTTAGAAAGCAGAACTAAAGTTCAGTATGCAAATAGCAACGTTCTTAAGCAGTAATGATTGTATTGTACAAATTGATGAATGTGAAAAATACTCTGTCCTTGTGTTTGATGCTTACATTTTGGAGAACCAAGATACTGTTAGAAATTACTTTGCGAGAGGTAGGCATAGACATTTAGACTTTTTCTATCTTGCACAGACATATTCAAAAGTACCTAAACAGCTTATAAGAGATAACGTTAACTTCCTATGCGTATTTAGACATGATGATACTAATCTTAAACATGTGTATAATGATTTTGTTGGAGGAGATATGCCTTATGATAAATTTAAAGAGATATGTTCAAAGTGTTGGCAAGAAGATTATGGTTTTATAGTAATTGATATGACAAGGAAGGTAAACAGCGGTAAGTATAGGAACAAAATAAAACACTTCTTAAACGTTCGATGTTTTCTCACGTTTTTTGGCGTTTTTTGACGTTTTTTCATGTTTTTTGACGTTTTCCACGTTTATTGACGATTGTTTTTTCTATATAATAAAAGGATGAAAAAGAAATTAATAAGAATATCAAGTTAAAGGAATTCTTGATAAAGGGCTTCAAATCTTGGAAGCAAGAAAGAGCAGCTATATACGATAAATTTAAGACGCAATAACAACCTGTAATTGATGCTATTCAAAATTTAGGAAGTTAAATCAAAGAAATAGCAGAACAAAATAAAAATCTAATAACTGAACTTGTTCCAGCTGCACATAAGACGGCTTCAACAGATGCTAGTCTACTAGAAACACCTAAAAAGATAACTTATGATAGTTCTCCAGGTAGTAGTGATACACCTATGACAGGAGAAATAAAGCAGATGAGAAAAAAATAAAGACAAAGTCGAAGGAGTAGAGCCTTTAACAACAGCGCCATCATTTGGAAGTATTGCAACAAAAAATTATATAGTAGAAGAAATGACAGTGTATTTGGTATAAGAACTGTAGAAGAAGATGGAAAAATAATAAATAAGATAGAAAATTCTGAAGTTAAAGTTAGTGGTGATGATTTGATAATTAATGGTAAAACTCATAAAGGAACAGAAGGTCTGTGGGAATTGTTAACAATGAATACTAATAAAACCATTGAAGATTATGATGATGACGATTTTGAACAGTACAAGAAAATAATAATAGAATCAGGTGCTGCCTTCCAAGAATATAGTCGAGATAAAAAAGTAGCATCGAATAGAGGTTCTAAGTACATTAATATTATCAAGCCTATTTGGGATAATTATATTAAACCATCTTTACCTCCAACTCCTAAAAAGAACACGACACCTAAAAGGATTGGTGAAGGAATTAAACAATATACCGAGATACCTAAAGAATATATTAGAATGGGTGATGTGAGAAAGCTTATAGATAGGCTAATAGTTATAGATGGAGAAGAAAAGGCTGTTAATAATAACTTTTATAATGAGAAAGTAGGTATAGTGAGTAGTATTAATAATAAGCTTTCACAATTTATTCCTAATGATCCGAAAGGTATAGGTTATTTGAATAAGATCTTAAATACATTACCACTACGATTCTGGAATGATGAGAAGCTTGGAAAAGGATTAGTAAATGATTTGATTAATAAACTCCCATTTGAATTACATATTCCTGGTATGTCGTATTGCGGTCCGGGAACTAAGCTACAAGAGAGATTAGAAAGAGGTGATAAAGGTATTAACCCATTAGATGAGGCTTGTAAAGAACACGATATATACTAAAGAGACAATAAAGATACAGAGTCAAGACATATTGCAGATAAGGAACTAGAAACTAAAGCATGGAAATGAGCATTTAGTAGTGATGCACCAATTGGCGAACGATTAGCTGCTTTTGGAATTGGTACTGCTAGGAATGCTAAGATTAAGTTAGGATGGGGATTGTAAGTTTTTAAATGTTATTATGTATGATTGTTTTATGGATACATTCCATAAAAGCGTTGTTTCAAGATTTTCTTTATAATAAACGGATAGTATTGAGAGTTACGAGTTACAGAGTTTTCAAGCTAACACAAGAACATTTAATAATTTGAATGAAGCTAACAAAGATAATGAGTTCCATTTCGATGTGGGGATGGGTTCATACATCCACACAAAGCAGATTGTCATTTGACTTTTGAAATGGTTGGTGCATCAGTTGGAGGAACATTTGGTGCAAATGATACTATAAAACTTGTAGATAACTTCTTACCATTCTTCTTTTCTCAAATTGAGGTTAGAAAGCATGGAGCTGTTATAGATAAGATTGAACTACCTGGAATAACATCTACAGCTATTGGAACATTAAAGATTTCCAAACCAGAAGTTGAATATCTAAAACAAGCAGGATTTGAAACGGATGATAAACTTGGTCTACGCAAGGATTTTAGTGTTTTGTATCCATCAAGATTAATTCCAGGCTTTTTAAGTGATTATAAAGGGGTTATTTGGAAAGGCGGATTGAAAATAACATTTACAAAAGCTAACAACAATAACGATGCCTTATGCAAATGGACTGGAACAGAAGCAAGTGCAACAGCTCCTCATGATGGAAAAATAACAATAAAAAGTATTGAGATAAGAATGCCAATTATTGAATACGAATCTAATTACGTAAAAAAAAGTTAAAGTTGAATATTCTTAAAGAAAAGTTAAAGTTGAATAATCATGTTTTCATTCCATGCTTATCAATGTGTTCAAAAGGCTGTTGTAGGTTCTTTTTTGGATTTCGATGTTACTACTCAATTTAATTCTATACAATTTGATATGCCTGATTTCGTAGTTGTAATGTTCCAAACTGATAGAAGTGGTAAACAAACAGCAGATGCAAGTATGTTCGATCATTGTAAGGTAAAGAATATATATCTTAAGAATGGAAGGAATGAGGTATTTCCAAAAGAATCAAGAATCTTAGATATTGTTAACAGGGATTATTTTAAGATCTACGAAGATTATACTGCATTTAAGAGAATGACATGTGGCAATACCGAAATATACTATGATCCTAAAGAGGATATAGATAACAGACCAATGTGTGTGATTAATTGTAATAAGAGCAAGAACGTATCGGTAAATGAGAGAACAAACAAAAAGATTGTAGTAGACTTTGCAGAAGCTGTAGCTGATAATACTTTACGTTATGCGATTTTAATTGGACAAAAGAAATTTACATATGACCCTAAGAATGAGAAAGCAGTAGAAGAGTTTTAGAGAGTTACATGTATGTTTGTATTGTTTATGGTGGTTTTTCATAAACGAAATTAACAAAAATGATTAAAAAGATTTTAGTTGAAGATATAAATTGAAGAGCGATTATTGATTTTCTATATAAGTAATACGATGGCGTGTCATATTGAGGTTTTAAATAAACTTGGAAGTATTGAGCAAAAACAAGTTATTGGATTAAGAGAATTAGAATATAAGATTGTGAAAATGGAAAGGATTAAAACTAAGTTTGGAAAGAGCATTTTAGTTGAGTGCGAAGAGTTTAAGATCTTCCTTCTACCTAGATTTACAAAACACTTAACGTATAAAATGATTGATGAGATCGTTAAAGATGGAATAAAAATAAAATACACTGGTGTAAAAGATAATTATCCAACTGTTGAGTTCTGTATGTAAATTTCAAACGAGGATCGGTTTTATGAATTTTCTCATAAAACGAACATTTTCCTTATAACAAATAAGAAGCTATGGCTAATTATTTGAATAAGAAAAATGACGTTAAAGCATTGAGATTCCTTCGCGTAGATGAGTTGGAAAAAAGTAAAGCGTACGAGTAAACATTATGGAAATTGATTCAAACACAACGTTATGGTCAAAGAGTTTTAGTACATTTAGATGAGCAATATAAGACGTTATTACCACAAAGATATAATGATGATACCGAGCAAGTGTTGAAAGATTTGAAAAAATATAAACTGTCTGTTAAGTATGAAGGTTTGAAAGATTTAGATAATGGTTATAAAATACATCAGTTTTACTTTAGAAATGAGTCCAAAAATAACAAAAATGATTAAAATATGTCTTCAGAAGTAAAAAATTGAGTGGTTATTATGGATCCCCAATGAAGTTCGTTCTTACTAATAATTTCAATGTAATTGTGAAAAATGTGCAAACCGAACTTCAAGTAGTTTTTGATATTAACGGCTGTCTATTGAGCTTGAATTACGATCAGTGGACTGAGTTTAGGAAGTCATTGTTTCTCATAAAGAACAAAGTTAGCAGAAGATTCCCTTATCAGTATCCGAACTTGTAATTTTAAGTATGTTCTAAGTGTAAAAGTGTTTTTATGATTTCAGGATTATAAAAACTAAAACATTTGGACATACAGAACGCAATGTCATTTGAATTTTAAAGATACATTTATAAATAACAGATTTCTTTGAGTTTTCTCTAATTATATCCTTAGAGTTATGCAACCTACAAGACATTTGGTAGATAGTAAATTTATTTCTCTTTTGATTTTCGTTTGAATTTTGAAAATCGGTTAATAAACAACGCAGATATAACAAATTCAAAATTTCGGGATTTTTACGGGTTTCTTTTTGAGTTTTCGGGAAAATGTTATTCTTTAAAAGGTCTTAGAATTTTATGTAGATTATGCTAGTATTTTTTATTGTTCAAATATTTGATTTTTTTTGCAGTGTGCCAACTCATATTTTTTTCCCGAAATTTGCCAACTTTTTTTATTTGATGAGTCTGCGCATTCCAACTATGGAGGGGTAAAACTATCCTCTTAAAAATATTTTGGGTAAACACTGTAGTATTTGGTAAGTGGGTTGGCAACACTGACATTTTTTTGTATTGCAAATTAGGATTTAGTTCTGTTATTCTGGTATCACTGAGTGTTGATGAGAAGAAAAGAGAGACACTAGCGCATGCATGTGGCACGTTTTAGAACTAGATGCTAACTCTGTCGACAAGGATGCTAACGGCGAAGATGCATTCGCTTGAAAACTGATCGTTACGAGAAGAAAGTTGAGCGATGAATGCTGCGCCCGAGCTATGCTAAGTCGTTAAAACCAATGTTAAGTATATGTGAGGCGAAGAATATGCCGCCGTTACTTCGCTGTTAATTATTCTCTCTCTCTCTCTATTGCATAAAACTCTTTGTCCTTCAGAGCTGAGAATCAGATTGCGAGTCACGTTTTACTTCCTTCTTCTTCTTTGCTATATATGTATATGTGTGCGCGACAGGTGATATTGTAAATGTATGTGTGTGCGATTGAGTGAGAGTTGTATGCAATACACTAAACTTTAAGCTTTTATAATTCAGTTATTTCTGAAGCGATTTGCACCAGACCAAAATATTTTTTCAATCAAAGACAGCACTATATGTTGTAAGTTTTAGATATAAGTTTTTATGATTCTAAATGTCATAAAAGCCTATGCGATCTCACTTTGAAATTGAATTATGGGAATACTTTGCGCTATGTAACTTTGTATGGTTAGTTAGATCCTTCTGCGCTGGTTAAAAATATGTCCGAAATGAGTTGGTCTATAGTTTTGGCCCAGAAGTAACCATGATATACTATTATTATTATTATTATTATTATTATTACTATTACTTAGGGGATGAGAATTTAATAGGAAAAATAAAAGAAATTAATGATTAGTCACCCTGCCTAGGATGAATTGCCTTAGATGAGATACTTCGGATGAAATTGTGTCAAAAGAAAAAGAGGGGGAAAGCTGTCACGTCCTCGACAACTTGAAAATCGAAACATCGGATGCCTTAACAAAAAAAAGTAAGATTTGTCTTCATCATGAAATATAGTAACATCCGTTCAAAGGGTAAAATATTTTGGATTATATATGTGTTAAATTGATATTTTAACACAATATACATACAAATATTTGGTCTAGGAATTAATTCGTGCGGGTGGACAAGAGATGGCGCAACGAACGGAGCGTCCACAGTTCCGTGTATCCACACATGTGTTGCAAACCCCTGTCATCGCATATCGTTCGTAGTATAGGGCAGTGGATTAAAGCGTCAACAACACCAGTTTGTAGTTAAGTGAACATGGCGCAATTTGTGCCTGATAAAGTGTTTTTACGGGGTGTCCTGCTGCATTACTTTAACATGCAGAAAAGTGCGACTGAAAGTCATCGTATTTTGGTGGAAGTGCATGGTGACCATGCTCTAGCTGAGCAAACGTGTCAGAAGTGGTTTGCACGGTTTAGAAGTGGTGATTTCGGCTTGGCAGGCCAAGAGCGAGCTGGACAGCCAAAAAAATTTCAAGACGAAGAATTGACAGCATTGCTCGAGCAGGATTCGTGTCAAACGCAGGAACAACTTGCAGCAGCATTAGGCGTTGATCAAACAACAGTCTCCAAACGCTTGAAAGCCATGGGAATGATTCAAAAGATGTCACATTGGGTTCCACATGAATTGAAAGACAGAGACGTTGAAAGACGAAAAACCATTTGCGAATTGCTGCTTCAACGACAGAGCAGAAAGGGGTTTCTGCATCGAATTATTACGGGTGATGAGAAGTGGGTCCATTACGAGAACCCTAAACGAAAAAAGGCCTGGGTGAAACCAGGAGAACCAGGTCCATCACAACCAAAACGAGATATTCACTGTGCAAAGGTTATGCTGTGCATATGGTGGGATATGAAAGGTGTGGTGTACTATGAGCTGCTGCAACCGGGTGAAAATATGAATGAAGAACGTTATCGACGGCAATTAATGCGTTTGAAGCAAGCTCTGGCCAGAACACGACCAGAATGGGAGAACAGACATGATAAACCTATTGTTCAACATGATAACGCTCGCCCACATGTCGCAAAACCGGTCAAAACCTATTTAGAAAATGTCGGATGGGAAGTTTTACCCCACCCGCCGTATTCACCAGACGTTGCTCCTTCGGACTACTACTTGTTCGATTGCATGAACAACGATTTGATTGGACAGCGGTTTACTTCTTCAGAAGATATCGAAACATGGGTCTCTGACTGGATCGCTTTCAAGGATGAGGACTCCTTTCGCCACGGAATCCGTACATTGCCTGACAGATGGGCGAAAGTGGTGGCTAGCGATGGACAATATTTTTCTTAAGGTATTTATGTATTTTGTGTTTGTACTACAGCTTCAATGTGTGCGTACCAACCGCACGAATTAATTCCTAGACCAAATATAAATAGAATAATTCCTATTTACAAATTTTGGTTGAACAGATCTATATTACGTGTTGGAATGGAGAATGAAAGTATTATTATTATTCCTAGTAATAGTGTAGGAAGTATGAAACAATTACACAATGAAAGAAAAATGTTTCAGACATGTTTATGACTCACACTTGGACCTAAGGATGACGCTTATGTATTCATGAATTGTTTGGTAAACTGGTTATGTTCCCAGAAAGTACGAACCAAAATTATAGACATGTATGAAGGTCGTTTTAACTTGCAATTTCTAAAGAAAATGAATATTTCTCATCCCCATTACCTTAAAATTACGAAACGAATGCTCAGAATACTATTATAATAATACTTTTATTAAGTAAGAGTAGAAAACTCCGGTGTATATAGAACATTCACACTTTTGGAATCCCACTATCTTACTAACGGTGAAAAATTCTGATTTCGGTTATGATAAAATACTACAGTTCAGCGATTTCAAATTCATTTTTAAGAAAAGATATGCAAACACGCAAGGACATAAATGAGAAAGTGGTCTTAATGGTAACTAGAACCATTAACTTGAACCTGGAGCATCAGACCAATGTGTATTTTCTGATTCGCTGAAAGTATCTCCGTAACTTGTCTCTATTAAACCTCGAGAAGTCGCGCTGCCAAAGTAACGCGAATAGTCGCGCGCGATCAAAAAGATCGCACCAAAACAATGTGCACGAAATATTGTTTTAAACGTTTTTCTTGTATTAAAAACGTAATTTTGTGTTTATTCATTAATAGGAAATGAAATATTTATTATTATAAGTTTTTCAGTTTCTTTTAATTCTTATTTGGAATAAAATATTTTTTCTCTGTTACGTATCTGGTTACATAGATAACAATGCAATGGTTTTATTGAAAATTCGAATTCTGATGATGATTTTCTGTTTTTGTAACGAAATAAAATTGTTCTTGATAATGATACATTTGGAAGTCCACTTTTTGGTTCCCCTAAAATTAGAAATACAATAGTAAATTAGTAGAATAAATACTATATAAACATAACAATAAAACAATGCTTCATAGTGTATTTTACATTCAATTAGAGCTCACTCGCAACTAAGCAGTTACCATACGCGCCTTTCACGTGGGACTTCCGAGTTGGATTCCGGGTGAGAGCTCATGTAGTTTGGATCCCACGTTAAGCAGTAGTTCCACGTCTTACATGACCTTTATACTGAAAGGGGCGCTAAATCAGATTTACATTGAATTATTTTACGGTCACGTCATTTTGAAACTTCACCTATACAGCACTATATTGAACTATTTTAGGTTATCTTCAAATCGACACTGTTTTACACTTCGTCGTCGCATATTTCGGCCTCTCTTGCTGTGTCGAAGTTCGGAAAATCGCTGAACATTTGTGGATTTAAAATTTTCAGACTCACTCGCAGACTCTCCACTTCCCCTTTCGTGTTCACTCACTTCTACATTATCTTTTTTGTTATGAACTTCCACAGAAAAAACTCCAACGAGATCATCCTGGCTGATTTATCAGAATAGTCCTCTCGTAATATTTCCCTCCGTTCTTTTACGATGTTCATTTCTAGTTTCCTCTTTTTTCACATTTGGTATCAGTCTGTTAACTCTGTCGACTTCCTTTCCCTCCATTAAAATAATATTTTTGTTTATAAAGCTTGAAACATTTCCAAAAGAAAGTCACGTGCGGAGCGAAACACTGCAAAAATCATTACACGTTTAGTCGCGCGTGGTAGGAAGCACCACAGAGTCACTAAACAATCACTAGCATTTAAACTAAACAACAGATAACGGAGTGACTGAGGAGGAATGTTTAGGAAGGTGAAGAGAAAGATTAGCTGGACGGTGGAGTCTGTCTGAAAAACAGGGTGGACACACGATAAAAAATAATTTCCCTGCGGTTCTGTCCCTGCGCGATTACTCGAAGGTTATACTCGTTTCACAATTATTTCCAGTAACTTTGAACGACAGGGACACAAACACAGATACATTGAGTACATTTAAAATTTGAAAGACTCTCCCACGGAGAATCGAAGCCGGGAATCCGACCACCTAACTATCTGATAGTGGTGTACCTGGTTGTTTCCAAGCCCTAGTAAGCTTGAGACGTAAAATATCGTGCTCGTGGGTCTTCTCGGGTCACTCATGTTTAATCCCACTTTCTCATCTCGCCATTTCGTTCATCATAATTCAGAATAATCATAGTCTGCCCTGCTTTACTTATGCCTTTCCTCAAAATGACAGGCGTAATTGTGGGGCTTTAAACGCATAGATTTCATTTTCAAGCGCTTAGCGGAAACCAATCCGAACAAAAAACAGTTATATTTTCGGTTGCTCATTAAAGTATTCTCAAAAATATATAGAGAAATAAACATGGGGAATCCGTGTAATTCCGTTCAAAGTGAAACAGCAAGTTCATAATACCTTAAAACAAAATCATTACACATCTTTCGGAATTTTATCAATATATGTATGGATAATCTGAATAGTAGCAATATAGTATTGTGCTGTTTTCAAACAAAACTGAAACAATTAAGGTTGGTTTCATTTTCAAATTTTAACAAACGCAAACTACTTAAGCAGCTTTTGTTACGAATCAGGTGCATATATTGTAGTTGATAGTACCATTCACTTGTGAATTCAACTGTTTTTATGTAGTTAATATTTGGAGTTAGGACCTCCGTAGTCCCTTAGTTCCGCTCATATATATAGCTCTTTCCATAATATTCTACGGCACTGGAAATATATGAAATTTTCACACTATTTACATGAAATTTCACATTCTAATTGAAAAATGTCTGAATCTTTGACATTTTGAAGGTAAAAAAACATTCTTTTGCCCCTCTTTTGGGGCTTAAGCACAAAAGTACATTTTCTGTATCTGGTATTAAATGTAAAATATTTTAAGCAATTGCCTCCAATAATTATTTATAAGGAATTTTGGGCACATGTGTATTATTTGCTAGAAAATACAGTAACACTCATCCGCAATGTTAGTATAGTCATCTGGAACATTATATTTGATAATACTCCACTTCTCGGGGCAAAAGGCGTAAACATGTGGTGGGTTGAGTGTTATATTTTGCATTATCATAATCCCAAGTGTTATATTTTGAAACTCCACTAATCATTATCTTAATCACAAATGTCACTGAATGATTGCTCTGATGCTCCTTGCATGTGGCAAGCGGGCTTACATATATTATATTGCACTTTTCAGCTATTTGACTACTAACGCCATACATCTTGCACTTTTAGTGATGCTAGTACTGAAACATTTCTTGCAGTCTTACAAAGATTTGTAAAGCGTAGAGGAAAACGATTGTATGTATATACTGACTGCTGTAACAATTTTTGTCGGTGCCAGCGTAGAGTTAAAACAATTATTGGAATTTATGTTAGATGTAGAACATAAAGAAAAGCTATCAGAGTTTGTTAGGAGTCAAGGTATTGAATGGCATTTCAATCCTCCCTTCAGCTAGTCATTATGGTGTACTCTGTGAAGCATGCGCAAAATCAGTAAAATATCACTTAAAACGTGTTACTGGTAGTGTAAAGTTCACATTTGAGGTGTTGTATACAGTGTTAACGCAAATGGAGGCATGTTTGAAATCTAGGCCTTTTCTACTCCATTGTCTAGTGATCCTAATGATTTGAATGTTTTGACACCAGGTAATTTTGTGGTTGGACACGCATTATTAGCTGTACCCAGCGAAGATTGTACAGTAGGTAGAATAACTTTGATACCTAGCTGTAAACTTGTTCAAAGTTTGGTTCAAACATTCTGGAAGCGGTGGCCATTGCAATATTTGTCAAGGTTGCATCAGACTCTTAAACGGTTGTTACAAAAAATTGAAAGTTGGTAGCATTTTTATGTTGAAGGACGATCATTTGCCACCACAGTAATGAAAACTAGGTAGGAGCACAAAGGTTCATATGGGTGCCCATGAATTGATACGTGTGGTAGCTCTACGCACTGCACAAGGAGAATGTAAGAGGCCTATTGTAAAAGTCTCGATCTTGCCTTTTGAACAATTGAATGAATCGTAAATTTTATCGTAATTATAATATGTGATTATATGTTTAAGTAAAGATTTCAAGGGCGGGCATGTTGGGTTTTAATGGGCGTAACCTTTTATTTATTTATTTATTTATTTTATTTGTTCCTATTACAGGAAATAAATCCCAATTACAATGGGCTTACATATTAATAAAACATCAGTGAGTATAATATAAAAATAAAAAAAAGAGAACAGATAAATAACAGTTAAAAACACTGATAATGTAACTCCATAGCGTACAAGATAATTTGAAAATATAATATTCAACTTAAATATTTTCACAACAAGGCTTAGTATTTACTCACACGGTGATTATATTACAATAGATTTAATTGTTTTTATATAAGATGAAAAAGATGATGAAAAATCTAACTCAATATTGGTTGCCGATAAATTATTGTAAGTATTACTCATTCTCATTAGTGGTGAATTCAAGCATGTTTCGGTTTTAGCACTTGTAAGATGGAATGGCATCCTGTTACGAAGATAGGTATTTTTTACATTAAAATGTAATTTAGTAATTTTACATTAAAATGTAATGTAAAGTAACAGGGAAATCTCCCGTCTTACAGATAACATAGAATAGTTAAATGTATTTAATAATTCTTCATGAGATATGTTTTCTCTGATGGAATTTAGCTTATAAATTTGATAATACAAATATCACAAAAATTTCTTCTGAATACGTTCAATTTTTTTTTCATAGCACGTGTAGCAATGCGACTATATAATAGAAACATATTCAATTTTACTACGAACCATACTGTTAAATAAGGTTGTATAAGCTTTAGTCTGTTTAAACTCCCTTGTATTTCGTATTAAAAAACCAAGAGATTTAAATGCATCGTTTACGATATTGTCAATATGTTGTTTGAAACATAATTTAATATTTACAAGTATACCTAAATCATTTACTTCATACACTTTTTGTATAATAATATTGTTAATTTTATAGTCATGATCGTAATTAGAGACCTTTCTCGAAAACGAAATTGATACACATTTATTGATATTAAATGGTAACTTATTTTTAATACTCCATGCATAACAGTTATCCAAATCTGCTTGCAGTTGTGATATATCATTACTATCTCTTATCTCCTTATATATTTTCATATCATCTCCATATAATGGACATTTTGAATATCTAATGACAGTAGGTAAATCGTTTATAAATAACAAAAACAATAATGGGCCCAGATTAGAGCCTTGGGGTATACCTGATGTTATGTCATATACTATTGAGTTAGTTTGATTGAAAGTTACGTACTGCTTCCTACCTAATAAATAAGAGCATAGTAATATCAACAATTTGTCTGAAAAACCCATATTTGATAATTTCATTTGCAATATATCGTGATCGAGTCTATCAAAAGCCTTTGCAAAGTCTGTGTATATAGCATCAACTGTAGATTTGTTATTAAGATGTCTTGAATAAATGTCTTGAATAAATGTATATACATTCGTAGTGGTAGACCGTCCTGCATAGAATCCATGCTGATAAATCGAAATATATGGTTTTACATGGTTGAAAATTTTTGTATATAATATCTGTTTAAGTATTTTAGCTAGGACTGAAATCAACGATATCGGCCTATAATTTTCTATTTTTCTGGATTACCTTTTCTAAGTATTGGACATACCTTACTAGTCTTCCAAAGTACCGGAAAAGTAGATGTTCTTAAAATAAGATTAAATATGTGAGTAAGAGGTGTTATTAATACACCAGCACATCCCTTAAAAATATATATTGAAATCATATCAGGACCACTTGATTTCGAGGATTTTAACTTATTTATAGATTAAAATTTGGTTATATGTAATTGCATCAATTAATAACTGGTGAGAAACATCCAATTTACCTGCTTGAGGGAAATCATATGTAGCAGAGTGAACGGGATATACACTTCTAAAATATCGTGCAAAACCATCTACAATAGAATTACTAGTATTCAACTGTTGAATATTATAATACATACAATTGATTGTGTTATTATTTTTCTTTTTACGTTTAGTAAAATTCCAGAACGATTTAGCATTGCCTTTTATTGTATCCTCAACTTGCATTATGTATGATTTGTAAGCTTGAGATATTTTACTTTTTGATTGTCTACTTAAATTAACATATTTGTCATAGTTATAATCCGATTCATTTTTATGCCTTCTATAATATTCTTTTTCTTTTAAAATATTAATAACTTCAGAGATACACCAACTTGGATATCTGTTCTTTTTAAACATTCTTTTCTTAGGCACATTTTTGTCAATAATATAATTAAAGATATCATAAAATTGTTTAACAGCATCATCAACATTATTACATTCAAGTAAACTTTTCCAATTTTGTAGCTGTAGCATTTTGTATACATTTAAAAAATCTGCCTTATTGTAATTATATACAGTAACTGGGCTTAATAAAACCTTTGGTATGGGTTTTTTTTAATAAACATTCACATTTTAATGAGGGATGACGTGTATCTTCAGGTAGCAGTGGAAATTCAGATTTATTTACCATAATTCAATTTTGAATATCAGTTATAACTAAATTCAAAGTCTTCCCATGATCATTTTTTACATTATTAAATAGCTTCAGGTCGAACAAAGAAAGGAAATTTGCTAAGGAAATGCATATTGAATCGCCCTGTAATAAATCATAATCGCAACCAGTAATCGCTGGTATGTTAAAATCTCCCAAAATTATCAAATTATTATGCTAACTACTACAAGTAACAATGCTTTCAATTTTTAAAAAGAATTCACTATATTTATCAATTTTTGATTTTGGTGGTATATGTAGTAATAATATGTAATAGGGTTTGCGAAATAAACTTAACCTTAAACATACAATCTCTAATAAATCAATGTGTATAGGTATATTTTCAACCTGGAAATCCTTTAAGACTGCTATTAGAACTCCTCCCCCATTTCTACCTTTTCTATCCTGTCGATACACATCATACATATGATCTATAAATTCACTATCAAATATACCTTACAACAGCCAGGTTTCTGGAAGTAAAATCATATCAAGATGAGAGACGAGGAAACTTGTATATAATTCATTCAATTTTGGCCTTAACCCTTGAACATTTTGATAATAAATTGACAACATTTAACTAAGATTCATTTTTGTATTTAAAGCAAAGCATTAACTTCATCGATAGTACCAAGTGTATACACATAGGTGTCATTCGCTCTCTTTTTCAGTTTAATATTACAAGCATAATCTATCCAGACAAAGTCATAATTCTTTTCTTTCTTAACCCTCCTTGCCTCTTTGAATACCATTTTCCTATGTGAAGTTAAATTCTGATTCACATAAATAGTTCCACCAGTTGTATAACCAATATCACTACAATTTAAATTTCTTTTAACTTTTCTTTTTTTCATAAAAGATTCTTTATCACATCTTTTTACAAATTTAACTATTATACATGGATTAGGTTGAGTAGGTGTTTTTTCATTCTATGGCAAACATCTATCATATCGTCTGTTACATTAAGATCTAATGCAGAGCCAACCTTTTTGATAATAGAGTTAACATCCTCATCCTGAAGAATGGGTATACCATGTAACTCAATAGTATTTCTCCGTCTACTTCATCTAATTGTAGCTTTAACGTGTCAACCTGTTTTTTCCACAAAGAATTTTCATTTTTTAGAGCTTCAATAGTAGTCCTACATTCATTATTTCCTCATTTTGATTTTTCAGTAATTTTGAGTTTTCGTCCAATTTTTCGTGTGCAACATTCAATGACTTCCCCAAAACCTTCTCTAATTGTGTGTTACACGTTTTAATATCATCAACTTCCTTTTTTATGGTAAGTAACAACTGATACACTTCTTCCAATGTAGGTTTTATATCAACACTCGTTGAAGTTTCACCGGATATAGATTTTAGCCTCGATTTCTCACAGTTTCCGCATCGCAAAATGGTATTTGAAAATCGCAAATATTTTACATCTTCTTCATTCAAATTAGCACAAGTGTTGTGAAATATATTACTACACTCACTACATTGTATTTTCAAATTAATATCCTGCCGTGCCCCTGGTTTTGAACATTTTCTGCAAATACCCATATTGAGAAGAGAGAAGAAAAACAACGAAACAACTAAACGTTTTAGCGCTCACTATTATTATGATAACTATTATTAGAATAAGATCTGGTAACACTGAGAAGAGAGGAATGTATGTGTTCTTTGGCCGTGTGCAAGGCCTCGAACTTGTGATGGCACTGAACACTTTTTGTGTAAAATTGAAGCTAATGTGTAACGTCATTTCAAATACAGTCTACATTTTTTATATACCGACTTCTGTCATTTAGAACCTAAAACCAAATTAAAACATGAACACGCTAGAAACGAACCTTTCAACGTCTATTGATCGTGGTCAAACCGTTCGGCTAGTAATCTGAAGGTCCTCGACTCGGATCCACAGAACATAACTATTTTCTACTTTAAAAATTTGTTGCCGATTGATCGGTGACTAACCACGTTTTATTACGTTTAGATATTTGAATACTCGTATGTTTCAATACTTGAATATCAAATGTCCAATAATAATAATAATAATAATAATAATAATAATAATAATAATAATAATAATAATAATAATAATAATAATAATAATAATAATAATAATCTCGTAGAAGATTAAAGTTAGGGCTTCTTGTCGCTCAGGTCATACCATTACTAACAGAAACGTGACATTTGGCAAGAAATACTTTTTTTTAGTGTTACCCGCCAGAAGAATGATTTCAACTTCCTTAGTAAAGCAAAACAAAATAAAATCGAGACGAGAGTGAACATTTTAGACTCGAGACTGGACAAGAATAACTCAAATTATCGTTTACTTTCGAGATAAGAATCGAGACGAGATGAAAAGTATCGTAAACATTCCTCGTCTCATCTCGATTTTCAGAAGAGTCTATGTCTATTCTTAAGTAACACTTGCTCTGTAGACTGAATCTTATAGGCTGTTTTCTTACTTTGTAATTCTGAGCTCATTGTAGGCAGTTCTATTTAGGTATTTTTGTAGCAAATCTTTTAAATTACTTGTGCATATCCTAAAAGTTAATTTATTACATGCCTTAGTCTGACCTAATATTCAGTTATTTTTATTACAGTTATATTCCATAAAACGTACAGTAGAAAATTTTCTATATGAAACTTTAGTGCAACGCTAACTTTTAAAATTTGGGTACTATAGTTTTAAATCACTACATAAATAGTTCCCCACAAAGTACTATAAAAATATTTAAGTTCAAACATTTAGAACAGTTTGAACTTAACACCTTTTATGCAGCAAACACAGGTATGTTATTTTTCATGACGAAATTGTCCCTAAAGTGAGCGACTGGGATTGTAAGTAACCTCTACCTGTGCATCATGAATTGAACGACCTTGAGATGAGTGCGTATACTTGTATGAGTTTAGATGGAAACTTTCGCAGATTATTTGAAAGTAAATATTGGAGAAGTATGAAATGAAATGAACAGAGGCGTGTCATTTTGTTATAAAATTACAACAATGCGAATGTGGTTTATCTGATCCCAAATGTTTTTTGTCCAATATCAATGGTTGAAGGAGCACTCTGATTAGCAAAGTTAAAAAGAGTTTGACGACCGTATTCCGTCACAAGCAATTCTTTCTTCAACTCCTTTGTGGCAAAATCGGAAGACAACTCGAGACTACTAATCACAAGGTTGGTAATCCGCGCTCATTCGGAAGAGCATTTTTTCACTGTTTAAAGTGTTTTCCTTTAGATTCGCCTTAATGGAAAGAAGTGGAGCCATTTCACGTATTTTTGGAGAATAAGCTGTGATTCATTTACGTTCCGTTGCGTCTCTTCCGCAAGTGATGTAATTTTCAAAACGGAAGTGGAGCCAACGCAGAGTCGCTGCGAGGTTGAAAAGTTTTGGCAATATGTCGCTAGATGCCCATTGCTGGCCAATTATTATTATTATTATTATTATTATTATTATTATTATTGAAGTTTTGTGGGGAAAGTTGTCTTTAGACTCATTCGAACCCTTAACTGCATCCCGGTGCTTCAGAATACTTTCTCTTTGTTTTTCTGATTCACTGAAAATATCTCTGTAAATTGTTTCTATTTTCAAAGGGGTTTGACTCGTTCTACAGTACCATTAACCTTGCATGTCGAGGACTCCAACAAGGACATTAAAAACATTTAAAATTTCAAAGCCTCTCCCACCGGAAATCCAAACCGAGACCCCGACTACTAAACTACGTGATGGGCGGGATACCTGGATCGTCCCCAAGGCAAGTAAATTTGGGGTGGACCACATCGTGCTCGTGGGTTTTCTCGGGACACTCCAGTATTTCCGTGTCCTCAAACTATTTCATTCCACTAATTGTAGTTCACAATTGAGTTGTTTTAATCATGGCCTCGCTTAAAATTACTGACATAATCGTGGGATATTAAAGCAAAGAACTTATTTCATTTAATTTTCAAACGGTTAACCGGAACCAAACGGAACAGAAAACAAATGTATTTTCTACTGCGCATTAACGTGTTGTAAGAGGAAAAGTAAAGCTCCGAATTTTATTTTGAAAATTACAGTTAGTGTTACATTAATCACAAATGTCAAAAGGTTAATACTCAGATGCTGCTTGCATGTCCCAGTGACTAATGTAAGACTACACCCTCTCTTTTAAAAGTCACATGAATAATTTGCCATAAATATCTTTAGAAGGAACTTACCGGAAGAAGTTATCTTTCTGATAAATTAATGTGAAATTTGATGCTATCCTATTAACGAGATATGCAAATTTCAAAACTGGAATGCTATCTTGGTAACGCGTCGTCTTAGGGGCAAAGAAGGTGATTTTTTCATTAAAAAAATATTTATTTCTAGAAATCAAAATGAGCTTCAAATTAAATACGAATGTCAGAGAATAAATATTCTGATGTTCATTGCATGTGGATATGGGGCTACGTTCCCCCCTTCCTAATGTCGTATCAGTATGCAGGATAAATATCCTTAGCATGGATGTACGGGAACAAGGCAGATTTCGTATCTATTTTGTCATTAATGCAGACAAATTTGGTGTTTTTTTAAAATCTCATATCTACTGTAAATAATTATCTTCTATGACTGTAACCGAATGTGCATACATTCTTATTCTTATGGTGTCACTGGAATATAATCAAAGAGGTTACATTTGTTAGAAATAAGTTGTTACTTTTAATATAGCACAAGATGACACACACAAGTCACAAGCGTAATTTCTGCACATTCAAGCAAAACCAGCTATCAGTTGTTATCTAAAACGACAGAGCATAACATTTGAAAGATTACAAGTTTACTCGTATGTACTCAGATGTACCCTCGTCGCCAAAAGTGCCTTTACATCCCCGTGACGAGTATGTAACCGCGCAGTACTCCAAGTAAGGGATGGTTGCATAAGAAATTGTGATTAATTTTGAAGAGTTTTTATTTTGACTAGGGAAATAACGTATGTAAGGGAGTAAAGGAACAGATATAAAGCATCAGTATACTGTCATCTCTATGTTCAGTTAATAACTGCTAACAGTTGCTACTAGCGCATTTTACTCTTCAGGAATTTACTACGACATGTTCGCAGGACACTTTTCTAAGTCCTAAATGTATGCGTCAATAATTTATTTCGTCTCTATTTGATAATGGAAACTGACTACGATGAACGTGAATATGTTTCGCTGTCGTAAAGCAAGGTCCGTAATAAATGTAAATAAGGTTCTTCTTATTAAATAAAACAAAGATGTATTTATTGTGTGTATAGCACAATATAATGCAGTAACTAAGCAACATGATAATCCTTAACACCAGCAAATTTTTTACAACAGGAGGAGGGAGCAAAAGGCCGATATAGAGTTTTTCGACGTATTGCGCTATATATAATCAGTTAAAATTCATAATATTTGTAATTGATAGAATAAATCGTCTTACTCTTTTAAATCGCCACTGTAGCCTATTAGTCAGAACATTCACCTCCAGACATGATGTAGAGAGAAGAGAAAGAAAGATATATGACAAGTAGCGTAACTAATTTTACTGCGCCAGGGATCAATTTACTCATACCCGCCACCTGCACCACGCATTTCAGCTGCTGCGTTATATATACGGTTCTATGTCAGAAGGGCAAGACGAAAGGGCGAGGACAGAAAGGCCCGAGTCAAAACAGCAACGATCAAAAGGACCTGGAGCTAAAAGCAAAAGGGACCCGCATCAAACAGCCCGTGTCAAAAGGGGCCTACGTCAAATGAACCGGCGGCAAAACGGGCCCCGTTACAAAAGGGCCCCAGTCGAAAGAAACCTGCTCGTAAGGTCCCTGAAACAAAAGTGCCCGAGTGAAAACCGCACCGCGTTAAAAGTGCCCGGGTTAAAAGGGCCCGTGTAATTGTCTCCGCGACAAAACGCCCCGAGTAAAACCGGCTCCGGGTCATAAACTCTCTGCGACAAAGGGGCCCTGTGACAAAAGGGCACGGGTCGAAACAATGCGTAACAAAAGGGTCCGAGTCAAAACGGACCCGAGTCTAAAGGGTCTGGGTCAAAAGGTGTCCGTGACAAAAGGCGCGAGTCAAATTTACCCCGCGTCAAAAGTATCCGGTTCAAAAGTTCCGTGCTTCAAAACAGCCCGGGTCGAAAGAACCCCGACTTAATAGGTCCTAGGTCAAAAGGATTTTGTGACATAGACTCGAGTCAAAAGGTTTCTGCGTCAAACGTGCCAGAGTAAAAACGGCCCCGCACTAAAAGAGCGTAGGTTAAGGTGCCTGCGAGTCAGCAGGGCTTGGGTAAAATAGCCCCATGTTAAAACAGAATGGGCCAAAAGATATCCGTGACAAAACGGCCCATCGCCAAATAGGCCCGAGTTAAAATAGCCCCGCGTCAAAAAGGCCTGGATCAAAATTCTCCGCGACCAAAGGGCGAGAGTAAAACCGACCCCGCGTCAAAAAGTTCTTAGTAAAAAGGGCTCGAGTAAAACGGGTCCTACCTCAAAAGAGTACGGGCCAAAAGGACCCCGCCTCAAAATGGGCCAGGTCGAAACAGCCCAGCGTGAAAAAGGCCCGAGACAAAATGACCCGACGTCAAGAGAGCCAGGAATAAGACGACCCATCGTGAAAAAGGTCTGGGTCAAATGGGTCCCGCAAAAACGACGCTTGTCAAAAGGGCCCTGCGTCAAACGGGCCCAAGAAAAGGCAACCCCACGTCAAGAGAGCAAAGGTCATATTGTCCCAGTGTCAAAAGTGCCGGGTAAATGATCCCTGGACAATAGGCCCCATGTTAAAACGGCCCCGGGTCATGATATTTCCGCTTCAAAAGGGAACTGAGCCAAAAGAGCCCGCGACAAATTGGCCCTGGGTTCAGAAAAGGCCGGGTCATAGGAGCGGCCTCAAAAAGGCACGAGTCAAAAGCACCGCGCAACAAAAGGGCCCGAGTCAAAAGGACTGGTTTCTAAAGGCCACGGGTCAAGAAAGCGAAGTAACACAAAGGCCCGAGTCAAAACGGCCCAGCGTCAAAATTGTACGGGTCAAAAGTGATCAAGTTAAAAGGTTTTGTGTCCAAAGTGCCTGGGTCGAAAGGAACCCTCCTCGAAAGGACCCGGGTCAAAATGGCCCTACCTGAAAAAGGTCTGGGTACAAAGGTATCCGCGACAAAAGGAACGAGTCAAAACGACCCCGCGTCAAAAGGGCTCGAGTTAAAAGGGGCCTGCGTAAAAAGAGCCCCGGTCAAATATATCCCGCCTCAAAAGGGCTCGGGTCAAATCTGAGAAGCTTGAAAAAGTCCAGGTCAAAATCGTCCTGCGACAAAAAGACCCGAGTAAAAAACAATCTCATGTTAAGGGAGATCGAGTCAAAAGAGTGCTACGCCAAACGGATTGTGCCAAAAGGGACCCCGCTACAAAAATGCCCGAGTCGAAAAGGCCCGGGTCTAAAGCTCTTCGCAAGAAACCTTTCCGGATTAAAACGGCCCCGCATCAAAACAGCCCGGGAAAAGGACTCCGCGAAAAAAACCGGAGTCAAAGGGTTAATACGTGAAACGGGCTTGATAAAAAACGGCCCCGCGTTAAAAGAGCGCAAGTCAAAAAGTGCCCAGGTGAAAAGGGCCCAGCGACCAAAGGGCCAAAGTAGAAAGGGCCCCGCGTGAAAAGAAGCCGAGTCAAAAGGCCCCGTGACAAATGGTTCTTAGTTCAAAAGAGAGAGGGTCAAAAGGATGCAACTGAAAAGGGCACGGTTCAAATCAGCCCCACTGGAAAATAGCCCGAGTCAGAAAGGCCTGGGTCAAAAGATCTCCGCGACAAAAATGCCCGAGTCAATATGACCCCGCGTCAAAAAGGGCCCTGTCAAAATAGCCCAGAGTGAAAAGTCCAGGTGAAAAGTCTCCGCGAAACAAGGGTCCAAGTCAAAATGACCACGCGTCAAAATAGCTCGGGTCGAAAAGGCTCGAGTTAAAAGTTTTTGGGATAAAACGACCCATCGTGAACAAGACCTGGGTCAAAATGGTCCCGCGAAAAAAAGAACCGAGTCAAATGGAACTGCATCAAACGAGCCCGAGTATAAACAGCCCAACGTCAAGAGAGCCCAGAGAAAATTAAGAAACATTCGCAATAATGTTACCTCGCTGGTTTTGAATGCTTAAGGCACCGACTGAAAGTTACGCGGCTGAGCGAATGTGAAAAAAGAGCTCAGGTCAAAAGGTCTCCGGGTCAAAAGGCCCCGCGAGAAAAGTCTTCGAGTAAAAAGATCTCCGCAACAAAAAGTCCTGAGTTACAACGGTCCCGCTACAAATGGATACGAGTTAAAAGGACAAGTGCCAAAAGGGCTCGGTGAAAGGGCCCCGCGACAAACGGGCCCTACATCAAAAGAGCCCGGGTCAAATTGACCGCCTCTAAAGGACACGGGTCAAAATAGTCCCGCTACTAAAAGGGCCGTGTCAAAATGGCCCCGCGTCAAAATTGCCCGGGTCAAAAGGATCGAGTTAAAAGAGTCCTGCGTCAAAGCAGACTGGGTCGAAAAAACCCCGCCTCAAAGGGGCCCGAGTCGAACGGCCCAGCATGAAAAAGGTCTGGGCGTAAGTGCTCCGCGACAAAATGTCCCTGCGTCAATGTTACCCGGTATATACGGTTTCACGTGTAAAAATCCTGAGATCAAAACAAGAGTGAAAATCAGGCATGCACGAGGGGATAATATCCCCTTCGTAAGTTGAAGTGATTATGCAAAACAATGAGAAATATCTGTAGTTATTATTTACAAATAGTAAATTTGAATGGAGATACTATTTTTTTGTTAATTGTTCTGCAACAATCTCTATCGCTTAAGTCGTTCTCCATCAAAGTTGGCTTGCACTTCCGACTTTCAGAATAAAACCTTATCTATTATTAACTTTACCCTTAGTTCTAAAATTCCATTTCCACCCCTGGATCAAGGTATAGAATGAAAAATATTCTATGGAAAAGATTAGTTTTTTGTTGCTCTGTGAAGATATATTTGGATCTGTATACAGGGTATTGGGACAGAACAATAATATAGAGCTTTTATATTTATTGCCCTATATATATATAAAGTCATAGTTTATCATTAATAGCGTATATCCTCTTACTTTTTAAAATTGCCACAGTAGCTTATTAGTCAGAACATACATCCAGATATAATGTAAAGAGAAGAGAAGAAAGGAGATATGGCCAGTGGCCTAACTAGTTTTACTGTGCCCTGGATCGATTCATTCCATTGGTGATCGATTTGCTCACACCCTCCTGCCCCACGTATTTCAGCTGCTGCGTTATATATATATATATATATATATATATATATATATATATATATATACAAAGATATTTTTATTAAGAAATCAAAGTTTTTACTTATCTTTTTCCTAAGTTATAAATACATACTTAACTCGTAACTCCTAGCGTGGGGGATCAAATTTGACCTCAGAGAACATATTTCTAGCTGTGGACAATATATATATATTGTTTCACTGAGGCTTCAGTCGTCTATTCTCAGTTGACCTTGCTAAGGGGCCGCAGTGGCTCAGTAATAGAGTATTCACCTCTGGTGCATGGGGACCTGGGAATGATCCCAGCCCGCGCAAACTGAATCTTGTGCTGGATAAACACTGTGTGCGTGGCTTTTCTCGGCATTCTAAGGTTTCGTCCCACTTTCTTCATTCCACAATTTCATTCGTTTCTCATTATCGCCGCCTCCTTTAGCCTAGCCGGCATAATCGTGGGTCGTAAAACTTAACGGTTGCATTTTTTTCAGTTGATCTTGAGATCTCGTAGCGACTTGTTGTTCGAATCCATACACTTTGTTGTTTCGATAGTTTCCGACCTCTGGGGTCGAAATTTCCCCAGGATAGTACTTGCGCTATACGTTTCCTGCATTACATTTTTTCTGTCGTTCTCTTGGGGAGTGTTACAGAGATTTGTGCAGAACTCGGAACTGGCAGATTTTTCAGAAGGTGGCTTCTTGCAATTTTCTATAGAATATTGGATGTTGCATGCTTAAATAGCCTTCTTTCCAACGAACCAAGAAGATTTCAGAGGCGAGACTTCATGAAGAGTATTGCGATGACTCACTCAAGATTGCCATCACTCCCAATAAAGATCACCTAAAAGTAAAGGGCGAATGCGGGAAACTTTCTCGTAGGCTTCGGCAGTCATTGTTTCGACTAACTGATGGGAACATCAAAGAAAACCGTCCGCAAACAGATTCTTCAGCTAAAAGGAGGAGATGTGCTATTTGTTCTCGAATTGATGACAAAAAACGTTCTTAAATTTGTTCTATGTGCAACCGAAATGTGCATAAGGGTCAATCAAGAAAAATCACTATATGTACTGACTGTCAGTAGAAGAACTAAAGTGTTTATATTTGTTCTGTGTCTAATGGATATGTGATTAAGACACATTTTGGGGTCGTCCACATACTACGTAACGCGGCAAGGAGGGAAGGGGGTTTGGCCTTGCGTTACGAAGCGTGATAAGGGGGAGGAGTTGCTTTAGGTCTTCGTTACGTAACAGTTTATCTGCTGTATTTTTTTTATTTTATTCTCGGATTTATATGCAATTTGCTTTTAAACAAATATTTTTATTTTTTTGTCTTTTTTTTATAAATTAGCTAGAATACCCGTTTTTCATAGGGGAAGAATACGTTTCATTTTGGATATATAGGGCACCAAAACTGTCACCATCAACTTACGGACTCCAAAAACTACGTATTCGACACAAATACTGGTCATATTCGATCACTTTTATATATCTCCCCTTCCCCAAGTTGCATGGCCAAATTTTAATTTAAAAGGCATCGTAAGTGTTACTCTTCATCTCAGTGATCCCAAACACCATGGTCTCGACTCTAATATCAGTCATTTTCGAACATTTTGTATATGTCATCCTCCACTTTACCCAAGTTTCGGGCCGAATTTGGATTTAAACTGCATCGAAACTGTCACTGTTTATCTCAGCGACCCAGAAATCTATGGATTTGACATTAACATCGTTCATTTTCAATCATTTTTATATATTCCCCCTCCCCCAAGTTGCACCTTCAAAGTAAAATGATAAAAATCATCCAAAGTCAGTACTTTATCTATGTTAAAAATTTGAACGAGATTGGTGGGGAGGTTAAGAGTTATTAAGTTACAAACAGTCACTTTCATATATATATATATATATATATATATATATATATATATGTATAAATAGATAGATAGATATATAGATATAGATAAATAAATATTTCTATTGTTTTGGAAAATTGCGAACTTTAGCCTATGTAAATAGAATCATACAGAAGAGATTCGAAGACGCACTAGACCACAGCGTAAGTTATGGCGAATCCTGCATGTATTACGATACAATAAATCTCCGTTTTGCGGCTATCGCAGCATTGGATTTAGGGAACTCGCTTTTCCGGAGTTAGCTGTTAGTGATCGTAACCACCGCCTGAAAATGCCCTCATGTCCCCACTAATATTGCTATTTCTGAGAATGTTATCTGAAACCTTTGATTTGAATCATTACCCAGTCTATTCTTCTAAGGGGTTTTGCATGGGAAACAGAAGATATTCTTTTTCGTGAAATTATATTTTCCGCGATGGAACGATCCAGGATTTGTAGATCAAAATGAGATATTTAAAAACCTAATTCGTCGGATATTATCTCGTACTAAATTTTTTGATTTTTGAATTTGAATATTTCTGAAGAAGTTGAGGTTATTCGAATTCTTGCGCTGATTTAGGACAAGAAGAATATGAAAAGAGGTAAACTGAAGTCCGAAGTCCAAAAATAATGCTCGAGAGCTTTTTCACAAACGAGATGTCCCTGCTTCTTTACATGCGCAGCCACTTTGAATATGTGGTCGCCGAGTAAGGGAACTTAGCATAGCCGAAACTGGCGAATTTCAAATGCACGAAGCATCCTGGATCCATGAAAAATAGATCGATTTTAGTTCTTTAGATCCTGTTCCACCTTCATCTTTCTTGTCAGTACCTCATTGTCATCATCTGACCGAAAAGGATAGGTGTGATCTCCTTAGGAAACGACAGTATGCAGTTTTGAAGAATTAAGGTCGTTAATTAAGCAAACTTATAGGGTTAAAATATTATTACCGTCCTACCATTTTCTAATACGTAGCGGTATTTTGATTTATTAGCGAAAAACACTACAAATATATTCAGAATAAGAGCATTTTGTAATAGAAGTTCTGCTATTAAAAATAGTTTTTATTATAATAACTCCCAAAATAAGGAAAATTGGTGAGAAAACAAAAATCCAAAAGTGTTACCTAACGAACGGGGGAGATGTTCAGCCTTGCATTACGAAGTGTGACAAGGGGGAGGGGGAGGATAAAAATTCGACAAAAATAGCGTTACGTAATATGTGGACGGCCTCTTAAGACTAATCATTGTGTGTATTGGTAGGTAGCCAAACAGGTAGTGGTAGCCAGCACAAAAATATGAGGGGGTGGTAGAAGTTAGGGGGCCGATCCAACCATATTATAGTTCATCATTATATTATAGAAGTTCATTTCCAAGCCCACCGTGAATATTTTAGGGGCAAACGCAAGGGTTGTCCTGGGGGTCCGCCCTCCGAAATCCCGAGTTCCTAAAAATGTAATCTACTTCTAGGGTTATTTTAGAAATTTTCATATAATTTAGCCTCAAATTGTATTTGGGCCCCTCCAAAACTCTTTACGCTTCTCCCGAAATAAATTTCTGGGTACGTCCCTGTTAGGGGGAACAGTAAAACTTTAGGGGCGGGGGCCGGCACCCTAGTTCCCCTGTGGATACGGGCCTGTAGCCAAGCAACTAATCAAACACAAAAACATCAATTGTCAGCTTTTTGAATGAGAAGTTACATTTTCTCAGCACTAATAATTGAATGCTTTTTTTACATAAAAATAAGTTTATTTTCATACTTTGTTATTTTCGGATAACAAAAAACTTTATTTCATTTAAATATGTTTTTCGCTTCGTAATAATCTATTACCAAAAGACCATTAGTTAAAAATATTTTGAAAATATCTTTTGTCCTCAAAACTAATTAAATCCATTAAGGTATAGCACTAGTAAACGCTCCACAATCAACTGCCAATGGTAACACGTATTAACATATTTTAATTTCAAAGCAAATAATGGGGTTAAATCTGACCCTACGATAGTACTTATGCTGTATAAAAATAACTATATTAGTAAAGAGTTAGTATGAATTATGTTAATAGGAAATTAAAATAGTTTTCTCTACATACTCTAGTTTAAGAAAAATAATGATAATAATAAAATAAAATAATGCAATAATAAAAAGATGGTAATAAAATTCTTTTATGGTAATCCTGGATTCTCTCGTGTTGAACAACATGGCTTTCCTCAATGCTGCCTCCAGAAGGGCGAAAAATACGTATTATGAAGCATTCCAGTTCACACTTTTGGTTAGCCGACAACATATCAAGAAATGTCTCAAATTTATTTTTTAGACCTGCCCCCCCCCCCCTTTAAAAACTTTCTGGATCTGTCCGCGATATCGGTTGTTGCCAATTAACTTATATTAGTCATAGCGTACCTTTTAAAATGTTTTCAAACGCTCTTTGCATAAGGAACAGTTTTCCGTATTACTTATTTTTCCTTTCTTTTCTTTTTTTTTTCGCCTTTTTACTGTGCTGGAAAGGGACTCCATGAGCAGTGTTTGGCACACGACCCACTCGGGAGAGTAATGCTCCCGGAAGTACGTTTTTTTCGCGCACTACTCTAGCCAGCTATTTTAAACGCTATCCTAGTCAGTTGTTTTAAGTTGGTCACAAAATTTATATCATGGATTACAAGGGGAACAAAATGAGCCCTGCGGGGCTTCTAACCCGTTCCTACTACTACTAATACTGCTTATCTGCACAAAAGTAAGTAAAGCACTTTTTTGAATATTATTTTCATATTTTAATTTAAAAAGTGTTATGAAAATATAAAAGAATGTGAAAAAAACTCGTGCCGGGTTTGAATTCACCCTAAAAGAGGTTTTCATTAGTAGCATATAGTGCTAGCCCACTCGGCCACGAAGATCAACAACAACAATCAATTTATTTCTGCTATTTAAATGCAACGTGGCAAGAAATGGATAACGCCAACCAATCAGAACTGTGTTTCTCGTTCCTGCTTCGGACAGCATTACTCGCCTGAGCTAGTCCTTTTGGCACAAGCCATGTGCGAACAGCGAGCAGCTCTGAATTTGAATGTTTTCAAGGCCAAGGCCACCAACACAATTTGGTAAGTACACTATCGCTTGACTCACCCTTAGGGAGTGAGTATGCCATAGCAGTTGCATTGTGTGTTTCCGTATGATAATGAGATATTTCTTTGGCAGGAAAATAGTCTTGTAAGGAACCAAAGACGACTGAATATAAAAACATTTAAAAGGTATACTCGGCTTGCAAGACTTACATGCCGGGCTTTACTGTGATGAATAAGGACAACCACTACCACAGTACATGTTGTGGCAGGAAAGTTGTAGTCTACGTGTCTGCCATGAGTTGGTCAGCTGTGTTTATAAACATCAGGCTTGACTTTCGTTTGTTGAGTAGAGCACCTGAAATCCATTCATAATTCGATATCAGGGTTTCAACATGTGACAGTTCTTGTGGATTGTTAATATGTTTTAGCTACTAAAGTAGTGTCTTCATTATTCGATTTGAAAAGAACAAATAAAGCTTTTTACTTTGGGTTTTCTGTTTTTCCAAGTCTAGAGGCATTGTAAAACTCGTTACGTATGGTTTCATGACTTTCTGCGTCAAGACATAGGAGGTGATGACTTCAAAACTTTAAAAAATATTTTGTTATTAGGCCGATATTTATTTTTATTTTTTTTTTGACGGATTTACTTTTGCACTTAGAAGATTGAAATTAACCAAAAAATCATTTTCTTCGCGATTTTCACGCCTTAGATACACGATGGAGACATGTGAAACTTATCGTTTGAAAGGCAGTTCTATTCTGAAGAGAATTATGTACGACCCACGATCCTAGGATAAATAGGGATGTCTAAAGAAAATTTCTACACAAGATCCTTATTTATACGGGAATCTGGGGTATTATGGATATATATTTTTTGGCAGGCTTAGTTTTGCTCCTAGAAGATTGAAATTTGGACAAATATTCACTCCACAGAATAATATTTATCAGATTTCTTTCGGATCTCTACGTTAAAACAGAGGGGTCCTGAGGGGCAAAATTTAAAAGATATTTTGACGAAAAATCTTTTTCTTCGCGATTTTCCCGCCTTAGATACATGATAGAGACATGCGAAATAGTACCGTTTGAAAAGTAGTTCTATTCTCAAGAGAATGATTTAAACCATGATCCTAGAATAAACACGGATGTCACAGGAAATTTTTTACCTGCCATCAGGGTCTTTTGCGGTACTGTGGGGCACTGTGGGGATTATTGATAAATGAAATACTTTTTCTGCCCTTACTACTCAAGATAGAAACTTGCAATTTTGTACACACATATAGTAATTTTCAGTTGATTTTAAGATGATTTTAAGGGTCCAAAGGGACTAATAAAATTTAAAACTCAGAAAAAATTATGATTTCTCTCAAAATGTCTCACTTCAGGGACACAACAGGGAAATGTAAATGGTAGACTCCGATTCAAAAACATTGCGACAGCTGACGCCGTGCAGATAGGCCTCCAAATATACATCTTCTTATCACATAGTCGTGTCAGGTAACGAGATCCCTCTCTCACCTCCTTTCTTCTCTTCCATACTAAAATTAGCTAACAACATGAGCGCGATTCTTATTTCAAACTATACATGTATTAGTATAGTCAAAAAGAAATAACAAAACCGAGACGAAACAAGATTCATAGGTTGATGTAGGGAGAAACTGAAAGGCCCACAATGAAAAATTGAAATTAATGAATGTCTATTACAAAGAGATTCAGAAATGAGCAGAGAGAGAGAAGAGGAAAGAAGAGGAGAAGAAATAGTAACGGGAGAACAGACAAAACTGTGGAATTCAAACGTAGTAAGAAAATAACCTAACATTATAAAATTCCGTTTCCTGAAAACCAACAGTAATATAGAAATAACGTTGGTTTTTACATAGTTTTTCAGAACTATTCGAATATATAGACGATCCTTTAAATATTTATTATGTTACTTTCATAATGGATAGCATACTCAATTTCAAGTAGAACTGTAGATCCCCGAGACACATCTAGGATAATGTCAAAGGTTTAACACACATGCTTTGTTTCCGCGTGGTTCGATTGCAAATTCGGTAGTGTTCGTTGGACGTAATGATCCAAAATACATTCTAATATACCCAGTAGATAACGTTGGTCATATCTTTCATTTCAGACTACTAATGCAAACTGAACGAAAAAAAACGAAACGAAAAGAAAAGAGAAAGAAAGAAAAAAGAGGAAATTGAAGAGTGCTATTTTATTGCTAAATATCTTTCAGATATAACCTATATTAAAGTCCAAACAGTATCGTAATGGAAAGCTACAAATGTTGGAAAGGAAAAGTTCATGTTTCTCATAGATGTAGCATCTTTCAAATTTCAACGTGAATAAAACACATTGAATTATAGGATGGGAACAAATATTGTGTCGAACTAGCAAAATAAAATTTTGTTTTCAAATAACCAGAGAGGTACCATTTTCTAGTCTTTTCCGAAGAGTTATCTGTTCCGAACATCCAGCATTGATTTCATCTCTTCCGAATATAACGTAATTTGCACAGAGAGAAAGAACACGCTAAGAGCTCATACGCATCATCGTGTCAGTCGTATGATGTTGGTTAGGTTATAGATCACCACTGCATCGAGGAATTTAAATCCGTAGTGAACCGGTAATTCGACTGAGATTCGGTAACCCAGAGGATAAAAAAGAGATTTTACTTATTTCCTTGCGTTTAAACAGTATGCCCGTCAGAGATGACTAGGACCGTTGATGTTATCCCCAGAGCACGAAAAACACGACGCCGAAGTTAAGAGTTAATTAGATTCCCCGGTCCAGGTATATCGGGCTTTGGCTCCGTTTTAACTTTGGAATATGAACTGCATGTATGTGTGAGAGGGAGAGAGGGAGAGAAGTGAAAGATGCAAAGACAGATAGGGAAGAGCCAAGAAAGAGAGAGAGGGACGGGACGAATATAAATATGAAGCATACTTACTATTGCAGTGTATGATATAACATGCACACACTATTTACTTGAACTATCGCCAGTAATGCCTTTAAGTTCTCCATAAGAAGATGAATCTCTGTTTGCAGCCATTATTTTATGTGAAAAAGTCATACTACCTGATGGAGAATCGAACCAAGATTTTCCATTTGAAAGTCTGACACGTTACCACTACACCACCGATTGCTTTAGCCAAGCTTTGTTTAACAAATGATGTAGTGTTTCTTTCTGAGAGCGATAACAAGAAAAGTGCATACTGCAGATCAATGATGTCTTTGGAAGTCCTGGTAATTCCCTTGCTCTTTCCCAACCAACATTCGTAAATCGTCTCTATCATGATACAGGTGTTTGCTTTCATATTCTTACGTAATGCTTGTCCAGTATGATACGTCGATTCTTCACAGTCACATTGTAAAAATATTAAATTTGACGTGAATAAGATTTGAACCTATGTTAGATAGCTGTATTATACATAAGGCCACTGCTTTACCCCAACTCTTTCATGCCACCTGAAATTAGAAGCCAAATATTGCTTACTTTAGGTGTGATATATGGAGCGAATCAAAGTGCACAACGAAATTGATTTATTCGACGGCCTAGAGAGAAATTAGTGCCCACTAATAAAGGAAATGCATACAATCCAGGAAAAATTACAGAAATAAAACATATTTTTCAGTAATTTCGTCGTGCAACTTCAAAAGTAGGTGAATAATAATAGTAATAATAATAATAATAATAATAATAATAATAATAATAATAAATGTGTACATTCACACTACAGTAGTCTATTATTATTATTATTATTATTATTATTATTATTATTATTATTATTATTATTATTATTATTATTATTAGCATCAATTACCCGCTTCATTGTGTTAAATTGAGAAAAAATATGGTCCGTTACTCAGTCACTGTTTAGTATTACTAAAGCCCTCTTTGATATCGGTCATTTTCGATGAGTTTTACATATCCCCTCCCCACCCTATGTTCCTTGGGCACGGCATCTGCAGTGTCATTGTTGATCTCAGTGAGCCGGAAAACTGTGAATTCGATATTGATATTGCTTATTTCGATCATTTTTATACGTCTCCCCTCCTCCCTGTAGACGGACTGAATTTGGATTCAAACAGCATCAGATGTGTCACTATTAATATCAGCAACTCCAAAAATTACAGATTCATCACTTATACCAGTAATTTTTCGTTCTTTGCTAAATGCCACTCCCCCTCTTCATCTCTTAAGTTCCCACGTCTAAGTGATATGACAGAAACGATCTCAGGTTCGAACTTCATCTAGGTTGAAAATTTGATCGTGATGGATCTTTTTTTCGCGAGTTATCAACTCTTATTTATACATTTTAACTTCTCCCTCAACCCTAAGCTATATCCTCAAAGTAAATAGATAAATACTATCTTAGGCTGGAACCTGATCTGTGTTGAAAATTTAATTGAGATCGGTCGGGTGGTTCAAATCTGATGAAGTTACAAAAACAGCCACTTTCATTTTCAGTTTTTTTTTACATGTACTACCATGAGCAAAATAAAAGACGTGTCTCATTATTCTGAAGTTTTTTGAAAATATCTCCATTTTCTTTATATGTTCGAAATTTTGGAAGGTTTCCCCAGCAGGACAGGTTAATAACAAACCCGTTTTTAATACTTGTGTTAGATATTAGCTTAAAATAAATAAATTAGAAGCAAAAGACATTAAATCGACAGAAATCTCGAGAATTACCAACTCTGCTAATGTGGGAAATTTTCAAGAACGCGAATGAATTCTGCAGTTCAACACGAAGCAGCGACATCTATGTCATTGAGAGAGACGTGGATTAGATCTACAAACGAAACTTTTAACGAAACATTTCTAATGTGTCTTATTACATGCATTATCAGCGAACTCCAAATATATCAATCTATGCTAAGTATTAACGTACAGATAGAGCAAATAGTGGAAATTAACTATGGAAAAAGACGAATTCTTAGCACAATCGTAAAGAAAAATCGTCTTTACCGTAGAACAGGTTCATTTCACGTAAGAAAACAAATAGCTCATTTAGTTAAAACAACTAGTCTGTATGCCGAAGGTGTTGGGTTCGAACCCCGTGGAAGTTCCGTTGTAATTTTTATTACTGTGGTTAATTTTTTATGTGGGAAAAAGTCAAATTGTAACATATCTGTAAAACTCATGACGATACCAAAAAAAGAGAAAATGTCGTTCTCGCACTTGCATTAGTGTCTCTAATTTTTGTCTGCAAACAGTTTCGTAATTATTTCCCCTGTGCTCACTACTCACTACATGCTCACTGGTGCATAACGAATGTTTTTCAGTAAATGCTAATTCTAACTTGGAGAATTATATAAAGTTTCACAATGTTTCTCGCTTGATAGTCTTCTATCTACTTTTTTGGACACTTTGATAACAGATTTCCCTATTAAATGTTTAATTTCTCCTATATATATTTAATTACAGAAAAGTTTTACATGTATTTGTCTTAAATTGAAATTATTTTGAATTTACCACATGAGGTAAGTAGCCCGAAGGAGGAGAACTGAACTAACTGATATTCTACGTAAAAGCAACCTATTGTAGAATGATTATGCTTCTTAACTTCAGCACATAATCTTTACGTTAGTTAGACAGAGAAAAACCCTGTTTTTTCCTCTCCTATGACCACTCATCTTAAAGCTCTACATGTAATGATTCGTGTCACATAATTTCGGCTCTCCAAAGACATTTATATTTATATTTATTATTATTATTATTATTATTATTATTATTATTCCTGAATATGCCACCCTTACATAGTGTAACTTTAGATATCTTACTTTAAAGTGCTTTCTTTAGTAATAATTTGAGCAACCATGTAACAAAATTTAAAATGTATGATGGGGCACGAAGTTTTATTTCCCCCCCTCTCTTTTCAGCATCGTCCCAACAGAAAGTATATAATTTCGGACAAGCAGAGTAGACAAAATGAATAAGAAATATATTTAAAGTAACCTTTCCTCCTCCGTGAATGGAATATCACGTAACATTTTTTATTCTACTGAAGACGACCCTAGGCCGTTATGGTTAGGTAACAAAAGAAATACCTAATATATTTATTGCGCCCCTTGACTGTAATATTACCCCTTCTTTATTTGTTCGAGGCCATCCTACATAACCAAGGGTGACAAAAAGAATAGGAAAAGTGTCTAAAGATTACAAAGCACTTTATATTTTGTCAGAAACAAGGCAGTGTATACACAGCATTGCTTTCGTTAACAAGTGTTTCACCGTTGAGTCGCTTATAAAATTAGGCAGAATAAAGTTTTCTAGAGGGATTTGTCCAGGATGGTTTGGTGTAGGGCTAATAACGATGAGTACATTTATTTACATCACCGCTAAAGAAATAGCAAACTTTCTGAAAGGAACTTACTTAGGAAACATCAGATCCTCCTGCATCTGGCGTTCTGAATGAAAGTTCTATGGGACTATTAGAAAAATATATATTCCCGTTTCCACGATGATGGTAGAATTTCTTAAGCCGTTATTGAATTACGTTCGAAGCATAGGCGTAAATAGCGCCCCCGCAACCCTGTGGCGTGGAGACCGCACAAGCTGCAAGGCCAAAAATATACAGAAAGTACGCAGGGGCGGACCAGGCCAAATTTTCACCCGGGCTAAGTGACTTTTTGGCGTCCTCCCCCTAGTACTAGCCTATATTTTACATTTTATCATAGTGTTTTTAATATTTTAAACCCATTTTTCAAAAAGACATTCATTACCTAGGAAAACTTCACAAAGAATATGGCCTGCTATAAACAATACGAACTCTCCGCCCCCTGCTTAGTCTTGTGGCTAGCACGCCTGCCTTCTGTGGTACCGGATCCAATTCCCGGTGTTTTCCTGTTGAACGATAAAAGTGGTTCAGATTCCACTATAATTAGTATCCACATCTCCTTTGGCCATTAAGGCATAACCGTGGAACGCTAAACTCAAGCAAACAAACAAACAATACTTACACCCCCGCCACTCTTTATTCGACATGCCATCTCTCCATTTTTCGATACAGCCCCCTTACTACTATGAAACTCTCTTCTTCCATGGTTATGTAATTGCCACTACTTTACAAGAATATAAACCAAAAACGTCAGTAGAAAACACGTTCAAAAATTTACTTTTTGAGGCTCGTTTTGGTTCCCCTCTTTCTCTGGCGCCCCGGGCAGTCGCTCGGCCCTTGGCACGCACCTGAAAGTACGGACGCATAACTAAGGACTGCGGAGGAGAGGTTAACCTTCATATTATGCCACTGGTTTGACGTATTTGAAATGTTCAGTGGCTGATCGTTTAGTGAAGTAATTTCGACGGTTCTTGATGTTTAAAGTTTAGCTGAGACAAAGTTACCTAACCAAATACATTTGATATCGCGATGTCACAATTTGATTTTTCCTCACCTAAAAAAGATAAAAACAATCAATAGTAATAAAAACCCTTACTCGTACTGGGCTCTAACTAACTACCTAATTCGTACAGACTAGTTGCTCTGACCAACTGAGTTTCGATTTCTTACGCGAAAGAAGTCTGTTATATTACGAGGCATGCTTTTCATGAGCAAAACTGTTCGAAGTAATACGAACATAGCTCAAGAACAGAGACGGAACTAAATTACCACTCGATTGACCTTGAGGCCAAATCACCAAAGGGTAGCTATAAGCGTAAGTTCAGCATGCATGTCTGTGGAGTTCTGTTCAGTATTCCTATCTGCCAATCACGCTTGTTTGTAAGAATAATATTTTACAAACCTAACCTTTCGATAGAGTACAATAGCAGAGAATCAAAGGGAAGGAATTGTTGCCCTTGTGAACGTTGGATACCACCATGTGCAATAAAATTGTCGCGTCTCCTTGAAGTGATATGTTATCGAAAATAACTATTTTTCCCTTTATATATCCGAAGTTTTTGAGGGTTTCAAAATGAGGAAACGTTACTGACAAACAACGACGCATTTAGGGGTGGGTCCAGGGGGTCCGGACCCCCTCTGAAATCCCAACTTTTCTGTAAATTTAGCCTTATTTTTGGGATTATTTTTTTTAAAATTTTATTATAACTTATCCTAATATTGAAGTCGGGCCCCTTCCGAAATAAATTACTGTATACGTGCCTGCTGATAATTTTCAATATATTCGTTAAATAATAAAATTAGGAGCAAAAAGCTTCAACACGGGCTAACTTTTGTCCACTGCCAATATTGTTAGAAGGGATATTAATAGCAAAAACTGCTAGTCAATGTTGAACCTTGAAACTTCACCCCGAACAGCAAGTCTATTATTGAGAACTACATATGAAACATTTTATCAAAACTTATCTAGCTTTTATCTGGCATGAAATTATTAGGCATGAAATTATTACCAAAATGCACTATCCTAAAATGTGTATCTAAACATTGCTCTACGTATCTACGAAGCAATGAAAATTTTTTATCGAAATATTTGGGCAGGAAACTCTAACAGCCAGCGATTTTATTTAAATCGTAATAAACCCTGTAACCGTGTGTTAACGTGAAGACAAACCTTGGTCCAATTTTAAAGTGTTGGAAGAATGAAAACTCAATGTTCGTAGGTTCACTCACCACAACATTTTATTCTTATGTGTAACGATGAAACAAGAAAGAAAAAATGTATAACCGTTATGACAAAACTTCAACAAAGTCTGAAGAGAACAATACTAAAATAGTAACACAATGACGTCAACCAAGACCTATTTCATGTAGCGTTTGGACGAAATTACAACTGTCAACAATTGCAGAAGTAAAAACAGGCTGATGGGCGTAATGTAGTCTAGACTTCTGAATGCATTTACTTCCTCAAAACTTCCGTCTCGTCATTGGTATGCCGTTAGTCATGGTAAAACCTTTCAATTGGAAGTGAAATGACACAAACTAAAACAGTTTTAAATCAATAAATGTCTATGTGTAAAAGTAGGTGTCTCTTATCTGTAGTTCTGAGTTCCTTTTACTTTGAAGTGACAAATAAGAGAAGAAAGTATGGTGATCGAAAAAAAATCAAATTTGAGATTTCAACGAATTTACACGCATTACAGCCACTAATACCGGAAAAGTTATTTTTCGATACATGTCCATCTGTTCGTCCGTCCATTCGCTACACTTTTCTGTGCACTCGCATAGAGGCGAACCGTTCAACTTATCTGCACCAAATTTTAGTTTAACATTTTCATAGTATTTCCTATAGTTTCTTTTATTTCCCTCCTACTCCTAAAACAAGGGTAGTTTCCTGTACGATGAAAATAAAGAAATATTTTCTCATAACTGGCTCAAACGATCTAGTTTTCTTTCTTTTTTTATAAATCAATATTTAATTAGCAAAACTATTTTGTGGTATAAGGCATTTATCTGAGAAAAATCTACAAGGAGTAGTTTATAGTTAGGGGTGAGTTTTTTATCAGTGATTTTCTCAAAATGGACTCAAGTGTTTTCGTTTATATTTCATAAATACATATTTCATTAATAACTTAACAATATGGCATAAATAACTCGTTTGTCCTAAAAAAATGCGAGGGGTAGTTTATTCTTGGTGGAGTGTGTTGTCTGGGCAATTTTCTCAAAAATGACTCAAAAGAGTTTATTCGTATTTTAAAAACACATATTTCGTTAATAATCAAACAATATGGCAAAACTCGTTTGTCCTGAAAAAAATATACGAGGGTAGTTTATTCTTGGGGGTGGTTTTCCTCCACGGCTTTCTCTAAAATGAATCAAGCAATTTTGTTGGTACTCAGAAATAAATATTTCATTAAAAACCTAATAATATGGAATAACTCGCTTGCCCTGAAAGAATCCTCAAGAGATAGTTTATTCGGGGAGTTATTTTTCCCTCACGATTTTCTCAAAAATTACTCGGACAATTTTATTGATAATTCACAAATAAACATTTCATTAATAACCCTATACTTTAGTATAAGTCTTTTCTATGAAGAACAATTACGACGGATAGATTATTTTGGAGGTCAAGGTTTTTCCCAACAATTTTCTCGAACGACAGGCGATTTTGTTCAAATTTCGCAAATAAATATTTCATTAATAAGCAAAAGTATATCTTAACTCATTGTTCGAAACAATGCAAAAGAGGTAGGTTACTTCTGACGTGTTCTTTTTGAACGACTTTCTCGAAAATGACTCATTTGATTTTTTCATATTTCATAAACAATTATTTCATTAATTGCTCTATTATATGTCTAATGAAAATGTGCTCAAAGTGTGAGTTAGTTTTGTAGTGTGGATTTTCTTCAATCGAAGTTCTTTACTCGATAATGTGACATTCGATGTATTTGAATAATACGATATTTTTTTCGTATTATCCAAATACACACTTCAGTAACAACTGCGGCCTAACACAGTTAAGAAATTGAATTTGAAAAGTTTAGTGCGGTGGCCCTGTAATTGAATATTTTTTGGTAAACTCCCTAGCTTTTGGTGGTAAACTCAGGCTTTTCTCTTTCGAGCGACAAAAGAGAGAAGAGAATATGGTGATTGTGAAAATAGTATATCAAATTCAGATTTCAACAGATTTACATACTTCATGGCGTCTACATACCGAAAATGTGATTTTTCGATACCCGTCCTTCCGGTCCGTCCGTTCGGTACACTTTTCTGTGCACTCGCCTAGAGGCCATACCGTTCAACGTATCTACACCAAATTTTAAACTTAGGGTTTACATAGTATTCCTACAGGAGATTTTTCCATTTTTTCCTACCGCCTAAAATAAGTGTGATTTACTAACAGCCGAAAATCGAAAAAAGCTATTTTCTCCAAAATGGTTTTAACAATTTTGTTTATTTTTCATTAATCAATATTTAATTAACAACCCTATATTGCAGTATCAGATATTTCTCTTAGAGAAATTTACGAGAGGTAGTTTATTCTTGGAGGTGACTTTTTCTCGACGATGTTCTCAGAAAAGACACTGGCAAATTTTGTACACACTTCTTAAACAAATATTTAACCTTGCAACATGGTATAAGTCAATTGACCTGTAGTAGTTTATTCTTGGAGTTGAATTTATTTCCAGTGAGTTTCTCAAACACGACCAGTTGGCAACCCTGTATCTCGACAACGAAGCTGAACTCGAAAACTGAAATAGGGCCATTTGTCTCCTTTTGATGTCACGAATCATCTCCCGAAGTTTGTGGACATCTTTCAAGTTCACCCTTAATGAAGCTTCTTTTCGAAAAGTTAACTATTAACTTTAGACATTGTTTATTTTTTTAAAAATCACAAATACCGTTATTAATTTTAAGGCAGAGAGCTACTTTTGAGAGAATAGATCTTTAAAAATAATTTTAAAACTTAGACTTTTGTTTTTGAGACATTCCAGCCAAGACGAGACATTTTAAAAGCTATCTCGTGTCCAAAACATTTGTTACGTCTTCTTTTGGATGTCACAAAGCGCGTCTCGTCTCTTTCTCGAGACATGTCTTATCTCGTGCGCATTCGTCAACACTTGGGAAGGATTATCTTTCTACTCAAAGCATTGTTTTTATAATGGTTGCAAATTTATGATAATTGCCGTCAACATAAACTACAGTCCTTTCAGTTGAATTAATTGTTTATTATTATTATTGAAATTAAAATTAAATGGAATATCTAGTTTAACGTTGCACGATTATGCACCTACGCTAAGGGAGAATGATGATGATGAAATGAAGAAAGTGGGAGGAAAATGGAAAATTCCAAGAAAACCCATATCCATGCACACGGTATTTGTCTACCTCAAATTTCACTTGGCGCGAAGTAGAGTCGAGCCACGGACTCCATGAATGCTCTATTATTATTATTATTATTATTATTATTATTATTATTATTATTATTATTATTAATACTAATAATAATAATAATAATAATAATAATAATTGAAGTGAGCTTAACGAGTTTCAACCGTCCGACTCAACCAATATTTGGGTGCCTGTTCGTTCGTCTACTCCATGACAACTTTTCATAAAAGAAATTTCCTTTTAATGAAACTAGTAAGTGCCTTTTAGCTTTGAGAAGTAACTATTGCTTGGAATTTGAAATCTGCAAAATATAAGAGATAAAATTAACCAAATGGCGCAAGTTTACACTAATGTATACAAAACAATTTTGCAATAACAATTACGTGAATCTTGTCCCATAAAGAAGCCGAAACCCCTACACCGAAGAGCCCTCCGAGATTTGATAATTGTCCACACGGACTGAAATTGTCATTTGAAGCCAAGACTTTAATATGAAGCCAATAATTTCTTTAAAATAGACGAAAAATTCGAAAGTCATAAGCAGTTTCATATTTTTACCTTTTTCCAAAATGGAGCCGTAGCACACTATACTGATGAGCTCTCTCGACTCCAGGATTTGATCATTCTCCATCGGACTGAAATTGTCATTTGGAACCAACACTTTAATACGAAGCCCAACATTTCTTTAAAATAGACGAAAAATTCGAACGTTATAAACATTTTAATATTTTTGCCTTTTCTCATAAGGGACCCGTATTAGCCTACACTGAAGATCCCCACGAGATTAGATCCTTGACCACTTGGACTGAAATTCTCATTTGAAACCAAAACTTTAATATGAACCCAAAAATTAAACTTTTACATCAATTTAAACTGACTGGGTTCCAGTTCACCCCACTATTATGTTTAGTTTAGTTAAGTGGTAATTTGTGACAGCTTCACATCATCAAAAGAATCTTTCACTCTTCTCCCCAGAAGTTTGTGCTGGATCCGCCACTGGATTCAATAGACACTTTTCCTATTCTTTTTATCACCTTGTTGGGGCTCCCTCGTACAAATAAAGAAGCTGTAATATTACAATCAAGGGGCGCTATATATTAGGTATTTCTTTAATTACCTACCCCTAACCGCACAGGGCCATCTTTGGTAGAATAAAAAAATGCTACGTGATATTCCAATCATGAAACAGGAGATGATGCTGTAAATATATTTCTTATTCATTTTGTCTACCCTGCTTATCAGAAATTACTTTCTGTTGGAAGGGTACTGAAATGAGAGGGGCAAAATAAAACGTTGGTTGTTCAAATAATTACTAAAGAAAGCATTTTAAATTAAGATATCTAAAATTTAAACTAAGAAAGTAAGATATCCTTACATTATGTAAGGATGGCATATTCAGGATTATTATTACTATTATTATTATTATTATTATTATTATTATTATTATTATTATTATTATTATTATTATTATTATTATATGAATGTCTTTGGAGCGCCGAAATTTTGTGAGACGAACAATGGAATGTAGAGGTTTAAGATGGGTGGTCATAGGGAGGAAAAACCAGATTTTTTTTCTGTCTGACTCTCTAACGTGAAGATGCTGATGGCAAGAAGTATCATCATTCTACAATAGGTTGCTTTTACGTATAATATCAATTACTTGAGTTTTCCTCCTTCGAGCTACTTATCTCATGTGGTAAATTCAAAACAATTTCAATTCAAATCAAATACATTGTAAAACATTTCCGTAATTAAACATCTAGGGAAAATTAAACATTTAATAGGGAAATCTGTTATCAAAATATCCAAACAGACTATCTAATGAGAAATATTGTGAAACTTTATAAAATTCTCCAAACTAGGATTAACATTTACTGGGAAACAACGCGCCAGCGAGCATTGCGTATAGTGAGCAGTGAGCACAGGGGAAATAATTACTAAACTTTTTGCAAACAAAATTAGGGATGCTAATGCAAGTGCGACAACGACATTTTTTCTTTTTTTGGTATAGTCATGAATTTTACACATATGTTACAATTTGATTCTTTCCCACATAAAAAAAATAAATAAAATAACCATAATAATAAAAATGACAACGTCATTCCATCAGAATTCGAACCCGCTATCTTTGGCATAAAGACTAGTTGCTTTAACTAACTGAGCTATTTGTTTTGTTACGTGAACTGAGCCTGTTCCGGTAAAGACGATATTTCATTACGGTCGCGCTACCAACTCGCCCTTTTCCATAAACAATTTCCACTTTTTGCTCTATCATTACGTTAATACTTGGCATATATTCATATATTTGGAGTTTGCAGATAATGCACGAAATAAGACATATTAGAAATATTTCGTTAAAAGTTTCGTTTGTAGATTTTATCCACATTCCTCTCAGTGACATAAATGTTGGTGCTTCGTGTTGAACTGCAGAAATCCCTTGCGTTCTTGAAAAATTCCCACTTTAGCAGAGTTGGTAATTCTCGAGATTTCTGTCGATTTAATGTTTTTTGCTTCTAATTTATTTATTTTAAGCTTATATCTAACACAAATATTAAAAACGAGTTTGTTATTAACCTGTCCTGCTGGGGAAACCTTCCGAAATTTCGAACATATAAAGAAAACAGATATTTTAAAAAAAATTCAAAATAAAGAGACGCGTCATTTATTTTGCTCATGGTAGTACCTCCCTCTCACCGGCAACTACGTTGCACCGTCAAACTGAAATGACAAAAGTAGTCCCGGATCCGAACCTTTTCTATGTTGAAAGCTTTATAGAGATCAGTCGGGTGGTTCAAGAGATTAGGATCCAAAGCATAGTTACTTTCAATTTTATAATATGGGTCATTATTATTATTATTATTATTATTATTATTATTATTATTATTATTATTATTATTATTATTATTATTTGCTAACTTTTGAACTTGTACGGAGAAATTACATTTTCACATCCTTTCCTCGATTGTAAGTTTTATTTTTCTCTTTTTATTATTTTTATCTTTATTATTTTTCTCTATTTTTATTATTATTTTATTTTTCTCTAGGGCACTTATTTTTCTCTAGGATGTCGAACAAATCAATTTTGTTGTGCACTTCGTTGCAAATAACGTTACAGGAAGAGGCCGATTCGTTCCAATGATCCGGGCTAAAGAAAGTAATATTCGGCTTGAAATTTTAGATGGCATGATATTGTAGGGGTAACGCAATGGCCTTATGAATAATATTGCTATCTACGCGGGCCACCCAGAAAGTGATACCCGTTTGCGCCGCTTGAAGCGCTGACGACTCGGAAAGCCGCTGGGCAAGGCCATACCGCGTCAGTGGCTTGACTGCCTGCTCTGTGCGAGGTTGCGTGATGCTAGCAGTGCGTATGTTGTGTCTGTGCTCATTTATAATGATTAAACGAATTAAGAACCCCGCCAGTTGTGAAGTGAGGGCCGTGATTAAATTTCTTAATGAACGAGGTGTATGAGACAATGCGATGGACGAGTCGTCTGTTCGGCGCTGTTGTCGCAACTTCAACCTGGGGAGGGGGTACACACGACGAGGAGCGTTCAGGAAGACCATCTGTTATTACAGACGAACTGCTGAGGTCAATAGTCGAATGAGTGAGAAACGATCGGCGCGTCACAATTGATGAACTCTGTGAACATTTTCCTAATGTGTTTCGACTTTGTGGCGAGAAAAAGATTTGACAGCGATGACGATCTTAAACGAGGCGTGACTACGTATCTCAATACGCTGGCAGCGGAGGACTGTGGTGCTGGAATACAAAAACTCGCCACACGGTATGACAATTGCCTAAATTTCCCTGGTGATTATGTAGAGAAGTACTATAAATTATGCTCTTTACAATAAAAATGTGTATATTTGTTAATATGTACTACTGTGTATTTATTGCACAAACGGGTACCACTTTCCGGATGACCCTCGTAACATAGTGAATGTGAAGAATCGTCTTATCATACTGGATAAGCAATTCATAACAATGTGAAAGCAAACACTTGTATCATGATAGAGATGATTTACGAATGTTGGATGGAAAAGGACAAGGGAATTACCAGGACATTCTAAAGACATCATTGATCTGCAGTATGCAATGTTCTCACAAAGAAACACTACACAATTTGTTAAGCAAAGTTTGGCTAAACAATCAATGGTGTAGTGGTAACGTGCCAGACTTCCAAATGAAAAATCTTAGTTCGATACCGCATCAGGCAGTATGATTTTTTTGCATAAAATAATGCCTGCAAATAGAGATTCATCTTCTGATGGAGAACTTACAAGGTATCACTAGCGATAGTTCGAGTAAGTAGTGTGTGCGTTCCATATCATACTCTGCAATAGTAAGTATGCTTCATATTTATATTCGTCCCGTCCCTCTCTCTCTTTCTTGGCTCTTCCCTATCTGTCTTTGCATCTTTCACTTCTCTCCCTCTCTCATTCTCACACAGTTCATACATGCAGTTCATATTCCAAAGTTAAAACGGAGCAGAAGCCCGATATATCTGGTAGGGGGAATCTAATTAACTGTTAACTTCAGCGTCGTGTTTTTCGTGCTCTGGGGATAACATCAACGGTCCTAGTCATGTCTGACAGAAATAGTGTTTAAACGCAAGGAAATAAGTAAAATCTCTTTTTTATCCTTTGGGTTACCGACTTTCAGTCGAATTACCGGTTCACTACGGATTTAAATTCCTCGATGCAGTGGTGATCTATAACCTAACCAACATGATACGACTGACACGATGATGCGTATGAGCTCTTAGCGTGTTCTTTCTCTGTGTGCAAATTACGTTATATTCGGAAGAGATGAAATCAATGCTGGATGTTCGGAACAGAAAACTCTTCGGAAAAGACTAGAAAATGGTACCTCTCTGGTTATTTGAAAACAAAATTTTATTTTACTAGTTCGACACAATATTTGTTCCCATCCTATAATTCAATGTGTTTTATTCACGTTGAAATTTGAAAGATGCTACATCTATGAGAAACATGAACTTGTCCTTTCCAATATTTGTAACTTTCCATTACGATACAGTTTGGACTTTTAATATAGGTTATATCTGATAGATATTTAGCAATAAAGTATCACTCTTCAATTTTCTCTTTTTTCTTTCTTTCTCTTTTCTTTTCGTTTCGTTTTTTTTCGTTCAGTTTGCATTAGTAGTCTGAAATGAAAGATATGACCAACGTTATCTACTGGGTATATTAGAATGTATTTTGGATCATTACGTCCAACGAACACTACCGAATTTGCAATCAAACCACGCGGAAACAAAGCATGTGTGTTAAACCTTTGACATTATCCTAGATGTGTCTCGGGGATCTACGGTTCTACTTGAAATTGAGTATGCTATCCATTATGAAAGTAACATAATAAATATTTAAAGGATCGTCTATATATTCGAATAGTTGTGAAAAACTATGTAAAAACCAACGTTATTTCTATATTACTGTTGGATTTCTGGAAACGGAACTTTGTAATGTTAGGTTATTTTCTTACTACGTTTGAATTCCACAGTTTTGTCTGTTCTCCCGTAGCTATTTCTTCTCCTCATCTTTCCGCTTCTCTCTCTCTCTCTCTCTCTCTCTCTCTCTCTGCTCATTTCTGAATCTCTGTGTAATAGACATTCATTGGTTTCAATTTTTCATTGTGGGTGTTTCAGTTTCTCCCTACATCAACCTACGAATCTTGTTTCGTCTCGGTTTTGTTATATCTTTTTATCTATACTAATACATGTATAGTTTAATTTAACCAAACTTAACTACTTCCGGTTAACCGCTTCCGGTTTACTGAGCCTAATTTATTTTCCGGGGGGTGGGGTATAATCAGCAACGAAACATAGACAATCTATATATCAATGGATTCCGCTTGATAAAACAAATTGATCGATACCAAATTTAACCATTTCCGGTCAACCACTTCCGGTTTACTAAGCCTAATTTAGTTTCCGGGGGTGGGGTATAATCATCAACGAACAATCTGTATATCAATTGATTCAGCTTAACCAAGCAAATTGGTCGATACAGATTTTCCGGTTAGTTTTATTTCTTTCGCCCTTTTTTTGTGTTTTATCTGATTTTTACTTTTTGTCAGAAATGTTTTTAAATAAGTATAAATCTTGTAAATTTAACTAAGAAGGTCGTGCGCCTTCAAAGAGACATATGTTTTGGGGACAACTGTTAAACAATAATATGAGCACGTTCTTGGCAACGTCAACATTTAAGAATTATTTTATCCATTGTTTTTACTGAAATTTAAAAAAAATGAAAGATTGGTGTGAATGGCTCACCCAACTTTTATTTTTATATAACCTTTCAGATTTTTTCGAATTAAAATATTTTCTTTTGAAGCCACTCAATAACAAAGGAAAAGTAAACAATTTGGTTGAGTTTTGAATCGAAATCTAAAAGCAGAAAAAGTAGTGTGAAGACCAGTGTGATGTTGACCACCAGATATATCTTCAAACCTATTTTTTTGTGTGTGTGTGTTTTGAAAAAGGGATTTTTATCTTCAAAACAATCAACAACAGATAAGTCTCTCTTTCTATATTTCCAAACAAACAAACAAAAAATCTCTTCAAAATAACAAATAACAAATAATTAACTTTTGCTTTGATTCGAAATATGACGGTGTTGCCAGTGGCCACATGGGGCTTAGCGTTGTCCTGTAACAGGATGACCCCTTTGCGATTCAGAAGTGCTGGCTCCAGTAGTCTTGAGTTTCTTTCTTGAAAACCGATCAACAGCTGACAGTACACAGTTGCATTGATGCTCTGACTGGTTGGTACCAGTATTTTTTCTCAAAATATTGTCCAGAAAATTTGGACTTGAACTTAGTTAAATCAGAGAAATTTCATTAAAACGCGTTAAACATCCGATATTGCCCAAAGTTGATATCGTCATAGACTTTAACGAGTCTGGGACGCGTGTGAGCTCAGCAAGAAATATTGTGATGCACAGACCTTTGGTTCTCGGTTCTTGAGAAATATAAATTAGAAATAATAATTCACAAACGTAAACAGTGTAAAATTTATATTTTACAGAATATTAAAAAATAATTATTTACTAATAGTGATTATTAATGTGTTATCCACAATATGGCATTACTGCTGTATCACCTGACCAATTTGAAAATCGAAAAAAAAAATGGAGCATCTTCTATATTTGCATCGGTTATATTTGGTTCCATTACATTAAGGTAAGTTAGATTATGTTATTAGGTACGCAGTTTTACTATACGGATCCATAATATAAGTAGTAGTAGGAGTAGGAGTAGCAGTAGTAGTAGGAGTAGGAACGGGTTAAGAAGCCCCGCAGGGGTTGGAGGGTTCTGTTCTCGTCATGAAATGGACAAATTAAATATTTGCCCAAATATTTCTGTACATTTTACAATCTATGGATCCGTATAGTAAAACAAGTGTACGTCTATGCGAAATAGTTCATCCGCTTCCACATACAGTGCCTCTTACATCATCAAAAACAACAAGCAAATGCAATCATTATCTGAGCTTTTACTATTCCCCTTACCTGAATTTCAATCACTCTTCCTCATAAACTTAAACAAATTCTCCAATTGACCCGGTAAATTTCCCAAAAGTGGTCCGGCGACACACCAGTTAACCCGACCATATATTTTATAATGTAAAAAAGACTAACAAATTACCAAATAGAGGGATTCTGTATAAACTGATCGTGATAATATCAGAGAACTCTGTAATAAATTGACTTTTAACAATTGATTTTAACAAAATATGAAATATGAAGTGATTATATGTACTGATTATAAAGACTTCTCACTAAGATCCCCCATTCGTTTCTCGTATTTTCTATAACTAATTAAGTCATTATCAACAACAATTGGATTGCTTTCAAAAATAATGAATTTAATACTAACAAAACACTATCGAATGGTTTATTTGTTATAAAGATGTTTTATATACGGCAGGACAAAGAACTAAGTTATCTGACTATAATTATCTCATCAAACAAGAATTCAAATTTTAAATAGGTGGGTCTTCGTTTTCGTATTAGTTTTTACTGCTACTAACTTCAGTGGAAGAATACTACTAAGGTGAAATATTTTTATTTGGTTGTTTATTGAAGTTCAGCGTCCCTTTTCAGTATCGAGCGAGACTATACAAGACGTGGACCTACATTTTAAAGTGGAATCGGAACCACCATAACATGTTCAATGTTTTCCCACTCGGGACCCTGTGCATCAAAGGAATACGCGGTAGCCACTAGACCAGTGGACAGGGCTTGAAATCTTTTCTTGGAATTATGAAATTATATATTTAAAATAAACGATTGTTGCTTCTTAGTACCTCTCTCGTTCTATGAGAAAAAAAATATTGTAAGCAGTAACTCAATTTTAACACAGGGCAGTGGTTCCAGCGTGACTACCACTATGCAGTGTTAATTCAACATTTTCACCGCAGTGTCGGCGTTTAACACAGGGGGTGTGTTACGTCTTTAACACACAACCGGTGTTGAGCCGTGCCGTAAGCCTTAATGAACCACAAAATTACGCCCTCAAAATATGTTAAATCGCCTTTATGCGTAATTTGTTTATATTATGCTGAGTCTAAAAAAACACTTTAAACAAGTAAAAACTGTACTCCAGGGGAGGAGGCGGTCACGAACCACCTACCTTTCAATTACTAGCCGCATGCTCTTCCGACTTGGCCACGAAGGCAATGAACAAACCGTCGCTTGTAGAGGGATAAATTGTTGAGGTCTTTTGAATTTGGCTAATCAGATTGCTCCCTTAAGCCGCTTATATTCGACGATAACCGTTCGGGATAAGATAAAATCTGCTCGCCATGTAGACCTAATTCTATAACAAAATGATTACTGTCCATTTACTTTATTTTATAGTTCTTCCATATTCACTTTCAAATGATCAGCGCCATTTGCCTTCTAATAAAGTTGATGCATTTGTTGCTTCTAGTACACAATCGCTGAGAAAAAGAAACAATAAATGCATCAAATGTGGAAGATGAATTTAGAACACCTAAATGGCACATGTCTAGCACATCTTGTGTTGTTAGGGTTTTCCCAGAAACATTACGTAAAACAATTGAAAACACATCGTGCGGTTTCCATTTTGAAATTTTGCATATACCTGGATTTGTTTAAGTATTTATTTCTACTGTGTTTGTCTGTAGCTTCAATTCATAAACTTTTATAATTACATGCCCAACATATTTGACAATAGGGATGAGCACTAGTCGAGTCGAGACAGAATTTTCTTGAGAAAATTCGAGTCGAGACACAGCTCTTCCAATAAAAAAATATACGTTTTTCGAGTCGACACAGCACATTTTCGAGACGAGACAGCCTCAAATCTTGTCTCGTGCGCATCCCTATTTGACAATCACGCAGAAAACAACACCGAAGATTCTACACTTGTGTTAATTTAACACACAGGCTGTGTGTCATTTCAACTACCGGCATTTGCCAAACAACTCCAAATAGAGAGGGAGTTGTTCTAACCATTTGTTTGTGTTATATTTTAACACAATCGTGTTAACACATAGACATGTCGTTGAAATAACACAACAATTTTTTACAGTGTGAAGTTTAATCACCCATTTCTTTTGTAAACACTTTTTATGTTTTTCGAAAACTGTTTTTTCTTCAAAATAATCAACAATCGAACATCAAACAATTAATTTTGGTTTTCAATCGAAATTTGCAAGTATAGGGACCTGGTTAAATTTGGCCATATCTCAACTTTATTTTGTAAATATCCTCCTATTTTCGAATCAGGCAATTTGTTTCTTCAAATCAATTAATACGAAACAGAAAACAAATGATTGGCTTTACTTTTAAAGCAAAATTTGAAAGTATTGGAGAGGCCAGTGTGAAGTTGCCTCGGAACACCCTGGATTATTAGATAAATATCTCATTATGTTTTTCCAAACAAACTATTTTTACTTCAAAACAATCAATAACAAACTAAAAACCAACTCTTGACTTTGTTTCCAAATCAAAATTTGAAAGTAAGAGGGGCCAGTGTGAAGTTACTCCCCCAACTGTATTTTGTAACCCTTACGTTTTTTTGTTTGTTTTTATGAAACATTGCTTTCTTCAAAACAATCAATTTCAAACGAAACACAAATGATTGGCTTTGATTTCGAATCGATATTTGAAAGTACAGGGCCAGTGTAAAGTTATCCTTCCCCCTCAACTTTAATTTGTAAATATCGCTTTATTTTTTCGAAACAAACGAGTTTTTCTTTAAAACAATAAATAACAACGGAGTTTGCTATCGAATCGAAATTTAAAAGCAAGTTAACTTCATGTAGATGCAACTACATAACCGAAATAAAAACATCGAAATTCTTAATGTTCTCTGTTCATGTAAGGCTTTTTCATGTTTCTGTTTTGTTCTTAAGCAAAAAGGCCTGCTAACTAACTAACTCTATGGACTATAGAGGCTGAAAGTTGAATGCCGCATTCACAAAAACTCTCTATTCACTTCTCTCTTCAGGCAACAGGATCCAGTTTCTACTTTATACTCTAATTTCGCGAGATCCGTCTTAATATTGTCCTCTTATCTTCTCCTAGGATCTTCCTATTGGTTTTTCTCCAATCGGATTTCCAGTTAAAACTTTCAAACCACTCCTACAAGACCTGCCCACTTGAGCTACCTAGATTTCATAACCTTAACAATGTTTGGTAAACAATATAAGTTATGCAGTTCCTCGTTATGAAATTTCCGCCATTTCCCATTCCTGTCGTTTTTGGGACCGAATATTCACCTAGGGATTTTATTCTCCAATATTCTCAGTTCGTGTTCTTCTCTCAGAGTAAGCGACCAGTTTCAAAACCATACAGTACAACAGGGATGATTATCGTTTTGTAGATGTTAAGTTTCAAAATCTACGACAGAATTCTTGAAGATAAAAGATTCTGATCTGAATAATAACACAAATACCCTGCTTTCAGTCGAGATCTTATTTCTTCGTAGATATCGTTTTGGTCTGTTAATATTGATCCTACCCTAACAGCACAATTATATAGCAGGCATATGCCTATCATGTTCCCTGAGGTACATGGAAATGTGCCCAGTATGTGCCATATGTACCTGTGAGAGAGAAACCACATGGATGGCAAGTGATAGTCACAGTCTACATCCGCCCCTAGGCACATGCCTCATATGTACCTGGGAAACTTACCTAGTATGTTCCAAGTAGGTTCCCCATGCCGCAAGCATAAATGAACCACATAATTAATCACCGAAAATATGTTAAATCGCTCATATGCGTAATATTTTTACATTAAGTTGAATCTAAAAAACACTTTAACCAAGTAACAAAATGTGCCTCAGGGTGGGCGCGAAACACTAACCCTTTGATTAATTGTGCTCTTCCGATATGGCCACGGACGTGATGAATAAAATGTTGCTTGCAGAGGGATAAATCCTAGAGATCTTTTTAATTTGGCTAATCAAAGTGCTGTTGTAACCCTGTATATTCGACGATAACCATTTGGGATCAGATAAAATCCACTCGCCATGTAATTTTATAACAAAATTACGCGCTTCTCTTTACTTTATTTCATGGTTCTTCCATTTTCACTTTCAAATGATCGGCGACAGTTGGCATCTAAAAAATACAATTCTTTATTCCTAAATACGTAAATAATTAACTGTTCACATATGTATGAAAGATTCATCTTAACTTTTATTCATCAGTTATGCCATTTCTTTCTTCTACATTTATCTCCCAAATTTCATGCATTTGTTGCTACTTTTTTCTAAGCGATTGTGTACTAGGACAGAAAGTGGAGCAAAAAGCGCGAGAAACCGTTGCATGTTACTGCGCATTAGGAAATGCAAAGAGCTGACTTTCATTCGTGTGTTGCTGCAGATATCAATTATGTCATATGTATCTGAACAAGTATGCACCTAAAGTAAGTACCTCAAACGTGAAAGATATATGTCCCAAGTGACGATATAAAAACAAATGATTATCACAGTTCTAAAGTGAGCCAGGTACATAAATGCTACATTTGTGGTACATAGTCAGAAATATCAATTAGGTGTAACAAGCACCTAAACTTTAGCTAGCTTAAGTACATACTTAACACATGAATACCATATGTACCAAGTGTCGGGAACCTAAAAAGTAGCTGAGACACTTAAATGGCACATGCCTAGCATATCTTGTGCTGTTATTGTAGATATTTGAAAATATCCACTTTATTGAAAGAATTGTTTGAATTTTGACATTTCCGTAACCCGACCCGAAAACTAAATTAGGCTTAGTAAACGGGAATTGGTTAACCGGAAGTAGTTAAATTTGAAATCGATCGATTTGTTTTGTCAAGCTGCATCGATTGATATGTAGATTGTTTATGTTTCATTGCTGATTATACCCCGCCCACGGAAACTAAATTAGATTTAGTAACAACCGGAAGTGGTTAAATTTGGTATCGATCGATTTGTTTTGGCAAGCTGAATCGATTGATATATAGATTGTATATGTTTCGTTGCAAATTATACCCCACCCCCGGAAACTAAATTAGGTTCGGTAAACCGGAAGTGGTTAACCGGAAGTAGTTAAATTTGATATCGATCGATTTGTTTTGTCAAGATGAATCGATTGATATATAGATTGTATATGTTTCGTTGTTGAATATACCCCACCCTCGGAAACTAAATTAGGCTCAGTAAACCGGAAGTGGTTAGCCAGAAGTAGTTAAATTTGGTATCGATCGATTTGGTTTGTCAAGCTGAATTGATTGATATATAGATTGTATGTTTTGTTGCTGATTATACCCCACCGCCGGAAACTAAAATATTCCCAAATAGATGATCAGTGATCAAGGCGCAGCAAAATTAGTTACACCACTGGTCATATCTCTTTCTTTCTCCGGATTTCCACTCCTGATCTCAGGCTTTTTTGCCGTGACATTATATTTGCCGGGCCCTTTTGACGCGGTGCCTTTTTAGATCCGGCGTTTTTGACGCAGGAGTCTTTTGACTCGTCCCCTTTCAACGGAGGCCTTTTTGACTCGGGCTTTCTTTCGCGGTGCCCTTTCGCCTGTAACCCTTTTGACACAGGACCGTTTTAAACCGTGTCGTTTTTGAGGTCAGGTCCCTTTTGACTCGTACATTTTTGATAGGGCCTTTTTGTCGCGACGTCCTTTTGATTCTGGCCCGTTTGAGAGCGGGGTTGTTTTGATTCGGATCCTTTTGTCGCAGGGCCCTTTCGACCGGGACCCTTTTGCTTCAGGTATTTCTGTTCTTTTCCTTTGTAAATAGATGATGATGAACGATCAGGGCACAATAAAATTAGTTACGCCACTGGACATATGTATATTTCTCCTGAATTTCACTCCTGATTTCAGGTTTTTTAGCCGTGGAATTGTTTTGCCGACCCTTTTGACCTGGGACTCTTTTGACTTGGCTCCTTTTGACGCCGGCCATTTGTCGCGGGGTCATTTTGACGCTGGACCGTCTTGACCTGTACCCTTTTGAAGCGGGGTCCTTTTTCACTGCTTTTTGATATAAGGCCCTGGGCCTCTTTACTCGCAAGGATCTTTAGACCCGTGTCCTGAGGCGGTGTCCATTTTGTTTTTTTTTACATAGGGCCCTTTTGTCTCGGACTCTTCCCGCGATGATCTTTTGACCCGGGTGCTTTTAACGAGGGAAACATTTTCACGCGGTGCATTTTCGACTCGGGCACTTTTGTCGCGGGACCACTTTTGACCTTGCTGTTTTGACGCTGGGCCTTTTAAAACCGAGCCCCGTTTTGACTCGGGCCTTTCTATCCTCGCCCTTTTTCGGGCCCTTCTGACATTGAACCATATATATATAACGCAGCAGTTGAAATGCGTGGGACAGGGGGCAGGTATGAGTAATGGATTATCCAAGACGCAGTAAAATTAGTTACGCCACTTTTCATATCTCCTTCCTTCTCTTCCCTCTACATTATATCTGGAGATGTATGTTCTGACTAATAGGTTACAGTGGCGATTTTAAAAAGTAAGACGATATACGCTATCAATGACAAACTATGACTTTTAATATATAAAGAGCAATAAATCGAAAAACTCAATATTTGTCTTTTGCCCCCCCCCCCCCGGTTCGAAAAAATCCTGCGGGCGTTAGTGATTATCATGTTGGTTAACCCTTTCCAGCATCTGTTTTTTGGGCTATTTTTTAGACTTTCAGCCAAGCAGCTACTGCATGATCACTATTTATCCTAGAATCATGGTTCATACCTCATTCTCTTTAGGCTTTCAACTGATACCACCTCTATGCTCATACCATATACCAGCAGCGGGAAAAATGATGTCAAAGATAAAATTTCGGAGGGAATTTTTTTCTCGCACTTTGGGCCCCTCTGGAGCGGCACTGTGTGAACGTACCCATATAAAAAAATATTTTAAATAGTACTTTGTATACTAAATGTGTGTGCCAAATTTCAATCTTGAATACCAAGGGCGAAATTCTATCAGGAATTCCCACCATGCCCGAAATTTCCGTAAAACACCATGATCTCAGGTGTAAAATTTCCTCAGACATCCCTAATTATCCTAGGGTCATGTTTCGCCCATCATTCTCTTCAGCTTAGAACTGCCTTTCAGGCGGTATGACTCACGTGTCTCCATCGTGTACCTAAGGCGGGAAAATGAAAAAACGGGATTTTTGGGTCTAAATATCCTTTGTTCAACTTGTAGCCCCCCTGGACCCTTTGATTTAACGCATCGATCTGAAAAAAATCTGGTAAATACTACTCGGTGGGCTGAATGTTTATGCACAATTCCAATTCTCCATGTGCAAAAGTAAGCCCGCCAAAAAATATACCGACAATGTCAAATATTCCCGTATACAGAGGGAAATTTTTAAACATTCCCTGAGACATACCTAATTACCTTAGGGTCATGTTTCGCCAATCATTCTCTTGAAAATAGAACTGCACTTCAGGCAGTACCATTCGCTTGTCCCCATCATGTATCTAAGGCTGGAAAATCCCGTGAAAGGGATTTTTCGTTAAAATTTTCCCTTTTTCAACGTTTAGCCCCTCTGTACCCCAATTTTTAATGCAGAAATCTGAACAAAAATCTGGTAGTTACTACTCGGTGGACTGTATGTTTCTGCACAATTTCAATCTTCTACGTGCAAAAATAAGCCCGCAAAAAATAATACCGGAAATGTCCAAAATTCCCCTATACAGAAGTATATTTTAGTAAAAACTCTCTCACACTTTCCTAATTACCCTAGGGCCATGTGTCGCACATCATTCTCTACAGAATAGAACTGCCTTTCAGGCGGTACAATTCACTTGTCTCCATCATGTATCTAAGGCGGGGAAATGAGGAAAAACGGGATTTTTGGGTAAAACTATCCCTTTTTTCAACTTTTGGACCCTCTGGATCCCCCCTGTACTAACGCAGAGATCTGGAAAAAATCTGCTAAATACTACTCTGTGGACTGCATGTTTGTGCAAAATTTCAATCTTCTACGTGCAAAAATAAGCCCGCCAAAAACACTACACATATCCCCCCCCCGAAAAAGTATTGCACGAAAATATAAATTTTAGACTAATGACGTCATCACCTCCTATGTCTCGACGCAGGAAGGTGTGAAACCATACCTAATGTCTTTTACAATGCCTCTGGACTTGAAAAACAACAAAAACCCGGACGAAAAAGCTCAAATAGGAGAGTTGTAACGCAATGTATCATGAAACACACCGTATGGTACAAATTGTACCATGGGGTCCCCAAAGGGTTAATTACTGTGTTATATTGTGCTATACATGGAATAGGTATTTCTGTGTTTTATTTAATATTAAGGACCTTATTTACGTTTATTACACCCCTTGCTTGAACGACAGCGAAACATACTCACGTTCAGCATATTCAGTTTCCATTCTGAAATAAGGACAGTGACACGAATGTAATAATTCGCGCATACATTTAAGACTTAGAAAAGTGTCCTGCGAACATGTCGTGTTAAATTCCTGAAAAGTGAAAAGCGCTACTAGCAGTTGTCAATAGTTATTAACTCAACATATAAGAGAATAAAATGAAAAACTGAGAATACGAATATTTTCAGAGATGATAGTGTACTGGTGTTTCAAATGTGTGCCTTTACTCCCTATATGTACGTTATTTCCGTAGTGAAAATAAAAACTGTTCAAAATTAATCACACTTTCTTATGCAACCATCCCTTCCCTGGAGTCACATACCCGTCACGGCGATTTAAAGGCACTTTTGGCGACGAAGATACAAACTAAATCACAGTTTCTGATAATAAAAGACCATAATAAAAGACCTTTTTCACCCAACACCTTCAAACATCAATATTTAACCTAAGATATACCTGGAAGATCAAAAATAGTCTCTATCAGCATCGACGACCTTCTGCCAACGTTTTGGAAGGCCATTTATTCCATCGCGGTAGAACTTCTTCCCGGGGCGTGAGGCATAAAAGGTATCAAGTGCATTTTGCACCTCTACTAGGAATTTGAAATGGCGTCCTCTAAGCTGATTGCCCAAGGAATGGAACAGGTGATAATCGGACGGTGCAATGTCCGGAGAGTATGGCGGATGCAATAGTGTTTCCGATCCAAAGTGTAAAATGGTGTGCCGGGTTATCCTAGCCACATGGGGCTTAGCGTTGTCCTGTAACAGGATGACCCCTTTGCGATTCAGAAGTGCTGGCTCCAGTAGTCTTGAGTTTCTTTCTTGAAAACCGATCAACAGCTGACAGTACACAGTTGCATTGATGCTCTGACTGGTTGGTACCAGTATTTTTTCTCAAAATATTGTTCAGAAAATTTGGACTTGAACTTAGTTAAATCAGAGAAATTTCATTAAAACGCGTTAAACATCCGATATTGCCCAAAGTTGATATCGTCATAGACTTTAACGAGTCTGGGACGCGTGTGAGCTCAGCAAGAAATATTGTGATGCACAGACCTTTGGTTCTCGGTTCTTGAGAAATATAAATTAGAAATAATAATTCACAAACGTAAACAGTGTAAAATTTATATTTTACAGAATATTAAAAAATAATTATTTACTAATAGTGATTATTAATGTGTTATCCACAATATGGCATTACTGCTGTATCACCTGACCAATTTGAAAATCGAAAAAAAAAATGGAGCATCTTCTATATTTGCATCGGTTATATTTGGTTCCATTACATTAAGGTAAGTTAGATTATGTTATTAGGTACGCAGTTTTACTATACGGATCCATAATATAAGTAGTAGTAGGAGTAGGAGTAGCAGTAGTAGTAGGAGTAGGAACGGGTTAAGAAGCCCCGCAGGGGTTGGAGGGTTCTGTTCTCGTCATGAAATGGACAAATTAAATATTTGCCCAAATATTTCTGTACATTTTACAATCTATGGATCCGTATAGTAAAACAAGTGTACGTCTATGCGAAATAGTTCATCCGCTTCCACATACAGTGCCTCTTACATCATCAAAAACAACAAGCAAATGCAATCATTATCTGAGCTTTTACTATTCCCCTTACCTGAATTTCAATCACTCTTCCTCATAAACTTAAACAAATTCTCCAATTGACCCGGTAAATTTCCCAAAAGTGGTCCGGCGACACACCAGTTAACCCGACCATATATTTTATAATGTAAAAAAGACTAACAAATTACCAAATAGAGGGATTCTGTATAAACTGATCGTGATAATATCAGAGAACTCTGTAATAAATTGACTTTTAACAATTGATTTTAACAAAATATGAAATATGAAGTGATTATATGTACTGATTATAAAGACTTCTCACTAAGATCCCCCATTCGTTTCTCGTATTTTCTATAACTAATTAAGTCATTATCAACAACAATTGGATTGCTTTCAAAAATAATGAATTTAATACTAACAAAACACTATCGAATGGTTTATTTGTTATAAAGATGTTTTATATACGGCAGGACAAAGAACTAAGTTATCTGACTATAATTATCTCATCAAACAAGAATTCAAATTTTAAATAGGTGGGTCTTCGTTTTCGTATTAGTTTTTACTGCTACTAACTTCAGTGGAAGAATACTACTAAGGTGAAATATTTTTATTTGGTTGTTTATTGAAGTTCAGCGTCCCTTTTCAGTATCGAGCGAGACTATACAAGACGTGGACCTACATTTTAAAGTGGAATCGGAACCACCATAACATGTTCAATGTTTTCCCACTCGGGACCCTGTGCATCAAAGGAATACGCGGTAGCCACTAGACCAGTGGACAGGGCTTGAAATCTTTTCTTGGAATTATGAAATTATATATTTAAAATAAACGATTGTTGCTTCTTAGTACCTCTCTCGTTCTATGAGAAAAAAAATATTGTAAGCAGAGGTATAGTAAGTATTTATCACTTTCGGTTGCATTAAACTTAGAGATGGAAACTACCATCGTGGCACAGAATCCATATCAAAAACTGCTTCCGGCCAGGGGCGTCATTTCAGACTTCGCTTTGGGGGGGCAAGAGTACCACCGACATAAGACTTTCACGTTTTGTACTAGTATATTAGTAAACAATCGATTAAAGTATATGTATTCCTCAAACTCTTGGGGGGGGGGGGGCAATTGCTCCCTCCTGCCCTCCCTAAATGACGCCCCTGCTTCCTGCTATCGTCTTTTCTTTACTGTGAAACCAGAAATGGTAGTTTCTCACTATTTCCGGTTTACATAGAGGGATAGCGATCGAGATGACAATATTCGAATCCTGGATTCATATATATAAGCATAACTCGTTGTCTCTTATTATTTTTGCTCTATGGTGATCACTATTGAAATTAGAAGTGATAGTAAATTTCTACCAAAGGACAAAACTTGGAGATAGTCTATGTATAAAATAAGAAAGTGTTCTCTTCTGGAGGGGGGCCATTGCCCCGATCGCCCCCTGGATCCGCACCTGGTTGTGATATTTTTCCTACTTCCTGTTTTTGTAGAGAAACAAGTGAATTTCGTTTCACAGTGTATAACTACGGTAGACTTACAATCTATGCGAATTGAATACTCAAACTTCAGTACAACAAGTAGCACAACTAAAACTCCTGGTATGAATAAATTAATAAGATCAAAGATCTGTTCCTGGGATGCTGAATCCGTATCAAAAAGCCATTATTAGCTATCACTTATCGTTCTTGTTCTATGGCGATAAAGATTGAAAGCAGGAATGGCTAATTTGAACCACTTCCAGCTTGAATAGAGAGTTATGGGAGGAGATGGGATCTATTCTTAGGACTCTAAATCGATTTCAGAAAACTTCTTCTGGATATCTTTTATAGTTTCTGCTCTATGAATATAAATATTGGTAAAGTGTAGTACATTTCAAGCATTTCCGGTTACAAAAGAGTGAAGCAGGTTATGACGATATGTTCTCTTAAAACCCTGAATGGATTCCAGAAAATTGCTTGTCGCTATCTATTACAATTTTTGTTTTATCGCGACAAGTGTTAAAACCGGAAATGGTTAATTTGAACACTTTCGGTTCAAATAAAGTGTTAATGAAGATGGAATCCATTCTTGGGATACTGGATTGATTTTTTAAAATATGCATCTCGATATCTCTCACCGATTTTGCTCTATGGAAATTAGTATTACTTATAAAATCAAAAATAGTAATAAGTTTCAACCATTTCTGTCCTTGTGGAGTGTTGCTGATTGTATTGGTATTTCCTCTTGAGACCCTGAATCGATTGTAGATGAACCACTTGTTGCTATCTATTACCAATTTTGTTCTGTGGCGATAAATGTTGAAACTTGTAATAATTAATTTGAACCACTTTTGGTGTAAACAGAGATAAAGGGAGAAGGCAGAGCCTATTCTTAGAACGCTTAGTCGATCGCGAAAACCGCATCACGCCTTCTTCAAGTTTTTGGTTTATAAAAATCCGTATTGAATATACTAGTAAATTCAGCCACTTTCAGTTTCGATAGTATTCTATTGTGGGTTGAGATTATATATAGCTTATATACTCTTGAGACGCTGTATCGATTCGATTAAAGAAAAACACTTTTGGATATTTATTACTATTTTTGTTCTATATCGATCAATGTTGAGACAGAAAATGATTATTTTGAACAACTTTCGATCTGAATAGAGGATTAATGGAAAAGATAGACCTATTTTTTGGTAGCTGAATCGATTGGAAAAATCTACAACTCGACATCTCGTAATTCAGTATTGAAATCGGAAATAATAGTAAATATAAACAATTTCTGGTTTCGATTCAATGTTGTGGATAGCTGTATGTTGTCTTAAGACGCTAAATTGTTTGCAATAAATCGATTCTCGCTATCTATTACTCTTTCCGTTCCATAGCGATAAAAATTGAAACCAGAAAATGATATTTTAACCACTTACGGTTTGAATGGAGGGTTAATGGAGGAGATTATTTAGGGGCTCTAAACCGATCGCAAGAAACGACTTCGAATATCTGTTACTGTTTTTGCTCTTACACCTGTCGACAGACAGACGGACAAAGCAATTCTAAAGACTTCCGACACTTATGCATAGCTTAAACTGCAAGTGTAATAAAGGCAAACATTGAATATATTCTTCGGACACTGAATTGATTCTGGAAAACCGCGTCTGTCCATATATTACCGTTAGTTTTCTGTTGTGATCAACAATGTAGCAGAAAGCGATAGATGTCTACTACTTCTGGATTAAATAGGAGTCAAATGCAGTTGAATCTATTCGTGTTGCAAACCTATGCTTCTTGTTATTTCTTACCGCTCTTGCTCTGATGCCAGCTGACAGACAAACGGATGAATAGACACACAGATGAACATAGCCGTTCTATAAGACTTCCTATGCATAGTATACTATAATTTGGAAGTACTAACAAATGAAACGAATTCAGTTTTTTTAACGAAAATTATATATTTTCCGTTTCTCAGCAGTTTTCGTTTCCTGTTTCTCGAAAAAATTTTCGTTTTTCGTTTTGTCGAAAAATTTCTCGTTTTCTGTTTTTTGAGAAATTTTTCGTTTTTCGTTTTTTCGAAAAATTTTCGTTTTCCATTTTTCGTTTCCGAAAAATTCATTTTTCGAAAAAAATGTGCTTTTTGAGTACTCATATCTTTTTAGGAGTATATACTTGACACAGCATATTTAAATCTACGCACTACGTGACTTGTACGCATGAAGGTGAAAAATATTCGTGAAAAGTAGACAGAAGGTACTAGTTGTGTCCTTCTGTTTTCTAACTCAACTCCGTGTTCGACTGCCGGAACTGACCTTGATACGTACGACTTGACTGAACACCTTGTAACAACAGGCAGCTATAAGTACCCATGGGTCTCTTGCAACTATACAGCGAGCTGTGTGCGTTCTGTGTTGCTCCCTCTCTTCCCCTGGATATGTTCGCGAAAATATTGTTAGTTTTCGTGCTTCACTGTTGGAAAGGGGTAAAACACCCTTGCACACCTTGGGAGAGTGGAAAGGGAGTAACATAAAATGATCGAAAGACGACCGATGTTATTGTAGAGTTCATACTTTCGAGCAGTGGCGTTTACTGGTTTGAAGGCGTGGGCTACCACTGACCTTGTATATTATTATTATTAACAATAATAATGATAATAATAATAAAAGTAATATAATAATAATAATAATAATAATAATAATAATAATAATAATCACAATATGCATAACAATGAACAAAAAGTAATTGATGTTTTTTTTTATCTTTTGTTTTGAAACCATTAATGTTTTCTACCGTAAATAAAATTCCATCATACGTTTGTGCAGTTAACTTATCGTGGATTGCGTTCGTAAAATGTTCATTCTTACCAATGTCACTTCCCTCAAGAGTCGCCTCTGTTACTGACGTTGGTTGTCATTCCGTACCAATCTTCACAAACGGTCTGAGCATAGTAACGTAACGCAATAATGCAGACACTCAATATAATTGTTATGTTTATTATCGCTATCTAAATCGCAAAGTTTTGCGTTATGTTAACAAACGATTATCGAGCCCTTTTGTTGCGGAGACATTTTGACCCGGGACCTTTTGATGAGGGTTTATTGATTCGAACCCTTTTGTTGCGGAGACTTTATGACGCGGGCAGTTTTGACGCGGGGCTTTTGACTCCGGCTTTATATGACCCGGGTCCGTTTGATGCAGGGCCTTTTAACTCGGGCCCCTTTGTCGCGGAACCCTTTTGACTCGGGCTCTTTTTATGAGGTGCGTTTTGATTCGGCCCCTTTTGGCTCAAGCCTTTTAACACGTGTCTTTTGACGTACGGCCGTTTGACTAGGACTCTCTTTTAGCGGGGCCCCTTTTGACTCGGTCCCTTTTTATGAGGGGCGTTTTGATTCGGCCCTTGTGGAGACCATTTGACCCAGGCCTTTTTGATGTGGGGCTGTTTTCACTCGGCCCTTTTGTAGCGGGGCCCCTTTCTACCCGGGCTCGTTTGACGCAGGGACCTTTGACTCAGGTCTTTCTCTCGTGGGTTCCTTCCGACTATGGCTCTTTTTCTGAGGGGCGTTTTGATTCGGCCCCTTTTGACTCGGTCCCTTTTGACGCAAGGAAGTTTGACTACGCCCCTTTTGTAGCGTGGCCCCTTTTCAATCGAGTCCTTTTTATAAAGAAGCGTTTTGATTCGGGCCGTTTTACTCCGGCCATTTTGTTGCGGAGACCCTTCAACCCGGTCCCTTTAACGCGGGGCCCTTTGACTCGGGCTCTTTTTGACAGGGGTCCCGTTTTACGCGGGTCTTTTACGAGAGACGTTTTGATTCGGGACATTTTCACCCCAACCTGTTTGACTCAGTGGCTTTGGATTAGGGCCCTTTTGTAGCGGAAATATTTTGACCCGGGTACTTTTGACGTAGGCCGTTTTGACCCGGGCCGTTTTGTAGCGGGATCCCTTGCGACACAGGTCCGTTTGACGAAAGGCCCTTTTGACTCGGGCCTTTCTATCTTTGCCCTTTTGTCTGGCCCTTCAAATATGGAGCCATATATATAACGCAGCAGCTGAAATACCTGTTGGTGGGGCTTGGGGGAGTATGAGTACATCGATGTTCGAACGATCCAGGGCGCAGTAATCACACCACTGTTCATATCTATTTTTTTTCATTCTCTCGACATCATGTCTGGAGATGAATGTTCTGACTAATAGGCTACAGCGGCGAAAGACGATATGCACTATCAATGATAAATGCTATGATTTTATTTTAATATATATAGGAAATAAAAAGAAAAACTCTATATCGGTCTTTTTCCCCTCCCCCACCCGTTGGAATAAATCCTGCGGGCGTTAGTGATTATGATGTTGCTTAGTTACTGTATTATATTGTTCTATACACGGAATAAATACTTCTGTGTTTTATATAATCATAAGAGTCTTATTTACATTTATTACGGCCCTTGCTTTACGACAGTGAAACGTATTTACGTTCAGCGTAATCAGTTTCCAATCTCAAATAATTACCGTGAGGCGAGTGAAATAATTCACGCACAGATTTAGGACTTAGAATAGTGTCCTGCGAACATGTCATAGTAAATCCCTGAAGAGTTAAAAGCGCTAGTAGCAGTTATTAGCTCAGTCGGCCCCTATAGTTTCTTAGTGAATTACATAAATCTTACAGATGTTGTACCTTTTTCTTTCTCCTCTCTCTACATCACGTCTGGAGATTATTGTTTGGACAAATAGGCTACAGAGGCATTTTTAAAAAGTTTGATGATCTACGCTATCAGTGACAGATGTTGTGGTGTTTAACTTAACATATAAGTCAATAAATTGAAAAACGAAGAATACGAATCTTTTCAGAGATGACAGTGCACTGATGCTTCAAATTTGCGCCTTTACTCCCTATACCTACGTTATTTCCCTAGTCAAAAAATACTCTTCAAAATTAATCACAAATTCTTATGCAACCATCTCTCCCTTAGAGTACTGCGCTGTCACATATCCGTCACGACGATGTAAAGGCACTTTTGGCGACGAGGATACATACAAGTAAATTACTCGTATGTACTGTACTATCTGTCAAAGAATCTTATGCGGGGTAGTATATTGCCCCTAGCTCCTATGCGAACAAAATACTACACATTACCCCATATCATTTCACCACTAGTAAGTATTTGCTGGTAAGTTTAAAGAATAATCCTATGCATCGTAGCGAAAAATATATTTGCTAGTTCATGCATTGTACGAAAAACACAGAGTGAACGCAATATAAACGAAGCAAGGAAATATAATGCGATGTAATGGCTTGGATTCTTGCGGCAAATCATTCAATGTAGCGCTTTCCTTGCAAGCAGGTCTTGATGCTGTAATCGGTAACAAGTTTGGCTCAAGTTCACGGGGTCCTAAGATCGATTTCCTCTGAAGGCATACGTTTATTTTATTTACTACAATTGTTGGTTCTAACTATCCAGTCATCCGAGAAAAGGAGTTTTTTTACAAATACATTTAACTTTTGTATTCATATTATCGCGAAGAAGTGTGCATTTCTTTCAGTTCAAACCGTGGACGATAAGCTAGTGAATATCATAGTTATTTAATAAACAATGTCCAGTGTGTTTTCGTCGGCAAAGCTCTATACTATAGAAATTATATTCGCAAGTTTGTGACGAAAACGGTATATTTATTACATTAGTATTGTCACTATTATTATTAGTTGTGTTATTCTTATTACTAGAATGACAAAAGAAAAAACACATAGTCGAAGCTACTGATACGAGCAGAAGAGATATGACATATGCTGTTTAGATTTACACATGAACGTAACAATATTATTACATTTATGGATTGACAAATAAAATTCTTCTTTTACGAGGACAAGAAATGAAGTACAAATGTTTGTAAGCTGGTGGGGGGTAATGAATTTTGTTTCACCCTTCCCTAGGCAGGTGGAGTTGATTTTTAATTTAACGTCCCTTTTAACAGCGAGGCTATATGAGACGGGACGTAATGATTAACGTGGTATGTGAAACACATGATCTCTTGCCGGGAATTGAACCCGGATCATTTTCTAGATATTAAGGTGGGGCGACTTCTTGAATAGAATCTTTGTTGTGACTAGGATTGTAAATTCGATCACAATTTGTAAATTGTGTTTTTTCTTTAATGTTTTATCAATGTTGCATGTATCGTTATATTATTAATAACGTGTTTGCGAAATCACGTGTAAAATTTGAAGAATGAATTAGTTGTTTAAATTCGCATACAGACAGAGGTAACGAATCTAGAGTAATGTCTCTTGAAGAAAGAGATCAGTTTCTCTGCTCATCCTCCTTCGTGGAGTATTCGATTGCTATGTCTGAAGATCTTGTGTACGAATAGATTTCCGTAAATAAAGTGCCACGTTTATTTCTTGACCACAAGGAAAAAAAGCAAAAGAAAACCAATCGAGACACATGAATTTTAGAGCTAACAGTTAAAAAAGAACAAAATTTACGGGCCGTCACGTGATTTGTTTAAAGAAATAAAAAAATGGAGGAAACTGATTTTTTCTGTGTCTATTAATGGAGTAGAAATAAAAGAATAAACTAAACCCTTTCCCAGAATTTCTGTTGCATGTTTTTCAAAATTACAAAAAATACAAATAACTTTCTTCTTATGTTAGAAGATGTTAAATGTCTTCTTAGAAATATACATAAGAAACAAAACATATATTTCAAAGAAAATAATCTGTAAAAAATTAAGATATAAAGCAGACATAATTGAAAGAAACAAATATCCGAAGCTTTCATCACCAAATTCTAAGTCCCATTTTCGTAAGTGTGGCAAACGTGAGGTGAAATTCACAGAGAAAGTAAGAATTTTATGCTTTATTAGAAATACAACTTAAATCTTTCATAATGTAGCTACTCTACATATTGCATAAATCTAATAATCAAAGGTATAAAACATTTATACGCAAAGAAACAATTAATAAGAAATAAGCTACAAAATGTGTGAAGCGATCAGGTATTTTGTTTTAGTGATTTCCTGAAATGCGTCCACTAAGAGAATGACATTTAACACACCGTATAATAGACGGGTTGCAGCGCCCGATGTATTTTGTATTTATCCACGATCACAGTCCCTACACTGTCTATTTCTTTAAGAAATGGTTGATTTTGTCAGTTTTCTAAACAGTAATGATTTGTTCTAATAATTTTCCTTACGATTAATGTCTTTATTCTAGTTTATTTGAAAATTTCCAAACAATCCAGAATTACGTCATTTTAAAAGTGTTACAATTAACAAGAACATTACAAAAAGATGAAACTTCATTTCTAATCACTATTCTAACCGGAAGAGGAAACTAATAAATATTTCAAATGGTAATAGCATATGATTAAACTTTAATGAAATTCTACTAAAATAAAACGTTTCCTCCGAATAATTTGCACATGTAATTTGTAGAATATTGACAGAAATAATGAACATAAACTCTTAGTTTTCGATTAAAAGTTTAGTAGCGATAGTTTTAAACCCAAGTAGCATATTCAGTCTTTGCTTAATGAAAATAACACACATTTTGCAAAAATAAAGGTATTTTGGCTGTATCGTAAATATTTTAGTAACTAAATAATTAAAATACATATTGTGTATAATGTATTCACTGTGGCTCGGTAGCTGATTGGAATTGTGAAGATAATGAATATTGCTACAAAGCTAGGGGCCGCAGTGGTTCAGTGGAAGCTGGTACGTGTAACAGAGCAGCCTGAAGTGGTAGACTGACGGTCGTGAGAATCTTGTGTCCCTCTCTTGTAACAAGTGAGGAATTTTAACTGCTCTCGAAGTTTCTGTGTCTATGTTCTTGTCGATTCAGAGTAGTCCTGAAATGTTATCGAAATAAAAAATAAGTGAGGAAGTTTAAGAAAATTGGTAGAGCGTTCACTTCCGGTGCCAGAGGTCCCTGGTTCGATTCAATGTGAACTTTGTGGAGGATACAGCGTGTGTGTATAACATTCTAAGAGTTCTGTTTCCCACAACTTGCTATTCCATTTCATTCATCTCTCATATCCGCTGCGTCCTTTACAATAGTTGGAAGAACTATGGGACATGAAACTTAGATTGCATTTCCTTGTTGGAGGTAAATGTCTGTAAGTAAAGTAGTGCAAATAATATTGAATAGAATTTTTATCCTCAGATAAAATACTAGCTTTCAAAATTTCCCGTTGGTCTAGGCAATTGCACGTGCGCCTTTGGTGTATGCGGTTCCGGGTTCTCTTTCCGCTAGGACACAAAAATTAACCTTTTCATTAACTTTCTATCATTTTTAACCTGAACAGCTTAAGCGTGAAACATTGAACTAAATAATTGTATTTCAATAATTTACAGTGATTTTTTGTCTTAATCATCAATTGTTGCGATTGTGCTCTGTACTAACATATGTATACCAAATCGCTTCTTGCAGCTGATCGGAATTTGAACGTGCACTTCTGGTGTTTCTTTAAGATTAAATGCTTATATGTCATTAACCTACTACGTCAAGCTGTTACCTTTAGGAAGTTACCTGCGTGACACTATCTAACCACTAGCTTGAAACTTGTTCCTACTTGTTTTGTGATGTGCTTAATAAGACAGTGGTCTTAATATGTATAAAGCAATGTTTCTTTTTCTTTCTACATAAAAATTATCACACAAATCAAGTTCAGGTGAATTTATTTAGAAATGAAGAAATTTTCACACATCATTTATTACAGACGAACTGCTATAACCCAGTTTTGATTGCTAGCTTTTGTACTGTCAGTTATACTGAAAATTGGCATACAAATCAAAAGGAATCAGGTTCACTTTTGGTATGACATTTCCAAACTGTGCTATGCACAAGTATCTAAAGATATATAAAAAGGCTGTGTCCTTTCGTCTGTCCATTTGTCGACAGGCATTAGAGTAAAAACGGTAAAAAGATATAGAGATAACGTATTTTGTAATCAATTCACTGTTCCAAGAATATATTTAATCTCCTTTGTTTACTCTCTGTTCAAATCGAAAGATGTTAAAATTTATCATTTCCGGTTACAACGTTTATCTCCATAGAACAAAATGATTATTAGGTAACAACAAGCGGTTTTCAGCAAACGATTCAGCGTTTCAAAGCCACGTATTAAGACAATGGCGAACACTCTACCACAACCGGCTTTGTATTTTCTACTACTTCCGATTTCAATACAGATTTCCGTAGAGCTCAAACGGTAAGAGAGATCGATATATAGTTCTATCCAATCGATTCATCTTCCCAATACGTTCCATGTTATTTTTCACCCATTTAATCAAGCCGAAAGCGTTCAAATTAACCATTTCTGATTTCAATCTTTAGCACCATAACACAAAAACCGTAAGGGATAGCAAGTAATGGCTTACTGATATGGGTTCACTGACCGAGTCACAGATTCTCAGATCTTATGAATCTCTTGCAACTATTATTTATTAATATCTCCATACCGTAAGCGTAGTGGACCACAGGAGGCAACTAGGGATGTTTCTCCAACGATTGGCCGTCCAGCAGCGACGATCCGCGGTGGCCCCATTTCCGTTTTAAAAACTGCACCACTAGCGCCCCAACAGGGCAGAGAGGTGACGAAACGTCAATCAACCACAAGATTATTTCCGCAAAGTATGTAAAATCGCCTATATGGCTGATTATGTTATATTAAGGTGACTCCAAAAGCACTCCAAAAATTTCCTCGTGGTGGCCTGGAACAACCAACTTTATGATTACTAGTCGTGAGTTTATCGGACTTAGCACGGTGGCGATGAAGAGTCAATGGCCTGTAGAGGTGTAAATCGCTGAGTTCACTGCCTTCATTACCTTGATGTGTGTGCGAGTTTACACAACTAACTCGGTTTTCAAATTTTCTACGGGATTTCACCAATTAGTTATTATTAGCTTTATCGATACATGCAGCGTTCATAAAGTAATGACAACAATTACCAATAGTGATCGAACTTACAACTCTACTCATAAGAAGGATTCTATTCAAGGTATCACGTAACCTTCCTATCTAGGTTTGTGGTTTGTATTACATGCTAATCACTAGGTCCCGTCTCATATAGCGTCGTAGTTATAAGAGACGTTAAAATCGAAATGAACCCAACTTATCTAGAAGAAGATATTTATACTCCATTTCTTGTCCTCGTAAAATAATAGTTCTATATGTCAATCATAAATGTAATAATGTTAGTACTTTCATGTGTAAACTTATAAAGCATCTGACATAAAGTATGTATCTTCTGTTCTTATCAATAGCATCGAGTATGTAGCTTTTTCTTTTCTTCTTTTTCCTTTCTGCTAATAATAATAATAATAATAATAATAATAATAATAATAATAATAATAATAATAATAGTGATAAATATACTTTTCTTACTATGGTCTAGAGTAGAGCACAGTTTAAGGTCTACAGTTTAGAACCCTACCGTCGACAAAATATTGGATATTGTTTATAAAGGACTTAAGAAGCTTTATTCACAAACTTGTTGTTCACAGTTTAAACTGCAAGAAATAAAAATATTTCTTCGCAATAATGCAAATAAAAAAGTGAAATGGTGTGTTTGTACACAATTTCCTTTTCTCAGATTACTGGGTAATTAAAAAGATATTCTATAGTAATAAAGAAAGTAAAACGTATGTCTTCAGTGGAAATTGATCTATCAGGACCTGATTGCAAGAAAACTGCTACATTGAGTGATTTTTCTAGGACTTTTTCGTCGTATTCTATTTTTCCTTGTTTCGTTTATATTACATTCAGTCTTTGTGTTTTACGTACAACGCACGAAAAAAAAATACAATTTTCGCTAGGATGCCCAGGAATAATGTTTTAACCGATCAACAAATAGGAAGCTATTGGAGAAATGAAATAGGGTAATCTGTAGTGTTTTACTTTCTTACTAGCTAGGGGTAAGATACTATCCGGTAGAAAACAAAAATAAATTTCTTTGACAGGTCGTACATGTAAATACATCAATTCATCATATGCTATTGTGAAGTAACTGTGTATTGGATATGAAATGACGATGAGATAATTGTATAAACTCTAATTTAATTCATTAAATTCGATTATTTTATTAAATTAGATTATTCACGAAGGAATCATGAACTCTTGAAAACTCATTGGAAGAAAACCTTGATCATGATTGTACATTCTCAGACACCTGTTGTAAACACATTTTTGTTAATATAAACTCGACTAGCTTCCTCATTAACTTTCTGAATACCTTTAAGCATAGCCTGATACTTCCCGATTCTTTGGACGTTTAACTCATCATTCTTCAGCGAAACAAAACCACGAAGAACACAACAACAAGGGGTACTCGCCAAGAAGTAGAGGAAGGTGCAGGATCATCGAAGACAAGCAGATCCCACCAACGGAGGACGACCGACTCCAAGTTTAAAAAATATCATTCTGGCGGTTCATCACCGCAAACACTTTTGTCAGTTGAGATTTGTTTAATGAAAATGTAAAAGAACATCTTAAAGACGCATTATTGTAGAGGCGCATTACGGAGAGAGTTCATTGAACCTAGCAGTCCAGCAGAATTGAGTTCCAATTGTTTGTTGTTACCATCGTTGGAATTATCAGGAGATTGCTCATTCCTATTTCTTAGTTAGCTCCTTTCTCTTTCTCACCTGTTTCCGATAACTAGTCCTTTTTCAAAATTAGATACATTTGATTTTTTTAATTCAATCATAATTTAGTTGTTAAGTACCGTGTTGTCCATCAGTTCCATGCCAATTGCTACATTATTCTATGAGTATTTTTAGAGATTATTCTGAGGAACAACTAATGCCACAGCAGCGGCACATTGTAGGAGTTGCTGAAGATTCCCAATATTTACGTTAGCCCACCTTAGCATGGTGTCAGATGCTTTAAGATCCGAAATTTGATGAAAATGCTGTGAGGCTTACGCCGTTGTAACGATTCCAAATTAGATAATAACGATGCTTTTTGATTAAAAAGTACAGTGTAATTTATAGTTTTTTTCCCTGACAGAAATTGAGTAGAGTTATTTTTAGCCCACCTCGCTACGTTTATTCATTTTTTCTGTTAGAGTATTTTTTATTGTTTCTTACTTGAATGATTAAGTAGTGAGAAGAGAAAGTTTTGCCATGTTATTATATTCTGCTTTTGTTTCCGTTCTCTTATAAGAAGTGTTATTTACATTTTGGTATATATATATATATATATATATATATATATATATATATATATATATATATATATATATATATATATATGTGTGTGTGTGTGTGTGTGTGTGTGTGTACATAGTGGTGTGAGATATTTATCTCAAGTGTGATTTTAAAAATAACAATAATGGGAATACTAGTGCTATATCTTCTGCATTACATCGTTTAGCAGAACCCACAGATTTTCTGGCAAACTGAACGAGTTTGTTCAATTATTTTTAGTCATTTTGAGGATTTTTCTATTCTTCATAACCTACGTGATGTACAGAAAGATCATTTGTTGCCGTATTGTTTAGAAAATGGGGCTCGTGCTTATCTGTTATCTTTACATCAACTGCAGAATATGATAATTTCATGTATGATCAGATTCAAAGAAATTAATAGAGGCTTATGAAAATAAAATAGTTTCGCATGTTTTAAAACAAGAAATGAGAAATAGGGAACAGTCAGATTCTAAATCTGTCTTGTATTACAGCTTTCATAAATGGAAATTAATACTCGAGTACAATTCGAAGGTGTCAGTGACTGAACAAATTACCTTGATAATCGATGGGTTATTTCTTTTGTTCTATTCTGTAGTCGTACAAAAATCATATAAGAATGTCCTTAAGTTTAGAGGAAAGAGTTAATTTTCTTGTCAACATGCGTAGTCAGCGATCGAAGTCCTTGGCTATAACACACGAATACAACATACATCCTGTTGGTAATATTGCTTTACAGCAAAAATAAAATAACTTACATGTTAATATTCAGAACGTAAATGAAACTGTAGGTCACCCTGAAGAGAAAAATACCTTGATAGCTCAGTTAGACGATATAAAAGTACAGTTACAAAATCTCGTGCAACGAACTGCACTCGCAAAACTTTCTCACGCACACGAAGGAAAATCTGTGTGTATAAAATCTTATGAGCATTCGCGTTTGGGGCGAAGAAATCCCATTCATGCATCCTCTCCGTCCTTCGTTCATTCGACGCCTCTTGCTTCTGTCAATGCAATCAATGTAAATGGGAATGTTAAGTCGAATAATAGGAATACAGTAGACAATAACATGTGTAATAATGTTGGAAATTTAAGCGATATTATGTGCGTATTCAATATGAAGATAATTTACCCTGTGTTAAAGTATATATTGATTATAAGCCGCATTTATTTCTATTGGATTCAGACAGCACTGTCAGCATAATTTCTTGTAATAGTTGTAAGTAATAAGCATAAAATACTCGAAGGAACGACTTTTATTCCTGGTGTCACTGGAAATTCTCAAGAAAGTGATCAAATCGCTTTAGTGAAATTTAAACTAGGAGGACAGTGTTTTACGCATGCTTTTCGAGTGTACAAAAATGTAATAATAGGATAATAGGATAATTGACAAAGATTTCTTAAAAATCATCTTGCAGTGGTTGATCACAATAAGACTTCTTTTAGTTTTGTTAAATTTGGTATTCCTCCAAGAGTTGAATTGCCGCCCTACGTATCTTTTGATGAAATTTCTCACCATATAGCGAAATTATATAAACCTCAATTTTTAGAAGCTCGCGTTGTCGTTTTACCTCCTAATTAAAATGTTCAAGTTACATTAGAAAAGTAAATGATCTTAAAGGAACTCGCTATTTATTAGTTCCCGATGAGTTAACAGATACGCAGGCAGAAATTTCTTGCGTAAATCAGTTTTAGAAGAAATTCATCCGGTAATTTCTGTGATTAATCCTAGCAAAAGTAAACGTTACTTGAAAAAAGATGTTGTTCTGGGATTTGCCGAATATGTTATCAGTGATACCAACTTCACGAAACAAAATAGCACTCACAATAAGGTTCATCAAGTCAATTCTATAGATACTAAATCTTTTCCTGAAAGTTATGATAAATATCGAGTAAATGTCAACCCTGAATTGATGCCACATCAAGAACAGCAATTATATGATTTAGTAGAGGAATTTTGTTCTAGTTTTTCCTGGAATCAATTTGACTATGGTTGTGCGAAGGGATATAAGCATAGAATAGAATTATTAAACAATATCCCAGTAAATAGACCCTAATTTCCAAAACCATTTCATCTACGGGATGAGATCAAACACAAGTAGATATTTTATTGAAAAGTAAGATCATAGAACATAGTATTAGTCTTATAATTCTCCAGTAATCCTTGTTAAAAAGAAGAGTGGACAGTATAGATTTATAGCAGATGGGAGGTACATAAATAACCAAATGGTTCCTGACAGTTTTACGGTTCCTTCTATCCAGGATATTTTGACTAATTTGGAAGGACGGAAATATCTGTTCTAGAGACGTATTTGGAAAATTTTTTAATATTCTCCTCACTGAAGAATCAAAACATATTACAGCTTTTTCAATTCCGAATCTTGTATCATACCATTTTAATTTTCTGCCTCAGGGTGTTAAGACATATACTAGTGGTATGAATAGATTAGTGGAACTCGACTTAGAAGGTCTTCCAGAAGATAAAATATTTGCCTATGTTGACGATTATTTTTGGTGTAGTGATAGTTTTGATGAAATTGTGCAGTTAACTCGTATGTTCCTTCAAAGAATAAAAGAAATTGGTTTAAAGCTCTTCCCAGAAAAACAAAATTGGAATATTTTTCATTAGATGTTTTAGGTCACACTGTTAGTGAAGATGGTTTGTCTATTTCGAAAGGAATAATTAACTCAATTTCCAACTATCAACGTCCAAAAACAAAGAAACAAGTCTTATGTTTTTTTTAGGATTGGCTTCTTTTGTTCGTTCATATTTACCTAGTTTCAGTCAATTGGCAGAAGCGTTACTTCTTTGTTAGAAAAAGACGCTCCTTGTGTTCGAAGGAACCACATAAGACAACATTCAATAATATCAAGCAAGCCACCATTTCTGCACCATGTTCGATGAGATACAAGCCTGTTAATCCTCTAATTTGTTGCCAGCAAGGTCCCTCTTTCTGGACTAATTAAACAACCCCAATATTCACCAGACGACACAAATCTAGATCCCATTAGTTATTGTAGTCGTGCAACGTCTGCTGGTGAGAGAAAATTACACCAATATCAGCTTGAATTATTAGCATTATTGTACTCTTTACGATCATTCAGATATATTCTCTTGGGACGTCATCTTTATTTGAAGACAGATTGTCATAGTTTAATTTATTTGAAGCAAACAAAGAATGTAAGTAAAATTTCCACTTGTTTGAGTGAAATTTATTCGTGTAATTTTAGTGTTTCACACATCAGTGGCTCCAGTAACATAGACGCAAACGCAATTTCACGTTTTTCTACCCCCTCCCCCTAGAGATTTGAAAGACGAGAAAAAGAATCAAGAAGATCCAAACATTTTATTTACTCAGACCACAAATTCATTTTCAATTTTAGATGAATCAAATCTGCCAACAGAAAAGCGTAAAGATACGTTTTTTAAAGATATTTTTTCTTGGTTGGAACAGAAAGAAAATAAAAATCCTAAAATGGAACGCCAAGCATTATATTTTACTATTAAGGATGGAATTTTGTATAGAAAACAAAAAAAACTTCTCAAGGTGTAAGATTTTTACTTGCAGTTCCTACTTCTTAGCGTTAGAAAGTTTTTAATGCTTGGCATACGTCTGCATTAGGATAATCTCATTCTGGTTATTCTGAAACTTATGATATGTTATCAAAAACAGTGTATTTTACCAACATGACGAAATATATATATATCAGAAGTGTCGAGAATGTGCGACTTGTCAAGTAACGAAATCGAAAATTGGTTCTCCGTATGGTACATTGCTTTCTTATCCCTCAGTTACCCCTTCTATCGCGTCCACTAGATGTAGCTGGGAATTATTCCCCCAATAATATGTTAAATCACAAATATTTGGTAGTCGTAGTAGACAGTTGTACTAGATACATAATTGCAGATTCCCTTCCTGATGTTACAGGAAGTACTTTGGGTTCATTTCTTTATCATAAAGTAATTTTAAAGTTTGGATTTTTTTATGAAATTTTCTCAGACAAAGGCAGTGCATTCACTAGTGGACTATTTAAAGAATTATGCTACGATTAGAGCTAACATGCATTTTGTAAATGTACATGGGGATTATTGTAATGGTGTTTGTGAAATTAGTATTAGGAGCATAGAACAACGTTTGAAATCAGCTTTATGTGACAAAGATGTAGGAGAATGGATTGACTTATTACAACCTATAGTTTTTAACCAAACTCGCCACCAATAATTTATCGTCTCAAATTTAAAATTTGAATGTCTCTTTGGCTTCAAACCTAGGTTACTTCATCACGCAACATTAAATACACCGTTTCAATACGAAGACAATGCCATTCGTTTACAGCAATTTCAAGAGATTAAGGACAAGAAAATCGTTATAAACATCACAAAACGGAGACAAAATTTTGGGACAAGATACAAACGAAACCTGTTTTTAAAGAAGGAGAAAAAGTTTGGATATTGGACACTACAAGAAAGGAGGGTCCCGCCAAAGCATTCAGCGGAAAGTTTATTGGTCCAGTCATAATTGAACGTGTAGGAAATACAAATTCATATTTTGTTAAGTATAAGACCGCCCGAGGATCTTCCAAGATAGACAGCATAGCAGTCCAGAGATTGAAGAAGTTTCATGAGGAGGAAAACCCGGAAGAGGAAGATCACCTTGAAGACTCTGACGAAGAGATGTCTATCAACGTATGCACGGAAGACCATACGATGGAAAAGAAGAAGATGAGACGCGAAGACCATCAAGGACCACCAACTGAAGAGATTTTCACCCCAGGAAACAATGTTGGAAGATGAAGTTTTCATCCCTTCTCTTGATATCAAGCATGTTGTGATTGCCGAAAATCTACCAATGTAGCAACTATAGGGAAGAATTCCACAGAAGAAAAACCGACATTTGATTGTAATACTGCCATCAATCAGAAGATCTTTATTCATACATGTAATACAGTGGATATAGAAGCAGATGACTTAGTAAATCCGACGAATGAAACTTTAACTCCTTTATGTGGTGCCGATAAAGCCATTCAAGATGCAGCTGGATCTGAATTTTTAGAAGAGTGTTTGACTATATCATCATTGAAACCAGGAGAAGCAAAGATTGCCAATGGTTGTCGGTTACCAGCTAATTATATAATTATGGCATGTGGACCATGGAACTCAGACATGAAGATTTTACGAGAGTTGTGCAAAAAGTGTTTTAAAGTGATGTTGGAAAATGATATTTCTGCAACCCAACATTTCGACTGGAGCATTTAAATTTCCGAAGGTAGAAGCTGCAAAAATAGCCTTAGCTACAACAAGAATATTTTAGAGGAACATCTAGATGGCGTACACCGTGTCGTATTTTGTGTTTATGATAGAGAGAATTAGGACATTTATTAGCGATTACTCCCCATTGATGAAACCCTGTTAGTCCGTCTGACTGCACGTAACGTCTATGTAGATTACTTTTCTTGAAGATTGGATTGTGGATAGGAACACCTTGTAGACGAATGATGAACTTTATTTTACACTGGCCACGCTTAGAAGTTATTTTATCTTGGTTTTGAATTGTGCATCCAAATCTACCGGTAGAACACTTTGAAACGCAGAAAACCTTGAAACATGAAGTACTTCAAACAGCTGAATAAGAATTTTTCGAATCACCAGTTTATTTACGATCAGCTAGCCTTGTTAACAAATTTGGAACATAATTAAATTTAGTATTATTCCTACCTTTCATTTCCCTTGCCTGAGCACTGACGGGACTCTACACTAACATTTTAAACACATTTCCCTCACAATGATATTATGCAAGCACTAAACTTTATTTTTATTTTCCTTGCTTTTCATCTTCCCAGAGACGATGTCGTCACATATTCCAAGGGTACCCAGTGAACTATATAAACTGTCACAGAAACGCACACTCAGCACTTTGCAGTCGAGGATTAATTCAAAACAAACAATATGTTATACAAAGAACTGTTTTATCTTCAACAAACATTTTTTATAATTCTGAAATATTTTTTGTACTACGGAAAATTAAAACTTTCGTTTATTTTCAGTTTCGAGTAGGATGTGTGAAGTAATTGAACTGTATGTGTATTGGATATGAAGTGACGATGAGATAATTGTATAAACTCTAATTTAATTCACTAAGCTCGATTATTTCTTAAATTACATTATTAACCCATGTACGTCCCTCAATTTTTACCTACTTATAAGTTCCTCTGGGTCAAAATAGTCCCATTCGTATTTAATGTTGCAATCGCAACCGCATTTGCACACGCAGTGACAGATTGTGTTGTGTGTTGTGACTGGTTTGTTTCACATATCACAAAAGTTGGAACAACAGTGATGATTTCAGGGGCTAGCCCCGGGGAAATCCTCCCCAGGAGCAACTTTATTCAGCGTCGAGCGCTTGAGATTTTGGCAGAAATTTCTATAAAACACGATTGCATTGTAGTCAAGAATCATTTGTAGTTTCTTATTCTCAGACTCACTAATTTTACTGTCAATATGCATTGTGCTCTGCAGAACTACACATCTGTTCTTTTTCGGAATATAAGATACAAGGGTTGTATCTGTGATAAAAGCAAACTTCGAATCGTACTGAGCGCGGCCTTTGACATCTACTAGCGTTGGTGGAATGGATGACTTATTTTTTCTCATTGTTCCAAGCAACGTGATATTCTTCTTTAGAAGTGACTCTGCCAGTTCATAGGATGTAAAAAAGTTGTCATATATAATGTTGTGGTCTTTTAGACCAACAGAAAGATCTAATACTACTCGCATGCCTTGATTACGTTCAGGGCTACTTTGAGATTTTCCTGTGTAAGGTTGAATGTTATACACATAACTTGTATTGTTGTCGCATAATACCCAAAACTGTGTGTCATATTTCGCAGGTTTACTTGGCATATATACTCGAAAAGGACAATTTCCTCGAAATTCTATGAGTTGCTCATCCACTGTTAGAAACACATTTGGATTGTACATTTTTGGTGGATTTTCAACCCACTTGTCCTACAGTTCACGGATTGCCGCTAATTCGTCTGTTTCACGTCTTTAAGGTCGTGTCTGGCGATCATCAAATCGAAGCACCCTTGATATCATTTTGAACATTTCAGTGGCGTGGTAGCGCGAAAAATCGGACGACCTATTTTATCGTTCCACAAACTTTCTGTTGACTCGTTGTGAGATTTATAAACACCTGATAAAAACAGCAAACATATATATACTTCTAAATTCATACTATCTAAATCTTTCCACGCACTCCCATATACACGGCTACCTTCTTTGTTTGTATTTGCAATCAAAATATTACTTACACATAGCGGAAAAACAACAAGAAAGATTAATCCTCATCATGAATACGTGAAACTGAATATTTCGTAGGACCTGAGGTTCGATGGACAATGTTTCGAACTGTATTCCTTCCTACAGATGACAGTGGTGTTGCACCATTGAATGGTCTTGTCTTTTGAAAGTTCAATGTTCCCTTGTACGTATCCAGTACCATTCATTACGGATTCTTCATCAGACAGAGAAGATGAAGACAAATAATCCTGCACTGATAATTGGTCCTCCGTTTCAGATGTCACCTGTAGGATACAGGCAGGATCATCGGAGACAAGCAGATCCCACCAACGGAGGACGACCGACTCCAAGTGTAAAGAATATAATTCTGCCGGTTCATCACCGCAAACACTTTTGTCAGTTGAGATTAGTTTAATGAAAATGTAAAATAACATCCTAAAGACGCATTATAGTTGAGACGCATCACGGTGAGAGTTTGACGACTTCAGCAGTCCAGCAGGATTCAGTTTCAGTTGTAGGCTGTTACCAGAACATCCAGGTTCCTTCACGGCAAACCCTTCATCGTTCCAGATGGTCAGGACGACACCAGCCTCGTTGGAATTATCAGGCTAGTGCTCATTCCTATTTCTTAGTTACATCCTTTCTCTTTGCTACCTGTTTCCCATAACTAGTCCTTTTTCAAAATTAGAAACATTTGAATTTTATTTAAATTCAATCATAATTTAGTTGTTAAGTACCGTGTTGTACATCAGTTCCATCTCCATTTGTTACATTATTCTATGAATATTTTTAGAGATTATTCTGAGCTAAAACTAATGGCACAGCACCGGCACACTATGGACAAAGGTTTAAAGTAGATAAAATGCCTCGCGAGGAATAAGAATCATTTCTGCAAAATTATTCCTTGAAAACAACATTTTTTGACACTTTCATTTTTTGGTGTTTAAAAATATAATTAACCTAAGTATCATAAAAAACATCAACTTACTCTTATTCAGCATGTACGCGTGAACGAGCAAGACAAAATAATGTGATTTACTATAGCTATTATGAACACCTCCTCCAACGTCTCTCTAGTGACCATCTCCACACTCTGGACAATTCTCTGTTTAAGTTTTCTGGTAGATATTTTGCAAAATTTGTTGGTGTGAACTGCGCATACTAGTAAGTGGCACATGCAGGCAGCATCGAAAAATTAATTCTACGTTATTTGTGATTAATCTGGCACTCTCCAAAATAAAATTTGGAGTTTCTAGAAATGGAACATCATATAATGTGCCCATTTCTCCCCATAAGGCGCTACCTTATCTAAACAGCAATCCAGATTTCAAACACGCTTACCTTTTTTACTACAAGAACGTGAAGTTTCACATTAATTGAAAAAATGTGTGTTTTTTTTTCATGTAAAGCTGATAAGAATATTTATGCCGAATATTTATGTGTTTTTTAGAAAGGGGACTGAAGCCCCAAATCAGTCACTGCCATACGCAGGGAGCATCGGAGCATTAGTTCTCTGAATTTTATCATTAAGATAACGATTACTGTCATTCCCAGAATAGAATTTGGGATTTGCTGATGTGCCCCAAAATCCTTAGAAGTAATCAATGGAGAAAACTGCTTCCAAAATTTAACATAGAATATCCCATAAGCAAAATAAAGCTTTGTCTTCCTCTCTCTCTCTCTCTCTCTCTCCATATATATATATATATATATATATATATATATATATATATTAGGCTGGTTCTTAATTTTTTTATTCCGAATGTCTTTGCTTCCCAACCCCTAAATTGGTTCCATGACGGACCAAATTAATCTGTGAAAAAAAGGGCTCAATCGAAGAATATTTAACCAACCCTCAAGCGACCTAAACATCTGAATGCATTTACAATGTATAGTATATGGCAAAATTTTGTAATAAACTCTTGTAACTTAAAAATGGCTGAGGGAAAGGAATCATATCTTGGATAGAGGTTTTAGAAGTAGATCTGTACGTGATACTGAGTAGTGACCGAGATGAGGCATATCTTTACGTCCACCATCTTTGATTCGTGCACAAAATTTTAAATAGATATGACATCGTATGATATATCATTCTGAGGTAGCTTTTGACGACAAACAGACAACTGCCTTTATTTTCCACTTACCTCTGAACATGTAATAATTATCAACTATGGAAAATAAAAGGTCCGAAGTAATAAAACTTAATATCCTGTGAGTTTATATCTCTGTAGGGGATGCAGATTTATAAGATTGATGAATAGTTTCCCTTATTTGAATAAAGCATAAACTAAAGAATGAAATGCACATTCGTTTCTCTGCAGTGCAAAAAAAAGTAAATATGATTCTTTTCTAATCAATAATTTAAACAATAGGTTCCAACTTATCACTGAAAAAATATTCAGAATGGTTATTTATCTCTTAGAAAGGGGACTAGTAAAATGCATGTCTGGTAACATTGAAACGACAACACCAGTGTTCAGTTCAGTCAGTTTACTTAAAGGCTTCGGAAAATAATTATTGTTTTCGTATGCGATTGTTTGTTTTAGTTTCTTCGCGCACAGTGCTGTTGAATTTGTAGTTTTTTTTACCAAGTGTAAACAATTTGTGAAATGCAATGGCATTATCCCCGAAGTCAGCTTCAAGCTGTTTACGCCAAGACTACGAATGCGCCCTCATTGTATCTATTAGGAATAAAATCGTAGGAACAAAACTGCCTTCAAAACGACAAGTATTTAGAGTTTTATTTTTCAATGTGCATGTAGTTAAGTTAACCATAAATGAAATTGCGACTTTAATTGTGAAGGAAGTTCTTCTGTTTTGGGAAAAGGCACGAATTCCTACAAAACGAAAATATCACTGTATTGAGATATTTATAGTGCTATACAAAGAATGGCAAGATTTACAGAAAAGGTTACACAGAAAACTGATGAGGAAGAAACTAAAATCGAAACATTTATTTCCCAAGTACATGACTTGTTTGATATTGCCCACGAGAATGCGTTAGATATGATCAAGAAGGAAGAGGATAAGAAATTTTTAGTAATGCAACGCATGAAAGGACGACAAAGCTATATGGGTGCAATTGACCGCAGTCTTAAAGAAACTGAAGAAAAAATAAAGGAACGTAGGAAAAAGGAAGAAGAAAGAAGAAAACGGACTTATGAACAAATAGAAGGAAAAGCCACAGTTTCGTCAGTAACACTGTCTGGCAGTGATAATGAAGATTCCAATTCCTATGATTCCGATTCCACTCCACTTACGCAATCATGTTTAGGATATCAATGTTGGTGAGTGAACCAAGTACTTCGGGTACAAGAGGTACTAAGGATATTTTAACTCCACGTTTGTGCGAAGTGCGTGACAGATGCAAAATCAGCGACCGCAATGCAGTTCATCTTTTAGTGGCAGCAGCAGAAGCTTTTCACTGTAATATTGAAAGCTTAATTATTAATCACTCTTTCATTTGACTTCGCAGGAAAGAAATGCAGGAGAAAAGGCAAGCAGAAATTAAAGGGAGATTTGATATAACAGATTCTGTTGCTTTGGTGCTTCACTGGGATGGCAAGCTAGTTCCAGCTACAGGTAATATAGGGACAATTGACAGACTTGCGATAGTTGTAATTTTTAACGGCACAGAACAATTATTAGGCATCCCAGAAACACCGTCATCATCAAAAGAAGCACAAAGCCACTGATGTTTACGAAGCGGTAAAGAAATGGGACATGGAGCACAAAATACAGGCGTTGTGGTTCGATACAACTTCAAGCAACACCGGCAGAATAAGAGGCGCGTGTGCAAACCTTGAGAAGAAATTTGATCGTGATTTGCTCTACCTACAGTGTCGACATAACCATGCCCATCTACTTCGAAAAAGACGTGAACTTTCAACTAGGGTTGAATAAATTGAAAAACATTGTGTGGTGAATGATGTTGCACAGGGTGGTGTGAAACTGATACAAGAATACTGCAACATTTTAACAAAGGACAAAAAAGAGAAACAATACATACTCCAGATAGTCAGAGAACACAGAAAAAAGTATCCAGATGCCACAAAATTGGTTTAATGATGCAGTAGAATTTGGCTCGGCGAGGGGAGGTGTGGAACTTCATCCTGATGTTCGTTCAAACCAAACTGCAACAACGCCAGCTGTGTGAATGGGTGCATTATCATCCTGGAAGATGGCGTCATTTTCCGGGAACAACATCCGGACCATAGGATGCAAGTGGTCTCCTAAAATTGCTACATAATCGTTGGCAGTGATTCATCCGCTAAGTGTGACAACAGTACCCAATGAAAACCATGATATGGCGGCCCACAGCATCACCGAGCCGCCGCCATGTTTCACAGTTGGGCGGAGACACTGCAGATCATAAGCGTCTTTGGGCGTTCTCCACACATAAACACGGCCCGTTTTTGGGAATAGGGTGAACGATGACTCATCTGACCACATCGCAGGTTTCCAGTCCTCAACGGTTCAAGTTGCATGGTCGCGGCACCATTTGCGGCGTGCGAAAGCGTTATGGTCCCTGATGAGCGGTTTGCCCCGTGCAACACGACCCCGTAAGTGCATGTCATGCAATTCGCGGCGGACTTTGAATGTCGAAACAGGGTGGGAGGAGGTGCTGATTGAGTTCCTCCGTCACTTGCTCCGCAGTGGCACGACGGTTCTGCGTGACAATGCGCTTTAATACCAGGCGTGACCAGTCACTCATGATTTTCTTCCGCCCACTGTTACGCTTCCCCGATGTGGTTTTCCCGTGCGTTGTGTAGGCCGTCATCACCTTTGACACTGTCCCACGCGACACACCTAACACAGTAGCCACTGCCGTTACACTCACTCAACATAACTGCGCACCAACAATTTGCCCTCTTTGAAACTCTGAGAGGTCTCCCATTTTACACTGCTGCAGCCACTGTACACTGCTGTTCCACTGCCCCTGACGTAGTATGGAGACCGACCTAACACACCACCACCAGCGATCAGGCGCTGCGGGCGCCACGACACCACTGCCAACTTATACATCTGACGTGTTGCCAACTACAGGTGTTTCCATTTTTCTGATCACCATCTGTATGCATATATAGTTTATTATTAGCTTAAGCTTCATAATTAAATATTATATTTATTATTTGTCACTCACATTTCTAGTTATTTATCCACCACTTATTTATTTAATTATAATTATTTACATCGTAATTCATATTTTTATTCTTATTCCTAATTATATATATATTTTATAATTATTCCTAATTATATATTATATATATAACTTTTCCTTCATCTATTCATTACATTTTATTTGCATCCGTAATTGACGATGAATTCATTTCGAAGATTTGCTTTAGATAACAGATTCTATTCACGTAAAAATGATTTACTATGTACTGCTTATGCAGAACACTGACCAGAGTTACATGCATACATGCATGGAATGGTTATAGCTTGAACCTTTTTTACGTAAGACTTGATTGCTGAGACAAGTATGCATGATCTGCTAAGGATTAATGTTATCTAACACGCAAATTAGTATTAATATGCATTAATATGAATATTATAGCTGTGACACAAACGTTTTCCAACATAATTTCAAGCAGCAAGAATTTTCACGAAATTTTAGGTTAGTTTAAATTACGGTGGAAAACATGTTCGCTGAATTGCCACAAGGGATCAACATCTGAATTGGTTTATTCAGAATTTCACTGTTCCATTATTCAGCAAAATCTTAAACACAAAAGTGCCATTAGGCTTAAAACGAAGTAAATAAGACTTTACCTTGTTGTAATTTCTTAGCCTGCTAACTTACGTAATGTAGTTTTCAGATAAAATATTATTTATTACAAATATTTTTGTTTTCTTGTTTTACTAATTTAACAAATTTGAATCCAAATTAAACATATTTACATAGATAATACAGAAGGCTGTATCAGCTGTATGGTAGTGAAGTAGAGACCCGTGCCCTAGGGCGTAAGACCCAGTTTCCACCAGCGATCATGTACGATGTGAGAGCCCCGTTGCTGAACCATATGCCGAAATCGTAGTTTCAACTGAAGGTGACCTCTATTGAGTAAAGCTTGATCCAATTTTGCCCAATTCTCCTTGAACACTTTCCAAATGTCACCAAGTGTGGTCGGACGACGCTTATTGATGTTCCGTTTGAGGAGGTCGAAAACACAGAAGTCCATAGGGGATGCATTTGGTGACTTGACGGGGATGACTCAAGCCGTTACACCTGTCTCCTGTTTCATACGTGTCACCTAGGCCACCGTTCGTTTGGCAGTTTGGCTGTTGGCCTTATCCTCGTGGATGAACACTCTGCCAGTGTCATTGTCATACAAAGCCGGTGCATGTTTGCGATATATGGGTTCCAGTACATGCTTGGTATAATATGCTGCATTCACCTCGATATTTGATGATACCCGGTGTATCAAAAGCTTTCCCGTTTCACAGAAAACCGTCACTACCATAAATCCCTTTGGAAAACTCTGCATGCAGAAGCGAACCCACTTTGCATTATCGGTTATATTACTGCGCCGGTAGTATATTGCTCGCATCAGCTAGGATTCTGTCAAATAGACCCACGTTTCATCTAAGGTCATCACAAAGCGCCATTTGTTACCTGCCAGGTAACCTCCACACAGGTGCATGCCACCAGCCGTTCTGCGATGTGCGTTGGCTTCACAACATGGATGCAGTGATTGTGTGCACTTCTGAGTCCCAAATTGTCGCGTATGATTCGGTGTACATTTGAAGTTGACCGACCAACATGCCTCGCTATGTCACGTTGGGTGGGTGGATTCTCCTGGCTCACAAACCGGCGGACCTTGGCAATGACGTCTTGACTGCATTCTAGAGACGGTTTCTTCTTTTGCCCCTTTTGACGACGCATGGCTATGGTTTTCTCTGGGTTTGCAATGCAATTGGTGGCTGCATTAATTCCCTTATAATACACTGTGAAACCTTTCTTCTTGCACTGTGTTCTTATTCGGATATAGCTGTAACCTATATCAGAAAGTGCTACGATGTATCCCTCCCAAAAAGGGTCGATTTTCTGCGCTATTTTGCTCACATATTTCTCTCCTGTGCGCGGCTTGTAGACAAGTGTCTGGCTACTCGGTACTGCGTGAGCCGCGTAGCTGAAGCAAAATTGCGCCTCTGTTGGCGACTGCACCTCTGTGGCAAATTACTACCATAAGGATGAAACAGCCTTCTCAATTACTACACCTAACTCTTTGTTCATCGATTCAAGGAATATTTGCGTTTTATCATTTTGTTATTTTTCTGTTTCAGAATAAATTTAATATCTTTCCTGTCGAAACCAAATTTCCTAGTAGACACTTACATTAACTGTGTACTCGTGGTGGTTAATTATAATACATTCATAACATTATTAAATATACATAGAGATGGAAAGGAAATATTATTTTAATTTATAAAAGAATAAACAACACACTAACAAAGAATTACGAGTACTGCAATGCTAATTATAATGAAGCATGACCAAATTTCAACTACAATTCTCTCCACTTCAACATTTTATCATGAGTAGAATCAGTTCTTCGCTCTTATTGAAACTTTCGAAACGTCAACGTGTGGAATTTTCTACATACGCAAGTGTCTTTACCTCTTAATTAATAAAGCCGTCTTAGAGTAGTGGCGTGAGCATTTGTTTTTTAATGAAACGGTCCAGAGTTTGATTCCCGCTTACGAAAGTAGGGAAAATTTTATCATTTCCAATATCGAGTTTCTTCACAGTGCAAACACTAAAAGCATGACGACACATGTCCTATGACCTTGATACGTACTGTATTAGATCGTACTGTGTTTAGCAAACAAGTCATGAATACATAAGGCTCATTCTTATGGCCTAGCGCTTAGAAACTAAACCTTCCAAAGTATGACATAAGGCAATTCACCATTAGACAGTGTAAAAAAAATATTTTCCTTTCTCCTATCATTTTCAGTACGCTTATTTACATTTACTTCAGTATAATTTCATCCATCCTAGTGTCAGTGATTATTTTTGATATTTTAAACGGAGAAGTCTCACACTTATTTTAAACTAAATGTAAACAAACATGTCGTATACACCAATTTTAGTATCAACTCATTACATTTTCAATTTACACACACACAAAAAAAGAATTTCACCTTTAATTATTTCATCATATCTTCATGTTAAAAATAAATAAAACATCCGAGAGAGAGTTTCGAACTCTCGATCTTCAAATTTTTTATGTAATTTATCAAGACGCTTGCCTGCTGGCGAAATACGTACGACCTGCAGCTAGAGCCAATGCAGAGACCACAGCGAAATGTAATTCCCTCTGTATAAATCTACACAAATTGTGACGGATCTAGGCTTACATTTTTGAACTTAGTGTCAAAAGTAGTTTCGAAATTTATGTGAATACGAGAGTACGACTGAAACAACAGGAAAATAACCTGTATCTTGTTGGAATTGGACGTAATAGGTCTATTAAGGTCTCAAATCTTCAGGAATAATAATAATAATAATAAGACGAAGAATATAGAATACAATTAAGAATGCAAGGATAGATTTTCTTATAATTTGTAAAATCGACACTAACAGTAAGCAAAATTACAAATAGTCCGGATTGCAAAAGACGTATCCATACCACCAGTACGTTCCCTTCGTACGTGATTATAAGCAGCTAAATGTTAAAGAAAAGGTTTCCAATAAACATTAATGAAAAGAAAGTCTACTGAACCGTATGAAAATTTATGTTTTTAAATTTATATTATATTTTTATGCCGCCTAAGCTTGAATAGATGTCGATGATGAGAATGAAAGAAATAGAGGAATGAAGAATGTGAGAAGAAACCGAACCCTGATAAAGCCTGCATACACGGTGGTTGTCCAACACAATGCACGCTATGGGGAGCTGGGTTTGGTCCAGCGACACAACCTCAAGAGTTGAGTGAGCTAAAACTGAAGCGACTTTAAAAATGCAATATAGGCAGTAAACATCAATTTTAATCTCAAATATTCAGATTTTTTTTAAATTTGTGCTTTAAAAAGTATTATACTTTTAATTATACCGTCATATCTTCAGATTAAAAAATAAATAAAAGATATCAGACAGAGTTTCGAACTGTAGATCTTCAAATTTTACAAGTTCTTTACGAAGACGGAGCGGCTCAACACGCTTGCCTACTAGAGGCATCTGTACAATTTGCAGTTAGTGCCTATAAGAAGAACAGAGTGAAAATGCTATTCCTTCTGTATAAATCTGCATGAATAGTACAGATCTAGGCGTCCTTTTTTTAAAGAAATAGTGTTTGAACTAGTTTCCAAGTTCATGTGAACACGAGTGTAGCACTGAAACTACCGAAACTACCTTCGATGTTCGTAGAATAGAACGTAATATTGAGGTCTGAAATCGTGAGCAATAATAATAATACTGTCATAAGCGATACGGGAATTAATGTTTTTAAGTTTTACGTAACATGGTTATGCGACTAACCTCAAGGAAATGTCAATGGTGAAAATGAAAGGGATAAAAGCGTGAAGAAAGTGTGGGAAAACAGAACCCCGAATAAACCTCCACACATGGTGTATATCCAACACAATGCACACAATGGAAGGCAGGGTGACACAAGTTCCAGCTCTGAGTGAGCTATGTTTGAAGCTACCTTAACGATAACGCTTAACATTTCTGGTGCAGGGTGGACCATTAAATTCAGAAAACTTCAATAATGATAATAATAATAATAATAATAATAATAATAATAATAATAATAATAATAATAATAATAATAATAATAATAATTGATGTTAAAGATTTTAAAGTTGCTATAATATTAGGCAAAAGTTACAGAAAAATCGGGATTTCGGGAATGGGGCCCGGACCTTTAGAACACAGCTCCGCAACTACACAAATATTAAACGAGTGTTCCACTAGGTTTTATGTACAAAATATTCTACTTTACGTTTCAGGGAAAATAACTGTAATAAAAATAACCGAATATCAGTGAACAGTAAGGTATATAAGAAACAAACTTTTAGGATATGCAGTAGTAATAACAAAAGCTTTGGTACAAGAAAACCCTACATAGGGCTACGTCGATGAGCTCAGAAATACAAAGTAACAATATAGTGTGTAAGATTCAGTGTACAAAGCAATATTACTTAAAGAATTGACATATGCGTGTACTATTCCGACAAACGAGATAAGAGGAGAAATGTTTACGATACTTTTCGTCTTACCTCGATTCTCATCTCGAAAGCGAGTCAAAAAGCTGAGTTAGCCTTATCCCGTCTCGAAGTGAAATGTTCATTCTCGTATCGATTTTGTATGTTTTGTTTCGGTAATGAGATGAGAAATTGCTCTTCTCTTGGGCAATACTAAAGAAGACCGCTATATTCTTGATACGATCTAAGATAATCTTGATACTTATTATTCTTCTCGTAAAGATTTGGTAGCGCAATTATAGAAACATCCAACTATTCAAACGTGTTTCATGGCCGATAAATTACCAGGAAAAAAATTAAATTAGTAGCTGGGGATTCAACCCGAGTACCTTCAGAGTACTGACCGAGCGCGTTGACCACTGAACTAGATCACTACACGATGACTGTTTCGCCTTTAGCATATTTATGTTAGGTTCCAGTTACAAAGTTATACGTTATGTTTGCTCGTTTCTAAACGTCTTTGGTATTTCTTTTATTATGATATAAGTCAATAATCGTTGACATAGTTAATATTAAGAACTTGTGTTTTTCTAACACATTTGATTCACAATTTAGTTTTTTTCTAAACATCAAACTATAGATGTGACAGATTTCATTTTCATTTGCTTCCAAATCAATTACCATTACCTGGTCAAGGATGTATGTCTACCACATTTTATGGAATATATTTCAAGAAATATTAAAGAATGTAGACCCGCGACAAAAAAGTCTTTTGGGTACATAGTAATGTGTTATTTTAACTACTATCTTGGGAGAGAAATACTCTCGGAAGTAGGGACTAAATACTAGGTTCTGTTTGGTTATCCGTTTCTTGCTACGTAGCATACATATAGCAGAAGCCAAACGGTTGGTGCTTTCGGCCCTCGTGGCCAAGAGCGCAAGAGCTGCGGTGTTACATTGGCAGTCGCTTTTGGGGCGAGTTTAAACCCTGCCCAAGGAACATTTTTTAATATTTTATAACATTTGTTCATTAGAATAGATGAAAATAATATTCAGAAAAAAATACTATTTTATGCAGATAATTAGTAGTAGTAGTTGTAGAAGTATAAGTAGTAGTAGAACAATAAGAAGGAATGATACTAGTAATAGTACTAGCAGTTGTAGTAGGGACGTGTTAGAAGCGCAACAGAGCTCGTGTTGTTCCACCTTGGCCCGCATGATATACATTTTATGACCAACTTAAAACAGCTGTGTAGGGTAGCACGTAGAAAATCTGTTTACGGTAGTATACGAAAACACGAATTTCCGGGAGTTTTTTTTAACACAGAAGACGCTTCTTCTGTTTTAGCGTAATTAATTGAATACCTACCAAGACACACATGTTTCTATGGTAGAAATGAAATATTGTGTCACATTTATGATTTCTTTAAACGGGTTTTCCTAACTAAGATTGTTTCTATTTAAGTCTACGCTCGGGAAACCGAAAGTTTCTGTGTTTATTCTTTTTTTTTTAAAAAAAATCAAACTTTTGCTTCAATTCTTTTTCTCTCCAACCATCATTTCATCACACATCTCTCACGTAAGGAGAAATTGGTAGTAGTGAAATAACAGTCGGAGTCGGAACTAGGTTAAATCATTGGATTGTGGGTTCAAATTTTACATAAGTCAATTTAACACTTTTAATTCAATTTGATCTTACAATATATATGACGGCATTTTCTTACTCAAAGTCCTCCATCTAGAGATGAGATGCAGGAATAATGCACATGCTAACCGAAAGTTAAAGAAAATGGAGTAACAGGTAGCAGTAGTTACCTGTATATTTTCTTCTTTGCTGACATTCCGGTCTCTTAATAATTAAAAGAGATTTACATGTTTTCATTTGCAAAAAAAAGTGAATAATACCGCCACTAAACACACTGCACGAAGATACTAAAAATATTAAAGGTTTTTGGTTCTAGTGCTAGTTTAGTCACTTGAAAACATTGAAAAGGTGCTAAATTTCTATTCTGACAATAATACATGAAGCAACATTTTAATAAAAATCCTTTAAAATTTCTATATCAAGCGCCAAAGTGCTACATTAGTAACATTGATAAGAAGAGACAAACAATAACCGGTACACTTTTAAACGCATGTGTATATTTTTTTTTGACATGCAAGTATTATCTGTCGGGAAAGGAAATGTACACCTATTTTTCGAGTCTGGCATTCCTGTGCTACATCCGTGGAGAGTATGAGAATTAAATCAATCAAATGTTTACCGAGGGGCAAAAATAAAAGTTTAATCTGAATAAGACATTACAGAGGAGCAAAAGCTGTAAATACGAATAGTGGATAGTGTAAATAAAGGACAACACCGAAAGACCAAGCCAGAAACAGATGTTAAACTTACAAAAGAGAGTAAAAATTGTCGAAGTGGGAACATAAAACACAAATATAACAATTACGCCGAAAACCAACTACTCGTAATGCCGTAATTTTGGTGTAGTGGTTAAGGTGCTGCCTTACGAAAGCAAAGGGCGCAAGTTCGAATCCTGGACAAGGACATTTTTAAAATTTTTGTTAATAATACATACAGCTGATGACAGATGGTAAAAGAGTTTTTCGTAGCAATTATTATTGGTAATGTTTAGTACTGATAAAACTTTTTTCTTTGCGTATTGCTTTTTCTCTTGCCTTCATTTCGAAAGAGAAGAATATCCGAACAAATGCCACGAAAATTCATGATATTTTGAATGTAAACGCCATTTGCAATTAGCGAAGAATAAAAATTGAATGTTCCGATGTAGCTGCAAAAAGTAAAATGAAAAACATGGAAGTGGACCATACTCATGGCTATTAAAAATACAATTTCTACATGCCTTACACCTCCCGACCACGTTTCTACGTAAGCAAGTGAGAGGCTTGAGTTTAGGTTAGGCTGGTCAGTACGTTTTGCAAAGGGGCCCGGTATATCTCTGACGTACCACAGGTGCGAGAAGGGATCAAAACACTTTTCTCTCTCCCTCTGTGTGTCTATTTATCTATCTATCTGTATATATATAACGCTATTTGTGAATGCCATAACCACCCTAATTTTCAGCGGATTGAGACAAAACTTGGCACAAACATTAATTGTTTAAATATCTTGATGAGTTCGTTAAACAGATTAATCAGTTGAAGATGTTCAAAATGGCGGCCTTTCAAACTCTTAAAAACTTCCAAGGGAACCAAATGTCGCCCATAAATAGGTATTCAGAAAGTTTGAATAACATTTCCTCTTTTACTGAAATATTTGTGTGCAGGGATTTAATTAAATACTGGACCCGATTAATCGCTCAAAGAAGATTCACGTCCTTTTGCTACGGTCAGGCTATATTTTTATTAATATTTTTATTTTTTATGTATTTATTTACTTTATTTTATTTTTTTGCAGATGGGGGTTATTTTCGTATCAGAGCAAAATGATTCTTAGTGATGATAAGAAGTTACACATTGAAATTGAAGTAACTTGTAAAGCGTCCTATTTGAAAGAATAATATTATATATGTACTTTCCTCTAACAGAGAGAACTGTAAATCATGTATTTCGAGTTGGGGAGCGTTAATGGCGAGGAGTGTTATTTGATTTGCTTTTCAGTAACACATTGCAATGCAAATAAAGGTAGGCAACATTAGTGGTAAGTAAAATAATAATAATAATAATAATAATAATAATAATAAAAATAATAATAATAATAATAATAGGTGTTCTATGTGGCAAGGCAATATCTTTCTCAATTCTTCTTCAAACGTAATCATTGTAACGCCATATATCCCTTACAAAAAATATTAGCAATTTATATCGAGACAACGGGGAACTATTGAGTGATAGGAGCAACGTTGGACAGTATGTACTCATAATACTCAGAAAAATAAGCGATTTCAATGCAAAATGAACGAAGAGTCTTCGTCATGGGGAGCCATGGCTCCACGGCAGAGCCCTCTTTAGGCAAAATGTCAATAACTTATATCGAGAGAACAGGAGGTGATAGTGGGATGGGACCAACGTTGGACACCGTGGACCCATAAGGCGCATCGAAAAATTTAGGGGAGCGGGAGTCAGCCAGCCTTACGTTCTTCCACAATATAATAAAAAATTATATTGTGGAAATACACACACGAGTTAGCTACTAATATTTCATTTTATTATTATAATAATAATAATAATAATAATAATAATAATAATAATTTTTATTATTATTATTACTATTTTTATTATTATTATTATTATTATTATTATTATTATTATTATTATTATTATTATTATTATTATTATTATTATTATTATTATTATTATTCTCGACAGCGTCTTTTCATTACGTGAGCTTGTTTGACAAGAAACCAAAGAGAAGATCCATCATTCGTAGAAAGAATAAGAATAGATGGTTACCTTAACTTTGAACGACGGCGAAAAATATTAAAAGAGTGACTACCTGTAGCGAAAATAAATAATACTTACTCTTCAAATGGATAAAAAATCAATCCGAGATAGATTCGAACTCGCATGGACGGCGCGAAAAGATAGTTTATTGTCCACTTTGTTTTTTAACTGACTTACCGAACGTGTTTCAGTAACTTACTTATTGCTAATTTTACTTGCTTCACTCTTGTAACTTTCTTTTTCTAATAACTTATAACGAGAACGACACGAACACAGAAACATCGGTGACAGTTAAAAATCATAAATGCTCTCTCACCGGGATTCAAAACCGGGACCCCATACACCAAAGACGCACGTATTAGCCACTAGACCAGCGGTGAGGGCACCGCTCACTCCCTGTGTCGTTAAGGGTTACGACCACCGTATTGCCAGCTATCACTTCTGTGGGTTGTATGAGGTATTTACACCCGTGGGTTGTATGAGGTATGAGGTATACATGAGGTATTTAGACCTACATGCTCTTCATATAATATATTAAAAGGGTCATGCTGGGAATAAGAAAAAGAACATTCCTTGGACAAAACGGAAACTATTGGCATCATAAATAATTATCTACGAAGCATGCGCAGTAGTATATTTCAGAATAAGTACTGTTTAGTTCAGTAAACGAAGAAAGGGGTATAAAAAGCAAATATGTCGCGTCAACGAGATCGACCAGAGTTGACAGAGGCGGAAGCAGATGTGTAGTAATACAAGAACTTGGTTAAATTGATAATTCGTTCTTTATTCTGTAGTAGATCGTATCACAACTTTACGGGAGAGCAGTGAAAGACTTACTAACGCTATCATATAGTAAGCTTTAGTAACACGATCATATAGACACAAATGGATATAACTGTGAGTACTACAACTTGGATTTAACGAAAACCGTTGAGATATTCAGTGGTTTAAAGGGTTGTATAAGACACAAAATGATAAGACACAATACAATTCTTCAGACCCAGCTTCCAGTAGCTAGACACATGCAATTTCTGGATAGATACTGAAACTGCTGTCGGATTTTAATACATGACGTATTGCAGGATACAAAATGCTTTGCATTACTTGTTTGCTTGTAGACCGCTACTAGCTTAGGTTCTGAAATTATTAATGTATATTTTGCCGACATCATAAAAGAAATACGAAAGACATTTTGAATCAAAAAATATAACACACAAGTTTGCAAGCGGAGACAAAGAAACCTATCGTAACCAGAGTAAAAACGAATCATTTACCCCGTAGCCATCGCGATTCAGTGGTCAAGGTGCTTGTGCGAATGCACGTTGTAATTTTTTTTTACTTTAGCTTTTTTGATGGCGATTGATCACCGATAACATACGTTTTATTATATTCAGGTATTTCAATACTCGGATGTTTCAATACTTGATCTATCAAATCTTCAGGAATAATAATAACTAATAATAATTATTAATATCTCGTAGAAGATTAAAAGCTAAAAGCTAATTATCGCTCAGGTCATACCATTAAAAGCAGAAACGTGACATTTGGAAAGAATATTTCGGTTTGGTTTAACGTTGCTCACGAGAAGAGAAATTTCTCATCTTGTTTCTAAAACAAACAAAATAACATGAGAATTAACATTTTTCATTCAAGACAGGTCAAGGTAACTCAAAATTTTCGTCTCTTTTGGAGATGAGAATCGAGACGAGACGAAAAGTATCGTAAACATATCCCGTCTTGTCTCGATTTTCGAAATAGTATATGTCCGTTCATTAAGTAACAATTGCTCTGTAGACTGAATCTCATAGGTTATTTCGTTACATTGTATTTAAGAGCTCATTGAATTATGCTCTGTGTAGATATTTTGTAGCAAAGCTTTTATATTTACCTCTGCATATCCTCAAAATTAGTTTATTATATGCATTACTGTTGCCTGATATTCAGATATATTTATTACAGTTATTTTCCTTAAAACATATAGTAGAATACTTCCTACATGAAGCCTCAATGGAACGTTCTAGTTTAAAATGTTGGTAGTTGCAGAAGTGTGTCTTGAAGGTACGGAACCCTGTCCCCGAAATCTTTACTTTTAGGTAAGTTTTGCCAAATTTCAGGACAAGTTTAAAATTTAATAATAATAATAATAATAATAATAATAATAATAATAATAATAATAATAATAATAATAATAATAATAATAATAATAGTAATAATAATAATAAATTTTCATCGGTCCTGCGCGGAAAGTGAGAATTAAATCAATCACATGTGTAGTCAAGGTAAAGAGAAAAGCCTATACTGAATAAGACATTGAAGCGGGTCACAGGCTGGGAATAAGAATACTGCATGGTGTAAATAAAGGACGACACCGAAAGAGAAATCTAGAAACAGCAAGTAAACATAGAAAAAAAAGTGTAGAAATTGTTGAAGTGGAAACACAAAATACAAATACAAATAGCGTTGAGCACGAGTCGAGCCAAAATTCGACTGGACTCGAGTTCAATTCGAGTCGAGTCAAAGGTAATTTTCTTGAATTGAGTTCCGAGCCAAGTCGCTGTTTTCGAGGTAGAGTTTCGAGTTGAGTTGAGTTTGATAATGGCTCGCTCGCTCGTTCAGCTCGTTTTAACTCGTTTTGAAATAATGGCCTGATTAGACTGGAAAGCGAAAAGCATGAGAAATGTAAGCAGTAATGTGGAATACTTTTAGTATTGCTCACGACAGGGGTGAGACTCGTCTCGTAATTTTAGTGCTTCTCGTGGGGCGATTTTAGTGTATCTCGCCTCGTCTAGATAACGAGAAGACAAGATGACCCAAGCCGGCTCAGTTGGAAAGAGCCCTCGACTCAGCTCAATTGAGGCGATGGCTGAAATCGGCTCGGTTTGGTGAGCTGTTGGCTCGGCTCACTTCTCGGTTTGGTTCGATACTGAATGAGATGTAAGCCGAGCAGCTCGAGCCGTTGATAAGCCTAAGCCCGGTCCCAGCTGTTTTGAACATGTTTGGCTGAAGCGTATAAATTTTAACAATTTTTGGCTCGAGTCCGAATACTTGAACCTTCAGAACTCAACCCAGAACGTGACCGATGTCCTTCCTTCCTGAAGTCTTCTCGACGACCGAGATCGACAGTCAATTAGCTTTTACTATTCAGATACAAACCGTATATCTTTAAATGATTATACACGGTGTTGATATAGTAATATTATTATTATTATTATTATTATTATTATTATTATTATTATTATCAATAATAATAATAATAATAAAATATTTAAACTTGCCCTGAAATTTGGCTAAACTTACTTAAAAGTAGAGATTTCCGGGAAAGGGTTCCGTAGCTTCAAGACAAACCACTGCAACTACCAACATTTTAAACTAGAACGTTACATTGAAGTTTTATGTAGAAAGTATTCTACTGTATATTTTAAGGAAATAACTGTAATAAATATAACTGAATATCAGGGAACAGTAAGGCATATAATAAACTAACTTTTTGGATATGCAGAGGTAAATATAAAAGCTTTGCTACAAAATACCTACACAGAGCATAATTCAATTAGCTCTGAAATATAATGTAACGAAATACCCTATGAGATTCAGTCTACAGAGCAATTGTTACTTAAAGAATGGACATACACTATTTTGAGAATCGAGACAAGACGGTAAATGTTTACATTACTTTTCGTCTTGCCTCGATTCTCATATCCAAAGAGAGACGAAAATTTTGAGTTAGCCTTGACCCGTCTCGAACATAAAATGTTAATTCTCATGTTATTTTGTTTTAGAAACGAGATGAGAACCTCCTCTTTTCGTGAGCAACATTAAACCAAACCGAAATATTATTTTCAAATGTCACGTTTATACTTGTAATGGTATGACCTGAGCGATAATTAGCTTCTAACGTTTAATGTTCTACGAGATAATAATAATTATTATTCGTTTATTATTATTACTATTATTATTCCTGAAGATTTGATAGTTCAAGTATTGAAACACCCGAGTATTCAAATATCTGAATATAATAAAACGTATGTTATCGCCGATCAATCTCCATCAAAAATGCTAAAGTAAAAAAAGGAAATGGTACGTGCATTGGCACAAGTACCTTGACCACTGAACCACGTTCGCTACGCGGTAAACGATTCGTTTTTAGTCTGGTTACGTTAGGTTTCTTTGTCTCCGCTTGCTAACTTGTATATTATATTTCTTCGATTCAAAATGTCTTTTGTATTTCTTTTATGATGTCGGCAAAATTTACATCAATAACTTGAGTTTTACTCAAACCGTTGGGTCACAAGTTTGTTTTTTATCCACACGAAACTACAAATATGACAGATTGAATTCTCATACTCTCTATTTCTTTCAAAGCAGTCGCCATTACCTGGTCAAAGACTTATTTCCGCCACGATTCATATTAAACAAAATAAATTCATTTTTCGGAAGTGGAACTTTCACTTTCCGGATTTGGGAAAATTATGGAATTCAGTTAAACTCGGGAATTCAGAAGAACTTCGGAACTCGGAAAGAATCCGGAGTTTACAAAAATTCCGGAATTGAGAAAAACTCCGGATTTTTCCGAATTCCAATATTATTCTAAAATTGGAATGTTCCGAATTCCGGAATTTTTCCGGTTTTACTTTCGGGAGTCCGAAAAGTAACAATTCCGGAATTGGCTATCCCTAGGTTATACACAACCATTCAGAACACCGGAAGAAAAGTTGGACAAAGCATTGGCTTTTCGCACCGTCCATGCGAGTTCGAATCTATCTCGGTTTGATTTTTTTTATCCATTTGAGATAAAGTCTTGTTTCTTTCACTACAGGTAGCCACTCTTTTCGTATTTTTCGCTGTAGTTCACAGTTAAAGTAACTGTCTATTCTTATTCTTTCTACGAATGATGAATCTTTTCTTTGGTTTCCTGTCAAACATGCTCACGTAATGAAAAGACGCTGTCGATAATAATAATAATAATAATAATAATAATAATAATAATAATAATAATACGAAATATTAGTAGCTAACTCGTTGTTGTATTTCGACAATATAATTTTATATTATTATGTGAAAATATGTAAGGCTGGCTGGCGCCCTCCCCCCCCTTGCTATTTTTTTTTCGATGCTCCTTATGGGTCCATGGTTTCCAACATTGGTCCCATCTCACTATCATCTCCTGTTCTCTCGATATAAGTTATTGACATTTTGCTTAAAGAGGGCTCTGCCGTGACCCCATGACTACCCATGACAAAGACTCTTCGTTCATTTTGCATTGAAATCGCTTATTTCTCTGAGTACTATGAGTGCATACTGTCCAACGTCGTTCCCATCTCTCAACAGTTTCCCGTTCTCTCGATATAAATTGGTAATATTTTGTTTGTACGGGAGATATGCTGTTACAATCATTACGTTTGAAGAAGAATTGAGGAAGATATTGCCTTGCCACAAACAACACCTATTATTATTATTATTATTATTATTATTATTATTATTATTATTATTATTATTATTATTATTAATAATAATAATAATAATGTTGTTTTTGTTATTGTTATATTATTATTATTATTATTATTATTATTATTATTATTATTATTATTATTATTATTATTATTATTAACAGAGGAAAATTATAAGCACGAAGAAGTTAAATGTAGACTAAAAGCAGGGAATTAATGTTATTATTCGGTTCAAAATTTCTTGTCGCGAATTCTGTCGGGGGGGAATTTGAAGCTTAAAATATACAAAACGATAATCATGCCTGTTTTTTGTATGGCTGCGAAACATGGTCACTTACTCTGAGGAAAGAACATAGAGTGAAAGTATTTGAGAACAAGATCCTGAGACGAATATTCGGACCTAAGAGGAACGGGAATGGGGAATGGCGGAAACTTCATAACGAAGAACTACATAATTTATACGGTTTACCCAACATTGTTAGGGTCGTCAAGTCTAGGAAGCTTAGGTGGGCGGGTCATGTAGCTAGAATGGAAGAAAGTAGAAACGCTTTCAAAGTCTTGACTGGAAGACCAATTGGAAAACGACCATTAGGAAGCCCTAGGCGCAGATGGGAGGACAATATTAAGATGAATCTCTCAGAGATTGGAATACAAAGTAGAAACGGGATGCAGTTAGCTAAGGATGGAAGTCAGTGGAGAGCTTTTGTGAACGCGGCATTGAACCTCCGGGTTCCATAGGCAATAGAGTTATTATTATTATTATTATTATTATTATTATTATTATTATTTTATTATTATTATTATTATTATTACTATTTTACTTACCACTAATGTTGCCTAGTTTTATTTGCATTGCAATGTGTTACTAAAAAGCAAATCAAATAACACTCATCGCCATTCACGCTCCCGAACTCGAAATACATCATTTACTGTTCTATGTGTTACAGGAAAGTACATTTATTATATCATTCTTTCAAATGACACGTTTCACAAGTTACTTCACTTGCAATGTGTAACTCCATATCATCGCCAATAATAATCTTGTTCCGATAGGAAAATATATCCCCCTCCTGCAAAGAAAGCCTAACCGTACCGAATATTTAATTAAATCCCTGCACACAAATATTTCAGTAAAAGAGGAAAAGTTATTCAAACTTTCTGAATGCCTATTTATGGGCGAAATTTGGTTCCCTTAGAAGTTTTTAAGAGTTTGAAGGGCCGCCATTTTGAACATTTTCATCTGATTATTCTGGTTAATGAACTCATCAAGATATTTCAACAATTACTGTTTGTGATAAGTTCCGTCTCAATCCGCTGAAAATTAGGGTGGTTATGGCATTTACAAATAGCGTTATATATATACAGATAGATAGATAAATAGACACGCAGAGGGAGAGAGAAAGTGAATTGCTCCCTTCTCGCACCTGTGGTGCATCAGAGCTAAACTGCGCTCCTTTGCAAAACGTATTGACCAGCCTAACCTAAACACAAGCCTCTCACTTGCTAACGTAGAAACGTGGTCGGGAGGTGTAAGGCATGTAGAAATTGTATTTTTAATAACCATGAGTATGGATTCGAACACTGCACTTGCATGTTTTTCTTTTTACTTTTTGCAGCTACATCGGAACGTTCAATTTTTATTCTTTACTAATTGCAAATGGCGTTTACATTTAAAAGATGAAGAATTTTGGTGGCATCTGTTCGGATATTCTTCTCTTTCAAAATGAAGACAAGAATAAAAGCAATACGCAAAGACAAAAAGTGTTATTAGTACTAAACATTACCAATAATAATTGATACGAAATACTAAATTCGACCTCTTTTTTCATCTCTCGTGAGCTGTATGTATTATTAACAAAAATTTTTAAAGACGTCTTTGACGGGGATTCGAACTGGCGTCTTTTGTATTTATAAACCAGCACCTTACCCACTACACCAAGATCATGGCGTGATGAACGTTTAGTTGTCGGCGTATTTGTTGTATTTGTGTTTTATGTTCCCACTTTGACAATTTTTACTCTTTTTTCTAAGTTTAACAGACGTTTCTGACTTTCTCTTTCGGTGTCGTCCTTTATTTACACCATGCACTATTCGTATTCACAGCTTGTGCCCCTCTGCAATGTTTTATTCAGATTAAACTTTTATTTTTGCACCTCAGTAAACATTTGATTGATTTAATTCTCCTACTCTCCACGGATGTAGCACAGGAATGCCAGACTCGAAAAATAGGTGTACATTTACTTTCCTGACAGATAATACATCAAATCAAAGATATTCCCGGTAAAGTTAACGAATGATACTTTCTATTTGGTAAGGAGGAGATACCACATACTTCCAGGAATTATTGATTGACTATCTAGGGTATTAGAAAGTGGGTAACAAAGTGTGTTGGAATTAGTTAATGAGTGACTGAAGAAGAAAACAAAGCGTACCTGGGTTTCTCTCTCCGGTTGTTTCACCGTTCTGTTTGTTTTTAAGAGCAGTGCGTTTCAAATATTTCATATTGAATTCAAATTGTAGATAGTTCTGCTCATATTGATGTAGGTTGCGACAGCAATTGTTGAAATCAAAATGGCAGGAGGGTGGAGGTGTGCTGGTCAGGTTACCGCCCTACAAAGAGTGCACCCTTTCAGAATATTATGTAGTTGAGATAACAAATAAGAACATAAAGATAATGCAGTGCGAGTGTTGCTGGAACGTGCTGTTCTTCCTATAGGTAAGTTCTGTTGTAAATGTTGTAGAGACGTGGCTTTTTGTGGGGAAAAGAAGGTGTTTCGCTCTCAGAAAACACGTTTCATTGGAAATTCGAGAAGAAAGATAAATTGACGTTTTTCACCTCGCTTTTCGAGGGAACTTTTCTTTCTAGGATGAAACTCTATTTGTAACCATGATACGCCTTATGGGTTACCTGCGTTTGTGTAGCCATACAATTATTAGTAATGCTACTATGAATCTAAATATTTCTTCAAAATGTGTCAATTTTTTAGCTATTGTAGTGAGGTTTGGGTCTGCTGGGCAATAGATTCCTCTACTGAACTGGGGTACCCAGGGATGAAGTTCAGATAGATAGATTCAACTTCGGGAAACAAAAATAACTAGTGCGGTCGTGTGATCGATGGTACGTGGGATTTAGGAGCTTAAGATGTTGGTTCTGTTACTGTATTCACGTGTGTCTTGAAGGACAGAAGTACTGAAGAGGTTTTAGGCCTTCCTGAAAATTGGGCGGAACATGGAAAAATCATTCATAGTGACTGCTGGAACTCATATAATAGGTTGGCTCAGGTGGGGTTTCAGAATTTCACAGTGAATCATAACCAGAACTTCGAACTTCCCGTTACTTGGCTCATACGCAAAATATCGACCGGTTGTGGCGAGACGCAAAATACTGCGCAAGTTATGGGAACAAAAGACACCATTTCATTGGACATCTGCCCTCCTTTCTTTTTCAAAAGAAATATATCCCCTCGTAAAGCGGTTTCATACCTTTCTGTTAGAAGTGGCTCGCATATACAAACCACTCATTTGAATTATCTGAAAATGTACGCTTCTTGGTCCTTATTCTCTTTTTTGTTGCATTCCTGAAATTTGCCCTAGTATTTAATGTGCGTTTCTCTAGTGCCGACGTTCCTAATGAATGACTATGTGTGGGTGGATTTCAAAACACTTATCGCATGTCCCGTGCTCGTGGATACTTCTTACTGCTGTACTACGTAGAAAAATGAATCAAATTGATGTAGAAGTGGTAATTCACTGAACACTACATGATCTGGGTTTATTGTGTGTTTTATTACAACTTATACATAATATTGAATTATTTCTATGTGTAGTACAATAATAAGACGTGCAAGGGAGATGAAAATTAGCTTTTGTAAACAATTGTCTATTGCCCCAATGATCAAAACATAACATACTAATGCATCAAAGCTAATGAAAACAAGGCAGTAGATCATTTTCCCATGCTATAGTTAATCACATCTTTATATTATTGGCGGAGATATCGGTAAAGTAAGAAAAACGATATATTTCCTTACGTTCAATTTATTTGTACACATTAATTATCTTAAAATTTGAAAACATGCCTGCTTGAGTCGTTTTGATTTTTTCGGGCACTGTGCCTAGGCCTGACTTAGCTCATCAGCTCTTACGTTTCTTTCTTCACTTGATTCTTGCTTTACAAAATATTTGTCAAGGGATTTACGGCTACTTGGCGCACTTAGTCTGTTTCTCAATGTTTCAATGATTTGATTTATTATTGTATGTCTGAACGACAAAAATATCCCATACTAGAAATTCTCCTGCAAACTGGGCAATCGGCTTCATTGTCATAGCATTGTTGTATAATACAGTTTCAATCTTTAGGATACTCCTCCTTAAACTTCCATACACGCTTAGTCATACTTACGTCAAGTTGGCTAAAACATGTATAACCACAACCCTAATATGACCACACTTTTGTGCTCAATTTGTGCTCATGTATGTTGCAGTTATCAGAATTTGTCATGCAATAGTTACGGAACTAAGCGAAAAAGAAAGTTGGTCTCCAACTTGATGTGAAGTTAGCGACCACATTGTGAAAAGCAATACCTACCAAAGAGATATCAACAAATTATCATCGACAACCAGATTCTGGAAAAGACAATCCCAAACGCACTATACCAATAACTTATTTTATGCTCAATTTGTGCTAATATATCTGCAGATCTTAGAATGTGTTCGCAATAGTTACACAAAAAATAGAAAAGTAAGATGGTCGCCAAATTGACGTCAATTAAGCAACCACATTGTGGAAACTAGATCCCACCATACAAATATTTTTTTTAAAAAAAATGTGCTCAATCTGTGCTGATTTATGCTGCAGTTATTACAACTTATTGCAGCAATAATTACAGAATGAAGAAAAAAACGGATTACGTAAACAGCAGATAACAAGAGCACCCCCACCATTAGTAGTGATGTCCAAAAAACAATAGCGTCACAACCCCACATAGAGCACCTATATAACAAAGAAGATTTCAGCGAGAAAAATAAGTCTGCGACTGCTCACCCTTTCTTTAGCTTGCTTCGGAGTATTAGGAGAAATCTATCAGGAAGCTTCCACTTTGTTCGGAAGTCTAAGCTTACTCTCTTTCCACTCAGATTTCTTGGAGATTGGCTGGCAATCCAAACTGCCTGTCTTGCTTTGTAGCTCTGTAACTTCTAACATACTCTCTGCTTTCGTGGAACATTCGGGATCCGAAACCCACTTTACTTATATTGTTTCTGAAATCTGGAGATCCTACATGTGCTGCTCGGTGCTTGGGTCTTCTCTCTTTACTCAGTATTAAAGAATTTACATTATGGTACTATTTGTAATACACTCCTAATAGAGAAGATAGTAATATAAGCCTGTAGTTCGAAAAATGATTCCTGATTGTAAAGTGCTTTACCTTACTTAACCTTTTGTCACTCGCGCCAAATTTAGTAACATAACTACTCGCGCGTTTGCATTTTTCCAACATTGACATTTTGAGGTACAATAATATATTTAGTAACATTTATTGGAAGTAATGCATGCAATTGTTGAGTAAATTAAATAGAACATTTCGTATTGTTGCTATAGTGCTGTCAAAACGTCTTGATCCATGGCAAAAATGCGAACTAAAACTCAAACAATCGACACATCCACGCGTTGAGCCAATAGTGGTTCTGCTGTTGCTGAACGAGAGAGCCTTGACTAAGTTTCGGTCCTAGCATATTTTTCACAATGTTTTTACACTTTGTCTTTGCCGATGCTGCCAGTCACTACTTCCATTTTGTTTTTCTGTCTTTCCCAATGAAACAATCTTCATTATTTTCACTGTAACTGTAACTCACATCCATATCGTTTGCATTAATATTGTCAAGCCACTCAGGCCCGTAGCCAGCCCAAAAATTTAGGGGGGCGGGGCGGTAGAAGTTAGGGGGAGTCGACCCAATCCTATTATACTTCATCACCATATTATAGTTCATTTGCAAGACTACCGTGAAATTTTATGTGGGCCAGCCAAGGTTAAGGGGGCCCGGCCCCCTGTACCCCACGGATACGGGCCTGAAGCCACTTCTGTATCTCACTTGTACTCAAGAAGCGAGACATTGTTTAGAAAAACAAAACTTCACTCATAAACAGTAATTATCACATTAACGATCGCGCGTTGGAAAATTTCAAAGTCCATAAAAATATACGGTTGCTACTGTAATCACGGAACTACTCGCGCGTTTGAAAAAAGCAAACACAGACGAAACTATTTTCTCAACCTGTACTGGAAGCTACTACAATTAGAGCACGTCACCGAGCTTTTGGTAGGAAGAGGGGGAGGAACCACTTGAGGAATAGCAGTGAGGGTGGCTCCTCTAATGCGACCGTTCATAAAAATCATTTGTTTTTATTCACCTTTTTGCTTTTTTCCAACAGCGCGAGTGACAAAAGGTTAATCCTGAATATTCAGAAGTTTATAATAATAAGATGTTATTACTGTTCAGAGTATTATTACTGTTATTTTCGCTTTATTGTGAGAACTACCACCTTCAGTTTGGCACAACTAAAGTTAACTACTCAAGTAAATATTCTTGTTATTCAGGGGAGTTTTTTCAGTGGTTGAATAGATATGTAACTTTTAATATGGCAATTGTACATTTCTTGGATTATGTATACCTTATTATGAACAACTACTGACGTGAAAATAACAAAAAATGACTAGTTTTTGATTCATTGATCTGATTCATATTCGAAATTGACATTTATGACTACATTTCACACATTCACATATTATAAAATATATAAGCTGTATATCAGCTTTAGATTTTTAATCTTAAGTTTCAGATTTTTCTTCTCCGTGTGCTCCTAATTTACATTAGACGTAAATAGTTATAACAGGTTTCTTTCCAACTTTCAGCTAAAAAAAACCGTAAGTCCAAACTTTATATAAATTATAATATTTTATAATACTGTATGCTTAAATTAACAGTGTTTAAATATCTGTGTTTGAGAACATTTATTTTATTTGAATAATAATACTAAATAGATATATTATTACTTGTTAATATTCTATAAGTAAAAGATGGTCAATGATTGCAAAATATTGCTGAAAGAATTATTATTGCTGAAAGAATAATTATTGCTACAGACACCACTTAATAATTCGTTTAGACAAAGCAAACCATGTGACAGTTACAAATTAAATTTTAGAGTCCAACTGAATATGTTACATGAATTAGAAGATTGGTACACTTCCTTAAAATGATTTTGTGTAAATGATATCAAAAGCAAGTACGCATTAATATTATACCATCAAAATATTCAAAAATGTTTAATATCAAATGGCTAAAATATTCCAAAATTATTTCCGTAGCACTCCCTAAAACTTCCTATATTTGAATCCTAATACAATTATATTATGGAATGGAACGAAAGTTTACGGAATCTACAGTCAAAACATGTTTAATTAATACAAAGATAAAAACGCTTATCGTAAATTGAAAATAAAATACTACGCATTTTATATGTAATTTCTTCCCATCCAAAGAAGGGCAGGATGTAGAAGATAACGATTCCTCTGGGGTCATGAGCATTTATTTATTCGTAATACCATTGATTGATTGATAGAGAACATGACTGATTTATTTATTGATACGTTTATCTTGTTAGACATATAAAGAAGATGAAATGAGCATTGCATGTAACTTACATGATAAAATGAAGTGTGTTAACAGAACATAAGGATATTTGATTTTAACTGCAACCATAGGAGATACCGCTCTGCTATGGGCATACGTAGAATGGGTTCAAACATTAGCAGCCTTGTTAGGAGGTCTATAAAAATCAAATTATGTGCAATGGATGAATTGATGGTGATAATAAATACAACGAAAGTGTATATACTGAGTGCCTAGCCTGATCATGCTCAAGGATATTAAGGCAATATAACGGTGAATGTGCGTAACGCGTTAAAGCTGGAATTTAGTCAAAGAACTCATGTAGATTCGGATGACCCTCTGATACACGGTGGTGTTTGTAACGAGAGCAAAGACTGCACAGATTTGGTAAGAGTGTTAGTATAAGAGGTAGGACCGTAGAAGTCTTGTGTTCACACGATTAGGGTAGAGGTACTTGGTGCTCTTTTTCAGGTGGCCACCCTTTACGTCCAAAGATATTTCAGCAAAAGAAAATTTAGTCCGGAGACATTTTGTCCAAAGAACAATTCGTCCAAAGGATATTTCGTCAATAAGAAAATTAGTCCAAACGACATTTCGTCTAACGACAATTGGTCCAAAGGTCATTTCATCCAAAGGCAATTGGTTCAAAGAATATTTCGTCCAAAGACATTTCGTCGAATGGACATTTCCTCCAAAAGACAGTTGGTCGAAGGGAGATTTTATACAGGGATGTTTAGTTGAAAACACATTTAGTTCTAAGGACATTCGGGTCCGGTAACTCTCAGGGGTCCGGGATTTGTAACTATTAGAAGAGTAAAAGAGACATTAACATTATGACAGTATAGCTACTTATTTTTAAAGGAAATTTGAAATAGAGAATTGATTCACAATTGTCATTTCGATAGAACAAATATATGCTGAGATATTCAGAAACACAAACGCCTGAAAGCAAAATAGCCGAACACCAAGAATGAGGGAAAGATTGGAGAATGTAGTATGTTTCTGTAATAACTGCTGACATGACATCTAAAATTTTAATGTTGAAAATGAAATAATTTTTAAAAAAAGTACCGGTAACTAAAACTAATGTAGTTTAAATTTGAGTAAGTTATATATTAGGTATTCAAACCGTTGTGTTAGAAAAGTAAAATATATTGTGTCAAGTTTCTGTGAAGAAATACTGGCTAGAGATGGTTCCATACAAGGACAAAGTGCCTGGGGAAAACCTATATATCGTCTGAAATCTCTTGTCATGAGAAGTCCGAAACCGTTTTCAAATTACGGGCAAACCCGCAATTTGACTGTATAAGTGGCCGATTGATTGGTGTTTGCGACTCTACGTATGGCATATTCTACGGAATAGAAATGAATGTTAAGATGTAGCATGCGTAATCGCCTGAGACCATAATGTTCGTTTTCGGCTCATTACTAGAACGTGACTTGGGTAAGACTTTGATAATATCACCAAGCATCCTAAAGTATCAATTTGATCAGTGTTGCCAGCGAACTGTAAATACAATGTGGAAGATGGTTTCTGTACCACTGGATGTATCCATGAAATATGACATAAACTTCGTTAGTCATTGGAGAAAATATACTGTAGACGTATTCCTCTCCCAAGTGCTACAGTTTGTCAATGTTGCCAACCAATTGTAAAAATGAATAATTATAAAACAGGTCCCATATGATGAGAAATTTATACACCAAACTTGGCAGAAACATCACAAGACGCTATAGCAAAAATATATTGACTATTACCGTCTCCCAACCATTCTAGGTTATCAGTGTTTTCAACCACTCAAGAATAAATTTTCTTCAAAGGTTGCCTCACCATGTCATAACGAGGCTCGTATGATTATATGTATGCATTTCTCAATCAACCTTTCTTTCTATACGAGCTTCTAACCAATTACATTCCTTGCATGGTCAACAGTCATGTTTCATGATATATGTTCAGCAACTTGGTCACAATATTAGACAATATAAAAATACCGCCAATCTCGTACATTGCTACTTGCAGAACTTTCATATTGATTGCGTCAACAATACTGACAGACAGGTGGTTGGGGAATATTACCAACAACAGTATGTTTGCTGTTGTGTCGAATGAAATTTATTTCAAGTTTTGTTTCTATACCTGCAATGGTCAGACAACCTTTCGAAAAAATGTATTTTAGAATCGTTGGGAACTCTAACAATATGAATACTTTTGGGTTATACTAAAATACTACAAACTGGTATGGGTTGCAGCCTAATGATGTCCGCCAATACTGTGGACCTCAGGTGAAAATATTGTATTTTCCCATCTGGTGGCAACACTGCCAAAATAATTTTTGGGAAGAGACAGTGACAGTCATTTACACTATGTTTTCCATTGGCCAATACTGCAGCTGTTACACTTGTTCTGTGTTCGTTCTTGGACCACCATTCGCATCATTACGATGTTTGCACTTGGTTGGCAACACTGGCAACCTAGGATGGTAAGGAGACGGTATACTCAAGGTCTTTTTTCTATAATGTCGTGTGATTTTTCTGCCAAGATTGGCGTATTAACGTTTCATTGTAGGGAACCTGTTTACACCTTCTATTTTTACAGAAAATGGCTTTCAACACTTACAATAGGGATTACTTGGGAAAGGAATACGTCTACAATATATTGGAATTTGGAACATTTCGTGTAGAATATATGTATCTTTTCAGGTTAACCGCAAGTCTGCTTTCTATTCGAAAACTCTTAATAGTGGATAAATTCGGAAGATATTTCTACATAATTAGTAAGTTATATGATTAACCATAATTGTTCACTTTTCTTGTACATTAATTTCAGTGTTACTCCTTATACAAATACATTAATGTTCTAGGTCAAATACTGTACTCTTAAGATATCCATTGCAAAGTCTCAAACTCTCAAGTCCCCGTAGAAGATTGAATTGATCATTAATTTGAGTTTAACGTTTCGTTCAGTAGCAACGCTATATGAGAAGTGAACCTACTGATTAACGTGGAAACCGAACCACATGGAATCCCGCCGGGAATCAAACACGGGTCTCCCGCTCTTTACCACTTAGCCACAGAGGAGCTCAAATGACCATGTGGAGGCAATGTTGTCCTCAAATGAAGAGGGAGTTTGCTCTTCAAATTGTTGTTTATCATTTCGGGACGAGGTGAAATCCGTAACCAAAGAGGATACAGCTGTATTTCTGCTACACTACAAATGTATTTTTGTAAAATTATTAACGAAAGCAAAGAAAGGTTGCTATTTTTGTTTTGAGACCTTTACGTTTCTCTGAATATATCAGCACGTATTTGTTCTATCGAAATGAAAATCGTGGAAAAAATCTCTATTTCAAATTTTGTTCAGAAAAAGAACCTACTGAGTCATAATGTTATAGGCATTACATTTTTCACTTCTAATGGAAATAAACCCCGGACCCGTAAGCGTTACCGGATCAAATGTCATTTGGACGGAATGTTCTTTGAACTAAACATTCCTAGACGAAATGTTTCTTGGTAGAAATGTCTTTTGGACAAAATGTCTCTTGGACCAATTGTTAGTTGACAAAATGTCTTTTGGACGAAATATCATTGGACTAAACGAACTATTGCCTATGCGCAAACTCGTCCGAATTATGTTGCAGCACCGATACCTTTTCCTGAACTTCTTTCGATACATTTTCCAACACCAGTTTCGGTTCCAGGAGCTGTCTATTCAACGTTATCAAGAGCAGAAAGGACATAGAATTTATGATCACTATTTAAGACTACGAACAACTATGGCACACCTATTTATTACAGTAGAGCAGAGAATGAAAAGTGAAGAATTCCAATTACACATAACAGGAGTTTACGAACACAGCCGAGCGAATATGAGATTGGCCGCAGTGTTTTAAAACCACTTTTTTATTTTTGAAATTAGATAAAACGTATACACTCTACCGGTGTCGACCACCCACAAGGAGACTAATAGCACTAACCCTATATAAAATAGAGGAGCTAATAAAAGAGAGTGAACAAGTTTTGAACAAAAATATATAACATTAGAACCTTTTAACCTTGCAAGCAGAGATTTTATGAGGCTATGTTATATTTTTGCATGGATCGTATTTTCGAGCCCCCAAAACCTCGTTCTCTTTTCCAATAGCTATTTAACATATCATATATTCTAGCACATATGTCAAATAAAAAAGTGTATTCGTTGTCTTTTCGACAGCCAAAATTCAAGGTTCAAAGTAATATTTGGCAATGAGTTGAACAGTCAAATTTGTGCTCAGCTTGAAGCACAGGAATATTAATTTGGTAGCATGAAATTCGAAATGTCAAAGAATAGTGCGTTTTGTCGATCAATATGACCTCGTGCGGTTTCAGATACGTGATCAGTGCACCGAGTCACACAAAAATTAATTTTTCCAAATTTTCAAAATTTAGGGTCAAAGTCACATTTCTCAACGACTGACAGACGTGAGACGCTCAAGTTCTTTCTCCGCGTATATGATTTCAATACTAATTTGGTAGTGTCGAATTTTAAATCTCAAAAAATCGTGACCGAAATAATCATTTATGGTCGCTTCGATTCTTAGGTCATTTATTTATAAATTGCATACTATTACTTTATATTGTATATAAAATTACGAAAATTTTGTTCGTAAAAACAGATTAAATGTAAGGAACGTTTTGCGAGTGGAGGCAATTATAAATTAGACCAGCAGTTGTCAGTATAATACTTTCAGAAAGAATGATCTTCAGAGCTTTATTATGAGCACCCCGTACAAAAGAATTAATCAACCTCCTGGTACTAACGTTAAACCGTGTAGTACCACTCCTGGCCTGGATAACCGCCTGCATGCGGTCGGGAAGGGAGTCTAGAAGTGTCTGCAAGGACGTCACAATTAGTTGAATCCACTAACGGAGGATAAGATCACGCAATTCCACCAAACGTCGAAATGCTGATGTCAACGTTTCACCCGCTGTACCAACTGGTCTCAGAGATGCTCAATTGGGTTGAGGTCTGGTGATTTTGCGGGCCATTCAAGGTGTGGTAGGGTACACGAGTGTTCCTCAAACCAGTCAAATATGTGTCCAGCTCTGTGAATCCTGCTGCTGTCGTCTTGAAAAATGAGAGTCTGTAGCAAAGTCATCGCGAAGAAAGTGACTGAAGGGCAACACCTACACGTCCAGGATGTTGAAAAAAACTGCTGCCTCATGTTCGTGAACACCTCAATGGCTGTGCCCATCCCATAGTAGGAAAAACAGCCCCAGAACACGGCAGAACTACCCACGGCCTGCACCTGACCTTCCACACACTGCGGGTGAAATGCTTCATGTGGCCGTTCGTGGACACGACGCCGGGAATCATTCGAATACAGTCAAAATTGTGATTCATCAAACCATATGACACGGTGCCAGTCTGCTACTGTACACGTTTTATGATTATTGGCCCACTGTAGACGATCAACTTTATGTGCATGTATGAACAGTGTCCTTTTGCGAGGTACACTACTCGATATGTTCATTGCATGCAGTTCCCGTCGCAAATTGCTCTCGCTGACAAGATGACAGAGTCCCCATTCACGGACTGCAGTAATTGCTCGCGGGTTTTGAAGCGATTTCGATTCACAAGCCTGGCAAACTCTCTTTCTGCCCGATCAGTGAGGATTTTTCCGGACCACAGTTCTGGCGTCGTGTGTCATGGCCACGTGGGTTACATCACCTCTTGTAGACACTTGAACAGATCGCAGCGAAACACCAACCAATCGGTCAACTTCCATCACCGTGTGGCCATGGGCACGGCCGAACACAATTGCCCCTTTTTGCCACTCTGTCACGTCCGCACTCCTCCCCATCTTGCCGCACACACACACCGCTTCGGTCGGTTCTGTGTCACTCCACAGTAATGCCCTCTGATCGTGTCGAGGAAGTGTACGCACGTTTGGCCATGTGATTGGAGCAATGCGCCAACTGTAACTGTTCGCCGCCGTACCCTTTCTCTCAAGCAGGGGTCACTATTTTTTGTCAGAGGTGCTTATATGGAATTGTTTCATTGTTACACTTATTAAATATTTTCTATTCAGAGCCTTTCCAACGGCAAATATAATTATAAATCAGACCAACAGATAACAGTTAAATACTGGCAGAAAAAAGTGCCTGATATTCTATTTTAATAGACGGCATTGCTTCACTGCTGAACTTAATAGATATCTTTTTATTCAGAACTTTTACAATAGCGCAGACAACTCTAAATCATAAATAAAATGGCAGCACAATACAGGCAGAAAAATGACTCAAGCTTGCTGATAGATGGAATTGATTCATATCTGAACTTATTATACATCATTTGATTCAGAGATCTTTCGTTTTTACAATTGTAGCTCAATTGATAAAAGGAGCAATCGTAAGATCAGAAGTTTCACCGTCAACGTACTTTCAAACTGTGCTCCTAGCCGTAATAATTTATAACCTCGGCCGGGTTATAATATATTACTTTAAATAGATTGCTTAACAAAAGTCCGGCCCTCAACGGGAAATGAAGAGCTCCAATGCCACGCCATGGCAGAGGATTTCAGAACCATAGTTGTAACCTGTGTACAGGCAATATACGAGAAATAGCGTTTCTACGAGAGGATTTTTTTTAAAATTACAATAACATTAGGCAATAAAGTTTAACTTTTTTCTGTAACTGGAATAAGAACAGCTGATCTTTATGTTTTAGGGTGAGATGTTAACGAAAGTGTTAATGGAAATGCAAGATTAGCTCTCGTTTGAAGTTCTGATAATTTTACGTTATTGCCTATGCAAGCATATATCTACTTTGTTATCCCTCAGAGGAACGTCATTGAAGGCGCAACCGTTTTGCGTGGCGTTTGTTGTTTTCTGCTGGTGATTCGCTGGTTAGTATGCAGCATAATTCGGCTAACATTAATAAACTCCATGCTATCTGACATTTGCTTGTAGAAATATTCCTCGTGCTCGTGGCTTACAGTGGCAAGAGACCCAGTTATCGTTAAAACATAAAACATTAGCTATAAATCGTTGTTGGAGAGAGATGATATGAGAGATTTAATATGAAGTCTGAATTACGTCAACATTATAGGCAATTTAAGGATAATTAAAACTTAATGACAGTCAAATGAACTTCTTACCTAGAGGGAGAAAAGCCCCCTGCCTGGCTAGAAAACGGAATACCTAATTTGGTAGAGTATGTAATGAGTTGTGTACTCCCTCATCATTCCCACACAGCAATGAAATATTTTCAAAACGTTTCTAAAACGTGCCATCATTTTCCTTCAGAAAATATATTCACTTCCCTTAAGGAAATATATTCCATATGTTGTAGAAAACATTTTCCACATAATACTGAAAACATTCTCTGAATACACTCAGAAACGATGTAGAAATATTTTATACGCCGTTAGAGAAGTTTTCCAAAAAATGTTTCCTGTACAATTTCCAAACATTACTGAAAGTGTATTTGAAACGTTTTATACAATGTTAATGGAATGTTTTTTTAAAATGTTTCTCATGGGATATTTTAATATTATTTACCAGTAACCCGCACAATATTTTCCTAAATATGCCAAAATATATTTAGTGAATATTTTTTGTATATCTCAGAAAATATTTAGAGAATAGTTTCTGTGCATGGCAAAATATTTAGGGAAAATATTCTGTATATGACAAAATATTTACAGAATATTTTCTGTACATGATAGAACCCGAAGCCCATAGACCAACTCGGTTACTATTGCAGATACGGAAACAAGGTATGCTATAGAAGGAAATGTTTAAAATGCAGCAAGTTTTGTTCTTATACTAGTGTACCGACAAATAGTAATAGGAAGTACAACGCTGCCACTGTTGGATAACACTGAATGAAAGAAAGTGTGGTTTGAAATTATTTGGACCGAAGGTAACGGAAAGACACAATGAAAAATATAGTGCAAACCCAATTTTGTCTCCTTCGTATCTGCTCCCCCCGCCAACACCGTGGTTGCTACGCTACTGGCGTGGATATTGCATCTGCATGTTTATCCTTCACTGTGTCTCCTTTCAATTCTTTTCTGTGTAGCTAATTTGAAACCACACATTCTTTCATTCGTGTAGCCCAACATGATGTATGGTAACGCATTTTCTTTAGTGAGCGGTACACTAGTACAAAAACCAAAAGTGTTACTGGAATTTAAAAATGTCCTTACATATATTACCTTGTTTTCATATCTGCAATAGTAACCGAATTGGCCTATGGGCTCCGGCCTTTTGCGTCACTCTGTATATATAATGGTTTCTTGCTGGGAAATAATAGTGGGTCGAAAACAAAGCGGCCAGACTGTGACATAGCAGCTAGGAGAGAACATAATATTCTTCTGTCCAATTTTACCTGCTTAGACGCCTTTGCCTCACTCTGTCTTCATGACGAGAAACCATTGCGGACCTCAGACTCAGACAAAAACAACTAAATAAATAAAAATAAAATAAAAATAAAAAATGAATAATAATAATTATTGTAATAAACAGTGTAAATTGTAACTACATAATGTTAACTTGTTCTCATAATTTTAAGCATTTTTTTACTCAAAATCGTATTTACACAGATGTTTTCTGGGTGTTCCACTGGTACTATTGGTATGTGGCCATGCGGCGCATATATGTTGGGGTGTCTTATGTGACTTACGAGATTCAAACTGGATATCAGTGTGTTCACAATCGTCGCCTGCCAGTTTTGAAAGCGGCTGTATTGGATCCATTAAAAATATACGAAAAGGATTAAGGTTTAGACATCCAATTGAAGAAACAATTGTTGGCAATCCTTTTCCTATCATAAAAATAATAAATCCAATATAGCCGCTTTGAAAACTGGCACGCGACGATTGTGAAGACTCCAATTTGTACTCTGAACCTCGCAATATGACATAAGACACCCCAACATACATACACGACGTGGCCACATACCAGTAATAGCAGTTGAACACCCAGAAACATTCTGTGCATAAATAAGATTTTAAGTATTATTAATTAAAAAAACTTAAAATTATGAGAGCAAGCTAACATTATGTAGTTATAATTTACACTGTACACTATAATAAATATACATATATATCAGTTTATATCGGTTAGTAGTTAAATAAAAATATAAATGTACACTATTCTGGCTTTACTTATTTAAATTCTCTTCAGCAGAATCTTCATGCTGCTCTTATTATTTGTTTCTATACATTAAAAACAATCTTCTCAAATATCAGAAATTCACATTTTAACTTGTAAAAACTTGTTCTAGAAAATTATGTCACTGACATGCTAATTCAATAAAAATCAAAAACAGAAATATTTATTTATTTATTTATTTTTATTTATTTATTTATTTATTGTCTTCAACAGAGAATACATTCTCCAATTACAGAAGACCTGTACAATATATTTTACAAGTTTACTATTGTAATAGATTTAAAAGAAAAATAATAAAAAAAGTAATAAGAATATAGATAAATATATACAATTAATTTTGTAACAAACTATTTAAAAGTGAAATAGCTACAGTAGCAGAAATACATGAAATTAATACGCTTATACATAAACATGTGAATATGCTTTTAGGAATTCATAAAACATTTTGTCGCAACAATTCACAATAGGTTCGAAATGACATATTAAAATCTAAATACGGCAATTTTTGTGATATAATATTATATGTTTTGCACATTCGGATCAATGGTGAACTGCTGTAATGCTCCGTTCTAGGTGTATCGTATAATAATAAGCACCTCGGTTGAGTATTAGCCATTTTTGTGTTAAATTTTAATAGTCCCAGAAACGAACTGTTATCGTATATACCTTTAATCAGTTTGTATAAAAATATTTGTTCATGTAGTTTTTGCCGTATGTTGCCGTATGCCGTATGTCATGTTTATGTATGTTGCTGAAAATATGTTCTACAAATCTACGACGCATGGGGAATAGATCTTTTCACGAAATGTCATTTTTTTGCTACTTTCAAGAATAATCACATTGCTGAATACACTATTGCTTCTGTATAATCTCACTTTTGATTACCACAACTAACTCTAATTTCGACGCTGCAAATTGTCACTTTAAGTTCTGTGGAACTGCAGCTGAATTCTTAACTGATTTTCTTGTTCGTCTCTGTATGGCGTGTTGAAGCCAAATCCCAATACTCTACGCGATCTCATCGTTAGTTACGTTTCTCTTGTGTTGCAGTTTCTGAAAATAAAAATAATCGGCAGTGTTTAATAACATAATAACAGGAGGGAATGATTAGAGATCAATTATTACATCTTAAACTTACAAAAATATTTAAAATGTTTGTGTAGAACCTACAGCAGCTTGTGAAGACAATAATGTGTTACAAAAGTAACATCCTGAAGAAAATGTAAAGGACAAGAAAGACAGGGTTGGCCCAAGTGGGCCCAGCCCGAAAAAAAAACGGTAGGTTTTTCGGGTTAGACCCACCTGAAAAAAAAAAAACACTTTAAATCCCACCTAAAAATAGCTAATTTTGTTGTTACAACGATTTTATTAGAAAAAGTTTGGTTAATATGAGATATTTTGTTATTGACCTATTTGTTCGTATATTATTGGTACAACTAAGGTGATCACATTGTAAATGATTTTTATCAGATATTAGACTTTCCGTGGGCAAATTAGAGGCTTTCTGGAATGGATTTTATTTATATATATAAAATAAGAAAACTTCATTTTCTGGGGGGCGCCCCCTGGATCCGCCACTGACGCTTACTATTTCAGGTGCTAAGTTTAAGTTTCCGTACTAGTTCCTGTGAAAGAAGTGCTCGGGAAATTCCCGAATTCAACGCAGAAGTATCGGAAATGAATATTCAACAATAAAACTATTTATTTTACGCTTAAGCCTGCCATACGTCCCGTAAAATACGAGAAAGTCTCGCGTCCCCGTAAATTTAGTCGGGACAGAGAAATGTACCGTATTTTAACTCCGTTCTATTTCTGCTATCATTATCAGCTTATTCGAAAAGTGAAAAACAAAAAATTCTGACATTGGCTGGGAATCATGTAATTAGTGAATGAACAGTACGGTGTTGCATGTAACAGTTTCGAGGAAGTTATTACACCACCCTGTTCGACTTGAGAGCGAGCAAAATTTGCAATGCTCCTTTTTCCATTGCACTTGATGGTAACTCGGATACTCTCCGGAACATTAAAAAAGAAGTGTTTGCAAATTTACAAACATAGGGAAGATGGCTTACCTCTTCTCCAGCAACACATTAGATAAGTTAACAAGAATTATAATATTTTTCAGAGGCTAGGGGCACAGAATTGTGCTTTGGTCCAGGTCTTAGAAAAATGTAAATCTGGTCCTGACAATTACACACGACACAAGGGAAAAAAATCCGCTTTTCGTCAGATTATACTGAGATGAACGTAATTTTGGCAAATACAGCCATGTAAATAAGTATTGCTAAATGCGCGAAGAATATTGAAGATAGATTGTACCACTGATTTAAATAATTTGCATATTGTTTTCCTCTAAAGCATTTTTATAGCACATCTTAATTATTTAGGCATCTTCAGTCTGTACAATTAATTGAAGGGTAGGAACAGAGAAAAGCAGATGCTGTTTAGTGAACTTTCGCCTATTATACTCTTGAAAAAATAAAATAAAATAAATAGAATAAAATGAAATTGTTAGTTTTAGTCTCGCGCTTATGCCTGCTATGCTCAAGGTGACGGTGATGATGAGAAATGAATGAAATGGCAGAATGAAGAAAGTGTGAGGAAACTGTAGAATCCCGAGAAAACCCACACACATGGTGTTTGTCCACCACAAAGCTCACTTGGCGCGAGCGGGGATCGAACTAGGGATCCCATGGACCAGAGGTGAACGCTCTTCCCACTGAGCCACAGCGGCCCATTATACTTTTCTTCATAACCAGAGGAACAAGCTCATTGCATTGTGCTGGAAAGTTCAGAAGGTGGGATCTGAGGTGTCCCGTATTCTCATGGAGAAAATATGCCAGGTTTATTTACGCTTGAAGATGTTAATTTCATATAAGACATTTTAAAACATTTATTTATTTCATACAACATGAATTGTATCTTTGTTTTAAATTAATAGACCCCTTTTGGTATTCATATTTGGCGAAAGTCAATCAGGCTTCTGGGTGACTTGATCTACATTTATTCGTTTGTCTGCCGAGCTCCTTCATTGCTATGCGGTTAGTGTACGCGTCTTCGATGTGGGACCCGGGTTTGCTTCCCGGAGGGAGCTCATGTGGTTCGGATTCCACGTTAATCAGTAGCGGCACACCAACGTAAAATATCAAAATGGCGGCCCTTTTTCAAAACAGCGAATGTCCACGCTACGAAGCGCAATTTTCAGGCTTTTAATTTGAATTTTTGACATTGGAAGTACGAGATATGCTAAATTAGTCTTTGATGACCGCTACCTTGCTCGATTTCTTTGCCACGGAGCAGGCCTTACATATTACTTTGCCTTATAGAAATGAATAATTTTAATAATGTAGGAATTAATCATGAAATGCGCAAGAAAACTACCAACATGACAGAACAATTCAGTAAAAGGATGAACTATATTTTATACATATTCAGTTCTCTCTTCCACGGACACTTTAATGTAACGTGTCACTTGAGGACAGGAAAATTGCACATTTTGCTAAAATAAGAATTTCCAAAGCTTTTTAAATGTTATAACAGCGGTTGCAGTATATGCGTTTGGGAAATAAAGTTCACAGGAAGATTCTGAGAAGTATTCATGGCACAATAGTAAGTATTTAAAGCGAAGAAAATAAAAAGGGCACCATATTTTTTTACAATATTTAAAACATAGTGTATCCCTATCCAAATGAAAATTTCTATATTTTGTTATTTTCCACTCTGAAAATGTGATTAAAGAACAGTAGGGAGAGTTTCTTATCTATTGCGTTAGTGATTAACGAGGAAAGCCTTTTGCACCGTGCACCGTGCCTTTGAACCGGCACATCCTTTTGCACTGTGGCAACTAAATTGCTCAGCTATTGCACTTGTCTTTTTCATGATGTTTCTTGTTATGGCTTCTAAGCTGTGACCTCCCAGATTTTCATTTCTTAGACCTGTAATGAAATACACATTAAGCACTGAAGTAATAGTAATGGAAATTTAGAGCATACAACTGATGCCTTTAAACAAATTACATTGATTTTAGACGATAGTGTCACAGAGTCAGTTGCAATTGGCGCATTCTCAAAAATTAATATTTGCACTGACGTTTTATTTTTTCCAATAAAATAAAAGTTACATACTAATTTTCAAGCAGTTGTACAGGGTTGGCAAAAACTATGGTTTTTGTTGAAAAAACAGTTTTTTTGTATAAATAATTTACTCTATGTATTTATATTAGATATGGACAGAAATTAGTTTGTTTCGTCTTGGTGGTATTGTGCAACAACAAGGTTATGCTGAAAGGGAATCCAAACCGCTTCTCGGCTTACATCCAAGAGAAATTGTCCATTTCGACACGAAACCGGGACTAATTGGTCATAAATGAGATTGCCGGCTCACTCACGAATGACTCCTGATAAAAATACGTTATACTGATCTTTACGTAGGCCTAGTTGTTAATATAATTGTCAAGAGTCATTTCAGGACAAAAAGATAAGTAGTTACAGAAGTAAATACATTATACAGAATTACATATAAATCGGGAAACTCCCGCCTTAGCCATTGGGAAAATCCTATTATTAGTTTAAATGTATTTGTGTGTAAATTGCTAAGGTCAACATATCATATTAAATGACAAATTTGTTATGTAGATAACATTCAACAAAATTAAAACAAAGTCGAATCCAAGCTGATGTTGGAAGCTACGTGGACAGTTGATACATTTTGCCAATTTCTATCAATATATTTAAGCAACCTTGGCTTCTTCATAAAACAACAGGCATTCAGGCAAGTAGAAATAAACAATTTGGTTTCGTTTCGTATGTTTAGGCATAACATCCTTATGAAATACCCAAGTTATCACGGAGAAGACTTTCGCTTAAATGGACACCTCGTATCGCTACTTGGTTTACAGTTGAAAGATGGGTAGTGGTTCGACCGAGAATTGAACACGGGACCCCTTAATTAAAAGTTGAAAAGTAGATAAACGTAATGCAGATGGTGTGATATGTGGAGACGTCACCATGAAGTTCACACGATTTAAAGCATTTTTCTTTTTTGGTTTAAACCTGTTGGTTTTCTGAAAAAGAAACACCTGTTTAAACCAGCCAACCTTGCCGTTGTAAATTAGAAATTGATGAAAGCAACGTATCTATAGAAAATATTACGAAATCTACATTAAGACGTGGGATAATGTAACAGTTTCAGAATATACACGGTGGTTATAAACTCGATACCAGTATTTAATCTAGATTATCATAGAAACTAGTATCAGCTTAGGTGGCGTGTGATGCTGTTAACATTTTAGAAGTTGTGGAAAATGCGGGTGCATACGTTGAAATGTAACTTTATAACTAAATAGTGCACTCTAATAATGTATTCGATGAAAATAAAACTGTGATAGTTTGTTTAGTTTTAGAAATATTCATTGTTACAAATAAGAACTGACTTTATACCCACGCTGTATTCAGGGAATAGTAATGCAGAAAACAAACTATTCGCGAACATGGATGAGAGATACTTTCCAGCATGCATTGTTTAACAAGTCACGTATTTCCAAATTACTTCCAAAGCAAAGCGTACACAAAGTTGTTCTATCAGAATTCATAAATATCAAATTCTGCGGAGAATTGTAGGCACTATGACGTCAGCAACATATATTAATACGCTAGTTTAGCATTGTTCACAGATTAAAAATATTATGTATAACTCAAGTAACAGGTACTTGTACATTGAAATTAAGATGAAATGAAACATTTAGTTTAACGTCCAACGTTTATGCATCCAGGGTAACTGAGACGCTGATGATGAGAAATGAATGAAATACTGGAATAAAGTAAGTGGGAGGAAACGGGACAGCCCCGTGAAAACACACGCATACGGTTTGTCTACCACGAAGCCCGCTTGGCGCTAGCTGGGATCGAACCAAGGACCCCATGAAGCAGAGATGAACTACGTATTTTCTAATCGTCTCAACTAGTTCTAAACGTACTCGCTTCACTGACAGACCAACAATTGAGCCTCTTTCACTCTAATATACGGAATTTTCAAAAACTCTCAGACACGTGTCTACTAATTTTTACCACCCATCTTCCTTAGCCTTATAGGCATTATCGTGGGACGTTAAACTGAAAAATTTCTTTTTAATTTCTTTTCACAATTTTTACCACCTCCATTCTCCCTCCATCGCCTTTCTTATTCCCTTCTAGGATATATTTAAATAAGAAACCTTAATTACTTATCTAATAATTTTAAATTAGAAGTACATGTTCCTAAAATTCGAACCAAAACTTTTTTCCTTTGCCCCTCTTTTCTTCAAACTTTTACTAAAATATCAAAAACCAGTAAAACACGTACAAATTATTTTGAATGACGAGACTAAATACAAAGCATTAAGTTTCTAAGCTTAAGGGATTCGGAGATGTTGCCATCTTATTAAAATGCTTTTCACCCCTTTCCGCGTATCCGCCATATTTCTTCCATTCTAAGTTGAGTAAAAATAATAATAATAATTAAAAATTGAAATACGTGTCTAATTATGTTAAATGATGAGTACGAATTCCAAACTCCATGTCCCTAACCTTCAAATGTTCCGAGATATCGACATTTGATTATAATAATTGCTAACTCATCCCTTGTTTCTCATTTTCCCCTCTTATCTTTCCAATTTTAATAAAATAACAAAAAACTTAAAAACGTATCAAATTATTTTAAATGAGAAGTCCAAATAAAACTTGAAGCATCTAAGCCTAAGAAATTCAGAGATATGGCAACGTTATTAAAGTACTTCCCACCCCTTATTCCCCCTTTCAGGTAGAATTTCCAAAAAATCTTCCTTAGTAGTATCATACGTCACAAATTCCATGTACTGTCGAAATTTCAAGTTTTTAAATTAATCGGGTTGGCTTGTGCGAAGATCAGTGAGTCGTCACTCAGACCTTTAAATTTTAGGTGCTGGAATACTTTCGGCGCGCCACATTTTAGAAGATATACAGGTAAAATTCAAAACTATGCACGAAAAGACACATTTATAAAAAATAAATTTCTGCAGGCGAAAGAATTAAATTCAAAGTAATGTATATGTATTTTAGGTTTATAAGTGAAGCGTTATAAGTGTAAGTAATTACAAGTGCTTTACGATGGATAAAATACGCAAGTGCATATGAAAGACAACTGTATAAGATACTATTTTCCACCGGCGCCGTATTCCTACACATTGTACAGAAGCTGTATTTTATATTTACAAGAGAAGCACTACTAGTATGATTTTGGTTGTTCTTTATTCTTGGCACCGTGGTTCTTCTCGAACTTCTTTTAAACCTCTATTTAGACTTCTTGAAATCTTAACTCTTCCATGTTTATATATACGAACTTCCAAAATTTGTAAAAAAGATATATAGATAGGTATAACAAGCAATTTCCGGTTGAACTAAGATTTTCATATGCATAATACAAGACTAGGTCGGACCTTCATGTAGTCTTCACGTTCAAAAGTGCATAAGAATAGTACATTTCCTTTGGTAGTGAATATTTATAACAAGCTTCCTTCCACTTTAAAAAACAAAACATCCGGTTTCAATAAAGCAATCAAGTACTAACTATTCGAGCACTACTTCTATTCTGTAGGAGAATATCTCGCAAATCAATAATCACTTATATTAAAAATGTCTGTAGTAAACAAGGTTCAAAGTGTATAAATACTTTTGCATATGTATAGTGTAAGGTTTTATATTGTTTTATGTCGTTTTATGTAAATTAGAATAATGAAAAATTGTATCTCTTTTACTTAAATTAACGCTATTTTATTATTGCATGTAGATTTAAATGTAAAAACATGTACACATTCAATGTTCTTGTGACGTGTCCAGCTCATACGTTCACGTTGTGAACAATTTGTATGAAAACGGGTAAAAATAAACACAATACAATCAGGGTTTGAAAAAATTCGGGCTTTTTTGAAAACGCCCAACCCACCTGTACCCATTTGGGGTTTAATGTTTTTTCTTTGGGTGTAATTGAGTTTTTTTTTAAATATTTTAATGCCTTTGGGGTAAAAGTGTTAAAATGCGATTTATATTTCAAGATTATGATTGTCACAACTTGGAACAATTTCCTATTCACTGCTGTTTTGAGAAATGACTGTTATTTTCAAATTTTACGTTGGAGCGCCGCCAAAATATAAACGGTTAATGTAGAGTGTCTTGTGCTTCTACTCTGAAAATTTCAACTTGAAAAGCAGAAAATTAGTGTGTCTCGTACTTTACTCTGAAAATTTAAACTTAAAAGACGGAAAGTGGTACCTTGTTGTACGTGTGGTACAGGCAGAAGAACGAACAAATGTAGAACAAATCAGCCCAATACCCTCACTGACATTCGCCAAATACGAACACCAAATATATTAATTTAAAACAAATATATTAATTTAGTTTAGAAGAACTCAATCTATAACTCATGTTTTATAAAATAAATGTTTCAAAATGTCTTAAATAAATATTTTCTCGCGTCAAATAAATGGTATTATTGATGAAGTTAACTTTCGATACATTTTGTGTTCAATTACGGAAATTTCCCGAGCACTTGTTCCAAGACCGTTGTCCCAGAAAATTAATTTAAAACAATTAATAAATATGCAGGGTGTTTCAAAACAACACCGACAACGTTTGTGAGGTGATACCTGACACTAAGATAAGACAAAAAGTATAGATAAACCTAGGTGAACAAATGCTTCCTTTCGGAGTTATAAGCCGCCGGAAACATGAAAAAGAGGTACTTCAAATTATATGCCCGTAGCAAAGCTCCCTCTATAAAAATTGTTGCAATTAGTACCGTAGGATTCTGAAACGTGTATTTTTGGGTAGTGCAGATTTTAGTTCCTAAGTGAAGTCTCGACACGACTACGATATGTCCCATAGTTTTGGCGCTATAGAAATTTAAAGTTCATCTTTTCATATTTCCGGCAGCCTATAAGTCCGAAAAAAAAAAGCATTTGTGTCCCCATGTTGGTCTATACTTTTTGTCTTATCTTGGTGTCAGGAATCATCTCCCAAACGTTGTCAGTGTTGTTTTGCAACACCCTGTATGAGAAAAAGACTCATAAAATGCTTCGTGTGGAGTGTTGTACTGTATGGGGCGGAAACGTGGACATTAAGTAAAGGTGAGGAAAATCGACTGGAAGCCTTCGAAATGTGGGTGTGGAGAAGAATGGAAAGAATTAGTTGGGTAGAGCGGAAAACGAATGAGAGAGTGTTAGAAATGGTGGGTGAGAAAAAAACACTTTTAGATATTATTAGGAAGATGAAGAGAAACAGGTTGGGACATTGCCTAAGAAGATATTGTATCATGAGGGACGTCCTAGAGGATATGGTGGCGGGAAAGAGAGGGAATGGGCGAAGGAGACTACAATTAATGGATTATATTAAAACAGAAAGATCATACGCGAAGACGAAAAGGTTAGCGGAGGACCGTGGAGCATGGAAGCTTCTCAGCTGCGGCAAGTGACCTGCTAATAAAGGCAGAATACCTATGATGATGATGATGATGTATAATTCATATTTCATAAAGTAAATGTTTGAATATGTTTTAAATGAAACTAAATATCTTACAGCGTAAAATAAATAGTTTTATTAGGGGCGCGGTGGTTCAGTGGTAGAGCGTTCACCTCCGGTGCTTGGGGTCCCTGGTTCAATTCCAGCTCGCGCCGTGTCGACTTTTTGGACGAAAACAGTGCTCGTGGGTTTTCTCGGGGTTCTTCCACTTTGTTCATTCCACCATTTCATTCATTTCTCATAAACACCGTCTCTATTAGCCTAACAGGCATAACGGTGGGACGTAAAACTGAAAGATTTCATTTCATTTCTTTCGAATAGTTTTATTGATGAAGCATTCAGTTCCGGTGCTTTGTGCGTTTAATTACGGGAATTGCGACGAAGGTTTATTATTATTTTCCGAAGATGCAAGCTTTCTTTAGTGTACATCGAAACTTCCACTAGTACGAAGTTTGGATTCAGCACTTGAAGTGTTACGTACTCTTCGAAACTCCGAGCATTAAGATTCTTATATTTGACACCAATTTTTACGCTATTGCTGCTGTTGATTCTACAGAAAGCTTATTTGAAAACTAGCACCAAATAACTAAACTAAACTGTTTAGTGTTACCATCAAAGATAATTAAAAAGTACTAATATTGTTATTAGTACACTACATATTTACAAGTAGTACCACCACCTATGGCCGTAAACCTATCAGATGTAGGAGGGATAATGTCCTTCGGCGTCGCTCAGTGGGCGAGCACACTATTCACGGAATGTATTTTCTAAAAGAAAAAATTGCATATTTTACTTCAAATAGGCAATAAGCACAAACCATACATTAATTTGTTCTATAATTTTCTCAATCTAAGGTACGGTTTTTTAAATGCATTCAGAACTTAATAAAGGTTTTACGTTGAATGTTGAGTATCTTAATGTGAAAGCACCTAATTCACCCAAGCGAAGTCCAAAATCTGATAAGAAACACTTCCAATGTGATCACCTTAATTGGACCAATAATATACTAACGAAAAGCTCAAAACCCCAGGTGGGTGTTTCCGGGCAGGGCCCAATTGGGCAAACCCTGAATACAATACAATACAATAAATATATATACGAAAATCGCAAAAGATTAATTGTAATTTTTCGGCAAATCTAGTGTGATGGCCCCCTTGAATTTTATATATGGGAAGTGAAATATTTGCATGTCGCCTGCCGCAAATCATTTAAGAGACAATAAGAAAATTAGGGAAAGAATTATAATTTTTCTACAATTATTTCGAGCGGCACGCCAATAGTAAACCTGCACGCAGAACTAGACAACACTCGATCAGAATGTTTTACCAAATTTTGACGCATTTCTTGCATCTTTCGGTTCCTTTTTGTAGAACATGCAGTAAACGAACAGAAATCCTTAAGTTTAAGGTCCCACGATTATGCTGGTTAGGCTAAATTAGACGGTGATAATGATAAATGAGTGAAAGGATGGAATGAAGAAAGTGGGAAGAAACGAGAGAACCCAGAGAAAACCCGCCAAAAAGTCCACACGGCACGAGCTGGGATCGAACCAGGGACCCAAGCAACGGAGGTGAACACTCTATCACTGAACAATCGCGGCCCCCTAGGCACTAAATGAGAAGCACCAAAAGAAAGACCGGAACAACTTCTGCTAAGTGACCAGTAAAAAAGCACGAATGCTATCTAGCTGAGTCAGCGCAGAAGCATAGCATGGGGCCCGAGCGACAGCGTAGCGAGCAGGCACGTCAGCGACAAGGGAGAAGGGTACGCATAAACGAGGATGGTGGAAAAACATTTACAATATTTGTAATTATTCTTATCTTCAAGAACACTTAATTTCGACCCTTAAAAAAATACCTTTCACAGCTAATATACGAGTGTTACACTGCCTTTCTTTCTTACCTTTACGACAGAAAACTATGTAGTGCTACTGCCTCTGTTCTGAATTTTTCTTCTTGAATAAATCTTTCCCACACTTTGCGCAGTTGATTTTACGCGCTTCACCATGCCATGACTCTGCACAAACTTTATAATCCTTCTCTCTTTATTACACAATTCTTAAAAAAATGTTCACATTACGTCCATCACAGATGTCCACAACTGACGTATGAACCGCATATTCCCGCCGCTTACTTCTACCCTATTTGAATTCAAAGTCCATTTCAATAAGCTGTGCAATGACAGAAATAACTAACATTCACACTCTCACTCCTTCACGAAAAATATTTCACATTACATTTTAACTATAAACTTTGTTCTCGGTGTAAAAGTCTGCTCGAGTGAACCCCAGAAATATTATAGCCCAGTGGTGTATTTAAGGGGGGCTTCCGGGCTTAGGCCCCTTGAAATTGTACTTACTATATTAAAATAAATGAATTACATTGCAGAACAAAGTTAGAAAAGCCCATCTCCCCTGAAAAAATCATATATACGTCATTAAAATATTAATATACGCGCAATTAATCCGTCATCAAATCACAAATGTACGCGCCTGCTCCCTTCGGAAGCACCCCATCGGGCCACCCGCCTTCACCTTCCCTGACTCTGTTAGATGGCATTCGTGAATTTTAGTAGTCCCCTAACACAGATTGGTTTGTATTTTTTGTACTGTACTTTTTATCCACAGGAATCAGTATAAATACGCAAATCGTAAAGGAATTGTAAATTTTCGACAATTAAGTCTGATGGTCCCCTTGAATTTTATCTATGCCAAGTGAAAAATTTATACGTCGCCTTGCGGAAATCATTAAATAGACAAGAAAAAGCAAAGTAGCGAAAGAATTATATTTCACTAAGTATTTCGAGCAGTATAAAAACAATATGTTTATAATAATAATTAAAATAACATGAGCTATGCCGCCCGGAACATTACGTCTGAAAGAAACACTGATTTCGAGTGGCACGCCAGAAGTAAAACTGCACGCAGAATTATTATAACCTGTCATAAAAGTGGTAATGTACGCCTCTTTGCGCAAGGGAGTGATATTATGTTAGTACATAGTATTGCCGAGTGAGTGTCAACGAGTGAAGGCGGATTAGAGCCCCGCAGGGCACGTTGATTTCTGTATTTATTACAGATAAATGGGAAGAGGAACCTGTGTTCTAGATCCCTGCCTATTGGTGGTTTATAGTGGCCACGTAGTACAGACTGATTTGTATTTTTGCACTGTAGTTTTTACGTCATACATCCGGTTCCATATATATATACGCAAATCATAAAGGAATAACTGTAATTTTTCAACAATTACTTCCGACGCTCCCTCTGAATTTCATCTATGCCATGTGACGTATTTCAAATCGCGTAGCGCAAATCATTTAAGAGACAATAAAAAGAAAATTATTAAAATAATCTATTTTTCAGCAATTACTTCGAATCCTGAGCCAAAAGTAAACGTGCACGTTATTTTATGTATAGAGATAAAAAGTAGAAATGTAGCATCCCACATGCCTTTATAAATTTGTAAACATAAACTTGTACGGCAATAGTATACATAAGAACCCCCTGATCTACGTTTCTTCTGCGTTCTATTTCCACTTCTACATGATATACCATAAATTTTCTACGTATTGCAATAGTAAGAAGTATCCATGTGCACAAGCCATGCGATATGCGTTAAATTCCCCCACACACACACATACACACACATAGTCATAGATAAAGTACAAGGGAACTACAGATGCAGATATAAAGTACGTCCTTTTTTATTTTCGTGTCAGTCGATTAAGTAAATAAAAGTCGCTTTCTTACCCCCTTTATAAGTTTGTACATACTCAATGAATAATCCCTAAAAGTATGAGCGTCCTGCTCCTTCGGGAACTGATGCAGCTTCATGTATACTATGTCCACTTCTACTTGTACAAACAATAAAACTAAATTATTTTAAGTAATCGTTATACTTACCGACTTTTCTTGTATGTAGTGCTCCGACTTCGAAGTCTTCTTTTAGGCTATAAGTGTTGTGCTAGGTAGTTAAATTCAGCTGATTATTTCCATAAGTTCCAATATACCTTCTTCAGTTGAAGGAATATTACAAGCAATACACATAATCATCGTCTTAAATATTACTTTTTCTATATAAAGATATCTTCTTTAACATGATTGAATATACTGATTTATTTTATTTTATTTTATTTATCTCTGCCTAAATACAGCTCAAATTCAACATAGCGCGCAAGAAATGCTGGTACCTTTGATAAACAAATGACGGTTGATGTAGCGAAGCTATTTTGCAATCTCAGATGCCTATGGGATGTCACACAGGATAAGCCTATCATAAATTTCAAATTTTTAACAAATATATTTCTTTGATGCTATTATAATTAGTATAATGATTGGTGATAATGCTACTACGATACTTTCGCGAGAGAAATTATTCAACATTCCATAAAATAATCTGGAAGTACGTAATTATAAAACCCAGTAACCACGAATACTTGCGGCAAATTTTTGCTTCGTTTAGTGGAGGAAACAATCTGAAAGTTTGCGAAGGCAAACTTTCTTAATATTTCTTAAAAGCTGTCAATATGATCTGCAAATTTTCGCTGATTTATAAAAATAAATCCACCACTGCAATTAATTTGCATCTTTTTTGAAAATATAGCGTCGAAAGTTTGACGTCGCAAACAGTTTGCAACTCTGTAAAAAACTTGTTTCGAAAAACTTGCTGAAAGCAAATGTGATGATATTACTGAGTGCGCGCGCATGGTACCCAGAATTCACTGCGCTACATCAACTGTGACAAAACAAGCGGGAAGTGAGAATCCAGAAAAAACAATACATCAGAGGAGTCCAGAATAAACTCACTGGTCTCTTATCAGATGTTTCTATTGACCCAGGCAGCCTGACGTTATTTTGTGAATGTGTGTGAGAGTAAGTACAGGGATATGATCGTTGAGTAAGTAGATAAATTGCGATATCCTTTGTCTGTGGGTTTATCGTTCGCAGGTTTCTCATCTTTGGCAAATAGCTAAAGATGTTTAATGCTTGCCACTAAGAAAAGACGGATCCAGTTTTAAAAAATGTTGATGTTTCATAAAGTTAGGTTTCACTTTATAAATTTGCAGCAAACATGATCTTGCGATCGTGAAAACACTTTCTGCAATGTTGCTGCAAACCTTTTAATATTTTCACCAAATTCATCAGTTCATTTTCGGAAATTTTGTCAAAGAAAATTTGCACAAAATATTTGCAGCAAAGTCCTGGTTAACTTTCTTGATGTGCAGTCACAAACATTTCGTTTGTATTGGCATATGCTTTCATTTTCTGAGGCAACTTTGCTGCAACCTCAGCCAGCGTCAACTTCGTTATTTGCATTGAACTTTCGGCAAATTTTCTCATTTGAAAAGGCAAGTTTTTTGCAAACTTTTTAGTTTGCCTTCGCAAATTTTTAAACATTCTTAAAAAGTTATCTGTGCTATCTGGGAATATTGCATGAAAATATTTCATTTAAGTTACAGGACAATGTAACAAAAACATTTCCATGCAAAATTAATAGGCGTTTTAAAAATATTTTTATATTACGATCGAATTTACTTTTAAAATATTCGAAATATTTTAAAAATTATATTTCATATGTTTTCTTGTAACAATAGAAAAGATTGTAAATGACATGTTGGAAAACATTTTATTCTGTTCATAGGCCTATTCTGTTTTCTTTATCAGGTATGTAAAACATTTTTAGTGTTACATCGAAAGCATTTTCTCTCTCAACTAGGGGTAAAAAGTGCAATGTACGGCGTCTCCCCAGTTCCTAAAAAAATTATAATGGGCAAAGATAGGCAGGAAAATGGCGTGACGTCATCCGCTACCTACCGTCCCCCCACCTTTTCAGATTCACTTTCACCCCTGCTCTCAACGTTGAAAACATATTACATTACATTCAACACAATACTTCTATTACAAATTGTGAAAATTTTCCATACATTATTTTCCTATTAACGTTCAAAAATGCACATCCTGTCAGTGGCGTATTTACGATTTTGTTTCGTGGAGGGTATCGTTGCTAACTTTATTCCTGGAAATATGAAAATTGTGCAGGATATTTCATTTACTTTAATATAGTAAAACAATTTGTGGGGGGTCTTCAGCCCGGAAATCTTATTTAACGCCACAGCTTCTTGTACTTCATTAAATGTTCTTCAAACACATTTTTAAAAATATTTCCGGCAAATATTTGGGATACTTCTCAGATATAGCAAGGATTTTTTTTTCTCCAGTAACGGAAGAGTATATTCTGAAAATGTAAAAATGTTTCTATAATAGTCCTATATCAGAAAATATTCCCTAAAGACAAAAAATATCTTCCAAAACTCAATTGAAAACATTTTCTATTCATTTTTAATGTTTTCTTTTACGTATTAAAGTTTTATATTCAAATTTCGGTAAAATATTCTGGAAATAGTACTAAAATATCATGCAAAAATGTTTAATTTAAATTGTAGGAGAAGATTACCAAAATACTTTTGTAAAAATTAAGTAAACCTTTTTAAAACATTTCTGAAAAATATTTCTTATATTATGAATAAATTTATTTTTAAAATATTCTAAGTCTTTTTTAAAATATATATTTAATACGTTTTCACGTAAAAATAGAAAATATTGCAAATAACGTATTAGAAAACATTTTTTAAATATGTGGAATATATTTCCTTTCATTGTTTTCCGTATGATATATCGAAAACATTTTTCGTATAATTTCAAAAATATTTCCCTTCTCAACAGTGAAAACATATTAAATTAGACCCAAAACAATATTTGTAATATATTTTGTGATGATTTTCCTGGATTTACTTTCCGGCAAGCATTCTCAGAATGTACTCCGGGTAACTTCAGAAATGTTTTACAACATTTTTGGGAAAATATTTGCGGGAAATGTTCGGAATACATTGGGGGGAACCAGGATGGAAATCTCCAGAGAAGGAAAACCTTTTGGAAACCAAGGAAAATATTTTCTTTTGATTGAGAAAATATTCCTTGCTGTGTGGGTTGCTAGCGTTTATTAACAGAAGGCACCAAGATAAACCATTTTACTATTTCAAGCTGTTAGTAATGTGAATGCTGGTAATGTATGGAGTGTTTTAGAAGAGGTAATACAATCAGACAAATCCTTTCTATATAAATACAATTTTGTTGTCTATTTTCACAACGTTGAAATGCTAATTGGTATGGGACGAGTAAAACATAATTTCACTAATACAGATAAGTATTTAAAACATAGCAGATGTATGTCGTAATTAAAAGTCCTAACTAGTATTTTTTACGCCAAGCCCTGGTAGTAGCTATAGGAATTCTTGTCAACAAAGGTAACAAAAAGAGAGATATAGATATTTGCATCAAATATCAACAATATTGTCTCTGAATTGTGTGAAAACCATAGTGTTAAGTTAGTGAACGGTGGTGGAGTAACCTAATCAAAAAATCACGCATATATAACAGCGTATATATACTGTTTTATAACGGTTTGTCTGGCAAAAAGTGTATTTTTCGAGGGACACAGTCAGCTTATTAAAAAAATTACAATCTTACTATTAACCTATCTGTAGCATTTCCATGTTTATGCTATTGAGAAGAAAGTCATAAGAAATTTCATATTAAAGACACGTCGGGAATAATCCAATATGCACTCTTACATAAAGTGTAATATATTGTAAGGAATATAATAAATGCGTTTACGGAACTCAATGCAACAATAGTAGTAAGTCTTCATCATGGAATATTTAGAAAGTGTGCTTTCAATGTTTTAAAGCATACGTGGTGTAAAAGGGCAAAGTCACCATGTTTGTGGGGAAATATTCTGCACGGGATTTCATAATATGATGCCATCGGGATATTTATTCTATATTCACGCGCCAGAATGCGTACTCTGCAAAAATAGTTATTAGTGTTTTATGATATTTAGTGCCGGAAAGATAGGAAATATTTAAATGTATTTTTAAGCATAAGCCTAACCTGTTAGTAAGCCAAAACATAAGCTGCAATTGTAAAAATAAGTCATATGAACGGTGTGGTGTATGCGGTATTAGAGAAAATGTAATTTATTAAAAAAATGTATTGTAGTATCTACATAATTTCCTGCAATGGCGTTCTGGTAATAACAAAATAGTCGCCATAGCCCTCAACGAGAACTGTTCTGACATTGATTTTATTTTACGCGCCGTGATGCTTGAGAAATAGTGTACTCCTCGAATAAGTTTACGTAGCCCTTAATTTTTACACATGGAATATGTATATTCAAAATTTATTGATAGGCTACATTTTCTACAAAGGCCTCTGGTAAAATTAACGATTGCCCGTTTCGAAATGGAATTTCCTTCATTTATTTAACCCATAAGTAATCAAGAGTACCATGGTGACTTACGAGAACTTAGAGTATAATGATCTGGGTAATTTATAAAATAAATGGAAGGAGAGATTTGAAAAATGGCATAATGAGAAGAAGAAAGACTCAAGGATATGGGTTATATTTTAAAACAACAATAAATTAAATACTGTGTGAATGACGTGAGCATGCTCCGCATTGCGTGTTTAAAATCAATGACTGAATTTGAGATTTTATCGGGTCTCAGCCTGTTTGTTGAAACAATAAAAGTTTCCTGTGGGTGTAATTTAATGTACAGGAAAAATGTTCTTCAAAACAATACCATTGGTATTTTCCTACATAATGGATATAGGCGACGACATAACCGATCTGCCGGCTCTGTTCAGTGGCTCGTCTACGAGTCAGACTAACTAAAAACACAAATTCGGCATTATGGTAACGAACGAGATGTTGTTTTGCGTGATAGATAGAAAGTGCAAGTTATAACTGTGAATAACGTAATTAGGAGTACCAAGGGTGCCTATTTCAAGGCTGGCGTCTGTGTTACCCCAGAGACCGTGCTAACGCCATACATAATAACTCATACACTACTTTTAATATGCGTTATAATAATACTATAACTAAGATTAATAAATTAAACAACGGGTAGATAGTGCATGTAATATGGGAGTTCCAGTGGCGAATGTTCCTCAAAGAACACCCGATGGTAAATAAATTTCTAAAAAATCACATGATTAAGATATTATCAATTCATTCGTGGGCCAGGTAAGCTCGGCGCCATGAAACTTCAAAAAGGTGAAAGAGCCAGAGAGTATCATCTATACCGACATAATCTCCCTTTATCCTTACTGTCATAACTAAGAAGAGACCCGTTGTTCATGCAAAAATTTATGATGGAGACAGTGAATGCTCCGATATTTCGGACTTCGAGGGATAATAAAATTTGCGGTATTAACACCATAAATCTGTATCAACTCACATTGTTGTATCGGAGTTGTAGAAAGTTATTATTTCCGCTATGACGAGCATGTGCGAACACTCCGAATGAAGAAGATTACACTTATTCGGATGAGGGGAGACCTTTGTCCCGAGTATGGGTTGTAAGTGCTGCTGCCTGCAGAAATGGATACAGACTGTTAGAAAAACATGAAGCATAGAGCTGTGAGGTCGCAAGATATGGCGCTAGAAAGAGGGAGGGCATTTTTTAAAAATTACGTTAAACTGTTAAAGAAAACTTAGCGTACCTGGGTTTCTCTCTCCTGTTGTTTCACCGCTCTGTTTGTTTTGACGAGCAGTGCGCTTCAAATATTTCATATTGAATTCAAATTGTAGATACGTTTGCACATATTGATGTAGGTGGAGACAGCAGTTAGTGAGGAAGACAAAATGGCAGGAGGTGGAGGTGTGCTGGCTAGGTTACCGCCCTACAAAGAGTGCACCCTTAAAGAATATTATGTAGTTGAGATAGCAAGTAAAAACATAAAGATAATGCAGTGCGAGTGTTGCTGGAATGTGCTGTTCTTCCTATAAGTATGTTGCGTTATATATGTTGTAGGGACGTGGCTTTCTGTGGGGAAAAGAAGGTGTTTCGCTCTCAGAAAACACGTTTCATTGGAAATTCGAGGGGGAAGAAAAAGTGCCTCTTTTTCATATCGCTTTTCGAGGGAACTTTTTTTCTAGGATGAAACTCTATTTTGAACAATGATGCACCTTATGGGTTACCTGCGTTTGTGTAGCTTTTTAATTATTAGTAATGCTACAATGAAACCAAATATTTCTTCAAAATGTGCCAATTTTTTTAGCTATTGTAGTGAGGTTTGTGTCTGCTGGGCTATGGATTCCTCTACTAAACTGGGGTGTCCAGGGATGAAGTTCAGATAGATAGATCCAAATTCGGGAAACAAAAATAATTAGTGCGGTCGTGTTATCGATAGTACGCGGGATTTAGGAGCTTACGATGTTGGTTCGGTTAATGTATTCATGTGTGTCTTGAAGAACAGAAGTACTGAAGAGGTTTTAGGCCTTCCTGAAAAGTGGGTGGAACATGGAAAAATCATTCATATTGATTGCTGGAACTCATATAATAGGTTGGCTGAAGTGGGGTTTCAGCACTTCACAGTGAATCATAACCAGAACTTCGAACTTCCCGTTACTTGGCTCATACGCAAAATATCGACTGGTTGTGTCGAGACGCAAAATACTGACAAGGAAGTGTCACGCAGTGGCTCCGCTGAGATCCGAACGAGACAATTGTGTTTGCATTTGAAATGTGTTAACTAGATCAATCCCAAAGTTATACGTGCCACCGGGAGGAATATCGTGAGTTACAACATATTTTGTAATGTAAAAACTACAAAAAAAGTACGTGGCAGAATAGTGTGAACAGAGTCATTTGTTCGGAAACGGTTGGGTAAGTGGAAAACTCGACCAACACGTATCCCATCATTTTCAATGACATCCTTTTTGGGGTAAAAATCTTTGTCCCAGGGTCCCCCGCAGGGTCCCAGACGGGGTCCAACTTAACATTTTCAAATGGCAAGGGGGGTTAAGTGGCACATCATTTGAAAGCTGTTGTAAAATGAAAGAAAATGCAGCAAGTCTCGACTCTCTACAACAACCCTGTACCAAATGATGGAGGTTCAAAATGTAAACAAAAACTTAATTGTAAAGTCCATGGTCACCCCTATAAATCGGAAATGGTGAGACTTGAAAATAGGAAGGGAATCTGGCATTATGTTCAAAGTACAACAATTTAAGTGAAAACGTCTTGTCCCAGGGTACCCACAGGGTCCCAGGTGGGGTCCAACTAAAAAGTTTCAAATGGCAAGAGAGGTTAAGAAGCTCATCGTTTGGAATATCTTGTTAAATGAAAGTAGATGGATCAAGTCTTGACTTTCTACGACAACCCTGTCCAAAATTGTGGCGGGTCAAAATGTAAATAAAAGCTTAATTGAAAAATATGGCCACCTTGCATCCAAGGTGCTTAAAACCTGTCATTCATAACAGTACAAATCTAAATCTCTATTTTTCTCTATTATGTATTTAGAAATACTAGGAAGACTAAACAACAATTGAATTTCGATTCACTTCAACTATTATTTCATTCAGTAACAACATATATATGGTTTCTTCTTAATGCACGTTCGTCACGGTTCTCTCGGCATTATTTACTTGAATATAACGAATATGCGATGAACACACACCTATGACTTCCTACTCATAGTGAAAAAAAAAATTGAATACCTTCGGGTATTTTTCTAATTTTGTCATACGTAGTTCATACAGAAAGAACTTGCTGCACCAGTAAGTTGGGGGCTCTATTGTAACGTATTCGTGATGGTTACATTTGTATGTCATTCGTTGGTTTGATCTCAATACTTCAAACAATACCAAATAAAAAAAATCATTTGCAAGATTGGCAATTAGTACCAAACATATGAAAGTCATTTCAGTACATCGAACTGCTTCAAACTTTGTTGGCTTGGTCACAGTATTCCAAGAAATAACATGTTTATATACAAACTAATTTTTCACGCTGGCAGCCATATTGGATTACAGATTATACTCTTTGATATTTTGTGGACTATTAACCATAAACGTTCACTTCTCCAACACCAGTGGTGTGAGCTGGATATGCGTTCGATACATAGTGCGGCATTTTGAACTCAAGATGTCGCGTTTTTGAACATTTTGCATATTTTAGTCCTTTACTAATCAACATTAATGCCAAATTTGTTTTCCTAGGTTCAGCAGTTTGGTATGTTTATCCTTTCGATATAGGTTTTAAGCAGCCATCTTGGATTGTTTTCCAATTTGTTTACATTTTGACCCACCGCAATTTTGGACAGGGTTGTCGTAGAAAGTCGAGACGTGCTCCATCTTCTTTCACTTAACAAGAGCTTTCAAACGATGTCCTACCTCTCTTGCCATTTGAAATTTTTTAGTTGGTCCCCACCTGGGACCATATGGGGACCCTGGGACAAGACGTTTTCACTTAAATCGTTATACTTTGAAAATAATACCACACATCCTTTTCTGTTTTCACATTTGTCTCACCATTTCCGATTTATAGGGGTGACCATGGACTTTTCAATTAAGTTTTTGTTTACACTTTGACCCGTCGCCATTTTGCACAGGGTTGTTGTAGAGAGTCAAGACCTGCTGCATTTTCTTTCATTTTACAACAGCTTTCAAATGATGTGCCATTTAACCCCTCTTGCCATTTGAAAATTTTGAATTGGACCCCGTCTGGGACCCTGTGGGGGACCCTGGGACAAAGTTTTTTACCCCAAAAAGTTTGTCGTTCAAAATGATGTGATACGTGTTGGCCGCGTTTTCCACTTACCCAACCGTTTCCGAACAAATGACTCGGTTCAAACTATTCTGCCATGTAATTTTTTTGTAGTTCTTACATTACAAAATATGTTGTAACTCACGATATTCCTCCCGGTGGCACGTATAACTTTGGGATTCATCTAGCTATAACATTTCAAATGCAAACACAATTGTCTCGTTCGGATCTCAGCGGAGCCACTGCGTGACCCTTCCTTGTGAGCAAGATATGGGAACAAAAGACACCATTTCATTGGACATCTGCCTTCCTTTCTTTTCCAAAAGAAAATATCCCCTTGTAACGCGGTTTCATAGCTTTCTGTTAGAAGTTGCTCGCATATACAAACTGACGATTTGAAGTATGTGAAAATGAATGCTTCCGGGTCCTTATTCTCCTTTTCGTTGCATTCCTGAAATTTGCCCTTGTGTTTAATGTGTGTTTATGTAGTGCCGCCGTACTTAATGAATGACTATGTGTGGGTGGATTTCAAGACACTTATCGCATGTCCCGTGCACGTGGATACTTCTTACTGATTTGGGTTATTGTGTGTTTTACTACAACTTATACAAAATTTAGAATTATTTCTATGTGTAGTACAATAATAAGACGTGCAAGGGAGATGAAAATTAGCTTTTGTAAACAATTGTCTATTGCCCCAATGATCAAAACATAACATACTAATCCATCAAAACTAATGAAAACAAGGCAGTAGATCATTTTCCCATGCAACAGTTCATCGCATCTTTACATTGATGGCGGAGATAGCGGTAACGTAAGAAAATCGATATATTTCCTTACGTTCAATTCATTTGTACACAGTAAATTATCTTAAAATTTGAAAACATGCCTTCTTGAGTCGTTTTGATTTTTTCGGGCACTGTGCCTAGGCCTGACTTAGCTCATCAGCTCTCACGTTTCTTTCTTCACTTGATTCTTGCTTTACAAAATATTTGTCAAGGGAGTTACTGCAACTTGGCGCACTTAGTTTGTTCCTCAATGTTTCAATGATTTGATTTATTATTGTATGTCTGAATATGTCCCATACTAAGAATACTCCTGCAAACTGTGCAAACATTAACTTCATTGTCACAGCGTTGTTGTATAATGCAGTTTCAATCTTTAGGATACTCCTCCTTAAACTTGCACGCTTAGTCATACTTACGTCAAGTTGGCTACAACATGTGTAGCCACCACCGTAATATGACCACACTTTTATGTGCTAAATTTGTGCTAACTTATGCTGCAGTTATTAGAATTTGTGCTGCAATAGTTACGGAACTAAGTGAGAAAGCAAGTTGGTCGATAACTTGATGTGAAGTTAGCGACCACATTGTGAAAAGCAATTCCTACCAAAGAGATATCAACAAATTATTTTGCGCTCAATTTGTGCTAATTTATGTTGCAGTAATTAACATTTTTGTTGCTATCAGATTCTGGAAAAACAACCCCAAACGTACTATACCAATAACTTATTGTGCGCTCAATTTATGCTAATATATCTGTATATCTTAGAATGTGTCCCGTAATAGTTAGACAAAAATAGAACAGAAAGATGGTCGCCAAGTTCACGTCTATTAAGCGACCACATTGTGAAAACTAGATCCCACCATACAGATATTTAAAAGAAATTGTGCTCAATTTATGCTGATTTATGCTGCAGTTATTACAATTTATTGCAGCAACAATTACAGAATAAAGAAAAAAAGTTGGTCACCAAGATGACGTCTAGCTAGGAAGGGGAATACTAAAATTTCAAGGACCACGCTTTCTACACTTGAAAGAAAATATTAATGCTTGCGATGAAATTGCCTATGGATGCTTGTATTTGTGCAGCAAAAAGCAGAATTTGTGTTTCCACAGTTAATATGAGGCATCATTAAAAACTAGAGGGAAATATTAAAATTTCACCGACCACCCATTCTACACTTGAAAGATAAAATTAATGCTTGCGATGGAATTGCCTCTCATTGCTTGTATTCGTGCAGCATAAAGCATAATTTGTGCTCGGAAACTAAACAAGATATAAGTCATTATAAAAGAGTAGACAGAAATATTAAAATTTCAGCGACTACCCTTTCTAAGCTTGAAAAGGGAAATGGTTGCGATGTACTTCACCTTCGATGCCTATATTTGTGAACCACAAAAGAGAATTTGTGCTCGCTCTACTTTCCAGATATAAAGCGTTAATAAAATTTCAACTGCTCTCGATGTTTAAATACAAGCACCGAGGGACAATTCTACCGCAAAAATTAATTTTCTCTTTCAAATGTAGAAACGGTGGTCGCTGAAATTTTAATATTTCCCTCTATTTGTTATTAATGCCCTTTATCTGGTTAACTGTGCAAGCAGGAATTGTACTTTGTGCTGCACACATACAAGCAACGAGAGACAATTCCATCGTAAACATTAATTTTCTCTTTCAAGTGTAGGAAAGGAGGTCGCTGAAATTATATTTCCCTCTAATTTTTATAAATGCATTATATCTGGGTGTCTGTGCGGGCAAAAATTCTGCTTTGTGTTGCACACATGCAATCAACGAAAGCAATTTCAAAGCAAGCATTAAATTCCTCTTTAAAGTGTTTAAAAGTTGATCTCCTAAATTTTAATATTCCCCTTAGTTTTTATTAATGCATTATATCTGGTTAACTGTGCGAGACAAATTTTGCTTTTTGCTGCACAAATACAAGCATCGACACCCAACCCCATCGCAAAAATTGATTTTCTCTTTCAACTGTAGAAAGGGTGGTCGTGAAAATTTAATATTTCTTTCTACTTTTTATTAAAGCCTTATATCTGATTAACTGTGCGAGCACAAAATTTGTTGCCAAATACAAGCATCCACAGACAAATCCTTTAGCATTAATTTTCACTTTCACATGTAGAGAGGGTGGTTGCTGAAATTTTTAACTTTTCCCTTTACTTTTTATTAATGCCTTATATCTAGATAACGGTGCGAGCACAAATTTTACTTTGTGTTGTACAAATACAAGTACGAGAGGCAATCCCAAACCAACAAGAGGCAATTCCATGCAAGCATTAAATTTATATATAGAGTGTATAAAGGGTGGTTTCTTAAATTTTAATTTTTCCCTCTACTTTTTATTTATGCTTTATATCTAGATAAATGTGCGAGCACAAATTAGACTCTAGAAACAATTTCATCGCAAGCAGTAATATTCCCTTTCAAGCGTAGAATGGGTGGTCGCTGATGTTTTAGTATTTTCGTTCCTAGCCTGACGTCATTTTGGTGACAAACCGGTTTTTTATTATGTACTTATTGCAGCAATAAATTCTAATAACTGTAGCAGAAATCAGCACAAATTGAGCACCTTTTTTCTTGTTAATATATGTATATTACAGTTTTTTTCACAATGCGGTCAGTAATTTTACGTTAATTTGGCGACCAGCTTTCTTTTCTATTTTATTATGTAACTATTGCAGAACACATTCTAAAATCAGGAGGTATATTAGTTCAAATAGAGCACAAAATAAGTTTTTGCTATTGTGCGTTTTTGATTGTTTTTCCGCAATGTGGTAGCTAACTGTTCGTCAGCCAGGCGATCAATTTTTTTCTTTGTTCTGTACTTATTGCAACAAGAAATGTTAATAACTGCAGTACAAATCAGCACAAATTGAGCACAAAATAATTTGTTAATATCTCTACAGAAGGAATTGTTTTTCACAATGTGGTCGCAAACTTGACAACATATTGGCAACCAGCTTTCTTTTTCACTTAAATCCGTAAATATTGTAGCACAAATTCTGGTAACTGCAGCATAAATTAGCACAAATTGAGCACAAATGATTTGTTAATATTAGTGTTGTGGCTACAAGTGTGCTCTAAAACTTGACGTGTTAAGCTTATAGCTTGGAACTTACTGCAACAGAATGACTTGCAAAACAACCTATTTGATTTGAAGTCTCACTCACTCTCACCGAATATAATATTACTCGACGTATCGAGTTTGTTCCTGGAGCGATCAAATCTGTCACCGCAAGAATTTGTAACAAATATTCAGAATTGGATTCCAACTCCCTTTATTTGTTTTTCTTACTTTTAAACATTATTTCACTTACAACTAGATTTCCTTTATTTTTTTTACCTTAACGTTTGTAATTCTATACATTTTTACCCATTGTGTAAATGCGAGTTGGACACATCTTGGACTGTACTGATGCTAGCGCTTCAATCATCCACCAATTAAAACATATAACAAACAGGTTTGATTGGTTATTCATAAAGCTTTCAGAATATTGCATTGTCGTGTGCTGAGCAGAAGTCTCGGAGTGGGGAGGCTTAGAAGGGAAAGCAATGCAGTCCACAATCAGTCCACATGAAAGGTCTTAATGACTTTTTCAGTAGTTAGACATATCACAATATAATCACACACCTTATTAATTGGAAATGTTTATTGTACCCGATGTAAGTACCTGACATTTTGAGATTTTTTCGGGACTCCGGAAATGGTAGTGAAAAGCTGGACAATCCCCTTTTTACGGGACATTTGGTCACCCTAGTCTAAGTGCTTTCTGCAAATGTGCAAGCAACTTTTAAGTTTGTTTTCCTGACTTTTTATTAAGTTTCGTCATTCAAGTCCGTTGACGTTTATTGTATAGAATATTTGTAGATATATGTAGATGCGTGAAAATGTATCGCCCACACACAAATGCACGTATATACCTAAATGTTTTTCGAAGTTCAGAGTGTTAATTCAAGAAAATGTACTTATAAATATTTCAGTTTAGTGTGACTGAAGACAGTACACTGCGCTTTTTTCTAAAGTAGCCACTTATTTTGTCTTTTATTAACGTGTTGTATAATTTCATTTGAGGTGAATTTTATGTATCATTCAATGCATGCGAAGAACTCCAAATTCCTGTTTTCGACTAACTCCGAATTTTGAATTCTCATCTTGCCGGTCTTTTAGGATACGCCTCTAACTGTTTCTGATTTCCTCCTTTTTCTCTCTTTCGTCGAATCATTTGCTGCGTACTCGGTTTTATTTTATTTGTACCCGTCGTTTTACGATGCTCCAGTGTCGTTTTTCCTAACTGCATGATTTCTTTAAATTTTACAAGGTGTATCTAAAATTTTTATTAAACTTTATTTGGAGTCTTGTCGTCTGGTTCGTGCTGTTGGTCCAAATTACAATCCTGTGGAACATTTTTATCTAACTTTTATGAGGTAACATCTTGACAGAGATGTTAATTTTTGTAAGTTTGCTAGGGTTATTTTTCACATTGATTCTATTCAATTTCAGTAGAATTTAGTATTTTTTCCTCTTCTACAGAAAGATGTTAAAGATTTTTTTCTTTATTAGCTTGGGTTCGCGAACGACCCTCAGTGTGTATAAGGTAGCGTATCTACCTGTTCGGCTTAGCATCGTTATGAGGACAAAAGAAAAGTAGCCTAGTTTCCTTGATGCAACAGCAAGTAAACAAAATAAAAAGCATCCTCCGTTTGGATAGGGAAATAAAGTAAATAATACTGTTTCAGTTCCCTTTTCTTTCTTTCTAACACACAAAACTTAAAATTACCTTCACCAAATATATATATAATCAAATGCATAATTAAATCAAATGGAGTTTTAAATTTAAATTTAAAAAATGATACTGAATGTCACAGAATTGTTCTTAAAGCTTTTTTTCAAAAAGTTTGTTTGTTTTCCACATCAAACTATAGACATGACAGATTTAATTCTCATACTCAGCATTTGTTTCAAATACAGTCTCCATTGGGTGATCAAAGTCCGACACAATACACACAAAGTTTTAAATCTTTGAACAAGAGTGTGAATAGTTTGTATGCAACGAACGGAACTTGGTGAGATAGTTTCAGGTTTATTTCTTTGTTTGCTCACACGCGCCTCTTCGGTTTCGGCGCCTTAAGATTCGAACCGAAAAGGGCTATAATAATTACTATCTTCTCTTCCTTGTATTTCATCATTCTTTTTGGAGAGGGGACGAGGACAAGGACATAGTTTCAGATCTGCTATGAGTAAAAGAAGGTTTCTTGTTTCTTCTTTCAGCATCGCATTTTGAGAATCATGGTGATATAGAAGAAAAAACGTGATGACTGCACCGCACCTTTACCCAACATTTTCAACACTTTTATTGAGGATAGTAAACGCAGCTACACTCTTGATGCTTATAGTGGTGCAGACGAGAAGTTAGTAGCGTTTCGTGGACATTCCTTTTTTCGGGTCTCTGAAATATGAACCGATGGTGGTGAACAACGCAAACTTTCAGTGGCAACCCAACCACTTCTAACGAGAGTGCTCCAATTTGCAAAAACAAATAGAAATGTTGCTGTTAACAATTGCTACAGCTGAATTGAAGGTGTAAACGACTTTCCTAAAAGAAGCCTAACATATGTAGAAAAATTAAATAAAGATAAATAGAAAAAGAAGTTACAATCTCATTCCAGGCTCACAGAGAAAGACCAGTAAATTGTTTCATCTACGGGTGTGCTGAAGACATAACGCTTGTATTATATGTGCCGAAGAATTCGATGGATGTCATCGTAGCTTTTTCATTGCATCATCAGAGTGGTACAGATCCTCATTCTCAGAAAGGAGAAATATAATGTTCTTTTATAACATGACCATGGAGGTGTAGACTCATTGGACTTAAGGACGCCTTTGTATATTTGCAATAGGTCAAGAAAATAGTCACTGATCATTTTTGTGGAATTGCTTGATATACCTGATTAGAACTGTTTCATATTACAGGTGTTTTATTCCAAGGCTTATGTTATAAACCCATTAATCTTTTGGGTGCGTCGCTAAAACTCTTGTTATCCTTCAAATGGAAAGACCACTACAGAAAGGAGGACATTGTAAAGCTCTTACCTACAGAATCCACAGAACTCTTCAGGTACAACAACTGACCCTAGAGGAGGTTGTTTTTCACTCTATAGGCTCAGGGTTACTGTGCTTACTCCCACCTCGCCTCAGACGTAAAACGAGATACTCTTGTAAAATTGTAGTGTTTCCCTATGCGTCGAGGGTTCTTACAAAGTTTGTTCGAAATGTTACCAAGGAAACCGAATTTAACACTGTAATTAGGAATCAAAAATTGTACCATGTATTTTCATGTACTCCTTGAAAGCATACAATACTTATATTCACAAAACATATTTAAATATTATTTGTAAGAATCATCTATAATCAAAACCAGATAGTATAGAAAATATAAAAAAAAATAACGTGAAAATAAATAAAATAATTTAAAAGATTGTAGAAAATAAAATAAAATTAATACGTGGTTTGCGGGTCTCTCGTAGTAATAAAATGACATAAAAACATGCATAGTACTTAAGGGTCTATGCGCCATTAGGACTAATAAAGGAATTTACAAGTTTTTTCTTTCGGTTTTTCATTCTAATAATACTAATAAGCTCAGCAACTCTCTCAAGAAACATATATCATATACTATTTCATTTTTGTAAGTTTAACTGCTAGATGTTACTTAAAGTCTATTCTTTCATGAAATGAGGAACTCTAGTTATGCTCTCATCCAGGACTCTTAATACTTAAAAATTAGTAAAAATTAGTAGAATCTACCCAATATAGTTTCTGAGAAATTTTCTATAGTATTATGCCAACTACATGAAAATCCAAATTTTAATTTTACTTTTCAAATTTTACATACCACTATTTCTTCCATGGATACTCTACTCGAAGACGAAGGAGGTTTTTTTATAAACACTAAGAAAGCTTCATTTATCCAATGAATTTTCACGGACTGTCTTTCCAATTACTATCTGAATTCTTATAATGTTAATTGGCATTTGGATATTCTTTCGCTTTAAGTTTATCATTCGTGCCAATATTTCATTACCATTCTACTTTATTACAGCCAACAAGTCAAGACGTAAATAAAATGAAGTGCAGTTATTATCACAATGTGTGTAGTGCTTATAAACTATTAACTTATACTGTATTATCATATTTGGTCGACCGCACAAACCGCTTCGCTACCAATACTCGACTCCACTCGTGTCCTTCTATTGCACTGTATATTTCACTAATAGCATCGCTACAGATGCTAACAATATACCACCATCTAATTTACCAGTTGCCATTTTTGGTGTAGAAGTATTAACTTTTACACCAAAACTTAAACAGCCTACCCTTCTAGGTGTGTTACTCACGGATCCTTCAAGTGTCAAATAATTAACTGTTTAGTGTTTGTTCCTCTACCATTAATGCTACTACCGTTAGTTTTAGTGACTTGTAATTTTAGTGTCTATTTTTAAATAATAAAAAATAAATGTTCCTCACTGTTTTTCTCCCTGAAGAAAATCTACCATTCTCTCTTATCATTTAAAGTGACCTGGAAGGTGCAATATCCATTACGATTGTGTTTGGAAACAAACAGCCCTTGCTACAATTTAAAAATATAAACCGTGTGCGTCTTACTACGGATTACGTAAACAGCAGATAAAAAGAGCACCCCCACCATTAGGTCGTGATGTCCAAAGAACAATAGCGTCACAACCCCACCTAGAGCACCTATATAACAAAGAAGATTTCAGCGAGAAAGATAAGTCTGCGACTGCTCACCCTTTCTTTAGCTTGCTTCGGAGTATTAGGAGAAATCTATCAGGAAGCTTCCACTTTGTTCGGAAGTCTAAGCTTACTCTCTTTCCACTCAGATTTCTTGGAGATTGGCTGGCAATCCAAACTGCCTCTCTTGCTTTGTAGCTCTGTGACTTCTAACTTTCTCTCTGCTTTCGTGGAACATTCGGGATCCGAAATCCACTTTACTTATATTGTTTCTGAAATCTGGAGATCCTACATGTGCTGCTCGGTGCTTGGGTCTTCTCTCTTTACTCAGTATTAAAGAATTTACATTATGGTAATGTTTGTAATACACTGCTAATAGAGGAGATAGTAATATAAGCTTGTAGTTCGAAAAATGATTCCTGATTGTAAAGTGCTTTACCTTACTTAATCCTGAATATTCAAAAGTTTATAATAATAAGATGTTATTACTGTTCAGAGTGTTATTACTGTTATTTTCGCTTTATTGTGAGAACTTCCACCTTCAGATTGGTACAACTAAAGTTAACTAATCAAGTAAACGTTCTTGTTATTCAGGAGAGTTTTCAGTGGTTGAATAGATATGTAACTTTTAATATGGTAATTGTACATTTCTTGGATTATGTATATGTTATTATGAACAACTGCTGACGTGAAAACCAAAGTAAAATTGGTAGTTTTTGATTTGATTCATGGATCTCATTCATATTCGAAATTGACATTTATGACTACGTTTCACACATTCACATATTATAAAATATATATAAGCTGTATATCAGCTTTACATTTTTAATCGTAAGTTTCAGAATTTTCTACTCCGTGTGCTCCTAATTTACTTTAGACGTAAATAATGTTAATATATTTATTTCCCACTTTCAGGTGTACCATTGCGTAAGTCCAAACTTTATATAAATTATACTATTGTATAATAGTGTATGGTTGAATTAACAGTGTGCAAGTATCTGTGTTTGAGAATATTTATTTTATTTGAAAAATAATACTAAAAAGATATATCAATACTTGTTAAGATTCTATAAGTAAAGGATGGTCAATTATTGCAATATATTGCTTAAAGAATGTAAAACAGTGAATAGAGACACCACTTAATGATTTGTATAGACATTGCAAATCATGTGACAGTTACAAATTAAATTTTAGTTTCCAACTGAATATTTTACATGAATGAGAAGATTGGTACACTTCCTTAAAATGATTTAGTGTAAATGATATCAAAAGCAAGAACGCATTAATACTATACCATCAAAATATTCAAAAATGTGTAATATCAAATGGTTAAAATATTCAAAAAGTATTTCTGAGCACTCCCTAAAACTACTTATATTTGAATACTAATACAATTATATTATGGAATGAAATTAAATTTTACTGAATCTACATTCAAAACATGTTTAATTAATATAAAGAAAAAAAAGCTTATCGTAAATTGAAAATAAAATACTACGCATTTTATATGTAATTTCTTTCCCATCCAAAGAAGGGCAGGACGTAGAATCTAACGATTTCTCTGAGGTCATGAGCATTCATTTATTAGTATAACCGTTTATTGATTGATAGAGAACATGATTGATTTATTTATTGATATGTTTATCTCGTTATGCATAAAAATAAGATGAAATGAACATTGTATGTAATATACATGATAAAATAGGGTGTGTTAACAGAACACAAGGATATTTGATTTTAATTGCGACCATAGGGGCTACCGTTCTGCTATGGGCATCCGTAGAATGGGTTCAAACATTTGGAGCCCTGTTAGGAGGTCTACAAAAATGAAATTATGTGCAGTTGATTAATCGGTGGTGATAATAAATACAACGAAAGGGTTTATACTGAGTGTCTAGCATGATTATGCTCAAGGATATTAAGGTAATATAACGGTGAATATGCGTAACGCGTTAAAGCTGGAATGTAGTCAAAGACCTTATGGAGAATCGGATGACCATCTGGTACACACTGGTATACTTCACGAGAGCAAAGAGTGTACAGATTTGGTAAGAGTGTTAGTATAAGAGGTAGGACCGTACAGCTTTTGTGTTCACACGAGTAGGATAGAGGTACTTGGTTATCTTTTTCAGGTGACCACCCTTTACGTCCAAAGATATTCCAGCAAAAGGACATTAATCCAGAGTCTTTTTGTCCAAAGAACAATTCGTCGAAAGGACATTTCGTCAAAAAGAAAATTAGTCGAAAGGACATTTCGTCTAAGGGACAATTGGTCCAAAGGACATTTTATGCAAAGACAATTGGTTCAAAGAATATTTCGTCCAAAGACTTTTGGTCGAAAGGATATTTCGTCGAAAAGAAAATTGGTCGAAGAGATATTTCATCCAGGAATATTTAGTTCAAAATACATTTCGTTATAAGGACATTCGGGTCCGGTAACGCTCAAGGGTCCGCGATTTGTTACTATTAGAAGAGTAAAAGAGACTATAACATTATGGCTCTGTAGCTACTTATTTTTAAAGGAAATTTGGAATACACAAAGCTTGGCAGAAACATCACAAGAGGCTATAGCAAAATGACATTGAGTATTATCGTCTCCCAACCATCCTAGTTTATCAGTGTTTTCAACCACTCAGAAATACATTTTTCGAAAGGTTGCCTCACCATGTCATAAGGAGACTAGTATGGCCATATATATGCATGTCTCAATCAATCTTTCTTTCTATACGAGCTTCAAACCAGTACCATTAGTTGCATGGTTAACAGTCATGTTCCATGATATATGTTCAGCCACGTGGTCATATTATTAGACAATATAAAAATACCGCCAAGCTCGTACACTGCTATTTACAGAACTTTCGTATTGATTGCGTCAGCAATCTTTCGAGAAAATGTAATTTAGAATGGTTGGGAATTCTAACAATATGAATACTTTTGGTTTTATACTACCATACTAATAACTGGTATGGGTGCAGCCTAATTATGTCCGTCAATGCTGTCGACCTCATGTGAGAATTTTGAATGTTCCCATCTGGTGGCAACACTGCCAAACTAATTTTTTGAGGAGAGACGGAGACAGTCATTTACACTATATTTTCCATTGGCCAATACTCCAGCTGTCACATTTGTTTTGTGTTCGTTCAATGGAACACCTTTTGCATCATTATGATGTTTGCACTTGGTTGCCAACACTGGCAACCTAGGATGGTTGGGAGTTGGTATGTTCAAGGTCTTTTTGCTGTAATGTCGTGTGATTTTTCTGCAAAGTTTGGCGTATAAACATTGTAGAGAACCTGTTTACACCTTCTAATTCTTACAGAAAATGGCTTTCAACACTGACAATCGGGAGTAATTGGGAGAGGAATACGTCTACAATAAATTTCCTCCAATGGCTAACGATGTTTATGCTGCCTTTCATGGATATATATCCGGTGGTACGGAAACCATCTTCCATTATATTTAAAGTTCGTTTGCAACACTGACCAAATGGGTGCGTCAAGGTTCAAAGTGATATTATCACACCCTTACCCAAAACACGTTCTACCAATGAGTCAAAAACAAACATGATTGGCTCAATCTCTTTTGCGTGATACATCTAAATATTCACTATTATTCTGTCGAATATGCCCTACATAGGGTCACAAAACAAAAACGAAGAAGAAGAAGAAGAAGCGGATCCCTATAGAGTCAACTTGAAGGTTTGCCCATGATTAGAAAACGGTTTCTTAGTTTTCATGACAAGAGTTTTCATACGATATTTAGGTTTCCTTCAGGTGCTTGGTCCCGGTATGGAATCATCCCTAGTGAGAATAGAAAAATACCATTTGTGAAATAAATAATTATTAGCGTTAATAATACCCTTAAACAGTCACATTTTTGGCTTTAACATTGTGATAAGTGATTGACAAATATAAGATGAAAGTTGGAACATTTCGTGTAGAATATAGGTATCTTTTTAGGTTAACCGCAAGTCTGCTTTGTATTCGAAGACTATTGATAGTGCATAAATTCGGAAGATATTTCTACATAATTAGTCAATTATATGATTAACTATAATTGTTCACTTTTCTTGTACTTTTATTTCAGTGTTACTCCTTATGCAAATACATTATATACTTTGGCTTTCGTATTAATTTTCTAGGTCAAATACAGTACACTTAAGATATCCATTGCAAAGTCTCAAACTTTCAAGTCTCAGTAGAATATTGAATTGATAAGTTGATTTGAGTTTAACGTCCAGTTTAGCAGCAAAGCTGTATGAGATTAACGTGGAATCCGAACCACATGGGATCCCACCGGGAATCAAACACGGGTCTCCCGCACCTTTACCACTTAGCCACAGAGTAGCTCGAATGACCATGTAGAGGCAATCTTGTCCTAAAATGAAGAGGGGGTTTGCTCTTCATCTTGTTGTTTATCATTTCGGGACGAGGTGATATCCGTAACGAAGAAGATGCAACTGTATTTCTGCGACACTACAACTGTCTTTTTGCAAAATTATTAATGAAAGCAAAGAAAGGTTGCAATTTTTGTTTTGTTTCGTTACGTTTCTCTGAATGTCTCAGTATGTATTTGTTCTATCGAAATGAAAATTGTGGAATAAATCTCTATTTCTAATTTCGTTCAGAAATAGGAAGCTACTGACTCATAATGTTATACGCATCATATTTTTCTTTTCTAATGGAAATAAACCTCGGATCAGTAAGCGTTACCAGACCAGATGTCTTTTGGATGAAATGTGCTTTGAACTAAACGTTCCTGGACGAAACGTTTCTTGGCCGAAATGTCTTTTGGACAAAATGTCTCTTGGACAAATTGTTTCTTGACGAAATATCCTTTGGATCAATTGTCTTTTGGACGAAATATTATTTGAACAAATGTGTTTTGGACGAAATGTCCTTTGGACCAATTATGTTTTGGACGAAATGTCCTTTCGACAAAATGTCTTTTGGACGAAATCTCTATTGGACCAATTGTGGTTTGGATGAAATGTCCTTTCGACAAATTGTTCTTTGGACCAAATGTCTCTGCTCGAAATGTCCTTTGGACGAAAGATCTTTGAGCTAAACGACCTACTGCGTATGCGCAAACTCTTCCGAATTATGTTGCAGTTCTGATACCTTTTCCTGAATTTTTTCGACATATGTTCCAACAGCAGTTTTAGTTCCGGGAGCTGTCTATTCAAAGTTATCAAGAGCAGAAATGATGTAGATTTTTATGACAAATATCTAAGACTACGAACAACTATGGCACAATTATTTACTACAGTAGAACAGAAAATAAATAATAAACAATTCCAATTACACATAACAGGAGCTTACGAACACAGCAGAACGATTATGACATTGGCCGCAGTGTTTTACAACTACTTTTTTCATTCCGGAAATCAGATAAAACGTCTACCCGATACCGGTTACCACCCACAAGCAGAATACTAGCACTGACTCTATAATAGCACTGACTCTAGAGGAGCTAATAAAAGAGAGTGAACAAGTTTTGGATAAAATTATTTAACATTAGGACTTTATAACCTTACAAGCAGTGATTGTATGAGGCTATGTTATATTTTTGCATGGACCGTATTTTCGAGCCCCCAAAACATCGTTCTCTTTTCCAATAGCTATTTAACATAAAATATATTCTAGCAATATGCGACATAGAAAGTGTATTCGATGTCTTTTCGACAGCCAAAATTCAGGGTTCAAAGTAATATTTGGTAACGAGTTACAGATCTTGGACAGTCAAATTTGTGTTCAGCGTGAAGCACAGGAATATTAATTTGGTAGCATGAAATTCGAAATGTCAAAATATTGTGCGTTTTATCAGTCAATATGACCTCGTACTGTTTCAGATTCGTGATCAGCACACCGAGTCACATAAAAGTAATTTTTCCAGATTTTCAAAATTTAGGGTGAAAGTCATATTTCTCAACGAGTGACAGGCGTGAGAAACTCAAGTTCTTGCTCGGCATATATTACGTCGATATTAATTTGGTGCTGTCGAATTCGAAATCTCAAAAGGTTGTGACCGTAAGAAATGCGTATGTTTAAAGATGACTTAGTAGCGACTCTGGGGTTTCAGATTCGTGATCAGCGCAGACTTACATAAAAGTACTTTACCCAAATTGTCAAAATTTAGGGGTCAAAGTGTTTTTTAGCAACATGCGATACGTTTGGAACGCCAAATTCGTGCTTAGCGTATTAAATTTGTGGTGTCGAATTAGAAATCTCATAAAATAGTGGCTGATTGTTAGTTCCAAATTTTGAAGATTAAGTATTCAAAGTACTATTTGTCAACTTGTGAAATATTTCGGACCCTCGTTTTCGTAATCAACGCATCGAATTACATAAAAAAACAATTCTCGACATTCTCAGAATTTAGGGTCAAAGTCTTGTTTGTGTAACGAGTTGCACATTTTCATCCTAAGATTCTTGTTCCAAGTATATGATTTGATACTAATTTGGTAGTGTCGAATTTGAAATCTCAAAAAATTATGACCGAAAGAACACTTTATGGTCATTTCGATTATTATGTCATTTATTTATAAATTGCATAATACTACGTTATTTTGTATATAAAATTACCAAAGTTTTGTTTGTAAAAACAAATTAAATGTAACGAACGGTTTGCGAGTGTAAGCAATTATAAATCAGACCAGCAGATGACAGTAAAATACTGGCAGAAAGAATGATCTACAGAGCTTTATTATAAACACCCCGTACAGAAAATTAGTCAACCTCCTGTTACTAACGTTAATGCCCCTGGCCTGGATAACTGCCTGCATGCGGTCGGGAAAGGAGTCTAGAAGGGTCTGCAAGGACGTCACAATTAGTTGAATCCACTAACGGAGGATAAGATCACGCAATTCCACCAAACGTCGGAATGCTGATGTCGACGTTTCACTCGCTGTTCCAACTGGTCTCACAGATGCTCAATTGGGTTGAGGTCCGGTTATTTTGCGGGCCATTCGAGGTGTGGTAGGGTACCTGAGTGTTCCTCAAACCAGTCAGATATGGCTCCAGCTCTGTGAATCCTGCTGCTGTCGTCTTGAAAAATGAGAGTGTCTATAGCAAAGTAATCGCGAAGAAAGTAACTGAAGGGCAACACCTGTTCGTCCAAGCTGTTCAAATAAATGTGCTGCTTCATGTTCGTGGACACCGCAATGACTGGGCTCACCTCATAGTAGGAAAAAAAGCCCCTGAACATGACTGAATTACCCACGGCCTGCACCTGACATTCCACACACTGTGGGTGAAATGCTTCGTGTGTCCGTTGGTGGACACGACGCCTGAAGTCATTCGAATACAGTCAAAATTGTGATTCATCAAACCATATGACACGGTGCCAGTCTGCTACTGTACACGTTTTATGATTATTGGCCCACTGCAGACGATCAACTTTATGTGCATGTATGAACAGTGTCCTTTTGCGAGGTACTCTACTCGATATGTTCATTGCATGCAGTTCCCGTCGCAAATTTCTCTCGCTGACAAGATGACAGAGTCCCCATTCACGGACTGCAGTAATTGCAGCACGGGTTTTGAAGCGATTTCGATTTAAAAGCCTGGCAACCTGTCTTTCGGCCCGATCATTGAGGATTTCTTCCGGACCACAGTTCTGGCGTCGTGTGCCATGGCCACGTGGGTTACACCACCGCTTGTAGACACTTGAACAGCCCGCAGCGAAACCCCAACCAATCGGTCAATTTCCATCACTGTGTGGCCATGGGCACGGCCAAAAACAATTGCCCGTTTTTGCAAATCCATCGTGTCCGCACTTTTCCCCATCTTGCCGCACACACACCGTCTCGATCGGTTCTTTGTCACTCCACAGTAATGCCCTCTGATCGTGTCGAGGCAGTGTACGAACGTTTGGCCATGTGACTCGACCAATACGCCATCTCTAACTGTTCGCCGATGCAGCCTTGCTCTAAAGCAAGGGTCACTAATTTCTAGTCCGGGGTGCTTATATGGCATTGTTTCATTATTCCACTTATTAAATATTTTTTGTTCAGAGCCTTTCCAACGACAAATATAATTATAAATAAGACCAACAGATAACAGTAAAATACTCGCAGAAAAATAACTGATATTCTTTTTTAATAGACGACATTGCTTCACTACTGAACTTAATACATATCATTTTATTCAGAACTTTCACAAAAGTAACTACAAATCATACCTAAAATGGCATACCTAAAATCTACAAACAGAAAAATGACTCACAAGCTTGCTGGTAGATCAAATTGATTCATATCTGAACTTATTATATATCTTTTGATTCAGTCATCTTTCATTTTTACAATTGTAGCTCAATTGATAAAAGGAGCAATAGTAAGATCAGAAGTTTCACCGACAACGTAGTTTCAAACTGTGCTCCTATCCGTAATAATTTATTACTTCGGCCAGGTTATAATATATTACTTTTAAATAGATTGCTTAACAAAAATCTGTCTGTCAATGATAAATGAAGAGCTCCAATGCCACGCCATGGCAGAGGATTTCAGAGCCATAGTTGCAAGCTGTCCACAAGCAATATACGAGAGATAGCATTTCTACGAGTGGATTTTTTTTAAAAATTACAATAACACTAGCGAAGAAAGCTTAACTTTTTTCTGTAACTGGAATAAGAACAGCTGATCTTTATGTTTTAGCGTGAGATGTTAACGAACATGTTAATGAAAGTGCAAGATTAGCTCTCGTTTTGAAGTTCTGATAATTTTACTTTATTGCCTATGTAAGCATATATCTACTTTGTTATCCCTCAGAGGAAAGTCACTGAAAGCACAACCGCTTTGCGTGGCGTTTGTTTTCTGCTGGTGATTTGCTGGTTAGTATGCAGCTATTCGGTGTTAGTATTCGGCTAACATTAATAAACGCCCTGGTATCCGACATTTGCTTGTAGAAATATTCCACGTGCTCGTGGCTTAGAGTTATCGTTAAAACATAAAATATCAGATATAAATCTGATATATGGAGAGATTTAATATGAAGTCTGAATCACGTCAACATTATAAGCAATTTAAGGATAATGAAAACTTAATGACAGTCGAATGAACTTCTTATCCGGAGGGAAAAAAAGCCCCCCGTCTGACTAGAAAATTGAATACCTAATTTGGTAGTGTATGTAATGAGTTGTGCACTCTCATCATTGCTAGCGTATATTAACAAAAACCACCGAGATAAACCATTTTACTATTTCGAGTTGTTAGTAATGTGAATGCTGGTAATATATGGAGTGTTTTAGAACAGGTAATACAATCAGACAATTCCTTCATATATATAAATACAATTTTGATGTCTATTTTCACAACGTTGAAGTGCCAATTGGTATGGGACTGATGAAACAGAATTTCACTAATACAAATAAGTACTTAAAACATAGCAGATGTATGTTGTAATTAAAAATCCTGATTAGTATTGTTTATGCCAAACCCTGGTAGTGGCTATAGGAATTCTTGGAAACAAAGGTAACAAAAAGAGAGATATGGATATTTGCATCAAATGTCAACAATATTTACTCTAAATTGTGTGAGAAGGATAGTGTTAATTTAGTGACTGGTGGTGGAATACCCTAATCAAAAAAAAAAAAAAAAAAAAAAGAAAGAAAGAAAAAAATCAAGCATATTTAACAGCGTATAAAGTTACTGTTTATAACGGTTTGTCTGTTTGTTTGGAGGGTCACAGTCAGTATATTAACAAAAATTACAATCTTTTTACTAACCTATCTGTAGAGTTTTCATGCTTATGCTATTGAGAAGAAAGTCATAAGAAATTTCACATTAAAGACAGGTCGGCAATAATCCAATATGCACCCTTACATATAAGTGTAATATATTGTAAGGAATATAATTGATGCGTTTTTTGAGCTCAATGCAAAAATAGTAGTATGTCTTCATCATGGAATAAAGCATACGTGATGTAAAAGGGCGAAATCACCATGTCTGTGGTAATTTCATAATATGATGCCATCGGGATATTTATGTTACATTCACGCACCAGAATACGTACTCTGCAAAAATAGTTATTAGTGTTTTATGATATTTAGTGCCGGAAACATAGGGAAATATTCAAAGGTATTTTAAAGCATAAGCCTAACCAGATAGTAAGCCAATATATATGCTGCAATTGTCAAAATAAGTCATGTGAACGGTGTGGTGTATGCGGTATTAGGGAACATGTAATTTATGAAAAAAATGTATGTAGTATCTACATAATTTGCGACAATGGCGTTCTGGTAATAACAAAATAGTCGCCATAGCTCATAGCGAGAATTGTTATGACATTGATTTTATTTTACGCGCGATGATGCTTGAGAAATAGTGTACTCCTCGAATAATTTTACGTGGCCCTAAAATTTCAGCCATGGAATATTTATATTCAAAATTTATTGATAGGCTACATTTTCTACAAAGGCCTCTGGTAAAATTAACGATTGTCCGTTTCGAAATGGAATTTCCTTCAGTTATTTAACACTCAAGCAATCAAGAGTACCATGGTGACTTACGTGACCTTAGAGTATAATGATCTGGGTAATTTATAAAATAAATGGTAGGAGAGATTTGAAAAATGGCATAATGAGAAGAAGAAAGACTCAAGGATATGGGTTATATTGTAAAACAACAACAAACTAAAATACAGTGTGAACATGCTCCGCATTGCGTGTTTAAAATTAATGAATGAATTGGAGTTTATATCGGGCCTCAACCTGTTTGTTGAAACAAAAAGAATTTCTTGCGGTTGTATTTTAATGTACATCAAAAATCTTTTCCAATCAACACCATTTGTTATTTTCCTACACAGTGCATACAGGTGACGAAATAACCGATCTGCCGGCTCGTTTCAGTGGCTCGTCTACGAGTCAGACCGATTAAAAACACAAATTCGGCATTATGGTAACGAACGAGAGGTTGCGTGATAGATAGAAAGTGCAAGTTATAACTGGACACCATACTTAGGAGTACCAAGGGTGCTTCTTTCAAGGCTGCCGTCCGTGTTACCCCAGAGACTGCGATAACACCATTAATAACGACTCAACACTACTTTTAATATGCGTTATAATAATACTATAACTAAGATTAATAAATTAAACAACGGGTAGATAGTGCATGTAATATGGGAGTGGCAGTGGCGAATGTTTCTCAAAGAACATCCGATGGTAATTAAATTGGTAAAAAATTGTATGATTAAGAAATTTGCAGTTCATTTGTGGGATGCTATGTATGATCGGCACCATGAAACTTCCAAAAGGGGAAAGAGCCAGAGAGTGTATACCGACATAACCTCCCCTTATCCTTACTAATATAGCTAAGAAGAGACCCCGTTGCTCATCCAAAAATTTATGACGGAGACAGTGAATCCCCCGATATTTCGGACTTCGAGCTATAACAAAATTTGCGGTTTTAACGCCATAAATCTGTATCAACTCATATTGTTGTATCTGAGTAGTAGAAAGTTATTATTTCCGCTATGACGAGCATGTGCGAACACTCCGAATGAAGAAGATTACACTTCGGATGAGGGGAGAGCTTTGTCCTTTGTATGGGTTGTAGGTGCTTGTGGCTGGAGAAAAGCATACAGAGTGAACATGAAGTATAGAGCTTTGAGGTCGTAAGATATGACACAGGAAAGAGAGAGGGCAAATCTTTAAAGGATTACATTAAACTGTTTATGAATATCAAGACTGAATTTAACGGCTGGCCTGCAGGATGTGACACCAAAGAAGAAAAGGACAAGTTCATACTCGAATACTATGTAAAAGAGGGCATCCACTAAGACAGAAATAGGATGATGCGTAAGAAGCCTAAGCCACGTATTTCAATGCTGGGTGTAAACTGTCTGTTGCGTAAGTTCACTAAGGGGAAAAATGGAGAAAATCACTATCATTAATACTCCCGAAGACTACTTCGATAAATTGACAAATTAAAATATTGAAGTAAAAGTGTGTATTCCAATTGGCGATACAGTTTGCGTTTTAATGATAGCTTCGTTACTCCAGCAAAAAATAACGTTAATAACGTATTAACTGCCACATACACCAGACACACGCGTGTCTCGATTTATTCTCTGATTTGAATTTACTAGATGAGCTTGTTCTAAACACTGTAAACAATAAAACGAAACGACATCTAAAATAGAGGGTTTCACACTCACTAATAAGACGTTAAATTATCATAAACTTAACCAAATGAAAGATGTGGTCTTGATAAATTAAGCACATATGAGCGTTCCTCTTGGCTGCATCATTGTACGTATATATCACAAACTAATTACTGAGCCGCATCAGTATAAAATCCACAAGGTTACTTCCAATGAAAGAAACTAATAGATAACTCAATCACACTAATAGATACTAATAGATACTAATAGAAACTAATAGATAACTCAACCATACGGAAAGGAAAACGTTTAGAGTAAATACAGTATTTGCAGATAATGTAGTTTTCAATTAAGTAGAGAAAAAATGGAAAATCAAATTTTAAATCATTATTATTATTTTAATGGAATCGAAATATGTGTCGGTCTAGCATACCATGATGATGTGGTAGAACTTTCTGTGATTATCATTTTATGTAATTACGTTGATCGTACTTATCTATCGTCTGATGAGTGATCTACTGTTTTATCATATTAATTATATGTTAAGAGCTATTTTGATACTACTGCAGATTCTTTATTCAAAGTACAATTTCCCATTAGTGATAATTATGAGGTATTATTGTAAGATACAATTAAAATCATGTGTCAATTTGTATTCTCTCATCAAATGATGATAGTAACGGTCAGGTAAATTTTTCTGTTTATACATAAAGAAGACCCATTTGTACCGCATTTTTACTGTATTGAGTAGGCCATATTTACCTCTTCTCAATTATTTAAAGATGTAACGAAATATTCTCAAATATGTCTGATACAGAGTACTACTAAAATTCCAGATTTTTTTTAGTCTTATCATCTGAACGATTTCCGCTGGAAGTATTCAGATTATTAAATCGTAATGATAATTATATTTTGTTGTATTCTGAATTATTTTATAATGCACTAGAAAATGGAGTTTCAACATCTATTTACATGTGTTATAGCCAGGTCCACGGGTTTTGAAAAAACATATGTTATACAAGTTTTTTTTTAAATGAAATGCTGAAAACCGGAATAAAAATATAGCATGGTGTTATGGTGAGTGGCAACCTCTGTATGAATTTTTCCTCAGGTTGTACATTTAAAGAAGGGCTGCCAAATGTAGATGAATTTTCAATGTACGATTGTGGGCATCTTATTATAATTGATGATTTAATGCATGAGTGTAATAATCAGATTGTATACTTTTTAACTAAATGTAGCCACCACCGAAATTTTAGTGCTATTTTAATGTTTTTGAAAAAGGTCATGAAAATATTTTTCAAGAGGCCAGAGGTATGCGTGATATACCGTCAAATAGTCGTTATTTGGTATGCTTTAAAAATCCCAGTTTTGAGGATGAAATTAATTACCTGGCACGTCAATTGTATCCATGTAACACGGTATTTCTGCAGAAAGCCTACCAAGAAGAAAATTGAGTTCCTCATGTTTACTTATGTTTCGGCTTGAAAGAGATTACCCTAGATGAGCATCGTGTTCGAACAAATATTTTCTCCTCATACTCTTACAATTAGGTTAATGTACCACTAATACAATACTCCCAAAAGTGTTATATTTTTATAACTAGTTTTACTATAAAAGGCATAAAATATATGGTAAAGAAAATGCACACTTACTGAAGGTTTTAGCCAGAGCAAATCCTGAAAACGTAAAGCGATATTTCAGAATGCAGATCCCGTTTTAATTCGTTTGATTTGAAAGTATTCATATAAAGTATTGGAAGGAAACGTTCAGTTATATAAAACAAAAGAGAAATTAGATTTAGAAACTATAAAAATTATATTATGTATTTAGTGAAAAAAGATCCACTATTTAAATAAAATAAAAAAAATATTGTACAAAGAGATGGTTTTGTCACTGCATTGTTTCCACCTCATCTGCAAGGTGTGTGCTTCAATTAAAAAATATGCAGCATACGAAAAAAGTTGTTTTAATTGCACAAGACAACTTGCATTACTATCAGACAATACCTAATGAAGATGCAAAAATGAAAAATATTTTAAATAATAATAGCATTGGATCTCCTACTCAAACCTATAGTTACAATGACACTACCTAGCGTGGTTATGGTTAAAAAGAGGAGCAACAAGAAGATGTGGAAATACTATCTACACTCCCCGAATTTTGCTTCTGCAATGCAAGACCTTTATTTCGCAAATTAAAATATTGGCGTCACCATGTTATAGAAGTAAGTTTTATGAACGCATTGTGTATATTTGGAAGAAACAGAAATCATTTTTACTTCATACTCTGTTTTTGCGACAGAATTAATTTCTTTATCTTTTTATTGAACGATTCTCTTCCCACTCAATAGGACAAAAGAGTCTTTCATCATTCACTCATTTATATATTTGAAATGTTTTGTGGTGCGAATATTTTAATGAGCGACAAAACTTATCGATTTTCTGAATTATAGTTATGATAGTCGTATATTTCCTACTTGGATTCTCAGTGTTCCTTCCTTACTTATTTATATGCAATGACTATATTCTATAGTTATTGGAGATGAATTAATTGTATCTTTCAATCAATTATGGAAATATTGAATACCAGATGTCGGAACGCCTGACCGCCGCTAACCATATGGTTCACTAAGATTTATCTGAACATTCCCACTACAAAGTTTTCACAATGTCCTGTGCATAGTGGCCAGCAAGCTGATAATTAACATAATTTTTTTAATATTCAATTAGCCGACTTTGACCACTCTGTCATTGCAGCTCGTACCTCGAACATTGGTTTTACTCTGTATCTCCAAAAGCCACCTCGTACGTTGGTTTTGGCATAACATTATGTAAAGGGACATATGCTAAGGGCCAGCGAAAGTCTTATCTAAGGGCTAGCCCCAATCAGTGTAGTCCTGGGTTTACGTACCAGTTCTACACACATCCCCAATATTTTAATTCTATTTTGTACAGTCAGCGACAGTAATAACTGGAGGTTGGATACATAATAAAAGATAGCTTTTCCAGCAACAGAATAGTTTCACTGTATATCTGATAGTTGGACAACCAACATGATAGCAAGTACATGCCCGAAAACATAACATGCCAGGATATTCCTCCATTTGGAGGAAAAAGTATTACTATCTGAGAGCATCACTTAGAGAAACAACCACGAGATAAATCTGCAGAAATTCCATTCACGTTAAGTTCTAAGAGATAGGAATTAATGCAAAGAAAACGAAAATAATAATACGCATCATGCAGAGACCGAAAAAGTATAGAAAGCTAAAAAATGAGAAAAGAAGGAAAAAGGGAAAGGAAAGAGCGAAAGACATTGGAATAAATTAAATTTACACGCTTAAGAGTAAACAGCCTGCGTCTATCCCCCCTGCGTCTGTTTAGTTTTTTTCTCCCTTTAGGTGATAAATCTCTTTCAGTATCAATCCCAAACTTCATTTAGAATGTTTAATTCCTTTCAAAAAAGTAACTCTTAATCCAGGCTGAGATTTCAATACAGGAGCCTTAGAATAACCGTCGCACACGCTGTCTACTTAGCTACACAGGCCATATCAATTGTGTTCTAAAATCAGATATTACACCCGCTATTATCAAACGTGTTAAATCAACCATTGTCTGTGAGTTACCCCAGTTCCATTTGAAATTTGAATTGAAGACCTGAATTGCAAAACATCCCAAGTGCACTCTTTTTCTTCGTACTTTTCGCTTTCTGGTTTTTAAGATAGCATCTATATTTCAGGGCTATTCACTTGAATAATACGTAAGTCCAAATCAAAACTTTTTTAAAAAATCAATATAATTTCATCTAAACAGAATAGCATTCCAAGTATAATCTTCTTGTCAAACAGAATAGCATTCCAAGTATAATCTTCTTGTCTTTCTTCTAAAAACAAAAAAAAAAAAAAAGTACTCCGGTGGACTTCGGATGTTCTGCAATTCACATCTGCAATTTTATGTACGGCTTTTAACCATCTTTGGCTCGCAGGCTCCTTGCTTTCATATAAAAGCTTTTTTTCTTTACATTAAAATCAAAAATGATTGAATTTAAATTCTTGGGAACTTACTGTTGCACCAACACACACATATACAGGGTGTAACAAAAAGGTACGGCAAAATTTCAGGGGTGTCCTTATAGGTAGACAAGCAAAATCGTTCATATGACCATATGTCGGAAAATGTATCATTACAGAGTTACTGCCATTAAGCCGCCTAATACTGGAAATAGTCACATTCTGGTCGCTCCTTAATGTGACTCAATTTAAACCTTACTAACTCAGACTCTTATTAAACTAGGAAGATAATTTTTGTATCTCTGTATTTCTAAAGGACGGTGCTTTCCGTCGATATGTATTTTATGTATGTGTGGGAGTACCACGGTGGACGTGGGAAGGTCATTACTTTTTTTTTTTTTTGCTTCAGCATTTTGGGGATGGCATTCCTTCCCCCTTGGGGATACACTCATAAAATGCATATCAGCGGAAACTTCATTTTTGCAGGAACACATTGCTACTAAAATTATCTTCTTATCTTAATATGAGTTTGCGATATTGCTTAATTTGAGACACATTAACGAGCGACCAGAATGTGACTATTTCACACCATTAGGCGGCTCAAGTTCCGTAACTCTGGAACAATGCATTTCCCGACATATGGTCATCTGAATATTTTTTTGCTTGTCTATCCATAAAGAATCCACCCATAAAGTTTTGCGGTACTCTTTGCTACACCCTGTATATACAAGATCCGTTTAGTAGATTTACGAAATCACTCCTTCTTCCTCAATCAATCTAAAAAACGGGTCTTGAAAGATGTGGTCGCACTTGTAATGACATCTCGTAGCGTCGTTACGTAACACACATAGTATAAATAAAGCTTCGAAACTACAAATTGCAAATTCTGCCACATATAATTCGGTAAGGTGTCTGCTTGTTGAGTGGCCAACCCAGGTTCATATCACGGCTAGTACGGTCTGCTTTTATCCCCTTTCCAACTACACTTCCATATGTTTATATTTCTTCTTAATAATTACTTTTCTTAATAATTACATTTCTTCCAGTCATGTTTTTGGGGCGCTGCCCCCTGAACTCTGAGAGTGCCACCCACGGGGAGACCAAAATAATACATCTATAATATAATTATAAATAGAATAGTACCAGCAGTACACCCGAATCCTAAATGTACCCCCCAGGAACATTTTTTTCTGAAAGAAACATTCATTGGAGATTGTACTCGTGTTGTGTGTTGTGCTGATAACCAAACCAAAGTGATTAAAATCTGTAATTTTGCCTATTCTCAATGCAAATGGAATAGACAAACATACATTTATATGGTCACGTGAAAGCGGTCCCGTGTTCGATTCCTGGTGGGGTCACTCGGTTGAAGAAGTTTAAAAGTTTTTCAGGCCAGCCAACCTGAATGAGGTTTTCCTTGGTTTTCTACATTCACACCAGGCACTTTGCCGGGGTGATACCTTAGGTTTCCTTCTTTCTTCAATTATTTCTACCCTCCCTTTCCCCAGAAAGTGTGCTCGGCCAGGGACGTCATCCCTTTTAAGTGACGGGCTAGATGGTCTCAGATGCCGAAAGCCCAAAAATCTAAATCCTAAATCCTAAATTTACAAGGTTACTTTGGGGGAACATTCTTATTTCAAAACATATTTCTATATGTTGATGTTTATTATTATTAATTGCTTTCTTGCATCTTTCCTACATTATCCTGGATTAGCTACCATCGACTAGAACAGAATATGTGAATTTAAATACGGTTATGTATCTTTACCGTTTCGTTTCTTTTTTTCAAAATACATTCCTATCTGATCACATGTATTGTTACTAATTTATTTTTTGCATTTCTTAATAATTTATTTCAAACACACAACAGACAAAATAACTCATAGCATTTTAAATACATAGCACATAGTTCTTTGACATAGAGGGAAATCTCCTTTAACTATAGCAACATCCAGTATTACCAATGGGGATTTCCCTCATCCCCCTTGTAATTCGCACACCGTCAACAGATATAGAACATTGTTGAACATTTCTCGAACCACTTTATCACACGCCTGGCCTTGTGACATGGTGCATTATCTTGTCGAAAAATGCCACTACCGTTGGGAAACATGGTCGTCATGAAGGGGTGTACGTAGTATGCAAGCAGTGTGCGATACGCTTCGGCCGTCATTGTTGCTTGTTCGAGCTCCAGTAGATACATGGATGCTCACGTGAATGTTCCCCAGAGCATAATTATTATTATATTTGAAGTACAATCAAATATCTCGACATAAATTATTAGTTTTAATAAACTGAATTGAGCTGAAAATTAAATCTTGATTTCGAAAGATTAATTATTAAGTTTGTGCTTTCTGTACCTTTCTAAAGTAATAAATGCTGGAATTGGTTTCAAGGCTGTTTCTGATGAATACTTTCTTCAAAATAATATTAAAAAATGTAGAAAGATTTCCGAGACATTCGAGTCGAGTCGAGATTTTTAAGCACAGTCTTGACTCTACTCGTGTCTCGACTCGAAAATTAGAGTCGAGTAATACGTTTGTCTCGACTCGTTTCGAATTTTACAAAGTGTATCTGAACTCGTATTCCAGACGAGATTCGCGACATGTCTCGACTCGTGCGCATCCATAAATATTCATATTTTAAATGTGCAATACTACTTCGCGAAAAATGACCCCGAAGTTAACTTACCAAATTCTCCTTTTTTCTTGTTAGATTAGTGATCGTGGTTTTGGATTAGGGATGGTATCGAGACGAGACGGACGATGCTTTGTACAGTCTCGGTCTCGTCTCAGTTGATAAATAGCAAGCTCGGTCTCGGTCTCGTCTCGAGCGAAAACTCGCCGTCTCGTTCTCGGTTTTGTATCGGTCAACAGATGCTTGTCTCAATCTCGCTCTCTGTCTTGAGGGCCAAGTCTCGGTCTTTTCTCGATCTCGTCTTAGTCTCGAAATAAATAATTGAAATTAATATTGTGAAAGTATTATTATCTTTCAGTCTGTCGTTTCCGCTTTCTTTTTCCCTTCAATCTTGACTTAGAATTATGGTATGGTGTACCTCATCATAGGTAATTTGCTAGCGGTAATGCTTTCCATGCGTGTGTTCCAGGTTCAGTCATCAGTGGGTATTTCATATCTGGGATAAAACCCTAATGGTAACCCATATTTCACTTTCAGCAGTAGACTTTCTCATATAGCCTCAGTACTGCCTATACAATTAAACTCTATAGGCCTTATGCAGAGTCGCTTCGGCGTATGATTAGGGTCATACGAGAGGAATGACTACTGCAGGAAACATGATAGTCGAACCATTTAGTATTGCACTAATCACGCATCAGAACGACTGTGCATAAGGACCTATTAAATTAATCCATATTTCATACCCATACTGTATATCTACTTTTGGACCACCCTGTATATTATTAATAATTTATTTCTTGCATTTTATAATAACTAGCTGAAATAACCACTTTTCGCATGGGTCAGATAAAATATCTATGTAAAGAAACTGAACAACAAAACGAAAAGATATAGGTAATTTTATACTACTTTTACATATCCCGGTAAACGCCCCTTGAGACCCCCTGATTCGAAATTTAAAAGGAACGCTTCTGGCTCCCAGACGGTGGGAGCAGTATTTAAAAGTCAATGCCTCTGGGAGAATCACCGTTTATCTCAGGATCCGTGAAATCTAAGGATTTTACACTATATAGGTCATTTTGGATTATTTTTATGTGTTTCTGTACACCTCGCCCCGGTGATCCCGGATCGCATACAATGGTAGCCGATTTTGAGTCATCGCTAATGGAAGAGTCACCATTGATTTCAGCGACCGCGAAAACTATGGATTTGACACAAATATCGCTGATTATGGATTATATTTACATGTCTCGGTAACCCCTCAACCCCCGGTGAATTCGGCCTGCACACAATGAGAGCTGATTTTGAAAGTCGTCGTTAATGGAAGTGTCAACATTGATCTCAGAGACCGTGAAGACTATGAATTCGAAACAAATATCGGCCATTTTCTAATATTATTACATGTACTGGTAAACGTCCCACACGCCTGAGACTCCTGTTTCGATTTAAAAAAAAAACAAAAAAACGCACCGTCCTGGTCTGGGGCCTGGACAAAAGTATCCGTAATTAAAATTTAGTAACTTTTTTACAACTCGTCTGATCCCCAGGCCGCACACCGACAGACACACAAGCAAACTCGTGCTTCATACACACAACAGATAGAACAAAAACAGCGTTCTTTCGCATAGAACGTTGCTATGTTGCTTCCACCCTGTTAAGCTATCTACTAAGTGCCGGAGGGCATTAGTCTTTTGTACGTAAACACGTCTTTTGAATCTGCCTCTTCCTTCGAAGTAATGGGTCGCGTGTACTCCTAGTATTAGCAATGTTATTGTTATTGACCTTGAAGAACCAACAAATGGCTTTTCATGAAGTCACGAGTCGCTTTGGTCCGTTAAGTTTATATACAGTAGAAATGACCTAACCTATGCATTACTCACCCGTTGTAAAATAGAAAGATTATGTTGGTTTTACCTGAACACCTACAAATCTGTTATAGTAAGAGGCCTTTCCACAACTACTTCCAATCTGGATTAAATTTCACGACTAACTTTTGAATTATACACAAGAGTATCATTGATACGTTAGTGTTAATAATATTTATGGAACCAAAGACAGGTTTTAAACTTTCAAACTATGCTGTGCATAAAAGTCGGAAATCTTATAGAGATACGACAGATACGAGACCGAAGACAGTAAGTGATATAGAAGAATGGTTTTCTGCCATTGATTCTTCATCCAATGAATAGAATAGGTTCCATCTCATCCGCTAACTCTATATTCAAGCTAGAAGTGGTTCAAATCAGCAATTTCCGATTCTAAAATTTAACCCACAGATGGAAAAGGCAACATACAGGGAGAAGACATTTTTTTGTAAACGATTGCGCGTGTATAGGCAACATATCTACTAAAATTGAAAATGGTTTAAATTTATTATTACTTCCGGTTTCAACAACAAAAAATGAAATGAAATCTTTAAGTTTAACGTCCCACGGTTACGCCGGTTAGGCTAAAGGAGACGGTGATAATGAGAAATGAATGAAATGCTGGAATGATGAAAGTGGGAGGAAACGGGAGAACACCGAGAAAACCCACGAGCACGGTGTTTGTTCACCACAAATTCCACACGGCGCGAGCACCGGAGGTTAACGCTCTACCACTGAGCCACCGCGCTACCTGGTTTCAACAACAGTTTCAACTTTTACTGTCATAGCACGAAACGGTAACATAGCGAGAACTGATTTTTGAAAACGAATTACCATCTAGAGACATCATGAGTATTCAAAATATTCTACCGAAACCATAAATGGTTCAAATTTACTATTACATCCGGGTTCAATTTCCAATTTCCGCCTAATAGAAATAGTAAATGCTTCATGATGTGGTCTTTTGCAATTAATTCAGTGTCCAAAGAATATATTTCATTTCCTCTGTTAACCTTCTACTCAAACCGGAATTGGTTCAAATTAGCCATTTCCGGTTTCAACGTTTGTCGATATATAAAGAAAATGATAACGGATAGTGAGAAGTGGTTTCTGCAAACGATTTAGAGTCTAAAGACAAATATCATGACTATCTACAATACTCTACTAAATTCGGCTGCAGTTAGAATTTACTATAACTTCTGGTTTCAATAACGGTTTCAACGTTTATCGGTATAGAACGAATACGGCAGCAGATAGCTAGAAGCAGTTTTAAGCAAACGATTCAGCCTTTCAACAAACATATCGTTACTATCCATATAACTCTACCAAAACTGGAAATTGTTCAAATTTACTAGTACTTCCGGTTCCAATACGTATTTCCGTACAGCAAAAATGGTAAAATATATTAAAAATTGGCTTTTTGCAATCGATTCATCGTCTCAAGAATAGCCTCCTCCTTCTCCGTGGCAGCTTTGATCAAAGCAAAATTTGTTAAAATTAGCCATATTCCTTATGAACGTTCCTCGCCCTAGAACGAAAACAGTAACATATACCGAGAACATTTTTGTCCAAACGATTTAGCGTCTCAAGGCAACATACCATAATTCTTGTCAACACCCTACCGGAACAGGGAGTGGTTCAAATTAAATATTACTTCCTATTTCAATTCTTTTTTCCATAGATCAAAACAATAGTAGATATCAGGGTACGGCTTTTAACTGGGTGCTAAGGAAATGTTCCTCCAAAATTCAGCATCCCAAGAATATTTTCCAACAATCCCTATTCAAACCAGAAGTAGTAACTTGTTGGTTATGCAACAAGTTAGCCAACGTCGGTTTTACGTGTATTGCTACAAGTTTCTAATCTATGACTAAGTGTCAACTTGCATATATTAGACGAGTAACCAGTACCAATACCAAACTAAAAGAAGTGAGTATCGTTTCACAGTGTTTCCAACGAAGATTTCCAAACTATATGAATTCAATAGTCAAACTTGAAGTAGTATTCTCATCTGTCACAAACGAAAAGGTATGTGTTTCGCGGGATAGCATCTTTCTATCACCTCTCGATTTAAATAAATGTTTTAAAGGACCAGTCCCTAACCATAATTCGATAAATGTATTATGTTTTGTTTTACAGCTGACAAGATACGATAGAAATATCGTAAATCTTAGTAGAAAGACAAAAAAGCTACGCTCTTTTACAAGCTTGAAACTTACGAATATTAGCAACATACATTTACAGAGTAGGGAGTTTCTGCTATGTTATTCCGTAGCTCATTGGATCCGTACAGAACTACCACCCAGATGACCCGTGTTCGAATCTTCTTCGTGCTTTGCTTGTGTTAAAACAACAATACGATTACAATAATAATTGATTCGACATTTTGCATATTTTTTGTTGTTCTTGTTGTTATCAAGCGAAAAAGATTAAGTAGAATTTTACAAACGTAAAGACCGTTCTAAATTTTAATATTAATAAAAACTATGACGAGGTTTACAGCTGAAAACTATACTGAATTATCTTCAATTTTAATCCATAAACAGCTATGATCAACGAAATGGATTTAAGTTATTTTGAGTATGGTCAGAACATTGCCCTTTATATTTTTTTTTATTTCTGGAACTAAATATAACTAAAATATTTTTCTTTATATATAAAATACTCATATTTAGTTCTAAACAAAACAGAAAGCGCAGTACAAAATGTCACTAGGCCACATTTCTTTACATAAATAATTGAAACAAATGTATATATTTATACGTGTAAATGTCCAAGATAATGTGACAAATTCTGTAATAAATTAAATAATAGTTTATAATAAAGTAAATTGCAATGAAGTGCAAGGTATTGAAAGTTAGGGAAAATATTTGTCGTCATATGCTAAAACACAAGTTTATTCAATAGGTAGGGACACTTCACCTTAAAATATATAACTTGAATTTGATTATCGATAGAATCTGAAATATATATTAACCCTTATCCGGGCAACCGGGGCCTCCCAGGCCCAGTAGCTTCATTTTTCTAAAATTTCTCAATAACCATACATATTTCGAAGACATAAAATACTGAATTCTTCTATCTTTCGTCGAAGTTAAAATCATGAACATATCGAGTTGGTAAAGTTCTTTTTTTTAATTTGAAAATCTTTTCCTGACGTAACCGGTAAAACTTTAGTGAAATTCCTGTCAAATATTAGACCAAATTGTCACATACGGTGTAATTATATATTGAACACGTGACTATTGTAACCTTTATTCGGAACAGTATGCGGCAACAGACATTGAATTTTGAGTGTTCTCCACTTAAAATATATACTGGGCCTGACAGGCCCCGGTTGCCCGTTTACGTTACAAAAATGTCTGGACCGGATTTGCTATTCTGCTTGGTCGGCTTACAAAAGCGTGACACGAAGTTTCGCTACTTGACAAAAATATATACCGGTACATTCTAGACTAGTCTGAACAGTAAGTGACAATAGGCATTGATTTTGTGTATTCTGCACTTAAAATATATACTGGGCCTCACAGGCCCCGGTTGCCCGTTTACGTTACAAAAATGTCTTGCCCGGATAAGGGTTGAGACCTTTAAATCTTGAAGAACTCAGCACAAGCTTCAAGTTCCATGGTTTTAAAATTGTCGTTACAAATGACCAAACTAATGATACATATAGGGAGTGGTTTATTGAACTAGCTCCTGCTTCCTGTTTTATCTATAAATCACCATACCTAATTACGTTATTACTATATGCTGTACTTTAGGTCAAGAAATATTTTTTCCTTTGTATATAGTTCAAGAAGAAAAGGAACGTCAACATTTAGCAAATGTTGTTACTGATCTTTAATGTCAAAATAAAATGTCAAAAATGGCACACTTCGCTTGCTAGAACCTATTTATGGTGGAAGCCCATATATCAAATCATTTTTTTTAATTTTTGAATATTGCTGAAGGTTTTACTGAATGTTTATTGTTATGTATAAATGTTTGTTCTGTTTGACATAAAGATAAGTTTATTATGAAGAAAATGGTATGCAGAGCCCTTTCTAGAATATATGATATTAGTTGTAGTAGTTGATTTGAGCTTGCGTCCCGTTCTGTAACGAGGCCATATGAGACATGGAGCTACAGCATTAACGTGGAATCCGAATCGCATGAGCTCCCGCCAGAAATTGAACTCCGGTTTTAGAAAAGAGTGTATGTCTCACTATACTCAATTCTCACCGGTTGGGATTGGAACAAACGTTGTATTGGTAAGTAGGGATGAAACTGGTTAAGAATTTAGTGACCTGGAATCAGTCTGACATGTGACTCGGTAAGACTCGAACAAATCTGAAGAAAACAAAACATCATACACACGAAGAGTTTGTATGACATTGTTAATATATTTCTACTCTTTCCTGGTGGTCTAGTGGCTACCATGCGCGCCTTTGGTGTATATAGTCTGGAGTTCGATTTCCGTTAGAAAATAATTGAAACCTTAACTAGCTAGCTCACTTTTATTAATTGTCCGTATCCTTTAGCCTAAAGGACTTGGTGCGAGCGGTCGCGGGTTCGATTCCCGGTAGGAGCATTCGTTCGAAAAAATGTAAAAAGCATTTTCAGGCCAGCCATCCTGAATGATGTTTTCCTGGGTTTTCCTCATTCACACCAGGCAAATGCTGGGGTGGGACCTAAATTGTAGGTCCCAGGCCGCTTCCTTTCTTCTCCTGTCCTTTATTCATTTCCTTTCCCCGGATAGGGTGCTCGCGGAGGGACGTCATCCCGCAAACGTGTTGGGCTACATGGCCATAGATGCCGAAAGCCCAGAAATTTCATATCCTACATCCTAAAGGACTTAAACGTACGACTTTAAACTAATTTATGCACTAGCATTTATGCACAGCATAGGTGGGAAGGGCACTTCTACATCAACTTCATGAATTAAAGGGAACTTGTATTCCTCGAAAGGCATTTGTTAGTCCTTCAAGGCCAGTAGAAAAATAAAAAAGCTGATACTAGGAGTATTTTAAAACGCGACTTACTACAACGGTATAACAGAAAGCTGCCTCCGGCTGTTAATAAAAGGCTTAACTAGCTGGAACTCGCTAGTACAGTCGCAACGATCTATGCCAAAAAACGTTCTGCTGTGTAAGAAATGCTAGGGGTTGTTCTGTCTATGCGCGCCGCCTCTTTCGTGATTCCTGTCTTCAGCACTCACACAAACAATCTTGTCAGGGCGCTGCAGGCAACATTTTTAATTTCAAAGAAACATAATAGAATAAATATTTCTCACTTGCCACTATAAAAAAATAAATAATTAAAAATAGAGATGGAAGTTAAAATTTCTAACCTCTAAAACATAATTGTTTGTTTCAAGTGTGTTTGTGCAAAGGCAACCAAGGAACACAGTAAGTTAGTCAGTTTATATTTATGTCCACAACAAAATCCTTGCAAGTTGTTTCTGCAATAACATTAAAATTATTTTCTTTTATGATGGTGTTTTCATTTTAATTTGTAAGAGTGTAGTATTTTTCTTTTAGTAACGTGCTTATAATATCACTGCCTCTTGAACTCATTGTGCATCTTGTAAGTTGTTGAAGATATACACTAAATATCACCATTATAAATGTTGGGAATATGCATTACAGTAATTAAACTTGAACCCGGGTTTAAACCTGTTTCTTTACGTTTAAGTCAGACTGAGCTAGGACAGCCCCAACTTACCCTTATATTACCGGTATATTTTACTTTATCACAGCACAGCTCTTTATGGCAGTGTTCAAAAAAGATTTTAACTAAAAAGAAATCAATCAAAAGAAAAAAACTCGAGACTTCCTTGGAAACATATAACACATCCCGCCATTTATATGCACCCACATACATTTTGGAAAGTCGGCACCGTTGGTTCTATCTGTTGTGTTCGAAATCAGTGTTTCTTACAGAAATTATGTTCCGGGCGGCACACTTCGTATTCCGATTGGCACTGTTGATACTATTATATTATAGACGTATTATTTTGGTCTCTTCCGGGGGCACTCTCAGAGCTCCGGTCGAGCAGTGCCCCCTAAAAACACTTCTGGAAGAAATACTGAAATACACCTAATCTACTATAAATAAAATAAAAAGTTTGTTTGTGTGCCTGTCTGTCTGTATGTATGTATCCGTATGCTGCCTGGAGACCAGACGAGAGGACCGAGAGTTACCAAATTTTGATCTCGGGTACCTTGGTCCAGGTACCAGATCAAGACGAAGCTTTTTTTAATTGAACCAGGGGGTCTCTGTAGACGTTTACAGGGACATGTAGTAGAACATGACCGATATTAGTGTCGAATTCATAGTTTTACCGGACGCTAACATCAATGGTGAAACCCCGAATGCATTAACTTCCAAATTAACCCCACTTGGTTGCGGGTCGGTGTACCGGAGGGGATACCCTGACATGTAAAAACAATCTAAAATGACCGATATTAATGTCAAATCCTTAATTTTTGCACTCGCTGAAATCAACGGTGATACTAATACAGGCGTTGACTTCCAAATACAGCCACCATGCGAATAATGTGTTTTTTCTGATAGTTATTAATAAACGAAAGAAATAAATTATTATTAACAAATGGGAACAGATAGGAATGCATTTTGAAAGAAAGAAACGAAAGTGTAAACATACATAATCATATCTGACTTTGCATAATCTATCCTAAACCACGATCACTAATCTAACAAGAAGACAATAGAATTTGGTAAGTTAACTTCGGGGTCATTTTTCGCGAAGTAGTATTGCACATTTAAAATATGAATATTTATGGATGCGCACGAGTCGAGACATTTCTCGAATCTCGTCTGGAACTCGAGTCTAGACACACTTTGTAAAATTCGAAACGAGTCGAGACAAACGTATTACTCGACTCTAATTTTCGAGTCGAGACACGAGTAGAGTCAAGACTGTGCTTAAAAATCTCGACTCGACTCGAATGTCTCGGAAATCTTTCTATAATTTTTAATATTATTTTGAAGAAAGTATTCATCAGAAACAGCCTTGAAACCAATTCCAGCATTTATTACTTTAGAAAGGTACAGAAAGCACAAACTTAATAATTAATCTTTCGAAATCAAGATTTAATTTTCAGCTCAATTCAGTTTATTAAAACTAATAATTTATGTCGAGATATTTGATTGTACTTCAAATATAATAATAATTATGCTCTGGGGAACATTCACGTGAGCATCCATGTATCTACTGGAGCTCGAACAAGGCACAATGACGGCCGAAGCGTATCGCACACTGCTTGCATACTACGTACACCCCTTCATGACGACCATGTTTCCCAACGGTAGTGGCATTTTTCGACAAGATAATGCACCATGTCACAAGGCCAGGAGTGTGATAAAGTGGTTCGAGAAATGTTCAACAATGTTCTATATCTGTTGACGGTGTGCGAATTACAAGGGGGATGAGGGAAATCCCCATTGGTAATACTGGATGTTGCTATAGTTAAAGGAGATTTCCCTCTATGTCAAAGAACTATGTGCTATGTATTTAAAATGCTATGAGTTATTTTGTCTGTTGTGTGTTTGAAATAAATTATTAAGAAATGCAAAAAATAAATTAGTAACAATACATGTGATCAGATAGGAATGTATTTTGAAAAAAAGAAACGAAACGGTAAAAATACATAACCATATTTAAATTCACATATTCTATTCTAATCGATGGTAACTAATCGAGGATAATGTAGGAAAGATGCAAGAAAGCAATTAATAATAATAAACATCAACATATAGAAATATATTTTGAAATAAGAATGTTCCCCCAAAGTAACCTTGTAAATTTAGGATTTAGGATTTAGATTTTTGGGCTTTCGGCATCTGAGACCATTTAGCCCGTCACGTTCCAGGGATAACGTCCCTGGCCGAGCACACTTTCTGGAGAAAGGGAAGGTAGAAAGGATTGAAGAAAGAAGAAAACCTAAGGTATCACCCCGGCAAAGTGCCTGGTGTGAATGTAGAAAACCAAGGAAAACCTCATTCAGGTTGGCTGGCCTGAAAAACTTTTAAACTTCTCCAACCGAGTGACCCCGCCAGGAATCGAACACGGGACCGTTTTCACGTAACCATATAAATGTATGTTTGTCTATTCCATTTACATTGAGAATAGGCGAAATTACAGATTTTAATCACTTTGGTTTGGTTATCAGCACAACACACAACACGACTACAATCTTCCAATGAATGTTTCTTTCAGAAAAAAAATGTTACTGGGGGGTACATTTAGGATTCGGGTGTACTGCTGGTACTATTCTATTTATAATTATATTATAGATGTATTATTTTGGTCTCCCCGTGGGTGGCACTCTCAGAGTTCAGGGGGCAGCGCCCCAAAAACATGTCTTGAAGAAATGTAATTATTAAGAAAAGTAATTATTAAGAAGAAATATAAACATATAGAAGTGTAGTTTGAAAGGGGATAAAAGCAAACCGTACTAGCCGTGATATGAACCTGGGTTGGCCACTCAACAAGCAGACACCTTACCGAATTATATGTGACAGAATTTGCAATTTGTAGTTTCGAAGCTTTATTTATACTATATGTGTTACGTAACGACGCTGCGGGATGTCATTACTAGTGCGACAAGTTCTTTCAAGACCCGTTTTGTAGATTGATTCAGGTAGAAGGAGTGATTTCGTAAATCTACTAAACGGATCTTGTATATACAGGGTGTAGCAAAAAGGAACGGCAAAACTTTATGGGTGGATTCTTTATGGATAGACAAGCAAAAAACTATTCAGATGACCATATGTCGGGAAATGCATTGTTCCAGAGTTACGGAACTTGAGCCGCCTAATGGTGTGAAATAGTCACATTCTGGTCGCACGTTAATGTGTCTCAATTTAAGCAATATCGCAAACTCATATTACGATAAGAAGATAATTTTAGTAGCAATGTGTTCCTGCAAAAATGAAGTTTCCGCTGATATGCATTTTATGAGTGTATCCCCAAGGGGGAAGGAATGCTATCCCCAAAATGCTGAAGCAGAAAAAAAATAATGACCTTCCCACGTCCACCGTGGTACTCCCACACATACATAAAATACATATCGACGGATAGCACCGTCCTTTAGAAATACAGAGATACCAAAATTATCTTCCTAACTTAATAAGAGTCTGAGTTAGTAAGGTTTAAATTGAGTCACATTAAGGAGCGACCAGAATGTGACTATTTCCAGCATTAGGCGGCTTAATGGCAGTAACTCTGTAATGATACATTTTCCGACATATGGTCATATGAACGATTTTGCTTGTCTACCCATAAGGACACCCCTGTATATGTGTGGGTTGGTGCAACAGTAAGTTCCCAAGAATATAGATTAAATCATTTTTGATTTTAATCTAAAGAAAAAAAGCTTTTATATGAAAGTAAAGGGTCTGCGAACCAAAGATGGTTAAAAGCCGTACATAAAATTGAAGATCTGAATTGCAGAACATCCGAAGTCCGCCGGAGTACTTTTTTTGTTTTTAGAAGGAAGACAAGAAGATTATACTTAGAATTCTATTCTGCTTAGATGAAATTATTTTGAACTTTTTTTTAAAAAAATGATTTGGTCTTACGTATTATTTAAGTGAATAGCCCGGAAATATAGATGCTATCATAAAAAGCAGAAAACGAAAAGTACCAAGAAAAAGAGTGAACTTGGGATGTTTTATAATTCAGGTCTTCTATTCGAATTCCAAATGGAACTGGGGTAACTCGCAGACAATGGTTGATTTAACACGTTTGATAATAGCGGGTGTAATATCTGATTTTAGAACACAATTGATATGACCTGTGTAGCTAAGTAGACAGCGTGTGGGACTGTTATTCTAAGGCTCCTGTATTGAAATCCCAGCCTGGATTAAGAGTTACTTTTTTGAAAGGAATTAAACATTCTAAATGAGGTTCGGGATTGATACTGAAAAAGATTTATCCCCTAAAGGGAGAAAAACGAAAGACAGATGCAGGGGGGAAAGACGTAGACTGTTTACTCTTAAGCGTTTAAATTTAATTTATTCCAATGTCTTTCGCTCTTTCTTTTCCCTCTTTCCATCTTTTCTCATTTTGTTTAGATTTCTATACTTTTTTGTTCTCTGCATGATGCGTATTATTATTTTCGTTTTCTTTGCATGAATTCGTATCTCTTAGAACTTAACGTGAATGGAATTTCTGCAGATTTATCTCGTGGTTGTTTTTCTAAGTGATGCTCTCAGATAGTAATACTTTTTCCTCCAAATGGAGGAATATCCTGGCATGTTATGTTTTCGGGCATGTATTTACTGTCATGTTGGTTGTCCAACTATCAGACATACAGTGAAACTATTCTGCTACTGGAAAAGCTATCTTTTCTTATGTATCCAACCTCCAGTTATTACTGTCGCTGACTGTACCTGTGGGCACTTATTGGCCGGAGATCAACGTCAAACGTTCACGATTTTAGAGCAGTTACACAACTACTTCGTGGAATTACTCTAGTGTTACCCCAAAGTGTTAGTACCGCTTGTGCGTTCGTGGTTGATAAAAAGAGCTATAATATAAAAAAGCGAATTTCGGTTTTATTAGTAAAAATGGTTATATATTCACTGTTGAGTGTCCTTATCGATTTTTACTTTACATTTTTATTAGCTTTTTTATAATGTGAAGCTGATTTAAACGATATGAAAATTATACAAAAAAATAATTAAGGGTATAGGTATATTTTAATATTAATAGATATATTTAACCGGTATGCATGGACCGTGGCTCTGCCTACAAAAACCAGTTTCGATATTATAAATGCATTTAAGAAAAGGTTTTCATTTATTTAAATCTCTAATTGTGCAAACAAATAATGGAACAGTGTTTGTTAATAAAGCATTTCAGATGTATTTGAAAAGCAAAATATTCTGTTTTCCACAACAAAAAATATTATCGCATGTAAAGTGGAACGCTTTAATCGTTCTCTTAAGCAACGAATGTGGATATATTTTACATCAAAGAAGATTTAGCGTTACATAGACACTTTTCGAAGTTAGGAAAGCCATATAATTCTCGGCCACATATAGCGCACCTGCGAGTGTAAACAATTATACGTTTCAACAAGTGTGAAACAATTAATATCGCACCAGTTAGGTCAAAATATAAAGGGGATGCTATGTGCATTACTAAAGCAAAACGCCATTTTGGAAAAGATTACAAAGAACATTGGACCGTGTAATTACTTAAAGTGAAACACGTGCAATCTAAATAGGAAAAGTGTCTTTGTGTTAGATGATTTAAATAGTGAAGTGATTTACGTTACATTTTACAAATAGGAACTACAACATTTACCAACTTAGTGCTTATTAAGTAGATGATATTTTAGAGGTGAAAGGTAAACATGTGCTTGTTCTTTGGCACGGTTTTCTGCATTAGCTAATTCATGGATTCCTGTATCGTATTTGAAGAGTGTTTAGCAACTACAACAAAAATACAATGTTATAAAATAGATATATATCTAGTATAGCAAAAGGAATCACCATCATTTTCAATATTATTCTCATCAGGCTGTTAGCTGTTATAATGTATATCGTGGTGCGCCCTTTCAAGAATTGTGTTATAGTTTTCTAGGTAGTTTTTCCATTAGTTGTAATGTATTTCCATTAGTGAAACAAGGTGCAAAAGCTGTTTGTAAAGGACTGTTTCATGCAAGTATTAATATAGCCGGAGATGTACTGGATGATAATAGACCTATTAACGAACCTTTACAACCGCGGTGGGAGGGAGCAAAAAGACATTTAAAAACATAAGCTCAAATTAAATTAAATCAGATATGAGAGAGATCAGGTAAGAGAAAAAGAAAAATTCAGTTTGCTGAGGCAGCTGGTAAGAAGAGAAGCAGGAGGACGAAGATAAGAAAAATAGATACTTTAAATTAAAATATGGAGCAATGTAGTTTTTATCTCACACTTCCCAGTAACAGTTCTATGGAATATTTTCCACAAAATACTTTGTCAGTTATAGGATCAAATTACATCATCCTCTTATACTGGAGAAAGGTGTGTGGAGAGAGCAGTTGTTGAAGTACATAATATATCTTCATTTCAGGATATTTCCAAATATACTAATACTAGTTATTATCGTTTTACTGGTAAATACGACTGGTCCATAACTACGGTTTTGCCATGTCATTATCATCAGGTTGGCGATATTCTTTTTCAAAGTAATCTTAAAAGAGATATATTGAATATACAGCTGAAAGTTAAAACATCGGAAAATAGTTCAGGTTACCAGAGTAAGAAAAGGTTTGGGTAAAAAATATAGAAGTAGGTCTATCTCCCAAACTTGCCCAAATTCTAAGTTTTGATCATGTACTAAAAGAAAATATTACACTTATCCATCACGCCCGCATGACCCACCTAATTTACAAAAATCACTATCCGCAAACATATATATTTATAGCGATATTGTAGAACCCCAACTGGTAGGCGAAACTGTTGCTCTAGTTTTACGTATTATAACGGGGAATATTAAAGAGCACGGTCGAAGTAATATGCGTATCTTTAGAAATCCTCATTATATCACTGTGAGCGTAAACAGAATGATGAAATTGTTACTGATTTAACAGATAGTACAATTCCCTTCCAATATGGTGGTATATATGTAAAATACATTTTCGACGTCGTGATTAATAATAATAAGAAAATCGTAAATAAGTTAATGAAAATATTAATAGCAAGAAAACGCAATGTGTGTCTACGAAATCAGAATTGTTTCGAACCTTCACCTGTCTTTAGCGTATGCCCCTTTACATAATATTATGACGAAACCAACGTAGGAGGTGGTTTTTGGAGGTAAGGAGTGAAACTCCTTGAGCTGAGAGCTCGAGGTACGAGCTGCAAAGACCGACTGGTCAATGTTGGCAGTTCATTCCATAATGCAATCAGGTTACATGCAAATTGAAAGTTAAAAGAATTTACGTTAATTTTCAGTTCACTGGCCACGATGCACAAGATATTGTGAAAACTTTTTTGTGGGAATGTTCAGACGAAAACGTACTGAACGATATGGTTAGCGAAGATCTGGCGTTCAGACATCTGGTATGCAATATTTCTATAAATGATTGAAGTATACAATCGGTTCATCACCAAACAGCTTTAGAATATAGTCTTTGCATATAAATAAGGATTATAATCTTCGCAAGACAAAACATTTCAAATATATATATATATATATATATATATATATATATATATATATATATATATATATATATATATATATATATATATATATATATCAGTGAACGATGAAAGGCTCTTTTGTTCTGTTGCTTGGATAGAAAACAGTTCAACAAAAAGACAAAAAAAATAATTGTGTCGCAAAAAAAGTATAAAATAAAAATGGAATTTGGTGAAAATTATATCCATTGCTAGACTAAATTCAGAGATCTGTTTACATGCTTCCCCTTTGTTCAGCTAAATCACTCTATTTTTTTTAGTGTAAAGAGAAGGGATGACAAATATATTATTAAACGCTGTGTTAATATTTCGCCTTTGGAATTGTAATTTTTGTTCGTGTTGACAGGTATCTCTTTATGTGTTAAATAATTTGCGTATATAATGGGTTCTTTGTTTTTGAATATTTCCTCGCAAGAGTGCATTAGTTATATTTACTTTAGAATTCACAACATCTTGTGATGATTATTAGCTTAAATTACAGTGTTATGAAACACCCCTGCTTGATGAGACTTCTGAAGAAGTTTCATCAATAAAGAGTGTTGCTTATCGCAATCTTTCGATCATCGATCATCGATCATCAGTTGTTACTTAAAATAATAACTGGTTAACAATATTGTCAACTAACTGATAATTTGTGCTTCGTCATACCCTGATTAAAAAGAGTTTGCATTGCCTGATTAAACCAAAATGATTAGTTAGTTGGTGAAACTGTTACAGAGTTATTATAAAAATAACAGTTTCTTTTTCTAGTGATTCCTATTTCTAGTTGAAGTTACTGCTTCTTCTATTTCTATTTCTAGCTCAAGTTACTCATTCTTCTATTTTTATTTCTAGTGCAAGTTGCTAGTCAAGGCAGCATATCTAATATGAACCAGTTCGTTATAATTTTAGATTTAGCTAGTTTATATTAGATTTTTGAAGATCAGTGTACAGATACATAATAAGTCAGTTTTCTTCCTAGATATAAATCCTGCTAATTTTCAGTTGTATTTATATTACTGTTGACATACCACAAAATTACCTTTGTTAAAAACAACTTTGTTTATTGTAACTAAGAGTACCCGTATACAAGGTTAACATTATATTATGCAATTATATAGTTTAGTATAATTTAAAAATTGAAGTCATTTTAAGACTCTAACGAGGGACTTTGTGATCTGTCACAGGTAGATATTTATGAAAATTATTACCCTGATTTATTGTGGATCGCTAATCATCGTGGTGAGAGTCCTCTGTGCGAAAATGCCTTTTTTACCCTCTATGTTTAATATATATAACAAGCAATAGGCGGGTGAGTCTTTCCCGAGTTACACCCTACAAACACGGGAAATAGTTCAGAAAATGAAAAATGTATGCAGGTAACCTAACACCTACGGGAGTGGGATACATGACCAAGAACATGACAGTAGTGAAACAAGGCACTGTTTCCATCCCGTAACAAACTTACAGTTTCTCAAATAGAATGTTTAAAATTTTATAGTGTTAAAACAGCTTACATGAAAAGTGAAAAAAGCCAAAAGTGAGTATCAGTTTTGCCAAATAAGGCACATATGATGCTGTAAAGTTGTGAAATTATCGGCTCCGTATAGGAAAGGAAACAAATGTACAACAACAAGACTGCTGAATGAACAAATGTACAGTAGGTACTAAAGCACAGTATGCATAGAATAATGTGATTAACGAGATTTATACTTCATGTGAAGTGTGCAGTTACGGCGAGGAATGACCGTATTTTGCTGTTAAATGTTTCTGTTCTATGTACTAATGTACTACGTTAAAATATTTTGAGCTGCATATTACTTGTAACCTGAGTGCAGTATCTTTTATCTTTATCGTTGTCTCACATGCTAAGGTTTTCTATACCATTGAATAACACCTATCAAATTTCATTAATGTTTGAGAATTGATTCTGATGTACTTTGTTGCCATAGCTCTTCTGTATTTTTTCAGGCCCTACGCCGTAGTTACTGTGGTTTGGAAAGCAAGCAGGATCTTATGCAGCGTTGCAACCCCAGGACAATCGTTTTTATAGCTCTGGGTTCGAGATATCAATTCCAGACAAACGAAATTGTAATTGCTGCTCTTGAGGAGGATTTGTTGATGAAATTTACGCATTTTGTCACGCTGGATTTCTTTCTACGACTACTTTAACATTTGTCCTTTTTCGGTGAATCCTGTATCAAGCCAATTAGTCACTGTCTACTCTATTTTTCCTCTACTGTATATTTGTTCATTCCTCTGTACTTAATCACCACTTTTTCAAATTCACAGTATCATATGTTTCTTATTTGGCATCCTTGATAACTCATCTTTTAATTATTTTCTTTCATGTTATATCGAATTATTTTCATACCATAAAATGGCATAAATTCTATTTAAAGAAGTGTAACGTTTTGTTGGGATGGCAGCACTGCTCGTGTAATACGACTGCCATGTACTTGGTCGCGTGTCCCCACCTGTAGAAACCCGGTTACCTCCATACATGTTTCATTTTCTGCCTTTTCCCAGAGTTTATGAGGTGTAATTCGGCAAAACTTCAACCGGCCATTGCTTGGTTCAAAAATTATACGTAGAGGTTAAACAAGACATCTCCACATCGAGTGACTACGGCACGATGATCAGCTATCCACACTTAGTCAGAGTAACAATCAAGCTGTTGCTGTCCGCATAAGTACTTGTTTGGTTTATTTTCACAGTTCCGCAACACATCAATGAGTGCCGATTGTGGGAATTAGACTTGGCTCACTCTATATATCTAACTTACTGTTACAGTGTAACATCTATGTATATATAAATCAGGTTAAAAAATATTCTCTAAAAAGATCTTTATTGGCACAAGAATAAACAAAAAATATAAACTGTAAACAAATTAAACTTTGTTAACCACTGATAGTTTCAAATTTATTTGTTAATCACTGATGTAATTCCTGGTCATTTGTGGTTTTGTAAATACAATCTGGTTAATTGGTATGATATTTGGACAGTGAATTAAATCTTAAAGCAATAAAGTAATAACAAAAACAACGTTTTTGAATTTATGAATATTTTTTGTTTGAAAAAATCACAAACATGAAAATGAAATTGTACGTAAAGGCAATTTTTAGTTATAACACCACTTACAAGTCTAATATACATTTGAAAGAGTGTACGCAAATGACTTGCGGAAGTACCTAACGTTTTGAGAATTGTTTTTCATATATACAAGTTCTGTCATTTCCTATCATGTTCGAAATGAGGCATCAATATGACCCATATTGAAATAGGGAATGTACATGTTAACCAGACCTTCTTCAGAGGTGAGCTAGCTTGTTAAAATAAACCTACCACCTTGTATGGTCTGAGTAATTTTCCTACTTTAACGATTGTTCAGTAGCTATGTTGTTAAAAATGTGGATATTTTAGTAGGATTGGCATAGATAATATCAATCGAAAAAATACAAAGTCGTATGATATATTGCCCACGTTTCCAAGATCAAGGATAAGTCGGTTAGTTCCATATACCACACCCTGAATTCGGTATAAATACGAAAATAATATTTCACCTGAATGGTAATGAAGCAAGCTACCCTAAGGTTTATAGATCATTGCAAGTATGACCAATGCAACAAGAAGAGGATTTTAGAAAAATCTCTAAAGTAACTTTTAAAACATTTTTTTTCTTTTATTTAGTCACCAGCGCAATAAAACGTAAAGGTAGTGACCATTTTCAAGAACTTGTCACTATAATTCCATGTCTAAAATTCAACGCATCCTCATTACCACACTGAGAAAAAAAAGGACTAGGATTTTAATGTGAACACAACGTATTTACGCGGGTGCGCTCCTTAAGTAATATAATTTCATGTATAAAAGAAGAGCAGGTGGGAACACCATGCCATGTCTAGAGTTTGACCTCTCGATTTCGTGTTTAAAACATCTTTCCTCTCTTTCCTTCTCACATAATGATATGATATCTTATTACTCTCGTAAGGTAGAAAGGACCAAGAGGGAGCAGTCGTAGAAAGGTGGTAACAACATTATATACGTAACGTACCACCGTCGGAATGGGTATGGCGTTAATTCTATATTTCAAATGGTGGTCCCACAATACCAAACTTTCGCTGGACGGTGGTGTAGATCGTACTACGGATGAAACAACATTACTTAATGTGCTGACACGCGTAACCTGGTAAAAACAGCATTTACATGCCGACTGGATTATGCATTTTTCTCCATGCACGGACATCAAAATATTTTTTTTAGTAAGCCACTAGAAACGATTACAACAGCAACAAATCAGAGGCTCCACTCTCACAACAGTTCCATCTATTGAGTATTCTTACATATTCTAACTAAAATAATGTCTAAAGCTATTGAACCTATGGAAATTTTGGTGTACATTTAAGTGCATCATATTTCGAAATGATTTCAATAAGCAGCTTGATTTCCCCAATCAACGAACCGCTCCGATCATATCAGAATGTATTACAACTGCTTTTCAACGTCACTGCAACATAGCCCAGAGATCTCTTTCTGTCATAAAACACTTCTATCTGTTTGTTAAATCATTTTAAATATTAATTGTAAAAATTCAACATAAGCGCTTTTCATCGTTCGAATCAAAATAGCCGAAGCTCACACCTTTCAACTTCGCGCCAATGTGCAACAATCAGAGCCGTAGCTAAGGGGGGGCCAGCGGGGCGCCCGCCCCGGGCGCTGATAGCAAGGGGGCGCCGAACGAACAAGGAGAAAGAAAAAGTGATGTTGGATATGAGTAAAAGACGAGTCGCCCCCAGAAAGTATTGGCGCCCTATTAAATCAATATTGCTGTCGGTTATCAATGAAATACGCAGATTTCTTAAAAATTTTCTTGCTCGCTTCGCTCGCAATCTAAGAGTTTAAATAAGTTACAACAAATTTTTTCTTATTACTTAAAGAGTTATTATAGATGATCTCTTAATGACATGTGGTATACAAGGCGCCGAGTAATGACTTATAGTGTACGCAGGAGCATTTGCAAACTCCGAAACGAGCAAAGTCGTGTTCGGCGTTTTGACAGTGATGAGTTTGCTCAGTTCGAAACGTTTTTCTACCCAATCGGATTAATTACGAAGCACAGTGGGGCCAAAGCACTGACTTCTTAGCAAAAATAAGAATTCGCAATATGAAGCAGAATACTGAAAGAAAACTAATTAGTTCGGTGTGTGCAGTGGCTACAATAATGTTATTTCGACATTATTTCATTAAAAACATAGTTTCACATCATAAAAGGAAATATGCCTTATATTTGCGCCTAAACTATATACGAGATTATATGATTGGAATAAGAAACGCATGGGCAATATGCTTTGATTTGTCAATTTACGATTGGCTTACATTCTTACGCATGAAAGGAAAAAGTGTACTTATTCATTTTACAACTGAAGAGTAATAAAATTGAAGAAAATTTCTGGCTTCTCAAAATCATTTCAAATTTGTGGAAGATTCGTTATGACAATGAAGATGCAAGGACGCTTCAATACATAAAAATCATCTCATTACAAGTTCTCGATACGAATATATTATCAGATATATTAAACATGTGATTTACACGCATCAGTAACCTGTTCAGTTTGTTTCATATATCACATCGTGCATTACGTGAGCTCATTTCAGGGCTTGATTGGTACACCCTGACCTGGAGCAAGCGGAGGTCATTACAGTTGATTCCAATGTCACTTCTGTGCACGCGTCACAAAAAATAAAATAAAAAAATAAAATAAAAAGTAAAAAAATACTGAATTGATCAACACCATTTTAAATATGGTTCTTCCTTATGGTCCATAGATTGTTTAGCAAACATTGGCGTTTCAAAATAAAGCCACCATTAATCAAATATTTGACTTGAATTTAGAGAAATATGACTAGATGTTGGAATCAAGATGGGTCCTGGGGACGAAGCCCCAACGAGGCCTGGGAGCAAAATTCCCAGAATTGACCTATATTCAACTTTGTCACTGCGTACATGTGGAACACACGTCTAATAACCTAATATTGTTCTCACATTCATCCCAGCTCAATTCAAAAGCAGCATTGCATCCAGAATGCGGTTTTCCTCAAACATTTTCATGCGCTATTTTTCCAAAAAGTGCAAATATGTGCAGGTTTTCTCTTTGCATACAGTAAGAACAATGTTTCCGCAACGACATATTAAAAATTTACAGATATATTATGCCATATTTTTTACTAAAATGCCATTCTATCGTTTGACCATAGTTTATATGCTTTCAGTACCACAGCGGTTTCAGTACCAATTATGATATTAAGTAGGGGATTATCATAGGAATGCGATAATGATATTAGCATCATTCCAAATATGGTCATTGACTACACATCACATCAACATTCTAAATATACAAAACGATACATACATGTCGGTTGTGTTACCATGTTTACCAGCCACTGAATATCTACACGCAATGTAGGAATAGTCGTATTCAAAATCAATTTCCTATCTTCTGTCACTAAGCAGCCCAGCAGGTCTTCGACTTCGGTGGACAACCAAATTTACACGTCCCATGAGTTCATTGTAAACTGCTATCACTTCTTTTCCTGTGCACTATCTTATGTGTACACTATTAAGGTTTCATTATAACAAATTATATCGAGTCAATCTTTTACTTCATTCTTCGAGTTTTTGCTAAGAATTGCCTGGTTTGGTCCCACTGTGCGACGGTGAGAATGAAGGTATGAAAGTGAGAAGAGTGTAGAGACACATTGCAACTGCTGTTTGCGCGGGAATATTAAAAATAAAGGTAAACGAGGGGAACAATAATATTTTCGAACTTCAATAGAATAGGGGCTTAAGGGGTCAGAACTTAGCCCAACGAAGTTCGACTTTTTCAGACACTAATCACTACCAATGATTTATTTTTAAATTCCATTGACATATCAAATGCTTCCAATTTGGAGGAATTTATTGGAGTCATTTGTTCATCAACTTTTTGTATCGCCAGCATATTATTTTGTGCATACATGTCTAGTTGTGTGATGTTTTTATCTATCTACATACATACAAAATATAAGTACACACATTCTTCATATATGTACGTGTTAGTGTATTTTAATATGTTAATTAATAATACGTACCTTAAATTCGGATCTTTCATTCATTAAGAAATTAAGTAATTACTATAATTTCAGACATATGTAGTAGCCAAAGCATATTTTGGATTTTAAGTACAAACATTGAACATATTCTTCACCTCCATCGATCAATACTTAGAAATTCACAAAGAAGGCTCCTTCTGAATTTCCATTACATTTCACAAAATATTTCTTACCGTAAAAAGATCGAAATTAAAATGCTATTGATGTGGTCACATACAGAATAAAATTTAAAATTTAACAATTATTACTGGAAATTAATACTGTCACCCATTTCGAACAATTTAAAAGCACATAGTTCTTAATGTATTGAAATTTTATTTCTTATCGATAATATGAAACGTTGTAAATAGTAGTAACTATTCATAACTGTTCTCATAGTGAATCTGTATACAACCAAAGGTAGTTTTGTCAAGTTTAACAAAAAGTCCAAAATAATACTCTTTTTGAAAAAGGGTACAAGGGTACATATGCAGTTTTTGGTTCTTGCAATGGTCTTCCAAGAAGATTAATAAAAATTCAATGTAGCATAACAACAAAAACTGCTTTTCTTAAATATATCATAATTATTGGTAAGGTGAGTGTAGGGGGCGCCAAATTCTACTTTGCCCCGGGCGCCGAAATCTCTAGCTACGGCTCTGGCAACAATGATCAGTTCTGTAATTTCTAATATTTATTGTTTTTGTATCCGACATCCCAGAACTTCAGACTTCACTATACACACTATAAATTGTAGATTATCTTGTTATCCTAGAGTTGAGATACTCTGTTAACCTCCTTAATCTATGTCTACAACCAACTCTGGGGAACTCGTTCTCATGGTGTCTGAAATGGATTCTCAAGGAAAATCCAAGCAAGGACTCAAGTGACCCTTTTTCGGCTCAACATCTTAAATACTGTAACATATTTATGCAGAACGTTTAGATTTAACTCTTTGATTCTCCATTCCTATTTGAGAACAATTTCAGATACCTGTATGTTACCTTTGACAAATGTATTACGTGGAAGCCTCATCTCGAAAAACTTGAAGCTAATATTAGATGTCAGTTGAACTTAAAACGCAACCTAGAAGGTGGCTCCTGTGGTTTCAATACAAACCTTCTCCTGATTACATATAATGACTTTGTAGGCCCAGCAGTCACATACAGTCACGCACCTTCTAGACAACAAACTCAATTTTCTAGTGGCGCCTCAAAATTTTTTAACGACATGGCATTCGTCTGTATACTGTTGCTCTTCATACTCCTTGCTGAAATCTATGTTCGTCTCTAATTTTCAATTTTTTCGGCACACTTTTACCATCTGTTTTAATGCTATATAAAACAAACATCGAGTATCTGACAAAATTATTCAATTGAATTCCTTTTTCTGCATAATTTGGAAAAACGTTTTCTATAGTGACTTCATACTCACTTAAAAGATACAAAATTGCTTCCTTTGAATCAAGCCCAATTTGCCGAATCAAGCCGAGGTTAAGGTACAAAAGATCAGTGGTTTAGTATTATTAGCATGGTTGTTAATCACTATAATTCATTTAGGTCTTAATGATTATTTTCACTCGATCAAATGAAAGCATTAGTTCTAGTACGACATATGAAATATATGCTGATACTTACCGCCTTTCGCCTTCTTATTCCTTACAACGATGACTAAAATTATTGTCTTACCTCTTTAATCTAAGGTTTGAAAAAATCTCAATTTTATTGATATGATCTAAATTTTGGAAGGTTTCCACAGCACGAAAGGTTATTGACAAATACATCTTGTAATATCTCTGTTTAATATTACGTTGACACAAAGAAATTAGAAGTAAGGTCATTTGCCTGGCTTAAGAAAACTACAAACTCTGTTGAAAAGGTAATTTCTGTAGACCGGGAAGGAATTTTGAAATTCAACCTAGAAATCAACTCTCTACATCAGTGTTAGTCAGAACAATGAAATTGGTATTCACAAAAAAAAAAAACACTCAAATATTTCTAACATTTACTATACTTTTTAAACTCCATATAAATCCAACAAACCGTGGAAATTATCTATCAAAAGGGAGATATAATTGAGTTGATTTTGAGTTTAACGCCCCGTTCAGCAGCGATGCTATATGAGTAGTGGATCCACTGATTAACGTAGAATCCGAACCACATGAGCTTCCGCCGGGAATCGAACCCGGCCCTCCCAAGTCAAAGGCGCGTACGCTAACCGCTTAACCACGGAGAATCAAGTGAGATAGAAGAAAAGGATCATATCGTAAATCAAGTCGTATAGTGGAGCACACATGAATTATGTAAGAAATTTGTAGCGCAGTTGCTTTGTGCGAGATCAAAATATGAATCAATAAATTAGATGTGTTTCTGAACCGTCGTACCAGAAAAACGTTTACCAGAAAAATTATACCAGAAAAATTATAATCTTTTGATGTTTTTGGTATGCGAAACATAGTTAGACTACTATATTTTTAAAATTTATCTCGATATCAAAGTAAGAAAAATGACGTTCTTATTCTTATATTTTTCTTGCGTACGTTTCGCACGTACTCTCTGTACCCTGATTGGTGCATAAGTAATGCTTTCTTGAAAATTTTATGCATTTAGTAAAGTACATAATTCCTTTGAAATTACTTGTTATTAAACTGTTCTCAATCTACGATTACTGCAACTGACCTTTTAACTATAAATAATATAATAATCACTGTAAAGTTTATTAACGTAAAACATTAAACAACGATATTCTTTAAGTATTCCTAGTTAAATGTTATATTCAGTAACCTTCTATGGTATGAAACAATTTAAAGAAATGAACAAATATACAGTAGAGTGAGGATAGTGTAACCAGTGACTAATTAGGTTCATTTGGATTCACCCAAAAAGGACACATGTTAAAGTAGTCGTAGAAAGAAGAAGTCGAACGTGACATAATGCGTAAATTTGAACAACAAATTCTCCTGTAGAGCAGAAATTCCAATTTTGTTTCTCTGGAATTGATATCTCGAACCGAGAGCTATAAAAACGACTGTCCTGGGGTTGCGAGGCTGCATAAGATCCTGCTTGCTTTCCAAACCACAGTAACTACGGCGTAGGGCCTGAACAAATACAGAAGAGCTATGGCAACAAAGTACGCCAGAATCAATTCCCAAAGATTAATGAAATTTGATAGGTGCTATTCGAAGATATAGAAAACGCTAGCATATGAGACAACAATAAAGATAAAAGACACTGCACTCAGTTTAGCAGTAATATGCAGCCCAAAATATTTTAGCATAGTACATCGGTACATAGAACAGAAACATTTTATAGCAAAACACGGTCATTCCTCGCCGTAACTGCGCACTTAAAGTGACGTATCAATCTCGATAGTCACATTATGCAGTGCATACTGTGCTTTAGTACCTACTGTACTTTTGTTCATTCAGTAGTCTTGTTATTCCTGTACATTTGTTTCTTTTCCTGTAGGGAGCCCATCATTTCACAACTTTACAGCATCATATGTGCCTTATTTGGCAAAACTGATACTCACTTTTGGCTTTTTTCACTTTTCATGTAAGCTGTTTTAACACTATAAAATTTTAAACATTCTATTTGAGAAACTGTAAGTTTGTTACGGGATGGAAGCAGTACCTTGTTTCACTACTGTCATGTTCTTGGTCATGTATCCCACTCCCGTAGGTGTTAGGTTACCTGCATACATTTTTCATTTTCTGAACTATTTCCCGTGTTTGTAGGGTGTAACTCGGGAAAGACTCACCCGCCTATTGCTTGTTATATATATTAAACATAGAGGGTAAAAAAGGCATTTTCGCACAGAGGACTCTCACCACGATGATTAGCGATCCACAATAAATCAGGGTAATAATTTTCATAAATATCTACCTGTGACAGATCACAAAGTCCCTCGTTAGAGTCTTAAAATGACTTCAATTTTTAAATTATACTAAACTATATAATTGCATAATATAATGTTAACCTTGTATACGGGTACTCTTAGTTACAATAAACAAAGTTGTTTTTAACAAAGGTAATTTTGTGGTATGTCAACAGTAATATAAATTCAACTGAAAATTAGCAGGATTTATATCTAGGAAGAAAACTGACTAATTATGTATCTGTACACTGATCTCCAAAAATCTAATATAAACTAGCTAAATCTAAAATTATAACGAACTGGTTCATATTAGATATGCTGCCTTGACTAGCAACTTGCACTAGAAATAAAAATAGAAGAATGAGTAACTTGAGCTAGAAATAGAAATAGAAGAAGCAGTAACTTCAACTAGAAATAGGAATCACTAGAAAAAGAAACTGTTATTTTTATAATAACTCTGTAATTTTCAACGACTAAATGAATATTTTGGCTTAATCATGCAATGCAGTCTGTTTTTCCAGAGTATGATGAAGATCATATTTTCAGTTAGTTCGCGATCTCTTACCCAGTTAGCTTTTTCAAGTAACAACTGATGATTAATGGTCAAAAATTGCCATACACAAGCAGTTTACTGATAAATCTTCTTCAGTAGGCAGTAGAGACCTGCACGGGCCGGGCTTGGGCGAGTCGACTCTGCTATTTTTTGGGCCGGGCGGGGGCTTGGGCGGGCGGACACTGTTATTTCTTAGGACCGGGCCGGGTTTGGGGTAGCCGACACTGATTTCTCTTCAGGTCGGGCCGGGCTGGGGCCGATCAATTGCAATTATTTTATAGACTTTCGTTAAATGATAATTGGAGCAGTGTGTCCGTGAAAAATGTTACAATGAATGCAATAGCTATTCACAGATTGTGTTGCTTTGCGGCTCCACTTTCACTATAGAGGATAGCAGGCATGCGGTAAATTAAGCTCTGACCTTGAATTTCACTGAACTCAAAATATAACAAGAAGCGGTGGGAATGTTTTGCCTGTCGCTAAACAATATTGCCATCTTTACTTTATGCTAAAAATCAATTTACATTTTTTTTACAGGGAATGGAGTTTTTGTTCTCTCGATGACAGGCATAGTTCTAGGAGGCAATGGTACCATTCGGGAGGCAAGCGTCAAGTTGGAAACCAGAGTTTAGAAAATGTTTCTGAGGGTTAGGTCAAATTTAGTACTAAATTTTGAGGAAGATTGGGGCTCGAGCTAATTTCAAAAAAACATATAACGGGCCTGGGTCGGGCCAAAAACTTTTAAAATTTATCGGGCCCGGGCCGTGCTTGGGCCAAGAATTTTAGAAATTTATCGGGCCGGGCCGGGCCCAAGACGAAAATAATATTATTGGGGCCGGGCTGGGCCGGGCCTAGGTACGTTTGGGCTGGATTGGGCACGGGCCGGAAACTTCGGCCCATGCAGGTCTCTAGTAGGCAGGGGTGTTTCATAACACTGTAATTTAAGCTAACAGTCATTACAAGATATTGTAAATTCTAAAGTAAATACAATTAATGCATTCTTGCAAGAAATACACTTCCACATTGAAAACAATGTACCCATAATGTACGTTACTTGTTTAACACATAGTGAGGTACCTGTCAACAGGAAAAAAATTACAATCCCAAAGGACAAATAATAACAACAACGTTTAATACTATATTTCTCAGTCCTTCTCTTTACACTAACAAAAATTACAGTAATTTAGCAGAAAAATTTTGGAGCATGTAAACATATGTATATATTTAGTCTAGCAATGAATATAAAATTTCACCAAAATACAGGTATATTGCCTTAGGCATCCATCTTACAAGTTACGAGAAGAAGGGTCACTGGCCAAAATCCATCCAAGACAGTAAAAAAGGACAAACGTTACATGCATACTCCTAGATGATCGGGAAATAAAATGCCTTATCTATTTGTAGATAATAATCAATCTTCTCTGAAGGTAATGTAAAATTTAATGTAAAAAGTGCACATACCCTCCGCGGGAACAAGTATCATACACTATGTGATCAATAGTATCCGGGCACCTGGCTGAAAATGACTTACAAGTTCCTGGCGCTCTCCAATCGGTGCTGCCTGAATTTAATATTGTGTTGACCCACCCTCAGCCTTGATAACATCTTCCACTCTTGCAGACAACTTTCAATCTTGTGCTGGAAGGTTTCTTGGGAAATGGCAGCCCATTCTTCACGGAGTGCTGAATTGAGGAGTGGTATCGATGTACGTCGGTGAGGCCTGGCACCAAGTCATCGTTCCAAAACACCCCAAAGGTGTTCTATAGGATTCAAGTTAAGACTCTCTGCAGGAAAGTTCATTACAGGAATATTATGGTCCTGTAACCACTCCGCCACAGCCAGTGCAGTATAAACTGGTGGCCCATAGTGTTGAAAGATGTAATCGCCATCCCCGAATTGTTCATCAAGAGTGGGAAGCAAGAAGGTGCTTAAAACATCAAGGTATGCCTGTACTGTGAGAGTGCCACGCAAAACAACAAGGGGTGCAAGCCTCGTCCAAGAAAAACACGTCCACGCCATAACATCACTAACTCCTAATTTTACTCTTGGCACTACACACGCTGAGAGATGACGTTCACCGGCATTCACCACACCCACACCTTGCCATAGATCGGATCGCCACATTATATACCGTGAATCGCCACTCCACACAACGTTTTTCCACTGTTAAATCTTCCAATCTTTATGCTCCTTACACCAGGCGAGGCGTCGTTTGGCATTTAACTTCGTGAAGTGTGGCTTATGAGCAGCCTCTCGACCATGATATCCAAGTTTTATCACCTCGTGCCTAACTGTCATAATACTTGGGGTGGACCCTCATACAGTTTGGAATTCCTGTGTGATGGTCTGAATAGATGTCTGCCTATTACACTTTAGGACACTCTTCAACTCTCCGCTTTCCCTGTCAGTCAACAGACCATTAAGCCTTTACGCTTTTATACTGTAGGTGTCCCTTCACGATTTGCACTTCACTATCACATCAGACACAGTGGACCTAGGGATGTTTAGGAATGTGGAAATCTCGCGTGCTGACTTCTGACACAAGAGAAAACCGACCAAGTTCGAAGTCCATGAGTTCCGCGGAACGCCCCATTCCGCTTTCTCTGGATGTCTAGTGACTGCTGAGCTCGTTGATAATGAGTAACTCGCAGTAGGTGGCAGCACACGAGTGCACCAGATATGTAAAAGGTATGTTTTGAGGGTATCATTATACTTTTGATCACATAGTGTACCTCATTGTAGACAAAATGTGAGAATTTGTGGAAATCCGATTGGTCCTATAGGCACAGACCGGCATATGGCTAAGTAAGTTAATCTTACAAGATACTGTACACACAGTAGGCTAACATTATCAAGTAGAATGAGCATAATTGAGCAACAAGATATGCCGAGTCCTGAATAATCATACAACACAGTGACACATTTCAAAAATTAAAATAAAGTCTCATTATAATATTGTAATTAAAGCACCTATGTTTATAACTTGGCTGTTTTAAAACGAAAAAGCAAGCACCGTTATATATAGAGAACTGAATTAAATTCCTTTTTTACCCATGCAAAATCTCAGCCCCCCGTTAGTTCAAAAACATAACTATAGACCAAATACAGCAAATCAAACTTTAGAGGTAACACTTATATTCAACCAGGATGTCAGTACAGCAGCTTAGAAGGTGACATTGATGAAAGACTGTACATTATTCCAACACCCAAATTTGTATATTACCGGAGACTTCTTTGAGGACTATTGGTATATTTAAAATGTATAAGAACAAAGCAAAACAAATATTCACTTTAAAAAAGTGCAAAGTCATAGTTTTTCTTTCTAATTTAAATAACATAATTTAGACTTTAAATTATGTCGTAGTATGCCACTTCACTAAATTCAAAATTTCTGGTAATAATATTCAGTTTCAAGAAACTAGTAAATACTAAGATTTATCCTCCAATGTTGAAATATAAAACAAACACATCACTATATCAAACAAAATGCACTAATCGTTGGAATGTATTGCTAAATATAGTTTAAAAATTCAGCAAGAATTAAATTCTCTCTTCGGTTACGAAAATAAAACGAACACTAACTTCATGTGTCACACATAAGAATCTCTCAAAAATCTATTCATAAATGTACATGGTTCTAGTGTAAACATTCGTTTAATATAATGTGTAGATATAATTGTTGTTATAATTAAATTTATCAAAATGATACAACATGGAATTAAAACTTACATACTGTTTGTTTTATTCTATTGCAGGTCTTCATTAGCTGAAAATATGCCTATATTCGTAAATGAAACTAGTTTTGGAAAAATATATCATGTTCTGGAGGTACCATAAAACCATATTATTTTGTAAACCTTAAAACAAGAAATAAAAATATTCCAGCGCAATCTATTTGCATTTTTACTGACTAATTTTACTAAGAATTTAAGTACCTAATTTTGAAATGGAGTAAACACTTGAAACACATTACAAATCAGCAATTTTATTAGAACAAATAAAAGGATATATATATATATATATATATATATATATATATATATATATATATATATAGATAGATAGATAGATAGATAGATAGATAGATAGATAGATAGATAATTTGAACAGGTTTCCTGGCCCCCATTTTGGGATGTAGCGACCTCTTGCAATTTTCGCCAAAAGACACAAGTGGTCTCTTTGTCTCCGTAAGGTCTCTTCGTCCCCAAATGGATATCCAAAAAGGTCGTTTTGAACCTTCGAGGTCTCTTCGACTCAATCAGGCTTACCAATTAAGTTTTGTACGTAAACTGTTGACTTAAGAGTTTAAAGCACAGATGGTAAATATTTCACTGTTCAAAACTTTATAGATGTGTATACTGTTCTACGTATCAGCAATAACATACTGATTAAAATCTTCAAATTATATTTTATTTTCGAGATCAGGATTTTATTTTGAGTATATCAATAACAAAGAGAAAAATATATAAAAAATTCACTTCAACTGTTTTTCAAGTTTGAAAAATGAAGAATTGATCTCGCACTATTATGGAAGTAATGTGAACTAACTCTAAAATTAAAAAAAAAATGAAATCTTTCGGTTTAACGTCTGATGATTGTGACCGTAGACCAAGGCAGAGGATGGTTAACACAAATAAATGATAACGGAGGAATTAATTGAATAAGAATGTTAGATAAAACGAGAGTACTCCGAGAAAATCCTCGAAAATGTTGTCCACCACAAACTTTCTTGGCCTAGGATGGATTCAGGGATTCCATGCTTGAGAGATAAGTACCTTACTACTGAGAAACCCTGCAACTTTCTTTAAAATTTTCGTTGCATAGTATTACATGAATGGTACTCTAATGGTTTTCAATAAATGCTAGTAACACGGACTGACATGGTTACGAAAATGTTTACGTATTTATCGTTTAAATATAAAATTCGACTATACATAGGATTTTTGATACCACTGTCTCATAGTGTAGTGGGAAATATTATATGAGGGAAATGCCATAAATCTAATAACATAATCTATTTTATAATATATAGTTAAATAGTTTTTAGGTGCGTGAAGTTGGCCCGACACTAGTCGCCAAACTTCACCAAATTTTCACCATCGTTAGTGCTACTCTAGTGCTGTTTTCTGCCGTAAAAAGTTTCGTTAGTGCTGTTAAACTTCACGAATTAGAGCAAAATCAAAACGGTCCGGCCAACTTCACGCAGCTTGCCACTTTCTCCCAAATTCCAACAAATTTCGTCCATCATTAGTGCTACCTTAGTGCTGTTTTGTGCCGTAAAAGTTTTCGTTAGTGCTGTTAAAGTTCACGAATTAAAGCAACTTCAAAATGGGCCCGGCCAACTTCACGCAGCCCGCCACTAGTCTCCAAACTTCACCAAATTTTGAGCATCGTTATTGCTGTTTTCTGTCAAAAATTTTCGTTAGTGCTGCTAAACTTCAGGAATTAGAGCTTCTTCAAAACGGCTTCAGCGTGAAGTTGCCCCACGATTTCTCGAAAAAATCAGCAAATTTTGACGAGCGTTAGTGCTACGTTAGTGCTGTTTCCTGCCGTAAAAATTTCGTTAGTGCTGTTAAACTTCACGAATTAGAGCAACTTCAAAATTTGCCCGGCCAACTTCACGCAGCCCGCCACTAGACTCCAAATCACCAAATTTTCACCGTAGTTAGTGCTACGTTAGTGCTGTTTCTGCCATAAAAATTTCGTTAGTACTGTTAAACTTTACGAATTAGAACAACTTCAAAAGTGTCCAGCCTACTCCACGCAGCCAACCCTTTGTTACAATCTTCAGTAAATTTCGACCATTGTTAGTGCTACGTTTGTGGTGTTTTCTGCCATAAAAATTTTCTTAGTGCTGTTAAACTTCACGAATTAGAGCAATTTTAAAATGTGCCCAGACAACTTCAAGCAGCCAGCCAGTCGTCGCCAAACTCCAAAAATTTTTGACCATCGTTAGTGCTGTTTTCGTCATTAAAATGTCGTTTCGCAATATAAATGTCATTAGTGCTGCTAAACTTCAAGAATCATAATCAAAATGGCTTCAGCATAAAGTTGGTCCGCTACTTGTTGAAAAGTTCACCAAATGCTAACCAGCGTTAGTGCTACGTTGTTGCTATTTTCTGCCGTAAAAATTTTCGTTAGTGCTGTTAAACTTCACGAATTAGAGCAAAATCAAAATGGGTCCGATCAACTTCACTCAGTTAGCCACTTGTTATCAAACTTCACCAAATTTCGTCCATCGTTAACGCTACGTTAGTTCTGTTTTCTGGCATAAAATTTTCGTTAGTGCTGTTAAACTTTACGAATTAAAGCAACTTCAAATTGGGTCCGGCCAACTTAAAATCTGGTATAACGTCCCACGTTTATGCACCAAGGCTGAAGGAGAACGGTCGTGCGGCCAAAGATTTGGGCCGTATAACAATCCGGGAAGAGCACATTACTGTGTGAGTTCAAGTCTGTATTAATGTCAACACTAATTGAATATGAATATTCTGCATTTATAAGTAGTGTGGCAGAGCCAGTATTTTGATTAACAAAATTTATAATTCAATGATTAATTTTATTTATTTTGAGGATATTGGCTTTTGTAAAATATTAAAATTGTTTGGTGAAGGAGAATAACAGTCATAATTCAGGTCAATGCAAGTTAGTAAAATTATATTATTTATGCCGTCAGCAAATGAAATAAACAATAACACATAATTGGTATTCTGCGAATACACGAAAGAAATTCATGAAATGCGTCGGCTATAACATTCTGTAAAATTACGAGTTGTATTTGTAACATGTTAGTGAACATGAGACACATTCAAGGATATGTAGAAATTGCCTAGAATCGGGAAATCAGAGCATGCCGAGTGTTGCAGTTTTTGTTTTCGAAATGATTAAGAACTTTTGTTTTCCGAAAGAAAGGACACACGTGCCTGACGTCAGACAACGCCACCGAATTCCGGGAGTCAAGACTGAAACAAAACCAGGGGACAGGAGGTCTCTAGGATCGAGAAGTACCGAGTCTTTTATAGAGAAGGTCCGAGCGTTTGGACGGAGAAGTACCGAGCCCTTAGAGGAAAGAAGTGCTGAGCTTTTCGATGGAGTAGTTCTGAGTTATTGGAAGGAGAAATTAATTGTCACTAAGTTTCGAATGTGAATAGAAAGTACGACGTGAATCACAACATTAGGAATCCGAGCTTTCGACAACTAACGGTTAATGTTAGTTATACCAGAGCATTGGATTGAGACGCCATCTCCAATGTGGACCATTTATTGACCAGAGACGCCTGTCAGCATCGATATCAACTTGGCGATATCGACATCAACCAAACAACCCCGAGAGCACCATCAGGGATCGTCAACCGAAGACATCAATCGAGGTATGTGTGACTTCAAATTCAGAGTTCAAATGCTCAATGCTTGGTATGCAATGCTCTTCTGGCAAAGTTTCTAAATATCCGATAATCCACAACATTTACACAAGCAACACACTTTCAAATGAGAAATATAACTGTTAGTCAATAATTGAATTCATGAGTTGTCATTTCGATTTAATCCCCAACAGAAATGTGCTTTATGCAAAACCTCTCGCATACAAAACAGTAACTTGCCCACTCATTCTAGATGGTGAGTGGAAGGTGATATGCTCAATTCAACTTTTGCATCCCCATTTCTAGGCACAAATTGAGCGGGTTGTCAGTAGCAAGATCTAGAATGATGAAAAAAATAAAACTTTTTGTGCATGCCTTGAAACGAAAATCCTACCCTGTAGGCTTCCCTTCTGTCACAGTTGATGAAAGTGATTTATTTGACGATTTTAAATGAAAACAGGCATAGTATTATATCCAGAGGAAGAATCGAATCCTTCTTGAGAGAAATCAGATGAGATTGTATAACTTACCAGAACCAGAGTATTAGATCGGAAGAAAGAATCGTTATTTCAATCTACTGAATGTAACCGAAATAGAACCAAACTTCTTATCTATCAGTAACACCAAAAGAATTTTAATTCTTGAAGTCGCAGATTTTGCTCTGGCGAGAGAATAGATTATTTTGTTTTTGTTTTCATTATTGGATTACATGTGAGATAACGAGTTCAGTTACAATCAAATTGTGGCTACATCAGAGGCGGATCCAGAGGGACGCGATCGGGGCGATCTCCCCCCCCCCATAATAGAAAACTTTCTTATTTTATATACACTGTAATATCCTATGTGATGTTGTAGACACCACCACGTGGTTTGCAAGAGGATCTTCCACCAGATGGATCTACAGTCACATGCAGACGACGGCTTCTGGCCCCTCCCACGGAGCAGAAGACGACAGGAGCGCCACCACCACCATAAGGACCCTATGAATTGGATGGACAAAGGCAATTCAGTACCATTTTTCTGGTGAAACTCCTCTAGTCTGCTTCGGGACTTTAGGAGTAACCTAACCCCAGGGCCTCTAGTCTGCTTCGGGACTACGCCTATCCTTTCTCCTGGCTTAGCCTGCTTCGGGGCTCTGACTGGGAATCCTAACATCAGCCACATAACCTGCTTCGGGGCTCTGTTGGAGATCCTGTCTGCGACCTTACGGTCAAAGATCACCTATAACTAACCTTTGATATTAGAGAGATTAATTTGTACAGTATTTTGTGGAAATACTTTTATAGTGGAAGCTTTTATAATAAAATTGGTAGTGAAAGATCGATTCCGGACGCTCTTTTTATTAAATGCTCTACCCACAAAACCTATATGAGACAAAGTTTTACAATATAAATAAAATTCATCCCAAAGTTCGGAGCTCTTAAAAGTAGCAGTACGACCACCTACCGCCCCACCGGTGGTCGGTCCTGGATCCGCCCCTGGGCTACATTGAGTTTTTTGGAAGACACACGTGCTTAAATTAGATGCAGCTTGAATTAGAGGTCTGCACGGGACTGAATTTTTAGCCCGGCCCAGCCGGTGAATTTATAATGTGATTCCCGACCTGAGTCCTAAATATGTTTTAGAATTTCTGCCCGAGCCCGGCCCGAGCTCGTGTGATAATCAAATGAGCCCGAAATAAGCCCGAATTACAGAAACAAAAATTAACGTAAAGTTGTATTTTTATTCACAGCAATTAGAGACTCTATTTTGCAGTTGTTTTAAAAGTTCTTCAGAAAGAACGGTGCAATATATATTGTTGTACAGTATATTTACAAAGTTAGACGCGAGAAATATGGTTGTGTACTTAAAAATTTATTGTCCGAGCCCGGCCCGAAGTGATATATGCTTTATAGGCCCGAATCTTTTTCGCAGACCGGGTCCGGCTTAGGAACGCGGGCTCTGCCCGAGCCCATGCTGACCTCTAGCTTAAATACAGTGCTGAAAATTGTAAAGTAATGTGTAAAGTAACTCTTTCAATAGCAATATGTTTGTTGTGTATTGATTCTTAAGATTATAATAAAGCACTTTGATTTCCATTGAGGCAAAAATGTACCTTCATCTCAGATATTGCTCAAACTTTGCTTATGAAAACTACAGGTATAGACCAATGTAGTTTTAGTGGACACGTACTTAATATTTTCTAAGGAAGTGTTATTTTTGTTTTGTAAAAAAAGTTCTTGCGAAATAATTGGACACCAAAGATAGCAAGTAAAAATTATAAAGTGAAGCCAACAGGGAAATTAGTGCTTCTTGTAGTGCTATGTGTGGTACGTACGGATAGGCCCCTCTAACGTTTAATTTTTAAATTGTTTTTATATCAATCGTTTGATCAGGTATGATTAACAATTTTTAACGTTGATCAACTTTACTAACATAAATATAAGCTATATTTTGTAGCGGTGGTTAACTACACGCTAGCCCCCTTCACGCCAGATCAAAAATTTTTGATGCCAAGCGTTTGATCAAGTTTCGAAGATATATACGGGTTAGAAAAGGGAGGCAGTCCCCTACATCTCTGATTCAACTTTTTCTTATGTCACTCGTTTGATCATAGTTTGATCAGGTGTGACCAATAATTTTTAACGTTTGGTCAGTTTTTCAGAGTTAAGCTATATTTACTACGGGGGCTAACTACGCGCTAGCCCCCCATCACGCCGATTCGATTTTTTTAAATAATCGTTTGATCAGGGTTGCTCAACATTTCATCTAATTTTCACTAACATCATCTACAATTCATCTACATTTCCAACATTTCACTAACAAAGCAATAAAGGTCTCAAACGGGGGCTAGCCCACTACACCACCAATTCGACTCTATTATGGCAATCGTTTTATCAGGTACAATCAACAATTTTTAACGCTTGATCAGCTTTACTAAGACAAATATAAGCTATATTTAGTAGGGTTGGCTAACTACTCAAAATCAAGCCAGAATCAAATCTTTCGATGTTAATCGTTTGATTTTCGTTTGATCAGGTATGGTTAACAATTTCCAACATTTGATCAACTTTACTAACAGAGGTATACAGGATATAAAAAAGAAGAGAAAATGAAACAATGCTACTTACTAAAAGAAACATTCTCTCTCTATATATATATATATATATATATGCATATATATATATATATATATATATAAATTAAAATAAATCGGAATTCAGTATGCTACGAGGATTGACAATAATGTCTTCCCTGATGGAAAATGGATGCAGAAGGTGAGTGTATTTGTTTATTTTTTATTTTTATTTTTACTTTTTTTTTACTTTCAATAAGAAATTTTTAATATACATAGATATTTTTGGGAATTACATTACAAATGCATCCATACGGTCAGAAATGCGTTCACATCACCATTTAGAGTGTGTGCCTTATCTCTAAAGTAATGTGTGATGTAGTTTTTATGTTGATTAAACAATTTTGCTTGTAAGGGGAACATAATGATATGTCACATTGTCTAACCGAGTATACTGCAAAATAAGATTCAACATTCCTGTGCAAAACAACGCAACGACACATATCAAACAAGCTTCCCCTGTTATATGCAGTTAGATTACCAAAACTAAACTACCTACATTTTGTTCGGGGTTTAATTCCAAACGATTTCACTTAATAATTCAACTTCATGGAAGGGGGCCTTACAATTGCGTTCGGCCGAACCGCTTAGTCAAGCAGCCAATCTATGTAATTAGGACACAGATACACAGCATCAATGCAATATCTGAAAAGACACAATTTCTCAGTTCCTCGATTCTGAAATTAAAAAAAGAAATCTACTCTGTAAAAAACCTCATACAAAGGAGTAAATGTCATTCAACTTGCTAAGAAATATAATCATGTAATTTATCACTACTTAATTTTACTATACTTATCTAACGTTATTTTAAATATTCATATTTACTTTAAGTACCTTAATGTCACCACCTAGAGTCACAACATAAAGGAAACACTTTACTTTCAAGATTTAAATCATCATTAACGGTGGGCAAATTTGCTGAAGTTTGGCAACATGTAGCAGGCCTGCGTAAAGTTCATCGTACATATTTTCGGGTTCCTCTAACTCAAGAATTAAGTAGCACTAACTAAAGATTAGGGCCTTATGTAGACTCATAATGATTCGTGATTAGTGTCATACTAAAGAGTTTCACTAACATATGTTTTCTGCAGTAGTCAGGCCTTTAGTATGACGCTAATAATACGTCAAAAAGACTCTGCATAAGGCTCTTAAGGTATAAAATAACAATAGCATAGAATAGAACTAATTATGAAGGAAATATCGGTTTATTTTTCATACAAGTCACGGGCTAACTTCACGTTAGTGCCATTTTTAACCTGCTCTAATTTATGAAGTTAGCCGAACAAATGAACATTTTTTGGCAATAAACAGCATTAAAATAGCAATAAAGACGGACGATATCTACTGACGTTTCTTGAAAAGAAGCTTGCATAAAGTTACGCGGAACCGTTTTGAAGTTGTTCTAATACATTCAGTTTAGCAGCATTATTAAAAATTGAAAACAGCACTAACGTAGTACTAACAATGGACAGATTCTGGTGAAGTTTGGCGACAGGTGGTGTGCTGTGTTAAGTTGGCCGGTCATATTTTGAAGTTGCTCTAACCCTTGAAGTTTAACAGCACTAACGAAACCTTTACGGCAGAAAATAGCACTAACGAAAGCTTTACGGCACAAAATAGCACTACCATAGCATTATAAATGACAAAATTTAGTGAATTTTGGCGACAAGTGGAGGGCAAACTTCAAACTGACGCCATTTGAAGACGCTCTATTTCTTGAAGTTTAGCAGCACTAATGAAAATGTTTATGGCAGAAAACAGCACTAACTTAGCACTAACGCTGGCCAAAATTTGGTGAAGTTTGGCGACAAATGGCGGGCTGCGTGAAGTTGGAAAAACACATTTTGAAGTTGCTCTAAGTCGTGAAGTTTAGCACCACTAACGAAGATTTTTCCGGCAGAAAGCAGCACTAACTATAGTCAAAATTTGGTGAAGGTTGGCGACAAGTGGCGAGCACACTTCACGCTGACGTCGTTTTGAAGATGCACTAATTCTTGAAGTTCAGCAGCAGTAACAAAATATTTTAGGGCAGAAAGCAGCACTAACGTAGCACTAACGATGGTCAACATTTGGTGAAGTTTAGCGAAAAGTGGCGGGCTGCGTGAAGTGGCCGGAGCCATTTTGATTTTGCTCTAATTTTGTGAAGTTTAACAGCACTAACGAAACATTTTATGGCAGAAAACAGCACTAACTTAGCTCTAACGATGATCAAAATTTGGTGAAGTTTGGCGACAAGTGTCGGCTGTGAGAGTTGGCAGGACCCATTTTGAAGTTGCTCTAATTCGTGAACTTCAATAGCACTAACGAGGCATTTTAGGGCAGAAAACAGCATTAACGTAGCGCTAACGATGGACGAAATTTAGTGAAGTTTGGTAACAAGTGGAAGGCTATGTGAAGTTCGCCGAACCCATTTGGTTGCTCTAATTCGTGTAGTTTAGCAGCACAAACTGAAATTTTTACGGCAGAAAACAGCACTAACGCAGCACTAACTCTCATCAAAATTTGGTGAGTATTTTCCACAAGTGGCGGGGCAATTTCACGCTGAAAGCATTTTAAAGGTGCTCTCGTTCTTGAAGTTTAACAGCACTAACGAAACATTTTATGGCAGGAAACAGCACTAACTTATCACTAACGATGGTCAAAAATTGGTGAAGTTTGGCGACAAGTGTCGGGCTGTGAGAGTTGGCCGAATCCATTTTGAAGTTGCTCTAATTCGTGAACTTCAATAGCACTAACGAGGCATTTTAGGGCAGAAAACAGCATTAACGTAGCGCTAATGATGGACGAAATTTAGTGAAGTTTGTTAACAAGTGGCAGGCTGAGAGAAGTTCGCCGAACCCATTTGGTAGCTCTAATTTGTATAGTTTAGCAGCACAAACGGAAATCCTTACGGCACAAAACAGCACGAACGTAGCACTAACGCTCATCAAAATTTGGTGAGTTTTTTCATAAGTGGCGGGCAATTTCACGCTGAAGCCATTTTAAAGATGCTCTCATTCTTTAAGTTTAGCAGCACTATCGAACATTTTCCTGTAAGGAAATAGCACCAACGTTCCACTAAGAATAGACGGAATTTGGTGAGTTTTCTCGATAAGTGGCGGACCAACTTCACGCTGAAGCCATTTTGATGATGCTCAAATTCTTGAAGTTTGAAAGCATTAACATTTTTTGTCAGAAAATAGCACTAACATAGCACTAATGATGGTAAACATTTGATGAAGTTTGATTATGATTCTTGTTTTCTTGAGTTTTTGATTATGATTCTTGAAGTTTAGCAGCACTAATGATATTTATATGGCAGAAAACAGCACTAACGATGGTCAAAATTTGTTGGAGTTTGGCGACGACTGGCGGGCTGCTTGAATTTGTCCATGCACATTTTAAAGTTGCTCTAATTCGTGACGTTTAACAGCACTAACAAAATTTTTATGGTAGAAAACAGCACTACCATAGCACTAACGATGGAAGAAATTTGCTGAAGATTGGTAACAAGTGATGGGCTGAGTGAAGTTGGCTGAGCCCATTTCGAAGTTGTTCTAATTCGTGAAATTTAGCAGCTCTAACGAAAATTTTTACGGCAGAAAACACCACTGACGTAGCACTAACAACGGACGAAATTTTCTGAAGTTTGGTAACAAGTCACTGACTGTGTGAAGATAGCTGGACCCATTTTGATTTTGCTCTAATTCGTTAAGTTTAACAGCACTAAAGAAACTTTTTACGGCAGAAAACAGCACTAACATGGCACTAACGCTCGTCAAAATTTGGTAATTTTTTTAGAAATGGCGGACTAACTTCATGCTGAAGCCATTTTAATGATGCTCTAATTATTGAAGTTTAGCAGCACTAATGACATTTTTATGGCAGAAAACAGCACTAACGATGCTCAAAATTTTGTGAAGTTTGGCGACTATTGGCGGGCTGCGTGAAGTTGGCCGGACCCATTTTGAAGTTGCTCTAATTCGAGAATTTTAACAGCACTAACGAAAATTTTTACTGCACAAAACAGCACTAACGTAGCACTAATAATGGACGAAATTTGGTGAAGTTTGGGAGTAAGTGGCAAGCTGAGTGAAGTTGGCCGGACGGTTTTGATTTTGCTCTAATTCGTAAAGTTTAGCAGCACTAACGGAACTTTTTACTGCAAAAAACAGCACTAACGTAGCACTAACGCTGGTCAGAATTTGGTGAATTTTGACGACAAGTGGAAGGCCAACTTCACGCTGAAGCCATTTTGAAGATGCTCTAATTTTTGAACTCTAACAGCACTAACGAAAATTTTTATGTCAGAAAACAGCACTGAGGTAGCACTAACGATGGTGAAAATTTGGTGAAGTTTGGCGACTAGTGGTGGGCTGCGTGAAGTTGGTCGGGCTCATTTTCAAGTTGCTATAATTCGTGAACTTTAACAGCACTAACGAAACTTTTTACGGCAGAAAACAGCACTAACATAGCACTAATGATGTACGAAATTTGGTGAAGTTTGGGAGTTAGTGGCAAACTGCGTGAAGTTGGCCGGACCGTTTTGATTTCGCTCTAATTCGTAAAGTTTAGCAGCACTAACGGAACATTTAACGGCCGAAAACAGCACTAACGTAGCACTAACGCTGGTCAAAATTTGGTAAATTTTGACGACAAGTGGAAGGCCAACTTCACGCTGAAGCCGTTTTAAAGATTCTCTAATTTTTGAAGTTTAGCAGCAGTAACGAAAATTTTTGTGGAAGAAAACAGCACTAACGTAGCACTAATGATGGTGGAAATTTGGTCAAGTTTTGCGACTAGTAGCGGGCTGTGTAAAGTTGGCCGGGCCTATTTTGAAGTTGCTCTAATTCGTGAAGTTTAACAGCACTAACGAAACATTTTACGGCAGAATACAGCACTAACGTAGAACTAACGCTCGTCAAATTTTGGTGAAGTTTTTCGAGATCTGCCGGGCCAACTTCACGCTGAAGCAATTTTGAAGATGCTCTAATTCGTGAAGTTTAACAGCACTAACGAAAATTTTTGTGGCAGAAAACAACACTAACGTAGCACTAACGATGATGAGAATTTGATGAAGTTTGGCGACTAGTGGCGGGCTGCGTGAAGTTGGGCGGCCCCATTTTGATGTTGCTTTAACTCGTGAAGTTTAACATCACTAACGAAAGGTTTTCCGGCAGAAAACAGCACTAACGTAGCACTAACGCTGGTCAAAATTTGGTGAATTTTGGCGACATATGGCGGGCCAACTTCACGCACCTATACTTTTTGACACATTATCCCTTTCCAGATAAATATCCCCTCCGCATTCATGTTTAGACTTCAAGTACAATATCATGGAATCAATACAATTCCTATCATTTGTTTATTTGTGGCTCATTTGCTTCTAGTTTATATTCTTTGTGTAACAACAATAAAATATTTTCCCTGCCACCACACACACACACACATACATACATACATGGGCAATCCGCGAAATGAATGTATTAAATCCATTACCTCACCCGGGTCTTCCATATATGTAAATCAATTATAGTGCAGTGCATCAAGAATCATATATATATACATATACAGAGTGTTGATTAATTCGTGTGTCAATTTCATTTGTTCACTGTGCAAAAGTGGTATGAGGTAAGGCTGTGGAATTTGGTGTAACTTTAGACGAAGGACATAAGTTTTGTTTCGCCATAGAAGCATGCCACTTGTACTGAAGGTTGAAGAGATATAGGGCCAAAGATCAAATTTCAATTTTTTCCTCATGGATTCCAATGTTAAATTCTGAAAGAGCCTGAAAAAACATAAATCGAAGTGATAGCAAAGTAAAAGCTGTACGGTATGATTCTATGTCGCAAGCCAACCAAATATGCGTCAATTAAGAGTCATAGTCAGAGTTCAGTGTCAGATCATGGTCACAGGTCACCTTGAGAACCCATTTGACATGATGAGGTACGGACATTGCATTGTTTTCAGTGTATTCAAGTGGGTTCTCAAGATGACCTGTGACCTTGATCTGACCGTGACTTCTGATCTTGACACTTGATTGACGCATATGTGGTCGGCTTGCGACATAGAATCATACCCTCCAACTTTTTCTTTGTTATCACTTCGATTTACGTTTTTCTCAGGCTCTTTCAGAATTTAACATTGGAATCCCATAAGGAAAAAATCGAAATTTGATCTTTGACCCTATATCTCTTCAACCTTCAGTACAAGTGACATGCTTCTATGGCGAAACAAAACTTATATCCTTCGTTAAGTTACACCAAATTCCACAGCCTTACCTCATACCACTTTTGCACAGAGAACAAATGAAATTGACACACGAATTAATCAACAATCTGTATATATATATATATACTCGTATATATAGGCGTATACTCAAGCCCAGTATCTCACAAGCTGTATTGTAGCCGCGATGGCTCAGTGGTAGAGCGTTCACCTCTGGTGCTTGGAGTCCCGGGTTCGATCCCAGTCCCCGCCAAGTGAACTTTGTGTGGACAAACACCGTGTGCGTGGGTTTCCTCGGTTTTCTCCCGTTCCCTCCCACTTTATTCATTTCACCATTTCTTTCATTACTCATCATCACCGTCTCCTTTAGCCTAACCGGCATAATCGTAAAACTCAAAGATTTCATTTCATTTTCATTTTCGCAAACTGTAGTCAGCGAATGAAAAATGATACTCGATATTTACCCTTCTGGTGCTCTTAGAAATGAACATTTGTCCAAAAAAGAGAGAAAAGATAAAATTCAAACAAATTTCGTATCAGATACTACAGCTGAGTATTTCAAACATAATTTGAAAATTACATACGCAACCGTAATTTATCTTCTCCTTCAGGACTGACATTTTATAAACTTTATGACTCTACTCTATAAAATATTCTTGTTTGTTTTCAATTATTAAAGGAAACCAGCAGATCCACAAGCGCAGGAAAACATTGTTGTCTGAATGATTGAGTATGATACAAAATTTAAAAAAAATATTTATGGCTAGAGAAGTAGCTTTAATAACACGTTATTAATATCTTTACTTAACGATTTCTCGATAATTACTCGAATTTAAGACGTCCTCGAATCTAAGGCGCACCCCAATTTCTCTGGGTTAAATTAAGGAAAAATAGTAATATGTTCCTTTTTAACTATTAATTAGGGGCTCTCTGATATTGGTTATTTTCTGTGATTTTTATATATCCCTCTCCCCTCCCCAGTAGTGATGAGCGCAAGAGAGTTAGTTGGTCTTACATATTGGGCAAGAGTCTTTCATGCAAAACCAAGACCAGATATCTCAATGCAAGACCAAGACCAAGACCATACCTGTAAACCCAAGACCAAGACTCTTGCGGAGGAGTCTTGCACAAGTACAAGTACTACTTGATGTTTTATAGAATGTAAAAAGGAAAGGCAAAATATAAATACTTGTGCACCTTTCACTTTAATTTCTTGTCTTCAGTATTAAACATCGGTATTTTTCTTACACCATAGATGCCGAGTACATGGGTATGGTCTTGGCTCCGAGACTCAAGCATCCATTTGAAATCTTTAATGTGTGCGCACAAAATTAATCTCAGAAATAAAATTTTAATGCAGAAATACTTAGTGCATGTGAGCGTAAGTTTGATTTAATGAGCGGGTATATATACGTTGAACGTTATATATACGTTATACGTTATATATAATTTTTACTCCTTAGGTATACGGTACAGGAGAATTGAACGATATAACATTATACAACAATAAATAATCCATATTCACAAGTGAAAGCGATTTTGTACAATTATTTCATATAACTTGGAGTTTGACGCCGTTATTTTGAATTCCAAATATAGGTCAAAATTATTTATATAAACTCCGTTTATACAAAAGTTATAGTCAATTGATTTAGTCTAAAATTCAGTCAGTTAATTGACAGGATTTTTATAAATTCAGTTTTCACTCAAATTATTCTAAAATATTAAAAGTTTTCATTATAATCATTATCTTTCTTTTTGGGTCAATATTGTTAAACATATCATATTCATCATCATCATAGTTATTCCGCCATTATTGGCAGGTTACTTTCTGCAACTGAGAAGCTTCGATGTAGGGTGATCCCCAGCTAGTCTCTTTCTCTTGACGTAGCAATTTTCTGTTTTAATTCATTCCTTTAACTACAGTCACCTTCGCCCCCTCTCTCTATTTCCTTCCACCATGCACTCTTGCACGTCTCTCATAAAACATTTTTTCCTCAGCAAATGTTCGAAATTGTTCCTCTACCTGCTGTTAATTACATCAAAAATTCTTCTTTTCTCTTTTACATTGTATGTCTGTTACTACTGGCACATTGTAGAATCTATTATCCCTTATATCGAGAATAACATTTACCTATGAAAAGCATAACAATTTTTAAAAGCAAGAATCTTGCAAGCAAGAACAAGACCAAGACCAAGGCCAAGGATTTCAGTGCAAAACTAAGACCAAGACTGGTTGTTCAAGACCAAGTTGCCCCGGGTCTTAGTGTTGGTTTTGCATTTGCTCATCACTATCCCATGTTGCGGGGCACGGCACGATAAAAAACATCCCAGGCCCGATTGACATGTATGTTGAAAATTTAATTGAGATCGATCAGGTGGTTCAAGAGTTATTAACTCACGAACATGGTCACTTGTATTTTTATATTTATTGATTTCCATATACCGCGAGCGATCAACATATACCTTTGTGATTGATTGCATTACGTAATATTACGCAATACAGATATCATTAAATCACGTTCAGGGATTCCTTTTTTTCAATCCTATCGTTGAATGACCGTATTGTCTGTTAAAGAGAAAACTAGCTCAATGTTTTTAAAATCCGGATGAATGACGTAATGAGAATTATCCACATATGGCGGGAGTTATTATGTAACTGATAACAAAACACGGAAGTTCGCATTCCTCTGCAATCTTTAAATAATCTCTGTTATGTTCAAATATAGGTTAGAACAAGTTCACTCCTTAAAAGAATCTTTGCTATAGGGTTCGAATATATTATCTGTTATGTTCAAATACGGGTTGAAAAATGAGAACGAGTACACCTCCGTAGTCTCACCTCCGTGTCTACTATGTGTTATGTGCTATGTTCAAATAGAGGTTGAAAAATGAGCCATAGTCTTTTACTAGTTCTGCTATGTTACATAGTCTTATGCTAAGGGGTTGAAAACGAATACACCCTTGTTATGTTTCGTAGCTGTGTGTTCACCACCCCTATTCTCTGCTATGTTCGTTATGTTCAAATAGGGGTTGGAAACGAGTTCACTATGTTTCGTAGTCATACTCTTTTACTAGTTCTGTTATGTTCGAATAGGGGTTGGAAAATATACTCATAAAGGAGAACGAGTACACCCCTTAAAAAGTGCTCATAAAGGGGAACAAATACACCCCTAAAATGGAGGTCGTAAAAGACCGTGGGTTCGCGTAAGCCATATTCTTTTATTAGCTGTGCTATGTTCAAATAGGGGTTGGAAAATATACCATACTCTTTTATTAGCTGTGCTATGTTCAAATAAGGGTGGAACGAGTCTTATGTATCTTCTGTGTGTTCGTAATGTGCTCATAAAAGAGATCGAGTCCACCCCTGCTACGTTACGTAGTATCTGCTATGCGTTCGTAGTCTCAGTGTAATTTCTGCTATGTTCAAATAGGGGTTGAAAAAGTGCTCATAAAAGGAAACGAGTTCATCCTAAATATGTGCTCATAAAAGAGAACGAGTACACCCTCGCGTTATCTGCTCTTCTATGTGTTCGATGCAAATAAAAGGGAACGAGTTCACCCTTGCTTTATGTATTATCTGCTATGTTCCAATAGGGGTTGAATATTATATATTCTCTGCTATCTTCAATTAAGGTTGAAAAATAAGTCATACTCTTTTACTAGTTCTGCTATGTTAAAATAGGAGTTGAAAAATATGCTCATAAAAGGGAACGAGTTCACCCCTTAAAATGTGCTCATAAAAGAGAATGAATACACCCTTATTTTGATACGTACTCTTATGTGTTATCTGCTCTTCTATGTGTTCGTAGGGGTTGGAAAATATGCTCATAAAAGAGAATGAATACACTCCATATTCTTATCTGTTATATGATCTTCTGTTGTTACGTAGTCTGATGTTCGTAGGGGTTGGAAAATATGCTCATAAAAGGGAACTAGTTCACCCCTTAAAATGTGGTCAAAAAAGAGAACGAGTACACCCCCTAAAAAGTGCTCACAAAAGGGAACAAATTCACCCCTAAAATGGAGGTCGTAAAAGAAAGTGGGTTCACGGTGTAAGGTGCTCAATTTCCCAGGGGCTCCTGAGTTGGCCAATGTTGACCTAGGTTTGCCTCATATGAGCCAGATCGATTCATTTTCTACTACTAGAGAAGACAGAACCTATTCTTAGAACGTTTCTCTATGGAGGTGAATATTAAAACCGGAAATCATTGTGCGATTCTACCACTTCCAATTTTTGTGGATACTTAGAAATGGAAGTGAAATATACTTTGGATGCTAATTTTATTACAGAAACTGGTTTCCTCTATCTGTTACCATTTTCTACTCTATAGCAATCACCTTTAACATTAATGGTGGATTATTTTCTCTGACTTCCTTTAATAGAGAGAATACAACAGATTTGGAATCGTATCGCTCCATCAATTACAGAAAATATCTGCTCGGTAAGTGTTACAATTTTCACTATATAACTACCAAAGATAAAACCGAAAATATTTTTTGTCTTACTTCCGGTTTTAATAGCGATATTACACTAGACATGGTATAAACTTCTGAGACTTTTAATGGATTGCAGCAAACTGCTTCTCTCTATCTGTTACCATTTTCACCCTATAATAATGAATATCAAAAACGGAGATGAATAATTTGTATCGCTACAGAATTGATTATCGGCTCGAAAAACGAACTCCTTTCCTAACTTTTACATTCTAATGTTTGACTAAATTTGGTGATGATTGATAAATGCGTTCTTGAGACTTTTATCTCCCGGACGGACGGAAAATGTACATGTATAACGGAATTTTGTTAAGCCGAAGTAGTGGAAAATGGATCGATCTGGAACAGTATTGGCCAACATAGGACAAATCACAAGCCCCTGGGAAATTGACCACCATACACCGTGAGTCCACGGTCTTTTACAACCTCGATTTTAGGGGTGAATTTATCCCCTTTTATAAGCACTTTTAGGGGGTGTACTCGTTCTCTTTTACGAGCACATTTTAGGGGGTGAACTCGTTCCCTTTTATGAGCATATTTCCAACCCCTACGAACATCACACAGCAGAGCAGATAACACATAAGGCTACGTAACACACAGCAGAACAGATAACACATAACACTCGTTCTCTTTTATGAGCACATTTTAAGGGTGAACTCGTTCCCTTTTATGAGCACTTTTTCAACCCCTATTTTAACATAGCAGATAACACATAAGATTACAAACACATAGCAAAGCAGATAACACACACGACTACGTAACACACAGCAGAGCAGATAACACATAAGGCTACGTAACATAACAAGGGTGTACTCGTTCTCTTTTATGAGCATATTTTTCAACCCCTATTTTAACATAGCAGATAACACATAAGATTACGAACACATAGAAGAGCAGATAACACATAAGACTGCGTAACACACAGCAGAGCAGATAACACATAACATAGCAAGGGTGAACTCGTTCCCTTTTATGAGCATATTTTCCAACCCCTATTTTAACATAGCAGAAATTACACTGAGACTATGAACACACAGCAGAACAGATAATACATAGCACAGCTAATAAAAGAGCTTGGCTTATTTTCCAACCCCTATTTTAACATAGCAGAAATTACACTGATACTACGTAACACACAACAACCTCCATTTTAGGGGTGTACTCGTTCTCTTTTATGAGCATAATTTCCAACCCCTACGAAATGTTTTCAACCATTTAGCATAAGACTATGTAACACATAGCAGAGCAGATAATAAACACAACGACCTCCATTTTAGGGGGTGTATTCATTCCCTTTTATGAGCATATTTTTCAACCCCTATCATAACATAGTACAGATTACTTAGCAGATCTAATACGGCTTATTTTCCAACCCTTATTTTACCATAACAGAAACTAGGAATCATAGCGGACATAGCACAGGGGGTGTATTCATTTTCTCCACCCCTAATTGAACATAGCAGAAATTACACTGACACTACGAACACACAGCAGAGCAGATAACACATAAGAGTACGTAATATAGCAAGGGTGTATTCATTCCCTTTTATGAGCATATTTTTCAACCCTTATTTTAACATAGCAGAAATTACATAAGATTTTTCTCAACCCCTATTTTAAGACAATGAATACCTATGTAACATAGCGATTCGATACGCTCTTTGAACCGATTTGGGTGAAACTCGGTATATGGGGGTTTTCGGACATGCTGATTACAAATATCATACTTATTTTTACCTGGGTCTTATAGTTTATGTGGGATACGCCCTTTGTATGAAAATTTTAACCGATTTGGATGAAACTCGGTATATGGGGGTTTTCGGACATGCTGATTACGAATATCATATTTCTTTCTACCTGGGTCTTATAGTTTATGTGGGATACGCCCTTGGTATGACACTTAAAACCCAATCATTCGTAAACGAAGCAACATATTGAGATGGTGTTTCCACATTTTGTAATTGGTCACCAGGTACCACAAGTTCCAAAATAATGTCCATCGAGGTCAAAGGTCAAAATAATTAAAACCTAATTACTCGAAAACGAAGAAACGTATTGGGGTGCTGTTTCCACATTTAGTAATCGGCCACCAACTACTACAAGTTCCAAAATAATGATCATCGAGGTCAAAGGTCAACATACTTAAAACCTAATAACTCGAAAACTGAGCCAAATATTGAGGTGGTGTTTCCACATTTAGTAATCGGTCACCAAAGACCACATGTCTTAAAAGTGTCAACCATCGAGGTCAAAGGTCAAACTCGAAAACGGAGCCAAATATTGAGGTGGTGTTTCCACATTTAGTAATAGTTCATCAATCACTGCAAGTTCCAAAATAATGACCATCGAGAGCTTGTAAACGGAGCAACGAATTCAGGTGCTGTTTCCAAATCTAGTAATAGGTCATCAACTAGTACATGTTAAAAAGTACTGATCATCGAGGCCAAAGGTCAAAATACTTATAACCTAATAGCTCGAAAACGAAGCAACGTATTGAGGTGCTGTTTCCAAATCTAGTAATACGTCATCAACTATTACATGTTCCAAAAGTACTCACTATCGAGGTCAATGGTCAAATATTTAAGCCTTAATAACTTTAAACAAAACCTGTGTGACCTATTCAATTTTGTATCTAGCAGAGAAAAGTGAAGAATGAATAAATATGACTGGCTTACTTCGAGAAAGAAAGCAAAGATATGCCATATTAACTAGCTATGTATTATTTAAGCAAAACGAAGGGCTAAATTTGAGAAAGCGAACATGGACCATTTTACTCAAATTTGGATGGAGTATTTATCTTTGTATGAACCAAAAAAATGAAGAAGGTTCAATATTTCTATACAATTTTGCACTACCCAAATAAACGAAGGAATACCAACCAGAAAAAAGAAGTGAAGACTAGGTGGATTATTTTCTTTTGTACCAACTAGAAAAGAGAAGAAGAGCTACTTTAACTAGCTCAGAATTTATGTAACTTTTGAACTACTGAAATGTTCTATTTTTGTATCAATCAGAAAAACCCGAAGAAGGATAATTTTTACAAGTTGATAATTTCTGTGACGAAAGAATAATTTCGATGTTCTACTTTTATACCAACGAGAAAAAAATGAACTAGCTGAATATACGAAATAATAAATTTAAGTGACTTATTCAATTTTGTATTAATGAGAAATGGCATTTTAACTGGCTCAGAATTTTACTACTCAAATAAACAATGAAGCATTTAATTTTGTACCACCGAGAAGAAAAAGAAATTGCACCATTTTGGAGTATTCAAATAAACAAAGGAATTATAATTTGTGTCAACTCTAAAATCAATTAAACGAAGTAATGCATTTGAGTGAGCTATTTAATTTGAAAAACAGAAGTTGAGTATTTTATACAATTTTGTATTATTTCAACAAACAAAAGTAAAAAGCAAAAAAGGACCATTTTAAACTAGTCTAATAAACGAAGGCATAAATATGAGTGAGCTATTTAATTTTGTAGCAACCAAAGGATTTTCACGAAAGAACAAAATTGTACTTATCAGAAAAAGCGAAGAAGACCCATTTTAACTAACTGAGAATTTCTGAACCTTTTTGTACTATTTAAACAAACGATGAGATAAATTTGAGTGACCTGTTTTTTGTACTAACCAGAAAAATCAAAGAAGATCCAATTTTGCTAACTCAGATTTTATATACCTTTATACTAGCTCAATGAACGAAAGAGCAAATTTAAGTGTTCTACTTTTTATACCAAACAAAGAAGAACCATTTTGTACTACTCAAATAAACGAAAGAAAAAACGAAAAAAGACCAATTTAACTAGCTCAGAATTTATATACGTTTTGTTTAGGTGTCCTACTTTTTGTACCAGCGTGAAATGCCATTTTAACCAGCTCAGTAGTATTCAAATAATCAAAAAACCGAAGAAGGATCATTTTAACTAGCTCAGAATTTCTGTACTTTTGTGCCCTTCAAACAAATGAAAAAACTAAATTTGGATGGAGTATTATTTTTGTGCCAAGCAGGAAAATGATTTGTAACAATCAGAAGAAAACAGCTGAGAATTTTATACCTTTGTGGTGTTACATTTTGTATATTTCTTGTGTCATCCAGAAAACAATTTAAATTGACTCTCCCGGCACTAAGAAAGGCTCATAAAATTTTGAACGTGAGATTTAACAACACAGAGTTGAGTCATAATTGTGTAGAACAGACTCCATAGTAATTTGCGTAACAGCATACTTGACCATTTTGAATCACAGCAGAAGAAGAGATTATATCAAAGTAAGAGAAGTTTTCAAAGTTACATGTTGCTGCAGATATTTAAACAACGTTACGAATGCGTTACCTAATATTTGTATTGCTAGTATACTGCGTATTGCTCAACGATTCAATTATTTTTTAAAACTTTTTTCCACGTCTAAGGTAAATTATATGAAACTTCAAATATATATTTTTGCATTTATGTATTTCATTATAATGGAATATAAGTTTATAGAGTATATTTGGAAAATAATAGAACATACATTATGATGTTTTATATTGCTTGAAACATATTATTAAACATGGAGAATGCATAGAATGCTTGTATTGTAGATATATAAAATTATTTATTTGATTTGGTTTTTGCTGAAGAGCAGAAAAATGACTAGCACGGAGATTGTTTATGTTTCACTTAGAGAAAAAGAAATTCAGTGTGAAAACGAAAAACCTATACTGTTAATTCACTCGTCTGACCCCGATTTGCCAGATGAATTACGTGATAAAGTGAGAATCATATATCCAACACAAGAAATAGAAAAAGTGTATTATTTTAGACGCTATAATAGATATAATGATGAAATACTCCCGGAAAGTGATGATGACTGTATTTCAAATATTACCTGTTTTAAACTGGAAGCTAATGAGTGCGAGTGTACTATTGAAACTATTAGTCATACATGTGTTATACAATTATTTAATGAGTATACACCAAATTCAGTATTATTATGTGAAGCATGTTCTAAACCTAATGAGAATGAAAAAAATCACAACTGTTTGCTCCAGTATGATTACGAATTATTGCAAAAGGTGTGGACGATCTTAATTAAATGTGAAATGAGAGAGAAAATCTATAAACTTTATATAAAGAAGCATTTTAAAGGTTGTAATATTAACAACTCTTATACTTTGGAAAAAAATTAATCTGGTATATGAATACATTCAGAGTGTGATTATTATATCAACAAAATAGTAGAAATGTTTTTAGAGAAAGATAAACAATTATTTAATTCTGTAAATGAACACTGAGCCCACTGTAGCATATGCATTTGATTGTGTAAGAATAGAAGAACTTGAACTGTTAACTGGATCAATTTGTAGTACTGTAATATTAAGAATTTAATAGATAACTAACATTGAACTCTGGCAACTGAATTGTCAGAGAGAGTCAATTTAAATTGTTCTCTGGATGACACAAAATATACAAAATGTAACACCACAAAGGTATAAAATTCTCAGCTGTTTTCTTCTGATTGTTACAAAAATGAAATAGAGTAACACAAAATGGTATAATGGACCTTCATGGTTGGTATAAAACTAAAAGAGGCTTGCTATAAAAGTGAATAGGTCAAACAAATTTATTCCTTCGTTTATTTGAATAACACAAAAAGGTATAGAAATTCTGAGTTTATTCCGTCGTTTGTTTGAGTAGCAGAATATGGTATTTCCTTGTTTTTCTCTGGTTGGTACAGAAAGTAGAATTTGAGTAGTACAAAATGTACATAAAATAGACCTTCTCCGTTTTTTTTAATTGCAAACAAAATTTTTTCTACTTGGTATAAAATTGAATAATTCACTCAGTTTTAATAGCACAAAAGGTACAAATTGACCTTCTTTGCTTAAGCCACTCAAAATTTATTCTTTCGTTTCTTTGAGTTAGTTAATATGGTTATTTGATTAGTACAAAATGTTAATTCTTTTCTTTTCCTGCTTGCTTTCAAAACTGAATAGGTCAAAAACATTTATTACTTCGTTTATTTGATTAGTACAAAATGGTATAAAATTCTGAGTTAGCTAAATTGGACCTCCTTCGCTTTCTTCGTTTATTTAAATAGCACAAAAAGGAATAAGATGATTAGTTATTTAAAATGGTATTTCTTATTGATACCAAATTGAATAGGTCACTCAAATTTATTCATTTGTTGATTTGTGTATCACAAAAATACTCAGCTAGTTAAAATGGCCCTTCTTTGCTTTTCTTCTGATTGGTATAAAATTGAATAGATCACTCAAATTTATCCCTTTGTTTGTTTAAATAGCACATAAAGGTATAAAATGATCCTTCTTCGCCTTTTCTGCTCAGTACAAATTCTTTCCTTTTTCTTCTTGGCACAAAAAATAATACTCCATCCAAATTTAGTTTTTTGATTTGTTTGAATGGCACAAAAGTACAGAAATTCTGAGCTAGTTAAAATGATCCTTCTTCGGTTTTTTGATTATTTGAATACTACTGAGCTGGTTAAAATGGCATTTCACGCTGGTACAAAAAGTAGGACACCTAAACAAAACGTATATAAATTCTGAGTTAGTTAAATTGGACTTTTTTCGGTTTTTCTTTCCTTTATTTGAGTAGTACAAAATGGTTCTTCTTTGTTTGGTATAAAAAGTAGAACACTCAAATTTGCTCTTTCGTTCATTGAGCTAGTATAAAGGTATATATATTCTGAGTTTGCTAAATTTGACATTCTTCGATTTTTCTGGTTAGTACAAAAAACAGGTCACTCAAATTTATCTCATCGTTTGTTTAAATAGTACAAAAAGGTTCAGAAATTCTCAGTTAGTTAAAATGGGTCTTCTTCGCTTTTTCTGATTTGTACAATTTTGTTCTTTCGTGAAAATCCTTTGGTTGCTACAAAATTAAATAGCTCACTCATATTTATGCCTTCGTTTACTAGACTAGTTTAAAATGGTCCTTTTTTGCTTTTTACTTTTGTTTGTTGAAATAATACAAAATTGTATAAAATACTCAACTTCTGTTTTTTTCAAATTAAATAGCTCACTCAAATGCATTACTTCGTTTAATTGATTTTACAGTTGACACAAATTATAAATCCTTTGTTTATTTGCATACTCCAAAATGGTGCAATTTCTTTTTTTTCTCGGTTGTACAAAATTAAATGCTTCATTGTTTATTTGAGTAGTAAAATTCTGAGCCAGTTAAAATGCCATTTCTCATTGATACATAATTTAATAGGTCACTTAAATTTATTATTTCGTATATTCAGCTAGTTCATTTTTTCTCGTTGGTATAAAAGTAGAACATCGAAATTATTCTTTCGTCACAGAAATTATCAACTTGTTAAAATTATTCTTCTTCGGGTTTTTCTGATTGATACAAAAATTGAACATTTCAGTAGTTCAAAAGTTACATAAATTCTGAGCTAGTTAAAGTAGCTCTTCTTCTCTTTTCTAGTTGGTACAAAAGAAAATAATCCACCTAGTCTTCACTTCTTTTTTCTGGTTGGTATTCCTTCGTTTATTTGGGTAGTGAAAAATTGTATAGAAATATTGAACCTTCTTCATTTTTTTGGTTCATACAAAGATAAATACTCCATCCAAATTTGAGTAAAATGGTCCATGTTCGCTTTCTCAAATTTAGCCCTTCGTTTTGCTTAAATAATACATAGCTAGTTAATATGGCATATCCTTGCTTTCTTTCTCGAAGTAAGCCAGTCATATTTATTCATTCTTCACTTTTCTCTGCTAGATACAAAATTGAATAGGTCACACAGGTTTTGCTTAAAGTTATTAAGGCTTAAATATTTGACCATTGACCTCGATAGTGAGTACTTTTGGAACATGTAATAGTTGATGACGTATTACTAGATTTGGAAACAGCACCTCAATACGTTGCTTCGTTTTCGAGCTATTAGGTTATAAGTATTTTGACCTTTGGCCTCGATGATCAGTACTTTTTAACATGTACTAGTTGATGACCTATTACTAGATTTGGAAACAGCACCTGAATCCGTTGCTTCGTTTACAAGCTCTCGATGGTCATTATTTTGGAACTTGCAGTGATTGATGAACTATTACTAAATGTGGAAACACCACCTCAATATTTGGCTCCGTTTTCGAGTTTGACCTTTGACCTCGATGGTTGACACTTTTGAGACATGTGTTCTTTGGTGACCGATTACTAAATGTGGAAACACCACCTCAATATTTGGCTCAGTTTTCGAGTTATTAGGTTTTAAGTATGTTGACCTTTGACCTCGATGATCATTATTTTGGAACTTGTAGTAGTTGGTGTCCGATTACTAAATGTGAAAACATCACCTCAATACGTTGCTTCGTTTTCGAGTTTTTAGGTTTTAAGTATTTTGACCTTTGACCTCGATGGACATTATTTTGGATCCTGTGGTACCTGATGACCAGTTACTAAATGTGGAAACACCATCTCAATATGTTGCTTCGTTTACGAGTGATTGGGTTTTAAGTGTCATACAAAGGGCGTTTCCCACATAAACTATAAGGCCCAGGTAGAAAGAAATATGATATTCGTAATCAGCATGTCCGAAAACCCCCATATACCGAGTTTCATCCAAATCGTTAAAATTGTCATACAAAGGGCATATCCAACATGAACTATAAGACCCAGATAAAAATAAGTATGATATTTGTAATCAGCATGTCCGAGAACCCCCATATACCGATTTTCATCCAAATCGGTTAAAATTGTCATACAAAGGGCGTATCCCACATAAACTATAGGACCCAGGTAAAAATAAGTATGATATTCGTACTCAGCATGGTCGAAGACCCCCATATGCCGAGTTTCATCCAAATCGGTTCAAAGAGCGTATCGAATCGCTATGTTACATAGGTATCCATTGTCTTAAAATAGGGGTTGAAAAAAATCTTATGTAATTTCTGCTATGTTAAAATAAGGGTTGAAAAATATGCTCATAAAAGGGAATGAATACACCCTTGCTATGTTACGTACTCTTATGTGTTATCTGCTCTGCTGTGTGTTCGTAGTGTCAGTGTAATTTCTGCTATGTTCAATTAGGGGTGGAGAAAATGAATACACCCCCTGTGCTATGTCCGCTATGATTCCTAGTTTCTGTTATGGTAAAATAAGGATTGGAAAATAAGCCGTATTAGATCTGCTAAGTAATCTGTACTATGTTATGATAGGGGTTGAAAAATATGCTCATAAAAGGGAATGAATACACCCCCTAAAATGGAGGTCGTTGTGTTTATTATCTGCTCTGCTATTTGTTACATAGTCTTATGCTAAATGGTTGAAAACATTTCGTAGGGGTTGGAAATTATGCTCATAAAAGAGAACGAGTACACCCCTAAAATGGAGGTTGTTGTGTGTTACGTAGTATCAGTGTAATTTCTGCTATGTTAAAATAGGGGTTGGAAAATAAGCCAAGCTCTTTTATTAGCTGTGCTATGTATTATCTGTTCTGCTGTGTGTTCATAGTCTCAGTGTAATTTCTGCTATGTTAAAATAGGGGTTGGAAAATATGCTCATAAAAGGGAACGAGTTCACCCTTGCTATGTTATGTGTTATCTGCTCTGCTGTGTGTTACGCAGTCTTATGTGTTATCTGCTCTTCTATGTGTTCGTAATCTTATGTGTTATCTGCTATGTTAAAATAGGGGTTGAAAAATATGCTCATAAAAGAGAACGAGTGTTATGTGTTATCTTTTCTGCTGTGTGTTACGTAGCCTTATGTGTTATCTGCTCTGCTGTGTGATGTTTGTAGGGGTTGGAAATATGCTCATAAAAGGGAACGAGTTCACCCCCTAAAATGTGCTTGTAAAAAAGAACAGGGAATAAATTCACCCCTAAAGTGGAGGTCGTAAAAGACCGTGGGCTCACGGTGTACGGTGGTCAATTTCCCAGGGGCTTGTGAGTTGTCCTATGTTGGCCAACTTTTCCAGATCGATACATTTTCCACTACTAGCCGAACTCCACAGAAACTAGTTTTCTGTTATATTGTGCTATATATTGAAGGATCAAACGTCTAAATTCTGTAAGCACGCATATTTGATAAGAAAATAAATGAAATGAAAACATACCAAAAGTTAACCGAACTCTCACCACTATTTACGAATCTTAAAAAAAAAATGAGTGGACTCCATGAGTGAGTAAAGAAAGATTCAAAAACAGTTCCGATTTAAAACAGTACAAATATAGTCTAAAAAGAAAAGTAATCAAGAAACAAAATTTTACAATAAAATAAAAGAAAGGAAAAGAAGATGATCTCAGTTTCGAACAGTAAAAAAGGGCAGATAAGTATTGCTTCGTTCGTCACATTGATCGTCGTTGTAGTGTTTGTAGGTCAGATCTTTCCTAACAAGTTGTGGGGACGCTAAATATTGATCATAACCTGGGACGTAAGCAGTGAATGGAGTCGTGATATTCTGGGCATTCCAAATATCTTTTTTTTCTATAATGTTTTTTACAGGTGAGTACAAATTTTATTAATTTTTCCTCATAACGAATTTAACTCCACTAAAGGCTTTGGATCCTTCTCAAATAAATTCATGTAACGTGCCTGATCAAAATGTTGCAAATTAAAAAAAAAATGTATTACGTAATTTACCTAGAACTATTTTTGTCTTATTTGAAGACGGGAAAATTCCTCCAACTCGTCTTGTCCCGTACGTATCCTTAACACTGGGAGTCCGCCACCCATAGTTTATAATATTTAGACTGCATATATCATTTTGTTTTTTATATATATATTTAAAATACCGACTAGTTTGAAACTTCTCTCGCCTTCCTGTATCTCTGAAGTTGCCTAACTTGGCGGGATTTCTTGAATGGAAAATTAAAATCAAATGAAACATTCACACTACACATTCATTCCCGCCCCACGATTATGCCCTTTAGTATAAGGGAGACGATGATTAAGTGAAGTGAATGATGATGGGAGAATTAGTGGAATGACAAAGTTGGAGGAAACAGGAGTACCCAAAGAAAACCTACGGACACGATGTTGTCTACCCCAACTCACTTGGCCAGGGGTCGAATCAAGGATCCAATGCACCAGAGGTAAGCACTCTACCACTTAGCCACGGTGACCCCACTCTTGAATGGAAGACTAAGTATTTCGACTATATATTACGAACTCATCTAACATCAATTAAAATTGATGAAAATGCAATTGCTGTTTACATCTTTCCCTGTAAGTGAAGAGCGAGCTTAGAAATTGAAAGAAACAACAGCCAGACCGCGGTGAACTGACGGGAATGAGCGATTTGTTGCACTGCATAAAGAGGTTCAGTGTTCTGAAAATCCTGTTGTCTCTTTGAATTTGAAAGAACCGTAGCTATTTTCTGAGTTGTTGGAATCGAAACTAATGTTGAACGCTTAATGAAAATTTGCACTTTGTATAAGGAGAAATCTTAAGAGTCTGTATCACCCCTCTCTGTAAAATGCGAAATAGAGGTTATCTCCTTTCATCCTTGAAGCCAATTCACACAACCAATCTTCATCAAAATTTGAGGAGAGCAAGTTGAAGGTTGAATGAAGGGTGGTCTTGATTCATTTTGCTAATTTATTGTTTATTTTTGCTATTATTATTATCCTAAAGTTGTCAATTTTTCGAACATTACAAACGTGAAAATAGAAGTAAATTCATGAATTTTGATCAAGACCACCACAGAAGAAGTCTTCATTTGTAAAGTTCAGGCACAAGAAACATAATTATTTAATTCGTATATTCATAAACACGAAAGGAGCGAAGTACTTCATTCAAAATTATTGTGTCATTCGTTTTCCGTCTCTGATCAGCAAAGTGAAATCCATCTCCCCCTCTGGTATGGTCAAGCTTCCTCACTCTCCTCACCCCGTGAAGAACAGAGGAACCTTGCCTTTTCGTGAAGACCTTGGAAGCACACAGGAAGCAGGAGGGGGTGGATAACTCTGCAGGAGGGTGAGTGGCGCAAAGGCAATACACGAAAGGACAAAACAAATGTCAATCGTTCGGTACCAGTCCTATGGTGGAGGAAAATGTTGAGATGGAACTAAATCAGGTTTAAAGAAGTTTTGATGTTTCAAACTCGAGCGTGATATAGGGAGGAGCCGGGGCAAGGGAGAATGTCCCCCTCAGATTTCAATATGACTGAGTTATATATATATATATATATATATATATATATATATATATATATAGTGGCGGATCCAGGATATGATCAAGGGAGGGGCTAAGCCATAGTTTGCCGCTTTATCCAGTGTAAAACAGGATTGAAGTCCATTTTATCCAGTGTATACCTGAGGGTCAAGGGAAGGGGGGGCCTACAGCCCCCCTTGGATCCGCCCTTATATATATATATAATTCTCAATAAGAATTTTTTAAAATCTAAATAATACTTATAAAAAGATTTAATAATAAAGTATAGCATAAATACAAAATTATTAATACAAAATTTGAACTGTAACCAAGCTCCTCTCATTTAAAACATTGAAATAAATATACAATGACTACATAATAACATTTATATCTAAATTATTTTGTTTTTAACCTATGCTACGTAGGTATGTAAGAAATAATGTACAAAGATAAGTATCTGTATTAATGGAAAATGTAGATGAAAGTGTGATTCTTAATTCCATACTATATTATTATTACTATTATTATTATTATTATTATTATTATTATTATTATTATTATTATTATTATTATTATTGTTATCTCCTTGGAGCAGTACAGTGTGTGCTTTTTTTTAATGATTTTCCAATGATAAGTTTTATTTATAGTCAGGAGTTGGTATTTCTGATACTGTTTTGGATGGCACCTCATTATGTTCCACAAAGCAAAATATCATTTTACTAGGATAATGAACAACGAGTAAACAATGTTTAGTATAAATTAAATAAGAAACAGAAATGCATGTAATGATTTATATTTTTATTCATTCAGAGAAGACACTGTTACAAACTGACAACAAAATTACTTTTTCTCTCACAGCATTCCATTTTGAACAAAGATATGTAATATCTACATTTTTCATTAGTATCACACCACAATACATGAGAATCGTACATTGAATCACTGATTTTTTATGTTCGCATCAGCATCACACTACAATACATGAGAACCATACATTGGATCACTGATTGTTTATGTTCACATCAGCATCACACTACAATACATGAGAATCTTACAATGGATCACTGATTTTTTTATGTTCGCATCAGTATCACACCACAATGAGAATCGTACATTGGATCACTGTTCATTTATGTTCATACTTTAAAGATATAGAAGTAAAAAAAATATAATCAGTTGGAATATATATAGATAAAGGAACCTGGGGCAAAAAGGATAACGGTGATTTCTATACCTCGCTGCGATTTAGCGGCCAGTAAGGAAGAAACATTGTCAAGAAAGGATGGATAGCGTGCGTAAATAGCGTCAAGATTGGCGGAAGTACAGCAGTAGTATGGGTCATTTCCTTGTGTATGAGGTCTGATATGTAATTTTTTAAAAATTTTCACGTGTATATTTAGACAATTCAATTTATTGCAGATGTTTCAACTATAAATATATTGACAGTGTATTTTGTTTGTATTTGTTGTGTGTTGGTTAGTTTTATCTGCATCATGTTATAACAGAGGTATTCGTTGAGTAAACAATACACCGTGTAAGGGTCAAATAGATGGGGGCAAAACGGTATTGCAAATTCACATGTGCTTTTCTAATTGTTACTCAACATGTATAATTTTAAACTTAGCCGTTTACATTGTTCAACAAGGAGATATGGAACTGCTAGTAAATTAATGCTTCTTACATTTTGTCAATCGATTAGAAATAGGCCTACATTAGAAATTTTGTTGCAATACATACCTGATGAACATAGGTATTACTATCGCATCAACCATTACTAGCGCTGCCCCATTCTAGAAATAAGGAAGGTAAACCTACGCGTAACCTCTTCCTTCGCGTGACGTCAACTTCGACACCAAGTCACTGTCTCTCCGTATAAGAAATCATTGTCTCACCCTCTCAGTTGACAGGTTGTTAGTTGCATTTGTGTTGAAGATTTTCTACGTTTTCATTTTTTTTTTAAGATTTGGTTAGTTTGTTATACACTGTTGTGTATGACATTTGCTGCGTGTAAATATTGTTGTATATTTCGTGCTGTACATCTTGTGTAAATAGAACTCATCTATGGGGGTGTCGGGGGTATTCACGAACACTTAAACTTTGATTATAAATAACTCTTTTTGTTTTTGGAGATAAAATTTATATTTTTTGTGAATAGAAAGCTTGGAGTTTTTCTTGTTTACTAAAGTGCAGAGGAAAGTCAAAAGTAACATTTTTCACTAAATCAGTGAGAGGTTTTAAAAATGTACCTATGTTCGGGATTGCTCCAGTGGTCGGAGTAATCCCGAACATACTGTTTACTTTAAACTTTCCTTTACGAAACAAGCGAAATGCATTAAAATATTTTAAATAATATACCGTAATTTAATATTTAAATATTTAATAAGAATTATAACTACATACATAACTAATAAATATAGCAAATAATAAATATAGCGAACTATTTTAATTAATAAAGCTAATAACGCTTATTGGCAAGACATGATCTATTTCCCAAACCAAATTCATTAACTTATTACTTATTTTTCAATAAAAAAAAACTATTTAAATTTTTTTGATAATTTATTTCATACTATGGGGCAAACCCAAACCTCTGGGGTAATGGCAAACATTGTCTGGCATTTCCCCACGGGACGCCATTTTATTGTTATAGTTGAAACTAATTGTTGATTGCATACAGGCTAGTAAGATTACAAAGAACTAATGCTCAAATATAGCGAAATATATAGCCTTATCTGTAACAATATAGATAAGATAAGATTCAATATACCTTGCCCACATTGTGGAATCAACGTTATAAGCGAATCGCCAAAAAAAAAAGTATTCTTCCTGGCAACCCGTTTGACTGACTGCCACCAAATTTATACTACACTTTTCTAGGTCTTTCCGATAGCGTGCAGCGAAATCGTCTGTTTTCTAACAAGCTTCCTTGGGCGTAAGCTCGCGTGTTCGGCATTACCCTAGTGCTCGTGAATACCCCGGTTTCCCCTACTTCTTACATTGACTTTAAAAACTTTAAGAATGCCCTCATAGGCTGTGTGGGGCTGTACAACGAACACACGAAATAGAAAATTTGGTGGAGAGAATTTTATTCATTTCCAAAGCAGGAGGATTTACAACTGGGCCTATTGGGGATACCACTTAAGAAAAAAAAAACGCACTACGAACAATGCCTCTAAGGTGGTGAGGAAATTTGTCTAAATAGACTTTTTTCTATTTTCATTTTTTAAAAAAATAAAATATATTCCCATACCGGAATAAAATTCCAGTAATATAATAGACATGCAACGACGTAACTAAAGGGGGCAAATGGGGCCCCAGATTGGGGGAACGCAAAACTGGGCAAATATTTATTTTTACTATAAGATAAGGAAAGGAGTTTCAGAAAACAAAAAATCATAAAAAAAAGTTACCTCAGAAATTTAACAGGACTACAACGACTCACCAACCTTAGGATCATATCCACAGAGCATAAGTTAGCTTCAAAGCTATCTTTTGATAACATTGTAAAAGCCTTTGCAGTCAAACAGCGCCGTAACTTAGATTTTTTTGGGGGGGCGGGGGAGGGACGAGCATTAATAAGCGTATTTGAGCCCCTAGGAAAAGTTGTTTTTCTAATTCTTTGGCCCCCTCTTTCCATCCTTTTTTACTCCTTGCTATTCGGGAGAGCCCACAGGCTCCGGGGGACCCACAAAATCTGCGGGCCGTTAGTTACGCCCATGGCCCGTTCCATATTTGACAAATTTGTTTTATTTACCTTTTGTGTGCTGTTTTGTTTATGTAATGTAGTGGACCTGTTTGATGCTTCATTTATAATTTCATGTTCGTATCGTATATGCAGTAAGAACATTTTGTCTTAAAGTGGGCACTTCTTGAACGGCGGGGTGCTTTCCTGGGGGGCAGTTGTCCCCTACACCCACAAGTTACGACCCTGCAGTCAAAAGAGCCCGCAAAGTGAAATTTTAGTTCCAGTTTTTGTGTTTTCATTTAACTTACATTGATTTACGAGTTTTGCAAATGTCCAAGCAGAATACTCGAGACAACAGTTTGACTGCTTGTCATAATTAAATATTCTATTCTAAAGCAACAGACTGTTGATTCATTCTACACATATGCACATCTATATATAGTTCCAAAAAATATTGTGATTTGCAATTGTTATGATAAGATTATAAGAATTTGTCAAGCATGATACTCACAGATTATTTGGCAATCAAATACTAATTAGTTTGATGTGTTTACTTATACTAAAAATTAAATTATGTACTGCAATTTGAAATCAAGCTTTACCACTTGAAGAAAAATGAAATAGAAGAATTACTGTGATGCTATTATCAGGTGTAGTAGGGGTGCGTTTTCGTTTGGCTGGTCAAGGGCGCTAAGGCGAGTTATTGCCTCGGGCGACAACTAGCCTAGTTGCGTCGCTGTAGACATTAAATTAGAAATAGCAAATAGACAGCTGAAAGTGAGGAGAAAACTGTAATTTGACATTAGATTCCAAAGAGACGACAGCTTTACTCCTGTTCTCCTGTCCCGAGCGTGTGTCGAAGGTGATGTCAATGCGTGAATAGGACGAAAACTTGTCCGCTGATGGACTTATCCTGTCTTATTTCTACCCTGGCGCTGCCCGATCTGCAACACCGCGCACAATGATCCTTAGCCTTACTGAAGGTCTCATTGTGACGCTGTTTCCAATCAGACAATAATAACCAAGCTACTGATTTTCCCTGATCTTGTTAGTTTCACCAGGCGAATGACGTGATGATACTTTCTATAATGCTAAGGTCGCTGCCTTTTCACATCCTTGCCCTCCCCTACCCCATCCTGGGCCCTGACTGCTTAAAAGTCATAAATAAATTAAAATTCAAATAATCAAATAATTTCGTGGATGAGAAAATTTACATAGGGAAGAGAGACCATGCTTCGATCTATTGGTAAAGGCAACTACATTCAAGCAACCTTAAATATTCATGCTAATAACTCTACATCAAACTGCAAATAAAACTTTTAAGCTACGCATTCTCTTACAATTAGATAAGTTTGCCACCTACAATATCCTCAACTTATCCGATGAGAGTAAAGTTAACTACAAAGTGATTGTTAAGAATGTGATAAACTTGAAATTTATACCTAACCAATTACATTAACTTCAGTATTATTATATATATAAAAATAGACACTAGCAATACATATTCACAATTGGTGTCATTGTGTGACATTTTAAAAAACATTTCTAGAAAGAACTAATATACTGACAAATTTTGCTCATCTCCCACAACACACCTCATGTAACGGAGTATTATTAGCTGAATATAAAAAGAAGTCAATCTATATAAGAAAATGTTTTATACACATATTGTACATCTTACGGGGTGTTAATGTGCACGGTTTACAACGCTTGGGAGTTAATTGTAGAGATCAGGGGAAAAAATATTTGGCATTTTTCTTTTCCAGGCTCTACCAGGGAAAGGAGGCCCCAAACAAAAATGCAATTTTTTATTTGGTCCCTAGAATCAGTTCCCAAGCATTGTAAACCACACACATTAACACCCTGTATATTATATACAAATAACACTGTTCAACAAATTTTGATCGAAAGTATGTAAATTCTTTGAAATTGCGATTTTTACATTCATTTAAGCATAATATGAAAGGAAATGATAATGAAAGAATTTTCTTAGCTCAGGTTGTGAAAAAAAAACGCCCTTGTACAACAGTAGCTGTATATATACAAATGTATTAATATTTATAGAACATTTAAGCAAAATCCTTGTAAAAACCTACATTTCACTTTTTATTATCTATTTCACTGTGATGTGATAAGCTGGGGAGTTAAGAAGTACCCTAACCTATATCTTTCTATACCCTTGTACTTCCTTTTTCAAAATTGCGCAAATACTAGTTTCACAGCGATACAGAAAATAAAGTAACCGTGGTCAAGTTAAACATTAACAATTCCGTAATAAAAATCAGTATTAACATCAAAGCATGAAAAATATGTACAAATACCTTTTTGTGCAAGAACTACACTGCAATGTAGACAAAAGTTTCAAGTGATCCCTTGTACAGGATTATCTTTATTTTATTTTGAGCGCCTTCGCATGGCTTGCCTTTTGTAGGTTACATCTGGAGCATCCCTTGCAATAGTCCAACAGTAGTCGGCCAATATGTTTAAACTCCACTTTCCTTCATATCTCTTCCCCATTGCTGCAATATTTTGATGGAAACGCTCACCATGTTCGTCACTTACTGCTCCACAATCTTCGGGAAAGAAGTCTAGATGTGAATGAAGAAAGTGGAGTTTCAGAGACATATTGCAACCAAGATTTTCGTAGCACAATAACAACTTTGCTACCAGTTGTTAGTAATTTGTTGCTCGGTGTCTTCCCAAGAACTGTGAACAAACACTCTTCAAGCTTTCTCACGCAGCTTTCTCCTCACCTTGGAGAATTTCGTCGAACTTGTGATCTTTGAATAGTTGCCTAATCTGTGGCCCTATGAAAACACCCTCTTTAACTTTGGCATCACTTAATCGAGGGAATTGTCCTCTAAGGTACTTATAGGCCTCATCCTCTTGGTTCATGCTCTTAACAAAACTTTTCATAAGACCTTATTTAATATGTAGATAGGGAAGCAAAATTCGGTTACGATCTACCAGTGGTTCATGCTGCACATTTTTCACTCCCGGCTGAAGAGTTTCTCTGGTATTCCAATCACTTTTGCGGCAATGAGATCAACGATCTCTACTGTCCCATTCACATATAAAGCGACAATACTTTGTATACCCTAACTGCATACCTAGCAACAGTGCTATTACTTTAAGGTCACCACAAATGAGCCACTGAAAATCGTAATATTTAATGGCTTGAAGTAAACGTTTCAAGTTTTCATAAGATTCCTTCATATGAACTGCGTAACCTACAGGAATTGAAGGAAGTTCATTTCCAATATGTAAAAGCACTGCCTTTAAACTCACCTTGGACGAATCTATAAAGAGCCTCCACTCCGTAGGTTCGTAATTAATTTTAAGTACCCTCATGAGACCATTTATATCTGTACATGCCACAAGTGTGTCTTCCATAGTAAAAAATGAAGTGAACATCTTCTCTCTATTCCGATACACTGAAATATTTACTTTTTCCTGCAATAAATTCCATTGCGTTAAGCGTGACGCTAAAATTTCGGCTTTGCTTTTCGAGAGGTCCAAGTCTCTGATTAGATCACTTAGTTCCTCTTGAGTAAGTCTATGTGGTTCACATGGAGGTTCTTCTACAACAAACGTAGGGTCCTTCGAAGTACTTGATTCAGGAGCTTCAACTTCTTGATCATCATCAGAAAAAAGATCGTATTCTTTAGGTAGGTCAGGAACAGGTAGTCCTTCTTCATGTGGAACAGGGCGCATTGCAGAAGGAATGTTGGGATAGATCAAGGCCCGCTTCTTCTTCGTGGAAATTCCCTTCTTGACGGAAGGAACCATACAAAAATAACAGTCTCTGATGTGGTCGCTTGGCTCCCTCCAAATCATGGGCACTGCAAAAGGCATTGAGCGCCCCTTCCCATTAATCCAATTTCTTAGATTGCTGGCACAAGTGTTACACACAATGTGGGGTGCCCAAGATTTATCTTGGTCTCCAATTTTACAACCAAAGTAATATTGATAGGTTTTTCTTATTAGTGGTGTTATAGTCTGCATTTGAGGAAAATGTCACTTCTCCACACACGTAGCAGAAGCTATCCGCACTGTTTACACAATTTCGCGGCATTTTTGTTTATTGAAATCCTCAAAATGTCACTTGAAATAGTTCCGACAACTATTTAAAAATATACATTCGAAATACCAGTATTTTTGCGTACTTGTAGTTGTATTTTTATGTCCTGCACTACACAAACGTCACACCCAATACGCTGATAACTGCACTAAACCTGTCTTTTCTAACAACAGCAGAACACTACTGAGATAAGGAACACAATGAAACCAAGCGTTCATATAGTTTCTCCAGTGTTGCCAGATCAGTGTAACATTTTGCCCCAAACGAAGCGAATATATTTATTTTTAAAGCGTTATTATTAGACATGCCTGTAAAACGAAAAGTAGAGCTAATATTCGAAAATAACTTTCAAATTCGTGATCAGCACCACAAAATCAATAAGAATTAGTTGATTTTGTTCAATTTACATTTTCGTTGTTGAACAGTGTAATTTATTACAATAAAAATGCCTGCATAGCTTCTCAAATGATGGCTAATAATCTCATAATTTCCACCTAACCTTTTTAATAGGCTGAACAGCTTCAGTAACTGACGCCTTACGCTTTTCGGCCCTTTCCTCTATTGCCTTCAGTATGTAGAGTGGGTTTCTGATAGGCATGGAACGTCTACGGCGAGGGTCCACCAACTCTGGCAGAAGACGGTCCATATAGAATTTGCGAAGCTTTTCCTCCATCTCATTAGCCCAGAACTCATCGTCTCTATGTATCCTTTCCACCTTTATCCCAGAATTCGTCCACAATGCGAAGAGGCAATAACTTCTTCTTGTCACATGTAGTTGACCCTGTACTTGATAAAAATATGGGTGTTTTTTATTTTTTTGAAACGTTTCTTTTTCAAATTTCCAGAAGGTAAATTTCTTTTGTTTCACTGCTTCCTCAGGAGTCAGGTTTTTCGCAGAGAACGGGCATTTTACTTCTACGATACCATCTTTACCCACCAGGCCATCTGGGGAAGCACCCAAAAAAGATAGTTCTGGATCAACAAACAGGCCACATTGATCAATACTGATACCTAACATCATCTGAAGTTCTTCAATTGCAGTTTTTTCATGGGTTCTTCCGTACAGTATCAAAATCTTTATACAACATTGCTTCAACCATCTTGTCACAAGGCGTGTAAGGAAGACGTCTGCAAACTTTACCGAAGTTAGATGCTGTGAGCAAACGGCGCCTGACTTCTTTCCAGCGATGACAATCACGTTGTAGAAGTGTTCCTCTTTCAAGTTCATGACGTTGTTCAGAAGTTTTGGGTAGGTTCTCGAGGAATCTACTTTTCTCCTTCTCAAACTCGTCATGAGGCAAGTCTGGCTTCTGCGCCTGTGGTCCATAGCTCTCTTTGGAAGTGGATGACTTGCTTGTACGTCGCACTGAACGTTTTGAGGCATTTGTTAGTTGACGCTTCCTTCTACTTTCCAGCCGTTTGATATATTTTCCTGGGCTCGTATTGAAAACTCTCTTGTGGAAGGTATATATTGGGGACTTTGTGTTGTGGGAAACAACCGCTGCTTGAGCCCTTCCGGAGTAGGATCTTTTAAGACAGTAATTCACCCTCTTACCCCCAATAAACTTTGCTACCGTGGCGTTGAATTGTTCAACAGCATTGTTGTCTACATTGTGCAGCAAACTTCGAATATTGCGCAAAATACATACATTTTGCACCTCTTCAATGGAATGAAATATTCCACTAGCAATGAGTTCCGGGATGATGTTTTCTTCGTTGGCTTTTGGCCCCTCACAGAAGTAGCGAGCACAGTTTGAATGGTCCCCAAATACATGTTTTGGCGCATTCAACATGTCGTGCCTCAGCCCATTTATACGTTCCTGGTCTGTCAGGGTCACTTTCGACTTCCAGTGGCACACTGCTCCAACGACAGCAGTTCTCAATCTTTGGATGTTCGAACCAACTGTTTTCCTCAGAGAAATATGCTGAAGTTGACTGTTTGTTGCAATATTCTTGAGTTTATTGCAGTAATTTCGTAGGATGTGATTCCTACATTCAATTTTGGTGACTGTAAGGTTATCGTACGGCCTTCTTCTTAGTATCGTATAATAGACGCTGCTGTCTCCATCTGCAATTAAAGTTCCGTACATAACTCTGTACATTTCCATGCTTTCCTGAAAGCCATCTGCTATTATATCTGCTTCCATACTGCTTGACGAGCCTGTCCAGTTCTTGTAGCAGGTGTGGGGTCTGACTTCTTCACCTCTCGATTCTGCACGAGCACACATTGTACAATACCGATTTCTCACGCCAATGTATAAAACCTTTCGTGTGTGGAAACCGACAATGGCCGCCACTCCAGACAGTGAGCTGTGATGGTTTCGATAAGATCGTTTGGCCCACTACCCATCAGGAACCACTGTAAGAATTGGGATTGCGTTTTCATCCACGTCTCCTCGTGCTACGGCAAGGTCCGCTTCCTCTTTGGCAGCAGCCTCCATTTCACCGAGACAGGTCTTTTCCCACCCACTGCATACACGATCGTGGTACTTCGCATAAGTGTTCACAGACATAGCGGGGATTTCTAAAGCTGAAATCAGTTCTTCAAGCTGCCGAAATCCGATCCCAATACACATAGATCCTGTTACTACGGCTGTGTTAACGTCCATTTTAGAGTTACCTGGGTCGTCTGTGCTAATGAAAAAAAAATTCATTACACATGTTACACTGTAACTGAAAAATTGAAGCAAGACCACGTGGTATTTCTCCAATTATGGACAAGTTTTCAAGTGAACAACCAAAGGGACCGTGATTTGAATTTTTTTTCAGTTTATTTAGAAAAAAATTGATATCTACAATTCGACGCCCAGCTACTTTGTGTTCAGCTTTCCTTTGTGCTACTTCATCTTCCATACCTGAGAATGGTAGAGATTCCTGGAGATGCTGAGTTTCTTCATTCTCTGCCTGTTCTTGATTGATAATATCGTTTCGTTTCTTCAAATGGTCCTGTAAGGAGTCGGGTTCCGTGTCTGGTGAAAGATCTACAGAGTGTTGCTGTGACCTGAAACGTAAAAACATGCTCCGTTATAGCAAACAATAATAAAACATCATACAGGATACAGGATATGAGGCACTCTAAATGTAGAAACACACTCTCATTTTTCAACAGTTCTTGATTTATAAATTTAACAAGCTACAGATAATGCATATGCAGCAAAGCAAAATATGTATGTTATTTCCTTAAAATGACTCTCCTATTTTCTAATCGCTTTTCTACAGTCCATAAGACAGCGTAAGAAAAAAAAGAAAAGCCTGCTGAAGCAGGCCGACATGAAGCTACCTTTTCTAGAGATTGAGAGCACATTTTCACTTGTTGAGTTTTGTGACGCTTTTTGTCTATACCGCTGAAGAAATGTAAAATTCCTTCTCAGTTCACATGTAATTTTGGGTGAATGGCTGTTGGTGTCTTTATTATTATTATTATTATTATTATTATTATTATTATTATTATTATTTTCTAAGTGTAAGGTAAATGTAACAAAAGCCTATAATTACAAACTTCTGGGGTCAACGTGCCTCTTCGTGGAGGTCATGTTGAACGCCATCACACTTGTAACAATAAAGTATAACTCCTATCCGTATTTTAACAGCAAATTCCTTTTTCTTGACCCAAAAAACCCAGAACTGGACCAAATTAATTTTTGGGGTTCAACAAGAAAGTTTCTTTGTTTGCATGGGCACTTGCGGCGGCTATCTTGGACGCCATGACACCTGTTCTAGATTGTTTATTTCAAGAGCATAGTCGTTTTTCTTAATGACAAAAAAAAAACATATAACTAGTGACTAAATTCACTTCTGGGGTTAACAGGAAAGTTCCTTGGTTTGCTAGGGAATCCATGGCAGTCACCTTGGACGCCATCTCGGAAGAAGCAGGAAAACGTGAAAATAAAAATAAAAATTGGTACCCATTTTTTTTCTGTTTGGCCATATGAAAATCAACGGATTGAGCTAAAAATATTAAACTTCGCGCGAGAGCTGAAATACCTAACCCTGAGACCGTATTTTACATCATAGCAAATTTCGCCTCTCTAGGCTCAACAGTTTGTTCTAGGCACTTTTCAAGAATTAAATAGATTTGGTGGCCATATTGGATTCAAGATGGCGATTTGTTCAAATTTTGGTATTTTCCCCGAACTTACTTTCCTAGACACACCTTCGCCTCAAATTTCGTTTCCAGACTCTAGGTCCAACAGAGTGATCTGTGAATTTATATCAATTTGTGAATATGTGAGTCAGTGGCCATAGGGCTTTATAATATACGAGAGAAATAGACAAATAACTAGTACAGAGATACTAGATTGATATGTGTTTGGAATCAATCAGGTAACATTTTGCAACCAGCAGTATGACATTTGATAACATAGCAAGATCTGTGAAATCCTCTAAATTTTCAATACATAATTTCGGAGGTCAGAAAATGTGACTTGGCACTATCTGCACCCGAGGCCCTCAATTGAATGTGATCATCAGCATGATCCAACAACAAACTTTAGATATTACTTTCGTTTGATATGACTTTCTGAGAAATCTACCTGTCTCTTGCGGCCCTCTGCCAAAAATGTAATTGAAAATCGCAGTGTATTAATAGCTATATTTTACTGACAGAAACTGTCACCCATTGACGACCAATCGCATTACCACACTATTTAGAAGTACTCTAACTAACTAACTAACTAACTAACTCTATGGCCTATGGAACCCGGAGGTTCAGTGCCGCGTTCACAAAAGCTCTCCACTGACTTCTATCCTTAGCTAATTGCATCCAGTTTCTACTTTGTATTCCTATCTCTGCGAGATCCATCTTAATATTGTCCTCCCATCTGCGCCTAGGTCTTCCTAATGGTCGTTTTCCTATGGATCTACCAGTCAAGACTTTGAAAGCGTTTCTACTTTCTTCCATTCTAGCTACATGACCTGCCCACCTAAGCCTCCTAGACTTGACGACCCTAACAATGTTGGGTAAACCGTACAAACTATGTAGTTCCTCGTTATGAAGCTTCCGCCATTCCCCATTCTCGTTCCTCTTGGGTCCGAATATTCTTCTCAGGATCCTGTTCTCAAATACTTTCAGTCTATGTTCTTCCCTCAGAGTAAGCGACCATGTTTCACAACCATACAAAGCAACAGGCATGATTATCGTTTTATATATTTTAAGCTTCAAATTCCTCGACAGAATTCGCGACGACAAGAGATTTTGAACCGAATAGTAACACGAATTTCCTGCTTTTAGTCGACATTTAATTTCTTCGTGAATATGATTTTCGTCTGTTAATATTGATCCTAAGTACTCTTTAAATTTATTCCTTGTATAAATTTATGTGCTTCACTATCATCATAGATACAATCAGAAACACATAACAAGCAAATTACGAATTATGACGTTCTCCTTGTTATCAAGCCGAACGCTCGATTTCGAGTGATCTGTCATTACTTGCTTTCAAGCATCAGTTATGACTAGCTGACTGCGCACTTCACAGATCTAGTTCACAGGATACACAGGTGGGATTGTGAACTTTGACCTTACGTCGGTCTCAATACTCTCAGTATTTTTAGCCTTTAATTTTTGAAAATGCCATTACTAGCACACAGACCAATACAATTACCTTATGTATTTAGAACAGTTTTGAAAATACCTGAATATAGTACTCGTTAGAAAGATAATATGCAATTTTCTAATAACAAAGATACACGCATTAGAAAGATTTATGAGAAATTACAATAATAATGAATGGTAATAACTGCAACAAGATAGATGTAGGATACGGTGTATCTTGAGTCATTGGGGCATGTATATACATTTTTATTATTCTGTACAACAGAACAATTGTTAAAAAGTTGCTGTGTGCCTACATAATACCTAATATATATATATATATATATATATATATATATATATATATATATATATATATATATATACATATATATATATATATATATATATATATATATATATATATATATATATTGCGATTTTATTATTATTATTATTATTATTATTATTATTATTATTATTATTATTATTATTATTATTATTTCTGTAACCGAGACTGAATAGAGATGTTCTTTTGAAAATTCAATTTACAAATTTGATTTAGGCGGAAAGAACTGCGTTCATATCAGCTCAAAATTTCAATCAAACAGCAGGACGAAACAAAATTAATCTTCTGTTAGAACAGATTGGTTCCAACAGTGCTGCCTGTTGGTTAATTTGCGAAGAGCGCAAATATCTCTTTTTTTCTTTACTACCTGTTATATATTAGCCTGTTGTTCAGTCGGTGGAGAGCCGATTGGTAATTTATCGATACGATGGATATTCCTTCCACGGTGGGTGTAAAGAAACTTTTTAACTCAGGTTGTAAGTCCCAGAGCTCAACTCAGCTCCTGAAAATGAGTAGGCCAGATAAAGATACTGGGAGCTACTGGGATAAAGCTGCTGATCATGTGCCTCTCCCATAAAGCCATCTAGCAGGCTCTGGCCTTTAGTGGACTGCTTCGCTGTATAATTTAGATATGTTATTTGGTCATGAGACAGTATAGACAAGATTGTATTGATGTACCGCAAATGCCGGCAGAAAGTGCGATAAAAGGTCGACGACCATGAGCGCGACAGCCAAAACAGGGACAAATTAAAATCATCCAGGAATGAAATAAATTACAACAGTTGCTAGATTCGGTTGGTTTGGCGTTAGACAATGTTGTTAATTAACCCTTATATGATCCATGGTACGTTTTCGTATCATAATGCAGTGTTGTATTAACCACTTATTTAGGTCCTATAACACGTGGGTGTTTTTTATTGGTAAAGTCAGACATGGACACAAGAACACTCCAGATGCATTTTTGAACCAGAACGTCAACTTGATAGCACGAAATGGGGGCGGGGGTAGAGGGAGTGACATCACATTTTTTCTTGAGGCAATTTAAAAAAAATACCGCCTTTAGCTTTTAAGATACCAGATGGATATTTCGCATAGGTATTATATACACATGTAAATATCTATCAATTTCTTTTAGATCTCTACGTCAACCCGAGCTTTCAAAGGGGGATTTTTTCGGAAAATTTTCCAGTGTTCCGTTAATTTTGCGTTTTTAGATTATGATATGAGCATGTGAATAGTACCCTTTGAAAGGTTGCTTTATTCTGAAGAGAATGAGGTATGAACCATGATCCTAAAACGATGCAGTAAATGTTTACATTATGTGCTACATATACAAATCTACATAACACACACTTTTGACCTTGTGCCAGATTTCAAAATTTTTTCTCGCCCTTACTTTTCAAGACATCAGATTGAGATTTTGTACATGTAATGTCTACACCTTTAAGTATTTCCAATTTTTTTTTCAGATCTGTATATCAACCTGGGCCAGGGCCTGAGGGGTCCAAATGTATCAACAAGGGTATTTTTCGGAAAATTTCCCGGTTTTTCCCTAATTTCCCGTTTCTGGTGTATGCTATGGGCATGCGAGTGGTACCTTTTGAAAGGTTGCTTTATACTGAAGAGAATGAGGTATGACCCATGATCCAGGGACAAACAGTCTTGTTTTAGGAACAATTTACATAAAGTCTTATATATATATATATATATATATATATATATATATATATATATATATATATATATAGTGGCGGATCCAAGGGGGGGCTATAGGGGCTATAGCTCCCCCCCTTGACGCTCAAGTATACACTGGATAAAATGGACTTCAATCCTGCTTTACACTGGATAAAACGGCAAAATATGTTTTAGCCCCTCCCTTGATCATATTCTGGATCCGCCCCTGTGTATATATATATATATATATATATATATATTTCTAAGAATAAACTACTGGTACGCTGAACCTCAGGTTCATAATAGTTAAAAAGTAACGCATACCTTTCAAGGCATAATAATAATAATAATAATAATAATAATAATAATAATAATAATAATAATAATAATAATGTCCTGTAACGTATCACTGTAGTCTTGTAAGTAAAATCTCTTATGTACATAGGAGATGCTTTAAAAATGTGTGATTCTCCTACCTTAATTCTATAATATAATAAACGTAATGATAATCAATATTTCTTAGCGATTTGTTTCTTTTTTTTTTCTCTCTCTCTCTCTCTTTCTGTGAACGGGCGAAAGTAAGATGCTACTGTTTGTTTTCAAAAGTTCCACAAATACTGAATTTAAATAACAACACACATACAGTACATCGTTCACATAATGTTCTGAATACTAATCATGCTACCAAAATATTCTACAAACCTCTACTAAATTAATGGATAAATTTTGAGAAATTAATCTAGGGGATATTTTTACTAGGTCTTCTTCCTAATAATGAATAAAAACAATTAACTGAAATATTAAAACAGGAACTGAGCAAACGCTCCTCTGTGGAGAAAGTACAGAGGTGGAGTCCCAACAGAATTTTTGTTCAGTTTTGTCGGACTTCCGCGACAGACAAATTTGATGTGATTATTTCGTTGTGGGATGTCAGACTTTTCAGGGGGGAAAAAAGGATCGGTTCAGAGCCCTTATGGTTTATATTACCGTGCGGAGCAAGAGACATAAGGACCCAAATATTTCTAGTTCTTGAATATAATTAACTGACCGAGAAGGGACAAGGATTCGCAACTCTTTCTCTAGATCTGGTGCTTGGGGTCCCGGGTTCGAACCCGGCCCCCGCCAAGTGAACTTTGTGGTGGACAAACACTGTGTGCGTGGGTTTTCTCGGGGTTCTCCCGTTTCCTCCCACTTTCTTCATTCCACCATTTCATTCATTTCTCATCTTCACAGTCTCCTTTAACCTAACCGGCATAACCGTGGGACGTAAAACTCAAAGATTTCATTTCATTTTTTCTTTCTCTAGAAAGAAAAAAAGGAAAAACTATCAAAACTCTGATTTTCAATAAAACTATACGTTTGCTATTTGGTATTTTCGAACTAAAACCGCCAGAACTAAAACACTATATATATATATAGTGTTTGCAATGGGTCACATTGAAATTTTGCACACGTATTGTGAACCAGTGATTTTGAGATCCCTACGTCAACCTAGGTCCGGGTCCGAAGGGCTCAATGTTTTCGGAAAAGGGATTTTATTGAAAAATTGCCTGTTTCTGGTGTATGACACGAACAAGCGAGTGGTACCGTTGGAAAGGTTGCTCTATTGTGGAAAAAAAAGTGATACGAATCATGATACATGTACTATGATAAATAGCAATGAAGCAGTACCTACTTGACTGAAAGTCTAAAATTTACCTCAAAAAGCCAGGATCTTATAAACGTTAAAGTCAGATGTTGTTTGCTTTTTCATAGCTGGCATGTTCCTTGTTGCTATTATGTTGGTAAACCAATAATAATAATAATAATAATAATAATAATAATAATAATAATAATAATAATAATAATAATAATAAATACATAAATTGTGCTGACACTGACCCACCCTACCATTTATCTCACGCTCCGCTATTGACTGATGTATATTACAGTGAGAAGGAGAAGAATGTAAAATAAAATTTTGATTAGATTTGAAAGGCCAAACAAGAGAACACATAATTATGTAAGGTAATACTTACAACGGACTTTCCAATTTCGTCAGGTCCCAGCTCTGTGCTGCAGATGATGTCGCGTCCTTTGGTGGTGCGGTTGCCTGAGATGCTAACTGCTTCAGGGCCCTATCAACAAAATTAACAATGCAATTTACTATATGAAATTACTGCTGTTAATGGAATATTTATTACTGTCTCAAATATGTTCAAAAATTACAAATTATATATATATATATATATATATATATATATATATATATATGGCAATGGAAAATTAATTTCTGTCGTACGTTTAGCGTTACGATTTATTAAGTTTAGTTACAGTTGTATACAATTTGTCAAAGCTAATATTTTGTACGTAATGATCAAAGGACTACTTGGACTTTGCCTACTATACAATGAGTATTTGAACAAAATTCCTTGAGGATCCGTCACTGCTGTGAACTTTCTAAATGCAGCAAAATGAATGAAATTAAATGTAAAAATAAATAAATAACTTACCTTTGGGCTTCATTCCATTTTTGAATATTTCCTCCTCTAAAAGGTCTTCGCCTTTTAGAAAGGCTTAATTTTCCGTATTTCTGCGCTCCTTTCTTGTACTCACAGGAACTTCTCGCCATGCTCGTATCTTTATTTCCCGTAGACGTTTAGGTCTGACGAATGTCAACAAACTACGAAGTCTGGGGCGGCGCCGCTAAGTCTATTCTTATTACGGAATCTTACCAGGGGAGGAATTAGAATTGGCCCAAATAGCTTTTTCCCCACGATGTTTTGCTTTACTGTATAACGTTCAGGGGTATTTCGAGTGTCTTTGAACGGCTCTATGATACAGGGTCTTAACTAAACAGCTTATAGAAATAAATTCCTGATCTTGAACTAAACTTGACTGGAAACTTTTTTGTTCTATTTTCAACACTATTCGTTACTAAAGTGGTAAAATATCAATAATATAAACCGTATAATCAATATGTAAAAGTAGAGCTCACACACTGACATAGAATAATGAGTACTTTCCGGTTAATGTGGAAAGTTGAAATTTGACATGATTGTAGTTTTTCGGAACTAATCCACAGAAAAATTGCCAAAAGTAAATATTTTTCATCCTTACGTGTCCTAAAAGGAGGATGAAGAAATTCTCCATGTTATTTAAATGGAATGTTTTGGCCTATACTCTTCTACTTTAGGTACTTGGAATTGGAATAAAAACTTGGAATTCGATATGTATATATGTTTTGTTAGCGTTACCGAACTATATCACCAAATATGAAATTTTCCAAATTTAGAGTGGTCTTAAAAATCATTCCTGTGTTATTTTTGCATGGGACATATATTTCAACCGAACACGGATTTTCCACCAGGATTTTATGATGAAATTGGGCTGATTCTAGCCTTCCGGGACTATCCTACAGGAAAATTGCCTAGGGTGAATATTTTTGGTTTCCAAGGGGTCTAAAGAGTGGACGTAGAAATTCCAATCTTACTTAAAATTACGTTTTCCTGGGATACAAAATCGTATCGTTTAGGTAGTTGAAATAGGCAAAGAAACTTGAAATTCAATAGAATTGTGGGTTTAAGAAGTGCTACGCCGTAGTTCGTGCAAACGTGGGGGTTTGGAGGTAAATCCGACTATAGGCCAAATTTCGGAAATGTTAAGAACAAATTCACGAAATTCATTTTTCATGGAAAAGCTGATACATAAAAGATGCAATTCCGTATGCCAAGCAAATACCAGGGTCTGGGGATGAAGGCGCCATTTAGCCAAAGGCTAGTCAATATTATGAAATTGAAAGACACTATGTTTGTTACGCTTAATATCTTGAACTACCTAACCAATTTCGATCTAATTTTCAATGTAGGTTAGACTCTGGCCTGGGAGTGTTTTTATTTATTTACTTTGAAGGTAAAACTTAGGGAACGGGAGAGAAAGATATAAATAAAACTTAATAACTTTGGTACAAATTACCTACATTCTGGAAATATTCTACATTATGGGAGCGACAAATCAAGATGAATAAAAACCCGGTTCGAATGTTAAACTGACATAGTGTCGACCAACTTAGCATGCCTCAAATTACAATGCATCATGTTGGAAAAAAAATCTCTCGAACAAATACACTGTACAAGCTGGGGATAGGGACAGGTTATTCCTAGTCAAAAAAAAAAAAAAAAAGAAAATTTTGATAAAAATTAAAATAAATGATGATAACAAGCTCCTAAACCTCCCAATCTTGTCTGTGATAATTAACACTTATACTCACTGCTTATAGACTAAAGGTTGAAGTATCCAAGTTTAGTCCAAATCAATTCCAGGCATCCGTCATGGTGACTGAATTCCTTCAAAATCATTATTTTCTTTGAAAATCTGATTCTGAATTTTAGATATTATTCACTGATGACTGAAATGTTATGTTGAACAATTAAAGTCTAGGATTACAACGGTATATTACCGAAGTAAGCAGACCAAATTTATAAAGTCACTGCGTCGGAAATCAGATGTTGATTTTTCAATGGTTGATGACAGAAGACCCGGTCCTACCTCTCGACCAAGATGAGGTGAGATTTCTCAGCCAATCACAGCCAAGGAAAACACCCTCGTGACTAACGTTATGACGTTGCTAACATCTGGCAAAATTTCTGATTTTTGGGAATCTCAGAAGGGCGAGGGGGTTGTAATTTATTTTATTAATTTTATGATTGAAGGATTCTTTAACACTACAGTACTCGCATGAAATTATTGAAACATGAGTGCACGCGCGGAGTACAATTGTAGTCCATTTGATAAATATATATATCTTAGTGGTTATCCAATCGGTATTTTTTACATTCTTTTTGGGTTTTCACAAGCAATAAAGAACACATTTCAGTGCAAACATTTTGTTTTTTAATACACAAAAAAAATTAGAAGCCAAAACTTTAGAATGCGTATGCAATTTACTATATTTTTGTAAATGGTCGTTTATTTTCTTGTTATTTGATTAAAAATTGAAATAAAAGAGGAAATTTGCATTTAAAGTGTTAAAAACTGTTTAAAAAATAAAAACAAGTTTTTAAATTGTTTGCAAGTTTAACTTTTACACTAGAAAACAAGGTCAAAACTAGGCAAAATTTTGGATGTTTCAGTCATAAGAATCAGTGCAGAGAGTGTGATTGTGGTCAGAGCAGATCCACTTACTGCACATGAAACATCTTTTTCGGGTACTCTTGTTTCTTCATCTTCCACAAAGAGATTCGATAAGTTCCATAGCCACAGATTGCATTAAGTCTCTACGGTTGATCATAGCATCATTGTTATTTGCTTAGAATACAATGAGAGCGTTTTAACATGTGGAAGAAGAGAGTGAGTGGCATCTTTGCGAATTCCTGGCTGTATCACATTGGCGACACAATTTGTCCAACATGTCAACCCCAAATTTAGTGTTGTTCTATGAAGTAATAACTATGCAGTGTAGGTATGATGTTATGACGCTGTGTTCGCGTATTTCTTGGGTGCACTGGATAATATGCCATCTGGTAATTCTGACCAATCCAATGTAAAATTTTCCGTGAAACCTGTATTTCTGGATAACACCGTTCCTTTCTTCATCTTCTATTTCTTCCAAATCGTCACTACCACTTTTATAAGTCTCTACTCGACAACATCTTCCTCAATCTCATCCTAGTCTTCTATACTCAAAACACTTTCGTCGTCACTTTCAGTTTCTGTTAGCCACTGTCGTATCTGTTCTTGCTCTGACATTTTAAACTAACATATATATCACACATATTTGAGCGAATAATGTGAAATAATACATTCAAAACGAGAACAGTTAAAACGTTAGCCAGAAAACAAACTATCACGTCAGTACTCGCACGGATTACAATAGTAGTCCATGCGAAAATAACAATCCGTATAACATCAGTGTGTTGACTTTTGGAGCTATCACTCGACTAATGGTGTTCTAGAAACAGGTGAGGAAGGTAGACGACAGTTCAAGGTCACAAGTGATGCCAACTCTCAGATACCAGAAAACTAAAACCCACTGGACTACAATGGTAATCCGCGCGAGCAGTGTAGTGTTAAGAAACACTTGTGTGTCTGCTCTGACAGATGGTTTGGATGAAAAATAATATAAACCAGATTTTTACCTACTGTTGTTGACCAAATAAGGAAATAGACGTAGAAAAAAATTAATTACTATTTAAGAACAGAGAAATATTACCGAGAATATAAATTTGGTCTATTTCTCTTAGTTATTATTGAATTATATGAAGAAAAAGTTAATTTTTAACGTAAAATGAATAAATTTAATAAATAAATCGAATTTTTTACTATTAAAAGCCATTATTATATAGGGAGTCCCATTTCTAATTTCGCCATGAAAAAAGTATTATACCTAACTGTAATAGGTATATTACAGTGTCTGCTAAAGTAATTCGCGATTAAAAAAGTTTTTTTTAAAGTAAAATAAGGAGTGAGCCGGGCTCGAACTGTCGCACAGAAGACATGTAATTTACTAACTCGCCTGGGAACCAACTCGGCCAAACGCTTAAGTTACACTTTTCAAAGTCTTTTTCATTGTATCTAAAATACGCTAGTCTTAAATTCACATTACCGATTCGGGTTTTCTAACGAGAATTATCATGTTGCAACTAAATTTGAATGCCAAACCCTGGCTTAATTATTATATAAGGACTTTGCAGTACTATATGCATTAAAATTAAAACAGAAATATTGTGAAATCTTGGTTTGAAACTTCACGTCTATCTTGATTCCAAATACCTGTGCTATCATTTCTTGTTCAGGCAATGTTTGTAGGATCCGAAAGTTGCTATTGCTTTCTATTTTTCGCTTATATCATATTTAATAACCAGTATTTTGGCATAAACTTTTCAAGAAATATTCGTTTCTAACTTCTTTCTCCCATAAACAGACAAAGAAGACATAATACATTGTGAAAACAAAGTTCAGCTGAAAGTTACAGTGTAAGCGCAATGTTTTGAATATAGAGTTACATGTTTCTACATGTAATGGCACGACCTGAAGGTTGACGAATTCCTAACTTTTATCTTTTACGAAATAATAATAATAATAATAATAATAATAATAATAATAATAATAATAATAATAATAATAATAATAATAATAATAATAATAATAATTATTATTATTATTATTATTATTATTATTATTATTATTATTATTATTATTATTATTACTGAAGGTTTGATAATATATATTGTAGCATTTAAATATTCTAATATCTTAAGATAGAAAACGTGTTTCATTACCGATCAATCAGCTACGGATAAAATAAAAACGAAGAAAACATTTACACCGTATTCCGATCCGATAATCTCGAGGTTACTGGTCGAGCGCATTGACCACTGAATCACGATCACTACATGCTAAGTGATTCGTCTTTAGTGTCTTTACTTTTGGATGCATTGCCTCCACTTTTAAATTTCTAGCATATTTTTCTTGGTTTCAGAACTTCGTTTTTTTGCGATGATATTAGTCAATAATCTTTGGCATGGTTTATATTAATAACTTACTTGTTGTTAAACCTTCGGTTCAAAGTTTTTTAAAAAATAAACTACAGATATAATTCTTCGTGGCTAAACGGTTAGCATTGTCACCTTTCCCGTTGGAGTCCGGGGTTTGATTACTGACGTGAATTATTTGATTCGAATTTCTTGGTAGTCAATAGGTCTTGTGTCATATAGCCTAGCTGCTGAAAGCGACATTAATTTCCAAATCAACTCAAACAACAGATATAACTGATTTAATTGTCATAATCTGCAAACTGTTTCAAAGCAGTTGCCATTAACTGGTAAAGGAATTTTGTCCTACACGGTACATTCTAACGATAAAACAGGGACCTTGTTTTTATTTTCTGCAGATACCTGCGAAAGGAGCAATATGTCTCGAAAATCTTTCCAGGTAAAATGTCTGATTCATTTGAAATTACGTGCATACATAATACCTTGCAAGAAAGTGATAGTTTTCTTATAATAGGATGAGGATATTTCTGTAGCAAAATCTCATTTGAATTACTTTACAGGGATTGCCTTACATGTTATATCAATATATATTATTGCAATATGTACCTTTGCCACTTGTTAAACGCTTATTTCATTTACAATGGTATCCGTATATTCAAAGAGTAAATGAATGACAATTTCAGGCCGTTTCTGAAACCGCATTTGCCTTTATCATTTCCATGATTCTCAGCGTTGGAGTTTGCCTAATTTTTGAACTTGTACAGATGATCGTTAAAACTTGAAGTGTGGCAAATGGGCTAGTTCACATTGCTTCTGCAATTCTTAACAAAAAGAATTTGTATCCCGCATCAATTTTTTCTCTTTTCGTCACACTAACCCCATGTGTTCGATGTGTTGGTGTGTAGGAAATATTTAGTGTTTCCTTGCCGAGGAAAATCAAATTATAATATTTTGTTTCCAATATAAATGATGCATTAAATAAACTGAACTTAAATTTATAAGTTTTTGTTTTCCATAACTCTACTGGTCCTCCTAAGTAGTATGTGCGACCCTTGATCGTACTTCCTGATGAATTTTCCATTTTTCTCAGTCTCGCCTGATACGAATTGTTCGATTTCCCACTGTCACACGTATATTCCAGCTAAGGAACATTGAACACCCCTAAAACTCGTTCTCTTTTATGACCCCTATTTCTATGTGATAAAAAATGTGGGGTGTACTCGTTCTCATTTACGACCACCTTTTCAACATTACACAAAACTATGGAGTATGCTTCATCCCTGATATAACAAAGCAATAGTACGAAATATAGTAAGGGTCTGATTGTTTACATTCCTTATAGAACAGAGCAAATATAACACAAGACTACGGCATACGTTTCATTCCTTATTTAACGCAAAACTATGATGCATAGAAGAAATTTCAATCCTACTTAACATGTTAGAAATTCGACCATGTATGGTACCTTTTCCATGCCCTCTACTTACCATGGCAGAAATTATACAAGTATAGCAGAGGTGATGTCGTTCTATTTTTGTGATCCCCTATTTAGCAACACAAATTATAAACAACTATTGCATTTTTAACCCTTGTGCAACATAGTAGCAATGAAATAAGTAATAATCACCTTTCAATTCCAATCTAACATAGAAGTGTATTACCTATGACAACCTTCTTATTCCCAATATAACATACTAGAAATTACAAACAAAGGCTATGGCGATTTAATAACCTTATTTAACGTAGCAGAGAATATACAAAAAAGGCTACAAAGATTTACTACTTGCCCCAAACATGGTTCGAAATTTAACTAGCAATAATATTTGATTACTGTATGCTAGGCTGTATTAGGGAATGGTGTAAAGTATACTGACAAAAATACCTTGGCAAAAAATAATTGCAGATACTTATGTTTAAAAGAAATAAAGCGTTTTAAGGCTCAGTGTTGGCGGTATGTGTTACAAATACCTGCATATGCTGTGTTAATTGCTCGTTATCTGGTAGTTAGTCTGTGGGACTAGAAATAATAAGATGTTGATGATATAAAAAAGTTAGTTAGAAACATATGTCATACGAACAATGATAATTAATATATAGATTGTTTTAGACAATATTATAATGAAGGTGTGAGACATATGGTGTTAGATTAATGATTCGAAGTAAGTCAATGTTAATGAGTTTATGGCAGAAGATTGAATGAATGGTTTGTGATTATAGTACTTGTGCAGTGAAACGTCCCTTTCCGCCTAACCTAACAGTCGAATCCAAATCGAGTGTCTATATAATAATAATCATAATAATAATTACGATAATAATAATAATAATAATAATAATAATCCATTTAAACTCGATCAGCCCGGTCCGGCAGAATGGGCTTGGAGGACGGACACTCCCGTTCTGCCAGCGTCTCAAGGTGATATATTCCAATATTCCTTGCTTTTATCAATATAAATGTAGGGTATACAAGTAATATATATATATATATATATATATATATATATATATATATATATATATATATATAAAGAGAATATACCAACATTCACATTTTATATAACAAACTTTTTTACAACAAACTAATGGTGGTGTATATATACTAATACTTTAGATTAGTGTATATACACAATCAACAAATATATATAGGTTTTTTTTTAAAAAATACTAAAGATAAAATATTTAAATAATTTTCTGATATAGTTCGGTGTCAAAAATTCGATTGATCAATAATAATCAAATCCTAGAATTATTATTCAATTCATGCAAACTAAACGCAATATCGGTATTCAAATCACATTTCGAATATGCTAAGATACTAAATACTAAATACTAAGATAAAAATTATCTGCCATATGGAACCTTTGACCTTAGTTAAGTAATTTTAATTATTAGTACCAGAGAAACTAATTTTAATTATTACCTTTTTAATGTAGATTAATCTCATCAATAATATCCATAATCAATACAATTCAATGTAAAATTTAATATTCTTTAATTTCAACCTTTCTTATTTCTGAGTCGTTATGAAAACTTTTTCCCGTCCAGTACTTTCTAAATACTCTGAATATTTCCTCAAAATTTTCCACATAAATCTAAAAAAAATAACAAACATCAAATTTCTATAGTCAACTTAAATCAATTTCAATAATCATAAATATTTTTTCTTTCTTGCACAAATCTGATTTTTTTTATATAATTCTTCACGAGAGAGAAACTTCAGAAAATCATTCGTTATAAAGAAAAAAATCATATCTATAATCTCAAATTAATATTATTGTAGTATAGTTGCAAGGAATATTGGATAACTTACGGTCATGTCTTTTCAGAAAAATAAAACAAAATCAAACCTTGTCATTTCACCGCGAATGTAGAAAATAGGAAAGGGCAATTCTATTGCTAGGAAAACAGATCTCTGTCAAGAAATATATTATCGCCAACTAAACCAACCAAAACAGAATTACAAAAGACGACCTCACGACAGTGAAATACTAAACAAGAGACAATTACTTATTTGTTGAAAAATTCTACTAACCTATTTTATTACCTTTTTATTTCCTTATTACCTTCAGTCCTGTCATCGCACTGTTGTCCTCGGTACAATCTTTCTGACCAACTTTAATGACTTTCAGAGCATTATAAAATATTGGTTAAATGGATGCCAATTCGATAGTAACACAATTTCGGTTCCAAGCCTAATTTCCTGCAAAAAGAGCAGATCTTTCTGTAGGAAAGGACTAGGTATTTGAGGAACAAAAACCCATTCAGGCACTAAATAGCCAAGATAGTTAATTGGAACACGGTTGACAAACCACTCCGATTTGTTCGCTTCAGATAAATTCTTAAATATCACTATTTCACAGAATCTAATCATTGAGCCAATAACACCAAAAATAAACAGAAAACTAAGGAAAGGACAGTATTCACTAATTGAATAAATAAGAGACTAAAATATTCCAATATAAGCGAGCTTAAAAAGCAAGTTCCACTTTGTCTCCCTTGGCGGCGGCTCCGGCGCTTTTGCACGACTTCGAGAAAGCACTCCAAAATGAGTTAAATTCACTAAAGGCTCGAAGCTAATATATTGCTCGAAACACAAAACATGATAGTAGTTACTTTTTTCATCTTGGCACACGCACACCTCCAATTTGTTTGACGCTGGCTACTTTAACAAACAGCGCTGCAACAGCACAAACAAAGAACAGAATAGAGAACACCAAAACATGAGATCCGTGCAATACTACCATTGAAAGACGAGTCATGGACCAGAACAAGGATTCCATAACACGAAGCCTCGCGGTAAAGCCACGCCAAACTTTAATTCGAATGATTTTCTTATTCTCCTTGTAATGGCGCAAATACGTATTCTTCTATCTTTTCTTTTTTATATAGAACAATTCCAGTCAAACATTTTTGCATTATAATGTAATTTCCTTTTTTTTAGACTCTAACGTTAAATTAAGACAAACGTATATACATGTATATTCCCTTATGAAAAATCAAATTATAACACTTATATTGTATTCAAATAAGACATCTTGCAACGAGTCCATTGATCCAACAGGATATAAGCGATGATCCAGAGGCTACATCAAAGTTAACGGTCGAGGGGGGACGCGGTTGGCAATGGTCCGGTAGCGACTGATTACAACAAAAATCACGTGCAAAAGCAAGTGCTTTGAACTTTGAACTAGAATTTACCACAAGAAAGATTTTTATTTCTCTCTCTTGGAGACTTCCACCCTTTTGGCCTTTGGGACCGCTCATTGACCAAACGTGCACACATGATCGCTATATGCATTCATGCTCTTAGACAGAGTCAGAGATTTTTAAAAGGAAACGACTTTTTAATAATAATAATAATTATTATTATATTATTATTATTATTATTATTATTATAACAATGGGGTTAACAACTAGGGTCCCATTTCTTTATCTTGCATGGGAGGGCCGCAAGTCTGCTACGCCACTGCTGTCCCCTATTCTGTGTTAGTCTCTTTTTCGTTTCGTTTAGCTATTTATTTTTGTGCTGTTAGGCTTTTATATGAAACCTTTATATTATTTAACTTTTTCTTTTTATAAGTTTCTTTATGGATGGGGAGGGGGGAAAGAAAGAAATGCTTTCTTCTTATATCTGTTTCTTACCATTCATCTTGTTTGAACTGCTTAAGTAAGGCACTTTGTAACTTTTGATGTCATCCAACTCCGTCACAACAATAAAATTGTCATTCTTAACAATTTGTTTTATTCTCTTATTTGCAGTTTGCCACACTGATATATTTGTGAAAAAATTGAGGTTTGGTCAAACGCCTTTAGAATTTGCAACCAACCCCACCGCCGAGATTTTTGGGTCGCCTGCTATTGCAGGAAAAGGAGAATTGCAGGTGGTAATGCACTTTTGCAATCGTGTATACATGTATATTTGTCCATTCCCTGTCATAAGACATTGTTATAATAATGCACCCCTTTAAATTTTTGGGAGGCATACCTTGGCCCACATCCTAAATTTTGGAAATTGCTTAATTTCAACATTTAGTATAGTTTAGGATTCTAATATGTATAATGATAAATTTGGATGGTCCACCTCGTTCCCTTTTAGAGGTACAAAATTGCCAAAATATAAACGTAAGCAATATGTTGTACCACGTGTTTGGTTTTGGCCCAATTTATCCCATTGGATGCGTTCTTATTACCTTATATGGTCATGTATATGGGTTCCTTTATATGGGTTCATCATAAGACATGGGTACATTGATGCACCATTTAACATTTTTGGAGGGGTATCTTGGCTCCTCCACTCGGTTTTAGAAATTGTTTAATATAAGCATTTGCAGGATTTTAATATGTACCACTCTAAATTTGGATGGTCCACATCGTTCTCTCTCATGGCTAAAGAACTACAAAAAATCAAATTTGGAGGTTATTAACCCTTTGATAAGGATTTAGCAGCTTATATAGGTACGTACAGAGGTTTATTACGCTTATATGTTTGTGTTCCCTTTTAGATTTGGGAATTATCAAATAACAAAATTGGGTAAACGTTTTCTGGGACCGATTATAAATGTGGGGGTCCCTCTTATAGCCAACTATTCAAATTTGAAGGTTATTAACCTGCTTTATTATTGAATGAGTACAAGATTTATTACCTTTTCATAAGACACAGGTGTATCAATCTTAAATTTTGGGAAGAGTAGATTTCTTCTTGTTAATTAATAATTGTTCTTAGGTTTAGGTGGTATCGCTTTCTTTGGGTAAATCATTGTCAAATATGAATATGGTCACGTGATCTGTTATTGACATATGATGGGATTAGGTTTCTAGGAACTTGGTACATTTAAACTTTGTAGGATAATTTGAGAATTGTCAAAATGAAATTACGTCATTGGTTATGATTATTGCCGCCAAATATAAACGTAAGCAACACGATGTACCATTTGATTCGCCTTGATGAGATAGTGTACAGGGATTCATTTGTGACGAAAATGCAGGTCTCTTTCTGTTTACTTAGCTCGATAAATTCTACATAATGTAGAGAACTGCTCACGCTACAATTTAGCGGTTGTCGCAAAGGAATTATAACTAAATTACACCATGATTTTCATGGGAAAAGTGGATTAATCTAGGGGAATAACAGCATAATTTCTAAAATATTTAAGTTCATTACATGCTTAGAATGGTAATGTACAACCACATATTTTTGAGTAATTCAACAAGAGTAATTTATATTATTGGATAGTGTATTCTATAGTTTGACAGTTTAATATAGATTGATTTAACAGATAAAATATTAATTTAATTACGTTGTTGGAGATGAATGATAAAATGCAAGTATGCGACAACAGTTCTTAATCTTGAAAGTTTTACTGTGGGTGGACAGGACATTTTAAAGTACTGCATGACAATCTCTAATCATAAAATTACTGATGCAATAACTGCTCATACATACCTTGCAGTAGTAGTCTTGTAACTCTTAGGAACTTTGACGACGCTTCTGTAAGCTGACAAATGACGTCTCGGTTCTCTTGAATCTCTACTCTCGATTCTCTTGAATCTCTAATCTCCAAATCTGAATCTCTCTTTTGAGACCTTGATGCCCTTTTAGATTAGTTTCGTGGGACACACCCAGTCCTCGTATCAGTCAGCTCATCCGTTTGGATCAGATCCCTAAATATGGAAACCTATTGCTCTTTTCCATTCTGATTTGTCCAACTACCACAACCAGAATACATGACATGACAAACATGTACACACGTGGACGGCGTGAACAGTCACAGCCGAAAGAATTGAATGACATGATTTATAGGCTTATCCTTAGATCCTTAACTATTTGACCAATTTCCGCACATTAATGCAGGGTCACGTTGTTAAAATCGTGATTGTGTATCCTGCATGGTGAGTAGTATAACCTTCAACAAGTAAACTTCCTACGAAAATTGCGCAGTAAAAGCAACATCAGTCACCTTCAGAAGTTTTGCGTATTTCCTATCTCTGTTGCTAGCTTGTGGCAAGCCAGGAGAGAGAAATATCATTTGAAATGCATATTAATCCAAAATAACCTTTACAATTCCCTCAATAAAGAGCAAGGTAACCATATTTTGGACCCAGCGTCAGATTTCCTCTGCTTCATAATTTTCGAAAATTACCAAGAAGTGAGCGTTAGGGCCGGAACATGGGAAACTTACTTTTTGATTGGCCCTCGTAGAAAAAATATATGGAATAAAAATATTTTTTGCAAATTGAAGAATGTTCATGCACATAATTATGAGCCTGTTGTCTGCATAGTCGCATTTCATCTTTTCTTAAGAATAATACAGAGAACGTTTACAACAACAAGGATGGTGTGTCCGTTCCATCACATAACACAGCTAAATGGAAAAGCTAGTGATTAAGGATTAAGAAGTTCAAGTTAACAAATATATCTTAGTTTGACACCACATATAGTTTATTGCGTTAAAGGTGTACTACATCAAAGTTAAAGGTTAGTAACATTTTAACATGCTACAATTACAAGAAGTTACGCGAATGAAATACTACATTAAAGTTGAAAAGTCAATTACATTTTGAACATGATACATTTGCAAGAAGTTAACATTACAACAATCTACATAATGCCCTGAAAGTTCAGAACAGCTAACAGTCCTCATCTCCTTCAAAGATTCATTACAAAAAGTTCAAGAACCGTGCATAAAATATTTAACGGCAAGCACCCTTATTTTATTGGAATTTTTTATATATGCAAGAATAGGACACAGAGCGAAAATAATGACATAGAGTGAATTAGATTATTAGACAATAACAGATAACCGTTCAGATTACCATCCTAACGATAATTTTGTAATGTTCAGAACACTATCTCAGATTCGAACTCAGTTCTTTGAGTACCGTTGGGTTATTAATAGTAATTTCTGAAACTTTATTAAGATTAAGTATTAGTGTATGTTACGTATGTTAATTGCTTACAATGTAGCGAGAGGTGTACCATCTCATTCTCAACGAAATAGGGTCCCATAAGAAATTGAACAGTACACAAGTAAGTAAGAATTAGTATTGTTATGATTAGCAACAAATGTGGTATACTCATGGGCACAAAATAGTTTGTAATATGTCCTTACATTACACATATTATGATATTAATATTGTGCTTATGAAGCGATTAAGTGAAATAAGAGAAGCATCAACAATGGTTAAGAGATTGACGCATTTATGGCATCTATTTGAGTGACATTAGCAAATTGATTTACAACAAAATTCATATTGTTTATGATAAACAAAATTCTAACATGAATGGAATAGAACATTAGCCAATACATAGTTTATGGTAGATTACGTAGGATATCAGCCTTATTACGTCATTTACAAAGGTGAGTAAATATTTACAAATTAGTCACCCCAAGTGAGTAGTCAATAACAACAGCAATTAATGGGGTTTAGGTAGAAATATCTGTAGTTACATAGAGATTTGATTACATAATGACTCGAGATATTTAAGAGGGCTGAATTACTATTATTGGCTACCATTAATTTTTTAATTTATTATAATGAAATTACAAAATTTAAGGTCATGAAGAATGGAGGGTGGACTACTGTCACACTGGATTTTGCAAATTTTTAATACTTCAATTTTAAGTTTGAATTTACTACATTATTGTATATTATTTTATGCATGACAAAAGAAAACAAGACGAATAGAAGTTTAATATTGTGTGGATCTGTAGTCGCTGTCTTGAGTCTACATGTCATGAAATTAAAATTTGTTTGGAAACCTTTTTCGTCATAAGTAATCCTCCAAAATAATGAGTAATCCTCTCTCCTTTCTCCTATTATTTACATTGTGTAGCTAAGGGAGCGAGGAAAGAGGATTTCAGATTGTCGGTCTGTAACTGAAGGGATTTGAACCGACGATTACTATCATATGAGAAAATGATCGTATTCTTAATACAGATATTGAATCAACGTATCCAGTGATGCAGGTAATTTCACAAGGGCCACGACGACTGAACACATACATGGAATTTTGTTTTAAAAATGCAATTTTAACTGTGATTTTCATGCATAGCCGGTCTACAGCAGAGAAAAGATTAGTATAACAAGTATTAAGAGTCGCGTCTTGTATAGACCACAGTGAGTTGATATGGGCTTCATGTTTACACATTAAAATGATATTACAGGAAAATTGTGTGAATGAAAAGAAGAAGGCAGAACAATATTTCCATCTGTAAGTGTGAATTTTAAACCAAGGGAGGATTGTAAATAATTCCACAACTTATATTCCTCCAATCGTTTTATGCGTGTTATCGGAATACTAGAGAAAAATGTTGGGATGGAACGTCTTAATTCTGACTAATGTTAGTGAGTGAAAAAATTTCGCCTAATATGGGCTGAAAGTATACAATCTATCATTCTATTGGTTGTTGCAATTTATTCAAGTGGAACCCGGACGTGCATTGACCGGATGGCCGTTTGGTTTGTATAGAAATATAATATAGTTCGTCAAGTAATTTATTTCATCTCAACTGAGACTATCATAAGGTAATCATGCATTAAACAGCGTAAGGTTTGGGCAGTTTACAAGGATAATACATATTGAAATTAATAGTGAATTGGTAATTGAATTTGGAGTGCATACGGAAATTAGGAGTGATGTTTATTTAACAATGAAATTGCACCTTGCAAAACATCTAGTTTGTAATAGCAAAAAGATCTAATATGGCAAATAGTCATTGTAGAAACATACATGGGAGAACAGAAGCGCTTCTAGAGGTAAGCGCGTCTAGAGGCATTTCCAAGGTAAGTAAATGGGCATTATTTAGTCTATTTTTCTTAGTTCTGCTAAACACTAAATATAATAATACATTAGTACATAATTGTCGTGATACCATAAGTGCTCCAGGAATACTATGATTATTGATGGGTGAACTTATCTTCGTAAAAAAACACAATCATCCAGATTTCCAATAACGGATCTGAGGTTTTATCCAATTTTAGACGTATCTCTTCCCAGTGCGTGTCGTTATTTTTGAACGAGGCGACTTACATGCAGTAGTCAAATGTTAATCATGAAAAGGACAATTGTAAAATAATATTAATTCATAATCTTATAAGATGTAAATAACAACTACATTATTATATTTGTAAAACTAATTAATGAAATAACAAATTCACATAACTAATAACTATTAATAACTTATTAATAACCATTAATGATTTTAATAATTAATAATGAATAACTTCTCTAACAGCACAATACAATTAATGGGTTGGATAAATAATAAAGAAGGATAATTAATTTATTTTATTTTATATTCTTATTTTTTTGCATGAGTATGAGAACATTGATATTATATATCTAAATAATTGCCTGCGTAACTGTATAGAAATGCATTCTGCATGTTTATTCATGTGTGTGTCCTTGCTCTGCTGATAACGATTAGTTGTAACTTGGGATGATAATTCCTTCCGGTCTTTCAACTCTACGAATTGTTACATAATATTATATAATAGTTGAAGAGAATAGAATGTATCTAGGTCACTAGAATGTTTGCATGTAGTGACCAAATATTATCCTAGTGGCAAAGTGGTACAGTATATACATATAGAAATAGTATTTAGTTCTGCATGTTCTGTCTTACGCGTAATAGTAGACTTTAAGTTCCTTTTTTTCTTTTAGATATTTCTTGCATTCGCTTTGCTTATGCTTTTTCCTTACCCTTTACCTGTTCCTTGAGTGTGGATCTATCCCAGTCGCAAAATTAGCAGGGAAGTAATAGCCCGATCAGTCTACTTTGTGATAAAGGATCCACGCTCTGGTACCCGGTATGAAAGCAGCACTTTGGCGGCTTATGTTTTTTTTTTTTTTTGTTATGTGTTTTTCCTACCTAAACCTTTTCCCGGGGCGTTAATCTATCCCAGTCGCAAAATTAGCAGGGAAGTAATAGCCCGATCAGTCTATTATGCGATAAAGGATTTTCGCTTAGGTACACGGTAGCAATGCAATACCTAAGAAAATTAACCTATGATCATCCAATTGAGGCTTATGCGCAGAAGTGTAAACTTAAAAACAAAAAAACATTTTACAATTTAATTTTAGTCTTCATAGTATTTAGTTAATTATGGTATTATATTATTATATGGGTATTAGTACATGGCATACTTAACAATTCATATTAGGCATGGTTTGCATAGATGGTTTATAACCAGAGTGTCGCTAGTCTATTTGTGCCTTTAGTAATAAGAACCATATTAAGATATAATAGGGAATTGTCTTCTGCTGGAAGAGAGAAAAATATTTTAAATAAAATTGATTATACTTACAAACTATAGCAAAACAATGCTTTTATCTCCAAGGAAAATGATTAGATTACTACAAAATTATTTTGTTTAATTTTACTAAATACTTTTTCTTACAATAAAGTTTAATGTGATAAAACTGTTAGGATTAGAACACTAGGGTGCAGCGTTTTACATTTTTTTTCGGAACGAAATGTAATACCAGGTAAAAGTGGCCTACCCACATGGACATTACAGGTGTAGATTTTTTTCATATCAGATAATATCTTCTGTGAGAACTATTGCATCAAAATTTCAAAATTTCACTGAAAATTACAAAAAAAAAAACAAAGTTCTTCATGAATTTTAGTTATGTTAAACACTTTTTGGTTAAATACAAGTCAGTTAAATAGAAAACTCACTTTCAAGTATACAAATACCACTTATGCGCCCTTGGGGGGATAGGGATGCCTCCTCTGGGGCCAGAAAAGGGGGCAAATTCAGTACATTTAAGCGGTTGTGCAGGTCCTTGCTCACTTGGTCATATAGCCTGTCCAAGCGTCCCAGAGTATACCACGTAGAGGTGGCTGCTCCTAGGGCTCCTGCGCCAGCCCTACCAAACCAACTAACCATATGTATGGACGAATGAACTTATCCAATTCGTCACTGTCAGGAAAAATTGTCACAAATTGGGGCTTTGACTGCAATTTAGACACAGCTTGCCTAGAATTTAAGATTGACCTCATAATCCCGTCTCTAGCATCACTGCCACATAATCGAGAGGCTGCTTCAGTGACTAATTTCACTATCAGTTCTAGTGCCATCGTGTGGCATGCATAGACAGTGGAGGACTATTCTGGCACACTGTTGTCAGAAAGTGAAAGTTTGTTCATGAGCTATTTGTTTGATACCGTCCTTAGAACTAGTGGTACAGTTATTAAAGCTTCAGTGCTTTCCCAAAACATTATTTCAGTGTAATCTTTCGCCTCAAAATCCAGTCTGAATGATGTTATATCTAATAGTGTTATGAAGATTCTCTGTTTCGTGTTTCGAGCAATAAGAATCTTATGTAATGCGTCTTGTCGGACACTAAGTAGACCATCAGTCATCATGGCGAGAAGAACATTCTCTGGGAGTGCAAGAACTGCATTTGTCTAAATGGATGAACGGATTACAGCCTGGTATTCATTTTGTAAGTACCTAGACCTGTGAATATTTTCAAAGACGTGACGACGACCATTAGCAATGGAAGACTTGAGATAAGTGTCTCAGGTCTTTACCGAGATAAGTGTTTTCCGAGCTCTTCTGACTATGATGAGGTAAGTCACATTTTAATGGTTTGAATGACACTACTAGAAGCTTTTCACAGTCAGATAGTTTTGAACCTATCGGACCTGTGTAAGCATAGGGGCTTGAATTAGCTCCAATATTCGTAAAGAGAGATCAGAAAGGCAGTTCATTAAAATGCAAGAGACAAATAGCCTGTTAGTTCCTTTAATTTTCGACGAATACATCCGTTCCAACCAGTGTTAGTGTTTGTTCCATCACATCCAAGAACCTCAACTTATTCAAATCCATCTTCGATTTCATTCATGATGTACTCGAAAATAGCCGTGGTCTCGTCATGGCCAAAGCCAGAGGATGGTGTCACGTCACCAACACATTGAGAGTTAGGTTCAGCCAAAATTGATAATTACTCTTCTCTAACGATACCAGCGTGTGTTTTAGTGTCTCCCCTTTGACCATCAAAGTATAGGCTTTTAATGGGATCATCATTTCTAGAACTTTCTCTTAATTTCCGAGCAACTTTAAGTTTCGCACACCTTATTTTGTTCCTGTCCACAACTAAAGAAGAGTTATGTTGCTAGGTTGATGAGAAGTTATAATTCCAGCCTTTAAAGCTGCCTGAAGCACAGTTTATGTTATATGTGCCGCAGCTATTTCGCTTACATTGTATCTCTGAGCAATCATAGCAGTTTCAGTCAATTCAAGCTTCGGTTTAGATGTTCTGTCTCTGGGTTTTTTCTCTTCCTCAGAAGAGCTTTCCTCTGCTTCATTGTCACTGAAGTCATTTTTGTGATATAATTAACAATATTGACTTTTTAAAAAAAGAAATACAGAATTTTTTGAGAAAATAATGTTTAGCAAACTATTATCTGTAACGAATTCATATAAGTTGAAGGCAACAGTAACCAAATATAGCGCTTGAGAAATGGCGCCCAACTTGAAGCGTATCCGGGTCGTTCATGAAGTGACTCTGAGCTACGCAGATCGAGACAGAAGGGCGTTGTAGCATTGTGAGGTATAGGAGTGTCATGGTAAAAAACAACAATGCTCTGCTACCACTATGAACCACCATTAGAAGGAAAAAGCAAAGACGAAAATAGCTATAGAAACGCTTAATTGTTACTGAATATGCCCCCTTTGCCGGCCCCAGAGGAGGCACCCCTATCCCACCGCAGGGGCATATAACTGGCATTTTGAGACGTTAATGGCAGTTTTCATAGCATCTGACATATATAAATCCAAAAATGGGTTTACTTTCACATAACTAAAAATAATGAACGATTTTAGTATTTTTGTAATTTTCAGTGAAATTTTGGAATTTTTGAGGCAATAGTTCTCACAGAAGATATTATCTGATTCGAAAAAATCTATACCTGTAATGTCCATGTGGGTGGGCCACTTTTGAAAGGTATTACATTTCGTTCCGAAAAAAAGTGGCAAAACGACCCACCCTATTAGAACACTAATAGATAAGATCTCAGAAAACAAGATTAGAATGAAACAACAGCAACTTAGAAGAGGAAGATTGCATTCGTCAACATTTATCGACATGATAAGGGCACAAAGGGTCTGAACTACTGACCGCCACAGATACTGGCGGTACAAGTGGGAATAGTAACACCGACTTGTACGCGAGTATCGGTAGTGGAAGGGATGAACTTCATCCCATAGATGCTGCATGGGGTTAAGGATTGCTTGATGTATGGAGCCTGACAAATTAAAATTGGAGCTTTTGGCACGATGTTCTTTTCTAATAACTTCCATTAGGTATAACCCTGACTCTAACGACATTTTTAACCCTTTCGGGATCTTATGGTACAATTTGTACCATATGCACTTTTCATGGTACATTGCGTTATTTCTCTTCTATTTGAGCTTTTTCGTCCGGTTTTTTCTTTGTTTTCCAAGTTCAGAGGCCTTATAGAAGACATTACGTATGATTTCAGACTGTCCTGCTTCCAGACATAGGAAGGATGACGTCATAAGTCAATTTTTTTTCTCATTTTCAAAGCCTATGTTCAATATTTTTTGGCGGACTTATTTTTCTACGTAGAGGATAGAAATTTTGCACAAACATTCAGTCCACCGAGTAGTATTTACCAGAGTTTTTGTTCCGATGTCAGTGTTAAAACAGGGGAGAACCAGAGGGGCAAAGGGTTAGAAAAGGGATATTTTTACCCCAAAAATCCCGTTTTTCGTCATTTTCCCGCCAAAAAAACACGATAGGACAACGTGAGTCATACCGTCTGAAAGGCCGTTCCATTCTGAAGAGGACGACGGTCGAATTATTATTCTAAGGTAATTAGGGCCGTCTCAGTGAATTTTTATCCAAATATACTTTTGTATAGGGTAAAAGTGGGGCATGGTATCGAAATTTTTTCTGTCGGGCCTACAGGTATTTTTTCACGTAGAAGATTGAAATTTCGCACAAACATTCAGTCCGCCGAGTAGTATTTACCAGAAGTTTTTTTCCGATTTCTGCGTAAAAACAGGGGGTCCAGAGGGGCAAAAGTTGAAAAAAGGGAAATTTTCCCCCAAAAAATCCCTTTTTTCAGGAATTTCCCGCCTTAGATACATGATGGAGACACATGAATGGTACCGCCTGAAAGATAGTTCTTTTCTGAAGAGAATGATTGGCGAATTATAGTCCTAGGGTAATTAGGGATGTCTCAGGAATTTTTTTCCCTGAGATCATAGTGTTTTATGGTACTTTGGGGCATTGTGGGAATTTTTGAGAAAAATTCTCCCGTCCTTACTATTCAAGATAGAAACTTGAAATTTGGCACACACAGTCAGTATGCCAAGTACTATTTCTCAGATTTTTTTATATGGCTACCATCACACAGGGGGGTCCAGGGGGGCCAAAGTTCGAGAAAAAAAATCCCTCCGAAATTTTCACTTTGACATTTTTTCCCACTTCTGGTATATGGTATGAGCATGCAAGTGATACCATTTGAAAGCCAGCTCTATTCTGAAGAGAATGAGGTATGAACCATGATCCTAGAATAAATAGTGACGATACAGTACCTGCTTGACTCAAAGTTTAAAAAAAGCCCAAAATGCCAGGATCCTTTAAGGGTTAATTCATATCGTTTGACAGGGGTGTCCTTAGGGGAATGTTGTTGATTCATCTCACATACTCTTATCAAGTGGATAAAAAGAGGGATGAAGATTTTCACCGATTAACACCTATACAACATGTGAGCCAAATCATATGTGTAGTCCTACCTACACAATACATAGACAATATAGTTATTCTATTATCAATGATACTACTATTACTACAAATTATTATTATTATTATCATTATTATTATTATTATTATTATTATTATTATTATTACAACACTGTGTATAAACGTGAACGATAGACGGTTAGTAAAGGAATACTCTAAGGTAGTTGACTGCAGACGTCGGTAGTCATGAAGTCTGCAACTCAAAGACATCGTCCATTACCCTAAGCTGTAAGCGTCGGTGGACTACAGATGGTCAACTGTTGACCTCTCGCCAAAAATTGGTGGCCTCGCAGCGACGATACGCGGTGGCGGTGGCCCCAGTTCCATTTTGAAAATTTAACTATCAGCGGCAGAGATGCGATGAAACGCCAACGAACCACAAAACTACTCGCCCTAAATATGTTAAATTGCCTATATGTGTGATTTGTTTATATTTAGGTGAGTCAAAAAAACACAAAACAAATACCCCGGGGTGGACGCGAACTATCAATATTACGATTACTAAGCACGTGTTCTTCTGACTTCCCCAGGGAAACGATCATAAAAGGCTTGTTTGTTGATGGGTAAATGATTGACGTCTTAATTTAGCCAATCAGACAAACCCCTACATCTCGAGTTCCAGGAGGTTGCACCGTGAACCGTTTCAGATTTATTGCTTTCTGCTGGGGTACTATCTATGTGCAAAATTTGAGCATAATAGCCGGCATGCATCTTCGGTGCCTCTTATCTTTAGTACAATTTTAACCAGAGATGGTGTGGGTCAATGAAAATTTGATCCACGACCCACCATGAACCACTATCACCCACTACCCTAATGACCTATTGACCCACTCTGATCCACCATCCATCGTGATCCACTCTGAAGCACCACCAACTATCAACCACTCTGAACCATTACGACCAACTGCGACCCACTAAAACCCATCGATATCAACTCTGACCCAGTGTTGGGTAAGTTACTTGTAAAAATGTAACGCGTTACAAGTTACTTTACTTTCTCTTAAAATGTAACGCGTTAGTAACGCGTTACTTGCCCCAAAAAAGTAACTGTTACTTTACTTTGAAAGTACTTTGAAAGTAACAGTTACTAACGCGTTACTTTTAGGTCCGAAACTTTAAAAATGTGAAAAAAGTACTTCAATTTTCCGTACTACTATTACTACCGCTATTATTATTATTATTATTATTAATAATAATAATAATAATAATAATAATAATAGTAATAGTAATAACAAAACTGTATATAAAAATGAATGGTAGGCGGTTTGTATTTGAATACTAAAATTCTAGTTGATTGCCAACCTCGGTAGTCGTGAAGTCTAGGAGTCAAGGACATTGTTCACGAGCTTCTGAATTTGGGTTGAGGGTCTAGCTTGAGTATTCAAGCTCGAGCCAAACACTGTTAAAAGTTAGGCACTCGGTCGAAAAAGTGTAAAACGCTTTTTCAGGCCAGCCACCCTGAATGAGGTTTTCCTGGGTTTTCCTCATTCACACCAGGCAAATGCCGGGGTGGTACCTAACTTATAGGTCCCAGGCCGCTTCCTTCCTTCCCCAATCCTTTCTTCCTTCCCTTTCCCCGGACTGTGTGCTCGCCGAGGGACGTCATCCCTCAAAACGTGAAGGGCTAAATGGCCTTAGATGCCGAAAGCCCAGAAATCTAAATCCTAACCTAACCTAACTGTTAAAAGTTATAGGGTACTGGCCAAATATCTTCAAAACTGCTCGGCATGGGTTTAGAATTGTCAACGACTTGAGCTGCTCGGCTCACAGCTCATTCACTATCGATCCGAAGTGAGCCGAGACAGCAGCTCACCCAACTGACTCGGAAAGAGCCATCTTCTCAGTTGAGCCAAGCCGAGCAGAGCTTGTTATAAAAAATTTCCTGTGGTCCCGCTATCGAGAAGAGACGAGATGCAAGCAGTGTCCCCTCTCGTGAGCAACACTAAAGATATTCCATATTACTGTTTAGCTTACATTTCTCATGGCTTCGTTTTCCAGTGTAATCAGACCATGATTTCAAGAAGAGTTGAAACGAACGAGCCATTTATGAAATTCGACTGGACTCGAAACTCGACGCGAAAAACTGAATCGGCGGAACTCGACTCGTGCTCATGTCAATGCGTTAGAAAAAATGGTTGCTTATTATTATTCTGCTAAACTAATTATATGATAATAACAATGTTTTTATGTAAAATTAAAACTACAGAATATAGAGAGATATTACACTACAACTAATAAAATGAGAACACATGAACTGGGAGTGAATCAAAACTTGCCAGTAACTAAAATCGATATATGCTTTTTAAAACTATTTTCAAACTCTATAATCAACGGGACTCTAGGATAAGCAAACTGATCTGAAAGAACTCCAATATTACATACCATCAGCAAATTATTTTCTAGTAATAAAGTAGGCCTGCTCATCAGAACACAGTTTATTCATATTAACCCCTTACTGTAAATCGTTAATTATGGCACTCTAGCTGTTGATAAATATTTTCCGCCGGGGCACTTCAGACACTTTACTTTTAAATTCTGTGGACCATCATCTTCAGCTTTTAAGAAAAAAGTATTCTTTCAAATGTTCGAACCGTAAAATATTTTCGTTCTCCATCTTTATAAAAAATACACCAATCAAAGTAAAATAGACTACCGGTGTCATTGTACTCCTAGTTCACTCACTGAATGTATTGATTTGGAACTGTCAAAATCTACCACAAAATCTTCCAGGTACTTGAAATCAGTACACGTGATTTCCTAAGGCTGTCCTCATCTTCAAACAACAGCAAGTAGCACAACGAACTTCTATGTTTCTCTGTGTGTGTGTCTGTGACTGTCAGTCACTGACATACGTAGTTCATGCTCGATTGTTTCATTCTGAGAAATTCACTTACAGGAAAGAAACATTTGTTTCCGAAAAAAATATACATATATTGTAGTTACTCATCTGAAATGTAACGCGAAAAAAGAAACGCAAACTAGGTGCGTTACTTTAAATTTGTAACTCGTTACCGTTACAGTTACTTTGTAAAAATGTAACGCGTTACTAGGAAACGTTACTTAAAAAGTAACGCGTTACTTGAGTTACGATACTTCCCAAGACTGCTCTCACCCATGATCCATGTCCTCCTCTCCATTGACTAAAGAGGTTACACTTGTAATAAAACAAGACTGTGAAATTACCACTTATCGGAGTTTGAATTTTTATCGTCAATCGCTCAAGCACCTCTCTGTTACAATACTGGTGGATCTGACCTTTACGGTATATAATGGCAAAGCGTTTCTCATCTTCCGAATGAAAATAAATTTAAATTTATCATATATAATTATTTCTTTGTTGCCTTACAGACTGATTTCAGTAGAAAATAGGATGAAATTTGAAAGTTTCAAATCAAGGAAAAGTAGACCAACGTAAAAAAAGAAAGAAAAACTAATTTTCTATATAATTACGCATGCCGTACTAATTGAAAATGCCCATATAATTAAGTTTAGAATATAAATTTTATGGCCATTTTTCTCTCACCTTTATGACTTGATTGCCTTATGCTCTGAACGCTCCATATATTAAACATCAGCTTCAGCAATTATAAATAGAAAGCAGTGGGTATAAAATTCGAGGAACTATAGTTTTCATTACTAATTTGATTCTAAACTAATATCAATTGTTTTCGATTATTTTTACAAATCAACCCACTACAAATTCCCAATATATAGAAAATGCACCTACTCCCCCACTCATAAAAGACAATTTAAAAAAATGGCAGGACATATTCTGTTTATTTTTAATAAAGAGTTATATGCTGAATTTCAGCTCAGTCGAACGGCTTGTGAGATACTCAATTTTTCTCAAAAATTTGGACTTCTGCTCCCCCCCTAAGGATATGCATTATAATGAAAGTGGTACCCGTATGATAACTTCCCAGTTGGGATTGGGGCCTGATTACATACCAAACGTCATTTCATTTGACTTCGCAATTTGACCGTGATGATTACGCAGCCATACTTACTTTCAATTTTTTATAATATAATTCATATATTATACGTGATTCAAAAAATATTTTTTCAAGCAGTTAGCTCCTCTAGAAGCTCACAGGCTGCATCCCAAAATCCAACTCCTATTACTATTGCCACTCCTACAATTGCAAATATGAAAATCCAAAGTGACTGAACTTTTTTCATTAGAAACAAGTGACAAGAGAAAAATGGAGATCTTGAAAGTAAAATGTAGAAAATATCTCCAGTGTTCAGAAGATGTTCTCTACAATGCTCTGAACAGAATGGGTCGGAGGGGAGTGTGAGTCACGGTGAGTGGTGTTTCGTAGTAGGTCACGTCCTTTTGACCCACGATCCAATGACCCACTCACAAATCTTGACCCATTCACCCACTTACCAACCGACCCATTGACCAACTCCATCTTTGATTTTAACATGTCTTCTTTCATTTAAAAAACGAAACTTACATCCACACAAATTTTTCATCGATTGCGAAGGTTGGCTTGATATAATAGTTGAAATGATCATTTTTTCTCATGGTGAGAATTTAATATGATTAAAACACCCATCTTGAAGTGGGTACAAACTACCTTACAAAGTTATTAAAAACGCTCTCTCAACCTCGAAAACTATAAATTCGACAAATATTTCAGTAGTTTCTGAGATTCTATTTTTAGCGTTCCCAGGCCATCATCCTGTAAAGATGGGGATTAATTTGGATGTAAACTCCATTCTGCGCTTCACTATCCATCTCAACGACAGAGAAAATTATTGATAACACTAAGATCAGTCGTTTTATATTGTTTTTACATGTTACACCTCCCAACGTCCATAACTTCATACTACGACAATATTTTTTCTTAAATTAAAAGTAATATGTCCCCAAGTTTGGTAAATGTTGCCGCAGACATTAAGGAGTCACGCTGGAATATACACTTGTACAGAAAGATTATAATACTAAGAGCTGTACGAGCAATGCCTTCGACGCTGCCCCTGTAAATTCAAATTCCAGCTGATATGTTCGTTCAGAAGTATTGCTATTTATCTCGGTGATAATGAAACTATGGATTCTACACTAATATCGGTCGTTTTAAATCATTGTATATGTTACTCGACTCTCGACTCTTATTAGATGTGCTAGGGGATTTCACTCCTACTGGAAGTTGAACTTAAAAGCCATCAGAACTGCTCCCAATGAACTTGGAGACCCGGAAAGATATGGATTCGACACTAACATTGGTCATATTCAATTACTTCTACATGTCAAAATTTCACACACCTCTTCAGGGTGCTAATTAGGGCTCAACTTACGTGGCACCTGAAGTGGCACTCTTTATCTAATCCACCCCGAAAATTATGGATTCGACACTAATGTCGGTCTTTTTTTTATAATTTTGATGGTAGCCCCTTTTATTTCTCCTAGGAGAGCAAAAGGATACTGCAAACGTTAGGACTAAATTTGGTCTTAAATGACATTAAAATTTCTTCCAATTAATTTAGCGACCAGCGTTGCATTTAGAAGCTCGGCGTCCGTAAGCACTTTTGCCCTCGGCGCCCCCAATAACTACATATTTCTCCGCCCCTTCATCCCTAACTTAAAAATAAAACTTAATTCGATTATGCTAAATTAGTGAATTTGTTAGAGTTAAATACCACTCACTGCATGCTACAGCTACAACTACGTAATAAAAAATTTTAAAAAAATGTGTAACATGTTCTGAATTATTTTTAGATTTCTTACGCTATTATTAAACATATTAGAATAGAAAAAGAGGATTGTTCATGAAATAGTATATTTGCTCTTGATTTTTAACATTTTTATACAGAAAAAATTAAAATATTATTCAAGTTTTTGTAACCGGCTGGAGTTCAAGTCGCTGTTCGGGCGGACATTTATTTGTAACCGCTCCGTGTAATCTGGTCGCTGTCCGTGGCTCGTGGTACTACCAATAGGTATCTTCCTGATACTTTAACTTACCTGGACAGGACGATGAAAGACCTCTCCAAGAAAAGGTTACAAACTGTTTTCAAATCGCTCGTCGGTCTCAATAATGAGATGAGCATAAGGCGCCGAGAGGTTCGGGCGTCTCGTCTCGAAAACCTCACGGACGATCAGACGGTCATCCAGACCATAACGCACAGAAACATCACTCATACAAACAACGAAAACACACTAAATTAAAGTACACTATACTTATTTATTAGAGCACTATTATATAAAAAAATAACGAAGAGAAATGAACACAACAATGGACACTTGAACGTGTATAATAATTTTAGTCGCTGAAATCACGCTTTGCACTTTTCGGGCAATATAGCCCTGTATATATATATATATGATTATAATTCAGATATCACTGTGAATGCTTCCCTCACACCATTGACACACTTGGGAATTAGCACTAGGGAAAAGTTGTCTGGACCGTCCCACGATGAATCCAGTTGTTACGCTGATCCGCCCTAAAACGTAGAGGTGATTCTTCAGCAAATTAAAACAAAAAGGTCTCCACAGCGGAATACTGATATTGGAGGGCGCAAGTATAACTTTTTAGCGCACTAGGTTTGTGAACCTGGGACCTCACTAGTTGTGGCTAGCCGTAAGAAAATGTCCTTCACCTTCTAAATAGCTTGGGCCCCTTAAAAAATAGTCACATTTGAAGCTCAACGCGATATGCGTGGTTACGGCTTCCAGACCTGGAGTCAAACTCCTCGAGCACCCATGCTCAAGGTACGGGTTGCGATGATCAACTAAAAAAGGTTGGCAGTTCATTTCAAAAATCACTCAGTTAACTCACCTGTACGCACATACAAACAGAATACGGAAAAGAATTTATGTTAATTTTAGCCAACTGCCTATAATGCACTAGACGCGGCGATAACACTGGCGTGAGAAAGTACAGATAATGGGTTGGAACACAACGCAGTTGGTGCCTCTTTGGTTACTGGAACATCTGTTCAGCCCGTATTTCTCTAATCTATTGTAATGTTTCCATAAGCGATTAAAGAAAGCACTTACTTCAGTTCCCAATAACTATAGAATATATACTGTGCATATAATAAGTCAGGGAGAAACATTGAAATGGTTAGTCACTAAGTGAAATGTTCTCAGCAAAATCAATGTTTTAAATATATATATGAAAAAAATGATGAAAGACTTTTTTGTATCACTGTGTGGGAAAGAAGCAATTCCCACCGAAGAAAGAACTTATGTGCGTTGCAGAATAAAGTATAAATCGAAAATAATAATCACTGTCTTCACGAAATATACAGGGCGTCCACAAAAATTACTTCTATAACCTGGTAGCGGTTATATTTTAAACTTTGCACTCTGCAAATATGTTGCCCTCTAGGCAATGGGAATAATATGAAATGTGGACTAATGTGGACTAATGGGAAATGCGACACTGTTAGCAGTGCTGAAAACTTACGATTCGATTCTAATATCGGTTGATTTCGATATTTTTATGTCGCTACGTAATAGGGATGGCCAGACGGATCCGTATCTCGGATATCCGGATCCTATAAGATCCGGATCCGCAATTTCAGATCTTGAATCCGGATCTTGAATTTCGGATCTTGGATGCGGATCTGAAGTTTCGGATCTTGGATCCGGATCCGGAATTTCAGATCTTGGATACGAATCCGAAGTTTCGGATGTTGCATCTGGATCCGGATATCCGGTTCCTGGATGCAGATCCGGAGTTTGGAAGTTCAGATTCTGACTCCAGTTTTGAATAATTTAAGCCTTAGATTTAGACCCAGAACTAAAATATCCATATGTATAAAATTTACTAGGTGACTGTTATCTAACAGTGGGAAGACAATTCAATCTAAATGAGAAGAGATTATATTGACATCTCATTTTCACATTTCACATTTCTTAGACCACGGTTGCGCATACCCCATTATTTAGTGTTCAGTATATCCGTAAACATACTACAAGTATGCCACTCATATCTCAAGTCAGTAGTTGTATAGATCTGCCTTTTGTTATATATTAATCGAGTTAGGATTAAAATTCGATTGTTTGTGATACCTATGATAACATTTTCAGATTGAGTTATAACGTTGAACAACTGCATAGTAATGCTGCATTTTTTGACCAATCTGGGTCAAAAAAATGCAGCATTACTATGCAGTTGTTCAACGTTATAACTCAATCTGAAAATGTTATCATAGGTATCACAAACAATCGAATTTTAATCCTAACTCGATTAATATATAACAAAACGAGCTAAGTAAACCGAAACAGACCTGCACTTTCGTCAGAAATGGGGGCTGGTCCTTTACTTTTCCTCCCCTTTTCCATTTTTCGGTACGAAAAATTTTGTGATGCTGCTATGACATCTCTACTTTCTACTTTCATAGTTTCATGTTTATGTTTTATGTTTTAGTGTAATGTTCAGTGTGCATGTTAATTTAATTTAATTAGTAAGTTGTTGTGAATATTTATAGCAATTAGTGGTTTAGTTTTATTGTTCATAGTAAAATACCCCCATAGTTTTTTTCATTACTGAAAACAAAATTTAATGAAGTAACTCGAGATGTCTCCATTGGTTCCTCTTTGTCAAACCTAAGAAATCTACACCAAAGTTTCATGATTGGTATATTGCAAAATCTGCCAGTAGTTTACCAGTAGCCAGTTCTCCTACTTGAACCGCGGTTATACCATCCACAGCAGTATAGTTTACCAGATCCTGTGGATAGGCAACCGATAAGGCAAACGCAGCGTTATAAAGAAAATTTAGCGAAGTTTGAAGAAACTTGTAATAAAATGCCATCTTTGACTCCTCTAGATAGTACAGAGTATAAACCGGTGTGTTGCGAAACGTACAATTTTTCTTAAGCCAGAAAAACTGACTGACCCTTCTAATGAAGGTGCAGCTAGTTCTTCCGAAGAGTCTCCTGGCGTTATGACGAGTGATTTTGAGTTTGACCCTAAGTTAGCTTCAACTGTTTAAAGAAGGAAGAACAGCAGCATATTATTGATTCAGAAGTCGTCGAGGATGAGGAAGTTTATCTTCCATTCGGTATACCACCTAAAGTGGAAAAAAACTCTGAGGGTAAACTCCCAGAAATTTCGCCACCACCTGAATCAAGTAAATATGACTCTGATGAAGAAATTAAACTATTGGAAAGAAGGAACCCTATCAGGAAAGGACTGCCCGTGAAGTACAACCTCCAAGTCCTCTTTCATACGACTCAGGCGAAGAACTCAATGAGTTTATAGATGAAAAACCTTGTATTGAGAACCTAAGTTTTCGTAAATATTCACAAGTTGCTTCTCACCCTCCTCAAGGGAAATATCCCCCACTGTTGACAATGCACTTGCATTATTGTTATATAAGAATATTAGGCATGAAATTTTAGATAATCCCGAAGTGAAGACTCCCTCAGAGGATCCATTAACTTTGGACGAGAATAAGTCAATAGAAGTTAATTTATCCCCTCCGGAAGAACCTCAAGTAGTAAATACGTAAAATCTTGATGAATCAAGTGCAAGGGAAGAAAATGGATATCGGTAGTCAGTGTACCAGTAATGAAATTGCCAAAATTAAAGAAAATCCTAAAGAATCTGTTACCAGGTTCTTTGGTGGATATCAAATCATAGCTCCAGCTCTCAATTGGCTCGACCAGGAGCAATATATTTATTTGGCAGCTTGTCTTGAAAATGTGGCTCTTGACTGGTTCTTATGATGCAAGGAAACCATTCAGCAGTTGCAGTTTCGGGAATTAAAGCAAATGATTTTTCAAGCGTCTCCTGGCTATTTATATAAAGGTCAGCTTGAACAAAAATTAAAGAGTAAACGACTACCTCCTCGTTTCCCACCTGATAACTTCGCGTATACGTTAATAAGTGATTGGCAATTCGTAATACCTGAAATTGGAGAAAGGCGGTTGTTACGCTTTTTCATACGGCGTTACCTTCAAATTACGTCCAGGCCTTAGTATTAAAGGAAGTATCAACAATAGATCAAGCTATCCATGTGTTACGATTATTGTATTTAGCTGACATTTATACTGAATCTCGTGGGGAAACTAAGAGAAAATGTAGACTATCCAAAAGACTCCATCATTCAAAATCTTATATAGGCGTTAAAACAATTTGTTTGTTAAAAGAATGTGGACGTATAAACGTGAAAACGGGACAGATGGTACGCCAATCGAAGTGAAAAGAACTCGAACAAATTTGTGTGATCAAAGATTGCTCACGATTCCTATTCGGATTTTTAATAGAAAGGTAGATGCTTTGTTAGACACTGGTTCGCAGATGTCTGTTTTGGGCGAAGAAATGATTCCTCAAAATTTTTCAATTGCTAGGCGAATGCGTGCTACAATTCATTTGCGCACACTAGGGGATAAGTTAACACAACCACTCCCTGTGGTTCTGTAGAGTTTCCAAGTTGGAACCTATGGTCGAAGATCTCGTTGACTATGGTTAAATATAGCATTAGTTAAACAGTCTCAATTAGACCAGAAAATAGTTCTAGGAATACATTTCATTACACTCACGGTATTGGGTTACAGTCTATTATTGTTAAAGGCAATCAAAGGCAGCCAAACATGAAGTTTAATGTTCAGTATTTGCCATATCGAAAAGAACAAACAGTACTGAATCTGTCACATGTTCAATTTTACAACAAAAATGGGAACCCTAGAACACATAGAAATAATAGCTCAATACCGGTATCGCGTATGAGGGCTGAAGTAAATCAAACTAGTGTCGAGCTCAATGATTCAGGTTCCTCTTCTGAAGACGCTCTTCGTGATCCACAACCGGAAAATGAATGTTCTATTATAAGATCAATTGTATTGAAACACAATCATCGCGTAATTTAGTCAAAACTGCCGAGTGCATGGAAATTCCTGCTGGAAAAATTGATTTAGTAAAAGTTAAGCCAAGTTATCCTATAGTTGGAGATTATTATGCGGAACCGAATGACGTTTTACATCGATCTTACTCATGTTTAGTACCACCCACAATTTATGTGGAAGAAACTGGGTTAGCTAAACTGCCTGTGTTCAATTTGATTAAACGAGATGTGACTATACCTGACTGTCATATCATAGGACATCTAGAGGAATGTATTCCTACACTAGAGGCAAGAGTCAACATTGTTAAAGCCAGCTCACTCTCCCCTGAAAAAGTCGAGGAATCGAAATCTAAACTACAACACAATATTAGCAAGAAAATTTATATTTCCCCTGACCTTTCCTCTGAAGATCGTAAAAGGGTAGTAGATCTATTATCTGAATTTCAAGTTATCATGGCATGGACCATAGAAGATATGACCGTAACACACGAAGACGAGCATAGCATAGAATTAATTTCAAATATTCCTGTAGCTGCATCTCCCTATAGAGAGACCTTAGAGACTAAGAGAGCCATGAAAGAAGAAATAGAGAGGTGCCAAACAAAACATCATTTCTCCTTGTAGGTCCCCGTATGCGTCTCCAGTCATTTTAGTCAATAAAAGAGATAACTCTAAGAGGCTAGTAGTACAGTACAGAAAACAGAATTCTACCATATCTCCTGTCTGCTACGTTCTTCAATTAATCAACGACTTAATAGATTTGTTCACAAACATTCAATTTGTAAGCTCAATGGACCTCAGATCTGTTTCTTTCGAAATCCTTTTTAAGGGAAGAGGAAAAAATGGAAACTGCATTCATCTGTAGTGCGGGTTTGTTTCTCTTTAGCGTTGTCCCACAAGGTCTTTCCACTTCCCCAACAGAATTTCAAAGAATGATCGGTAATGTGTCAGCCGGAATGAAATTTTATATTAGGGCATGCTATATGGATGACTTGATTGTATTTGGAAAATCTATAGATGAAAAGTTAGAGAGACTTAGGAAAGTATTCACTCGCTTGCTGGAAGCCAATCTAAAATTAAATCTATCAAACTCTCATTTCATGTATTCTTAATTACCAATTCCAGAATTCGTCGTAGCACGTGACGGGGTTAAGATAGATCCAAAATGAATCGAGGCTATTACTAACTTTCCCGAACGAAAAAAGGTTCGTGATGTACGTAGCTTCGTTTAAATGGCTAGTTATAATCGAAGGTTTATTTAGAACTTTTCAGCTATCGCGAAAAGTTTAATAAATTTAACTAAGTCTGATGTACTCTTTCCCCTTTGAGATAAAGAACGTCAATTCTTTAATACTTAAAGGAGAAGCTAGTTACTGCCCCTCTATTAGCCACCTTTAATCCGGAAGCAGATGCTACCGAGCTGTACGCAGATGCATGTGTATACGGAATTGGTGCAGTACTAATGCAGATTTAAAAAGGAGAAAAAAGACCGATCGCTTATTATAGCAGAAAAATCTCAGACCATGAAGCCAAGTCTTTAACTATTCCAGAGAAGGAGACCATGGCATTGGTGCAAGCCGTGTTACATTTCCATGAATATTTAATAGGAGTGCCTCACTTCACAACGGTCACAGACAGCTGTTGCCTTTGTTATTTGAGAAACATGAAAAATCTAAAAGGAAAATATCTTTGTTGGTTAATAAGGATTCAATCTTACAACTTTTCAATTAAAGCGATAAAAGGCAACCCTCTAATCGGCATAGAGATTCCATGTCCAGGTATACCACGCAGACCTTAAGTCAGGAAGAAAGATAAAATCGAGAAGAACATTGTATAAATACAATGAAAATTGACGTAACTGATGTAATCAAGGCACAGAAAGAAGACGAATACGCGAGTTAGTAAAGTCGGATCCTACTAATAACGAGGCTCGTCCTTATGTATTAGGGGACGAGGTATTTTATCGTAAAGCCAATAAGGATTTAAAGCAATATTTTCCAGGATGTATGTCCCTGAAGTTTTATATGCTACCCATGCATCATGTCTAGAAGGTGGACATCTCGGAGAGCGCAAAGTGTTTTCTCGTGTCAATGATTTTATTGGCCTCGGATGGGAACTGATATCAAAAATTATATCAGGACCTGCCGCGAAAGTCAAGAACGTAAGGACCTAACCACCAAACTACTAGGGTTGTATGAACCAATTAAACCAATAGCTCCTTTTCATACCTTAAATTTGGACTTGTTTGGCCCACTACCCTCCTCTAATGCTTATAAGTATGTCATCACCGCTGTCGATGTGTTTTCGAACTATGTAGTGGCAAGACCGTTAAAAACCCTAACAGCCAAGAATGTTGCAAAGTTTTTATTTGACGATATCTTTTGTTAATGTAATCCAAACCGCAATATATTGTCAGACCTCGGTTCTAATTTTTGTGCCCAAGTAACTCGTGAAGTTACGGCAGTACTAGGTATAAATTAAAAGTTTAGTACCGCCTATCATCCTAGGACAAATTCACGAGTGGAGATATATAATCATACTTTGGCAAACTATTTGAGTAAATATGTGTCTATTTCTCAAAAGGATTGCTCTCTATTTATTAGAACTGCTTTGTAGACTTATAATACTGCGAGACACGAACAACACCCTTATTCTCTTTGAATTGGTGTCTGGTAGAAAGGCTGTATTAGATATCGAACTCGAGACAGCATGTCGAAACCCATATCGAAAACTCGTGAAAAAGAAGCTTAGTCGAATAAGAAAACTTGCTAAAAACGCCTTAATTATGCAGCAGCAAGAAGTCAAAATTGACAAACATATGAAGGCCCATACGTTTAAAAATGTGATTTAGTCCTCATCAGGGATTTGGCAACTAAGCAGGGGTTACCTCCTAAATTAGTAAGAGCTCAATATGTAGTCATCTATAGAATTGTACGCGTACATTCGAAAAATGTATGTGAAGTGCAGCATGTGAATGGAAGATCAGCCAAAGAAAGTTAATGTTGAACTAATGAAGTTGTATTATCCAAGTTCGCTAGTTCCAAACCGGTTCGATTTGTTCGATCATCTCACACCGCAAATTCTAATTAAAATATGTTATTTAATAAGTTATCGCGATAGGCGTAGGAACTCAATGAGGAAGTAAGCTTTTTGAAAGAAATGATAGATTAATACATAAATAAATAAGCACAAAAAGAATATAAGTAAGAAATAAGTATTTAAGTTCATAAATATATAAGAAAAAATAGACAACGTTGTCACGACAAATGTAGGTGTAGGTTTTAAAATCCATTAATTACGGAAACCCTGCTATTGAAACAGTAAGATACTTTAAATACAACTAAGGAAATTAATTGCTTACCTTAAGAAGGTATTATTTACCTGGTGTTGACAAACAGACCGATGGCCAAACAGACTGACAAACAAAACATAACACCAAGTGAAAAGAAAAAGTAGAGTTATTAAAAAAAACTAGAGGAAGAAAAAAATTGAAAGGAATTAAACTCCATCCGCTAGTGAAAATAAACCGATTTTTATGAAATATTATCAACGATAAAAGAATACAATGAAAGAATACACTTAAAATAGCACACGCCTTTCGTATTTTGTTGGTCCAGATAGGGTCAATATTACATCCGGCTACTCCAATACGGATGTCAAAGAAGAATCCTTCATTCGTTAGAAGTCCTATCAGGACGAGAAGTAAATGTGTTAACAAGTGTGTAGGAACTCAAATTTCTTCTAGTTCTCCCGTGAAAGAAAACGCATTAAAAAGAAAAATAGAAACACGTTCAGAAATGGCTGCTATAACTGTAAATAATAAATTACCTTCCATGACAATTCCTCCCTCTTCGGAAAAATTTACTGAGGACATATCTCAATTTCTTGACGCGTACAAGACTTGCGCAGCATTATATTCCTGGAGTGACCAGGAGCAACGAGAGTTTTTACCTGCATATTTGCAAGGAAGTGCCGCTGACTGGTATCATATGAAAAAAGAATTCTTAGCTTCTTTGGAAAAGATTGAGGATTTGGAAGGTCAGCTAAGAAAGGCCTTCGCAGCCTCAGCTGAAATTGGTGAACACTTCGCATTATTGGCAAGGCGGAATAAAAACCACCATGAAAGTTTTTCTGAAACATTTATCAGTTTTAAGATTGTGTAACAATGTGGATCCTAACATGAGTGAAACTGAACGCAAACGACACATAATATAAGGATTGGACCCCCGTGCATTGGAATTTGTCATTAATCGTGAGCCAGATAGTGTAAACGAAGTCGATAGATTGCTTAAATTGTATGGATCTGCTAAGGTTGAAGCAGGTTTCAGTGCCCTCTCTGATGCTCCCCTGGAGATTCCCAATGTAGAAGTTAGTCAACCGAAGCTAGAATCAAATCGACAGAGAGTATCAATAAATCGTGGAGGACAACGATTCTATAAGAATAGAGCTCGTGTTACAAGAGGCCCACGTCCTAGTCTGATTCGAAGGTTTCAGAATATAAATATTAACGACATACAATGCTACGCTTGTGGTAAATATGGGCACTTTGCTCGCGAATGCCGATTACGACAGAATCAAAATCAGTATTGGAATCTATCAAATAGATCCCGCCGCAGAAATCAATACTCAAAAAGAGGACAGCCAATTAATAGAGGACAATCTTTTGGAATACGCCAAATAGGGAAAAAGAGATTAACAATGATAGAACTCAAAATGTAGAAACTTCAAGTAACACTCAAAAATAAGCATGTATTGAAAATTCATTTTATTTATTTTCTTTTTCTTTCTTTTATCACTTAATTTCGTATAATGCACAAGTAATTAGCAGAATTAACTAAAGAGATAAAAGTATACTGATTAGAGATTAACACAATAATTTATATACCCTTATATTGTAGGTTAACTAACTATGAATTACTATAAGATTCATCCTCGTATAGCAAAATTGCGTACATTTCCGAATTCCGTAAGATCGTTAGTCGAGCATTGGGTAAAGGATATCGTCAGGCTATGTTTTGAAAATATCCCTGAAACGTATGTTAAACTAATAATACCCCTAGAATTTTCAAAAATATTAGACACTGAACCTTATTTAAGATATGCACACTTTCGTTCCGGATGTCTATTTAGATTTTGCCTATATAAATCAAAAAGACGATTAGTTTCCATAATTCGTCAACTTCGGAAAAAGTATGGAATTGCCTTCAAATTAATATTCAGAGTAGATAGAAAAACTCAGCAAGTAATATTATTAGTAGTGTCACGAAAAATAACATGCCATGAATTTTTAACTGGTAACTAACTCTGTTCTTTGCAGATGGAATTTCTTGTAATAGGGCATATGCTGACCATCTTAGGGTTTTCAATAGATATTTCATCAGGTAACCAATTTACTATCTCCATTACAACTGGTGTTTATTGGAAAAGACTGACGAAGGTAATCCCTATGAGGCTACAGTTCCCTTAATTTACAATCAGAAGGTAACCACTATACCCACTGATGAAGATCAATTGGCTCTAATCCAAGGTTAACACAGGAAGTATGCTCCCTACCAGAAAATGTAACATTCTATTGTTTCGTTGTTCAGCACATAAATGAAATTGCTATGCTAATTAATGAACATGATGTCACGCATCTTGATTACAACCTTTTAGAAGAAAGAATGAAAGGCGGTATTGATTTTAAAGGATCTGTACTTTCGTGGTGTTGCTCAGTAGCTACAGTGTCATTGGTAGGCAAAGTGGCTATCCCCACCACGGAAATGGAACGAGTTATTGAAGGAATTAAGGCCGAAATATATATCAAGAACATAGAAATATAGTACAGTTTGTAAAAGCGGGTCAAAATTTCAATTCGCAGATAAAGGCTACGATATCTAAATTAGAAACCCAAATTAAGTTGACTCATAGAGCATTAAATCGTGAGTTAGAAGAAGGAATTCTAGAACAGCAATTGTTGTTAACCTTGCAAGTCGCTAGCTTACATAGAGTATTAAAACGAGTCGTTAAGGGAAATGAAGATCAAGCAATATTAGCTCATTGTATGTCGCAAAGAATACCCCTTACTCCTGATCAATTAAAAGCAAATTTGGCAAAATTGCCAGCTAAATTAAGACGCTATTCGTACATATTAGCTGTACCATTAAGAGATTTGATGGAATACTATGCATTACCTATTGCCTCTTGCCACTATGAGAATAATGATTTAAGTGTAATAACTAAAGTGCCTATTACTCGAAATCCAGGCAATGTCGAAGTATACGAATTGATAACAATACGTTATTTGTTCGGGAATGCTACTTGTTTAATCTCGCATCAACCTCCAATTTTTGTAAAACGAGCTAATGGTATTTCAGTATTGGCAACAGATCGATTATCTGCTTGCAATCCTAGGAGTAGTGAATGATGTTATATTCCGATTTATTCCGCGGATAATTTGCGTTCTATAGGTTGTGCTAGAACACTGTTTCATTCTGCCTCAGTAGTAGAGATCAGTAAATATTGCGTTTTTCGATGTGAAGAAACAAACTTTTTATTGATCACTGAAGTAAGACCTGGATTATTTCCTTTAATCAACCCCTTACTGAAATTTGTATAGAGTGCCCCAAATTCAAACGAAAAATGCAACTCGATTCTACTATGCCTGGAGCTTATCAATTATCATTACCTTGTGAATGTAAAGCAATTATTACTAAGACCAATATAATATCCCCATCTTTTCTTTGTCCAGAAATTAATGATAAGGATTTAGAAATGAAAATCATAATACCCGCTTCTTGGACTCTAGTTTCAACTTTGAAATTGAAGAATCACTTTTGAAACTTCTAAATTTACACATCTGAATCAGTCTGGTGGAAAATTGGATTGCTAGAGTGCCACATTTTAAAATTTTAACAACCTTATCTTCAGTTACGCCCCTGAATACTCAAATCATTCCTTTTGAAAAACTTCAAAGTTCAAGACAATACTTAACAATATTGTATGTGTGGAATATCACTATTTCTTTCATTGTTTTATGGATTGGGTATAAATTAAGAAATCATTTGGGTATAGCAACTCTCGTTTTGGTACCAACCCCCGCAGAAGCAAAATTGTTACACGACATAGCAGAAGTAGTCTCATTTACTTTTTCATCAGTCGTCATATTCGCTCTATGCCTTTAGGTACTGTATAATTGATGTTGAAAAAATCTGTCTCCCCTCCTTGCTCAAATGAAGTCGCAAAATGATATAGAATTAGAGAACGTAGGAGATACATTTTCAGTAAGATCATTAGCTAGCCTTGTAGCTACAACTAGAACTGCGAGGAGAGGAATTAATCCGTCAGCCAGTATGGCGACATCAGTGATATGACTAGTAACGGTGCTTTATGTTCTTAGTCATCCTATACAATCATTATGTATTCCTACGTTAGCGCATGGCTGATTGCCTATTGTTCCATTTGTCTCACCTATTCTGTATGAATCAGCGGTAATAATTCTCACAAAATTTACGTATCCACCAACCATCACGGAGCAATATGAATTTGAAAATTTCGATCAAAATATCTTATCTGCAACCATATCAGCCGATGACCCTCTACGGGATGATTTTTCATACAATTACAAGATTGCACACTAAGCGACTGCTGTTGACGAAGGATAATTTGGATTATATTTATACCAGGGTATTCCATTATTCGGATGAACCCTGGTTTTTTCAATTACCCAATCGGCAGTTAAAATCTTAAATTGAATTTGAGAAATTATTGATTGGCTGTCAGCGAAGAATGAACCATCCGCAATTAATTAAGGTAACCGAATTGTCCTATGTAGTAGAGGACATTCAATTCCGTTTAAAACAAGAAGGAAAAACACTAAAAATATAACACAATCAGACCCCTCTTCTATTTATAATTACCCATTGGCTGAATGTCATATCGCCTCAGTATGCCATGTTAGGAATAAAACACCCGGTTAGTGATTTATATGCTAACGACAGTGCATACATCATTTCCGCCTTCCTTTCAGGCGACACTATCAAATTTGTCATTTAAATGTACCCCTTGTCTCAAAAAGGTTGAGCGCATTCTTTATTGGTGTTTTGACGCCAAATTTTTCTAAGTCCAACTTCGAGTATCTTCGGAAAAAAGTAAATCAGGTTCGAACCCCCAAGCCAGTATTTGCAATCGGAAAAAAGTTTGCAGATGTGTTTTTCTTCTTTAAAATAAAATAAGACTTGTTACCAATTTAAAAAAAGAACATTGATAAAAATACTTAATGATACAATATTTCGAAACTTTGTATTAATGTCAGTACATGCTTACTTGTCATTTAGCTCTCCATTCGTAAGGGAACATTTAGATACGTAAACGAATCATTCCGTATGTAAAAGAATGCTCAAAGTTAAGACATATAACATAATTATCGCCTGAGTATTAAATAAATGTCAAAGTAGAACAAAAACAGCGTTTGTAGTGGATATGAATGTCATAATTTTCTTGAGAACCGTTATAGAACGCTAGAAGCATGTTTCAGGAAGTCCCTGTATTAGCTCACTGGTAAGCTGTCCGATTTCAAATCATAAGGTTATGAGTTCTAATCCCACCTCGGTCAACGCCTTTTTATTTATATTTTCCGCAATGCATGAAGAATTATATAAAATAATTACATTAAAATACATCAGTTGTATATATATAACATAATCATTGCAGAACATAGTAATTATTATGTTTAAAGTATAACATGTGAGATAATTACCGGTAGGTGTTCACAGTAGGTCGGTATTATATATGAGAAGGTTAAATACAAGTTAGGAAACTGGTTCAATAATAATAAATAAATCATGTAGTGTATTTATTTGCAGCTATTTGTCATATAGAGGGTACTTCAACATTCATATTACAGCATGTCATTTTTGTTCTTGAAAAATTATTCGAGGCATAAATAGAGGGTATAAACAGATAATACGAAGTCGCAATGCTCGCAAGAAATTCATGAACCCGTCACGTGAGCAGACTGGAATTGTCCTTATGAAGCATGCCACAGCAGAAAATCTTTACATAGTTTTTGAATTCAATTTCTGATATACGCTTTTGCAATGTGGAAGTGGTGATGCCTTCAGTCGCCCTCTCTCGCTCGCTCGCTCGCTCACTCTCTCTCTATTTACACAGAATATAAAAGTGGATGTATGTGTGTGTTTTAACATAATTCTGATATATCTAGAGCAATTTTAACTATATTTCTTACAGTCTGGAAAAGAGTACTATTGGGATACATTCAAAAATGCTAGAAACGGGTCGATATTAGTATTACCGAATTCATAGTTTTGTACTTTCATTTCAAGTTCAATTACGCTTCCATTAGCATCCAGGGTGGTTACGTAGTAGGGATGACCATATCCGGGTATTGTTGGATACGGATATCCGAAAAACCGGACCTTGGATCCGGATCCGAAATTTCGGATTTAGGATCCGGGTCCAGAAAACCAGATCTTGGATCCGGATCCGAAACTCAGTGTCAGAAAATTCAGGTGTTCCGAATCAGCAAAGTTTTCGGAATTATTGACAAAATGATTTTCAATCCTATGCTTAAAATAAGACTTTAAGACACTTGTGGTATATGATCGTATGACAGCCTTGCGTTCTCTTCATTCTGTTGATATTTGGTTTTTCTGCCTTAATGTGTCACAATTACTCCAAATTTGATTGACTAAAACTGTCAACTTTGGTGAGAGCAATCTCATTGTCAGATTCGATTTTAATAGAAATACTCGATCGAGAAGGTAGTAAATCTGTTTTAAAGCTGTCGTACTGATGGAAATTTCTTCTTTGTTTTCTGTAACACTAGTCAATAGCTGGGATGAAACCTTAGTCTCAAGGCCAAGCTTCTTCATTAGGCTCAGGCTGCTTACTTTCCTAATGCTTTCTGACTTCTTGTGGTCACTGAATGAGTTCATTTCCAAGTCGTGATGGGCTAGGCCATAACTGATAGAACTGCCCATAAAATATAGATCAAATCAAATTAAGGAGCAAGTTCCTTTTCTTGATCTTGATGAGCTTTTTTGCTTTCTTTAAAAATACCGTACTATCCCAGTTAGTATTAAGAATTGTAGTAGAGATAAGGTTCTAAATTTTAATGAATGTATCAAAATTAATGTATTAATGTAGCTATATGTGTATACAAAATAACATATGCAGCCTCGAGCGGTAACACTTATCTTTATAATTAGTAATTCATCACTAAAAAGCTGCATAGGTTGTATAAGGAGCTATATCATTCATGCAAACAAATAGGAGGTTCAAGGAAGAGGGCGAAACGTCGTTCGCCCCTACCCAGCGGCACCATTAACCCTTATAGGATCTTGGCTTTTTGGGCTATTTTTTAGATTTTCAGTCAAGCAGCTACTGCATCGTCACTATTTATGCTAGGATCATGGTTCATACCTCATTCTTTTCAGAACAGAGCTGGCTTGCAAATGATACCACTTGCCCCTACCATATACCAGGAGAGGGTGAATTGATGTTCAAGGGAAAATTTTGAGGAGGAATTTTTTGTCCAACTTTGGGCCCCCCTGCCCCCCTGTTTGAACGTAGAGACCTCCAAAAAATCTGATAAATAGTACTTGGTAAACTCAATGCGTGCACCAAATTTCAAGTTTCTATCTTAAATAGTAAGGGCGAGAGAAATTTTACCAAAAATTCCCACAATGCCCCAAATTACCACAAAACACTATGATCTCAGGAAAAATATTTCCTGAGACATTCCTAATTACCCTAGGGACACGTGTCGCCCATATTTTCTTCTGAATAGAACTGCCTTTCAGGCGGTATCATTCACATGTCCCCATCATGTATCTAAGGCAGGAAATTCCAGAAAAAAGAGATTTATTTGGTCTAAATTTCCCTTTTTTCAACTTTTAGCAACTCTGGACTCCCCCTGTTTTAACATACAAATCTGAAAAAATCTGTTAAATGCTACTCGGTGGACTGAATGTTTGTGCAAAATGCCAATCTTCTAAGTGCAAAAAATGCCCGCCCAAAAAAATTCAGAAATTTCCCCATGTTACCCTATACAGAAGTATATTTTGAAAAAAATTCACTGAGACGTCCCTAATTACCCTAAAATAATAATTCGACCGTCATTCTCTTCAGAATGAAACGTCCTTTCAGACGGTATGATTCACGTGTCTCCATCATGTAAGTGAGGCGGGAAAACCAAGAAAAACAGGATTTTTGTCTAAAATTCCCTTTTTTCAATTTTTTCCCCTTCTGGACCCCCCTTGTTTTAATGCAGAGATCTGAAAAAAAACTGAAAAATACTACTAGGTGGGCTGAATGTTTGTGCACATTTTCAATCTTCTAGGTGCAGAAGTAAGCCCGCCAAAAAAATACCCACCATGTCCCATTTTTCCCTATATAGAAGTATATTTTTTAAAAAAACCCTGAGACGTCCCTAATTACCCTAGGATAATAATTCGACCGTTATTCTCTTCAGAACTGAAATGCCTTTCAGACGGTATGAATCACGTGTTCCCATAATGTATGTGAGGCGAGAAAATCCTGAAAAACGGGATTTTATGGGTAAAAATATCCCTTTTTACAACCCATCGCCCCTCTGGTTCCCCCCCTGCTTTAGCACTGACATAGGAACAAAAAATCTGGTAAATACTACTTGGTGGACTGAATGTTTGTGCAAAACTTTAATTTTCTACGTGAAAAAATAAGCCCGCCCAAAAATAATGAACATAGGCTTCATAAGGGAAAATTTCTAAATTATGACGTCATCACCTCCTATGTCTGGACGCAGGACGGTCTGAAACCATACGTAATGTCTTCTACAATGTATTTGGACTTGGAAAACAAAAAACCCGGACGAAAAAGCTCAAATAGAAGAGAAATAACGCACTGTACCTTGAAAAATGCGTATCGTACAAAATGTACGATAAGATCCCCAAAGGGTTAACAGTGTACTTTAATAGTAATTTGTGGCAATTTGAAATCATCTAAGTAATTTTTCCCTGCTACCATCCCCAACCGCCCCCCTAAGGATCCATCCGCCCCTTCTAGGAGTCCGTTCTGGATTCGCCCCTGCGCAAACATAATGTACAACTCATTCAAGAATACATTTTGTTGGCTTTTCAAATTTTTATTTTAAAGGATTGTCATTTCTCATGACTACTTATGCAATTTTGTCCACAGGCATACACGCAATTTTTTCCACAGACATACATGCAACTTCCAGTCATTACACAAATACATTTATATACTTACTAGACTGCAGCTAGTTGGGATTTTCGACACTAGACCCCCGTTATTACGGCCTCGCACCAGAAAAGCCTCTAATCATAATCAATTTAAAAAGAAATGTCTGGGGATTCGCCCTTAGACTCTCTGATATCTCATTTGATCGTCCTACGGCCTCTCACCTCGTAAACCTACAACCATACCGAATCTCAGTTCAAGTTGTACGTAATAACATTTCGGTATCCCGAAATATACCGAATTTCAGTGTGAGTACGTGGGGGCTTTCCCCCAGCCCACATTTGCTCGGTCTACGGCCTCGCACATCATACGACTGCAAACAACGAATTTTTATTCAAATAACAAGTTTCATTTCTCTAATATTCCAGGATTCCGAGACATAAAAGTCTTTTCTTCCCGCCTCTTTTCTTCCCTTCTAAGACATACATCAAAAACGCTTAAGTACCTATCTAATTATTTCAAACGAAAAGTCCAAATTCGAAATTCTATGCTCTTAACCTTCAGAGATTCTCAGATATCGACATGTTATTATAATAATTACAATCCCCATCCCCTTTCCTTTCCATTTCTTTTCTTTTCCTTTTTACTGAAACATCAAAAAACACTGAAACAAATGTCAAGTTATTTTCAATGAGAAATGCAAATACTAAATTTCAAGTCTCTAACCTGAAAGGATTGAACATATTAATACAATAATTGTAATCTCCACTTAATTTTCTTCTCGCCCTTTTTCTTCCCTTCTGGGCCACATATAAAAAACGTTGAAATACGTATCTAATTATTTTAAGTGAGGAGTACCTAAAGGCATAGAGCGAATATGACGACTGATGAAAGAGTAAATGAGACTACTTCTGCTATGTCGTGTAACAATGTTGCTTCTGCGGGGGTTGGTACCAAAACGAGGGTTGCTATACCCAAATGATTTCTTAATTTATACCCAATCCATAAAACAATGAAAGAAATAGTGATATTCCACACATACAATATTGTTAAGTATGGTCTTGAACTTTGAAGTTTATCAAAAGGAATGATTTGAGTATTCAGGGGCGTAACTGAAGATAAGGTTGTTAAAATTTTTAAATGTGGCACTCTAGCAATCCAATTTTCCACCAGACTGATTCAGATGTGTAAATTTAGAAGTTTCAAAAGTGATTCTTTCAATTTCAAAGTTGAAACTTGAGTCCAAGAAGCGGGTATTATGATTTTCATTTCTAAGTCCTTATCATTAATTTCTGGACAATGAAAAGATGGGGATATTATATTGGTCTTAGTAATAATTGCTTTACATTCACAAGGTAATGATAATTGATAAGCTCCAGGCATAGTAGAATCGAGTTGCATTTTTCGTTTGAATTTTGGGCACTCTATATAAATTTCAGTAAGGGGTTGATTAAAGGAAATAATCCAGGTCTTCCTTCAGTGATCAATAAAAAGTTTATTCTTCACATCGAAAAACGCAATATTTACTGATCTCTACTACTGAGGTAGAATGAAACAGTGTTCTAGCACAACCTATAGAACGCAAATTATCCGCGGAATAAATCGGAATATAACATCATTCACTACTCCTAGGATTGCAAGCAGATAATCGATCTGTTGCCAATACTGAAATACCATTAGTTCGTTTTACAAAAATTGGAGGTTGATGCGAGATTAAACAAGTAGCATTCCCGAACAAATAACGTATTGTTATCAATTCGTATACTTCGACATTGCCTGGATTTCGAGTAATAGGCACTTTAGTTATTACACTTAAATCATTATTCTCATTAGTGGCAAGAGGCAATAGGTAATGCATAGTATTCCATCAAATCTCTTAATGGTACAGCTAATATGTACGAATAGCGTCTTAATTTAGCTGGCAATTTTGTCAAATTTGCTTTTAATTGATCAGGAGTAAGGGGTATTCTTTGCGACATACAATGAGCTAATATTGCTTGATCTTCATTTCCCTTAACGACTCGTTTTAATACTCTATGTAAGCTAGCGAATTGCAAGGTTAACAATAATTGCTGTTCTTGAATTCCTTCTTCTAACTCGCGATTTAATGCTCTATGAGTCAACTTAATTTGGGTTTCTAATTTAGATATCGTAGCCTTTATCTGCGAATTGAAATTTTGACCCGCTTTTACAAACTGTACTATATTTCTATGTTCTTGATATATATTTCGGCCTTAATTCCTTCAATAACTCGTTCCATTTCCGTGGTGGGGATAGCCACTTTGCCTACCAATGACACTGTAGCTACTGAGCAACACCACGAAAGTACAGATCCTTTAAAATCAATACCGCGTTTCATTCTTTCTTCTAAAAGGTTGTAATCAAGATGCGTGACATCATGTTCATTAATTAGCATAGCAATTTCATTTATGTGCTGAACAACGAAACAATAGAATGTTACATTTTCTGGTAGGGAGCATACTTCCTGAGTTAACCTTGGATTAGAGCCAATTGATCTTCATCAGTGGGTATAGTGGTTACCTGCTGATTGTAAATTAAGGGAACTGTAGCCTCATAGGGATTACCTTCGTCAGTCTTTTCCAATAAACACCAGTTGTAGTGGAGATAGTAAATTGGTTACATGATGAAATATCTATTGAAAACCCTAAGATGGTCAGCATATACCCTATTACAAGAAATTCCATCTGCAAAGAACAGAGTTAGTTACCAGTTAAAAATTCATGGCATGTTATTTTTCGTGACACTACTAATAATATTACTTGCTGAGTTTTTCTATCTACTCTGAATATTAATTTGAAGGCAATTCCATACTTTTTCCGAAGTTGACGAATTATGGAAACTAATCGTCTTTTTGATTTATATAGGCAAAATCTAAATAGACATCCGGAACGAAAGTTTGCATATCTTAAATAAGGTTCAGTGTCTAATATTGTTGAAAATTCTAGGGGTATTATGAGTTTAACATACGTTTCAGGGATATTTTCAAAACATAGCTTGACGATATCCTTTACCCAATGCTCGACTAACGATCTTACGGAATTCGGAAATGTACGCAATTTTGCTATACGAGGATGAATCTTATAGTAGTTCATAGTTAGTTAATCTACAATATAAGGGTATATAAATTATTGTGTTAATCTCTAATCAGTATACTTTTATCTCTTTAGTTAACTCTGCTAATTACTTGTGCATTATACAAAATTAAGTGATAAAAGAAAGAAAAAGAAAATAAATAAAATGAATTTTCAATACATGCTTATTTTTGAGTGTTACTTGAAGTTTCTACATTTTGAGTTCTATCATTGTTAATCTCTTTTTCCCTATTTGGCGTATTCCAAAAGATTGTCCTCTATTAATTGGCTGTCCTCTTTTTGAGTATTGATTTCTGCGGCGGGATCTATTTGACTGATTCCAATACTGATTTTGATCTGTCGTAATCGGCATTCGCGAGCAAATTCAAGATTTCATAAAAATCGGTTTATTTTCTCTAGCGGATGGAGTTTAATTCCTTTCAATTTTTTTCTTCCTCTAGTTTTTTTTAATAACTCTACTTTTTCTTTTCACTTGGTGTTATGTTTTGTTTGTCCGTCTGTTTGGCCATCGGTCTGTTTGTCAACACCAGGTAAATAATACCTTCTTAAGGTAAGCAATTAATTTCCTTAGTTGTATTTAAAGTATCTTACTGTTTCAATAGCAGGGTTTCCGTAATTAATGGATTTTAAAACCTACACCTACATTTGTCGTGACAACGTTGTCTATTTTTTCTTATATATTTATGAACTTAAATACTTATTTCTTCCTTATATTCTTTTTTGTGCTTATTTATTTATGTATTAATCTATCATTTCTTTCAAAAAGCTTACTTCCTCATTGAGTTCCTACGCCTATCGCGATAACTTATTAAATAACATATTTTAATTAGAATTTGCTGTGTGAGATGATCGAACAAATCGAACCGGTTTGGAACTAGCGAACTTGGATAATACAACTTCATTAGTTCAACATTAACTTTCTTTGGCTGATCTTCCATTCACATGCTGCACTTCACATACATTTTTCGAATGTACGCGTACAATTCTATAGATGACTACATATTGAGCTCTTCCTAATTTAGGAGGTAACCCCTGCTTAGTTGCCAAATCCCTGATGAGGACTAAATCACATTTTTAAACTTATAGGCCTTCATATGTTTGTCAATTTTGACTTTTTGCTGCTGCATAATTAAGGCGTTTTTAGCAAGTTTTCTTATTCGACTAAGCTTCTTTTTCACGAGTTTTCGATATGGGTTTCGACATGCTGTCTCGAGTTCGATATCTAATACAGCCTTTCTACCAGACACCAATTCAAAGAGAATAAGGGTGTTGTTCGTGTCTCGCAGTATTATAAGTCTACAAAGCAGTTCTAATAAATAGAGAGCAATCCTTTTGAGAAATAGACACATATTTACTCAAATAGTTTGCCAAAGTATGATTATATATCTCCACTCGTGAATTTGTCCTAGGATGATAGGCGGTACTAAACTTTTAATTTATACCTAGTACTGCCGTAACTTCACGAGTTACTTGGGCACAAAAATTAGAACCGAGGTCTGACAATATATTGCGGTTTGGATTACATTAACAAAAGATATCGTCAAATAAAAACTTTGCAACATTCTTGGCTGTTAGGGTTTTTAACGGTCTTGCCACTACATAGTTCGAAAACACATCGACAGCGGTGATGACATACTTATAAGCATTAGAGGAGGGTAGTGGGCCAAACAAGTCCAATTTTAAGGTATGAAAAGGAGCTGTTAGTTTAATTGGTTCATGCAACCCTAGTAGTTTGGTGGTTAGGTCCTTACGTTCTTGACTTTCGCGGCAGGTCCTGATATAATTTTTGATATCAGTTCCCATCCGAGGCCAATAAAATCATTGACACGAGAAAACACTTTGCGCTCTCCGAGATGTCCACCTTCTAGACATGATGCATGGGTAGCATATAAAACTTCAGGGACATACATCCTGGAAAATATTGCTGTAAATCGTTATTGGCTTTACGATAAAATACCTCGTCTCCTAATACATAAGGACGAGCCTCGTTATTAGTAGGATCCGACTTTACTAACTCGCGTATTCGTCTTCTTTCTGTGCCTTGATTACATCAGTTACGTCAATTTTCATTCGGTTTATACAATGTTCTTCTCGATTTGATCTTTCTTCTTGACTTAAGGTCTGCGTGGTATACCTGGACATGGAATCTCTATGCCGATTAGAGGGTTGCCTTTTATCGCTTTAATTGAAAAGTTGTAAGATTGAATCCTTATTAACCAACAAAGATATTTTCCTTTTAGATTTTTCATGTTTCTCAAATAACAAAGGCAACAGCTGTCTGTGACCGCTGTGAAGTGAGGCACTCCTATTAAATATTCATGGAAATGTAACACGGCTTGCACCAATGCCATGGTCTCCTTCTCTGGAATGGTTAAAGACTTGGCTTCATGGTCTGAGATTTTTCTGCTATAATAAACGATCGGTCTTTTATCTCCTTTTTAAATCTGCATTAGTACTGCACCAATTCCGTATACACATGCATCTGCGTACAGCTCGGTAGCATCTGCTTCCGGATTAAAGGTGGCTAATAGAGGGGCAGTAACTAGCTTCTCCTTTAAGTATTAAAGAATTGACGTTCTTTATCTCAAAGGGGAAAGAGTACATCAGACTTAGTTAAATTTATTAAAGGTTTCGCGATAGCTGAAAAGTTCTAAATAAACCTTCGATTATAACTAGCCATTTAAACGAAGCTACGTACATCACGAACCTTTTTTCGTTCGGGAAAGTTAGTAATAGCCTCGATTCATTTTGGATCTATCTTAACCCCGTCGCGTGCTACGACGAATTCTGGAATTGGTAATTAAGAATACATGAAATGAGAGTTTGATAAATTTAATTTTAGATTGGCTTCCAGCAAGCGAGTGAATACTGTCCTAAGTCTCTCTAACTTTTCATCTATAGATTTTCCAAATACTATCAAGTCATCCATATAGCATGCCCTAATATAAAATTTCATTCCGGCTGACATATTACCGATCATTCTTTGAAATGCTGCTGGGGAAGTGGAAAGATCTTGTGGGACAACGTTAAAGAGAAACAAACCCGCACTACAGATGAATGCAGTTTCCATTTTTTCCTCTTCCCTTAAAAAGAATTTCGAAAGAAACAGATCTGAGGTCCATTGAGCTTACAAATTGAATGTTTGTGAACAAATCTATTAAGTCGTTGATTAATTGAAGAGCGTAGCAGACAGGAGATATGGTAGAATTCTGTTTTCTGTACTTTACTACTAGCCTCTTAGAGTTATCTCTTTTATTGACTAAAATGACTGGAGACGCATACGGGGACCTACAAGGAGAAATGATGTTTTGTTTGGCACCTCTCTATTTCTTCTTTCATGGCTCTCTTAGTCTCTAAGGTCTCTCTATAGGGAGATGCAGCTACAGGAATATTTGAAATTAATTCTATGCTATGCTCGTCTTCGTGTGTTACGGTCATATCTTCTATGGTCCATGCCATGATAACTTGAAATTCAGTTAATAGATCTACTACCCTTTTACGATCTTCAGAGGAAAGGTCAGGGGAAATATAAATTTTCTTGCTAATATCGTGTTGTAGTTTAGATTTCGATTCCTCGACTTTTTCAGGGGAGTGTGAGCTGGCTTTAACAATGTTGACTCTTGCTTCTAGTGTAGGGATACATTCCTCTAGATGTCCTATGATATGACAGTCAGATATAGTCACATCTCGTTTAATCAAATTGAACACAGGCAGTTTAGCTAACCCAGTTTCTTCCACATAAATTGTGGGTGGTACTAAACATGAGTAAGATCGATGTAAAACGTCATTCGGTTCCGCATAATAATCTCCAACTATAGGATAACTTGGCTTAACTTTTACTAAATCAATTTTTCCAGCAGGAATTTCCATGCACTCGGCAGTTTTGACTAAATTACGCGATGATTGAGTTTCAATACAATTGATCTTATAATAGGATATTCATTTTCCGGTTGTGAATCAATTTTCTTCCCTTGCACTTGATTCATCAAGATTTTACGTATTTACTACTTGAGGTTCTTCCGGAGGGGATAAATTAACTTCTATTGACTTATTCTCGTCCAAAGTTAATGGATCCTCTGAGGGAGTCTTCACTTCGGGATTATCTAAAATTTCATGCCTAATATTCTTATATAACAATAATGCAAGTGCATTGTCAACAGTGGGGGATATTTCCCTTGAGGAGGGTGAGAAGCAACTTGTGAATATTTACGAAAACTTAGGTTCTCAATACAAGGTTTTTCATCTATAAACTCATTGAGTTCTTCGCCTGAGTCGTATGAAAGAGGACTTGGAGGTTGTACTTCACGGGCAGTCCTTTCCTGATAGGGTTCCTTCTTTCCAATAGTTTAATTTCTTCATCAGAATCATATTTACTTGATTCAGGTGGTGGCGAAATTTCTGGGAGTTTACCCTCAGAGTTCTTTTCCACTTTAGGTGGTATACCGAATGGAAAATAAACTTCCTCATCCTCGACAACTTCTGAATCAATATGCTCCTGTTCTTCCTTCTTTAAAGAGTTGAAGCTAACTTAGGGTCAAACTCAAAATCACTCGTCATAACGCCAGGAGACTCTTCGGAAGAACTAGCTGCACCTTCATTAGAAGGGTCAGTCAGTTTTTCTGGCTTAAGAAAAATTTTACGTTTCGCAACCACCGGTTTATACTCTGTACTATCTAAAGGAGTCAAAGATGGCATTTTATTACAAGTTTCTTCAAACTTCGCTAAATTTTCTTTATAATGCTGCGTTTGCCTTATCGGTTGCCTATCCACAGGATCTGGTAAACTATACTGCTGTGGATGGTATAACCGCGGTTCAAGTAGGAGAACTGGCTACTGGTAAACTACTGGCAGATTTTGCAATATACCAATCATGAAACTTTGGTGTAGATTTCTTAGGTTTGACAAAGAGGAACCAATGGAGACATCTCGGGTTACTTCATTAAATTTTGTTTTCAGTAATGAAAAAAACTATGGGGGTATTTCACTATGAACAATAAAACTAAACCACTAATTGCTATAAATATTCACAACAACTTACTAATCAAATTAAATTAACATGCACAATGAACATTACACTAAAACATAAAACATAAACATGAAACTATGAAAGTAGAAAGTAGAGATGTCATAGCAGCATCACAAAATTTTTCGTACCGAAAAATGGAAAAGGGGAGGAAAAGAAAAGGACCAGCCTCCATTTGTGACGAAAGTGCAGGTCTGTTTCGGTTTACTTAGCTCGTTAAATTCGACATAATGCATAGAACTGCTCACGCTATAATTTAGCGGTTGTCACAAGAGAATTATAACTAAATTAAACCATGATTTTGATGGGAAAAATGGATTAATCTAAGAGAATAACAACAATAATTTCTAAAATATTTTAGTTTATTACATACTTAGAATGGTAATATACAACAATATATTTTTGAGTAATTCAACAAGAGTATTTTATATTATTGGATAGTGTATTCTATAGTTGAACAGTTCAATAAGATTTATTTAACAGATAAAACATTCACGTAATTACGTTATTGGACATGAATGATAAAATGCAAGGATGCGACAACAGTTCTTAATCTTGAAAATTTTACTGTGGGTTGTCAGAACATTTTAATGTGCTGCATGACATCTGTAATCATGAAATTACTGATGCAATAAGTGCTCATACATACCTTGCAGTAGAAATCTCGTAACTCTTATTAACTTTGACGACACTTCTGTCAACTCACAACCGACTCCTTGAATCTCTTGAAACTCTACTCTCGAATCTCGAATCCGGAATCTCGAATCTCTCATTTGAGAGCTTGAGGTCATTTTATATTAGTTTCGAGGGACACACCCAATCCTCGTATCAGTCAGCTCATCCGTTTGCATCAGATCAATAAATATGGAAACTCATTGCTATTTGCATTCTGCCACACTCAGGATACATGGCATGACACACATGTACACACATGGACGGCGTGAACAGTCACAGCCGGAAGAATTGAATGACATGATTTCTAGACTTATCCATAGATCCTAAACTATTTGACCAATTTCCGCAAGTCAATGCAGGGTCACATTGTTAAAATCGTGATTCTGTATTCTGCATGGTGAGTACTATAACCTTCAACAAGTAAACTTCCTACGAAAATTGCGCGGTAAAAGCAACATCAGTCACCTTCATAAATTTTGCCTATTTCCTCTCTGTTCCTAGCTTGTGGCAAGCCAAGAGAGAAAAATGTCATTTAAAATGCATATTAATCCAAAATAACCTATAATCATATTTAGCAAGGTAATCATATTTTGGACCCGGCGTCACACATTTCCTTTTCAAAATTCGTGAAAGTTATCAAATAAAACGTTTTTAGACAACAGTTGGTTCTGCTAAGATAAGCAATTGACCTAATTGAGACGGAAATACAATATGTAATTATATGATTAATTCTAACACTTAGGTATGTCGACAGAGTTATTCTTTAAATTTGGGAATTGTGAATTATAAAATTTTGGTATGAGGCGCGAAATTTGAGATAATACTTTGAACTTTAGTTAAGCTCATAATCTAAGATCATTGATGCTTGTTGAATTAACCTTGAGTTTTCAGAAATCTGGTAGGTAACCTGATTGAATTTTATGACTAAAGACGAAAGCCAATACATGTAAAATTCTTTGAAATTTAATCACAAGATGATGTAACCTGACACTGCCAAAGTTATTGTTAATACAATTTGATTGATTGATCACTATCTTTCATGCAATCTGATGTGTTGATCGCTATCTCTTGTACAATCTGATTGGCTGATGATTTTCAAAATATGGCTGCATTCAGTTTTGAGTTTTGTTTAACATTTGAAAATCATGGTTGTGTTCAACATTTTGTACTCAGTGATAAATAAGATCAAAACCTTTACTTGTTAATGGAATAGTTAATAACACGATAATGTTTGACTCTTAACCGTGAAACGTGAAATCGAATAGTTAAGAACTGATAAAGTTTGACGGTTAATCGTGACACGTAAAATTTTTGTTTGGAAATTTTGTTTTAAAAAATTTTATTATGAAAAATTGTTTGAAAATTTTGTTTCCAATTTTGTTTGAAATTTTTTCTTTGAAATTATTTCATTTCGGAATTTTGAAAATAATTTTTCAAAATTTTGTTTGAATTTTTTTAAAATTGTTTTTGAAATACTTTTTTCGTTTGAAAATTTTGTTCGAAAATTCAGTTTATAATTTTTGTAATTTTTTTTGTTTCAAAATTTTGATAATTTTTGCTTCAAACTTTTGTTTGAAAATATTTTGTTTGAATTTTTTTTCGTTTCAAAATTTTTACTTGTAAAATTTGTTTCCAATTTTTTCTGAATTTTTTCCGTTTGAAATTTGTTGGCAATTTTTTCTTTGAAAATGTTTTGTTTGAAATTTTAGTTTGGAAAATTTTGGTTTGTCATTTTTAAAGTTGGTGCCCTCATTAGTAAAGAACCGGAAGAGTTTAGAACAAAAACTTTCTTTCATGATGTAATATTACACGTCAGAACATAGGGTTGTACATAAAATGAAAAACACAAATCATTGAAATGGATCATTTTATTACACTCCACATACATCCATACCAGATAAAGGATTTGGATATTGTCGATACAGTGTATTTTCATCTTTTTGCACTAGTTTGTCTTTAATATTTTAAATTCCAATTGAAATCTTTTAAGATCTAATGCAATATCAATAGGTGGATACCCAATGACCACTTGATCACCAATAAACTGTTTAACCACACAGGTATGCAACCACGAACGATGTTGACAACGTTCAAAACATCTAGATACATGTACAATATGCCTGACACATTTCTCAAAATAGTACTTTTTAAGGAATATACTTGTTTTGTTGTACACTTCCACTGCGTGTTAAACGCACTGGAATACATTGATGAATTTACACTATTTGAGTTAGATACACCATGTTGCGATTGACATGCAATGTACTCTTTTTACGTAACAGCACCATCTTCTTCGCGAGGACTACGCAACATCACTTCATGATTTGAGCCTAATGATTTGACTATGGTCACATTTAGTTCATCATGAAAATTATCATTCATTCGTGAACATAATATTTGCCATTCTTCAAAGCTCAGTTGTACACCAAAATGTTCTGCTTTGCTCAATCAAATCACAGGTTCAAATGTTGTAGCAGTGATACCAATCATCACATGTTTTTTTTAAATATATTTATTGGATAATACCTTGCGAAGAGGAATTCTTTATCGTTAGAAGTACACATCTTTCCTGCTGAAACGCACTTGCTCAAATGATTTCGTGGGCTGACACGGGATTTGGTGATTTCATAGAGTTATTGATGACGTCATTGGAAAGGAATGTGCTGAAGTTTGAATTCTTGATTTCATCACAATTGATGACGAAACCTAAGCTTCAGCTAAGAAATTTTCGAATCCTAAGCTTCTTTTGGTGCAGATTGCAAAGTATATAACTCGGGCTAATATTACTCAGATTGTCAAAACACGGAACGGCATGATTATTAAGACGCTGGATCCGGAATTTCTCCGTAAAACCAGAAACAAATTCAGTTTTGAGATCTTTGGATCTAAATCAACTATGACCAAGCTCACTGATCAACGCACGAAACAGCCGCCGCCAACGAGAAAAACACCCACACTGTCTGTTGTGATCCGAGGGGGTAGATCCGAGTCACACTGACGAGGAAGTTTTTGAAGAAGTAAAACTAGAACGTCATAATGTCATTAAATGCCTCAGAATCAAAAATGACCATGGTTTGACCTACATGGTGCGGGTACTCACTAACTCTCAACAGACTATCACGCACCTCTGCTCCTTTACCTCTTCGCTGCGAGTGGTGTCAGGTTTATGGCCAGCACTCTAGTTCACAGTGCAAAAACCCGTTTAAATGCGGTTACTGTTCTAGACCACATCCTACACGCAGTTGTACAAATCTCAAACTACCTTCGACCTGCTCCACATGTCAAGATCACTCTCACCCAACATACAGTTATAAATGTCGTTCCAAGCCAGCTCCAGAGCCATCGAAACCGGAGACTATGGCACCATTACGCATACCAGAACAAATCCAACCCCCGACCAATCCTGCTTTACAACAACCTGTCACTGTTCATTAGTTACTGACGTTTCTAACTCTCTCGCCACAAAACATTCACCCCTTTCTACTAGATCACATCGCTCAACAAATTAAATCCGCTTCCAAAGCAATTTTCCATGCCAACATCTGTCCAACATATTCATTCAATAGTGTATATTATCATTTAAGTGCCCTTGAAACCGAAGTCTAACCGCTATCCAGTTACAATCCGTATTATTCTGCATTACATTCTGGTGCTCTCTTTCTTGTTTCTAAACATCCGCTCTTTACCACACCATAAGCCGCCTTTTGAAGCGCTTTTACTAGAAGAACACATAAATACATTCATTCTTAATGAGACTCATCTCACCCATAGACTGTCCTGCCGCATATCTCGCTTTCATTTGTTACGCCAACATAGCACGATGCCAACTAGACGAGCCAATGGGGGAGTAGCGACTGGGGTTTCACCCTCTATTCCGTTTCGAAGCCATTCTCCAATTCTCCCAAATCTTCCGGAATACCTTAATACATCACTATATTATCAAGCACTGTACGTGGCTGTGGCAACCATTTACGTTCGTCTGGGTCATGATATTCCATTCAGCTTCTTTATCTGCAACAACTTCCGTACTTACATAATCATGGCAGATGTAAATTTACATAGCCGGACAGTTACGCAGCTGGATTGTTTCCTCAATTACATTATCAGTCATACTACCGGAGTGATTTTGCCACTACCCAAACCGACTCGCCCCACGAGTCAGACTACTCCCAATATAGTCATTGTTTCGAGCAACAAATCACAATGTAGTTCTGTTAATGTTCTTCACCCCATTGGTAGTGATCATGTTCCAATCAAATTAGTTATTCAGTCTCATAGCAATACTACTTCTCAAACGCCGCCGCCCCGTATTACCTACCACTGAATCTGACCTATCTCATGCTCTGGAATCTATCGTCATTGGTACGCAAAACGCCACAGAAAAATACATCCCCAAATCAACAGTTTCAAATTTTCGACCCTCTTTGCCTCCTCAATACTTACCGCTGATAAAACGATCTCCACAGTTTTATAGAGAGTATGCTGCAACTGGCAACCTTGACTCTCTTCAGCATCACAGACAATTGCAACGAACAATTCACAACTATCTTAAAGCTTACAGGTGGCGATGCTGGGTCAAAACATGCAATAATCTCGGCTCTCTTTCACATCCTACTCAGTATTGGAAACGTTTCCGGCAACTTACTGGTCTAAATGCTCACACAACATATCGTCTCATCGAAAACAATACTCCGCTTCATACTGATACAGATAAAACCAATGCTTTTGCCATTTACCTCCAGGACATCTTCACACCTCTCGCACCTGAATATCCACATCGATCTCATCCAGTCGACAACCTCAATCTGGATTCACCTCATCTGCAGCCTAATGTTCGGCACACTTTACCCGAAAACAACCCTCTTACTGCACCGATCTCGATTTCTGACATAACCTCAGTGGTAGCTCATAGACGTAACACAACTCTCGAAAAGGCATTCGACAAGGTCTGGCATCCCGCTCTCATGTATAAACATAAACAGCTCAGGTTGCCTATTGCTTACATCAGATTCATTTTTAATTTTCTCTCTTGTCAACTGGCATACGTCTGTATCAACTCCAGTTTTTCATTTCCCATTTTTCTCCATTCCGGAGTTCCCCAAGGATCGGCTTTGTCGCGGTTATTATATATTCTTTTTCTTTCCGACATTCCACCTGTTCCAGCTACAGTTAACCTCTTGCAGTATGCCGATGACACTGCTTTCTTTGCTACAAGGAAAACCATTCACCAACTCAATCTCGCTCTACAGGATTCCTTTGTTGACTGGTGCTCTCACTGGACACTAAAAATAAACGCTGCTAAAACTCAGGCAATTCTCTTTCTTGCTCCGAATCTTTCCCGTGTCCACAGCAATCCAAGGCTTCTGCACCTCAAAGTGCAAGATGTATTGCTTAACCCTCGAGAAGTCGCGCTCAAAAAGTAACGCTAGTAGTCGCGCGCGGTCAAAAGGACCGCACGAACATAATATGTTGCAAATATTGTTTTAAACATTTATCTTGTATTAGAAACGTAATTTTGTATATTTTCTGATTAAGAGGGAACAACATTTTTATTATTATAAGTTTTACAGTAATAACTATTAGAGGAACCTACGATTATTTTATTTCTACGATTACCTGTTTTTTTATTTCTTATTTGCAATAAAAAGTTTTTTTTCATTACATATTTCTTTAGATAGATAGCTACGCACTGGTTTTATACAAAATTCTAAATCTGATGACGATCTTGTTTTTCTGTCAACTCTTTGGTTCATCTGAAATTAGAAATATAATAGTAAATTAGTAAAATAAATACTATATACACATAACACTAAAACAAAGCTTCACAGCGCATTTTACATTCAATTAGAGCTCACTCGTAGCTAAGCGGTTAGCATACACGCCTTTGGCGTGGGACTTACCGGTTCGATTCCCGGTTGGAGCTCATCTGTTTCGGATTCCACGTTAAGCAGCAGGTCCACGTCTTGCATAGCCTTGATGCTAAATGGGGCGCTCAATTAAAATCAAATCAAATTTACATGGAATTATTTTATTGTCCTGTTATTTTGAAACTTCACCTATACAGCACTACATTGACTTATTTTAGGTTATCTTCAAATTTACACTGTTCTACACTTCGTCGTCGCTTATTTCGTCCTCTCCTACTCTGACTCCATTCGGGGAATCGCTGGTCATTTCTGAGTTTAAAATTTTCAGACTCGCTCGCAAACTCCTCACTTCACCTTTCGTGTTCATTCACTTATATATATATATATATATATTTACATCAGCTAATGCTTATGGCAACAAATACTATTCGAAGCTTTCTTGCACCCACTGGAAAACGTGAAGTATATTAATATTTATTTGCATATATTGTTATCGTAGACTGTTCCCATAATGCCCACCGACTTCGATTATACAAAATTTGAGAAATAAATTTCACTTTTTATTTAGTGATCAATTTGAAGGCATTTTGTTATACTACCATTAAGAAACCCATATACACCATATTACGAATCAATCATTATGGAACAATGTCATGTTTGACACGCAGCAGTGGTACCAATCTTTGAAAGTTTCATTTACAATTTTTTTCCTTTTTCTTTTTTAAATGATTTTGTGAGTAATGGTGCATTCAGTATAAAGGCACGACAAGATATTCTCTCTCTGTGTGTGTGGGTGTGTCTGTGTGTGTGTGTGTGTGTTTATTTCTAGTTTCCGGCGTAAGCCTGTGGATACTACCAGGTATACTTTCGTGTGTACAAATGCTAGTATGTGTGTGTTTGTGTGGCGCGGGTATATGAACTATTAATTGGGATCGCGTAGTGGAACTTATCAATATTAGTACGTACATACAAACGGTTGTTACTTCACACGATAACTTTGGACGAATGCGAATTTTTACATTCTGCTTTTTGCAATAAATAAGTAGTGATTCCTCTCGAGGGAGTTTCCCTAAATGGTAGCACCTACCATGTCCAATTCAATCACAAATTGTCGCAGTTGTTTGTACTTCGTTTGTACAGGAATGTGAAGGCTAAATTTTCGTTTGTACATAATTAAGGGCGCCGACACAACGAAAACAATTTGGGGGCTGTCTAAGTGGTAGTCCCTGACCATGTCCTATTCAATCACAAATTGTTGCAATCGTTTGTACTTCGTTTGTACAGAAATGTGCACGCGAAATTTTCGTTTGTACATAATTAAGGGCGCCACCAGAACAGAAAAAAAATGGGGGATGTCTAAGTGGCAGCCCAACCACCATGCCCAATTCAATCACAAGTAGTCGCATTCGTTTGTGCATCGTTTGTACAGAAATTTGCAGGCGAAATGTTTGTTTGAACAAACTTAGGGACGCCGCCAGAACGAAAACAAAATGGGGAGCTGTCTGACTGGTAGCTCCCCCCACGATGTCCAATTGAATTACAAAGTATTGCAATCGTTTGTACATTGTTTGTACAGAAATGTGCAGGCCAAATTTTCGTTTGTACACTATTAGGGAGACGCCAGAACGAAAACAATTGGGGGATGTCTAGCTGGTAACCCCCCACCAACATGTCCTATTCAATCACAAATTATCGCAATCGTTTGTACTGCGTTTGTACAGAAACGTGCAGTCGAAATTTTCGTTTGTACAGTATTAGGGGCGCAGACAGAACAGAAAAAAATGGGAGCTGTTTAAGTGGTAGCCTCCCCCACCATGTCCAATTGAATCACAAATTGTCGTAATTGTTTGTACTTCATTTGTACAGAAATGTGCAGGCGAAATGTATGTTCGCACGCAATTAGGGGTGCCGCCAGAACGAAAAAAATGGGGTCTGTCTAAGTGGTAGTTCCCCCACCATGTCCAATTGAATCACAAATTGTCACAATCGTTTGTACTTCGTTTGTACAGAAATGTGCAGGCAAAATGTATGTTCGTACACAATTAGGGGCGCCGCTTGAACGAAAACAAAGTGGGGGACAGTCTAACTACTAGCCCCCCACCAACATGTTCTATTCAATCACAAATTATTGCAATCGTTTCTACTTCGTGTGTTCAGAAATGTGCAGGCAAAATTTTCGTTTGTACACAATTAGGGGCGCCGACAGAACAGAAAAAATTGGGCTGTCTAAGTGTTAGCCCCCCCATGATGTCCAATTCAATCACAAATTATCGCAATCGTTTGTACTTCGTTTGTACAGAAACGGGAAGGCGAAATGTTTTTTGTACAGAATTAGGTGCGCCGCCAGAACGAAAACAAAGTGGGGGTCTGTCTAAGTGGTAGCCCCCCCAACCTGTAAAATTGAATCACAAATTGTCGCAATCGTTTGTACTTCGTTTGTACAGAAATGTGCTGGCAGAATGTATGTTCGTACACAATTAGGGGCGCCGCTAGAACGAAAACAAAGTGGGGGACTGTCTAACTGGTAGCCCCCACCAACATGTTCTATTCAATCACAAATTATCGCAATCGTTTCTACTTCGTGTGTACAGAAATGTGCAGGCCAAATTTTCGTTTGTACACAATTAGGGGCGCCGCCAGAACAGAAAAAATGGGAGCTCTCTAAGTGGTAGCCCCCCCACCATGTCCAATTGAATCACAAATTGTCACAATCGTTTGTACTTCGTTTGTACAGAAATGTGCAGGCAAAATGTATGTTCGTACACAATTAGGGGCGCCGCTTGAACGAAAACAAAGTGGGGGACACTCTAACTACTAGCCCCCCACCAACATGTTCTATTCAATCACAAATTATTGCAATCGTTTCTACTTCGTGTGTTCAGAAATGTGCAGGCAAAATTTTCGTTTGTACACAATTAGGGGCGCCGACAGAACAGAAAAAATGGAGCTGTCTAAGTGTTAGCCCCCCCATGATGTCCAATTCAATCACAAATTATCGCAATCGTTTGTACTTCGTTTGTACAGAAACGGGAAGGCGAAATGTTTTTTGTACAGAATTAGGTGCGCCGCCAGAACGAAAACAAAGTGGGGGTCTGTCTAAGTGGTAGCCCCCCCAACCTGGAAAATTGAATCACTAATTGTCGCAATCGTTTGTACTTCGTTTGTACAGAAATGTGCTGGCAGAATGTATGTTCGTACACAATTAGGGGCGCCGCTAGAACGAAAACAAAGTGGGGGACTGTCTAACTGGTAGCCCCCACCAACATGTTCTATTCAATCACAAATTATCGCAATCGTTTCTACTTCGTGTGTACAGAAATCTGCAGGCCAAATTTTCGTTTGTACACAATTAGGGGCGCCGCCAGAACAGAAAAAATGGGAACTAAGTGGTAGCCCCCCCACCACCATGTCCAATTGAATCACAAATTGTCGCAATTGTTTGTACTTCATTTGTACAGAAATGTGCAGGCGAAATATACGTTCGCACGCAACTAGGGGTGCCGCCAGAACGAAAAAAATGGGGGCTGTCTAAGTGTTAGCCCCCCCATGATGTCCAATTCAATCACAAATTATCGCAATCGTTTGTACTTTGTTTGTACAGAAACGGGAAGGCGAAATGTTTTTTGTACAGAATTAGGTGCGCCGCCAGAACGAAAACAAAGTGGGGGTCTGTCTAAGTAGTAGCCCCCCCGACCATGTCCTATTCAATCACAAATTGTCGCAATCGTTTATACTTCGTTTGTACAGAAATGTGCAGGCAAAATTTTCATTTGTACACAATTAGAGGCGCCGCCAGAACAGAAAAAATGGGGGCTGCCTAAGTGGTAACCCCACACCATGTCCAATTCAATCACAAGTTGTCGCATTCGTTTGTGCATCGTTTGTAGAGAAATGTGCAGGCAAAATGTTTGTTTTAACAAACTTAGGGGCGCCGCCAGAACTAAAACAAAGTGGGGGACTGTCTAACTGGTAGCCCCCCCAACATGTTCTCTTCAATCACAAATTATCGCAATCGTTTCTACTTCGTGTGTACAGTAATGTGCAGGAAAAATTTTCGTTTGTACACAATTAGGGGCGCCGCCAGAACAAAAAAAAGAGGCTGTCTAAGTGGTAGCCCGCCCACCATGTCCAATTCAATCACAAATTATCGCAATCGTTTGTACTTCGTTTGTACAGAAACGAACAGGCGAAATGTTTGTTTGTACACAATTAGGGGCGCCGCCAGAACAAAAACAAAGTGGTGGCTGTCTAAGTGGTAGCCCCCGACCTTGTCCTATTCAATCACAAATAGTCGCATTCGTCTGTACGTTGTTTGTACATAAATGTGCAGGCGAAATGTTTGTTTGTACACAATTAGGGACGCCGCCAGAACGAAAACAAAGTAGGGTGCTTTCTAAGTAATACCTCCCCACCATGTCTAATTGAATTACAAATTGTCGGAATCGTTTGTACTTCGTTTGTACAGAAACGAGCAGTCGAAATGTTTGTTTGTACACAATTAGAGGTGCCGCCAGAACGAAAACTAAGTGGGGGCTGTCTAAGTGGTAGCCCCCGACCATGTCCAATTCAATCACAAATTGTCGCAATCGTTTGTACGTCGTTTGTACAGAAATGTGCAGGCGAAATTTTCTTATGTACACAATTAGAGGCGACGGCAGAAAGAAAATAATGTGGGATCTGTCTAAATGGTAGCCCCTCCATCATGTCCAATTCAATCACAAATTTTCGTAATCCTTTGTACATCGTTTGTACAGAAATATGCATGCGTATATTTCGTTTGTACACAATTAATGGCAACGCCAGAACGAAAACAAAGTGGGATCTGTCTAAATGGTAGCCCCTCCATCATGTCCAATTCAATCACAAATTTTCGTAATCCTTTGTACATCGTTTGTACAGAAATATGCATGCGTATATTTCGTTTGTACACAATTAATGGCAACGCCAGAACGAAAACAAAGTGGGGCTGTCTAAATTGTAGCCCCACCATATCCAATTCAATCACAAATTAAATTAATCGTTTGTAGATCATTTGCACAGAAATGTGCAGGCGAAATTTTCGTTTGTACTCTATTAGGGCGCCGCCAGAACGAAAACAATGTGGGGGACTGTATAAATGGTAGAAGCATTAAAAAAAATGTGTCACATTTATGGAGTATTTTTCTAACAGGACTTTGTTCACACTATTGTGCGGTTTGGTATGTTCACACTATCGTGTGATTCACTATATTGATCTTATCCTAACGATGATGGAATTATTTTTTTGTTTTTTTTATACTTATATTTATACTTACAATCATTATTGCTGAGTTAGTTTTTCACTCCTCGTCTCTTATTATTAAACTTATTCATTATTTCTTACGTGAACTGAATCCTTATGAGAAAAATTTATTTTTTTCTTTCTATCTTGCGCAGAAACCGTTATTCTCATCTCGTAGAGGAAATTGATAAGTGGAAGATATAACAAATTCACAAAGTAGACTGTTAAAGGGAAAATATGACACAGTATTTTGTTTTATTTGATCATCTTCATTAAACACATTTTGCAGAAACTATAGAATGCATGGTGAAGTAATTTGGTGCATTCAGCATTCTGATTTACGAGTAGAGTTGCTAACTGGCCGGTATTTGCTGTGATTTTGATTAAGGCCGGTTACCGGTACAAACTTCTTATTAGACCCCTTCTGACCGGTATTTTGGAATCTTCAATCCAGAATATAACATTGAACAACGAAATTTTTCAACAGTGCCTTTACAAACACAAATTTCCGTTGTATTATACATTGTCGATATTTTTTTAATGTATGGCAGTTTTTTTTTTATTTTATTAACATAACAAATTTGATAACACTTATATTTTATTGTAAAAGACACTGTATATTTTATTCATTTATTGAGAATAGAAAATGACTTTTTAAAGCAATTTCCTTTGTTTGAAGTGAAGTTTATAGAGTAAATTTCATTTTATGAATCAACTATTCTTACATAAAGATTAATATCAAGTATTATTCATCTGTTTTGATAATTTTAAACAAGTGGCAATTGCTGGTAAATACAATAACGATCAATACAGTCTTCAGTTTCTCATTTGTACAGAGAATTTTGAGGGAGTGCCGGAAATTTTGTTTTCCTGAGTTTGCAACCTATTTACGAGGTTTTGTTTCAGCTCTGCTACGTAGTGGCTCCGTACTGACACTCCGCATGCAAATAAGTATGTAAGGCTACCATACGCCCCGGTTTCTTAAAATTTGTCCCGGTGTGCAGAAATTTTCCTTCTTGTCCTGTTTTTATCTTTATTATTATTATTAATTACATATCAAAATTTCTGAAAAGATAATAAAATCGACTTATTCATTTTGCTTTCAATTCCGACAATACTATAGGAACAATTTGATTCTAAACTTTATTATTATTCCAATCGCTGCTTCCCCGGATATAACATGCAATGTTTAAATCCTCCTAAGTAGCACTCTTATCACTAAAAGTAAGAATGTATACCCCGAGGTGGCAACAAATTCTTGTGACGTTGCAGACCAGCAGCGAAAACACATATCTTTTTTTCTGCTTCAGAAAAACAATTATGCAAATAGCTTTCTTTTTGTTCGCATTTTAGGTTAACAAAAATAAATCAGTCTATTGAAATTTTGAAACAACTTCATAAATCTGGATATTTTTCTTTATAGACATGTAGAGCATGTAAAGGTGGTATGCGTAATAATATTGAAAATATAATTTTTGCCTAAATATTGTATGTTCACTGATTGCGTTTATATTGTATAACAGCTTCTAGCTTCTATAATAATTTTTAGCACTGTTGATTAAGTATGGACTATATTAATACATTATTTTAAGTTGTATAACTAGTGCGATACTGTAGTAAAATTCGAAAGATAAAATTAATAAAAATGCAATATTTACTACTAATTTGTAAGATGTCCCGTTTTTTCTGTTTTCAAAAAGTATGGTAGCCTTAAAGTATGCTAAACCATACAAAATAAATTGTACTGTAAATTGTACCCCTCTGATAGTGCACTCAAACGGGTCGGGTTACGGGTCGGGTTGTCGGGTCTGGTCAATCGGGTTAGCTCTTGTCGGGTCACTCGGGTCGGGTCGTCACATTCTTCACTTATTTTCTATACGGAATACTATAAAGAGCTTTGTTGTAGAATTCAATTCGAAGTTGGTGAATGAATGATAAATGTGACTAATTGAAGGCGAAATAGTAATAAAATTTTAATTTTACCCTATATTAACTAATTGGCATTGTAATTGTAATTAATATTACTACTGACTTTTTTCCTTTCTGCGTTTCTATGTTAAGTTAAATGTCACATTAAGTGAAATTGAAAGGAAATATCTAGTTAACGTCCAACGTTATGCACCAACGCTAAGAGAGACAGTGATAATGAGAAATAATTGAAGTGGTTGAATGAAGAAAGTGGGAGGAAATGGGAGAACACCGAGAAAACTCATGCACATGGTGTTTGTCCACCAGAAAACTTACTTGGTACGAGCAGGAAAAAATACCGATGGACCTTCGGGTCAAACATCTGCCTTTGGGCAGGACACATTATTATTATTATTATTATTATTATTATTATTATTATTATTATTATTATTATTATTATTATTATTATTATTATTATTATTATAACATTAAGAGTGCCCAAGAAAGTTCCGCCGCCTTTTCACCAACACCTTCGAACATTGGTATGTAACCTAAGACGTACCTGGAATATCAAAAATCGTCTCCATCAGCCTCGACGACCGTGGAAGGCCATGGATTCCATCGCAGTCGAACTTGGTGGGACGTGAAGTGAAGAAGGTATCAAGTGCATATTGAACCTCTACTAGCGATTTGAATTGGCGCTCTCTAAGGTGATTGTCCAAGGAATGGAAAAGGTGATAATCGGACGGTACAATGTCCGTGGAGTATGGCGGATCCAATAGTGTTGGCGGATCCATCCAAGGCGTAGAATGATGTACTGGGTCATTTTAGCCACGTGGGGCGTAGCGTTGCCCCTTTGTGATTCAGAACTGCTGGATCCTGACAGTACACAGTGACAGTACACAGTTGCATTGGTGATCTGACCAGCTGGTAGCAGTTCCCGATGGACGATGCCTCGAGCAGTCCACAAAATGCACAGGAGAACCTTATTCTGGCGTAGTGCTGGCTTGAACTGTTTTTGAACCGGTTCATGGGATGCTAACCAACAATGACGGCGCCGTGGAGCTTCGTATAGGACCCACTTCCCATCACACCCTGTCAACACCCTGTCCAGGAATATTTCCTTCCTCAGACGAGATACCAAAAAAACACAGGTGTCTGCTCGCGTTGCTTTCTGGCTCCAAGTCAAATCATGTAGGACCTATCAACCCAACTTGCAGTGCTTCCCAAGTTGATGGATGTGGTGCCGAATGGTTTCTCCACTCACACTGAAATGTAGAACCAGTTCCTCACATATGTGTCTTCGCCTCAATTGCTGCCTGAAGATCTTTATTTTGAACATCTGTTTGTCTTCCGGCACGTGGTGCGTCTTCGAGTGTTTCGTCACCGTCCTTAAACCGTCATACCACTGCACTCTCCGCGTAGTCACGACACCCTCGCCAAAGGCCTGTCATATGTTCCGGCCCGCGGAGCAGCAATTTGAAATCGTATAGCAAACAAGCCCAATTGACGCTCTGTTAAGGCCCCATGTTCACTCAGTCCTTACGCACGTTCACGGTGTATCTGAACAGCCACAACCAAGTAGTATGTTGGATATACTTACTAGTGTTGCTCACGAGACTAAGGTTTGGGACATTCTCGTCTCGAAAATGTGTCGTGAAGGTAGTCTCGTCTCGGAAAGTACATATTTTTCTATTGAAAGAGCTCTGTCTCATCTCGTTCCCCTTCATGAAAATTATGTCTCGTCTCGTCTCGTCCAACAACTGACCTTCACCTTATATCCATTCGCATTCAACTCACGGTGTGAGGGCCAATTGAACACAGACCTCCACAAAGAGACAGAACTTTGTTGGTCCCCTTCAGATTGTTATCATTATTATTATTATTATTATTATTATCATTATTATTATTATTATTATTATTATTATTATTATTAATATTATTATTATTATTATTATTGCTGCGGTAGTGATTTGACTTTCTCCGCAATAAAATACTTGTTAATTTTATATAACGTTGCAAATATTTTCTAGATAAATTAATCAAGAAAAAATAAAAGGTAATTCCCTACAGAATGATATTTCAGTGCAATTATTTCCTTATGATTCTATCAGACAGCAACGCTGTTTTTAAATAGAAAAATCGGAATGTTAACGTGATAAAATTGTTGTTTGTTACACAGCAAAAAATATTAAAAGAAGTTCTATATACGTTCCTTACTAGAAAATAATGTTGTCTTCAGAACTTTTATTCTTTTAGTCTTCAGAACTTGTCTTCAGAACTCAGTCAAATTTTATTTTGACTTTCGATTGCCTAAATTTTAACCTTGGAAATTTGGATGTGGAGTAAAATAAAGAAGGTTAGCAGGGTAGAGAGGAAAACGAATAAGGAAATGCTGAAAAAATTCAAGAGACCAGAGCAATATTAGACGATATAAGGAAGCGAAAAATGGACGGATCACAAGTTTCGATCTTGCTAAGGGATTGCATTCTGAGAGATGTAGTAAAGGGGGTGATATCAGGAAAGCGAGAGTGTGTAAGAAGGTTGGAATTGATAGATTGTAATAAGGAAGGTGGAACTTTATGTTGGGTGTCGAGGCAGATATTAGCGGGAAATCGCAAAAATGGAAACTTCTTACCTAGTTCACGGAACCTGGCCTGTCATTAATGGCAGAACACTGAGGAGGAGGAGGAGGATAATTATACTACAAATAAAAAAAAGCCGAAACAATGGTTTATGCATAAGAATTGGTCAGCATTTTTTTCTGGTGGCAGATTGTAAGGTTCTAGTTCTCTCAAACTGGTTAGATTGTAAGGTCAAGTCACTTGGGTCGGTTGTCGGGTTAGATCACCTCGGGTTGGTTCACTTGGATCACTTTGGGTCGGGCCAATCGGGTCAGCTCGGGTCGGGTTGTCGGGTCGGGTCAGTCAATTTGGGTCACGGGTGGGGTCTGGTCGGTCATCAACACATATAATTTCCACGAAAATTACAATATACCACGGTTTATACCTCATTGGACTTCCAATAAAACATTTTCAATGATGTGTACATCATGTCACCATTTTTGTATGAGGGAATGTCTAGAGGGATTATGTGGGAATTTGATGGAGTGTAGATTCTTGTGTGTGTGTGTGTGTGTCTGTGTGTGTTTGTGTGATACCTTACAGGATACAAGATGTCGAGGAAGTGTGTAAATAAACCGGACAATTTCTGTTATGTATGTGGGGAGCTGGTATTTAAATCACAACGTCGATGTTTTACTCCACTTGTGAGGAAGTGTTATCAGCTATATTTTGGTTGCCGTTTAGGAGACCAGGATAAGAACTGGGTTCCTCACTACATTTGTTGTACTTGCGTGAAACGTCTGACTGGGTGGGCAAATGGTGGACGAAACATGAACTTCGTAGTACCGATGATCTGGATGGAACCAAAAGATCATTCTTCAGACTGCTACTTTTGTATGACACACATAAAAGAAATAAGCAGTAAATCTAACCACACAGTACAGTACCCTAATTTGCATCAGCAATTAGGCCAGTTCCACACAGTGCAGAGTTACCTGTACCAGTACCTCCTCCTCGTCTTACGCTAAATGAGGATTACGTACTTGAGGCAACTATTGAAGTTCCAAATAAAGATGATGATCCTACTTATGTAGGAAGCACATCTACATTGGATTCCCATCTGATAACTCCGGGTGAACTAAATGACCTCGTACGGGATTTAAAACTCTCCAAGACAAAAACAGAACTTCTTGATTTTAAACTTAAGGCTGGAATCTGCTCCATCGTGACACTAACGTGTGTATTTTTCGAAACCTTCATTCAGAGTTTCAAAACTACTATTCTCAAGAAAATGATTTAGTGTATTGTAATAATGTCTCTGCTGGGATTGATACACTTGGACATGCACATATTAGTACAGAGTGGAGATTGCTTATTGACTCTTCGAAAACTAGTTTTAAGGCTGTCCTTTTGCACAATAGCAACAAATTTCCTTCAGCGCCTTTGGCTTATGAAACTAATATGAAGGAAACCTATGAAAACATCGAAATAGTGTTAGAAAAAATTCAGTATGAGAAATACAAGTGGACCGTTTGCTGTGATTTACAAGTCATTTCTTTGTTAATGGGTTTGCAGCTTGGTTATACGAAATATTGTTGTTTCCTCTGCGAATGGGACAGCAGGAACAAAGCGGAACATTACATCAAGAAGGAATGGCCAACGCATGTATTAACTCCTGGACAGAAGAATGCTGTTTATTCCTTACTGGTGAGCCCTGATTAGACAATTCTATTTCCTCTTCACATAAAATCGGGGCTCTTCAAAAACTTTGTTACGGCAATGGATAAAAGTAAAGCAGGATCTTGTTACCTCAAGGAAAAAATTCCTCGGGTTGGTGACGCTAGGGATTTTTGTAGACCCCCAAATAAGATGTTTGATTCGTGACCAAAAATTTGAGGATCTCTTAACTCTGGTTGAGAAAGCAGCTTGGTGTCCATTTAAATGTTTAAAAGAGAATTTTTTAGTAAACAAGAAAGCCCCAAATTACCGTGAAATTGTGAGTGATTTCCGGCAATCATTCAATGAAATGGGTTGCAACATGTCCCTTAAAGTTCACTTTCTAGACTCCCACCTGCATTTCTTTCCTGAAAAGCTTGGTGCTGTTAGTGATGAGTATGGGGAACATTTTCATCAGGACATTTCCTCCATGGAGAAGAGGTACCAGTGACAGTGAAGTTCAAAAATGCTAGCTGATTAATGTTGGACACTTAAAAGAGATTTTCCAGAAACCAAACACAGAAGAAAGTCGACAACTAAAACTTATTAGTTGAGGTAAGTAAGTGTCCATTTATTAAGAAGATACCACTCACTTCTTTTGTATTATTTATTAAGTAGATATAAAATGGTGACACGGTGTATACATCATTGAAAATATGTTTTATTTCAAGTCCAATAAGATATAAACCGTGCTTATATTGTAATTTTCGTGAAAGTTATATGTGATTTTATCTGCAGTAATGAATATTGTAAAATGAACAGTACACATAGCATATTTTTTATATAAATATTTTTATTTCTCTAGATAGAATAATGCTATTCTTATGAAACTTAGAGGGCTTACTAAGTATAAATCAGGCTAACATACAATATAATTTGTGCGTTTATATACCTAAGGTACCCAAGCTACAAGTATGAAAATGGTTTAAAAAAAGAAAAAGAAAAGAAATTTGAGGGGAAATTTTCCGAAAACACCTCTGTCACGGGAAAACTGAGGGTGATGGAGAAACACTGATTCCAGATTCGAATTCTACGTGAAAAGTTTATGTCTCAGTGTGGCTCTTACTATTCCTTTTATGAATATTTCATCGTTATCTCAACACCGAATACTTTTTTTGAGCAGCTACTCCTAGAACAACATGTGGTACCAGTTATTAAGACATGATTACCCAAATACTAACGCTCTAGCACAAGGCGGCGCTGCTATTGGAATCTACCATAAACTAACCTACAGAGCTCATTCTATTCCATCACTTGTCCCCTTGCCTCAAAATCTGATGACAACCATATATCTACCAAATATGGCTCTAACCGTAGCTACAATTTATGTCCGTCCAGGACATGATATTAGGCTCGATTTCTTCCAGTACCTGTTCTCACAGTATCGTCAATTATTAATACTATCGGATATCAATATTCACAGTCGATCCACCAGGGAGAAAACTCAGTTTTCTGAATATATTTCCCATGGTCTGCATGGCCAATCAACTACCGAAAAATACCAGGCCGAGTAGTCAGACAACTCCTGACGTTATCATTAGTACAGCTTCAATAGTTGCTAAAACTTCTATCACGGTTCTTGACTGCATCGGCAGCGATCATCTACCAGTAAAAGCGATAATTAACCATGCACGACCACCATCGCCTCCACAATTAACAAGAACTATTTTCTTATATGATAATGCTAACTGGGAACAATATCGGACTGATATCAATACCGCAATAGATCAGTTGCAACCACCAACCTCTGAAGCTGATCTGAACAACGTCGTTCATAGCATTACAACTGCTCTTAACAACAGAGCTGCAAAGAATATCCCTACCTAGCATGGTAAAAAAAACAGATCAGCCGATATTACCACCGCAATATCTTACACTTGTACGAAAATCCAGGCAGTATTTTCGTGAATATGAGAAAACACGAAACCCAGAATATTTAGCCCAAGCACGTCGATGGCAACGCACGGTTCACAATTATATAGTTGCCCATAAAAGACTTACGGGGACTAAAACGTGCAACAAGTTGAACACCGAAACACACCCCACAAGATACTGGGAACAGTTTCACCTGTTAACTGGGCAGAAGGTCATTACTTCATACCCTCTTGTTCAGGACGATCAGACTTTGCACAATGATCAGGCGAAAGCAGATGCCTTCGCATCTTACTTACAAACAGTATTTACGCTGCCTCTATCTACACATCGTTTAAGTCCCCGCATATCTGAACCAGCAATCAACCAACTGCTCCAACCATCAATCGCCCACAAGTTGGATACAACTCATCCTTTAAATCACGAAATTAACTAGGATGAAATAAGAGGTGCTTTAAAGCGGAAACGTAATACAGCTCCTCGTTTTGATCATATATCTTATCGAATCCTCAAAGAGTGCTCACTACAGTGTCTTCTCTTCCTGGAAACGATTTGCACGTTTATTTTAAGAACTGGATATTATCCACACGACTGGAAGAAGTCTAAAGTTTGCATGTTCTTAAAACCAAACAAACCACCTCACTCTGTGAAGTCATATCGGCCCATACAACTGACATCTACTTTGGGAAAATTATTTGAGAAAATACTGAGATGAAAAGTAACACATTTGATGCCGTTTAAATCCAAATTCTCCCTGCAACATGGAGGAGGGGAGACATATAAAAATGATCAAAATAACCAATATCATTGTGGAATTCATAGTTCGGATGGCTGAGATGAACAATGACACTGCAGATGCCGTGCTCCGCAACATGCGAAGGGGACGGGATATATAAAACTCACCGAAAATGACCGATATCAAAGAGCGCTTTAGTAATAGAAAAAATGACTGGATAACGGAACATAGCCTACTATTTTTTCTCAATTTAGCCTAGCAAAGCGGCCAATTGATTATAATAATAATAATAATAATAATAATAATAATAATAATAATAATAATAATAGTATATTATTATTATTATTATTATTATTATTATTATTGGCGTACTTTTGACCTTGGAGAACGAAATTAATTCATAATATGTTTTTAATCCTGTATTTTTTTCTGGATTGTATGTTGTTTCTTTTATTAGCGGGCACTAATTTCTCTCTAGGTCGTCGAATAAATGAATTTCGTTGTGCACTTAGGAGCAAATAAACTTATAGGAAGAAGCTTGATCGTTCCGAAGATCAAGGCTAAAGTAAGTAATATTTGACTTCAAGTTTCAGGTGACATGGTAGTGCAGTTTCGCTCGAGCCTTCGAGCAGTGCAGATCGCAGCACAACCGGAAGTGACTATTTGCTTTATCCACACCTGTTGTGAACTGTTTATCGACGATAGTTGAGGCCCATTTCCGCTGATTGGTATTATTTTCTTACAGTGAAGTTCGTTCAAGTTGTGTTCATATTGTAGTGCGATGCCTTATAAGAAGGAATTGCAATACAAGCTCATTTTTGATAAGCGATACCGGAGTTCTCGACCCCATTCGAGCCTTGTCTACCAATGGTTGACTGATAATTTTCCAGGTATTTTTGAGAAAATTTGTGCATTACAGCTCCACGAAGAGTCTAATAGTATTGATATCAAATTTAAATCTATTGCGACTTATGATCAGTTTTCATTGACGGTACCGGACACAGTGCCATTTAAGCATGCTGACGGAAACACAAGCCTAGTGCGCATTGTCCCAGCAGAAGACCCAGTGAAAATGGTTCGTGTTTATGATTTTCCACTAGAAGTGCCCCCCACAGTGTTAGAGGACCATTTCCGTGCCTATGGTACCGTGCGTCGCAATATTGGACTGCCCCATTTCCCACTGGAATCGACAGAGGTGTTAGAATCATACACATGGAACTGACGAAACACATCCCTTCCCGTGTCATCGTACAGGGCTACAAAGTGAGTGTCTCGTATGAGGCACAACCCATTACCTGTTTTTTTTTGCCAGAGTTTTTCCCACACCGTATCTTGCTGCCCAGTCAAGAAAAAAACAGTTGCACAGGGTGTGAAACCTAACGCTGTATCAGTTCAGATGACGGAAATGGGGAAAGTGCTGCGTCCTGCTCCTTCCTCAGGTTTTGTGGATCGCTTGGCGGGGGCGCCCTCAGACCTCCCGTCCGGCCCCGCGCAGGATAAACCTATCCTTGATGTTGATGACTTCCCTGAGCTACCTCGCCGATCAGATGATTCTACGTGATACAAATCAATGCAGCCCGAGATGGAGGAGCCCACACTCCCTGCGCCCCCGCAAGAATCTACCGATCCGCCACTGGAAGTTTCGAAGATGTCAGTGCAATTTACAAATCAGAATATTACAACAATTTGAGAAGAGTCTATGACAAGTGGTAATGAAGCTTTTATTCTTCCTACTTTTTCCCAGAGTGCAAATTCCGAGGAGTCTGATTCTCTCTCACAACAAAAACACCGCCGAGTTTCAAGGTCAGCAAATAAAAAGAATGAACAACCTGTTTCCCAGTGTGCTCCACCACGAGCCAAACAGCCAAGTTCACGAGAACCTCCCCCACAATTTCGTTCCACGTCTGACTCTGAGTTATAGTGAGTGTTGTTTGTTTGCTTTCTTATCACGATACGATAACAGCTGTGTTTTTGTGTCGATATATATTCGCATATTATGCGTGTTTTTTTGTTTCCTCTATTTTTCCTCGTTTGTTGTTATCAAGTGTGCCAGAATAATAGATTTGCTGAGGTCTTATCTGCCAATATTTCTACGGATTTTTCAAGTAAGTACTGTAATGTGTGTTTTTTCATAGTGCCTCAGAGCATGCCCATGTTAAATGCTTTTACTCTTCTAACTATTAATATTAATAGGGTTAGCTCTGCAACAAATCTAACGTCGTTAAAGCAGTTTATCGAGCGCCGCCGTCCTGATGTATTTGTCTCACTGAATTGACTTTTTATTCTTTCGATTTTCTCCCCGATTATAACGCTATAATTAACTGTCATAACAGCATAGGAGTTGCGATACTTGTTATAGATGTTATATCTCAGGAATATGCATTATCCTATTATATGCTTATTCTGGATTTCTTAAAATTAAAGAGAGGGATGAGTTTTTTGCAACGACTATACCATCTATGGTTCCTCCTGGTGTCGATCAATGTATAATGTTGGGTGACTTTAATGCGGTGATAGATCCTAGGGACTCCCTCACCCCCTCACCTCCCTGCCCAGCACTAGTTGAACTTGTGCGTGCCATGAAGCTACATGATGCTCTTTTTGTTTCTAACTCACCGCATGTGATGACATTTCGCTGTTTGTCAACTCAAAGTCGCCTCGATCGGGTTTATGTAACAGATCCTTTATGCAAGGCAGTGCTTCACGTTTTAACCCTCTTGAACCCCTTGTCAAATCATGCTGCGGTTGGAGAAGCTTTTAAGCTTCCTTTTTCTATTCCCGCTTGACGCGGTCCATCGTATAGGAAGATTAACAATACCCTTTTGTCTCGCGAGAAGTGATAGATGAATTTACGACGCGCTTTGAGTATTGGTGTAAGATGCAACGACATTTCCCCAATGTTGATACATGGTGGCAAGTATACGGTAAACCTAAAATTCGCAGTTTTTCCAATGGCGCGGTAAATTGGCAAAACAGCAGGACTGTAGGCTTTCAGAATTTTTCCATCGTGCTCTCAGCGAGTTACGGACATCCCCCTAACCTTGGCCAACAGGATCCAAATTCAGGAACTTAAGAGTAGGTTGCGTCAACTAGATTCACATGCATCAATACAAGCCTATTTTTCGGAGGATTTTTATCATTGCTTCCCAGAAGAAACTGCTTCCGTCTACCAAATTGATCTTCTGTTTCGGAAGCCGAAAGCTACGTACATTGACTCCCTTACAACGGCCGGTGGAATGGTAGTTTTTGACTCGCTACAAATACTCCAAGAATTCACAAGGCATTATACAACTTTTACAAGTGTGCAGACTCCCGATCTCTCTACCGCCCCAGAATTCTTGTCTGCTCTGCCTCACAAGTTCACAGAGACAGATTCTCACGCCTTAACACGTCCTATCACTGCGGATGAAATTTTTTCTGTTCTACGGGGAACTAAAGGCCGTAGCTCCCCTGGGATTGACGGACTGAGCTTTGCTTTTTATAAGCGTTACTGGTCCTTTCTTAGCCGTACACTGGTTTCCCTGTTTAACGCATGGTTATCCGGGGAGCCCTTTTTTCACAACGTAGCTATTGTGGTTCTCCTAACAAAGTCCTCCAACGCGCGAGTCGTGACCGATTTTAGGCCGATGTCCTTATTACCAGTGGATCTTAAATTATTTACGAAAGTTCTCGCTGCCAGACTTCGTCCCATTATCCGGAAATACATTAGCCCGTATCAAGCTGCGCTACATGACTCGCATAACATCCAATACACGCTTCGCTCCCTGCGGGACCAATTTGCGTATTATCACCTTCGCCATGTTCCTGCTGGCGCACTCGCAGTGGATTTAGCCAAAGCTTATGATTCAGAAGACCATCAGTTTCTCCATCAGACGCTTGAATTTTTGTTTTTTCCCACTGTTTTTCATAATCTATATGCTAAAGCTCAGTTCCGCTTGCAAATAAATGGACATCTATCCAAAACCATCTCTTTACGACGCAGACTACGCCAAGGGTGCTGTCTTAGCACCGTTCTTTTTGCTCTGGTTTTAGACCCACTTCTCCATCGTTTGGCCAGGTTGTCTTCGAATGGACATTCCCTGTTCCGCAGTCAAAACATTTTTGGGTATTCTGACGATTTGACCATAAGAGGAGTTGATCCTGTCTCAGTACAGGGCGTGATTCCTGTCCTGACCCGTTTTTCCCGATGCTCGGGTTTGAAGTATAATGACAACAAAACACTGGTGTTGTCTTTTAACGGTTTTCAGCTCCCAGAGGACCCTTCAGTTTCTCCTGCCTTACCGCATGCCACCTCACTCACTATTTTAGGCATTCCCTTCACGTCTAACCCAACTCCCAACTATTATGAAGTATGGGCTCCTCTTTTAACGCAAATTCGTAAGTTGTTCTATTCACAGCGCTTCCGTAGGCTCAATTTACTTCACAGTATTCATTTTATCAATATTTTTGTTGTACAGAGCGCGTGTATTTCCGTTCCCAGAAATTTATGCCAAACGATTTGAATCCTTATTCCTATGGCATATTTTGCGAGGTTTTTATTTTCGCATTCCCCGTCAAACCCTTTATTTGCCTCGTTCCGCTGGTGGGCTGGGCTTAGTCAATATTCGTATCAAATGTCAAACGTTGTTTATGGCTGACACTTATGCAGCGCTCTCATCACTCAGCTCTATCACTAACCATTCGGTAAGTTGTTTCTGGAAGGATTATGGCCAACCGCAAAACCCACCTTATATTCAATTCGTTGGTCAGTGCCCGGCCTATATCAAAACGTTTATCCGATATTTGAATTATTCCCGGATGGTTCTCCACCCTCAACAACACAATGCACGCTCGTTATATGGGACACTCAATGCGCACTCTTTCTCTCACACAACTTTACGCGTACCTCAAAAGTATCCAGACGTAGATTGGTCGCAGGTGAGGTCTAATATCTCAAACCCTGTCATACCTGAGTACATGCAGGTTTTGTGGTTTCAGGTAGTACATAAACTTTTCCCGACACGGGCGCGTCTTTATGAGATTCAACGAGCCCCAGATGCTTTGTACGACCACTGCCAGCAAGAGGACACTTTAGCCCATCGATATACACAATGTGACGGCTCGCCATTAATTTGGCACACCATGCAGGTGTTGCGCTGCATTACCCGTCGCCCGCCTTCATACTTCACGGTGCAATTTATGTTATTCCCAGATTTCATTTTTATCCCCCCACTAAACATCGAGCGGTGCTTTTTCTTGTTGCCAGCACTCTCCTATATTTTCAGCGCTTTACAACCTTGTTAGATGCACGCACGTATTTTGAATTTTTGAAACGTACACGTCGAAAGTTGTACACCCCAGACAAGGACCGGCAACTTTTTAGCCGGTTTTTAGAAGTGGTTTTGCAATAACGCACATCCCTCTCTTTCGCAATAGCTTTTTTTATATCATAGAATATTCTATTGTGATGTTTAGTATAAGTATTATTATGTAATATACTAAACACGCTTCCGCCTCCTTTAGTACATTTTTTTCCTCTTTTCTTTTTTTATATTTTCTTTTGTGATCTATAGTATATGTGTTATGATGTAATATAGTAAACCGGCTACAGCCTCCTTTTGAACTTAACTATGTTTGGCTCCTGTGGTTGTGTTCTCAGCTTGTAATTTCTGTACGAAAATAATAAAACTTGTAGTGTAGCAGTAACGTAATGGAGTTACGATTAACAAAGTTATCCAGCATAGGTTCAAATCCTGCTCATGCCAAACTTGCATTTTTTACAAAGTGATAGTGAAGAATCGATTTCTCATATTCGACATGCAATGCTTAAGAATGTGGAAGCAAACACCTTTATCATGGTAGAGACAATCTACGAATGTTGGTCGGGAAAGGGCAAGGGATTTACCAGGATATTCGAAACACTTCATTGATCTGCAGTAAACACTTTTCGTGTGATCGTTCTCGAAAAGAAATAATACAGCATTTCTTGAACAAAGTTTTCGTAAAGAAACCGGTGGTGTAGTGGTAAAGTACGAGACTTCTAAGAGGCAACCTTGGGTTCGATTCCCCAACAGGTAGTACAACTTTTTCGCATAAAATAATGGCTGAAAACAGAGATTTATCTTCTGTTGGAGAACTTACAAAGCATCACTTACGAGAATTCGAATAAACATGTGTGCGTTCTTCATCATACACTGTAATGATAGTATGTTTCATATTTATATTCGTCTCTCTCTCTCTCTCTTACTTGACCTCTTCCTTTCCTGTGTTTGCATCTTTCACTTCTCCCCCTTCTCTCTCTCACACACACGCACTTCATGTGCGTGTGCATGCTCCAAAGTTGAAACGGAGCAAGAGACCAATAGACCTGGTCTGGAGAATGTAATTAACTGGCAATTTCATCGTCGAGTTTTTGTGCTCTGGGGATAACATCTTCAGTCCTGGTCATCTCCGAAAGAAAAACTGTTTAAACGCAAGGGAATAAGCAAAATACCTTTTTTATCATCTGGGTTATTGATTCTCAGTCGAATTACCGGGTCACTACGGCTTTGAATCCTCGACCCAGTGGTGGCCCATAAGCTAACCAACATCATCCGACTGACACTATGATCCGTTGATGCTCTAGCGTGTTCACTCTATCTCTGCAAATTACAACGTTATATCCTCAAGAGATGAAAGTGATGCTGGATGTTCGGAACAGATAAATCTTCGGAAAAGACTGGAAAATAGCAACCTCTTTGGTTATTTGAAAACAAAATTGTATTTATACTAGTTCTACACAAATTTGTTTCCATCCTATAATTCAATGTGATTTATTCATTTTGAAATTTTAAACATGCAAGGTCTGGTACATCTATAAGGAACATAGAATTTTCCATTTGAACATTTGTAACTTTTTGTTATGATACGGTTCGGACTTTTAATAAAGCATATTTCTGATGAAAATTTACCGGTGAAATAGAACTCATTTAATTTTCTCTTACTTTCCTTCTTCCTTTTTCTTTTCTTTTCTTCCTTTTTTGTTCACTTTGCATTAGTAGTCTGGAATGGAAGATATGTCCTACGCTACCTACTGGGTTTATTAGAATGTAGTTTGCATTAGTACGTCCAATGAACACTACCGAATTTACAACCGAACCACGCGAGAACAAAGCATGTGTTAAACTTTGGACATTATCTTAGATGCGTCTGTGAGATCTACAGTTCTACAGTGAACTGAGTATGCTATCCTTTTCGAAAGTGACTTAATGAATGTTTAAAACATCCTTTATATATTCGAACAGACCTGAAAAAATATATAAAAACAAACGTTATTTCTATATTACTGTTCGATTTCTTTTAACGAAACTTTATAATATTAGATTCTTTTCTTACTAAGTTTGAAATTCCACATTTTTACCTGTTTTCCCTTTTCTTTTTCTTCTTTTCTCGCCTTCTCTCTCTCTCTCTCTCTCTCTCTCTCTCTGCCTCGTTTCTGAACCTCTGGAAAATAGACATCCATTGATTTCAATTTTTCATTATGTGTGTTTCAGTTCCTACCTAAATCAACTTATTAATCTTGTTTCGTCTCGCTTTTATTTAATTTTATCGATACTAATACATGTATAGTTTGAAATTAGAGTTGCGTTCATGTTGTTAGCTAATTTTAGTATGGGAGAGAAGAAAGGAGGAGAGGGAGGAAGTCTCTCTACCAGATACGATTATGGGATAAGAAGGTGTATATTGGGTGGTCTAGCTGCACGACGTTAGCTGTCGCAATTTTTTTGATGCGGAGTGTACATGTATAAACAAGATGAAACATGATTTCCTCTTTGTCATCCCTTCCTCCATCATGCATATGTGGACAGATATCTGTATGCATAGTGTCATTAGTCTCTGTTGACCAGCTGCTGACTTAATATGACTGTATAAATCATAAGTTACGTTATAATATTGACTTTCATAGATTTCATAGATTCCGATAGAAACGTAAGCAAGATTTCATTTAAGCAGACGATTAGAAAAATACGAATAGTGGAAGATTAAGAATGGAACTGCGACCAAATTCTGAATCTCAAAGGATATCATTCCAACAAATGCCAGAATTACCATATAATAGTGCATACAAATGTTTTTCCCCTGAATATAATCAGTATTGTACAAAGGAATTACCTTTAAGAACATTTGAACATTGGCCTATTTCATCAAAACAGTGTCCGGATCAATTAAGTGAAGGTGGATTTTTTTACACGAACAAAAGAGACCAAACTACATGCTTCTATTGTGCTGGTGGATTAAAAGATTGGACTGATAACGATGTTCCGTGGATAGAACATGCGAAATGGTTTCCTAATTGTCCATTTCTTTACTTTAAGAAGGGATATATGTTTATTAAACGAATACAGGAAAAGTGCTCTGATATGCAAGTATTTCGTAGTGCTCCGGATGATGATATACATAAAAATGCGAGCAAAAGTTGCAATAAGGAACTTAACTTTCAATATGGTACAATTTGAAGTGAACTTTGAATAAAGTTCAATTACATACTTTTTCTTTGTATATAACTGTAAAAAAAAAGTACATGTACATTTTCTAAAGTTATCAAAACAATATTAGCTAGTTATTTAGTTACTATTACTGTTAGTATATGTAGGGCTTTACTTCTTGCTCTTTAACATTACAGAAAGAAATCATTTTATAAGTATAGTATTAATATAGATTAATAGTAGTGGATTTGATTATTATTTCAGTGCTTATTTAAATGATATTTTCGTAACGTAGATAGTATTAGTATTGGAATTATTTATTTCATTGTTTATATCATAAAAGGTGTTAGCAGACGATTTTCTCTATAATAAATGAGTAAGAAAACAACTAAATGGGATGTAAAAGAGATGATAAAAGAAACAACAGCTAAGAAAAGAAATGAAGAACTTATACCTGATGACATTCGATGCCTTATATTGGTTCCATCTGGGTGTGGTAAAACTTTATTGTTATTTAACTTTTTATTACAGCCAGGTTGGTTAAACAATAATTACTTCTATGTATATTCTAAAAGCATGAATCAGCCAAAGTACGAGCAATTAAAAGAACGATTTGAAAAAGCAGAACTAAATTTCAATAAACAGATAGCAACGTTACTAAGCAGTAATGATTCTATTGTACCTATTGATGAATGTGAAGAATACTCTGTCGTTGTGTTTGATGATTACATTTTAGAGAATCAAGATACTGTTAGAAATAACTTTATTATAGGTAGACATAGACATTTAGACTGTTTCTATCTTCCACCGACATATTCAAATGTACCTAAACAGCTTATAAGAGATAACGTTAACTTCCTATGCGTAATCTTAAACTTGTGTATAATGAGTTTGTTGGAGGAGATATGTCCTATGATAAATATAAAAGGATATGTTCAAAATGTGGGCAAGAAGATTATGGTTTTATAGTAATTGATATGACAAGGAAGGTTACAATGGTAAGTATAGGAACAAGATAAAACACCTCTTAAACGTTTGACGCTTGACGTTTATTGACGTTTATTGACGTTCTTTGATGATGTTTATTAACGTTTGTTCGTTTTCTATATAATAAATGGTTGAGAAAGAAATTAATAAGAATATTAAGTTAAAGGAGTTCTTGATAAAGGGCTTCAAATCTTAGAAGAAAGAAAAAGCAGCTATATATGATAAATTTAAGACACAAGAACAACCTGTAATTGATGCTATTCAAAATTTAGGAAGTGAAATGAAAGAAGTAGCAGAACAAAATAAAAATCTAATAACTGAACTTGTTCCAGTTGTACATAAGACGGCTTCAATAGATCCTAGTCTCCTAGAAACACCTAAAAAGATAACTTATGATAGTCCTCCAAGTAGTAGTGATACACCTATAACAGGAGAAATAAAACAAATGAGAAAACAAATTAACGATAAAGTTGAAGAAGTTGAGCCTTTAACAACAGCACAATCATTTGGTAAGATTGCAACGAAATATTATAGTAAAAGAAACGACAGCGTGTTTGGAATAAGAGCTGTAGAAGAAGATGGAAAAATAATAAATACGATAGGAAATTCGGAAGTTAAAGGGAGTGGTGATGATTTGATAATTAATGGTAAAACTTATAAAGGAACAGACTATCTATGGGAATTGTTAACCATGAATACTAATAAAACCATTGAAGATTATGACAATGACGATTTTGAACAGTACAAGGAAATAATAATAGAATCAGATGCTGCCTTCCAAAAACATAATCTAGATAAAAAAGTAGCATCTAATAGAGGTTCTAAGTACATTAATATTATCGAGCCTATTTGGGATGATTATATTAAACCATCTTTACCCCCAACTCCTAAAAAGACTGGTGAAGGAATTAAGCGATATTCAGAGATACCTAAAGAATATATATGGATGGATATGTGAGAAAATTAATTGATCGGTTAATAGTTATAGATGGAGAAGAAAAGGATTGGAAATAATAACTTTTGTAATGAGAAAGTATGTATAGTGAGTATCATTAATAACAAGTTTTCACAATTTATTCCTGATGATCCAAAAGGTATAGGTTATTTGATTAACATCTTAAATCCATTATCACCACGATTCTGGAATGATGGGAAGCTTGGAAAAGAACTAACGAATAAGATTTTAAACAAGAAGGGAATACCAGAGTTACATATACCTGGCTTCAGATTTTGCGAGCCTTTTACGAAGCTTCAAGAAAGGTTAGAAAGAGGTGATGAAGGTATTTACCCATTAGATGAGGCTTGTAAAGAACACGATATATAATACAGAGACAATAAAGATACAGTCAAGACATATTACAGATAAGGAACTAGAAACTAAAGCGTGGAAAAGAGCATTTAGTAGTGATGCATCTATTGGTTAACGATTAGGTGCTTTTCGAGTTGGTACTGCTATGAATGCTAAGGTTAAGTTAGGATGGGGATTATAAGTTTTTAAATGTTATTATATATGATTATTTTAAGGTTAGGATGGGGATTATAAGTTTTTAAATGTTATTATGTATGATTCTTTTATGGGTATATCCCATAAAGGCGTTGTTTCAAGATTTTCTTTATAAGAAATATATAGTGTTGAGAGTTACGAGTTACAGAGTTTTAAAGCTAACACAAGAACATTTAATAATTTGAATGAAGCTAACAAAGATATTGAGTTTGATTTCGATGTGGGGAATGGGTTCCTACATCCACACAAAGCAGATTGTCATATGAGTCTTGAAGTTGTTGGTGCATCAGTTGGAGAAACATTTTGTGCATATGATACTATAAAACTTGTAGATAACTTCTTACCATTCTTCTTTTCTGAAATTGAGGTTAGAATGCATGGAATTGTTATAGATAAGATTGAACTACCTGGAATAACATCTACAGCTATTGGAACATTAAAAATTTCCAAACCCGAGGTTGAATATCTAAAACAAGCAGGATTTCAAACAGATGATAAACTTGGTCTAAGAAAGCACTTTAGTGTTTTATACCCATTAAGATTAATTCCAGGTTTCTTAAGTTATTATAAAGAGGTTATGTGGAAAGGTGGATTGAGAATAACATTTACAAAAGCCAACAACAACAACGATGTCTTGTACAAATGGGCTGGGACAGAAGCAGGGCCAACAGCTTTTCATGATGGAAAAATAACCATAGAAAGTATGGAGATAAGAATGCCTATTGTTGAATACGAATCTAATTATGAAAGCCAGTTAAAGTTGAATATTCTTAAAGAACATAAAATCATGTTTTCATTCCATACTTATCAATGTGTTCAGAAGACTGTTGTAGGTTCTTTCTTGGAGTTTGATGTTACTACTCAACTTAATTCTAGACAGTTTGATATGCCTGATTTCGTAGTTGTAATGTTCCAAACTGATAGAAGTGGTAAACAAACAGCAGATGCAAGTAACTTTGATCATTGTAAGGTAAAGAATATGTATCTTAAGAATCGAAGGAATGAGGTATTTCCAAAAGAATCAAGAAACTTAGATATTGCTAACAGGGATTATTTTAAGATGTACGAAGGTTATACTGCATTTAAGAGAATAGCATGTAGCAATACCGAAAGGTACTATGATCCTAAAGAGCTTATAGATAACAGACCACTGTATGTGATTATTTGTAGTCAGAGGAAAAATGTATCGGTAAATGAGAGAACAAACATAAAGATTGTAGTAGACTTTGCACAAGCTGTGGCTGCTAATACTATATGTTATGAGATTTTAATTGGGCAAAAGAACTTTACATATGATCCTAAGAATGAGAAAGTAGTAGAAGAGTTATAGATAGTTAAATGTATGTTTGTATTGTTTTATGGAAGTTTTGTCCATAAACGAAATTGCCAAAAATGATTAAAAATTTTTGATGAAGATACAAATTAAAGGGTGATCATTGATTTTCTATATAATAAATACGATGGCGAGTCATATTGAAGTTTTAAATAAACTTGGAATTCTTGAACAAAAACAAGATATTGGATTAAGAGAATTAGAATTAGGTACAGAATATAAGATTGTGAAAATGGAAAAGATTAAAACTAAGTTTGGAAAGAGCATTTTAGTTGAGTGTCAGGAGTTTAAGGTCTTTCTTCCAGCTAGATTTACAAAACACTTAACAGATAAAATGATTGATGAGATCGTTAAAGACGGAATAAAAATCAAATACACTGGTCTAAAAGATAATTATCCAACTGTTGAGTTCTGTATGTAAATTTCAAATGAGAAGTCGTTTTATGAATTTCAAATGTGGATTGGTTTTGTGAATATTTTCATAAAACGAACATTTTTCTTATAACAAATAAGCAGCTATGGCTAATTATTTGAATAAGAAAATTGACGTTAAAGCATTGAGATTCCTTCGCATAGATGAGTTAGAAAAAGGTAAAGCGTACGAGATAACATTATGGAAATTGATTCAAACACAACGTTATGGTCAAAGAGTTTTAGTACATTTAGATGAGAAATATAAAACGTTACTACCACAAAGATATAATGATGAAACTGAGCAAGTACTGAAGGATTTGAAAAAATATAAGCTGTTTGTTAAGTATCAGGGTTTGAGAGATTTAGATAATGGTTATAAAATACGTCAGCTTCACTTTAGAAATGAATCCAAAAATAGCAGAAAATTCTATTATCAATATCCGAACTTGTAAGTTGTAGTATGTTTTAAGTGTATAAATGTTTTTATAGTATCAAGACTATAAAAAACTAAGACCCTTGGGTTTACAGAACACAATGTCATTTGAATTTAAAGATACATGTATAAATAAGAGATTTATTATAGTTTTTTGTAATTATATCCTTACAGTTATGCAACCCACATAATATTCGATAGATAGTAAATTTATTTCTCTATTGATTACCATTTGAATTTTGAAAATCAGTTAATATTTGACGAAGTTATAACAAATTCAAAATTTCGGGAATTTTTAGGGATTTATTTTTGAGTTTTCGGGAAAATGTTATTCTTTAACAAAGTCTTAGAATTTTATGTAGATTGTGCTAGTATTTTTTATTTTTCAAATCTGAATTTTTTATTTTTTGCAGTGTGGCAACTAATACTCTTTTCTGAAGTGTGCCAACTTTTTTATTTGATGAGTTAGCACATTGTTACTATGGAGTGGTAAAACTATTCTCCTAAAATATTTTGGGTAAACACTATAATATTTGGTAAGTGGGTTGGCAAGACTGACATTTTTTTCTTTTATGAGCACTGATATTTGGACGGACTCAGGGTAAAAGGTAACAAGTCACTTTCTTCAATTTTCGGTTTTTAACACTGAGTTGTAGTATTTTAAATAGCGCTTTTTTGTATGAAGAGCCCTATGAAAAAAACGTGACCAACAACAAGTACAAGGGACGTGCAAAAGGAATAATTAAGCTACAATGGAATCCACACTGGGTAAAAGGGAATAAGATGACTCTCCTGAAAAATGTATAAAAATGACTTGTTACCTTTTACCCTTTCAGCTATATTTGCTAGCTAGGTGGGCATTTTAAGAAGTTACTCACCTACTCAATAGATGGTGTTGCATGCAGTATGTTTCAGAGTTATAAAAGCTAGAAATTTGCGGACAGATTTTGCATCAAGGATTTTCTTCAACGTGATGACCTTGAATCGAAAAAAGCGGGACAGACAACAAGGCGTTACAGCTAGGACGGACATGTAGGACAGACAGTTTTGGTGTTGTTATTATTACATACTCAGAAGAAAGAGAAGGAAACGATTGTACTTAGCTGTTGGCGTGAGGAGAGGAGAAAGATAATCGGATTCCAAGTCACGTTCTAAGAAGAAAAGAGAGAGGCTATAAATCTAATGCATATATGTATACTCTTTGCTTCTCTGTGGCGAAAGTAGATATATATATATATATATATATATATATATATATATATATATATATATATATATATATATGTGTGTGTGTGTGTGTGTGTACGTAAGTGCGAATCAACATACTTACCTTTAAGTTTGTATTACTCAGCTATTAGTAGACCGATTTCGATCAGACAAAAACTATTTTTTTCAATCAAAGACAGCGCTATAAGTTATAAGTTTTAGATGTAAGTTTTTTTTATTTTTATAGATATAAGTTCTTCATAGTTAAATGCTATAAAGTTCTATACATAAGCAACTCTTTAACCAATTTTCATATACCAAAAGTCTCGTCCCCAAAAATATGGTCAACTAATGTTAGAGCAAAAAAATATTAAAAGAAAGTGCTTAGTAATTACGTTAGTCATCTAGTGGCGATCTGTAGTTAGTGATATTATACCCCTTTTCTTTAAATTCTGACAAATTTTTTGTATCCAATCATGTAGTTTTATATGGGATATGGAAAAAAAGTTGTCATTATAATATGCAGGAATTCCACATACAACACATTTATTATTAATATTTCTTTCATTAGTTAAGTCATAACAAGATGTAGTTTCGATCCTTCTAGTAAAATATGGTGGGAAACCAACACGTGTTATATCTTTAAATAAAATAACTTGTGGTGCTGGTAATATAAAACCTACGGGGTTATATTGGATCTACAAACTTACATTCTGATAATGTAGCTGGTCTTAAAATCTTAAATCGTGTGTCTATGTCCTTAAAGAAAAGATTTTTATTTTATAAAGATTATTTTTATAAAGTCATGCTCTAACATTTTATTATGTATTTCCATCACGCGTTCTATTGATGAGAGTGAATAATCTATCAGCGGTCCAGAATATTTTAAACCCTGTTCAGTTTCTTTATTGAGATTCTCTGCTCTACAACATCTTTTACAGTTAGCAGACCTCTTGTTTCCATTTCTAGCGAACTCTTGGAATTGTTTTAATTCTCCACAAATTACACACTTTTTTAATGATTTATTAAATATAAAATATCCAAAATATTTAGCTCATTTTTGTTTGATTTTAAATGTCGTAAAAGCCTATGCGATCTCACTTTGGGTTATCCTTCTGTGTTAAAGCACAATAGTCAGACTTCATATTTTTTTGACAGTTAGGGGTGGAAGGGTGGAAAGTGTCCTAAAACATACATACATACCCTACTTGCTTCGTACTGCTTCTCAACTTCGTACTGCTACTTGCTTCGTACTACTTCTCAACTTCGTACTACAAAATATCGTAAATACGCCAGAGCGAGAAACGTTTACAATACTTTTCGTCTCATCTCGAAATCGAGACGATAATTTGAGTTAGCCTTGCCACGTCCCGAATGCCATTAATTCATTTTGTTTATTCTCGTCTCAATTGTGTTTGTTTCGTTTCAGTAACGAGATGAGAAATTCCCCATCTCGTGGGCAACACTAAAAAACCGCAATATTCTCGACAAATGTCATGTTTCTGCTTGTAACGTTATGACCTGAGCGATAAGTCTCTAGGTTATAATTATCTACGAGATAATAATAATAATAATAATAACCATAATACGGTAATAATAATTATATTATTAATAATAATCTTTAAGATTCACATTTGAAGTATTGAAACATCCTAGTACTCAAATATCTGAAGATAAATAAACTAGATTTACCGCCGATTAATCGGTATAAAAATTCTGGAGTAAAAAGTCAGCAAACGGAAAATTACTGTTTATTTTTTTTAAGAAAAGAATTGGTTTCCGTTCTTTCTCCCTCCGAACGCCATTTCATGGCACAACTCTCAAGTTATAAAATATCGGCAGTCGTGAAAGAATAGTCGAGGTGTGTCAGTTCGTTGTGAGACGCGGTGTAGTGCGCCTCGTTTGTGAGCTCCGCTGTAACTTGGATATACGTTTGCCTTGACGGCCTTTGTGTTTGATACAATTTCAGTTGTGTGTCTGTCAGTGTACCTAACCCGGATTTCAGCATAGTTCTGTTTAATGAATCTTAGTTGTTGTGTCACTCTACAATAGTTTTGTACCACTTACAATGAATGCTTTACGTAAAAATACAGTTCGAATTGCATTTGACAAGATGACGCGTAATATCAGGCATAGTGTAGCCAGGATACAGGCTTGGTTAACTAACGAATTGCAATTACATATTCAGGATATTGCAGCGATTCAACTTCATAATGAGAAATATAGTTTGTATACACGACTCCAAAAGCGCATTACCACCTGCAATTCTCGTTTTCCTGCAATAGCAGGCAACCCAAAAAGCTCGGCGGTTGTGTTGGTTGTGAATTCAAAAGGCGCTGAACCAAACCTCACTTTTGTAATAAATATGTCAGTGTGGCAGACTGCAAATAAGGGAATAAAACAAATTGTTAAAAATGACAATAATATTATCATGACGGAGATGGATGACATCAAAAGTTACAAAATGATCTTACTTAAGCAGTTCAAAAAAGATGAATGGCAAAAGACACATATCAGAGCAAAACATTTCTCTCCTCACCTCCCAAAAAAAGAATCTCATAAAAAAGAAAAAGTTACATAAAGTTACGTAAGTTTTAATATAAAAGCCCCACTCTACATTGTGAAAGTTGACACCCGAAAGGCAAGAACAACTGAACCAAAATCAATAAAATTGTGCACAGATACTGTAGACGTAAAAGGAGGGAATACGTGTTTCGTATTTTCCTGGAAAAAACGGTTGGGTGGGGCACGGACCCCTCCAAACCTTTTATCACGAAATATCAAAACTGCTAGTAACAGTATGTCAGAAGTGTGTAAAAGACATGAATAATTGCAACGGAACATTTTGTATTGAAAATACGCACAAACTAAAGGAATACGGCCTTTTTAAATTTTCTGCGAAAAACGGATTTAGGGGCAAAAGCTCCCACCCAAAATTTTGAAACTTGATGTCCGAAAGGCAAGAACTAAACAGTGAACGAAATTAAGCGCAGATATTGCAAACGTAACATGAGGATACGAGTTTCGTATTTTCCTCGAAAAAACGGTTAGGTGGGGCACGGAAAATCAAATGTGCTGGTAACAGCATGTCAGATGTGTGTAAAGGACATGAAGAATTTAATGAAACTGCGTCTAGGACAATACGCAAAAAATAAAGGAAAACATTTATTTCAATTTTCTGTGAAAAAAACAGTTTTACGGGAAAAAAGCTCAAACCCAAAATTTAGAAAGTTGATGCCCGAAAGGCAAAAGGAAGTGAACCGAAGTGAATGAAATTGTGCACAGATATTGTAGATATAAAATGGGTGAATACGGTTTTAGTATTTTTCTGGAAGTAACGGTTCGGTGGGGCACTAACCCCTCCAAACCTTTGATCACGAAATAGCAAAAGTGCTAGTAACCGTATCTGAGATGTGTGTAAAGGACATAAAGAATTGCAACGAAACTTTATGTGTGGACAAAAAAATAAATGAATATTGTTTTTTTTATTTTCCGCGGAAAAACGGTTTTAGAGGGAAAAATTCCCACACAAAATTTTGGAAGTTGACGCCCGAAATGCAGAAGAAAAATGAAAACTTTGAGTTTTACGTCCCACGGTTATGCCGGTTAGGCTAAAGGAGACAGACGTTGATGATGAGTAATGAATGAATTGGTGGAATGAAGAAAGTGGGAGGAAACGGAGAACCCCTACAAACCCCACGCACACGGTGTTTGTCCACCACAAAGTTCACTTGGCGGGGGCTGGGATCGAACCCGGGACCCCAAGCACCAGAGGTGAATGCTTTATCACTGAGCCACGGTGTCCCCTGAAAAGCAGAAGTAAACCGAAGTGAATAAAAATTTTCACAGATATTGAATACGTAAAATGAGAATACGAATGTTGTATTTCCCTGGAGAAAACGGCACGGACCCTTCCAAACATTTGACCACGAAAAATAAAAGGTCTTGTAACAATATGTCAAATGTGTGTATAGGACATGAAGAATTGCAACGAAACTTTGTGTATGAACAATACGCAAAAAATGAAAGAATACGTTTTCTTAATGTTCTGCAGGAAAACGGTTTTAGGGGGGCAAATGAACCCACCCCAAAAGTTTGAAATTTGACTCCGAAAAAGCAAGAAGAAGTGAACCGAAGTGAATGAAATTTTGCACACATATTGTGAAAATAAAATGTGAGAATTCTAGTTCCGTATTTCCTGTAAAAACTGTTAGGTGGGTCACGGACCCCTCCAAACATTTGCTCAGGAAATATCAAAAGTGCGAGAAACAGTATATCAGATTTGTGTAAAGGACATGAAGAATTTCAATGAAACTTTATGTACGGGCAATACGCAAAAAAATGGAGGTTTTTTCTGCGGAAAAACGGTTTTAGGGGCAAAAGCTCTCACACAAAATTATGAAAGTTGACGCCGGGAAGGCAAAAATAAGTGAACCGAAGTGAATCAAATTGTGCACGGACATTGTAGACATAAAATGAGGGAATATGGGTTTGCTATTTTCCTGGAAAAAAGGAGTGGGTGCGGCACGGACCCTCCCTAACGTTTGATCACAAAATATCAAAAGTGCTAGTATGTCAGATGTGTGTCAAGGACATGAAAAATTGCAACATAACTTTGTGTATGGACAATACGCAAAAAGTAAACGAATACGGGTTTTTCTAAGTTCTGCGGGAAAACGGTTTTAGGGGGCAAAAGCTCCCACCCTAAATTTTGAAAGTTGAACTCGAAAGGCAAACAGAAGTGAATCGAAGTGAGTGCAAATGTGAACATTTATTGTAGACATAAAATAAGGATACGGGTTTCATATTTTCCTGGAGAAAATAGTCGTGTGGGGCACGGACTCCTCCAAACCTTTGATCACAAAAAATGAAAATTCTAATAACAGTATGTAGAAAGTGTATAAGGGACATGAAGAATTGCAATGAAACTTTTTGTATGGATAATACGCCAGAAATAAAGCAATACGGGTTCTTTTATGTTCTGTTGAAAAATGGTATTAGGGGGCAAAAGCTCCCACACAAAATTTTGAAAATTGACGCCCGAAAGGCAAAAAGAAGTGAACCGAAGTGAATGAATTTCTACACAGATATTGTAGACGTAAAATAAGGGAATACTGTTTTCTATTTTCCTGGAAAACAGGGTTGGGTGCTGCATGGACCCCTCCAAACCTGTGATCACTAAATATTAAAAGTGCTACCAACAGTATGTCAGATGTGTGCAAACAACTTGAAGAATTCCAACATAACTTTGTGTATTAACAATACGCAGAAAAATGAATACATTTTTTTTGTTCTTCGGAAAAACGGTTTCAGGGGCAAAAGCCACCACCCGAAATTTTGAAAGTTGACGTCCGAAAGGCAAGAAGAAGTGAATGAAATTGTGCACAGATATTGCAGACGTGAAAGGAGGGTACGAGTTTCGTACTTTCCTGGGAAAAACAGTAAAGTGGTGCACAGACCCCTCCAAACCTTTGATCCCGAAAAATCAAAAGTAATAATAACAGTATGTCAGATTTGTGTAAAGGAAATAAAGAATTACAACATAACTTTGTGTATGGACAATACGCAGAAAGTAAATGAATACGGGTTTTTTTTATGTTCGGCGGGAAAACGGTTTTTGGGGGGCAAAACCTCCCAAACAAAATTTTGAATGTTGACTCCCGAAAGGCAAAAAGAAGTGAACCGAAGGGAGTGAATTTGTGCACAGATATTGTAGACATAAAGTGAGTGAATACGGGTTTCGTATTTTCCTTTAGAAATCGTTGGGTGGGGCACCGACCCCTCCAAAGCTTTGATCACAAAAAATGAAAAATGCTACTAACAATATGTTAGATGTGTGTAAAAGACATGAAGAATTGCAACAAAATTTTCTGTGTGGACAAAAAAATAAATATGTTTTTCTTTTTTGCGGAAAGACGGTTTTAGGGGCAAAAGAACCCAAAACCAAAATTTTGAATGTTGATGCGCGAAAGGTAAGAAGAAGTGAACTGAAGTGAATGAAATTTGGACAGATATTGTAGACACAAAATTAGGGAATAAGTTTCCTTATTTTCCTGGAAAAAAAGGCCAGGTGGAATATGGACCCCTCCAAACCTTTCATCACGAAATATCAAAATATCTCGTAACAGTATATCAGATGTGTGTAACGGACATGAAGAATAGCATCAAACTGCGTGTATGGGTTGAGTTGATTTTAGTTTAGCGTCCCTTTCAGCAGCGAGGCTATATGAGACGTTGACCTACTGATTAACGTGGAATCCGAACCACATGAGCTCCCGCCGGGAATCGAACCCGGGTCTCCCACGCCAAAGGCGCGTACGCTAACCGCTTAGCCATGGAGGAGCTCTGCCTGTATGGGCAATACGCAAAAAATAAACGAATACATTTTTTAATTTTGGTTAAAAACGGTTTTGGTTGGCAAAATCCCCGTCTACAATTTTGGAATTTGACCCCAAAAGACAAGAAGAAGTGAACCGAAGTGAATGAAATGTCCACTAATATTGTAGAGGTAAGGTGAGGGAATACGTGTATCGTATTTTCCTGAAAGAAAAAAATTGTGAGTTAACCGAGGCTTTGAGTTGCGGGAGAAGTGGACCGAAGCGAAAGCAATTGTATGTAGATATTGGATATGTAAAATATGGCCTCTCGTGTTTCACAAGTGTCGTGTCTCCATCCGATTTCTTCAAATTTGGCAGATCAAGTAACAGCAAACACAAACAGTATAGCGTATTTTATAGTATTTTAGGAGGCACCTTTAACCCTTGCAATGTTTTTTCAGCATAAAGAAAAACACGTGTCGATTTATTTCCAGTTTGCTATTGGTATGCCAAATTTGAAGCAAAACGGATAGGAACACTTGAGAAACACGAGAGCCCTTATTTTACATATAATGTCTACACACAATTTGATTTGCTTGGGTCCACTCCTTTCTGAGCTATTACGGTAATATTTCCTTTTTTTGGGGGGGGGATGGGACCTATTCCCCAACACTGTTTTTCCGCAAAAATTAAAACACGTTTCATATATTGTTTTGCAAATAGTCCCTTTACGAAGTTTCGTTCCAATTCTCTATATTCTTTAGGAACTTTTGCGTATGCTTATTTGCAGTTTTGATATTCCGTAATCAACGGTTTAGAAGGTCCGTGCCTCACTCAACCGCTTTTCCCAGGAAAATACGAAATCCAATTATCTCGTTTTTCGTCTACAATATCTGCGCACAATTTCATTTAATTCGGTGCACTTCTTCTTGCATTTTGGGCCTCAAATTTCAAAATTTGGGATGGGGTCTTTTGCCCCCTGAAACCGTTTTTCAGCAGAAAATAAACGAAAAACCGTATTCGTTTATTTTTTGCGTATTGTCCCTACACAATGTGTCGTTCCAATTCGTCATGTCCTTCAAACACTTCTGTTATTAGCAGTTTTGATATTTCATGATCAAGGTTCTGGAGGTGTGTGTGTCCCACCTAAACGGTTCTTTTTTCTCAGGAAAATGAGAAAAACGTATTCCCTCATTTTGTGTCGACAATATCTGTGCACAATTTCATTCAGTTCAGTTCACTTCCTCTGGCCTTTCGGGCCTTACTTTCAAAAGTTTGGGTGATAGCTTTTGCCCCCTGAAATCGTTTCTCAGCACAAAATAAAAAAAACCGTGTGCCTTTATTTTTTGGTATGTTGTTCATACACAAAGTTTCGTTGCAATTCTTTGTGTCTTTACACACATTTGTCATATTGCTACTATCACTTTCGATATTTCGTGATGAACGTTTTGGAGGGATCCGGCCCCCACCTAACCGTTTATTCCAGGAAAATACGAAACAGGTGTTCCCTCATTTTATATCTGCAATATGTGTGTAAAATTTCGTTTACTTCGGTTTCCTTGGTTTTTGCCTTTGGGGCGTCAACTTTCAAAATTGTGGGTGGGGTCTCTTGCCCCTTAAAACCGTTTTCTCCGCAGAAAATAAAAAAAACACGTATTCGTTTATTTGATGTATAGTATCTACCTCCCAAATTTTATCAAGATCGGAGTGTTACACTTCAGAAGTGTTGCTTGTTAATAATAATATTTCTCTAAAATTTTATCAACAAATAGAGGGAATTAAAGCGAAAAATTGTGATCAATTGGAACTTCGGCTCCTCCCAACATTGAAAGAAATGACAGCACAAGTATTTAGATGCAAGGTAGACATAAAATTTAGAACTGAGATTTAACTATATTTCTGTCATGATTTTAATGCAGACTTCGAAGTTCTTAAATGCTAATTAAGTCAGGATTTCACATCCAAATTAAGTTGCAACATAATAATTGTTGTTAGAAAACCCGAATCGGCTATGCGAATTTAAGGTAAGCCGATACTTTAGATAGCATGGGAAAAAGTTGAAGAGTGTAACCTAAGTGTGCTGCCAAGTGAGTTGCGAGGCGGTTTAATAAATTGGATGTCTTCTACTCGGCAGAGTCCACTTCAACCGTTTAATTTTGTTTTAAAACAAAACATTTTTGTAATGAGTTACATTTAGGGATACGCACGAGACAAATCGAGACAGGATTTTCCTGACAAAATTCGAGTCGAGACATGGCACTTCCAATAGAGAAATATACATTTTTCGAGTCGAAACATCACTTTTACAGCACATTTTCGAGACGAGACAGCCACAAATCTTGTCTCGTGCGCATCCCTAGTTATATTAGCACACACTACATGAGTGACAATTTATATTATGATAGAAAATACTATGAGCTTTAATAGAAAGAGAGTAGACACTCGATAATTATTTTATGTAGTAAGATTTCAATAGATTCAGTGCTTGATCGTGCCGTGTATGAAGTTATGAAATATGAATTGGTTTCAACAGGCGCGGATCCAAGAGAAATTTTATAGGGATACAGCGCCCCCCATGACGCTCAGGTGTACACTGGATAGAGTGGGTTTCAATCCTACTTTATTTACACTGGGTAAAGTTGGAAACTATGGTTTAGTCCAGCGTTTCCCAACCTTTTTCAACTTGCGGCACACTTCAGGGTAACTTGAATTCTCGCGGCACACATATTATTATTATTATTATTATTATTATTATTATTATTATTATTATTATTATTATTATTATTATTATTATTATTATTATTATCTGAAATCATAAAATACTGTAGTATTTTTTTCTGATTACTGACATCCTTCTCACAGAGAAGAAAGCTAGACCACTGTTTTTTCCCCGTGGTAAATCATTATGCTTATTTTTCATTTTAATTTAAAAATAGAAAACAATTGCAATCAGATATAGGGCTCAAGTTGTTAAAAATACACTTTTTTTCGAAAACTGTATCCAACCTTTCATTAAGAAGGAGGATCACTAAATAACGAACGAACAAACGAATCTCTTTTACTTTTAAAACACAAATATAGGTAATTCGTATGCATGTTTACTTTGCCGGAAGGATTGAATAATATTTTAAAATTTCAAGTTACGAAATAGTGTGTAACAATAAAGAAGCAATAATGGTCATAACAATGATAACAAATACTTTTTTTTTCAAAATTAGAAATGTACAGAAAAATGTTCTACAGAAAAGTAACACAGTATGAAACTTTAAATTTTAGATTCATAGTAGTAATTTGAAATACAAATATACCTTTTTCTGTATGTCTTGCAATTTGATTGCTATAGAATTAATAATTTTGTTCCGATTTCCTCGCGGCACACCAGCGACCCATTCGCGGCACACCACTGTGCCGCGGCACGCCGGTTGGGAAACGCTGGTTTAGTCCATCCCTTGATCATATTCTGGTTCTGCGGTGTTAATATCTGGTCAGAACTTGCTGTTCTAGAAGCCTTAAGTTCATACGCGATAAAATAGTATTTCCGCATTATGCACCTTTTTAAACTATTTTCAATATTTGTATGTATCTTCAGATAAACCCTCCGTGAAAAATTTTATTTATTGGATACTGTATTTCTGACGATGCTTCCATTATCAAATAGTGTATGTACTTTTATTTAACATAGAATTGCATACGACAAAACAGTAGAAAACATTCTCATTGTTTTAACTTTTCTTGAGTTGATTTTGAGCTTAACGTCCCTTTCAGCAGCGAAGCTATATAAAATGTGGAACTACTAATTAACGTCGAATCCGAATCACATGAACTCCCACCGGGAATCGAATCTGGTCTTCCATGCGTTAACTTTACTTGAATTTGGACTCGAACGCTCTGCAGCGGATTTAAACGGTGGACTTGCCACCCCTGAGTTTTTCAATGAATGTAGTTCTTAGTAATTATTTTAATTTTACTTTTGAAAAGGTGTAAGCATTTTGCTTTTTTTTAAAAAAATCCTTGAACTATACGTAGTCAATGTTGAATACAGGTTTCATTTTTGTACGTGGCAATAGTAACTTCCATGGTCCCCTCTCTTCTACCTCTAGACACAGAAATATTGTTTTTAATAACGTCAAAGTACGATTTTTATCAATAAAGAGTGGCTGTCCTACTAACTCTTGTATCGATTTCCTGCTAAACAAAGATAAAGTGAATCTGAAAAGGTAGGGGAACGGTAGGTAGCGGCATGACACCACGTCGTCCCCCATGCCTATCTTTGCCCACTGTAATTTCTTAGGAACTGGGGGGACGCCGTACACACTTTTTGGAGGTGGGGGACGGCGTCCCCTGCATTCCCAAGCATTTTTCCCTCTGCTGCTAAGTATGAATTGCTGTAAGGACTAACGAAAAATATTATGTGGTAATTCTACTACTACTACTACTACTACTACTACTACTACTACTACTACTACTACTAATAATAATAATAATAATAATAATAATAATAATCATAATAATAATAATAATAATAAATGATCTGAATGATAAAGAAATTTTTAAACTTTCTAATACAATCTCTGTGGGCTTTCGCGAATCTGGATATATTGTTTTTATGAGGAATAAAGAGGCTTGAAACAACGATGATTTGTATAAAAGTCTTATCAGGTGTCTGACAGCTGACCTTGTGTCTGTTTTTTTTAACACAATGTTACAAGGCACAGAAGCGTGCGGGCCTTTTGCTTTTTTTTGCTTGAGTTGAGTGTAGTTTCAGTACTAAAATCAAGACTTTCGTTCTGTCGTTGGCACGTGTCGAAGCAGCTTGTTTGCTGTGCGATGTTTTGCCTTCAGGCGATCGACTAGATCAAAGAGTCAAGAAAGAAAGAAAGAAATAAACAAAACGATATGCTTGTTTCATGGAGATATGCTTGCTTCTTGGCATTAGTGTTTGAAAACCAAAACTGTTCTGAGTGTCCATTTTGTTATGTTTAAATAAGTATAAAGGGAAATGTTAATTCTCACCCAAATTGTGATAAACTTGAATATCAAAAATTCGCCGAAAGAAATTTCACGAAGTCCTGACAGTGAAGAAGAAAACAGAAAATTAAGAAGAATACTGGCAAGTCTATTTGTCTCCTTCAATCTACACTAAAGATTAAATTCTTGCCTAACTAAAAAATAATCTGATTTGATCCGGATGAGAGTTCGAATGTCGAATCTAGGTCCACCCGGTTGCAGGACCGAGATGAAATATACATATTTATATTTGAAACCGGAGTACAAAACACGAATATTTAAAATTCCTCAATACACCTATTTCATTGACAGTTAAGAAAACACAAACAGTTAAGATAAGTATTGACTAGTTTTTACGTATATTTATCTTGCTCAGTCTGCTCAAAATATCAAATGTATAACTTACAATTAGATTTAATAATTATATAATAAATCACAATATGAGCACCGAGAATAAACTATGAATTTTGGTGCCCCTTATGTAGATTTGAAATTTCGGATTCATATATAGAATCAGGCTGAAAGATAAATATTTGAGATCTGGAAACCGAAACAAGTGCTAGTACCAAGATCGTAGCCGTTTGTACCTAGGTAGTGCGAGCGGAAGGCACTTGCACTAAGTCCGGGTGTACTTTGGGGAACACGAGAAACTAAAAACAGATAGATATATATTCTTTTTCAGGGGCAAGTCTCGCTTTAACATGACTTTTCATGAGTGTTGTGTTTAAATACGAAAACTGTAATGGCGACTTGTTTGAAATAAATGTAATTTTTAGCAATAAAGTTAGGTACTTTCACATTGAATAAAAATTAGCAAAGCATATTTCACTGATTAGAATGCTGGTTGTTATGGAAGCTTTCACACTGAACCGAAGATTTCCTCATGTGGGTATCGGATTGCCACAATTCACCTTTCTGAAAGACGTGGTTTATCAGGAGGTCGGCCAAGATTCTTTTGGACTTAGCGTGTAGACTGCTTCTGGTCTCAAATATTCAAATATAGTAAGACGAACCGTATAAAAAGTTGGTTCGAAATGATTTAAAATGAAGAATGCGGTGGCTCCGTGGTAGAGCGTTCACCTCCGGTGATTGGGGTCCCTGGTTCGATCACAGCACGCGCCGAGTGAACTTTGTGGTGGACAAACATCGAGCTCGTGGGTATTCTCGGGGTTCTCCCGTTTCCTCGCACTTCCTTCATTCCAACATTTCACTCATTTCTCATTATCACTGTCTCCTTTAGCCTAACCGGCATAACCGCGGGACGTTAAACTTAAAGATTTCATTTCATTTCATGATTTGAAATATCACTAATTGACCTTAAGGGTATAATTGCGATTTAAATATTCGTAAATTAGAAGAGATGTAAAAATTAAGCGTTAAAATAAATCTGATAATTCCTAATGCAACCTAATAATAGCAATAAAACTACTTATTGTGGCAGGACTCGATTTTCGAGGAAAATAATTTGTATATTTTTTTTTATTTTTATGTTTATGTCACGAAATCATTAAATAGGTTATGGGATTTGAATGTTGTATATGTGAGTAAATGCAAGCTGCACAATCTCGCTAATGTTTGTGTCAGCAGTTTATTGTAAACACATGTGTATAAGAATGTCATCGTTGAGAGTCTGGCAATGTAGGAAGGAAATGTTGACAATGTGTCTTTCCTCACATTAGCCAGATTCTAGAAATTGTATAAAGTGAATCTGTAAGATTTCACGAATTTCATGAGATTACGGATGTACGGAGAATTGCTTAGAATCGGGAAATCAGAACGTGTCGAGGATTGCAATTTTGAGTTTTGACACATGGAAGGAATTTGTCTCTCCATGTGAAAACGGTGTTACACGTGCCACAGCAGACGAAAAAGCAGACGATGGTAGTTGAACAACGCCAAACAAAACCGGAGGACGAGAAGGAGTTGGTTGACAGTTCAATGGGAGTCCGATGACAGTTCGAGGAGAGTTCTCTGACAGTTCGAAGACAGTTGAGATTGAACAATTCTTGGAAGTCCATGATTAAGTTACCGTGATCATTCTTGGGTTCGAGTTTGGAGAACCACGTTCTATTGGAGAATCAGCCAGATGATAGGAGGAGACAACACTTTGTATTCCAAAACATCATAACGACGCAGAACTTCGGCAGAGACTTGCATTGAGAGGAGTCATACCTCAATGCTCATTTTCGTTTTCCATCAACAAGGAGTTTCAGCTTAGAAGGAGCAGAGTTCGACGCCAGAACGACGTGGGAATACACCAGTTTTATCCAGGTATGTGTGGCACCGAGTCAGAATTCAAAAGCTCAATACTTGATCGTTCTGTACCTGTCTGGCAAATGAATCTGAATATCCGTTATAACTAATATTCTGAGATCTTACAGTTCACTTATAAGCTTAACGAAATACAGTGTTTTATTTTAAATGAAGTGGACGTATCTTTATTTAACTAATCCCCAAATGAGAAACCTCTCGCAAGTTAATCTTATAGTTTGTCCCACTCATTCTAGATGGTGAGTGGAAGGCGCCTAGTAGCACTCATCTTTACATCCCCAATTAGGCACAGAGTGGCTAGGTTGTCATTATGTAACATTTTCAAAGCTAAGATTAATAGTTATGTTCTTGAAGGGGGTTTATGGCAACATAGATTACAAATCCAATTATCATAAGTAGTACCTCTGACAGTCCCGCATTTCACATAACCATCGCCCTTCATCCTGACAATTCCGGACATCCGGGGCAGTTCACTTACCCACAATGACTTTTCAGGCGTTCCAGTGACATCAATATCTCAGTTTGGGTTTGGGTTCATGCTTCGGTGAACCTTGACTATCACCATCAGCAGCTATTAGAGAATCAGAACTTATTTCTGTATTAGATAATGTGGGTAACTATAGCTTTTCGTCTATAGAAGAATGAAAGCCTGCCTTCGGTGCCCGTGGTCATGGGTTCAATTTCCGGAGAGGCACTCAAGAATTTCGATGTTGACCCAGCATCGTGGGGGAGTTATCTTAAGTAAGAGGTAGCGGACTCCAGTCTAGAAAGCCTGCATAAGGACTTCGGGTGTTGATGCGTTGACTACACATCCCCACTTTGAAGGTAACGCGGCTGGTAGGAACCAAAGGACTGTCGTGCCAAGAATTTAGTTTGTTTTAACTATCATAAATGCCTTCTTTATTATTAAATTTTATCCAATATTTTCTTTTCAACTAGTTTGCGAAACTCGGAGCTAGCTACTTGTTTTTTCTTTAATTAATGTTCATAGTTAGAAGAACTAATCACTAAGGAAAAACAATCTTTTCAATAAAATTCGTCTCGCGTCTTTCGTAGCTCTAAGTTTAGTTATTTTTAGTTTTTTTTTTAAGTTGAAGGGCGGTTTATCATTTCCCCTCGCTTTCCCAATTTTTTTTCTAGTTTTACCTATATTTCTTTGCACGGACATTGCGCCTATACCCACGTGCTTAGTGTGTTCGTTTACAAAAGCGGGCCATTTTCCTGCCACTATAGAAAGTAAGAGTGCACTGTATCAGAGAAATATTAATTGACATATGTAAGTGAATATATCTGTGACGAAGTCATAATTACTCAGTTTTTGCATCGTACATAGTTTCCTCATCCTCATTAATCTCTTTACCCCCGCTTCCTGAATTCCAGTTCTAGTATTCTTTCTTGATAGCGGACTGATGTCTCATGTAGACTTATTAACTATAACATCAGCAATAAATAAAGTACGGTTTAATTTGCACTAATTTTAAATCATTACATTAAGTAAATAATAATAATAATAATAGGGAGCGAGCTCAGGCTACTAGTTATGATTCTTGCTTCGCAATTGGATAATACCGGATTCGAATTCGGAGACCAGCCATCCTGACTGAGGATTTTCCAGGGTTGTTTCTCAGTTATACTTGGCAAATGCTATGTTAGTACCTTGATCTAAGGATCTGGAGACCTTCCTTCCATTCCTTTTCCAATGTTTTCATCTGTTGATTACTACAGTGTAAAGTAGCCTCTGAGGATGTATCTGGTAGCTTATAGTGAAAAAACAATAACGACGTAATATATCTTCACGAAACGTGTGGGTTAATTTAACTACAGCCTTACAGTCCCAATATATAGCTAAAGTTTTAATATCAATTTCCTGACTTTTAAATACTATTTTCATATTGTTTCAGCTTTCAATTTTCTCATGTATTTTCCCACCGAGAATTGAACCTGAGATCACATGAACAAATGCGAATATATTAAATATTTTTGAACACTTTAATGTACAAAACACAAAACGCTTCAATGATACGACGCATGGATATGTTTTGGTTACCTCCTGCAATGTATGTTTAAAGAAACATGGAGGGTGAAGAAAAAATAATAGAAATCTCTTTTATATTTACTCCTTCAACAAACGACCGACCTCAGAAGGACAAGCCATAAGTTAGATAATAAAGTCATACAACGAACACAACCATATCGCTCTCCTGAAATTCTCACGCCAACCAGTCTATATTTTTTGTTGTATATACCTTCGAAGTGAAATATATTCATTATTACGTCTGTTGATGGTTGGACTCTAGTGAGTCAGAAACTACTATTAATAAAGAGTTTGTTTTGTCTAGTATTCCTGCGATTAAAAGGGCCTTATCTAAAAGATATTTCATTTGTATATGAGAAAAGGAGAAAGTTTATTTTCTAAGAATAAAATAAATATTATCAATGTGAAGCTATCATTAAGTTTCGAAGAGGAGCTAAACAGAATAATTTGTTACCATTTACATCAGTTTTCAGAGAGTTCCTATACTCTGAAATGGGAAGAAATCAAACTTGGAAACATTTTACTAAAGCGACTTCGACAGAAAGTGCAACATGTAAATATTGCAAGGTTAAAATAAAATAAAGAACAAAGATAGCACAAACGTGTTACGGAAACATTTAAAAGCAGAGCAACCTACTATATCAGTGAATCCGAAAAAAGTTTTAACGAATTTTAGATATTCAATTTTATAAGATCACAATTTCAGATGTAGGTTTGGATACGAATCAAGATCTGAGATTCGAATTTCGAGATCCGGACCCAGATCCGAGATACAGATCTCACTGGTTTTGCAACAGTGCAGAACAGCAGATAGGAATCTAACCAGGTAGATTTCTTTCTCTCTCTTCCCTCGCTAGGTCACGTGCGTGAACTTAGGATTGTCCGCGGAGAAAAATAAACCGATGGAATGCAGATTGACAGCAAATAAGAACAAAGTCTGTTTTCTTTCTCTTCATAGATCGTAAAGATTTCCTTGATTCTATGTAAACATCTCCGCGAATAATTACCTGTACAGGAATATTGCAGCTAACAACGTACGAAAGTTTCAGAAAATCTGTCTATGTTGTTTTCAAGTGTGGGGAGTCTCTTCATCTTATAAAATCAGTTTCGAAATGTAGAGCGTAGAACAAACTCACTTATTTTTTGCATCAACTGACAAAAGTTTACATACAGATCAAAGAGAAGTCTTAGTGCGTTTGCACACGGCAACGATAATATCGGTGGAAGCATCGATAATGTCGGCGGTGAAATCGACTTCAATGTACTCAAATCGTACGCCACCGATATTATCGGCCGATCCTCCGACACGCAGATGCTGTCGGCCAAGCAACAGATAATGTCGGCGGTATCGCCGACACCGATTTTGTCGGTGGCAATGTTTTCTTATGATTGGATGCACATGTGGCCGATAATGTCGGCCGGCCAGTGGGTTAGATGAAGAGAGTGAGTGACAAGGCGCTGTATATTTTTGTTTCGTTTCTTGTCTTTAGAATTTTGTTGTTTCCATTTTTTCTATTATAATTGTATATTATTATTATTATATTGTCCTATAAACAACTTCGGAACAGCTTATTATTTTTTACAGTTTCTGTTTTGGAGTAGCTAATTCCCTTTATTAAATAAGTATAAAATGTGGAAAGTTTGAACAGTACTGGTTTCCCTCTAAATAGCTATTACCAAATAGAATATAGAAAATTTAGATAACCAAGTTCTTGATTATTTTCCACTAATTTTTAATTTTTGTTCTTTCTCTCTCTGTTCTCTCTCTCTCTCTCTCACACACACACTCTTTGATGGTATATTTTTTAATCTATTAATGCATTTAAATTTCAATACATTCTGGAAATTAATTTAAGCGTAATTTTCAAATTTTGATAGACTGTGAACATAAGCATATGGAAAAAATCCTGATTATTATTACTTCCTTTTATTTTCATTAGAATTGTGTGCAGATCACTTTTCCCGGTTCCACTCAATAAGCAGTGATTGAATACAATATTTTTTGACAAATCAAAGTAGAATTATTATTTTGAAACGAAACCAACACAATCAAATACTCTTTCCCAAGCTCCAAGGACAAGTTACTCACTTGGCATTTTCTTGATTGTGATCTCAAAAATAGGGATGTGACTTCATGCATCACTTGTTACAGATTTTTTCTCTCAGTTCCAAAACTATCCCAAATCTCCCATTTTAAAAAATAATGTGTAGAATGGCAATTGAAAACAAAGACCAAAGCTATGTATCCAAGTTTTCCCTCTCCCCTTTGTACGGGGATCGACCCCCTGATAGAGTTCTGCATTTTAGCTACAGTGACTGGATCAAAAGGTTGTGTATTATTGCATTCTTACCTTTCTAGTTTTCCTTAGATTTTTAGAGAGGGCAGGAATTTTTCCATTCGATATTTTAACCGTTATTGAACTTGTGGAATGTAGACTTTGCATATGGGATAAGATAACAGACTCTTTCAAGGACAGTATTGAAAAGCAAAAAGCACGGCGAGAAATTTATGCAAGCCTTGTCCAGGATTTTGAGTTCATGGACAAAAAGAAACGAGAAACGACAGGTATGTATGCAACAGCGCAAATCTGTCTTCAACATTAGGGGGGGGGGACGGATAAGATCGTTCCCATATTATATATATATATATATATATATATATATATATATATATATATATATATATATAGCGATGTTCAAAATATTTCTGTAGCCGAGAAACAATGCTGTAGAGGATCAGGGGAGCATAATTGTCTTCAACATTGGGAGGAGGGCAGATTTGAGGCTTATTCTGAGTGGATATTAATTTCATCTCACTTTCCTTTCTAGCGATCGGACACAAATAATCAAATTTCTCTCCCAAAAAACACATTTCAAATCGGATTATTGGGGAGGAAAATCTCCCCAGTTCCAAGATTGGAGGGGACATGTCCCCTTCATCCCCCCGGGATTTGCTCCAGTGTATGTATGGAGCAATGGATAACAGAATTACTAATTAGAATTTTATCATTTAATCTACTATGACATTAATGTTAACTACATGGAAAACAAAATAATATATATACATGTGTTTTCATTGGGAAGGCCGATGGGGGCTGAATTTGAACGTAAACACTATCGGAGTTGTCACTATACATCTGAGCAATCCCGATAAATATGGATTCCACACAAATATTGGTCATTTTCTACTACTTTTACATGTCCCGGTAAACGCCCCCTGAGACCCCCTTGGTTCGAATTTTGAAAAAATCGCCTCCGGCCTCCAGCCGATACCGCGAAAACTATGAATGTGACACTAAAATCTGCCATTTTCTACTACTTTTACATATTCCGATAAAAGCCCCTATGATCCTCTGGTTCCAATTTTGAAAAAAAAAACATGCCTCTGGCCAGCAGCCGATGGGAGCAGTATTTGGAAGTCAACACGTGTGAGTATCACCATTCATCTCAGCGACAGTGAAAACTATTGATTTGAGACTAATATCGGTCATTTTCCATTATTTTTACATGTCTCGCAATTCTCCATCCCGGTGACTCCCGGCCCACATACAATGGTGGCTGAATTAGAAAATCATCGCTAATGAAAGTATCACCATTGATCTCAGCGACCGCGAAAACTATGAAATCGACACTAATATCGGTCATTTTCTACAACTTTTACATGTCTGGGTTAACGCCCTCCTGAGACCCCCTGGTTCGAATTTAGTCAAAAACGCTTCACCTTGGTCTGGGACCTGAACCAGGTTATCCGTTTCCAAAATTTCGTAACTCTCGGCCAACTTGTCTGGTTCCCAGGCCGGTCCCGGTTAAAAAAAAAAAAACTCTTCGTCTTGATTTGTGGCCTAGACCAAGCTACCCGCGACCAAATTTTGAAAACTTTCGTCCACTTGTCTGGTAGACGGGCCGCACACAGATAGAGAGACAGACACTCAAGCAAACTCTATTTTATTTATATTAGAAATGTCAGATCCACCGTTATTGTAATAGAGCGGTGCTTGAGTGATTGATCGTAGAAATTCAAAATCCAATGAGTGATAATTTCATAGCCTTGTTTTATTACAAGTTTAAACTCTTTAGTCAGTAGAGAAGAGGGCATGATTCATGGGTCAGAGTTGATGACAATGGGTTTCGGTGCGTCTTGGGTCACAGTGTGTGACTGTGGTTCATGGTGGGTGGTGGGACAGAGTGGGTCACGGTGGGTCATGGGTCACGATGGGTGGTGGGTCAGTTGGTCGTGGCTAAAGTTTTCATTGCCCCACACTCTCTCTGAACTACAGTGTTGAAAATTAATCGGTGAAAATCAATTGCAATTGATCAATCAATTGAAAGTAATTGCTGTGGAAATCAAAAATTGCTATTGAATTAATTGCTAATTAATTTCAATTGCAATTGGATGACTGAATTCAATTGCAATTACTTTCCACTGCAATTACTTTGAATCGATTGATTAATTGCAATAATTCTCCTTTATTAATGGGCAACTGCAATTAACAATTAACCATTACTTACTTCCGTTGTCAATTGCAATTAACAATTAAATTTACAGATTAATTGTTAACTGTCAATTCAATTGAAATTTGCCCAACACTGCCACTCTTCTCTTCACTGTCCCGATCCGGCCCTTCAAACTTTTTTTTTCCTTCTATCGAAGCCAGTACTGCCTATTTGGGAAAAGTCTCAATGTAGAGTGGTAGTGGTAAAAACGATGCATATTCGCCGTTCTGTTGGAAGGGGGGCTGGTGGAATGTGCCGTAAAATTTTACGTTGCCCTCATAGGAAAATATCTAGATTCGACACTACTAATATATATATATATATATATATATATATATATATATATATATATATAATTGAAAAACACTATGTTTGTGACTATAAATCTCCCGAACCGCCCCACTGATCTTAATCAAATTTGAAACATGGATGAGTTTTACGGTTTGGCTGGTTTTAGGCTATTCACTTTGATGGTACAACTTAGGGGGGGGTGTAAAAATAAATAAAATTAATAATTCCTGAACCACTCGGCCAATCTTGATCAAATTTTCAACATAGATGAGGCTCGGGCTTGGGATCGTGTTATTTAAATTTGAAGAAGTAACATGGGGGCGGAGAAGGGGGAGATATATATATATATAAATCAATTTATATAAGACTGAATGCCGCTATTTTTGTAACTTAATAACTCTTGAACTATATCTTGAATATCCGACCGATCGCAATCAAATTTTCAAGATATATGAGGTTTGGATCTGGAAACATTTTTGTAATTTTACTTTAACGGTACATCCTAGGGGGGAGAGGGAAACGTATAAATAGAAACTAATAAAACCTAATAACTTTTGAACCACCCAGCCAATCTAGATCTAATTTTCAACAAATATGAGGGTCGGGCCTTGGGTGTTTTTTATCATTTCACTTTGACGAGCCAACGTAGGGGAGGGACAGGGGGCAGATATATGTAAAAAAAATAAAAATAAAAATGTCTGTCTCTGTGACTTCATCACTCTTGAACCACCCGACCGATCTAAATCAAATTTTCAATATACATGAGAATAGGAGCAGGGATTACTTTAGGCTATTTACTTTGACGAAACAACGTAGGGGAGGGCGAGAGGGAGAGAAATTTTAAAATGATCAAAAATGACCGATATTAATGTTGAATCCATACATTTCGGGCCCGATGTGACAAACAGTAACACTTATGATGCTGTTTCAATCCAAGTTCAGCCCTAATAGTTGGGAAGGTGGAGGGTACAATGGAAGAGAGGGGGATAAACGTTTAAAAATGATCAAAACTGACTAATATTAGTGTCGAATAAATAGTTTTAGGAGTAGCTGAGATTAACAGTGACAATTCTGATTTCGTGTGCCGCAGCACGGGGCGGGGGAGCTATATATAATAATAATAATCGAAAATAACCAATATTAGTGCCTAATCCATAGTTTTCGGGATCATTCTGATGAACTGTGACATCTTCGATCCGGTTTAAATGCAAAATCAGCTCCGACACTTGCGGGAAGGGGAGAAAGTGATATATAAAATGATCGATAATGGCCACTATCAGTGTCAAATTTATAGTTTTCTGGGTCGCTTAGATGAGCAGTGGTACTTTCGATCATGTTTAAATTCAAATTCAACCCCACAACTTGGGCGAAAGGGAGGAAGAGATATTTAAAGATAATGGAAAATGACCGTTAATTAGTGCTTAATCCACATTTGTGGGGGGTCGCTGAGATGAACAGTGACACTTTCGTTGCCATGGCCCGCAACATAGGGGAAGAGGAAATATATATATAAATGTCCGAAAATGACCATTATTGTTGTCGAATTCATGATTTTTGGGGTCACCGAGATGATCAATGATCTTTCCGATGCTGTTTAAATCGATGCCATTAAAAACGAAAACAGCATATTTCACGGGGACTAAACACATGAAATACGGAGTTGTGCTTTAAAATTTTCATCTTAACTTAGCAAAGCGAGTAATTTATGCAAGTAATACTAATAAAACTCAGGTACTGTCCTTTCTCTATTTCAAAACCACCTATTTTTTAAATCTCTTTGCTATAATATCTATTATTGGAGCTATCAGTATATTTTTGTTTTTCGTCTTTATAGAACACCAAGGTTATAAAGGAAGGTCTTTTATATGTGGGTTCGGAACTTGAATCTGATAGGTCGTTCCCAACCATACTACCTCGCCTCCAGAAAAACTGGATTACAGGGCAGAGTCTAAAGCAAGAAATTTCTCTCTCTTTTGCTAAAAAAAACTTTAGTTCGCATACTAGTCATAGCACATGTTTAGAGGTTTTTCAACGAATCTGTATGAGACGAGACCTGAAAATGACACAATACTGAAAGTTGAGCTTACACCAGGAGTCGAATCTCCTAAAAAAATATCCTAATGGCTGACTACTTTAATGCTCATAAATCATTCTAATGTAAAAAAGTTTGGTGAGCCCGGCCCCCTAGACTCCCCGTGGATACGAGCCTGTGTGACCCCCCACCCTCGAACACAATTTTTTGGAAGAAAGCCTCTATTCTTAATTTTGTCTGTCTAGTTTACTGAAAACATGAAAAGCAAACTAGGTCACAGAACATAGAGTTGGAAATGATGGACATGTTGCATTGCAGACATATTTCGTACCGTTGATGATTTTGGGAGGTTTTCCAGGAACAAAATTCACCTCGGAGTTATATCTCCTATGGTGCTCAATATGAGTTGAGTTGATTTTGTCGTCCCTTTCAGCAGCGAGGCTATATAAGACGGAACCTACTGATTAATTGACAAACCCGAATTACATGAGCTCTCACCGGAATCGAACCCGGGCCTCTTATCCCCGGGCCGGTCATTATCAGTCACTCTTACATGTAAGGAGCATTGGAGCATTAATTATGTGACATTCGTGATTAATCTGACGTTTACTGGCACTCCGAAAGTAAATTTTGGGATTTGGTAACACATCACTCACCAGCTTTTTACGGCCCTTGCCTCCCGAAGAGGGGCCTTCCCAAAATAATGTTTGAGACGGCTTTACTAGCTTTGTGAATGAGTGTTTTTGCATTTCGTAACAAATACAACTCATTTGCCCCAAAATCTTTACGAATAATTATTGGAGAAAACTGCTTCCAAAATTTAACATTGAACCTCCCATAAGGAAATTGAACTTCTGTGTTTACACTTCCAAAAGGGGGCTAAACATGAATTTTCTTCTATTTCCTTTAGAAATTCGAAAAATTCATATATATCTCAATAAGAGTGCCAAATTTTATAGTAATGGTGTGAAAACTTCATCTTCTCCCAGTGCTGTAGAAAATTACACGAATTGTATAACAGTCTGTATATATATATATATATATAATTAAAAATCACGTTTTCAGTCAAAAGAAAAAAAAAGCATTTCATTTGTTTACCTTTGTAATACAAATATCTAATCTAAATGATCTAGACCCTCAAAAGTATTGTAATATTTATTTATTTATTTTGTATATTACTGTTACGCACACGCCTAAAATGCCATGATTGTTCTTTCATTTTAGTAGATATTTCTTTTAAAGTTGTTTTTTAAGTAACATTCCGTATTTTGGAATGCAAGATATTGATGATAATGCTTCTACAATAACTTTGTTTTCCTTCTGTCGTATCTTCCTTTCTCACCTCGCAAAAGTCGATTTATGGTCAAAAATGGTTGGAAATTGAAAATAGGGATATTTCACCCTGTTTGACAAGTCTTGTTATAAAATACTGTACTTAGAAGGTAAATTCTGTACCACCAGACATGTCAACTCTCACGCGAAATCGTAGCAGTTATAGTAGTATTAACTGTGGTCGTAGTAGTAATAATAGAACTAGTAGTAATATTAGTAGTATTACAGTACTTTGCAGTCTTGAATAAAGAGTCAGTTTCCCAAACACACTACGATTAACATAGGCTGACAGTAAGACCGTACGAACACGGCAAAGGCAGGGGTAGTGGAGGACATTTAAGGGAAAAAATAACAACATTAGTTTCCAATCCGTCGTTGAGTGCCCGGTTCCAACCCGGAAATACGTGCGCCCGGTTCGGCCCTATAGCATTTGTGTCCGGACCAAACAGGACACGCCCAGCCCGTGCAGGGCTCTGATTCATATCCACTGCAAACGCTGTTTTTGTTCCATTTTGACTTTTATTTTAGTACTCAGACGAGGATTGTGTTCTATGTCTTAATTTTCTGCATTCTTTCACATATGGAAAGATTCGTTTACGTATCTAAATGTTCCATTAGGTATGAAGAGTTAAATGACAAACATTCATGTGCTGATATTAATACAAAGTTTCGAAATATTGGATTATTAAGTATTTCAATCAATGTTGCTTTTTTATACAATTAATAACAAGTCTTTTTATATTTAAAAGAAGAAAAACACATCTGCAAAATTTCTCCCGATTGCAAAGGTTGACTTCGAGGTTCGAACCTGGTTTACTTTTTCCCGAAGATACCGGAAGCTGACTTAGAAATTTTTTTCCTTAAAATAGCAATAAAGAATGCCCTCGACCTTTGAGACAATATGTACCTTTCGGGAGTCAAATTTCAAAAGTTTGGTGTGGGTTCTTTTGCCCCATAAAACTGTTTTTCTGCAGAAAATAAAAAAGCATTCCTTTATTTTTTTGCGTATTTGTCCATACAAAAAGTTTCGTTGGAATTCTTCGTGGCCTTTACACACATATGACATTTACCAGCATTTTTTATATTTCGTGATCAAAGTTTTGGAGGGATTCGAGCCTCCTAACCGTTTTTCTCAGGAAAATACGAAACCCGTTTGCCCTCAATTTAAACCTACAATATCTGTGCAATATTTGATTCAATTTGGTTCACTTCTTCGCGTTTTTCCGGCGTCAACTTTTAAAATTTTGGGTGGGTCTATTGCCGCCTAAAACCGTTTTCCCGTAGATCATAAATAACCCGTATTCCTTTATTTTTTGCGTATTGTCCATACAAAAGTTTGTGTTGCAATTTTTCATGTCCTTTACACACATCTGACATACTAGCACTTTTCATATTTCGTGATCAAAGGTTTGGAGGGGTCGTCGCCCCACGCTACCGTTTTCCCCAGGAAAATACGAAACTCGTATTCCCTCATTTTATGTCTACAATATCTGTTCACAATTTAATTCACTTCGCCTCACTTCTTCTTGCCTTTCGGGCATCAACTTTCAAAACTTTGGGTGGGTTCTTTTGCCCCCTACAACTGTTTCTCCGCAGAAAATAAAAAAAATGTATTCCTTTATTTTTTGCCTATTGTCCATACAGAAAGTTTCTTTGGAATTCTTGGTGGGCTTCACACACACCTGACAATCTGTTACTAGCACTCTTGATATTTCGTGATCAAAGGTTCAGAAGAGTCCGGGCCCCAACTAACCGTTTTTTTAGGTAAATACGAAACTCGTATTCCCTCGTTTTATGTCTACAATATTTGTGCAAAATTTCATTCACTTCCGTTTACTTTTTCTTACTTTTTGGCGTCAAATTTCAAAATTTTGGGATGGGGTCTTTTGCCCCACAAAACCGTTTTTTCGCAAAAATAAAAAGCCCGTATTCCTTTGTTTTCAGTGCGTTGTCCATACAAAAGTTTCGGTGCAATTCCTCATGTTCTATACACGCATTTGACATACTGTTAGTAGCACTTTTTAATTTTCGTTATCAAACGTTTGGAGGGGTCGGCGCTCCACCCGACTGTTTTCTCTAGAAAAATACGAAACCCGTAATTTCATTTTCTGTCTGCAATATCTGTGCAAATTTCGTTTACTTCGGCTCATTTTTTCTTTCCTTTCGGGTGTCAACTTCAAAATTTTGGGTGAGAGATTTTGACCCCTAAAACAGTTTTCCGCAGAAAATAAGAAACCAGTATTCATTTATTATTTTTTTTTTTTTTTTTGGTTATTTAGCATACACAAGGTTTCGTTGCAATTCTTCTTGTCCTTTACACATATCTCAAATACTGTTACTAGTACTTTTGATATTTCGTGATCAAAATGTTTGAAGGAGTCCGTGCCTCACCCAACCTTTTTTTTCCAGGAAAATACGAAACCCGTATTCCCTCGTTTTAAGCCTTCAATATCTGTGCAATATTTCACTCACTTCGGTTCACTTGTTCTGACCTTTCCAGCTTCAAATTTAAAATTTTGGGGTGGGTTGTTTTGCCCCATAAAACAGTCTTTCCGCAGAAAATAATAAACCCGTATTCCTTTATTTTTTGCGTATTTTCCATACAAAAAGATATGTTGCAATTCTTCATGTCCTTTACACACATCTCAGATACTGTTACTAGTACTTTTGATATTTGGTGATCAAAGATTTGGAGGGGTTGGCGCACTACGGAACCGTTTTCCCCAGGACAATACGAAACCCGTATCCTCATTTTACGTCTGCAGTATCTGTGCACAATTTAATTCACTTCGGCTCACTTCTTCTTGCCTTTCGGGCTTCAACTTTCAAAAGTTTGGGTGGGGTTATAGCCTTTAAAACCGTTTTCCCGCAGAACATAAAAACCCGTATTCCTTTATTTTTTGCGTATTGTCGATACGAAATGTTTCTTTGGAATTCTTCATGTCCTTTACACACATCTGACATACTATTAATAGTACTTTCGATATTTCGTGATCAAAGGTTTGGAGGGGTCGGGACCCCACGCTTCCGTTTTCTCAAGGAAAATACGAAACCAATACTCCCCCATTTTATGTCTACAATATCTGTGCACAATTTCGTTCACTTCGGCTCAATTCTTCTTACCTTTCGGGCATCAACTTTCAAAATTTTGGGGTGGGTTCTTTTGCCCACAAAATAATTTTTCCGCATAAAATAAGAAACAAGTATTCATTTTCGTTTTGCGTATTCTCCATACACAATGTTTCGTTACAATTCTTCATGTCCTTTACAGACATCTGACATACTGTTACTAGCGCTTATGGAATTTCGTGATCAAAGATTCGGAGGAGTCCGTGCCACACTTAACCGTTTTTTTAGGTAAATGCGAAACCCGTATACCCTCATTTTATGTCTACAATATCTGCGCAAAATTTTATTCACTTCGGTTCACTTTTTCTTCCCTTTCGGTGCCAAATTTCAAAATTTTGGGTTGGGGACTTTTGCCCCATAAAACCATTTTTCTGCAAAAATGAAAAACCCGTATTTTTTTGTTTTCAGCGCATTTCCCATACAAAAAGTTTCGTTGAAAGTCTTCATTTACTTTACACACATCTCACATACTATTAATATTATTTTTGATTTTTCGTTATCAAACGTTTGGGAGGGTCGGCGCCCCACCTAACTGTTTTCTCTAAGAAAATATAAAACACTTATCCTCATTTTACGTCTGCAGTACATGTGCAAATTTCATTCACTTCGGCTCATTTCTTCTTGTCTTTCGGGTGTCAACTTTCAAAATTTTGGGTGGGAGAGTTTGACCCCTAAAACAGTTTTTCCGCAGGGAATAAGAAACTCGTATTGATTTATTTTATGGTTATTTTCCATACAAAATGTTTCGTTGCAATTCTTCATTTCCTTTACACACACCTCACTGTTACTAGTACTTTTGATATTTCGTGATTAAAACTTTGGAAGGGTTCGTGCCCTTTCCAACAGTTTTTTTCCAGGAAAATACGAAACCCGTATTCATTCATTTTACGTCTACAATATGTGTGCACAAGTTCATTCATTTCGATTCACTTGTCCTTGCTTTTCGTTCGTCAACTTTCAAAATTTTGGGTGGGTGCTTTTCCCCGTAAAACCATTTTTACGCAGAAAATAAAAAAAACAGTATTCGTATGTCTTTCGCATATTATCCATACATTAAGTTTCGTTGCAATTCTTCATGTTCTTTAGACACATCTCACATACAGTTACTAGCACTTTTGATATTTCGTGATCAAATGTTTGGAGGGGTCCGTGCCTCACCGAACATTTTTGCAGGAAAATACGAAACCCGTATTTCCTCATTTTAAACCTACGACATCTTTGCAATATTTCACTCACTTCGGTTCACTTCTTCTTATCTTTCTCACGTCAACTTTAAAATTTTGGGGTGGGTTCCGCAGAAAATAAAAAAAACCTATTCCTTTATTTTCTGCGTATTGTCCATACAAAAAGTTTCGTTGTAATTCTTCGTGTCCTTTACACCCATCATACATTTGTTACTAGTACGTTTGATATTTCATTATCAAATGTTTGGAGGAGTCCGCGCCCTACGCAGCCGTTTTTTAAAGGAAAATAAGAAACCAGTATTCCCTCATTTTATGTTTATAATATCTGTGCAGAATTTCATTCAGTTCGGTTCACTTCTTCTTACCTTTCGGACGTCAAATTTCAAAATTTTTCGTGGGGGCTTTTGCCCCCTAAAACTGTTTTCCGCAGAACATTAAAACCTCGTATTCCTTTATTTTTTACGTGTTGTCCATAGAAAAAGTTTCGTTACAATTCTTCATGTCCTTTACACACATCTGACATACTGTTACAAGCATTTTTCGTGATCTCGTGATCAAGGTTTTGCAGGGATCCGTGCCCCACCCTACCGTTTTTTTTTCAGGAAAATATGAAGCCTCTATTCCCACTTTTTACGTCTGCAATATCTGTGCACAATTTTATTCACTTGGGTTCAGTTATTCTTGCCTTTCGCGTGTCAATTTTCAAAATTTTGGGTGAGTCTTTAATATTAAACCTTTACTTTATGTAACTTTATCTTTTTTGAAATTCTTTTTTTTTGGGGGGAGAAGGAAAGATATGTTTTGTCTGATATGTGTCTTTTGCCATTCATCTTTTTTGAACTGCTTAAGTAAGATCATTTTGTAACTTTTGATGTCACCCAACTCCGTCACGATAATAAAATTGTCATTCTTAACAATTTGTTTTATTTCCTTATTTTTCAGTTTGCCACACTGATATATTTTTAACAAAATTGAGGTTTGGTCCAACGCCTTACGAATTCGGAACCAACCTCGCCGCCGAGCTTATTGGGTTGCCTACTATTGCAGGAAAACGAGAATTGCAGGTGGTAATGCACTTTTGGAGTCGTGTATACATCAAGTTTAAATGTCAAGATGACGTGGACATTTTTCTTCGTCAGCACCCGGAAACCATGAATTTTGAGCATGAAAATGGCACAATAAGTCAAGAACAGTTGTCCAGTGCAAGTATACAATATACCCGTGTACGCATATTGGATCTTCCCATGGAAATCACTAATGATGAACTTAGTGCAGTGCTTCGCCCCTATGGACAAGTGATACAGGTCACGGAGGAAATGTGGTCCAGTACGTTACCATTTCCAGTTTATAATGACAATAGACTCGTTCAAATGATTTTAGGGAAACATATTCCCTCTAAAATTGTGGTTCGTGTGTGTCGTGCTAGTGTCATGTATACAGGTCAGCCGCCTACCTGTTTTATATGTTTGGCCCCTAACCACGTCGCAAGTGCATGTCCACGGAAAGTTAAACCCCAGGTGATATCTACTTCAGCTACCACTGAATTTAAGATGACTGAACTTTTCAGTGGTAAGATGCCGACAACTCCTAGTTATTGCACTTCTTCACGCGATTTACAGTTGCCAACGGTTTCTAATGCCCAACCAATGGTTCTAGAGAGCACCCCCTCTCCTTCGGCTCCTAATTTACAGGATGAGAGGAATTTTCCCCAGTTGCCCCTCAAAAGTGAATCTCTTCAGTCAGCTGTATCCGAGAAGCAGCGTAAAGAGGGCAGTGCCCCTATGCCACCTCCAAGATCATTTCCACTACTGCAACGACCCTGTCATCTGAACTCTCTCAAGTGGCTATTAACCAAGCAGCACATGTGACTTCCCCTGTTGTATTAGAGCCTCCGTTACAAAGTGAAAACGTGTCAAAGAAAAGGAAAACAAAAGTATCTAATGAACGGAATGACGTAACAAGTGCTTTATCCGTGTGACCTTCTTGTGCAGTGTCTTCCCTTACTCCGGCAAATGGTGAAAACAATGTTAGCCAGTGAATTCGTAAAACCAACATGTTCCACGTGTTTATATCGTTCTGCGATCTTACACGTTTCAGACACGGGACCAACAGCACACTGCACAACTCTTCTCTTTCTCTTTTTTTTCAGGGTTGATAGTTTCACGGTCTGTTAGTAATTTTGACTCTAAAGTAAGATTTACGTAATACGAAAGCGAAAGCTTTATTTACATTGCCTTTTTATTATATGCTGTTATATAGGTTGTTTACAAATGTGCCGTCTTTTAAGAAACGTACCAGAGAGGTCATTTCCTTTCTTTTTGTTTCTCCTGTTCCTTTGCGCTATATCCGGGTTAATGGAAGAAGTTCGTAATCCAAATGTTCGATCGTATATTACATTAAATCTGGATGGAATTCAAAGTGATGCTAATCGAATCTATTACGAAGCTTTATCAACCAAACATCGATTGACTTTATTTTGCAACAAGAAGTAGCGTTTTCCGAATTTGACTTTTTACCCCAATATATTGCATATGTCAATATAGGACCAGCGCACCGGGGTACAGCTATATTATGTAAAAGAGGTATAGAGTTCTCAAATGTTATTCATTTGCCGTCTGGCAGGGGTATTAGCATTATAGGTGACAATATTACGATCATTAATATTTATTCGTATTCTGGCACTAACAATCAAATAGCACGGGAAAAGTTTTACTCTACTGAAATCTTACCATTGTTTCCGAATGTTCCGAATAACATAATACTTGCAGGCGATTTTAATGCTGTCTCTAGAGCCATTGATACCACTGGAAAATTTATTCCCTCACCTGCCCTACAGCAGCTAGTTTCGTCAATACCTTTCAAGGACATCTGGGTACACAATCGGCGAGATCTCCAATTCACTTTTAAAAATTCTACTATGATCAGTCGGTTGGACCGAGTTTTGGCAACCACTAATCTAGTATACTCCATCACTGATATTCATTTGATATTAGTTCCGTTCAGTGATCATGCCGCAGTAATCTGGAATTGTAAATTTGCGCTAGGTGTTTCTACAACCTATGGAAGAACAGCATGGGAACTGAATACTCAATTACTTACTGACGCCGACACGGAGTGTTTGTTTAGAAATAAATGGACGTACTGGCTCCGCCAAAGTCACTACTACCCGACACTAAATGACGCTTGGGTCATATATGCGAAGCCTAAAATAAGAAGTTTTTTCAAATGGCAAGGAGCTGAAAAGAAACGAGACCAACGTGAAACCCTAGCGTAACTTTACAGAGCGTTGCATGAACTTTGGATCCTGCCCAGCTGTCCGCAAAATATGATTGCAATTCACAAAACGAAGGCATGGATAAAACAACTTCATGCTAATGATGTACGCAAATATGCTCATACCCTACCAGACGGAGACTGTCTGCCCGATGAACACATTACATTTTATCACTATATGGCGCAACATAAACGTCGTGTTGGGAAGGTGATTGACACCCTGAATCATAACAATACCAAACTTACGGCCCATCCTGACATTCAAAAAGTTTTCTTTCACCATTATACAACGTTATATGCTGCCACTACGGACTCACCCCAAGGATATCACGATTATTTAAATATGTTGCTCCCACAATTATCAGCGTCTGATAATCAGACCTTAACTGCACCACTAACAGAAGCGGAAATCCTTCACACGCTAAAGCAATGCCATCCTACCTCATGTCCCTAGAGTGACGGTTTGCCGTATGCACTCTATCAACAGTATTGGGATATCATAGGCTTGGATATGGTAACATTACATAATGAAATCCATGTTACTCCGCACTTCCTTCAAAAGGATGGTCATGTGATATTTATTCCTAAGTCATCTGATGCGAACACTGTCACACAAAATAGGCCAATCACCTTGCTCAACACCGATCGCAAATTGTTTAATAAAGTTCTAGTGCGACGCCTGAAATCAATATTTCAAGACAAAATTAGTCCATTTCAGGCTGCTCTCAATCCACATAAGAATGTTTATTATGCGCTGAGCAAGATTCGGGATGTTGTAGGTTATTTTACGTTTGATAGAAAATAGGCTTGCCTGATATCCCTTGATTTTCCAAATGCATTTGATTGATTACCTCATGCCTTTCTGTTTGCTGTGCCACGAGCGTATAATTTTCCGGAAGTTTTCCTTAACTTTCTCACTCACATTTATAGCACAGCCACGGCTAAGCTTCAAATAAATGGTTTTTCTACTGCTCCCATTCCATTACAGAAAGGAGTTCGTCAGGGTTGCCCGATTTTCATGTTTTTGTTTGGCCTCGCACTAGAACCTTTATTATATAAGTTAGCTGCATATATACAACCTGATGTGAATGACCTGCAAAATATATCAGTTACTGCCTTTGCAGATGGTGTTAGCCTTAACTGTACCACTCTACAACAATTTAACTATATTATTGACCAATTACAACAATTTAGTACTCTTAGTGGCGAACTGCTTAATTTACGAAAACGAAAGTGTTGCCCTTTTATTCTTGGACTATTGACGGCATACCCCTACCATTTGCCAACATTGAACTGGTTACGAAAGTGAAAATCCTGGGCATAACGTTTTCTAATTCAGATAGTTTACAGTATGAACATATTTGGGACCCTCTCATTCAAAAATTACGAATGCTCAGTCTAAATCACAAATTGCGCAACTTAATCCTAATCCAACGTATTTGGTACATCAATAGTTTCTTATGTGCTAAATTATGGTACTCCGCTCATATATATCCCATTAGTGATTTGTATGTTCGTAAAATAAATTCCCTGATTGGTTGGTTTCTGTGGGCAGTGCATTATTTTCGTGTCAGGAGTGACACTGTTACCCAACCCCTTGACCGTGCTTCAACCTAATATCTTGATAATAGGTGTAGCTTCAACCTGATATCAGTCAGAGCTAAATATACTGCTTTCTTTCTAGCTAATAATTATAAAAAAATATCAAGTTACTGACCAAATCACCCACCAATGGATTTCTTGTTGGATCTCTTCCCTCCCTGCACCTAATCCTCCTAATATGATGTCACTCAAACAGGCCCCGGTGTATATTCATCACCGCATGCAAGTTTGGTCCTATGTTCCTATATCTGATCCTACCAACAACTCCCATATCCGCTTTCTATCCACACACTTCCACGCACCTCTTTGCACTGATATCGTTCCGCGTATCCAAATGAAATTTCCAAGAAAAAATTGGTTCAGAATTTGGTACAATATTCATAACACCACGTTGATATCAGCGGTCGTGAGGGTCTGGTATACGATAGTGAATGAGCTCGTACCTACTCATGTTAAGTTAAAACGTATTAGTGTACTCCCTACGGATATGTGTCATCACTGTAATCAGGAAGACACGGTAGAACACAGACTGACGTTGTGTCTTCACTCTTCTTCTATAAATATCTGGGCTAAATTACAACGCCTGTTAAGTGTGATTTGCCGAGAACCTGCATATAAGTTTGATCATAATTATGCTTTGTTACCAGACTATAAGATTTTCTTCCAATCACGAAAAACAATAGCGTCACATGGTTACTTGGTCAAACGATTTTTTATCTTATGGACCCATATCCGTATGGAAATGAATATGCATATGTGATGTTTCTTAAAACTTCTTGTAAACAATTTTTTGTAAATGTAGCTCACAAATATTTTTCAAATTATTTACGTATACTCTGTACTGAATATCTGTCCTAAGCTGTTTTAGCTTCATGTAACTCTTCTGCAAATGGCAAATAAATAAATAAAAAAAGGTGTTATAGGCACTAGGTTTGAAACCGTGGGGTCGAACGTCCAAATCTACTGTAAGTCAATTTATCAATTTTAAATTTAATTTGTTTTTTCAAGTTGTGTGATGGTTTGTCCTTAAACAAAGTTTTCCATCTGGCAACGAGATGTAAGAATCTTGCACATGCTATCCGAGAAAAAAGAGAGCAGAAATATCTCCAACTGAAATATTATCCGCAACATTCATTGATATTCATATTTGTTTATGTTTTTGTATATTTTTGTTTATTTTTCTTTACGAAATTAGAGTTCTCGATTACTTAGAATATAGCAAGGGATAGTGAATAGTATATTATGGGGTATTACAAGAGACAACTCTATTTCTTTGATATCGTATATACTTCTACTAAAAAATATGCTTGTATTATTAATTAGTAATTACGTTACACAAACTAATGTTATATGCACACAAAATGTGACTATTTCTCATATTTCAAACATATGGCAATTTCACTACTAATACAGTCGTTTTCGAAAATTGAAGAGAAACACACTGCGTATTTTGATTTTACTTTCTTAGATTGTCTTTTTATTTTTCATTTTTCTTTTTTATTTTTTATGGTTTCATTTTCCTTACACACTGGAAACTATTAATATAACTTCAGAAAATATTCATTTCTAATGTGTAAATGAATAATAATAATAATAATAATAATAATAATAATAATAATAATAATAATAATAATAATAATAATAGGCTTAGTAATAATAATAAAATAAAAAGTAAAAACTTCGATGGTTTTACTGTTAAAAGTATTCTCGCAAAACGAAAATGATAGTTCAAACAGCTCGACTTGATGTTTCTTTCATACGGTTTTACTAGAGATATTAAAACTGGTAACTAACAAATATGAAGATTACGTTGAGATGAATAACGTAAAACATTCAGAGATTTTAAAATACTATAACCTGTAAAACAAAATTAATGTTGACCATCTTTAATTTTTCCTTGGTATTTGTAAGGTTAAATAACATTTCTTTTCTACTTTCTCATGATACCAATCTCTCTATGGATAGTAATCGTCGTTTTTTACCTGATTTTTTCATATGATTTGCAGTTTACGACACTGACATGTTTCGACTAAACTATTGCACTTGTAGAACGCCTTATGTAGTTCTGAACCAGCGAACATCTACCGTATTGTTTGCTCTCTAACATTGCTGGATATGAACAATGGAAGTGTGATTACACTTTTGCTCGTGTACATACAATAAAAGGCAAATTTAGACCAAAGCGTACATTATCTAATAAACAATAATGTTACTTTTTCGGCGAATTATCTTTCCCGTCATCAGACATATCATTAATTACAATTTCTAAGCATATAGATTATATATTCCTGAAAATGAGAAACTTCTAATTGAGGATTAAGATGTAACCTTACATTTTTGATAATTTGCAATTTATTGCGTATACGTAACACCTATTGATCCCACTTTCACTTGAGTTGGATGAAAGAACTGGGAGTTGAACAACAAGGAAATGGAAGAAATATAAATTTTAAAAGCATTATATCATATATCGGAGAAAAGTTCGTGTACAATAGAAGAGAATTCAGTAAAATGAAGGAATGGCTTACTATGGAGACTAAGTCCAGTGTTATCAGAGATTGTCCCGAATAAGTGGGAACAGAGAGTGAAAAAGGAGGGAGGTGAAAATTTTGTAATGTTTAGGAGATATTTCGATGATTGTATAGGTATTTGGAAAGGGCCGAAGAGAAACTTTGAGCAATTTGTGATAATAGAAGATAACATTAAAGGATGAGAATAGAAGTGGAATTAGAAAAAGAGGGGAAATTAACGTTTTAGATATGACAATAAGCAAAGTTGAAGGGGGGTTCAGCAGGTGTTTGTTGCCACGGAAGAACTGACGTAGAATAAGAAAGGAAAAATAGCTTTATTAGAAACATAGAAAAAATATTTAAAAACCCATTGACAGTAATGACGAGAAAAGAAATAAGACCTATAGCTATTTCAAAGTTTATTTGAACAGAATAGATACAGTGAAGCTAGATTGAAGAAGAATAGGAAAAACTAAGAGGAAAGAAGGCAGAAGAAAGTGAGAGAAGATACAGAAGAAGAAACCAAACGATGGTTTGGAATATGAAACATAGGAGAGTAAATGGAGGAGTAAGAAGAATTTTTTGAAACAGAAGAATTTTTTGAAAAAAGGAGGGGTAATAACATACAGAAAAATGACTACAAGAGTGTTAGATGTTTTCAGAAGAAAGGAAAGGAAGGTGACAGAGATTCAAATAAGTCATGAAAGTTGTCTATAGAATTAAATGCAATGAATGTTTTATCACTTATATAGGAGAAACAGGAGAGAAGTTGGATGAAAGGAGTAATCAGCACACGGATGGCGGTATATTGAAGCGGGATAGTAACGCAGTATATAAACATGTGAAGGATAGAACATGAAAGAGACTAAGACAGTGTAGAGGGAGTGGACAAGAAGAGAAGAAACATTGTAAGAAAATGAAAATAAGCAGAATGTTCCTCCATACAAAACTAAGGAAACTAGGACCTTGTAAACTGGAATAGTGGACTAAATATACATGATGTATGGAGGAAGATATTGGATAAGGGAGAGAAAAAAGAAGATGTAACGTAGGTGTAATGAAACGTAGATAGGTAATTAAAAGTTTAACTTTCTCTAAAGTGAAAATTGTTCATGAAAGTATCACATGTATTTCAATTATATGTTTAGTTCTCAAGTAAGAGTTCAATCATTAAAACTTACAAATTGTATTCAATAACAAATTTTTAAAACGGAAGGGACGGATGTTATTGGTTCCTCTTATTTGCAGTGGTGTGTAGGCTTAAATCTCCGAAATTGTATTTCATAATGTGATGAATACAAAAATACTTTGCGAAACTCTGATAATATTAATTATTATGCGTTTTGGTCAGAATTTATTTTTGTTGAAAATAATTAAAACGGACACCAAATTATTTTCACATTACAAAAAACTACTAGTATGCAAAATTTACATGTATGGCACTTTATTATTACCTTTGTTGATTGGAAGTGTTGACCAATATTTGGTTTCAGTGTCGTCAGATGACATAAACTTTAAATACGTACTCTGGTTCTTTGGTTTTCTCTGCAGTCTATTAGCCTTTGGGTTTGACTTATCGGCACCAGTTTGATAAGTATGCTTGAATTCTAATGATATTTCAAGAGCCATTTATTATTTATTTCTTAATTGATTCGTAGGATGGGCAAATTTTGTAAATCATTTAAAATGAATAGATGTTCTCGGTTCTGTGAACTTGCAACCATAATCTGTTGGATGGTAGCGTTGTGTATCACAGAGACAAAAGACTGTGCCACAGGCCAAACAATGGCATCACAAAGATCTGATTTTGTATATATGTCTATATCTTTTCTAATAAACAGCTTCAGCATCTAGCAATGTCTCAAAACTGATTTACTACTCTTTGATATCCAATGCCTCAGTTATAAATTACAGTCCATAAAACTTCGTTACGGCATTACCTAACACAGGCAACAAAGAAAGTAGAACCTACTGTAGTAGCAATTAGATTTATATTCGGAAATGTAAAGAAGCTATTATTAACTCTCAATGCTTCTGCGCTCCTCTCCTCCTCAGAGACAGTACAGTCTTTATTCCTCAAAACTTCAACCAGCAAACAAGTCACTCGCTTCAGCATGAGTCATTGGTTCATAGCAAAAGCACAACACAGTAGACCTTTCGTACAGAACAAACTTTGAAACAAATTTAAAATAATTCTCATCGAATTCTTTATTAGTGTAACTACGTATAATTAGGGGCTCAATATGAAAAATGTTACGAATTGTTTATGGTGGAGACACTCTCTCAACATTTTGAGAAATGTCTAAATTATATAGAAGTGTCTCATGTCATTTTTGAAACTTCTATCATCTGCCATTGTCTTACTAAGTAAGTCAATATTAGCATTCAGCATGTAATGTATTTGATGTAACCAATGCCATTAGAATCTACTCAGAAATCGAAAGTAATCGTATACAACATATTATGTACTAAGCTTTAGCACAATTAGAATATATCGAAGATTTCTGTTGAAATAATATAGTTATAGTTTAGTTTTCTGTTTAGGATTGTATTTAATATCACGTCTAGCCTATTTAGAAGAATTAGTAAGATTCAACACAATAATAACTGTAACTATCTTTATGAGAAAGTGTTGAATGTTAAATATTCCATGCCAAAGCAAATATGTGGATATGTATATTAGAAGTATTGTTTCTGAAAATTGTAAATTGTTTAGCGAACTCGACTTTTCAAAGCCATTGTGAATATTGAAAATATGTGACTGTGTGTACCATCAAACGTGTTCGATAAATGTCTTTCCGTATAACAAATATTTAATATTATGAATTAAACAATTAATAACTACATTCTGGAAGAATCATTCTTTGTGGCACATTGACAGCACAAAAGTGGTAAACCAGACCTATAAGCTATTTTTTCTTACCCAAAGACATGCTTTCTTTGACACTCACAATAACTTGGATTTTACATTCTTCCAGTAAGTGAAAATGTATTGATGAACTCATTTTATATGTTTTACATAAGAATTAAATAATCAGCTTAACATATTAAAATACTACAATGAATTACACTAGCTTCTTATGCACTTATGAATTGATATTAAAGATTGAATGCACTTTTTTCTTTTGCAATGAAAATGGTATTTCTCATCTACATTCTTTATATGCGTTCATGTGACTCATGAATATGTGTTAATCATAGCATCCCAAATACTTAGCCTTATGTATAACATATTATGTTCCCTAAAAGACAAAAAAAAATTTCAGTTTGAATATCCTTTGTGAGAGGGTTCTAAAGGTCAAACACACACATACAAAGAAATATGAATAGCACCCAGGCTATCTGTTACTGAAAACACAATCAGCTCTCCCTGCTATTATATCAACGTTTCCTTAGTATATATAACTAAGAAACTGTGGAGGTACAATGACATGAATCCATATAAATTAATTACTGCAGACATTTCAAAGATGTAATTTTTCTTTCAAAGAATACTTAAAAATAAATTATCATAAAACCCACGGCGACCTTATTCAGTTATACCAAAGAAAGATCAAGTGACTTTTCATTCCTTCTTTCCGCTTGCAGATCACATGTGGAATTCATTCACGTTTCTTCCCTCTCTACCATCTAAAAACGAGAATCGCAATGACATATCACGTTGAAGCAATAGAAGAGTATTGTGTTATCCCTGCAATACGCGCGAGGGTTACCACTGTAGCCCAGCGTTTTTGTTTTCTTTGCCGCAAAGTAGTTCGTGACGCTAGCACAAAGGGTGGCTGTGTACCTTGCTATCAACAATCGTTCTGCGTGTTTAGAGTTTGGTCGAATATAAAATCGAAAGGAGCTCATTGTTATTCTGCTTGAAAGTTTCATGGGCTACACCTGTAGCCCGCGCGACTATTCCTGTCACGAGTGTTGCAAAACGTCGAAAGATCTTTCATCACAGTTTAGTGTTGATCAGATGGTCAATGAGTTTGCAAAATGTCAGTTCTGACGAGGAATGTTTTCTAGATGGCAATAGGGATGGTGAAGATCATTTTGAGACCGAAGAAATGCATTTTTCGGACACAGAAATAGTGAAAATTCAGATGTGACTGAGAATCCCGGGCGACAGGATTATTTACATTGGTTGATGATATTTCTAGTAAAGGCAGTTGCGAAGTAAATTATTATGTAGTAAAAGATAATTTCAAATGAAAAAAACGCACTCCTACTCATAATATTCGCACTCGCGCTCATAATATTGTGCTTCGTTTTCCAGGATCTAAAGTTGAGGTTGTCAGCGTTGTCGCAACGTGAATGTCTAGAACTGCTTTTAGATACGAAAATTTTGAGATTTATAGTTGATTGTACCAATATTTTTTGACAGTGTTAAAAATAGTTTTACACGTGATCGCTATGCAAAACCTACAGACGAAACTGAAATAGATGCTTTTATTAGCATTTTGATACTCTTGATGATTGTTCAATGCTTGAAGAAAAGTGTGCGTTGACGACTCATCACTTGTGTGCAGAACATGCTTAGGGGGACATGAATAAGAAAACAGAAAAATGAAATATACGAGTGTAAATAGCATATGTATAATTATGCAAAATCGTAACTAAACTTTGATAGCTAGAAATTATATTTTTTTAAAGTTCAAACGGTATATGTTTTGTGGATAATGCGTTTATTTGTAAGCTTTGATTGTAAACTTTTTGTAAAATTATACATACATTTTTTTTTTAAAAAATCTGACATATATGTTTGCGATAAATAAAAGTTTAAAATGCGCCAGATCGGAACATTTATTGCTAAATACAAATAACTTTTACAGTTTTATTCCTGTATTACTTTCGAAAAATGAATGGTGTTGGTCTTCTTTATAATTCATAGCTTTAAAAATAAACATATTTCTCAAATTTTGTATAAAAACCTTAAAACAGTTTATTAATACAATTCTGTACAAGAAAGATAGAAATATTAACAAAGCTAGGCAATATAATAAAAAAACGAAATGGGCTACAGTGGTAGCCCGCGCGACTATCCATGTCACAAAAATCCGCGCGCGTATTGCAGGGTTAAATATGTATAATTCTTCACAAATACTATATGTAGTGAACTGGTGTTATTAACTGCAGTATTGTTGAGTAGTATCGACGTATCATTACATTCAACCTAGAGTAATAAAAGTCACATTTTTACATCATTGTTAACTACTTGAAATTGTTACAAAAAAACAACAATCAAAGTGTACTATTCTAACAACGTAACTATAAACAATATTTTACTTTCTTATTATATGTATAACTTTCGTACTGTCACTATACGGTTAGAGGCTGTAAAATTTAATAATGAGTCATGGGAAGTTATACATATTGTGGCATGATATATGGCATTACATAATATTTTATACCTTTATTACAAAACGAATAATTTTCATGAAGTAATTTTATATATTAATTTAGAACACTTTGTTCAGTGTTACTAAACCAACTCATCCACGCTACTACTAATGTCTTCTATTTACTGCTCACATTACTCAATTGGAAGAAATAAATTAACCTATTTAAAATAATGTTTTGCATACATATTATATTTCTTTTCGATTTTGGAAAAAATTGTACTTTTCTAGGCTTACGGTTTATTTGTTTGGCGTACTTTTCTCTGGTAGCTGGATTATTTTAAGCTTAACATTGTTTTGGACATCAAAACTACACGAAACATATACTTACAACATAATGTAAGCGCCTAGCCACATGAGGTTTTAAGGAGAATATCCGTAACTTAATTTACTAAGGGCGGCAGTCTATTTTCACATTTTACATTATATTTATTAAGTTCAGATGTCTATCAGTGCAACTAGATCTGACAGCGCTAATCATGCTACTTTGAGAATTGTTGCTGTTGTAAAAAGGACTGTGTCCATTACGAAGTTCAAGTATTGCGTTTGTTTTTTGCTTCTCCAGAAAATTCAGATTTTCTGACAACAGCCCTTAGCGAACTAAGATACGGATATATATTTCGTGTGCAGTGGAGCGAATGATAATTTGTGGTAAAAATCATCTCATGCTTAAAACATGCATTTACCTATAGCAAGAAAACAAAAATCACTCATGAGATTTACTTTTGTACAGTTTATGAGATTATTATGAAACTTTGGGTGATGCTTTTTACATACACAGTCGGGCACAGTTCCTATAAATAATATGATACTACAATTCATAGAACAGGTTTGACGCTAATAATTACTCCAGACCGTTTGAATTGCATGCATTCGATTCAGCCAATTATAATCAATATTAATAAATTATTAAGCTTCAAAGTTTAATTTATTCGACGTAACTAACTAGATAAATGCACAATAATAATGCACAATAATAATGGTGTTATTTATGGTTCTTTGAATTTAGTAGCAAATTTGGAGTTTGTTTATTAGAAAACGTCACATATTGATGGACTAAACTGTAAAAATCTATATATCTATACTATATAGAAGTAAATCTATTACTAAAGACAGATACGAATAGCACAACTTTCCATTGATAATCGAAATATGGTCTCTATCAACTAAAGAGAATTCCTTAAACATATTTACGAATGGCTCAAAGATGTTCTTAAATTTTGCGCTCAAAGAATAGAAGTTGTTCTAAAATAATCTGTATGGTATTTTTCTAAGTCCGCATGGTGCGTTGCATAAATGTAAACTGAAATATTTAACTGTATTTGTAAAACGTTAATGCAAATTCCATCGAATTGTTAGTTTAGACTTTTTAGATCGGTTTAGGAAACCATACAATATATTTATTTTCTTAGTTTAGTATTATGAAAATTTTGAATTAAATCTGATATGTTCTCTAATGCAAGAAAATAGGACACAGATAAAGTTTGTATAATTTAAATATTAACTTGTGTTCTGGATAAACTCTTGCAGGACGGTGGGTTGTAATACTGCTACCTAGGGCTACTTTTAAAAGCTCCAATCTCTGGAATAGGTTTTACTTAAAGAGTCATTCAGGGGAAACCGCACACACTTGGTTAAATCCCAGAACCAAGATTCTAAGTTATCTTGTAACAGTGATCAATATATAATAAACCACACACAAGCCTTTTAAGGCAAGAAGAGTTGCAGAAACGAGAACTTAATTTTGGAGGTAAGTTGAACACGAAAAATCACATTATATTTTAATATGTTATGGTATAATATTAAAGCACTGCAGAAACGATTGTGTTTGAAAATAATATGTAATTATTAGTGGATATATTCCCATTTGAAGTAAGGTAGGTGAAGTGATAAATGCAACTCTATCTCACGTAGCTGAGAACAAAGCCTACTGATCAAAATAGCCATATGTACGAAAATTATGTTTTAGAGTCAAAATATTTATATTATTGGTGGGTTAAAACGCAAACATGTGAAAATTACCCGAAGTGAATGGTGCAAAGAATTAAAAAGTATATAGTGTAATTTAAATGTCTGATTCAAGACAATACGTACTGGTACACTTGATTGCTAGTTGAATATTTAAAATTTAATGAACTGTGAACTACGCATCGGTTCATAAATATTAATGTCTAAATGGATAAACATGAATGTCTAAATTATATAAAGGCGTAGCCACTATCGTTTGGACAAGCTTAAATTCAAGAAGAATACTTTTAAAATATTCTTGAAGCTTTGATGACTGAATCAATGGAGAGCGCCTTTTACTTTCGCATATTTTCAATTGTTATGAAACTGGATTGCATATAATTTTCAAACTAGAGAGGTATTGGCAGAAAAAGAGGGAAACAGAGGGAAAGGAAGAGACTATAACAGTAACGGGATGCGTTACTGATAACGACTTCTACATTCCTCCGTTTTTAATATCCAATGCGAGAAGAACTTAATGATGGACTAGTTCCCGGTTCGGTCATTGTCATGTCAGACTCTGGATACATGACAGATAACTTTCATATCGTGGTTGAAACATTTTTTTAAATCACAAAAATAGTGGTATCGTGCTCTTGCTATTGGATCGGTCTTCCACCCATTATAGGAATACTCAAACCATAGACTTCTGCATTCAAACTCAAATTTTCTTGCTCTTTCCTCCGCTCCACATAAAACACTAGTTGCCGCTATTAGGTACAGATATCTACAAATCCCTTAAATTTAAATCGAAGAACAGTGCTTTTCATTTATTCGCCAAATCACAGGAAAAAATAGCAAATTGATTTAAGGACGAACCGTTGCCTTTTTTCTGTTGTATTTAAAAACTCAAGTACATTTGGAACAGCAGTAAATTTCTTCGTGGTTCTGGTATTTACCCAGTGAATCTCAACATAATACCAGTAAGTGCCTTTTGGAACTGAGAGGGAAGACCTATCCGTGGCTTTTTTTTACCTTTCGTTATTTCATATTTCTGTGGTATTGATCTTTATTCCATGCCTTTAGCTCTTTTACGAACAATTTCTCTATTTTTGGCATGTTGTAGTTCGAAATGTTACAGTATTTTAAACCTTTCATTATATCTTCCGTTTACTTCTAAAAAATATTATAGGAATGTATCACACGTTTAATTTATAAATTGATACATGTGTGCATATTATACATATTACCGCTATGTTGGTGGAAAATGAAATTCGTAGACATCAGTTTAATTTGGACTAACAGTGCCACTTGAAACATTATAACTGATTACATAACAATAAAATATTCTGTATGCTGTCTGGAGTTTTCATGATGAAGAACCATTCACACTTGGTAATACTTCATCAAAAGGAATAATGTATGCATATTACATCTAATGACATTATATAAAATTGGAAAGTTTCCTCTTCTGAAGGGGACAATAACCGTATGGATTCACCCTTCCGTCACACTCCCTCTGCGCGTTGTAGAAGTTATATAAAAATTACATTCTAAGCTCTTACTTCTTGTCCTTACAACGATTTGCATATTTTTCACAGTATTGTTGCTGTTTAGGGACAAAAGTGGTATTTAGAAGAGCACAAGTTGTTAAGAAGAAGAAGAAGAAAACATATAAAGAAATACTTTAAGTTTTTGTATTGTATCAATATAATCTCCTATTTTGGTTGCTATGACAACCTGTTTTATTTCGTTGATATTGTAACTAAGAAACATAGAAATATACCCCATTTTGTAGGAATTGAATTTTCGTTATTTTTAATGCTTCAAATTCGATATATATATAGATATATGCATATATTAAAGTGCATAATCGTGGCGTGTGATTCATTATAATCCTGTGCAGTTTAAAAATATTAAACTATATTTGGAACTGGAGAGTGTGACGACATAAGCATGTTACATATAGATGGTGCCGAAACGTGACCGTCGACATAATTCAGAAGTTTCAGTAAACTATCTCATAGCCTCAAACATAACGGATTACATTTTATTGCTAAATAAGAGGAAAATATGTCATACAACCAAAATGAATATTCAAAGTGATGAGAATACCAGTACTAGAGTTGAAGATGTCAATATACCAGTAACTGTAACATGAACGGATGTGATTTACCTCATACGACTGCTAGGACAGCAAATGAATTCCATGATACGTCAGTTGGATTCCAAGTTGGATTCCAAAATGGAACAATTAACACAACAAATAGAACAGTACACGGATATCAAGATGGAACACGTAACACAAAAATTGGATACAAAAGTAGAGCAAATAGCGAACAGATCAAATACTAGACTAGAACAAATATCGGAACAGATATGTGCCATAAATACCAAACTGTAATTAACCGACAATAAGAAAGAACAAATTATCGATAGTTTTGGGGTGGTGAGAAGTACAGTCGGTGTATTAGAAACTCAAGTTAATGGCAATACAAACCAAATTCGGAGACTGTAACAAGAAGTACAGACAATGAAAGAGAAAATTAGTACAGCAAATTGTAATCGCGATCCGGCCAACGTAGCGTATATGGAACGAAAGAGACCTGAATCTAGACCATGTGAAGACGACAGTAATTCATCAGAATGTTATTCTGAAAGGGATGACACCGCTTCTAATATCGATTATGAATAAAGAAGACTGCATCGAAGAAACAATACACACGTAAAACCTAGACATCTAAGGTATTTTGGTAGGACTACCAGCCTAAAGTTTAATGAAACAAAATCCTTGGCTAAATTTAGCGGTAGATCTAAGGATATCCCAGCTAGTACCTTAGAAATATTTGAAGAGGAATGTGACCTAATTGGTGTAATTAAGGCTAATATCCTCCAAATTTTGCCACATATTTTTTTACGATCTTGTCCGCCATGGTATAAATCTATTAGATTTAACTTACGTAATTATTCAGATTTTGAAAATGCGCTTATGGCAAATTTTGAGAACGACCTTATTTTAGCAAACCGGGATGTCCGGATTATAAACGGACGTTTTGATCCTAAAGTGGACAAAATCTTATAGATTTTGTAACTTCAGCATGCAATGACTTGAAACAGATCAATTCATATTATCAGGAATCACCGTTATTTCATCAATACGAGTATTATTACCGTTTGGACTACAGCTAATATTGATCTATTCGCAGTGTATTAATTTCAATCATTTAGTTATGATAGCTGAAAATTATGAGAGTCAGTCTATGTTGCAAGGTAATACTAACTAAATTCAAGCTAACCATATTGCTGTTCGAAATATCAATGCTAGAGAACAATGTAATCATAATACAAGAAATAATATTGGATTTTCTCGTAATGGTAATATGACCTAAATTAATTTAAGAAGAATCATAAGTAATAATCACACAGCTTTTAGGAACAATGTAAACCACCAGTCTTATTTTCCACGAACTGCCAAATTTCGTACTATTTACATAAGTGGCAGAAATTTTCAAAATAGAAGCAAAGAGCTGGTGAAGTTAATAACATACGGGACTGTACACAAGATTGTGCCATTCAATGCAACCTAATCGAATATTTGATAATGTAACTTGAGGTAAAGTTATGCAGTCCATCAAAACATATCAAATTAGTTTTTGTTGTGTTTCACTTTAATATTATGAATTAATTTGTGATTCGTACTTCGTTTGAATTCCATACAGTTATATTAATGATTGCAAGACATGCATGATAATTAAGGATAATTTCCATTCTATATACAAACATATTTAGAATTTATTTAGGTTATGATATCGTTGTAATTTTTACTTCGCCTACATGTTATGCAATCACACCTATGCCTCATTACAAATATTGCCTATTAAAGTTATGCCAATTAGGCACCAATTAATGAAATATGGTACGTAGTATTTTAACATACACCAATTTTATTGTTATCAAGCATAAATGGTATTGAGTTAAAGAATCTATTTAGGATCTAAATAGGTAACTAACTTATCATATTTTGAACATGTCTTTCTCATTACTAATTTAATGAAATTAAAAATAAAATCCACTATCAGAAAAATATAAGAATGATATTGAGATAAGTTAAAGATAATGTAGTGTTTCATGAATTGTAAGTTTTATATGTAAATGCTATTCAAAAAGTAAGGTAACCACTTATACGAAATGCTTAACGGTCCAGGATTCTTTCCTCAATTGTAATCAATTGAAGAGGTTCTATAGTTCGCGAGCCATATATTCAACGATAACGTATATTTTGTATGTTCCTCCCAATATTGTTTCTATATAGGGCCAAAAGTGCTATTTAAGAGAGCACGAGCTGTTAAGAAGAAGAAGAAGAAAACATGTAAAGAAATAATTTAAAATTTTGCACTCTATCAATATAATCACTTGTTTTGGTTGCTATGACAATCTGTTTTATCTCGTTGATATGGTAACTAAGAAACATAAAACGAAGAACCATCTTGTAAGAATTGATTTTTCATTATTTTTAATTTGTCAAATTGGATATATATTGCACAATATACATATAATTGTGGTATATCAGGTGCATAATCATGGTGCTAGATTCATTATAATCTTGTACACTTTATCAATACTAAACTATATTTGGAACTAGAGACTGTAACTACTGAAGCACGTTACATCCTTATTTTCTTTCTGCACGTTAAAAACGATAAGAAAACACGCAAACGTGTAAAATGCTAAATATATTCATAGCACAAATGCATTTTTACTTATGTAAAAAGTAAGTAAATTAAATGAATAAGCAATATATAAATCTATAACGTATATTGGTACTATATGTTTCCAGTATGATTAACGCAGTTGTGAGGTTAATAATCTATTTTCAATCCCGATACTAATTATTTTACTTATGCCAAAATACCATTGTTTTAAATAGCGTATTGTTGAAAATTTTAAATGTCTATAAAAATATTAGCATATCACTGAATATTTATTTTTATAGATGCACTAGACATACACCACATTGGACGACCAAACCGCAAATTTATGCCACTGATTATTGGTGGTGTTCCTGTAGAGGAAGGTGAATTTCCTTTTGTGGTAAGTGCAATATATTAAAATACATATAGTGAAAAAAATTATTATACAGGTAAATTTTAAGAGATTATCACATCTCAAGAAGTATTATTTATCACAGTATTCTCGCTAAAAAGAGTAAAATTAATAACGAGTTATGTTTCAAATATGCCTCTTTACGTATCAAATGTGGCAATAAGAGAGGAGGAAGAGATTTTTTGAATAATTGAGCGTCTAAAGTAGATTTTTGATTCAATCACTATTCTATCATTAAATCTTTCATGGTTAAAACTTACTACTTCCTTGATTTTTAAACCTTGTGTACTTCCAACAAATTGTTACACAGGAATTGTTCTAGGACCCTATATAAATTATGTAATTCTAAGTGTACCGAAAATAAAATGTCTAATTATATATATTAATAATAAAATATTTGTTGTTTCTTATTCGGTCTTTGAAAAAATTTACAGCCACTTTCTGCTGATATTGAAAAATCGTAAATTCAAGTTTGTAGTATATACAATATTAGTATTTTTACCATATAGTTTTCTTCTCAATTACTATCAACTCTTTCTTTTGGTAACGTGAACATCGTATTGACATAATATAGCAGAAAAGACACAAGAAATAAAAATCGAATACGACTCATAGAACCTACACAAGCAGGAAGACCAGCGGCATCACTTGTCCAAATCTCTTTCGTGCTAATTTTCGAAATCTTCTTCAGACAAAACAACAGAATTAGCCGAACAAGGACTTTCAAATCAGAAATGCCTGTATTATATGTAAAACTGGCTCCAGATTAGTATTTATTCCAAACAAGGGAAATCGTCTCATTAGTCTAACTTTCTATCACTTGAAACATGGATTCATCTAAAAAATAATGGAAAAGATTTCTCCGGACTATCGTCTTTGTTCCCTGCTTCTTTTGGCCCAAGTATAACATGAAGTATATAGTACTGTCGATTTTTTCTTGCTGATTTAGGTTGTTTTCCAGATATGTCCTCCTCTTCCTTTAATTTCATTTTTTTCTAAGGATATCCTCTTCCGTTTCGGCACTTTCTACACTGGATATTTCCAAAACTAGCTCTGATGTGTCACTTTCATCCCAGCTAAAATTGTTATCACAGTGCCACAGTCACCGACGTCTTCGTGTTCCAATTTTTTTAGAATATCGCTATCACTGAGCACATGTTGTCGATCTATTTTGCAAAGTCCAACATAAAACGTAAAGTGTGGTATGTAACTGAGTAATGTGCAAAATGTAAGTAGAAGTCACGACTTCTCATTATATCATATAATATCATGAGACAGTACAAATCAGAATATATTGCAATATAACTACAAGTATAACCTATAAGTTTTATTTTAGTTTTTGTATGTCACAATATGCTTACAAGGGGAACATACCACGACACAATGATAGTTTTATTTGTACCATCTGTTGGCTTTGTGCCAGCTCTGGCTTTTAGTCCAAATTAAGAATGAACAGTAAATGTATAGGTATATAAACGTTACCATGGTGTTTTTTGAGACCCGAACACACAAAAAATGTTCTTTACGCAGAACCGTCAAACAGACAACTGAAATGTTCAGTAGGTATATTTAGCATACTCTTAGGATAGAATACAAGATAATACGTAATTGTAATCACACTCGTTTCAAAGATATATCAAGGTAAACACCTCTGGGGTCAGGAGAGACCCCATGGTAGTACACAAGGTTTAGTATTGCTATTTAAATATCACAATTGTGATATTGAAAAACGTGTTATATTTATTTTCAGCATTCCCTGAGAATAAATTCATTCTTACCCTCTATATCTGATTTAAGCCGAAAGTGGTGCTAATATAGTACTTTCGGATTCAGTAGAGGCGTGTAATTAAAAAAAAAATATGAGTTTGATTTAATAAGGGTGTAAGCGAGATTTCACCCTGTTTGCATGAAACGCATAAGTCGCTTTTACCATGCATGGTTAGCCTTGTGTCAAAATTTCAACCTAATATCTGAATAAAATGCTATATATTACATTGTTTTAAGTAAGCAAATCACATTTCTTAAAGGTTTAACATCGTTTTTAACCAAATGTCTATTTTAGAATTACGCCCTTATCGCATCAAATTCCTCAAATATAAAACGCATTTTGCAGAAGTGAGTATTTTCGGCAGCAGTACATTCTCAGTTAAGAAATACATTTTACTGCAAAATAAAGTGGTAATGATCTCTTACGATATCCGCAATCAATGTTAATTCTCAAAAGGAGAATATGATAAGAAAATGACATTAGTGGTTTCAGTTAACTTTTTGTGACAGAATGAAAATTTACATGTCCTCAGTTATACATAAATCACATAAAAAGTAATCTACATACACTTTTCCAACATTCTGCGTTTCGTATTTAAACATAAATAAATAGCAAACGGGTGGAAATGATCAAGACACATATGGAGTGCTCTAATGATAATTTTAACTGCCACACTAAGAAAAATCTATTGTCCAGACAGCGATATATTGTACACCTTGTCCCAAAAAGGTTGAGCGCATTCTTTATTTGTGTTTTGAGGCACTTCCAACTTCGGGTATCTTCGGAAAAGAGTAAACCAGGTTCGACCCTCCAAGCCAGCCTCTGCAATCGGGAAAAAGTTTGCAGATGTGCTTTTATTCTTTTACATATAATAAGACTTGTTACGAAGTGTAGAAAAAAGCACCATTGATTGAAATACTTAATGATACAATATTTCGAAACCTTGTATTAATGTCAGCACATGCTTGTTTATCAATTACCTCTTCATACGTGATGGAACATTTAGATACGTAAACGAATATTTCCATATGTAAAAGAATGCTCAACGTTAAGACATAGAACATAATTCTCGCCTGAGTACTAAAGTAAAAGTCAAAGTAGAACAAAAATAGCGTTTGTAGTGGATATGAATTTCATTATTATCTTGAGAACCGTTATACATGTTTCACTAGAAGCATGTTTCCGAAAGTCGTTGTGTTAGCTAACTGGTAAGGTGTCGGATTTCACATCTTAAGGTTACGAGTTCGATTCCCATCTGGGTCAATGATTTTTTATGAAATTGCATTTTCCGCAATGCATGAGAAATTATATAAAATAATTGATTAAAATACACAGGTTGTATATATATATATCACATAATCATTGCAGAACATAGTAATTATTATGTTTAAAATATAACATCTGAGATAGGTAGGTGTTCACAGTAGGTACACAAATAAATTATGTAGTGTGTTTATTTTCAGATATTTGTTATACAGTTGTTATACAGAACTTCTCAGTATTCTCATTACAGCATGCCATTTACATTCGTGAAATACAATATATTCCTACGGACATAGAAAGTGTATAAATAGAGTATCCAAAGTACCAAAGAGTATTACGATTATCGGATCCTGCTTCAAGACATGTATTTTTTTCCGATCCCCTTAACGTCACGGGAAGGAACACAAATTCACTTTAGAACGGAATGTCGTTACTTAGAGTGTCATTCTAATACGTTGAATATTCTTTTGTATATTCATATCTCACTCTGTCTCTCTCTCGCTTTGTTTATGTGTGTGTGTTTGTTGTGGAATATCCCAAGTTGCAAAGTATATGGGGATCATTGTCATCCAATATCAGAAATTGAAAGTTGTGTTTGGGTTGCGTGTTCATGTTAGCTCACTGGTAGAGTACGAGCTTGGAAATGAAGAGGTCTTGAAATCAAAGCCTGCAGCGATTTATCATTTTTTTGTTATTAGAATAGCACGGAAATCGGATACAAGGAGTGGTTTACTTCTAGAAATATTTTCAGAAGTGTTTAGGTAGCACTGAAGAGGGCTGCGTCGGGAGTTAAGGCGGGGAGATTAATATTGTGTCCAAGATCCTTCTGAATTTATTACACGCCCCATTCTTCTGGGCATGGAATCTATTAAATGGATGACAAATCTATCTCCTTCTTCTACCTCCAGCCATGCTCCGGAAACAAGATGCCACAGGTCATCCTGAGTTCTTGGTAGATCTGCCTCAGGGCACTGTCCCTTAGAGTACGTTTCACTTCTGCCCACATAGTTTCCATGGGGTTGATGTCTGCTCCACGAGGCGGCCAGTCAATTAAATCTATCTCAGGCTGCCCTGCGAACCATTCCTGAAAAACACTGGAAGTATGTATTGGCGACTGGTTTAGCTGGAACTGAATTACACCATCAGGCTGAAATACTCGTACAGATGGCACCATGATATTGCTCATAATGTGTAAGTACTGAGCATTGTCCAGATGAATTCAATTCTCTGAAGCTGTCCTGCTCCGCGACTGAAAATCCATCCCCAACATGAAATAGATGCCTGGCTACTGCGATTACAAGCGGCCACATACCCAGGGTCATATCGAGTGCCTCTCGGACGATACTCAAAACGGCGTCCCTCATTTGATGTTGTGAATATGGATTCATCTGAGAAAACTACGTTTTCCCAATTGCGACCCGCAATCGCCTGTGCAAACGCGAGACGGTAAATTTTGTGGTTGTCTGAGAGTTTTTCCTTCACGGCAGCAACAGGGCCACGTAACACAGTATGACGAAGTCTTCGCACTGCAGTATACTTGCTACCAGGAAAGAGAAGTTCGACTTAGCTCTCAAGACGTCCTTAGTGAGTTTAACCGGGCTTCGTTTACTAATCTCGCATCTTCGGCTTCTGTTGACACATGCGGACGAACCGGAGTTCGGAAAATACCAGTCTGACCTGTAGCAAAATATTTCCGAACCCATCGCCTTCCTGTAGAGGCCGGGACACCTACTCGCCTGCTAGCTGCAGTTCCAGAATAGCCTTCCAACTAACATAAAGCAATTATTGCTGTACGTCTATCCATATTTACCAATGTTCTGAGCTGTGAACAGGAAGCAATAGGTAAAAGCTAGTACCTGACGGGTGATTTCTTACCTGCACGACACGCCTATTGCGGGGAACGACTTGGTCAACGACTCGCGAAAGAAATCTGAAAATGGTGCGCCGTAATAATAATATTAAAAACAGTTTTTATAAAGGAATATTAATACATACGAAGAGATGTTTAAAGAATGAATGGTTATACTGACTTTACACATATAAAACATATACCATATACCAAACAGGCTGAGCGATAAGATGATAGCTCTTTTGAGGCGAACATTTTCGAAGTACAACTTCGAGTATCTTCGGAAAACAGTAAACTAAAGCTGCTGGTTCGAACCTCCAAACTAACCTTAGCAATCGGGAAAAAATGTAGAGATATGTTTCTTCTTCCGTTAAATTTAATAAGGCATGTTGAAATGGTATTAATTGTAGAAAAAGTAATATTGATTGAAATACTAAAGGATAAAATATTTCGAAACTATGTATTCACGCACTCTTTTCGTCATTGTGATTTCCATACGGAAAAGAGCATTTACGTACGAGCTCAGTTATATTTCAGAAGCAGCTTCCGAAAAGCGGTCATGTTAGCTCAGTGGTACAACCCCGAGCGTTTAAATCGTAAGTTCGATACCCGTTCATGTGACATTCTTTTATGATATTCTATTTTCCTCAATGCATGGAAGTTATGTAAAATAGTTACATTAAAATTCATCAGTTGTATATATTCATATAATCATTTCACGACGTAAGTAATTCTTATCTTTAAAATATGACATCTGAGGTTTTTACAGAACATCGGTATGTTATATGTGAATATTAAATACAATTTAAGAAAATCGTGTAATAGCAATAAATAAGTTATGCAAAGTATTTATTTGCAGCTATTTTCATACGCAGGTAACTTCTCAATATTCGCATTACAGCATTTAGGTAGAGCATATCGAAAATCGGATCGTGGTTCAAGACAAAGAAACTAGCTAGCCCCAAACTGTCGCGTAAGAAATTCACGAATCGCAAAAGTAAAGCCAAGAGATTGGGAGCGGTAATACCTTAATCGCTCTCTCTCTCAATACTCTCTTATCTGCAATTATACATATAAAAGTGTATGTATGTGTGTTCCAACATAACTCATGTATGCCTAGAGCAGGGTTTCTTAACTGGGAGTCGTGGCCCCTAGGGAGTCTACTGAACATTTTTAAAGGGTGCAGAATTGTTTAAAAATGAATTTAAATGAAAGGGGTATGATATGAAACTAATGAGAATTGTATATAGAAATACTAGAAAAATACACATGCAGCAAAACCTGCACATTGAAATACAATTAAAATTGAAAGCTAATGATATACCTAAGCATGGTGTAATTTCAATAGTGCAGCAATGCTTGGTTCAATCTTTGTGAAGAACATTATCAAGCCATTTTCAACTAGTAAGCGATTTCCTGTCTTTATTTTAATGTTTGCCATGCAAAAGAACACACACACACTTTCGCACAGGTACGATATAGCAAATGGAATTATTACTTTTAAAAGCAGCAGACAAAGGACCAGGATATTCTTCTCTCCTCATCAGGGAGAACTTGCCCAAGTCTTCGTTACAGAAAACCAGTTGCAAAGACTTGTCGCATGATCATTCTGTTATTTGGTCAAGAAGTGTTGGTCTTAGATCAGATACGTTAATGACCTCTTCAATGAAGGAGTTTAACATCGATCTTGAACAAGCTCCTTCGTCGTTGGGAATATAGATATTGCAGTTACTGAATCCACCGTCAGTGCCAAGCGCCGAAAAAAGAGGGCACGAATTTCGGAGGAACTGTGTTACTTATGTTAGGAAGGTGCATGTGCACATGTATAAAATAGAAGGAAAAACGTAATAAAATGTGCTCAAAAACAAGGAAAGGCAGGGTTTACTTTTGAAAATGTTATTGAGCTTCGTGCCAACCATGGTGGCTCTTCGCAGTTTGTCTGTCGACCTCACTCATATGTACGGAGACATCGTCGTATACTCTCGCCCCGGGCGCTGATTTCCATGACACGGCACTTTTCACTATAAACAAGAAACGGATTCTACTATTATATAAATGGGTATGTTAAAAATCCCACACAAGCTTACTATAAAACAAATTATAAAAGAATCGCTGGCAAGAGAATGTGATAAAAGGGGATCGTAAGAGGAATTAGATTGAGAGCCAATGGCCTAGTGTAATTTTAACCACATTTTTTATAGTCTGAAAAAGAGTGGTGTTTGGTTACCTATTGTGAATGGGAGGGGGATACGTAAAAAAGATTGCTAGAAAATGATCGAAGTTTGTGTCCAATTCATAGTTTTCGGGGTCGCTTAGAGATATAGTGTGACTTTCGATTTCGCTTAACTCCAATTAAGCTCTCATTAATAGGGATGGGCACGAGCGACTTTTCTTTGAAACTCGACTCGACTCGAAACAGACATCTTTGAGGTCTACTCTAGGACTTGGCGCGAAAAATTTCCTCCAACTCGACTCGGATTACAGTCGAGCCGAACCAAAACCAGCCAAATCCTGTGTGTAGTCATACGGAGACAATACAGAGACAATATAATTATTCTTTTATCAATTATACTACTACTATAATACTACTACTACTACTACTACTACTAATAATAATAATAATAATAATAATAATAGTAATAATAATAATAATAAGTAAGGCAAAGACATCGTTCATTACCCTAAGCTGTAAGGGTCGGTGGACTACAGATGGTCAACTATTGACCTCTCCCCAAAATTGGTGGTCCCGCAGCGACGAACCGCGGTGGCCCCAGTTCCATTTTGAAAATTTTACTACCATTGGCAGAGACGCGATGAAACGCCAACGAACCACAAAATTACTCTCACAAAATATGTTATATTGCCTGTATGTGTGATTTGTTTATATTATGTGAGTAAAAAAACACTAAACAAATACGCGAACTATCAATATTACGCGGGGTGGACGCGAACTATCAATATTACGATTACTAGGCACGTGTTCTTCTGACTTCCCCAAGGAAGCGATCATTAAAAGCTTGTTTGTTGAAGGATAAATCATTGAGGTCTTAATTTAACCAATCAGACAAACCCCTACATCTCGAGTTTTAGGAGGTGGTACCGTGAACCATTTCAGATTTATTGCTTTCTGGTGTGGTACTATCAATGTGCAAAATTTGAGTATAATAGCCGACATGCATCTTTGGTGCCTCTTCTCTTTAGTACAATTTTAACCAAAGATGGTGTGGGTCAATGAAAATTTGACCCACGACCCACCATGACCCACTATCACCCAACACCCAAATGACAAATTGGCCCACTCTTACCCATCATCCATCGTGATCCACTCGGACCCACCACCAAATATGAATCACTCTGAACCGTTGCGACTAACTCCGACACACCAAAACCCATCATCATCAACTCTGACCTATGATCCACGTCCTCCTCTTCATTGACTAAAGAGGTTACACTTGTAATAAAACAAAATTATGAAATTATCACTTATCGGAGTTTGAATTTCTACCGTCAATGGCTCAAACATCTCTCTGTTATAATAATGGTGGGCCTGACCTTTAAGATATACAATGGTGAAGTATTTCTCATCTTCCGAATTAATATGAATTTAAATTTATCATATATAATTATTTCTTTGTTGCCTTACATACACATTTCAGTAGAAAATAGGATGAAATTTAAAAGTCTCAAAGCAAGGAAATGTAGACGAACGTAAAAAGGAAAGAAAAACTAATTTTCTATATAATTAAGCATGCCGTACTAATTGAAAATACCCATGTAATTAAGTTTAGAATACAAAGTTTATGACCATTCACTCTCAACTTTATGGCTAGATTGCCTTATGTTCTGAGCGCTCCATATATTAATAACCAGCTCTGAAAATAGAAATAAAAAGCAGTGGGTATACAATTCGAAGAATTGTAGTTATCATTACTGACTTTGTTTCTCAACTAATATCAATCGTTTTTTACAAATTAACCCACTACCAAACTCCAATATATAGAAAATGCAACCCCGGCTCATAAAAAAACAATTTTAAAAAATCTCAGGACATATTCTGCTTATTTTTAATAAAGAGTTATATGCTGATTTAAAGGTATTAGTTCAACGGCTTGTGATATACTCAATTTTTCGCGAAAAATTCGGACTTCTACTCCCCTTAAGGATATGTATTATAATTGTTATGTTTGTAATTTTTGGTACCTTTGGTTCAAAGTATTACTTTAATTAACTTCTAAAATCTACTAGAGTTTACAAATGAATTATACCATTTTCTTTTCGCTGTCAACCTTTAATTGACTTACTCCAATACAGTCAATTAAAATGGAGCCTTTCTGAATCCCGAAAATTTAACAATAACTATGATCGCACTTGGCGTTACCATAAGCCACTAAAATATCCAAAGTCACTCTTGGCTCATCAACCTAACATAACAGTGTCCACTCTCGGCTCTTCAACCTTATTATCAACATCCACGCTTGGCTCATAAGCCCTAAAATATCAATTGCCACACTGGCTCTAACTTAACTTAACATACAAAAGACTTCAGCCACTTATGGCTCCACCTCTACATCAGCACGATTACACATTATTTATTTCTAATTAGTAACATCCTTCTTTTGTTGCTTCTATTTTCCACCACATTGTCCGATTATTCAAAATCAACACCATGGCCGGCTAACTAATATAACCCAACACTCTCCCGGGTATTGCCAAAAAACAAATTGTCTAAAGCACAGTCTCATTCCAATATTCTCCCGGGGATTACCGAAACAAAACAGCAAAAGAATTCAAGGTCTACATAACTACAACAAAAAATGGTCTCTAATTCACGGCTACATTTTTCCGGTCCATCATTTGGTTTCTTTCTTTTCTTTTTCAACCTCTGTTTAAGTTCATTAATCTTGCGCCTCACCTTCTGCATCTTCCGATCTCTACACACAAACTCGGTAAACTTACGCACTTTTGCTCTCGTCGTCCCTAATAACTACATATTTCTCCGCCCCTTCATCCTTAACTTAAAAATAAGACTTAATTCGAATATGCTTAATTAGTGAATTTATTACAGTCAAATACCACTCACTAGATGCTACAGCTAAAACTACGTATCAAAAAATAACAAATGTGAAACATGTTCTGAAATATTTTTAAATTTCTAACGCTATTATTAAATATATTACAATAGCGAAAGAGGATTGTTCATGAAATAGTATATTTGCTCTTAATTTTTAATTTTTCGTAAGGAAATAATTAAGACATTATTCATGTTTTAAACTTTCCACGCTGCAAATATGTTGCTCTCTAAGCAATGGGACTAATGTGAAATATGGACTAATGTGGACAAATGGGAAATGCGGTACTGTTAGATGCGCTGAAAATTTCGATTCGATTCTGATATCAGTTGATGTCGATATTTTTATGTCGCTACATAACCACCCTGGGTGCTAATGGAAGCTTAATTGGACTTGAATTGAAAGTAGGACTATTCACCTAAGCGACCACAAGACTATGGATTCGATACTAATATCGACCCTTTTCAAGCATTTTTGATATGTATCCCGACAATACTCTTTTCCAGACTGTAAGAAATATAGTTAAAATTGCTCTAGATATATCAGAATTATGTTGAAACACACACACACATCCACTTTTATATACTGTATAAAGAGAGATTGAGCGAGCTAGCGAGAGAGAGTGAATCAAGGCATCACCATTTCCACATTGCAAAAGCATATATCAGGAATTTATATAGGCGGAACTAGAGAGGGTCCAGTGGGTGCCGGCTCCCCCTAGGAGCAAAGCTGGCCCTCCCCAGAATTTTTATAAAGGATGAAAATAATGTTATTAATTTACCTCAATTTACGCATGACAATTTTAATGATTCTTGCATTTGACATGTTTAATAGTGTATATATTCGTCCACCTATCGACTTTCTTTTTTTAAATATGAGTCTATGATCTTGTGCCTGAATGTAATAAAATAACTAGACCAATGTGATAGTGGACAGTATAGCGACCTCTTGACTTGCGCTGTATGCGATTTTTTTTATTTGGTAGCTTCATTAATGTATTTTTTGTATTCTTTCAAGTAATTCATTTATTGACGTAGTAATTTTTCTTATTTATATATGTGTGATAAATCACTTTTATTGTTATCATTTTATTTATAGCATACTGTAGTAATGTATGAACAGTTACGATTTTCAGAGCAAATTATTAAGGTACACTAAAAAAACAGAAAGGAAAGAAAAAAAGAAGCTGAACTCTTGAACTGCTAAACTGAATCATTTACGCATGTAATAACCATTCAAAAGTCACTATTCAATATCGTTTGTTGCTTTTCCTCGTCCTTCTTTTTAGTATTAGTATTAGTATTATTTATGAACTGAAGTTTGTAGTTACATTCTTATGGTATAAACTGTAATCAGGTGCGTATCAAAAAATTTTTGTTCAAAGTGTCGAAAGTTGGCAGGGGTACAATATTGCAAGATACAGACACGTTGTTATTCTGCGTCCGAGTAAACCATAAATCATTTCCAAGTAGCCTAAGTTGTGCACCACATGAAAGTAGATAGATAATTGGGATTCTGCAGACAAATTCATTATTAGCCCATTTAAACTATATGTCACCCTATCATCTCTAATAACTTCTAATCTACTCCCTAATAATTTGCAGCGCACTTCCTATCCCAAATAACTTCTATCACATCTCAAATAACTTCTATCTTACTCATAATAACTTCTAATGCATTCTATTACTAAAACTAGTTACAAAAAATCACTAAATCTAGTTACAAAAAGTCACTAAATCTAGTTACAAAATCACTAAATCTAGTTACAAAATCTAGTTATAACCGGTTTTAACTTCAAAAATCACTAAATCTAGTTACAAAATCTGGTTATAACCGGTTTTGACTTCAAAAAATCACTAAATTTGGTTACAAAAAAATCACTAAATCTAGTTATAAAAACAAAAAATCACTAAATCTAACAACATTTAGTAAGAATAAACAATTGCATTTTAAACTCTGTTACATACTCTTTTAAATGTCTTTTGAATTATCAAAATCGGATAAAAAATAACGAATTTAGCATTTTGCCGCCTGTATTTATACAACCCAACACATAAGGTTTGTGCACACACACACATTTACAATTCAGTTTGCTTGAGAGAGGCAACAGCATACATGTATGTATTTAGATTTATATAGCTTCTCTCTTTTTCTTTCTTTCTTTTTAGAAGCAACTCCGCCAGCATTAACTCCGCCAGCATTAACCCAGATGAAACCTTTGCCGGAGTGTCTGTCTTCGATTTCTTGATTCACAATCATTGCTCATGAAAATTTTTGAACGGACAACTTCAACTATGCAAATTAAAAAACTTTCCCTGTTACTTAGCTAGCATGAACGAGAAACTGTTTAAATAAACCCGCCAACGAAACCAATGTTTTACCATGCAGTGTTGCCAACTCCATATATTTTTTCGGAACGTTCCAGGATTTTAATTTTTCAAGATATCGCTTTAAAACATATAGTGATGAATTCACCCCATTACTAATAAATATGATAATTGTTAAAAGTGAGTTGGCAACATTGGGGAGTCCCACCCCCAAATAATGTTATTATTTTATACCTCGGTCCCTAATTAACCGATTTCAAAAAATCAAACGGCAAATCAATACTAAGAGCATACCCAATTTTTTAAAATGCATAGATGGTTGCATAACCCAAAGGATACTTTCCCCTTTTTCAATATCTCCACAAAATTTCAACAAATCGAAAAAATAAAAATACTACCATAAGTCAAATAAAATTTTAAGACTTTTTTAAAGAATAATATTTTCCCGAAAACTCAAAAATAAAACCCGTAAAAAATTTCCGAAATTTTCAACTTGCTATAACATCGTCAAATATTAACCGATTTTCAAAATTCAAACGGTAAATGGTTTCTATTTTCTTATAATTTTTTTCTAACGCGTTACTGGTTGTCTATGTCTAAGGATAAAATTACAAAAACAACTTTTATGACTTAAAAATATAAATTTTACCTAAAACTAAACTATACATTATTACTCACTAACACCTATCAACTACACCACACATAAAAGTTAACTAAATTTTACCTAAAACTAAACTATACAAAAAAGTTAATTTAATATGACCTAAAACTACACCACACATAAAAGTTAACTAAATTTTACCTAAAACTAAACTATACATAAAAGTTAATTAAATATGACCTAAAACTAAAGTACACATAAAAGTTAATTAAATATGACCTAAAAATAAACTACACCTCACATAAAAGTTAATTAAATTTTACCTAAAACTAAACTATATATAAAAGTTAATTGAATATGACCTAAAAATAAACTACACCTCACATAGAAGTTAATTAAATTTTACATAAAACTAAACTATACATAAAAGTTAATTAAATATGACCTAAAAATAAACTACACCTCACATAAAAGTTAATTAACTTTTACCTAAAACTAAACTATACATAAAAGTTAATTAAATATGACCTAAAACTAAACTATACATAAAAGTTAATTAAATATGACCTAAAACTAAACTACACATAAAAGTTAATTAAATATGACCTAAAAATAAACTACACCTCACATAAAAGTTAATTAAATTTTACCTAAAACTAAACTATACATAAAAGTTAATTAAATATGACCCAAAACTAAACTATACATAAAAGTTAATTAAATATGACCTAAAAATAAACTACACATAAAAGTTAATTAAATATGACCTAAAAATAAACTACACCTCACATAAAAGTTAATTAAATTTTAAATAAAACTAAACTATACATAAAAGTTAATTAAATATGACCTAAAACTAAACTACACATAAATACATTTTAACTATATCTTATATTGCCCCGAAGCTAATGTACTTATACCACCCTCTAGTATATATCTTTTATCATCATTCGAATCTAATGCTAACATATTTACAGCTATGGTATATACATCATGCTTACAACTTCGAATTAGATTTATATTTTTGTATGTTTTCCCATCATTGAATAGGGTTTGCTTATAATCATCAAATTGTAACTCTTTTGATACTACACATTTTGTTATTCCTTTTGCTTTTTTCTTCTCTTTATTTTCAACTTTAAAGGCATACATCTTTGATCTTAACCCAATAAATTCTGTCATTATTTGCCATTGTTTTCATCCTTCATCTTTCCTAATACTTTTTTGTTTACTAGTGGTATTCCATATTGATTATCCTTTCCATATTCACTTGTGTCAAATAGATCAACCATTTCTTTTAAGTCTTTGTAGAAATCATCTGTATTAATTTCATATATAAAACTATCCTTATCCATATAACATAACCCTATATCAATATCATATTTAGGTTTCATAATGTTGTAATGGAAGTCATACATTAATAATTTTGACAAATCTAGCACACTCATACCAACATATATAGGTTCGTTGAAGGTCAATTTTTCTTTTTTCATATGTATCGCACACAAATCTTCAGTAAATATTGTCCTGTAATCAAAGATCGGTTTTGCTATTAACTTTTCCACCCTCATTGGATCACATTCTAAGGTAATAGATGGACTCTTTCTAATGTTTTCTACTAGATAAGCTAAATACTTTGAAGGTTCGTCTTTGTTATAATTTTCCATATACTTATTATTTGCTTTTACATATCTCTTACTACATTGTGAAATTCCACCTCTTATACCTTTTTCTATCATTAATATTTTTTCATAGTCAGTTAACATTTCTAGTTTGATCTTTGTCATCTTTAACATTGAATCCCACGATCAACCAGGAGCAGTGAAATACCAAGCAGGATCTAAACCATATGCTTTTAAACACACATCTCTAAAACTTTCAAATACATCAGCTAATATTAATACATCTGTCTTATTATAAAGTTCTGTATATTCACCTAGATTTTTAATATTGAATGACTTCCAAACATTTTCCGCATGCTCATAATCTTCATCACTGATGTGGGTGTTAGTAAGTTTATTAAAGAACATTTCTTTTGAAGGTAGTTTTGTTTCTTCTAATCTCTCAATTGACTCAATATAATCATATGGGTACACACCTTTTTTAATTACTAAATCTAACAAATCATTAGGGAAGTACTTTGACGTTTCTCTATATTGCTCTTTTGTAAGGTTTTTTGCTAGTTCTGCTAAACTCCTTGGCATAAACTTATATGAATCTAGAAATCGTAAATTAATTCCATTCTTTTTATTAACCTTCACATATTTTGAGTATGTTATATATTTTTCCTCATTATTTGCAATTAGTTTTATTTCATTCTTATCATAAGCAAGTTCTTTAACAAACAGGTGAGTATCATAACCACTTAAGTTGTGAATAAATACTGGAATAAAATTAGGATTTCGATAGCTTAAGTTACAATAACTGAGCTGCACCTCTAAACTTTCCAGTTAAATGATCATGATCTCTTACTTTTGCTTTATTTTTATTTATATCCTTTAAACATTTTCCTAATTCATGTTTCCATTCTTCTAACTTTTCAATCATGCCATCATTATTTTTAGCGAATTGTATTTTCTTATTTAACATATTTATTTGTTTTTCAATTGCTGGTGGTAAATCATTCAAGTTTCTCTCACATATATGACAAGTATTGGAATTATTATATCTATTTTCTTCATCTTTAGTTAGACCATTCATTTCAACTTTTTTGTTATATATTTCCTTTATTTCTATTGCTTCTTGTTTTAACTTCTCCACAAACACCTTTGCAGCATCTAAACCAATATAACTAACAGGACGTTTATACACACCATTTGAGTGTTTGATATAATAACAGAAACTCATTGGTAAATGCTTTTGATACTTCACAGTTTTAAAACAATTATGTTCTACTTCCATTTTACATAACAAACATTCAAAATCGGCATATAACGCAAATGGTACTCTAAATGATCTATTATAATTTTGGAACTGTATTTGATTATCATATGGTTTTGGAAGTTCTATTCTAACAGATTCATGCTCCTTACAATAATTCATGTTGTTGTAATTGCTCCTCATTTCTAAAATGTCTTACCAAGCATCTACCACAAAAGTACAATTTTTCCTTATGTTTTGTTACTTGACTTCTTATTAGTCTCGATAAATCCTTTATCCAACAAAAATGATAATTATTTTCATCTTTTACATATAATAAATTAACGTGCTTCTCCTGCTTATTTTTTGTGATTTGAAGTGGGTATATATTATATTCATCATCATAACTATACACGTTAATGGATATGTTACTTCTCTTTTCAAACTTTACTATATCTTTTAATTGTACAGGAAATTCAATACCATTACAATATGTATCTTGTAACTCATTCACAATTTCTGTATAGTGTGAAGGTCGTTGATATTGAGAACATCTATCAACAGGTTTTAAATAACTTCAATTGAATATAAGAAACATTTATTATCTTGATTTTTAATATTGATTACTGCTTTCTTATCTTTAATTGGTTTAGAAAGGTCAATATATGAAGAAGCTCGTAATGGTACATATTTATTTAGTCTGATTTCTAAATGTTTAATTTGATGTAATGTCCATCCTGATCCTCTACCTTGAAATTCCTCCATCTCTCTTCATACTTTTTGTTTAGCATAGGTTATATATTCATCTAAGTCAGTTGATTGTAATATTCTTTCATTCATAGTTTTAAAATTGCGTTCTTGTACTTCTTTATCTTTAATATAATCACAAATGAATACAAGGTTGACTTTTAATGGGTGGTGCTTTAATTCTTCCTTGATTTCGTTAATAACTACTTTCCCACTTATATTTAAAAACTTCACTGGATCTTTATATCCTCCTATGTTTTCAATTGTGATAGTTTGTAATCGTTTCTGTATTGCTGTTTCCTTTGTTTCTACTTTAATTGGTATTCGTTGTGGTTTCGATTCTTCAAAAACATCTTGTTTAAATGGAAATATGTTTCTAATTTGTGATCTGTTTTGTTCATCTTCATATTTTTTAATACGGTCAATAAGTTCAGCCTTTCTTAATTTAGAATAACCTTTTATTCCTTTCCTTTTACAATGGTTTTTTAATTCATCAACTTTCATTGTGTATATAACTTTCAATTCATCAGGTTCATTTTGATATTGTTCGATTTTTTTTTATTAATTTACTCTTATTTAAAGAACTGTAGTTACGGATTTTCTTGACTTTACATATTAGTTTTAGTTTTGTAATCGACCTCTCCCTCATCTCCTCACCAGTAACATTAACATTATTTATACTCATCTTATATGAAAAAATACTGTATCGTTTATTTATATATTTACCAAATGTTTAAGTTCATTTTCATATTTTTTCATGTTATATATACCAATATTAGCATACTTATTTTTCCTAACACAACTGCTAATACTTGTAAACTCCTGCAATTGTCTACATATATTAGTGTGTTGTGTTAGTATAGGGCTTTTATGGGATTACCTCATCAAGGTCATTATTAATATGATAAAAACTGAATCATTTTCATAAACTCACTCATCATCATAATTATCATTTACCTTCTTATCCCATTTACCTTTAATTAAATAACTATAAAAGATAACATTTATAATATTATATTACTTTTATTTTTTTAATTATTATGCGAATTATTAAACCATAACCATTTAATAAACCCTAATTATTTAATAAACACCATATTACATTTTATGAAATAACATTTATAATATTATATTACTTTTATTTATTTAATTATTATACAAATTATTAAATCCTAACCATTTAATAAACCCTAACCATTTAATAAACAATTTATACCTTTTATGAAATATCATTTATAATATTATATTACTTTTATTTATTTAATTATTATACAAATTATTAAATCCTAACCATTTAACAAACCCTAACCATTTAATAAACAATTTATACCTTTTATGAAATAATCATAAAAGATAACATTTATAATATTATATTACTTTTATTTATTTAATTATTATACAAATTATTAAACCATAACCATTTAATAAACACTTTATTACCTTTTATGAAATAACCATAAAATTTATAATATTATATTACTTATTATGTAAATTATTAAACCCTAACCGTTTAATAAACAATTTATACCTTTTATGAAATAACATTTATAATATTATATTGCTTTTATTTATTTAATTATTATACAAATTATTAAATCATAACCATTTAACAAACCCTAACCATTTAATAAACAATTTATACCTTTTATGAAATAACATTTATAATATTATATTACCTTTATTTATTTAATTATTATACAAATTATTAATTAGTAACCATTTAATAAACACTTTATACCTTTTACGAAATAACATTTATAATATTATATTACTTTTATTTATTTAATTATTATACAAATTATTAAACCATAACCATTTAATAAACACTTTATACCTTTTATGAAATAATCATAAAATATAACATTTATAATATTACATTACTCTTATCTATCCAACTATTATGTGAATCATCAAACCCTAACCATTTAACAAACACTTTATTCTGGTTTTCAATAATTCTGGTTCATAAAATCTTCCTCTAACTTCTTCATTGTTTAAATCTTTAATTTTATATGTTGGTGGATTAGATGGTATAACCTCATTAATAACAAACACTTCTGTTGACAAATTTGGTGTATAACCTTTCTCAAACAAACCTTTAATTTTACTTATACGAACATAATCACCAATCTTATACTTTACAGACTTATATTCTTTCTTATATACTTTTTTCAATATCACATGCTCATTTTTCTTATTCACTTCTACAGGTTTCATGCCAATTGTTCTATGTACTTTGTTATTATATTCATCAACCAAACCTTGCAATATTTTTAAGCATTTATAATTACCTTGAACAGTAAATTTTTTCCACATATTTTTTTTAAGTGTTTTGTTAAATCTTTCAACAACAGAAGCTTTTTTACCACTATATGTTGAGTAATGATTGATATTGTTTTTTCTCATCAAATCTTCAAATTCTTTATTGTAAAACTCTTTACCTTGATCAGTTTGTAAGTTACTAGGTTTTCTTACTTTTAACACTGATTCAAATGCTTCTGTAACATTCTTCCCACTCTTATCTTTAACAGGAACAGCAAATGCATATTTTGAAAACACATCTATAATCGTTAGCAAATACTTATACCCTTTATTGATTTTGGAAATACCTTTTAACACACCACTATCCATTTCCACAAGATCCGCTTGCCATAAAACATCTATACCTTTAACAATAACACTTAACCTAGGATATTTTTTTCTAGATGGTTTATGAATTTCTTCTATAATATCTCTTCTAATACCTTCACCTTCATATAGTCAATCGGGCTTTTTAATGAATTGGGATTTATTAGTACCACATACATCACATATACCTTTCTTAACATATCTTCCATTCTTTGTTTGTACTATCCAAATCGTATCTTTATTTGTATCCGTTGATTTCTTACACTTAACACAATACATCATCATTATTTATTGTATAGAAAATCATTTAAGTTCTCTTTCTATGTACATAATAACAAACAATAATTGACCTTCTTCAAAAGCTGAATTTTTATCTGCTTGAAACGTAATTACATCACATTTTTTAATGTCTAAAGGAAAAGTTTCAATTAGGGTATCGTTCAAAAATGTATGTAGGTAGTATTTATCCAAACTTAATTCCATATGCATTATTTTCCCATTATAGAGAAACTTATAACCATTCGATAGATTAAATATTCTAAAGGTTGGGTCTTTAACATTTTTAGTTCTCAATCGACATAATAGATGTATAGTTTCTTTCTTCATAATGAACAAATTTGCTTCTCTGTTTGATATTTGGAAATATTCTTTTATAACAAATTTATCTAATGTGCTATTTATTGATACAAACTGATGAAAAGTAACTGCATCCTGTTGGTCAATAGCATCACCTACATTAACAAGTCTGTTGTTTTTGAAATCAACCCATTTTGTATTATTTGATGTAAAATATTTATCTACATCACTAATGTTTTTGAACTCTTTATTAGTAACATTACCAAAGATGTCCATATTTATTATATATAAAAAATTTAGATCTATTTAATAGCAAGTAAAACAGTTATATGAGCTCCACCAAAATCAATCAAATCACCATTCTCATCTTTAATTGAAACTTTGATACTATTAAATTTGTTGTGATGTATTGGGAAAATATTTTTTCTTTAGGTTCATATATGATTGGTTCTCTAAACCCTGCATTTGTTCTAAATGTTGCTATAAATCTGTTTCGTTGTGTATTGTATAATTATGTTTTAAAATCATACCTTCTGCTAAATCACAATGAATATTTATAGTATCAAACGGATGAAACCTTGGCGGCTTATCCCCAACATGTTCTACGTTACTGATCAACTTCTTCTCACTAAAACCTAATACAGTGTTAATGGTATCTAAAGTTATATCACACACCTTGCTAAATATTTTAACTCTGTTTTTCTTTCTATCCTCAGTAAATTGAGTATTTTAAAAGAATTGGTGGTATGTGGAAGGTTTGATATAATATATTCTTCTAATTCTTGTAAACTATATTGACCAGGTTGAACTATGAATTGTTTTGTAAATTTTGAGTCACTACTACAAAATGTCAACTTATTATTTTTTTCTGTAATGTTTGGTGTTAAGTATGTTGTGTAAAATCCTGCAACAGCTACTTCTAAATCGTTTTCAAATGGGTAATGCAATGACATGTTTAATACAGATGAATAACCATTTAAATTAAATACCTTCATTTATTATATAATAAATAACTAATATGGATAATTGGGATATTAAAGTAAATTTAACAGAAGAAACGGCGAAGAGTAAGAGGAATGGAGAGTTGTTACCTGATGATATAAGATGTTTAATAGTTGGGCCTATTGGTTGTGGTAAAACGACGTTAATGATTGATAATTTTTTGCTGGCACCTAAATGGTTAAAATATGCAAATGTTTATATATATTCTAAAAGTTTAAATCAACCTAAATACCAACACTTTATACAACTTTTTCGAGATATAGAACGTAATATTAAAGATACAATAGCAATAATAAAAGGAAACAATGAAGAGATTATTCCATTAGATGAATGTGATTACTATTCTGTGGTAGTATTTGATGATTTCATATTAGAAGAACAAAATCACGTTAGAGAATATTTTACTCGAGGGCGTCATAAGGGTTTGAACTGTTTCTATCTTGGACAAACATATTCTAAAGTGCCAAAACAATTAATTAGGGACAACTTAAACTTTCTTTGTATATTTAGACAGGACAATGTAAATTTAAAACATATATATGATGAATTTGTTGCATCTGATATGTCGTTTGAAAAATTACAATCATTATGTAGCAAGTGTTGGAGTGAAGAACATGGTTTCTTAACAATAGATATGACTAGGAAGGTGAATAATGGCAAATATAGAAATAAAATTAAAGAGTTTCTAAAAGTGTAAACTAAACATATATGAATGCAGGTGAACGTATATATTATGTTATGTTATGTTATGTTATGTTATGTTTTTATTTTTTTCTTTATATAATAAATGGTTGTTAATAAAGCTAAGAAGTATATTAAGTTAAAAGAAGAACTTATTAAAAGATTTAAGGAAATTAACCCATTAACGCCGAAATTATTTTTTTGTTTTTATTTTCGGTGAAATTTGTAATTTGTATTTAGGTGTAAAGACCATTTACGAGAAATTTTGAGTTCGTGACGTAAGCGGTTTTGTTGGGGTTCCCCGTGATCATATGAACACGCTAGGTGTTTAAGTACTTTCGTATATCATGATTAAGTGGATGCCCTGTTAAATTATTAACACATATGGAAAAGAAAAGAGACATTTATTGTCTTAGAAATTGTTACACTTTAGAAGACAAAAATAAACACAGTATTTGGACTATGGAATTGTCAGGTTATGGAGCCCAATATCTATGGGCCTTTATGGAAATTGAAAGAAAATGGTAGGCGCAGAAACCCATGCTACATTTGAAACATTTCGTAGGTACTGTGTTTGAACACAGTGTACTTACACAACTTTTACGCTTAGACCGAACAACTAAGTGGTTTCTCCCATAAAGACAAACGTCATCCCTTACATGGTGTTGTTGACTGCTGGACTCAGAAATATCTGGAAGCCCTGCATCTAATAGAATGGCTTTATAATTTTGCAAATAAGTTTCTACAATATGACTTGCAAATTCTAAGTGTGAGATGCCTATTCTGGCTTTTCTCAACATTAGCCATGCGATTCCTGCGATACATCAATCATCCAAGAGAGAGGCGCCCACCACCATAGTTTGGACTTGATTCTAATTATATAATATGAGATACCCTGGTCCATTTGATCAGTAAGTTTCATGTGCTTGCTAATATTCTCCGAATTCATACGAACGAGTACTTTCTATTTTCATTTTGGAAATTTTGTTCATTAAAAACAGGTTGAACTCCGTTACATGTAACGCAGTTGTAACGACAGAGTTGTTACATCATCTTCACCAAGTCGAGTATTATCTGTAAAAACAACTTCAGCATGACTGGTAAGTTGGCGCCCTTTAATTTTGTCCATTTCCATCCCCCTTTCCCGAATCTTCATCCGAAAAGACGTTAGGTCTCGGAGTTTCAGCATGTCTTGCATGTCATGCACGTCATCCGATTTTAAAATATCAAGAATTTGTTGAAGTGAAAGACCTGTGTATCTAAAGGGAAAACCATACAATTACCAGTAACAGGAGTTGCATATAATAATAATAATAATAATAATAATAATAATAATAATAATAATAATAATAATAATAATAATAATAATAATAATAATAATAATAATAATATAAAGTAAAAAGAATAGGGTAAGTCAACTGGAAGCATGTACAGCGACGGACACTTCTAAATGGTACACCTTAGCCGTAAATCTCCATATGGCTGTACCATTTAGAAGTGTCCACCGCTGTACAAACTGTTCTAAATTGATATACCTGCAAAATTGTACTGTATTATTGACACCTATACGTTCGTACGTAAGAGAGAAGAAGCTACTTAAACGCCTTGCGTGTTCATATGATCACACTGATGGAAAACGTCAATGGCCATGACCCAAATATTTTCAGATGAGTGAAATGTAATCTGTAACAACTTTTGACATCTCTAAAACATAAGCCAGCCGAAAATAACTTGAAAGAATAAGATATAAGATTGTATTTTAATACTTACTGCGAGGACGATGCCATTTTTCTTGTATTTCTGGCGCGTTGCGGGTATCTGTACCTGTAGGTTACATTCACGCCGCAATGTGGAATTTGTTTTGTCTGTATATCGTTAACCGAACCTTCTCCTAGTAGTCAACACACAAAGCGTAAAGAAACCACTGAAAGTATGTTATACAAGGCTTATTTTCATAAATACTAACTGCTGTGATCATATGATCACGCACGGCGTTAACAAAGTAATCGAAGTAAGTATGAAAAATTTAAAGAACAAGATCAGCCTGTTATTGATGCAATTAAAGATTTAGGGCAAGATATATCAAAAGTAGCAGAAGAAAATAAAAATCTAATTCAAGAGTTAGTTCCAGTTGTACATAAAAGTGCTAGAGTGGATTCAAGCTTATTAGAAACACCGCCTATGTATGATAGTTCTATAAATGAAAGTGATACGCCTATAACAGAAGAAATAAAACACATGAAAAAACAAATTAAATATAAAGTAGGAGGAATAGAATCTTTAGCAACAACTCATTTTGGTAATATTGCCTCAAGATATAATGCAACTAGAGATGATAAAAGTTTTGGAATACAACCATATGATGAAGATGGGAAAATTAAACATATGATAGGAAATGCGGAAATTAAAATTCATGGTGATGATTTAGTTATTAATAATCGACATTATACAGGAACAGAAGGTTTATGGGAATTATTGACAAAACATAATCCAACAAATTATAATGATGATGATCTAGAAAAATATAAACAAATAGTAATTGATTCTAGTGTTGCATTTCATAATAATGATCCAAGTACAAGAAAACAAAAATCTGGTAAAGGTAAAAAATATAAAGAAATTATCAAACCTATTTGGGATGAATATATAAAACCAACAACACCTTCAAAAAAGACACCAAAATCTGGAGAAGGAATAAAGGTATATAACGAATTATCAAAAGAATACATATGGATGGATGATGTGAGAAAACTGATTGATCGCTTGATTGTTATTGATGGGGAAGAAAAATCTGGAAATGACAACTTTTATAATGAGAAAGTAGGTATTATGGATATGATTAATTCTAAACTTGCACAATTTATACCTAATGATCCAAAAGGTATAGGTATAGGTAAAGATATTGAATACGCTGCCACCAAAATTTTGGAATAGTGAAAAGTATGGAAAAGGATTAGTAAATGATTTGATTAATAAACTTCCATTTGAGTTGCATACTCCAGGATTTAGATTTTGCGGGCCTGGGACTAAGTTAGAAGAAAGATTAGAAAGAGGTGATGAAGGTGTTAACAAATTAGATGAGGCTTGAAAAGAACATGATATATACTATAGGGATAATAAAGATACAGAATCAAGACATATTGCAGATAAGGAATTAGAAAATAAAGCTTGGGAAAGAGTTTTTGCTAAAGATGCTAATTTAATAACTGAAAAACTACCTGCTCTTGGAACTGCTTTAGTGATGAATACAAAAGTAAGATTTGGTTTAGGTTTATAAGTAATGAAAGTAAGATTAGATTTATAAGTATTTTTTAGATTTAGGTTTATATATGTATTTTTTATGGAAATTTTTCATAAAAAGCTTTTAATTATATAATAAATATGCAGTTAAAAAGTTTTACATTTACGATTCCAATTTAGGAACTTAAACAATTAAATATAGATCACATTTTAACTAACAAACAACTCAAACAAAAGGAAGCAAAACTAAATAAAGGACAATGTATGTCTCTATCTCTTTCTATACCACAACTTAAGAAAATAAACAAAGAAATGAAGGCAAATGATAATAAAGTTCATTATGGTGGTTTTATATTTACTATTCCAACGATTTTAGCTTTAATAGGTGCTCTAGGTTCTGTTGCTGGAGGTGCGGCTGCTATTGCTAAGACTGTAGATGATGCAAAAAAGAATAAAATGGAACTAGAAGAACAAAAGCGACATAACTTAGCAATGGAAGAAAAACAAGGTGGTAAGCTTTCAAAAAACGTAAACTCCAAAACAGTAAAGAAAAAGAAGAAATTAAACCTTTAAGTAATTTAGATCTAATACAACTTGTTAAAAAACTTAAGATAAGAAACTTTAGAGGTGTATTTATGAGTGATGAATTGCCTAAACAACCAAGGAAGAATGAGTGTGGTATCTTAATTTTGATACATCTAAAAATATAGGAACGCATTGGATTTGTTATTGGAAAAAAGGAAATAGAAAGTATGTGTTTGATTCATTTGGAGGCAATCCACCAAAAACACTCGTAAAATATCTTGGTCATAATATAAAGTACAATAGCAGTCGTATACAACATTTTAACGAGGTAATTTGTGGACATTTATGCATTACAGTGTTAAAAATGTTTACAGATGGGTATAGTTTTTCAGAAATTATTAGTCAGGTGAGTAGGAATAATGATATTTGGAGAAGTTATATTTAAGTTTTTATGGGTTTATTTTATGGGCTTAATTCATAAAACGATTATAAATATTTTTATAATAAATATGGATAAGATAGAATCATATGAGTTACAATCCTTTAAACCTAATCAAAAAACAATCGAGAATTTAAATAAGCCAAACAGGTCTATTGAATTTGATATTGACGTGGGTGATGGCTTCATACATCCTTATTATGCTGATATTTATGTAACTTTTGAAATTAGAGGTAGAGATGGTGATGGGGAATATACTACTGGTCAAAATATTAGACTTATTAATAATTTCTTCCCACATTTGTTTTCTCAAATTCAAGTTAGTAAGCATGGACAGATATTAGATATTATAGATTATCCTGGTTTAACTTCAACAGCTGTAAACACATGTACGATTTCAAAACCAGAGGCAAATCACTATGATGAATGTGGATGGGAAGGAATTATGTGGGCAAGAACAGATGAAGAAATAGTGTTTTTGCTCAGACTTTTACCAGGATTTTGTTCAGATTTTAAAGATATTATGTGGAAAGGAGGTTTGAAATATACATTTAAAAGAAGTGGTTCTGATGATAACGCATTTGCTATTTGGAAAACAAAAAAGCAGGATGGAACATATGAGAATGATCAACCACATCCAGGTAAAATTAAGATTACAAATATGGAGTTAAGAATGCCTATTGTTAATTATGAACCTAACTATGCCACCTTGTTAAGATCTAATATGTTAAAAGAAGGTAAGATTCCTATTTCATTTAACACGTATCAATGTTTACAGAAATCAGTTAGTGGAAAGTATTTAGAATTCGATTTAACCACACAATTTAACTCAAGTGAATTTGATATGCCTAATTTTGTGATTGCCTTTTTCCAAACTGATAGAAATGATAATCAAGAAAGAGATTCAAGCTATTTTGATCATTGTAAAGTTCAGAATATCCATTTTCGTAATTCTAGAAATGAATCTTTCCCATTAGAATCTTTAAACTTAGATTTTGCCAAACATAAGTATTTGAAAGTTTATGAAATGTATACGGTATATAAGCGAGCTACAATTGGAAATACTGAGATGTTTTATTATCCTAAGGAATTTTTAGAAAATAGGCCGATGTTCGTAATTAACACAAGCAAGCATAAATCAGTAACTGTAAGTGATAGAACTAATTTGAAACTGACTGTAAATTTTGAAAGCGATGTACCAGATAAAACAATTTCCTATGTTGTTATGATTGGTAAGAAAAATTTAGAGTATGATGATGAGAAAGAAAAAATAATTGAGAAGATATAAACCAATTATATGTTTATTAGATTAGTTTAGTTTGTAAGTGTTTTTATGATAATATCATAAAAACTTATTTAATAAAATGACTATTCCAGATAACATTCCACGTGAGAATTTAATTGTGTTAATTGAAGATACTATATTAAATCTTGAGAAGTTATTAATGAAAAACAAAAGGAAGTTTAAGAGAATAAAATGTGTTTATATTACTCTTATTACGTTATCAATTCTATTATCAGCTTCTACAGGGTTCATCAATGTATTTATTCCTGTTACAGTGTATTCAATTATTAAAACTGCATTTGCTTCGGCTTCTGCTGTTATCACTGGCCTATCAACACGGTTTAATATAGCTTCAAAGAAAGAATATTATAAAAATATGGTGAATCGAATTCGGCTGTTTAAAGATGAGCTTAATGTAATTAAGCTCATGAATGGTGAATTAACAGATGAAAATGTAAGAGATATTGTTAACAGATTCAATGACATACTTAATGAAATTCGAGGCTATTAGAAACCGATTTTTAAAAAAATTAATATAATAAATACGATGGCGAGTCATATTGAACTTTTAAATAAACTTGGAAGTCTTGAACAAAAACAGGTTATTGGATTAAGAGAATTAGAATTAAATACAGAATATAAGATTGTGAACATGGAAAAGATTAAAACTAAGTTTTGGAAAGAGCATTTTAGTTGAATGTGAAGAGTTTAAGGTATTTCTTCCAACTAGATTTACAAAACACTTAACAGATAAAATGATTGATGAGATCGTTAAAGATGGAATAAAAATCAAATACACTGGTTTAAAATATAACTATCCAACTGTTGAGTTCTGTATGTAAATTTCAAATGATGATCGGTTTTGCGAATCCAAAAATAATAAAAATGACCAAAAATATGTTGTCAGAAGTAAAAAATGGAGTGAATAGAATGGATCCTCAAAAGAAATTTATACTTACTAATAATTTCAATGTAATTGTGAAAAATGTGCAAACCGAAGTTCAAGTTGTTTTTGATATTAACGGCTGTCTATTCAGTTTGAATTATGATCAGTGGACATAGTTTAAGAAGTCATTGTTTCCTATAGAGAACGAGGTTAGCAGACGATTCCATTATCAGTATCCGAACTTGTAACTATTAATATACTAATTTGTAAGTATTATGTAATTATGTAGAATTTAGTTAACTTTTATGGTAAAATCATAAAAGTGTTTTGTAATTTTATTTTACTAAATTTAGTGATTTTTATAACTAGATTTAGTGATTTTTTGTAACTAAATTTAATGATTTCTGAAGTCAAAAACCGGTTATAACTAGATTTAGTGATTTTTGTAACTAGATTTAGTAATAGAATGCATTAGAAGTTATTATGAGTAAGATAGAAGTTATTTGAGATGTGATAGAAGTTATTTGTGATAGGGGGTGTGCTGCAAATTATTAGGGGGTAGATTAGAAGTTATTAGAGATGATAGGGTGGCATATAGTTTAAATGGGCTAGTAATGAATTTGTCTGCAGAATCCCCATTATCTATCTACTCATGAACAATTTTTTTATTCTGCTTTCGAAAATGCAGTGTATTTGTGCTATGGTAAAGAAGAAAATATGTTCCTGATAACCTGATATTGTAGTTGCATGCTGTAAAAGTTAGATGGGTATCGCAGCAATAACAAGCAGTGTTAGTAGTTTGAGGGAAATTTTCCTAATCTAGAGAAATTCTTGCGCTTACTGATTAGCCTATATAAATATTTAAATTTTTCCTTTGTTCTTCCGAAATAAACCAATAATAATTTCACTGTTAAATCAAGTATTGTTTTATTAAGGAAGTTCACACATGTATGTAAATTCAGTAAGATTTCATGCAGTCCAAATTGGATGGACTTTCCATGAGTGTTCCCTGGTACAGACAAAACACAATCATTAAAAATAAAATTTTTTGAGGGCTCGGGTCCGGTGGACCTCTTCGTGGATGTCCCCTGGCTGTAATGATGTTTCCCTACGGTTGACGCTAACGATGTAACTAAGACAATACGCTTAAAAGCTCATGATGTAATTCAGGAACATTACAAGTGTTGATATATTTTCTCTCTCTATTAAAATATTGTGATCAATATTATTATCAATCAATTCTGCTTGTTAAATCTTTGATCCATTAAATGTTTATTGTTTTAAATTTTATAATCACTTTTGCTAGTCCATCAGATCATACGTCCTTCCGAAAATTGTAACATGTGTAATTTAATACTTAATTTTAAAGATAATGGGAAACATCTTTTATAGGAAAACGAGTAACTCAAGTCCGTCTACATGTCTTCTCCTCCTATAGACACCAGTCAATATATTTATATAAATTAAGTGTAACTAATACTACCGTTTTCACGGTAAATATTGAGCATGACACATTAAACAAACGAATAAAGTTAAACCAGAAGTGGTTTTGTATTTTTATGGAAACGGAGTTCGCTTATACGCTATAAAAATAAATGTTAAGCTATGTTATCAATGTGAACAGTCTACTTTTAACTATTAGAACAAACATTGGATAGCTTCAAATCAAACTAGTTGGAAACATTTATTTTCAATGTAACAATATAAAATATCCATTACTGAGTAATGCCTGAATTGCACGACGTTTAGGAATTTTGAAATTTCACTCGAAATTTATACTAGTGTTATTATCTGTCATGCATTTTTAAAGAATGAACTTGTTTTCGAATATTAAAATCTAAATACGAAATTTATTTTACATTTAAATACGAAAATAAAATATGATCACAAATACTCTATCACGCAATATGACAGCATTAGTACATTCCCAATAAGATTCATTAACCCAACTATAATCAAACCCAACTATACCTCCTTCTATTATAATCAAATCCAAAGGGTAGTTACAGCTATTAGCGTAAATTGTAAGTACATAAAAAGTTTCACGGTTGAAATTACATTCAATGGAAATCAAAGAGACAACACATATTCTAAAGGCAATCGAATTATTATTATATTTAACAGGTTAATCTAAAATAAGCTGGTATACTAATACACGATTTCCCCTCATATCAGATCTGTCAAGCAATACAAATCTTGGTACACACATTTCTTATCCCCTGTAGCAGTTTTTGAGATATATTTGGATTGTGTACTTTTACCCGCTGTTACTCCACAATGCTTTAAAGTTGACGCGAGTGATTTTTAGAAAGAATTTTCCCGATATTTTCCTAAATTCCCTTGTGCATATACGTTCTCAGCCCCACTATATAGCAACTTTGGAAAGCTTGTTTAATGCTGAAGAGAATGCACTAAAACATGACTATCCCGTGAACAGTGTTGGTGCAATAGCCATTTCACTACAAGCGTACGATTTTCATTATACTAACAGGGTAAACGGGTCCCTGGAACTTACTCCCTTGTCCGCGACACCTAATATTTTTGTGCATTAACATATTTTCTTATGCATATCGAGTGGACTAGGTTTAATTAGAAGGTCAATTTGATAGGTTCATGACCTCATAGGTTCCTTGTAAGAAAACAAAATGATATGATAGGATAATGATTTTTTTTAAATTTGCTTTTTCTGACATCTTTCATGCTCTCTTCTATGTTCCTTGATCAGCCAAATATCTACTAAATACACTTGTTAATTTAGATCCGCATTTACTATTTTTATTTTCTTTTTCAATGATTTATTTTTAGATCAAGTAAACATATTAAGCTAAAATTACTCACTTTCTTTTAACTAGGAACTCCTCGGGTTTTTGTTATAAGATTTCTAAATTTCTAGTTTGCATGGTGTTTCAACGACTACTGAGTGCTAGTTGTGAAACAATATTATGTCAGATAAAAGAGTATTATATATGAATTAACAAACCTACTTGTTTTTGGTGTGGCAAGAATAACAAATAAGAATTCTCGTGGAAGACAGTGAAGTTTACTAAATCTTCTGAAATTTGTTAAAACTGTTTTTTTAAGAGTGAACATCTATGTACTTATATTACTTTCTTGCCTTTAGTGACACAATATTAACCACATAGCAACGTCTGGTAATTTGACTGTCGTCGCCCGAGCAGATTGGCAACTGAAACATCATAGTCTGTGGCTCTTTACAGCAATCCAGCAGTATTGTCTTAGCTGTAATGAGGACCAATTTAGTTTGCTTGAACAATTGTAATTTAAGTTAGTTAGGATAACACGAGAATACAGTAATTGAAAATACTTCGTTAGTAATGAAAACCATTTTATGAAGGAAAGTATTGCAGACTTGTTTCGTGTTTCTGTTGCATTCGTGGTCGCAACTACTGAAAGGTAATTTGCTCCTAGAATAGTAACGCATCATTCTCTTAACGTTATATAAAGTTATTACTATATTTTCTTATTTTACTTACTTAATTTTCATGTTTAACGTTCATAAAATTTAACTTTCTAATTTACCTTTTCGTAATTGGCTGGAAAATTTCAACGCTTTATCAATCATTAATTTTCCATGATAATGGATCATTATTACTGTCATCTAAAAGGAAAGGAGTAAACGACTGTAAAAGTACAATGAGGAAAAATATGTAGGTTTTTTATTTAAAAACCTAGGTTGCATGCCTCATTTCTGTAGTTTTTGGACTTAACGTACAACCTTATATAACCTCCTGCTGCAAACGTATGGTTGGAAACGTATGTTATAAATACTGTTGGTATAAATGTAATGACATCAGTACTGTGATGCCATCTGCAGTAACAGTATATTAGTAGATACCATCTAGTTTTGTGACGTCATGTCCGTATGTAGCATATGGGTTAATAGTAACGAGACATACTGACTATGAGGACGGAGCAAACATTCAAGAATTATGTAACAGAAGTCATTTACGTATGTTTCTCGCGTTCATTCCTGAGGCACCATCTATGGTGAATGTATGGTCCGTACGTACGATTACATATATATATACGTATTATATATATGTATTATTCGGATATTCCTTATGTCGTCCACAACTTGTCTATATACAGCATACAGAAAATTCGTATGCACCATACATACTTAGTTTAGTTTACAAATTGACCTCAAGCAGTTTATATATATATATTAAGTTATGTTGCTTACGGGTTGGCCAAATGTAATGTGTGGAAGTGTTCATATGAAGTATTTGATTTTACGTATGTCGCATACGTATTGCTTTTGTAATATATGGGTTGGGCGTATGCAGTATTTAGATTATACGTATGTTGCGTACAGATTGGCCATATGTACTGCACGGTCTGTCCGTATGAAGTATATAGATTTTACGTATTTTGCATGCTTATTGTCTTTTTGTAATATATGGATTGGACGTATGCAATATGTAGATTATACGTATGTTATGTACAGGTTGGCCATATATAACACATGGGCTGTGCGTATGACGTTTACGGATTTTTTAATATGTCGCATACGTAATGTCTTTTTGTAATATTTGGATTGGACTATTCAGTACGTAGATTGTACGTATATCGCCTACAGGCTGGCCACATGTAACATATATGTGTTGAATGTATGAACTATAAGGAATTTACATATGTCGCACACGAAGTGCCTTTTTAATATAAGGATTGGACGTTTAGGTTACGATCAGGATGAAAACTTTCAGATTCATAAAATACATACTCCACTTATTCCTACATCATTCTTCAATCCTGATGTGAAGTGGAAAATTTTCTTCTATATTTTTCCGGAAAATTTTTCGTTCTTGTCAAATTGTTAAAGAGTGAAAGGGGGTTTAAAGAATCTGAATATATAATGGCCCAGACAATTTTCAGTACTATGTAGGAACAAGCAAAACAATTTTTCATGAATCAGAATATCTTCGGCCTTCTATAGAAAATTTGAAAAACTTTTAATCCAACATCTTTCTTCATTTTGAAGCAAAATGTGAAACAACTTTTTATAAATCGTAAAGATTTATTGCTCCGTAGAAACAAGTGAAAGGAATTTTCTTGGATCGGAAAATTTTCATTGTGATAATCAACATCTTTGAGCAGAAATTTGTTTTATTATCTATGAAAATGTATTGAAAAAAATGATGGTTCTTTGAACAATAGTACTACTATCCCCGTTATATCTCACCGAGTCAGCAAAATTTTTTATGACATCATAGGCAAAGGGTCAATGAATTTGTCTCGGGGTCAATATAGTAGGGGTATTTAGGACCACCCCTTCGAGATTTTGGCAGAGGCACTTTGCCCCACCCACTAAATTTTGGCAGGGGTACATAGGATCACCACCCTTAAGTCTTGTCAAATCTAAAAATTGTCAAATCTAAAAATTAGGCATAGTAGCCGCGCACGAGGGTATGTACCTCTATTAATATTGAGGGTTCATCTCGTTCCCTTTCATGGGTAAAAAATTGCCAATATTCAAATTTCTTTTTAAAATTAATTTATTCCCTTTGATGAGGTTTAATTACCTTATATAGTTATATGGGCGTATACAGAGGTCCAATCCCTTTTACAAGCCATGAGTACACTTATGCACCCCTTTAAATTTTTGGGAGGGGTACTTTGGCCGAAAAATTCAATTGCGGAAATTCACCATTTAAACATTTGGTATAATAGTATAGGACCCTAATATAAATTACTATAAATTTGGATGGTCAACCTCGTTCAATTTTAGGGGTACAAAATTGCCAAAATTTAAACGAAAGCAATACGTTCTACCAGGTGTTTGGATTTGACCTAAGTTATCCCCTTTGATGAGGTATTTTTACTTTATATGTTTATATCGGCGTATACAGGGGCTTATTCCCATTCATAAGACATGGGTATATTGATGCACCCCCTTAAAATTTTGGGACGGATACCTGGGCACACCTCATCAATTTTGGAAATTAACCAATTTAAGCATTTTGTATTATAGCTCAGCCCTTAAATATGTATTATGATAAATTTGGGTGGTCCACCTCGTTCCCTTTCAAGGGTAAAAATTGCCAAAATATAAACATAAGCAATATGTTGTACCAAATGTTTGTTTTTTTACCCCATTTATCCCTTTTGATGAGGTCCTATTATCCTATATGTTTATATGGTCATATATAGGGTCAATTTTCTATCATAAGACATGGTAACATTGATGCACTCGTTTAAAAATTTCGGATTTATACCTTGACTCACCCATCAATTTTAGAAATTGTTACGGGTTGGCCAAATGTAATGTGTGGAGGTGTTCATATGAAGTATTTTATTTTACGTTTTTTGCATGCTTATAGTCTTTTTGAAATATATGGATTGGACGTATGTAATATGTAGATTATACGTATGTTGTGTACAGGTTGGCCATATATAATGCATGGGTTGTACCAACTGTTTGTTTTTTTACCCCATTTATCCCTTTTGATGAGGTTCTATTACCCTGTATGGTTATATGGACATATATAGGGTCAATTTTCTATCATAACATTGATGCACCCCTTTAAAAATTTCAGATTTATAGCTTGACTCGCCCCTCAATTTTAGATTTTTCTAATATAAGCATTTGGTATCATAGTACAGGATCTCAATATGTACCACTATAAATTTCGGTTGTAGACCCCGTTCTCTTTAATAGGTAAAGAACTACCAAAAATCAAATTTCGGAGGTTATTGATCCCTCTTTGATGAGGCCTTACATTATGTGATTATGTGGACATGTACACGGGACTCTTCCATTTCTTAAAATATAGGTACATCGATGGTTCCCTCATAAACTTTGGTAGAGGTACACTGGCCCACCCTTAAATTTTTGAAATTTCCCAATTTAAAACTTTGATATAATAATACAGGACTCTAATATGTATCGCTAGTTATAAACTTTTGTGATCCTATAACCGCCACCAGGTTATAGAAGTATTTTTGTGGACGCCCTGTATATTTCGTGCAGTGATTATTATTTTCGATTTATACTTTATTCTGCAACGCACATAAGTTCTTTCTTTGGTGAGAATTGGTTCTTTCCCACACAGTTGGACAAAGAAGTCTTTCATCATTTTTTCATATATATATTTAAAACATGGTTTTTGCTGAGAACATTTCAGCTAGTGACGAACCATTTCAGTGTTTCTCCCTGACTCATTATATACACAGTATATATTCTATAGTTATTGGGAACTGAATTGAGTGCTTTCTTTAATCGCTTATGGAAACATTATAATAGGTTAGAGAAATACGAACTGACCAGATGTTACAGCCACCAAAGTGGCACCAGCCTCACAGTTTTTGCAGTTCGTTATCTGTACTTTCTCACGTCAGTGTTATCCCCGTGTCTAGTGCATTATAAACAGTTGACTAAAATTAACATAAATTCTTTTCCGTATTCTGTTTGTATGTGCGTACAGGTGAGTTAACTGAGTGATTTTTGAAATGAACTGCCAACACTTTTTAGTTGATCATTGCAACCCGTAGCTTGAGCTTGGATCCTCAGAGAGTGGGACTCCAGGTGTGGAAGCCATAACCACGCATATCGCGTCGACCTTCAAGTGTAACTTTTTGTTAAGGGGCACAAACTATTAGCCAGTGTAGGACGTTTTATTACGGCTAGCCCCAACTAGTGAAGTCCCAGGTTCACAAACCTAGTGCGCTAAAAAGTTATATACGCGCCCTCCCACATCAGCATTTCACTTTGGAGAATTTCTTGTTTAATTGCTGAAGATTCATCTTTACGCCGCAGGATTGTCGGCACAGCAATTGGATTCATCGTGGGACGATCCAGACAACGTTTACCCAGTGCTAATCCCCCAAGTGTGTCAAGGGTGTGAAAGAAGCATTTGTAGTGATATCTGAATTGTAATCATATATATATATATATATGTTGTGTCCATTACTCTTCGCTATTTTTTTAAAATAGTGTTCTAATAAATAAGTATGTTGTCATTTAATCCAGTGTGTTTTCGTTGTTTGATTGAGTGATGATTGTGTGCGTTATGGTCTGGATGACCGTCTGATCGTCCGTGAGGTTTTCGAGACGAGACACCCGAACTTCTCGGCGCCTAATGCTCATGTCATTATTGAGACCGACGAGCGATTTGGAAACAGTTTGTAACCTTTTCTTGGAGAGGTCCTTCATCGTCCTGTCCAGGTAAGTTAAAGTATCAGGAAGATACTTATTGGTAGTACCACGAGCCACGGACAGCGACCAGATTACGTGGAGTGGTTACAATTCAGCGAGGTAGTGTAGGACGTTATACTGGAGAAATGACCTGAAATAAAGGAACCACAATTGAATCTAAAACATCGTTAATAATCTGTTGAGCGTGTAAATGTCCATCAATGCGTAGAAGGCATTAACATGCACACAATACCACCCAACATATTAACACGATATGCCTGACTAACGTGCAAGCTTCATCCAGCCTAGTGCCACGAACGAGAGAAGTGAATGTAGCCGTTCTGATCCTGCATACAGAAGTGGGGTTCCAATATCGCACATGGCAAGGATGCTACAGTGTCCAATGCTGCAAATGGCTTCAGTAAAAGAGGGCATTTGACCTATTGATTGTAATGTTATCGCAGACCATGATTTCCTTGGTCCTTTAGGTTGACCTTCGAATAGTAGCTCTACTAACAGTTTAGAGAATGATTTCCGCAACGGCAACATTCAAAACCCACAATCACTTCACGAACCACAAAGTTATCTCCCTCTAAGTTCTCTAATTGCAATACTTGCGGTCCAGATTATTTGCAATTGTGAGAACGCCTACACAGATTCAACACAAAATACAGGTAACTTTTTTCGGCACTGACAGCAGTCAATATTTCTGATTCAGGTATTTATGCAGGTAAAGTTGTAATGTAGGTGACTAACAAAAGTGTTGTCCATTGTAAGAGAAATTTCTATGATTCGGATCTTGCTATCCAAAGATTATCATGTATTAATCTCTATATTGCAGTATATGTAATATATAATTTTTATATACTGTATTATTAGAGAAATAAAAATACTGACCACGGATGAATCAGTAAAATACTGACCTCGCTTGAAAGTAGCTGAAAATATCAAATCTTTTACAACTGCGGGAAATAGGTTTGTAAAAGATTGCCTCCAATGAGAGACATTCCTACATTCTCCAAATTCCAAGATGTTTTCAATCTGGAGGACAGAAGGTGTTGCTTGTCACACTAAGTATGTATTAAAATTGAAACTAAAACATTTGTAAAAGTTTTAAATTGGCCGGGATTTACAACCGGTATGCCGAAAGGAAGTTCAATATGCCAACCACTTATCTACGCGTCGCTTCATCTTTCATATAAACTATTGAGTATTTAAAATCGTTGCATGTAAGACTACAAAATACTAATGCTCTTATAATGAGACGTTCCTTATGAGCGTCACTATGACTTACTCCAGATTTTTTTAAACTCAAAAACAAGTTACATAGACCTGGTTAATGAGGAAAATATCACGAAACGTTCTTCAAGTTGAAGCAACCTTATCGCTTTTAACTGCTCCCTATTTACATTACTACTGTTCTTTCTCCTCGTAACTTGTAAATTCCAAAGAAGAAATGCGGGCAGCATTTACGCCGATCCCAAGGGTTTGATTATTTGCCCACTACTCTGTATTATTTATCGCGCGCTATCCACTCCGGCTGTTTGAAGTTGGTCATGCAAAATGTACAGAAAAAATTGGGCAAGAGAAGAGAACCTATCCAAACCCTGCGTGGTTTCTAACTCGTTCTTACATCTGTTGCTGCTGTTATTATTATTATTACCATTATTATTATTATTATTACCAATACTACAACTAATGTTCCTACTACTACACTACAACTACTACTTATACTATGGATCAGTACAGTAAAACTGAAAGCCTATTTTAATGAAAAAAGTGCTATGAAAATGTAAAGAATGTTACTTAAATCACTTTTTTTGAGAATTATTTTCAATCATATTTTAATGAAAAATGTGTGATGAAAATTTATAAGTGTAAAAAATACTTCCTTGGACAGGGTTAGAATTCACGACGAAAATCATTTTCGTCACTAGCAGTTGTACTAGCACGCTCGGCTGCTAGGGCAGGGATCAGTTTGCAATTACTTTCCGCTTTGTGTAAGTCATGACTCCTGATGTCCTATCTGTATCGGCCAATAAGATAAGATTATATCTGAAAGTCTTGGGATCCGCGAAAATGAGAGCCAGAAGTCATTATTTTGCCATTCCCTGAATTGCGTGAAGTAGACTAGAAAAAGGGAATTATATTTTGATCTCTCGTAACTATTAGTTTATTTTTTACCTATGTATGAGGAACTTGTAGTAGATTGGCAAATTTTGAAACTCGTATGGGAAAACACGAACTCGAATATCGTCGTGGCAATTATTTTTTCTAAATTGGAATGAATTGTTTAAGTAATTTTTAATCTAATTCTGTTATCCATTTATTCTGCTGTTATTATAATTGAATAGTTTAGACTTGGCTAAATATTTTATATTATATGAAATTTTTGAGTATTCAATTTGAAGTTGTTTTTTTTTTAGATGTAACGTATCTGAAATGGTGAAATGCTTATAACATTAATATTTCTAGCAGTAGTAGTAGAAGAAGAAGTAGTATAAAAATAAACAATTTCTGTAAAATAATAACTTTTATTTCTGATCAGGCGTATTTTTCACCTATACTACCGATATGCCTCACGTATTCACCAATTGTTCGCAAAACACGTTACATTCCCAGAGAGTACAAATCAGGGTTAATATGGTTGACATCATCTTGTAGGCCACTGTTTTATTGTGACTGCACTGAAGAAAGTCGTATCAACAAAAAGATCGAGAGAAATCGAATATTTTCTATGTTGTCTTACATTTGATGTATCAACATTACAAATGATAAAAAGTTAATTTAATTACCAGAAGGGGAATGAGACAGAGGACCAGTCGAATGTGAAACTAACACTTATCTCCCCTACTGTAAAACATCGCTGTTAATTAAGGGGGGCATAATTTGTTGTGAAGTGTCTTAAGCAAGTTGCATATTTTCCATTTCAATGTTGTAAATCTCTTTTTTCGGTCATAATAAAATAGAGTGCTGTATAGAAACAATAGTGAAGAGAATTCATATGTAAATCGTCAAGATATATATTTTTATTTTTGAAAATGAGTACTGAAGTAGCATCAGAGGATGTTAGAGCATTTAGATATGAGGAAGCTTAACATCCTGCTTGAGCATCGAGGCTAATGTTATGTGAAACTACAGTTTAAATATATCTTTTCGAGTATTTCTTTATAATTATATTCTTTCACGAGCCAGTAGTATATATTGCAGATTGTCGAGTTTAATGTTTTTTCGAGGTTACTCTATATTGGTAAATAAAACTCTCTAACCGTTTGCCCTTGAAAAAGTGATGTGTGGCACGAAGACTCAAATGTACTTCTTATATATTTTTCTGTTTATTACGTAATTTTGTATGGACGTTGTTTCTTGAAAGGTAGAAAGAAACTGATGATGTAAACAACCTGAAACTCAAGCTATACCATGGCGAAAGCGTCAGTGGACCTGCGATGGACAAGTAGAGGCCTATCGATAAACATGTCTACGGTGCTAGGATCCGCTGTGACCCCAATTCCAACTTGAAAATTATACCACCAGTGGCAGAGACGCGACGAAACGCCAATGAACCACAAACACAAAACTTCAACAAAATATATCAAATCACCTACATGCGTGATTTGTTTACATTACAGTGAGTATAAAAACACTTTGAGGTATCATGCGTGAATTAAGAACCTTACCAGTAGACGGCGCATGTTCTTCCGATCTCGCCACGGAGGCTATGAAGGAGACGTTGCAGGTAAAGGGAGAAATCATTGAGGTATTTTTAATTTGGTAACTCAGATTGCTGCTGCACCATGTATATTCGACGATAACCGTTTCGGCTTAAAGGAAATGCGTTCGACATGTAATTTTATAATAAAATTATGCGCAAATATTTGTTTTATTTCATAATTCTCCCATATTCACTTTCTAGTGATTGGCCACAGTTCACACAAATTCATACAATTATATCAATAGAGGCCGGGTTACTCTTGTCCAGAAGCTCACTTTAGAAACAATTCATTTGGAAAATAAATATAGTGTAAAGTATTGAAATTTGTACAATTCTTATTAAAATATCATGAAATTTAAACGACACAAAATCACGATCTAGCAGTTCTTTGATGAATATGCTGTGTACGGGTAAATAATTGGACTAATAAGATAGCAAAACAAATTATAATCACCGTGTTTCTAGGGAAATTAAAGGAACAATTGCGAACTTTGGTAAAGAGAAAGAACATTACAGATAAAACAACCTATGCGAATTGTGTATATGAGATAATAAAATGTTTCAAAAATGCTAGAGATAGTGTAGACTTTATTCTACCGTACAGGATAGGATTCAGAAGAAACATAAATTTATTTTGTCGTCTGTGTATGATATTTTATCAATAGTGGACAAACATACTCTTACTTTGACAGAAGAGCAGATCATTTCAATCATTAAAGCAGGGTTGTCGTCATTATACTAATGTTTCTCATTTAAAACAAGGTGCCAAATTTTAATCAAATGCAAGATATTCATCACATGTAAAGTAATGGAACGAAATATTATGTCCATGTACAAAACCCTTCTCAAATGAATCATTTACAGGGGATTTATAATTTAAACTGACAAAGCATGTACGCGCAGACGGTGGATGTACAGATTACAAGAAAACGGCCTACCCTTAGAGATTAATAATACTAGTGTACACCGTTAATTTAAACAAGAGAATGTTCTGGAGGAAGAGATACAGATTCCTTTACAAATTAAATGGGATATAGTTAGATTTACAAAACAACTGAGAAAATTATAAATAATTGCAGACCCGGCAAGTACAATACTAATTTTAAATAAATCATTGTTATCCATAAAATTAAATTTTCACAGGAAATTACGAAAGATGTTAGTGTTTCATGCTAACCTATAGACCTGAAATACACAGCCATAATCAAATTTCTAATAAATGGATGATCCATTCATCACATGTTCAGAATTAAGGAAAATTTCGGTCCAAAAGCTCTTTTAGGAAATGACTTCTTTATCTTTTATTATGCCCTTATTGACTAAATCAATAAAATGCTCTTTTTGCTTAGATATGGCAAGCTTCCTTGTTACACACACAGATAGAGTAATACAGGTCATCAGGTCTCAGGACCAAATTTTGTGCTCTGGCAGAGGTATACGATCCAAAGTTTACTATTTATTAAAGGACATATCTTCCCTCAAGAACAAGAATAATTGTTCCACTTAAACGTATTAATTCGAAATCTGGCCAAGAAGTGATTTTAAAGCCAGACATGTCTATAATTGAGAAACTAGGAATTTTAATGCCGGAAACTATTTTGAATAAGATTGAACCTCTAGTAAACATTGCTAACGTTTAGTCACAAAAGTCTTTCTTCAAAGTGAAAGATGTTCAAATTGAAGAGTGAAATCAGTGTTGTGAGTCAACATATAAAAGTTAAGCGATTGAAGAATTATTACGGGAAGGACAAAAGTTATTTCAAATTTGCAACTTAAATATTGGTCAAGATGCCAGTCCTGAATATTGACAAGGAACATAAAGTTTAAAGATTATTTTCCTATTTTCAAATCCATTTTATTGAAATATCAGAAGTTAATATTAAAATCAAACAGTAATAGTAATAATAGTAATAACAAAACAACAGTAATAATAATAATACTAATAAGCATTGAGTAAAATTCATAGGTACTTACCGATAGATTTACCAATATAGGTGAAGTAATAAAAAGTTTGAAAATACATAACACATATGCACACAAAACACTGAATTTCAAAACACTATAACACAGAACAACAAAATCAGATCACATAATAGGCATTCTGGTATAGAACTTGAGGGTAGAATGGATGTATATATAACCTAAAGTCATCAGGACGCTGATGGATCAGTTACACTACATTACACGCAATTATACTCAGTCTTGAAATACATGGTTTAAATAGTAACTTGTTAGTGTTCTTACTTAAATGAGTAACATTTCGCAACAACATACAAGATCTTTATGATTCCCGTTTATTTCAGATAGACGGAAGCAACTTGCTCGTGTTATAACGCTACTTCACCGCAAGTTAGGCACGACACGATCTCAAGTTGTTAAAGTAGGCACGGCTTAAAGTAGGGACGACACGAGGAAAATTAATAGTCCTCTGCTACCGTTGTGCTGATGTGTTAACGAGGAATCCTAACAGGTTAGGAAAAGCAAGACATTTTCAATTGAAAATTGAATATTATATAGAAATTCTGTTTTCACGCAAAAAAAAAAAAAATCAGTTCCACATGCATTGAATTCAGAGGTTATACAATTTATAGATACGTTATTGGAACAACAGGTGATACAAAGATCCAATTCTTATAATTCTCCTTTTATGTTTGTTAGGAAAATGTAGGGAAATTTGCGCAAGATTATTGATCTCAGAGAATTATACTCAAGAGTTTTGCATCTTAGTATTAGTTTACACCCTGTCAGTAAAATACTGTTAGCTATGTCAGAACATTTGTGCTACGAATACTTGGATATTTCTAATGTATTTTGCACATTAGAATTAGAGCCTCAATCAAGGAAATTTTCTTGATTTAGCATTCCAAATCTTGAAAAATTCGAATACCTTTGTATTAAACAAAGTTATTTATATTCTATTTTTTTCTTTAATACATTAATATCAGTTCTATTAGCTAATTTACAGCCCAATAATATAGCCTTATATGTAGATAATTTATCTTAATTTTCAAATTCTGAACAGAGATTCTTAGAATTTCTAGAACAACTTTTGCATAGACGGATAATCTATGGTTTAAGAGTGTCGGTAGAGAAATCACAGTTTCTCATGAAATGTGTCATTGCGTTGGGACACAAAATTTCTAAAATTGGGATTGAAGTTTCAGGCAGAATTTTGAAAACCTTTGAAACTTATTCTACACCTAAATAAGAAACTATTACGATCCTCCTTAGTGCTTTGTAACTATATTTTAAACTTTTTGCCCAATTATCCAGAAATCACGGAACAAATTCAAAAGCTTGTTCGTAAACGAGAACGGTTTCAATGGATCGCTCAACATCAAGAAATTTTTCAAGTTTTTAAACACAAGTTGCTAGCAGCTCCCTCTGCCACCGTATGATGAAACTAGACGTTGTATACTGACGATTCAGGGACCGGAATTTCTTGAATTTTGCTACAAACAAATGTTGAAATTTTAGGTGAATGCTATGATATAGCATACTACTCTAATTTATTAACAGAATCCAAAAAATAAATGTGCTTTAAACTGAACTTCTAGAAATTACAGATTCATTCCTAGCATTCTGTTATTGTCTGCTTACAAGACATTTTTATCTAAAGTCAGATTTAATAGGTCTAACATTTCTGAAGACTAGTAAGAATTTGCAACCAAAACTTTTGAAATGGTATTTTTATGTATCAGACTATTAATTCACACCAATATATGTAAAACGTGAGCTCCATATAGCTGGCGCACTTAACTGGTCTGTGAAATTCACACTACTTCCCGTACAGCAGGAAATCTTTAAGTGGAAAACATCAATCACGACAAATGGATTCCAGAATTCTTTGAATTTCACTGACTCACAGGATATAGGCCGCTATCAAAAAGATAAGACATTTTTTAGAGATATGTATGAATATTTAGAAACGGTAGAAGTTTCATCAAAAACTGTGGTAGGAATGTAAAAATGCAATGAATTAGCACATGGAAAACGTTAGCGATTACATAAGTTTGCAAATGTAGCCAAACGTTTAGTACGTATTCCCTTTATGTTGCAAAATAAAATGTTTGATATGATGCAGAAGTCACCATTGACCTCTGCGTTTCAAGGTCAGACGAGAACACACAACTATGCGTTGCATAGAATTTATTTTCTCCACATTAAACGTTCACTAGGAACGTAGAACTTGCCCATACTGTTTATTAAATAGGAGAGTCACAAAACCTCCAAAAATTTTACTACAGACATATACTTAATCACAGCCTTTTTCCGTTATCCAAATTAACCAGGTCGGACCCTTCTCAATATCTGAATAACAAATACATTCTCATCTCTTTTTACAGTATGGGACAATTCTGGATGGTACAGCGATATTGATATTTACGGCTAAAGTGCTCCACCAACTTAGTCCGAAGCATTTGCCGGGAAGTATGCCACCAAATTAGCTGTAAAGAAAGGCGATGATAATTCCCGTACGCTTGGGCGAAATTCCCACTACCGTCTACAACATTTCTCCAAAATGAAATGAATCTTAGACGTGTTGTTATTATGGCAATAATATTATTTGATATATTTCCAATTTTCGAAGATAAATTAAATCAAAAAATTAAAGTCCAATCCTCTTGCTGTTGGAATGAAAAATTTTTGCCGTTTGATCTGAAATGACCTTGCAGAGCCTGAACACATATTTTGTCACTTCAGGAGGGTAGGAAGATTGGATACCCGCCCTCCTTCAGTGTGAAACACATACATTTAATGTAATGCTTAGTGAGTGCGAGCCCATAGATATATCACTTTTATGCTTTCAAGTTTTGCTCCCAAGACATTTTATGCCAAATGTGCAATTTTAAAATTTGAGAAAATTGATCGGATAGCATCCATATTTTGTCGCCAATTTTAATTTTGTAAATAGACATGTAAAATCTCAGCCGAACCTGAGAGCATCCCACTACAAATGGTTGAATTCAAGTGGACAACTCAGTTGAGAGCATAAGCTATTTACGGAGGGGGGGGGGGAAACATCTTCAAATATGGGAAACAAAGAAAAAACTAAAGTTACTTGACTCGATCCATGAAACTCACGATTACCAAGAAATGACCCTACTCAATCATCCACGGAGCCACAGAGAACGAGAGGCAGTCAAGGGTCACACACAGAACGTTTGTTACCTTCAAAACTTAATTATTGCTGTCCCAGAAAAGGAAGAATATTTTCCATCCCTCCATAGATTTTCCTAAGAATTTTCATACATATCAGCACAAAACATTTATCCATGGCTGTCTGTACAATTATACTTACGCAAAACAATTACTTCGAATTTTATTAATTCCAGTACCAAGTAAACAGAAATACTGGGTATGAAATTCTATATCTCGCTAATAGTCTTGCAGAAAATATCCACATTCAATTTTTCTATTTGGAACAAGGGGGAGCATTCACGCAAGCTGCACCATGAGATTTGAGGAGGGGACAGAAATTTACATTGAAAAAGGCAAAAAGGCACGTTTAATTATACCATAATTTTACTTTTAAGAACGTCAAATCGAAGGAGAACGAATGTATTCTCTTTGACTTGAAAAAATAAATTATTGCTGAACGTGGAAGTGAACAGACACTGATGATATTTGGGAAGAACGCATACTAGCAAGCAGTGGTGCATCCAGGAGGTCTGGAACCTCCGACATTTGCATAAGTTGTAAAATAAGGCCCAAGGATAGAAACATACCGAAGAGACCTTGCGATCGAGGTCGAGTTTTAAATCGAGGTCTCACCCTCGATACTAGCACAAACAGATGTATTCAAATGGGTATGATCATGCGGAATATCGTCGATACATAGCGACCTAGAGATCGACCGCGAAGGTGAATTAGTGGTCACGACGATAAACAACCGAGTTTGTTTTTACATCGATGTTCAGTGGAAACATCGCTGCCGTTCATATTCTCTTTTGTTCTTCCTGAAGCGCTGCAAGAAATAAAGTTTTATTTGTTTAAACTTTCGCCTCCAGAGGATTCTGTATGTCTATTCTCGAGAGGTCTTGCTGCATTGTTGAATTTGATTACGAAAGACATATTAATAGAAATAGTGAGCAATATTCCAGCAATATGAGACAAGAATCGTAAACAACATCATAAAAGACACGTTTTAAATAGAGTATGGAAGAAAATAGCACTGAAATGTAAATGTTGGGAAAGTTATTCATATTTGTTTGAGAATTATACCGTAACTTATTAGAAAAGAAGAAGCTACTGCTAATTATATATATGCATAAAACTCCATTCCTCTCTCCCAATTTGGAGAATAATAGAAAGGGTTTCTAATAAGTTCGTTACTGATGTAAGGTAAAGAAATACTTGTAAAGAAAGGCACATATCCATAGCGAGATAATGTCGGATAATGGAATTGCAGTGATGAAAGTTCTTTTGCTGATTTTATTACCGCCACAAAACCGAAACCTGATGACACATCTCTTTTTTTCAAGCACTTGGAGGGATGGCAACCCCTGGCCCAGGAAGGGAGCTGCAACTTTTAAGTTACCTAAAACCAGCCAAGATTCTAAGTTTTCCCCTCCAAAAAAATCAGTAAGCAAAACATTGGTTACTACTGTGTTATTTAGGATTTATTTGGAAGAACCATCTGCTAAAAACTACTACCAAATAATCAGACATTAAGCTTTGCTAACATTCAGACATGTCAGAAACATGTGACATTTGTGAAACATAAGAGAGAGAGAAAGAGAGAGAATTAGAAATGCACATAATAGTGTCCCTCGGTTACAATTTTAAGCGAAGGACCGCCTTTCGTTAGGTTTCATAGATGAATGGTTAGCGTACTGGACTTCTACATATAGGGTCAAGGGTTTGGGTCCACGCAAGAAACAGTGTTTTTACTAACATTTGTTCTGAGCGATCCACAAGCCCTGTTAAGACTTACATGTAGTCACACTCAGTTTGAGCCGAATATATTTTCAAATACGAGACTTCTAATTGTAAGTTTCTCTTTTACCTGAAATATTGCAAATTTGATTTCAAAACCTACAAAGTTAATTCCACTCAATGTCCTACGTCATATTATGATGAAAATTTGCAAAGCGACGGTAGTTGGTTGGTACTATAATATTAGATTCTTACTGTGATACGTTTAAATATACTGCGGAAAGGTAATTATGAAAAAATTGTTTGCTCGTACGATAAACGATAGACCCATGGAGGACTTTCGTACTAATTTATCGTATGTGGATATTAACAATTAAAACATTACTGAAGAGGTAAGACACTAAAACATTTCTCGGAGCATGGGATAACCAGGGGAAGGGCTCGGGGTGTGTGGACCTCAAACTTTCTAAAAATATTGATAAGAATTGAGGTAAGATTATGTTGCACTTTCTGTCTTGAGAATAGTTCCGAGACAAATGGATTAAAACTCCACAAATTCCGATGGAGCATGTTTATAACAAAAATCTCAAAGTGCCCAATTGGTATTGAGACAATATTATAATCAATAATAGGAATCTGTCAAACAACAACACTTGAATAGCTTAGGCCTGCCTACGGAATTACCATATATATAAAGGGGAAAAAGTGGAACCATGGGTTCCCTCTGCGGGGGTCGAAGTTGCCCCCAGACTGGGTTTGCAAATCAATTTCGGTTATTTCTAGATACGTGTCAAAACACATTAGATTTACTTGCATACTATAGTGTTAAACGTATTCACTGTAGTTAAGCACTGTTCTTAAATATTCACTTTTTTTTACATTTAGTATTGCTTGCCGCTATGGTACAATGATAGAGCGATCACCTCTTGTAAGTGGGGTTTAGTTCAATCCCATCTAGGGCCAAGTGGTCTCTCTAGTAGACAAACACGGTGTGGTGATTTTCTTGTTTCATCTCCCCCTTTTGATTCCATCATTTCATTATTTTCATCACCAATGTTTCCCTTAGCCTACTCGGCATAATCGTGGACCTAAACCTACAATATTTCATTTTACATTAAGTATTATGCGGTTCAAGATTTGTGTATTCGCTACTTAGGTTACATCACGTTTCTCAAAAAGGTAATTTCAGTCACCCTACTTCCAATTCATGTCTCCATTGAATTTCATGAGAGAGAAATGTGCATTACAGTAAAACAAAGTGCAATTTCACTGCTCAATTGGAGAAAAGGATAAAGTAATAGAAACTGGAATGTGGAACTGATGCCTAGAAAGCAAGTTGTTTTTCAATACGCCATAACGACACTCCGCGAAATATTAAATTTATATTCGTTAGAATTTGTTAAAAATAGCGTACTACATTCCCACAAACATAATAATATGATTTCGTGCCTCCAAATTGAAATTTACGTGGAAAGGTATAACATTTTTTTCCTCACGAATATGAACAATATACGAAACGATTAGACAAAAACAGAAAGTCTCACACCCAGAATCGAACATAGCACCTCCGTAACTCTAACTCTTAAGACAGTCACTCTAACAACACTACTATGAAACAACTACTACGTAGCGTCCTTATTCAATTATTTCCCGCAATTATTTCCAACCGTAAACTATTGGACTGATTCTACAACTGCGTTATATTGGATTCGAAAGAACGAACCATGGAGTGTGTTCGTATTCAATAGAGTCAAGGAAATTCGTTCGTTGAGTGACAGCGTGTTGGAGACATGTACCTGGCAATTGTAATCCTGCGGACAGTCCCAGCAGAGGTTGTAATGCCGCAACTTTTGTGAAATCCCGTTGGTGGGAAGGACTGGATTGGTTGAAGTTAAGAAAACCTGATTGGCTTATGGAAGAAGACGCTTGTGACGAAGTTGAAATAAATAAGGAAAGAAAGAAGACGATAGTTGCGATGACTGTACAGTGCAAAGATGTGTGGTATTTGAGACGTTTCTAAAAGTATCAAAATGTGTTGCGTATGATAGCGTGGATGCGCAGATTTATTATAAATAATCGGACTGTACCAGTTAACAGAAATGTCGGAGAGTTGACTGTACAGGAGCTCAACGCTGCAGAAAGGCGGTTAATATATCTCATGCAAAAGTAGAGTTTTAATGACGACAGTGAGAAATTGAAGACGTTGATGACTTTCAAGGACGAAGAAAACTTGATCCGAGTCAAAACGTAGATTGTTAGAAGAGATGATAAAGAGAACTTCAGAAATCCATTTGTACTTATGTCAGATCATGAGTTAGTTCACAGAATGGTTATGGTGGAATATGTTAAGATGAACCATACAGGAACCCAAATTTTATTATGTAAGTTAAGAGAAAATTACTGGATATTGCGCGGAAGAAAACTGTACGGAAAGTAATTCGAAAATATGTCACATGTAGGAAACAATACGCTGCAAGAATGACTACAGTTACAAGTCCCTTGCCTGATGATAGAGAGCGTGATGCCTTAGCATTTGAGATAACATGAATTGATTTGACAGGACCGCTTATATTGAAAGATGGAAATAAAGTTTGGATAGTGATATTTACTTGTGCGGTGTATAGAGCTGTGCATTTAGAATTAGTGTCTTCATTGTCTTCCTGTGAATTCATGCTGGCAATGAGAAGATTTATTGCACGACGAGGTAGACCAAAGGTAGTGTACAGTGACAATGGAACGAATTTTGTTGGCGCTAATAATTTGTTTAAGTCTATTGAATGGAAAGAAATAGAACTGAGTTGCTCTGTATATAAAATGCAATGGAAATTTATTCCCCCAGGAGCTCCATGGTGGGGTGGATGGTGGGAGTGAATTATACGTACCTTGAAAAATCTGTTGCGAAAAACACTAGGAAAAGCTTCGTTGAATTTTGAGGAGCTGTCTACTGTTTTATGTGACTGCGAATCCGTAATTAATTGTCGTCCTTTGACGTATATATCTGAGAACACAGAGGATTTCGTTGCTCTAACACCCGCTTTGTTCACACAGCATGTTTAAGAAGTTGGAGTGCCTGACCTGGCCCGAGTGGAGGACACATTATTGATCAAGAGATACAAGAGGTTGAGTGCTATTAGACAACAATTACGAGACCGGTTTAGAAATGAGTACTTAAGTCTATTGGTGCAGAAGCAATGGGATAAAGGACATGGTAGAGAAGTGCAGCTGGGAGATGTTGTTTTGATAAGAAAAGAATTAAGAAAAGACGGAAGATAAGAAAAGAATTAACTGGCCACTAGGGAGAGTTATAGAATTGTGTCCTGGTGTAGATAGTCATGTTCGAGTGGTAAAGGTGAAAACATCGAGTGGAGTTTTAACTCGACCTATACAGAAATTATATCCTTTAGATATAGTGTTTCCGACCGATCAAAGTAAACAGCTCTCGTCAAAAACTGTTGAGAAGATCGAAAAATCTGAAACAGGTGAAGAATCGATGGCAGAGCCAAGTGGTGATGAACGAAAAATAGTCACTAGAAGTGGACGTGTTGTAAATGTTCCATTGCGGTATTTGTTTTGATTGCTATTCGCAACCAAAAGGTGGGAATATGTAGCGTTCTGAGAAGAACGAGTGTAGAACAGTAAAGAAGAAGAAGAAGAAAGACATTATAGTATAGTGCAAGTGGGAATTTTTGTTTCATGGAACTTCTGTTTTCTAGGAAAATAATGTTTGTCTTGCCTAGATATTATTGGAATGAGTTTTGGTTATATTAAGAAGATGTATAATAGATATTGTACCAAGTAGTTGAATGTTGAGAATAAATGCATGATTTATTCAACGTGGGAATTAAAGTTTTTTGTTATGAATGTTCGAGATTCGATGCAATTATTGTCTGCACATGGTTTTGGAGACTGGTGGAAAATATAGTTAGGTTATTGGTAGCAACTATTACAGTGTAATTGGTGAGATTTCAGTAAAATAGGTAAGCTTCGCAATAATAGAATTTAACAATTATATTAATGTTTTAGGAGATAATAATAGTTATTATTACTATTATTGTTCCTGAAGATTTGATTTTTCAAGTATTGAAACATCCGAGTATTCAAATATCTGAATATAATAAAACGTGTGTCATCGCCAATCAATCACTCAAAATTCCTTAAGTGAATAAAAAATTGCCCGACGTGGATTCGACAAAAGAACCTCCAGACTAGTGGTCAAGCACATTGACCACTGAACTACGATCGTTACAGTGTAAATCATTTGTCTTTAATCTGGCTACGTTCGGTTTCTTTGTCTCAGCTTGAAAAGTTGTATGCTATTTTTCTACGTTTCGAAAAGATTTTCGTACTTCTTTGATGATGATGAAAAATAATAATCTTCGGCAAAGTTTATATTAATAACATGAGTTAACGTTACAAGATTTGGAGTACTTAATTTGCAGTAAGTAACTCATTGTCCTACGTCAGATCATAGTACTATAATATTAGATTATTACTGTGATTTGCTTAAATATTGTGCGGAAACGTAACTACGAAAAAATTTTGTTAGCTCGTACGATACATAACAGGCACCTGGAGGAATTTCATACAAATTTATAATATGTATATGTTACTAAGGAAAAATTTACTGAAGTGGGAAGACTCTAAAATCATCTCTGGGAGCATGGGATAACCAGGGGAAGGGCTCGGGATGTGTGGACCTCAAACTTTGTAAAAATATTTATAAGAATTGAGGTAAGGTTATGTTGCACATTCTGTGTTGAAAATAATTCCGAGACAAATGGATTAAAATACCACAGATTCCGAAAAGGGTACCTTTATAGCAAATTCTTCAAAGTGCTAAATTGGTATTGAGTTAATATTATAATCAATAAGAATCTGTGAAACAACAACACTTGAATACCTTAGGCCTATCTACGGAATCACCATATTTTTTAATTGGGGAAAGTGGGACCATGGGTGCCCACTGCGGGGGTCGAAGTTGCCCCCACTCTGGATTTGCAAATCAATTTCGGTTCTTTCTAGACACGTGTCAAACACATTAGATTTACAAACATACTAGAGTATTGAACGCATTCACTGCAGTTATGCACTGTGCTTAAATAATAACTGGTTTACATTAAGTATTAAGCTGCTATGGCACAATGATCAAGGGTTCACCTCTTGTAAGTGGGGTTTTTAATTCGGACCCATCTCGAGCTAAGCGGTGTCTAGTAGACCAACGCGGTGTGGTGGGTATTCTTGCGGTTCTTCCAATTCCTCTTCCCCCTTTGATTATATCATTTCATTATTTTCATCATCAATGTCTACTATAGCCTACTCGGGATAATTGTGGGACGTACACATGCAAGATTTCATTTTAGATTAAGTATTACGTTGCTCAAGATCTGTGTATTCGCAACTTAGGTTACGTCATGTTTCTCAAAAAAGCACTTTCAGTGACCGTACTTCCTGATTCATGTCTCAATTGAATTTCATGAGAGGGAAATGTGCATCGCATTTAAACAAAGTATAATTTCACCACTGAGTTGCAAAAAGAATAACAGTAGATACACGTACGTGAGACTGGTGCGTAGAAAGCAAGGAGTTTTTCAAGACAAATTAAGATACTCCGCGACAAATTTAATTTCTATTCATTATATATATATATATATATATATATATTTAAAAAAATAGCGTTCTAGTTTCCTACAAACATAATCACATGACTTCTTGATTACAAATTGCAATTCACGTAGAAACGTATCATATTTTTTTCTCACGAACACAAACAATGTCAGAAACGATTAAACGAAACAAGGACCCACAACCAGAATCAAATCTAGGACCTTCGGAACCTTAAGACAGTCGCTCTAATCACACGACTACGAAACAATTACTTCGTAGCGTCCTTATTCAATTATTTCTAGCAATTATTTCCAACGACAAAATTATCTGTTACACGTAATAAACAACGAGAGATCATTTTGCAATCACCCGCTTAGCTATTATTTCATACTTTAGACGCGTTCTGTAAGCACACTCTGAATTCTTCTGCGAGAGAAAAATACGATACAGTAGTAAAGAAACCGAATTATCATGAATTACAATATATAAATCACGGTAAAAAAAAAAAAAGCTTGGTAAGTTCACAATATTGCAACAAAGCTTTTCGCACATAACACAACATGTATGTAGTACAGTGATTAAACCACGTGACCCCTGTTCGGCGCACTCAGCTTCGAATCCACAGTAGTATAGGTTGAACTTTTTCCTCAACCAAAAGACATCATTCTTAAAAGTAGCTACAACGTGATGTAAAAACCCGTCAGTGCCATGCAGAAAAAAATAATGCAGGAGCAAGAAGTGTTCTATTCAAGAACGATAGTGAAAATGACATAAAATGAGAAGAGGCAAAAAGTACTTTTACCTCATTGATATGTTCAGGTTTTCTTTATAGAAAAGTTAATGGATAATTAGATGTAAACAATATTACCCACATAGTTCCAAGTAATCTTATCAGTCCTTCATTATAGTAAATGGTCTAGCGAAATAAGCATGTGCCCCCCAGTGTATCTGCACCAAATTTACAGTATCGATTAACGTTTATGAGAAACTCAGTTTACAAAATTTTCAGCGCCCCAGGCGCTTTTGGAGTAGTGTTAGGAGGGAGTAAGGAAAATTGAAATTACTTTTTCTCTTTAACGGCTCAACCGATTTGCATGAGAAAAACATGTTAGATGCTCTAACAAGAGAAAAGTCGGAAAATATCTTTTTGAAATTGTTTAGAGTTTAAAATTGATTTCTTTTTCGAAATTTTGAAAAAAATAGTGGAAAACTAACTGGAACACCCGTAATTTTTGTCAGTTTTGTCCTGGGAAGGTCCCTAACAACGTATATTGTTTACATTTTGTTTGCAACTGTACGTCATTGTGAAAAAAGGCAATTGTAACGTTGGGGATATAAGTGTTTGACCAGGTATTGGCGACTTCTTTGAAACAAATCCAGAGTATGAGAATTAAATTTGTCATATCTGTAGTTTCGTGTGGAGAACAAACAAATTCGTGAACCAGAGGTTTAAGAACAACTCATGTTATTAATATAAACTTTGCCGAAAATTATTATTTTACATCGTCATCAAAGAAGTACAAAAATCTTTTTGAAACGAAGAAAAATAACTATATTTAAGAAAACCGAATCTTATTCTGTTTATGAAGATCCTCTTCTACATAATTTTTTGTAAGCCTATACTTTAAGCCTTTTTATTACAGTGACATGCTATTGTGAGTAATAACAGGAAAGGAATGTGGAGAATTGTTAAATGAAGTTAAATACTGTATTTAGTAGTTATACAGTTAATGGAATATGTACAGTGGGTACATATTTTGAACTAATGTAATGGCATATAGTTTAATTAATTATTTAATATAAAGATAGAAACTTTATTTAGATTGCACCTTTGAATCTCATGAGGACGCCAGAACTAGCTGTATGAAGAAGGATTGGGTTACACTAATCTTCTGAAGTAAATAATACTTCAATGACATATTACTATCTAAAAGTAGTTCTATTTTATACCACATATGCGGTAATCTAAGGAAATAGGTCCGTTAACTTGGAGTTCGTCAGAAACCGATTCAAACAAAACTTATACCAAAATTTTGTGCACATTTTGTGCAGTTTTGTGCACCACGTCTCGAGTTTTGTGCACCTTAAGAAACCTAAAATTTTTCATATTTAAATTTTTCAACGGTATGCCAGGCCTGAGTTCGTCCAACCGGAAAATCAGAAAAACATATATCAATTAATAGACCAAGTTTTGAGCAATTTTGTGCACCATCTCCCGAGTTTAGTGCACCTCAAAGAACAGAGATATATCTCCTTAAAATAGTGTGTATGCCAGGCCTGGAGCTCGTTTAACACCGATTTCGGCAAAACGTACATCAATCGTTAGCATTTATTTTGTGCAATTTTGTGCACCACTCCCCGAGTTTTGTGCACCTCACATAACCGAGATATAGCCTCTTAAAAATAGTGCGTATGCCAGGTGTGGAGTTCGTCTAACACCGATTCCGGCAAAAGTTAAATCAATCGTTAGCACTTATTTTGTGCAATTTTGTGCACCACTTCCCGAGTTTTGTGCACCTCACATAAAGGAGATATAGCTCCTTAAAAGTAATGCGTATGCCAGGTATGGGGTTTGTCTAACACCGATTCCGGCAAGAGTTACATCAATCGTTATTATTTATTTTGTGCAATTTTGTGCACCACTTACCGAGTTTTGTGCACCTCAGACAAGAGAAATATAACTACTTGAAAATAGTGCGTATACCAATAGCCCAGGTGTGAACAGCTCCAACAAAATATCTTTGTGTGTCAAATGTCAGTATTACTTGAGTAGAGTTTTGTGCACCATGTCCCGAGTTTTGTGCACCTCAGATACCCGAAATGTTTCCACTTGAAAATAGTGCTTATACCAATCTCTCAAGTGCGTACAGCGCCGACCAAATATCTTAGTATGTCAAATGTTAGTACTTTTGCTGTAGAGTTTTCTGCACCATGTCTCGAGTTTTGTGCACCTTAAATACCGGAAAGATAACCACTGGAAAATAGTGCGTATAACAATATCGGAAGTGCGTACAGCGCCGACCAAATCTCTTATTAAATCAAATGTTAGTACTCCTTCTCTAGAGTTTTGTGCACCATGTCCCGAGTTTTGTGCACCTCAGATGCCCGAAATAGATAGCCACTCGAAAATAGCGTGTATACCAATAGCCCAAGTGGGTACAGCGCCAACCAAACCTCTTAGTAAGTCAAATGTTAGTACTCGTTCTCTAGAGTTTTGTGCACCATTTTCCGTGTTATGTGCGACTCAGATACCAGAAGTATAAACACTTGAAAATAGTTCGTATACCAATATCTCATGTGCGTACAGTGCCGACCAAATCTCTTAGTATGTCATATTTTAGTACTCCTTCTGTAGAGTTTTATGCACAATGTCCCGAGTTTTGTGCAATTCAAACAACGGAAATATTGTTATACGAAAATAGTGCGTATAATAATAGCCCAAGTGCGTACAGTGGTGACCAGAGCTAGTGGTACGTCAAATTGTAATGTTCATCCTGTAAAATTTTTCACAGGAAATACGCACTTCACATATTGGTATACGCACTATTTTCAAGTGGTTATATTTCGGGTATCTGAGTTGCACAAAACTCGGTTCATGGCGCACGAAACTCTACAGAATGAGTATTAAAATATGACATAGTAAGAGATTTGGTCGGCGTTATACGCACTTCCGTTATTGGTATACGCACTATTTTCAAGTCGTTATATTTCGGGTATCGGAGTTGCTCAATACGAATAGTGCGTATACCAATTCCTCAAGTGCGTACAGCGTCAACCGAATTTTCTACTATGTCAAATGTTAGTACTCCCTCTGTAGAGTTTTGTGCACCATGTCCCGAGTTTTGTGCACCTCTAATACCCGAAATATAACTACTTGAAAATAGTGCGTATTCTAATATCCCAAATGCGTATAACGCTGACCAAATCTCTTACTATGTTATGTTTTATTGCTCGTTCTGTAGAGTTTTGTGCACCATTTCCCGAATTTTGTGGAATCAAATACCCGAGAGATAATCTTTTGAAAATAGTGTGTATACCAATATCCCAAGTGCGTACAACGCGGACCAAATATTTTAATATATCAAATGTTAGTTCTCTTTCTGTAGAGTTTTGTGCACCATGTCCCGAGTTTTGTCCATGTGAGATACCTGAAATATGACTGATAATAGTGCGTGTACAAATAGAACAAGTGCGTAGAGCGAAAACTAAACCTCTTAGTATGTCCAATGATAGTACTGCTAAGGGTGAGTTTTGTGCACTATATCCCGAATTTTGTGCAACTCGGATGCATGAAATATAAACACTTGAAAATAGTGCGTATAACAATAGCCCAAGTGCGTACAGTGGTGACCAGAGCTAGTGGTACGTCAAATTGTAATGTTCATCCTGTAAAATTTTCACAGGAAATACGCACTTCACATATTGGTATACGCACTATTTTCAAGTGGTTATATTTCGGGTATCTGAGTTGCACAAAACTCGGTTCATGGCGCAAAAAAACTCTACAGAATGAGTACTAAAATATGGCATAGTAAGAGATTTGGTCGGCGTTATACGCACTTCCGTTATTGGTATACGCACTATTTTCAAGTCGTTATATTTCGGGTATCGGAGTTGCTCAAAACTCAGGACATGGTGTAAAAAAGTCTACAGAATGGGTACTAAAATATGGCATAGTAAGAGATTTGGTCGGCGTTATACGCACTTGAGATATTGGTATATGCACTATTTTCAAGTGGTTATATTCTGGGGATCATAGGTGCACAAAACTTGTGACATGGTGCAAAAAACCCTACAAAAGGAGTACTAACATTTGACTTAGTAAAAGATTTGGTTGTCGCTGTACGCACTTGGGCTATTGGTATACGCACTATTTTCAAGTCGTTATATTTCGGGTATCTCAGTTGCACAAAACTCGGGACATGGTGCACAAAACTCTACAGAAGGAGTACTAACATTTGACTTATTAAAAGATTTGATTGGCGCGGTACGCACTTGGGCTATTAGTATACGCACTATTTTCAAGTGGTTATATTTCGGGTATCTGAGTTGCACAAACCCGAAACATGGTGCACAAAACTCTACAGAAGGAGTACGAAAATATGACATAGTAAGAGATTTGGTCGGCCTTATACGCACTTGGGCTACTGGTATACGCACTATTTTCAAGAGGCTATATTTCGGGTATCTCAGTTGCAGAAAACTCGGGACATGGTGCAATAACTCTACAGAAGGAGTACTAAAATATGACATACTAAGAGATATGGTCGGCGTTGTACGCACTTGAGATATTGGTATACGCACAATTTTCAAGTGCTTATATTTCGGGTACCGGAGGTGCACAAAACTCGGGACATAGTGCACAAAACTCTGCAAAAGGAGTACTAACATTTAACATAGCAAAAGGTTTGGTTGGCACTGTACAGACTGGGACTATTGGTATACGCACTATTTTCAAATGATTATATTCCAGTTACCTAATGTGTATTAAACTCCGTTGATCCTTCAGAAAATTGCAAGTACTAAATGCTAACGAATTATATGACTTTGACTAGTGTCGGTGGTATGCAAATTCCAGTGCCTGGCATACGCACTGTTTTCAAGTGTTGAAATATCTTTTATTTGAAATGCACAAAACTCGGGAAGTGGTGAACAAAATTGCACAAGATAAACGCTAACGAATGATGTAACTTTTGCCGGTATTGGTGTTAGACGAACTCCACACCTGGCATACGCACTATTTTTAAGACTATATATATGTTATGTGAGGTGCACAAAACTCGGGACCTGGTGCACAAAATTGCACAAGATAAGTGCTAACGATTGATTTATCTTTTGCCGCAATCGGTGTTAGACGAACTCCACACCTGGCATACGCACTATTTTTAAGAGGCTATATCTCGGATATGTGAGGTGCACAAAACTCGGGGAGTGGTGCACAAAATTGCACAAAATAAATGCTAACGATTGATGTACGTTTTGCCGGAATCGGTGTTAGACGAGCTCCAGGCCTGGCATACGCACTATTTTTAAGGAGATATATCTCTGTTATTTGAGGTGCACAAAACTCGGGAGATGATGCACAAAGTTGCACAAAATAAATGCTAACTATTGATGTAACTTTTGCCGAAATTGGTGTTAGGCGAACTCCAGTTCCTGGCATACTCAATATTTTCAAGGGGCTATATCTTTCTTATTTAAGGTGCAGAAAACTCGGGAAGTGGTGCACAAAACTGCACAAGCTCGGTCTATTAATTTATATATGTTTGTTCTGATTTTCCGGTTGGACGAACTCAGGCCTGGCATGCCGTTGAAAAATTTAAATATGAAAAATTTTAGGTTTCTTAAGGTGCACAAAACTCGAGATGTGGTGCACAAAACTGCACAAAATGTGCACAAAATTTTGGTATAAGTTTTGTTTGAATCGGTTTCTGACGAACTCCAAGTTAACGGACCTTAAGGAAATAACAGCTTTATCTTTGCAAGACATATGTCAACAGTAATCTTATCAACAATATTCATCTTTATCTGCAAAAGATATGAGTAACTATTCAAAATTTAATCTAAACTAGAAAATGCATGCACAATCTGAATAATAGCAGGACCACTGATAAATTTCTACAAATTTGATGATTTTTTTCTGTACGAATCATTTGTACTGCGTTTGTACCGGATTGTACAGTAAAAATTTTAGTTTGTACCGGTCTCAAATTCGAAAAAATCGAAAAATAAAGTGATCCTGCTAAGTTGACGTGAACATAGCAGGACCAGAATACAAATTTCCGCAAATCTTAATATTTTTCTGTTTGAATCGTTTGTACTGCCTTTGTTCCGGATTGTACCCAAAAAGTTTCGCTTGTAGCGGTCTTAAATTCGAAAAAATCGAAAAATAAAGTGGTCCTGCCTACTTCACGTGAACTTAGCAGAACCAGTAATAAATTTCTACAAATTTGATGATTTTTCTGTACGAATCGTTTGCACTGCGCTTGTACTGCGTTTGTACCGGATTGTACAGTAAAATATTTCGTTTCTACCGGTCTCAAATTCGAAAAAATAGAAAAGTAAAGTGGTCCTGCTAAGTTAAGGTGAACATAGCAGGACCAGAATACTAATTTCTGCAAATCATAAGATTTTTCTTTTTGAATCATTTGTTCTACGGTTGTACCGGATTGTACCGTAAAAAGTTTAGTTTATACCGGTATCAAATTCGAAAAAATCGAAATAAAAAGTTCCTGCTAAGTTCACGTGAATATAGCAGGACCAGAATACAAATTTCTGCAAATCTTAATATTTTTCTCTATGAATCGTTTGTACTGCGTTTGTACCGGATTGTACCGTAAAAATCTTTGTTTGTACCGGTCTCAAATTCGAAAAAAATTTTAAAATAAAGTGGTCCTGCTAAGTTCAGATGAGCATAGCGGGACCAAAATACAAATTTCTGCAAATCATAAGATTTTTCTTTTTGAATCGTTTGTTCTACGTATGTAACGGACGTATTCGAAAAAATCGAAATAAAAAGTTCCTGCTAAGTTCAAGTGAATATAGCAGGACCAGAATACAAATTTCTGCAAATCATAAGGTTTTCTGTTGGAATCGTTTGTTCTACGTATGTAAAGGATTGTACCGTAAAAAGTTTAGTTTATGCCTGTCTCAATTTCGAAAAAGTCGAAAGAAAGTGCTCCTACAAAGTTCACTGAACTTAGCAGGACCACTGATAAATTTCTAAAATTTGATAATTTTTCTGTACGAATCGTTTGTACTGCGTATATACCGGATTGTACCGTAAAAATGTTCGTTTGTACCGGTCTCAAATTCGAAAAAATCGAAAAAATAAAGTGGTCCTGCTAAGTTCAGATGAGCATAGGAGGACCAAAATACAAATTTCTGCAAATCATAAGATTTTTCTGTTTGAATCGTTTGTTCTACGTATGTACCGGATTGTACCGTGAAAATTTTCGTTTTTACCGTTCTCAAATTCCAAAAAATCGAAAAATTAAGTGGTCCTGCCTAGTTCACGTAATCTTAGGAGGACCACTGATAAATTTCTACAAATTTGATGATTTTTCTCTACGAATCGTTTGTACTGCGTTTGTACCGGATAATAACGTAAACAGTTTCGCTTGTACCGGTCTCAAATTCAAAAAAATCGATAAATGAAGTGGTCCAGTGATAAATTACTACAAATTTGATGATTTTTCTGTACGAACTATTTCTGAGTTCAACGTTTTCCGCTGTAAAACAAAGATTGTAAAACAAAGCAGAAAGGGATTTTCTGCAATTGATTCAACCTCTCAGGGAAATACACCATTATGTTTAACACTCTTCCAAAATCGGAAGTAGTTGAAAGTTAGTCCTACTTCCGGTTCAATGGTTATTTCGTGGAAGAAAAATGATAAAAAGATATCGACAAGCGGTTTCTTGTAATTGATTCAGTATCTCAAAAATAAGTTCCACCTCCTATGTTGCCATCTGTTCAAGACGGAAGTGACAGAAACCATTAATTTTTGGTTTCAGTGTTCATTGCTATAGAACAGCCGGTACAGCGTCACCAGAGAGCATGAAAAGGAAAATAAAATAATCAGGAAAAAGATTATTGGAATACCAAACGGTAGCCATTTGAGGTATGAACCAATTTTCTCAATGGCCAGTTATACGACTATAAATTTTGAATATTTCATATATGAGTATTCCAGAAAAGATATACGAATATGATTTTCTCATTTCAATAAAAAAGTGCTTTATTTTATTTAGAACTTAATAATACTGCATATTAATATAATCAAATTTTACTTCTGTTTATTTGGGATTGCAAGATTAAACTGTGTTAGTGCACTGGGAAAACTGTTCATAGAAAATTTAACAGTAAAGACATGTAAAGTTGATTTTTTCGTGATTCCGTACTTAAAGTACGTACATTTGATCTTGAAACCATTATAATGTTAACTTATCATGAGGTGAAGTGGAAATACAACATGCTGCATTTTGTCTTTTATGAAAAATCTGCAGTACGCAATAAATGTACGAAACGACAGGAAGATTTTCAGTTCTGTAATGTTAAGAATACATTCCAGTCTGGACAGAAAATGTGGCATTATCCAAGAGAGATACATGTATTTCAGTAACGAAAATATTACAGGTTATTCTATCCGGTACGTCGTTTTTCACATGAGTAAGGAAAATATCACAAGAAGAATAACAAATTGCCTGCCTATGTAACGATTTTTTTAATATTATACTGTTAAAAGAAACCCAATAATGTGAAAACGTTGGTAGTAAAGTGCAAACTTCATGTCAGAAATGAAATTTTGTCATGATAATGTTACCTACCCCTTCTACACTGCAAAGAGCAAACAAATCCGTACTATGCACACATTGTGTAAGGAGACAAATTGTTTTATCATTACTATTAAAAGATAGTCTAAGGAAAACATGATAACGTACAATTTCTGTGTACAACTGACCTTTCACTCGGAAAGTACGACAAATAAAGTACGTAAAGGTATGATAGAAAGTCATTATAATGTTATATATTCCAGAAAATTGATCCAAATATATTTAGAACAAGTAATTTAGAGTAAGTAATGGAAAACAGTCCTGAAACTCTTTGTAATCGTAGAGTTGTTTGGTATTAAAGTCTGTATTGTCATGTTACTTTAATATTACCATGCAGACAGTAACGCTTTACTCCGGTTATAAAAGGTGGGGGAAAAACACAACATTTCCATCACCCACAATACGGCACTATATGACAAAACTAGGATGTTTTTGTGTTGGACACAAGAATAACAGATATGGAAAACAAATGGCAGCACTTTTGTCATGTAACTTTTTTTTCGACAATTCATACTTTTACAAAACTATTATTGAGACTGATTTGGCATACGGGAGACATATAACATTAATTTTTCTTGGTATAAATGCCAAAGATACTGCCTAAATCTTAGCTTATTTCATAGAATAAAACATGCAAGTTCTCAGAGCCAGTAGCTAATAATTTCCAATATGCTCGAAGGACGATGCGCTTGGTGTCATACTTTTCCAGAGGTTTGCCTCTGAAGCGCCACCTACGTAGGACGGTGACGATTTTTGAGAAAGCTTCCTAGTCCTGATCCTGGACTTTTCTCTGCGTTTTTACATTACACTGTTCATCAGACTTATCTCAGACAAGGGTGTACAGTGTCACTGGATTAATAGGGGAACTGTCTTACCTGGACTACTATCCAAACAGGTAGTACAACCTTGCAATAAGATCATTACATTTCATCACATCACATTACGTACACAGCATCTTGGCATCTGCCCACCGGATAGACTTCACTATCACGGATCATGGCACGAAACCTGGTAAACGAACTAGCGGTCGACATACTGTTGTTGATGGACCATATTGTCCCACGAAGGTGGGGTGACGAAAGGGATCATCAAAGAAACAAACGAATGTTTCTGGCTATCGCCAGCGGAAAGACTCTCAGACCTCTTACGCATTTGTCGAATCTTCTACATCAGTTCGATCCAGGTCGCCTCAATCAATGGCTAGCTGTTTCCCGAGTTATCGGAACTATCATACTGAATATTCTACTAATGGCACCATGGATGTAGGAACACCAACAGATTCTACTCCTACACCTTTTCGGTCATCTTTTTCCATCCTCCTCCGCAATTACGATACCAAGTTCTCCAATGAGAAATTTGTTGCACTCCAGCTAAGAAAGTATCTTCTACGTGCTGCCATCAAGGAAATTGCGCACATACAAAATGCTTTTTTTTTCTTTAAAACGTCTGACCCTGATCTACGAGTATACTCGACGACTCGAAACAAAGTGCTTATCGATACTTTCGGAGCACAAGCCAAAATCACCAATCTCAATAATTCGACACGCAAGGAACCCCCTCCACCAAGGAAACCCTTGCTTCTTTCTGTAGTCATCCACGGTGTCGACCCGTCTTACAAAGACGAGGAAGTTCATGATAAACTAAAACTCGAAGGCTATACCATTTCAAAGTACTTACAATTCGCAACGATCGTGGGCCCACCTTCATGGTTCGCATCCTCTACTCCATCAAGAGACAATGGACGATTTGCTTGCTCATGCAGCTTTCATATACAATTGCAAACGTCGGGTCCTTGCCACCATTACCAGTTCGATGCCAACGCTGCCAAGAATATAATACGCATAATACAGCTAATTGTAAAAACGACTTAAAATGCTGTTACTGTAAAGGACCATACTCAGCTCGTTCATGTACTAATTTGTACCAACCAGCGAAATGCTCTATATGTCCGGACAGCCACCCTAGTTATAGCTACAAATGTAAAGCAAAACCGGACCCAACACCGCAACATCCAGAACTGGTTGTACCCTTTCGAACTACATCTGTTTCCACCCCTCCGCCCACAGTAGATACCGCAGTCACAATACACCAACTGCTTACTTTTCTTACTCTTCGATTACAAAATATCCATCCTTTCATCCGGCCACACAACTTACAGCAAATCACCCTTGCAGCCAAAGCAACATTTCACATTAACTTCACTGCAATATATTCTGGAAATTCATTGCATTCTCATGCATGTCCAACAATTCAAAGCTGTTGAATTTAATTTCATCATGGCTCTAAGCTTTCTTTATTTGAACATCAGATCCTTTACTAAAAACAAACTTTTGTTTCAAACCCTACTACGGAACATATAATATTTTTTTCTCTTAAACGAAACATTCTTAACCAAAGGAACTACATGTCGCCCACGGGATATACCATTTTACGTGCACACAATTTACACCTCGCATAGCGAGATAATGGGAACTCTTATCTTACTAAATGCACTCAACCCACTTCAGAAGACGACCTCTACCTCACTGTCGATACAGTCCCTTCTACTATAAATGAAGCTAGCACTTTTTACATTACTACCACCAAAAATATTCCGTATCAACCTCGACTGCCACCACATTACCTGACTATGATCACACGTTCTGGCCAACTTGATCCATTACATTCGCACCTTAAATCCTGATGCCTTACATCATCATCAACAATTGCAGAGAACTGTGCACAACTACATCCGTGCCTATAAACTTCGGTGCTGGGTAAAAGCCTCTAATAATCTGTCTACCACCAGTCACCCTACCAAATTTTGAAACAAAGTAACGCTTTATTCGGCAAGCTCACCAAAACTACCCCCTTCTGATCGGAAAATCCGCAGCACACAGAGACGGAGAAAGCAAATGACTTTGCAGATCATCTGCATAATATTTTACGCCACCACCACCTGGAATTACACCCCATTTTGCAGACAAAGAGGACACTTCTCTATTCTTGCAAGCCAGTAACATGTATGAACTCAGTATCGATAAACATGCCACTGCACCCATCAGTGTTCAAGAGGTCCCAAATACCAGCAAATGTAATAGAAACACAGCTCCATGATTTGATAATATAACCACAGTCAGATCAGGTAGTGTGCACCTACACTACTCGTCCTCATCGCCAATCTCTTCACCTTTATACTCCGTATAGACCACTTTCCTTGGAAAACATCTAAAATATTTATGTTTCCAAAACCACATAAGCCTCCTCATGAGTTCTCTTCTTACAGGCCGATCCAACTCACAAGCTCATTTAGTTAAATCTTTGAACGCATTCTCGTCAACGCCTTCATATCTACCTCAACACAAGAAATATTATTTCTCTCACTCAAGCAGGTTTCCGTCCTTCTTTCTCTATAAACGATCAACTCTTACGGCTTACAAGCCTTATCGCCAGACACTATAATAGAGTAAAACCATTATGTCTCGTCCTATTCGATCTCGAGAGAAAGCGTTCGATAAAGTGTGGCATATCGGACATATTCACAAAGTAATCAGGCTCCAGCTTCCTACAACATACGCCCAGCTAATAATCAACCTTCTATCAGGTCGTCTTACTTATGTTAACATCAACGAACATCTACATCATCCCATACTCTTACTATCCGGAGTCCACAGGATTCTGCTGTCTCACCACTGTTATACATTCTGTTTGCTGCTGACATGTCACATCTTCCAGAACAAGTCTATTCTTTCCAGTACGCAGAAGATACTGCCTTTCTCGCTCTAGGAACATCCGTCTAGCACATAAACAGAATCCCACAAACATCCATCACAGATTTAAGCTTTTGGTGCCGGAACTGGAAACTCACAATCAACGCTACAAAAACACAGACTATCATCTTTATCTCACCAACGTTCGCCGCAATCGCCGTTGCCTATCTCTTTAAGTGGACCAGTTTTCACTACGGGCTACTTATGCAGTCACCTACTTAGGCATCACATTAGACACACACCTTACCTGGACGCAACATCTTAAAACAGTTGCGACCAAAGCGCATAATAGTCTCAACTTACTTAAACGTCTCCTAGGAACGACACGCGGTATCAACCCACACACAGTCCTAAACACCTAGAAAGTCTTTCTCCACATCTCTTAGGAAAGACATGGGGTCTCAAACCACACACAGTAGTAGACACCTATAAAGTCTTTCTCCGTCCTAGTCTCACCTATGGTTTCAAAACTTGGATTGCAGTATCAGATAAATTCTACAACAAACTTCTTATTCTCGAACGTCATGCCTTCCGCATTGCATTTCTCATAACATTACCTAGCCCCACACAAGACTTGTATCAACGCATTACTCCTCCTACCTTATAGTACCATCTTGAATCTCTTCGATTCTCCTACATACGATGCCGATTTCAAACCCAACATCCACTACTAAGGGGCCGCGGTGGCTCAGTGGTAGAGCGTTCACCACTGGTGCTTTGGGTCCCGAGTTCAAACCCTGCTCCGCCAAGTGAACTTTGAGGTAGGCATAGTGATGGGTAAATTCCCGGGAATATATTTTTCGGGAATATTCCCTGGGAATATCCCCAGGAAGATTCCCAAAATGGGAATTTATCCGGGAATTTATGTTCAATCAGAAAGAAAATTGCATTCTATTACTATATTATGATTTCAAAGTTGAATTAATTTTTATATCACAGCATATTATTACTGTTGTCCACAGAGGATTCTTTAAAATCTATATCCTGAACGGTACTATGTTACGTTATTAACACTTTATTATATTTAGAGAGTACGTATAAATGTATATTTATTTACAATATGTTCTATGAATTAAATATGTGTGAAAAAATTATATACTAAATTATATAGTAACAGTTTAAATTTGTATGTAACTGGATTTGCTCAACTTGACTCTATTACTGATATTATAAACACATTAAATTTATAAATGTTATAAACCAATTAGATAGGGTAAATGCTACAAGATACATGTCTCACCAATTTATCACCATTTTCCCATACATATTTATGTTCACAAAATTTGCAAGATGCTTACTTATCTTTATATTTTAGCATGTAACATTGCCTTACACGACCTTTCATTCTACCTATTTCTCGAAATTCCATATGTTAATTCACATGTAAATGAAGTTCGAGTACCTCTTCAGAAATTCGAGTCAGAGAGAGGAGACAGATCGACGTCTATTACTAATGGTATTTCAAGGTTTATTAATAGTACTTAATCTCCATTTCTACATAAATCTAAATTACTTTTCCAAATTGTTCCTTTTCATTATTTGTAAATTAGTACTTTGCTAATTTTGGATGTTCTTTAGCATTGGGGACAAGCTTTTGCACCTACTTTTTTTTGCGATATTATATTCCGATGCGGTTGTTTTTTGGTTTCGCACGTTAAATTACGTTACCAAATTAAATTCAAACAGCATTGCAGAGCGAGCGTTAGCGAATGAAGGCGGGTTAGAGCCCCGCACGACACGTTGTTTTCTATCTTCGTTACCAACAATTCATTTTGTTCTCTCACATAAATCACTTCCACTTACCTTTCCGTTGACTATAAATCCCCGAATGCCTTAAAAAATATGTTCGATACTTTCTTGACTACTTGAACTTTACTATCAACTCATTTCTTCCGTAAATCATCCTACTTTTTGCTAGTTTTGGTCTATAATACTAAACAATTACCCTACATTTTAGTACAAATGGAAATGGAACTTAAAAATCACATTCTTAGTTATATAAAGTACCGTCAAATAATTTAAATTTTTTAACCTCCAAATTCTTATAACCTAGAAGTAAATCATAGTATATTAAAATAAAGTAATTAGTCATATGCTTCTTATAATTTGAAAGATAAAGTAATCAAATGGAAATAAATTCCTTCCCAGGAATTTATAGGCCAGGGAGAAAACCCGGGAATATTCCCATTTTTAAAATCCTTCCCACCGAGAATATTCCCACTGCCTATCACTAGGTAGGCAAACGTCGTGTGCGTGGGTTTCCTCGGGGTTCTCCCGTTTCCTGCCACTTTCTTCATTCCACCATTTCATTCATCTCTCATCCTCAGCGTCTCCTTTAGACTAACCGGTATAACCGTGTGACGTAAAACTCAAAAAGGACATTTCATTTTCCAACATTCACTAGTTTTCGACACAATGCACTATAGCCCTACATCCCACACACACACACAGTATTTTCACTCTTCATTATTTCTTCTATTTACATTATACCATTACACGCTTTCTCCTGATGATCCCTCAAGCTTGCTTCTGAACGATTACGTCACTCATGTTCATTTAGCTCTCATTTTTCCACCATTTCATGCATAGTAATTTTCTCACTTACTTGGATTCATCATGTGTCTCATCATAGCCTAAAGTCTCCCTAGGGAAGAAGATAACTGCATTCGTCCACTAATATGTTCCTATGTGTTGTGCTGTGCTTGCACCTCATCTCATACTTCATACTCATTAATGATATTACTTTACTACAGAGTTATTATCACCTATTTTCTATCACCTAGTCATTATGACCTAGTTACTGGCTTCGCCCGTTGCGAACAGCCATGTCTTCACATGGTTGCTTAGCCACAACTTTACAGGGGTTTTTGCACTGTCGAGTTAATATTGTGCATATGCTACAATGAATTCCACTTAAAGTTCCTATCAGAGGGGGGTGCAGTCAGTGCTCGTTGTTTGAACCACTTATCCACATATTTTTTAGTAACTAAGTGTTTATATGTGCTTATAGATGATATGTTTATATTTTAATGATGTCTATTTTCCACTTGGTTTTGGACTCGCAGGCTGTAACTGTGTAATTTCTCCGTTTATCCACATGCGTCTCTATTGGAAACAATATCCCGATGTGGTAATGTTTTACTATGAGCATGACTCGTAGCAGAACTTGTAAAGTTCAGGCTTAGTTTTCGTACTGAGCTGAAATATTTGCTCTTATTCATGCTTGCCCTTCTAATCAAGTCCCTTTGCTTCTATACTAAGCGGATTAAAGTGTTGTGGAGTAACATCATGGTGTTCAGAGGTTTAACCTTAACCTAACTAAACCATCAAAAAGTCAGCCCTCTGTGGTTCACACTTAGCTCTTGTGCTAAATTAATTGTTCAGCCGTGAATTGTAATGCTAATCTGACAATGGCATATCCATAGTGTGCCTATATTCGCAAAGAGTATGTCAATCTCTGCAGCCATTTAAAGTGCCTTTTATATGCTAGTGGGACGATGCACTTGCCCAGTGCTAGAGCTTCTCCGCATTTCCTGTGCTTAGGTCTACTGAATATAGTCACCAGTTATGATTTGCTTTGAAGGAATGCCACTTCTTCTACATGGGTTTTATATAGTGACTTAAGTGTAAGTGTGATTTATCTCATCACTTATTCTTTATGTTTAAATTGATATCGTGGAATCCCGCCTTCGTCCTTCATTTGACATCATTTTTTACACTCCTCACTTATAGAGTGTTATTAATAGAGCATCAGTGATGTGTTCTAAGTGCGTTAGTGTGTGGTGTCTAGTTGTGTGTTATTCATATGTTCTATACCTCTACATATGATCAATACCCTCTTTCTGAGTGGTTCAGTTTTAGTGTCCTAATAATAATAATACTTAAATAATAATAATAATAATAATAATGACTGCCAATGAGCAACTAGTGACCTTCAAAACATTGATGGAATCGCAATGATCCTGCGCGGTGTGAAAATTATACTACACTTAGCCCACCAGCGGAAGAGACGCGACGGAACGACAATGAATCACAAGTTATCTTGCAAAATACGTTAAATCACAAATATGCGTGATTGCTATACATTAAAGCGAGTCTAAAAAAATCCTTGATAAATTGAAAAAAAAAATGTTTTCCGTGGTAGGCGTGAACCACCAACCTTGTGGTTACTAGTTGTGTTCTTCCCCAACTTGGCCACGGAGGCGTTCAAAAAAACATCTCTTGTGGAGTGATAAATCCTTGAAGTCTTTTTAATTAGGTAATCCCTTAACCCTTAACCATAACCGTTTGGGATAAAAAAATGCATTGGAATTGTAATTTTATAACAAAATGACACGAGTCTTTTTCTGCATTTCATAGTTGTCCCATATTCAGTTTCTAATAATAGACGACAGTTGCAATCTAAATTCATACAAGTATACGCACTGCCTCAAGATTTTTCACTTCATGATGCAGAGACAAATGTTACGCTTGACCCCCGGAGTTCACTTTAGGAACAACTCTTCATGAAAGAATTACATGCCTGTGTTTGCTTCGTAAAGGTATTAAGTGCAAAAGGTTCTAAACATTTTTAACTTAAAACAATATTTATAATACCTTGTGTGTAACTCTTTATGCAGAGATTTAAAACTCTACTACCCAAATTTTAAACGAAGCAGTAACCATAAAATTTCATTTAGAAAGTATTCTACTGTGCGTTTTAAGAAATATACCTGTAATAAAAATATATGAATATCGATGAATGGTAAGGCATTTGACAAAATAACTTCTAATGTGTGCAGAAATTATTATAAAAGCTTTACTCAAACACTTTGAGTAGAAAGGACTACTCAAACCTTAATTCGATGAGCTTAGAAATACAAAGCAACAAAGCAGAGTATATGATTCTGTCTACAGAGCAATTGTTACTTTAAGAACGAACATACACCATTCCGGAAATCGAGATAAGACGAGAAATTAGTAGCGTATTTAAGGGGTCACTTGGGACTGAAGCCTACTCGGAAATAATTTCATTATTATTATTATTATTATTATTATTATTATTATTATTATTATTATTATTATTATTATTATTATTATTATTATTATTATTATTATTTTGCATTATAAATACAACACAAATGTTTCGTACTGCTTCTCAACTCTGCCTCACCGATAAAAATCGTAAATATGCCAGAGCGAGAAACGTTTACAATACTTTTCGTCTCATCTCGAAATTGAGACGATAATTTGAGTTAGCCTTGCCCCTTCTCGAATGTCATTCATTCATGCCGTTCATTTTCGTCTCAATTGTGTTTGTTTCGTTTCAGTAACGAGATAAGAAATTCCCCATTTCGTGGGCAACACTAAAAAACCGCAATATTCTAGCCAAATGTCACGTTTCTGCTTGTAACGTTATGACCTCAGCGATAAGCTACTATGTTATAATTATCTACGAGATAATAATATTAATAATAACCATAATACGGTAATAATAATAATAATAATTAATATTATTATTTTTCTTATTAATAGTAACCTTTAAGATTTTATTTGAAGTATTGAAACATTCTACTACTCAAATATCTGAAGATAAATAAACTAGATACATCGCCGATTAATCGGTACGATAATTCTAGAGTAAAAAATCAGCAAACGGAAAATTACTGTTTATTTCTTTTTTTTTAAAAAAAATAAAGAATTGGTTTCCGTTCTTTCTCTTTCCGACCGCCATTTCATGGCACAACTCTCAAGTGATAAAAATATCGGCAGTCGTGAAAGAATAGTTGAGGTGCTATAGGCACTAGGTTTGAAATCGTGGGGACGAACGCTCAAATCTACTGTAAGAGTCAATTTATCACTTTTAAATTTAATTTGTTTTTTCAAGTTGTGTGATGGTTTCTCCTTAACCAAATTTTTCCATATCGCAATGAGATGTAAGAATCATGCACATGCTATCCGAGAAAAAAAGAGAGCAGAAATATCTCCAACTGAAATATTATCCGCAACATTCATCGATATTGATATTTGTTTATGTTTTTGTATATTTTTGTTTATTTTTCTTTACGAAATTAGAGTTCTCGATTACTTAGAATATAGCAAGGATAATGAATAGTATATTATGGGGTATTACTAGAGAGAACTCTATTTCTTTGATATCGTACATACTTCTACTAAAAATATGCTTGTACTATTAATTAGAAATTAAGTTATACAAACTAATGTTATATGCACACAAAATGTGACTATTTCTCATATTTCAAACAATGGCAATTTCACTAATAATACAGTCGTTTTTGAAAATTGAAGAGATACACATTGCATATTTTGATTTTAATATCTTAGATTGACTTTTTATTTTTTGCTTTTCTTTTCCTTTTATGGTTTCATTTTCCTTACACACTGGAAACTGTTAATATAACTTCAGAAAATATGCATTTCTAATGTGTAAATTATTATTATTATAATTATTATTATTATTATTATTATTATTAATAATAATAATAATAATAATAATAGCCTTAGTAATAATAATAAAATAAAAAGTATTCTCGCAAAACAAAAATGATAGTTCAAACAGCTCGACTTGATGTTTCTTAAATACGGTTTTACAAGAGATATTAAAACTGGTAACTAACAAATCTGAACATCACGTTGAAATGAATAACGTAAAACATTCAGAGATTTTAAAATACTATAACCTGTAAAACAAAATTAATGTTGACCAACTTTAAGTTCTCCTTTGTATTTGTAAGGTTAAATAACATTTCGTTTTGACTTTCTCATGATACCAATCTCTCTATGGATAGTAAACGTCGTTTTGTACCTGATATTTTCATATGATTTGCAGTTTACGATACTGACATGTTTCGACTAAGCTATTGCACTTTTAGAACGCCTTATATATTTCTGAACCAGCGAACATCTACCGTACTGTTTGCTGTCTAACATTGCTGGATATGAACAATGGAAGTGTGAATACACTTTTGCTCTTGTACATACAATAAAAGGCAAATTCAGACTAAAACGCACATTATCTAATAAACAATAATGTTACTTTTTCGGCGAATTATCTTTCCCGTCATCAGACACATCATTAATTACAATTTCTAAGAATATAGATAATATATTTCTGAAAATGAGAAACTTCTAATTGAGGATTAACATGTAACCTTACATTTTTGATAATTTGTAATTTATTGCGTATAATTAACATCTATTGATCCCACTTTCACTTGATTTGGATGAAAGAATGGAAAGTGAGACCATAAGGAAATGGAAGAAATATAAATTTTAAAAGCATTAAATAATTTATCGGAGAAAAGTTCGTGTACAATAGAAGAGAATTCAGTAAAATAAAGGAAGGGCTAACTATCAAGACTAAGTCCAGAGTTATCAGAGATTGTCCTGAATAAGTGGGAACAGAGAGTGAAAGAGGAAGGAGGTGAACATGTTGTAATGTTTAGGAGATATTTCGATGACTGTATAGGTATTTGGAAAGGGCCGAAGAGAAACTTTGAGCAATTTGTGATAATAGAAGATAACATTAAAGGATGAGAATAGAAGTGGAATTAGAAAAAGAGGGGAAATTAACGTTTTAGATATGACAGCAAGCAAAGTTGAAGGGGGGTTCAGCAGGTGTTTGTTCCCACGGAAGAACTGACGCAGATGAAGAAAGGAAAAATAGCTTTATTAGAAATATAGAAAAAAGATTAAAAAACACATAGACAGTAATGAAGAGAAAAAAATAAGATCTATAGCTATTTCAAAGTTTATTTGAACAGAATAGATACAGTGAAGCTAGATTGAAGAAGAATAGAAAATACTAAGAGAAAGAAGGCAGAAGAAAGTGAAAGAAGATACAGAAGAAGAAACCAAACGATGGTTTGGAATATGAAACATTGGGGAGTAAATGGAGGAGTAAGAAGAATTTTTTGAAACAGAAGTTATTTGAAAAAAGGAGGAGTAAGAACATACAGAAAAATGACTACAAGAGTGTTAGATGTTGTCAGAGGAAAGGAAAGGAAGGTGACAGAGATTCAAATAAGTCATGAAAGTTGTCTAAAGAATTAAATGCAATGAATGTTCTATCACTTCACTTATATAGGAGAAACATGAGAGAAGTTGGATGAAAGGATTAATCAGCACACGGATGGCGGTATATTGAAGAGGGATAGTAACGCAATATATAAACATGTGAAGGATAGAACATGAAAGAGACTAAGACAGTGTAGAGGGATTAGACAAGAAGAGAAGAAACATTGTAAGAAAATGAAAATAAGCAGAATGTTCCTCCATACAAAACTAATGAAACTATTATCTTGTAAACTCGAATAGTGGACTAAATATACATGATGTATGGAGGAAGATATTGGGTAAGGCAGAGAAAAAAGATGTAACGTAGGTGTAATGAAACGTAGATAGGTAATTAAAAAATTATCTTTCTCAAAAGTGAAAGTTGTTCATGAAAGTATCACATGTATGTCAATTATAATTTTATCTCTCAAATAAAAGTCCAATCACTAAAACTTACAAATTGAATTCAATAACAAATTTTTAAAACTTAAGGGACGGATATTATTGGTTCCTCTTATTTTCAGTGGTGTGTAGCCTTAAATCTCCGAAATAGTATTTCATAATGTGATGAATACAAAGATACTTAGCGAAACTCTAACACTATTATTTATTATGCGTTTTGGTCAGAATTTATTTTTGGTGATAATAATTAAAACGGACAAAAAATTATTTCACATTACAAAGAACTACTAGTCTGCAAACCTTACATGTATGGCATTTTTATTATTATCTTTGTTGATTCGAAGTGTTGACCCATATTTTGTTTGTGTCGTCAGATGACATAAAATTTAAATGCTTCTTCTGGTTGTTTGGTTTTCTTTGCAGTCTAGTAGCTTTTGAGTTTGACTTATTGACAACAGTTTGATAAGTATGCTTGAATTCTAATGAGATTTCAAGAGCATTTGTCATTTATTTCTTAATTGAGTCGTAGGATTGGCAAATTTCGTAAATCATTTAAAATGAAGAGTTGTTCTCGTTTCCGTGAACTTGCAACCATAATCTGTTGGATGGTAACGTTGTGTATCACAGAGACAAAATACTGTGCCACAGGCCAAACAATGGCACTATAAAGAACTGATTTTGTATATTTTTCTATATCGGTTCTAATAAACAGCTTCAACATCTAACAATGTCTCAAAACTGACTTACTACTCCTTGACATCCAATGCCTGAATTAAAAATTACAGTCCATAAAACTGCGTTACGAATCCTTCTTTGGCATTACCTAATACAGGCAACAAAGAAAGTAGAACCTACTGTAGTAGCAATTAGATTTATGTTCAGAAATTTAAAGAAGCTATTATTAACTCTCAATGTTTTTGCCCTCCTCTCCGTCCCAGAGACAGGACAGTCTTTATTCCTCAAAACGTCACTCGCTTCAGTATGAGTCATTGGTTCATAGTAAAGCACAACACACTAGACCTTTCGTACGGAACAAACTTTGAAACAAATTTAAAATAATTCGCATAGAATTCTTTATTAGTATAACTACGTATAATTAGGGGCTCAATATGAAAAATGTTACGAATTGTTAATGGTGGAGACACTCTCTCAACATTTTGAGAAATGTCTAAATTATATAGAAGTGTCTCATATCATCTTTAAAACTTCTATCATCTGCCATTGTCTTACTAAGTAAGTCAATATTAGCATTCAGCATGTAATGTATTTGATGTAACCAATGTCATTAGAATCTACTCAGAAATCGAAAGTAATAATATACGACCTATTATGTACCAAGCTTTAGCACAATTAGAATATATCGAAGATTTCCGTTGAAATAATATAGTTATAGTTTAGTGTTCTGTTTAGAATTGTATTTAATATCACGTCAATTCTATTTAGAAGAATTAATAAGATTCAACAGAATAATAACTGCAATTATCTTTATGAGAAAGTATTAAATGATAAATATTCCATGCCAAAGCAAATATGTGGATATGTATATTAGAAGTATTGTTTCTGAAAATTGTATATTGTTTAGCGAACTTGACTTTCAAAGCCATTGTGAATATTGAAAATATGTGACTGTGTGTACCATCAAACGTGTTCGATAAATGTCTTTCCGTATAACAAATATTTAATATTATGAATTAAACAATTAATAACTACATCCTGGAAGAATCATTCTTTGTGGCACATTGTCAGCACGAAAGTGGTAAAGCAGACCTATAAGCTATTTTTTTCTTAGCCAAAGACATGTTTTCCTTGACACTCGCAATAATTTGGATTTTACATTCTTCCAGTAAGTGAAAATATATTGATGAACTCTTTTATATGTTTTACATAAGAATTAAATAATTATCTTAACATATTAAAATACTACAACGAATTACACTCACTTCTTACGAGCACTTATGAATTGATATTAAAGATTGAATGCACTTTTTCTTTAGCAACGAAAATGAAATTTCTCATCTACATTCTTTATATGCGTTCATGTGATTTACTTAAGTGCATATATAAAGAAACATAAACTATTGCGTAGTAGAGGGAATTCAATTTAAGTCAGGAATTATGTTGTTATGAGTATCCTAGGCCTGCGTAGGTTATGAAATATGCCTTAGCGTGATGCCAGTTATTACAACATCGAGTGAAATTGTCACCCAACTCTAACCTAAAAACTTACAAGGGCCGAGGACAGTAAATACAAGTCCAAGAATTATTAAAGTGTATTTGGTGATCTTAGTCACACTAGCAATATCCAAGTTATTAATTGGGATGATTTTTGCATGTAATAATGGTCGCAAAACTGCACGTAGTACAAGATCTAACCAATGAAAAGTATGATCTTTGCGAAGAAGTTAAAATGATATATGAGTTACAGGTTTTAACCAAAAATGTTAAAATATTGTTTAATGCGTACAGAAGTAGACTACTGTAAAATTGGCAGTCCATTTTTTTTAAAAAAAAAAGAACACACTAGCACTTATGTCGCACAGTATCATGCTCCACAGTAGCACATTCACTGAAGGAGAGTCCTATTTTGCCCCACTGGCAACTATTTTCCGTTAGGTTGGCATCCTCATATTTGCAGCTCCAACTGGGGGATGTAGAATATATTAGTAGGGCACCAAAGAAGAGTGTAACCACGTTCTTTCCTCCAAAGAGACCAGTTCTCGTGTGAATAATGATTCTGGACGTAAACTCATTTCGGAAGAATTATGAAATCTCAATTAAATCAAGCACATATTCTACCATGCCAATTGTGGTTATCTTCCGTTCTTGTGTAGGAAAGTAAAATGTACATGGCTATAGAGACCGTGTGATTCTTTAAGGCATTAATTTCACTGGTAAAAATTATTCTGTTAATTTACTCCTTAACATGCAGCATTTAAAAGGTTTCGTCTTTCCATCTTCTTCTTTATCAGTAATAATGTCTGACTGCATCTAACGAGGCAAATCTCTGAGAACTTGAACATAAAATTGTATACAGCACGTGGACCAATTCGGCTATTTTCTAGACGTTAAATGCACTAATCACTTTAGGGATACGACTATTTTCTATACTTTAAATGCACAAATCGCGCTAGAAATACTATGGCATAATGTGGGACGCGTTTTTCAGCATGTTCCATTCAGTATTTTTCAACAGCAGTGGAGGGATAATGAATTCACAGTACTCCAACCAGATCGTAAATTTGTCAACACGATTTGGAAATGTTTTAATTCAAACAATATTGTCCATGGCGATCACATAGATTTAAAAGATAATTTACTTATTAATGTTGATTTTATATACAGGTATATTGCACTATTTTACAATCAATTTACTTCGTATTAAACGAATATATGATTCTTATAATATGAAATTGATTACAGGGAAAGAAATATAGGCGGTCAGTAAAATGGACATGCTGTACATCAAAGAACGGATGTTAGTGCTTCTTTATGAAAAGTCTCATAATTCATATATGGAAAACTATTTTCGTAAAATACATCAAACATATGTTGCTTAATTAAAAATGCAAACCAGTCTTAATTCTCACTGCAACTTATTGTGTTACAGATTGAGTAGAATATGTACCAGAGTATTCATAAGTTATGATACTGATCTGTAAATTACCAAATGCTAACTTGAACACAGGCTACTTTTTGTCTGCCTTAAAGGAGTCCACAGTACCCAATAGACACATTTTTTCGTTACAACCACTAGAAATAGCACGAATTCCACTTTGAACAACATCCCTACCCAATCATTCAAACAACCAACAAACAGCAACTGAAAGAATCCAGTAAATCGTAAGATCAGTATTTCGATCCAACACAATTGGAATGGGTGAAAGACAAAGTTCGTCTCAAATTACCAAAAATATTGCAATAAATGCAAACTTCACAATATAATCTCTTTAAGATTTAGGAAGACCTACTTTCCTGAGTACGACACTTCTGATCTGATATAACTGTATGCCACTTATTTACGAACTAATATAATAAATAAACAAACCATTTAATAAACCATTAAGTTACTATTTCGTTAGCCATTTTGTAACAGTTACCATAAAGTTTAAACTTGTGGAAATTATGAGTAGTTTTTTATTATTAAAGTTTAAAGTAACAGACACCTATTTCAAGTAAGTGTTCAGGGATATGCTAGCCCCTACTCGTAATAGCTGGTATTAAATTACTTAGTTTCCAAGGGCGCCGATTACTCTGTAAATTTGAGGTTGCGTATTCAGATGCAGAAAGCATATATATGAGGATTTTGCCTTCAAAGTGTCCCATATATTGTATATTCATAAATAGAATAGGGGGCATACATGAGATTTGGGGGGACTGGGTCCCCCAGGATCGGCGCCCTTGTTCGCTTCTAGCGGTCGTAACACAATTAAAACTAGTTTCTCTTTTTTCTAAGAAACAGCATCTGTAAAATAAAATTCCTTTTTTTTCAAACAAACATTCATTAAAATTCTCAACTAAGTACAAAATCGTATCAGGATGTCTGTGAATATCATATACAGTCTTCAAAACATTTTTAAAATATCGGTTGCATAGTCTGTTACGTGAAAAATCACATTCATACTCATTAATGTATACATAGTACGTATCGGTCTGTCAGATACTCCAATTCCAATATTTACCAGTCATTCTGAAAGTTGTTGAAAATTGTGCTGCTGCTTGGCTTCCAGGAGACGCTGTATTATAATTTAACCAAACTATAGTGTTCCAAGTGGTATTCCTTGGTATAAATCTAATGTTTTAATTTGTATATAAAGCTAATCCTAATAAAAACAAACACACATTGATGTCACTACATACACCGTTTAGATGGTGTCAAAGTTGCTTTAACATTAATTACCTGTTATTATTTATATCTTCTTTACTAATACGCATAATTGCTAACAAACTATAAGCGGAAAGCAATTGAAGGCATGAAAATGACAACCAGATAAAGAGCAAAATGCTAATTTTACAGGAGACGTAGAAAACAAAACCAGATAAAAATATTAACTCAGTGAGAGTGATAACAAGGTAAAGACCAAAGAATACTTACTTATATCCATTATAATTGCTACAACGTGGTTGAAATTAAGTGTAACTCTTAACTGTACAAGATACTTATAGTTAACAATAAAACAATCTTTATTTTTATTATTATTACAGAACGTCATTACAGAAAGACAAAAATGCAAATGTCTCACTGAAAATGTCTGCTAATCGTTCAGATCTGTATCAGTACCACTCGTGTTATTTTCAATTTCTACACAGTGAATATTGGAATACCATCCTTTATAAAAGTCTAGAACATATTTGGAACACAATTTGCGCACATCTTGCAACTTCTTTGCGCTAATTGGAAGGGAGTTGTAGTAAGCTCGAGGTGCGTCGCTCAGGTTTACTTCACTAATGTCTGCAATCTTCTTGACTCCAACAAAACAATCATATTCTATTTCCGGAGAGTGTCCACAGGATACACAAATGTTTTGGTCTTTATACTGGAAAACCTTGTAAGTAGAGATTTTGAACGCCTTGTCCGCATTCTTTATGTTCCTAACGAACCAAGGTGTCAAGAAATTATGAAAGTCCTTGACCATGTTTTGCTGAACTTTTATGACGCGAAACTTTTTGGATGCTCTCTGAACAAGCGAATACTATTCCTCCGGTATATATACATACTCTTTTTGGCGTCTGAGCTTTTCAATCTGTGCAACCTGTCTGTCACATGGGAGAAACGAGTGTCCTCGTTCTGGATAGTGATGAACAATATTTTCAAATTTCTTAGTAGTAGCAAGAAAAGACAAATACTGGACAAGAGTTACGTTTTTGTTTTGTCCCCCACAGTTGTCTGTAAAAATATACAGAGATTTTACACTAGAGTCCACGAAATTTTCAATGTAATGATTAAGGAAAGACACAGTTTCATTTGCTCCGTTTTTTGCGACTGTTTCATCATACATATACATTTTTGATGTTCCTGTCTTGGCGGAATAAATGCACTGGTTATAAATCCATATTTGTCTATTGTGGAATATTTCTCCAACAGGTAGAACAGGGAGAGGGAAATTCTGCTCATAGTCTAAACATAAAACATCGACTGATGGATCTTCCTCTGCTTGCTTGCTTTTTTCTTTCAAGTCATCGTGGAATTTTTGTGCTTTTAACAAATGCACCTCTCTTTCACACTGCAATTTCATTTTATCCTCCTCTATTGCACTATCAATTTTGACTTTTAATTCGTCACAAGTAGGACACACATCACTGCGAGGTTTACCAAAAGCTAAATTGAATGTGGTGTTAAAAACATTATTATAATATTCGTACGAAATTTCTGGCTTACATTTGATCCCTTGTGAAATATTATGGAAAACCTCTGGTTCATGTTTCTCCAAGTAAAGTTCATGCATTTTTTTACAGTAAGGTCTGGTTGTAAATATTCTCTCTGAGAATATCTTCGAGAATAGTGTGACTTCCTAGTAGGAAAAGATTTGATATGGTCTACTACTTGACGAACAACATTCTCTGGCTTTTTATTAACCCTGGATCCCTCAGATTTCCCTCTCATATCCATCGGAGGCGTGCTACCGACCTTTTTGTATAAGGCAAGCCTTTCAACCCTACTTTTTTGATGCCATGTAAACTACAAAACCACTTTTACAAATTTGGTGTTCTTTACCGTCTACGTTTACGTAATATTTAAATGATGCATTTCTCTTCTCTTTAATTACAAACTCTTTTTGTGATGGATTACCCCGTCTCTTCAATATGAGGCCAGGACACCTTCGCTGGATCTCACAGAATCGTATTAGCGCTGACAGGTATGCATCTTGCAATACTTTATCATTCAGATTATTAAAGTCTGGTAGTATCTTATCCTTTGCTGAACTGGACAACTGTTGAGTGCACTTACTCTTACAAGAACAGTCTTTGGAAACACGTCCTGGCATCGACTTTCCTCTCTTAGATATGTGTGGTTTCCCGCTATTACGATTACGTTTGTGAATGTTCTGCTTCCACTTTTCCACATTTCTCCTCCGGTTTCTTGTTTTTCGCTGTATATGTATCACATCACGATCATCACATTCAGTTGGAACAAAATCTGGATCGGCATCTGAATCGACCACAAAACTATCGCTACTTAGTTCCATCACAACGCAGTACTTGTGGAACGAGGACTACAATACTCGTGTTTGTCTGAAAGTAACTACGAACAAAATGTTTGTGCTAGGCAGGGTAGCCAGAACATATTTATTCAGAAACTGAGAACGAAAACCAGATACATCCGGTCTTTGTCTGGTTCCCATTGTCAACGAAGAAACGGGTAAGTTTAAAAGCCTTCTGGTGGGGGAATGGATAAGCATACAACTCTTGTTTTTACACTCACCGATAGACCACTGAACATAGATTTCGAATATATGAAAATCTCATTTTTGAGAAATTGGTCTTTGTCTGGTTGTCATTTTCATGCCTTCAATTGAGGGTTTTCAGCGTGTAAAGGAATACCCTTCAATTAAGCAATCAACATCATTAATATAACGCAATTTATTAGTTTCGATCTACTTCCTTCAACTTAACGTATTTTTTGTGCAATTAGATGAACCAATCTAATTCCATATTCAAATTGCATACGCGAATTATACCATATTAAGCTTGCAGCATTATTTATCTACAATACCTTTTTACCTTATAAAATGTTTAGTACCAAATCTTCGTAAATAGTAAATAGCGCTGTCGATAAAAAAGGTCACTTCTGAATACTAAATATTTCCGTTCATTCAGAGTGTATTTCTAGTACAAAGCATTGTGCCCGGAAGTCTCCCGTTTCGTCATACAATCTCGTACCACCATGTTACAATTGCCAACTTCATTTATCGTTCTTCTTTATCCGAAAAACATAATAGTGATACAGTAAACTCAGAAACACAAACAGACACAAACGTGTCCATCTACAAATTAAATTTGTTTTCGTTTAGCTGAAGGGAAATTTGGAACAAATTAGTTAATAATGAATATGTTTTAATCATAGCATCCCAAATACTTAGCCTCATGTGTATATTCAGTTTGAAGATGCATTGTGAGAGAGTTCTAAAGGTCAAAAGTGATACAAAGAAATATGAATAGCACCCAGTTCACCAGTTTCGGAAAGCTCAATCAGCTCTCCCTGCTATTATGTCATCGTTTTCTTAGTATATATAACAAAGAAACTGTGGAGGTACAATGACATGAATCCATATAAATTAATTACTGCAGACATTTCAAAGATGTAATTTGTCTTTCAAAGAATACTTAAAAAATAAATTATAAAACCCACGACGATCTTATTCAGTTATACCAAAGAAAGATCAAGTGACTTTTCATATCTTCTTTCCATTTGCTGATCATATATGTAATTCATTCACGTTTCTTTCCTCTCTTCCATCTAAAAACGAGAATCGCTATGACATATCACTTTGAAGCAACAGAAGAGTATTGTGTTAAATATGTATAATTCTTCACAAATACTATATGTATTGAACTGGTGTTATTAACTGCAGTATTGTTGAGTAGTATCGACGTATCACTACATTCAACCTAGAGTAATAAAGGTCACATTTTTACATCATTGTTAACTACTTGAAATTGTTACAAAAAAACAACAATCAGAGTGTACTATTCTAACAACGTAACTATAAACAATATTTTACTTTCTTATTATATGTATAACTTTCGTACTGTCACTATACGGTTAGAGGCTGTAAAATTTAATAATGAGTCATGGGAAGTTATACATATTGTGGCATGATATATGGCATTACATAATATTTTATACCTTTATTACAAAACGAATAATTTTCATGAAGTAATTTTATATATTAATTTAGAACACTTTGTTCAGTGTTACTAAACCACCTCATGCACGCTACTACTAATGTCTGCTATTTACTGCTCACATTACTCAATTGGAAGAAATAAATTAACCTATTTAAAATAATGTTTTGCATACATATTATATTTCTTTTCGATTTTGGAAAAAATTGTACTTTTCTAGGCTTACGGTTTATTTGTTTGGCGTACTTTTCTCTGGTAGCTGGATTATTTTAAGCTTAAGCTGAACACCAAAACTACACGAAACATATACTTACAACATAATGTAAGGGCCTAGCCACATGAGTATTCAAGGAGAATATCCTTAACTTAGTTTACTAAGGCAGTGGAGCGTATGATATAATAATTTGTGGTAAAAATCACCTCATGCTTAAAACATGCATTTACCAATAGCAAGAAAACACAAATCACTCATGAAATTTACTTTCGTACAGTTTATGAGATTCTTATGAAACTTTGGGTGATGTTTTTACATACACAGTCGGGCACAGTTCCTATAAATAATATGATACTACAATTCATAGAACAGGTTTGACGCTAATAATTACTCCAGACCGTTTGAATTGCATGCATTCGATTCAGCCAATTATAATCAATATTAATAAATTATTAAGCTTCAAAGTTTAACTTATTCGACGTAACTAACTAGATAAATGCAAAACAATAATGCACAATAATAATGGTGTTATTTATGGTTCTTTGAATTTAGTAGCAAATTTGGAGTTTGTTTATTAGAAAACGTCACATATTGATGGACTAAACTGTAAAAATCTATATATCTATACTATATAGAAGTAACTATATTACTGAAGACAGATACGAATAGCACAACTTTCCGTTGATAATCGAAATATGGTCTCTATCAACTAAAGAGAATTCCTTAAACATATTTACGAATGGCTCAAAGATGTTCTTAAATTTGGCGCTCAAAGAATAGAAATGGTTCTAAAATAATCCGTATGGTATTTTCCTAAGTCCGCATGGTGAGTTGCAAAAATATAAACTGAAATATTAAACTGTATTTGTAAAACGTTAATGCAAATTCCATCGAATTGTTAGTTTAGTCTTTTTAAATCGGTTTAGGAAACCATACAGTATATTTATTTTCTTAGTTTAATATTATGGAAATTTTGAATTAAATCTGATATGTTCTCTAATGCAAGAAAATAGGACACAGATAAAGTTTGTATAATTTAAATATTAACTTGTGTCCTGAGTAAACTCTTGCAAGACGGTGGGTTGTAATACTGCTACCTAGGGCTACTTTTAAAAGCTCCAATCTCTGGAATAGGTTTTACTTAAAGAGTCATTCAGGGGAAACCGCACACACTTGGTTAAAACCCAGAACCAAGATTCTAAGTTATCTTTAACAGTGATCAATATATAATAAACCACACACAAGCCTTTGTAAGGCAAGAAGAGTTGCAGAAACGAGAACCTAATTTTGGAGGTAAGTTAAACACGAAAAATCACATTATATTTTAATATGTTATGGTATAATATTAAAGCACTGCAGAAACGATTGTGTTTGAAAATAATATGTAATTATTAGTGGATATATTCCCATTTGAAGTAAGGTAGGTGAAGTGATAAATGCAACTCTATCTCACGTAGCTGAGAACAAAGCCTACTGATCAAAATAGCCATATGTACGAAAATTATGTTTTAGAGTCAAAATATTTATATTATTGGTGGGTTAAAACGCAAACATGTGAAAATTACCCGAAGTGAATGGTGCAAAGAATTAAAAAGTATATAGTGTAATTTAAATGTCTGATTCAAGACAATACGTACTGGTACACTTGATTGCTAGTTGAATATTTAAAATTTAATGAACTGTGAACTACGCATCGGTTGCTTTCAATACTTAATTATAAATAGCAACAAATAAGATATTTGATCACTGTTAATGATCACTTGATGATGACAAAGAGCTACATAAATATTTCCCTTTTCTTTCAGTCCAGTGGTTGGAGATATCAATGACAGACACAACGATGTTCAGGTGAACAAGAAGCAGTACAGGCAGCTTTATCCGCGATTAAAGAATGTATGAATATATATGTACTGCGAGTAGAACATTTGGAATTCAGCGAAGGGTATTGCCACACAGACTTTAGAAAAAACGGATATGAATCTAAATTAGCTTGTTCAGTTGAACTTGGTTTTGGAAAAGAGAAATTGAATCACCATATGTTAAAATTGGAGTCGAAAGATTTCCCAATTAACAATGGCAATACTAAGAGGTTTACTCATCACTATGCAGCGAAGAAAGACCTTCCCAATTCGTTCACGTTAAGGAGAATAAGTGCAGGATATGACTGGTTATATGGACTACTACCAAATCAAAATCACATCCAAATGTCAGTGTGCGAAAGGCGTAGCCACTATCGTTTGGACAAGCTTAAATTCAAGAAGAATACTTTTAAAATATTCTTGAAGCTTTGATGACTGAATCAATGGAGAGCGCCTTTTACTTTCGCATATTTTCAATTGTTATGAAACTGGATTGCATATAATTTTCAAACTAGAAAGGTATTGGCAGAAAAAGAAAAACGAACTCAAAAGTCTATTACGAGAGAGGGAAAGGAAGAGACTATAACAGTAACGGGATGCGTTACTGATAACGACTTCTACATTCCTCCTTTTATAATATCCAATGCGAGAAGAACTTAATTATGGACTAGTTCCCGTTTCGGTCATTGTCATGTCAGACTCTGGATACATGACAGATAACTTTCATATCGTGGTTGAAACATTTTTTTTAATCACAAAAATAGTGGTATCGTGCTCTTGCTATTGGATCGGTCTTCCACCCATTATAGGAATACTCAAACCATAGACTTCTGCATTCAAACTCAAATTTTCTTGCTCTTTCCTCCGCGCCACATAAAACACTAGTTGCCGCTATTAGGTACAGATATCTACAAATCCCTTAAATTTAAGTCGAAGAACAGTGCTCCTCATTTATTCGCCAAGCCACAGGAAAAACAGCAAATTGATTTAAGGACGAACAGTTGCCTTTTTTCTGTTGTATTTGAAAACTCAAGTACATTTGGAACAGCAGTAAATTTCTTCGTGGTTCTGGTATTTACCCAGTGAATCTCAACATAATACCAGTAAGTGCCTTTTGAAACTGAGAGAGAAGACCTATCCGTGGCTTTTTTCACCTTTCGTTATTTCATATTTCTCTAGTATTGATCTTTATTCCATGCATTTAGCTCTTTTACGAACATTTTCTCTATTTTTGACATGTTGTAGTTCGAAATGTTACAGTATTTTAAACTCTTCTTTATATCTTCTGTTTACTTCTAATAAATATTATAGGAATTTATCACACGTTTAATTTATAATTTGATACATGTGTGTATATTATACATATTACCGCTATGTTGGTGGAAAATGAAATTCGTAGACATCAGTTTAATTTGGACTAACAGTGCCACTTGAAACATTATAACTGATTACATAACAATAAAATCTTCTGTATGCTGTCTGGAGTTTTCATGATGAAGAGCACTTGGTAATACTTCATTCACACTTGGTAATACTTCATCAAAAGGAATAATGTATGCATATTACATCTAATGACATTATATAAAATTGGAAAGTTTCCTCTTCTGAAGGGGACGATAGCCCTGATCACCCCCTGGATTCACCCTTGCGTTACACTCCCTCTGCGCGTTGTAGAAGTTATATAAGAATTACATTCTAAGCTCTTACTTCTTGTCCTTACAACGATTTGCATATTTTTCACAGTATTGTTGTTGTTTAGGGACAAAAGTGCTATTTAAAAGAGCACAAGTTGTTAAGAAGAAGAAGAAGAAAACATATAAAGAAATACTTTAAGATTTTGTATTGTATCTATATAATCTCCTATTTTGGTTGCTATGACAACCTGTTTTATTTTGTTGATATTGTAAATAAGAAACATAGAAATATACTCCATTTTGTAGGAATTGAATTTTCGTTATTTTTAATGTTTCAAATTCGATATATATATAGATATGTACATATATTAAAGTGCATAATCGTGGCGTGTGATTCATTATAATCTTGTGCAGTTTATAAATATTAAACTATATTTGGAACTGGAAAGTGTGACGACAGAAGCATGTTACATATAGATGGTGCCGAAACGTGACCGTCGACATAAGTCAGAAGTTTCAGTAAACTATCTCATAGCCTCAAACATAACGGATTACATTTTATTGCTAAATAAAAGGAAAATATGTCATACAACCAAAATGAATATTCAAAGTGATGAGAATACCAGTACTAGAGTTGAAGATGTCAATATACCAGTAACTGTGACATGAACAGATGTGATTGATCTTATACGACAGCTAGTGCAGCAAATGAATTCCATGATACGTCAGTTGGATTCCAAGTTGGATTCTAAAATGGAACAATTAACACAACAAATAGAACAGTACACGGATACCAAAATGGAGCAAGTAACACAAAAATTGGATACAAAAGTAGAGCAAATAGCGCACCGTTCAAATACTAGACTAGATCAAATATCGGAACAGATATATACCATAAATACCAAACTGTAATTAACCGACAATAGGAAAGAACTAATTATCGATAGCTTTGGGGTGGTGAGAAGTACAGTCTGTGTATTAGAAACTCAAGTTAATGGCAATACAAACCAAATTCGGAGACTGTAACAAGAAGTACAGACCATGAAAGAGAAAATTAGTACAGCAAATTGTAATCGCGATCCGGCCAACGTAGCGTATATGGAACGAAAGAGACCTGAATCAAGACCATGTGAAGACGACAGTAATCCATCAGAATGTTATTCTGAAAGGGATGACACCGCTTCTAATATCGATTATGGAGAAAGAAGACTGCATCGAAGAAACAATACACACGTAAAACCTAGACATCTAAGGTATTTTGGTAGGACTACCAGCCTAAAGTTTAATGAAACAAAATCCTTGACTAAATTTAGCGGTAGATCTAAGGATATCCCAACTAGTACCTTAGAAATATTTGAAGAGGAATGTGACCTAATTGGTGTAATTAAGGCTAATATCCTCCAAATTTTGCCACATATTTTTTACGATCTTGTCCGCCATGGTATAAATCTATCAGATTTAACTTACGTAATTATTCAGATTTTGAAAATGCGCTTATGGCAAATTTTGAGAACGACCTTATTTTAGCAAACCGTAATGTCTGGATTATAAACGGACGTTTTGATCCTAAAGTGGACAAAATCTTATAGATTTTGTAACTTCAGCATGCAATGACTTGAAACAGATCAATTCATATTATCAGGAATCACCGTTATTTCATCAATGCGAGTATTATTACCGTTTGGACTACAGCTAATATTGATCTATTCGCAGTGTATTAATTCAATCATTTAGTTATGATAGTTGAAAATTATTAGAGTCAGTCTATGTTGCAAGGTAATACTAACTAAATTCAAGCTAACCATATTGCTGTTCGAAATATCAATGCTAGAGAACAATGTAATCATAATACAAGAAGTAATATTGGATTTTCTCGTAATGGTAATATGACCTAAATTAATTTTAGAAGAATCATAAGTAATAATCACACAGCTTTTAGGAGCAATGTAAACCACCATTCTAATTTTCCACGAACAACCTAATTTCGTACTATTTACATAAGTGGCAGAAATTTTCAAAATAGAAGCTTAGAACTGGTGAAGTTAATAACATACGGGACTGTACACAAGATTGTGCCACTCAATGCAACCTAATCGAATATTTGATAATGTAACTTGAGGTAAAGTTATGCCGTCCATCAAAACATATCCAATTAGTTTTTGTTGTGTTTCACTTTAATATTATGAATTAATTTGTGATTCGTACTTCGTTTGAATTCCAGACAGTTATATTAATGATTGCAAGAAATGCATGAGAATTAAGGATAATTTCCAATCTATATACACTCATATTTACAATTTATTTAGGTTATAGAATCGTTGTAACTTTCACTTCGCGCGCATGTTATGCAATCACACCTATGCCTGAACACAAATATTGTCTATCAAAGTTATGCCAATTAGGCGGCGATTAATGAAATATGGTATGTTGTATTTTAAGTTACACCAATTTTATTGTTATCAAGCACAAATGGTATTGCGTTAAAGAATCTATTTAGGACCTAAATAGGTAACTAACTTACCATATTTTCAACATGTCTTTCTCATTACTAACAATGAAATTTAAAATAAAATCCACTATCAGAAAATATAAGAATTATATTGGAACAATTTGAAAATAATATAGTGTTTCATGAACTTTAAGTTTTATGTCTAAATGCTATTCAAAAGTAAGGTAACCACTTATACGAAATGCTTAACGGTCTAGGATTCTTTCCTCAATTGTAATCAATTTAAGAGGTTCTATAGTTCGGGAGCCTATATACAACGATAACGTATATTTTGTATGTTCCTCGCAATATTGTTTCCATATAGGACCAAAAGTGCTATTTAAAAAAGCAGAAGCTGTTAAGAAGAAGAAGAAAACATTTAGAGAAATAATTTATCATTTTCCATTGTATGAATATAATCACTTGTTTTGGTTGCTATGACAATCTGTTTTATCTCGTTGATATGGTAACTAAGAAACATAAAACGAAGAACCATCTTGTAAGAATTGAATTTTCATTATTTTTAATGTGTCAAATTCGATATATATTGCACAATATACATATAATTGTGGTATATCAGGTGCATAATCATGGTGTTTGATTCATTATAATCTTGTACACCTTATAAATACTAAACTATATTTCGAACAGGGGACTGCAACTACTGAAGCACATTACATCCTTATTTTCTTTCCGCACGTTAAAAAAGATAAGAAAACACGCAAACGTGTAAAATGCTAAATATATTCATAGCACAAATCCATTTTACTTATGTAAAAAGTAAGTAAATTAAATGAATAAGCAATATATAAATCTATACAGTATATTGGTACTATATGTTTCCAGTATGATTAACGCAGTTGTGAGGTTAATAATCTATTTTCAATCCCGATACTAGTTATTTTACTTATGCCAAAATACCATTGTTTTAAATAGCGTATTGTTGAAAATTTTAAATGTCTATAAAAATATTAGCATATCACTGAATATTTATTTTTATAGATGCACTAAACATACACCACATAGGACGACCAAACCGCAAATTTATGCCACTGATTATTGGTGGTGTTCCTGTAGAGGAAGGTGAATTTCCTTTTGTGGTAAGTACAATATATTAAAATACATATAGTGAAAAAATTATTATACAGGTAAATTTTAAGAGATTATCACATCTCAAAGAAGCATTATGTATCACAATATTGTCGCTAAAAAGAGTAAAATTAATAACGAGTTATGTTTCAAATATGCCCCTTTACGTATCAAATGTGGCAATAAGAGAGGAGAAAGAGATTTTTTGAATAATTGAGCGTCTAAAGTAGATTTTTGATTCAAACACTCTTCTATCATTAAATCTTTCATGGTTAAATTTTACTACTTCCTTGATTTTTAACCCTTGTGTACTTCCAACAAATTGTTACACAGGAATTAGTATGTGGTCTTCTAGGTCCCCATCTAAATTAAGTAACTCTAAGTGTACCGAAAATAAAATTTCTCATTATATATATTAATATATAAATTTTTGTTGTTTCTTATTCGGTCTTTGAAAAAAAAATTACAGCCACTATCTGCTGATATTGAAAAATAGTAAATTCAAGTTTGTAGTACCTACAATATTAATATTTTTACCATATAGTTTTCTTCTCAATTACTATCAACTCTTTCTTTTGGTAACGTGAACATCGTATTGACATAAAATAGCAGAAACGACACAAGCAATAAAAATCGAATACGGCTCATAGAAGCTACACAAGCAGGAAGTCCAGCGGCATCACTTGTCCAAATCTCTTTCGTGCTAATTTTCAAACTCTTCTTGAGACAAAACAACAGAATTAGCCGAACAAGGACTTTCAAATCAGAAATCTCTGTTATTATATGTAAAACTGGCTCCAGATTAGTATTTACTCCAAACAAGAGAATACGTCTCATTAGTCCAACTTTATATCACTTGAAATATGGATTCATCTAAAAATTAATGGAAAAATTTCTCCGGACTATCGACTTTCTTCCCTGCTTCTTTTGTCCCAAGTATAACATGAACTATATAGTACTGTCGAGTTTTTCACGCTGACTTAAATTGTTTTCCAGATATGTCCTCCTCTTCATTTAATTTCATTTTTTTCTATGGATATCCTCTTCCATTTCGGCACTTTCTTCACTGGATATTTACAAAATTGGCTCTGATGTGTCACTTTCACCCCAGCTAAAATTGTTATCACAGTCACAGTCACCGACGTCTTCGTGTTCCAATTTTTTTAGAATATCGCTATCACTGAGCACATGTTTTCGATCTATTTTACAAAGTCCATCATAAAACGTACAGCGTGGTATGTAACTGAGTAATGTACAAAACGTAAGTAGAAGTCACGACTTCTCATTATATCATACAATATCATGAGAAACTACAAATCAGAATATATTGCAATATAACTGCAAGTGGAACCTATAAGTTTTATTTTAATTTTTGTATGTCAATGTGCTTACAAGAGGAACGTACCACGACACAATGATAGTTTTAATTGTACTATCTGTTGGCTTTGTGCTAGCTCTGGCTTTTAGTCTAAATTAAGAATGAACAGTAAATGTATACGTACATAAACATTACCATGGTGTTTTTTGAGACCCGAACACACAAAAAATGTTCCTTACGCAGAACTAAACAGACAACTGAAATGTTTAGTAGGTATATTTAGCATACTCTTGGGAAAAATACAGGAGAAAACGTAATTGTAATCACACTCGCTTCAAAGATATATCAAGGTAAATTCCTTTGTGGTCACAAGTGACCCCATGGTAGTACACAAGGGTTAGTATTGCTATTTAAATGACCCAATTGTGATATTGAAAAATGTGTTATATTTATTTTCAGCATTCCCTGAGAATAAATTCATTCTTACTCTCTATATTTGGTTTAAGTCCTGTCTCCTTTAGCCTAGCTGGCATAACCGTGGGACGTAAAACTCAAAAAATTCATTTTCATTTCTGATTTAAGTCGAAATTGGTGCTAATATAGGACTTTCGGTGTCAGTAAAGGCGTGTAATTAAAAAAAAGTTTGATTTAATAGGGGCGTAAGTGAGATTTCACCCAGTTTGAATCAAACGCATAAGTTGCTTTTAACATGCATGGTTAGCCTCCTGTCAAAATTGAAACCCAATATCTGAATTAAATGCTGCATATCACATTGCTTTAAGAAAGCAAATCACACTTCTTAAAGTTTTAACATCGTTTTTAACCAAATGTCTATTTTAGAATTACACCCTTATTCCATCAAACTTCTCAATTGTAAAAACACAAGTCCAACTTTGGGTATCTTCGGAAAAAAGTAAACCTGGTTCGAACCTCCAAGCCAGCCTTTGCACTCGGGAAAACTTTGCAGATGTGCTTTTCTTCTTTTAAATATAATAAGACTTGTTACCAAGTGTAGAAAAAAAGCAACATTGATTGAAATACTTAATGATATAATATTTCGAAACCTTGTATTAATGTCAGCAGATGCTTGTTTGTCATTTAGCTCTTCATACGTGATGGAACATTTAGATTCGTAAACGAATCTTTCCATATGTAAAAGAATGCTCAACGTTAAGACATAGAACACAATTCTCGCCTGAGTACTAAAGTAAAAGTCAAAGTAGAACAAAAACAGCTAGTTGATTTGTAGTTGATATGAATGTCATTATTATCTTGAGAACCGTTATACATGATTCGCTAAAAGCGTGTTTCCGAAAGTCCTTGTGTTAGCTCACTGGTAAGGTGTCGAATTTCACATCTTAAGGTTGCGAGTTCGATTCCCATCTGGGACAATAATTTTTGTGAAATTGTATTTTCCGCAATGCATGAAAAATTATATAAAATAATTGATTAAATACACCAGTTGTATATATATATATCACATAATCATTGCAGAACATAGTAATTATTATGTTTAAAATATAACATCTGAGATAGGTAGGTGTTCACAGTAGGTACACAAATAAATTATGTAGTGTGTTTATTTTCAGCTATATGTTATACAGTTGTAACTTCTGAATATTCTCATTACAGCATGTCATTTACATTCGTGAAATACAGTATATTCCTACGGATATAGAAAGTGTATAAACAGAGTATCCAAAGTACCAAAGAGTATTAAGATTATCGGATCCTGCTTCAAGACACATAATTTTTCCCGATCCCCTTAACGTCACTGGAAGAAACACAAATTCTCTTTAGAACGGAATGTCGTTACTTAGAGTGTCATTCTAATACGTTGAATATTCTTTTGTATATTCATCTCTCTCTCTCTCTCTCTCTCTCTCTCTCTCTCTCCCGCTTTGTTTATGTGTGTGTGTGTGTTGCGGAATATCAAAGTTAAATACACCATTTGCAAAGTATATGAGGATTACTGTCATCCAATACCAGAAATTGAAAGTCGTGTTTGGGTTGCGTGTTCATGTTAGCTCACTGGTAGAGTACGGGCTTGGCAATGAAAAGGTCTTGAGTTCAAATCCTCCAGCGATTTATCATTTTTTTTAGTAGAATTGCACGGAAATCGGATACAAGGAGTGATTTACTTCTAGAAATATTTTCAGAAGCGTTTAGGTAGCCCTGAAAAGGGCTGTTTTCGGGAGTTAAGGCGGGGACACTAATATTGTGTCCAAGACCCTTCTGAATTTATTAAACGCCCCATTCTTCTGGGCATGGAATCTATTAAATGGGTGACAAATCTATCTCCTTCCCCTACCTCCAGGCATGCTCCGGAAACAAGATGCCACATTCATCCTGAGTTCTTGGTGGATTTGCCTCAGGGCACTGTCCCTTAGAGTACGCTTCACTTCTGCCCATATATTTTCCATGGGATTGAGGTCTGCTCCACAAGGCGGCCAGTTAATTAAATCAATCTCAGGCTGCCTTGCGAACCATTCCTGAACCACACGGGAAGTATGTACTGGCGACTGGTCTTGCTGGAACTGAATTACACCATCAGGCTGAAATACTCGTACAGATGGCACCGTGATATTACTCATAATGTGTAAGTACTGAGCATTGTCCAGATGTCCTTCAATTCTGTGAAGCTGTCCTGCTCCGTGACTGGAAATCCATCACCTACATGAAATAGATACATGGCCACTACGATTGCAAGCGGCCACATACCCAGGGTCATATCGAGTGCCTCCCGGACGATACTAAAAACGGCGTCCGTCATTTGATGTTGTGAATATGGATTGATCTGAGAAAACTACGTTTTCCCAATTGCGACCAGCAAACGCCTGTGCAAACGCGAGACGGTAATTTTTGTGGTTGTCTGAGAGGTTTTTGCTTCACGGCAGCAACACGGCCACGTAACCCAGTATGACGAAGTCTTCGCAGTGCAGTATACCTACTACCAGGAAAGAGAGAAGTTTTCCTTAGCTATCAAGACGTCCTTAGTGAATCTAACCGGGCTTCGTTTACTAATCTCGCATCTTCGGCTTCGGTTGACACATGAGGACGAACCGGAGATCGTACATTAGAAGTCTGACCTCTAGCACCATATTTCCTAAACCATCGCCTTCCTGTAGAGGCCGGGACACTTACTCGCCTGCTAGCAGCAGCTGCAGAATAGCCTTCCAACTCCCATAAAGCAATTAGTGCTGTACGTCTATCCATAGTTACCAATGTTCTGAGCTGTGAGCAGGAAGCAATAAGTAAAAGCTGGTACCTGGCGTGTGATTGCTTACATGCACGACACGCCTATTGCGGGGAACGACTTGGTCAACGACTCGCGAAAGAAATCTGAAAATGGTGCGCCGTAATAATAATATTCAAAACAGTTTTTATAAAGTAATATTAATACATACGAAGAGCTGTTTAAAGAATGAATGGTTATACTGACTTTACACGTATAAAAAAATATACCATATACCAAACAGATTGATCGATATGATGATAGCTCTTTCGAGACGAACACTTTCGAAGTCCAACTTCGAGTATCTTAGGAAACAAGTAAACTAAAGCTGCTGGTTCGAACCTCCAAGCCAACCTTAGAAATCGGGAAAAAATGTAGAGAAATGTTTTTCCTTCAGTTAAATATAATACGACATGTTGAAATGATATTAAGTGTAGAAAAAAAGTAACATTGATTGAAATACTTAATGATGCAATATTTCGAAACTATGTATTCACACTCTCGTTTCGTCATTGTGATTTCCATATGGAAAAGAGCATTTACGTATGAGGTCAGTTATATTCCAGAAGCATCTCCAAAAGTGGTCATGTTAGCTCAGTAGTACACCCCCGAGCGTTTAAATCGTGAGTTCGATACCCATTCAGGTGAGATTCTTTTATGATATTCTACTTTCCTCAATGCATGAAAATTATGTAAAATAGTTACATTCATCAGTCGTATATATCAATTGAATATATATATTCATATCATTTCACGACATAACTAATACTTATCTCTAAAATATGAGATCTAAGGTATTGACAGAACGTCGGTATGTTATATGTGAATATTAAATACAATTTAAGAAAATCGTGTAATAGCAATAAATAAGTTATGTAATGTATTTATTTGCAGCTATTTTCATACGCAGGCAACTTTTCAATATTCGCACTACAGCATTTAGGTAGAGCATATCGAAAATCGGATCGTGGTTCAAGACAAAAAAAAACTAGCTAGCCCCAAACTGTCGCGTAAGAAATTCACGAATCGCAAAAGATTGAGAGCGGTAATACCTTAATCGCTCTCTCTCTCAAACCTCTCTTATCTGCATTTATACATATAAAAGTGTATGTATGTATGTTCCAACAAAACTCATGTATGCCTAGAGCAGGGTTTCTCAACCTGAGTGTCATGGCCCCTAGAGAGTCACGAAGTTAAGCGGAAGAGATAAACATAGTTAGAATCTAATACCGGATATTATTTTTAAATATTATTTTGAATTTTGTTCTGTTAGGCATACTTTTATTTTTTATACATACTCTAAAGAACAATAAGAAATAAGTCTACTAAACATTTTCAAAGGGTGCAGAGTTGTTTAAAAATGAATTTAAATGAAAGGGGTATGATATGAAACTAATGAGACTTGTATATAGAAATACTAGAAAAATACACGTGCAATAAAACCTGCACATTGAAATACAATTAAAATTGAAACCTAATGAGATACCTAAGCATGGCGTAATTTCACTAGTGCAGCAATGCTTGGTTCAATCTTCGTGACGAACATTATCAAGCCGTTTCCAACTGGTAAGCGATTTCTTGTCTATGTTTTAATGTTTACCATGAAAAAAAAACAAACACACACTTTCGCACAGGTACGATATAGCAAATGGAATTATTACTTTTAAAGCAGCAGACCAGGACCAGGATATTCTTCTTTTCTCATCAGGCAGAACTTGTCCAAGGCCTTTTTACAGAAAACCAGTTGCAAAGACTTGTCGATTGATCATTCTGATATTTGTCAAGAAGTGTTGGGCTTAGATCAGATATTTAATGACCTCTTCAATGAAGGAGTTTAACATCGATCTTGAACCAGCACCTTCGTCGTTGGGAATATAGATATTACAGTTACTGAATGCACTGTCAGTGCCAGACGCCGAAAAAAGGGGCCACAAATTTCGGAGGAAGTGTGTTACTCATGTTAGGAAGGTGCATGTGCACATGTATAAAATAGAAGGAAAAACGTAGTAAAATATGCTCAAAAACAAGGAAAGGCAGGGTTTACTTTTGAAAATTGTCTTGAGCTTCGTACCAACCATTGTGCCGCTTCGCAGTTTGTCTGTCGACCTCACTCATATGTACGGAGACATAATCGTATACCCGGGCGCTGATTTTCCACGCCACGGCACTGTTCACTATAAACAAGAAACTGATTCTACTATTTGGTCTAGGAATTAATTAGTGCGGTTGGTACGCACACATTGAAGCTGTAGTACAAACACAAAATACATAAATACCTTAAGAAAAATATTGACCATCGCTAGCCACCACTTTCGTCCATCTGTCAGGCAATGTACGGATTCTGTGGTGAAAGAAGTCCTCATCCTTGGAAGCGATCCAGTCAGAGACCCATGTTTCGATATCTTCTGACGAAGTAAACATCTGTCCAATCAAATCGTTGTTCATGCAATCGAACAAGTAGTAGTCCGAAGGAGCAACGTCTGATGAATACGGCGGGTGGGGTAAAACTTCCCATCCGACATTTTCTAAATAGGTTTTGACCGGTTTTGCGACATGTGGGCGAACGTTATTATGTTGAACAATACGTTTATCATGTCTGTTCTCCCATTCTGGTCGTGTTCTGGCCAGAGCTTGCTTCAAACGCATTAATTGTCGTCGATAACGTTCTCCATTAATAGTTTCACCCGGTTGTAGCAGCTCATAGTACACCACACCTTTCATATCCCACCATATGCACAGCATAACCTTTGCACAGTGAATATCTCGTTTTGGTTTTGATGGACCTGGTTCACCTGATTTCACCCAGGCCTTTTTTCGTTTAGGGTTCTCGTAATGGATCCACTTCTCATCACCCGTAATAATTCGATGCAGAAACCCCTTTCTGCTCTGTCGTTGAAGCAGCAATTCGCAAATGGTTTTTCGTCTTTCAACGTCTCTGTCTTTCAATTCATGTGGAACCCAATGTGACATCTTTTGAATCATTCCCATGGCTCTCAAGCGTTTGGAGACTGTTGTTTTATCAACGCCTAATGCTGCTGCAAGTTGTTCCTGCGTTTGACACGAATCCTCCTCGAGCAATGCTGTCAATTCTTCGTCTTGAATTTTTTGGCTGTCCAGTTCGCTCTTGGTCTGCCAAGCCGAAATCACCACTTCTAAACCGTGCAAACCACTTCTGACACGTTCGCTCAGCTAGAGCATGGTCACCATACACTTCCACCAAAATACGATGACTTTCAGTCGCACTTTTCTGCATGTTAAAGTAATGCAGCAGGACACCCCGCAAAAACACTTTCTCAGGCACAAATTGCGCCATGTTCACTTAACTACAAACTGGTGTTGTTGACGCTTTAATCCACTGCCCTATACTACGAACGATACGCGATGACAGGGGTTTGCAACACATGTGTGGATACACGGAACTGTGGGACGCTCCGTTCGTTGCGCCATCTCTTGTCCACCCGCACGAATTAATTCCTAGTCCAAATATTATATAAATAGGTATGTTAAAAATCCCACACAAGCTTATTGTAAAGGATCGCTGGCAAGAGGAAGTGATAAAAGGGGACGTGGTAGGAATTAAATTGAGAGCCACTGCCCTAGAGTAATTTTAACCACATTTTTTATAGTCTAAAAAAAGTGTTGATGGGTTACCTATGGTGAATGGGAGGGAGATACATATAAAAGATTACTGTGTCGAATTCATAGTTTTCGGGGTCGCTTAGAGAAATAATGTGACTTTCGATTTCCCTTAACTCCGATTAAGCTCTTATTAATAGGGATGGGCACGAGCGACTTTTCTTTGAAACTCGACTCGACTCGAAACAGACATCTTTCAGGTCTACTCTAGGACTTGGCGCGAAAAATTTCCTGCTAATCGACTCGGATTACAGTCGAGCCGAACCAAAATCAGGCAAATCCTGTGTGTAGTCCTACGGAGACAATACATAGGCAATAAAATTATTCTCTTATCAATTATACTACTATTGTTATTACTGCTACTACTACTACTACTACTACTAATAATAATAATAATAATAAGTCGGTAGTCATGAAGTCTACAATTCAAAGACATCGTTCATTACTCTAAGCTGTAAGCGTCGGTGGACTACAGATGGTCAACTCTTGACCTCACGCCAAAATTGGTGGTCCCGCAGTGACGATCCGCGGTGTCCCCAGTTCCATTTTGAAAATTTTACTACCATTATCAGAGACGCAATGAAACGCCAACGAACCACAAAATTACTCTCACAAAATATGTTATATTGCCTGTATGTGTGATTTGTTTATATTTAGGTGAGTCAGAAAAACACTAAACAAATACCTCGCAAACTATCAATATTACGATTACTATTCATGTATTCTTCTGACTTCCCCACTGAAACGATAATTAGAATCTTGCTTGTTGAAGGATAAATCATTAAGGTTTTAATTTAACCAATCAGACCAACCCCTACATCTCGAATTCTAGGAGGGAGATACATATAAAAGATTGCTAGAAAATGATCGATATTTGTGTCGAATTCATAGTTTTCGGGGTCGCTTAGAGAAATAGTGTGACTTTCGATTTCGCTTAACTCCGATTAAGCTCTCAGTAATAGGGATGGGCACGAGCGACTTTTCTTTGAAACTCGACTCGATTCGAAACAGACAACTTTGAGGTCTACTCTAGGACTTGGCGCGAAAAATTTCCTCCAACTCGACTCGGATTACAGTCGAGACGAAACAGAACCATCCAAATCCTGTGTGTAGTCCTACGGAGACAATACATAGACAATAAAATTATTCTCTTATCAATTATACTACTATTGTTACTACTGCTACTACTACTACTACTAATAATAATAATAATAATAAGTCGGTAGTCATGAAGTCAACAAGGCAAAGACGTCGTTCATTACTCTAAGCTGTAAGCGTCGGTGGACTACAGATGGTCAACTATTGACATCACGCCAAAATTGGTGGTCCCGCAGTGACGATCCGCGGTGTCCCCAGTTCCATTTTGAAAATTTTACTACCATTGGCAGAGACGCGATGAAACGCCAACGAACCACAAAATTACTCTCACAAAATATGTTATATTGCCTGTATGTGTGATTTGTTTATATTTATGTGAGTCAGAAAAACATTAAACAAATACTCCGCAAACTATCAATATTACGATTACAAGGGATGTGTTCTTCTGACTTCGCCACTGAAACGATCATTAAAATCTTGCTTGTTGAAGGATAAATCATTAAGGTTTTAATTTAACCAATCAGACAAACCCCTACATCTCGAGTTCTAGGAGGTGGAACCGTGAACCATTTCAGATATATTGCTTTCTGGTGGGGTACTATCTATGTGCAAAATTTGAGCATAATAGCCGACATTCATCTTTGGTACCTCTTCTCTTTAGTACAATTTTAACAAAAGATGGTGTGGGTCAATGAAAATTTGATCCACGACCCACCATGACCCACTATCTCCCAACACCCAAATGACCCATTGGCCCACTCTGACCCATCATCCATCGTGATCCACTCTGAACCACCACCAAATATGAATCACTTTGAACCATTGCGACTAACTCCGACCCACCAAAACCCATCGTCATCAACTCTGACCTATGATCCACGTCCTCGTCTCCATTGACTAAAGAGGTTACACTTGTAATAAAACAAGATTATGAAATTATCACTTATCGAAGTTTGAAATGCTACCGTCAATGGCTCAAGCACCTCCTTGTTACAATACTGGTGGACCTGACCTTTAAGATATACAATGGTAAAGTTTATTCTCATCTTCCGAATTAAAATGAATTTAAATTTATCATATATAATTATTTCTTTGTTGCCTTATATACACATTTCAGTAGAAAATAATATGAAATTTAAAAGTCTCAAATCAAGGAAATGCAAACGAACGTAAAAAAGAAAGAAAAACTAATTTTCCATATAATTAAGCTTGCCGTACTAATTGAAAATGCCCATGTAATTAAGTTTAGAATACAAAGTTTATGACCATTCTCTCTCAACTTTATGGCTTGATTACCTTATGTTCTGAACGCTCCATATATTTAACACCAGCTCTGCAATTATAAATAGAAAGCAGTGGGTATATAATTCGAAGAACTGTAGTTTTCATATCAATCGTTTTTCATTATTTTTACAAATCAACCCACTACTAATTACCAATATATTGAAAATGCACCTCCCGCTCATAAAAAAAATAATTTTTAAAAATCTCAGGACATATTCTGTTTATTTTGAATAAAGAGTTAAATGTTGAATTTCAGCTCGTAGTTCAAGGCCTTGTGAGATACTAAATTTTTTGCAAAAAACGGACTTCTACCCCCCTAAGGATATGTAATATAATTGTTAAGTTTGTTTATTTTTGGTCCCTTCGGTTCAAAGTATTGCTTTAATTAACTTCTAAAATCTACTAGAGTTTACAAATGAATTATACCATTTTCTTTTTACTGTCAACCTTTAATTATTTTAGGCCAATACACTCAATTAAAAAGGAGCCTTTCTGAATCCGAAAAACTATAACAATAACTATGATCGCACTTGGCATTACCATAAGCCACTAAAATATCCAAAGCCACTCTTGCCTTATCAACCTAAAATAACAGTGTCCACTCTCGGCTCTTCAACCTTATTATCAACATCCACGCTTGGCTCATAAATCCTAAAATATCAATTGCCACACTGGCTCTAACTTCCCTTAACAAATACAAAAGACTTCAGCCACTTATGGCTCCAACTCTACATCAGCAAGATTACACATTATTTATTTCTACTTAGTAACATCCTTCATTTGTTGTTTCTATTTTCCAACACTTTGTCCGATTATTCAAAATCAACACCATGTTCGGCTAACTAATATAACCCAACACTCTCCCGGGTATTGCCAAAAAACTAATTGTCGAAAGCACAGTCTCATCCCAATATTCTCCCGGGGATTACCGAAATAAAACAGCAAAAGAATTCAAGGTCTACATAACTACAACAAAAGATGATCTCTAATTCCCGGCTACATTTTTTCCGGTCCATCATTTGATATCTTTCTTTTCCTTTTCAACCTCTGTTCAAGCTCATTAATCTTGCCCCTCATCTTCTGCATCCTAAGATCTCTACACACAAACTCGGTATACATTCGCACTTTTGCTCTCGTCGTCCCCAATAACTACATATTTCTCCGCCCCTTCATCCCTTACTTAAAAATAAGACTTAATTCGAATATGCTTAATTAGTGAATTTATTACAGTTAAATACCACTCACTAGATGCTACAGCTACAACTACGTATCAAAAAATAACAAATGTAAAACATGTTCTGAATTATTTTTAGATTTCTAACGCTATTATTAAATATATTACAATAGTAAAAGAGGATTGTTCATGAAATAGTATATTTGCTCTTGATTTTTAACTTTTTCATAAGGAAAAAATAAGATATTATTCAAGTTTTAACTTCGCACGCTGCAAATATGTTGCCCTCTAAGCAATGGGACTTATGTGAAATATGGACTAATGTGGACTAATGGGAAATGCGGCAGTGTTAGCTGCGCTGAAAACTTACGATTCGATTCTGATATCGGTTGATGTCGATATTTTTATGGTGCTACGTAACCACCCTTGGTGCTAATGGGCGCTTAATTGGACTTGAATTGAAAGTAGGACTATTCACCTAAGCGACCACGAAACTATGGATTCGATACTAATATCGACCCGTTTCTAGCACTTTTGATATGTATCCCGACAATACTCTTTTCCAGACTGTAAGAAATATAGTTAAAATTGCTCTAGATATATCAGAATTATGTTGAAACACACACATACATCCACTTTTATATTCTGTATAAATAGAGATTGAGCGAGCGAGCGAGAGAGAGTGAATCAAGGCATCACCATTTCCACATTGCAAAAGCATATATCAGGAATTTATATAGGCGGAACTAGAGAGGGTCCAGTGGGTGCCGGCTCCGCCTAGGAGCAAAGCTGGCCCTCCCCAGAATTTTTATAAAGGATGAAAATAATATTATTAACTTACCTCAATTTACGCATGACAATTTTAATGATGCTTGCATTCGACATGTTTAATAGTGTCTATATTCGTCCACCTATCGACTTTCTTTTTTTAAATATGAGTCTACGATCTTGTGCCTGAACGTAATAAAATAACTGGACCAATGTGATAGTGGACAGTATAGCGACCTCTTGACTTGCGCTGTATGCGATTTTTTTATTTGGTAGCTTCATTAATGTATTTTTTTTGTATTCTTTCAAGTAATTCATTTATTGACGTAGTAATTTTTCTTATTTATATATGTGTGATAAATCAATCTTATTGTTATCATTTTATTTATAGCATACTGTAGTAATGTTCGAACAGTTACGATTTTCAGAGCAAATTATTAAGGTACACTAATAAAACAGAATGGAAAGAAAGAAAGAAGCTGAACTCTTGAACTGCTAAACTGAATCATTTACGCATGTAATAACCATTCAAAAGTCACTATTCAATATCGTTTGTTGCTTTTCCTCGTCCTTCTTTTTAGTATTAGTATTAGTATTATTTATGAACTGAAGTTTGTAGTTACATTCTTATGGTATAAACTGTAATCAGATGCGCATCAAAAAATTTTTGTTCAAAGTGTCGAAAGTTGGCAAGGGTACAATATTGCAAGATACAAACACGTTGTTATTCTGCGTTCGAGTAAACCATAAATCATTTCCAAGTAGCGTAAGTTGTGCACCACATGAACAATTTTGATATTCTGCTTTCGAAAATGCAGTGTATTTGTGCTATGGTAAAGAAGAAAATATGTTCCTGATAACCTGATATTTTAGTTTCATGCTGTAAAAGTTACATGGGTATCGCAGCAATAACAAGCAGTGTTAGTAGTTTGAGGGAAATTCCCCTAAACTAGAGAAATTCTTGCGCTTACTGATTAGCCTATATAAATATTTAATTTTTTCTATGTTCTTCGGAAATAAACCAATAATAATTTCACTGTTGAGTCAAGTATAGTTTTATTAAGGAAGTGTACATATGTACGTCAATTCACTAAGATTTCATACAGTGCAAATTGAATGAACATTCCATGAGTGTTCCCTGGTACAGACAAAACACAATCATTAAAAATATTTTTTTTTGAGGGTTCGGGTCCGGTGGGCTTTTTCGTGGATGTCCCCTGGCTGTAATGAGATTTCCCTACGGTTGACGCTAACGATGTAACTACAACAATACGCTTAAAAGCTCATAATGTAATTCAGGAATTTTACAAGTGTTGATATATTTTCTCTCTCTATTAAAAAATTGTGATCAACATTATTATCAATCAATTCTGCTGGTTAAATCTTTGTTCCATTAAATGTTTGTTGTTTTAATTTTTGTAATCACATTTGCTTCTCGATAAGATCATACGTCCTCCCGAAAATTGTAAGGTGTGTAATATAATATTTAATTTTAAAGATAATGGGAAACATCTTTTGTAGGAAAACGGGTAACTCAAGTCCGTCTACATGTCTTCTCCTCCTGCAAACACCAGTCAATATATTTATATAAATGAAGTGTAACTAATACTACCGTTTTCACGGTAAATATTGAGCATGGCACATTAAGCAAACGAATAAAGGTAAACCAGAAGTGGCTTTGTATTTTTATGAAAGGGGAGTTCGCTTACACGCTATCAAAATAAATGTTAAGCTATATTATCAATGTGAACAGTCTACTTTTATCTATTAGTACTAACATCGGATAGTTTCTAATCAAACTAATAGTTGGAAACATTTATTTTCAATGTAACAATATAGAATATCCATTACTGAGTAATGCCTGAATTGCACGACGTTTAGGAATTTTGAAATTTCACTCGAAGTTTATATTAGTGTTACTATCTGTGATGCATTTTTAAAGAATGAACTTGCTTTCGAATATTAAAATCTAAATACGAAATTTATTTTACATTTAAATACGAAAATAAATTATGATCATAAATACTCTATCACTCAATATGACAGCATTAGCACATTCCTAATAAGAGGCATTAACCCAACTATAATAAAACCCAACTATACCTCCTTCTATTATAATCAAATCCAAAGAATACTTACAGCTATTAGCGGAAATTGTAAGTACATAAAAAGTTTGACGATTGAAATTACATTCAATGGAAATCAAAGACAACACATATTCTAAAGACAATCGAATTATTATAATATTTAACAGGTTAATCTAAAATAAGCTGGTATACCAAAACATTTTCCCCTCTTATCTAATTTGTCAAGCAATACAAATCTTGGTACACACATTTCTTATCCCCTGTAGTAGTTCTTGAGATATATTTGGATTGTGTACTTTTACCCGCGGTTACTCCACAGGGCTTTAAAGTTGATGCGAGTGATTTTTAGAAAGAATTTTCCCGATATTTTCCTAAATTTACTTGTGCATATACGTTCTCAGCCCCACTACAAAGCAACTTTGGAAAGCTTGTTTAATAATGAAGAGAATGAACTAAAAACATGACTACCCCGTGAACAGCATTGGTCCAATAGCCATTTCATTGCAAGCGTACGATTTTCATTGTACTAACAGAGTAAACGGGTCCCTGGGACTTACTCCCTTGTCCGCGACACCTAATATTTTTGTGCATTAACATATTTTCTTATGCTTATCGAATTGACTAGGTTTAATTAGAAGATCAATTTGATAGGTTCATGACGTCATAGGTTCCTTTTAATGAAAAAAAAATATGATAGAATAATGATTTTTTAAATTTGCTTTTTCTGACATCTTTGAAGCTGTCTCCTATGTTCCTTGATCAGCCAAATATCTACTAAATACACTTGTTAATTAAGATCCACGTTTACTACTTTTATTTTTCCGTTCAAATAATTTAATTTTAGATCAAGTAAACATGTTAAGCTAAAATTACTCACTTTCTTTTAACTAGGAACTCCTCGGGTTTTTGTTATAAGATTTCTAAATTTCGAGTTTGCATGGTGTTTCAACGACTACTGAGTGCTAGTTGTGGAACAATATTATGTCAGATAAAAGAGTATTATATATGAATTAACAAACCTACTTGTTTTTTGGTGTGGCAAGAATAACAAATAAGAATTCTCGTGGAAGACAGTGAAGTTTACTATATCTTCTGAAATTTGTTAAAACTGTATTTTTTAAGAGTGAACATCTATGTACTTATATTACTTTCTTGCCTTTAGTGACACAATATTAACCACATAGCAACGTCTGGTAATTTGACTGTCGTCGCCCGAGCAGATTGGCAACTGAAACATCATAGTCTGTGGCTCTTTACAGCAATCCAGCAGTATTGTCTTAGCTGTAATGAGGACCAATTTAGTTTGCTTGAACAATTGTAATTTAAGTTAGTTAGGAAAACACGAGAATACAGTAATTGAAAATACTTCGTTAGTAATGAAAACCATTTTATGAAGGAAAGTATTGCAGACTTGTTTCGTGTTTCTGTTGCATTCGTGGTCGCAACTACTGAAAGGTAATTTGCTCCTAGAATAGTAACGCATCATTCTCTTAACGTTATATAAAGTTATTACTATATTTTCTTATTTTACTTACTTAATTTTCATGTTTAACGTTCATAAAATTTAACTTTCTAATTTACCTTTTCGTAATTGGCTGGAAAATTTCAAAGCTTTATCAATCATTAATTTTCCATGATAATGGATCATTATTACTGTCATCTAAAAGGAAAGGAGTAAACGACTGTAAAAGTACAATGAGGAAAAATATGTAGGTTTTTTATTTAAAAACCTAGGTTGCATGCCTCATTTCAGTAGTTTTTGGACTTAACGTACAACCTTATATAACCTCCTGCTGCAAACGTATGGCTGGAAACGTATGTGTTATAAATACTGTTGGGATAAGTGTAATGACATCAGTAATGTGATGTCATCTGCAGTAACAGTATATTAGTAGATACCATCTAGTTTTGTGACGTCATGTCCGTATGTAGCATATGGGTTAATAGTAACGAGACATACTGACTATGAGGACGGAGCATACATTCAAGAATTATGTAATACAGGTCATTTGCGTATGTTTCTTGCGTTCATTCCTGAGGCACCATCTATGATGAATGTATGGTCCGTACGTACGATTACATACATATACGTATTATATATATGTATTATTCGGATGTTTCTTATGTCGTCCACAGCTTGCCTATATACAGCATACAGAAAATTCGTATGCACCATACATACTGCACAGGTTTAGTTTACAAATCGTCCGCAAGCAGTCTATATATTAAATTATGTTGCTTACGGGTTGGCCAAATGTAATGTGTGGAGGTGTTCATATGAAGTATTTGATTTTACGTATTTTGCATGCTTATAGTCTTTTTGTAATATATGGATTGGACGTATGTAATATGTAGATTATACGTATGTTGTGTACAGGTTGGCCATATATAATGCATGGGTTGTACCAACTGTTTGTTTTTTTACCCCATTTATCCCTTTTGATGAGGTCCTATTACCCTGTATGGTTATATGGACATATATAGGGTCAATTTTCTATCATAACATTGATGCACCCCTTTAAAAATTTCAGATTTATAGCTTGACTCGCCCCTCAATTTTAGATTTTTCTAATTTAAGTATTTGGTATAATAGTACAGGACCTCAATATGTACCACTATAAATTTCGGTGGTACACCCCGTTTCCTTTCATAGGTAAAGAACTACCAAAAATCAAATTTCGAAGGTTATTGATCCCTCTTTGATGAGGCCTTATTACATTATGTGATTATGTGGTCATGTACAGGGGGTTCTTCCATTTCTTAAAATATAGGTACATCGAGGGTTCCATCACAAATTTTGGTAGAGGTACACAGGCCCACCCTTAAAGTTTTGAAATTTCCCAATTTAAAACTTTGATATAATAATACAGGACTCTAATATGTATCGCTAGTTATAAACTTTGGTAATCCATCTCGTTCCGTTTTACGGTTAAAAACAATTGATAAATATTAGTAAGATCATGTGTTCTGCTATTGACCCAATGTTTTTCTTCAATAAGGGCTTTATTATGTTATATGAATATATGAATATGTTAAGGGGTCTGCTTTCTCTTATAAAGCATGAATACATTGGTGCTTTTATCTTAAACTTTGGTACAATTACATTGGCTCACCCCTTAAAGTTTAGGAATTGCCCAATTTGGCATAATAATACCAGGCCCTATCAAATACAATTACAAATTTCGCTCTCTTTCATGGGTAAAAAAAATTAAAAAATGTAAATGAACCCCTTGATAAGGGTAAATGTTCACAGGGCATTCTCTTTATACTTTGATGATCACTTTTTATAATCTGTAGGTTACATAGAATCATTCTTTAAGTTTGGGAATTACCAAATAACAGTATTGAACATATAATGATATGGTTAATTTTAAGATATTTATATCGAGATAGGTACGTAGGACCATCCTTTAAATTTGGGAATTCTGATAAACAGAATTTTGCTTAAGGCGCGAAATTTGACAAAATAATTTGAACTTTAATCACAGCTCATAGTCTAAGATCATTGGTGGTGGTTGATTTGACCTTGAACTTTAGAAATCTTATAAGTATATGCTAAAAGTAGAAAAAGATCAAAAATGGAAAAGATGAAAATTTTCCGACTCATAAATAGTTCTCCAATTTTCCTATAGAGGACAGAAAATATTTCGATTCATGAAACCCTGTATAGCTTGTTCCTACATAGTACTGAAAATTGTCTGAGCCATGAATATTTTCAGATTCTTTAAACTATCTTTCACTTTTTAACATTTCTATACATGAATTCCATCAATTTTATAATTACTGAGAAATTGTTACTTGATTACTGATATTTTTTAGAACTAAAAAATTTTCCGGAAAAATTAACGGAAAATTTTCCACCTCACAGCACTAGTTAGGATAGGGTTGTCAAAAAAGAACTTTTCTATACATTTTAATTAACTGAAAGGTTTTTTTTAAAAAATGACTATATAATTAAATATGTGGTGTCGATCAAATACGTATTCGTTCAAAAGGCGATCGTCATTAAAAATACAGCACCAAGAGGAAAATAAGGTAACTACGCTAGAGTTTGCAGGTCGAGACCAAATAGAACAAGTCGAATATACGTAATTTTCTGCTCTGTTTGATGCGCGACAAAGTAGTGACGACGGGGCAGAACTGGCAAGCATCATCCTATCTGTCTAACATGTGCAGTCAAAACGTATCGAGGATAGGTTCTCTTTTTGTTTGGCAAGCCATGCGTCTTCGATCCGATGCCACAGCTCATCAACGTCAGTTAGAGATGTTTGCATTTGTAAGAAGCATTGTACAATCATCGATCTAAAATGTTTAAGCGGCAATATGTGGGAGCATCGGGTCGGATAAGGAAGCAGACAAAATGTAGTTAGTGTAGTGTATTCAGCAAGGTAGTGTAGGACGTTATACTTGAGAAATGACCTGAAATAAAGGGACCAGAATTGAATCTAAAACATCGTTAATAAACTGTTGAGCGTGCAAATGTCCATCAATGCGAAGAAGGCATTAACATGCACACAATAACACCCGACATATTAACACGGTATGCCAGACATACGTGCAGGCCTCATCCAACCTAGTGCTACGGACGAGAGAAGTGAATGTAGCCATTGTGAACCTGCATACAGAAGTAGGATTCCAATATCGCACATGGCAAGGATGCTACAGTGTCCAACGCTGCAAATGGCTTCAGTAAAAGAGGGCATTTGACCTATTGATTGTAATGTTATCGCAGACCATGATTTCCTTGATCCTTTAGGTTTACCTTCGAATAGTAGCTCTACTAACAGTTTAGAGAATGATTTCCGCAACGGCCACATTTAAAACCCACAATCACTTCACGAACCACAAAGTTATCTCCCTCTAAGTTCTCTAATTGCAATACTTGCGGTCCAGCTAATTTGCAATTGTGAGAACGCCTTCACAAATTCAACACAAAATACACGTAACTTTTCTCGGCACTGACAGCAGTTAATATTTCTGATTCAGGTATTTATGCAGGTAAAATTGTAAAGTAGGTGACTAACAAAAGTGTTGTCCATTGTAAGAGAAATTTCTATGGTTCGGATCTTGCAATCCAAAAATCATCATGTATTAATCTCTATATTGCAGTATATGTAATATATAATTTTTATATACTGTATTATTAGAGAAATAAAAATACTGACCACGTATGAATCAGTAAAATACTGACCTCGTTTGAAAGTAGCTAAAAATATCAAATTTTTAAACTGCGGGAAATAGATTTGTAAAAGATTGCCTCCAATGAGAGACATTCCAACATTCTCCAAATTCCAAGATGTTTTCAATCTGGAGGACAGAAGGTGTTGCTTGTCACACTAAGTATGTATTGAAATTGAAACTAAAACATTTGTAAAATTTTTAATTTGGCCGGGATTTACAACCGGTATGCCGAAAGGAAGTTCAATATGCCAACCACTTATCTACGCGTCGCATCTTTCATATAGTGTATTGAGTATTTAAAATCGTTGCATGTGAGACTACAAAATACTAATGCTCTTATAATTAGACGTTCCTTATGAGCGTCACTATGACTTACTCCAGATTTTTTTAAACTCAAAAACAAGTTATATAGACCTGGTTAATGAGGAAAATATCACGAAACGTTCTTCAAGTTGAAGCAACCTTATCGCTTTTAACTGCTCCCTATTTACATTACTACTGTTCTTCCTCCTCGTAACTTGTAAATTCCAAACAAGAAATGCGGGCTGCATTTACGCCGATCCCAAGAGTTTGATTATTTGCCCACTACTCTGTATTATTTATCGCGCGCTGTCATCTCCAGCTTTTTGAAGTTGGTCATGCAAAATGTACAGAAAAAATTGGGCAAGGGAAGAGAACCTATCCAAACCCTGCGTGGTTTCTAACTCGTTCTTACATCTGTTGCTGCTGTTATTATTATTATTACCATTATTATTATTATTATTACCAATACTACAACTAATGTTCCTACTACTACACTACAACTACTACTTATACTATGGATCAGTACAGTAAAACTGAAAGCCTATTTTAATGAAAAAAGTGCTATGAAAATGTAAAGAATGTTATTTAAATCAATTTTTTGAGAATTATTTTCAATCATATTTTAATGAAAAATGTGTGATGAAAATTTAAAAGTGTAAAAAATACTTCCTTGGACAGGGTTAGAATTCACGACAAAAATGATTTTCGTCACTAGCAGTTGTACTAGCACGCTCGGATGCGAGGGCAGGAAGCAGTTTGCAATTAATTTCCGCTTTGTGTAAGTCATGACTCCTGATGTCCTATCTGTATCGGCCAATAAGATAAGATTATATCTGAAAGTTTTGGGATCCCTGAAAATGAGAGAAAGAAGTCATTATTTTCGCATTCCCTGAATTGCGTGAAGTAGTCTAGAAAAAGAGAGTTATATTTTGATCTTTCGTAACTATTAGCTTATTTTTTTTACATATGCATGAGGGCTAACGAGCGCAAAATCTTATTGTTAATGTGTACAATTCTTATTATAATGTTATGAAATCTAAACGAAACAAAACCACGATCTAGCAGTTCTTTGAGGAATATGCTGTGTACGGATAAATAATTGGACTAATAAGATAGCAAAACAAATTATAATCACCGTGATTCTAGGGAAATTAAAGGAACAATTGCGAAGTTTGGTAAAGAGAAAGAACATTACAGATAAAACAATCTATGCGAATTGTGTATATGAAATAATAAAATGTTTCAAAAATGCTAGAGATAGTGTAGACTTTTATTCTACCGTACAGGGTATGATTCGGAAGAAACATTAACTTATTTAGTAGTCTGTGTATGATATTTATCAATAGTGGACAAACATACTCTTACTTTGACAGAAGAGCAGATCATTTCAATCATTAAAACAGGGCTGTCGTCAGTATACTTATGTTTCTCATTTCAAACAGGTGCCTAATATTAATCAAATGCAAAATATTCATCACATGTAAAGTAATGGAACGAAATATTATGTCCCTGTACAAAACCCCTGTACAAAGTGGGATGAAAATAAATGTTAGAAAGACAAAAGCCATGGATTGGAACGAAGGGGTCTGTGTCAAATATAAAAGTAGGAGGGAGAAAATAGAACAAGTGAATAGTTTTCGATACCTGGGTAGTGTTCTTAGTAATGACATGTATAACGTTTACTCCATAGGATGGTGGTCCAGATAGAGCAAACATTATATTATATAGTCGTAAATAGGACGTTTGCTCGAGCGTTGACGATGAAACAAGTTATCCGAAGAAAGCTCCTTTCAACGCCAACTACACATAAGCAAAATGTGTAGTACAACCTTTAGAAACACAAAAGATTCAGCATTATATTTCCGAAAATTAACAAATTACACAAATAAATAAAAAGTAAATTTTGCACCATGTACTCAATAGACAGCCACGAGGCGTAGGAGATGACATGCACAATCGCAGAAAATACTCGTCAATCGACTTGAAAATTTTAATTATATTGATACTTACATAGTTTTAAACTAGGATATAACAATTAAGGTAATACGACATATAGATGTTTCTTATGTAGTGAGAAATAATTCGATTCGGTTAAGTGTAGAACACAATTACGCAGTGTTTTGTTGCAGCAGGGTAGAATGAGCTGTTGTACGTTCTTCTCTTGGGCGCCAAGTAAGTGTCTCCCGCTAAATCTCTTCAGCTCTCGCTGTTCGCGTGGGATTCACGCGTTAAGTGACATAAGAGCGGGCAGAGCTGTGATTGGCTGAAGAAGTGCTGATCAAGGTCACTCCACCCACATGCATCCGGTGGGTGAAAACACACACACACTCACACATAGAAACGTCGTTTGCTAGTATATGCTAGTCCTTTTAAATTAAAAAGAGAATTAAACTGCTTGAGCTGCATATTACCAAAATGATGAATAAATGAGTTTATGACAAATGGCACCCGAACAGTTGATAGGTAAAGTTCCGATGAGATACGTTTATCCTAAGAACCCTGGCAGCACTTATAGTTTGCGTCTGCGTATGACGAGGACACACTGTATAAAGTTTTTGAAGCACTCTTCACTTGGGTTATAGTTTACATTAATGCTTGGTTAACACTGCACTCACTAAAATAAAATGTTTATTCAGTCCATAAATATGAATAAATGTATGGATATGTATTCATTGTAGTCCTATTAGTTCAAATGTAAAATTACTCAATACTTAAAGAAATTGAATATTTAACACATACACTAAAATATTGCAAATAATGTGAATAAAATGAGAAAACACTTCAAGCAATGAATTAATTTCAACTTTTAAAACACTTTCACTTTTGCAATTAATTGAACATAAAAAGAAAAATGAATATTGAAATAAATACAGATATATTTTCCAGTTCGAATAACAACACTTTACTGTTCATTTATAACACACTGTTTATACTTTTACTATCTGCATATGTTACACTGTCCAAATTGTCCACTATTCACAATCTACACCATGTTCCAGAACAATGTCCAGTCCATAGGCCATCCTCTTCGTTCATTCTCTTCCGACTGAATGAACACTCGGCGATTAAATCTTCTGCTCCTATCCTCTTCCCATTGGATAGGGCTAGGTCCATCGGTGGAAGTTCTAGAAGGTCTCTGCAGGCTATATAGTCCCTTTTTATAATACTGGATTATTTTTCAAAATTCGGCGCCAATATGAAGATGCATGAAATACTGTAACTTATTGCGAATAAACTTATTTAACGTATAAATTGCATCTTTCTTCCTTTTTTTCTTTTTTTTGACTTAAAATGTGCTACACTTGTTTCTGCTGCATTCGTATTAAGTGGAGGTGAATAGAATGTGTGTTCTTCTTATTGTTTGGACTTACTTGTGTTCTTCCTTGTGTTGTATTCTTCGTGTATGGATATCAAGTGTATGTTTCTACGTGTTACATGTAATTGCTATAATAAGGTTAAAATAACATAATTATGGTTAAAAGGAAGTTGACTTGGGATGGGTTAACAAAAGAAATGTAAGTATTTCTTCTTTTCATTTTTTTTCAAATCACTTCACGAGTACAAACTACGACAAGCACGCCTTCGTGCAACTTCATCAAATAAGTACATGGTACACGATAAATTAATATTGAAATATACCTATATAGGACATAATGCTAAATAAAATATATGGATACTATAATAAGCCTATAGATATAACCTTAATGATGACTGTTACATGAATACTATAATGAAGAAAGAAATAAACCAATATAAGCTCGAATGATGGAGAATTATATTGGGGCAACGTCAGATGTCTACAGATGCCAACCTGTATCCATCTTAGGGATGGTCTGACGACTAAATGAAGAAGAGCCAACCCACAAAAACCATATAAACCTACCCACTGTAAGTACGACCACGAAGACACACAGAGATGTGGTTACAAACAAGTTATACTAACGAAACCCCATAGAGTTTTATAGAAGACAAAAAGAAAATGATGCACATGAAATTCATGGCGAAATGTGGTTGTAGGTCTTAAGGTAAAACTTCAATGTTGTTCCAATAACAACAAAAGGAATACTCTAATAAATGTGTATATTACTCTAATATCTCCTAACATGTCTCTAAATTCAAACTGACTTCTTCGAAGTGCTAATGGTAATATTTCTCTAATAAACTCAATAACTTTCGTTCATCTAAATACCCATGTCGTATATACCACAAGACATTTTCGTCAACGAAACTAGAATGTACTCTCACTTCTCGATCTTCATTATTGATGCTACACAATTGATCTTCTTTACTTTCCTCTTCTTCTTCGTTCATGTAATCTCCGTTGGCTTCCTTTTCAGCTCTCTCTAAAATGTCACTGAACTGCTCTTCATCTACATGCTTCTTCAGAATTTCTAGCCACTTTTTCCTAGTAGCTGGTGTTGGTCTCCACAGCTTCATTCTAGAAACATTCTGAAATCCGATATATTTGCCACTTTGCGGATCCACTACTTCAAACACATTTTCACCAACTTGTTTCCACAACAAATAAGGTCCACGGTACACTTCACACAGTTTGGCTATACGTTTGTCTACTAAGCTACTAATATTATACTGACGTAAGAAAACTAAATCACCTTCACACAAAGTTCTTCGAGCTCTCTGATGAACGTTCAACCTTTCGTTTCGTTGCTGAATGATTTTCTTTCGCCGTAGGTCAGCCATTATTAATTTTCCATTCCAATCTATACACTCTTGCTCATCAACTGCTTCGTTGCTTTTCACAATTCCAAAATGTGACAGTGTAAATTCTTCTGGCTTGATGTTAAGATGTAATTCTGCGGGCGTTATTCCCAAACTGGCACTAATAGTATAGTTCAACAATAAACAAGCTTGCACAATATATTCTGGCCATGAGGAATGAGAATCGCGGCACAACACACGCAAAATTTTTTCTAAATCGGCATGGAATCTTTCGATGACATTTCCTTGTGCGTGATATGGCGTAGTATAATGTATTTTGACGCTATATGCTTCCATAGCTTGTACGAATTCCTTGCCAATAAACTGTGGTCCATTATCTACTAAGATGTTCATAAAAATACTAAGATGAAGCATGTATGACTCAGTAAGACACTTTGCGACACTGGCACTTGTAGCACGTCGTAGTGGATATGCTACTAAATAAGTGAGTATACATCACACACTGTTAACAGGTAAGTTTCGCCATGTTTACCTCGAGGTAGAGGACCAACTAAATCTGCCGAAACCAAATAGCGTATGTTTTTCGCTGGCACTGATTGCATTAAACACTTCACTGGGTGATGGTCTACCTTCGTCCTCATGCAGACTTCACAATCAAGAATGTACGATTTAATGTCACTACGCATTGTTTTCCAATAAAACATACGGGAAATGATATGAAACACTTTCATAAATCCAAAGTGACCGTAATGATCATGGTAGCCAATTAAAATTTTTTTCACCAAGCATGGAGGCACACACAATTTTAATCTATCTGGGAAGTGAAAATCTCTCACCATAAGAATACCATTTTCCAAAGTGTAATTTTGTTTCCAATTTCGAGCACTGCTACGAAAAGAATTCTTATTTGCGTTGCTCTCACTTTCACTTATATCACCTTGTAAGTAACTAATGATAGGGCGGTACTCGTCACATTCCCATTGTAATTTCGCAATTGCAGACGGATCTAAATCGAACACTTCTGATTGAACAGCCTGTATAGGGTTCACATTCACCATTAAATCTTCCTGTGTTGGTAACATACGAGATAAACAATCACTTAGTGTGTTAGTCTTGCCTTTGATGAATTCTATTTCATAATCGTAAGATTGAAGTTCAAGAGACCATCTCATAAGTCTTGCATTCCAATTACGCATACGTTTTAACTGCACTAAGGTTTTATGATCTGTTCGTATGTATATTTTCGCTCCTTTAAGCCAAACATGCCACTTACGAATACACCACACGAACGCAAGACACTCAAGCTCAATTATGGCATAGTTCTGTTCGTGTTTATTAAGAGTACGGCTTGCATATTCTAATACACACTTCTCACCGTCAATAATTTGATAACACACACAAGCCAACCCGAGCTTGCTTGCATCACTTTCGAGATAAAACGGCTTATCGAACTGTGGATGGTGTAACTTCACATCTTTCACTAATTCAGCCTTTAATGATTCAAATGCCTTCTGGTGTTCTTCTTCCCACTTCCATTTCTTTTCTTTCCCTAAAAGTTCGTAAAGGGGTTTAGCGATAACAGAATGAGCTTTGATTGTTTGCGAATGCCACTGCACAGTACAAAGGAATGAGCGTAACATTTTTAAATTTTTGGGCACCGGTAACTTCTCGATTGCTTCAGCTGATTTCGGATCCTTTCGTATTACTTCTGAAGATACGTAATAGCCTAAATAGTTAATTTCACTTACTCCAAAAATGCACTTCGATAAATTTAATGTCATGTTAACAAACACTTAACAAACTAAGTACTTCATCTAACTGCTGTAAGAACTCCTGTACGCTTGTACAACCAAGAGCTACATCGTCCATATACCTGATTAACTTCTCTTGTAGCGGCAATGGGAACACTTTATTCAAGCACAATTGCAGTACAGACGATCCATTTTTCACACCGAACACCATGCGTGTGTACTCATATAACGTTCCTTCAAACAAAAAGGCTAAGTATGGCATAGAATCTTCTGTAATTCCACATTGTTGATACGAACTAGTAAAATCAAGAGTACCTAGCACACGTTTTCCACTAAATTTAGCAAAGAGGTCGGACAACTTTTCTACACGTAGAGCTGGATTCTTAATGTGCACATTCAATGCTCTACAATCTGTTACTATTCTCAACGCTCCACTCTTTTTTAATACTACGTGCAACGGTAATAGATGACATGAAGAACTAGGTCTAATTACACCCCACTTTAACAATTTTCGGATCTCTTCACGCACTCCTTCCTTATATTTGTGCGGAATATCAGAAGGACGAGCAACAATAGGTTTATTTGTATCCACTTCTAATCGGTACTGAAATTTATTGCAAAGGCCAGGAAAACGGGCGAACACTTTCCTATGTTTCATTAACAACTGAAATAATTCTTCTTTCTCGTCTTCACTAAACAGCGTAGCGCGTGTAACTGCATCTCTTATTTCATTTACTGTGAAATATAGATCCGGTGGGAAGTCCTCCACTAAGTCACTAGCTTCAATTTTCTCTAAAGGCTCGGCGCACCCACTGCGGAACACATTCACCGTTCTCGCATAAAAATCATTAAGGTCCCTTATCTCGGACAACACAACAATAGGGGCTACCTTGCACTTAATTTCACTTACATTAGCTACAATGACATTTTCACTATTTCTCTGTATTAAAGGCACTTCACCACTCTTTCCTTGAAATTCAGCACGCAAGTTACTTCGCTTAAAATCGATGACACTGTTTAATTTATCGAGAAAGTTTGCACCGAGTATTACGTCTTCGTGCAGTTCTGGTAACACAAGAAACTCAACTGGCACTTCCACATTTTCAATTCGTACCGGTAAAATAACCTTTCCTTTCACGTTCTTTTTCTTTCTTCCTAGAAAATCGCACAAAACGATATGCTCTCCTTTTTGCAAATGCACGTTTGCTACACACTTTGTTACTTCTCGAAAAATATTGTACCGTAATAGGCATAGTTCTGATCCACTATCTAACAGACAGATTTTGGGTTGATCGTTTAACAAAATTCTTACTCTCATTGTATTATGACCTAATTCACATTTGATCACTTCTTCTTCATTATCATTACTTATATCATCTTCTGCTTGTAAATCTACCTCGTTGCACATATGTGGAAAAGTAATCCTGTTTACACTACTGAAATCCCTCCCCTTTGCAGCGACCAAGTGGGAGGGCGCTACTAGTTTAAAGGCACAGAACTCTGCGGGTAAAAACCACTTTGTTGGTATGGATATTGCCGTTGCTGATTGTTACCGTTATTTACACTAGGACCTCTATTAAATGTTGGAAACCAATTATTATTTTGATTCGGACTACCTTGAGAAGTCGACGCACTACTTTGATTTTCGTTTGCCCTTGCACCTTGCGTTTCATTTCGATTTTCATTTGCACTTGTGTTTTGTCGGCCATTACCTTGAGACTGATTATCACCATTCGAGTTATTATTATTTCTGATAAAATTACCTCGCTGTCCACGTCTATGAAATTTCCTTTTCCAGCCCTGTTTGAAATTCGGACGTGCACTATTATCACTACTCACTTCACTACCGTGTTCTACTTTCACATTATTCACACTAAAGCCGACACCACCTTGCTGTTTCTGCTTATTACGCTGATGATCGTACATATTAGTAATTCCTGACAATCCTTCAATGGACTGCACACTCGCAAGGAACTGATTTATGTTATCAGGCATAGAACCCATCATAGCTAATTGGTACCGCTTGGGCAGGAGAGTGATGATGTGTGACAACGTAATGGTTGGATTTTCATATTCTTCCAGAGCTTGAATTTGACTAAAACGCTCTGTCACAAAATCAACAACACTACTGTAACGTTTTGGGTCAAACAGAATAGATCGCAAGTTGCGCAGACGCGTAGGTTTCACTAAAGGACTTTCAAATGCATTCTGAAACTCTATCACAAATTCTTGAAAAGTTTGACAATTCTTACCGTGTAAATCGTACCACTTAAGTGCACTGTCCTTAAGAATCAATGGCATGATCGTCAAATATTCACTTTGAGGCACTCCGGCGAATGACATTTCTCTACCAAAATTTTCTAAAAATGCACTTGCACTTTCCTTCATCATATCACCTGAAAATGTAGAGAGTTGCTTAATGTCTGCTAATCGCAACGAACAACGCCTTGCTTTCACTTTATTATTTCTTGCACGCTTAATACGCGGACTTTCTCTTTCGGTTTTGATTCTTGACACGGTTCTCTTTATTACGTCACTTTCCACCTCTGTATCGGACGCCATTTGAGACTCACTGCTCGATTTTCTCTCACGCTTCACACTGTGCACGTAACCTGTGTTTGTTTGTGACATATTACCTCCAGTATCATGGTGCTCATTTCCTAATTCTATACGCTGCACACGCTCTGATAATCGTTCCACATCTTGCTTAGTTCGTTCACTTAGTTCACTGGCCCGGAGACATGTTTCAAAACACTGTTGGTTAAATTTACTCTGTTCGTGGCACACTTGAATACACTCTTGCACTGCTATACCGTATTCACTTTGTTTAGTCTCGCACTTCTGAATTCTGCTTTCACGGTACTTGTCGAGTCTTTCGACCAAACGCAACCTTTTTTCATAATCATCCACTCTATTGTGACACTCATTTAATTGACGTTGTTGGTCGTATTTTCTTCAACTGTTCCTCGAATACCGTGCACGGCCCCTGCTAATTCACGCACACTTCTACGTATGTCTTCACTCGTATTAAAACACGCCTTTAAAAGAAAGGAAAGTCTGTTTTGTGGGACCTTGAACAAAGAGTTGAGAAAAAGACTCATAAAATGCTTCGTGTGGAGTGTTGTACTGTATGGGGCGGAAACGTGGACATTACATAAAGGTGACGAAAATAGACTGGAAGCCTTCGAAATGTGGGTGTCGAGAAGAATGGAAAGAATTAGTTGGATCGAGCGGAAAACGAATGCCAGAGTGTTAGAAATGGTGGGTGAGAAAAGAACACTTTTAGATATTATTAGGAAGAGGAAGAGAAACTGGTTGGGACATTGCCTAAGAAGAGATTGTATTATGAGGGACGTCCTAGAGGGTATGGTGACGGGAAAGGGAGGGAGTGGGCGAAAGAGACTACAATTAATGGTTGATATTAAAACAGAAAGATCATACGCGAAGACGAAAAGGTTAGCAGAGGGCCGTGGAGCATGGAAGCTTCTGAGCTGCGGCAAGTGACCTGCCAATAAAGGCAAAATACCTATGATGATGATGATGTACAAAACCCTTCTCAAATGAATCATTTACAGGGGATTTATAATTTAAACTGACAAAGCATGTACGCGCAGACGGTGGATGTACAGATTACAAGAAAACGGCCTACCCTTAGAGATTAAGAATACTAGTGTACACCGTTAATTTAAACAAGAGAATGTTCAGGAGGAAGAGATACAGATTCCATTACAAATTGAATGGGATATAGTTAGATTTACAAAATAACTGAGAAAAAATTATAAATAATTGCAGACCCGGCAAGTACAATACCAATTTTAAATAAATCATTGTTATCCATAAAATTAAATTTTCACAGGAAATTACGAAAGATGTTAGTGTTTCATGCTAACCTATAGACCTGAAATACACAGCCATAATCAAATTTCTAATAAATGGATGATCCATTCATCACATGTTCAGAATTATGGAAAATTTTGGTCCAAAAGCTATTTCAGGAAATGACTTCTTTATCTTTCATTATGCCCTTATTGACTAAATCAATAAAATGCTCTTTTTGCTTAGATATGGCAAGCTTCCTTGTTACACACACAGATAGAGTAATACAGGTCATCAGGTCTCAGGACCAAATTTTGTGTATTGGCAGAGGTATATGATCCAAAGTTTACTATTTATTAAAGGACATATCTTCCCCCAAGAACAAGAATAATTGTTCCACTTAAACGTATTAATTCGAAATCTGGCCAAGAAGTGATTTTAAAGCCAGACATGTCTATAATTGAGAAACTAGGAATTTTAATGCCGGAAGCTATTTTGAATAAGATTGAACCTCTAGTAAAAATTGGTAACCTTTAGTCACAAAAGTCTTTCTTCAAAGTGAAAGATGTTCAAATTGAAGAGTGAAATCAGTGTTGTGAGTCAACATATAAAAGTTAAGCGATTGAAGAATTATTACGGGAAGGACAAAAGTTATTTCAAATTTGCAACTTAAATATTGGTCAAGATGCCAGTCCTGAATATTGCCAAGGAACATAAAGTTTAAATTTTATTTTCCTATTTTCAAATCCATTTTATTGAAATGTCAGAAGTTAATATTAAAAACAAACAGTAATAGTAATAACAGTAATAAAAAACAACAGTAATAGTAATAATACTAATAAGCATTGAGTAAAATTGATAGGTACTTACCGATCGATTTACCAATATAGGTGAAGTAACAAAAAGTTTGAAAATACATAACACATATGCACACAAAACACTGAATTTCAAAACACTATAACACAGAACAACAAAATCAGATCACATAATTGGCATTCTGGTATAGAACTTGAGGGTAGAATGGATGTATATATAACCTAAAGTCATCAGGACGCTGATGGATCCAGTGAAACCGATCTATCAAAGAAGTTCGTTGATAGTAACAGTCACTCACGCCGGAAAGACGGAAAATATAAACCTGGTGAAGTGCTAAAATATCGGAAAAGTGTTCCAGACAATTTGTGATAAACAAATGAGATTTTACCTCTTCTGAGGGCGCAGTAATACAAGGTGATACTGTGTGGTTCTAGTAAATTCATTCTGCAAAAAGACGGAATGGTTGGACGTACTCACAAATTGACGCGGACAGGAAATAGACACGTTGATAGTACAAAGTCAAGGTTAATCAGAAAAAAAATGTAACATCAGCAGTGAGAAGAAGAAAAGTTGATGCATAGTTGCCAACTGAATAACTTTGTTTTGAATATATATATATATATATGAATATTAACAATTGTTCTTCTGTGATGTGTTTCAACAGTTACTAAAAAGGACTTAGGATGTACAGACTGGAAAGGAAGTGTATTACAGTGAGAAAAGATAGGACACAATTAGTTATGTGCATGTGATAATATATGGCAGTTGAGTGCTGCCAGAAACAATGCTTGTCAACTAAAGACTGAAGAGAATTAATGAACATTGAATAAAAAGAAAAGAGTGAGAGAGAGAGAGAGTTAAATAATAAAAGAATTTTGATTGTGTATTGGACAGTAAATTTTGACTTTTAAAATTTCTATATAAAAAATATATGATTAATGTTGCGGAAAATAATAATACTATTAATATGTTAGATTATTATAGAGCTTGACATCAGAAAGGACGATCCCAGGTATGAAATCTGATCGGTCATCGAAGATGCCTCTGTTTCAAGAGGGGCCGTGTCAAGTTTAAAGATTATTTTCCTATTTTCAAATTCATTTTATTGAAATATCAGAAGTTAATATTAAAACAAAGTATATTTTGAAGTGGCGTTGTATTTCAAAATTAAAAAAAAAAACTCTGCAGACAAAATAATTTCTAAAGAGTATGTCATTATGTTTATGTTTTGCTTTTGTTTACATATGTGAAGTAACGATACAGACACAAGCCTGCAAGTGTCGTCATTGTAACAACACACATTGACAAAAACTTAATTGAAATATTCTTGTAAAATTTTGTTAACACGAACACATTTTAGGAGTTTGTCAAAACTATTGAAATCGCAGACGTAGACTATTTGGAAATTTCAGCAATGGTTTCAGCAAAGAGATGAAACAACACGAAAATGAAGAGAGATTAGAACGCGCCATCATTGTCTGGACGACGAAATAAAAAGGTCATGTTAGAGAGAATGAGGATAAGTTTCAGAGAGCCGATACTAGGATCAGTTCCAAGGAGTCCATAATCACTGGAAGTCCTCTCCTCTGTTAGCTCAGCGAAGTCGAAGGAGTCCAGAGTCGATCCAGCGTCCCGAAGGGAAGGAAGTCCAATACCATCAACTCTTCAGAGAAAGGTCGAGAGGTATGTGGTGTTTCATCTCTATTGCTCTCAATGAGGTAATTACCAGAGATGTCTGTTAACGCGATCTGATAGCTATTTACAAACCAATCTCATGCCCTACACTACATTACACGCAATTAAACTCAATCTTGAAATACATGGTTTAAATAGTAACTTGTTGGTGTTCTTACTTAAATGAGTAACCTTTCGCAACAACATGCAAGATCTTTATGATTCCCGTTTATTTCAGATAATAGACGGAAGCAACTTGCTCGTGTTATAACGCAACTTCACCGCAAGTTAGGCACGACACGATCTCAAGTTGTTAAAGCAGGCACGGCTTAAAGTAGAGACGACACGAGGAAAATTAATAGTCCTCTGCTACCGTTGTGCTGATGTGTTAACGTGGAATCCTAACAGGATAGGAAAAGCAAGACATTTTCAATTGAAAATTGAATATTATATAGAAATTCTGTTTTCACGCAAAAAAAATTAGTTCCACATGCATTGAATTCAGAGGTTACGCAATTTATAGATACGTTATTGGAACAACAGGTGTTACAAAGATCCAATTCTTATAATTCTCCTTTTATGTTTGTTAGGAAAATGTAGGGAAATTTGCGCAAGATTATTGATCTCAGGGAATTATACTCAAGAGTTTTGCATCTTAGTATTAGTTTACACCCTGTCAGTAAAATACTGTTAGCTATGTCAGGACATTTGTACTACGAATACTTGAATACTTCTAATGTATTTTCCACATTAGAATTAGAGCCTCAATCAAGGAAATTTACTTGATTTAGCATTCCAAATCTTGAAAAATTCGAATACCTTTGTATTAAACAAAGTTATTTATATTGTCATATTTTCTTTAATATGTTAATATCACTTCTATTAGCTAATTTACAGCCCAATAATATAGCCTTATATCTGGATAATTTATCTTAATTTTCAAATTCTGAACAGAGATTCGTAGAATTTCTAGAACAACTTTTGCATAGACGGATAATCTATGGTTTAAGAGTGTCGGTAGAGAAATCACAGTTCCTCATGAAATCTGTCATAGCGTTGGGACACAAAATTTCTAAAATTGGGATTGAAGTTTCAGGCAGAATTTTGAAAATCTTCGAAACTTATCCTACACCTAAATACGAAACTATTACGATCCTCCTTAGTGCTTTGTAACTATATTTTAAACTTTTTGCCCAATTATCCAGAAATCACGGAACAACTTCAAAAGCTTGTTCGTAAACGAGAACGGTTACAATGGATCGCTCAACATCAAGAAATGTTTCAAGTTTTTAAACACATGTTGCTAGCAGCTCCCTCTTTGCCACCGTATGATGAAACTAAACTTTGTATACTGACGGTTCAGGGACCGGAATTTCTTGAATTTTGCTGCAAACAGATGTTGAAAATTTAGGTAAATGCTATGATATATCATACTACTCTAATTTATTAACAGAATCCAAAAAATAAATGTGTTTTAAACTGAACCTCTAGAAATTACAGATTCATTCCTATCATTCCGTTATTGTCTGCTTAGAAGACATTTTTATCTCAAGACAGATTTAAGAGGTCTAACATTTCTGGATATGAAATTCTATATTTCGCTAATAGTCTTGCAGAAAATATCCAAATTCAATTTTTCTATTTGGAACAAGGGGGAGCATACTCGCAAGCTGCACCATGAGATTTGAGGAGGGGACAGAAATTTACATTAAAAAAGGCAAAAAGGCACGTTTAATTATACCATAATTTTACTTTTAAGAACGTCAAATGCGAAGGAGAACGAATGTATTCTCTTTAACTTGAAAAAATAAAATTTTCGCTGAAGGTTGAAGTGAACAGACACTGATGATATTTGGGAAGAACGCATACTAGCAAACAGTGGTGCAGCCAGGAGGTCTGGAACCTCCGACATTTGCATAAGTTGTAAAATAAGGCCCAAGGGTAGAAACATACCGAAGAGACCTTGCGATCGAGGTCGAGGTTTAGATCGAGGTCTCACCCTCGATACTAGCACAAACAGATGTATTCAAATGGGTATGATCATGAGGAATATCGGCGATACATAGCGACCTAGAGATCGACCGCGAAGGTGAATTAGTGGTCACGACGATAAACAACCGAGTTTGTTTTTACATCGATGTTCAGTGGAAACATCGCTGCCGTTTATATTCTCTTTTGTTCTTCCTGAAGCGCTGCAAGAAATAAAGTTTTATTTGTTTAAACTTTCGCCTCCAGAAGATTCTGTATGTCTATTCTCGAGAGGTCTTGCTGCATTGTTGAATTTGATTACGAAAGACATATTAATAGAAATAGTGAGCAATATTCCAGCAATATGACACAAGAATCGTAAACAACATCATAAAAGACACGTTTTAAATAGAGTATGGAAGAAAATAGCACTGAAATGTAAATGTTGGGTAAGTTATTCATATTTGTTTGAGAATTATACCGTACCTTATTAGAAAAGAAGAAGCTACTGCTAATTATATATATGCATAAAACTCCATTCCTCTCTCCCAATTTCGAGAATAATAGAAAGGGTTTCTAATAAGTTCGTTACTGATATAAGGTAAAGAAATACACATATCTACACACTTTTGTCATGTAACTTTTTTTCGACAATTCACACTTTTACAAAACTATTATTGAGACTGATTTGGCATATGGGAGACATATAACATTATTTTCTCTTGGTATAAATGCCAAAGATAATGCCTAAATCTTTGCTAATTTCATAGAATAAAACATGCAAATTCTCAGAGCCAGAAGCTAATTATTTCCAATATGCTCTGAGGACGATGCGCTTGGTGTCATACTTTTCCAGAGGTTTTGCCTCTGAAGCGCCACGTACGTAGGACTGTGACGATTTTTGAGAAACCTTCCTACTCCTGATCCTGGACATTTCATCACATCACATTACGTATACAGCATCTTGGCATCTGCCCACCGGATAGACTTCACTATCGCGGATCATGGCACGAAACCTGGTAAACGAACTAGCGGTCGACATACTGTTGTTGATGGACCATATGTTTGTCCCACGAAGGTGGGGTGATGAAAGGGATCATCAAAGAAACAAACGAATGTTTCTGGCTATCGCCAGCGGAAAGACTCTCAGACCTCTTGCGCATTTGTCGAATCTTCTACATCAGTTCGATCCAGATCGCCTCAATCAATGGCTAGCTGTTTCCCGAGTTCAAGGCTCACCGCCGAAGAAAAACTATCATACTGAATATTCTACTAATGGCACCATGGATGTAGGAACACCAACAGATTCTACTCCTACAACCTTTTCGGTCATGTTTTTCCATCCTCCTCCGCAATTACGATACTAAGTTCTCCAATGAGAAATTTGTTTCACTCGAGCTAAGAAAGTATCTTCTACGTCCTGCCATCAAGGAAATTGCGCACATAAGATTTTTTTTCTTTAAATCGTCTGACCCTGATCTACGAGTATACACGACGACTCGAAACAAAGTGCTTATCGATACTTTCGGAGCACAAGCCAAAATCACCAATCTCAATAATTCGACACGCAAGGAACCCTCTCCACCACGGAGACCCTTGCTTCTTTCTGTAGTCATCCACGGTGTCGACCCGTCTTACACAAACGGGGAAGTTCATGATAAACTAAAACTCGAAGGCTATACCATTTCAAAGTACATAGAATTCGCAACGATCGTTGGCCCACCTTCATGGTTCGCATCCTCACACTCCATCAAGAGACAATGGACGATTTGCTTGCTCATGCAGCTTTCATATACAATCACAAACGTCGAGTCGAAAAATAGCGTCCCATGGCACCATTACCAACACGATGCCAACGCTGCCAAGAATATAATACGCATAATACAGCTAATTGTAAAAACGACTTCAAATGCTGTTACTGTACAGGACCATACTCAACTCGTTCATGTACTAATTTGCACCAACCAGCGAAATGCTCTATATGTCCGGACAGAAACCCTACCTATAGCTACAAATGTAAAGCAAAACCAGACCCAACACCGCAACAACCAGAACTGGTTGTATCCTTTCGTACTTCATCTCTTGTTTCCACCCCTCCGCCCACAGTAGATACCCCAGTCACAATACACCAACTGTTTACTTTTCTTACTCTTCGATTGCAAAATATCCATCCTTTCATCCGGCCACACATCTTACAACAAATCACCCTTGAAGCCAAAACAACATTTCACATTAACTTCACTGGAATATATTCTGGAAATTCATTGCATTCTCATGCATCTCTAATTTATTAACAGAATCCAAAAAATAAATGTGTTTTAAACTGAACCTCTAGAAATTACAGATTCATTCCTATCATTCCGTTATTGTCTGCTTAGAAGACATTTTTATCTCAAGACAGATTTAAGAGGTCTAACATTTCTGGATATGAAATTCTATATTTCGCTAATAGTCTTGCAGAAAATATCCAAATTCAATTTTTCTATTTGGAACAAGGGGGAGCATACTCGCAAGCTGCACCATGAGATTTGAGGAGGGGACAGAAATTTACATTAAAAAAGGCAAAAAGGCACGTTTAATTATACCATAATTTTACTTTTAAGAACGTCAAATGCGAAGGAGAACGAATGTATTCTCTTTAACTTGAAAAAATAAAATTTTCGCTGAAGGTTGAAGTGAACAGACACTGATGATATTTGGGAAGAACGCATACTAGCAAACAGTGGTGCAGCCAGGAGGTCTGGAACCTCCGACATTTGCATAAGTTGTAAAATAAGGCCCAAGGGTAGAAACATACCGAAGAGACCTTGCGATCGAGGTCGAGGTTTAGATCGAGGTCTCACCCTCGATACTAGCACAAACAGATGTATTCAAATGGGTATGATCATGAGGAATATCGGCGATACATAGCGACCTAGAGATCGACCGCGAAGGTGAATTAGTGGTCACGACGATAAACAACCGAGTTTGTTTTTACATCGATGTTCAGTGGAAACATCGCTGCCGTTTATATTCTCTTTTGTTCTTCCTGAAGCGCTGCAAGAAATAAAGTTTTATTTGTTTAAACTTTCGCCTCCAGAAGATTCTGTATGTCTATTCTCGAGAGGTCTTGCTGCATTGTTGAATTTGATTACGAAAGACATATTAATAGAAATAGTGAGCAATATTCCAGCAATATGACACAAGAATCGTAAACAACATCATAAAAGACACGTTTTAAATAGAGTATGGAAGAAAATAGCACTGAAATGTAAATGTTGGGTAAGTTATTCATATTTGTTTGAGAATTATACCGTACCTTATTAGAAAAGAAGAAGCTACTGCTAATTATATATATGCATAAAACTCCATTCCTCTCTCCCAATTTCGAGAATAATAGAAAGGGTTTCTAATAAGTTCGTTACTGATATAAGGTAAAGAAATACACATATCTACACACTTTTGTCATGTAACTTTTTTTCGACAATTCACACTTTTACAAAACTATTATTGAGACTGATTTGGCATATGGGAGACATATAACATTATTTTCTCTTGGTATAAATGCCAAAGATAATGCCTAAATCTTTGCTAATTTCATAGAATAAAACATGCAAATTCTCAGAGCCAGAAGCTAATTATTTCCAATATGCTCTGAGGACGATGCGCTTGGTGTCATACTTTTCCAGAGGTTTTGCCTCTGAAGCGCCACGTACGTAGGACTGTGACGATTTTTGAGAAACCTTCCTACTCCTGATCCTGGACATTTCATCACATCACATTACGTATACAGCATCTTGGCATCTGCCCACCGGATAGACTTCACTATCGCGGATCATGGCACGAAACCTGGTAAACGAACTAGCGGTCGACATACTGTTGTTGATGGACCATATGTTTGTCCCACGAAGGTGGGGTGATGAAAGGGATCATCAAAGAAACAAACGAATGTTTCTGGCTATCGCCAGCGGAAAGACTCTCAGACCTCTTGCGCATTTGTCGAATCTTCTACATCAGTTCGATCCAGATCGCCTCAATCAATGGCTAGCTGTTTCCCGAGTTCAAGGCTCACCGCCGAAGAAAAACTATCATACTGAATATTCTACTAATGGCACCATGGATGTAGGAACACCAACAGATTCTACTCCTACAACCTTTTCGGTCATGTTTTTCCATCCTCCTCCGCAATTACGATACTAAGTTCTCCAATGAGAAATTTGTTTCACTCGAGCTAAGAAAGTATCTTCTACGTCCTGCCATCAAGGAAATTGCGCACATAAGATTTTTTTTCTTTAAATCGTCTGACCCTGATCTACGAGTATACACGACGACTCGAAACAAAGTGCTTATCGATACTTTCGGAGCACAAGCCAAAATCACCAATCTCAATAATTCGACACGCAAGGAACCCTCTCCACCACGGAGACCCTTGCTTCTTTCTGTAGTCATCCACGGTGTCGACCCGTCTTACACAAACGGGGAAGTTCATGATAAACTAAAACTCGAAGGCTATACCATTTCAAAGTACATAGAATTCGCAACGATCGTTGGCCCACCTTCATGGTTCGCATCCTCACACTCCATCAAGAGACAATGGACGATTTGCTTGCTCATGCAGCTTTCATATACAATCACAAACGTCGAGTCGAAAAATAGCGTCCCATGGCACCATTACCAACACGATGCCAACGCTGCCAAGAATATAATACGCATAATACAGCTAATTGTAAAAACGACTTCAAATGCTGTTACTGTACAGGACCATACTCAACTCGTTCATGTACTAATTTGCACCAACCAGCGAAATGCTCTATATGTCCGGACAGAAACCCTACCTATAGCTACAAATGTAAAGCAAAACCAGACCCAACACCGCAACAACCAGAACTGGTTGTATCCTTTCGTACTTCATCTCTTGTTTCCACCCCTCCGCCCACAGTAGATACCCCAGTCACAATACACCAACTGTTTACTTTTCTTACTCTTCGATTGCAAAATATCCATCCTTTCATCCGGCCACACATCTTACAACAAATCACCCTTGAAGCCAAAACAACATTTCACATTAACTTCACTGGAATATATTCTGGAAATTCATTGCATTCTCATGCATCTCCAACAACTCAGAGCTGTTGAATTTTATTTCATCATGGCTCTAAGCTTTCTTTATTTTAACATCAGATCCTTTACTAAAAACAAACTTTTGTTTCAAACCCTACTACGGAACATATAATATTTTTTTCTCTTAAACGCAACATTCTTAACCAAAGGAACTACACGGGATATACCATTTTACGTGCACACAATTTACACCTCGCATAGCGAGATAATGGGGACGTAGCGGTTGGTTTCTTCCCTTACTTGCCTTACAGTCAGTCCTATTGTGCTAATACACGATTACCCAAATATGTCATTAACAATGTAAATTTCAAATCTATTGTCATTACCATAGCAACAATCTACATCCGGCCTGGCAATCCCCTCCCCATACAATTTGTACAACGTATTTCAAACACCTATCGCCACTATATCATAATGACAGATTTTAAAATGCACAGTCGCTCAGATCACGATCGTACCAATTTCACAGCTTTTGTCACCACACACTGACAACTGGAGCCACTCACCAGTTACCAAAACCCACGCGGACAATCTCTGACACAACACCGGACATCGTTATTACGTATAGCAATCTAATAACTCATAACACTGTTTCAGTACTTGATACCCTGAAAAGTGACCAAGCTCCTGTTAAACTCACAATAAATGTTCACTCTCCTGCTTCCCATCGTCCTCAATTACCTTCAGGCATCTGTTTTCGGTTTGATAAAGCTAACTGGATCTGCTTTCGCTCTTATCTTACTAAATGCACTCAACCCACTTCAGAAGACGACCTCTACAGCACTGTCGATACAGTCCCTTCTACTATACATGAAGCTAGCACTCTTTACATTACTACCACCAAAAATATTCCTTATCAACCTCGACTGCCACCTCATTACCTGACTATAATCGCACGTTCTTTCCAACTTTATCGAGATTACATTCGCACTCTAAATCCTGATGCCTTACATCATCATCAACAATTGCAGAGAACTGTGCACAACTACATCCGTGCCTATAAACTTCGGTGCTGGGTAAAAGTCTGTAATAATCTGTCTACCACCAGTCATCCTACCAAATTTTGGAACAAATTCAACGCTTTATAAAGCAAGTTCACAAAAACTCCGTACCCACTTCTGATCGGAAACTCCGCAGCTCACACAGATACGGAGAAAGCAAATGCCTTTGCAGATAATCTGCAGAATATTTTACGCCACAACCACCTGGAATTACACCCCATGTTCCAGACAAAGCCGACATTTCTCCATACTTCCAAACCAATAACATGCATGAACTCAGTATCGATCAACATGTCACTGCACCCATCACTGTTCAAGAGGTCACAAATACCAGCAAATGTAATAGAAACACAGCTCCATGATTCGATAATATGAATATCGTCAGATCAGGGAGTGTCCACCTATACTACGCATCCTCATCGCCAATTTCTTCACATTTATACCTGCGTATAAATTACTTTCCTTGGAAAACACCTAAAATAGTTAAGTTTCCAAAACAACATAAGCCTCCTCATGAGATCTCTTCTTACAGGCCGATCCAACTCACAAGCACATTCAGTAAAATCTTTAAACGCGTTCTCGTCAACGCCTTCATATCTACCTCAACACAATAAATTTCATTCCTCTCACTCAAGCAAGTTTCCGTCCCTCTTTCTGTATAAACGATCAATTCTTACGACTTACAAGCCTTATCATCACACACTATAATAGAGTGAAACCATCATGTCTCGTCCTATTCGATCTCGAGAGAAAGTGTTCGATAAAGTGTGGCATATCGGACATATTTATAAAGTAACCACGCTCCAGCTTCCTACAACATACGTCCAGCTAATCTTTAACTTTTTTTCTCAGGTCGTCTTACTTATGTTGCCATCAACGAACATCTATCTCATCCCATATTCTTACTATCCGGAGTTCCACAGGGTTCTGCTCTCTCACCACTGTTATACATTCTGTTTGTTCCTGACATGTCACATCTCCCAGAACAAGTCTATTCTTTCCAGTACGCAGAAGATACTGCCTTTCTCGCTCTAGGATCATCCGTCTAGCACATAAATAGTATCCTACAAACATCCATCACATATTTTAACTTTTGATGCCAGAACTGGAAATTACCATCAACACTACAAAAACGCAGGCTATCATCTTTATCCCACCAAAGAAAACAACTAAGCTTCGCCGCAATCTCTTTACGTGGACCAGGTTTCACTACGGGCTATTTATGCAGTCACCTACCTAGACATCACATTCGACAAACACCTTACCCGGACGCAACATCTTAAAACAATTGTGACCAAAGCGCATAATAGTCTCAACTTACTTAAAAGTCTCGTAGGAACGACACGCGGTCTCAAACCACACAGGGTCCTAAACACCAATAAATTTTTCTCCACATCTCTTAGGAACGACTTGGGGTCTCAAACCACACACAGTAGTAAACATCTATAAATTCTTTCTCCGTCCTAGTCTCACCTATGGTATCAAAGCTTGGATTGCAGTTTCAGACAAATTCTACAACAAACTCCATACTCTCGAACGTCATGCCTTCAGCATTGCATTTCGCATAATATTACCTAGCCCCACAGAAGACTTGTATCAACGCATTACTCTTCCTAGCTTGCAGTACTGTCTTGAATCCCTTCGATACTCCTACATACGACGTCGATTTCAAACCCAACATCCACTACTAGGGGGACTGCGGTGGCTCAGTGGTAGAGCGTTCACTTCTGGTGCCTGGGTCCCGGGTTCAAACCTGGTCCCGCCAAGTGAACTTTGTGATGGGCAAACACCGTGCGCGTGGGTTTCCTCGGGGTTCTCCCGTTTCCTCCCACTTTTTTTCATTCCACCATTTCATTCATCTCTCATCATCAACGTCTCCTTTAGCCTAACCGGTATAACCGTTGGACGTAAAACTAAAAAGGATCATTTCATTTTCCAAAATTCACTACTTTTCGACACAATGCACTACATAGCCCTAGATCCCACACACACAAACGATATATTCAGTTGTCATTATCTCTTCTATTTACATTATACCATTACACGCTTCCTCCTGATCCCTCACTCTTGCTTCTGATCGATTACGACATCCGGGTTCGATTCCCGGCGGGAGCTCATGTGGTTCGGATTCCACGTTAATCAGTAGGTCCGCGTCTCATATAGCCTCGCTGCTGAAAGGGACGCTAAACTAAAATCAACTCAACACAACTCTGATCGATTACGTCACTCATGTTCATTTAGCTCTCATTTTTCCATCATTTCATGCACAGTAATTTTCTCACTAACTAGGGTTCATCATGTCTCTCATCATAGCCTAAAGTCTCCCTAGGCAAGAAGATAACTGCATTCGTCCACTAATATGTTCCTATGTGTTGTGCTGTGCTTGCACCTCATCTCATACTTCATCCTCATTAATTATTTTTCTCTACTACAGCGTTATTATCACCTATTTTCTATCACCTAGTTATTATGACCTAGTTACCGGTTTGTGCACAGCCTTGTCTTCACATTGTTGTTTAGCCACAACTTTACAGGGGTTTTTGCACTGTCGAGTTAATATTGTGCATATGCTACAATGAATTCCACTTCATGTGCCTATCAGAGTGGTTGCAGTCATTGCTCGTTGTTTGAACCACTTATCTACATATTATGCTGGTGATGTGTTTATATTTTAATGATGTATATTTTCTACTTGGTCTTGGACTCGCAGGCTGTACCTGTGGTATTACTCCGTTTATCCACATTTTTTTTCTATTGGAAACAGTATCCCGATGTGGTAATGTTTTACTATGAGCATGCTTACCCGTCGTAGCTGGACTTGTAAAGTTCAGGCTTAGTTTTCGTACTGAGCTGAAATATTTGTTCTTATACATGCTTGCACTTCGAATCAAGCCCCTTTGCTTCTACACTAAGCGGATTAAAGTGTTGTGGAGTAACATCATGGTGTTCAGAAGTTTAATCTTAACCTAACTAAAGCATCAAAAAGTCAGCTCTCTGTGGTTCACACTTAGCTCTTGTGCTAAGTTAATTGTTCAGCCATGACTTGTAATGCCAATCTGACAGTGGCATATCCATAGTGTGGCTATATTCGCAAAGAGTATGTCAATGTCTGCAGGCATTTACAGTGCCTTTTATATGCTAGTGGGACGATGCACTTCCCCAGTGCTGGAGCTTCTCCGCAGTTCCTGTGTTTACGTCTACTGAATATAGTCACCACTTATGATTTGCTATGAAGGAATGCTGCTTCTACATGGGTTTTATATAGTGTCTTAAGTTCAAGTGTAATTTATCTCATCACTTCTTCTTTATATTTAAATTGATATCGTGCAATCTCCGTCTTCGTCCTTGATTTGGCATCATTTTTTTACACTCCTCACTTATAGAGTGTTATTAATAGAGCGTCAGTGATGTGTTCTAATTTCGTTATTGTGTGGTGTCTAGTTTTGTCTTATTCATATGTTCTATACCTCTACATATATTCTATAGCCTCTTCCTAAGTCGCTAAGTTTTAGTGTCATTTAGCCATGAAATGCAGCTTTAATGCTACTTTGCCGTACCAACCTAAGTGTTATTTCTGTTGGTAACCAAGCGAAAAGATGTTTTCCCTTAGAATATGGAAGCTTCAGGTTATTGAAAAGTTTCCAACCTGTAAAAATAATTTTCATGGAAGTAAGATGTCATTCTGTTATATCTTTACGTAACCTATAATCCTGGTATAGGTAAGAATACTCCTACTTATGGTTTCATTCTTATTTATGGTTTTCTTCTAACCAATAATTTTCTTTAATTAAGCATGAGCATTTAAAGTTTCATTTTGATATTTTCTATATGTGCTTACTTTGCTCTTATTTTATTATTATTTTCGTGCAATGTTTCTGAAGTATGTCATTACAAAGTCGTGACCTATTTGTTGTGTCTTTCTGCTAATGATTATGTAGCAGGAATTGACTATTGCTTTTGTCGTAAGCACTAATCGATTACCACAGTTTTAGCTATCTCTTATGTCAACTATTAAGTGTAATGCTGGAATATCAGGAAATATCATACTTCCGTTGTTCAAGCTGTTAAATTTTAGTGAAGATGTTCTAGCAACTTTGAAGGAGGAAGAACCTGCCAACAGTAGGTCCTGAATTGTTTTTTTTTAATCATGTAATTTTTGTTGTTTTGTTGTGTTAGTGCAATTGCTTAATTCTTGGTATAGTGTGCAAATCAAAGTTCTTAGATCAAGAAAGGGTTAACTATATATTTATTCTTTGATATTTAATACCTCTAAATGTATTCCAGGTCATAAGAATCTAATTAGTTACATGAAGCTATACCGCTTATAGTAACAATTTAATTTATCAGTGTGCGACAAAAGAGCTTCCCCATGCCTACTCGTATGATTAGGCGCGTTGGTCGCTTAGGTTGGGCGTTATTAGTTTGCTTTCACACATGTTTCGCTTTGAGCATTTTCTGATTTTATTTTTAATTTTTCTGAGTTCCTGTGGTCGGTGGTCCTGACAGGATGGGGACCCCATTCCATCTGTAAGGGGAGATTGTGGTGTCTTGGAGCCTTGGGCAACTATGGGGCGCTGCATGCCCAACAAACTGAATGCGTCCTTCAACTGCTAATCCCACCGAGTAATGTTAATCCTTTGCGGTGACGCTTCGTTGAACACGCGAGGATATTCACAATGATCTTTGGTCACGGATTCGAATTTAGCAAACCACAGTACACATTGAACTTTCCTCTATACTGTCCACATCTGCACACACACTTGCACATTATATACGGAGACTTGGATGTTTTCCTTTTATTTGGTGAAGACTTCACATTTCCAATCTTGTTGCTTTCCTGTGACGGACAAAGTCTGACTGTGACGCACCATGACTTTACAGACACACTTTACTAATCTATATATACTATACTAATCTATATATGTACATGAATCTCAAGTCATGACAAGGGGCCAATTATGGTAGACTTACTTCAATTTTAGGTCTCTAGAATGTTCCATTTGGATACATTAAGCCATATCAAGGTTATCAGGTAGCCATTTTGAATGACATCATTCCTGAAAATGTGCAGGGGGATGATTAGCCTCCACCCAAAATTTGTGTCGTTATTTGCATCCAATTAATCATTTAAACAATAATTTCCTCAATGCAATGACTTACATACAGAAGTGTTACTGGCTGCTGGACTACTAGGTAAAAATACAAAATAGTCGAATTAGAGAGAATTATCCGTGCCCCAGAACATACCCCTGCGTACGTTCCTATAAGTAGCTAAATGTTGAAAGAAAGGTTTCCAGTAAAGGTTTATGTAGTAAGTAGGGTTTTTGAGCTCACAAGAGAAGAACGAAAATTAATGTATTTAGGTTTTACTTTAGATGGCTGTACCGGCTAAGATAAAAGAGAGGACGATGATGAGAATGAAATAAATAGTGGAATGAAGAAAGTGGGAGTAAACAGAACCCCAAGAAAATCCCACGCACCGAGTTTATCCAACGTAATGCACAGTTGGGAAGTTGGATAGATAAAAGGATGCAAGATCCATAGCAAAGTGGGCTACAATTGAAACAGCTATAAAAACGGGCCTACACGAAACTTAAATAATAATAATAATAATAATAATAATAATAATAATAATAATAATAATAATAATAATAATAATAATAATAATAATAATAATAATAATAATAATAATGACCACTAATGAGCAACTAGTGACCTTCAAAACATTGATGGAATCGCAATGACCCTACGCGGTTTGCAAATTATACCATAATTAGCCCACCAGCGGAAGAGACGCGACGGAACGACAATGAATCACAAGTTATTCCCGTAAAATACGTTAAATCACCAATATGCGAGTTTTGTAAACATTAAAGTGAGTCCAAAAAATACTTAATAAAGTGAAAAAAAATTTCTCCGGGGTAGGCGCGAACCACCAATCTTGTGGTTACTATTTGTGTTCTTTCCCAACTAGGCCACAGACGTGTTGAGAAAAACATCTCTTGTGGAGTGATAAATCGTTGAAGTCTTTTTAATTAGGTAATCAGAGTGCTCCCTTAACCGTGTACATTGGACCATAACCGTTTGGGATCAAATAAAATGCACTGGAATTGTAATTTTATAACAAAATGACACGTGTCTGTTTTCTGCATTTCGTAGTTGTCCCATATTCAGTTTTTAATGATAGACGACAGTTGCAATCTAAATTCATACAAGTATACACACTGCCTCAAGATTTTTCACTTCATGATGCAGAGACAAGTGTTACCCTTGACCCTCGGAGCTCACTTTAGGAACAACTCTTCATGAAAGAATTACATGCCTGTGTTTTCTTCGTAAAGGTATTAAGTGCAAAAGGTTCTAAACATTTTTAACTTAAAACAATATTTATAATACCTTGTGTGTAACTCTTTATGCAGATATTTAAAACTCTACTACCCAAATTTTAAACGAAGCAGTAACAATAAAATTTCATTTAGAAAGTATTCTACTGTGCGTTTTAAGAAATATACCTGTAATAAAAATATATGAATATCGATGAATGGTAAGGCATTTGACAAAATAACTTCTAATGTGTGCAGAAATTATTATAAAAGCTTTGCTAGAGAAAGGAATACTCAAACCTTAATTCGATGAGCTTAGAAATACAAAGCAACAAAGCAGAGTATATGATTCTGTCTACAGAGCAATTGTTACTTTAAGAACGAACATACACCATTCCGGATATCGAGATAAGACGAGAAATTAGTAGCGTATTTAAGGGGTCACTTGGGACTGAAGACTGCTCGGAAATAATTTCATTATTATTTTTTTTTGCATTATAAATACAACACAAATGTTTCGAACTGCTTCTCAACTCTGCCTCACCGATAAAAATCGTAAATATGCCAGAGCGGGAAACGTTTACAATACTTTTCGTCTCATCTCGAAATTGAGACGATAATTTGAGTTAGCCTTGCCCCTTCTCGAATGTCATTCATTCATGCCGTTCATTCTCGTCTCAATTGTGTTTGTTTCGTTTCAGTAACGAGATAACAAATTCCCCATTTCGTGGGCAACACTAAAAAACCGCAATATTCTAGCCAAATGTCACGTTTCTGCTTGTAACGTTATATTAATAATAACCATAATACGGTAATAATAATAATAATAATTAATATTATTATTTTTCTTATTAATAGTAACCTTTAAGATTTTATTTGAAGTATTGAGACATTCTACTACTCAAATATCTGAAGATAAATAAACTAGATTCATCGCCGATTAATCGGTATGAAAATTCTAGAGTAAAAAAATCAGCAAACGGAAAATTACTGTTTATTTCTTTTTTTTAAAAAAAAGAATTGGTTTCCGTTCTTTCTCTTTCCGACCGCCATTTCATGGCACAACTCTCAAGTGATAAAAATATCGGCAGTCGTGAAAGAATAGTTGAGGTGTTATAGGCACTAGGTTTGAAATCGTGGGGTCGAACGCTCAAATCTACTGTAAGTCAATTTATCACTTTTAAATTTAATTTGTTTTTTCAAGTTGTGTGACGGTTTCTCCTTAACCAATTTTTTCCATATCGCAATGAGATGTAAGAATCATGCACATGCTATCCGAGAAAAAAGAGAGCAGAAATATCTCCAACTGAAATATTATCCGCAACATTCATCGATATTCATATTTGTTTATGTTTTGCAATTTTTTGTCTATTTTTCTTTACGAAATTAGAGTTCTCGATTACTTAGAATATAGCAAGGGTTAGTGAATAGTATATTATGGGGTATTACTAGAGCGAATTCTATTTCTTTGATATCGTATATACTTCTACTAAAAATATGCTTGTGTTATTAATTAGAAATTAAATTACACAAACTATTGTCGTATTCTTACAAAATGTGACTATTTCTCATATTTCAAACATATGGCAATTTCACTACTAATACAATCGTTTTCGAAAATTGAAGAGATACAAACTGCATATTTTGATTTTCATTTCTTAGATTGTCTTTTAATTTTTCGTTTTCCTTTTTCTTTTTTTATGGTTTCATTTTCCTTAAACACGTGAACCTATGAATATAACTTCAGGAAATATTGATTTCTAATGTAAATGAATAATAATAATAATAATAATAATAATAATAATAATAATAATAATAATAATAATAATAATAATAATAATAATAATAGTCTTAGTAATAATAATAAATTTAAAAGTAAAAGCTATGATGCTGTTAATGTTAAAAGTATTCTCGCAAAACAAAAATGATAGTTCAAATAGCTCGACTTGATGTTTCTTTCATACAGTTTTACTAGAGATATTAAAACTGGTAACTAACAAATCTGAAATTAATAAAACGATCACGTTGATCACGTTGAATGAATAACGTAAAACATTCAGAGATTTTAAAATAGTATAACCTGTAAAACAAAATTCATGTTGACCAACTTTAATTTTTCCTTGGTATTTGTAAGGTTAAATAACATTTCTTTTTTTACTTTCTCATGATACCAATCTCTCTATGGATAGTAAATGTCGTTTTCTACCTGATATTTTCATATGTTTTGCAGTTTACGACACTGACATGTTTCGACTAAACTATTGAACTTATAGAACGCGTTATGTAGTTCTGAACCAGCGAACATCTACCGTATTGTTTGTTGTGTAACATTGCTGGATATGAACAATGGAGGTGTGAATACACTTTTGCTCGTGTACATACAATAAAAGGCAAATTCAGACCCAAGCGCACATTATCTAATAAACAATAATGTTACTTTTTCGGCGAATTATCTTTCCCGTCATCAGACACATCATTAATTACAATTTCTAAGAATATAGATAATATATTTCTGAAAATGAGAAACTTCTAATTGAGGATTAAGATGTAACCTTACATTTTTGATAATTTGTAATTTATTGCGTATACGTAACATCTATTGGTCCCACTTTCACTTGAGTTGGATGGAAGAATAAGGAAATGAGGAAATAAAGAAAGAATAAGTAAAACAATAAGGAAATGGAAGAAATATAAATTATAAAAGTATTAAAACAATAATCTGAGAAATTTCGTGTACAATAGAAGATAATTCAGTAAAATAAAGGAAGGGCTAACTATCGAGCCTAAGTCCAGTGTTCTCAGAGATAGTCCTGAATATGTGGGAACAGAGAGTGAAAGAGGAAGGAGGTAAACACTTTGTAATGTTTAGGAGATATTTGGATGATTGAATAGGTATTTGTAAAGGGTCGAAGGGAAACTTTGAGCAATTTGTGATAATAGAAGATAACATTAAAGAATGAGAATAGAAGTGGAATTTGAAAAAGATGGGAAATTAACGTTTTAGATATGACAACAAGCAAAGTTGAAGGGGGGTTCAGCAGGTGTGTGTTACCACGGAAGAACTGACGTAGATGAAGAAAGGAAAAAGAGCTTTATTAGAAATATAGAAAAAAGATTAAAAAACACATAGACAGTAATGCCGAGAAAAGAAAAGAGACCAATAGCTATTTCAAAGTTTATTTGACCAGAATAGATACAGTGAAGCTAGATTGAAGAAGAATAGGGGAAACTAAGAGGAAAGAAGGCGGAAGAAAGTAAGAGAAGATACAGAAGAAGAAACCAAACGATGGTTTGGAATATGGAACATAGGAGAGTAAATGGAGGAGTAAGAAGAATTTTTTGAAACAGAAGAATTTTTTGAAAAAAAGGAGGGGTAATAACATACAGAAAAATGACTACAAGAGTGTTAGATGTTTTCAGAAGAAAAGAAAGGAAGGTGACAGAGATTCAAATAAGTCATGAAAGTTGTCTATAGAATTAAATGCAATGAATGTTCTATCACTTATATAGGAGAAACAGGAGAGAGGTTGGATGAAAGGATTAATCAGCACACGGATGGCGTTAGATTGAACAGGGATAGAACATGAAATATATAACGTAATATATAAACATGTGAAGGATAGAACATGAAAGAGACTAAGACACTGTAGAAGGATTGGACAAGGCGAGAAGAAATATTGTAAGAAAATGAAAATAAGCAGAATGTTCCTCCATACAAAACTTAGGAAACTAGGATCTTGTAAACTTGAATAGTGGACTAAATAAACATGATGTATGGAGGAAGATATTGGATAAGGCAGAGAAAAAAGAAGATGTAACGTAGGTGTAATGAAACGTAGATAGGTAATTAAAAGTTTAACTTTCTTAAAAGTGAAAGTTGTTCATGAAAATATCACATGTATGTCAATTATAAGTTTAGCTCTTAAGTAAAAGTTCAATCATTAAAACTTACAAATTGTATTCAATAAGAAACGTTTAAAACTTAAGGGACGGATATTATTGGTTCCTCTTATTTTCAGTGTGGGCTTAAATCTTCGAAATTGTATTTCATAATGTGATGAATACAAAAATACTTTGCGAAACTCTAACACTATTATTTATTAAATAATATGCGTTTTGGTCAGAGATTTTAAGAGGCATTTATTTCTTCATTTATTTCTTAATTGAGTCGTAGGATGGGCAAATTTCGCAAATCATTTGAAATGAATAGATGTTCTCATTTCCGTGAGCTTGCAACCATAATCTGTTGGATGGTAACGTTGTGTATCACAGAGATAAAAGACTGCCACAGGCCAAACAATGGCACCACAAAGATCTGATTTTGTATATTTTTCTATATCGGTTCTAATAAACAGCTTCAACATCTAACAATGTCTCAAAACTGACTTACTACTCTTTGACATCCAATGCCTGAATTAAAAATTACAGTCCATAAAACTGCGCTACGAATCCTTCTTTGGCATTACCTAATACAGGCAACAAAGAAAGTAGAACCTACTGTAGTAGCAATTAGATTTATGTTCGGAAATGTAAAGAAGATATTATTAACGCAAATGTTTCTGCCCTCCTCGCCTCCCCAGAGACAGGACAGTCTTTATTCCTCAAAACGACACTCGCTTCAGCATGAGTCATTCGTTCATAGTAAAAGCACAACACAGTAGACCTTTCGTACGGAACAAACTTTGAAACTAATTTAAAATAATTCGCATAGAATTCTTTATTAGTATAACTACGTATAATTAGGGGCTCAATATGAAAAATGTTACGAATTGTTTATGGTGGAGACACTCTCTCAACATTTTGAGAAAATGTCTAAATTATATAGAAGTGTCTCATATCATTTTTGAAACTTCTATCATCTGCCATTGTCTTACTAAGTAAGTCAATATTAGCATTCAGCATGTAATGTATTTGATGTAACCAATGTCATTAGAATCGACTCAGAAAACAAAAGTAATAATATACGACCTATTATGTACCAAGCTTTAGCACAATTAGAATATATCGAAGATTTCTGTTGAAATAATATAGTTATAGTTTAGTGTTCTGTTTAGGATTGTATTTAATATCACTTCTAGCCTATTTAGAAGAACTAATAAGATTCAACACGATAATAACTGTAATTATCTTTATGAGAAAGTATTAAATGTCAAATATTCCATGCCAAAGCAAATATGGGGATATGAATATTAGAAGTATTGTTTCTGAAAATTGTAAATTGTTTAGCGAACTTGATTTTCAAAGCCATTGTGAATATTGAAAATATGTGACTGTCTGTACCATCAAACGTGTTCGATAAATGTCTTTCCGTATAACAAATATTTAATATTATGAATTAAACAATTAATAACTACATTCTGGAAGAATCATTCTTTGTGGCACATTGACAGCACGAAAATGGTAAACCAGACCTTTAAGCTATTTTTTCTTAGCCAAAGATAACCTTTCTTTGACACTCACAATAATTTGGATTTTACATTCTTCCAGTAAGTGAAAATGTATTGATGAACCCTTTTATGTTTTACATAAGAATTAAATAATCAGCTTAACATATTAAAATACTACAATGAATTACACTAACTTCTTACGAGCACTTATGAACTGATATTAAAGATTGAATGCACTTTTTCTTTTGCAATGAAAATGATATTTCTCATCTACATTCTTTATATGCGTTCATGTGATTTACTTAAGTGCATATATAAAGAAACATAAACTATTGCGTAGTAGAGGGAATTCAATTTAAATCAGGAATTATGTTGTTATGAGTATCCTAGGCCTGCGTAGGTTATGAAATATGCCTTAGCGTGATGCCAGTTATTACAACATCGAGTGAAATTGGCACCCAACTCTAACCTAAAAACTTACAAGGGCCGAGGACAGTAAATACAAGTCCAAGAATTATTAAAGTGTATTTGGTGATCTTAGTCACACTAGCAATGTCCAAATTATTCATTGGGATGATTTTTGCACGTAATAATGGTCGCAAAACTGCACGTAGTACAAGATCTAACCAATGGAAAGTATGATCTTTGCGAAGAAGTTAAAATGATATATGAGTTACAGGTTTTTGCCAAAAATGTTAAAATATTGTTTAATGTGTACAGGAGGAGACTACTGTAAAATTAGCAATCCATTTATTTTAAAAAGAACACAATAGCACTTATATCGCAAAATATCATGCTCCACAGTAGCACATTCACTGAAGGAGAGTAATATTTTGCCCCACTGGCAACTATTTTCCGTTAGGTTGGCATCCTCATATCTGCAGCTCCAACTGGGGAGATGTAGAATATATTAGTAGTGCACCAAAGAAGAGTGTAATCACGTTCTTTCCTCCAAAGGGAGCATTCCTCCAAAGACACATTCTGGACGTAAACTCATTTGGGAAGAATTATGAAATCTCAATTAAACCAAGCACATATTCTACCATACCAATTGTGGTTATCTTCCGTTCTTGAGTAGGAAGATATAATGTACATGGCTATAGAGACCGTGTGATTCTTTAAGGCATTAATTTCACTGGTAAATATTATTCTGATAACTTACTCCTTAACGTGCAGCATTTGAAAGGTTTCGTCTTTCCACCTTCTTCTATATCAGTGATAATGTTTGACTGCATCTTACGAGGCAAATCTCTGAGACCTTGCACATAAAATTGCATTCAGCGCGTGGATAAATGCGGCCATTTTCTGGACGTTAAATACGCTCTTCACTTTAGGGATACGACTATTTTCTAGACTTTAAATGCACCAATCACGTTAGAGATACTATGGAATAATGTTGGACGCGTTATTCAGCATGTTCCATTCAGTATTTGTCAACAGCAGTGGAGGGATAATGAATTAACAGTACTTCAACCAGATCGTAAATTTATGAACACGATTTGGAAATGTTTTGATTCAGACAATATTGTCCATGGAGATCGCACAGATTTTAAAGATAATTTACCTATTTTTCAATGTTAGTAGTAAATTTTAAATCTGAATGATTTAAGTCGTGTTTCTTTCTGTGAGAAGCTGTCTTTTTAATTTCTATCTCGTGTTTCGTTTTATTGGTACTTCTACTATGACGCATCGACATGTTCTAAATATAGTTGAAGTTTCACCCATTTATATCACTTAACAGGACAAAGAATGGAAAAATACTTTCGTCTTTAACTTTTCCATGATAGTGTACAATTCCTAAGAGCTGATAGTCCGATGAAAAATTCAAATACCTTATATGCCTTTCATGTGTGAATTACCCATGAAACATTCTTCTAATTTTGTTTTCAAATATTAAGTTTAGGTGAATAAAGTGTTTCATTATTTAGCTAAAAGTACCAAATTACGTAATAACTCAAGTGGTTGTCATATATTTCTAATTCCGTAATTGCATGTAAGCTCTACGTCTTCCTCTCAGTATCACACATTAGTGAAATCTTACTTCATAAATCTTATAACATGAACATATTGAATATTGTCAGCTTAAGATGTCTAGTCTAGAGTCGGTCAGGCCGTCGTCAAGACTTACTCTGTATACAGATATTAATTATGTTGAACTGCTATTCACAGCAACATGATTTTGAATTCCTCTTAATACTGGTATAATATTCATTGGAAAAGGAAGAGCAGTTGCATTTATTTTGTTTTCAGGTAGGGATAAAGGTAATAATTTCGATACTCAATACCTTAATGTGAAAGAGAAAAACAAATTAAAAGCAACAATATCGTTGTTATTGTATATGTATTATTACAAGTGTGTGGGAATAGATCCATAAAACGTGCACTAACATCCTTCACATGTCCACAGTAATTTTGCCCACATTGATCGTAAATTTCGACAACAAACAACGAATGGTGTAAGGAGATAAGAAAGTTAACAGGGCTGCAGTGTATTATTTACGAGGAGTTATACCAAACGATTGACTAACGTTGTTGTATCCCCTCATCCACTAACATCATTTACAAGCCTAGTTGGATGCAACATTAAATATTCCAATCTTAGTTCAATCAGCATTTCGAAATTGATTCAACATGTACGAAAGAGGAGTTTAATGAACAATATATCTTTGGCGAACTCTTACCGTATTAGTATAAGGTATAATTATGACACAACATTATATCAGAATCTGAGATATGATGGGAAAATACCTGAAGCAAATTAAAATCTTTCTTACCAAACCATCAAAAGGGATATGATCTTTTCTAAAAATACAAAGATTCACATCGTTCCACTACAGTACATAGGGTAGTTATATGTAACAAAATTGTTAGTATAAAGTAAAAACATTGAGGTGCACGGTTCGTAGACCAAACGGAACACTATTTGGGTGTATAAATAGATCCGTGAGATCGATACGTCAGAAAACAGATATAAGTAGGGTATGTTTGTATGTTCTAGGACACTTTCCCCCCTTCCACCCCCTAACTGTCAAAAAAATTATGAAGCCACCACTGACTATTGTAGTTTAACACAGAAGGATAACCCAAAGTGAGATCGCATAGACTTTTATAACATTTAAAATCAAACAAAAATGAGCTAACTATTTTGGATATTTTATATTTAATAAATCATGAAAAAGTGTGTAATTTGTGGAGAATTAAAACAATTCCAAGAGATCGCTAGAAATGGAAACAAGAGGTCTGATGACTGTAAAAGATGTTATAGTGCAGAGAATCTCAATAAAGAATTTAAACATGGTTTAAAATATTCTGGACCGTTGTTAGATTATTCACTCTCATCAAAAGAACGAGTAGTTGAAATACATAATAAAATGCTAAAGGATGACTATATAAAAATAATGTATCTTTTCTTTAAGGATATAGACACACGATTTATGATTTCAAGACCAGCTACATTATCAGAATGTAAGTTTGTAGATTCAACATATAACCCTGTAGGTTTTACATTACCAGCACCACAATTTATTTTAATTAAAGATATAATACGTGTTGGTTTCCCACCATATTTTACTAGAAGGAACGAAATTACATCTTGTTATGACTTAACTAATGAAAGAAATATTAATAATAAATGTGTTGTATGTGGAATTCCTGCATATTATAATGAGAACTTTTGTTCCATATCCCATATAAAACTTCATGATTGGATACAAAAAAGATTGCCAGAATTTAAAGAAAAGGGATATAACATCACTAACTACAAATCGCCACTAGATGACTAACGTAATTACTAAGCATTTTCTTTGAATAATGTTTGCTTTAACGTTAGTTGACTAACTCATTTCAGACATATTTTTAACCAGCGCAGAAGTAACCAACTAATTATACAAAGTTACACGACGCAAAGTATTCCCATAACTACACTGTTAAAGTGAGATTGCATAGGCTTTTATGACATTTAAAATCATAGAAATTTACATGTAAAATTTATAAATTATAGGGCTGTCTTTGATTGAAAAAATAGTTTTTGTTTGGTGTAAATCGGTTCACAAATAACTGAATTATAAAACGTTAAAGTTTAGTATGTTGTATACAGCTGCTACACTCTCGCTCAAACGCACACATACATTTACAATATCAGCTGCCGAACACACATATACATATATAACAAAGAAGAAGGAAGTAAAACATGACTCGCAATCCGATTCTCTTTCTCTTTTCCCTTCTCTTAGCTCCGAATGACAAAGGTTTGTGCAATAGAAACAGAGACAGAATGACTAACAGCGAAGTAACGGCGTTGTATTCTTCGCCTCCCATATATTAACATTGGATTTAACAGCTAAGCATAGCTCGGACGCTGTATCCTTCGATCAACTTTTCTCTCGTAACGATCAGAGTTCAAGCGAATGCATCTTCGCCGTTAGCATTCTTGTCGATAGAGTCAGTATTTAGTTCCAAAATGTGCCACATGCATGCGCTAGTGTTCCATATACAAAATGTATTTCTCACATCTTCTTCTCTCTTTCTCCCACACATCTTTAGAGTTGAAGCATTCAGTGATACCAGATTTCAATAACCAAGTTGTATCACATAATCTAGTAAACAGGGTTGGAAACATTCTTTTTATCATGTTTTTTCCAGAATTGTTAAAATTACGAATTAAGCTCTGAGACTTTTACAAATGAACTAGTAGTAAATAAGGTAAATATGATAATTTTTTGGAAACGATAACCAACACTGTTTTTAATGGCGTACTCGAAGGATATTATTTTTTAAATCGTTATAACTTCGTTGTTTATTAACCAATTTTCAAAAATCAAACGACATCCAACAGAGAAAAAAATCTGCAATTTCTTGAGTGTTTAAATCGTTGCCTACCTTTAAGGGTAGTATTTTGAAACCTCTATATCTCCGTTGTCTATTAACCGATTTTCAAAATTTAAACGGCAATCAATAGAGAAAAAAATTAACTATTCACTGAATGTCTTATTAATTGCATAACTCTAAGGATATATTTATTAAAACTCACATAAATCCCTTATTTATACATGTATCTTTAAAATTTAAATGACATTATGTTATGTATATCCAAAGGTCTCAGTTTTTATAATCTTAATACTATAAGAACACTTATACACTTAAAATTACAAGCTCGGATATTGATAATGGAATTTTCTGTTATTTTTTGGATTCATTTCTAAAGTAAAACTGATGTATTTTATAACTATTATCTAAATCTTTCAAACCCTCATACTTAACAAACAGTTTATATTGTTTTCAAATCTTTCAACACTTGCTCAGTTTCCTCATTATATCTTTGTGGTAATAACGTCTTATATTTCTCATCTAAATATATTAAAACTCTTTGACAATAGTGCTGTGTTTGAATCAATTTCCGTAATGTTATCTCGTACGCTTTACCTTTTTCTAACTCATCCATGCTAGGAATCTCAATGCTTTAACGTCATTTTTTATTCAAATAAATAGCCATAGCTTATTTGTTATAAGATAAATGTTCGTTTTATGAGAAATTCATAAAACCACTTCTCATTTAAAATTCATAAAACCACTTCTCATTTAAAATTTACATACAGAACTCAACAGTTGGATAATTCTCTTTTAGACCAGAGTATTTGATTTTTAGTCCATCTTTAACGATCTCATCAATCATTTTATCTGTTAAGTGTTTTGTAAATCTAGGTGGAAGAAATATCTTAAACTCCTCACACTCAACTAAAATGCTCTTTTCAAACTGTTTTAATCTTTTCCATTTTCACAATCTTATATTCTGTACCTAATTCTAATTCTCTTAATCCAATAAATTGTTTTTGCTCAAGACTTCCAAGTTTATTTAAAAGTTCAATATGACTCGACATCGTATTTATTATATAGAAAATCAATGAACACTTCAATTTTTATCTTCGCCAAAAATATTTAATCATTTTTATCAATTTCGTTTATGGAAAAACTTAAAACAATACAAACATACGGTTAACTATCTAAAACTCTTCTACTACTTTCTCATTCTTGGGATCATATGTAAAGTTCTTTTGTCCAATTAAAATCGCATAACATATAGTATTAGCAGCCAAAGCTTCTGCAAAGTCTACTACAATCTTTATGTTTGTTCTCTCATTTACCGATACATTCTTCCTCTTACTACAATTAATCACATACATTGGTCTGTTATCTATAAACTCTTTAGGATCATGGTACATTTCGGTATTGCCACATGTTATTCTCTTAAATGCAGTATAATCTTCATACATCTTAAAATAATCCCTGTTAGCAATATCTAAGTTTCTTGACTCTTTTGGAAATACCTCATTCCTCCCATTCTTAAGATAGATATTCTTTACCTTACAATGATCGAACTTACTTGCATCTGCCGTTTGTTTACCACTTCTATCAGTTTGGAACATTACAACTACGAAATCGGCATATCAAATTGTCTAGAAGTAAATTGAGTAGTAACATCAAACTTCAAGAAAGAACCTACAACACTCTTCTGAACACATTAAGTGGAATATGGAATAAAAACATATGGAATGTCTAAGTATGGAATAAAAACATAATTTTAGGCTCTTTAAGAATATTCAACTTTAACTTGCTTTCATAATTAGATTCGTATTCAACAATAGGCATTCTTATCTCCATACATTTATTGTTATTTTTCCATCATGAGGAGCTGCTGCACCTGCTTCTGTCCCAGCTCATTTGTACAAGACATCGTTATTGTCGTTAGCTTTTGTAAATCTTATTCTCAATCCACCTTTCCACATAACCTCTTTATAATCACTTAAAAAGCTTGGAATTAATATTGGTGGATACAAAACACTAAAGTCCTTTCGTAGACCAAGTTTATCATCCGTTTCAAATCCTGCTTGTTTTAGATATTCAACTTCTGGTTTGGAAATCTTTAATGTTCCAATAGCTGTAGATGTTATTCCTGGTAGTTCAATCTTATCTATAACAACTCCATGCTTTCTAACCTCAATTTGAGAAAAGAAGAATCGTAAGAAGTTATCTACAAGTTTTATTGTATCATTTGCACCAAATGTTTCTCCAACTGATGCACCAACAACTTCAAAAGTCATAAGGCAATCTGCTTTGTGTGGATGTATAAACCCCGCCCCCACATCGAAATCAAACTCAATATCTTTGTTAGCTTCATTCAAATTATTAAATGTTCTTGTGTTAGCTTTAAAACTTTGTAACTCGTAACTCAACGCTATCCATTTATTATAAAGAAAATCTTGAAACAACGCTTTTATGGGATATACCCATAAAAGAATCATACATAATAACATTTAAAAACTTATAATCCCCATCCTAACTTAACCTTAGCATTCATAGCAGTACCAACCCCAAAAGCAGCTAATCGTTCACCAATTGATGCATCATTACTAAATGCTCTTTTCCATGCTTTAGTTTCTAGTTCCTTATCTGCAATATGTCGACTCTGTATCTTTATTGTCTTTGTAGTATATATCCTGTTCTTTACAAGCCTCATCTAATGGGTTAATATCTTTATCACCTCTTTCTAATCTTTCTTGTAGCTTAGTTCCCGGATCACAATACGAAAATCCTGGAATATGTAATTCAAATGGGAGTTTATTAATCAAATCATTTACAAATTCTTTTCCAAGCTTCTCATCATTCCAGAATCGTGGTGGTAATGTATTTAAGATCTTAATCAAATAACCTATACCATTTGGATCATTAGGAATAAATTGTGAAAGCTTATTATTAATCATACTCACTATACCTACTTTCTCATTATAAAAGTTATTATTACCAGCATTTTCTTCTTCATCTATAACTATTAACCGATCAATTAACTTTCTCACATCAACCATCCATATATACTCTTTAGGTATCTCTGTATATTGTTTAATTCCTTCACCAGTACTTTTAGAAGTTGGAGGTAAATTTGGTTTAATATAATCATCCCAAATAGGCTTGATAATATTAATGTACTTAGAACCTCTATTAGATGCTACTTTTTTATCTCAATTTTATTTTTGGAAGGCAGCATCTGATTCTATTATTATCTCCTTATACCGTTCAAAATCATAATCATCATAATCTTCAATGTTTTATTAGTATTCATCGTTAACAATTCCCATAGACCTTCTGTTCCTTTATAAGTTTTACCATTAACCCCTATTTTTTGTCCTAAATTTTTCCGTATTCTTTTGTCGTGGGGTCTCAGAAAACCCAATATCGTAGACTGTATCTATATTGAAAATTACCACTAATAATTCACTATTGCAATTTACAATGACCATCTTAGACTGTATCTATATTGAAAATGATTACTAAAAATTTACTATTACAATCTACTATCACAGCTAACTTAACCTAACCTAATATCGTAGACTGTATCTATATTGAAACTAACGACGAACAATTTACTGTTACTATTTACAATGACCATTAACCTAACCTAACCTAACAATTTATTATTTAGCTTAATATTCATTTAAAAAGCAAATCCTCTTCTGTTTTACAAGTTAATCATTATTAATGCTCAAAATGCAATTTCACATTTGGTACATTTCAACCTATTTCTCATTATTAGAGAAGTCAGCTTTTTTCACGTTTATTTACATATTGCACAAATAAGTGCTTGTTGCTCTGCAGAAAAATGTTTGTTGCATTTTTCACAAACTAGTCTACTTTATCTGTCCTTCTTCCTATCACAAAGATGACAACGCTTTCTTCTGTCTGCAGATGATGATGAAATTGCTGAAGTGCTTTCAGTTTTGGAGACTCTGAAGTGTTTCATTGCTTCAATCACTGATTTTGGTAACCAAGCCGATATCTCTCATCTTCGATCCATGTGAGGCTTTACCATGTCCTCAACAACGCTGGGTACAAATTTACGCATCGCATTGGGTTTATTCGATAAATCTGCATTTTGAATTTTGAAAATTATAGGTACATTGAGCGCAGAAGCATCTATCATATTGAAGAACACAGCTAATGCCCACCTTCTTGTATGCCATTTTGTTGTGAATTCTCTCACCATTTGCTCAAATTTATCCACCGCCCCTTTGGTCTTGAAATGAAATGAAATGAAATCTTTAAGTTTTACGTCCCACGGTTATGCCGGTGAGGCTAAAGGAGACGGTGATAATGAGAGATGAATGAAAATGGTGGAATGAAGAAAGTGGGAGGAAACGGGAGAACCCCGAGAAAACCCACGAGCACGGTGTTTGTCCACCACAAAGTTCACTTGGCGGGGGCTGGGATCGAGCCCGGGACCCCAAGCACCAGAGGTGAACGCTCTACCACTGAGCCACCGCGCCCCCCCCTTTGGTCTTGTTATAATATGGAATTATATTTAGCTTTTTCTTACCTGTGTCAGATAAAGTGGTATCACGGTACTGCGTGCTGTGTATAATCACAGCCTTGCTTCTCTTAGGTGCATAACTTACGATCGTTATTTCTCCGTTGAATCCGAAGACAGATGTCAATGGAATACGAGATTTACTAGGTTGCATAATGTCCGGGTTTTCACGTTTGTACCTCTTCACGGTTCCAACGGGAGTGAGATTCTGAGTTAGCTGGTACTGAGCTAGTTCAACACTTGTAAAATAACTATCCATAGTCATGTTCCTTCCACTTTTGAACAAATGTTTTGAAAGTTTCTTCACTACGTTCTGAGCCAGGTTCTTCTCCACAGTACCTCTTGGTTGCTTTCCTACCTATACATAACCATTGAGTGCAAAATAGTTCAATGCGTCACCTAACCAAAATATTTGATGCCATATTTAGCTGGCTTATTAGGCATATATTGAACGAAACCGCAGCGAACACGAAATGGAACCAGTTACATTTGCAGCTTTGTACAGTTCTATTACAAGACAATCCCAATTACGATCAACCTCTACCTGAATGCACAGTCCTAGAAATGCAATTAATTCAATCTTATCTAGTGGGTGTGTCCACTTAGCGCTTAAACGGCACTAGTCTCTCGCCTTGCCTCGAGATTTGTGCATTGTACTATTTCTTCAAGAATAGCATCACTGAAAAATAATTTTATGCTTCCCATGCCGTAGCAATGTGTACATTCTTTTTCACACCAATCGAAGATGAAGTTATGTTATGTCTTCTAGTTTGAATAGGTGGCAGCGGCTCGGGATTCCAGTACATTCTGTTTTTCGAAACTCACAGGATCACCACCATTGATCACAAAAATATTTTCACTTCGTGATTCTTGGTCTCCACGTTTGATTCACCCGCTTCATCTTCACTCTCACTAGCTTCCTCAATACCAGTTGTAGGATCGTCATGGTCGTTCTCTGGTGGCAAAACAAAATCTTCGTCTTCAGGATCAGTTTTATCTTCGCTGAAATTTGCTTCACATTTTTCATCACTATCTTCAAACAGTAGGAAGCTAATATTTTCGAAAACCAGTTAAGTATACACTACACTACAATGATTGCTTACAAAGAGAGACGAAAACAGCGAGAAATACTTAACTTTTCCTTCTCAGATTGGAAGAAATTGAGACCAACTAACTGCTTTGAGTTATACACGATCAAACTTTCTGTTTACTTTGCATGCATCAAACTCTGGATGGGAGTATTCCTAATTCGATCAAATAACTTCACCAGTAGATGCAAGGTATATTCATTTGTAGATAACACAGTTCCACTTTCTAGATTGTCAATGATAAATTGGTGAGTCACATAAAGTTACGTCATTCGGCAATTTGCCAGTGATAATGTAGAGGGTAGAAGTGTTCTACGTACATAAAATATACCTTGGATCTACCGGTCAAGATATCTAGCTGAGGTACGGCCGCTTCGTCGATTTGGTATTAAGTTCACGCACATAAATACGCTGAAAAAAGACAAACTTTCTCCCATCAGCCTTATCTGGAAATAATCCATGATTATTAGAGTAAAAGATAAGTTAAAATCATCAATTTATAAATGGTCTTTTCCTAGTACTTTCCCCCTTGCAACAGACAGATCGCTCTAGTCCCTTCGCACCATCAACCAGTGACGGATTTAGGCGGTAATTTTTTTGGGGGGCACCCAGATTCCAGTCTATGATAGGTATATCATGAGTTTACGCAAACCACTTCTATTTGAAATATATATATATATATATATATATATATATATATATATATATATATATATACATAATAGCTTTAATTATTTTTGACGTTCAAAAATTTAGTGGGGCCTACGCCCACAGCTCCGGGCTAGATCCGCCACTGCCATCAACAAACAAGTACGAACTATTTTGAATTTATTTTACACGAGGTTAATTGTCACAAAGTCTCAGTTATATAATTCAAAATTTCTTCATAACTATTAGCAAACTGGCTCCCAGTTGGGGTCACACAGACCCCACGATAGAAAAAGCAGGGTTATTTACAATTAAGCCACATAATATGGGCTTAGGCGAAAGAAAATTTGTTATAGTAATAAAATATAATGTAAAATTGAATTTCTGAAGATGTCAGAAACGTACTGTGTTTTAACTATTAAAATAAGGAAATAATCGAGCCGCATGATTCCTTGGGGTCTGTGAGACCCCACGATATAAAACTGGGGTTAATTATCAAATCCGTACCATTCACTTTAAATTCAGAATTTCCTGTGTTATTTATTATTCTTCCATCTTCTTCAACAGCTCTTATTCCAAATACACTATAATTTCTTTTACTATAATATTTCGTTGCAATCTTTCCAAATGATTGTGCTGTTGTTAAAAGTTCTACTCCTTCCACTTTGACTTTAATTTGTTTTCTCATTTGTTTTATTCTTCCTGTTATAGGTGTATCACTACTACTTGGAGAACTATCATAAGTTATCGTTTTAGGTGTTTCTAGGAGACTAGGATCTATTGAAGCAGTGTTATGTACAAGTTCAGTTACTAGATTTTTATTTTGTTCTGCTACTTGTTTGATTTCACTTCCTAAATTTTGAATTGCATCAATTACAGGCTGTTCTTGCGTCTTAAATTTATCGTATAAACCTGCTCTTTCTTTCTTCCAAGATTAGAAGCCCTTTATCAAGAACTCCTTTAACTTGATATTCTTATTAATTTCTTTCCCATCCATTTATTATATAGAAAACGAAATAACGTCAATAAACGTGAAAAACGTCAAACGTTAAAACGTAAAACATCAAAAAAGGTCAAACGTTTATAAAGTGTTTTATTTTGTTCCTATACTTACCATTGTTTACCTTCCTTGTCATATCAATTACTATAAAACCATAATCATCTTGCCAACATTTTGAACATATCTCTTTAAATTTATCATAACACATATCTCCCCCAACAAACTCATTATACACATGTTTAAGATTAGTATCATCTTGTCTAAATACACATAGGAAGTTAACGTTATCTCTATAAGCTGTTTAGGTACTTTTGAATATGTTTGTGCAAGATAGAAACAGTCTAAATGTCTATGTCTACCTCTTGTAAAGTAATTTCTAACAGTATTTTGATTCTCTAAAATGTAATCGTCAAACACAACTATAGAGTATTTTTCACATTCATCAATAGGTACAATACAATCATTACCGCTTAAGAACGTCGCTATTTGCTTCTTAACACTAGAAGAACCGCACTTTCTACCTACCTACAATGCCCGCAATGGGTCATTTTGACCCATATTAATTTTTATACTGATAGTGTGGATTTTTCTGTTGGGTTCTTGTCTTTCTGCACTAGAAGGCGCGAATTATAGTAAATGTTAGTTCAGAAGTACTTTTTACGTACATTAAGGAGTAAACAGAAATACTTATATACTTATATATACAGATATACTTATATATACATATAGATAGCTAGTTATAGGGTATATGGAAGTGATATATGCTTCAACAATACACAATTTATTTTTCTAATTTGTATAAGAATTAAAATGTTAAAAAAAATGATTTTTTACAAAATGATGTTTCTAATAGTTTTCCTTCTGTTATTCTTTTTTGAACACGAAATTGTTTCTAGGCAGTCTGTTATTTTACAGATGAACACTTTAGTTAACATTTTTCCTTTCTTAATGAAATAATCTTGGGAATACAATGAGCTATAGAGCTTCACCCACTCATGAAAATGGTGCAAGGAGAAAACTGTCTTACACGTCTTTCTTGCACTCATTACACACCAACACTTTCGATGAGCACTTTCCGCAGGCAAATCTTTTGCATGATGGGCAGCATGCAGATAACTTGTTGGCATATTTTGGTGCGACCTGGCAGTGCTTTCTTTTTGTAGAACCCTTAGTTTGCTGTGGAAAATATTGTTTGGGATTCCCTTTCCTTTTTTTATGATTTCGTCAGCTAGATCCAAGAGGAACTTCCTTCTGCTTATCCGTTTTCCAGTGACTACTTTGTAAACTATCCAAGAATTTATGCCTGTCAAGTCCAATATTTTATAAAGAACATGAACTGGCCATCGTCTACTACCAGCTCTATCAGAGTATTTGCGCGCCATTTTAATCCAGAACATCTACACCTACTTACGTGTGATTGTAAAAGACAACTGTTTCTGGCTTCTTTTTCCCTGTTGTTGGTACTTCTACATCAGGATTCAGAGTGCT